>NW_028142886.1:0-2972000 GCF_977018435.1 Lepisma saccharinum
AATATATCAATTTCACTAGTTTTTGGTTGAAAAACATATTGGCCCGACCGCGAAAATCAACTTAAACTGCTTATAACTTCTGAACAATTGATCGTAGCGAACAAAATTATTTGCATTTTAATGAAACATGTTGAATGCTTCAAGAATATGTCGGTTTCACTAGTTGTTGTTTGAGAACCATATCGGCCCGCCCGCGAGTATTAAATTGAACTGATTATAACTTCTGAACAAATGATCTAAGATAGCGTAATAAATTTGCATATTAATCAGCATGTTGCATGCTACAAGAATATATCGATTTCACTAGTTGTTGGTTGAGAACCATATTGGCCCGCCCGCGAAAATTAATTTGAACTGCTTATAACTTCTGAACAAATAATCGTAGAAAGCGTAATAATTTTTCATATTATACAGCATGTTGCATGCTACAAAAATATATCGATTTCACTAGTTGTTGTTTGAGAAATATATTGGCCTGCCCGCAAAAATTAACTTGAACTGCTTATAACTTCTGAACAATTGATCGTAGAGCACACAATTATTTGCATTTCAATCAAACATATTGTATGCTACAAGATTATGTCGGTTTCACTAGTTCTTGTTTGAGAACCATTTTGGCCCGCCCGCCAGAGCTTACTTCAACTCCTTATAACTTCTGAACAAATGATCGTAGAGAGCGTAATAATTTTGCATATTAATCAGCATGTTGCATGCTACAAGAATATGTTGATTTCATTGGTTGTTGGTTGAGAACAATATTGGCCCGCCCGCGAAAATCAACTTGAACTGCTTATAACTCCTGAACAATTGATCGTAGAGACCACAATTAATAGCATTTTAATCAAACATGTTGTATGCAACAAGAATATGTCGGTTTCACTAGTTGTTTTAAGAAACCCATATTGGCCCGCCCGAGAATATTAAATTGAACTGCTTATAAGTTCTGAACAAATGATCGTAGAAAGCTCGATTGTTTTGCATATTAATAGTCATGTAGCTAGCTACAAGAATATATAGATTTCACTAGTTATTGTTTGAGAACCATGTTGGCCCACCCGCGAAAACTAATTCAACTGCTTACAATTTCTGAACAAATGATCGTAGAGAACACAATTATTTGCATTTTAATGAAACATGTTGTATGCTACAAGAATATGTCGGTTTTACTATTTGTTTTTTTAGAACCATATTAGCCCGCCCGCGAGTATTGACTTTTTCTGCTTATAACGTCTGAACAAATGGTCGTAGTGAGCGTAATATTTTTGCATATTAATCAGCGTGTTGCATGCTACAAGAATATATCGATTTCACTAGTAGTTGGTTGAGAACCATATTGGCCCACCCGCGAAAACTAATTCAACTTCTTATAACTTCTGAACAATTGATCGTAGAGAACACAATTATTTGCATTTCAATCAAACATGTTGTATGCTACAAGAATATGTCGGTTTCAATAGTTATTGTTTGAGAACCATTTTGGCCCGTCCGCCAAAACTAACTTCAACTCCTTATAACTTCTGAACAAATAATCGTAGAAAGCGTAATAATTTTGAATATTAATCGGCATGTTGCATGCTACAAGAATATATCGATTTCACTAGTTGTTGTTTGAGAAATATATTGGCCTGCCCGCGAAAATTAACTTGAACTGCTTATAACTTCTGAACAATTGATCGTGGAGCACACAATTATTTGCATTTCAATCAAACATGTTGTATGCTACAAGAATATGTCGGTATCACTAGTTATTGTTTGAGAACCATTTTGGCCCGCCCGCCAAAACTAAATTCAACTCCTTATAACTTCTGAACAAATGATCGTAGAGAGCGTAATAATTTTTCATATTTATCAGCATGTTGCATGCTACAAGAATATATCGATTTCATTGGTTGTTGGTTGAGACCCATATTGGCCCGCCCGCGAAAATCAACTTGAACTGCTTACAACTCCTGAACAATTGATCGTAGAGACCACAATTATTTGCATTTTAATGAAACATGTTTAATGCAACAAGAATATGTCGGTTTCACTAGTTGTTTTCAGAAAACCATATTGGCCCGCCCGCGAGTATTAACTTGAACTGTTTATAACTTCTGAACAAATGATCCTAGAGAGCGTAATAAATTTGCATATTAATCAGCATGTTGCATGCTACAAGAATATATCGATTTCACTAGTTGTTGGTTGAGAACCATATTGGCCCGCCAGCGAAAATCAACTTGAACTGCTTATAACTTCTGAAAAATTGATCGTAGAGATCACAATTATTTTCATTTTAATCTAACATGTTGTATGCTACAAGAATATGTGAGTTTCACTACTTATTGTTTGAGAACCATATTGGCCCGCCAGCCAAAACTAAATTCAACTCCTTATAACTTCTGAACAAATGATCGTAGAGAGCGTTATAATTTTGCATATTAATCAGCATGTTGCAAGCTACAAGAATATATCGATTTCATTGGTTTTTGGTTGAGAACCATATTGGCCCGCCCACGAAAATTAACTTGAACTGCCTATAACTTCTGAACAATTGATTGTAGAGATCACAATTATTTGCATTTTAATCTAACATGTTGTATGCTACAAGAATATGTCAGTTTCACTAGTTATTGTTTGAGAACCATATTGGCCCGCCCGCGACTATTAAATTGAACTGCTTAAAAGTTTTGAACAAATCATCGTAGAAAGCTCGATTGTTTTGCATATTAATAAACATGTAGCTAGCTACAAGAATATATAGATTTCACTAGTTATTGTTTGAGAACCATGTTGGCCCACCCGCGAAAACTAATTCAACTGCTTACAATTTCTGAACAAATGATCGTAGAGAACACAATTATTTGCATTTTAATGAAACATGTTGTACGCTACAAGAATATGTCGGTTTTACTATTTGTTTTTTTAGAAACATATTGGCCCGCCCGCGAGTATTGACTTTTCCTGATTATAACGTCTGAACAAATGATCGTAGTGAGCGTAATAGTTTTGCATATTAATCAGCATGTTGCATGCTACAAGAATATATCTAATTAAGTAATTGTTGGTTGAAAAACATATTAGCCCGCCCTCGAAAATCAACTTGAACTGCTTATAGCTCCTGAACGATTGATCGCAGAGACCACAATTAATAGCATTTTAATCAAACACGTTGTATGCAACAAGAATATGTCGGTTTCACTAGTTGTTTTTAGAAAACCATATTGGCCCGCCCGCGAGTATTAACTTGTACTGTTTATAACTTCTGAACAAATGATCCTAGAGAGCGTAATAAATTTGCATATTAATCAGCATGTTGCATGCTACAAGAATATATCGATTTCACTAGTTGTTGGTTGAGAACCATATTGGCCCGCCCGCGAAAATTAATTTGAACTGCTTATAACTTCTGAACAAATAATCGTAGAAAGCGTAATAATTTTTCATATTATACAGCATGTTACATGCTACAAAAATATATCGATTTCACAAGTTGTTGTTTGAGAAATATATTGGCCTGCCCGCGAAAATTAACTTGAACTGCTTATAACTTCTGAACAAATGATCTTAGAGTACACAATTTTTTGCATTTCAATCAAGCATGTTGTATGCTACAAGATTATGTCGGTTTCACTAGTTTTTGTTTGAGAACCATATTGGCCCGCCCGCGAGTATTAAATTGAACTGCTTATAACTTCTGAACAAATGATCGTAGAGAGCGTTATAATTTTGCATATTAATCAGCATGTTGCATGCTACAAGAAAATATCGATTTCATTGGTTGTTGGTTGAGAACCATATTGGCCTGCCCGCGAAAATTAACTTGAACTGCTTATAACTTCTGAACAATTGATCGTAGAGCACACAATTATTTGCATTTCAATCAAACATGTTGTATGCTACAAGAATATGTCGGTTTCACTAGTTATTGTTTGAGATCCATTTTGGCCCGCCCGCCAAAACTAACTTCAACTCCTTATAACTTCTGAACAAATGATCGTAGAGAGCGTAATAATTTTGCATATTAATCATCATGTTGCATGCTACAAAAATATAGCGATTTCATTGCTTGTTGGTTGAGAACCATATTGGCCAGCCCGCGAAAATCAACTTGAACTGCTTATAACTCCTGAACAATTGATCGTAGAGACCACAATTATTTGCATTTTAATGAAACATTTTGAATGCAACAAGAATATGTCGGTTTCACTAGTTGTTTTTAGAAAACCATATTGGCCCGCCCGCGAGTATTAACTTGTACTGTTTATAACTTCTGAACAAATGATCCTAGAGAGCGTAATACATTTGCATATTAATCAGCATGTTGCATGCTACAAGAATATATCGATTTCACTAGTTGTTATTTGAGAACCATATTGGCCAGCCCGCTAGTATTATCTTGAACTGCTTATAACTTCTGAACAAATGATCGCAGAGAGCGTAAAAAATTTGCATATTAATCAGCATGTTGCATGCTACAAGAATATATCGATTTCATTAGTTGTTGGTTGAAAAACATATTGGCCCAACCGCGAAAATCAACTTAAACTGCTTATAACTTCTGAACAATTTATCGTAAAGATCACAATTATTTTCATTTTAATCTAACATGTTGTATGCTACAAGAATATGTCAGTTTCACTAGTTATTGTTTGAGAACCATATTGGCGCGCCCGCCAAAACTAACTTCAACTCCTTATAACTTCTGAACAATTGATCGTAGCGAACACAATTATTTGCATTTTAATGAAACATGTTGAATGCTTCAAGAATATGTCGGTTTCACTAGTTGTTGTTTGAGAACCATATCGGCCCGCTCGCGAGTATTAAATTGAACTCATTATAACTTCTGAACAAATGATCTAAGATAGTATAATAAATTAGCATATTAATCAGCATGTTGCATGCTACAAGAATATATCGATTTCACTAGTTGTTGGTTGAGAACCATATTGGAACGCCCGCGATAATTAATTTGAACTGCTTATAACTTCTGAACAAATGATCGTATAGAGATCGTAATAATTTTGCATATTAATCAGCATGTTGCATGCTACAAGAATATGTTGATTTCATTGGTTGTTGGTTGAGAACCATATTGGCCCGCCCGCGAAAATCAACTTGAACTGCTTATAACTCCTGAACAATTGATCGTACAGACCACAATTAATAGCATTTTAATCAAACATGTTGCGTGCAACAAGAATATTTCGGTTTCACTAGTTGTTTTAGGAAACCCATATTGGCCCGCCCGCGAGTATTAACTTGAACTGTTTATAACTTCTGAACAAATGATCCTAGAGAGCGTAATAAATTTGCATATTAATCAGCATGTTGCATGCTACAAGAATATATCGATTTCACTAGTTTTTGGTTGAGAACCATATTGGCCCGCCCGCGAAAATCAACTTGAACTGCTTATAACTCCTGAACAATTGATCGTAGAGACCACAATTAATAGCATTTTAATCAAACATGTTGTATGCAACAAGAATATGTCGGTTTCACTAGTTGTTTTAAGAAACCCATATTGGCCCGCCCGCGAATATTAAATTGAACTGCTTATAACTCCTGAACAATTGATCGTAGAGACCACAATTAATAGCATTTTAATCAAACATGTTGTATGCAACAAGAATATATAGATTTCACTAGTTATTGTTTGAAAACCATGTTGACCCACCCGCGAAAACTAATTCAACTGCTTACAATTTCTGAACAAATGATCGTAGAGAACACAATTATTTGCATTTTAATGAAACATGTTGTATGCTACAAGAATATGTCGGTTTTACTATTTGTTTTTTTAGAACCATATTGGCCCGCCCGCGAGTATTGACTTTTTCTGCTTATAACGTCTGAACAAATGGTCGTAGTGAGCGTAATAGTTTTGCATATTAATCAGCATGTTGCATGCTACAAGAATATATCGATTTCACTAGTAGTTGGTTGAGAACCATATAGGCCCACCCGCGAAAACTAATTCAACTGCTTATAACTTCTGAACAATTAATCGAAGAGAACACAATTATTTGCATTTCAATCAAACATGTTGTATGCTACAAGAATATGTCGGTTTCACTAGTTATTGTTTGAGAACCATTTTGGCCCGTCCGCCAAAACTAAGTTCAACTCCTTATAACTTCTGAACAAGTGATCGTAGAGAGCGTAATAATTTTGCATAATAATCAGCATGTTGCATGCTACAAGAATATATCGATTTCATTAGTTGTTGGTTGAGAACCATATTGGCCCGCCAGCGAAAATTAATTTGAACTGATAATAACTTCTGAACAATTGATCGTGGCGAACACAATTATTTGCATTTTAATGAAACATGTTGAATGCTTCAAGAATATGTCGGTTTCACTAGTTTTTGTTTGAGAACCATATTGGCCTGCCCGCGAGTATTAAATTGAACTGCTTATAACTTCTGAACAAATGATCTTAGAGAGCGTAATAAATTTGCATATTAATCAGCATGTTGCATGCTACAAGAATATATCGATTTCAGTAGTTGTTGGTTGAGAACCATATTGGCCCGCCCGCGAAAATTAACTTGAACTGCTTATAACTTCTGAACAATTGATTGTAGATATCACAATTATTTGCATTTTAATCTAACATGTTGTATGCTACAAGAATATGTCAGTTTCACTAGATATTGTTTGAGAACCATATTGGCTAAGCCGCGAGTATTAAATTGAACTGCTTAAAAGTTCAGAACAAATGATCGTAGAAAGCTCGATTGATTTGCATATTAATAAACATGTAGCTAGCTACAAGAATATATTGATTTCACTAGTTATTGTTTGAGAACCATGTTGGCCCACTCGCGAAAACTAATTCAACTGCTTACAATTTCTGAACAAATGATCGTAGAGAACACAATTATTTGCATTTTAATGAAACAAGTTGTATGCTACAAGAATATGTCGGTTTTACTATTTGTTTTTTTAGAACCATATTGGCCCGCCCGCGAGTATTGACTTTCTGCTTATAACTTCTGAACAAATGATCGTAGTGAGCGTAATAGTTTTGCATATTAATCAGCATGTTGCATGCTACAAGAATATATCGATTTCACTAGTTGTTGGTTGAAAAACATATTGGCCCGCCCGCGAATTCAATTTGATCTGCTTATAACTCCTGAACAATTGATCGTAGAGACCTCAATTAATAGCATTTTAATCAAACATGTTGTATGCAACAAGAATATGTCGGTTTCACTAGTTGTTTTTAGAAAACTATATTGGCCCGCCCGCGAGTATTAACTTGAACTGTTTATAACTTCTGAACAAATCATCCTAGAGAGCGTAATAAATTTGCATATTAATTAGCATGTTGCATGCTACAAGAATATATCGATTTCACTAGTTGTTGGTTGAAAAACATATTGGCCCGACCGCGAAAATCAACTTAAACTGCTTATAACTTCTGAACAATTGATCGTAGCGAACAAAATTATTTGCATTTTAATGAAACATGTTGAATGCTTCAAGAATATGTCGGTTTCACAAGATGTTGTTTGAGAACCATATCGGCCCGCCCGCGAGTATTAAATTGAACTGCTTAAAAGTTCAGAACAAATGATCGCAGAAAGCTCGATTGATTTGCATATTAATAAACATGTAGCTAGCTACAAGAATATATTGATTTCACTAGTTATTGTTTGAGAACCATGTTGGCCCACTCGCGAAAACTAATTCAACTGCTTACAATTTCTGAACAAATGATCGTAGAGAACACAATTATTTGCATTTTAATGAAACAAGTTGTATGCTACAAGAATATGTCGGTTTTACTATTTGTTTTTTTAGAACCATATTGGCCCGCCCGCGAGTATTGACTTTCTGCTTATAACTCCTGAACAAATGATCGTAGTGAGCGTAATAGTTTTGCATATTAATCAGCATGTTGCATGCTACAAGAATATATCGATTTCACTAGTTGTTGGTTGAAAAACATATTGGCTCGCCCGCGAAAATCAACTTGATCTGCTTATAACTCCTGAACAATTGATCGTAGAGACCTCAATTAATAGCATTTTAATCAAACATGTTGTATGCAACAAGAATATGTCGGTTTCACTAGTTGTTTTTAGAAAACTATATTGGCCCGCCCGCGAGTATTAACTTGAACTGTTTATAACTTCTGAACAAATGATCCTAGAGAGCGTAATAAATTTGCATATTAATCAGCATGTTGCATGCTACAAGAATATATCGATTTCACTAGTTGTTGGTTGAGAACCATATTGGCCCGCCCGCGAAAAACAACTTGATCTGCTTATAACTTCTGAACAATTGATCGTAGAGAACACAATTATTTGCATTTTAATGAAACATGTTGAATGCTACAAGAATATGTCGGTTTCAATAGTTGTTATTTGAGAACAATATTGGCACGTCCGCGAGTATTAACTTGAACTGCTTACAACTTCTGAACAATTGATCGTGGAGAGCGTAAAAAATGTGCATATTAAACAGCATGTTCCATGCTACAAGAATGTATCGATTTCACTAGTTGTTGGTTGAGAACCATATAGGCCCGCCCTCGATAATTAACTTGAACTGCTTATAACTTCTGAAAAATTGATCGTAGAGAACACAATTATTTGCATTTCAATTAAACATGTATGCTACAAGAATATGTCGGTTTCACTATTTATTGTTTGAGAACCATTTTGGCCCGCCCGCCAAAACTAACTTCAACTCCTTACAACTTCTGAACAAATGATCGTAGAGAGCGTAATAATTTTGCTTGTTAATCAGCATGTTGCATGCTACAAGAATATTTCGATTTCATTAGTTGTTGGTTGAGAACCATATTGGCCCGCCCGCGAAAATTAACTTGAACTGATAATAACTTCTGAACAATTGATCGTAGAGAACACAATTATTTGCATTTTAAAGAAACATGTTGAATGCTTCAAGAATATGTCGGTTTCACTAGTTGTTGTTTGAGAACCATATTGGCCCGCCCGGGATTATTAAATTGAACTTCTTATAACTTCTGAACAAATGATCGTAGAGAGCGTAATAAATTTGCATATTAATCAGCATGTTGCATGCTACAAGAATATATCGATGTCACTAGTTGTTATTTGAGAACCATATTGGCCCGCCCGCGAGTATTAACTTGAACTGCTTATAACTTCTGAACAAATGATCGTAGAGAGCGTAAAAAATTTGCATAATAATCAGCATGTTGCATGCTACAAGAATATATCAATTTCACTAGTTGTTGGTTGAAAAACATATTGGCCCGACCGCGAAAATCAACTTAAACTGCTTATAACTTCTGAACAATTGATCGTAGCGAACAAAATTATTTGCATTTTAATGAAACATGTTGAATGCTTCAAGAATATGTCGGTTTCACAAGATGTTGTTTGAGAACCATATCGGCCAGCCCGCGAGTATTAAATTGAACTGATTATAACTTCTGAACAAATGATCTAAGATAGCGTAATAAATTTGCATATTAATCAGCATGTTGCATGCTACAAGAATATATCGATTTCACTAGTTGTTGTTTGAGAAATATATTGGCCTGCCCGCGAAAATTAACTTGAACTGCTTATAACTTCTGAACAATTGATCGTAGAGCACACAATTATTTGCATTTCAATCAAACATGTTGTATGCTACAAGATTATGTCGGTTTCACTAGTTATTGTTTGAGAACCATTTTGGCCCGCCCGCCAAAACTTACTTCAACTCCTTATAACTTCTGAACAAATGATCGTAGCGAGCGTAATAATTTTGCATATTAATCAGCATGTTGCATGCTACAAGAATATGTTGATTTCATTGGTTGTTGGTTGAGAACCATATTGGCCCGCCCGCAAAAATCAACTTGAACTGCTTATAACTCCTGAACAATTGATCGTAGAGACCACAATTAATAGCATTTTAATCAAACATGTTGTATGCAACAAGAATATGTCGGTTTCACTAGTTGTTTTAAGAAACCCATATTGGCCCGCCCGCGAGTATTAACTTGAACTGTTTATAACTTCTGAACAAATGATCTTAGAGAGAGTAATAAATTTGCATATTAATCACCATGCTGCATGCTACAAGAATATATCGATTTCACTAGTTTTTGGTTGAGAACCATATTGGCCCGCCCGCAAAAATCAACTTGAACTGCTTATAACTCCTGAACAATTGATCGTAGAGACCACAATAAATAGCATTTTAATCAAACATGTTGTATGCAACAAGAATAATCGGCTTCACTAGTTGTTTTAAGAAACCCATATTAGCCCGACCGCGAATATTAAATTGAACTGCTTATAAGTTCTCAACAAATGATCGTAGAAAGCTCGATTGTTTTGCATATTAATAGACATGTAGCTAGCTACAAGAATATATAGATTTCTCTAGTTATTGTTTGAGAACCATGTTGGCCCACCCGCCAAAACTAACTTCAACTCCTTATAACTTCTGAAAAATGATCGTAGAGAGCGTAATAATTTTGCTTTTTAATCAACATGTTGAATGCTACAAGAATATATCGATTTCATTAGTTGTTGGTTGAGAACCATATTGGCCCGCCCGCGAAAATTAACTTGAACTGATAATAACTTCTGAACACTTGATCGTATCGAACACAATTATTTGCATTTTAAAGAAACATGTTGAATGCTTCAAGAATATGTCGGTTTCACTAGTTGTTGTTTGAGAACCATATTGGCCCGCCCGCGAGTATTAAATTGAACTGCTTATAACTTCTGAACAAATGATCTTAGAGAGCGTAATAAATTTGCATATTAATCACCATGTTGCATGCTACAAGAATATATCAATTTCACTAGTTGTTGGATGAGAACCATATTGGCCCGCCCTCGAAAATTAATTTGAACTGCTTATAACTTCTGAACAAATAATATTAGAAAGCGTAATAATTTTGCATATTAATGAGCATGTTGCATGCTACAAGAATATACCGATTTCACTAGTTGTTGTTTGAGAAATATATTGGCCTGCCCGCGAAAATTAATTTGAACTGCTTATAACTTCTGAACAATTGATCGTAGAGCACACAATTATTTGCATTTCAATCAAACATGTTGTTTGCTACAAGAATATGTCGGTTTCACTAGTTATTGTTTGAGAACCATTTTGGCCCGCCCGCCAAAACTAACTTCAACTCCTTATAACTTCTGAACAAATGATCGTAGAGAGCGTAATAATTTTGCTTACTAATCAGCATGTTGCATGCTACAAGAATATACCGATTTCATTAGTTGTTGGTTGATAACCATATTGGCCCGCCTGCGAAAATTAACTTGAACTGATAATAACTTCTGAACAATTGATCGTAGCGAACACAATTATTTGCATTTTAATGAAATTTGTTGAATGCTTCAAGAATATGTCGGTTTCACTAGTTGTTATTTGAGAACAATATTCACCCGTCCGCGAGTATTAACTTGAACTGTTTATAACTTCTGAACAAATGATCCTAGAGAGCGTAATAAATTTGCATATTAATCAGCATGTAGCATGCTACAAGAATATATCGATTTCACTAGTTGTTATTTGAGAACCATATTGGCCCGCCGGCGAGTATTAACTTGAACTGCTTATAACTTCTGAACAAATGTTCGTAGAGAGCGTAAAAAATTTGCATATTAATCAGCATGTTGCATGCTACAAGAATATATCAATTTCACTAGTTGTTGGTTGAAAAACATATTGGCCCGACCGCGAAAATCAACTTAAACTGCTTATAACTTCTGAACAATTGATCGTAGCGAACAAAATTATTTGCATTTTAATGAAACATGTTGAATGCTTCAAGAATATGTCGGTTTCACTAGTTGTTGTTTGAGAACCATATCGGCCCGCCCGCGAGTATTAAATTGAACTGATTATAACTTCAGAACAAATGATCTAAGATAGCGTAATAAATTTGCATATTAATCAGCATGTTGCATGCTACAAGAATATATCGATTTCACTAGTTGTTGGTTGAGAACCATATTGGCCCGCCCGCGAAAATTAATTTGAACTGCTTATAACTTCTGAACAAATAATCGTAGAAAGCGTAATAATTTTTCATATTATACAGCATGTTGCATGCTACAAAAATATATCGATTTCACTAGTTGTTGTTTGAGATATATATTGGCCTGCCCGCGAAAATTAATTTGAACTGCTTATAACTTCTGAACAATTGATCGTAGAGCACACAATTATTTGCACTTCAATCAAACATGTTGTATGCTACAAGATTATGTCGGTTTCACTAGTTCTTGTTTGAGAACCATCTTGGCCCGCCCGCCAAAACTTACTTCAACTCCTTATAACTTCTCAACAAATGATCGTAGAGAGGTTATTAATTTTGCATATTAATCAGCATGTTGCATGCTACAAGAATATGTTGATTTCATTGGTTGTTGGTTGAGAACCATATTGGCCCGCCCGCGAAAATCAACTTGAACTGCTTATAACTCCTGAACAATTGATCGTAGAGACCACAATTAATAGCATTTTAATCAAACATGTTGTATGCAACAATAATATGTCGGTTTCACTAGTTGTTTTAAGAAACCCATATTGGCCCGCCCGCGAGTATTAACTTGAACTGTTCATAACTTCTGAACAAATGATCCTAGAGAGAGTAATAAATTTGCATATTAATCAGCATGTTGCATGCTACAAGAATATATCGATCTCCCTAGTTTTTGGTTGAGAACCATATTGGCCCTCTCGCGGAAATCAACTTGAACTGCTTATAACTCCTGAACAATTGATCGTAGAGACCACAATAAATAGCATTTTAATCAAACATGTTATATGCAACAAGAATATGTCGGTTTCACTAGTTGTTTTAAGAAACCCATATTGGCCCGCCCGCGAATATTAAATTGAACTGCTTATAAGTTCTGAACAAATGATCGTAGAAAGCTCGATTGTTTTGCATATTAATAGACATGTAGCTAGCTACAAGAATATATAGATTTCACTAGTTATTGTTTGAGAACCATGTTGGCCCACTCGCGAAAACTAATTCAACTGCTTACAATTTCTGAACAAATGATCGTAGAGAACACAATTATTTGCATTTTAATGAAACATGTTGTATGCTACAAGAATATGTCGGTTTTACTATTTGTTTTTTTAGAACCATATTGGCCCGCCCGCGAGTATTGACTTTTTCTGCTGATAACGTCTGAACAAATGGTCGTAGAAAGCGTAATAATTTTTCATATTATACAGCATGTTGCTTGCTACAAAAATATATCGATTTCAGTAGTTGTTGTTTGAGAAATATATTGGAATGCCCGCGAAAATTAACTTGAACTGCTTATAACTTCTGAACAATTGATCGTAGAGCACACAATTATTTGCATTTCAATCAAACATATTGTATGCTACAAGAATATGTCGGTTTCACTAGTTATTGTTTGAGAACCATTTTGGCCCGTCCGCCAAAACTAACTTCAACTCCTTATAACTTCTGAACAAATGATCGTAGAGAGCGTAATAATTTTGCATATTAATCAGCATGTTGCATGCTACAAGAATATGTCGGTTTCACTAGTTATTGTTTGAGAACCATTTTGGCCCGCCCGCCAAAACTAACTTCAACTTCTTATAACTTCTGAACAAATGATCGTAGAGAGCGTAATAATTTTGCTTTTTAATCAGCATGTTGCATGCTACAAGAATATATCGATTTCATTAGTTGTTGGTTGAGAACCATATTGGTTCGCCCGCGAAAATTAACTTGAACTGATTATAACTTCTGAACAATTGATCGTATCGAACACAATTATTTGCATTTTAAAGAAACATGTTGAATGCTTCAAGAATATGTCGGTTTCACTAGTTGTTGTTTGAGAACCATATTGGCCCGCCCGCGAGTATTAAATTGAACTGCTTATAACTTCTGAACAAATGATCTTAGAGAGCGTAATAAATTTGCATATTAATCACCATGTTGCATGCTACAAGAATATATCGATTTCACTAGTTGTTGGTTGAAAACCATATTGGCCCGCCCTCGAAAATTAATTTGAACTGCTTATAACTTCTGAACAAATAATATTAGAAAGCGTAATAATTTTGCATATTAATGAGCATGTTGCATGCTACAAGAATATACCGATTTCACTAGTTGTTGTTTGAGAAATATATTGGCCTGCCCGCGAAAATTAACTTGAACTGCTTATAACTTCTGAAAAATTGATCGTAGAGAACACAATTATTTGCATTTCAATTAAACATGTATGCTACAAGAATATGTCGGTTTCACTATCTATTGTTTGAGAACCATTTTGGCCCGCCCGCCAAAACTAACTTCAACTCCTTATAACTTCTGAACAAATTATCGTAGATAGCGTAATAATTTTGGTTATTAATCAGCATGTTGCATGCTACAAGAATATATCGATTTCATTAGTTGTTGGTTGAGAACCATATTGGCCCGCCCGCGAAAATTAACATGAACTGATAATAACTTCTGAAAAAATAATCGTAGAAAGCGTAATAATTTTGCATATTAATCAGCATGTTGCATGCTACAAGAATATGTCGGTTTCATTAGTTATTGTTTGAGAACCATTTTGGCCCGCCCGCCAAAACTAACTTCAACTCCTTATAACTTCTGAACAAATGATCGTAGAGAGCGTAATAATTTTGCTTGTTAATCAGCATGTTGCATGCTACAAGAATATATCGATTTCATTAGTTGTTGGTTGAGAACCATATTGGCCCGCCCGCGAAAATTAACTTGAACTGATAATAACTTCTGAACAATTGATCGTAGAGAACACAATTATTTGCATTTTAAAGAAACATGTTGAATGCTTCAAGAATATGTCGGTTTCACTAGTTGTTGTTTGAGAACCATATTTTCCCGCCCGGGATTATTAAATTGAACTTCTTATAACTTCTGAACAAATGATCGTAGAGAGCGTAATAAATTTGCATATTAATCAGCATGTTGCATGCTACAAGAATATATCGATTTCACTAGTTGTTATTTGAGAACCATATTGGCCCGCCCGCGAGTATTAACTTGAACTGCTTATAACTTCTGAACAAATGTTCGTAGAGAGCGTAAAAAATTTGCATATTAATCAGCATGTTGCATGCTACAAGAATATATCAATTTCACTAGTTGTTGGTTGAAAAACATATTGGCCCGACCGCGAAAATCAACTTGAACTGCTTATAACTCCTGAACAATTGATCGTAGAGACCACAATTAATAGCATTTTAATCAAACATTTTGTATGCAACAATAATATGTCGGTTTCACTAGTTGTTTTAAGAAACCCATATTGGCCCGCCCGCGAGTATTAACTTGAACTGTTTATAACTTCTGAACAAATGATCCTAGAGAGAGTAATAAATTTGCATATTAATCAGCATGTTGCATGCTACAAGAATATATCGATTTCACTAGTTTTTGGTTGAGAACCATATTGGCCCGCTCGCGAAAATCAACTTGAACTGCTTATAACTCCTGAACAATTGATCGTAGAGACCACAATAAATAGCATTTTAATCAAACATGTTATATGCAACAAGAATATGTCGGTTTCACTAGTTGTTTTAAGAAACCCATATTGGCCCGCCCGCGAATATTAAATTGAACTGCTTATAAGTTCTGAACAAATGATCGTAGAAAGCTCGATTGTTTTGCATATTAATAGACATGTAGCTAGCTACAAGAATATATAGATTTCACTAGTTATTTTTTGAGAACCATGTTGGCCCACCCGCGAAAACTAATTCAACTGCTTACAATTTCTGAACAAATGATCGTAGAGAACACAATTATTTGCATTTTAATGAAACATGTTGTTTGCTACAAGAATATGTCGGTTTTACTATTTGTTTTTTTAGAACCATATTGGCCCGCCCGCGAGTATTGACTTTTTCTGCTTATAACGTCTGAACAAATGGTCGTAGAAAGCGTAATAATTTTTCATATTATACAGCATGTTGCTTGCTACAAAAATATATCGATTTCAGTAGTTGTTGTTTGAGAAATATATTGGCCTGCCCGCGAAAATTAACTTGAACTGCTTATAACTTCTGAACAATTGATCGTAGAGCACACAATTATTTGCATTTCAATCAAACATATTGTATGCTACAAGAATATGTCGGTTTCACTAGTTATTGTTTGAGAACCATTTTGGCCCGTCCGCCAAAACTAACTTCAACTCCTTATAACTTCTGAACAAATGATCGTAGAGAGCGTAATAATTTTGCATATTAATCAGCATGTTGCATGCTACAAGAATATGTCGGTTTCACTAGTTATTGTTTGAGAACCATTTTGGCCCGCCCGCCAAAACTAACTTCAACTCCTTATAACTTCTGAACAAATGATCGTAGAGAGCGTAATAATTTTGCTTTTTAATCAGCATGTTGCATGCTACAAGAATATATCGATTTCATTAGTTGTTGGTTGAGAACCATATTGGTTCGCCCGCGAAAATTAACTTGAACTGATAATAACTTCTGAACAATTGATCGTATCGAACACAATTATTTGCATTTTAAAGAAACATGTTGAATGCTTCAAGAATATGTCGGTTTCACTAGTTGTTGTTTGAGAACCATATTGGCCCGCCCGCGAGTATTAAATTGAACTGCTTATAACTTCTGAACAAATGATCTTAGAGAGCGTAATAAATTTGCATATTAATCACCATGTTGCATGCTACAAGAATATATCGATTTCACTAGTTGTTGGTTGAGAACCATATTGGCCCGCCCTCGAAAATTAATTTGAACTGCTTATAACTTCTGAACAAATAATATTAGAAAGCGTAATAATTTTGCATATTAATGAGCATGTTGCATGCTACAAGAATATACCGATTTCACTAGTTGTTGTTTGAGAAATATATTGGCCTGCCCGCGAAAATTAACTTGAACTGCTTATAACTTCTGAAAAATTGATCGTAGAGAACACAATTATTTGCATTTCAATTAAACATGTATGCTACAAGAATATGTCGGTTTCACTATTTATTGTTTGAGAACCATTTTGGCCCGCCCGCCAAAACTAACTTCAACTCCTTATAACTTCTGAACAAATTATCGTAGATAGCGTAATAATTTTGGTTATTAATCAGCATGTTGCATGCTACAAGAATATATCGATTTCATTAGTTGTTGGTTGAGAACCATATTGGCCCGCCCGCGAAAATTAACATGAACTGATAATAACTTCTGAACAAATAATCGTAGAAAGCGTAATAATTTTGCATATTAATCAGCATGTTGCATGCTACAAGAATATGTCGGTTTCATTAGTTATTGTTTGAGAACCATTTTGGCCCGCCCGCCAAAACTAACTTCAACTCCTTATAACTTCTGAACAAATGATCGTAGAGAGCGTAATAATTTTGCTTGTTAATCAGCATGTTGCATGCTACAAGAATATATCGATTTCATTAGTTGTTGGTTGAGAACCATATTGGCCCGCCCGCGAAAACTAACTTGAACTGATAATAACTTCTGAACAATTGATCGTAGAGAACACAATTATTTGCATTTTAAAGAAACATGTTGAATGCTTCAAGAATATGTCGGTTTCACTAGTTGTTGTTTGAGAACCATATTGGCCCGCCCGGGATTATTAAATTGAACTTCTTATAACTTCTGAACAAATGATCGTAGAGAGCGTAATAAATTTGCATATTAATCAGCATGTTGCATGCTACAAGAATATATCGATGTCACTAGTTGTTATTTGAGAACCATATTGGCCCGCCCGCGAGTATTAACTTGAACTGCTTATAACTTCTGAACAAATGATCGTAGAGAGCGTAAAAACTTTGCATATTAATCAGCATGTTGCATGCTACAAGAATATATCAATTTCACTAGTTGTTGGTTGAAAAACATATTGGCCGGACCGCGAAAATCAACTTAAACTGCTTATAACTTCTGAACAATTGATCGTAGCGAACAAAATTATTTGCATTTTAATGAAACATGTTGAATGCTTCAAGAATATGTCGGTTTCACAAGATGTTGTTTGAGAACCATATCGGCCCGCCCGCGAGTATTAAATTGAACTGATTATAACTTCTGAACAAATGATCTAAGATAGCGTAATAAATTTGCATATTAATCAGCATGTTGCATGCTACAAGAATATATCGATTTCATTAGTTGTTGGTTGAGAACCATATTGGCCCGCCCGCGAAAATTAATTTGAACTGCTTATAACTTCTGAACAAATAATCGTAGAAAGCGCAATAATTTTTCATATTATACAGCATGTTGCATGCTACAAAAATATATCGATTTCACTAGTTGTTGTTTGAGAAATATATTGGCCTGCCCGCGAAAATTAACTTGAACTGCTTATAACTTCTGAACAATTGATCGTAGAGCACACAATTATTTGCATTTCAATCAAACATGTTGTATGCTACAAGATTATGTCGGTTTCACTAGTTATTGTTTGAGAACCATTTTGGCCCGCCCGCCAAAACTTACTTCAACTCCTTATAACTTCTGAACAAATGATCGTAGCGAGCGTAATAATTTTGCATATTAATCAGCATGTTGCATGCTACAAGAATATGTTGATTTCATTGGTTGTTGGTTGAGAACCATATTGGCCCGCCCGCATAAATCAACTTGAACTGCTTATAACTCCTGAACAATTGATCGTAGAGACCACAATTAATAGCATTTTAATCAAACATGTTGTATGCAACAATAATATGTCGGTTTGACTAGTTGTTTTAAGAAACCCATATTGGCCCGCCCGCGAGTATTAACTTGAACTGTTTATAACTTCTGAACAAATGATCCTAGAGAGAGTAATAAATTTGCATATTAATCACCATGTTGCATGCTACAAGAATATATCGATTTCACTAGTTTTTGGTTGAGAACCATATTGGCCCGCCCGCGAAAATCAACTTGAACTGCTTATAACTCCTGAACAATTGATCGTAGAGACCACAATAAATAGCATTTTAATCAAACATGTTGTATGCAACAAGAATATGTCGGTTTCATTAGTTGTTTTAAGAAACCCATATTGGCCCGCCCGCGAATATTAAATTGAACTGCTTATAAGTTCTGAACCAATGATCGTAGAAAGCTCGATTGTTTTGCATATTAATAGACATGTAGCTAGCTACAAGAATATATAGATTTCACTAGTTATTGTTTGAGAACCATGTTGGCCCACCCGCCAAAACTAAATTCAACTCCTTATAACTTCTGAACAAATGATCGTAGAGAGCGTAATAATTTTGCTTTTTAATCAGCATGTTGCATGCTACAAGAATATATCTATTTCATTAGTTGTTGGTTGAGAACCATATTGGCCCGCCCGCGAAAATTAACTTGAACTGATAATAACTTCTGAACAATTGATCGTATCGAACACAATTATTTGCATTTTAAAGAAACATGTTGAATGCTTCAAGAATATGTCGGTTTCACTAGTTGTTGTTTGAGAACCATATTGGCCCGCCCGCGAGTATTAAATTGAACTGCTTATAACTTCTGAACAAATGATCTTAGAGAGCGTAATAAATTTGCATATTAATCACCATGTTGCATGCTAAAAGATTATATCGATTTCACTAGTTGTTGGTTGAGAACCATATTGGCCCGCCCTCGAAAATTAATTTGAACTGCTTATAACTTCTGAACAAATAATATTAGAAAGCGTAATAATTTTGCATATTAATGAGCATGTTGCATGCTACAAGAATATACCGATTTCACTAGTTGTTGTTTGAGAAATATATTGGCCTGCCCGCGAAAATTAACTTGAACTGCTTATAACTTCTGAACAATTGATCGTAGAGAACACAATTATTTGCATTTCAATCAAACATGTTGTATGCTACAAGAATATGTCGGTTTCACTATTTATTGTTTGAGAACCATTTTGGCCCGCCCGCCAAAACTAACTTCAACTCCTTATAACTTCTGAACAAATTATCGTAGATAGCGTAATAATTTTGGTTATTAATCAGCATGTTGCATGCTACAAGAATATATCGATTTCATTAGTTGTTGGTTGAGAACCATATTGGCCCGCACGCGAAAATTAACATGAACTGATAATAACTTCTGAACAAATAATCGTAGAAAGCGTAATAATTTTGCATATTAATCAGCATGTTGCATGCTACAAGAATATGTAGGTTTCATTAGTTATTGTTTGAGAACCATTTTGGCCCGCCCGCCAAAACTAACTTCAACTCCTTATAACTTCTGAACAAATGATCGTAGAGAGCGTAATAATTTTGCTTGTTAATCAGCATGTTGCATGCTACAAGAATATATCGATTTCATTAGTTGTTGGTTGAGAACCATATTGGCCCGCCCGCGAAAATTAACTTGAACTGATAATAACTTCTGAACAATTGATCGTATCGAACACAATTATTTGCATTTTAAAGAAACATGTTGAATGCTTCAAGAATATGTCGGTTTCACTAGTTGTTGTTTGAGAACCATATTGGCCCGCCCGCGAGTATTAAATTGAACTGCTTATAAATTCTGAACAAATGATCTTAAAGAGCGTAATAAATTTGCATATTAATCACCATGTTGCATGCTACAAGAATATATCGATTTCACTAGTTGTTGGTTGAGAACCATATTGGCCCGCCCTCGAAAATTAATTTGAACTGCTTATAACTTCTGAACAAATAATATTAGAAAGCGTAATAATTTTGCATATTAATGAGCATGTTGCATGCTACAAGAATATACCGATTTCACTAGTTGTTGTTTGAGAAATATATTGGCCTGCCCGCGAAAATTAACTTGAACTGCTTATAACTTCTGAAAAATTGATCGTAGAGAACACAATTATTTGCATTTCAATTAAACATGTATGCTACAAGAATATGTCGGTTTCACTATTTATTGTTTGAGAACCAATTTGGCCCGCCCGCCAAAACTAACTTCAACTCCTTATAACTTCTGAACAAATTATCGTAGATAGCGTAATAATTTTGGTTGTTAATCAGCATGTTGCATGCTACAAGAATATATCGATTTCATTAGTTGTTGGTTGAGAACCATATTGGCCCGCCCGCGAAAATTAACATGAACTGATAATAACTTCTGAACAAATAATCGTAGAAAGCGTAATAATTTTGCATATTAATCAGCATGTTGCATGCTACAAGAATATGTCGGTTTCATTAGTTATTGTTTGAGAACCATTTTGGCCCGCCCGCCAAAACTAACTTCAACTCCTTATAACTTCTGAACAAATGATCGTAGAGAGCGTAATAATTTTGCTTGTTAATCAGCATGTTGCATGCTACAAGAATATATCGATTTCATTAGTTGTTGGTTGAGAACCATATTGGCCCGCCCGCGAAAATTAACTTGAACTGATAATAACTTCTGAACAATTGATCGTAGAGAACACAATTATTTGCATTTTAAAGAAACATGTTGAATGCTTCAAGAATATGTCGGTTTCACTAGTTGTTGTTTGAGAACCATATTGGCCCGCCCGCGAGTATTAACTTGAACTGCTTATAACTTCTGAAAAAATGATCGTAGAGAGCGTAAAAAATTTGCATATTAATCAGCATGTTGCATGCTACAAGAATATATCAATTTCACTAGTTGTTGGTTGAAAAACATATTGGCCGGACCGCGAAAATCAACTTAAACTGCTTATAACTTCTGAACAATTGATCGTAGCGAACAAAATTATTTGCATTTTAATGAAACATGTTGAATGCTTCAAGAATATGTCGGTTTCACAAGATGTTGTTTGAGAACCATATCGGCCCGCCCGCGAGTATTAAATTGAACTGATTATAACTTCTGAACAAATGATCTAAGATAGCGTAATAAATTTGCATATTAATCAGCATGTTGCATGCTACAAGAATATATCGATTTCATTAGTTGTTGGTTGAGAACCATATTGGCCCGCCCGCGAAAATTAATTTGAACTGCTTATAACTTCTGAACAAATAATCGTAGAAAGCGCAATAATTTTTCATATTATACAGCATGTTGCATGCTACAAAAATATATCGAATTCACTAGTTGTTGTTTGAGAAATATATTGGCCTGCCCGCGAAAATTAACTTGAACTGCTTATAACTTCTGAACAATTGATCGTAGAGCACACAATTATTTGCATTTCAATCAAACATGTTGTATGCTACAAGATTATGTCGGTTTCACTAGTTATTGTTTGAGAACCATTTTGGCCCGCCCGCCAAAACTTACTTCAACTCCTTATAACTTCTGAACAAATGATCGTAGCGAGCGAAATAATTTTGCATATTAATCAGCATGTTGCATGCTACAAGAATATGTTGATTTCATTGGTTGTTGGTTGAGAACCATATTGGCCCGCCCGCAAAAATCAACTTGAACTGCTTATAACTCCTGAACAATTGATCGTAGAGACCACAATTAATAGCATTTTAATCAAACATGTTGTATGCAACAATAATATGTCGGTTTGACTAGTTGTTTTAAGAAACCCATATTGGCCCGCCCGCGAGTATTAACTTGAACTGTTTATAACTTCTGAACAAATGATCCTAGAGAGAGTAATAAATTTGCATATTAATCACCATGTTGCATGCTACAAGAATATATCGATTTCACTAGTTTTTGGTTGAGAACCATATTGGCCCGCCCGGGAAAATCAACTTGAACTGCTTATAACTCCTGAACAATTGATCGTAGAGACCACAATAAATAGCATTTTAATCAAACATGTTGTATGCAACAAGAATATGTCGGTTTCACTAGTTGTTTTAAGAAACCCATATTGGCCCGCCCGCGAATATTAAATTGAACTGCTTATAAGTTCTGAACAAATGATCGTAGAAAGCTCGATTGTTTTGCATATTAATAGGCATGTAGCTAGCTACAAGAATATATAGATTTCACTAGTTATTGTTTGAGAACCATGTTGGCCCACCCGCCAAAACTAAATTCAACTCCTTATAACTTCTGAACAAATGATCGTAGAGAGCGTAATAATTTTGCTTTTTAATCAGCATGTTGCATGCTACAAGAATATATCTATTTCATTAGTTGTTGGTTGAGAACTATATTGGCCCGCCCGCGAAAATTAACTTGAACTGATAATAACTTCTGAACAATTGATCGTATCGAACACAATTATTTGCATTTTAAAGAAACATGTTGAATGCTTCAAGAATATGTCGGTTTCACTAGTTGTTGTTTGAGAACCATATTGGCCCGCCCGCGAATATTAAATTGAACTGCTTATAAGTTCTGAACAAATGATCGTAGAAAGCTCGATTGTTTTGCATATTAATAGGCATGTAGCTAGCTACAAGAATATATAGATTTCACTAGTTATTGTTTGAGAACCATTTTGGCCCGCCCGCCAAAACTAACTTCAACTCCTTATAACTTCTGAACAAATTATCGTAGATAGCGTAATAATTTTGGTTATTAATCAGCATGTTGCATGCTACAAGAATATATCGATTTCATTAGTTGTTGGTTGAGAACCATATTGGCCCGCCCGCGAAAATTAACATGAACTGATAATAACTTCTGAACAAATAATCGTAGAAAGCGTAATAATTTTGCATATTAATCAGCATGTTGCATGCTACAAGAATATGTAGGTTTCATTAGTTATTGTTTGAGAACCATTTTGGCCCGCCCGCCAAAACTAACTTCAACTCCTTATAACTTCTGAACAAATGATCGTAGAGAGCGTAATAATTTTGCTTGTTAATCAGCATGTTGCATGCTACAAGAATATATCGATTTCATTAGTTGTTGGTTGAGAACCATATTGGCCCGCCCGAGAAAATTAACTTGAACTGATAATAACTTCTGAACAATTGATCGTATCGAACACAATTATTTGCATTTTAAAGAAACATGTTGAATGCTTCAAGAATATGTCGGTTTCACTAGTTGTTGTTTGAGAACCATATTGGCCCGCCCGCGAGTATTAAATTGAACTGCTTATAAATTCTGAACAAATGATCTTAGAGAGCGTAATAAATTTGCATATTAATCACCATGTTGCATGCTACAAGAATATATCGATTTCACTAATTGTTGGTTGAGAACCATATTGGCCCGCCCTCGAAAATTAATTTGAACTGCTTATAACTTCTGAACAAATAATATTAGAAAGCGTAATAATTTTGCATATTAATGAGCATGTTGCATGCTACAAGAATATACCGATTTCACTAGTTGTTGTTTGAGAAATATATTGGCCTGCCCGCGAAAATTAACTTGAACTGCTTATAACTTCTGAAAAATTGATCGTAGAGAACACAATTATTTGCATTTCAATTAAACATGTATGCTACAAGAATATGTCGGTTTCACTATTTATGGTTTGAGAACCAATTTGGCCCGCCCGCCAAAACTAACTTCAACTCCTTATAACTTCTGAACAAATTATCGTAGATAGCGTAATAATTTTGGTTGTTAATCAGCATGTTGCATGCTACAAGAATATATCGATTTCATTAGTTGTTGGTTGAGAACCATATTGGCCCGCCCGCGAAAATTAACATGAACTGATAATAACTTCTGAACAAATAATCGTAGAAAGCGTAATAATTTTGCATATTAATCAGCATGCTGCATGCTACAAGAATATGTCGGTTTCATTAGTTATTGTTTGAGAACCATTTTGGCCCGCCCGCCAAAACTAACTTCAACTCCTTATAACTTCTGAACAAATGATCGTAGAGAGCGTAATAATTTTGCTTGTTAATCAGCATGTTGCATGCTACAAGAATATATCGATTTCATTAGTTGTTGGTTGAGAACCATATTGGCCCGCCCGCGAAAATTAACTTGAACTGATAATAACTTCTGAACAATTGATCGTAGAGAACACAATTATTTGCATTTTAAAGAAACATGTTGAATGCTTCAAGAATATGTCGGTTTCACTAGTTGTTGTTTGAGAACCATATTGGCCCGCCCGGGATTATTAAATTGAACTTCTTATAACTTCTGAACAAATGATCGTAGAGAGCGTAATAAATTTGCATATTAATCAGCATGTTGCATGCTACAAGAATATATCGATGTCACTAGTTGTTATTTGAGAACCATATTGGCCCGCCCGCGAGTATTAACTTGAACTGCTTATAACTTCTGAACAAATGATCGTAGAGAGCGTAAAAAATTTGCATATTAATCAGCATGTTGCATGCTACAAGAATATATCAATTTCACTAGTTGTTGGTTGAAAAACATATTGGCCGGACCGCGAAAATCAACTTAAACTGCTTATAACTTCTGAACAATTGATCGTAGCGAACAAAATTATTTGCATTTTAATGAAACATGTTGAATGCTTCAAGAATATGTCGGTTTCACAAGATGTTGTTTGAGAACCATATCGGCCCGCCCGCGAGTATTAAATTGAACTGATTATAACTTCTGAACAAATGATCTAAGATAGCGTAATAAATTTGCATATTAATCAGCATGTTGCATGCTACAAGAATATATCGATTTCACTAGTTGTTGGTTGAGAACCATATTGGCCCGCCCGCGAAAATTAATTTGAACTGCTTATAACTTCTGAACAATTGATCGTAGAGCACACAATTATTTGCATTTCAATCAAACATGTTGTATGCTACAAGATTATGTCGGTTTCACTAGTTATTGTTTGAGAACCATTTTGGCCCGCCCGCCAAAACTTACTTCAACTCCTTATAACTTCTGAACAAATGATCGTAGCGAGCGTAATAATTTTGCATATTAATCAGCATGTTGCATGCTACAAGTATATGTTGATTTCATTGGTTGTTGGTTGAGAACCATATTGGCCCGCCCGCAAAAATCAACTTGAACTGCTTATAACTCCTGAACAATTGATCGTAGAGACCACAATTAATAGCATTTTAATCAAACATGTTGTATGCAACAAGAATATGTCGGTTTCACTAGTTGTTTTAAGAAACCCATATTGGCCCGCCCGCGAGTATTAACTTGAACTGTTTATAACTTCTGAACAAATGATCCTAGAGAGAGTAATAAATTTGCATATTAATCACCATGTTGCATGCTACAAGAATATATCGATTTCACTAGTTTTTGGTTGAGAACCATATTGGCCCGCCCGCGTAAATCAACTTGAACTGCTTATAACTCCTGAACAATTGATCGTAGAGACCACAATAAATAGCATTTTAATCAAACATGTTGTATGCAACAAGAATATGTCGGTTTCACTAGTTGTTTTAAAAAACCCATATTGGCCCGCCCGCGAATATTAAATTGAACTGCTTATAAGTTCTCAACAAATGATCGTAGAAAGCTCGATTGTTTTGCATATTAATAGACATGTAGCTAGCTACAAGAATATATAGATTTCACTAGTTATTGTTTGAGAACCATGTTGGCCCACCCGCCAAAACTAAATTCAACTCCTTATAACTTCTGAACAAATGATCGTAGAGAGCGTAATAATTTTGCTTTTTAATCAGCATGTTGCATGCTACAAGAATATATCGATTTCATTAGTTGTTGGTTGAGAACCATATTGGCCCGCCCGCGAAAATTAACTTGAACTGATAATAACTTCTGAACAAATGATCGTATCGAACACAATTATTTGCATTTTAAAGAAACATGTTGAATGCTTCAAGAATATGTCGGTTTCACTAGTTGTTGTTTGAGAACCATATTGGCCCGCCCGCGAGTATTAAATTGAACTGCTTATAACTTCTGAACAAATGATCTTAGAGAGCGTAATAAATTTGCATATTAATCACCATGTTGCATGCTACAAGAATATATCGATTTCACTAGTTGTTGGTTGAGAACCATATTGGCCCGCCCTCGAAAATTAATTTGAACTGCTTATAACTTCTGAACAAATAATATTAGAAAGCGTAATAATTTTGCATATTAATGAGCATGTTGCATGCTACAAGAATATACCGATTTCACTAGTTGTTGTTTGAGAAATATATTGGCCTGCCCGCGAAAATTAACTTGAACTGCTTATAACTTCTGAACAATTGATCGTAGAGAACACAATTATTTGCATTTCAATCAAACATGTTGTATGCTACAAGAATATGTCGGTTTCACTATTTATTGTTTGAGAACCATTTTGGCCCGCCCGCCAAAACTAACTTCAACTCCTTATAACTTCTGAACAAATTATCGTAGATAGCGTAATAATTTTGGTTATTAATCAGCATGTTGCATGCTACAAGAATATATCGATTTCATTAGTTGTTGGTTGAGAACCATATTGGCCCGCACGCGAAAATTAACATGAACTGATAATAACTTCTGAACAAATAATCGTAGAAAGCGTAATAATTTTGCATATTAATCAGCATGTTGCATGCTACAAGAATATGTAGGTTTCATTAGTTATTGTTTGAGAACCATTTTGGCCCGCCCGCCAAAACTAACTTCAACTCCTTATAACTTCTGAACAAATGATCGTAGAGAGCGTAATAATTTTGCTTGTTAATCAGCATGTTGCATGCTACAAGAATATATCGATTTCATTAGTTGTTGGTTGAGAACCATATTGGCCCGCCCGCGAAAATTAACTTGAACTGATAATAACTTCTGAACAATTGATCGTATCGAACACAATTATTTGCATTTTAAAGAAACATGTTGAATGCTTCAAGAATATGTCGGTTTCACTAGTTGTTGTTTGAGAACCATATTGGCCCGCCCGCGAGTATTAAATTGAACTGCTTATAAATTCTGAACAAATGATCTTAAAGGGCGTAATAAATTTGCATATTAATCACCATGTTGCATGCTACAAGAATATATCGATTTCACTAGTTGTTGGTTGAGAACCATATTGGCCCGCCCTCGAAAATTAATTTGAACTGCTTATAACTTCTGAACAAATAATATTAGAAAGCGTAATAATTTTGCATATTAATGAGCATGTTGCATGCTACAAGAATATACCGATTTCACTAGTTGTTGTTTGAGAAATATATTGGCCTGCCCGCGAAAATTAACTTGAACTGCTTATAACTTCTGAAAAATTGATCGTAGAGAACACAATTATTTGCATTTCAATTAAACATGTATGCTACAAGAATATGTCGGTTTCACTATTTATTGTTTGAGAACCAATTTGGCCCGCCCGCCAAAACTAACTTCAACTCCTTATAACTTCTGAACAAATTATCGTAGATAGCGTAATAATTTTGGTTGTTAATCAGCATGTTGCATGCTACAAGAATATATCGATTTCATTAGTTGTTGGTTGAGAACCATATTGGCCCGCCCGCGAAAATTAACATGAACTGATAATAACTTCTGAACAAATAATCGTAGAAAGCGTAATAATTTTGCATATTAATCAGCATGTTGCATGCTACAAGAATATATCAATTTCACTAGTTGTTGGTTGAAAAACATATTGGCCCGACCGCGAAAATCAACTTAAACTGCTTATAACTTCTGAACAATTGATCGTAGCGAACAAAATTATTTGCATTTTAATGAAACATGTTGAATGCTTCAAGAATATGTCGGTTTCACTAGTTGTTGTTTGAGAACCATATCGGCCCGCCCGCGAGTATTAAACTTAACTGATTATAACTTCTGAACAAATGATCTAAGATAGCGTAATAAATTTGCATATTAATCAGCATGTTGCATGCTTCAAGAATATATCGATTTCACTAGTTGTTGGTTGAGAACCATATTGGCCCGCCCGCGAAAATTAATTTGAACTGCTTATAACTTCTGAACAAATAATCGTAGAAAGCGTAATAATTTTTCATATTATACAGCATGTTACATGCTACAAAAATATATCGATTTCACTAGTTGTTGTTTGAGATATATAGTGGCCTGCCCGCGAAAATTAACTTGAACTGCTTATAACTTCTGAACAATTGATCGTAGAGCACACAATTATTTGCATTTCAATCAAACATGTTGTATGCTACAAGATTATGTCGGTTTCACTAGTTCTTGTTTGAAAACCATTTTGGCCCGCCCGCCAAAACTTACTTCAAATCCTTATAACTTCTCAACAAATGATCGTAGAGAGCGTATTAATTTTGCATATTAATCAGCATGTTGCATGCTACAAGAATATGTTGATTTCATTGGTTGTTGGTTGAGAACCATATTGGCCCGCCCGCGAAAATCAACTTGAACTGCTTATAACTCCTGAACAATTGATCGTAGAGACCACAATTAATAGCATTTTAATCAAACATGTTGTATGCAACAATAATATGTCGGTTTCACTAGTTGTTTTAAGAAACCTATATTGGCCCGCCCGCGAGTATTAACTTGAACTGTTTATAACTTCTGAACAAATGATCCTACAGAGAGTAATAAATTTGCATATTAATCAGCATGTTGCATGCTACAAGAATATATCGATTTCACTAGTTTTTGGTTGAGAACCATATTGGCCCGCTCGCGAAAATCAACTTGAACTGCTTATAACTCCTGAACAATTGATCGTAGAGACCACAATAAATAGCATTTTAATCAAACATGTTATATGCAACAAGAATATGTCGGTTTCACTAGTTGTTTTAAGAAACCCATATTGGCCCGCCCGCGAATATTAAATTGAACTGCTTATAAGTTCTGAACAAATGATCGTAGAAAGCTCGATTGTTTTGCATATTAATAGACATGTAGCTAGCTACAAGAATATATAGATTTCACTAGTTATTGTTTGAGAACCATGTTGGCCCACCCGCGAAAACTAATTCAACTGCTTACAATTTCTGAACAAATGATCGTAGAGAACACAATTATTTGCATTTTAATGAAACATGTTGTATGCTACAAGAATATGTCGGTTTTACTATTTGTTTTTTTAGAACCATATTGGCCCGCCCGCGAGTATTGACTTTTTCTGCTTATAACGTCTGAACAAATGGTCGTAGAAAGCGTAATAATTTTTCATATTATAAAGCATGTTGCTTGCTACAAAAATATATCGATTTCAGTAGTTGTTGTTTGAGAAATATATTGGCCTGCCCGCGAAAATTAATTGAACTGCTTATAACTTCTGAACAATTGATCGTAGAGCACACAATTATTTGCATTTCAATCAAACATATTGTATGCTACAAGAATATGTCGGTTTCACTAGTTATTGTTTGAGAACCATTTTGGCCCGTCCGCCAAAACTAAATTCAACTCCTTATAACTTCTGAACAAATGATCGTAGAGAGCGTAATAATTTTGCATATTAATCAGCATGTTGAATGCTACAAGAATATGTCGGTTTCACTAGTTATTGTTTGAGAACCATTTTGGCCCGCCCGCCAAAACTAACTTCAACTCCTTATAACTTCTGAACAAATGATCGTAGAGAGCGTAATAATTTTGCTTTTTAATCAGCATGTTGCATGCTACAAGAATATATCGATTTCATTAGTTGTTGGTTGAGAACCATATTGGTTCGCCCGCGAAAATTAACTTGAACTGATAATAACTTCTGAACAATTGATCGTATCGAACACAATTATTTGCATTTTAAAGAAACATGTTGAATGCTTCAAGAATATGTCGGTTTCACTAGTTGTTGTTTGAGAACCATATTGGCCCGCCCGCGAGTATTAAATTGAACTGCTTATAACTTCTGAACAAATGATCTTAGAGAGCGTAATAAATTTGCATATTAATCACCATGTTGCATGCTACAAGAATATATCGATTTCACTAGTTGTTGGTTGAGAACCATATTGGTCCGCCCTCGAAAATTAATTTGAACTGCTTATAACTTCTGAACAAATAATATTAGAAAGCGTAATAATTTTGCATATTAATGAGCATGTTGCATGCTACAAGAATATACCGATTTCACTAGTTGTTGTTTGAGAAATATATTGGCCTGCCCGCGAAAATTAACTTGAACTGCTTATAACTTCTGAAAAATTGATCGTAGAGAACACAATTATTTGCACTTCAATTAAACATGTATGCTACAAGAATATGTCGGTTTCACTATTTATTGTTTGAGAACCATTTTGGCCCGCCCGCCAAAACTAACTTCAACTCCTTAAAACTTCTGAACAAATAATCGTAGATAGCGTAATAATTTTGGTTATTAATCAGCATGTTGCATGCTACAAGAATATATCGATTTCATTAGTTGTTGGTTGAGAACCATTTTGGCCCGCCCGCGAAAATTAACATGAACTGATAATAACTTCTGAACAAATAATCGTAGAAAGCGTAATAATTTTGCATATTAATCAGCATGTTGCATGCTACAAGAATATGTCGGTTTCATTAGTTATTGTTTGAGAACCATTTTGGCCCGCCCGCCAAAACTAACTTTAACTCCTTATAACTTCTGAACAAATGATCGTAAAGAGCGTAATAATTTTGCTTGTTAATCAGCATGTTGCATGCTACAAGAATATATCGATTTCATTAGTTGTTGGTTGAGAACCATATTGGCCCGCCCGCGAAAATTAACTTGAACTGATAATAACTTCTGAACAATTGATCGTAGAGAACACAATTATTTGCATTTTAAAGAAACATGTTGAATGCTTCAAGAATATGTCGGTTTCACTAGTTGTTGTTTGAGAACCATATTGGCCCGCCCGGGATTATTAAATTGAACTTCTTATAACTTCTGAACAAATGATCGTAGAGAGCGTAATAAATTTGCATATTAATCAGCATGTTGCATGCTACAAGAATATATCGATGTCACTAGTTGTTATTTGAGAACCATATTGGCCCGCCCGCGAGTATTAACTTGAACTGCTTATAACTTCTGAACAAATGATCGTAGAGAGCGTAAAAAAATTTGCATATTAATCAGCATGTTGCATGCTACAAGAATATATCAATTTCACTAGTTGTTGGTTGAAAAACATATTGGCCCGACCGCGAAAATCAACTTAAACTGCTTATAACTTCTGAACAATTGATCGTAGCGAACAAAATTATTTGCATTTTAATGAAACATGTTGAATGCTTCAAGAATATGTCGGTTTCACAAGATGTTTTTTGAGAACCATATCGGCCCGCCCGCGAGTATTAAATTGAACTGATTATAACTTCTGAACAGATGATCTAAGATAGCGTAAGAAATTTGCATATTAATCAGCATGTTGCATGCTACAAGAATATATCGATTTCACTAGTTGTTGGTTGAGAACCATATTGGCCAGCCCGCGAAAATTAATTTGAACTGCTTATAACTTCTGAACAAATAATCGTAGAAAGCGCAATAATTTTTCATATTATACAGCATGTTGCATGCTACAAAAATATATCGATTTCACTAGTTGTTGTTTGAGAAATATATTGGCCTGCCCGCGAAAATTAACTTGAACTGCTTATAACTTCTGAACAATTGATCGTAGAGCACACAATTATTTGCATTTCAATCAAACATGTTGTATGCTACAAGATTATGTCGGTTTCACTAGTTATTGTTTGAGAACCATTTTGGCCCGCCCGCCAAAACTTACTTCAACTCCTTATAACTTCTGAACAAATGATCGTAGCGAGCGTAATAATTTGGCATATTAATCAGCATGTTGCATGCTACAAGAATATGTTGATTTCATTGGTTGTTGGTTGAGAACCATATTGGCCCGCCCGCAAAAATCAACTTGAACTGCTTATAACTCCTGAACAATTGATCGTAGAGACCACAATTAATAGCATTTTAATCAAACATGTTGTATGCAACAAGAATATGTCGGTTTCACTAGTTGTTTTAAGAAACCCATATTGGCCCGCCCGCGAGTATTAACTTGAACTGTTTATAACTTCTGAACAAATGATCCTAGAGAGAGTAATAAATTTGCATATTAATCACCATGTTGCATGCTAGAAGAATATATCGATTTCACTAGTTTTTGTTTGAGAACCATATTGGCCCGCCCGCGAAAATCAACTTGAACTGCTTGTAACTCCTGAACAATTGATCGTAGAGACCACAATAAATAGCATTTTAATCAAACATGTTGTATGCAACAAGAATATGTCGGTTTAACTAGTTGTTTTAAGAAACCCATATTGGCCCGCCCGCGAATATTAAATTGAACTGCTTATAAGTTCTGAACAAATGATCGTAGAAAGCTCGATTGTTTTGCATATTAATAGACATGTAGCTAGCTACAAGAATATATAGATTTCACTAGTTATTGTTTGAGAACCATGTTGGCCCACCCGCCAAAACTAACTTCAACTCCTTATAACTTCTGAACAAATTATCGTAGAGAGCGTAATAATTTTGCTTTTTAATCAGCATGTTGCATGCTACAAGAATATATCGATTTCATTAGTTGTTGGTTGAGAACCATATTGGCCCGCCCGCGAAAATTAATTTGAACTGCTTATAACTTCTGAACAATTGATCGTAGAGCACACAATTATTTGCATTTCAATCAAACATGTTGTATGCTTCAAGAATATGTCGGTTTCACTAGTTGTTGTTTGAGAACCATATTGGCCCGACCGCGAGTATTAAATTGAACTGCTTATAACTTCTGAACAAATGATCTTAGAGAGCGTAATAAATTTGCATATTAATCACCATGTTGCATGCTACAAGAATATATCGATTTCACTAGTTGTTGGTTGAGAACCATATTGGCAAGCCCTCGAAAATTAATTTGAACTGCTTATAACTTCTGAACAAATAATATTAGAAAGCGTAATAATTTTGCATATTAATGAGCATGTTGCATGCTACAAGAATATACCGATTTCACTAGTTGTTGTTTGAGAAATATATTGGCCTGCCCGCGAAAATTAACTTGAACTGCTTATAACTTCTGAAAAATTGATCGTAGAGAACACAATTATTTGCATTTCAATTAAACATGTATGCTACAAGAATATGTCGGTTTCACTATTTATTGTTTGAGAACCATTTTGGCCCGCCCGCCAAAACTAACTTCAACTCCTTAAAACTTCTGAACAAATTATCGTAGATAGCGTAATAATTTTGGTTATTAATCAGCATGTTGCATGCTACAAGAATATATCGATTTCATTAGTTGTTGGTTGAGAACCATATTGGCCCGCCCGCGAAAATTAACATGAACTGATAATAACTTCTGAACAAATAATCGTAGAAAGCGTAATAATTTTGCATATTAATCAGCATGTTGCATGCTACAAGAATATGTCGGTTTCATTAGTTATTGTTTGAGAACCATTTTGGCCCGCCCGCCAAAACTAACTTCAACTCCTTATAACTTCTGAACAAATGATCGTAAAGAGCGTAATAATTTTGCTTGTTAATCAGCATGTTGCATGCTACAAGAATATATCGATTTCATTAGTTGTTGGTTGAGAACCATATTGGCCTGCCCGCGAAAATTAACTTGAACTGATAATAACTTCTGAACAATTGATCGTAGAGAACACAATTATTTGCATTTTAAAGAAACATGTTGAATGCTTCAAGAATATGTCGGTTTCACTAGTTGTTGTTTGAGAACCATATTGGCCCGCCCGGGATTATTAAATTGAACTTCTTATAACTTCTGAACAAATGATCGTAGAGAGCGTAATAAATTTGCATATTAATCAGCATGTTGCATGCTACAAGAATATGTCGATGTCACTAGTTGTTATTTGAGAACCATATTGGCCCGCCCGCGAGTATTAACTTGAACTGCTTATAACTTCCGAACAAATGATCGTAGAGAGCGTAAAAAATTTGCATATTAATCAGCATGTTGCATGCTACAAGAATATATCAATTTCACTAGTTGTTGGTTGAAAAACATATTGGCCCGACCGCGAAAATCAACTTAAACTGCTTATAACTTCTGAACAATTGATCGTAGCGAACAAAATTATTTGCATTTTAATGAAACATGTTGAATGCTTCAAGAATATGTCGGTTTCACAAGATGTTTTTTGAGAACCATATCGGCCCGCCCGCGAGTATTAAATTGAACTGATTATAACTTCTGAACAGATGATCTAAGATAGCGTAAGAAATTTGCATATTAATCAGCATGTTGCATGCTACAAGTATATATCGATTTCACTAGTTGTTGGTTGAGAACCATATTGGCCAGCCCGCGAAAATTAATTTGAACTGCTTATAACTTCTGAACAAATAATCGTAGAAAGCGCAATAATTTTTCATATTATACAGCATGTTGCATGCTACAAAAATATATCGATTTCACTAGTTGTTGTTTGAGAAATATATTGGCCTGCCCGCGAAAATTAACTTGAACTGCTTATAACTTCTGAACAATTGATCGTAGAGCACACAATTATTTGCATTTCAATCAAACATGTTGTATGCTACAAGATTATGTCGGTTTCACTAGTTATTGTTTGAGAACCATTTTGGCCCGCCCGCCAAAACTTACTTCAACTCCTTATAACTTCTGAACAAATGATCGTAGCGAGCGTAATAATTTGGCATATTAATCAGCATGTTGCATGCTACAAGAATATGTTGATTTCATTGGTTGTTGGTTGAGAACCATATTGGCCCGCCCGCAAAAATCAACTTGAACTGCTTATAACTCCTGAACAATTGATCGTAGAGACCACAATTAATAGCATTTTAATCAAACATGTTGTATGCAACAAGAATATGTCGGTTTCACTAGTTGTTTTAAGAAACCCATATTGGCCCGCCCGCGAGTATTAACTTGAACTGTTTATAACTTCTGAACAAATGATCCTAGAGAGAGTAATAAATTTGCATATTAATCACCATGTTGCATGCTACAAGAATATATCGATTTCACTAGTTTTTGTTTGAGAACCATATTGGCCCGCCCGCGAAAATCAACTTGAACTGCTTGTAACTCCTGAACAATTGATCGTAGAGACCACAATAAATAGCATTTTAATCAAACATGTTGTATGCAACAAGAATATGTCGGTTTCACTAGTTGTTTTAAGAAACCCATATTGGCCCGCCCGCGAATATTAAATTGAACTGCTTATAAGTTCTCAACAAATGATCGTAGAAAGCTCGATTGTTTTGCATATTAATAGACATGTAGCTAGCTACAAGAATATATAGATTTCACTAGTTATTGTTTGAGAACCATGTTGGCCCACCCGCCAAAACTAACTTCAACTCCTTATAACTTCTGAACAAATTATCGTAGAGAGCGTAATAATTTTGCTTTTTAATCAGCATGTTGCATGCTACAAGAATATATCGATTTCATTAGTTGTTGGTTGAGAACCATATTGGCCCGCCCGCGAATATTAACTTGAACTGATAATAACTTCTGAACAATTGATCGTATCGAACACAATTATTTGCATTTTAAAGAAACATGTTGAATGCTTCAAGAATATGTCGGTTTCACTAGTTGTTGTTTGAGAACCATATTGGCCCGCCCGCGAGTATTAAATTGAACTGCTTATAACTTCTGAACAAATGATCTTAGAGAGCGTAATAAATTTGCATATTAATCACCATGTTGCATGCTACAAGAATATATCGATTTCACTAGTTGTTGGTTGAGAACCATATTGGCCCGCCCTCGAAAATTAATTTGAACTGCTTATAACTTCTGAACAAATAATATTAGAAAGCGTAATAATTTTGCATATTAATGAGCATGTTGCATGCTACAAGAATATACCGATTTCACTAGTTGTTGTTTGAGAAATATATTGGCCTGCCCGCGAAAATTAATTTGAACTGCTTATAACTTCTGAACAATTGATCGTAGAGCACACAATTATTTGCATTTCAATCAAACATGTTGTATGCTACAAGAATATGTCGGTTTCACTAGTTATTGTTTGAGAACCATTTTGGCCCGCCCGCCAAAACTAACTTCAACTCCTTATAACTTCTGAACAAATGATCGTAGAGAGCGTAATAATTTTGCATATTAATCATCATATTGCGTGCTACAAGAATATAGCGATTTCATTGCTTGTTGGTTGAGAACCATATTGCCCCGCCCGCGAAAATCAACTTGAACTGCTTATAACTCTTGAACAATTGATCGAAGAGACCACAATTATTTGCATTTTAATGAAACATTTTGAATGCAACAAGAATATGTCGGTTTCACTAGTTGTTTTTGAAAACCATATTGGCCCGCCCGCGAGTATTAACTTGAACTGTTTATAACTTCTGAACAAATGATCCTAGAGAGAGTAATAAATTTGCATATTAATCAGCATGTTGCATGCTACAAGAATATATCGATTTCACTAGTTTTTGGTTGAGAACCATATTGGCCCGCTCGCGAAAATCAACTTGAACTGCTTATAACTCCTGAACAATTGATCGTAGAGACCACAATAAATAGCATTTTAATCAAACATATTATATGCAACAAGAATATGTCGGTTTCACTAGTTGTTTTAAGAAACCCATATTGGCCCGCCTGCGAATATTAAATTGAACTGCTTATAAGTTCTGAACAAATGATCGTAGAAAGCTCGATTGTTTTGCATATTAATAGACATGTAGCTAGCTACAAGAATATATAGATTTCACTAGTTATTGTTTGAGAACCATGTAGGCCCACCCGCGAAAACTAATTCAACTGCTTACAATTTCTGAACAAATGATCGTAGAGAACACAATTATTTGCATTTTAATGAAACATGTTGTAAGCTACAAGAATATGTCGGTTTTACTATTTGTTTTTTTAGAACCATATTGGCAAGCCCGCGAGTATTGACTTTTTCTGCTTATAACGTCTGAACAAATGGTCGTAGAAAGCGTAATAATTTTTCATATTATACAGCATGTTGCTTGCTACAAAAATATATCGATTTCATTAGTTGTTGTTTGAGAAATATATTGGCCTGCCCGCGAAAATTAACTTGAACTGCTTATAACTTCTGAACAATTGATCGTAGAGCACACAATTATTTGCATTTCAATCAAACATATTGTATGCTACAAGAATATGTCGGTTTCACTAGTTATTGTTTGAGAACCATTTTGGCCCGTCCGCCAAAACTAACTTCAACTCCTTATAACTTCTGAACAAATGATCGTAGAGAGCGTAATAATTTTGCTTTTTAATCAGCATGTTGCATGCTACAAGAATATATCGATTTCATTGGTTGTTGGTTGAGAACAATATTGGTTCGCCCGCGAAAATTAACTTGAACTGATAATAACTCCTGAACAATTGATCGTAGAGACCACAATTAATAGCATTTTAATCAAACATGTTGTATGCAACAAGAATATGTCGGTTTCACTAGTTGTTGTTTGAGAACCATATTGGCCCGCCCGCGAGTATTAAATTGAACTGCTTATAACTTCTGAACAAATGATCTTAGAGAGCGTAATAAATTTGCATATTAATCACCATGTTGCATGCTACAAGAATATATCGATTTCACTAGTTGTTGGTTGAGAACCATATTGGAACGCCCTCGAAAATTAATTTGAACTGCTTACAACTTCTGAACAAATAATATTAGAAAGCGTAATAATTTTGCATATTAATGAGCATGTTGCATGCTACAAGAATATACCGATTTCACTAGTTGTTGTTTGAGAAATATATTGGCCTGCCCGCGAAAATTAACTTGAACTGCTTATAACTTCTGAAAAATTGATCGTAGAGAACACAATTATTTGCATTTCAATTAAACATGTATGCTAAAAGAATATGTCGGTTTCACTATTTATTGTTTGAGAACCATTTTGGCCCGCCCGCCAAAACTAACTTCAACTCCTTAAAACTTCTGAACAAATTATCGTAGATAGCGTAATAATTTTGGTTATTAATCAGCATGTTGCATGCTACAAGAATATATCGATTTCATTAGTTGTTGGTTGAGAACCATATTGGCCCGCCCGCGAAAATTAACATGAACTGATAATAACTTCTGAACAAATAATCGTAGAAAGCGTAATAATTTTGCATATTAATCAGCATGTTGCATGCTACAAGAATATGTCGGTTTCATTAGTTATTGTTTGAGAACCATTTTGGCCCGCCCGCCAAAACTAACTTCAACTCCTTATAACTTCTGAACAAATGATCGTAAAGAGCGTAATAATTTTGCTTGTTAATCAGCATGTTGCATGCTACAAGAATATATCGATTTCATTAGTTGTTGGTTGAGAACCATATTGGCCCGCCCGCGAAAATTAACTTGAACTGATAATAACTTCTGAACAATTGATCGTAGAGAACACAATTATTTGCATTTTAAAGAAACATGTTGAATGCTTCAAGAATATGTCGGTTTCACTAGTTGTTGTTTGAGAACCATATTGGCCCGCCCGGGATTATTAAATTGAACTTCTTATAACTTCTGAACAAATGATCGTAGAGAGCGTAATAAATTTGCATATTAATCAGCATGTTGCATGCTACAAGAATATATCGATGTCACTAGTTGTTATTTGAGAACCATATTGGCCCGCCCGCGAGTATTAACTTGAACTGCTTATAACTTCTGAACAAATGATCGTAGAGAGCGTAAAAAATTTGCATATTAATCAGCATGTTGCATGCTACAAGAATATATCAATTTCACTAGTTGTTGGTTGAAAAACATATTGGCCCGACCGCGAAAATCAACTTAAACTGCTTATAACTTCTGAACAATTGATCGTAGCGAACAAAATTATTTGCATTTTAATGAAACATGTTGAATGCTTCAAGAATATGTCGGTTTCACAAGATGTTTTTTGAGAACCATATCGGCCCGCCCGCGAGTATTAAATTGAACTGATTATAACTTCTGAACAGATGATCTAAGATAGCGTAAGAAATTTGCATATTAATCAGCATGTTGCATGCTACAAGAATATATCGATTTCACTAGTTGTTGGTTGAGAACCATATTGGCCAGCCCGCGAAAATTAATTTGAACTGCTTATAACTTCTGAACAAATAATCGTAGAAAGCGCAATAATTTTTCATATTATACAGCATGTTGCATGCTACAAAAATATATCGATTTCACTAGTTGTTGTTTGAGAAATATATTGGCCTGCCCGCGAAAATTAACTTGAACTGCTTATAACTTCTGAACAATTGATCGTAGAGCACACAATTATTTGCATTTCAATCAAACATGTTGTATGCTACAAGATTATGTCGGTTTCACTAGTTATTGTTTGAGAACCATTTTGGCCCGCCCGCCAAAACTTACTTCAACTCCTTATAACTTCTGAACAAATGATCGTAGCGAGCGTAATAATTTGGCATATTAATCAGCATGTTGCATGCTACAAGAATATGTTGATTTCATTGGTTGTTGGTTGAGAACCATATTGGCCCGCCCGCAAAAATCAACTTGAACTGCTTATAACTCCTGAACAATTGATCGTAGAGACCACAATTAATAGCATTTTAATCAAACATGTTGTATGCAACAAGAATATGTCGGTTTCACTTGTTGTTTTAAGAAACCCATATTGGCCCGCCCGCGAGTATTAACTTGAACTGTTTATAACTTCTGAACAAATGATCCTAGAGAGAGTAATAAATTTGCATATTAATCACCATGTTGCATGCTACAAGAATATATCGATTTCACTAGTTTTTGTTTGAGAACCATATTGGCCCGCCCGCGAAAATCAACTTGAACTGCTTGTAACTCCTGAACAATTGATCGTAGAGACCACAATAAATAGCATTTTAATCAAACATGTTGTATGCAACAAGAATATGTCGGTTTCACTAGTTGTTTTAAGAAACCCATATTGGCCCGCCCGCGAATATTAAATTGAACTGCTTATAAGTTCTCAACAAATGATCGTAGAAAGCTCGATTGTTTTGCATATTAATAGACATGTAGCTAGCTACAAGAATATATAGATTTCACTAGTTATTGTTTGAGAACCATGTTTACCCACCCGCCAAAACTAACTTCAACTCCTTATAACTTCTGAACAAATTATCGTAGAGAGCGTAATAATTTTGCTTTTTAATCAGCATGTTGCATGCTACAAGAATATATCGATTTCATTAGTTGTTGGTTGAGAACCATATTGGCAAGGCCGCGAAAATTAACTTGAACTGATAATAACTTCTGAACAATTGATCGTATCGAACACAATTATTTGCATTTTAAAGAAACATGTTGAATGCTTCAAGAATATGTCGGTTTCACTAGTTGTTGTTTGAGAACCATATTGGCCCGCCCGCGAGTATTAAATTGAACTGCTTATAACTTCTGAACAAATGATCTTAGAGAGCGTAATAAATTTGCATATTAATCACCATGTTGCATGCTACAAGAATATATCGATTTCACTAGTTGTTGGTTGAGAACCATATTGGCCCGCCCTCCAAAATTAATTTGAACTGCTTATAACTTCTGAACAAATAATATTAGAAAGCGTAATAATTTTGCATATTAATGAGCATGTTGCATGCTACAAGAATATAGCGATTTCATTGCTTGTTGGTTGAGAACCATATTGCCCCGCCCGCGAAAATCAACTTGAACTGCTTATAACTCTTGAACAATTGATCGAAGAGACCACAATTATTTGCATTTTAATGAAACATTTTGAATGCAACAAGAATATGTCGGTTTCACTAGTTGTTTTTGAAAACCATATTGGCCCGCCCGCGAGTATTAACTTGAACTGTTTATAACTTCTGAACAAATGATCCTAGAGAGCGTAATAAATTTGCATATTAATCAGCATGTTGCATGCTACAAGAATATATCGATTTCACTAGTTGTTATTTGAGAACCATATTGGCCCGCCCGCGAGTATTAACTTGAACTGCTTATAACTTCTGAACAAATGTTCGTAGAGAGCGTAAAAAATTTGCATATTAATCAGCATGTTGCATGCTACAAGAATATATCAATTTCACTAGTTGTTGTTTGAAAAACATATTGGCCCGACCGCGAAAATCAACTTAAACTGCTTATAACTTCTGAACAAATAATATTAGAAAGCGTAATAATTTTGCATATTAATGAGCATGTTGCATGCTACAAGAATATAGCGATTTCATTGCTTGTTGGTTGAGAACCATATTGCCCCGCCCGCGAAAATCAACTTGAACTGCTTATAACTCTTGAACAATTGATCGAAGAGACCACAATTATTTGCATTTTAATGAAACATTTTGAATGCAACAAGAATATGTCGGTTTCACTAGTTGTTTTTGAAAACCATATTGGCCCGCCCGCGAGTATTAAATTGAACTGCTTATAACTTCTGAACAAATGATCTAAGATAGCGTAATAAATTTGCATATTAATCACCATGTTGCATGCTACAAGAATATATCGATTTCACTAGTTGTTGGTTGAGAACCATATTGGCCCGCCCGCGAAAAATAATTTGAACTGCTTATAACTTCTGAACAAATAATCGTAGAAAGCCTAATAATTTTTCATATTATACAGCATGTTGCATGCTACAAAAATATATCGATTTCACTAGTTGTTGTTTGAGATATATATTGGCCTGCCCGCGAAATACAACTTGAACTGCTTATAACTTCTGAACAATTGATCGTAGAGCACACAATTATTTGCATTTCAATCAAACATGTTGTATGCTACAAGATTATGTCGGTTTCACTAGTTCTTGTTTGAGAACCATTTTGGCCCGCCCGCCAAAACTTACTTCAACTCCTTATAACTTCTCAACAAATGATCGTAGAGAGCGTATTAATTTTGCATATTAATCAGCATGTTGCATGCTACAAGAATATGTTGATTTCATTGGTTGTTGGTTGAGAACCATATTGGCCCGCCCGCGAAAATCAACTTGAACTGCTTATAACTCCTGAACAATTGATCGTAGAGACCACAATTAATAGCATTTTAATCAAACATGTTGTAAGCAACAATAATATGTCGGTTTCACTAGTTGTTTTAAGAAACCCATATTGGCCCGCCCTCGAGTATTAACTTGAACTGTTTATAACTTCTGAACAAATGATCCTAGAGAGAGTAATAAATTTGCGTATTAATCAGCATGTTGCATGCTACAAGAATATATCGATTTCACTAGTTTTTGGTTGAGAACCATATTGGCCCGCTCGCGAAAATCAACTTGAACTGCTTATAACTCCTGAACAATTGATCGTAGAGACCACAATAAATAGCATTTTAATCAAACATGTTATATGCAACAAGAATATGTCGGTTTCACTAGTTGTTTTAAGAAACCCATATTGGCCCGCCCGCGAATATTAAATTGAACTGCTTATAAGTTCTGAACAAATGATCGTAGAAAGCTCGATTGTTTTGCATATTAATAGACATGTAGCTAGCTACAAGAATATATAGATTTCACTAGTTATTGTTTGAGAACCATGTAGGCCCACCCGCGAAAACTAATTCAACTGCTTACAATTTCTGAACAAATGATCGTAGAGAACACAATTATTTGCATTTTAATGAAACATGTTGTATGCTACAAGAATATGTCGGTTTTACTATTTGTTTTTTTAGAACCATATTGGCAAGCCCGCGAGTATTGACTTTTTCTGCTTATAACGTCTGAACAAATGGTCGTAGAAAGCGTAATAATTTTTCATATTATACAGCATGTTGCTTGCTACAAAAATATATCGATTTCAGTAGTTGTTGTTTGAGAAATATATTGGCCTGCCCGCGAAAATTAACTTGAACTGCTTATAACTTCTGAACAATTGATCGTAGAACACACAATTATTTGCATTTCAATCAAACATATTGTATGCTACAAGAATATGTCGGTTTCACTAGTTATTGTTTGAGAACCATTTTGGCCCGTCCGCCAAAACTAACTTCAACTCCTTATAACTTCTGAACAAATGATCGTAGAGAGCGTAATAATTTTGCTTTTTAATCAGCATGTTGCATGCTACAAGAATATATCGATTTCATTAGTTGTTGGTTGAGAACAATATTGGTTCGCCCGCGAAAATTAACTTGAACTGATAATAACTCCTGAACAATTGATCGTAGAGACAACAAATAATAGCATTTTAATCAAACATGTTGTATGCAACAAGAATATGTCGGTTTCACTAGTTGTTTTTAGAAAACCATATTGGCCCGCCCGCGAGTATTAACTTGAACTGTTTATAACTTCTGAACAAATGATCCTAGAGAGCGTAATAAATTTGCATATTAATCAGCATGTTGCATGCTACAAGAATATATCAATTTCACTAGTTGTTGGTTGAAAAACATATTGGCCCGACCGCGAAAATCAACTTAAACTGCTTATAACTTCAGAACAATTGATCGTAGCGAATAAAATTATTTGCATTTTAATGAAACATGTTGAATGCTTCAAGAATATGTCGGTTTCACTAGTTGTTGTTTGAGAACCATATCGGCCCGCCTGCGAGTATTAAATTGAACTGATTTAAACTTCTGAACAAATGATCTAAGATAGCGTAATAAATTTGCATATTAATCAGCATGTTGCATGCTACAAGAATATATCGATTTCTCTAGTTGTTGGTTGAGAACCATATTGGCCCGCCCGCGAAAATTAATTTGAACTGATAATAACTTCTGTACAATTGATCGTAGCGAACACAATTATTTGCATTTTAATGAAACATGTTGAATGCTTCAAGAATATGTCGGTTTCACTAGTTGTTGTTTGAGAACCATATTGGCCCGCCCGCGAGTATTAAATTGAACTAATTATAACTTCTGAACAAATGATCTTAGAGAGCGTAATAAATTTGCATATTAATCAGCATGTTGCATGCTACAAGAATATATCCATTTCACTAGTTGTTGGTTGAGAACCATATTGGCCCGCCCGCGAAAATTAATTTGAACTGCTTATAACTTCTGAACAAATAATCGTAGAAAGCGTAATAATTTTGCATATTAATCAGCATGTTGCATGCTACAAGAATTTGTCGGTTTCACTAGTTATTGTTTGAGAACCATTTTGGCCCGCCCGCCAAAACTAACTTCAACTCCTTATAACTTCTGAACAAATGATCGTAGAGAGCGTAATAATTTTGCTTTTTAATCAGCATGTTGCATGCTAAAAGAATATATCGATTTCATTAGTTGTTGGTTGAGAACCATATTGGCCCGCCCGCGAAAATTAACTTGAACTGATAATAACTTCTGAACAATTGATCGTATCGAACACAATTATTTGCATTTTAAAGAAACATGTTGAATGCTTCAAGAATATGTCGGTTTCACTAGTTGTTGTTTGAGAACCATATTGGCCCGCCCGCGAGTATTAAATTGAACTGCTTATAACTTATGAACAAATGATCTTAGAGAGCGTAATAATTTTGAATATTAATGAGCATGTTGCATGCTACAAGAATATACCGATTTCACTAGTTCTTGTTTGAGAAATATATTGTCCTGCCCGCGAAAATCAACTTGAACTGCTTATAACTCTTGAACAATTGATCGTAGAGACCACAATTATTTGCATTTTAATGAAACATTTTGAATGCAACAAGAATATGTCGGTTTCACTAGTTGTTTTTAGAAAACCATATTGGCCAGCCCGCGAGTATTAACTTGAACTGTTTATAACTTCTGAACAAATGATCCTAGAGAGCGTAATAAATTTGCATATTAATCAGCATGTTGCATGCTACAAGAATATATCGATTTCACTAGTTGTTATTTGAGAACCATATTGGCCCGCCCGCGAGAATTAACTTCAACTCCTTATAACTTCTGAACAAATGATCGTAGAGAGCGTAATAATTTTGCATATTAATCAGCATGTTGCATGCTACAAGAATATATCAATTTCACTAGTTTTTGGTTGAGAACCATATTGGCCCGCCCGCGAAAATCAACTTGAACTGCTTATAACTCCTGAACAATTGATCGTAGAGACCGCAATTAATAGCATTTTAATCAAACATGTTGTATGCAACAAGAATATGTCGGTTTCAATAGTTGTTTTAAGAAACCCATATTGGCCCGCCCGCGAATATTAAATTGAACTGCTTATAAGTTCTGAACAAATGATCGTAGAAAGCTCGATTGTTTTGCATATTAATAGACATGTAGCTAGCTACAAGAATATATAGATTTCACTATTGTTTTTGTTTGAGAACCATGTTGGCCCACCCGCGAAAACTAATTCAACTGCTTACAATTTCTGAACAAATGATCGTAGAGAACACAATTATTTGCATTTTAATGAAACATGTTGTATGCTACAAGAATATGTCGGTTTTACTATTTGTTTTTTTAGAACCATATTGGCCCGCCCGCGAGTATTGACTTTTCTGCTTATAACGTCTGAACAAATGGACGCAGTGAGCGTAATAGTTTTGCATATTAATCAGCATGTTGCATGCTACAAGAATAAATCGATTTCACTAGTTGTTGGTTGAGAACCATATTGGTCCGCTCGCGAAAATCAACTTGAACTGCTTATAACTTCTGAACAATTGATCGTAGAGAACACAATTATTTGCATTTTAATGAAACATGTTGAATGCTACAAGAATATGTCGGTTTCAATAGTTGTTGTTTGAGAACAATATTGGCACGTCCGCGAGTATTAACTTGAACTGCTTACAACTTCTGAACAAATGATCGTGGAGAGCGTAAAAAATTTGCATATTAATCAGCATGTTCCATGCTACAAGAATGTATCGATTTCACTAGTTGTTGGTTGAGAACCATATTGGCCCGGCCTCGAAAGTTAACTTGAACTGCTTATAACTTCTGAAATATTGATCGTAGAGAACACAATTATTTGCATTTCAATCAAACATGTATGCTACAAGAATATGTCGGTTTCACTATTTATTGTTTGAGAACCATTTGGCCCGCCCGCCAAAACTAACTTCAATTCCTTATAACTTCTGAACAAATTATCGTAGATAGCGTAATAATTTTGGTTATTATTCAGCATGTTGCATGCTTAAGAATATATCGATTTCATTAGTTGTTGGTTGAGAACCATATTGGCCCGCCCGCGAAAATTAACTTGAACTGATAATAACTTCTGAACAATTGATCGTATCGAACACAATTATTTGCATTTTAAAGAAACATGTTGAATGCTTCAAGAATATGTCGGTTTCACTAGTTGTTGTTTGAGAACCATATTGGCCCGCCCGCGGGTATTAAATTGAACTGCTTATAACTTCTGAACAAATGATCTTAGAGAGCGTAATAAATTTGCATATTAATCAGCATGTTGCATTCTACAAGAATATATCAAGTTTCACTAGTTGTTGTTTGATAACCATATTGGCCCGCCCTCGAAAATTAATTTGAACTGCTTATAACTTCTGAACAAATAATATTAGAAAGCGTAATAGTTTTGCATATTAATGAGCATGTTGCATGCTACAAGAATATACCGATTTCACTGGTTGTTGTTTGAGAAATATATTGGCCTGCCCGCGAAAATTAACTTGAACTGCTTATAACTTCTGAACAATTGATCGTAGAGCACACAATTATTTGCATTTCAATAAACATGTTGTATGCTACAAGAATATGTCGGTTTCACTAGTTATTGTTTGAGAACCATTTTGGCCCGCCCGCGAGTATTAAATTGAACTGCTTAAAAGTTCTGAACAAATCATCGTAGAAATCTCGATTGTTTTGCATATTAATAAACATGTAGCTAGCTACAAGAATATATAGATTTCACTAGTTATTGTTTGAGAACCATGTTGGCCCGCCCGCGAAATCAACTTGAACTGCTTATAACTTCTGAACAATTGATCGTAGAGCACACAATTATTTGCATTTCAATCAAACATGTTGTATGCTACAAGAATATGTCGGTTTCACTAGTTATTGTTTGAGAACCATTTTGGCCCGCCCGCCAAAACTAACTTCAACTCCTTATAACTTCTGAACAAATGATCGTAGTGAGCGTAATAGTTTTGCATATTAATCAGCATGTTGCATGCTACAAGAATATATCGATTTCACTAGTTGTTGGTTGTAAAACATATTGGCCCGCACGCGAAAATCAACTTGAACTGCTTATAACTCCTGAACAATTGATCGTAGAGACCTCAATTAATAGCATTTTAATCAAACATGTTGTATGCAACAAGAATATGTCGGTTTCACTAGTTGTTTTTAGAAAACCATATTGGCCCGCCCGCGAGTATTAACTTGAACTGTTTATAACTTCTGAACAAATGATGATAGAGAGCGTAATAAATTTGCATATTAATCAGCATGTTGCATGCTACAAGAATATATCGATTTCACTAGTTGTTGGTTGAGAACCATATTGGCCCGCCCGCGAAAATCAAATTGAACTGCTTATAACTTCTGAACAATTGATCGTAGAGAACACAATTATTTGCATTTTAATGAAACATGTTGAATGCTACAAGAATATGTCGGTTTCAATAGTTGTTATTTGAGAACAATATTGGCACGTCCGCGAGTATTAACTTGAACTGCTTACAACTTCTGAACAAATGATCGTGGAGAGCGTAAAAAATGTGCATATTAATCAGCATGTTCCATGCTACAAGAATGTATCGATTTCACTAGTTGTTGGTTGAGAACCATATTGGCCCGCCCTCGATAATTAACTTGAACTGCTTATAACTTCTGAAAAATTGATCGTAGAGAAAAACATTATTATTTGCATTTCAATCAAACATGTATGCTACAAGAATATGTCGGTTTCACTATTTATTGTTTGAGAACCATTTTGGCCCGCCCGCCAAAACTAACTTCAACTCCTTATAACTTCTGAACAAATTATCGTAGATAGCGTAATAATTTTGGTTATTAATCAGCATGTTGCATGCTACAAGAATATATCGATTTCATTAGTTGTTGGTTGAGAACCATTTTGGCCCGCCCGCCAAAACTAACTTCAACTCCTTATAACTTCTGAACAAATGATCGTAGAGAGCGTAATAATTTTGCTTGTTAATCAGCATGTTGCATGCTACAAGAATATATCGATTTCATTAGTTGTTGGTTGAGAACCATATTGGCCCGCCCGCGAAAATTAACTTGAACTGATAATAACTTCTGAACAATTGATCGTAGAGAACACAATTATTTGCATTTTAAAGAAACATGTTGAATGCTTCAAGAATATGTCGGTTTCACTAGCTGTTGTTTGAGAACCATATTGGCCCGCCCGCGAGTATTAAATTGAACTGCTTATAACTTCTGAACAAATGTACTTAGAGAGCGTAATAAATTTGCATATTAATCAGCATGTTGCATGCTACAAGAATATATCGATTTCACTAGTTGTTGGTTGAGAACCATATTGGCCCGCCCTCGAAAATTAATTTGAACTGCCTATAACTTCTGAACAAATAATATTAGAAAGCGTAATAATTTTGCATATTAATGAGCATGTTGCATGCTACAAGAATATACCGATTTCACTAGTTGTTTTAAGAAACCCATATTGGCCCGCCCGCGAGTATTAACTTGAACTGTTTATAACTTCTGAACAATTGATCGTAGAGACCACAATTAATAGCATTTTAATCAAACATGTTGTATGCAACAAGAATATGTCGGTTTCACTAGTTGTTTTAAGAAACCCATATTGGCCCGCCCGCGAGTATTAACTTGAACTGTTTATAACTTCTGAACAAATGATCCTAGAGAGAGTAATAAATTTGCATATTAATCAGCATGTTGCATGCTAGAAGAATATATCGATTTCACTAGTTGTTGGTTGAGAACCATATTGGTCCGCCCGCGAAAATCAACTTGAACTGCTTATAACTTCTGAACAATTGATCGTAGAGAACACAATTATTTGCATTTTAATGAAACATGTTGAACGCTACAAGAATATGTCGGTTTCAATAGTTGTTATTTGAGAACAATAATGGCACGTCCGCGAGTATTAACTTGAATTGCTTACAACTTCTGAACAAATGATCGTGGAGAGCGTAAAAAATTTGCATATTAATCAGCATGTTCCATGCTACAAGAATGTATCGATTTCACTAGTTGTTAGTTGAGAACCATATTGGCCCGCCCTCGAAAATTAACTTGAACTGCTTATAACTTCTGAAAAATTGATCGTAGAGAACACAATTATTTGCATTTTAATGAAACATGTTGTATGCTACAAGAATATGTCGGTTTTACTATTTGTTTTTTTAGAACCATATTGGCCCGCCTGCGAGTATTGACTTTTTCTGCTTATAACGTCTGAACAAATGGTCGTAGTGAGCGTAATAGTTTTGCATATTAATCAGCATGTTGCATGCTACAAGAATTTATCGATTTCACTATTTATTGTTTGAGAACAATTTTGGCCGCCCGCCAAAACTAACTTCAACTCCTTATAACTTCTGAACAAATTATCGTAGATTGCGTAATAATTTTGGTTATTAATCAGCATGTTGCATGCTACAAGAATATATCGATTTCATTAGTTGTTGGTTGAGAACCATATTGGCCCGCCCGCGAAAATTAATTTGAACTGATAATAACTTCTGAACAATTGATCGTAGCGAACACAGTTATTTGCATTTTAATGAAACATGTTGAATGCTTCAAGAATATGTCGGTTTCACTAGTTGTTGTTTGAGAACCATATTGGCCCGCCCGCGAGTATTAAATTTAACTGCTTATAACTTCTGAACAAATGATCTTAGAGAGCGTAATAAATTTGCATATTAATCAGCATGTTGCATGCTACAAGAATATATCGATTTCACTAGTTGTTGGTTGAGAACCATATTGGCCCGACCGCGAAAATTAATTTGAACTGCTTATAACTTCTGAACAAATAATTGTAGAAAGCGTAATAATTTTGCATATTAATCAGCATGTTGCATGCTACAAGAATATGTCGGTTTCACTAGTTATTGTTTGAGAACCATTTTGGCCCGCCCGCCAAAACTAACTTCAACTCCTTATAACTTCTGAACAAATAATCGTAGAGAGCGTAATAATTTTGCTTTTTTATCAGCATGTTGCATGCTACAAGAATATATCGATTTCATTAGTTGTTGGTTGAGAACCATACTGGCCCGCCCGCGAAAATTAACTTGAACTGATAATAACTTCTGAACAATTGATAGTATCGAACACAATTATTTGCATTTTAAAGAAACATGTTGAATGCTTCAAGAATATGTCGGTTTCACTAGTTGTTGTTTGAGAACCATATTGGCCTCCCGCGAGTATTAAATTGAACTGCTTATAACTTCTGAACAAATGATCTTAGAGAGCGTAATAAATTTGCATATTAATCACCATGTTGCATGCTACAAGAATATATCGATTTCACTAGTTGTTGGTTGAGAACCATATTGGCCCGCCCTCGAAAATTAATTTGAACTGCTTATAACTTCTTAACAAATAATATTAGAAAGCGTAATAATTTTGCATATTAATGAGCATGTTGCATGCTACAAGAATATACCGATTTCACTAGTTGTTGTTTGAGAAATATATTGGATTGCCCGCGAAAATTAACTTGAACTGCTTATAACTTCTGAACAATTGATCGTAGAGCACACAATTATTTGCATTTCAATCAAACATGTTGAATGCTACAAGAATAAGTCGGTTTCACTAGTTATTGTTTGAGAACCATTTTGGCTCGCCCGCCAAAACTAACTTCAACTCCTTATAACTTCTGAACAAATGATCGTAGAGAGCGTAATAATTTTGCATATTAATCATCATGTTGCATGCTACAAGAATATAGCGATTTCATTGCTTGTTGGTTGAGAACCATATTGGCCCGCCCGCGAAAATCAACTTGAACTGCTTATAACTCTTGAACAATTGATCGTAGAGACCACAATTATTTGCATTTTAATGAAACATTTTGAATGCAACAAGAATATGTCGGTTTCACTAGTTGTTTTTAGAAAACAATATTGGCCCGCCCGCGAGTATTAACTTGAACTGTTTATAACTTCTGAACAAATGATCCTAGAGAGCGTAATAAATTTGCATATTAATCAGCATGTTGCATGCTACAAGAATATATCGATTTCACTAGTTGTTATTTGAGAACCATATTGGCCCGCCCGCGAGTATTAACTTGAACTGCTTATAACTTCTGAACAAATGTTCGTAGAGAGCGTAAAAAATTTGCATATTAATCAGCATGTTGCATGCTACAAGAATATATCAATTTCACTAGTTGTTGGTTGAAAAACATATTGGCCCGACCGCGAAAATCAACTTAAACTGCTTATAACTTCTGAACAATTGATCGTAGCGAACAAAATTATTTGCATTTTAATGAAACATGTTGAATGCTTCAAGAATATGTCGGTTTCACTAGTTGTTGTTTGAGAACCATATCGGCCCGCCCGCGAGTATTAAATTGAACTGATTATAACTTCTGAACAAATGATCTAAGATAGCGTAATAAATTTGCATATTAATCAGCATGTTGCATGCTACAAGAATATATCGATTTCACTAGTTGTTGGTTGAGAACCATATTGGCCCGCCCGCGAAAATTAATTTGAACTGCTTATAACTTCTGAACAAATAATCGTAGAAAGCGTAATAATTTTTCATATTATACAGCATGTTGCATGCTACAAAAATATATCGATTTCACTAGTTGTTGTTTGAGAAATATATTGGCCTGCCCGCGAAAATTAACTTGAACTGCTTATAACTTCTGAACAATTGATCGTCGAGCACACAATTATTTGCATTTCAATCAAACATGTTGTATGCTACAAGATTATGTCGGTTTCACTAGTTCTTGTTTGAGAACCATTTTGGCCCGCCCGCCAAAACTTACTTCAACTCCTTATAACTTCTGAACAAATGATCGTAGAGAGCGTAATAATTTTGCATATTAATCAGCATGTTGCCTGCTACAAGAATATGTTGATTTCATTGGTTGTTGGTTGAGAACCATATTGGCCCGCCCGCGAAAATCAACTTGAACTGCTTATAACTCTTGAACAATTGATCGTAGAGACCACAATTAATAGCATTTTAATCAAACATGTTGTATGCAACATGAATATGTCGGTTTCACTAGTTGTTTTAAGAAACCCATATTGGCCCGCCCGCGAGTATTAACTTGAACTCTTTATAACTTCTGAACAAATGATCCTAGAGAGAGTAATAAATTTGCATATTAATCAGCATGTTGCATGATACAAGAATATATCGATTTCACTAGTTTTTGGTTGAGAACCATATTGGCCCGCTTGCGAAAATCAACTTGAACTGCTTATAACTCCTGAACAATTGATCGTAGAGACCACAATAAATAGCATTTTAATCAAACATGTTATATGCAACAAGAATATGTCGGTTTCACTAGTTGTTTTAAGAAACTCATATTGGCCCGCCCGCGAATATTAAATTGAACTGCTTATAAGTTCTGAACAAATGATCGTAGAAAGCTCGATTGTTTTGCATATTAATATACATGTAGCTAGCTACAAGAATATATAGATTTCACTAGTTATTGTTTGAGAACCATGTTGGCCCACCTGCGAAAACTAATTCAACTGCTTACAATTTCTGAACAAATGATCGTAGAGAACACAATTAAATGCATTTTAATGAAACATGTTGTATGCTACAAGAATATGTCGGTTTTACTATTTGTTTTTTTAGAACCATATTGGCCCGCCCGCGAGTATTGACTTTTTCTGCTTATAACGTCTGAACAAATGGTCGTAGTGAGCGTAATAGTTTTGCATATTAATCAGCATGTTGCATGCTACAAGAATATATCGATATCACTAGTTGTTATTTGAGAACCATATTGGCCCGCCCGCGAGTATTAACTTGAACTGCTTATAACTTCTAAACAAATGATCGTAGAGAGCGTAAAAAATTTGCATATTAATCAGCATGTTGCATGCTACAAGAATATATCAATTTCACTAGTTGTTGGTTGAAAAACATATTGGCCCGACCGCGAAAATCAACTTAAACTGCTTATAACTTCTGAACAATTGATCTTAGCGAACAAAATTATTTGCATTTTAATGAAACATGTTGAATGCTTCAAGAATATGTCGGTTTCACTAGTTGTTGTTTGAGAACCATATTGGCCCGCCTGCGAGTATTGACTTGTTCTGCTTATAACTTCTGAACAATTGATCGTAGAGCACACAATTATTTGCATTTCAATCAAACATGTTGTATGCTAAAAGAATATGTCGGTTTCACTATTTATTGTTTGAGGACCATTTTGGCCCGCCCGCCAAAACTAACTTTAACTCCTTATAACTTCTGAACAAATGATCGTAGAGAGCGTAATAATTTTGCATATTAATCATCATGTTGCATGCTACAAGAATATAGCGATTTCATTGCTTGTTGGTTGAGAACCATATTGGCCCGCCTGCGAAAATTAACTTGAACTGCTTATAACTTTTGAACAATTGATCGTAGAGACCACAATTATTTGCATTTTAATGAAACATGTTGAATGCTTCAAGAATATGTCGGTTTCACTAGTTGTTGTTTGAGAACCATATCGACCCGCCCGCGAGTATTAAATTGAACTGATTATAACTTCTGAACAAATGATCTAAGATAGCGTAATAAATTTGCATATTAATCAGCATGTTGCATGCTACAAGAATATATCGATTTCACAGTTGTTGGTTGAGAACCATATTGGCCCGCCCTTGAAAATTAATTTGAACTGCTTATAACTTCTGAACAAATAATATTAGAAAGCGTAATAATTTTGCATATTAATGAGCATGTTGCATGCTACAAGAATATACCGATTTCACTAGTTGTTGTTTGAGAAATATATTGGCCTGCCCGCGAAAATTAACTTGAACTGCTTATAACTTCTGAACAATTGATCGTAGAGCACACAATTATTTGCATTTCAATCAAACATGTTGTATGCTACAAGAATATGTCGGTTTCACTAGTTATTGTTTGAGAACCATTTTGGCCCGCCCACCAAAACTAACTTCAACTGCTTATAACTTCTGAACAAATTATCGTAGATAGCGTAATAATTTTGGTTATTAATCAGCATGTTGCATGCTACAAGAATATATCGATTTCATTAGTTATTGTTTGAGAACCATTTTAGCCCGCCCGCCAAAACTAACGTCAACTCCTTATAACTTCTGAACAAATGATCGTAGAGAGCGTAATAATTTTGCATATTAATCATCATGTTGCATGCTACAAGAATATAGCGATTTCATTGCTTGTTGGTTGAGAACCATATTGGCCCGCCCGCGAAAATCAACTTGAACTGCTTATAACTCTTGAACAATTGTTCGTAGAGACCACAATTATTTGCATTTTAATGAAACATTTTGAATGCAACAAGAATATGTCGGTTTCACTTGTTGTTTTTAGAAAACCATATTGGCCCGCCCGCGAGTATTAACTTGAACTGTTTATGACTTCTGAACAAATGATCCTAGAGAGCGTAATAAATTTGCATATTAATCAGCATGTTGAATGCTTCCAGAATATGTCGGTTTCACTAGTTGTTGTTTGAGAACCATATCGGCCCGCCCGCGAGTATTACATTGAACTGATTATAACTTCTGAACAAATGATCTAAGATAGCGTAATAAATTTGCATATTAATCAGCATGTTGCATGCTACAAGAATATATCGATTTCACTAGTTGTTGGTTGAGAACCATATTGGCCCGCCCGCGAAAATCAACTTGAACTGCTTATAACTCCTGAACAATTGATCGTAGAGACCACAATTAATAGCATTTTAATCAAACATGTTGTATGCAACAAGAATATGTCGGTTTCACTAGTTGTTTTAAGAAACCCATATTGGCCCGCCCGCGAATATTAAATTGAACTGCTTATAAGTTCTGAACAAATGATCGTAGAAAGCTCGATTGTTTTGTATATTAATAGACATGTAGCTAGCTACAAGAATATATAGATTTCACTAGTTATTGTTTGAGAACCATGTTGGCCCACCCGCGAAAACTAGTTCAACTGCTTACAATTTCTGAACAAATGATCGTAGAGAACACAATTATTTGCATTTTAATGAAACACGTTGTATGCTACAAGAATATGTCGGTTTTACTATTTGTTTTTTTAGAACCATATTGGCCCGCCCGCGAGTATTGACTTTTTCTGCTTATAACGTCTGAACAAATGGTCGTAGTGAGCGTAAAAGTTTTGCATAATAATCAGCATGTTGCATGCTACAAGAATATATCGATTTCTCTAGTTGTTGGTTGAGAACCATATTGGTCCGCCCGCGAAAATCAACTTGAACTGCTTATAACTTCTGAACAATTGATCGTAGAGAACACAATTATTTGCATTTTAATGAAACATGTTGAATGCTACAAGAATATGTCGGTTTCAATAGTTGTTATTTGAGAACAATATTGGCACTTCCGCGAGTATTAACTTGAACTGCTTACAACTTCTGAACAAATGATCGTGGAGAGCGTAAAAAATTTGCATATTAATCAGCATGTTCCATGCTACAAGAATGTATCGATTTCACTAGTTGTTGGTTGAGAACCATATTGGCCCGCCCGCGAAAATTAATTTGAACTGATAATAACTTCTGAAATATTGATCGTAGCGAACAAAATTATTTGCATTTTAATGAAACATGTTGAATGCTTCAAGAATATGTCGGTTTCAATAGTTGTTGTTTGAGAACCATATCGGCCCGCCCGCGAGTATTAAATTGAACTGCTTATAACTTCTGAACAAATGATCTTAGAGAGCGTAATAAATTTGCATATTAATCAGCATATTGCATGCTACAAGAATATATCGATTTCACTAGTTGTTGGTTGAGAACCATTATGGCCCGCCCGCGAAAATTAATTTGAACTGCTTATAACTTCTGAACAAATAATCGTAGAAAGCGTAATAATTTTGCATATTAATGAGCATGTTGCATGCTACAAGAATATACCGATTTCACTAGTTGTTGTTTGAGAAATATATTGGCCTGCCCGCGAAAATTAACTTGAACTGCTTATAACTTCTGAACAATTGATCGTAGAGCACACAATTATTTGCATTTCAATCAAACATGTTGTATGCTACAAGAATATGTCGGTTTCACTAGTTATTGTTTGAGAACCATTTTGGCCCGCCCACCAAAACTAACTTCAACTGCTTATAACTTCTGAACAAATTATCGTAGATAGCGTAATAATTTTGGTTATTAATCAGCATGTTGCATGCTACAAGAATATATCGATTTCATTAGTTATTGTTTGAGAACCATTTTAGCCCGCCCGCCAAAACTAACGTCAACTCCTTATAACTTCTGAACAAATGATCGTAGAGAGCGTAATAATTTTGCATATTAATCATCATGTTGCATGCTACAAGAATATAGCGATTTCATTGCTTGTTGGTTGAGAACCATATTGGCCCGCCCGCGAAAATCAACTTGAACTGCTTATAACTTCTGAACAATTGATCGTAGAGAACACAATTATTTGCATTTTAATGAAACATGTTGAATGCTACAAGAATATGTCGGTTTCAATAGTTGTTATTTGAGAACAATATTGGCACTTCCGCGAGTATTAACTTGAACTGCTTACAACTTCTGAACAAATGATCGTGGAGAGCGTAAAAAATTTGCATATTAATCAGCATGTTCCATGCTACAAGAATGTATCGATTTCACTAGTTGTTGGTTGAGAACCATATTGGCCCGCCCTCGAAAATTAACTTGAACTCCTTATAACTTCTGAAAAATTGATCGTAGAGAACACAATTATTTGCATTTCAATCAAACATGTATGCTACAAGAATATGTCGGTTTCACTATTTATTGTTTGAGAACCATTTTGGCCCGCCCGCCAAAACTAACTTCAACTCCTTATAACTTCTGAACAAATTATCGTAGATAGCGTAATAATTTTGGTTATTAATCAGCATGTTGCATGCTACAAGAATATATCGATTTCGTTAGTTGTTGGTTGAGAACCATATTTTCCCGCCCGCGAAAATTAATTTGAACTGATAATAACTTCTGAAATATTGATCGTAGCGAACAAAATTATTTGCATTTTAATGAAACATGTTGAATGCTTCAAGAATATGTCGGTTTCACTAGTTGTTGTTTGAGAACCATATCGGCCCGCCCGCGAGTATTAAATTGAACTGCTTATAACTTCTGAACAAATGATCTTAGAGAGCGTAATAAATTTGCATATTAATCAGCATGTTGCATGCTACAAGAATATATCGATTTCACTAGTTGTTGGTTGAGAACCATTATGGCCCGCCCGCGAAAATTAATTTGAACTGCTTATAACTTCTGAACAAATAACCGTAGAAAGCGTAATAATTTTGCATATTAATCAGCATGTTGCATGCTACAAGAATATGTCAGTTTCACTAGTTATTGTTTGAGAATCATTTTGGCCCGCCCGCCAAAACTAACTTCAACTCCTTATAACTTCTGAACAAATGATCGTAGAGAGCGTAATAATTTTGATTTTTTAATCAGCATGTTGCATGCTACAAGAATATATCGATTTCATTAGTTGTTGGTTGAGAACCATATTGGCCCGCCCGCGAAAATTAATTTGAACTGATAGTAACTTCTGAACAATTGATCGTATCGAACACAATTATTTGCATTTTAAAGAAACATGTTGAATGCTTCAAGAATATGTCGGTTTCACTAGTTGTTGTTTGAGAACCATTTTGGCCCGCCCGCCAAAACTAACTTCAACTCCTTATAACTTCTGAACAAATGATCGTAGAGAGCGTAATAATTTTGCATATTAATCACCATGTTGCATGCTACAAGAATATATCGATTTCACTAGTTGTTGGTTGAGAACCATATTGGCCCGCCCTCGAAAATTAATTTGAACTGCTTATAACTTCTGGACAAATGATCTTAGAGAGCGTAATAAATTTGCATATTAATCACCATGTTGCATGCTACAAGAATATATCGATTTCACTAGTTGTTGGTTGAGAACCATATTGGCCCGCCCTCGAAAATTAATTTGAACTGCTTATAACTTCTGAACAAATAATATTAGAAAGCCTAATAATTTTGCATATTAATGAGCATGTTGCATGCTACAAGAATATACCGATTTCACTAGTTGTTGTTTGAGAAATATATTGGCCTGTACGCGAAAATTAACTTGAACTGCTTATAACTTCTGAACAATTGATCGTAGAGCACACAATTATTTGCATTTCAATCAAACATGTTGTATGCTACAAGAATATGTCGGTTTCACTAGTTATTGTTTGAGAACCATTTTGGCCCGCCCGCCAAAACTAACTTCAACTCCTTATAACTTCTGAACAAATGATCGTAGAGAGCGTAATAATTTTGCATATTAATCATCATGTTGCATGCTACAAGAATATAGCGATTTCATTGGTTGTTGGTTGAGAACCATATTGGCCCGCCCGCGAAAATCAACTTGAACTGCTTATAACTCTTGAAAAATTGATCGTAGAGACCACAATTATTTGCATTTTAATGAAACATTTTGAATGCAACAAGAATATGTCGGTTTCACTAGTTGTTTTTAGAAAACCATATTGGCCCGCCCGCGAGTATTAACTTGAACTGTTTATAACTTCTGAACAAATGATCCTAGAGAGCGTAATAAATTTGCATATTAATCAGCATGTTGCATGCTACAAGAATATATCGATTTCACTAGTTGTTATTTGAGAACCATATTGGCCCGCCCGCCAGTATTACTTGAACTGCTTATAACTTCTGAACAAATGTTCGTAGAGAGCGTAAAAAATTTACATATTAATCAGCATGTTGCATGCTACAAGAATATATCAATTTCACTAGTTGTTGGTTGAAAAACATATTGGCCCGACCGCGAAAATCAACTTAAACTGCTTATAACTTCTGAACAATTGATCGTAGGGAACAAAATTATTTGCATTTTAATGAAACATGTTGAATGCTTCAAGAATATGTCGGTTTCACTAGTTGTTGTTTGAGAACCATATCGGCCCGCCCGCGAGTATTAAATTGAACTGATTATAACTTCTGAACAAATGATCTAAGATAGCGTAATAAATTTGCATATTAATCAGCATGTTGCATGCTACAAGAATATATCGATTTCACTAGTTGTTGGTTGAGAACCATATTGGCCCGCCCGCGAAAATTAATTTGAACTGCTTATAATTTCTGAACAGATAATCGTAGAAAGCGTAATAATTTTTCATATTATACAGCATGTTGCATGCTACAAAAATATATCGATTTCACTAGTTGTTGTTTGAGAAATATATTGGCCTGCCCGCGAAAATTAACTTGAACTGCTTATAACTTCTGAACAATTGATCGTAGAGCACACAATTATTTGCATTTCAATCAAACATGTTGTATGCTACAAGAATATGTCGGTTTCACTAGTTATTGTTTGAGAACCATTTTGGCCCGCCCGCCAAAACTAACTTCAACTCCTTATAACTTCTGAACAAATGATCGTAGATAGCGTAATAATTTTGGTTATTAATCAGCATGTTGCATGCTACAAGAATATATCGATTTCATTAGTTGTTGGTTGAGAACCATATTGGCCCGCCCGCGAAAATTAATTTGAACTGATAATAACTTCTGAAATATTGATCGTAGCGAACACAATTATTTGCATTTTAATGAAACATGTTGAATGCTTCAAGAATATGTCGGTTTCACTAGTTTTTGTTTGAGAACCATATTGGCCTGCCCGCGAGTATTAAATTGAACTGCTTATAACTTCTGAAAAAATGATCTTAGAGAGCGTAATAAATTTGCATATTAATCAGCATGTTGCATGCTACAAGAATATATCGATTTCACTAGTTGTTGGTTGAGAACCATTATGGCCCGCCCGCGAAAATTAATTTGAACTGCTTATAACTTCTGAACAAATAATCGTAGAAAGCGTAATAATTTTGCATATTAATCAGCATATTGCATGCTACAAGAATATGTCGGTTTCACTAGTTATTGTTTGAGAACCATTTTGGCCCACCCGCCAAAACTAACTTCAACTCCTTATAACTTCTGAACAAATGATCGTAGAGAGTGTAATAATTTTGCTTTTTAATCAGCATGTTGCATGCTACAAGAATATATCGATTTCATTAGTTGTTGGTTGAGAACCATATTGGCCCGCCCGCGAAAATTAACTTGAACTGATAATAACTTCTGAACAATTGATCGTATCGAACACAATTATTTGCATTTTAAAGAAACATGTTGAATGCTTCAAGAATATGTAGGTTTCACTAGTTGTTGTTTGAGAACCATATTGGCCCGCCCGCGAGTATTAAATTGAACTGCTTATAACTTCTGAACAAATGATCTTAGAGAGCGTAATAAATTTGCATATTAATCACCATGTTGCATGCTACAAGAATATATCGATTTCACTAGTTGTTGGTTGAGAACCATATTGGCCTGCCCTCGAAAATTAATTTGAACTGCTTATAACTTCTGAACAAATAATATTAGAAAGCGTAATAATTTTGCATATTAATGAGCATGTTGCATGCTACAAGAAAATACCGATTTCACTAGTTGTTGTTTGAGAAATATATTGGCCTGCCCGCGAAAATTAACTCGAACTGCTTATAACTTCTGAACAATTGATCGTAGAACACACAATTATTTGCATTTCAATCAAACATGTTGTATGCTACAAGAATATGTCGGTTTCACTAGTTATTGTTTGAGAACCATTTTGGCCCGCCCGCCAAAACTAACTTCAACTCCTTATAACTTCTGAACAAATGATCGTAGAGAGCGTAATAATTTTGCATATTAATCATCATGTTGCATGCTACAAGAATATAGCGATTTCATTGCTTGTTGGTTGAGAACCATATTGGCCCGCCCGCGAAAATCAACTTGAACTGCTTATAACTCTTGAACAATTGATCGTAGAGACCACAATTATTTGCATTTTAATGAAACATTTTGAATGCAACAAGAATATGTCGGTTTCACTAGTTGTTTTTAGAAAACCATATTTTCCCGCCCGCGAAAATTAATTTGAACTGCTTATAACTTCTGAACATATAATCGTAGAAAGCGTAATAATTTTTCATATTATACAGCATGTTGCATGCTACAAAAATATATCGATTTCACTAGTTGTTGTTTGAGAAATATATTGGCCTGCCCGCGAAAATTAACTTGAACTGCTTATAACTTCTGAACAATTGATCGTAGAGCACACAATTATTTGCATTTCAATCAAACATGTTGTATGCTACAAGAATATGTCGGTTTCACTAGTTATTAAATGAGAACCATTTTGGCCCGCCCGCCAAAACTAACTTCAACTCCTTATAACTTCTGAACAAATGATCGTAGAGAGCGTAATAATTTTGCATATTAATCATCATGTTGCATGCTACAAGAATATAGCGATTTCATTGCTTGTTGGTTGAGAAATATTTTGGCCTGCCCGCGAAAATTAACTTGAACTGCTTATAACTTCTGAACAATTGATCGTAGAGCACACAATTATTTGCATTTTAATGAAACATGTTGAATGCTTCAAGAATATGTCGGTTTCACTAGTTGTTGTTTGAGAACCATATCGGCCCGCCCGCGAGTATTAAATTGAACTGCTTATAACTTCTGAACAAATGATCTAAGATAGCGTAATAAATTTGCATATTAATCAGCATGTTGCATGCTACAAGAATATATCGATTTCACTAGTTGTTGGTTGAGAACCATATTGGCCCGCCCGCGAAAATTAATTTGAACTGCTTATAACTTCTGAACAAATAATCGTAGAAAGCGTAATAATTTTTCATATTATACAGCATGTTGCATGCTACAAAAATATATCGATTTCACTAGTTGTTGTTTGAGAAATATTTTGGCCTGCCCGCGAAAATTAACTTGAACTGCTTATAACTTCTGAACAATTGATCGTAGAGCACACAATTATTTGCATTTCAATCAAACATGTTGTATGCTGCAAGAATATGTTGGTTTCACTAGTTATTGTTTGAGAACCATTTTGGCCCGCCCGCTAAAACTAACTTCAACTGCTTATAACTTCTGAACAAATTATCGTAGATAGCGTAATAATTTTGGTTATTAATCAGCATGTTGCATGCTACAAGAATATATCGATTTCATTAGTTGTTGGTTGAGAACCATATTGTCCCGCCCGCGAAAATTAATTTGAACTGATAATAACTTCTGAACAATTGATCGTAGCGAACACAATTATTTGCATTTTAATGAAACATGTTGAATGCTTCAAGAATATGTCGGTTTCACTAGTTGTTGTTTGAGAACCATATTGGCCCGCCCGCGAGTATTAAATTGAACTGCTTATAACTTCTGAACAAATGATCTTAGAGAGCGTAATAAATTTGCATATTAATCAGCATGTTGCATGCTACAAGAATATTTCGATTTCACTAGTTGTTGGTTGAGAACCATTATGGCCCGCCCGCGAAAATTAATTTGAACAGCTTATAACTTCTGAACAAATAATCGTAGAAAGCGTAATAATTTTGCATATTAATCAGCATGTTGCATGCTACAAGAATATGTCGGTTTCACTAGTTATTGTTTGAGAACCATTTTGGCCCACCCGCCAAAACTAACTTCAACTCCTTATAACTTCTGAACAAATGATCGTAGAGAGCGTAATAATTTTGCTTTTTAATCAGCATGTTGCATGCTACAAGAATATATCGATTTCATTAGTTGTTGGTTGAGAACCATATTGGCCCGCCCGCGAAAATTAACTTGAACTGATAATAACTTCTGAACAATTGATCGTATCGAACACAATTATTTGCATTTTAAAGAAACATGTTGAATGCTTCAAGAATATGTAGGTTTCACTAGTTGTTGTTTGAGAACCATATTGGCCCGCCCGCGAGTATTAAAATGAACTGCTTATAACTTCTGAACAAATGATCTTAGAGAGCGTAATAAATTTGCATATTAATCACCATGTTGCATGCTACAAGAATATATCGATTTCACTAGTTGTTGTTTGAGAAATATATTGGCCTGCCCGCGAAAATTAAGTCGAACTGCTTATAACTTCTGAACAATTGATCGTAGAGCACACAATTATTTGCATTTCAATCAAACATGTTGTATGCTACAAGAATATGTCGGTTTCACTAGTTGTTGTTTGAGAACCATATCGGCACGCCCGCGAGTATTAAATTGAACTGCTTATAACTTCTGAACAAATGATCTTAGAGAGCGTAATAAATTTGCATATTAATCAGCATGTTGCATGCTACAAGAATATATCGATTTCACTAGTTGTTGGTTGAGAACCATTATGGCCCGCCCGCGAAAATTAATTTGAACTGCTTATAACTTCTGAACAAATAATCGTAGAAAGCGTAATAATTTTGCATATTAATCAGCATGTTGCATGCTACAAGAATATGTCAGTTTCACTAGTTATTGTTTGAGAACCATTTTGGCCCGCCCGCCAAAACTAACTTCAACTCCTTATAACTTCTGAACAAATGATCGTAGAGAGCGTAATAATTTTGATTTTTTAATCAGCATGTTGCATGCTACAAGAATATATCGATTTCATTAGTTGTTGTTTGAGAACCATATTGGCCCGCCCGCGAAAATTAATTTGAACTGATAATAACTTCTGAACAATTGATCGTATCGAACACAATTATTTGCATTTTAAAGAAACATGTTGAATGCTTCAAGAATATGTCGGTTTCACTAGTTGTTGTTTGAGAACCATATTGGCCCGCCCGCGAGTATTAAATTGAACTGCTTATAACTTCTGGACAAATGATCTTAGAGAGCGTAATAAATTTGCATATTAATCACCATGTTGCATGCTACAAGAATATATCGATTTCACTAGTTGTTGGTTGAGAACCATATTGGCCCGCCCTCGAAAATTAATTTGAACTGCTTATAACTTCTGAACAAATAATATTAGAAAGCGTAATAATTTTGCATATTAATGAGCATGTTGCATGCTACAAGAATATACCGATTTCACTAGTTGTTGTTTGAGAAATATATTGGCCTGCCCGCGAAAATTAACTTGAACTGCTTATAACTTCTGAACAATTGATCGTAGAGCACACAATTATTTGCATTTCAATCAAACATGTTGTATGCTACAAGAATATGTCGGTTTCACTAGTTATTGTTTGAGAACCATTTTGGCCCGCCCGCCAAAACTAACTTCAACTCCTTATAACTTCTGAACAAATGATCGTAGAGAGCGTAATAATTTTGCATATTAATCATCATGTTGCATGCTACAAGAATATAGCGATTTCATTGCTTGTTGGTTGAGAACCATATTGGCCCGCCCGCGAAAATCAACTTGAACTGCTTATAACTCTTGAACAATTGATCGTAGAGACCACAATTATTTGCATTTTAATGAAACATTTTGAATGCAACAAGAATATGTCGGTTTCACTAGTTGTTTTTAGAAAACCATATTGGCCCGCCCGCGAGTATTAACTTGAACTGTTTATAACTTCTGAACAAATGATCCTAGAGAGCGTAATAAATTTGCATATTAATCAGCATGTTGCATGCTACAAGAATATATCGATTTCACTAGTTGTTATTTGAGAACCATATTGGCCCGCCCGGCAGTATTAACTTGAACTGCTTATAACTTCTGAACAAATGTTCGTAGAGAGCGTAAAAAATTTACATATTAATCAGCATGTTGCATGCTACAAGAATATATCAATTTCACTAGTTGTTGGTTGAAAAACATATTGGCCCGACCGCGAAAATCAACTTAAACTGCTTATAACTTCTGAACAATTGATCGTAGGGAACAAAATTATTTGCATTTTAATGAAACATGTTGAATGCTTCAAGAATATGTCGGTTTCACTAGTTGTTGTTTGAGAACCATATCGGCCCGCCCGCGAGTATTAAATTGAACTGATTATAACTTCTGAACAAATGATCTAAGATAGCGTAATAAATTTGCATATTAATCAGCATGTTGCATGCTACAAGAATATATCGATTTCACTAGTTGTTGGTTGAGAACCATATTGGCCCGCCCGCGAAAATTAATTTGAACTGCTTATAATTTCTGAACAGATAATCGTAGAAAGCGTAATAATTTTTCATATTATACAGCATGTTGCATGCTACAAAAATATATCGATTTCACTAGTTGTTGTTTGAGAAATATATTGGCCTGCCCGCGAAAAATAACTTGAACTGCTTATAACTTCTGAACAATTGATCGTAGAGCACACAATTATTTGCATTTCAATCAAACATGTTGTATGCTACAAGAATATGTCGGTTTCACTAGTTATTGTTTGAGAACCATTTTGGCCCGCCCGCCAAAACTAACTTCAACTCCTTATAACTTCTGAACAAATTATCGTAGATAGCGTAATAATTTTGGTTATTAATCAGCATGTTGCATGCTACAAGAATATATCGATTTCATTAGTTGTTGGTTGAGAACCATATTGGCCCGCCCGCGAAAATTAATTTGAACTGATAATAACTTCTGAAATATTGATCGTAGCGAACACAATTATTTGCATTTTAATGAAACATGTTGAATGCTTCAAGAATATGTCGGTTTCACTAGTTTTTGTTTGAGAACCATATTGGCCTGCCCGCGAGTATTAAATTGAACTGCTTATAACTTCTGAAAAAATGATCTTAGAGAGCGTAATAAATTTGCATATTAATCAGCATGTTGCATGCTACAAGAATATATCGATTTCACTAGTTGTTGGTTGAGAACCATTATGGCCCGCCCGCGAAAATTAATTTGAACTGCTTATAACTTCTGAACAAATAATCGTAGAAAGCGTAATAATTTTGCATATTAATCAGCATGTTGCATGCTACAAGAATATGTCGGTTTCACTAGTTATTGTTTGAGAACCATTTTGGCCCACCCGCCAAAACTAACTTTAACTCCTTATAACTTCTGAACAAATGATCGTAGAGAGCGTAATAATTTTGCTTTTTAATCAGCATGTTGCATGCTACAAGAATATATCGATTTCATTAGTTGTTGGTTGAGAACCATATTGGCCCGCCCGCGAAAATTAACTTGAACTGATAATAACTTCTGAACAATTGATCGTATCGAACACAATTATTTGCATTTTAAAGAAATATGTTGAATGCTTCAAGAATATGTAGGTTTCACTAGTTGTTGTTTGAGAACCATATTGGCCCGCCCGCGAGTATTAAATTGAACTGCTTATAACTTCTGAACAAATGATCTTAGAGAGCGTAATAAATTTGCATATTAATCACCATGTTGCATGCTACAAGAATATATCGATTTCACTAGTTGTTGGTTGAGAACCATATTGGCCTGCCCTCGAAAATTAATTTGAACTGCTTATAACTTCTGAACAAATAATATTAGAAAGCGTAATAATTTTGCATATTAATGAGCATGTTGCATGCTACAAGAATATACCGATTTCACTAGTTGTTGTTTGAGAAATATATTGGCCTGCCCGCGAAAATTAACTCGAACTGCTTATAACTTCTGAACAATTGATCGTAGAGAACACAATTATTTGCATTTCAATCAAACATGTTGTATGCTACAAGAATATGTCGGTTTCACTAGTTATTGTTTGAGAACCATTTTGGCCCGCCCGCCAAAACTAACTTCAACTCCTTATAACTTCTGAACAAATGATCGTAGAGAGCGTAATAATTTTGCATATTAATCATCATGTTGCATGCTACAAGAATATAGCGATTTCTTTGCTTGTTGGTTGAGAACCATATTGGCCCCCCCTCGAAAATCAACTTGAACTGCTTATAACTCTTGAACAATTGATCGTAGAGACCACAATTATTTGCATTTTAATGAAACATTTTGAATGCAACAAGAATATGTTGGTTTCACTAGTTGTTTTTAGAAAACCATATTGGCCCGCCCGCGAAAATTAATTTGAACTGCTTATAACTTCTGAACATATAATCGTAGAAAGCGTAATAATTTTTCATATTATACAGCATGTTGCATGCTACAAAAATATATCGATTTCACTAGTTGTTGTTTGAGAAATATATTGGCCTGCCCGCGAAAATTTACTTGAACTGCTTATAACTTCTGAACAATTGATCGTAGAGCACACAATTATTTGCATTTCAATCAAACATGTTGTATGCTACAAGAATATGTCGGTTTCACTAGTTATTAAATGAGAACCATTTTGGCCCGCCCGCCAAAACTAACTTCAACTCCTTATAACTTCTGAACAAATGATCGTAGAGAGCGTAATAATTTTGCATATTAATCATCATGTTGCATGCTACAAGAATATAGCGATTTCATTGCTTGTTGGTTGAGAACCATATTGGCCCGCCCGCGAAAAACAACTTGAACTGCTTAAAACTCTTGAACAATTGATCGTAGAGACCACAATTATTTGCATTTTAATGAAACATTTTGAATGCAACAAGAATATGTCGGTTTCACTAGTTGTTTTTAGAAAACCATAATGGTCCTCCCGCGAGTATTAACTTGAACTGTTTATAACTTCTGAACAAATGATCCTGGAGAGCGTAATAAATTTGCATATTAATCAGCACGTTGCATGCTACAAGAATATATCGATTTCACAAGTTGTTATTTGAGAACCATATTGGCCCGCCCGCCAGTATTAACTTGAACTGCTTATAACTTCTGAACAAATGTTCGTAGAGAGCGTAAAAAAATTGCATATTAATGAGCATGTTGCATGCTACAAGAATACATCAATTTCACTAGTTGTTGGTTGAAAAACATATTGGCCCGACCGCGAAAATCAACTTAAACTGCTTATAACTTCTGAACAATTGATCGCAGCGAACAAAATTATTTGCATTTTAATGAAACATGTTGAATGCTTCAAGAATATGTCGGTTTCACTATTTGTTGTTTGAGAACCATATCGGCCCGCCCGCGAGTATTAAATTGAACTGATTATAACTTCTGAACAAATGATCTAAGATAGCGTAATAAATTTGCATATTAATCAGCATGTTGCATGCTACAGGAATATATCGATTTCACTAGTTGTTGGTTGAGAACCATATTGGCCCGCCCGCGAAAATTAATTTGAACTGCTTATATCTTCTGAACAAATAATCGTAGAAAGCGTAATAATTTTTCATATTATACAGCATGTTGCATGCTACAAAAATATATCGATTTCACTAGTTGTTGTTTGAGAAATATTTTGGCCTGCCCGCGAAAATTAACTTGAACTGCTTATAACTTCTGAACAATTGATCGTAGAGCACACAATTATTTGCATTTCAATCAAACATGTTGTATGCTGCAAGAATATGTTGGTTTCACTAGTTATTGTTTGAGAACCATTTTGGCCCGCCCGCTAAAACTAACTTCAACTGCTTATAACTTCTGAACGAATTATCGTAGATAGCGTAATAATTTTGGTTATTAATCAGCATGTTGCATGCTACAAGAATATATCGATTTCATTAGTTGTTGGTTGAGAACCATATTGTCCCGCCCGCGAAAATTAATTTGAACTGATGATAACTTCTGAACAATTGATCGTAACGAACACAATTATTTGCATTTTAATGAAACATGTTGAATGTTTCAAGAATATGTCGGTTTCACTAGTTGTTGTTTGAGAACCATATTGGCCCGCCCGCGAGTATTAAATTGAACTGCTTATAACTTCTGAACAAATGATCTTAGAGAGCGTAATAAATTTGCATATTAATCAGCATGTTGCATGCTACAAGAATATTTCGATTTCACTAGTTGTTGGTTGAGAACCATTATGGCCCGCCCGCGAAAATTAATTTGAACTGCTTATAACTTCTGAACAAATAATCGTAGAAAGCGTAATAATTTTGCATATTAATCAGCATGTTGCATGCTACAAGAATATGTCGGTTTCACTAGTTATTGTTTGAGAACCATTTTGGCCCACCCGCCAAAACTAACTTCAACTCCTGATAACTTCTGAACAAATGATCGTAGAGAGCGTAATAATTTTGCTTTTTAATCAGCATGTTGCATGCTACAAGAATATATCGATTTCATTAGTTGTTGGTTGAGAACCATATTGGCCCGCCCGCGAAAATTAACTTGAACTGATAATAACTTCTGAACAATTGATCGTATCGAACACAATTATTTGCATTTTAAAGAAACATGTTGAATGCTTCAAGAATATGTAGGTTTCACTAGTTGTTGTTTGAGAACCATATTGGCCAGCCCGCCAAAACTAACTTCAACTCCTTATAACTTCTGAACAAATGATCGTAGAGAGCGTAATAATTTTGCATATTAATCATCATGTTGCATGCTACAAGAATATAGCGATTTCATTGCTTGTTGGTTGAGAACCATATTGGCCCGCCCGCGAAAATCAACTTGAACTGCTTATAACTCTTGAACAATTGATCGTAGAGACCACAATTATTTGCATTTTAATGAAACATTTTGAATGCAACAAGAATATGTCGGTTTCACTAGTTGTTTTTAGAAAACCATATTGGCCCGCCCGCGAGTATTAACTTGAACTGTTTATAACTTCTGAACAAATGATCCTAGAGAGCGTAATAAATTTGCATATTAATCAGCATGTTGCATGCTACAAGAATATATCTATTTCACTAGTTGTTATTTGAGAACCATATTGGCCCGCCCGCCAGTATTAACTTGAACTGCTTATAACTTCTGAACAAATGTTCGTAGAGAGCGTAAAAAATTTTCATATTAATCAGCATGTTGCATGCTACAAGAATATATCAATTTCACTAGTTGTTGGATGAAAAACATATTGGCCCGACCGCGAAAATCAACTTAAACTGCTTATAACTTCTGAACAATTGATCGTAGCGAACAAAATTATTTGCATTTTAATGAAACATGTTGCATGCTACAAGAATATATCGATTTCACTAGTTGTTATTTGAGAACCATATTGGCCCGCCCGCCAGTATTAACTTGAACTGCTTATAACTTCTGAACCAATGTTCGTAGAGAGCGTAAAAAATTTGCATGTTACAAGAATACATCAATTTCACTAGTTGTTGGTTGAAAAACATATTGGCCCGACCGCGAAAATCAACTTAAACTGCTTATAACTTCTGAACAATTGATCGTAGCGAACAAAATTATTTGCATTTTAATGAAACATGTTGAATGCTTCAAGAATATGTCGGTTTCACTAGTTGTTGTTTGAGAACCATATCGGCCCGCCCGCGAGTATTAAATTGAACTGATTATAACTTCTGAACAAATGATCTAAGATAGCGTAATAAATTTGCATATTAATCAGCATGTTGCATGCTACAAGAATATATCGATTTCACTAGTTGTTGGTTGAGAACCATATTGGCCCGCCCGCGAAAATTAATTTGAACTGCTTATAATTTCTGAACAAATAATCGTAGAAAGCGTAATAATTTTTCATATTATACAGCAATTTGCATGCTACAAAAATATATCGATTTCACTAGATGTTGTTTGAGAAATATATTGGCCTGCCCGCGAAAATTAACTTGAACTGCTTATAACTTCTGAACAATTGATCGTAGAGCACACAATTCTTTGCATTTCAATCAAACATGTTGTATGCTACAAGAATATGTCGGTTTCACTAGTTATTGTTTGAGAACCATTTTGGCCCGCCCGCCAAAACTAACTTCAACTCCTTATAACTTCTGAACAAATTATCGTAGATAGCGTAATAATTTTGGTTATTAATCAGCATGTTGCATGCTACAAGAATATATCGATTTCATTAGTTGTTGGTTGAGAACCATATTGGCCCGCTCGCGAAAATTAATTTGAACTGATAATAACTTCTGAAATATTGATCGTAGCGAACACAATTATTTGCATTTTAATGAAACATGTTGAATGCTTCAAGAATATGTCGGTTTCACTAGTTTTTGTTTGAGAACCATATTGGCCCGCCCGCGAGTATTAAATTGAACTGCTTATAACTTCTGAACAAATGATCTTAGAGAGCGTAATAAATTTGCATATTAATCAGCATGTTGCATGCTACAAGAATATATCGATTTCACTAGTTGTTGGTTGAGAACCATTATGGCCCGCCCGCGAAAATTAATTTGAACTGCTTATAACTTCTGAACAAATAATCGTAGAAAGCGTAATAATTTTGCATATTAATCAGCATGTTGCATGCTACAAGAATATGTCGGTTTCACTAGTTATTGTTTGAGAACCATTTTGGCCCACCCGCCAAAACTAACTTCAACTCCTTATTACTTCTGAACAAATGATCGTAGAGAGCGTAATAATTTTGCTTTTTAATCAGCATGTTGCATGCTACAAGAATATATCGATTTCATTAGTTGTTGGTTGAGAACCATATTGGCCCGCCCGCGAAAATTAACTTGAACTGATAATAACTTCTGAACAATTGATCGCATCGAACACAATTATTTGCATTTTAAAGAAACATGTTGAATGCTTCAAGAATATGTAGGTTTCACTAGTTGTTGTTTGAGAACCATATTGGCCCGCCCGCGAGTATTAAATTGAACTGCTTATAACTTCTGAACAAATGATCTTAGAGAGCGTAATAAATTTGCATATTAATCACCATGTTGCATGCTACAAGAATATATCGATTTCACTAGTTGTTGGTTGAGAACCATATTGGCCCGCCCTCGAAAATTAATTTGAACTGCTTATAACTTCTGAACAAATAATATTAGAAAGCGTAATAATTTTGCATATTAATGAGCATGTTGCATGCTACAAGAATATAGCGATTTCATTGCTTGTTGGTTGAGAACCATATTGGCCCGCCCGCGAAAATCAACTCGAACTGCTTATAACTTCTGAACAATTGATCGTAGAGCACACAATTATTTGCATTTCAATCAAACATGTTGTATGCTACAAGAATATGTCGGTTTCACTAGTTATTGTTTGAGAACCATTTTGGCCCGCCCGCCAAAACTAACTTCAACTCCTTATAACTTCTGAACAAATGATCGTAGAGAGCGTAATAATTTTGCATATTAATCATCATGTTGCATGCTACAAGAATATAGCGATTTCATTGCTTGTTGGTTGAGAACCATATTGGCCCGCCCGCGAAAATCAACTTGAACTGCTTATAACTCTTGAACAATTGATCGTAGAGACCACAATTATTTGCATTTTAATGAAACATTTTGAATGCAACAAGAATATGTCGGTTTCACTAGTTGTTTTTAGAAAACCATATTGGTCCGCCCGCGAGTATTAACTTGAACTGTTTATAACTTCTGAACAAATGATCCTAGAGAGCGTAATAAATTTGCATATTAATCAGCATGTTGCATGCTACAAGAATATATCGATTTCACTAGTTGTTATTTGAGAACCATATTGGCCCGCCCGCCAGTATTAACTTGAACTGCTTATAACTTCTGAACAAATGTTCGTAGAGAGCGTAAAAAATTTTCATGTTAATCAGCATGTTGCATGCTACAAGAATATATCAATTTCGCTAGTTGTTGGTTGAAAAACATATTGGCCCGACCGTGAAAATCAACTTAAACTGCTTATAACTTCTGAACAATTGATCGTAGCGAAAAAAATTATTTGCATTTTAATGAAACATGTTGAATGCTTCAAGAATATGTCGGTTTCACTAGTTGTTGTTTGAGAACCATATCGGCCCGCCCGCGAGTATTAAATTGAACTGATTATAACTTCTGAACAAATGATCTAAGATAGCGTAATAAATTTGCATATTAATCAGCATGTTGCATGCTACAAGAATATATCGATTTCAATAGTTGTTGGTTGAGAACCATATTGGCCCGCCCGCGAAAATTAATTTGAACTGCTTATAACTTCTGAACAAATAATCGTAGAAAGCGTAATAATTTTTCATATTATACAGCATGTTGCATGCTACAAAAATATATCGATTTCACTAGTTGTTGTTTGAGAAATATATTGGCCTGCCCGCGAAAATTAACTTGAACTGCTTATAACTTCTGAACAATTGATCGTAGAGCACACAATTATTTGCATTTCAATCAAACATGTTGTATGCTACAAGAATATGTCGGTTTCACTAGTTATTATTTGAGAAACATTTTGGCCCGCCCGCCAAAACTAACTTCAACCCCTTATAACTTCTGAACAAATGATCGTAGAGAGCGTAATAATTTTGCATATTAATCATCATGTTGCATGCTACAAGAATATAGCGATTTCATTGGTTGTTGGTTGAGAACCATATTGGCCCGCCCGCGAAAATCAACTTGAACTGCTTAAAACTCTTGAACAATTGATCGTAGAGACCACAATTATTTGCATTTTAATGAAACATTTTTAATGCAACAAGAATATGTCGGTTTCCCTAGTTGTTTTTAGAAAACCATAATGGCCCTCCCGCGAGTATTAACTTGAACTGTTTATAACTTCTGAACAAATGATCCTGGAGAGCGTAATAAATTTGCATATTAATCAGCACGTTGCATGCTACAAGAATATATCGATTTCACTAGTTGTTATTTGAGAACCATATTGGCCCGCCCGCCAGTATTAACTTGAACTGCTTATAACTTCTGAACAAATGTTCGTAGAGAGCGTAAAAAATTTGCATATTAATGAGCATGTTGCATGCTACAAGAATACATCAATTTCACTAGTTGTTGGTTGAAAAACATATTGGCCCGACCGCGAAAATCAACTTAAACTGCTTATAACTTCTGAACAATTGATCGTAGCGAACAAAATTATTTGCATTTTAATGAAACATGTTGAATGCTTCAAGAATATGTCGGTTTCACTAGTTGTTGTTTGAGAACCATATCGGCCCGCCCGCGAGTATTAAATTGAACTGATTATAACTTCTGAACAAATGATCTAAGATAGCGTAATAAATTTGCATATTAATCAGCATGTTGCATGCTACAAGAATATATCGATTTCTCTAGTTGTTGGTTGAGAACCATATTGGCCCGCCCGCGAAAATTAATTTGAACTGCTTATAACTTCTGAACAAATAATCGTAGAAAGCGTAATAATTTTTCATATTATACAGCATGTTGCATGCTACAAAAATATATCGATTTCACTAGTTGTTGTTTGAGAAATATATTGGCCTGCCCGCGAAAATTAACTTGAACTGCTTATAACTTCTGAACAATTGATCGTAGAGCACACAATTATTTGCATTTCAATCAAACATGTTGTATGCTACAAGATTATGTCGGTTTCACTAGTTATTGTTTGAGAACCATTTTGGCCCGCCCGCCAAAACTTACTTCAACTCCCTATAACTTCTGAACAAATGATCGTAGAGAGCGTAATAATTTTGCATATTAATCAGCATGTTGCATGCTACAAGAATTTGTTGATTTCATTGGTTGTTGGTTGAGAACCATATTGGCCCGCCCGCGAAAATCAACTTGAACTGCTTATAACTTCTGAACAATTGATCGTAGCGAACAAAATTATTTGCATTTTAATGAAACATGTTGAATGCTTCAAGAATATGTCGGTTTCACTAGTTGTTGTTTGAGAACCATATCGGCCCGCCCGCGAGTATTAAATTGAACTGATTATAACTTCTGAACAAATGATCTAAGATAGCGTAATAAATTTGCATATTAATCAGCATGTTGCATGCTACAAGAATATATCGATTTCACTAGTTGTTGGTTGAGAACCATATTGGCCCGCCCGCGAAAATTAATTTGAACTGCTTATAACTTCTGAACAAATAATCGTAGAAAGCGTAATAATTTTTCATATTATACAGCATGTTGCATGCTACAAAAATATATCGATTTCACTAGTTGTTGTTTGAGAAATATATTGGCCTGCCCGCGAAAATTAACTTGAACTGCTTATAACTTCTGAACAATTGATCGTAGAGCACACAATTATTTGCATTTCAATCAAACATGTTGTATGCTACAAGAATATGTCGGTTTCACTAGTTATTGTTTGAGAACCATTTTGGCCCGCCCGCTAAAACTAACTTCAACTGCTTATAACTTCTGAACAAATTATCGTAGATAGCGTAATAATTTTGGTTATTAATCAGCATGTTGCATGCTACAAGAATATATCGATTTCATTAGTTGTTGGTTGAGAACCATATTGTCCCGCCCGCGAAAATTAATTTGAACTGATAATAACTTCTGAACAATTGATCGTAGCGAACACAATTATTTGCATTTTAATGAAACATGTTGAATGCTTCAAGAATATGTCGGTTTCACTAGTTGTTGTTTGAGAACCATATTGGCCCTCCCGCGAGTATTAAATTGAACTGCTTATAACTTCTGAACAAATGATCTTAGAGAGCGTAATAAATTTGCATATTAATCAGCATGTTGCATGCTACAAGAATATATCGATTTCACTAGTTGTTGGTTGAGAACCATATTGGCCCGCCCGCGAAAATTAATTTGAACGGCTTATAACTTCTGAACAAATAATCGTAGAAAGCGTAATAATTTTTCATATTATACAGCATGTTGCATGCTACAAAAATATATCGATTTCACTAGTTGTTGTTTGAGAAATATATTGGCCTGCCCGCGAAAATTAACTTGAACTGCTTATAACTTCTGAACAATTGATCGTAGAGCACACAATTATTTGCATTTCAATCAAACATGTTGTATGCTACAAGAATATGTCGGTTTCACTAGTTATTATTTGAGAACCATTTAAGCCCGCCCGCCAAAACTAACTTCAACTCCTTATAACTTCTGAACAAATGATCGTAGAGAGCGTAATAATTTTGCATATTAATCATCATGTTGCATGCTACAAGAATATAGCGATTTCATTGCTTGTTGGTTGAGAACCATATTGGCCCGCCCGCGAAAATCAACTTGAACTGCTTATAATTCTTGAACATTTGATCGTAGAGACCACAATTATTTGCATTTTAATGAAACATTTTGAAAGCAACAAGAATATGTCGGTTTCACTAGTTGTTTTTAGAAAACCATATTGGCCCTCCCGCGAGTATTAACTTGAACTGTTTATAACTTCTGAACAAATGATCCTGGAGAGCGTAATAAATTTGCATATTAATCAGCACGTTGCATGCTACAAGAATATATCGATTTCACTAGTTGTTATTTGAGAACCATATTGGCCCGCCCGCCAGTATTAACTTGAACTGCTTATAACTTCTGAACCAATGTTCGTAGAGAGCGTAAAAAATTTGCATATTAATGAGCATGTTGCATGTTACAAGAATACATCAATTTCACTAGTTGTTGGTTGAAAAACATATTGGCCCGACCGCGAAAATCAACTTAAACTGCTTATAACTTCTGAACAATTGATCGTAGCGAACAAAATTATTTGCATTTTAATGAAACATGTTGAATGCTTCAAGAATATGTCGGTTTCACTAGTTGTTGTTTGAGAACCATATCGGCCCGCCCGCGAGTATTAAATTGAACTGATTATAACTTCTGAACAAATGATCTAAGATAGCGTAATAAATTTGCATATTAATCAGCATGTTGCATGCTACAAGAATATATCGATTTCACTAGTTGTTGGTTGAGAACCATATTCGCCCGCCCGCGAAAATTAATTTGAACTGCTTATAATTTCTGAACAAATAATCGTAGAAAGCGTAATAATTTTTCATATTATACAGCAATTTGCATGCTACAAAAATATATCGATTTCACTAGTTGTTGTTTGAGAAATATATTGGCCTGCCCGCGAAAATTAACTTGAACTGCTTATAACTTCTGAACAATTGATCGTAGAGCACACAATTCTTTGCATTTCAATCAAACATGTTGTATGCTACAAGAATATGTCGGTTTCACTAGTTATTGTTTGAGAACCATTTTGGCCCGCCCGCCAAAACTAACTTCAACTCCTTATAACTTCTGAACAAATTATCGTAGATAGCGTAATAATTTTGGTTATTAATCAGCATGTTGCATGCTACAAGAATATATCGATTTCATTAGTTGTTGGTTGAGAACCATATTGGCCCGCTCGCGAAAATTAATTTGAACTGATAATAACTTCTGAAATATTGATCGTAGCGAACACAATTATTTGCATTTTAATGAAACATGTTGAATGCTTCAAGAATATGTCGGTTTCACTAGTTTTTGTTTGAGAACCATATTGGCCCGCCCGCGAGTATTAAATTGAACTGCTTATAACTTCTGAACAAATGATCTTAGAGAGCGTAATAAATTTGCATATTAATCAGCATGTTGCATGCTACAAGAATATATCGATTTCACTAGTTGTTGGTTGAGAACCATTATGGCCCGCCCGCGAAAATTAATTTGAACTGCTTATAACTTCTGAACAAATAATCGTAGAAAGCGTAATAATTTTGCATATTAATCAGCATGTTGCATGCTACAAGAATATGTCGGTTTCACTAGTTATTGTTTGAGAACCATTTTGGCACACCCGCCAAAACTAACTTCAACTCCTTATTACTTCTGAACAAATGATCGTAGAGAGCGTAATAATTTTGCTTTTTAATCAGCATGTTGCATGCTACAAGAATATATCGATTTCATTAGTTGTTGGTTGAGAACCATATTGGCCCGCCCGCGAAAATTAACTTGAACTGATAATAACTTCTGAACAATTGATCGCATCGAACACAATTATTTGCATTTTAAAGAAACATGTTGAATGCTTCAAGAATATGTAGGTTTCACTAGTTGTTGTTTGAGAACCATATTGGCCCGCCCGCGAGTATTAAATTGAACTGCTTATAACTTCTGAACAAATGATCTTAGAGAGCGTAATAAATTTGCATATTAATCACCATGTTGCATGCTACAAGAATATATCGATTTCACTAGTTGTTGGTTGAGAACCATATTGGCCCGCCCTCGAAAATTAATTTGAACTGCTTATAACTTCTGAACAAATAATATTAGAAAGCGTAATAATTTTGCATATTAATGAGCATGTTGCATGCTACAAGAATATAGCGATTTCATTGCTTGTTGGTTGAGAACCATATTGGCCGCCCGCGAAAATCAACTCGAACTGCTTATAACTTCTGAACAATTGATCGTAGAGCACACAATTATTTGCATTTCAATCAAACATGTTGTATGCTACAAGAATATGTCGGTTTCACTAGTTATTGTTTGAGAACCATTTTGGCCCGCCCGCCAAAACTAACTTCAACTCCTTATAACTTCTGAACAAATGATCGTAGAGAGCGTAATAATTTTGCATATTAATCATCATGTTGCATGCTACAAGAATATAGCGATTTCATTGCTTGTTGGTTGAGAACCATATTGGCCCGCCCGCGAAAATCAACTTGAACTGCTTATAACTCTTGAACAATTGATCGTAGAGACCACAATTATTTGCATTTTAATGAAACATTTTGAATGCAACAAGAATATGTCGGTTTCACTAGTTGTTTTTAGAAAACCATATTGGTCCGCCCGCGAGTATTAACTTGAACTGTTTATAACTTCTGAACAAATGATCCTAGAGAGCGTAATAAATTTGCATATTAATCAGCATGTTGCATGCTACAAGAATATATCGATTTCACTAGTTGTTATTTGAGAACCATATTGGCCCGCCCGCCAGTATTAACTTGAACTGCTTATAACTTCTGAACAAATGTTCGTAGAGAGCGTAAAAAATTTGCATGTTAATCAGCATGTTGCATGCTACAAGAATATATCAATTTCGCTAGTTTTTGGTTGAAAAACATATTGGCCCGACCGCGAAAATCAACTTAAATTGCTTATAACTTCTGAACAATTGATCGTAGCGAAAAAAATTATTTGCATTTTAATGAAACATGTTGAATGCTTCAAGAATATGTCGGTTTCACTAGTTGTTGTTTGAGAACCATATCGGCCCGCCCGCGAGTATTAAATTGAACTGATTATAACTTCTGAACAAATGATCTAAGATAGCGTAATAAATTTACATATTAATCAGCATGTTGCATGCTACAAGAATATATCGATTTCAATAGTTGTTGGTTGAGAACCATATTGGCCCGCCCGCGAAAATTAATTTGAACTGCTTATAACTTCTGAACAAATAATCGTAGAAAGCGTAATAATTTTTCATATTATACAGCATGTTGCATGCTACAAAAATATATCGATTTCACTAGTTGTTGTTTGAGAAATATATTGGCCTGCCCGCAAAAATTAACTTGAACTGCTTATAACTTCTGAACAATTGATCGTAGAGCACACAATTATTTGCATTTCAATCAAACATGTTGTATGCTACAAGAATATGTCGGTTTCACTAGTTATTATTTGAGAACCATTTTGGCCCGCCCGCCAAAACTAACTTCAACTCCTTATAACTTCTGAACAAATGATCGTAGAGAGCGTAATAATTTTGCATATTAATCATCATGTTGCATGCTACAAGAATATAGCGATTTCATTGGTTGTTGGTTGAGAACCATATTGGCCCGCCCGCGAAAATCAACTTGAACTGCTTAAAACTCTTGAACAATTGATCGTAGAGACCACAATTATTTGCATTTTAATGAAACATTTTTAATGCAACAAGAATATGTCGGTTTCCCTAGTTGTTTTTAGAAAACCATAATGGCCCTCCCGCGAGTATTAACTTGAACTGTTTATAACTTCTGAACAAATGATCCTGGAGAGCGTAATAAATTTGCATATTAATCAGCACGTTGCATGCTACAAGAATATATCGATTTCACTAGTTGTTATTTGAGAACCATATTGGCCCGCCCGCCAGTATTAACTTGAACTGCTTATAACTTCTGAACAAATGTTCGTAGAGAGCGTAAAAAATTTGCATATTAATGAGCATGTTGCATGCTACAAGAATACATCAATTTCACTAGTTGTTGGTTGAAAAACATATTGGCCCGACCGCGAAAATCAACTTAAACTGCTTATAACTTCTGAACAATTGATCGTAGCGAACAAAATTATTTGCATTTTAATGAAACATGTTGAATGCTTCAAGAATATGTCGGTTTCACTAGTTGTTGTTTGAGAACCATATCGGCCCGCCCGCGAGTATTAAATTGAACTGATTATAACTTCTGAACAAATGATCTAAGATAGCGTAATAAATTTGCATATTAATCAGCATGTTGCATGCTACAAGAATATATCGATTTCTCTAGTTGTTGGTTGAGAACCATATTGGCCCGCCCGCGAAAATTAATTTGAACTGCTTATAATTTCTGAACAAATAATCGTAGAAAGCGTAATAATTTTTCATATTATACAGCATGTTGCATGCTACAAAAATATATCGATTTCACTAGTTGTTGTTTGAGAAATATATTGGCCTGCCCGCGAAAATTAACTTGAACTGCTTATAACTTCTGAACAATTGATCGTAGAGCACACAATTATTTGCATTTCAATCAAACATGTTGTATGCTACAAGATTATGTCGGTTTCACTAGTTATTGTTTGAGAACCATTTTGGCCCGCCCGCCAAAACTTACTTCAACTCCCTATAACTTCTGAACAAATGATCGTAGAGAGCGTAATAATTTTGCATATTAATCAGCATGTTGCATGCTACAAGAATATATCGATTTCATTAGTTGTTGGTTGAAAAACATATTGGCCCGACCGCGAAAATCAACTTAAACTGCTTATAACTTCTGAACAATTGATCGTAGCGAACAAAATTATTTGCATTTTAATGAAACATGTTGAATGCTTCAAGAATATGTCGGTTTCACTAGTTGTTGTTTGAGAACCATATCGACCCGCCCGCGAGTATTAAATTGAACTGATTATAACTTCTGAACAAATGATCTAAGATAGCGTAATAAATTTGCATATTAATCAGCATGTTGCATGCTACAAGAATATATCGATTTCACTAGTTGTTGGTTGAGAACCATATTGGCCCGCCCGCGAAAATTAATTTGAACTGCTTATAATTTCTGAACAAATAATCGTAGAAAGCGTAATAATTTTTCATATTATACAGCATGTTGCATGCTACAAAAATATATCGATTTCACTAGTTGTTGTTTGAGAAATATATTGGCCTGCCCGCGAAAATTAACTTGAACTGCTTATAACTTCTGAACAATTGATCGTAGAGCACACAATTCTTTGCATTTCAATCAAACATGATGTATGCTACAAGAATATGTCGGTTTCACTAGTTATTGTTTGAGAACCATTTTGGCCCGCCCGCCAAAACTAACTTCAACTCCTTATAACTTCTGAACAAATTATCGTAGATAGCGTAATAATTTTGGTTATTAATCAGCATGTTGCATGCTACAAGAATATATCGATTTCATTAGTTGTTGGTTGAGAACCATATTGGCTCGCCCGCGAGTATTAAATTGAACTGCTTATAACTTCTGAACAAATGATCTTAGAGAGCGTAATAAATTTGCATATTAATCACCATGTTGCATGCTACAAGAATATATCGATTTCACTAGTTGTTGGTTGAGAACCATATTGGCCCGCCCTCGAAAATTAATTTGAACTGCTTATAACTTCTGAACAAATAATATTAGAAAGCGTAATAATTTTGCATATTAATGAGCATGTTGCATGCTACAAGAATATAGCGATTTCATTGCTTGTTGGTTGATAACCATATTGGCCGCCCGCGAAAATCAACTCGAACTGCTTATAACTTCTGAACAATTGATCGTAGAGCACACAATTATTTGCATTTCAATCAAACATGTTGTATGCTACAAGAATATGTCGGTTTCACTAGTTATTGTTTGAGAACCATTTTGGCCCGCCCGCCAAAACTAACTTCAACTCCTTATAACTTCTGAACAAATGATCGTAGAGAGCGTAATAATTTTGCATATTAATCATCATGTTGCATGCTACAAGAATATAGCGATTTCATTGCTTGTTGGTTGAGAACCATATTGGCCCGCCCGCGAAAATCAACTTGAACTGCTTATAACTCTTGAACAATTGATCGTAGAGACCACAATTATTTGCATTTTAATGAAACATTTTGAATGCAACAAGAATATGTCGGTTTCACTAGTTGTTTTTAGAAAACCATATTGGTCCGCCCGCGAGTATTAACTTGAACTGTTTATAACTTCTGAACAAATGATCCTAGAGAGCGTAATAAATTTGCATATTAATCAGCATGTTGCATGCTACAAGAATATATCGATTTCACTAGTTGTTATTTGAGAACCATATTGGCCCGCCCGCCAGTATTAACTTGAACTGCTTATAACTTCTGAACAAATGTTCGTAGAGAGCGTAAAAAATTTGCATGTTAATCAGCATGTTGCATGCTACAAGAATATATCAATTTCGCTAGTTGTTGGTTGAAAAACATACTGGCCCGACCGCGAAAATCAACTTAAACTGCTTATAACTTCTGAACAATTGATCGTAGCGAAAAAAATTATTTGCATTTTAATGAAACATGTTGAATGCTTCAAGAATATGTCGGTTTCACTAGTTGTTGTTTGAGAACCATATCGGCCCGCCCGCGAGTATTAAATTGAACTGATTATAACTTCTGAACAAATGATCTAAGATAGCGTAATAAATTTACATATTAATCAGCATGTTGCATGCTACAAGAATATATCGATTTCAATAGTTGTTGGTTGAGAACCATATTGGCCCGCCCGCGAAAATTAATTTGAACTGCTTATAACTTCTGAACAAATAATCGTAGAAAGCGTAATAATTTTTCATATTATACAGCATGTTGCATGCTACAAAAATATATCGATTTCACTAGTTGTTGTTTGAGAAATATATTGGCCTGCCCGCAAAAATTAACTTGAACTGCTTATAACTTCTGAACAATTGATCGTAGAGCACACAATTATTTGCATTTCAATCAAACATGTTGTATGCTACAAGAATATGTCGGTTTCACTAGTTATTATTTGAGAACCATTTTGGCCCGCCCGCCAAAACTAACTTCAACTCCTTATAACTTCTGAACAAATGATCGTAGAGAGCGTAATAATTTTGCATATTAATCATCATGTTGCATGCTACAAGAATATAGCGATTTCATTGGTTGTTGGTTGAGAACCATATTGGCCCGCCCGCGAAAATCAACTTGAACTGCTTAAAACTCTTGAACAATTGATCGTAGGGACCACAATTATTTGCATTTTAATGAAACATTTTTAATGCAACAAGAATATGTCGGTTTCCCTAGTTGTTTTTAGAAAACCATAATGGCCCTCCCGCGAGTATTAACTTGAACTGTTTATAACTTCTGAACAAATGATCCTGGAGAGCGTAATAAATTTGCATATTAATCAGCACGTTGCATGCTACAAGAATATATCGATTTCACTAGTTGTTATTTGAGAACCATATTGGCCCGCCCGCCAGTATTAACTTGAACTGCTTATAACTTCTGAACAAATGTTCGTAGAGAGCGTAAAAAATTTGCATATTAATGAGCATGTTGCATGCTACAAGAATACATCAATTTCACTAGTTGTTGGTTGAAAAACATATTGGCCCGACCGCGAAAATCAACTTAAACTGCTTATAACTTCTGAACAATTGATCGTAGCGAACAAAATTATTTGCATTTTAATGAAACATGTTGAATGCTTCAAGAATATGTCGGTTTCACTAGTTGTTGTTTGAGAACCATATCGGCCCGCCCGCGAGTATTAAATTGAACTGATTATAACTTCTGAACAAATGATCTAAGATAGCGTAATAAATTTGCATATTAATCAGCATGTTGCATGCTACAAGAATATATCGATTTCTCTAGTTGTTGGTTGAGAACCATATTGGCCCGCCCGCGAAAATTAATTTGAACTGCTTATAACTTCTGAACAAATAATCGTAGAAAGCGTAATAATTTTTCATATTATACAGCATGTTGCATGCTACAAAAATATATCGATTTCACTAGTTGTTGTTTGAGAAATATATTGGCCTGCCCGCGAAAATTAACTTGAACTGCTTATAACTTCTGAACAATTGATCGTAGAGCACACAATTATTTGCATTTCAATCAAACATGTTGTATGCTACAAGATTATGTCGGTTTCACTAGTTATTGTTTGAGAACCATTTTGGCCCGCCCGCCAAAACTTACTTCAACTCCCTATAACTTCTGAACAAATGATCGTAGAGAGCGTAATAATTTTGCATATTAATCAGCATGTTGCATGCTACAAGAATTTGTTGATTTCATTGGTTGTTGGTTGAGAACCATATTGGCCCGCCCGCGAAAATCAACTTGAACTGCTTATAACTTCTGAACAATTGATCGTAGCGAACAAAATTATTTGCATTTTAATGAAACATGTTGAATGCTTCAAGAATATGTCGGTTTCACTAGTTGTTGTTTGAGAACCATATCGGCCCGCCCGCGAGTATTAAATTGAACTGATTATAACTTCTGAACAAATGATCTAAGATAGCGTAATAAATTTGCATATTAATCAGCATGTTGCATGCTACAAGAATATATCGATTTCACTAGTTGTTGGTTGAGAACCATATTGGCCCGCCCGCGAAAATTAATTTGAACTGCTTATAACTTCTGAACAAATAATCGTAGAAAGCGTAATAATTTTTCATATTATACAGCATGTTGCATGCTACAAAAATATATCGATTTCACTAGTTGTTGTTTGAGAAATATATTGGCCTGCCCGCGAAAATTAACTTGAACTGCTTATAACTTCTGAACAATTGATCGTAGAGCACACAATTATTTGCATTTCAATCAAACATGTTGTATGCTACAAGAATATGTCGGTTTCACTAGTTATTGTTTGAGAACCATTTTGGCCCGCCCGCTAAAACTAACTTCAACTGCTTATAACTTCTGAACAAATTATCGTAGATAGCGTAATAATTTTGGTTATTAATCAGCATGTTGCATGCTACAAGAATATATCGATTTCATTAGTTGTTGGTTGAGAACCATATTGTCCCGCCCGCGAAAATTAATTTGAACTGATAATAACTTCTGAACAATTGATCGTAGCGAACACAATTATTTGCATTTTAATGAAACATGTTGAATGCTTCAAGAATATGTCGGTTTCACTAGTTGTTGTTTGAGAACCATATTGGCCCGCCCGCGAGTATTAAATTGAACTGCTTATAACTTCTGAACAAATGATCTTAGAGAGCGTAATAAATTTGCATATTAATCAGCATGTTGCATGCTACAAGAATATATCGATTTCACTAGTTGTTGGTTGAGAACCATTATGGCCCGCCCGCGAAAATTAATTTGAACTGCTTATAACTTCTGAACAAATAATCGTAGAAAGCGTAATAATTTTGCATATTAATCAGCATGTTGCATGCTACAAGAATATGTCGGTTTCACTAGTTATTGTTTGAGAACCATTTTGGCCCACCCGCCAAAACTAACTTCAACTCCTTATAACTTCTGAACAAATGATCGTAGAGAGCGTAATAATTTTGCTTTTTAATCAGCATGTTGCATGCTACAAGAATATATCGATTTCATTAGTTGTTGGTTGAGAACCATATTGGCCCTTCCGGGAAAATTAACTTGAACTGATAATAACTTCTGAACAATTGATCGTATCGAACACAATTATTTGCATTTTAAAGAAACATTATGAATGCTTCAAGAATATGTAAGTTTCACTAGTTGTTGTTTGAGAACCATATTGGCCCGCCCGCGAGTATTAAATTAAACTGCTTATAACTTCTGAACAAATGATCTTAGAGAGCGTAATAAATTTGCATATTAATCACCATGTTGCATGCTACAAGAATATATCGATTTCACTAGTTGTTGGTTGAGAACCATATTGGCCCGCCCTCGAAAATTAATTTGAACTGCTTATAACTTCTGAACAAATAATATTAGAAAGCGTAATAATTTTGCATATTAATGAGCATGTTGCATGCTACAAGAATATACCGATTTCACTAGTTGTTGTTTGAGAAATATATTGGCCTGCCCGCGAATATTAACTCGAACTGCTTATAACTTCTGAACAATTGATCGTAGAGCACACAATTATTTGCATTTCAATCAAACATGTTGTATGCTACAAGAATATGTCGGTTTCACTAGTTATTGTTTGAGAACCATTTTGGCCCGCCCGCCAAAACTAACTTCAACTCCTTATAACTTCTGAACAAATGATCGTAGAGAGCGTAATAATTTTGCATATTAATCATCATGTTGCATGCTACAAGAATATAGCGATTTCATTGCTTGTTGGTTGAGAACCATACTGGCCCGCCCGCGAAAATCAACTTGAACTGCTTATAACTCTTGAACAATTGATCGTAGAGACCACAATTATTTGCATTTTAATGAAACATTTTGAATGCAACAAGAATATGTCGGTTTCACTAGTTGTTTTTAGAAAACCATATTGGCCCTCCCGCGAGTATTAACTTGAACTGTTTATAACTTCTGAACAAATGATCCTGGAGAGCGTAATAAATTTGCATATTAATCAGCACGTTGCATGCTACAAGAATATATCGATTTCACTAGTTGTTATTTGAGAACCATATTGGCCCGCCCGCCAGTATTAACTTGAACTGCTTATAACTTCTGAACCAATGTTCGTAGAGAGCGTAAAAAATTTGCATATTAATGAGCATGTTGCATGCTACAAGAATACATCAATTTCACTAGTTGTTGGTTGAAAAACATATTGGCCCGACCCCGAAAATCAACTTAAACTGCTTATAACTTCTGAACAATTGATCGTAGCGAACAAAATTATTTGCATTTTAATGAAACATGTTGAATGCTTCAAGAATATGTCGGTTTCACTAGTTGTTGTTTGAGAACCATATCGGCCCGCCCGCGAGTATTAAATTGAACTGATTATAACTTCTGAACAAATGATCTAAGATAGCGTAATAAATTTGCATATTAATCAGCATGTTGCATGCTACAAGAATATATCGATTTCACTAGTTGTTGGTTGAGAACCATATTGGCCCGCCCGCGAAAATTAATTTGAACTGCTTATAATTTCTGAACAAATAATCGTAGAAAGCGTAATAATTTTTCATATTATACAGCATGTTGCATGCTACAAAAATATATCGATTTCACTAGTTGTTGTTTGAGAAATATATTGGCCTGCCCGCGAAAATTAACTTGAACTGCTTATAACTTCTGAACAATTGATCGTAGAGCACACAATTCTTTGCATTTCAATCAAACATGTTGTATGCTACAAGAATATGTCGGTTTCACTAGTTATTGTTTGAGAACCATTTTGGCCCGCCCGCCAAAACTAACTTCAACTCCTTATAACTTCTGAACAAATTATCGTAGATAGCGTAATAATTTTGGTTATTAATCAGCATGTTTCATGCTACAAGAATATATCGATTTCATTAGTTGTTGGTTGAGAACCATATTGGCCCGCCCGCGAAAATTAATTTGAACTGATAATAACTTCTGAAATATTGATCGTAGCGAACACAATTATTTGCATTTTAATGAAACATGTTGAATGCTTCAAGAATATGTCGGTTTCACTAGTTTTTGTTTGAGAACCATATTGGCCCGCCCGCGAGTATTAAATTGAACTGCTTATAACTTCTGAACAAATGATCTTAGAGAGCGTAATAAATTTGCATATTAATCACCATGTTGCATGCTACAAGAATATATCGATTTCACTAGTTGTTGGTTGAGAACCATATTGGCCCGCCCTCGAAAATTAATTTGAACTGCTTATAACTTCTGAACAAATAATATTAGAAAGCGTAATAATTTTGCATATTAATGAGCATGTTGCATGCTACAAGAATATAGCGATTTCATTGCTTGTTGGTTGAGAACCATATTGGCCGCCCGCGAAAATCAACTCGAACTGCTTATAACTTCTGAACAATTGATCGTAGAGCACACAATTATTTGCATTTCAATCAAACATGTTGTATGCTACAAGAATATGTCGGTTTCACTAGTTATTGTTTGAGAACCATTTTGGCCCGCCCGCCAAAACTAACTTCAACTCCTTATAACTTCTGAACAAATGATCGTAGAGAGCGTAATAATTTTGCATATTAATCATCATGTTGCATGCTACAAGAATATAGCGATTTCATTGCTTGTTGGTTGAGAACCATATTGGCCCGTCCGCGAAAATCAACTTGAACTGCTTATAACTCTTGAACAATTGATCGTAGAGACCACAATTATTTGCATTTTAATGAAACATTTTGAATGCAACAAGAATATGTCGGTTTCACTAGTTGTTTTTAGAAAACCATATTGGTCCGCCCGCGAGTATTAACTTGAACTGTTTATAACTTCTGAACAAATGATCCTAGAGAGCGTAATAAATTTGCATATTAATCAGCATGTTGCATGCTACAAGAATATATCGATTTCACTAGTTGTTATTTGAGAACCATATTGGCCCGCCCGCCAGTATTAACTTGAACTGCTTATAACTTCTGAACAAATGTTCGTAGAGAGCGTAAAAAATTTGCATGTTAATCAGCATGTTGCATGCTACAAGAATATATCAATTTCGCTAGTTGTTGGTTGAAAAACATATTGGCCCGACCGCGAAAATCAACTTAAACTGCTTATAACTTCTGAACAATTGATCGTAGCGAAAAAAATTATTTGCATTTTAATGAAACATGTTGAATGCTTCAAGAATATGTCGGTTTCACTAGTTGTTGTTTGAGAACCATATCGGCCCGCCCGCGAGTATTAAATTGAACTGATTATAACTTCTGAACAAATGATCTAAGATAGCGTAATAAATTTACATATTAGTCAGCATGTTGCATGCTACAAGAATATATCGATTTCAATAGTTGTTGGTTGAGAACCATATTGGCCCGCCCGCGAAAATTAATTTGAACTGCTTATAACTTCTGAACAAATAATCGTAGAAAGCGTAATAATTTTTCATATTATACAGCATGTTGCATGCTACAAAAATATATCGATTTCACTAGTTGTTGTTTGAGAAATATATTGGCCTGCCCGCAAAAATTAACTTGAACTGCTTATAACTTCTGAACAATTGATCGTAGAGCACACAATTATTTGCATTTCAATCAAACATGTTGTATGCTACAAGAATATGTCGGTTTCACTAGTTATTATTTGAGAACCATTTTGGCCCGCCCGCCAAAACTAACTTCAACTCCTTATAACTTCTGAACAAATGATCGTAGAGAGCGTAATAATTTTGCATATTAATCATCATGTTGCATGCTACAAGAATATAGCGATTTCATTGGTTGTTGGTTGAGAACCATATTGGCCCGCCCGCGAAAATCAACTTGAACTGCTTAAAACTCTTGAACAATTGATCGTAGAGACCACAATTATTTGCATTTTAATGAAACATTTTTAATGCAACAAGAATATGTCGGTTTCCCTAGTTGTTTTTAGAAAACCATAATGGCCCTCCCGCGAGTATTAACTTGAACTGTTTATAACTTCTGAACAAATGATCCTGGAGAGCGTAATAAATTTGCATATTAATCAGCACGTTGCATGCTACAAGAATATATCGATTTCACTAGTTGTTATTTGAGAACCATATTGGCCCGCCCGCCAGTATTAACTTGAACTGCTTATAACTTCTGAACAAATGTTCGTAGAGAGCGTAAAAAATTTGCATATTAATGAGCATGTTGCATGCTACAAGAATACATCAATTTCACTAGTTGTTGGTTGAAAAACATATTGGCCCGACCGCGAAAATCAACTTAAACTGCTTATAACTTCTGAACAATTGATCGTAGCGAACAAAATTATTTGCATTTTAATGAAACATGTTGAATGCTTCAAGAATATGTCGGTTTCACTAGTTGTTGTTTGAGAACCATATCGGCCCGCCCGCGAGTATTAAATTGAACTGATTATAACTTCTGAACAAATGATCTAAGATAGCGTAATAAATTTGCATATTAATCAGCATGTTGCATGCTACAAGAATATATCGATTTCTCTAGTTGTTGGTTGAGAACCATATTGGCCCGCCCGCGAAAATTAATTTGAACTGCTTATAACTTCTGAACAAATAATCGTAGAAAGCGTAATAATTTTTCATATTATACAGCATGTTGCATGCTACAAAAATATATCGATTTCACTAGTTGTTGTTTGAGAAATATATTGGCCTGCCCGCGAAAATTAACTTGAACTGCTTATAACTTCTGAACAATTGATCGTAGAGCACACAATTATTTGCATTTCAATCAAACATGTTGTATGCTACAAGATTATGTCGGTTTCACTAGTTATTGTTTGAGAACCATTTTGGCCCGCCCGCCAAAACTTACTTCAACTCCCTATAACTTCTGAACAAATGATCGTAGAGAGCGTAATAATTTTGCATATTAATCAGCATGTTGCATGCTACAAGAATTTGTTGATTTCATTGGTTGTTGGTTGAGAACCATATTGGCCCGCCCGCGAAAATCAACTTGAACTGCTTATAACTTCTGAACAATTGATCGTAGCGAACAAAATTATTTGCATTTTAATGAAACATGTTGAATGCTTCAAGAATATGTCGGTTTCACTAGTTGTTGTTTGAGAACCATATCGGCCCGCCCGCGAGTATTAAATTGAACTGATTATAACTTCTGAACAAATGATCTAAGATAGCGTAATAAATTTGCATATTAATCAGCATGTTGCATGCTACAAGAATATATCGATTTCACTAGTTGTTGGTTGAGAACCATATTGGCCCGCCCGCGAAAATTAATTTGAACTGCTTATAACTTCTGAACAAATAATCGTAGAAAGCGTAATAATTTTTCATATTATACAGCATGTTGCATGCTACAAAAATATATCGATTTCACTAGTTGTTGTTTGAGAAATATATTGGCCTGCCCGCGAAAATTAACTTGAACTGCTTATAACTTCTGAACAATTGATCGTAGAGCACACAATTATTTGCATTTCAATCAAACATGTTGTATGCTACAAGAATATGTCGGTTTCACTAGTTATTGTTTGAGAACCATTTTGGCCCGCCCGCTAAAACTAACTTCAACTGCTTATAACTTCTGAACAAATTATCGTAGATAGCGTAATAATTTTGGTTATTAATCAGCATGTTGCATGCTACAAGAATATATCGATTTCATTAGTTGTTGGTTGAGAACCATATTGTCCCGCCCGCGAAAATTAATTTGAACTGATAATAACTTCTGAACAATTGATCGTAGCGAACACAATTATTTGCATTTTAATGAAACATGTTGAATGCTTCAAGAATATGTCGGTTTCACTAGTTGTTGTTTGAGAACCATATTGGCCCGCCCGCGAGTATTAAATTGAACTGCTTATAACTTCTGAACAAATGATCTTAGAGAGCGTAATAAATTTGCATATTAATCAGCATGTTGCATGCTACAAGAATATATCGATTTCACTAGTTGTTGGTTGAGAACCATTATGGCCCGCCCGCGAAAATTAATTTGAACTGCTTATAACTTCTGAACAAATAATCGTAGAAAGCGTAATAATTTTGCATATTAATCAGCATGTTGCATGCTACAAGAATATGTCGGTTTCACTAGTTATTGTTTGAGAACCATTTTGGCCCACCCGCCAAAACTAACTTCAACTCCTTATAACTTCTGAACAAATGATCGTAGAGAGCGTAATAATTTTGCTTTTTAATCAGCATGTTGCATGCTACAAGAATATATCGATTTCATTAGTTGTTGGTTGAGAACCATATTGGCCCTTCCGGGAAAATTAACTTGAACTGATAATAACTTCTGAACAATTGATCGTATCGAACACAATTATTTGCATTTTAAAGAAACATTATGAATGCTTCAAGAATATGTAGGTTTCACTAGTTGTTGTTTGAGAACCATATTGGCCCGCCCGCGAGTATTAAATTAAACTGCTTATAACTTCTGAACAAATGATCTTAGAGAGCGTAATAAATTTGCATATTAATCACCATGTTGCATGCTACAAGAATATATCGATTTCACTAGTTGTTGGTTGAGAACCATATTGGCCCGCCCTCGAAAATTAATTTGAACTGCTTATAACTTCTGAACAAATAATATTAGAAAGCGTAATAATTTTGCATATTAATGAGCATGTTGCATGCTACAAGAATATACCGATTTCACTAGTTGTTGTTTGAGAAATATATTGGCCTGCCCGCGAATATTAACTCGAACTGCTTATAACTTCTGAACAATTGATCGTAGAGCACACAATTATTTGCATTTCAATCAAACATGTTGTATGCTACAAGAATATGTCGGTTTCACTAGTTATTGTTTGAGAACCATTTTGGCCCGCCCGCCAAAACTAACTTCAACTCCTTATAACTTCTGAACAAATGATCGTAGAGAGCGTAATAATTTTGCATATTAATCATCATGTTGCATGCTACAAGAATATAGCGATTTCATTGCTTGTTGGTTGAGAACCATACTGGCCCGCCCGCGAAAATCAACTTGAACTGCTTATAACTCTTGAACAATTGATCGTAGAGACCACAATTATTTGCATTTTAATGAAACATTTTGAATGCAACAAGAATATGTCGGTTTCACTAGTTGTTTTTAGAAAACCATATTGGCCCTCCCGCGAGTATTAACTTGAACTGTTTATAACTTCTGAACAAATGATCCTGGAGAGCGTAATAAATTTGCATATTAATCAGCACGTTGCATGCTACAAGAATATATCGATTTCACTAGTTGTTATTTGAGAACCATATTGGCCCGCCCGCCAGTATTAACTTGAACTGCTTATAACTTCTGAACCAATGTTCGTAGAGAGCGTAAAAAATTTGCATATTAATGAGCATGTTGCATGCTACAAGAATACATCAATTTCACTAGTTGTTGGTTGAAAAACATATTGGCCCGACCCCGAAAATCAACTTAAACTGCTTATAACTTCTGAACAATTGATCGTAGCGAACAAAATTATTTGCATTTTAATGAAACATGTTGAATGCTTCAAGAATATGTCGGTTTCACTAGTTGTTGTTTGAGAACCATATCGGCCCGCCCGCGAGTATTAAATTGAACTGATTATAACTTCTGAACAAATGATCTAAGATAGCGTAATAAATTTGCATATTAATCAGCATGTTGCATGCTACAAGAATATATCGATTTCACTAGTTGTTGGTTGAGAACCATATTGGCCCGCCCGCGAAAATTAATTTGAACTGCTTATAATTTCTGAACAAATAATCGTAGAAAGCGTAATAATTTTTCATATTATACAGCATGTTGCATGCTACAAAAATATATCGATTTCACTAGTTGTTGTTTGAGAAATATATTGGCCTGCCCGCGAAAATTAACTTGAACTGCTTATAACTTCTGAACAATTGATCGTAGAGCACACAATTCTTTGCATTTCAATCAAACATGTTGTATGCTACAAGAATATGTCGGTTTCACTAGTTATTGTTTGAGAACCATTTTGGCCCGCCCGCCAAAACTAACTTCAACTCCTTATAACTTCTGAACAAATTATCGTAGATAGCGTAATAATTTTGGTTATTAATCAGCATGTTGCATGCTACAAGAATATATCGATTTCATTAGTTGTTGGTTGAGAACCATATTGGCCCGCCCGCGAAAATTAATTTGAACTGATAATAACTTCTGAAATATTGATCGTAGCGAACACAATTATTTGCATTTTAATGAAACATGTTGAATGCTTCAAGAATATGTCGGTTTCACTAGTTTTTGTTTGAGAACCATATTGGCCCGCCCGCGAGTATTAAATTGAACTGCTTATAACTTCTGAACAAATGATCTTAGAGAGCGTAATAAATTTGCATATTAATCACCATGTTGCATGCTACAAGAATATATCGATTTCACTAGTTGTTGGTTGAGAACCATATTGGCCCGCCCTCGAAAATTAATTTGAACTGCTTATAACTTCTGAACAAATAATATTAGAAAGCGTAATAATTTTGCATATTAATGAGCATGTTGCATGCTACAAGAATATAGCGATTTCATTGCTTGTTGGTTGAGAACCATATTGGCCGCCCGCGAAAATCAACTCGAACTGCTTATAACTTCTGAACAATTGATCGTAGAGCACACAATTATTTGCATTTCAATCAAACATGTTGTATGCTACAAGAATATGTCGGTTTCACTAGTTATTGTTTGAGAACCATTTTGGCCCGCCCGCCAAAACTAACTTCAACTCCTTATAACTTCTGAACAAATGATCGTAGAGAGCGTAATAATTTTGCATATTAATCATCATGTTGCATGCTACAAGAATATAGCGATTTCATTGCTTGTTGGTTGAGAACCATATTGGCCCGCCCGCGAAAATCAACTTGAACTGCTTATAACTCTTGAACAATTGATCGTAGAGACCACAATTATTTGCATTTTAATGAAACATTTTGAATGCAACAAGAATATGTCGGTTTCACTAGTTGTTTTTAGAAAACCATATTGGTCCGCCCGCGAGTATTAACTTGAACTGTTTATAACTTCTGAACAAATGATCCTAGAGAGCGTAATAAATTTGCATATTAATCAGCATGTTGCATGCTACAAGAATATATCGATTTCACTAGTTGTTATTTGAGAACCATATTGGCCCGCCCGCCAGTATTAACTTGAACTGCTTATAACTTCTGAACAAATGTTCGTAGAGAGCGTAAAAAATTTGCATGTTAATCAGCATGTTGCATGCTACAAGAATATATCAATTTCGCTAGTTGTTGGTTGAAAAACATATTGGCCCGACCGCGAAAATCAACTTAAACTGCTTATAACTTCTGAACAATTGATCGTAGCGAAAAAAATTATTTGCATTTTAATGAAACATGTTGAATGCTTCAAGAATATGTCGGTTTCACTAGTTGTTGTTTGAGAACCATATCGGCCCGCCCGCGAGTATTAAATTGAACTGATTATAACTTCTGAACAAATGATCTAAGATAGCGTAATAAATTTGCATATTAATCAGCATGTTGCATGCTACAAGAATATATCGATTTCAATAGTTGTTGGTTGAGAACCATATTGGCCCGCCCGCGAAAATTAATTTGAACTGCTTATAACTTCTGAACAAATAATCGTAGAAAGCGTAATAATTTTTCATATTATACAGCATGTTGCATGCTACAAAAATATATCGATTTCACTAGTTGTTGTTTGAGAAATATATTGGCCTGCCCGCAAAAATTAACTTGAACTGCTTATAAATTCTGAACAATTGATCGTAGAGCACACAATTATTTGCATTTCAATCAAACATGTTGTATGCTACAAGAATATGTCGGTTTCACTAGTTATTATTTGAGAACCATTTTGGCCCGCCCGCCAAAACTAACTTCAACTCCTTATAACTTCTGAACAAATGATCGTAGAGAGCGTAATAATTTTGCATATTAATCATCATGTTGCATGCTACAAGAATATAGCGATTTCATTGGTTGTTGGTTGAGAACCATATTGGCCCGCCCGCGAAAATCAACTTGAACTGCTTAAAACTCTTGAACAATTGATCGTAGAGACCACAATTATTTGCATTTTAATGAAACATTTTTAATGCAACAAGAATATGTCGGTTTCCCTAGTTGTTTTTAGAAAACCATAATGGCCCTCCCGCGAGTATTAACTTGAACTGTTTATAACTTCTGAACAAATGATCCTGGAGAGCGTAATAAATTTGCATATTAATCAGCACGTTGCATGCTACAAGAATATATCGATTTCACTAGTTGTTATTTGAGAACCATATTGGCCCGCCCGCCAGTATTAACTTGAACTGCTTATAACTTCTGAACAAATGTTCGTAGAGAGCGTAAAAAATTTGCATATTAATGAGCATGTTGCATGCTACAAGAATACATCAATTTCACTAGTTGTTGGTTGAAAAACATATTGGCCCGACCGCGAAAATCAACTTAAACTGCTTATAACTTCTGAACAATTGATCGTAGCGAACAAAATTATTTGCATTTTAATGAAACATGTTGAATGCTTCAAGAATATGTCGGTTTCACTAGTTGTTGTTTGAGAACCATATCGGCCCGCCCGCGAGTATTAAATTGAACTGATTATAACTTCTGAACAAATGATCTAAGATAGCGTAATAAATTTGCATATTAATCAGCATGTTGCATGCTACAAGAATATATCGATTTCTCTAGTTGTTGGTTGAGAACCATATTGGCCCGCCCGCGAAAATTAATTTGAACTGCTTATAATTTCTGAACAAATAATCGTAGAAAGCGTAATAATTTTTCATATTATACAGCATGTTGCATGCTACAAAAATATATCGATTTCACTAGTTGTTGTTTGAGAAATATATTGGCCTGCCCGCGAAAATTAACTTGAACTGCTTATAACTTCTGAACAATTGATCGTAGAGCACACAATTATTTGCATTTCAATCAAACATGTTGTATGCTACAAGATTATGTCGGTTTCACTAGTTATTGTTTGAGAACCATTTTGGCCCGCCCGCCAAAACTTACTTCAACTCCCTATAACTTCTGAACAAATGATCGTAGAGAGCGTAATAATTTTGCATATTAATCAGCATGTTGCATGCTACAAGAATTTGTTGATTTCATTGGTTGTTTGTTGAGAACCATATTGGCCCGCCCGCGAAAATCAACTTGAACTGCTTATAACTTCTGAACAATTGATCGTAGCGAACAAAATTATTTGCATTTTAATGAAACATGTTGAATGCTTCAAGAATATGTCGGTTTCACTAGTTGTTGTTTGAGAACCATATCGGCCCGCCCGCGAGTATTAAATTGAACTGATTATAACTTCTGAACAAATGATCTAAGATAGCGTAATAAATTTGCATATTAATCAGCATGTTGCATGCTACAAGAATATATCGATTTCACTAGTTGTTGGTTGAGAACCATATTGGCCCGCCCGCGAAAATTAATTTGAACTGCTTATAACTTCTGAACAAATAATCGTAGAAAGCGTAATAATTTTTCATATTATACAGCATGTTGCATGCTAAAAAATATATCGATTTCACTAGTTGTTGTTTGAGAAATATATTGGCCTGCCCGCGAAAATTAACTTGAACTGCTTATAACTTCTGAACAATTGATCGTAGAGCACACAATTATTTGCATTTCAATCAAACATGTTGTATGCTACAAGAATATGTCGGTTTCACTAGTTATTGTTTGAGAACCATTTTGGCCCGCCCGCTAAAACTAACTTCAACTGCTTATAACTTCTGAACAAATTATCGTAGATAGCGTAATAATTTTGGTTATTAATCAGCATGTTGCATGCTACAAGAATATATCGATTTCATTAGTTGTTGGTTGAGAACCATATTGTCCCGCCCGCGAAAATTAATTTGAACTGATAATAACTTCTGAACAATTGATCGTAGCGAACACAATTATTTGCATTTTAATGAAACATGTTGAATGCTTCAAGAATATGTCGGTTTCACTAGTTGTTGTTTGAGAACCATATTGGCCCGCCCGCGAGTATTAAATTGAACTGCTTATAACTTCTGAACAAATGATCTTAGAGAGCGTAATAAATTTGCATATTAATCAGCATGTTGCATGCTACAAGAATATATCGATTTCACTAGTTGTTGGTTGAGAACCATTATGGCCCGCCCGCGAAAATTAATTTGAACTGCTTATAACTTCTGAACAAATAATCGTAGAAAGCGTAATAATTTTGCATATTAATCAGCATGTTGCATGCTACAAGAATATGTCGGTTTCACTAGTTATTGTTTGAGAACCATTTTGGCCCACCCGCCAAAACTAACTTCAACTCCTTATAACTTCTGAACAAATGATCGTAGAGAGCGTAATAATTTTGCTTTTTAATCAGCATGTTGCATGCTACAAGAATATATCGATTTCATTAGTTGTTGGTTGAGAACCATATTGGCCCTTCCGGGAAAATTAACTTGAACTGATAATAACTTCTGAACAATTGATCGTATCGAACACAATTATTTGCATTTTAAAGAAACATTATGAATGCTTCAAGAATATGTAGGTTTCACTAGTTGTTGTTTGAGAACCATATTGGCCCGCCCGCGAGTATTAAATTAAACTGCTTATAACTTCTGAACAAATGATCTTAGAGAGCGTAATAAATTTGCATATTAATCACCATGTTGCATGCTACAAGAATATATCGATTTCACTAGTTGTTGGTTGAGAACCATATTGGCCCGCCCTCGAAAATTAATTTGAACTGCTTATAACTTCTGAACAAATAATATTAGAAAGCGTAATAATTTTGCATATTAATGAGCATGTTGCATGCTACAAGAATATACCGATTTCACTAGTTGTTGTTTGAGAAATATATTGGCCTGCCCGCGAATATTAACTCGAACTGCTTATAACTTCTGAACAATTGATCGTAGAGCACACAATTATTTGCATTTCAATCAAACATGTTGTATGCTACAAGAATATGTCGGTTTCACTAGTTATTGTTTGAGAACCATTTTGGCCCGCCCGCCAAAACTAACTTCAACTCCTTATAACTTCTGAACAAATGATCGTAGAGAGCGTAATAATTTTGCATATTAATCATCATGTTGCATGCTACAAGAATATAGCGATTTCATTGCTTGTTGGTTGAGAACCATACTGGCACGCCCGCGAAAATCAACTTGAACTGCTTATAACTCTTGAACAATTGATCGTAGAGACCACAATTATTTGCATTTTAATGAAACATTTTGAATGCAACAAGAATATGTCGGTTTCACTAGTTGTTTTTAGAAAACCATATTGGCCCTCCCGCGAGTATTAACTTGAACTGTTTATAACTTCTGAACAAATGATCCTGGAGAGCGTAATAAATTTGCATATTAATCAGCACGTTGCATGCTACAAGAATATATCGATTTCACTAGTTGTTATTTGAGAACCATATTGGCCCGCCCGCCAGTATTAACTTGAACTGCTTATAACTTCTGAACCAATGTTCGTAGAGAGCGTAAAAAATTTGCATATTAATGAGCATGTTGCATGCTACAAGAATACATCAATTTCACTAGTTGTTGGTTGAAAAACATATTGGCCCGACCGCGAAAATCAACTTAAACTGCTTATAACTTCTGAACAATTGATCGTAGCGAACAAAATTATTTGCATTTTAATGAAACATGTTGAATGCTTCAAGAATATGTCGGTTTCACTAGTTGTTGTTTGAGAACCATATCGGCCCGCCCGCGAGTATTAAATTGAACTGATTATAACTTCTGAACAAATGACCTAAGATAGCGTAATACATTTGCATATTAATCAGCATGTTGCATGCTACAAGAATATATCGATTTCACTAGTTGTTGGTTGAGAACCATATTGGCCCGCCCGCGAAAATTAATTTGAACTGCTTATAATTTCTGAACAAATAATCGTAGAAAGCGTAATAATTTTTCATATTATACAGCATGTTGCATGCTACAAAAATATATCGATTTCACTAGTTGTTGTTTGAGAAATATATTGGCCTGCCCGCGAAAATTAACTTGAACTGCTTATAACTTCTGAACAATTGATCGTAGAGTACACAATTCTTTGCATTTCAATCAAACATGTTGTATGCTACAAGAATATGTCGGTTTCACTAGTTATTGTTTGAGAACCATTTTGGCCCGCCCGCCAAAACTAACTTCAACTCCTTATAACTTCTGAACAAATTATCGTAGATAGCGTAATAATTTTGGTTATTAATCAGCATGTTGCATGCTACAAGAATATATCGATTTCATTAGTTGTTGGTTGAGAACCATATTGGCCCGCCCGCGAAAATTAATTTGAACTGATAATAACTTCTGAAATATTGATCGTAGCGAACACAATTATTTGCATTTTAATGAAACATGTTGAATGCTTCAAGAATATGTCGGTTTCACTAGTTTTTGTTTGAGAACCATATTGGCCCGCCCGCGAGTATTAAATTGAACTGCTTATAACTTCTGAACAAATGATCTTAGAGAGCGTAATAAATTTGCATATTAATCAGCATGTTGCATGCTACAAGAATATATCGATTTCACTAGTTGTTGGTTGAGAACCATTATGGCCCGCACGCGAAAATTAATTTGAACTGGTTATAACTTCTGAACAAATAATCGTAGAAAGCGTAATAATTTTGCATATTAATCAGCATGTTGCATGCTACAAGAATATGTCGGTTTCACTAGTTATTGTTTGAGAACCATTTTGGCCCACCCGCCAAAACTAACTTCAACTCCTTATAACTTCTGAACAAATGATCGTAGAGAGCGTAATAATTTTGCTTTTTAATCAGCATGTTGCATTCTACAAGAATATATCGATTTCATTAGTTGTTGGTTGAGAACCATATTGGCCCGCAAGCGAAAATTAACTTGAACTGATAATAACTTCTGAACAATTGATCGTATCGAACACAATTATTTGCATTTTAAAGAAACATGTTGAATGCTTCAAGAATATGTAGGTTTCACTAGTTGTTGTTTGAGAACCATATTGGCCCGCCCGCGAGTATTAAATTGAACTGCTTATAACTTCTGAACAAATGATCTTAGAGAGCGTAATAAATTTGCATATTAATCACCATGTTGCATGCTACAAGAATATATCGATTTCACTAGTTGTTGGTTGAGAACCATATTGGCCCGCCCTCGAAAATTAATTTGAACTGCTTATAACTTCTGAACAAATAATATTAGAAAGCGTAATAATTTTGCATATTAATGAGCATGTTGCATGCTACAAGAATATACCGATTTCACTAGTTGTTGTTTGAGAAATATATTGGCCTGCCAGCGAAAATTAACTCGAACTGCTTATAACTTCTGAACAATTGATCGTAGAGCACACAATTATTTGCATTTCAATCAAACATGTTGTATGCTACAAGAATATGTCGGTTTCACTAGTTATTGTTTGAGAACCATTTTGGCCCGCCCGCCAAAACTAACTTCAACTCCTTATAACTTCTGAACAAATGATCGTAGAGAGCGTAATAATTTTGCATATTAATCATCATGTTGCATGCTACAAGAATATAGCGATTTCATTGCTTGTTGGTTGAGAACCATATTGGCCCGCCCGCGAAAATCAACTTGAACTGCTTATAACTCTTGAACAATTGATCGTAGAGACCACAATTATTTGCATTTTAATGAAACATTTTGAATGCAACAAGAATATGTCGGTTTCACTAGTTGTTTTTAGAAAACCATATTGGTCCGCCCGCGAGTATTAACTTGAACTGTTTATAACTTCTGAACAAATGATCCTAGAGAGCGTAATAAATTTGCATATTAATCAGCATGTTGCATGCTACAAGAATATATCGATTTCACTAGTTGTTATTTGAGAACCATATTGGCCCGCCCGCCAGTATTAACTTGAACTGCTTATAACTTCTGAACAAATGTTCGTAGAGAGCGTAAAAAATTTGCATGTTAATCAGCATGTTGCATGCTACAAGAATATATCAATTTCACTAGTTGTTGGTTGAAAAACATATTGGCCCGACCGCGAAAATCAACTTAAACTGCTTATAACTTCTGAACAATTGATCGTAGCGAACAAAATTATTTGCATTTTAATGAAACATGTTGAACGCTTCAAGAATATGTCGGTTTCACTAGTTGTTGTTTGAGAACCATATCGGCCCGCCCGCGAGTATTAAATTGAACTGATTATAACTTCTGAACAAATGATCTAAGATAGCGTAATAAATTTGCATATTAATCACCATGTTGCATGCTACAAGAATATATCGATTTCACTAGTTGTTGGTTGAGAACCATATTGGCCCGCCCGCGAAAATTAATTTGAACTGCTTATAACTTCTGAACAAATAATCGTAGAAAGCGTAATAATTTTTCATATTATACAGCATGTTGCATGCTACAAAAATATATCGATTTCACTAGTTGTTGTTTGAGAAATATATTGGCCTGCCCGCGAAAATTAACTTGAACTGCTTATAACTTCTGAACAATTGATCGTAGAGCACACAATTATTTGCATTTCAATCAAACATGTTGTATGCTACAAGAATATGTCGGTTTCACTAGTTATTATTTGAGAACCATTTTGGCCCGCCCGCCAAAACTAACTTCAACTCCTTATAACTTCTGAACAAATGATCGTAGAGAGCGTAATAATTTTGCATATTAATCATCATGTTGCATGCTACAAGAATATAGCGATTTCATTGCTTGTTGGTTGAGAACCATATTGGCCCGCCCGCGAAAATCAACTTGAACTGTTTAAAACTCTTGAACAATTGATCGTAGAGACCACAATTATTTGCATTTTAATGAAACATTTTGAATGCAACAAGAATATGTCGGTTTCCCTAGTTGTTTTTAGAAAACCATAATGGCCCTCCCGCGAGTATTAACTTGAACTGTTTATAACTTCTGAACAAATGATCCTGGAGAGCGTAATAAATTTGCATATTAATCAGCACGTTGCATGCTACAAGAATATATCGATTTCACTAGTTGTTATTTGAGAACCATATTGGCCCGCCCGCCAGTATTAACTTGAACTGCTTATAACTTCTGAACAAATGTTCGTAGAGAGCGTAAAAAATTTGCATATTAATGAGCATGTTGCATGCTACAAGAATACATCAATTTCACTAGTTGTTGGTTGAAAAACATATTGGCCCGACCGCGAAAATCAACTTAAACTGCTTATAACTTCTGAACAATTGATCGTAGCGAACAAAATTATTTGCATTTTAATGAAACATGTTGAATGCTTCAAGAATATGTCGGTTTCACTAGTTGTTGTTTGAGAACCATATCGGCCCGCCCGCGAGTATTAAATTGAACTGATTATAACTTCTGAACAAATGATCTAAGATAGCGTAATAAATTTGCATATTAATCAGCATGTTGCATGCTACAAGAATATATCGATTTCACTAGTTGTTGGTTGAGAACCATATTGGCCCGCCCGCGAAAATTAATTTGAAATGCTTATAACTTCTGAACAAATAATCGTAGAAAGCGTAATGATTTTTCATATTATACAGCATGTTGCATGCTACAAAAATATATCGATTTCACTAGTTGTTGTTTGAGAAATATATTGGCCTGCCCGCGAAAATTAACTTGAACTGCTTATAACTTCTGAACAATTGATCGTAGAGCACACAATTATTTGCATTTCAATCAAACATGTTGTATGCTACAAGAATATGTCGGTTTCACTAGTTATTGTTTGAGAACCATTTTGGCCCGCCCGCTAAAACTAACTTCAACTGCTTATAACTTCTGAACAAATTATCGTAGATAGCGTAATAATTTTGGTTATTAATCAGCATGTTGCATGCTTTAAGAATATATCGATTTCATTAGTTGTTGGTTGAGAACCATATTGTCCCGCCCGCGAAAATTAATTTGAACTGATAATAACTTCTGAACAATTGATCGTAGCGAACACAATTATTTGCATTTTAATGAAACATGTTGAATGCTTCAAGAATATGTCGGTTTCACTATTTGTTGTTTGAGAACCATATTGTCCCGTCCGCGAGTATTAAATTGAACTGCTTATAACTTCTGAACAAATGATCTTAGAGAGCGTAATAAATTTGCATATTAATCAGCATGTTGCATGCTACAAGAATATATCGATTTCACTAGTTGTTGGTTGAGAACCATTATGGCCCGCCCGCGAAAATTAATTTGAACTGCTTATAACTTCTGAACAAATAATCGTAGAAAGCGTAATAATTTTGCATATTAATCAGCATGTTGCATGCTACAAGAATATGTCGGTTTCACTAGTTATTGTTTGAGAACAATTTTGGCCCACCCGCCAAAACTAATTTCAACTCCTTATAACTTCTGAACAAATGATCGTAGAGAGCGTAATAATTTTGCTTTTTAATCAGCATGTTGCATGCTACAAGAATATATCGATTTCATTAGTTGTTGGTTGAGAACCATATTGGCCCGCTAGCGAAAATTAACTTGAACTGATAATAACTTCTGAACAATTGATCGTATCGAACACAATTATTTGCATTTTAAAGAAACATGTTGAATGCTTCAAGAATATGTAGGTTTCACTAGTTGTTGTTTGAGAACCATATTGGCCCGCCCGCGAGTATTAAATTGAACTGCTTATAACTTCTGAACAAATGATCTTAGAGAGCGTAATAAATTTGCATATTAATCACCATGTTGCATGCTACAAGAATATATCGATTTCACTAGTTGTTGGTTGAGAACCATATTGGCCCGCCCTCGAAAATTAATTTGAACTGCTTATAACTTCTGAACAAATAATATTAGAAAGCGTAATAATTTTGCATATTAATGAGCATGTTGCATGCTACAAGAATATACCGATTTCACTAGTTGTTGTTTGAGAAATATATTGGCCTGCCCGCGAAAATTAACTCGAACTGCTTATAACTTCTGAACAATTGATCGTAGAGCACACAATTATTTGCATTTTAATCAAACATGTTGTATGCTACAAGAATATGTCGGTTTCACTAGTTATTGTTTGAGAACCATTTTGGCCCGCCCGCCAAAACTAACTTCAACTCCTTATAACTTCTGAACAAATGATCGTAGAGAGCGTAATAATTTTGCATATTAATCATCATGTTGCATGCTACAAGAATATAGCGATTTCATTGCTTGTTGGTTGAGAACCATACTGGCCCGCCCGCGAAAATCAACTTGAACTGCTTATAACTCTTGAACAATTGATCGTAGAGACCACAATTATTTGCATTTTAATGAAACATTTTGAATGCAACAAGAATATGTCGGTTTCACTAGTTGTTTTTAGAAAACCATATTGGCCCGCCCGCGAGTATTAACTTGAACTGTTTATAACTTCTGAACAAATGATCCTAGAGAGCGTAATAAATTTGCATATTAATCAGCATGTTGCATGCTACAAGAATATATCGATTTCACTAGTTGTTATTTGAGAACCATATTGGCCCGCCCGCCAGTATTAACTTGAACTGCTTATAACTTCTGAACAAATGTTCGTAGAGAGCGTAAAAAATTTGCATATTAATCAGCATGTTGCATGCTACAAGAATATATCAATTTCACTAGTTGTTGGATGAAAAACATATTGGCCCGACCGCGAAAATCAACTTAAACTGCTTATAACTTCTGAACAATTGATCGTAGCGAACAAAATTATTTGCATTTTAATGAAACATGTTGAATGCTTCAAGAATATGTCGGTTTCACTAGTTGTTGTTTGAGAACCAAATCGGCCCGCCCGCGAGTATTAAATTGAACTGATTATAACTTCTGAACAAATGATCTAAGATAGCGTAATAAATTTGCATATTAATCAGCATGTTGCATGCTACAAGAATATATCGATTTCACTAGTTGTTGGTTGAGAACCATATTGGCCCGCCCGCGAAAATTAATTTGAACGGCTTATAACTTCTGAACAAATAATCGTAGAAAGCGTAATAATTTTTCATATTATACAGCATGTTGCATGCTACAAAAATATATCGATTTCACTAGTTGTTGTTTGAGAAATATATTGGCCTGCCCGCGAAAATTAACTTGAACTGCTTATAACTTCTGAACAATTGATCGTAGAGCACACAATTATTTGCATTTCAATCAAACATGTTGTATGCTACAAGAATATGTCGGTTTCACTAGTTATTATTTGAGAACCATTTTGTCCCGCCCGCCAAAACTTACTTCAACTCCCTATAACTTCTCAACAAATGATCGTAGAGAGCGTAATAATTTTGCATATTAATCAGCATGTTGCATGCTACAAGAATATGTTGATTTCATTGGTTGTTGGTTGAGAACCATATTGGCCCGCCCGCGAAAATCAACTTGAACTGCTTATAACTCCTGAACAATTGATCGTAGAGACCACAATAAATAGCATTTTAATCAAACATGTTATATGCAACAAGAATATGTCGGTTTCACTAGTTGTTTTAAGATACCCATATTGGCCCGCCCGCGAATATTAAATTGAACTGCTTATAAGTTCTGAACAAATGATCGTAGAAAGCTCGATTGTTTTGCATATTAATAGACATGTAGCTAGCTACAAGAATATATAGATTTCACTAGTTATTGTTTGAGAACCATGTTGGCCCACCCGCGAAAACTAATTCAACTGCTTACAATTTCTGAACAAATGATCGTAGAGAACACAATTATTTGCATTTTAATGAAACATGTTGTATGCTACAAGAATATGTCGGTTTTACTATTTGTTTTTTTAGAACCATATTGGCCCGCCCGCGAGTATTGACTTTTTCTGCTTATAACGTCTGAACAAATGGTCGTAGTGAGCGTAATAGTTTTGCATATTAATCAGCATGTTGCATGCTACAAGAATATGTCGGTTTCACTAGTTGTTGTTTGAGAACCATATCGGCCCGCCCGCGAGTATTAACTTGAACTGATAATAACTTCTGAACAATTGATCGTAGCGAACAAAATTATTTGCATTTTAATGAAACATGTTGAATGCAACAAAAATATGTCGGTTTCACTAGTTGTTTTTAGAAAACCATATTGGCCCGCCCGCGAGTATTAACTTGTACTGTTTATAACTTCTGAACAAATGATCCTAGAGAGCTTAATAAATTTGCATATTAATCAGCATGTTGCATGCTACAAGAATATATCGATTTCACTAGTTGTTATTTGAGAACCATATTGGCCAGAACGCGAGTATTAACTTGAACTGCTTATAACTTCTGAACAAATGATCGTAGAGAGCGTAAAAAATTTGCATATTAATCAGCATGTTGCATGCTACAAGAATATATGGATTTTACTAGTTGTTGTTTGAAAAACATATTGGCCCGCCCGCCAAAACTAACTTCAACTCCTTATAACTTCTGAACAATTGATCGTAGCGAACACAATTATTTGCATTTTAATGAAACATGTTGAATGCTTCAAGAATATGTCGGTTTCACTAGTTGTTGTTTGAGAACCAAATCGGCCCGCCCGCGAGTATTAAATTGAACTGATTATAACTTCTGAACAAATGATCTAAGATAGCGTAATAAATTTGCATATTAATCAGCATGTTGCATGCTACAAGAATATATCGATTTCACTAGTTGTTGGTTGAGAACCATATTGGCCCGCCCGCGAAAATTAATTTGAACGGCTTATAACTTCTGAACAAATAATCGTAGAAAGCGTAATAATTTTTCATATTATACAGCATGTTGCATGCTACAAAAATATATCGATTTCACTAGTTGTTGTTTGAGAAATATATTGGCCTGCCCGCGAAAATTAACTTGAACTGCTTATAACTTCTGAACAATTGATCGTAGAGCACTCAATTATTTGCATTTCAATCAAACATGTTGTATGCTACAAGAATATGTCGGTTTCACTAGTTATTATTTGAGAACCATTTTGTCCCGCCCGCCAAAACTAACTTCAACTCCTTATAACTTCTGAACAAATGATCGTAGAGAGCGTAATAATTTTGCATATTAATCATCATGTTGCATGCTACAAGAATATAGCGATTTCATTGCTTGTTGGTTGAGAACCATATTGGCCCGCCCGCGAAAATCAACTTGAACTGCTTATAACTCTTGAACATTTGATCGTAGAGACCACAATTATTTGCATTTTAATGAAACATTTTGAATGCAACAAGAATATGTCGGTTTCACTAGTTGTTTTTAGAAAACCATATTGGCCCTCCCGCGAGTATTAACTTGAACTGTTTATAACTTCTGAACAAATGATCTTGGAGAGCGTAATAAATTTGCATATTAATCAGCACGTTGCTTGCTACAAGAATATATCGATTTCACTAGTTGTTATTTGAGAACCATATTCGCCCGCCCGCCAGTATTAACTTGAACTGCTTATAACTTCTGAACAAATGTTCGTAGAGAGCGTAAAAAATTTGCATATTAATGAGCATGTTGCATGCTACAAGAATACATCAATTTCACTAGTTGTTGGTTGAAAAACATATTGGCCCGACCGCGAAAATCAACTTAAACTGCTTAAAACTTCTGAACAATTGATCGTAGCGAACAAAATTATTTGCATTTTAATGAAACATGTTGAATGCTTCAAGAATATGTCGGTTTCACTAGTTGTTGTTTGAGAACCATATCGGCCCGCCCGCGAGTATTAAATTGAACTGATTATAACTTCTGAACAAATGATCTAAGATAGCGTAATAAATTTGCATATTAATCAGCATGTTGCATGCTACAAGAATATATCGATTTCACTAGTTGTTGGTTGAGAACCATATTGGCCCGCCCGCGAAAATTAATTTGAACTGCTTATAACTTCTGAACAAATAATCGTAGAAAGCGTAATAATTTTTCATATTATACAGCATGTTGCATGCTACAAAAATATATCGATTTCACTAGTTGTTGTTTGAGAATTATATTGGCCTGCCCGCGAAAATTAACTTGAACTGCTTATAACTTCTGAATAATTGATCGTAGAGCACACAATTATTTGCATTTCAATCAAACATGTTGTATTCTACAAGATTATGTCGGTTTCACTAGTTATTGTTTGAGAACCATTTTGGCCCGCCCGCCAAAACTTACTTCAAATCCCTATAACTTCTCAACAAATGATCGTAGAGCGCGTATTAATTTTGCATATTAATCAGCATGTTGCATGCTACAAGAATATGTTGATTTCATTGGTTGTTGGTTGAGAACCATATTGGCCCGCCCGCGAAAATCAACTTGAACTGCTTATAACTCCTGAACAATTGATCGTAGAGACCACAATAAATAGCATTTTAATCAAACATGTTATATGCAACAAGAATATGTCGGTTTCACTAGTTGTTTTAAGATACCCATATTGGCCCGCCCGCGAATATTAAATTGAACTGCTTATAAGTTCTGAACAAATGATCGTAGAAAGCTCGATTGTTTTGCATATTAATAGACATGTAGCTAGCTACAAGAATATATAGATTTCACTAGTTATTGTTTGAGAACCATGTTGGCCCACCCGCGAAAACTAATTCAACTGCTTACAATTTCTGAACAAATGATCGTAGAGAACACAATTATTTGCATTTTAATGAAACATGTTGTATGCTACAAGAATATGTCGGTTTTACTATTTGTTTTTTTAGAACCATATTGGCCCGCCCGCGAGTATTGACTTTTTCTGCTTATAACGTCTGAACAAATGGTCGTAGTGAGCGTAATAGTTTTGCATATTAATCAGCATGTTGCATGCTACAAGAATATGTCGGTTTCACTAGTTGTTGTTTGAGAACCATATCGGCCCGCCCGCGAGTATTAACTTGAACTGATAATAACTTCTGAACAATAGATCGTAGCGAACAAAATTATTTGCATTTTAATGAAACATGTTGAATGCAACAAAAATATGTCGGTTTCACTAGTTGTTTTTAGAAAACCATATTGGCCCGCCCGCGAGTATTAACTTGTACTGTTTATAACTTCTGAACAAATGATCCTAAAGAGCTTAATAAATTTGCATATTAATCAGCATGTTGCATGCTACAAGAATATATCGATTTCACTAGTTGTTATTTGAGAACCATATTGGCCAGAACGCGAGTATTAACTTGAACTGCTAATAACTTCTGAACAAATGATCGTAGAGAGCGTAAAAAATTTGCATATTAATCAGCATGTTGCATGCTACAAGAATATATGGATTTTACTAGTTGTTGTTTGAAAAACATATTGGCCCGCCCGCCAAAACTAACTTCAACTCCTTATAACTTCTGAACAATTGATCGTAGCGAACACAATTATTTGCATTTTAATGAAACATGTTGAATGCTTCAAGAATATGTCGGTTTCACTAGTTGTTGTTTGAGAACCATATCGGCCCGCCCGCGAGTATTAAATTGAACTGATTATAACTTCTGAACAAATGATCTAAGATAGCGTAATAAATTTGCATATTAATAAGCATGTTCCATGCTACAAGAATATATCGATTGCACTAGTTGTTGGTTGAGAACCATATTGGCCTGCCCGCGAGTATTAAATTGAACTGCTTAAAAGTTCTGAACAAATCATCGTAGAAATCTCGATTGTTTTGCATATTAATATACATGTAGCTAGCTACAAGAATATATAGATTTCACTAGTTATTGTTTGAGAACCATGTTGGCCCACCCGCGAAAACTAATTCAACTGCTTACAATTTCTGAACAAATGATCGTAGAGAACACAATTATTTGCATTTTAATGAAACATGTTGTATGCTACAAGAATATGTCGGTTTTACTATTTGTTTTTTTAGAACCATATTGGCACGCCCGCGAGTATTGACTTTCTGCTTATAACTTCTGAACAAATGATCGTAGTGAGCGTAATAGTTTTGCATATTAATCAGCATGTTGCATGCTACAAGAATATATCGATTTCACTAGTTGTTTTTAGAAAACCATATTGGCCCGCCCGTGAGTATTAACTTGAACTGTTTATAACATCTGAACAAATGATCCTAGAGAGCGTAATAAATTTGCATATTAATCAGCATGTTGCATGCTACAAGAATATATCGATTTCACTAGTTGTTGGTTGAGAACCATAATGGCCCGCCCGCGAAAATCAACTTGAACTGCTTATAACTTCTGAACAATTGATCGTAGAGAACACAATTATTTGCATTTTAATGAAACATGTTGAATGCTACAAGAATATGTCGGTTTCAATAGTTGTTATTTGAGAACAATATTGGCACGTCCGCGAGTATTAACTTGAACTGCTTACAACTTCTGAACAAATGATCGTGGAGAGCGTAAAAAATGTTCATATTAATCAGCATGTTCCATGCTACAAGAATGTATCGATTTTACTAGTTGTTGGTTGAGAACCATATAGGCCCGCCCTCGATAATTAACTTGAACTGCTTACAACTTCTGAAAAATTGATCGTAGAGAACACAATTATTCGCATTTCAATCAAACATGTATGCTACAAGAATATGTCGGTTTCACTATTTATTGTTTGAGAACCATTTTGGCCCGCCCGCCAAAACTAACTTCAACTCCTTATAACTTCTGAACAAATTATCGCAGATAGCGTAATAATTTTGGTTATTAATCAGCATGTTGCATGCTACAAGAATATATCGATTTCATTAGTTGTTGGTTGAGAACCATATTGGCCCGCCCGCGAAAATTAACTTCAACTGATAATAACTTCTGAACAAATAATCGTAGAAAGCGTAATAATTTTGCATATTAATCAGCATGTTGCATGCTACAAGAATACGTCGGTTTCACTAGTTATTGTTTGAGAACCATTTTGGCCCGCCCGCCAAAACTAACTTCAACTTCTTATAACTTCTGAACAAATGATCGTAGAGAGCGTAATAATTTTGCTTGTTAATCAGCATGTTGCATGCTACAAGAATATATCGATTTCATTAGTTGTTGGTTGAGAACCATATTGGCCCGCCCGCGAAAATTAACTTGAACTGATAATAACTTCTGAACAATTGATCGTAGAGAACACAATTATTTGCATTTTAAAGAAACATGTTGAATGCTTCAAGAATATGTCGGTTTCACTAGTTGTTGTTTGAGAACCATATTGGCCCGCCCGCGAGTATTAAATTGAACTGCTTATAACTTCTGAACAAATGATCTTAGAGAGCGTAATAAATTTGCATATAAATCAGCATGTTGCATGCTATAAGAATATATCGATTTCATTAGTTGTTGGTTGAGAACCATATTGGCACGCCCGCGAAAATTAACTTGAACTGATAATAACTTCTGAACAAATAATCGTAGAAAGCGTAATAATTTTGCATATTAATCAGCATGTTGCATGCTACAAGAATACGTCGGTTTCACTAGTTATTGTTTGAGAACCATTTTGGCCCGCCCGCCAAAACTAAGTTCAACTCCTTATAACTTCTGAACAAATGATCGTAGAGAGCGTAATAATTTTGCTTTTTAATCAGCATGTTGCATGCTAAAACAATATATCGATTTCATTAGTTGTTGGTTGAGAACCATATTTGCCCGCCCGCGAAAATTATCTTGAACTGATAATAACTTCTGAACAATTGATCGTATCGAACACAATTATTTGCATTTCAAAGAAACATGTTGAATGCTTCAAAAATATATCGGTTTCACTAGTTGTTGTTTGAGAACCATATTGGCCCGCCCGCGAGTATTAAATTGAACTGCTTATAACTTCTGAACAAATGATCTTAGAGAGCGTAATAAATTTGCATATTAATCAGCATGTTGCATGCTACAAGAATATATCGATTTCACAGTTGTGGGTTGAGAACCATATTGGCCCGCCCTCGAAAATTAATTTGAACTGCTTATAACTTCTGAACAAATAATATTAGAAAGCGTAATAATTTTGCATATTAATGAGCATGTTGCATGCTACAAGAATATACCGATTTCACTAGTTGTTGTTTGAGAAATATATTGGCCTGCCCGCGAAAATTAACTTGAACTGCTTATAACGTCTGAACAATTGATCGTAGAGCACACAATTATTTGCATTTCAATCAAACATGTTGTATGCTACAAGAATATGTCGGTTTCACTTGTTATTGTTTGAGAACCATTTTGGCATGCCCGCCAAAACTAACTTCAACTCCTTATAACTTCTGAACAAATGTTCGTAGAGAGCGTAATAATTTTGCATGTTAATCATCATGTTGCATGCTACAAGAATATAGCGATTTCATTGCTTGTTGGTTGAGAACCATATTGGCCCGCCCGCGAAAATCAACTTGAACTGCTTATAACTCTTGAACAATTGATCGTAGAGACCACAATTATTTGCATTTTAATGAAACATTTTGAATGCAACAAGAATATGTCGGTTTCACTTGTTGTTTTTAGAAAACCATATTGGCCCGCCCGCGAGTATTAACTTGAACTGTTTATAACTTCTGAACAAATGATCCTAGAGAGCGTAATAAATTTGCATATTAATCAGCATGTTGCATGCTACAAGAATATATCGATTTCACTAGTTGTTATTTGAGATCGATATTGGCCCGCCCGCGAGTATTAACTTGAACTGCTTATAACTTCTGAAGAAATGTTCGTAGAGAGCGTAAAAAATTTGCATATTAATCAGCATGTTGCATGCTACAAGAATATATCAATTTCACTAGTTGTTGGTTGAAAAACATATTGGCCCGACCGCGAAAATCAACTTAAACTGTTTATAACTTCTGAACAATTGATCGTAGCGAACAAAATTATTTGCATTTTAATGAAACATGTTGAATGCTTCAAGAATATGTCGGTTTCACTAGTTGTTGTTTGAGAACCATATCGGCCCGTCCGCGAGTATTAAATTGAACTGATTATAACTTCTGAACAAATGATCTAAGATAGCGTAATAAATTTGCATATTAATCAGCATGTTGCATGCTACAAGAATATATCGATTTCAATAGTTGTTGGTTGAGAACCATATTGGCCAGCCCGCGAAAATTAATTTGAACTGCTTATAACTTCTGAACAAATAATCGTAGAAAGCGTAATAATTTTTCATATTATACAGCATGTTGCATGCTACAAAAACATATCGATTTCACTAGTTGTTGTTTGAGATATATATTGGCCTGCCCGCTAAAATTAACTTGTCTGCTTATAACTCTTGAACAATTGATCGTAGAGACCACAATTATTTGCATTTTAATGAAACATTTTGAATGCAACAAGAATATGTCGGTTTCACTTGTTGTTTTTAGAAAACCATATTGGCCCGCCCGCGAGTATTAACTTGAACTGTTTATAACTTCTGAACAAATGATCCTAGAGAGCGTAATAAATTTGCATATTAATCAGCATGTTGCATGCTACAAGAATATATCGATTTCACTAGTTGTTATTTGAGAACCATATAGGCCCGCCCGCGAGTATTAACTTGAACTGCTTATAACTTCTGAACAAATGTTCGTAGAGAGCGTAAAAAATTTGCATATTAATCAGCATGTTGCATGCTACAAGAATATGTTGATTTCATTGGTTGTTGGTTGAGAACCATATTGGCCCGCCCGCGAAAATCAACTTGAACTGCTTATAACTCCTGAACAATTGATCGTAGAGACCACAATTAATACCATTTTAATCAAACATGTTGTATGCAACAATAATATGTCGGTTTCACTAGTTGTTTTAAGAAACCCATATTGGCCCGCCCGCGAGTATTAACTTGAACTGTTTATAACTTCTGAACAAATGATCCTAGAGAGAGTAATAAATTTGCATATTAATCAGCATGTTGCATGCTACAAGAATATATCGATTTCACTAGTTTTTGGTTGAGAACCATATTGGCCCGCTCGCGAAAATCAACTAGAACTGCTTATAACTCCTGAACAATTGATCGTAGAGACCACAATAAATAGCATTTTAATCAAACATGTTATATGCAACAAGGATATGTCGGTTTCACTAGTTGTTTTAAGAAACCCATATTGGCCCGCCCGCGAGTATTAACTTGAACTGTTTATAACTTCTGAACAAATGATCCTAGAGAGAGTAATAAATTTGCATATTAATCAGCATGCTGTATGCTACAAGAATATGTCGGTTTTACTATTTGTTTTTTTAGAACCATATTGGCCCGCCCGCGAGTATTGACTTTTTCTGCTTATAACGTCTGAACAAATGGTCGTAGTGAGCGTAATAGTTTTGCATATTAATCAGCATGTTGCATGCTACAAGAATATATCGATTTCACTAGTTGTTGGTTGAGAACCATATTGGTCCGCCCGCGAAAATCAACTTGAACTGCTTATAACTTCTGAACAATTGATCGTAGAGAACACAATTATTTGCATTTTAATGACACATGTTGAATGCTACAAGAATATGTCGGTTTCAATAGTTGTTATTTGAGAACAATATTGGCACGTCCGCGAGTATTAAATTGAACTGCTTACAACTTCTGAACAAATGATCGTGGAGAGCGTAAAAAAATTGCATATTAATCAGCATGTTCCATGCTACAAGAATGTATCGATATCACTAGTTGTTGGTTGAGAACCATATTGGCCCGCCCTTGAAAATTAACTTGAACTGCTTATAACTTCTGAAAAATTGATCGTAGAGAACACAATTATTTGCATTTCAATCAAACATGTATGCTACAAGAATATGTCGGTTTCACTATTTATTGTTTGAGAACCATTTTGGCCCGCCCGCCAAAACTAACTTCAACTCCTTATAACTTCTGAACAAATTATCGTAGATAGAATAATAATATTGGTTATTAATCAGCATGTTGCATGCTACAAGAATATATCAATTTCATTAGTTGTTGGTTGAGAACCATATTGGCCCGCCCGCGAAAATTAATTTGAACCGATAATAACTTCTGAAATATTGATCGCAACGAACACAATTATTTGCATTTTAATGAAACATGTTGAATGCTTCAAGAATATGTCGGTTTCACTAGTTGTTGTTTGAGAACCATATTGGCCCGCCCGCGAGTATTAAATTGAAGTGCTTATAACTTTGAACAAATGATCTTAGAGAGCGTAATAAATTTGCATATTAATCAGCATGTTGCATGCTACATGAATATATCGATTTCACTAGTTGTTGGTTGAGAACCATTATGGCCCGCCCGCTAAAATTAATTTGAACTGCTTATAACTTCTGAACAAATAATCGTAGAAAGCGTAATAATTTTGCATATTAATCAGCATGTTGCATGCTTCATGAATATGTCGGTTTCACTACTTATTGTTTGAGAACCATTTTATCCCGCCCGCCAAAACTAACTTCAACTCCTTATAACTTCTGAACAAATGATCGTAGAGAGCGTAATAATTTTGCTTGTTAATCAGCATGTTGCATGCTACAAGAATATATCGAATTCACTAGTTGTTATTTGAGAACCATATTGGCCCGCCCGCGAGTATTAACTTGAACTGCTTATAACTTCTGAACAAATGTTCGTAGAGAGCGTAAAAAATTTGCATATTAATCAGCATGTTGCATGCTACAAGAATATATCAATTTCACTAGTTGTTGGTTGAAAAACATATTGGCCCGACCGCGAAAATCAACTTAAACTGCTTATAACTTCTGAACAATTGATCGTAGCGAACAAAATTATTTGCATTTTAATGAAACATGTTGAATGCTTCAAGAATATGTCGGTTTCACTAGTTGTTGTTTGAGAACCATATCGGCCCGCCCGCGAGTATTAAATTGAACTGATTATAACTTCTAAACAAATGATCTAAGATTGCGTAATAAATTTGCATATTAATCAGCATGTTGCATGCTACAAGAATATATCGATTTCACTAGTTGTTGGTTGAGAACCATATTGGCCCGCCCGCGGAAATTAATTTGAACTACTTATAACTTCTGAACAAATAATCGTAGAAAGCGTAATAATTTTTCATATTATACAGCATGTTGCATGCTACAAAAATATATCGATTTCACTAGTTGTTGTTTGAGAAATATATTGGCCCGCCCGCGAAAATTAATTTGAACTGCTTATAACTTCTGAACAATTGATCGTAGAGCACACAATTATTTGCATTTCAATCAAACATGTTGTATGCTACAAGATTATGTCGGTTTCACTAGTTCTTGTTTGAGAACCATTTTGGCCCGCCCGCCAAAACTTACTTCAACTCCTTATAACTTCTGAACAAATGATCGTAGAGAGCTTAATAATTTTGCATATTAATCAGCATGTTGCATGCTACAAGAATATATCGATTTCATTAGTTGTTGGTTGAGAACCATATTGGTCCGCCGCGAAAAATAATTTGAACTGCTTATAAAATCTGAACATGTAATCGTAGAAAGCGCAATAAAATTGCATATTAATCAGCATGTTGCATGCTACAAGAATATATCGATTTCATTAGTTGTTTGAGAAATATATTGGCCTGCCCCCGAAAATTAACTTGAACTGCTTATAACTTCTGAACAATTGATCGTAGAGCACACAATTATTTGCATTTTAATGAAACATTTTGAATGCTACAAGAATATGTCGGTTTCACTAGTTGTTTATAGAAAACCATATTGGCCCGCCCGCGAGTATTAACTTGAACTGTTTATAACTTCTGAACAAATGATTATGGAGAGCGTAATAAATTTGCATATTAATCAGCATGTTGCATGCTACAAGAATATATCGATTTCACTAGTTGTTGGTTGAGAACCATACTGGCCCGCCCGCGAGAATCAACTTGAACTGCTTATAACTCCTGAACAATTGATCGTAGAGAGCACAATTATTTGCATTTTAATTAAACATGTAGATAGCTACAAGAATATGTCGGTTTCACTAGTTGTTTTTAGAAAACCATTTTGGCCCACCCGCCAAAACTAATTTCAACTCCTTATAACTTCTGAACAATTGATCGTAGAAAGCGTAATAATTTTGCATATTAAACAGCATGTTGCATGCTACAAGAATATATCGATTTCATTAGTTTTTGGTTGAGAACCATATTTGCCCGCCCGCGAAAATCAACTTGAACTGCTTATAACTCCTGAACAATTGATCGTAGAGCACACAATTATTTGCATTTTAATGAAACATGTTGAATGCTACAAGAATATGTCGATTTCACTAGTTGTTTTTAGAAAACCATATTGGCCCGTAAGAGAGTATTAACTTGAACTGTTTATAACTTCTGAACAAATGATCCTTGAGAGAGTAATAAATTTGCATATTAATCAGCATGTTGCATGCTACAAGAATATATCGATTTCACTAGTTGTTGGTTGAGAACAATATTGGAACGCCCGCGAAAATCATCTTGAACTGCTTATAACTCCTGAACAATTGATCGTAGAGAGCACAATTATTTGCATTTTAATGAAACATGTTGAATGCTACAAGAATATGTCAGTTTCACTAGTTGTTATTTGAGAACCATATTGGCCCGCCCGCGAGGATTAACTTGAACTGCTTATAACTTCTGAACAAATGATCGTAGAGAGCGTAAAAAAATTGCATATTAATCAGCATGTTGCATGCTACAAGAATATATCGATTTCACTAGTTGTTGGTTGAAAAACATATTGGCCCGCCCGCGAAAATCAACTTGAACTGCTTATAACTTCTGAACAATTGATCGTAGAGATCACAATTATTATCATTTTAATCTAACATGTTGTATGCTACAAGAATATGTCGGTTTCACTAGTTATTGTTTGAGAACCATTTTGGCCCGTACGCCAAAACTAACTTCAACTCCTTATAACTTCTGAACAAATGATCGTAGAAAGCGTTATAATTTTGTATATTAATCAGCATGTTGCATGCTACAAGAATATATCAATATCATTAGGTGTTGGTTGAGAACCATATTGGAACGCCCGAGAAAATTAACTTGAACTGCTTATAACTTCTGAACAATTGATCGTAGCGAACACAATTATTTGCATTTTAATGAAACATGTTGAATGCTTCAAGAATATGTCGGTTTCACTAGTTGTTGTTTGAGAACCATATTGGCCCGCCCGCGAATATTAAATTGAACTGCTTATAACTTCTGAACAAATAATCGTAGAAAGCGTAATAATTTTTCATATTAATCAGCATGTTGCATGTTACAAGAATATATCTATTTCACTAGTTGTTGGTTGAGAACCATATTGGCCCGACGGCGAAAATTAATTTGAACTGCTTATAACTTCTGAACAAATAATCGTAGAAAGCGTAATAATTTTTCATATTAATCAGCATGTTGCATGCTACAAGAGTATATCGATTTTACTAGTTGTTGGTTGAAAAACATATTGGCCCGCCCGCGAAAATCAACTTAAACTGCTTATAACTTCTGAACAATTGATCGTAGCGAACAAAATTATTTGCATTTTAATGAAACATGTTGAATGCTTCAAGAATATGTCGGTTTCACTAGTTGTTGTTTGAGAACCATATCGGCCCGCCCGCGAGTATTAAATTGAACTGATTATAACTTCTAAACAAATGATCTAAGATTGCGTAATAAATTTGCATATTAATCAGCATGTTGCATGCTACAAGAATATATCGATTTCACTAGTTGTTGGTTGAGAACCATATTGGCCCGCCCGCGGAAATTAATTTGAACTACTTATAACTTCTGAACAAATAATCGTAGAAAGCGTAATAATTTTTCATATTATACAGCATGTTGCATGCTACAAAAATATATCGATTTCACTAGTTGTTGTTTGAGAAATATATTGGCCCGCCCGCGAAAATTAATTTGAACTGCTTATAACTTCTGAACAATTGATCGTAGAGCACACAATTATTTGCATTTCAATCAAACATGTTGTATGCTACAAGATTATGTCGGTTTCACTAGTTCTTGTTTGAGAACCATTTTGGCCCGCCCGCCAAAACTTACTTCAACTCCTTATAACTTCTGAACAAATGATCGTAGAGAGCTTAATAATTTTGCATATTAATCAGCATGTTGCATGCTACAAGAATATATCGATTTCATTAGTTGTTGGTTGAGAACCATATTGGTCCGCCGCGAAAAATAATTTGAACTGCTTATAAAATCTGAACATGTAATCGTAGAAAGCGCAATAAAATTGCATATTAATCAGCATGTTGCATGCTACAAGAATATATCGATTTCATTAGTTGTTTGAGAAATATATTGGCCTGCCCCCGAAAATTAACTTGAACTGCTTATAACTTCTGAACAATTGATCGTAGAGCACACAATTATTTGCATTTTAATGAAACATTTTGAATGCTACAAGAATATGTCGGTTTCACTAGTTGTTTATAGAAAACCATATTGGCCCGCCCGCGAGTATTAACTTGAACTGTTTATAACTTCTGAACAAATGATTATGGAGAGCGTAATAAATTTGCATATTAATCAGCATGTTGCATGCTACAAGAATATATCGATTTCACTAGTTGTTGGTTGAGAACCATACTGGCCCGCCCGCGAGAATCAACTTGAACTGCTTATAACTCCTGAACAATTGATCGTAGAGAGCACAATTATTTGCATTTTAATTAAACATGTAGATAGCTACAAGAATATGTCGGTTTCACTAGTTGTTTTTAGAAAACCATTTTGGCCCACCCGCCAAAACTAATTTCAACTCCTTATAACTTCTGAACAATTGATCGTAGAAAGCGTAATAATTTTGCATATTAAACAGCATGTTGCATGCTACAAGAATATATCGATTTCATTAGTTTTTGGTTGAGAACCATATTTGCCCGCCCGCGAAAATCAACTTGAACTGCTTATAACTCCTGAACAATTGATCGTAGAGCACACAATTATTTGCATTTTAATGAAACATGTTGAATGCTACAAGAATATGTCGGTTTCACTAGTTGTTTTTAGAAAACCATATTGGCCCGTAAGAGAGTATTAACTTGAACTGTTTATAACTTCTGAACAAATGATCCTTGAGAGAGTAATAAATTTGCATATTAATCAGCATGTTGCATGCTACAAGAATATATCGATTTCACTAGTTGTTGGTTGAGAACAATATTGGAACGCCCGCGAAAATCATCTTGAACTGCTTATAACTCCTGAACAATTGATCGTAGAGAGCACAATTATTTGCATTTTAATGAAACATGTTGAATGCTACAAGAATATGTCAGTTTCACTAGTTGTTATTTGAGAACCATATTGGCCCGCCCGCGAGGATTAACTTGAACTGCTTATAACTTCTGAACAAATGATCGTAGAGAGCGTAAAAAAATTGCATATTAATCAGCATGTTGCATGCTACAAGAATATATCGATTTCACTAGTTGTTGGTTGAAAAACATATTGGCCCGCCCGCGAAAATCAACTTGAACTGCTTATAACTTCTGAACAATTGATCGTAGAGATCACAATTATTATCATTTTAATCTAACATGTTGTATGCTACAAGAATATGTCGGTTTCACTAGTTATTGTTTGAGAACCATTTTGGCCCGTACGCCAAAACTAACTTCAACTCCTTATAACTTCTGAACAAATGATCGTAGAAAGCGTTATAATTTTGTATATTAATCAGCATGTTGCATGCTACAAGAATATATCAATATCATTAGGTGTTGGTTGAGAACCATATTGGAACGCCCGAGAAAATTAACTTGAACTGCTTATAACTTCTGAACAATTGATCGTAGCGAACACAATTATTTGCATTTTAATGAAACATGTTGAATGCTTCAAGAATATGTCGGTTTCACTAGTTGTTGTTTGAGAACCATATTGGCCCGCCCGCGAATATTAAATTGAACTGCTTATAACTTCTGAACAAATAATCGTAGAAAGCGTAATAATTTTTCATATTAATCAGCATGTTGCATGTTACAAGAATATATCTATTTCACTAGTTGTTGGTTGAGAACCATATTGGCCCGACGGCGAAAATTAATTTGAACTGCTTATAACTTCTGAACAAATAATCGTAGAAAGCGTAATAATTTTTCATATTAATCAGCATGTTGCATGCTACAAGAGTATATCGATTTTACTAGTTGTTGGTTGAAAAACATATTGGCCCGCCCGCGAAAATCAACTTGAACTGCTTAGAACTTCTGAACAATTGATCGTAGAGATCACAATTATTATCATTTTAATCTAACATGTTGTATGCTACAAGAATATGTCGGTTTCACTAGTTATTGTTTGAGAACCATTTTGGCCCGCCCGCCAAAACTAACATCAATTCCTTATAACTTCTGAACAAACGATCGTAGAGAGCGTTATAATTTTGTATATTTATCAGCATGTTGCATGCTACAAGAATATATCGATTTCATTGGATGTTGGTTGAGAACAATATTGGACCGCCCGCGAAAATTAACTTGAACTGCTTATAACTTCTTAACAATTAATCGTAGCGAACACAATTATTTGCATTTTAATGAAACATGTTGAATGCTTCAAGAATATGTCGGTTTCACTAGTTTTGTTTTTCAAAACCATATTGGCCCGCCCGCGAATATTAAATTGAACTGCTTATCTTCTGAACAAATAATCGTAGAGAGCGAAATAAATTTGCATATTAATCAGCATGTTGCATGCTACAAGAATATATCGATTTCACTAGTTGTTGGTTGAGAACCTTATTGGCCCGCCCGCGAAAATTAATTTGAACTGCTTATAACTTCTGAACAAATAATCGTAGAAAGCGTAATAATTTTTCATATTAATCAGCATGTTGCATGCTACAAGAATATATCGATTTCACTAGTTGTTGTTTGAGAAATATAATGGCCTGACCGCGAAAATTAACTTGAACTGCTTATAACTTCTGAACAATTGATTGTAGAGCACACAATTATTTGCATTTCAATCAAACATGTTGTATGCTACAAGAATATGTCGGTTTCACTAGTTATTGTTTGAGAACCATTTTGGCCCGCACGCCAAAACTAACTTCAACTCCTTATAACTTCTGAACAAATGATCGTAGGGAGCGTAATAATTTTGCATATCAATCAGCATGTTGCATGCTACAAGAATATGTCGGTTTCACTAGTTGTTTTTAGAAAACCATATTGGTCCGCCCGCGAGTATTAACTTGAACTGTCTATAACTTCTGAACAATTGATCGTAGCGAACACAATTATTTGCATTTTAATGAAACATGTTGAATGCTTCAAGAATATGGCGGTTTCACTAGTTGTTGTTTGAGAACCACATTGGCCCGCTTGCGAGTATTAACTTGAACTGTTTATGACTTCTGAACAAATGATCCTAGAGAGCGTAATAAATTTGCATATTAATCAGCATGTTGCATGCTACAAGAATATATCGATTTCACTAGTTGTTGGTTGAAAAACATATTGGCCCGCCCGCGAAAATCAACTTGAACTGCTTATAACTTCTGAACAATTGATAGTAGAGATCACAATTATTTGCATTTTAATCTAACATGTTGTATGCTACAAGAATATGTCAGTTTCACTAGTTATTGTTTGAGAACCATATTGGCCCGCCCGCGAGTATTAAAATGAACTGCTTATAAGTTCTGAGCAAATGATCGTAGAAAACTCGATTGTTTTGCATATTAATAAACATGTAGCTAGCTACAAGAATATATAGATTTCACTAGTTATTGTTTGAGAACCATGTTGGCCCACCCGCGAAAACTAATTCAACAGCTTACAATTTCTGAACAAATGATCGTAGAGAACACAATTATTTGCATTTTAATGAAACATGTTGTATGCTACAAGAATATGTCGGTTTTACTATTTGTTTTTTTAGAAACATATTGGCCCGCCCGCGAGTACTGACTTGTTCCGTTTATAACTTCTGAACAAATGATCGTAGTGAGCGTAATAATTTTGCATATTAATCAGCATGTTGCATGCTACAAGAATATATCCATTTCACTAGTTGTTGGTTGAAAAACATATTGGCCCGCCCACGAAAATCAATTTTAAATGCTAATAACTTTTGAACAATTGATCGTAGAGATCACAATTATTTGCATTTTAATCTAGCATGTTGTATGCTACAAGAATATGTCAGTTTCACTAGTTATGGTTTGAGAACCATATTGACCCGCCCTCGAGTATTAAATTGAACTGCTTATAAGTTCTGAGCAAATGATCGTAGAAAGCTCGATTGCTTTGCATATTAATAAACATGTAGCTAGCTACAAGAATATATAGATTTCACTAGTTATTGTTTGAGAACCATGTTGGCCCACCCGCGAAAACTAATTCAACAGCTTTCAATTTCTGAACAAACGATCGTAGAGAACACAATTATTTGCATTTTAATGAAACATGTTGTATGCTGCAAGAATATGTCGGTTTTACTATTTGTTTTTTTTTTAGAACCATATTGGCCCGCCCGCGAGTATTGACTTGTTCTGCTTCTAACTTCTTAACAAATGATCGTAGTGAGCGTAATAATTTTGCATATAAATCAGCATGTTGCATGCTACTAGAATATATCCATTTCACCAGTTGTTGGTTGAGAACCATATTGGCCTGCCCTCGAAAATTAACTTGAACTGCTTATAACTTCTGAATAATTAATCGTAGAGAACACAATTATTTGCATTTCAATCAATCATGTTGTATGCTACAAGAATATGTCGGTTTCACCAGTTATTGTTGGAGAACCATTTTGTCCCGCCCGCTAAAACTAACTTCAACTCCTTATAACTTCTGAACAAATGATCGTAGAGAGCTTAATAATTTTGCATATTAATCAGCATGTTGCATGCTACAAGAATATATCGATTTCATTAGTTTTTGGTTGAGAACCATATTTGCCCGCCCGCGAAAATCAACTTGAACTGCTTATAACTCCTGAACAATTGATCGTAGAGCACACAATTATTTGCACTTTAATGAAACATGTTGAATGCTACAAGAATATGTCGGTTTCACTAGTTGTTTTTAGAAAACCATATTGGCCCGTAAGAGAGTATTAACTTGAACTGTTTATAACTTCTGAACAAATGATCCTTGAGAGAGTAATAAATTTGCATATTAATCAGCATGTTGCATGCTACAAGAATATATCGATTTCACTAGTTTTTGGTTGAGAACAATATTGGCCCGCCCGCGAAAATCATCTTGAACTGCTTATAACTCCTGAACAATTGATCGTAGAGAGCACAATTATTTGCATTTTAATGAAACATGTTGAATGCTACAAGAATATGTCAGTTTCACTAGTTGTTATTTGAGAACCATATTGGCCCGCCCGCGAGGATTAACTTGAACTGCTTATAACTTCTGAACAAATGATCGTAGAGAGCGTAAAAAAATTGCATATTAATCAGCATGTTGCATGCTACAAGAATATATCGATTTCACTAGTTGTTGGTTGAAAAACATATTGGCCCGCCCGCGAAAATCAACTTGAACTGCTTATAACTTCTGAACAATTGATCGTAGAGATCACAATTATTATCATTTTAATCTAACATGTTGTATGCTACAAGGATATGTCGGTTTCACTAGTTATTGTTTGAGAACCATTTCGGCCCGTACGCCAAAACTAACTTCAACTCCTTATAACTTCTGAACAAATGATCGTAGAAAGCGTTATAATTTTGTATATTAATCAGCATGTTGCATGCTACAAGAATATATCGATTTCATTGGTTGTTGGTTGAGAACCATATTGGAACGCCCGAGAAAATTAACTTGAACTGCTTATAACTTCTGAACAATTGATCGTAGCGAACACAATTATTTGCATTTTAATGAAACATGTTGAATGCTTCAAGAATATGTCGGTTTCACTAGTTGTTGTTTGAGAACCATATTGGCCCGCCCGCGAATATTAAATTGAACTGCTTATAACTTCTGAACAAATGATCTTAGAGAGCGTAATAAATTTGCAAATTAATCAGCATGTTGCATGCTACAAGAATATATCTATTTCACTAGTTGTTGGTTGAGAACCATATTGGCCCGACGGCGAAAATTAATTTGAACTGCTTATAACTTCTGAACAAATAATCGTAGAAAGCGTAATAATTTTTCATATTAATCAGCATGTTGCATGCTACAAGAATATATCGATTTCACTAGTTGTTGTTTGAGAAATATATTGGCCTGCCCGCGAAAATTAACTTGAACTGCTTATAACTTCTGAACAATTGATTGTAGAGCACACAATTATTTGCATTTCAATCAAACATGTTGTATGCTACTAGAATATGTCGGTTTCACTAGTTATTGTTTGAGAACCATTTTGGCCCGCCTGCCAACACTAAATTCAACTCCTTATAACTTCTGAACAAATGATCGTAGAGAGCGTAATAATTTTGCATATCAATCAGCATGTTGCATGCTACAAGAATATATCGATTTCATTGGTTGTTGGTTGAGAACCATATTGGCCCGCCCGCGAAAATTAACTGGAACTGCTTATAACTTCTGAACAATTGATCGTAGCGAACACAATTATTTGCATTTTAATGAAACATGTTTAATGCTTCAAGAATATGTCGGTTTCACTAGTTGTTGTTTGAGAACCACATTGGCCCGCCCGCGAGTATTAACTTGAACTGTTTATGACTTCTGAACAAATGATCCTAGAGAGCGTAATAAATTTGCATATTAATCAACATGTTGCATGCTACAAGAATATATCGATTTCACTAGTTGTTGGTTGAGAACCATATTGGCCCGCCTCTGAAAATATACTTGAACTGCTTATAACTCCTGAAAAATTGATCATAGAGAACACAATTATTTGCATTTTAATGAAACATGTTGAATGCTACAACAATATGTCGGTTTCACTAGTTGTTTTTTAGAAAACCATATTGGCCCGCCAGCGAGTATTACCTTGAACTGTTTATAACTTCGGAACAAATGATCCTAGAGAGCGTAATAAATTTGCATATTAATCAGCATGTTGCATGCTAGAAGAATATATCGATTTCACTAGTTTTTGGTTGAGAACCATATTGGCCCGCCCGAGAAAATCAACTTGAACTGCTTATAACTCCTGAACAATTGATCGTAGAGATCACAATTATTTGCATTTTAATCTAACATGTTGAATGCTACAAGAATATGTCAGTTTCACTAGTTATTGTTTGAGAACCATATTGGCCCGCCCGCGAGTATTAAATTGAACTGCTTATAAGTTCTGAGCAAATGATCGTAGAAAGCTCGATTGTTTTGCATATTAATAAAAATGTAGCTAGCTACAAGGATATATAGATTTCACTAGTTATTGTTTGAGAACCATGTTGTCCCACCCGCGAAAACAAATTCAACAGCTTACAATTTCTGTACAAATGATCGCAGAGAACACAATTATTTGCATTTTAATGAAACATGTTGTATGCTACAAGAATATGTCGGTTTTACTATTTGTTTTTTTAGAAACATATTGGCCCGCCCGCGAGTACTGATTTTTCTGCTTATAACTTCTGAACAAATGATCGTAGTGAGCGTAATAATTTTGCATATTAATCAGCTTGTTGCATGCTACAAGAATATATCCATTTCACTTGTTGTTGGTTGAGAACCATATTGGCCTGCCCGCGTTAATCAACTTGAACTGCTGATAACTCCTGAACAATTGATCGTAGAGAACACAATTATTTGCATTTTAATGAAACATGTTGAATGCTACAAGAATATGTCGGTTTCACTAGTTGTTTTTAGAAAACCATTTTGGCCCACCCGCCAAAACTAATTTCAACTCCTTATAACTTCTGAACAATTGATCGTAGAAAGCGTAATAATTTTGCATATTAAACAGCATTTTGCATGCTACAAGAATATATCGATTTCATTAGTTTTTGGTTGAGAACCTAAATTGGCCCGCAAGCGAAAATCAACTTGAACTGCTTATAACTCCTGAACAATTTATCGTAGAGAACACAATTATTTGCATTTTAATGAAACATGTTGAATGCTACAAGAATATGTCGGTTTCACTAGTTGTTATTTGAGAACAATATTGGCCCGTCCGCGAGTATTAATTTGAAATGCTTACAACTTCTGAACAAATGATCGTAGAGAGCGTAAAAAAATTGCATATTAATCAGCATGTTGCATGCTACAAGAATATATCGATTTTATTAGTTTTTGGTTGAGAACCATATTGGCCCGCCCGCGAAAATCAACTTGAACTGCTTATAACTCCTGAACAATTGATCGTAGAGCACACAATTATTTGCATTTTAATGAAACATGTTGAATGCTACAAGAATATGTCGGTTTCACTAGTTGTTTTTAGAAAACCATATTGGCCCGTAAGAGAGTATTAACTTGAACTGTTTATAACTTCTGAACAAATGATCCTAGAGAGCGTAATAAATTTGCATATTAATCAGCATGTTGCATGCTACAAGAATATATCGATTTCGCTAGTTGCTGGTTGAGAACCATATTGGCCCGCCGCGAAAATCATCTTGAACTGCTTATAACTCCTGAACAATTGATCGTAAACAACACAATTATTTGCATTTTAATGAAACATGTTGAATGCTACAAGAATATGTCGGTTTCACTAGTTGTTTTTAGAAAACCATATTGGCCCGTAAGAGAGTATTAAGTTGAACTGTTTATAACTTCTGAACAAATGATCCTAGAGAGCGTAATAAATTTGCATATTAATCAGCATGTTGCATGCTACAAGAATATATCGATTTCATTAGTTGTTTGAGAAATATATTGGCCTGCCCCCGAAAATTAACTTGAACTGCTTATAACTTCTGAACAATTGATCGTAGAGCACACAATTATTTGCATTTTAATGAAACATTTTGAATGCTACAAGAATATGTCGGTTTCACTAGTTGTTTATAGAAAAACATATTGGCCCGCCCGCGAGTATTAACTTGAACTGTTTATAACTTCTGAACAAATGATTATAGAGAGCGTAATAAATTTGCATATTAATCAGCATGTTGCATGCTACAAGAATATATCGATTTCACTAGTTGTTGGTTGAGAACCATACTGGCCCGCCCGAGAGAATCAACTTGAACTGCTTATAACTCCTGAACAATTGATCGTAGAGAGCACAATTATTTGCATTTTAATTAAACATGTAGATAGCTACAAGAATATGTCGGTTTCACTAGTTGTTTTTAGAAAACCATTTTGGCCCACCCGCCAAAACTAATTTCAACTCCTTATAACTTCTGAACAATTGATCGTAGAAAGCGTAATAATTTTGCATATTAAACAGCATGTTGCATGCTACAAGAATATATCGATTTCATTAGTTTTTGGTTGAGAACCATATTTGCCCGCCCGCGAAAATCAACTTGAACTGCTTATAACTCCTGAACAATTGATCGTAGAGCACACAATTATTTGCATTTTAATGAAACATGTTGAATGCTACAAGAATATGTCGGTTTCACTAGTTGTTTTTAGAAAACCATATTGGCCCGTAAGAGAGTATTAACTTGAACTGTTTATAACTTCTGAACAAATGATCCTTGAGAGAGTAATAAATTTGCATATTAATCAGCATGTTGCATGCTACAAGAATATATCGATTTCACTAGTTGTTGGTTGAGAACAATATTGGAACGCCCGCGAAAATCATCTTGAACTGCTTATAACTCCTGAACAATTGATCGTAGAGAGCACAATTATTTGCATTTTAATGAAACATGTTGAATGCTACAAGAATATGTCAGTTTCACTAGTTGTTATTTGAGAACCATATTGGCCCGCCCGCGAGGATTAACTTGAACTGCTTATAACTTCTGAACAAATGATCGTAGAGAGCGTAAAAAAATTGCATATTAATCAGCATGTTGCATGCTACAAGAATATATCGATTTCACTAGTTGTTGGTTGAAAAACATATTGGCCCGCCCGCGAAAATCAACTTGAACTGCTTATAACTTCTGAACAATTGATCGTAGAGATCACAATTATTATCATTTTAATCTAACATGTTGTATGCTACAAGAATATGTCGGTTTCACTAGTTATTGTTTGAGAACCATTTTGGCCCGTACGCCAAAACTAACTTCAACTCCTTATAACTTCTGAACAAATGATCGTAGAAAGCGTTATAATTTTGTATATTAATCAGCATGTTGCATGCTACAAGAATATATCGATATCATTAGGTGTTGGTTGAGAACCATATTGGAACGCCCGAGAAAATTAACTTGAACTGCTTATAACTTCTGAACAATTGATCGTAGCGAACACAATTATTTGCATTTTAATGAAACATGTTGAATGCTTCAAGAATATGTCGGTTTCACTAGTTGTTGTTTGAGAACCATATTGGCCCGCCCGCGAATATTAAATTGAACTGCTTATAACTTCTGAACAAATAATCGTAGAAAGCGTAATAATTTTTCATATTAATCAGCATGTTGCATGTTACAAGAATATATCTATTTCACTAGTTGTTGGTTGAGAACCATATTGGCCCGACGGCGAAAATTAATTTGAACTGCTTATAACTTCTGAACAAATAATCGTAGAAAGCGTAATAATTTTTCATATTAATCAGCATGTTGCATGCTACAAGAATATATCGATTTTACTAGTTGTTGGTTGAAAAACATATTGGCCCGCCCGCGAAAATCAACTTGAACTGCTTAGAACTTCTGAACAGTTGATCGTAGAGATCACAATTATTATCATTTTAATCTAACATGTTGTATGCTACAAGAATATGTCGGTTTCACTAGTTATTGTTTGAGAACCATTTTGGCCCGCCCGCCAAAACTAACATCAATTCCTTATAACTTCTGAACAAATGATCGTAGAGAGCGTTATAATTTTGTATATTTATCAGCATGTTGCATGCTACAAGAATATATCGATTTCATTGGTTGTTGGTTGAGAACAATATTGGACCGCCCGCGAAAATTAACTTGAACTGCTTATAACTTCTTAACAATTAATCGTAGCGAACACAATTATTTGCATTTTAATGAAACATGTTGAATGCTTCAAGAATATGTCGGTTTCACTAGTTTTGTTTTTCAAAACCATATTGGCCCGCCCGCGAATATTAAATTGAACTGCTTATCTTCTGAACAAATAATCGTAGAGAGCGAAATAAATTTGCATATTAATCAGCATGTTGCATGCTACAAGAATATATCGATTTCACTAGTTGTTGGTTGAGAACCTTATTGGCCCGCCCGCGAAAATTAATTTGAACTGCTTATAACTTCTGAACAAATAATCGTAGAAAGCGTAATAATTTTTCATATTAATCAGCATGTTGCATGCTACAAGAATATATCGATTTCACTAGTTGTTGTTTGAGAAATATAATGGCCTGCCCGCGAAAATTAACTTGAACTGCTTATAACTTCTGAACAATTGATTGTAGAGCACACAATTATTTGCATTTCAATCAAACATGTTGTATGCTACAAGAATATGTCGGTTTCACTAGTTATTATTTGAGAACCATTTTGGCCCGCACGCCAAAACTAACTTCAACTCCTTATAACTTCTGAACAAATGATCGTAGGGAGCGTAATAATTTTGCATATCAATCAGCATGTTGCATGCTACAAGAATATGTCGGTTTCACTAGTTGTTTTTAGAAAACCATATTGGTCCGCCCGCGAGTATTAACTTGAACTGTCTATAACTTCTGAACAATTGATCGTAGCGAACACAATTATTTGCATTTTAATGAAACATGTTGAATGCTTCAAGAATATGGCGGTTTCACTAGTTGTTGTTTGAGAACCACATTGGCCCGCTTGCGAGTATTAACTTGAACTGTTTATGACTTCTGAACAAATGATCCTAGAGAGCGTAATAAATTTGCATATTAATCAGCATGTTGCATGCTACAAGAATATATCGATTTCACTAGTTGTTGGTTGAAGAACATATTGGCCCGCCCGCGAAAATCAACTTGAACTGCTTATAACTTCTGAACAATTGATAGTAGAGATCACAATTATTTGCTTTTTAATCTAACATGTTGTATGCTACAAGAATATGTCAGTTTCACTAGTTATTGTTTGAGAACCATATTGGCCCGCCCGCGAGTATTAAAATGAACTGCTTATAAGTTCTGAGCAAATGATCGTAGAAAACTCGATTGTTTTGCATATTAATAAACATGTAGCTAGCTACAAGAATATATAGATTTCACTAGTTATTGTTTGAGAACCATGTTGGCCCACCCGCGAAAACTAATTCAACAGCTTACAATTTCTGAACAAATGATCGTAGAGAACACAATTATTTGCATTTTAATGAAACATGTTGTATGCTACAAGAATATGTCGGTTTTACTATTTGTTTTTTTAGAAACATATTGGCCCGCCCGCGAGTACTGACTTGTTCCGTTTATAACTTCTGAACAAATGATCGTAGTGAGCGTAATAATTTTGCATATTAATCAGCATGTTGCATGCTACAAGAATATATCCATTTCACTAGTTGTTGGTTGAAAAACATATTGGCCCGCCCAAGAAAATCAATTTTAAATGCTTATAACTTCTGAACAATTGATCGTAGAGATCACAATTATTTGCATTTTAATCTAACATGTTGTATGCTACAAGAATATGTCAGTTTCACTAGTTATGGTTTGAGAACCATATTGACCCGCCCTCGAGTATTAAATTGAACTGCTTATAAGTTCTGAGCAAATGATCGTAGAAAGCTCGATTGCTTTGCATATTAATAAACATGTAGCTAGCTACAAGAATATATAGATTTCACTAGTTATTGTTTGAGAACCATGTTGGCCCACCCGCGAAAACTAATTCAACAGCTTACAATTTCTGAACAAACGATCGTAGAGAACACAATTATTTGCATTTTAATGAAACATGTTGTATGCTACAAGAATATGTCGGTTTTACTATTTGTTTTTTTTTAGAACCATATTGGCCCGCCCGCGAGTATTGACTTGTTCTGCTTCTAACTTCTTAACAAATGATCGTAGTGAGCGTAATAATTTTGCATATAAATCAGCATGTTGCATGCTACTAGAATATATCCATTTCACCAGTTGTTGGTTGAGAACCATATTGGCCTGCCCTCGAAAATTAACTTGAACTGCTTATAACTTCTGAATAATTAATCGTAGAGAACACAATTTTTTGCATTTCAATCAAACATGTTGTATGCTACAAGAATATGTCGGTTTCACCAGTTATTGTTGGAGAACCATTTTGTCCCGCCCGCTAAAACTAACTTCAACTCCTTATAACTTCTGAACAAATGATCGTAGAGAGCTTAATAATTTTGCATATTAATCAGCATGTTGCATGCTACAAGAATATATCGATTTCATTAGTTGTTGGTTGAGAACCATATTGGCCCGCCGCTAAAAATAATTTGAACTGCTTATAAAATCTGAACATGTAATCGTAGAAAGCGCAATAAAATTGCATATTAATCAGCATGTTGCATGCTACAAGAATATATCGATTTCATTAGTTGTTTGAGAAATATATTGGCCTGCCCCCGAAAATTAACTTGAACTGCTTATAACTTCTGAACAATTGATCGTAGAGCACACAATTATTTGCATTTTAATGAAACATTTTGAATGCTACAAGAATATGTCGGTTTCACTAGTTGTTTATAGAAAACCATATTGGCCCGCCCGCGAGTATTAACTTGAACTGTTTATAACTTCTGAACAAATGATTATAGAGAGCGTAATAATTTTGCATATTAATCAGCATGTTGCATGCTACAAGAATATATCGATTTCACTAGTTGTTGGTTGAGAACCATACTGGCCCGCCCGCGAGAATCAACTTGAACTGCTTATAACTCCTGAACAATTGATCGAAGAGAGCACAATTATTTGCATTTTAATTAAACATGTAGATAGCTACAAGAATATGTCGGTTTCACTAGTTGTTTTTAGAAAACCATTTTGGCCCACCCGCCAAAACTAATTTCAACTCCTTATAACTTCTGAACAATTGATCGTAGAAAGCGTAATAATTTTGCATATTAAACAGCATGTTGCATGCTACAAGAATATATCGATTTCATTAGTTTTTGGTTGAGAACCATATTTGCCCGCCCGCGAAAATCAACTTGAACTGCTTATAACTCCTGAACAATTGATCGTAGAGCACACAATTATTTGCACTTTAATGAAACATGTTGAATGCTACAAGAATATGTCGGTTTCACTAGTTGTTTTTAGAAAACCATATTGGCCCGTAAGAGAGTATTAACTTGAACTGTTTATAACTTCTGAACAAATGATCCTTGAGAGAGTAATAAATTTGCATATTAATCAGCATGTTGCATGCTACAAGAATATATCGATTTCACTAGTTTTTGGTTGAGAACAATATTGGCCCGCCCGCGAAAATCATCTTGAACTGCTTATAACTCCTGAACAATTGATCGTAGAGAGCACAATTATTTGCATTTTAATGAAACATGTTGAATGCTACAAGAATATGTCAGTTTCACTAGTTGTTATTTGAGAACCATATTGGCCCGCCCGCGAGGATTAACTTGAACTGCTTATAACTTCTGAACAAATGATCGTAGAGAGCGTAAAAAAATTGCATATTAATCAGCATGTTGCATGCTACAAGAATATATCGATTTCACTAGTTGTTGGTTGAAAAACATATTGGCCCGCCCGCGAAAATCAACTTGAACTGCTTATAACTTCTGAACAATTGATCGTAGAGATCACAATTATTATCATTTTAATCTAACATGTTGTATGCTACAAGAATATGTCGGTTTCACTAGTTATTGTTTGAGAACCATTTCGGCCCGTACGCCAAAACTAACTTCAACTCCTTATAACTTCTGAACAAATGATCGTAGAAAGCGTTATAATTTTGTATATTAATCAGCATGTTGCATGCTACAAGAATATATCGATTTCATTGGTTGTTGGTTGAGAACCATATTGGAACGCCCGAGAAAATTAACTTGAACTGCTTATAACTTCTGAACAATTGATCGTAGCGAACACAATTATTTGCATTTTAATGAAACATGTTGAATGCTTCAAGAATATGTCGGTTTCACTAGTTGTTGTTTGAGAACCATATTGGCCCGCCCGCGAATATTAAATTGAACTGCTTATAACTTCTGAACAAATGATCTTAGAGAGCGTAATAAATTTGCAAATTAATCAGCATGTTGCATGCTACAAGAATATATCTATTTCACTAGTTGTTGGTTGAGAACCATATTGGCCCGACGGCGAAAATTAATTTGAACTGCTTATAACTTCTGAACAAATAATCGTAGAAAGCGTAATAATTTTTCATATTAATCAGCATGTTGCATGCTACAAGAATATATCGATTTCACTAGTTGTTGTTTGAGAAATATATTGGCCTGCCCGCGAAAATTAACTTGAACTGCTTATAACTTCTGAACAATTGATTGTAGAGCACACAATTATTTGCATTTCAATCAAACATGTTGTATGCTACAAGAATATGTCGGTTTCACTAGTTATTGTTTGAGAACCATTTTGGCCCGCCCGCCAACACTAAATTCAACTCCTTATAACTTCTGAACAAATGATCGTAGAGAGCGTAATAATTTTGCATATCAATCAGCATGTTGCATGCTACAAGAATATATCGATTTCATTGGTTGTTGGTTGAGAACCATATTGGCCCGCCCGCGAAAATTAACTGGAACTGCTTATAACTTCTGAACAATTGATCGTAGCGAACACAATTATTTGCATTTTAATGAAACATGTTTAATGCTTCAAGAATATGTCGGTTTCACTAGTTGTTGTTTGAGAACCACATTGGCCCGCCCGCGAGTATTAACTTGAACTGTTTATGACTTCTGAACAAATGATCCTAGAGAGCGTAATACATTTGCATATTAATCAACATGTTGCATGCTACAAGAATATATCGATTTCACTAGTTGTTGGTTGAGAACCATATTGGCCCGCCTCAGAAAATATACTTGAACTGCTTATAACTCCTGAAAAATTGATCATAGAGAACACAATTATTTGCATTTTAATGAAACATGTTGAATGCTACAACAATATGTCGGTTTCACTAGTTGTTTTTTAGAAAACCATATTGGCCCGCCAGCGAGTATTACCTTGAACTGTTTATAACTTCGGAACAAATGATCCTAGAGAGCGTAATAAATTTGCATATTAATCAGCATGTTGCATGCTAGAAGAATATATCGATTTCACTAGTTTTTGGTTGAGAACCATATTGGCCCGCCCGAGAAAATCAACTTGAACTGCTTATAACTCCTGAACAATTGATCGTAGAGATCACAATTATTTGCATTTTAATCTAACATGTTGAATGCTACAAGAATATGTCAGTTTCACTAGTTATTGTTTGAGAACCATATTGGCCCGCCCGCGAGTATTAAATTGAACTGCTTATAAGTTCTGAGCAAATGATCGTAGAAAGCTCGATTGTTTTGCATATTAATAAAAATGTAGCTAGCTACAAGGATATATAGATTTCACTAGTTATTGTTTGAGAACCATGTTGGCCCACCCGCGAAAACTAATTCAACAGCTTACAATTTCTGTACAAATGATCGCAGAGAACACAATTATTTGCATTTTAATGAAACATGTTGTATGCTACAAGAATATGTCGGTTTTACTATTTGTTTTTTTAGAAACATATTGGCCCGCCCGCGAGTACTGATTTTTCTGCTTATAACTTCTGAACAAATGATCGTAGTGAGCGTAATAATTTTGCATATTAATCAGCTTGTTGCATGCTACAAGAATATATCCATTTCACTTGTTGTTGGTTGAGAACCATATTGGCCTGCCCGCGAAAATCAACTTGAACTGCTGATAACTCCTGAACAATTGATCGTAGAGAACACAAATTATTTGCATTTTAATGAAACATGTTGAATGCTACAAGAATATGTCGGTTTCACTAGTTGTTTTTAGAAAACCATTTTGGCCCACCCGCCAAAACTAATTTCAACTCCTTATAACTTCTGAACAATTGATCGTAGAAAGCGTAATAATTTTGCATATTAAACAGCATTTTGCATGCTACAAGAATATATCGATTTCATTAGTTTTTGGTTGAGAACCTAAATTGGCCCGCAAGCGAAAATCAACTTGAACTGCTTATAACTCCTGAACAATTGATCGTAGAGAACACAATTATTTGCATTTTAATGAAACATGTTGAATGCAACAAGAATATGTCGGTTTCACTAGTTGTTATTTGAGAACAATATTGGCCCGTCCGCGAGTATTAATTTGAAATGCTTACAACTTCTGAACAAATGATCGTAGAGAGCGTAAAAAAATTGCATATTAATCAGCATGTTGCATGCTACAAGAATATATCGATTTTATTAGTTTTTGGTTGAGAACCATATTGGCCCGCCCGCGAAAATCAACTTGAACTGCTTATAACTCCTGAACAATTGATCGTAGAGCACACAATTATTTGCATTTTAATGAAACATGTTGAATGCTACAAGAATATGTCGGTTTCACTAGTTGTTTTTAGAAAACCATATTGGCCCGTAAGAGAGTATTAACTTGAACTGTTTATAACTTCTGAACAAATGATCCTAGAGAGCGTAATAAATTTGCATATTAATCAGCATGTTGCATGCTACAAGAATATATCGATTTCACTAGTTGCTGGTTGAGAACCATATTGGCCCGCCGCGAAAATCATCTTGAACTGCTTATAACTCCTGAACAATTGATCGTAAACAACACAATTATTTGCATTTTAATGAAACATGTTGAATGCTACAAGAATATGTCGGTTTCACTAGTTGTTTTTAGAAAACCATATTGGCCCGTAAGAGAGTATTAACTTGAACTGTTTATAACTTCTGAACAAATGATCCTAGAGAGCGTAATAAATTTGCATATTAATCAGCATGTTGCATGCTACAAGAATATATCGATTTCATTAGTTGTTTGAGAAATATATTGGCCTGCCCCCGAAAATTAACTTGAACTGCTTATAACTTCTGAACAATTGATCGTAGAGCACACAATTATTTGCATTTTAATGAAACATTTTGAATGCTACAAGAATATGTCGGTTTCACTAGTTGTTTATAGAAAACCATATTGGCCCGCCCGCGAGTATTAACTTGAACTGTTTATAACTTCTGAACAAATGATTATAGAGAGCGTAATAAATTTGCATATTAATCAGCATGTTGCATGCTACAAGAATATATCGATTTCACTAGTTGTTGGTTGAGAACCATACTGGCCCGCCCGCGAGAATCAACTTGAACTGCTTATAACTCCTGAACAATTGATCGTAGAGAGCACAATTATTTGCATTTTAATTAAACATGTAGATAGCTACAAGAATATGTCGGTTTCACTAGTTGTTTTTAGAAAACCATTTTGGCCCACCCGCCAAAACTAATTTCAACTCCTTATAACTTCTGAACAATTGATCGTAGAAAGCGTAATAATTTTGCATATTAAACAGCATGTTGCATGCTACAAGAATATATCGATTTCATTAGTTTTTGGTTGAGAACCATATTTGCCCGCCCGCGAAAATCAACTTGAACTGCTTATAACTCCTGAACAATTGATCGTAGAGAGCACAATTATTTGCATTTTAATGAAACATGTTGAATGCTACAAGAATATGTCAGTTTCACTAGTTGTTATTTGAGAACCATATTGGCCCGCCCGCGAGGATTAACTTGAACTGCTTATTACTTCTGAACAAATGATCGTAGAGAGCGTAAAAAAATTGCATATTAATCAGCATGTTGCATGCTACAAGAATATATCGATTTCACTAGTTGTTGGTTGAAAAACATATTGGCCCGCCCGCGAAAATCAACTTGAACTGCTTATAACTTCTGAACAATTGATCGTAGAGATCACAATTATTATCATTTTAATCTAACATGTTGTATGCTACAAGAATATGTCGGTTTCACTAGTTATTGTTTGAGAACCATTTTGGCCCGTACGCCAAAACTGACTTCAACTCCTTATAACTTCTGAACAAATGATCGTAGAAAGCGTTATAATTTTGTATATTAATCAGAATGTTGCATGCTACAAGAATATATCGATATCATTGGTTGTTGGTTGAGAACCATATTGGAACGCCCGAGAAAATTAACTTGAACTGCTTATAACTTCTGAACAATTGATCGTAGCGAACACAATTATTTGCATTTTAATGAAACATGTTGAATGCTTCAAGAATATGTCGGTTTCACTAGTTGTTGTTTGAGAACCATATTGGCCCGCCCGCGAATATTAAATTGAACTGCTTATAACTTCTGAACAAATAATCGTAGAAAGCGTAATAATTTTTCATATTAATCAGCATGTTGCATGTTACAAGAATATATCTATTTCACTAGTTGTTGGTTGAGAACCATATTGGCCCGACGGCGAAAATTAATTTGAACTGCTTATAACTTCTGAACAAATAATCGTAGAAAGCGTAATAATTTTTCATATTAATCAGCATGTTGCATGCTACAAGAATATATCGATTTTACTAGTTGTTGGTTGAAAAACATATTGGCCCGCCCGCGAAAATCAACTTGAACTGCTTAGAACTTCTGAACAATTGATCGTAGAGATCACAATTATTATCATTTTAATCTAACATGTTGTATGCTACAAGAATATGTCGGTTTCACTAGTTATTGTTTGAGAACCATTTTGGCCCGCCCGCCAAAACTAACATCAATTCCTTATAACTTCTGAACAAATGATCGTAGAGAGCGTTATAATTTTGTATATTTATCAGCATGTTGCATGCTACAAGAATATATCGATTTCATTGGTTGTTGGTTGAGAACAATATTGGACCGCCCGCGAAAATTAACTTGAACTGCTTATAACTTCTTAACAATTAATCGTAGCGAACACAATTATTTGCATTTTAATGAAACATGTTGAATGCTTCAAGAATATGTCGGTTTCACTAGTTTTGTTTTTCAAAACCATATTGGCCCGCCCGCGAATATTAAATTGAACTGCTTATCTTCTGAACAAATAATCGTAGAGAGCGAAATAAATTTGCATATTAATCAGCATGTTGCATGCTACAAGAATATATCGATTTTACTAGTTGTTGGTTGAGAACCTTATTGGCCCGCCCGCGAAAATTAATTTGAACTGCTTATAACTTCTGAACAAATAATCGTAGAAAGCGTAATAATTTTTCATATTAATCAGCATGTTGCATGCTACAAGAATATATCGATTTCACTAGTTGTTGTTTGAAAAATATAATGGCCTGCCCGCGAAAATTAACTTGAACTGCTTATAACTTCTGAACAATTGATTGTAGAGCACACAATTATTTGCATTTCAATCAAACATGTTGTATGCTACAAGAATATGTCGGTTTCACTAGTTATTGTTTGAGAACCATTTTGGCCCGCACGCCAAAACTAACTTCAACTCCTTATAACTTCTGAACAAATGATCGTAGAGAGCGTAATAATTTTGCATATCAATCAGCATGTTGCATGCTACAAGAATATGTCGGTTTCACTAGTTGTTTTTAGAAAACCATATTGGTCCGCCCGCGAGTATTAACTTGAACTGTCTATAACTTCTGAACAATTGATCGTAGAGAACACAATTATTTGCATTTCAATCAAACATGTTGTATGCTACAAGAATATGTCGGTTTCACTAGATATTGTTTGAGAACCATTTTGGCCCGCCCGCCTAAACTAACTTCAACTCCTTATAACTTCTGAACAAAAGATCGTAGAGAGCGTTATAATTTTGCATATTAATCAGCATGTTGTATGCTACAAGAATATATCGATTTCATTGGTTGTTGGTTGAGAACCATATTGGCCCGCCCGCGAAAATTAATTGAACTGCTTATAACTTCTGAACAATTGATCGTAGCGAACACAATTATTTGCATTTTAATGAAACATGTTGAATGCTTCAAGAATATGGCGGTTTCACTAGTTGTTGTTTGAGAACCACATTGGCCCGCTTGCGAGTATTAACTTGAACTGTTTATGACTTCTGAACAAATGATCCTAGAGAGCGTAATAAATTTGCATATTAATCAGCATGTTGCATGCTACAAGAATATATCGATTTCACTAGTTGTTGGTTGAAAAACATATTGGCCCGCCCGCGAAAATCAACTTGAACTGCTTATAACTTCTGAACAATTGATAGTAGAGATCACAATTATTTGCATTTTAATCTAACATGTTGTATGCTACAAGAATATGTCAGTTTCACTAGTTATTGTTTGAGAACCATATTGGCCCGCCCGCGAGTATTAAAATGAACTGCTTATAAGTTCTGAGCAAATGATCGTAGAAAACTCGATTGTTTTGCATATTAATAAACATGTAGCTAGCTACAAGAATATATAGATTTCACTAGTTATTGTTTGAGAACCATGTTGGCCCACCCGCGAAAACTAATTCAACAGCTTACAATTTCTGAACAAATGATCGTAGAGAACACAATTATTTGCATTTTAATGAAACATGTTGTATGCTACAAGAATATGTCGGTTTTACTATTTGTTTTTTTAGAAACATATTGGCCCGCCCGCGAGTACTGACTTGTTCCGTTTATAACTTCAGAACAAATGATCGTAGTGAGCGTAATAATTTCGCATATTAATCAGCATGTTGCATGCTACAAGAATATATCCATTTCACTAGTTGTTGGTTGAAAAACATATTGGCCCGCCCACGAAAATCAATTTTAAATGCCTATAACTTCTGAACAATTGATCGTAGAGATCACAATTATTTGCATTTTAATCTAACATGTTGTATGCTACAAGAATATGTCAGTTTCACTAGTTATGGTTTGAGAACCATATTGACCCGCCCTCGAGTATTAAATTGAACTGCTTATAAGTTCTGAGCAAATGATCGTAGAAAGCTCGATTGCTTTGCATATTAATAAACATGTAGCTAGCTACAAGAATATATAGATTTCACTAGTTATTGTTTGAGAACCATGTTGGCCCACCCGCGAAAACTAATTCAACAGCTTACAATTTCTGAACAAACGATCGTAGAGAACACAATTATTTGCATTTTAATGAAACATGTTGTATGCTACAAGAATATGTCGGTTTTACTATTTGTTTTTTTTTAGAACCATATTGGCCCGCCCGCGAGTATTGACTTGTTCTGCTTCTAACTTCTTAACAAATGATCGTAGTGAGCGTAATAATTTTGCATATAAATCAGCATGTTGCATGCTACTAGAATATATCCATTTCACCAGTTGTTGGTTGAGAACCATATTGGCCTGCCCTCGAAAATTAACTTGAACTGCTTATAACTTCTGAATAATTAATCGTAGAGAACACAATTATTTGCATTTCAATCAAACATGTTGTATGCTACAAGAATATGTCGGTTTCACTAGTTATTGTTGGAGAACCATTTTGTCCCGCCCGCTAAAACTAATTTCAACTCCTTATAACTTCTGAACAAATGATCGTAGAGAGCTTAATAATTTTGCATATTAATCAGCATGTTGCATGCTACAAGAATATATCGATTTCATTAGTTGTTGGTTGAGAACCATATTGGCCCGCCGCGAAAAATAATTTGAACTGCTTATAAAATCTGAACATGTAATCGTAGAAAGCGCAATAAAATTGCATATTAATCAGCATGTTGCATGCTACAAGAATATATCGATTTCATTAGTTGTTTGAGAAATATATTGGCCTGCCCCCGAAAATTAACTTGAACTGCTTATAACTTCTGAACAATTGATCGTAGAGCACACAATTATTTGCATTTTAATGAAACATTTTGAATGCTACAAGAATATGTCGGTTTCACTAGTTGTTTATAGAAAACCATATTGGCCCGCCCGCGAGTATTAACTTGAACTGTTTATAACTTCTGAACAAATGATTATAGAGAGCGTAATAAATTTGCATATTAATCAGCATGTTGCATGCTACAAGAATGTATCGATTTCACTAGTTGTTGTTTGAGAAATATAATGGCCTGCCCGCGAAAATTAACTTGAACTGCTTATAACTTCTGAACAATTGATTGTAGAGCACACAATTATTTGCATTTCAATCAAACATGTTGTATGCTACAAGAATATGTCGGTTTCACTAGTTATTGTTTGAGAACCATTTTGGCCCGCACGCCAAAACTAACTTCAACTCCTTATAACTTCTGAACAAATGATCGTAGAGAGCGTAATAATTTTGCATATCAATCAGCATGTTGCATGCTACAAGAATATGTCGGTTTCACTAGTTGTTTTTAGAAAACCATATTGGTCCGCCCGCGAGTATTAACTAGAACTGTCTATAACTTCTGAACAATTGATCGTAGAGAACACAATTATTTGCATTTCAATCAAACATGTTGTATGCTACAAGAATATGTCGGTTTCACTAGATATTGTTTGAGAACCATTTTGGCCCGCCCGCCTAAACTAACTTCAACTCCTTATAACTTCTGAACAAAAGATCGTAGAGAGCGTTATAATTTTGCATATTAATCAGCATATTGTATGCTACAAGAATATATCGATTTCATTGGTTGTTCGTTGAGAACCATATTGGCCTGCCCGCGAAAATTAATTGAACTGCTTATAACTTCTGAACAATTGATCGTAGCGAACACAATTATTTGCATTTTAATGAAACATGTTGAATGCTTCAAGAATATGGCGGTTTCACTAGTTGTTGTTTGAGAACCACATTGGCCCGCTTGCGAGTATTAACTTGAACTGTTTATGACTTCTGAACAAATGATCCTAGAGAGCGTAATAAATTTGCATATTAATCAGCATGTTGCATGCTACAAGAATATATCGATTTCACTAGTTGTTGGTTGAAAAACATATTGGCCCGCCCGCGAAAATCAACTTGAACTGCTTATAACTTCTGAACAATTGATAGTAGAGATCACAATTATTTGCATTTTAATCTAACATGTTGTATGCTACAAGAATATGTCAGTTTCACTAGTTATTGTTTGAGAACCATATTGGCCCGCCCGCGAGTATTAAAATGAACTGCTTATAAGTTCTGAGCAAATGATCGTAGAAAACTCGATTGTTTTGCATATTAATAAACATGTAGCTAGCTACAAGAATATATAGATTTCACTAGTTATTGTTTGAGAACCATGTTGGCCCACCCGCTAAAACTAATTCAACAGCTTACAATTTCTGAACAAATGATCTTAGAGAACACAATTATTTGCATTTTAATGAAACATGTTGTATGCTACAAGAATATGTCGGTTTTACTATTTGTTTTTTTAGAAACATATTGGCCCGCCCGCGAGTACTGACTTGTTCCGTTTATAACTTCTGAACAAATGATCGTTGTGAGCGTAATAATTTCGCATATTAATCAGCATGTTGCATGCTACAAGAATATATCCATTTCACTAGTTGTTGGTTGAAAAACATATTGGCCCGCCCACGAAAATCAATTTTAAATGCCTATAACTTCTGAACAATTGATCGTAGAGATCACAATTATTTGCATTTTAATCTAACATGTTGTATGCTACAAGAATATGTCAGTTTCACTAGTTATGGTTTGAGAACCATATTGACCCGCCCTCGAGTATTAAATTGAACTGCTTATAAGTTCTGAGCAAATGATCGTAGAAAGCTCGATTGCTTTGCATATTAATAAACATGTAGCTAGCTACAAGAATATATAGATTTCACTAGTTATTGTTTGAGAACCATGTTGGCCCACCCGCGAAAACTAATTCAACAGCTTACAATTTCTGAACAAACGATCGTAGAGAACACAATTATTTGCATTTTAATGAAACATGTTGTATGCTACAAGAATATGTCGGTTTTACTATTTGTTTTTTTTTAGAACCATATTGGCCCGCCCGCGAGTATTGACTTGTTCTGCTTCTAACTTCTTAACAAATGATCGTAGTGAGCGTAATAATTTTGCATATAAATCAGCATGTTGCATGCTACTAGAATATATCCATTTCACCAGTTGTTGGTTGAGAACCATATTGGCCTGCCCTCGAAAATTAACTTGAACTGCTTATAACTTCTGAATAATTAATCGTAGAGAACACAATTATTTGCATTTCAATCAAACATGTTGTATGCTACAAGAATATGTCGGTTTCACTAGTTATTGTTGGAGAACCATTTTGTCCCGCCCGCTAAAACTAACTTCAACTCCTAATAACTTCTGAACAAATGATCGTAGAGAGCTTAATAATTTTGCATATTAATCAGCATGTTGCATGCTACAAGAATATATCGATTTCATTAGTTGTTGGTTGAGAACCATATTGGCCCGCCGCGAAAAATAATTTGAACTGCTTATAAAATCTGAACATGTAATCGTAGAAAGCGCAATAAAATTGCATATTAATCAGCATGTTGCATGCTACAAGAATATATCGATTTCATTAGTTGTTTGAGAAATATATTGGCCTGCCCCCGAAAATTAACTTGAACTGCTTATAACTTCTGAACAATTGATCGTAGAGCACACAATTATTTGCATTTTAATGAAACATTTTGAATGCTACAAGAATATGTCGGTTTCACTAGTTGTTTATAGAAAACCATATTGGCCCGCCCGCGAGTATTAACTTGAACTGTTTATAACTTCTGAACAAATGACTATAGAGAGCGTAATAAATTTGCATATTAATCAGCATGTTGCATGCTACAAGAATATATCGATTTCACTAGTTGTTGGTTGAGAACCATACTGGCCCGCCCGCGAGAATCAACTTGAACTGCTTATAACTCCTGAACAATTGATCGTAGAGAGCACAATTATTTGCATTTTAATTAAACATGTAGATAGCTACAAGAATATGTCGGTTTCACTAGTTGTTTTTAGAAAACCATTTTGGCCCACCCGCCAAAACTAATTTCAACTCCTTATAACTTCTGAACAATTGATCGTAGAAAGCGTAATAATTTTGCATATTAAACAGCATGTTGCATGCTACAAGAATATATCGATTTCATTAGTTTTTGGTTGAGAACCATATTTGCCCGCCCGCGAAAATCAACTTGAACTGCTTATAACTCCTGAACAATTGATCGTAGAGAGCACAATTATTTGCATTTTAATGAAACATGTTGAATGCTACAAGAATATGTCAGTTTCACTAGTTGTTATTTGAGAACCATATTGGCCCGCCCGCGAGGATTAACTTGAACTGCTTATAACTTCTGAACAAATGATCGTAGAGAGCGTAAAAAAATTGCATATTAATCAGCATGTTGCATGCTACAAGAATATATCGATTTCACTAGTTGTTGGTTGAAAAACATATTGGCCCGCCCGCGAAAATCAACTTGAACTGTTTATAACTTCTGAACAATTGATCGTAGAGATCACAATTATTATCATTTTAATCTAACATGTTGTATGCTACAAGAATATGTCGGTTTCACTAGTTATTGTTTGAGAACCATTTCGGCCCGTACGCCAAAACTAACTTCAACTCCTTATAACTTCTGAACAAATGATCTTAGAGAGCGTAATAAATTTGCAAATTAATCAGCATGTTGCATGCTACAAGAATATATCTATTTCACTAGTTGTTGGTTGAGAACCATATTGGCCCGACGGCGAAAATTAATTTGAACTGCTTATAACTTCTGAACAAATAATCGTAGAAAGCGTAATAATTTTTCATATTAATCAGCATGTTGCATGCTACAAGAATATATCGATTTCACTAGTTGTTGTTTGAGAAATATATTGGCCTGCCCGCGAAAATTAACTTGAACTGCTTATAACTTCTGAACAATTGATTGTAGAGCACACAATTATTTGCATTTCAATCAAACATGTTGTATGCTACAAGAATATGTCGGTTTCACTAGTTATTGTTTGAGAACCATTTTGGCCCGCCCGCCAAAACTAAATTCAACTCCTTATAACTTCTGAACAAATGATCGTAGAGAGCGTAATAATTTTGCATATCAATCAGCATGTTGCATGCTACAAGAATATATCGATTTCATTGGTTGTTGGTTGAGAACCATATTGGCCCGCCCGCGAAAATTAACTTGAACTGCTTATAACTTCTGAACAATTGATCGTAGCGAGCACAATTATTTGCATTTTAATGAAACATGTTTAATGCTTCAAGAATATGTCGGTTTCACTAGTTGTTGTTTGAGAACCACATTGGCCCGCCCGCGAGTATTAACTTGAACTGTTTATGACTTCTGAACAAATGATCCTAGAGAGCGTAATAAATTTGCATATTAATCAACATGTTGCATGCTACAAGAATATATCGATTTCACTAGTTGTTGGTTGAGAACCATATTGGCCCGCCTCTGAAAATATACTTGAACTGCTTATAACTCCTGAAAAATTGATCATAGAGAACACAATTATTTGCATTTTAATGAAACATGTTGAATGCTACAACAATATGTCGGTTTCACTAGTTGTTTTTTAGAAAACCATATTGGCCCGCCAGCGAGTATTACCTTGAACTGTTTATAACTTCGGAACAAATGATCCTAGAGAGCGTAATAAATTTGCATATTAATCAGCATGTTGCATGCTAGAAGAATATATCGATTTCACTAGTTTTTGGTTGAGAACCATATTGGCCCGCCCGAGAAAATCAACTTGAACTGCTTATAACTCCTGAACAATTGATCGTAGAGATCACAATTATTTGCATTTCAATCTAACATGTTGAATGCTACAAGAATATGTCAGTTTCACTAGTTATTGTTTGAGAACCATATTGGCCCGCCCGCGAGTATTAAATTGAACTGCTTATAAGTTCTGAGCAAATGATCGTAGAAAGCTCGATTGTTTTGCATATTAATAAAAATGTAGCTAGCTACAAGGATATATAGATTTCACTAGTTATTGTTTGAGAACCATGTTGGCCCACCCGCGAAAACTAATTCAACAGCTCACAATTTCTGTACAAATGATCGCAGAGAACACAATTATTTGCATTTTAATGAAACATGTTGTATGCTACAAGAATATGTCGGTTTTACTATTTGTTTTTTTAGAAACATATTGGCCCGCCCGCGAGTACTGATTTTTCTGCTTATAACTTCTGAACAAATGATCGTAGTGAGCGTAATAATTTTGCATATTAATCAGCTTGTTGCATGCTACAAGAATATATCCATTTCACTTGTTGTTGGTTGAGAACCATATTGGCCTGCCCGCGAAAATCAACTTGAACTGCTGATAACTCCTGAACAATTGATCGTAGAGAACACAATTATTTGCATTTTAATGAAACATGTTGAATGCTACAAGAATATGTCGGTTTCACTAGTTGTTTTTAGAAAACCATTTTGGCCCACCCGCCAAAACTAATTTCAACTCCTTATAACTTCTGAACAATTGATCGTAGAAAGCGTAATAATTTTGCATATTAAACAGCATTTTGCATGCTACAAGAATATATCGATTTCATTAGTTTTTGGTTGAGAACCTAAATTGGCCCGCAAGCGAAAATCAACTTGAACTGCTTATAACTCCTGAACAATTGATCGTAGAGAACACAATTATTTGCATTTTAATGAAACATGTTGAATGCTACAAGAATATGTCGGTTTCACTAGTTGTTATTTGAGAACAATATTGGCCCGTCCGCGAGTATTAATTTGAAATGCTTACAACTTCTGAACAAATGATCGTAGAGAGCGTAAAAAAATTGCATATTAATCAGCATGTTGCATGCTACAAGAATATATCGATTTTATTAGTTTTTGGTTGAGAACCATATTGGCCCGCCCGCGAAAATCAACTTGAACTGCTTATAACTCCTGAACAATTGATCGTAGAGCACACAATTATTTGCATTTTAATGAAACATGTTGAATGCTACAAGAATATGTCGGTTTCACTAGTTGTTTTTAGAAAACCATATTGGCCCGTAAGAGAGTATTAACTTGAACTGTTTATAACTTCTGAACAAATGATCGTAGAAAGCGTAATAATTTTGCATATTAAACAGCATTTTGCATGCTACAAGAATATATCGATTTTATTAGTTTTTGGTTGAGAACCATATTGGCCCGCCCGCGAAAATCATCTTGAACTGCTTATAACTCCTGAACAATTGATCGTAGAGCACACAATTATTTGCATTTTAATGAAACATGTTGAATGCTACAAGAATATGTCAGTTTCACTAGTTGTTATTTGAGAACCATATTTGCCCGCCCGCGAGTATTAACTTGAACTGCTTATAACTTCTGAAAAAATGATCGTAGAGAGCGTAAAAAATTTGCATATTAATCAGCATGTTGCATGGTACAAGAATATATCGATTTAACTAGTTGTTGGTTGAAAAACATATTGGCCCGCCCGCGAAAATCAACTTGAACTGCTTATAACTTCTGAAAAATTGATCGTACAGATCACAGTTTTTATCATTTTAATCTAACATGTTGTATGCTACAAGAATATGTCGGTTTCACTAGTTATTGTTTGAGAACCATTTTGGCCCGCCCGCCAAAACTAACTTCAACTCCTTATAACTTCTGAACAAATGATCGTAGAGAGCGTTATAATTTTGTATATTAATCAGCATGTTGCATGCTACAAGAATATATCGATTTCATGGGTTGTTGGTTGAGAACCATATTGGCCCGCCCGCTAAAATTAACTTGAACTGCTTATAACTTCTGAACAATTGATCGTAGCGAACACAATTTTTTGCATTTTAATGAAACATGTTGAATGCTTCAAGAATATGTCGGTTTCACTAGTTGTTGTTTGAGAACCATATTGGCCCGCCCGCGAATATTAAATTGAACTGCTTATAACTTCTGAACAAATAATCGTAGAAAGCGTAATATTTTTTCATATTAATCAGCATGTTGCATGCTACAAGAATATATCGATTTCACTTGTTGTTGGTTGAGAACCATATTGGCCCGCCCGCGAAAACCAACTTGAACTGCTTATAACTCCTGAACAATTGATCGTAGAGACCACAATTATTTGCATTTTAATGAAACATGTTGAATGCCACAAGAATATGTCGGTTTCACTAGTTGTTTTTAGAAAACCATATTGGCCCGCCCGCGAGTATTAACTTCAACTGTTTATAACTTCTGAACAAATGATCCTAGAGAGCGTAATAAATTTGCATATTAATCAGCATGTTGCATGCTACAAGAATATGCCGGTTTCACTAGTTGTTTTTAGAAAACCATATTGGTCCGTCCGCGAGTATTAACTTGAACTGTCTATAACTTCTGAACAATTGATCGTAGAGAACACAAATATTTGCATTTCAATCAAACATGTTGTATGTTACAAGAATATGTCGGTTTCACTAGATATTGTTTGAGAACCATTTTGGCCCGCCCTCCAGAACTAAATTCAACTCCTTATAACTTCTGAACAAAAGATCGTAGAGAGCGTTATAATTTTGCATATTAATCAGCATGTTGCATGCTACAAGAATATATCGATTTCATTGGTTTTTGGTTGAGAACCATATTGGCCCGCCCGAGAAAATCAAATTGAACTGCTTATAACTCCTGAACAATTGATCGTAGAGATCACAATTATTTGCATTTTAATCTAACATGTTGAATGCTACAAGAATATGTCAGTTTCACTAGTTATTGTTTGAGAACCATATTGGCCCGCCCGCGAGTATTAAATTGAACTGCTTATAAGTTCTGAGCAAATGATCGTTGAAAGCTCGATTGTTTTGCATATTAATAAAAATGTAGCTAGCTACAAGGATATATAGATTTCACTAGTTATTGTTTGAGAACCATGTTGGCCCACCCGCGAAAACTAATTCAACAGCTTACAATTTCTGAACAAATGATCGTAGAGAACACAATTATTTGCATTTTAATGAAACATGTTGTATGCTACAAGAATATGTCGGTTTTACTATTTGTTTTTTTAGAAACATATTGGCCCGCCCGCGAGTACTGATTTGTTCTGCTTATAACTTCTGAACAAATGATCGTAGTGAGCGTAATAATTTTGCATATTAATCAGCTTGTTGCATGCTACAAGAATATATCCATTTCACTTGTTGTTGGTTGAGAACCATATTGGCCCGCCCGCGAAAATCAACTTGAACTGCTGATAACTCCTGAACAATTGATCGTAGAGAACACAATTATTTGCATTTTAATGAAACATGTTGAATGCTACAAGAATATGTCGGTTTCACTAGTTGTTTTTAGAAAACCATTTTGGCCCACCCGCCAAAACTAATTTCAACTCCTTATAACTTCTGAACAATTGATCGTAGAAAGAGTAATAATTTTGCATATTAAACAGCATTTTGCATGCTACAAGAATATATCGATTTCATTAGTTTTTGGTTGAGAACCTAAATTGGCCCGCAAGCGAAAATCAACTTGAACTGCTTATAACTCCTGAACAATTGATCGTAGAGAACACAATTATTTGCATTTTAATGAAACATGTTGAATGCTACAAGAATATGTCGGTTTCACTAGTTGTTATTTGAGAACAATATTGGCCCGTCCGCGAGTATTAATTTGAAATGCTTACAACTTCTGAACAAATGATCGTAGAGAGCGTAAAAAAATTGCATATTAATCAGCATGTTGCATGCTACAAGAATATATCGATTTTATTAGTTTTTGGTTGAGAACCATATTGGCCCGCCCGCGAAAATCAACTTGAACTGCTTATAACTCCTGAACAATTGATCGTAGAGCACACAATTATTTGCATTTTAATGAAACATGTTGAATGCTACATGAATATGTCGGTTTCACTAGTTGTTTTTAGAAAACCATATTGGCCCGTAAGAGAGTATTAACTTGAACTGTTTATAACTTCTGAACAAATGATCCTAGGGAGCGTAATAAATTTGCATATTAATCAGCATGTTGCATGCTACAAGAATATATCGATTTCACTAGTTGCTGGTTGAGAACCATATTGGCCCGCCCGCGAAAATCATCTTGAACTGCTTATAACTCCTGAACAATTGATCGTAAACAACACAATTATTTGCATTTTAATGAAACATGTTGAATGCTACAAGAATATGTCAGTTTCACTAGTTGTTATTTGAGAACCATATTGGCCCGCCCGCGAATATTAACTTGAACTGCTTATAACTTCTGAACAAATGATCGTAGAGAGCGTAAAAAAATTGCATATTAATCAGCATGTTGCATGGTACAAGAATATATCGATTTAACTAGTTGTTGGTTGAAAAACATATTGGCCCGCCCGCGAAAATCAACTTGAACTGCTTATAACTTCTGAACAATTGATCGTAGAGATCACAGTTTTTATCATTTTAATCTAACATGTTGTATGCTACAAGAATATGTCGGTTTCACTAGTTATTGTTTGAGAACCATTTTGGTCCGCCCGCCAAAACTAACTTCAACTCCTTATAACTTCTGAACAAATGATCGTAGAGAGCGTTATAATTTTGTATATTAATCAGCATGTTGCATGCTACAAGAATATATCGATTTCATGGGTTGTTGGTTGAGAACCATATTGGCCCGCCCGCTAAAATTAACTTGAACTGCTTATAACTTCTGAACAATTGATCGTAGCGAACACAATTATTTGCATTTTAATGAAACATGTTGAATGCTTCAAGAATATGTCGGTTTCATTAGTTGTTGTTTGAGAACCATATTGGCGCGCCCGCGAATATTAAATTTGATCTGCTTATAACTTCTGAACAAATGATCTTAGAGAGCGTAATAAATTTGCATATTAATCAGCATGTTGCAAGCTACAAAAATATATCGATTTCACTAGTTGTTGGTTGAGAACCATATTGGCCCCTCCGCGAAAATTAATTTGAACTGCTTATAACTTCTGAACAAATAATCGTAGAAAGCGTAATAATTTTTCATATTAATCAGCATGTTGCATGCTACAAGAATATATCGATTTCACTAGTTGTTGTTTGAGAAATATATTGGCCTGTACGCGAAAATTAACTTTAACTGCTTATAACTTCTGAACAATTGATTGTAGAGCACACAATTATTTGCATTTCAATCAAACATGTTGTATGCTACAAGAATATGTCGGTTTCACTAGTTATTGTTTGAGAACCATTTTGGCCCGCCCGCCAAAACTAACTTCAACTCTTTATAACTTCTGAACAAATGATCGTAGAGAGCGTAATAATTTTGCATATCAATCAGCATGTTGCATGCTACAAGAATATATCAATTTCATTGGTTGTTGGTTGAGAACCATATTGGCCCGCCAGCGAAAATCAACTTGAACTGCTTATAACTAATGAACAATTGATCGTAGAGACCACAATTAATAGCATTTCAATCAAACATGTTGTATGCAACAAGAATATATCGGTTTCACTAGTTGTTTTTAGAAAACCATATTGGCCCGCCCGCGAGTATTAACTTAAACTGTTTATAACTTCTGAACAAATGATCCTAGAGAGCGCAATAAATTTGCATATTAATCAGCATGTTGCATGCTAAAAGAATATATTGATTTCACAAGTTGTTGGTTGAGAACCATATTGGCCCGCCCGCGAAAATTAACTTGAACTGCTTATAACTTCTGAACAATTGATCGTAGCGAACACAATTTTTGCATTTTAATGAAACATGTTTAATGCTTCAAGAATATGTCGGTTTCACTAGTTGTTGTTTGAGAACCACATTGGCCCGCCCGCGAGTATTAACTTGAACTGTTTATGACTTCTGAACAAATGATCCTAGAGAGCGTAATAAATTTGCATATTAATCAGCATGTTGCATGCTACAAGAATATATCGATTTCACTAGTTGTTGGTTGAGAACCATATTGGCCCGCCTCTGAAAATCAACTTGAACTGCTTATAACTCCTGAAAAATTGATCATAGAGAACACAATTATTTGCATTTTAATGAAACATGTTGAATGCTACAACAATATGTCGGTTTCACTAGTTGTTTTTTAGAAAACCATATTGGCCCGCCCGCGAGTATTACCTTGAACTGTTTATAACTTCGGAACAAATGATCCTAGAGAGCGTAATAAATTTGCATATTAATCAGCATGTTGCATGCTAGAAGAATATATCGATTTCACTAGTATTTGGTTGAGTACCATATTGGACCGCCCGAGAAAATCAACTTGAACTGCTTATAACTCCTGAACAATTGATCGTAGAGATCACAATTATTTGCATTTTAATCTAACATGTTGAATGCTACAAGAATATGTCAGTTTCACTAGTTATTGTTTGAGAACCATATTGGCCCGCCCGCGTGTATTAAATTGAACTGCTTATAAGTTCTGAGCAAATGATCGTAGAAAGCTCGATTGTTTTGCATATTAATAAACATGTAGCTAGCTACAAGGATATATAGATTTCACTAGTTTTTGTTTGAGAACCATGTTGGCCCACCCGCGAAAACTAATTCAACAGCTTACAATTTCTGAACAAATGATCGTAGAGAACACAATTATTTGCATTTTAATGAAACATGTTGTATGCTACAAGAATATGTCGGTTTTACTATTTGTTTTTTTAGAAACATATTGGCCCGCCCGCGAGTACTGATTTGTTCTGCTTATAACTTCTGAACAAATGATCGTAGTGAGCGTAATAATTTTGCATATTAATCAGCTTGTTGCATGCTACAAGAATATATCCATTTCACTTGTTGTTGGTTGAGAACCATATTGGCCCGCAAGCGAAAATCAACTTGAACTGCTTATAACTCCTGAACAATTGATCGTAGAGAACACAATTATTTGCATTTTAATGAAACATGTTGAATGCTACAAGAATATGTCGGTTTCACTAGTTGTTATTTGAGAACAATATTGGCCCGTCCGCGAGTATTAATTTGAAATGCTTACAACTTCTGAACAAATGATCGTAGAGAGCGTAAAAAAATTGCATATTAATCAGCATGTTGCATGCTACAAGAATATATCGATTTTATTAGTTTTTGGTTGAGAACCATATTGGCCCGCCCGCGAAAATCAACTTGAACTGCTTATAACTCCTGAACAATTGATCGTAGAGCACACAATTATTTGCATTTTAATGAAACATGTTGAATGCTACAAGAATATGTCGGTTTCACTAGTTGTTTTTAGAAAACCACATTGGCCCGTAAGAGAGTATTAACTTGAACTGTTTATAACTTCTGAACAAATGATCCTAGAGAGCGTAATAAATTTGCATATTAATCAGCATGTTGCATGCTACAAGAATACATCGATTTCACTAGTTGCTGGTTTAGAACCATATTGGCCCGCCCGCGAAAATCATCTTGAACTGCTTATAACTCCTGAACAATTGATCGTAAACAACACAATTATTTGCATTTTAATGAAACATGTTGAATGCTACAAGAATATGTCAGTTTCACTAGTTGTTATTTGAGAACCATATTGGCCCGCCCGCGAGTATTAACTTGAACTGCTTATAACTTCTGAACAAATGATCGTAGAGAGCGTAAAAAAATTGCATATTAATCAGCATGTTGCATGGTACAAGAATATATCGATTTAACTAGTTGTTGGTTGAAAAACATATTGGCCCGCCCGCGAAAATCAACTTGAACTGCTTATAACTTCTGAACAATTGATCGTAGAGATCACAGTTTTTATCATTTTAATCTAACATGTATGCTACAAGAATATGTCGGTTTCACTAGTTATTGTTTGAGAACCATTTTGGCCCGCCCGCCAAAACTAACTTCAACTCCTTATAACTTCTGAACAAATGATCGTAGAGAGCGTTATAATTTTGTATATTAATCAGCATGTTGCATGCTACAAGAATATATCGATTTCATGGGTTGTTGGTTGAGAACCATATTGGCCCGCCCGCTAAAATTAATTTGAACTGCTTATAACTTCTGAACAATTGATCGTAGCAAACACAATTATTTGCATTTTAATGAAACATGTTGAATGCTTCAAGAATATGTCGGTTTCACTAGTTGTTGTTTGAGAACCATATTGGCCCGCCCGCGAATATTAAATTGAACTGCTTATAACTTCTGAACAAATGATCTTAGAGAGCGTAATAAATTTGCATATTAATCAGCATGTTGCAAGCTACAAAAATATATCGATTTCACTAGTTGTTGGTTGAGAACCATATTGGCCCGTCCGCGAAAATTAATTTGAACTGCTTATAACTTCTGAAAAAATAATCGTAGAAAGTGTAATAATTTTTCATATTAATCAGCATGTTGCATGCTACAAGAATATATCGATTTCACTAGTTGTTGTTTGAGAAATATGTTGGCCTGCCCGCGAAAATTAACTTGAACTGCTTATAACTTCTGAACAATTGATTGTAGAGCACACAATTATTTGCATTTCAATCAAACATGTTGTATGCTACAAGAATATGTCGGTTTCACTAGTTATTGTTTGAGAACCATTTTGGCCCGCCCGCCAAAACTAACTTCAACTCTTTATAACTTCTGAACAAATGATCGTAGAGAGCGTAATAATTTTGCATATCAATCAGCATGTTGCATGCTACAAGAATATATCAATTTCATTGGTTGTTGGTTGAGAACCATATTGGCCCGCCAGCGAAAATCAACTTGAACTGCTTATAACTAATGAACATTTGATCGTAGAGACCACAATTAATAGCATTTCAATCAAACATGTTGTATGCAACAAGAATATATCGGTTTCACTAGTTGTTTTTAGAAAACCATATTGGCCCGCCCGCGAGTATTAACTTAAACTGTTTATAACTTCTGAACAAATGATCCTAGAGAGCGCAATAAATTTGCATATTAATCAGCATGTTGCATGCTACAAGAATATATAGATTTCACAAGTTGTTGGTTGAGAACCATATTGGCCCGCCCACGAAAATCAACTTGAACTGCTTATAACTTTTGAACAATTGATCGTAGAGACCACAATTATTTGCATTTTAATGAAACATGTTGAATGCAACAAGAATATGTCGGTTTCACTAGTTGTTTTTAGAAAACCATATTGGCCCGCCCGCGAGTATTAACTTGAACTGTTTATAACTTCTGAACAAATGATCCTAGAGAGCGTAATAAATTTGCATATTAATCAGCATGTTGCATGCTACAAGAATATGTCGGTTTCATTAGTTGTTTTTAGAAAACCATATTGGTCCGCCCGCGATTATTAACTTGAACTGTCTATAACTTCTGAACAATTGATCGTAGAGAACACAATTATTTGCATTTCAATTAAACATGTTGTATGCTACAAGAAAATGTCGGTTTCACTAGATATTGTTTGAGAACCATTTTGGCCCGCCCGCCAAAACTAACTTCAACTCCTTATAACTTCTGAACAAAAGATCGTAGAGAGCGTTATAATTTTGCATATTAATCAGCATGTTGCATGCTACAAGAATATATAGATTTCACAAGTTGTTGGTTGAGAACCATATTGGCCCGCCCGCGAAAATCAACTTAAACTGCTTATAACTTCTGAACAATTGATCGTAGCGAACACAATTATTTGCATTTTAATGAAACATGTTGATTGCTTCAAGAATATGTCTGTTTCACTAGTTGTTGTTTGAGAACCACATTGGCCCGTACGCGAGTATTAACTTGAACTGTTTATGACTTCTGAACAAATGATCCTAGAGAGCGTGATATATTTGCATATCAATCAGCATGTTGCATGCTACAAGAATATATCGATTTCACTAGTTGTTGGTTGAGAACCATATTGGCCAGCCCCTGAAAATCAAATTGAACTGCTTATAACTCCTGAAAAATTGATCATAGAGAACACAATTATTTGCATTTTAATGAAACATGTTGAATGCTACAAGAATATGTCGGTTTCACTACTTGTTTTTTTAGAAAACCATATTGGCCCGCCCGCGAGTATTACCTTGAACTGTTTATAACTTCGGAACAAATGATCCTAGAGAGCGTAATAAATTTGCATATTAATCAGCATGTTGCATGCTAGAAGAATATATCGATTTCACTAGTTTTTGGTTGAGAACCATATTGGCCCGCCCGCGAAAATCAACTTGAACTGCTTATAACTCCTGAACAATTGATCGTAGAGACCACAATTATTTGCATTTTTATGAAACATGTTGAATGCCACAAGAATATGTCGGTTTCATTAGTTGTTTTTAGAAAACCATATTGGCCCGCCCGCGAGTATTAACTTCAACTGTTTATAACTTCTGAACAAATGATCCTAGAGAGCGTAATATATTTGCATATTAATCAGCATGTTGCATGCTACAAGAATATGCCGGTTTCACTTGTTGTTTTTAGAAAACCATATTGGTCCGTCCGCGAGTATTAACTTGAACTGTCTATAACTTCTGAACAATTGATCGTAGAGAACACAAATATTTGCATTTCAATCAAACATGTTGTATGTTACAAGAATATGTCGGTTTCACTAGATATTGTTTGAGAACCATTTTGGCCCGCCCGCCAAAACTAAATTCAACTCCTTATAACTTCTGAACAAAAGATCGTAGAGAGCGTTATAATTTTGCATATTAATCAGCATGTTGCATGCTACAAGAATATATCGATTTCATTGGTTGTTGGTTGAGAACCATATTGGCCCGCCCGCGAAAATTAACTTGAACTGCTTATAACTTCTGAACAATTGATCGTAGCGAACACAATTTTTGCATTTTAATGAAACATGTTTAATGCTTCAAGAATATGTCGGTTTCACTAGTTGTTGTTTGAGAACCACATTGGCCCGCCCGCGAGTATTAACTTGAACTGTTTATGACTTCTGAACAAATGATCCTAGAGAGCGTAATAAATTTGCATATTAATCAGCATGTTGCATGCTACAAGAATATATCGATTTCACTAGTTGTTGGTTGAGAACCATATTGGCCCGCCTCTGAAAATCAACTTGAACTGCTTATAACTCCTGAAAAATTGATCATAGAGAACACAATTATTTGCATTTTAATGAAACATGTTGAATGCTACAACAATATGTCGGTTTCACTAGTTGTTTTTTAGAAAACCATATTGGCCCGCCAGCGAGTATTACCTTGAACTGTTTATAACTTCGGAACAAATGATCCTAGAGAGCGTAATAAATTTGCATATTAATCAGCATGTTGCATGCTAGAAGAATATATCGATTTCACTAGTTTTTGGTTGAGAACCATATTGGCCCGCCCGAGAAAATCAACTTGAACTGCTTATAACTCCTGAACAATTGATCGTAGAGATCACAATTATTTGCATTTTAATCTAACATGTTGAATGCTACAAGAATATGTCAGTTTCACTAGTTATTGCTTGAGAACCATATTGGCCCGCCCGCGAGTATTAAATTGAACTGCTTATAAGTTCTGAGCAAATGATCGTAGAAAGCTCGATTGTTTTGCATATTAATAAACATGTAGCTAGCTACAAGGATATATAGATTTCACTAGTTATTGTTTGAGAACCATGTTGGCCCACCCGCGAAAACTAATTCAACAGCTTACAATTTCTGAACAAATGATCGTAGAGAACACAATTATTTGCATTTTAATGAAACATGTTGTATGCTACAAGAATATGTCGGTTTTACAATTTGTTTTCTTAGAAACATATTGGCCCGCCCGCGAGTACTGATTTGTTCTGCTTATAACTTCTGAACAAATGATCGTAGTGAGCGTAATAATTTTGCATATTAATCAGCTTGTTGCATGCTACAAGAATATATCCATTTCACTTGTTGTTGGTTGAGAACCATATTTGCCCGCCCGCGAAAATCAACTTGAACTGCTTATAACTCCTGAACAATTGATCGTAGAGCACACAATTATTTGCATTTTAATGAAACATGTTGAATGCTACAAGAATATGTCGGTTTCACTAGTTGTTTTTAGAAAACCATATTGGCCCGCCCGCGAGTATTAACTTGAACTGCTTATAACTTCTGAACAAATGATCGTAGAGAGCGTAATAAATTTGCATATTAATCAGCATGTTGCAAGCTACAAAAATATATCGATTTCACTAGTTGTTGGTTGAGAACCATATTGGCCCGTTCGCGAAAATTAATTTGAACTGCTTATAACTTCTGAACAAATAATCGTAGAAAGCGTAATAATTTTTCATATTAATCAGCATGTTGCATGCTACAAGAATATATCGATTTCACTAGTGGTTGTTTGAGAAATATATTGGCCTGCCCGCGAAAATTAACTTGAACTGCTTATAACTTCTGAACAATTGATTGTAGAGCACACAATTATTTGCATTTCAATCAAACATGTTGTATGCTACAAGAATATGTCGGTTTCACTAGTTATTGTTTGAGAACCATTTTGGCCCGCCCGCCAAAACTAACTTCAACTCTTTATAACTTCTGAACAAATGATCGTAGAGAGCGTAATTATTTTGCATATCAATCAGCATGTTGCATGCTACAAGAATATATCAATTTCATTGGTTGTTGGTTGAGAACCATATTGGCCCGCCAGCGAAAATCAACTTGAACTGCTTATAACTAATGAACAATTGATCGTAGAGACCACAATTAATAGCATTTCAATCAAACATGTTGTATGCAACAAGAATATATCGGTTTCACTAGTTGTTTTTAGAAAACCATATTGGCCCGCCCGCGAGTATTAACTTAAACTGTTTATAACTTCTGAACAAATGATCCTAGAGAGCGCAATAAATTTGCATATTAATCAGCATGTTGCATGCTACAAGAATATATAGATTTCACAAGTTGTTGGTTGAGAACCATATTGGCCCGCCCGCGAAAATCAACTTGAACTGCTTATAACTCCTGAACAATTGATCGTAGAGACCACAATTATTTGCATTTTAATGAAACATGTTGAATGCAACAAGAATATGTCGGTTTCACTAGTTGTTTTTAGAAAACCATATTGGCCCGCCCGCGAGTATTAACTTGAACTGTTTATAACTTCTGAACAAATGATCCTAGAGAGCGTAATAAATTTGCATATTAATCAGCATGTTGCATGCTACAAGAATATGTCGGTTTCATTAGTTGTTTTTAGAAAACCATATTGGTCCGCCCGCGAGTATTAACTTGAACTGTCTATAACTTCTGAACAATTGATCGTAGCGAACACAATTATTTGCATTTTAATGAAACATGTTGATTGCTTCAAGAATATGTCTGTTTCACTAGTTGTTGTTTGAGAACCATTTTGGCCCGCCCGCCAAAACTAACTTCAACTCCTTATAACTTCTGAACAAATGATCGTAGAGAGCGTTATAATTTTGTATATTAATCAGCATGTTGCATGCTACAAGAATATATCGATTTCATGGGTTGTTGGTTGAGAACCATATTGGCCCGCCCGCGAAAATTAACTTGAACTGCTTATAACTTCTGAACAATTGATCGTAGCGAACACAATTATTTGCATTTTAATGAATTATGTTGAATGCTTCAAGAATATGTCGGTTTCACTAGTTGTTGTTTGAGAACCATATTGGCCCGCCCGCGAATATTAAATTGAACTGCTTATAACTTCTGAACAAATGATCTTAGAGAGCGTAATAAATTTGCATATTAATCAGCATGTTGCATGCTACAAGAATATATCGATTTCACTAGTTGTTGTTTGAGAAATATATTGGCATGCCCGCGAAAATTAACTTGAACTGCTTATAACTTCTGAACAATTGATTGTAGAGCACACAATTATTTGCATTTCAATCAAACATGTTGTACGCTACAAGAATATGTCGGTTTCACTAGTTATTGTTTGAGAACCATTTTGCCCGCCCGCCAAAACTACCTTCAACTCTTTATAACTTCTGAACAAATGATCGTAGAGAGCGTAATAATTTTGCATATCAATCAGCATGTTGCATGCTACAAGAATATATCAATTTCATTGGTTGTTGGTTGAGAACCATATTGGCCCGCCCGCGAAAATCAACTTGAACTGCTTATAACTAATGAACAAATGTTCGTAGAGACCACAATTAATAGCTTTTCAATCAAACATGTTGTATGCAACAAGAATATGTCGGTTTCACTAGTTGTTTTTAGAAAACCATATTGGCCCGCCCGCGAGTATTAACTTGAACTGTTTATAACTTCTGAACAAATGATCCTAGAGAGCGCAATAAATTTGCATATTAATCAGCATGTTGCATGCTACAAGAATATATCGATTTCACTAGTTGTTGGTTGAGAACTATATTGGCCCGCCCGCGAAAATCAATTTGAACTGCTTATAACTCCTGAACAATTGATCGTAGAGACCACAATTATTTGCATTTTAATGAAACATGTTGAATGCAACAAGAATATGTCGGTTTCACTAGTTGTTTTTAGAAAACCATATTGGCCCGCCCGCGAGTATTAACTTGAACTGTTTATAACTTCTGAACAAATGATCCTAGAGAGCGTAATAAATTTGCATATTAATCAGCATGTTGCATGCTACAAGAATATGTCGGTTTCACTAGTTGCTTTTAGAAAACCATATTGGCCCTCCCGCGAATATTAAATTGAACTGCTTATAAGTTCTGAGCAAATGATCGCAGAAAGCTCGATTGTTTTGCATATTAATAAACATGTAGCTAGCTACAAGAATATATAGATTTCACTAGTTATTGTTTGAGAACCATGTTGGATCACCCGCGAAAACTAATTCAACAGTTTACAATTTCTGAACAAATAATCGTAGAAAGCGTAATAAATTTGCATATTAATCAGCATGTTGCATGCTACAAGAATATATCGATTTCACTAGTTGTTGTTTGAGAAATATATTGGCCTGCCCCGAAAATTAACTTGAACTGCTTATAACTTCTGAACAATTGATCGTAGAGCACACAATTATTTGCATTTTAATGAAACATTTTGAATGCTACAAGAATATGTCGGTTTCACTAGTTGTTTTTTTAGAAACATATTGGCCCGCCCGCGAGTATTGACTTGTTCTGTTTATAACTTCTGAACAAATGATCGTAGTGAGCGTAATAATTTTGCATATTAATCAGCATGTTGCATGCTACAAGAATATATCCATTTCACTAGTTGTTGGATGAGAACCATATTGGCCCGCCCTCGAAAATTAACTTGAACTGCTTATAACTTCTGAACAATTGATCGTAGAGATCACAATTATTTGCATTTCAATCTAACATGTTGTATGCTACAAGAATATGTCAGTTTCACTAGTTATTGTTTGAGAACCATATTGGCCCGCCCGCGAATATTAAATTGAACTGCTTATAAGTTCTGAGCAAATGATCGCAGAAAGCTCGATTGTTTTGCATATTAATAAACATGTAGCTAGCTACAAGAATATATAGATTTCACTAGTTATTGTTTGAGAACCATGTTGGCCCACCCGCGAAAACTAATTCAACAGCTTACAATTTCTGAACAAACGATCGTAGAGAACACAATTATTTGCATTTTAATGAAACATGTTGTATGCTACAAGAATATGTCGGTTTCACTAGTTATTGTTTGAGAACCATTTTGTCCCGCCCGCCAAAACTAACTTCAACTCCTTATAACTTCTGAACAAATGATCGTAGAGAGCTTAATAATTTTGCATATTAATCAGCATGTTGCATGCTACAAGAATATATCGATTTCATTAGTTGTTGGTTGAGAACCATATTGGCCCGCCGCGAAAAATAATTTGAACTGCTTATAAAATCTGAACAAGTAATCGTAGAAAGCGCAATAAAATTGCATATTAATCAGCATGTTGCATGCTTCAAGAATATATCGATTTCATTAGTTGTTTGAGAAATATATTGGCCTGCCCGTGAAAATTAACTTGAACTGCTTATAACTTCTGAACAATTGATCGTAGAGCACACAATTATTTGCATTTTAATGAAACATTTTGAATGCTACAAGAATATGTCGGTTTCACTAGCTGTTTATAGAAAACCATATAGGCCCGCCTGCGAGTATTAACTTGAACTGTTTATAACTTCTGAACAAATGATTATAGAGAGCGTAATAAATTTGCATATTAATCAGCATGTTGCATGCTACAAGAATATATCGATTTCACTAGTTGTTGGTTGAGAACCATACTGGCCCGCCCGCGAGAATCAACTTGAACTGCTTATAACTCCTGAACAATTGATCGTAGAGAACACAATTATTTGCATTTTAATGAAACATGTTGAATGCTTCAAGAATATGTCGGTTTCACTAGTTGTTTTTAAAAAAACATTTTGGCCCACCCGCCAAAACTAATTTCAACTCCTTATAACTTCTGAACAATTGATCGTAGAAAGCGTAATAATTTTGCGTATTAAACAGCATGTTGCATGCTACAAGAATATATCGATTTCATTAGTTTTTGGTTGAGAACCATATTGGCCCGCCCGCGAAAATCAACTTGAACTGCTTATAACTCCTGAACAATTGATCGTAGAGATCACAATTATTTGCATTTTAATCTAACATGTTGAATGCTACAAGAATATGTCAGTTTCACTAGTTATTGTTTGAGAACCATATTGGCCCGCCCGCGTGTATTAAATTGAACTGCTTATAAGTTCTGAGCAAATGATCGTAGAAAGCTCGATAGTTTTGCATATTAATAAACATGTAGCTAGCTACAAGGATATATAGATTTCACTAGTTTTTGTTTGAGAACCATGTTGGCCCACCCGCGAAAACTAATTCAACAGCTTACAATTTCTGAACAAATGATCGTAGAGAACACAATTATTTGCATTTTAATGAAACATGTTGTATGCTACAAGAATATGTCGGTTTTACTATTTGTTTTTTTAGAAACATATTGGCCCGCCCGCGAGTACTGATTTGTTCTGCTTATAACTTCTGAACAAATGATCGTAGTGAGCGTAATAATTTTGCATATTAATCAGCTTGTTGCATGCTACAAGAATATATCCATTTCACTTGTTGTTGGTTGAGAACCATATTGGCCCGCAAGCGAAAATCAACTTGAACTGCTTATAACTCCTGAACAATTGATCGTAGAGAACACAATTATTTGCATTTTAATGAAACATGTTGAATGCTACAAGAATATGTCGGTTTCACTAGTTGTTATTTGAGAACAATATTGGCCCGTCCGCGAGTATTAATTTGAAATGCTTACAACTTCTGAACAAATGATCGTAGAGAGCGTAAAAAAATTGCATATTAATCAGCATGTTGCATGCTACAAGAATATATCGATTTTATTAGTTTTTGGTTGAGAACCATATTGGCCCGCCCGCGAAAATCAACTTGAACTGCTTATAACTCCTGAACAATTGATCGTAGAGCACACAATTATTTGCATTTTAATGAAACATGTTGAATGCTACAAGAATATGTCGGTTTCACTAGTTGTTTTTAGAAAACCACATTGGCCCGTAAGAGAGTATTAACTTGAACTGTTTATAACTTCTGAACAAATGATCCTAGAGAGCGTAATAAATTTGCATATTAATCAGCATGTTGCATGCTACAAGAATACATCGATTTCACTAGTTGCTGGTTTAGAACCATATTGGCCCGCCCGCGAAAATCATCTTGAACTGCTTATAACTCCTGAACAATTGATCGTAAACAACACAATTATTTGCATTTTAATGAAACATGTTGAATGCTACAAGAATATGTCAGTTTCACTAGTTGTTATTTGAGAACCATATTGGCCCGCCCGCGAGTATTAACTTGAACTGCTTATAACTTCTGAACAAATGATCGTAGAGAGCGTAAAAAAATTGCATATTAATCAGCATGTTGCATGGTACAAGAATATATCGATTTAACTAGTTGTTGGTTGAAAAACATATTGGCCCGCCCGCGAAAATCAACTTGAACTGCTTATAACTTCTGAACAATTGATCGTAGAGATCACAGTTTTTATCATTTTAATCTAACATGTATGCTACAAGAATATGTCGGTTTCACTAGTTATTGTTTGAGAACCATTTTGGCCCGCCCGCCAAAACTAACTTCAACTCCTTATAACTTCTGAACAAATGATCGTAGAGAGCGTTATAATTTTGTATATTAATCAGCATGTTGCATGCTACAAGAATATATCGATTTCATGGGTTGTTGGTTGAGAACCATATTGGCCCGCCCGCTAAAATTAATTTGAACTGCTTATAACTTCTGAACAATTGATCGTAGCAAACACAATTATTTGCATTTTAATGAAACATGTTGAATGCTTCAAGAATATGTCGGTTTCACTAGTTGTTGTTTGAGAACCATATTGGCCCGCCCGCGAATATTAAATTGAACTGCTTATAACTTCTGAACAAATGATCTTAGAGAGCGTAATAAATTTGCATATTAATCAGCATGTTGCAAGCTACAAAAATATATCGATTTCACTAGTTGTTGGTTGAGAACCATATTGGCCCGTCCGCGAAAATTAATTTGAACTGCTTATAACTTCTGAAAAAATAATCGTAGAAAGTGTAATAATTTTTCATATTAATCAGCATGTTGCATGCTACAAGAATATATCGATTTCACTAGTTGTTGTTTGAGAAATATGTTGGCCTGCCCGCGAAAATTAACTTGAACTGCTTATAACTTCTGAACAATTGATTGTAGAGCACACAATTATTTGCATTTCAATCAAACATGTTGTATGCTACAAGAATATGTCGGTTTCACTAGTTATTGTTTGAGAACCATTTTGGCCCGCCCGCCAAAACTAACTTCAACTCTTTATAACTTCTGAACAAATGATCGTAGAGAGCGTAATAATTTTGCATATCAATCAGCATGTTGCATGCTACAAGAATATATCAATTTCATTGGTTGTTGGTTGAGAACCATATTGGCCCGCCAGCGAAAATCAACTTGAACTGCTTATAACTAATGAACATTTGATCGTAGAGACCACAATTAATAGCATTTCAATCAAACATGTTGTATGCAACAAGAATATATCGGTTTCACTAGTTGTTTTTAGAAAACCATATTGGCCCGCCCGCGAGTATTAACTTAAACTGTTTATAACTTCTGAACAAATGATCCTAGAGAGCGCAATAAATTTGCATATTAATCAGCATGTTGCATGCTACAAGAATATATAGATTTCACAAGTTGTTGGTTGAGAACCATATTGGCCCGCCCACGAAAATCAACTTGAACTGCTTATAACTTTTGAACAATTGATCGTAGAGACCACAATTATTTGCATTTTAATGAAACATTTTGAATGCAACAAGAATATGTCGGTTTCACTAGTTGTTTTTAGAAAACCATATTGGCCCGCCCGCGAGTATTAACTTGAACTGTTTATAACTTCTGAACAAATGATCCTAGAGAGCGTAATAAATTTGCATATTAATCAGCATGTTGCATGCTACAAGAATATGTCGGTTTCATTAGTTGTTTTTAGAAAACCATATTGGTCCGCCCGCGATTATTAACTTGAACTGTCTATAACTTCTGAACAATTGATCGTAGAGAACACAATTATTTGCATTTCAATTAAACATGTTGTATGCTACAAGAAAATGTCGGTTTCACTAGATATTGTTTGAGAACCATTTTGGCCCGCCCGCCAAAACTAACTTCAACTCCTTATAACTTCTGAACAAAAGATCGTAGAGAGCGTTATAATTTTGCATATTAATCAGCATGTTGCATGCTACAAGAATATATAGATTTCACAAGTTGTTGGTTGAGAACCATATTGGCCCGCCCGCGAAAATCAACTTAAACTGCTTATAACTTCTGAACAATTGATCGTAGCGAACACAATTATTTGCATTTTAATGAAACATGTTGATTGCTTCAAGAATATGTCTGTTTCACTAGTTGTTGTTTGAGAACCACATTGGCCCGTACGCGAGTATTAACTTGAACTGTTTATGACTTCTGAACAAATGATCCTAGAGAGCGTGATATATTTGCATATCAATCAGCATGTTGCATGCTACAAGAATATATCGATTTCACTAGTTGTTGGTTGAGAACCATATTGGCCAGCCCCTGAAAATCAAATTGAACTGCTTATAACTCCTGAAAAATTGATCATAGAGAACACAATTATTTGCATTTTAATGAAACATGTTGAATGCTACAAGAATATGTCGGTTTCACTACTTGTTTTTTTAGAAAACCATATTGGCCCGCCCGCGAGTATTACCTTGAACTGTTTATAACTTCGGAACAAATGATCCTAGAGAGCGTAATAAATTTGCATATTAATCAGCATGTTGCATGCTAGAAGAATATATCGATTTCACTAGTTTTTGGTTGAGAACCATATTGGCCCGCCCGCGAAAATCAACTTGAACTGCTTATAACTCCTGAACAATTGATCGTAGAGACCACAATTATTTGCATTTTTATGAAACATGTTGAATGCCACAAGAATATGTCGGTTTCATTAGTTGTTTTTAGAAAACCATATTGGCCCGCCCGCGAGTATTAACTTCAACTGTTTATAACTTCTGAACAAATGATCCTAGAGAGCGTAATATATTTGCATATTAATCAGCATGTTGCATGCTACAAGAATATGCCGGTTTCACTTGTTGTTTTTAGAAAACCATATTGGTCCGTCCGCGAGTATTAACTTGAACTGTCTATAACTTCTGAACAATTGATCGTAGAGAACACAAATATTTGCATTTCAATCAAACATGTTGTATGTTACAAGAATATGTCGGTTTCACTAGATATTGTTTGAGAACCATTTTGGCCCGCCCGCCAAAACTAAATTCAACTCCTTATAACTTCTGAACAAAAGATCGTAGAGAGCGTTATAATTTTGCATATTAATCAGCATGTTGCATGCTACAAGAATATATCGATTTCATTGGTTGTTGGTTGAGAACCATATTGGCCCGCCCGCGAAAATTAACTTGAACTGCTTATAACTTCTGAACAATTGATCGTAGCGAACACAATTTTTGCATTTTAATGAAACATGTTTAATGCTTCAAGAATATGTCGGTTTCACTAGTTGTTGTTTGAGAACCACATTGGCCCGCCCGCGAGTATTAACTTGAACTGTTTATGACTTCTGAACAAATGATCCTAGAGAGCGTAATAAATTTGCATATTAATCAGCATGTTGCATGCTACAAGAATATATCGATTTCACTAGTTGTTGGTTGAGAACCATATTGGCCCGCCTCTGAAAATCAACTTGAACTGCTTATAACTCCTGAAAAATTGATCATAGAGAACACAATTATTTGCATTTTAATGAAACATGTTGAATGCTACAACAATATGTCGGTTTCACTAGTTGTTTTTTAGAAAACCATATTGGCCCGCCAGCGAGTATTACCTTGAACTGTTTATAACTTCGGAACAAATGATCCTAGAGAGCGTAATAAATTTGCATATTAATCAGCATGTTGCATGCTAGAAGAATATATCGATTTCACTAGTTTTTGGTTGAGAACCATATTGGCCCGCCCGAGAAAATCAACTTGAACTGCTTATAACTCCTGAACAATTGATCGTAGAGATCACAATTATTTGCATTTTAATCTAACATGTTGAATGCTACAAGAATATGTCAGTTTCACTAGTTATTGCTTGAGAACCATATTGGCCCGCCCGCGAGTATTAAATTGAACTGCTTATAAGTTCTGAGCAAATGATCGTAGAAAGCTCGATTGTTTTGCATATTAATAAACATGTAGCTAGCTACAAGGATATATAGATTTCACTAGTTATTGTTTGAGAACCATGTTGGCCCACCCGCGAAAACTAATTCAACAGCTTACAATTTCTGAACAAATGATCGTAGAGAACACAATTATTTGCATTTTAAAGAAACATGTTGTATGCTACAAGAATATGTCGGTTTTACAATTTGTTTTCTTAGAAACATATTGGCCCGCCCGCGAGTACTGATTTGTTCTGCTTATAACTTCTGAACAAATGATCGTAGTGAGCGTAATAATTTTGCATATTAATCAGCTTGTTGCATGCTACAAGAATATATCCATTTCACTTGTTGTTGGTTGAGAACCATATTTGCCCGCCCGCGAAAATCAACTTGAACTGCTTATAACTCCTGAACAATTGATCGTAGAGCACACAATTATTTGCATTTTAATGAAACATGTTGAATGCTACAAGAATATGTCGGTTTCACTAGTTGTTTTTAGAAAACCATATTGGCCCGCCCGCGAGTATTAACTTGAACTGCTTATAACTTCTGAACAAATGATCGTAGAGAGCGTAATAAATTTGCATATTAATCAGCATGTTGCAAGCTACAAAAATATATCGATTTCACTAGTTGTTGGTTGAGAACCATATTGGCCCGTCCGCGAAAATTAATTTGAACTGCTTATAACTTCTGAACAAATAATCGTAGAAAGCGTAATAATTTTTCATATTAATCAGCATGTTGCATGCTACAAGAATATATCGATTTCACTAGTGGTTGTTTGAGAAATATATTGGCCTGCCCGCGAAAATTAACTTGAACTGCTTATAACTTCTGAACAATTGATTGTAGAGCACACAATTATTTGCATTTCAATCAAACATGTTGTATGCTACAAGAATATGTCGGTTTCACTAGTTATTGTTTGAGAACCATTTTGGCCCGCCCGCCAAAACTAACTTCAACTCTTTATAACTTCTGAACAAATGATCGTAGAGAGCGTAATTATTTTGCATATCAATCAGCATGTTGCATGCTACAAGAATATATCAATTTCATTGGTTGTTGGTTGAGAACCATATTGGCCCGCCAGCGAAAATCAACTTGAACTGCTTATAACTAATGAACAATTGATCGTAGAGACCACAATTAATAGCATTTCAATCAAACATGTTGTATGCAACAAGAATATATCGGTTTCACTAGTTGTTTTTAGAAAACCATATTGGCCCGCCCGCGAGTATTAACTTAAACTGTTTATAACTTCTGAACAAATGATCCTAGAGAGCGCAATAAATTTGCATATTAATCAGCATGTTGCATGCTACAAGAATATATAGATTTCACAAGTTGTTGGTTGAGAACCATATTGGCCCGCCCGCGAAAATCAACTTGAACTGCTTATAACTCCTGAACAATTGATCGTAGAGACCACAATTATTTGCATTTTAATGAAACATGTTGAATGCAACAAGAATATGTCGGTTTCACTAGTTGTTTTTAGAAAACCATATTGGCCCGCCCGCGAGTATTAACTTGAACTGTTTATAACTTCTGAACAAATGATCCTAGAGAGCGTAATAAATTTGCATATTAATCAGCATGTTGCATGCTACAAGAATATGTCGGTTTCATTAGTTGTTTTTAGAAAACCATATTGTTCCGCCCGCGAGTATTAACTTGAACTGTCTATAACTTCTGAACAATTGATCGTAGCGAACACAATTATTTGCATTTTAATGAAACATGTTGATTGCTTCAAGAATATGTCTGTTTCACTAGTTGTTGTTTGAGAACCATTTTGGCCCGCCCGCCAAAACTAACTTCAACTCCTTATAACTTCTGAACAAATGATCGTAGAGAGCGTTATAATTTTGTATATTAATCAGCATGTTGCATGCTACAAGAATATATCGATTTCATGGGTTGTTGGTTGAGAACCATATTGGCCCGCCCGCGAAAATTAACTTGAACTGCTTATAACTTCTGAACAATTGATCGTAGCGAACACAATTATTTGCATTTTAATGAAACATGTTGAATGCTTCAAGAATATGTCGGTTTCACTAGTTGTTGTTTGAGAACCATATTGGCCCGCCCGCGAATATTAAATTGAACTGCTTATAACTTCTGAACAAATGATCTTAGAGAGCGTAATAAATTTGCATATTAATCAGCATGTTGCATGCTACAAGAATATATCGATTTCACTAGTTGTTGTTTGAGAAATATATTGGCATGCCCGCGAAAATTAACTTGAACTGCTTATAACTTCTGAACAATTGATTGTAGAGCACACAATTATTTGCATTTCAATCAAACATGTTGTACGCTACAAGAATATGTCGGTTTCACTAGTTATTGTTTGAGAACCATTTTGCCCGCCCGCCAAAACTACCTTCAACTCTTTATAACTTCTGAACAAATGATCGTAGAGAGCGTAATAATTTTGCATATCAATCAGCATGTTGCATGCTACAAGAATATATCAATTTCATTGGTTGTTGGTTGAGAACCATATTGGCCCGCCCGCGAAAATCAACTTGAACTGCTTATAACTAATGAACAAATGTTCGTAGAGACCACAATTAATAGCTTTTCAATCAAACATGTTGTATGCAACAAGAATATGTCGGTTTCACTAGTTGTTTTTAGAAAACCATATTGGCCCGCCCGCGAGTATTAACTTGAACTGTTTATAACTTCTGAACAAATGATCCTAGAGAGCGCAATAAATTTGCATATTAATCAGCATGTTGCATGCTACAAGAATATATCGATTTCACTAGTTGTTGGTTGAGAACTATATTGGCCCGCCCGCGAAAATCAATTTGAACTGCTTATAACTCCTGAACAATTGATCGTAGAGACCACAATTATTTGCATTTTAATGAAACATGTTGAATGCAACAAGAATATGTCGGTTTCACTAGTTGTTTTTAGAAAACCATATTGGCCCGCCCGCGAGTATTAACTTGAACTGTTTATAACTTCTGAACAAATGATCCTAGAGAGCGTAATAAATTTGCATATTAATCAGCATGTTGCATGCTACAAGAATATGTCGGTTTCACTAGTTGCTTTTAGAAAACCATATTGGCCCTCCCGCGAATATTAAATTGAACTGCTTATAAGTTCTGAGCAAATGATCGCAGAAAGCTCGATTGTTTTGCATATTAATAAACATGTAGCTAGCTACAAGAATATATAGATTTCACTAGTTATTGTTTGAGAACCATGTTGGATCACCCGCGAAAACTAATTCAACAGTTTACAATTTCTGAACAAATAATCGTAGAAAGCGTAATAAATTTGCATATTAATCAGCATGTTGCATGCTACAAGAATATATCGATTTCACTAGTTGTTGTTTGAGAAATATATTGGCCTGCCCCGAAAATTAACTTGAACTGCTTATAACTTCTGAACAATTGATCGTAGAGCACACAATTATTTGCATTTTAATGAAACATTTTGAATGCTACAAGAATATGTCGGTTTCACTAGTTGTTTTTTTAGAAACATATTGGCCCGCCCGCGAGTATTGACTTGTTCTGTTTATAACTTCTGAACAAATGATCGTAGTGAGCGTAATAATTTTGCATATTAATCAGCATGTTGCATGCTACAAGAATATATCCATTTCACTAGTTGTTGGATGAGAACCATATTGGCCCGCCCTCGAAAATTAACTTGAACTGCTTATAACTTCTGAACAATTGATCGTAGAGATCACAATTATTTGCATTTCAATCTAACATGTTGTATGCTACAAGAATATGTCAGTTTCACTAGTTATTGTTTGAGAACCATATTGGCCCGCCCGCGAATATTAAATTGAACTGCTTATAAGTTCTGAGCAAATGATCGCAGAAAGCTCGATTGTTTTGCATATTAATAAACATGTAGCTAGCTACAAGAATATATAGATTTCACTAGTTATTGTTTGAGAACCATGTTGGCCCACCCGCGAAAACTAATTCAACAGCTTACAATTTCTGAACAAACGATCGTAGAGAACACAATTATTTGCATTTTAATGAAACATGTTGTATGCTACAAGAATATGTCGGTTTCACTAGTTATTGTTTGAGAACCATTTTGTCCCGCCCGCCAAAACTAACTTCAACTCCTTATAACTTCTGAACAAATGATCGTAGAGAGCTTAATAATTTTGCATATTAATCAGCATGTTGCATGCTACAAGAATATATCGATTTCATTAGTTGTTGGTTGAGAACCATATTGGCCCGCCGCGAAAAATAATTTGAACTGCTTATAACTTCTGAACAATTGATCGTAGAGCACACAATTATTTGCATTTTAATGAAACATTTTGAATGCTACAAGAATATGTCGGTTTCACTAGCTGTTTATAGAAAACCATATAGGCCCGCCTGCGAGTATTAACTTGAACTGTTTATAACTTCTGAACAAATGATTATAGAGAGCGTAATAAATTTGCATATTAATCAGCATGTTGCATGCTACAAGAATATATCGATTTCACTAGTTGTTGGTTGAGAACCATACTGGCCCGCCCGCGAGAATCAACTTGAACTGCTTATAACTCCTGAACAATTGATCGTAGAGAACACAATTATTTGCATTTTAATGAAACATGTTGAATGCTTCAAGAATATGTCGGTTTCACTAGTTGTTTTTAAAAAAACATTTTGGCCCACCCGCCAAAACTAATTTCAACTCCTTATAACTTCTGAACAATTGATCGTAGAAAGCGTAATAATTTTGCGTATTAAACAGCATGTTGCATGCTACAAGAATATATCGATTTCATTAGTTTTTGGTTGAGAACCATATTGGCCCGCCCGCGAAAATCAACTTGAACTGCTTATAACTCCTGAACAATTGATCGTGGAGCACACAATTATTTGCATTTTAATGAAACATGTTGAATGCTACAAGAATATGTCGGTTTCACTAGTTGTTTTTAGAAAACCATATTGGCCCGTAAGAGAGTATTAACTTGAACTGTTTATAACTTATGAACAAATGATCCTAGAGAGAGTAATAAATTTGCATATTAATCAGCATGTTGCATGCTACAAGAATATATCGATTTCACTAGTTGTTGGTTGAGAACAATATTGGCCCGCCCGCGAAAATCATCTTGAACTGCTTATAACTCCTGAACAATTGATCGTAGAGAGCACAATTATATGCATTTTAATGAAACATGTAGATAGCTACAAGAATATGTCGGTTTCACTAGTTGTTTTTAGAAAACCATATTGGCCCACCAACGAGTATTAAATTGAACTGTTTATAACTTCTGAACAAATGATCGTAGAGATCGTTATAAATTTGCATATTAATCAGCATGTTGCATGCTACAAGAATATATCGATTTCACTAGTTGTTGGTTGAAAAACATATTGGCCCGCCCGCGAAAATGAACTTGAACTGCTTATAACTTCTGAACAATTGATCGTAGAGATCACAATTATTATCATTTTAATCTAACATGTTGTATGCTACAAGAATATGTCGGTTTCACTAGTTATTGTTTGAGAACCATTTTGGCCCGCCTGCCAAAACTAACTTCAACTCCTTATAACTTCTGAACAAATGATCGTAGAAATCGTTATAATTTTGAATATTAATCAGCATGTTGCATGCTACAAGAATATATCGATTTCATTGGTTGTTTGTTGAGAACCATCTTGGAACGCCCGAGAAAATTAACTTGAACTGCTTATAACTCCTGAACAATTGATCGTAGAGACCACAATTAATAGCATTTTAATCAAACATGTTGTATGTTACAAGAATATGTCGGTTTCACTAGATATTGTTTGAGAACCATTTTGGCCCGCCCGCCAAAACTAAATTCAACTCCTTATAACTTCTGAACAAATGATCGTAGAGATCGTTATAAATTTGCATATTAATCAGCATGTTGCATGCTACAAGAATATATCGATTTCACTAGTTGTTGGCTGAAAAACATATTGGCCCGCCCGCGAAAATCAACTTGAACTGCTTATAACTTCTGAACAAATGATTGTAGAGCACACAATTATTTGCATTTCAATCAACCATGTTGTATGCTACAAGAATATGTCGGTTTCACTAGTTATTGTTTGAGAACCATTTTGGCCCGCCCGCCAACACTAAATTCAACTCCTTATAACTTCTGAACAAATGATCGTATAGAGCGTAATAATTTTGCATATCAATCAGCATGTTGCATGCTACAAGAATATATCGATTTCATTGGTTGTTGGTTGAGAATCATATTAGCCCGCCCGCGAAAATCAACTTGAACTGCTTATAACTCCTGAACAATTGATCGTAGAGACCACAATTAATAGCATTTTAATCAAACATGTTGTATGCAACAAGAATATGTCGGTTTCACTAGTTGTTTTTAGAAAACCATATTGGCCCGCCCGCGAGTATTAACTTGAACTGTTTATAACTTCTGAACAAATGATCCTGGAGAGCGCAATAAATTTGCATATTAATCAGCATGTTGCATGCTACAAGAATATATAGATTTCACTTGTTGTTGGTTGAGAACCATATTGGCCCGCCCGCGAAAATCAACTTGAACTGCTTATAACTCCTGAACAATTGATCGTAGAGACCACAATTATTTGCATTTTAATGAAACATGTTGAATGCCACAAGAATATGTCGGTTTCACTAGTTGTTTTTAGAAAACCATATTGGCCCGCCCGCGAGTATTAACTTCAACTGTTTATAACTTCTGAACAAATGATCCTAGAGAGCGTAATAAATTTGCATATTAATCAGCATGTTGCATGCTACAAGAATATGTCGGTTTCACTAGTTGTTTTTAGAAAACCATATTGGTCCGCCCGCGAGTATTAACTTGAACTGTCTATAACTTCTGAACAATTGATCGTAGAGAACACAAATATTTGCATTTCAATCAAACATGTTGTATGTTACAAGAATATGTCGGTTTCACTAGATATTGTTTGAGAACCATTTTGGCCCGCCCGCCAAAACTAAATTCAACTCCTTATAACTTCTGAACAAAAGATCGTAGAGAGCGTTATAATTTTGCATATTAATCAGCATGTTGCATGCTACAAGAATATATCGATTTCATTGGTTGTTGGTTGAGAACCATATTGGCCCGCACGCGAAAATTAACTTCAACTGCTTATAACTTCTGAACAATTGATCGTAGCGAACACAATTATTTGCATTTTAATGAAACATGTTTAATGCTTCAAGAATATGTCGGTTTCACTAGTTGTTGTTTGAGAACCACATTGGTCCGCCCGCGAGTATTAACTTGAACTGTTTATGACTTCTGAAGAAATGATCCTAGAGAGCGTAATAAATTTGCATATTAATCAGCATGTTGCATGCTACAAGAATATATCGATTTCACTAGTTGTTGGTTGTGAACCATATTGGCCCGCCTCTGAAAATCAACTTGAACTGCTTATAACTCCTGAAAAATTGATCATAGAGAACACAATTATTTGCATTTTAATGAAACATGTTGAATGCTACAAGAATATGTCGGTTTCACTAGTTGTTTTTAGAAAACCATTTTGGCCCACCCGCAAAAACTAATTTCAACTCCTTATAGCTTCTGAACAATTGATCGTAGAAAGCGTAATAATTTTGCATATTAAAGAGCATTTTGCATGCTACAAGAATATATCGATTTCATTAGTTTTTGGTTGAGAACCTAAATTGGCCCGCAAGCGAAACTCAACTTGAACTGCTTATAACTCCTGAACAATTGATCGTAGAGAACACATTTATTTGCATTTTAATGAAACATGTTGAATGCTACAAGAATATGTCGGTTTCACTAGTTGTTATTTGAGAACAATATTGGCCCGTCCGCGAGTATTAATTTGAAATGCATACAACTTCTGAACAAATGATCGTAGAGAGCGTAAAAAAATTGCATATTAATCAGCATGTTGCATGCTACAAGAATATATCGATTTTATTAGTTTTTGGTTGAGAACTATATTGGCCCGCCCGCGAAAATCAACTTGAACTGCTTATAACTCCTGAACAATTGATCGTAGAGCACACAATTATTTGCATTTTAATGAAACATGTTGAATGCTACAAGAATATGTCGGTTTCACTAGTTGTTTTTAGAAAACCATATTGGCCCGTAAGAGAGTATTAACTTGAACTGTTTATAACTTCTGAACAAATGATCCTAGAGAGCGTAATAAATTTGCATATTAATCAGCATGTTGCATGCTACAAGAATATATCGATTTCACTAGTTGCTGGTTGAGAACCATATTGGCCCGCCCGCGAAAATCATCTTGAACTGATTATAACTCCTGAACAATTGATCGTAAACAACACAATTATTTGCATTTTAATGAAACATGTTGAATGCTACAAGAATATGTCAGTTTCACTAGTTGTTATTTGAGAACCATATTGGCCCGCCCGCGAGTATTAACTTGAACTGCTTATAACTTCTGAACAAATGTTCGTAGAGAGCGTAATAAATTTGCATATTAATCAGCACGTTGCATGGTACAAGAATATATCGATTTAACTAGTTGTTGGTTGAAAAACATATTGGCCCGCCCGCGAAAATCAACTTGAACTGCTTATAACTTCTGAACAATTGATCGTAGAGCACACAATTATTTGCATTTTAATGAAACATGTTGAATGCTTCAAGAATATGTCGGTTTCACTAGTTGTTGTTTGAGAACCATATTGGCCCGCCCGCGAATATTAAATTGAACTGCTTATAACTTCTGAACAAATGATCTTAGACAGAGTAATAAATTTGCATATTAATCAGCATGTTGCAAGCTACAAAAATATATCGATTTCACTAGTTGTTGGTTGAGAACCATATTGGCCCGTCCGCGAAAATTAATTTGAACTGCTTATAACTTCTGAACAAATAATAGTAGAAAGCGTAATAATTTTTCATATTAATCAGCATGTTGCATGCTACAAGAATATATCGATTTCACTAGTTGTTGTTTGAGAAATATATTGGCCTGCCCGCGAAAATTAACTTGAACTGCTTATAACTTCTGAACAATTGATTGTAGAGCACACAGTTATTTGCTTTTCAATCAAACATGTTGTATGCTACAAGAATATGTCGATTTCACTAGTTATTGTTTGAGAACCATTTTGGCCCGCCCGCCAAAACTAACTTCAACTCTTTATAACTTCTGAACAAATGATCGTAGAGAGCGTAATAATTTTGCATATCAATCAGCATGTTGCATGCTACAAGAATATATCAATTTCATTGGTTGTTGGTTGAGAACCATATTGGCCCGGCAGCGAAAATCAACTTGAACTGCTTATAACTCCTGAACAATTGATCTTAGAGACCACAATTATTTGCATTTTAATGAAACATGTTGAATGCAACAAGAATATGTCGGTTTCACTAGTTGTTTTTAGAAAACCATATTGGCCCGCCCGCGAGTATTAACTTGAACTGTTTATAACTTCTGAACAAATGATCCTAGAGAGCGTAATAAATTTGCATATTAATCAGCATGTTGCATGCTACAAGAATATGTCGGTTTCATTAGTTGTTTTTAGAAAACCATATTGGTCCGCCCGCGAGTATTAACTTGAACTGTCTATAACTTCTGAACAATTGATCGTAACGAACACAATTATTTGCATTTCAATTAAACATGTTGTATGCTACAAGAAAATGTCGGTTTCACTAGATATTGTTTGAGAACCATTTTGGCCCGCCCGCCAAAACTAACTTCAACTCCTTATAACTTCTGAACAAAAGATCGTAGAGAGCGTTATAATTTTGCATATTAATCAGCATGTTGCATGCTACAAGAATATATCGATTTCATTGGTTGTTGGTTGAGAACCATATTGGCCCGCCCGCGAAAATTAACTTGAACTGCTTATAACTTCTGAACAATTGATCGTAGCGAACACAATTATTTGCATTTTAATGAAACATGTTGATTGCTTCAAGAATATGTCGGTTTCACTAGTTGTTGTTTGAGAACCACATTGGCCCGTACGCGAGTATTAACTTGAACTGTTTATGACTTCTGAACAAATGATCCTAGAGAGCGTGATATATTTGCATATTAATCAGCATGTTGCATGCTACAAGAATATATCGATTTCACTAGTTGTTGGTTGAGAACCATATTGGCCCGCCCCTGAAAATCAAATTGAACTGCTTATAACTTCTGAACAATTGATCGTAGAGAACACAATTTTTTGCATTTTAATGAAACATGTTGAATGCTACAAGAATATGTCGGTTTCACTAGTTGTTTTTTTAGAAAACCATATTGGCCCGCCCGCGAGTATTACTTTGAACTGTTTCTAACTTCGGAACAAATGATCCTAGGGAGCGTAATAAATTTGCATATTAATCAGCATGTTGCATGCTAGAAGAATATATCGATTTCACTAGTTTTTGGTTGAGAACCATATTGGCCCGCCCGCAAAAATCAACTTGAACTGCTTATAACTCCTGAACAATTGATCGTTGACAGCACAATTATTTGCATTTCAATCAAACATGTATGCTACAAGAATATGTCGGTTTCACTAGTTATTGTTTGAGAACCATTTTGTCCCGCCCGCCGAAACTAACTTCAACTCCTTTTAACTTCTGAACAAATGATCGTAGAGAGCTTAATAATTTTGCATATTAATCAGCATGTTGCATGCTACAAGAATATATCGATTTCATTAGTTGTTGGTTGAGAACCATATCGGCCCGCCGCGAAAATTAATTTGAACTGCTTATAACATCTGAACAAGTAATCGTAGAAAGCATAATAAATTTGCATATTAATCAGCATGTTGCATGCTACAAGAATATATCGATTTCACTAGTTGTTGGTTGAGAACCATACTGGCCCGCCCGCGAGAATCAACTTGAACTGCTTATAACTCCTGAACAATTGATCGTAGAGAACACAATTATTTGCATTTTAATGAAACATGTTGAATGCTTCAAGAATATGTCGGTTTCACTAGTTGTTTTTAAAAAAACATTTTGGCCCACCCGCCAAAACTAATTTCAACTCCTTATAACTTCTGAACAATTGATCGTAGAAAGCGTAATAATTTTGCGTATTAAACAGCATGTTGCATGCTACAAGAATATATCGATTTCATTAGTTTTTGGTTGAGAACCATATTGGCCCGCCCGCGAAAATCAACTTGAACTGCTTATAACTCCTGAACAATTGATCGTGGAGCACACAATTATTTGCATTTTAATGAAACATGTTGAATGCTACAAGAATATGTCGGTTTCACTAGTTGTTTTTAGAAAACCATATTGGCCCGTAAGAGAGTATTAACTTGAACTGTTTATAACTTATGAACAAATGATCCTAGAGAGAGTAATAAATTTGCATATTAATCAGCATGTTGCATGCTACAAGAATATATCGATTTCACTAGTTGTTGGTTGAGAACAATATTGGCCCGCCCGCGAAAATCATCTTGAACTGCTTATAACTCCTGAACAATTGATCGTAGAGAGCACAATTATATGCATTTTAATGAAACATGTAGATAGCTACAAGAATATGTCGGTTTCACTAGTTGTTTTTAGAAAACCATATTGGCCCACCAACGAGTATTAAATTGAACTGTTTATAACTTCTGAACAAATGATCGTAGAGATCGTTATAAATTTGCATATTAATCAGCATGTTGCATGCTACAAGAATATATCGATTTCACTATTTGTTGGTTGAAAAACATATTGGCCCGCCCGCGAAAATGAACTTGAACTGCTTATAACTTCTGAACAATTGATCGTAGAGATCACAATTATTATCATTTTAATCTAACATGTTGTATGCTACAAGAATATGTCGGTTTCACTAGTTATTGTTTGAGAACCATTTTGGCCCGCCTGCCAAAACTAACTTCAACTCCTTATAACTTCTGAACAAATGATCGTAGAAATCGTTATAATTTTGAATATTAATCAGCATGTTGCATGCTACAAGAATATATCGATTTCATTGGTTGTTTGTTGAGAACCATCTTGGAACGCCCGAGAAAATTAACTTGAACTGCTTATAACTCCTGAACAATTGATCGTAGAGACCACAATTAATAGCATTTTAATCAAACATGTTGTATGTTACAAGAATATGTCGGTTTCACTAGATATTGTTTGAGAACCATTTTGGCCCGCCCGCCAAAACTAAATTCAACTCCTTATAACTTCTGAACAAATGATCGTAGAGATCGTTATAAATTTGCATATTAATCAGCATGTTGCATGCTACAAGAATATATCGATTTCACTAGTTGTTGGCTGAAAAACATATTGGCCCGCCCGCGAAAATCAACTTGAACTGCTTATAACTTCTGAACAAATGATTGTAGAGCACACAATTATTTGCATTTCAATCAACCATGTTGTATGCTACAAGAATATGTCGGTTTCACTAGTTATTGTTTGAGAACCATTTTGGCCCGCCCGCCAACACTAAATTCAACTCCTTATAACTTCTGAACAAATGATCGTATAGAGCGTAATAATTTTGCATATCAATCAGCATGTTGCATGCTACAAGAATATATCGATTTCATTGGTTGTTGGTTGAGAATCATATTAGCCCGCCCGCGAAAATCAACTTGAACTGCTTATAACTCCTGAACAATTGATCGTAGAGACCACAATTAATAGCATTTTAATCAAACATGTTGTATGCAACAAGAATATGTCGGTTTCACTAGTTGTTTTTAGAAAACCATATTGGCCCGCCCGCGAGTATTAACTTGAACTGTTTATAACTTCTGAACAAATGATCCTGGAGAGCGCAATAAATTTGCATATTAATCAGCATGTTGCATGCTACAAGAATATATAGATTTCACTTGTTGTTGGTTGAGAACCATATTGGCCCGCCCGCGAAAATCAACTTGAACTGCTTATAACTCCTGAACAATTGATCGTAGAGACCACAATTATTTGCATTTTAATGAAACATGTTGAATGCCACAAGAATATGTCGGTTTCACTAGTTGTTTTTAGAAAACCATATTGGCCCGCCCGCGAGTATTAACTTCAACTGTTTATAACTTCTGAACAAATGATCCTAGAGAGCGTAATAAATTTGCATATTAATCAGCATGTTGCATGCTACAAGAATATGTCGGTTTCACTAGTTGTTTTTAGAAAACCATATTGGTCCGCCCGCGAGTATTAACTTGAACTGTCTATAACTTCTGAACAATTGATCGTAGAGAACACAAATATTTGCATTTCAATCAAACATGTTGTATGTTACAAGAATATGTCGGTTTCACTAGATATTGTTTGAGAACCATTTTGGCCCGCCCGCCAAAACTAAATTCAACTCCTTATAACTTCTGAACAAAAGATCGTAGAGAGCGTTATAATTTTGCATATTAATCAGCATGTTGCATGCTACAAGAATATATCGATTTCATTGGTTGTTGGTTGAGAACCATATTGGCCCGCACGCGAAAATTAACTTCAACTGCTTATAACTTCTGAACAATTGATCGTAGCGAACACAATTATTTGCATTTTAATGAAACATGTTTAATGCTTCAAGAATATGTCGGTTTCACTAGTTGTTGTTTGAGAACCACATTGGTCCGCCCGCGAGTATTAACTTGAACTGTTTATGACTTCTGAAGAAATGATCCTAGAGAGCGTAATAAATTTGCATATTAATCAGCATGTTGCATGCTACAAGAATATATCGATTTCACTAGTTGTTGGTTGTGAACCATATTGGCCCGCCTCTGAAAATCAACTTGAACTGCTTATAACTCCTGAAAAATTGATCATAGAGAACACAATTATTTGCATTTTAATGAAACATGTTGAATGCTACAAGAATATGTCGGTTTCACTAGTTGTTTTTAGAAAACCATTTTGGCCCACCCGCAAAAACTAATTTCAACTCCTTATAGCTTCTGAACAATTGATCGTAGAAAGCGTAATAATTTTGCATATTAAAGAGCATTTTGCATGCTACAAGAATATATCGATTTCATTAGTTTTTGGTTGAGAACCTAAATTGGCCCGCAAGCGAAACTCAACTTGAACTGCTTATAACTCCTGAACAATTGATCGTAGAGAACACATTTATTTGCATTTTAATGAAACATGTTGAATGCTACAAGAATATGTCGGTTTCACTAGTTGTTATTTGAGAACAATATTGGCCCGTCCGCGAGTATTAATTTGAAATGCATACAACTTCTGAACAAATGATCGTAGAGAGCGTAAAAAAATTGCATATTAATCAGCATGTTGCATGCTACAAGAATATATCGATTTTATTAGTTTTTGGTTGAGAACTATATTGGCCCGCCCGCGAAAATCAACTTGAACTGCTTATAACTCCTGAACAATTGATCGTAGAGCACACAATTATTTGCATTTTAATGAAACATGTTGAATGCTACAAGAATATGTCGGTTTCACTAGTTGTTTTTAGAAAACCATATTGGCCCGTAAGAGAGTATTAACTTGAACTGTTTATAACTTCTGAACAAATGATCCTAGAGAGCGTAATAAATTTGCATATTAATCAGCATGTTGCATGCTACAAGAATATATCGACTTCACTAGTTGCTGGTTGAGAACCATATTGGCCCGCCCGCGAAAATCATCTTGAACTGATTATAACTCCTGAACAATTGATCGTAAACAACACAATTATTTGCATTTTAATGAAACATGTTGAATGCTACAAGAATATGTCAGTTTCACTAGTTGTTATTTGAGAACCATATTGGCCCGCCCGCGAGTATTAACTTGAACTGCTTATAACTTCTGAACAAATGTTCGTAGAGAGCGTAATAAATTTGCATATTAATCAGCACGTTGCATGGTACAAGAATATATCGATTTAACTAGTTGTTGGTTGAAAAACATATTGGCCCGCCCGCGAAAATCAACTTGAACTGCTTATAACTTCTGAACAATTGATCGTAGAGCACACAATTATTTGCATTTTAATGAAACATGTTGAATGCTTCAAGAATATGTCGGTTTCACTAGTTGTTGTTTGAGAACCATATTGGCCCGCCCGCGAATATTAAATTGAACTGCTTATAACTTCTGAACAAATGATCTTAGACAGAGTAATAAATTTGCATATTAATCAGCATGTTGCAAGCTACAAAAATATATCGATTTCACTAGTTGTTGGTTGAGAACCATATTGGCCCGTCCGCGAAAATTAATTTGAACTGCTTATAACTTCTGAACAAATAATAGTAGAAAGCGTAATAATTTTTCATATTAATCAGCATGTTGCATGCTACAAGAATATATCGATTTCACTAGTTGTTGTTTGAGAAATATATTGGCCTGCCCGCGAAAATTAACTTGAACTGCTTATAACTTCTGAACAATTGATTGTAGAGCACACAGTTATTTGCTTTTCAATCAAACATGTTGTATGCTACAAGAATATGTCGATTTCACTAGTTATTGTTTGAGAACCATTTTGGCCCGCCCGCCAAAACTAACTTCAACTCTTTATAACTTCTGAACAAATGATCGTAGAGAGCGTAATAATTTTGCATATCAATCAGCATGTTGCATGCTACAAGAATATATCAATTTCATTGGTTGTTGGTTGAGAACCATATTGGCCCGGCAGCGAAAATCAACTTGAACTGCTTATAACTCCTGAACAATTGATCTTAGAGACCACAATTATTTGCATTTTAATGAAACATGTTGAATGCAACAAGAATATGTCGGTTTCACTAGTTGTTTTTAGAAAACCATATTGGCCCGCCCGCGAGTATTAACTTGAACTGTTTATAACTTCTGAACAAATGATCCTAGAGAGCGTAATAAATTTGCATATTAATCAGCATGTTGCATGCTACAAGAATATGTCGGTTTCATTAGTTGTTTTTAGAAAACCATATTGGTCCGCCCGCGAGTATTAACTTGAACTGTCTATAACTTCTGAACAATTGATCGTAACGAACACAATTATTTGCATTTCAATTAAACATGTTGTATGCTACAAGAAAATGTCGGTTTCACTAGATATTGTTTGAGAACCATTTTGGCCCGCCCGCCAAAACTAACTTCAACTCCTTATAACTTCTGAACAAAAGATCGTAGAGAGCGTTATAATTTTGCATATTAATCAGCATGTTGCATGCTACAAGAATATATCGATTTCATTGGTTGTTGGTTGAGAACCATATTGGCCCGCCCGCGAAAATTAACTTGAACTGCTTATAACTTCTGAACAATTGATCGTAGCGAACACAATTATTTGCATTTTAATGAAACATGTTGATTGCTTCAAGAATATGTCGGTTTCACTAGTTGTTGTTTGAGAACCACATTGGCCCGTACGCGAGTATTAACTTGAACTGTTTATGACTTCTGAACAAATGATCCTAGAGAGCGTGATATATTTGCATATTAATCAGCATGTTGCATGCTACAAGAATATATCGATTTCACTAGTTGTTGGTTGAGAACCATATTGGCCCGCCCCTGAAAATCAAATTGAACTGCTTATAACTTCTGAACAATTGATCGTAGAGAACACAATTTTTTGCATTTTAATGAAACATGTTGAATGCTACAAGAATATGTCGGTTTCACTAGTTGTTTTTTTAGAAAACCATATTGGCCCGCCCGCGAGTATTACTTTGAACTGTTTCTAACTTCGGAACAAATGATCCTAGGGAGCGTAATAAATTTGCATATTAATCAGCATGTTGCATGCTAGAAGAATATATCGATTTCACTAGTTTTTGGTTGAGAACCATATTGGCCCGCCCGCAAAAATCAACTTGAACTGCTTATAACTCCTGAACAATTGATCGTTGACAGCACAATTATTTGCATTTCAATCAAACATGTATGCTACAAGAATATGTCGGTTTCACTAGTTATTGTTTGAGAACCATTTTGTCCCGCCCGCCGAAACTAACTTCAACTCCTTTTAACTTCTGAACAAATGATCGTAGAGAGCTTAATAATTTTGCATATTAATCAGCATGTTGCATGCTACAAGAATATATCGATTTCATTAGTTGTTGGTTGAGAACCATATCGGCCCGCCGCGAAAATTAATTTGAACTGCTTATAACATCTGAACAAGTAATCGTAGAAAGCATAATAAATTTGCATATTAATCAGCATGTTGCATGCTACAAGAATATATCGATTTCATTAGTTTTTGGTTGAGAACCTAAATTGGCCCGCAAGCGAAAATCAAATTGAACTGCTTATAACTCCTGAACAATTGATCGTAGAGAACACAATTATTTGCATTTTAATGAAACATGTTGAATGCTACAAGAATATGTCGGTTTCACTAGTTGTTATTTGAGAACAATATTGGCCCGTCCGCGAGTATTAATTTGAACTGCTTACAACTTCTGAACAAATGATCCTAGAGAGCGTAATATATTTGCATATTAATCAGCATGTTGCATGCTACAAGAATATATCGATTTCACTAGTTGTTGTTTGAGAAATATATTGGCCTGCCCGCGAAAATTAACTTGAACTGCTTATAACTTCTGAACAATTGATTGTAGAGCACACAGTTATTTGCATTTCAATCAAACATGTTGTATGCTACAAGAATATGTCGATTTCACTAGTTATTGTTTGAGAACCATTTTGGCCCGCCCGCCAAAACTAACTTCAACTCTTTATAACTTCTGAACAAATGATCGTAGAGAGCGTAATAATTTTGCATATCAATCAGCATGTTGCATGCTACAAGAATATATCAATTTCATTGGTTGTTGGTTGAGAACCATATTGGCCCGGCAGCGAAAATCAACTTGAACTGCTTATAACTCCTGAACAATTGATCTTAGAGACCACAATTATTTGCATTTTAATGAAACATGTTGAATGCAACAAGAATATGTCGGTTTCACTAGTTGTTTTTAGAAAACCATATTGGCCCGCCCGCGAGTATTAACTTGAACTGTTTATAACTTCTGAACAAATGATCCTAGAGAGCGTAATAAATTTGCATATTAATCAGCATGTTGCATGCTACAAGAATATGTCGGTTTCATTAGTTGTTTTTAGAAAACCATATTGGTCCGCCCGCGAGTATTAACTTGAACTGTCTATAACTTCTGAACAATTGATCGTAACGAACACAATTATTTGCATTTCAATTAAACATGTTGTATGCTACAAGAAAATGTCGGTTTCACTAGATATTGTTTGAGAACCATTTTGGCCCGCCCGCCAAAACTAACTTCAACTCCTTATAACTTCTGAACAAAAGATCGTAGAGAGCGTTATAATTTTGCATATTAATCAGCATGTTGCATGCTACAAGAATATATCGATTTCATTGGTTGTTGGTTGAGAACCATATTGGCCCGCCCGCGAAAATTAACTTGAACTGCTTATAACTTCTGAACAATTGATCGTAGCGAACACAATTATTTGCATTTTAATGAAACATGTTGATTGCTTCAAGAATATGTCGGTTTCACTAGTTGTTGTTTGAGAACCACATTGGCCCGTACGCGAGTATTAACTTGAACTGTTTATGACTTCTGAACAAATGATCCTAGAGAGCGTGATATATTTGCATATTAATCAGCATGTTGCATGCTACAAGAATATATCGATTTCACTAGTTGTTGGTTGAGAACCATATTGGCCCGCCCCTGAAAATCAAATTGAACTGCTTATAACTTCTGAACAATTGATCGTAGAGAACACAATTTTTTGCATTTTAATGAAACATGTTGAATGCTACAAGAATATGTCGGTTTCACTAGTTGTTTTTTTAGAAAACCATATTGGCCCGCCCGCGAGTATTACCTTGAACTGTTTCTAACTTCGGAACAAATGATCCTAGGGAGCGTAATAAATTTGCATATTAATCAGCATGTTGCATGCTAGAAGAATATATCGATTTCACTAGTTTTTGGTTGAGAACCATATTGGCCCGCCCGCAAAAATCAACTTGAACTGCTTATAACTCCTGAACAATTGATCGTTGACAGCACAATTATTTGCATTTCAATCAAACATGTATGCTACAAGAATATGTCGGTTTCACTAGTTATTGTTTGAGAACCATTTTGTCCCGCCCGCCGAAACTAACTTCAACTCCTTTTAACTTCTGAACAAATGATCGTAGAGAGCTTAATAATTTTGCATATTAATCAGCATGTTGCATGCTACAAGAATATATCGATTTCATTAGTTGTTGGTTGAGAACCATATTGGCCCGCCGCGAAAATTAATTTGAACTGCTTATAACATCTGAACAAGTAATCGTAGAAAGCATAATAAATTTGCATATTAATCAGCATGTTGCATGCTACAAGAATATATCGATTTCATTAGTTTTTGGTTGAGAACCTAAATTGGCCCGCAAGCGAAAATCAACTTGAACTGCTTATAACTCCTGAACAATTGATCGTAGAGAACACAATTATTTGCATTTTAATGAAACATGTTGAATGCTACAAGAATATGTCGGTTTCACTAGTTGTTATTTGAGAACAATATTGGCCCGTCCGCGAGTATTAATTTGAACTGCTTACAACTTCTGAACAAATGATCCTAGAGAGCGTAATATATTTGCATATTAATCAGCATGTTGCATGCTACAAGAATATATCGATTTCACTAGTTGTTGGTTGAGAACCATATTGGCCGCCCGCGAAAATCATCTTGAACTGCTTATAACTCCTGAACAATTGATCGTAAACAACACAATTATTTGCATTTTAATGAAACATGTTGAATGCTACAAGAATATGTCAGTTTCACTAGTTGTTATTTTAGAACCATATTGACCCGCCCGCGAGTATTAACTTGAAATGCTTATAGCTTCTGAACAAATGATCGTAGAGAGCGTAAAAAATTTGCATATTAATCAGCATGTTGCATGCAACAAGAATATATCGATTTCACTAGTTGTTGGTTGAAAAACATATTGGCCCGCCCGCGAAAATCAACTTGAACTGCTTATAACTTCGGAACAATTGATCGTAGAGATCACAATTATTATCATTTTAATCTAACATGTTGTATGTTACAAGAATATGTCGGTTTCACTGATATTGTTTGAGAACCATTTTGGCCCGCCCGCCAAAACTAAATTCAACTCCTTATAACTTCTGAACAAAAGATCGTAGAGAGCGTTATAATTTTGCATATTAATCAGCATGTTGCATGCTACAAGAATATATCGATTTCATTGGTTGTTGGTTGAGAACCATATTGGCCCGCCCGCGAAAATTAACTTGAACTGCTTATAACTTCTGAACAATTGATCGTAGCGAACACAATTATTTGCATTTTAATGAAACATGTTTAATGCTTCAAGAATATGTCGGTTTCACTAGTTGTTGTTTGAGAACCACATTGGCCCGCCCGCGAGTATTAACTTGAACTGTTTATGACTTCTGAACAAATGATCCTAGAGAGCGTAATAAATTTGCATATTAATCAGCATGTTGCATGCTACAAGAATATATAGATTTCACAAGTTGTTGGTTGAGAACCATATTGGCCCGCCTCTGAAAATTAACTTGAACTGCTTATAACTTCTGAACAATTGATTGTAGAGCACACAATTATTTGCATTTCAATCAAACATGTTGTATGCTACAAGAATATGTCGGTTTCACTAGTTATTGTTTGAGAACCATTTTGGCCCGCCCGCCAAAACTAACTTCAACTCTTTATAACTTCTGAACAAATGATCGTAGAGAGCGTAATAATTTTGCATATCAATCAGCATGTTGCATGCTACAAGAATATATCAATTTCATTGGTTGTTGGTTGAGAACCATATTGGCCCGCCAGCGAAAATCAACTTGAACTGCTTATAACTAATGAACAATTGATCGTAGAGACCACAATTAATAGCATTTCAATCAAACATGTTGTATGCAACAAGAATATATCGGTTTCACTAGTTGTTTTTAGAAAACCATATTGGCCCGCCCGCGTGTATTAACTTAAACTGTTTATAACTTCTGAACAAATGATCCTAGAGAGCGCAATAAATTTGCATATTAATCAGCATGTTGCATGCTACAAGAATATATAGATTTCACAAGTTGTTGGTTGAGAACCATATTGGCCCGCCCGCGAAAATCAACTTGAACTGCTTATAACTCCTGAACAATTGATCGTAGAGACCACAATTATTTGCATTTTAATGAAACATGTTGAATGCAACAAGAATATGTCGGTTTCACTAGTTGTTTTTAGAAAACCATATTGGCCCGCCCGCGAGTATTAACTTGAACTGTTTATAACTTCTGAACAAATGATCCTAGAGAGCGTAATAAATTTGCATATTAATCAGCATGTTGCATGCTACAAGAATATGTCGGTTTCATTAGCTGTTTTTAGAAAACCATATTGGTCCGCCCGCGAGTATTAACTTGAACTGTCTATAACTTCTGAACAATTGATCGTAGAGAACACAATTATTTGCATTTCAATTAAACATGTTGTATGCTACAAGAAAATGTCGGTTTCACTAGATATTGTTTGAGAACCATTTTGGCCCGCCCGCCAAAACTAACTTCAACTACTTATAACTTCTGAACAAAAGATCGTAGAGAGCGTTATAATTTTGCATATTAATCAGCATGTTGCATGCTACAAGAATATATCGATTTCATTGGTTGTTGGTTGAGAACCATATTGCCCCGCCCGCGAAAATTAACTTGAACTGCTTATAACTTCTGAACAATTGATCGTAGCGAACACAATTATTTGCATTTTAATGATACATGTCGATTGCTTCAAGAATATGTCGGTTTCACTAGTTGTTGTTTGAGAACCACATTGGCCCGTACGCGAGTATTAACTTGAACTGTTTATGACTTCTGAACAAATGATCCTAGAGAGCGTGATATATTTGCATATTAATCAGCATGTTGCATGCTACAAGAATATATCGATTTCACTAGTTGTTGGTTGAGAACCATATTGGCCCGCCCCTCAAAATCAAATTGAACTGCTTATAACTTCTGAACAATTGATCGTAGAGAACACAATTATTTGCATTTTAATGAAACATGTTGAATGCTACAAGAATATGTCGGTTTCACTAGTTGTTTTTTTTAGAAAACCATATTGGCCCGCCCGCGAGTATTACCTTGAACTGTTTATAACTTCGGAACAAATGATCCTAGAGAGCGTAATAAATTTGCATATTAATCAGCATGTTGCATGCTACAAGAATATATCGATTTCACTAGTTTTTGGTTGAGAACCATATTGGCCCGCCCGCGAAAATCAACTTGAACTGCTTATTACTCCTGAACAAAATATCGTTGAGAGCACAATTATTTGCATTTCAATCAAACATGTATGCTACAAGAATATGTCGGTTTCACTAGTTATTGTTTGAGAACCATTTTGTCCCGCCCGCCGAAACTAACTTCAACTCCTTTTAACTTCTGAACAAATGATCGTAGAGAGCTTAATAATTTTGCATATTAATCAGCATGTTGCATGCTACAAGAATATATCGTTTCATTAGTTGTTGGTTGAGAACCATATTGGCCCGCCGCGAAAATTAATTTGAACTGCTTATAACATCTGAACAAGTAATCGTAGAAAGCATAATAAATTTGCATATTAATCAGCATGTTGCATGCTACAAGAATATATAGATTTCACTAGTTGTTGGTTGAAAAACATATTGGCCCGCCCGCGAAAATCAACTTGAACTGCTTATAACTTCGGAACAATTGATCGTAGAGATCACAATTATTATCATCTTAATCTAACATGTTGTATGCTACAAGAATATGTCGGTTTCACTAGTTATTGTTTGAGAACCATTTTGGCCCGCCCGCCAAAACTAACTTCAACTCCTTATAACTTCTGAACAAATGATCGTAGAGAGCGTTATAATTTTGTATATTAATCAGCATGTTGCATGCTACAAGAATATATCGATTTCATGGGTTGTTGGTTGAGAACCATATTGGCCCGCCCGCGAAAATTAACTTGAACTGCTTATAACTTCTGAACAATTGATCGTAGCGAACACAATTATTTGCATTTTAATGAAACATGTTGAATGCTTCAAGAATATGTCGGTTTCACTAGTTGTTGTTTGAGAACCATATTGGCCCGCCCGCGAATATTAAATTGAACTGCTTATAACTTCCGAACAAATGATCTTAGAGAGCGTAATAAATTTGCATATTAATCAGCATTTTGCATGCTACAAAAATATATCGATTTCACTAGTTGTTGGTTGAGAACCATATTGGCCCGCCTGCGAAAATTAATTTGAACAGCTTATAACTTCTGAACAAACAATCGTAGAAAGCGTAATAATTTTTCATATTAATCAGCATGTTCCATGCTACAAGAATATATCGATTTCACTAGTTGTTGTTTGAGAAATATATTGGCATGCCCGCGAAAATTAATTTGAACTGCTTATAACTTCTGAACAAATGATTGTAGAGCACACAATTATTTGCATTTCAATCAAACATCTTGTATGCTACAAGAATATGTCGGTTTCACTAGTTATTGTTTGAGAACCATTTTGCCCGCCCGCCAAAACTACCTTCAACTCTTTATAACTTCTGAACAAATGATCGTAGAGAGCGTAATAATTTTGCATATCAATCAGCATGTTGCATGCTACAAGAATATATAGATTTCACAAGTTGTTGGTTGAGAACCATATGGGCCCGCCCGCGAAAATCAATTTGAACTGCTTAAAACTCCTGAACAATTGATCGTAGAGACCACAATTATTTGCATTTTAATGAAACATGTTGAATGCTACAAGAATATGTCGGTTTCAATAGTTGTTTTTAGAAAACCATATTGGCCCGCCCGCGAGTATTAACTTGAACTGTATATAACTTCTGAACAAATGATCCTAGAGAGCGTAATAAATTTGCATATTAATCAGCATGTTGCATGCTACAAGAATATGTCGGTTTCACTAGTTGTTTTTAGAAAACCATATTGGTCCGCCCGCGAGTATTAACTTGAACTGTCTATAAATTCTGAACAATTGATCGTAGAGAACACAATTATTTGCATTTCAATCAAACATGTATGCTACAAGAAAATGTCGGTTTCACTAGATATTGTTTGAGAACCATTTTGGCCCGCCCGCCAAAACTAACTTCAACTCCTTATAACTTCTGAACAAATGATCGTAGAGAGCGTTATAATTTTGCATATTAATCAGCATGTTGCATGCTACAAGAATATATCGATTTCATTGGTTGTTGGTTGAGAACCATATTGGCCCGCCCGCGAAAATTAACTAGAACTGCTTATAACTTCTGAACAATTGATCGTAGCGAACACAATTATTTGCATTTTAATGAAACATGTTGAATGCTTCAAGAATATGTCGGTTTCACTAGTTGTTTTTTGAGAACCATATTGGCCCGCCCGCGAATATTAAATTGAACTGCTTATAACTTCTGAACAAATGATCTTAGAGAGCGTAATAAATTTGCATATTAATCAGCATTTTGCATGCTACAAAAATATATCGATTTCACTAGTTGTTGGTTGAGAACCATATTGGCCCGCCCGCGAAAATTAATTTGAACTGCTTATAACTTCTGAACAAATGATTGTAGAGCACACAATTATTTGCATTTCAATCAAACATCTTGTATGCTACAAGAATATGTCGGTTTCACTAGTTGTTGTTTGAGAACCATTTTGCCCGCCCGCCAAAACTACCTTCAACTCTTTATAACTTCTGAACAAATGATCGTAGAGAGCGTAATAATTTTGCATATCAATCAGCATGTTGCATGCTACAATAATATATCAATTTCATTGGTTGTTGGTTGAGAACCATATTGGCCCGCCCGCGAAAATCAATTTGAACTGCTTAAAACTCCTGAACAATTGATCGTAGAGACCACAATTATTTGCATTTTAATGAAACATGTTGAATGCAACAAGAATATGTCGGTTTCACTAGTTGTTTTTAGAAAACCATATTGGCCCGCCCGCGAGTATTAACTTCAACTGTTTATAACTTCTGAACAAATGATCCTAGAGAGCGCAATAAATTTGCATATTAATCAGCATGTTGCATGCTACAAGAATATATAGATTTCACTAGTTGTTGGTTGAGAACCATATTGGCCCGCCCGCGAGAATCAATTTGAACTGCTTAAAACTCCTGAACAATTGATCGTAGAGACCACAATTATTTGCATTTTAATGAAACATGTTGAATGCAACAAGAATATGTCGGTTTCACTAGTTGTTTTTAGAAAACCATATTGGCCCGCCCGCGAGTATTAACTTGAACTGTATACAACTTCTGAACAAATGATCCTAGAGAGCGTAATATATTTGCATATTAATCAGCATGTTGCATGCTACAAGAATATATCGATTTCACTAGTTGTTGTTTGAGAAATATATTGGCCTGCCCGCGAAAATTAACTTGAACTGCTTATAACTTCTGAACAATTGATTGTAGAGCACACAGTTATTTGCATTTCAATCAAACATGTTGTATGCTACAAGAATATGTCGATTTCACTAGTTATTGTTTGAGAACCATTTTGGCCCGCCCGCCAAAACTAACTTCAACTCTTTATAACTTCTGAACAAATGATCGTAGAGAGCGTAATAATTTTGCATATCAATCAGCATGTTGCATGCTACAAGAATATATCAATTTCATTGGTTTTTGGTTGAGAACCATATTGGCCCGGCAGCGAAAATCAACTTGAACTGCTTATAACTCCTGAACAATTGATCTTAGAGACCACAATTATTTGCATTTTAATGAAACATGTTGAATGCAACAAGAATATGTCGGTTTCACTAGTTGTTTTTAGAAAACCATATTGGCCCGCCCGCGAGTATTAACTTGAACTGTTTATAACTTCTGAACAAATGATCCTAGAGAGCGTAATAAATTTGCATATTAATCAGCATGTTGCATGCTACAAGAATATATCGATTTCATTGGTTGTTGGTTGAGAACCATATTGGCCCGCCCGCGAAAATTAACTTGAACTGCTTATAACTTCTGAACAATTGATCGTAGCGAACACAATTATTTGCATTTTAATGAAACATGTTGATTGCTTCAAGAATATGTCGGTTTCACTAGTTGTTGTTTGAGAACCACATTGGCCCGTACGCGAGTATTAACTTGAACTGTTTATGACTTCTGAACAAATGATCCTAGAGAGCGTGATATATTTGCATATTAATCAGCATGTTGCATGCTACAAGAATATATCGATTTCACTAGTTGTTGGTTGAGAACCATATTGGCCCGCCCCTGAAAATCAAATTGAACTGCTTATAACTTCTGAACAATTGATCGTAGAGAACACAATTATTTGCATTTTAATGAAACATGTTGAATGCTACAAGAATATGTCGGTTTCACTAGTTGTTTTTTTAGAAAACCATATTGGCCCGCCCGCGAGTATTACCTTGAACTGTTTCTAACTTCGGAACAAATGATCCTAGGGAGCGTAATAAATTTGCATATTAATCAGCATGTTGCATGCTAGAAGAATATATCGATTTCACTAGTTTTTGGTTGAGAACCATATTGGCCCGCCCGCAAAAATCAACTTGAACTGCTTATAACTCCTGAACAATTGATCGTTGACAGCACAATTATTTGCATTTCAATCAAACATGTATGCTACAAGAATATGTCGGTTTCACTAGTTATTGTTTGAGAACCATTTTGTCCCGCCCGCCGAAACTAACTTCAACTCCTTTTAACTTCTGAACAAATGATCGTAGAGAGCTTAATAATTTTGCATATTAATCAGCATGTTGCATGCTACAAGAATATATCGATTTCATTAGTTGTTGGTTGAGAACCATATTGGCCCGCCGCGAAAATTAATTTGAACTGCTTATAACATCTGAACAAGTAATCGTAGAAAGCATAATAAATTTGCATATTAATCAGCATGTTGCATGCTACAAGAATATATCGATTTCATTAGTTTTTGGTTGAGAACCTAAATTGGCCCGCAAGCGAAAATCAACTTGAACTGCTTATAACTCCTGAACAATTGATCGTAGAGAACACAATTATTTGCATTTTAATGAAACATGTTGAATGCTACAAGAATATGTCGGTTTCACTAGTTGTTATTTGAGAACAATATTGGCCCGTCCGCGAGTATTAATTTGAACTGCTTACAACTTCTGAACAAATGATCCTAGAGAGCGTAATATATTTGCATATTAATCAGCATGTTGCATGCTACAAGAATATATCGATTTCACTAGTTGTTGTTTGAGAAATATATTGGCCTGCCCGCGAAAATTAACTTGAACTGCTTATAACTTCTGAACAATTGATTGTAGAGCACACAGTTATTTGCATTTCAATCAAACATGTATGCTACAAGAATATGTCGATTTCACTAGTTATTGTTTGAGAACCATTTTGGCCCGCCCGCCAAAACTAACTTCAACTCTTTATAACTTCTGAACAAATGATCGTAGAGAGCGTAATAATTTTGCATATCAATCAGCATGTTGCATGCTACAAGAATATATCAATTTCATTGGTTGTTGGTTGAGAACCATATTGGCCCGGCAGCGAAAATCAACTTGAACTGCTTATAACTCCTGAACAATTGATCTTAGAGACCACAATTATTTGCATTTTAATGAAACATGTTGAATGCAACAAGAATATGTCGGTTTCACTAGTTGTTTTTAGAAAACCATATTGGCCCGCCCGCGAGTATTAACTTGAACTGTTTATAACTTCTGAACAAATGATCCTAGAGAGCGTAATAAATTTGCATATTAATCAGCATGTTGCATGCTACAAGAATATGTCGGTTTCATTAGTTGTTTTTAGAAAACCATATTGGTCCGCCCGCGAGTATTAACTTGAACTGTCTATAACTTCTGAACAATTGATCGTAACGAACACAATTATTTGCATTTCAATTAAACATGTTGTATGCTACAAGAAAATGTCGGTTTCACTAGATATTGTTTGAGAACCATTTTGGCCCGCCCGCCAAAACTAACTTCAACTCCTTATAACTTCTGAACAAAAGATCGTAGAGAGCGTTATAATTTTGCATATTAATCAGCATGTTGCATGCTACAAGAATATATCGATTTCATTGGTTGTTGGTTGAGAACCATATTGGCCCGCCCGCGAAAATTAACTTGAACTGCTTATAACTTCTGAACAATTGATCGTAGCGAACACAATTATTTGCATTTTAATGAAACATGTTGATTGCTTCAAGAATATGTCGGTTTCACTAGTTGTTGTTTGAGAACCACATTGGCCCGTACGCGAGTATTAACTTGAACTGTTTATGACTTCTGAACAAATGATCCTAGAGAGCGTGATATATTTGCATATTAATCAGCATGTTGCATGCTACAAGAATATATCGATTTCACTAGTTGTTGGTTGAGAACCATATTGGCCCGCCCCTGAAAATCAAATTGAACTGCTTATAACTTCTGAACAATTGATCGTAGAGAACACAATTTTTTGCATTTTAATGAAACATGTTGAATGCTACAAGAATATGTCGGTTTCACTAGTTGTTTTTTTAGAAAACCATATTGGCCCGCCCGCGAGTATTACCTTGAACTGTTTCTAACTTCGGAACAAATGATCCTAGGGAGCGTAATAAATTTGCATATTAATCAGCATGTTGCATGCTAGAAGAATATATCGATTTCACTAGTTTTTGGTTGAGAACCATATTGGCCCGCCCGCAAAAATCAACTTGAACTGCTTATAACTCCTGAACAATTGATCGTTGACAGCACAATTATTTGCATTTCAATCAAACATGTATGCTACAAGAATATGTCGGTTTCACTAGTTATTGTTTGAGAACCATTTTGTCCCGCCCGCCGAAACTAACTTCAACTCCTTTTAACTTCTGAACAAATGATCGTAGAGAGCTTAATAATTTTGCATATTAATCAGCATGTTGCATGCTACAAGAATATATCGATTTCATTAGTTGTTGGTTGAGAACCATATTGGCCCGCCGCGAAAATTAATTTGAACTGCTTATAACATCTGAACAAGTAATCGTAGAAAGCATAATAAATTTGCATATTAATCAGCATGTTGCATGCTACAAGAATATATCGATTTCATTAGTTTTTGGTTGAGAACCTAAATTGGCCCGCAAGCGAAAATCAACTTGAACTGCTTATAACTCCTGAACAATTGATCGTAGAGAACACAATTATTTGCATTTTAATGAAACATGTTGAATGCTACAAGAATATGTCGGTTTCACTAGTTGTTATTTGAGAACAATATTGGCCCGTCCGCGAGTATTAATTTGAACTGCTTACAACTTCTGAACAAATGATCCTAGAGAGCGTAATATATTTGCATATTAATCAGCATGTTGCATGCTACAAGAATATATCGATTTCACTAGTTGTTGGTTGAGAACCATATTGGCCGCCCGCGAAAATCATCTTGAACTGCTTATAACTCCTGAACAATTGATCGTAAACAACACAATTATTTGCATTTTAATGAAACATGTTGAATGCTACAAGAATATGTCAGTTTCACTAGTTGTTATTTTAGAACCATATTGACCCGCCCGCGAGTATTAACTTGAAATGCTTATAGCTTCTGAACAAATGATCGTAGAGAGCGTAAAAAATTTGCATATTAATCAGCATGTTGCATGCAACAAGAATATATCGATTTCATTTTTTGTTGGTTGAGAACCATATTGGCCCGCCCGCGAAAATTAACTTGAAATGCTTATAACTTCTGAACAATTGATCGTAGCGAACACAATTATTTGCATTTTAACGAAACATGTTTAATGCTTCAAGAATATGTCGGTTTCACTAGTTGTTGTTTGAGAACCACATTGGCCCGCCCGCGAGTATTAACTTGAACTGTTTATGACTTCTGAACAAATGATCCTAGAGAGCGTAATAAATTTGCATATTAATCAGCATGTTGCATGCTACAAGAATATATAGATTTCACAAGTTGTTGGTTGAGAACCATATTGGCCCGCCTCTGAAAATTAACTTGAACAGCTTATAACTTCTGAACAATTGATTGTAGAGCACACAATTATTTGCATTTCAATCAAACATGTTGTATGCTACAAGAATATGTCGGTTTCACTAGTTATTGTTTGAGAACCATTTTGGCCCGCCCGCCAAAACTAACTTCAACTCTTTATAACTTCTGAACAAATGATCGTAGAGAGCGTAATAATTTTGCATATCAATCAGCATGTTGCATGCTACAAGAATATATCAATTTCATTGGTTGTTGGTTGAGAACCATATTGGCCCGCCAGCGAAAATCAACTTGAACTGCTTATAACTAATGAACAATTGATCGTAGAGACCACAATTAATAGCATTTCAATCAAACATGTTGTATGCAACAAGAATATATCGGTTTCACTAGTTGTTTTTAGAAAACCATATTGGCCCGCCCGCGTGTATTAACTTAAACTGTTTATAACTTCTGAACAAATGATCCTAGAGAGCGCAATAAATTTGCATATTAATCAGCATGTTGCATGCTACAAGAATATATAGATTTCACAAGTTGTTGGTTGAGAACCATATTGGCCCGCCCGCGAAAATCAACTTGAACTGCTTATAACTCCTGAACAATTGATCGTAGAGACCACAATTATTTGCATTTTAATGAAACATGTTGAATGCAACAAGAATATGTCGGTTTCACTAGTTGTTTTTAGAAAACCATATTGGCCCGCCCGCGAGTATTAACTTGAACTGTTTATAACTTCTGAACAAATGATCCTAGAGAGCGTAATAAATTTGCATATTAATCAGCATGTTGCATGCTACAAGAATATGTCGGTTTCATTAGCTGTTTTTAGAAAACCATATTGGTCCGCCCGCGAGTATTAACTTGAACTGTCTATAACTTCTGAACAATTGATCGTAGAGAACACAATTATTTGCATTTCAATTAAACATGTTGTATGCTACAAGAAAATGTCGGTTTCACTAGATATTGTTTGAGAACCATTTTGGCCCGCCCGCCAAAACTAACTTCAACTACTTATAACTTCTGAACAAAAGATCGTAGAGAGCGTTATAATTTTGCATATTAATCAGCATGTTGCATGCTACAAGAATATATCGATTTCATTGGTTGTTGGTTGAGAACCATATTGCCCCGCCCGCGAAAATTAACTTGAACTGCTTATAACTTCTGAACAATTGATCGTAGCGAACACAATTATTTGCATTTTAATGATACATGTCGATTGCTTCAAGAATATGTCGGTTTCACTAGTTGTTGTTTGAGAACCACATTGGCCCGTACGCGAGTATTAACTTGAACTGTTTATGACTTCTGAACAAATGATCCTAGAGAGCGTGATATATTTGCATATTAATCAGCTTGTTGCATGCTACAAGAATATATCGATTTCACTAGTTGTTGGTTGAGAACCATATTGGCCCGCCCCTCAAAATCAAATTGAACTGCTTATAACTTCTGAACAATTGATCGTAGAGAACACAATTATTTGCATTTTAATGAAACATGTTGAATGCTACAAGAATATGTCGGTTTCACTAGTTGTTTTTTTTAGAAAACCATATTGGCCCGCCCGCGAGTATTACCTTGAACTGTTTATAACTTCGGAACAAATGATCCTAGAGAGCGTAATAAATTTGCATATTAATCAGCATGTTGCATGCTACAAGAATATATCGATTTCACTAGTTTTTGGTTGAGAACCATATTGGCCCGCCCGCGAAAATCAACTTGAACTGCTTATTACTCCTGAACAAAATATCGTTGAGAGCACAATTATTTGCATTTCAATCAAACATGTATGCTACAAGAATATGTCGGTTTCACTAGTTATTGTTTGAGAACCATTTTGTCCCGCCCGCCAAAACTAACTTCAACTCTTTATAACTTCTGAACAAATGATCGTAGAGAGCGTAATAATTTTGCATATCAATCAGCATGTTGCATGCTACAAGTATATATCAATTTCATTGGTTGTTGGTTGAGAACCATATTGGCCCGCCCGCGAAAATCAACTTGAACTGCTTATAACTAATGAACAAATGTTCGTAGAGACCACAAGTAATAGCATTTCTATCAAACATGTTGTATGCAACAAGAATATGTCGGTTTCACTAGTTGTTTTTAGAAAACCATATTGGCCCGCCCGCGAGTATTAACTTCAACTGTTTATAACTTCTGAACAAATGATCCTAGAGAGCGCAATAAATTTGCATATTAATCAGCATGTTGCATGCTACAAGAATATATAGATTTCACAAGTTGTTGGTTAAGAACCATATTGGCCCGCCCGCGAAAATCAATTTGAACTGCTTAAAACTCCTGAACAATTGATCGTAGAGACCACAATTATTTGCATTTTAATGAAACATGTTGAATGCTACAAGAATATGTCGGTTTCAATAGTTGTTTTTAGAAAACCATATTGGCCCGCCCGCGAGTATTAACTTGAACTGTATATAACTTCTGAACAAATGATCCTAGAGAGCGTAATAAATTTGCATATTAATCAGCATGTTGCATGCTACAAGAATATGTCGGTTTCACTAGTTGTTTTTAGAAAACCATATTGGTCCGCCCGCGAGTATTAACTTGAACTGTCTATAAATTCTGAACAATTGATCGTAGAGAACACAATTATTTGCATTTCAATCAAACATGTATGCTACAAGAAAATGTCGGTTTCACTAGATATTGTTTGAGAACCATTTTGGCCCGCCCGCCAAAACTAACTTCAACTCCTTATAACTTCTGAACAAATGATCGTAGAGAGCGTTATAATTTTGCATATTAATCAGCATGTTGCATGCTACAAGAATATATCGATTTCATTGGTTGTTGGTTGAGAACCATATTGGCCCGCACGCGAAAATTAACTTGAACTGCTTATAACTTCTGAACAATTGATCGTAGCGAACACAATTATTTGCATTTTAATGAAACATGTTGAATGCTTCAAGAATATGTCGGTTTCACTAGTTGTTTTTTGAGAACCATATTGGCCCGCCCGCGAATATTAAATTGAACTGCTTATAACTTCTGAACAAATGATCTTAGAGAGCGTAATAAATTTGCATATTAATCAGCATTTTGCATGCTACAAAAATATATCGATTTCACTAGTTGTTGGTTGAGAACCATATTGGCCCGCCCGCGAAAATTAATTTGAACTGCTTATAACTTCTGAACAAATGATTGTAGAGCACACAATTATTTGCATTTCAATCAAACATCTTGTATGCTACAAGAATATGTCGGTTTCACTAGTTATTGTTTGAGAACCATTTTGCCCGCCCGCCAAAACTACCTTCAACTCTTTATAACTTCTGAACAAATGATCGTAGAGAGCGTAATAATTTTGCATATCAATCAGCATGTTGCATGCTACAATAATATATCAATTTCATTGGTTGTTGGTTGAGAACCATATTGGCCCGCCCGCGAAAATCAATTTGAACTGCTTAAAACTCCTGAACAATTGATCGTAGAGACCACAATTATTTGCATTTTAATGAAACATGTTGAATGCAACAAGAATATGTCGGTTTCACTAGTTGTTTTTAGAAAACCATATTGGCCCGCCCGCGAGTATTAACTTCAACTGTTTATAACTTCTGAACAAATGATCCTAGAGAGCGCAATAAATTTGCATATTAATCAGCATGTTGCATGCTACAAGAATATATAGATTTCACTAGTTGTTGGTTGAGAACCATATTGGCCCGCCCGCGAAAATCAATTTGAACTGCTTAAAACTCCTGAACAATTGATCGTAGAGACCACAATTATTTGCATTTTAATGAAACATGTTGAATGCAACAAGAATATGTCGGTTTCACTAGTTGTTTTTAGAAAACCATATTGGCCCGCCCGCGAGTATTAACTTGAACTGTATATAACTTCTGAAAAAAATGATCCTAGAGAGCGTAATAAATTTGCATATTAATCAGCATGTTGCATGCTACAAGAATATGTCGGTTTCACTAGTTGTTTTTAGAAAACCATATTGGTCCGCCCGCGAGTATTAACTTGAACTGTCTATAACTTCTGAACAATTGATCGTAGAGAACACAATTATTTGCATTTCAATCAAACATGTATGCTACAAGAAAATGTCGGTTTCACTAGATATTGTTTGAGAACCATTTTGGCCCGCCCGCCAAAACTAATTTCAACTCCTTATAACTTCTGAACAAATGATCGTAGAGAGCGTTATAATTTTGCATATTAATCAGCATGTTGCATGCTACAAGAATATATCGATTTCATTGGTTGTTGGTTGAGAACCATATTGGCCCGCCCGCGAAAATTAACTTGAACTGCTTATAACTTCTGAACAATTGATCGTAGCGAACACAATTATTTGCATTTTAATGAAACTTGTTGATTGCTTCAAGAATATGTCGGTTTCACTAGTTGTTGTTTGAGAACCACATGGGCCAGCCCGCGAGTATTAACTTGAACTGTTTATGACTTCTGAACAAATGATCCTAGAGTGCGTAATATATTTGCATATTAATCAGCATGTTGCATGCTACAAGAATATATCGATTTCACTAGTTGTTGGTTGAGAACCATATTGGCCCGCCCCTGAAAATCAACTTGAACTGCTTATAACTCATGAAAAATTGATCATAGAGAACACAATTATTTGCATTTTAATAAAACATGTTGAATGCTACAAGAATATGTCGGTTTCACTAGTTGTTTTTTTAGAAAACCATATTGTCCCGCCCGCGAGTATTAACTTGAACTGTTTATGACTTCTGAACAAATGATCCTAGAGAGCGTAATATATTTGCATATTAATCAGCATGTTGCATGCTACAAGAATATATCGATTTCACTAGTTTTTGGTTGAGAACCATATTGGCCCGCCCGCGAAAATCAACTTGAACTGCCTATAACTCCTGAACAATTGATCGTTGAGAACACAATTATTTGCATTTCAATCAAACATGTATGCTACAAGAATATTTCGGTTTCACTAGTTATTGTTTGAGAACCATTTTGTCCCGCCCGCCGAAACTAACTTCAACTCCTTATAACTTCTGAACAAATGATCGTAGAGAGCTTATTAATTTTGCATATTAATCAGCATGTTGCATGCTACAAGAATATATCGATTTCATTAGTTGTTGGTTGAGAACCATATTGGCCCGCCGCGAAAATTAATTTGAACTCCTTATAACATCTGAATAAGTAATCGTAGAAAGCATAATAAATTTGCATATTAATCAGCATGTTGCATGCTACAAGAATATATCGATTTCATTAGTTTTTGGTTGAGAACCTAAATTGGCCCGCAAGCGAAAATCAACTTGAACTGCTTATAAACTCCTGAACAATTGATCGTAGAGAACACAATTATTTGCATTTTAATGAAACATGTTGAGTGCTACAAGAATATGTCGGTTTCACTAGTTGTGATTTGAGAACAATATTGGCCCGTCCGCGAGTATTAATTTGAACTGCTTACAACTTCTGAACAAATGATCGTAGAGAGCGTAAAAAAATTGCATATTAATCAGCATGTAGCATGCTACAAGAATATATCGATTTCACTAGTTGTTGGTTGAAAAACATATTGGCCCGCCCGCGAGAATCAACTTGAACTGCTTATAACTTCTGAACAATTGATAGTAGAGATCAAATTATTTGCATTTTAATCTAACATGTTGTATGCTACAAGAATATGTCAGTTTCACTAGTTATTGTTTGAGAACCATATTGGCCGCCCGCGAATATTAAATTGAACTGCTTATAAGTTCTGAGCAAATGATCGCAGAAAGCTCGATTGTTTTGCATATTAATAAACATGTAGCTAGCTACAAGAATATATAGATTTCACTAGTTATTGTTTGAGAACCATGTTGGATCACCCGCGAAAACTAATTCAACAGCTTACAATTTCTGAACAAATAATCGTAGAAAGCGTAATAAATTTGCATATTAATCAGCATTTTGCATGCTACAAGAATATATCGATTTCACTAGTTGTTGTTTGAGAAATATATTGGCCTGCCCAGAAAATTAACTTGAACTGCTTATAACTTCTGAACAATTGATCGTAGAGCACACAATTATTTGCATTTTAATGAAACATTTTGAATGCTACAAGAATATGTCGGTTTCACTAGTTGTTTTTTTAGAAACATATTGGCCCGCCCGCGAGTATTGACTTGTTCTGTTTCTAACTTCTGAACAAATGATCGTAGTGAGCGTAATAATTTTGCATATTAATCAGCATGTTGCATGCTACAAGAATATATCCATTTCACTAGTTGTTGGATGAGAACCATATTGGCCCGCCCTCGAAAATTAACTTGAACTGCTTATAACTTCTGAACAATTGATAGTAGAGAACACAATTATTTGCATTTCAATCAAACATGTTGTATGCTACAGGAATATGTCGGTTTCACTAGTTATTGTTTGAGAACCATATTGGCCCGCCGCGAAAATTAATTTGAACTGCTTATAACATCTGAACAAGTAATCGTAGAAAGCATAATAAATTTGCATATTAATCAGCATGTTGCATGCTACAAGAATATATCGATTTCATTAGTTTTTGGTTGAGAACCTAAATTGGCCCGCAAGCTAAAATCAACTTGAACTGCTTATAACTCCTGAACAATTGATCGTAGAGAACACAATTATTTGCATTTTAATGAAACATGTTGAATGCTACAAGAATATGTCGGTTTCACTAGTTGTTATTTGAGAACAATATTGGCCCGTCCACGAGTATTAATTTGAACTGCTTACAACTTCTGAACAAATGATCCTAGAGAGCGTAATATATTTGCATATTAATCAGCATGTTGCATGCTACAAGAATATATCGATTTCACTAGTTGTTGGTTGAGAACCATATTGGCCGCCCGCGAAAATCATCTTGAACTGCTTATAACTCCTGAACAATTGATCGTAAACAACACAATTATTTGCATTTTAATGAAACATGTTGAATGCTACAAGAATATGTCAGTTTCACTAGTTGTTATTTGAGAACCATATTGGCCCGTCCGGGAGTATTAACTTGAAGTGCTTATAACTTCTGAACAAATGATCGTAGAGAGCGTAAAAAATTTGCATATTAATCAGCATGTTGCATGCTACAAGAATATATCGATTTCACTAGTTGTTGGTTGAAAAACATATTGGCCCGCCCGCGAAAATCAACTTGAACTGCTTATAACTTCGGAACAATTGATCGTAGAGATCACAATTTTTATCATCTTAATCTAACATGTTGTATGCTACAAGAATATGTCGGTTTCACTAGTTATTGTTTGAGAAACATTTTGGCCCGCCCGCCAAAACTAACTTCAACTCCTTATAACTTCTGAACAAATGATCGTAGAGAGCGTTATAATTTTGTATATTAATCAGCATGTTGCATGCTACAAGAATATATCGATTTCATGGGTTGTTGGTTGAGAACCATATTGGCCCGCCCGCGAAAATTAACTTGAACTGCTTATAACTTCTGAACAATTGATCGTAGCGAACACAATTATTTGCATTTTAATGAAACATGTTGAATGCTTCAAGAAGGTGTCGGTTTCACTAGTTGTTGTTTGAGAACCATATTGGCCCGCCCGCGAATATTAAATTGAACTGCTTATAACTTCTGAACAAATGATCTTAGAGAGCGTAATAAATTTGCATATTAATCAGCATTTTGCATGCTACAAAAATATATCGATTTCACTAGTTGTTGGTTGAGAACCATATTGGCCCGCCCGCGAAAATTAATTTGAACTGCTTATAACTTCTGAACAAATAATCGTAGAAAGCGTAATAATTTTTCATATTAATCAGCATGTTCCAAGCTACAAGAATATATCGATTTCACTAGTTGTTGTTTGAGAAATATATTGGCATGCCCGCGAAATTAATTTGAACTGCTTATAACTTCTGAACAAATGATTGTAGAGCACACAATTATTTGCATTTCAATCAAACATCTTGTATGCTACAAGAATATGTCGGTTTCACTAGTTATTGTTTGAGAACCATTTTGCCCGCCCGCCAAAACTACCTTCAACTCTTTATAACTTCTGAACAAATGATCGTAGAGAGCGTAATAATTTTGCATATCAATCAGCATGTTGCATGCTACAAGTATATATCAATTTCATTGGTTGTTGGTTGAGAACCATATTGGCCCGCCCGCGAAAATCAACTTGAACTGCTTATAACTAATGAACAAATGTTCGTAGAGACCACAATTAATAGCATTTCTATCAAACATGTTGTATGCAACAAGAATATGTCGGTTTCACTAGTTGTTTTTAGAAAACCATATTGGCCCGCCCGCGAGTATTAACTTCAACTGTTTATAACTTCTGAACAAATGATCCTAGAGAGCGCAATAAATTTGCATATTAATCAGCATGTTGCATGCTACAAGAATATATAGATTTCACAAGTTGTTGGTTGAGAACCATATTGGCTCGCCAGCGAAAATCAATTTGAACTGCTTAAAACTCCTGAACAATTGATCGTAGAGACCACAATTATTTGCATTTTAATGAAACATGTTGAATGCAACAAGAATATGTCGGTTTCACTAGTTGTTTTTAGAAAACCATATTGGCCCGCCCGCGAGTATTAACTTGAACTGTATATAACTTCTGAACAAATGATCCTAGAGAGCGTAATAAATTTGCATATTAATCAGCATGTTGCATGCTACAAGAATATGTCGGTTTCACTAGTTGTTTTTAGAAAACCATATTGGTCCGCCCGCGAGTATTAACTTGAACTGTCTATAAATTCTGAACAATTGATCGTAGAGAACACAATTATTTGCATTTCAATCAAACATGTATGCTACAAGAAAATGTCGGTTTCACTAGATATTGTTTGAGAACCATTTTGGCCCGCCCGCCAAAACTAACTTCAACTCCTTATAACTTCTGAACAAATGATCGTAGAGAGCGTTATAATTTTGCATATTAATCAGCATGTTGCATGCTACAAGAATATATCGATTTCATTGGTTGTTGGTTGAGAACCATATTGGCCCGCCCGCGAAAATTAACTTGAACTGCTTATAACTTCTGAACAATTGATCGTAGCGAACACAATTATTTGCATTTTAATGAAACATGTTGAATGCTTCAAGAATATGTCGGTTTCACTAGTTGTTGTTTGAGAACCATATTGGCCCGCCCGCGAATATTAAATTGAACTGCTTATAACTTCTGAACAAATGATCTTAGAGAGCGTAATAAATTTGCATATTAATCAGCGTTTTGCATGCTACAAAAATATATCGATTTCACTAGTTGTTGGTTGAGAACCATATTGGCCCGCCCGCGAAAATTAATTTGAACTGCTTATAACTTCTGAACAAATGATTGTAGAGCACACAATTATTTGCATTTCAATCAAACATCTTCTATGCTACAAGAATATGTCGGTTTCACTAGTTATTGTTTGAGAACCATTTTGCCCGCCCGCCAAAACTACCTTCAACTCTTTATAACTTCTGAACAAATGATCGTAGAGAGCGTAATAATTTTGCATATCAATCAGCATATTGCATGCTACAAATATATATGAATTTCATTGGTTGTTGGTTGAGAACCATATTATCCCGCCCGCGAAAATCAATTTGAACTGCTTAAAACTCCTGAACAATTGATCGTAGAGACCACAATTATTTGCATTTTAATGAAACATGTTGAATGCAACAAGAATATGTCGGTTTCACTAGTTGTTTTTAGAAAACCATATTGGCCCGCCCGCGAGTATTAACTTGAACTGTTTATAACTTCTGAACCAATGATCCTAGAGAGCGCAATAAATTTGCATATTAATCAGCATGTTGCATGCTACAAGAATATATAGATTTCACTAGTTGTTGGTTGAGAACCATATTAGCCCGCCCGCGAAAATCAATTTGAACTGCTTAAAACTCCTGAACAATTGATCGTAGAGACCACAATTATTTGCATTTTAATGAAACATGTTGAATGCAACAAGAATATGTCGGTTTCACTAGTTGTTTTTAGAAAACCATATTTGCCCGCCCGCGAGTATTAACTTCAACTGTATATAACTTCTGAAAAAAATGATCCTAGAGAGCGTAATAAATTTGCATATTAATCAGCATGTTGCATGCTACAAGAATATGTCGGTTTCACTAGTTGTTTTTAGAAAACCATATTGGTCCGCCCGCGAGTATTAACTTGAACTGTCTATAACTTCTGAACAATTGATCGTAGAGAACACAATTATTTGCATTTCAATCAAACATGTATGCTACAAGAAAATGTCGGTTTCACTAGATATTGTTTGAGAACCATTTTGGCCCGCCCGCCAAAACTAATTTCAACTCCTTATAACTTCTGAACAAATGATCGTAGAGAGCGTTATAATTTTGCATATTAATCAGCATGTTGCATGCTACAAGAATATATCGATTTCATTGGTTGTTGGTTGAGAACCATATTGGCCCGCCCGCGAAAATTAACTTGAACTGCTTATAACTTCTGAACAATTGATCGTAGCGAACACAATTATTTGCATTTTAATGAAACTTGTTGATTGCTTCAAGAATATGTCGGTTTCACTAGTTGTTTTTAAAAAACCATTTTGGCCCACCCGCCAAAACTAATTTCAACTCCTTATAACTTCTGAACAATTGATCGTAGAAAGCGTAATAATTTTGCATATTAAACAGCATGTTGCACGCTACAAGAATATATCGATTTCATTAGTTTTTGGTTGAGAACCATATTGGCCAGCCCGCGAAAATCAACTTGAACTGCTTATAACTCCTGAACAATTGATCGTAGAGCACACAATTATTTGCATTTTAATGAAACATGTTGAATGCTACAAGAATATGTCGGTTTCACTAGTTGTTTTTAGAAAACCATATTGGCCCGTAAGAGAGTATTAAATTGAACTGTTTATAACTTCTGAACAAATGATCGAAGAGAGCGTTATAAATTTGCATATTAATCAGCATGTTGCATGCTACAAGAATATATCGATTTCACTTGTTGTTGGTTGAGATCCATATTGGCCGGCCGCGAAAATCAACTTTAACTGCTTATAACTCCTGAACAATTGATCGTAAACAACACAATTATTTGCATTTTTATGAAACATGTTGTATGCTACAAGAATATGTCAGTTTCACTAGTTGTTATTTGAGAACCATATTGGCCCGCCCGCGAGGATTAACTTGAACTGCTTATAACTTCTGAACAAATGATCGTAGAGAGCGTAAAATTTGCATATTAATCAGCATGTTGCATGCTACAAGAATATATCGATTTCACTAGTTGTTGGTTGAAAAACATATTGGCCCGCCCGCGAGAATCAACTTGAACTGCTTATAACTTCTGAACAACTGATCGTAGAGATCACAATTATTATCATTTTAATCTAACATGTTGTATGCTACAAGAATATGTCGGTTTCACTAGTTATTGTTTGAGAACCATTTTTGCCCGCCCGCCAAAACTAACTTCAACTCCTTATAACTTCTGAACAAATGATCGTAGAAAGCGTTATAATTTTGTATATTAATCAGCATGTTGCATGCTACAAGAATATATCGATGTCATTGGTTGTTGGTTGAGAACCATATTGGCCCGCCCGCGAAAATTAACTTGAACTGCTTATAACTTCTGAACAATTGATCGTAGAGATCACAATTATTTGCATTTTAATCTATCATGTTGTATGCTACAAGAATATGTCAGTTTCACTAGTTATTGTTTGAGAACCATATTGACCCGCCCTTGAGTATTAAATTGAACTGCTTATAAGTTCTGAGCAAATGATCGTAGAAAGCTCGATTGTTTTGCATATTAATAAACATGTAGCTAGCTACAAGAATATATAGATTTCACTAGTTATTGTTTGAGAACCATGTTGGCCCACCCGCGAAAACTAATTCAACAGCTTACAATTTCTGAACAAACGATCGTAGAGAACACAATTATTTGCATTTTAATGAAACATGTTGTATGCTACAAGAATATGTCGGTTTTACTATTTGTTTTTTTAGAACCATATTGGCCCGCCCGCGAGTATTGACTTGTTCTGCTTCTAACTTCTGAACAAATGATCGTAGTGAGCGTAATAATTTTGCATATAAATCAGCATGTTGCATGCTACAAGAATATATCCATTTCGCTAGTTGTTGGTTGAGAACCATATTGGCCCGCCCTCGAAAATTAACTTGAACTGCTTATAACTTCTGAACAATTAATCGTAGAGAACACAATTATTAGCATTTCAATCAAACATGTTGTATGCTACAAGAATATGTCGGTTTCACTAGTTATTGTTGGAGAACCATTTTGTCCCGCCCGCCAAAACTAACTTCAACTCCTTATAACTTCTGAACAAATGATCGTAGAGAGCTTAATAATTTTGCATATTAATCAGCATGTTGCATGCTACAAGAATATATCGATTTCATTAGTTGTTGTTTGAGAACCATATTGGCCCGCCGCGAAAATTAATTTGAACTGCTTATAACATCTGAACAAGTAATCGTAGAAAGCGTAATAAATTTGCATATTAATCAGCATGTTGCATGCTACAAGAATATATCGATTTCATTAGTTGTTTGAGAAATATATTGGCCTGCCCCCGAAAATTAACTTGAACTGCTTATAACTTCTGAACAATTGATCGTAGAGCACACAATTATTTGCATTTTAATGAAACATTTTGAATGCTACAATAATATGTCGGTTTCACTACTTGTTTATAGAAAACCATATTGGCCCGCCCGCGAGTATTAACTTGAACTGTTTATAACTTCTGAACAAATGATCCTAGAGAGCGTAATAAATTTGCATATTAATCAGCATGTTGCATGCTACAAGAATATATCGATTTCACTAGTTGTTGGTTGAGAACCATACTGGCCCGCCCGCGAAAATCGACTTGAATTGCTTATAACTCCTGAACAATTGATCGTAGAGAACACAATTATTTGCATTTTAATGAAACATGTTGAATGCTTCTAGAATATGTCGGTTTCACTAGTTGTTTTTAAAAAACCATTTTGGCCCACCCGCCAAAACTAATTTCAACTCCTTATAACTTCTGAACAATTGATCGTAGAAAGCGTAATAATTTTGCATATTAAACAGCATGTTGCACGCTACAAGAATATATCGATTTCATTAGTTTTTGGTTGAGAACCATATTGGCCAGCCCGCGAAAATCAACTTGAACTGCTTATAACTCCTGAACAATTGATCGTAGAGCACACAATTATTTGCATTTTAATGAAACATGTTGAATGCTACAAGAATATGTCGGTTTCACTAGTTGTTTTTAGAAAACCATATTGGCCCGTAAGAGAGTATTAACTTGAAGTGTTTATAACTTCTGAACAAATGATCCTAGAGAGCGTAATAAATTTGCATATTAATCAGCATGTTGCATGCTATAGGAATATATCGATTTCACTAGTTGTTGGTTGAGAACCATATTGGCCCGCCCGCGAAAATCATCTTGAACTGCTTATAACTCCTGAACAATTGATCGTAGAGAGCACAATTATTTGCATTTTAATGAAACATGTAGATAGCTACAAGAATATGTCGGTTTCACTATTTGTTTTTAGAAAACCATATTGGCCTCCCGCGAGTATTAAATTGAACTGTTTATAACTTCTGAACAAATGATCGAAGAGAGCGTTATAAATTTGCATATTAATCAGCATGTTGCATGCTACAAGAATATATCGATTTCACTTGTTGTTGGTTGAGAACCATATTGGCCGGCCGCGAAAATCAACTTTAACTGCTTATAACTCCTGAACAATTGATCGTAAACAACACAATTATTTGCATTTTAATGAAACATGTTGTATGCTACAAGAATATGTCAGTTTCACTAGTTGTTATTTGAGAACCATATTGGCCCGCCCGCGAGGATTAACTTGAACTGCTTATAACTTCTGAACAAATGATCGTAGAGAGCGTAAAAAATTTGCATATTAATCAGCATGTTGCATGCTACAAGAATATATCGATTTCACTAGTTTTTGGTTGAAAAACATATTGGCCCGCCCGCGAGAATCAACTTGAACTGCTTATAACTTCTGAACAATTGATCGTAGAGATCACAATTTTTATCATTTTAATCTAACATGTTGTATGCTACAAGAATATGTCGGTTTCACTAGTTATTGTTTGAGAACCATTTTTGCCCGCCCGCCAAAACTAACTTCAACTCCTTATAACTTCTGAACAAATGATCGTAGAAAGCGTTATAATTTTGTATATTAATCAGCATGTTGCATGCTACAAGAATATATCGATTTCATTGGTTGTTGGTTGAGAACCATATTGGCCCGCCCGCGAAAATTAACTTGAATTGCTTATAACTTCTGAACAATTGATCGTAGAGATCACAATTATTTGCATTTTAATCTAACATGTTGTATGCTACAAGAATATGTCAGTTTCAATAGTTATTGTTTGAGAACCATATTGACCCGCCCTTGAGTATTTAATTGAACTGCTTATAAGTTCTGAGCAAATGATCGTAGAAAGCTCGATTGTTTTGCATATTAATAAACATGTAGCTAGCTACAAGAATATATAGATTTCACTAGTTATTGTTTGAGAACCATGTTGGCCCACCCGCGAAAACTAATTCAACAGCTTACAATTTCTGAACAAACGATCGTAGAGAACACAATTATTTGCATTTTAATGAAACATGTTGTATGCTACAAGAATATGTCGGTTTTACTATTTGTTTTTTTAGAACCATATTGGCCCTCCCGCGAGTATTGACTTGTTCTGCTTCTAACTTCTGAACAAATGATCGTAGTGAGCGTAATAATTTTGCATATAAATCAGCATGTTGCATGCTACAGGAATATATCCATTTCGCTAGTTGTTGGTTGAGAACCATATTGGCCCGCCCTCGAAAATTAACTTGAACTGCTTATAACTTCTGAACAATTAATCGTAGAGAACACAATTATTAGCATTTCAATCAAATATGTTGTATGCTACAAGAATATGTCGGTTTCACTAGTTATTTTTGGAGAACCATTTTGTCCCGCCCGCCAAAACTAACTTCAACTCCTTATAACTTCTGAACAAATGATCGAAGAGAGCTTAATAATTTTGCATATTAATCAGCATGTTGCATGCTACAAGAATATATCGATTTCATTAGTTGTTGGTTGAGAACCATATTGGCCCGCCGCGAAAATTAATTTGAACTGCTTATAACATCTGAACAAGTAATCGTAGAAAGCGTAATAAATTTGCATATTAATCAGCATGTTGCATGCTACAAGAATATATCGATTTCATTAGTTGTTTGAGAAATATATTGGCCTGCCCCCGAAAATTAACTTGAACTGCTTATAACTTCTGAACAATTGATCGTAGAGCACACAATTATTTGCATTTTAATGAAACATTTTGAATGCTACAATAATATGTCGGTTTCACTAGTTGTTTATAGAAAACCATATTGGCCCGCCCGCGAGTATTAACTTGAACTGTTTATAACTTCTGAACAAATGATCCTAGAGAGCGTAATAAATTTGCATATTAATCAGCATGTTGCATGCTACAAGAATATATCGATTTCACTAGTTGTTGGTTGAGAACCATACTGGCCCGCCCGCGAAAATCGACTTGAATTGCTTATAACTCCTGAACAATTGATCGTAGAGAACACAATTATTTGCATTTTAATGAAACATGTTGAATGCTTCAAGAATATGTCGGTTTCACTAGTTGTTTTTAAAAAACCATTTTGGCCCACCCGCCAAAACTAATTTCAACTCCTTATAACTTCTGAACAATTGATCGTAGAAAGCGTAATAATTTTGCATATTAAACAGCATGTTGGACGCTACAAGAATATATCGATTTAATTAGTTTTTGGTTGAGAACCATATTGGCCAGCCCGCGAAAATCAACTTGAACTGCTTATAACTCCTGAACAATTGATCGTAGAGCACACAATTATTTGCATTTTAATGAAACATGTTGAATGCTACAAGAATATGTCGGTTTCACTAGTTGTTTTTAGAAAACCATATTGGCCCGTAAGAGAGTATTAACTTGAACTGTTTATAACTTCTGAACAAATGATCCTAGAGAGCGTAATAAATTTGCATATTAATCAGCATGTTGCATGCTACAAGAATATATCGATTTCACTAGTTGTTGGTTGAGAACCATATTGGCCCGCCCGCGAAAATCATCTTGAACTGCTTATAACTCCTGAACAATTGATCGTAGAGAGCACAATTATTTGCATTTTAATGAAACATGTAGATAGCTACAAGAATATGTCGGTTTCACTATTTGTTTTTAGAAAACCATATTGGCCTCCCGCGAGTATTAAATTGAACTGTTTATAACTTCTGAACAAATGATCGAAGAGAGCGTTATAAATTTGCATATTAATCAGCATGTTGCATGCTACAAGAATATATCGATTTCACTTGTTGTTGGTTGAGAACCATATTGGCCGGCCGCGAAAATCAACTTTAACTGCTTATAGCTCCTGAACAATTGATAGTAAACAACACAATTATTTGCATTTTAATGAAACATGTTGTATGCTACAAGAATATGTCAGTTTCACTAGTTGTTATTTGAGAACCATTTTGGCCGGCCCGCCAAAACTAGTTTCAACTCCTTATAACTTCTGAACAAATGATCGTAGAAAGCGTTATAATTTTGTATATTAATCAGCATGTTGCATGCTACAAGAATATATCGATTTCATTGGTTGTTGGTTGAGAACCATATTGGCCCGCCTGCGAAATTAACTTGAACTGCTTATTAATTCTGAACAATTGATCGTAGCGAACACAATTATTTGCATTTTAATGAAACATGTTGAATGCTTCAAGAATATGTCGGTTTCATAGTTGTTGTTTGAGAACCATATTGGCCCGCCCGCGAAAATCATCTTGAACTGCTTATAACTCCTGAACAATTGATCGTAGAGAGCACAATTATTTGCATTTTAATGAAACATGTAGATAGCTACAAGAATATGTCGGTTTCACTATTTGTTTTTAGAAAACCATATTGGCCTCCCGCGAGTATTAAATTGAACTGTTTATAACTTCTGAACAAATGATCGAAGAGAGCGTTATAAATTTGCATATTAATCAGCATGTTGCATGCTACAAGAATATATCGATTTCACTTGTTGTTGGTTGAGAACCATATTGGCCGGCCGCGAAAATCAACTTTAACTGCTTATAGCTCCTGAACAATTGATAGTAAACAACACAATTATTTGCATTTTAATGAAACATGTTGTATGCTACAAGAATATGTCGGTTTTACTATTTGTTTTTTTAGAACCATATTGGCCCGCCCGCGAGTATTGACTTGTTCTGCTTCTAACTTCTGAACAAATGATCGTAGTGAGCGTAATAATTTTGCATATAAATCAGCATGTTGCATGCTACAAGAATATATCGATTTCGCTAGTTGTTGGTTGAGAACCATATTGGCCCGCCCTCGAAAATTAACTTGAACTGCTTATAACTTCTGAACAATTAATCGTAGAGAACACAATTATTAGCATTTCAATCAAACATGTTGTATGCTACAAGAATATGTCGGTTTCACTAGTTATTGTTGGAGAACCATTTTGTCCCGCCCGCCAAAACTAACTTCAACTCCTTATAACTTCTGAACAAATGATCGTAGAGAGCTTAATAATTTTGCATATTAATCAGCATGTTGCATGCTACAAGAATATATCGATTTCATTAGTTGTTGTTTGAGAACCATATTGGCCCGCCGCGAAAATTAATTTGAACTGCTTATAACATCTGAACAAGTAATCGTAGAAAGCGTAATAAATTTGCATATTAATCAGCATGTTGCATGCTACAAGAATATATCGATTTCATTAGTTGTTTGAGAAATATATTGGCCTGCCCCCGAAAATTAACTTGAACTGCTTATAACTTCTGAACAATTGATCGTAGAGCACACAATTATTTGCATTTTAATGAAACATTTTGAATGCTACAATAATATGTCGGTTTCACTACTTGTTTATAGAAAACCATATTGGCCCGCCCGCGAGTATTAACTTGAACTGTTTATAACTTCTGAACAAATGATCCTAGAGAGCGTAATAAATTTGCATATTAATCAGCATGTTGCATGCTACAAGAATATATCGATTTCACTAGTTGTTGGTTGAGAACCATACTGGCCCGCCCGCGAAAATCGACTTGAATTGCTTATAACTCCTGAACAATTGATCGTAGAGAACACAATTATTTGCATTTTAATGAAACATGTTGAATGCTTCAAGAATATGTCGGTTTCACTAGTTGTTTTTAAAAAACCATTTTGGCCCACCCGCCAAAACTAATTTCAACTCCTTATAACTTCTGAACAATTGATCGTAGAAAGCGTAATAATTTTGCATATTAAACAGCATGTTGCACGCTACAAGAATATATCGATTTCATTAGTTTATGGTTGAGAACCATATTGGCCAGCCCGCGAAAATCAACTTGAACTGCTTATAACTCCTGAACAATTGATCGTAGAGCACACAATTATTTGCATTTTAATGAAACATGTTGAATGCTACAAGAATATGTCGGTTTCACTAGTTGTTTTTAGAAAACCATATTGGCCCGTAAGAGAGTATTAACTTGAAGTGTTTATAACTTCTGAACAAATGATCCTAGAGAGCGTAATAAATTTGCATATTAATCAGCATGTTGCATGCTATAGGAATATATCGATTTCACTAGTTGTTGGTTGAGAACCATATTGGCCCGCCCGCGAAAATCATCTTGAACTGCTTATAACTCCTGAACAATTGATCGTAGAGAGCACAATTATTTGCATTTTAATGAAACATGTAGATAGCTACAAGAATATGTCGGTTTCACTATTTGTTTTTAGAAAACCATATTGGCCTCCCGCGAGTATTAAATTGAACTGTTTATAACTTCTGAACAAATGATCGAAGAGAGCGTTATAAATTTGCATATTAATCAGCATGTTGCATGCTACAAGAATATATCGATTTCACTTGTTGTTGGTTGAGAACCATATTGGCCGGCCGCGAAAATCAACTTTAACTGCTTATAACTCCTGAACAATTGATCGTAAACAACACAATTATTTGCATTTTAATGAAACATGTTGTATGCTACAAGAATATGTCAGTTTCACTAGTTGTTATTTGAGAACCATATTGGCCCGCCCGCGAGGATTAACTTGAACTGCTTATAACTTCTGAACAAATGATCGTAGAGAGCGTAAAAAATTTGCATATTAATCAGCATGTTGCATGCTACAAGAATATATCGATTTCACTAGTTTTTGGTTGAAAAACATATTGGCCCGCCCGCGAGAATCAACTTGAACTGCTTATAACTTCTGAACAATTGATCGTAGAGATCACAATTTTTATCATTTTAATCTAACATGTTGTATGCTACAAGAATATGTCGGTTTCACTAGTTATTGTTTGAGAACCATTTTTGCCCGCCCGCCAAAACTAACTTCAACTCCTTATAACTTCTGAACAAATGATCGTAGAAAGCGTTATAATTTTGTATATTAATCAGCATGTTGCATGCTACAAGAATATATCGATTTCATTTTTTGTTGGTTGAGAACCATATTGGCCCGCCCGCGAAAATTAACTTGAATTGCTTATAACTTCTGAACAATTGATCGTAGAGATCACAATTATTTGCATTTTAATCTAACATGTTGTATGCTACAAGAATATGTCAGTTTCAATAGTTATTGTTTGAGAACCATATTGACCCGCCCTTGAGTATTTAATTGAACTGCTTATAAGTTCTGAGCAAATGATCGTAGAAAGCTCGATTGTTTTGCATATTAATAAACATGTAGCTAGCTACAAGAATATATAGATTTCACTAGTTATTGTTTGAGAACCATGTTGGCCCACCCGCGAAAACTAATTCAACAGCTTACAATTTCTGAACAAACGATCGTAGAGAACACAATTATTTGCATTTTAATGAAACATGTTGTATGCTACAAGAATATGTCGGTTTTACTATTTGTTTTTTTAGAACCATATTGGCCCTCCCGCGAGTATTGACTTGTTCTGCTTCTAACTTCTGAACAAATGATCGTAGTGAGCGTAATAATTTTGCATATAAATCAGCATGTTGCATGCTACAGGAATATATCCATTTCGCTAGTTGTTGGTTGAGAACCATATTGGCCCGCCCTCGAAAATTAACTTGAACTGCTTATAACTTCTGAACAATTAATCGTAGAGAACACAATTATTAGCATTTCAATCAAATATGTTGTATGCTACAAGAATATGTCGGTTTCACTAGTTATTTTTGGAGAACCATTTTGTCCCGCCCGCCAAAACTAACTTCAACTCCTTATAACTTCTGAACAAATGATCGAAGAGAGCTTAATAATTTTGCATATTAATCAGCATGTTGCATGCTACAAGAATATATCGATTTCATTAGTTGTTGGTTGAGAACCATATTGGCCCGCCGCGAAAATTAATTTGAACTGCTTATAACATCTGAACAAGTAATCGTAGAAAGCGTAATAAATTTGCATATTAATCAGCATGTTGCATGCTACAAGAATATATCGATTTCATTAGTTGTTTGAGAAATATATTGGCCTGCCCCCGAAAATTAACTTGAACTGCTTATAACTTCTGAACAATTGATCGTAGAGCACACAATTATTTGCATTTTAATGAAACATTTTGAATGCTACAATAATATGTCGGTTTCACTAGTTGTTTATAGAAAACCATATTGGCCCGCCCGCGAGTATTAACTTGAACTGTTTATAACTTCTGAACAAATGATCCTAGAGAGCGTAATAAATTTGCATATTAATCAGCATGTTGCATGCTACAAGAATATATCGATTTCACTAGTTGTTGGTTGAGAACCATACTGGCCCGCCCGCGAAAATCGACTTGAATTGCTTATAACTCCTGAACAATTGATCGTAGAGAACACAATTATTTGCATTTTAATGAAACATGTTGAATGCTTCAAGAATATGTCGGTTTCACTAGTTGTTTTTAAAAAACCATTTTGGCCCACCCGCCAAAACTAATTTCAACTCCTTATAACTTCTGAACAATTGATCGTAGAAAGCGTAATAATTTTGCATATTAAACAGCATGTTGGACGCTACAAGAATATATCGATTTAATTAGTTTTTGGTTGAGAACCATATTGGCCAGCCCGCGAAAATCAACTTGAACTGCTTATAACTCCTGAACAATTGATCGTAGAGCACACAATTATTTGCATTTTAATGAAACATGTTGAATGCTACAAGAATATGTCGGTTTCACTAGTTGTTTTTAGAAAACCATATTGGCCCGTAAGAGAGTATTAACTTGAACTGTTTATAACTTCTGAACAAATGATCCTAGAGAGCGTAATAAATTTGCATATTAATCAGCATGTTGCATGCTACAAGAATATATCGATTTCACTAGTTGTTGGTTGAGAACCATATTGGCCCGCCCGCGAAAATCATCTTGAACTGCTTATAACTCCTGAACAATTGATCGTAGAGAGCACAATTATTTGCATTTTAATGAAACATGTAGATAGCTACAAGAATATGTCGGTTTCACTATTTGTTTTTAGAAAACCATATTGGCCTCCCGCGAGTATTAAATTGAACTGTTTATAACTTCTGAACAAATGATCGAAGAGAGCGTTATAAATTTGCATATTAATCAGCATGTTGCATGCTACAAGAATATATCGATTTCACTTGTTGTTGGTTGAGAACCATATTGGCCGGCCGCGAAAATCAACTTTAACTGCTTATAGCTCCTGAACAATTGATAGTAAACAACACAATTATTTGCATTTTAATGAAACATGTTGTATGCTACAAGAATATGTCAGTTTCACTAGTTGTTATTTGAGAACCATTTTGGCCGGCCCGCCAAAACTAGTTTCAACTCCTTATAACTTCTGAACAAATGATCGTAGAAAGCTCGATTGTTTTGCATATTAATAAACATGTAGCTAGCTACAAGAATATATAGATTTCACTAGTTATTGTTTGAGAACCATGTTGGCCCACCCGCGAAAACTAATTCAACAGCTTACAATTTCTGAACAAACGATCGTAGAGAACACAATTATTTGCATTTTAATGAAACATGTTGTATGCTACAAGAATATGTCGGTTTTACTATTTGTTTTTTTAGAACCATATTGGCCCTCCCGCGAGTATTGACTTGTTCTGCTTCTAACTTCTGAACAAATGATCGTAGTGAGCGTAATAATTTTGCATATAAATCAGCATGTTGCATGCTACAGGAATATATCCATTTCGCTAGTTGTTGGTTGAGAACCATATTGGCCCGCCCTCGAAAATTAACTTGAACTGCTTATAACTTCTGAACAATTAATCGTAGAGAACACAATTATTAGCATTTCAATCAAATATGTTGTATGCTACAAGAATATGTCGGTTTCACTAGTTATTTTTGGAGAACCATTTTGTCCCGCCCGCAAAAACTAACTTCAACTCCTTATAACTTCTGAACAAATGATCGAAGAGAGCTTAATAATTTTGCATATTAATCAGCATGTTGCATGCTACAAGAATATATCGATTTCATTAGTTGTTGGTTGAGAACCATATTGGCCCGCCGCGAAAATTAATTTGAACTGCTTATAACATCTGAACAAGTAATAGTAGAAAGCGTAATAAATTTGCATATTAATCAGCATGTTGCATGCTACAAGAATATATCGATTTCATTAGTTGTTTGAGAAATATATTGGCCTGCCCCCGAAAATTAACTTGAACTGCTTATAACTTCTGAACAATTGATCGTAGAGCACACAATTATTTGCATTTTAATGAAACATTTTGAATGCTACAATAACATGTCGGTTTCACTAGTTGTTTATAGAAAACCATATTGGCCCGCCCGCGAGTATTAACTTGAACTGTTTATAACTTCTGAACAAATGATCCTAGAGAGCGTAATAAATTTGCATATTAATCAGCATGTTGCATGCTACAAGAATATATCGATTTCACTAGTTGTTGGTTGAGAACCATACTGGCCCGCCCGCGAAAATCGACTTGAATTGCTTATAACTCCTGAACAATTGATCGTAGAGAACACAATTATTTGCATTTTAATGAAACATGTTGAATGCTTCAAGAATATGTCGGTTTCACTAGTTGTTTTTAAAAAACCATTTTGGCCCACCCGCCAAAACTAATTTCAACTCCTTATAACTTCTGAACAATTGATCGTAGAAAGCGTAATAATTTTGCATATTAAACAGCATGTTGGACGCTACAAGAATATATCGATTTAATTAGTTTTTGGTTGAGAACCATATTGGCCAGCCCGCGAAAATCAACTTGAACTGCTTATAACTCCTGAACAATTGATCGTAGAGCACACAATTATTTGCATTTTAATGAAACATGTTGAATGCTACAAGAATATGTCGGTTTCACTAGTTGTTTTTAGAAAACCATATTGGCCCGTAAGAGAGTATTAACTTGAACTGTTTATAACTTCTGAACAAATGATCCTAGAGAGCGTAATAAATTTGCATATTAATCAGCATGTTGCATGCTACAAGAATATATCGATTTCACTAGTTGTTGGTTGAGAACCATATTGGCCCGCCCGCGAAAATCATCTTGAACTGCTTATAACTCCTGAACAATTGATCGTAGAGAGCACAATTATTTGCATTTTAATGAAACATGTAGATAGCTACAAGAATATGTCGGTTTCACTATTTGTTTTTAGAAAACCATATTGGCCTCCCGCGAGTATTAAATTGAACTGTTTATAACTTCTGAACAAATGATCGAAGAGAGCGTTATAAATTTGCATATTAATCAGCATGTTGCATGCTACAAGAATATATCGATTTCACTTGTTGTTGGTTGAGAACCATATTGGCCGGCCGCGAAAATCAACTTTAACTGCTTATAGCTCCTGAACAATTGATAGTAAACAACACAATTATTTGCATTTTAATGAAACATGTTGTATGCTACAAGAATATGTCAGTTTCACTAGTTGTTATTTGAGAACCATTTTGGCCGGCCCGCCAAAACTAGTTTCAACTCCTTATAACTTCTGAACAAATGATCGTAGAAAGCGTTATAATTTTGTATATTAATCAGCATGTTGCATGCTACAAGAATATATCGATTTCATTGGTTGTTGGTTGAGAACCATATTGGCCCGCCTGCGAAATTAACTTGAACTGCTTATTAATTCTGAACAATTGATCGTAGCGAACACAATTATTTGCATTTTAATGAAACATGTTGAATGCTTCAAGAATATGTCGGTTTCATAGTTGTTGTTTGAGAACCATATTGGCCCGCCCGCGAATATTAAATTGAACTGCTTATAACTTCTGAACAAATGATCTTAGAGAGCGTAATAAATTTGCATATTAATCAGCATGTTGCATGCTACAAGAATATATCGATTTCATTGGTTGTTGGTTGAGAACCATATTAGCCCGCCCGCGAATATCAACTTGAACTGCTTATAACTCCTGAACAATTGATCGTAGAGACCACAATTAATAGCATTTTAATCAAACATGTTGTATGCAACAAGAATATGTCGGTTTCACTAGTTGTTTTTAGAAAACCATATTGGTCCGCCCGCGAGTATTAACTTGAACTGTCTATAACTTCTGAACAATTGATCGTAGAGAACACAATTATTTGCATTTCAATCAAACATGTTGTATGCTACAAGAATATGTCGGTTTCACTAGATATTGTTTGAGAACCATTTTGGCCCGCCCGCCAAAACTAACTTCAACTCCTTATAACTTCTGAACAAAAGATCGTAGAGAGCGTTATAATTTTGCATATTAATCAGCATGTTGCATGCTACAAGAATATATCGATTTCATTGGTTGTTGGTTGAGAACCATATTGGCCCGCCCGCGAAAATTAACTTGAACTGCTTATAACTTATGAACAATTGATCGTAGCGAACACAATTATTTGCATTTTAATGAAACATGTTTAATGCTTCAAGAATATGTCGGTTTCATAAGTTGTTGTTTGAGAACCACATTGGCCCGCCCGCGAGTATTAATTTGAACTGTTTATGACTTCTGAACAAATGATCCTAGAGAGCGTAATAAATTTGCATATTAATCAGCATGTTGCATGCTACAAGAATATATCGATTTCACTAGTTGTTGGTTGAGAACCATATTGGCCCACCCCTGAAAATCAACTTGAACTGCTTATAACTCCTGAAAAATTGATCGTGTAGAACTCAATTATTTGCATTTTAAAGAAACATGTTGAATGCTACAACAATATGTCGGTTTCACTAGTTGTTTTTTAGAAAACCATATTAGACCGCACGCGAGTATTACCTTGAACTGTTTATAACTTCGGAACAAATGATACTAGAGAGCGTAATAAATTTGCATATTAATCAGCATGTTGCATGCTAGAAGAATATATTGATTTCACTAGTTTTTGGTTGAGAACCTAAATTGGCCCGCCCGCGAAAATCAACTTGAACTGCTTTTAAATCCTGAACAATTGATCGTAGAGCACACAATTATTTGCATTTTAATCTAACATGTTGTATGCTACAAGAATATGTCAGTTTCACTAGTTATTGTTTGAGAACCATATTGGCCCGCCCGCGAGTATTAAATTGAACTGCTTATAAGTTCTGAGCAAATGATCGTAGAAAGCTCGATTGTTTTGCATATTAATAAACATGTAGCTAGCTACAAGGATATATAGATTTCACTACTTATTGTTTGAGAACCATGTTAGCCCACCCGCGAAAACTAATTCAACAGCTTACAATTTCTGAACAAATGATCGTAGAGAACACAAATATTTGCATTTTAATGAAACATGTTGTATGCTACAAGAATATGTCGGTTTTACTATTTGTTTTTTTAGAAACATATTGGTCCGCCCGCGAGTACTGACTTGTTCTGCTTATAACTTCTGAACAAATGATCCTAGAGAGCGTAATATGATTGCATATTAATCAGCATGTTGCATGCTACAAGAATATAACGATTTCACTAGTTGTTGGTTGAGAACCATATTGGCCCGCACCTGAAAATCAACTTGAACTGCTTATAACTCCTGAAAAATTGATCATAGAGAACACAATTATTTGCATTTTAATGAAACATGTTGAATGCTACAAGAATATGTCGGTTTCACTAGTTGTTTTTTAGAAAACCATATTGGCCCGCCCGCGAGTATTACCTTGAACTGTTTCTAACTTCGGAACAAATCATCCTAGAGAGCGTTATAATTTTGTATATTAATCAGCATGTTGCATGCTACAAGAATATATCGATTTCACTAGTTGTTGGTTGAGAACCATATTGGCCCGCCCGCGAAAATCATCTTGAACTGCTTATAACTCCTAAACAATTGATCGTAGACATCACAATTATTATCATTTTAATCTAACATGTTGTATGCTACAAGAATATGTCGGTTTCACTAGTTATTGTTTGAGAACCATTTTGGCCCGCCCGCCAAAACTAACTTCAACTCCTTATAACTTCTGAACAAATGATCGTAGAGAGCGTTATAATTTTGTATATTAATCAGCATGTTGCATGCTACAAGAATATATCGATTTCATGGGTTGTTGGTTGAGAACCATATTGGCCCGCCCGCGAAAATTAACTTGAACTGCTTATAACTTCTGAACAATTGATCGTAGCGAACACAATTATTTGCATTTTAATGAAACATGTTGAATGCTTCAAGAATATGTCGGTTTCACTAGTTGTTGTTTGAGAACAATATTGGCCCGCCCGCGAATATTAAATTGAACTGCTTATAACTTCTGAACAAATGATCTTAGAGAGCGTAATAAATTTGCATATTAATCAGCATGTTGCATGCTACAAAAATATATCGATTTCACTAGTTGTTGGTTGAGAACCATATTGGCCCGCCCGCGAAAATTAATTTGAACTGCTTATAACTTCTGAACAAATAATCGTAGAAAGCGTAATAATTTTGTATATTAATCAGCATGTTGCATGCTACAAGAATATATCGATTTCATGGGTTGTTGGTTGAGAACCATATTGGCCCGCCCGCGAAAATCAACTTGAACTGCTTATAACTAATGAACAATTGATCGTAGAGACCACAATTAATAGCATTTCAATCAAACATGTTGTATGCAACAAGAATATGTCGGTTTCACTAGTTGTTTTTAGAAAACCATATTGGCCCGCCCGCGAGTATTAACTTGAACTGTTTATAACTTCTGAACAAATGATCCTAGAGAGCGCAATAAATGTGCATATTTATCAGCATGTTGCATGCTGCAAGAATATATAGATTTCACAAGTTGTTGGTTGAGAACCATATTGGCCCGCCCGCGAAAATCAATTTGAACTGCTTATAACTCCTGAACAATTGATCGTAGAGACCACAATTATTTGCATTTTAATGAAACATGTTGAATGCAACAAGAATATGTCGGTTTCTCTAGTTGTTTTTAGAAAACCATATTGGCCCGCCCGCGAGTATTAACTTGAACTGTTTATAACTTCTGAACAAATGATCCTAGAGAGCGTAATAAATTTGCATATTAATCAGCATGTTGCATGCTACAAGAATATGTCGGTTTCACTAGTTGTTTTTAGAAAACCATATTGGTCCGCCCGCGAGTTTTAACTTGAACTGTCTATAACTTCTGAACAATTTATCGTAGAGAACACAATTATTTGCATTTCAATCAAACATGTATGCTACAAGAAAATGTCGGTTTCACTAGATACTGTTTGAGAACCATTTTGGCCCGCCCGCCAAAACTAACTTCAACTCCTTATAACTTCTGAACAAAAGATCGTAGAGAGCGTTATAATTTTGCATATTAATCAGCATGTTGCATACTACAAGAATATATCGATTTCATTGGTTGTTGGTTGAGAACCATATTGGCCCAACCGCGAAAATTAACTTGAACTGCTTATAACTTCTGAAAAATTGATCATAGAAAACACAATTATTTGCATTTTAATGAAACATGTTGAATGCTACAAGAATATGTCGGTTTCACTAGTTGTTTTTTAGAAAACCATATTGGCCCGCCCGCGAGTATTACCTTGAACTCTTTCTAACTTCGGAACAAATGATCCTAGAGAGCGTAATAAATTTGCATGTTAATCAGCAAGTTGCATGCTAGAAGAATATATCGATTTCACTAGTTTTTGGTAGAGAACCATATTGGCCCGCCCGCGAAAATCAACATGAACTGCTTATAACTCCTGAACAATTGATCGTTGAGAACACAATTATTTGCATTTCAATGAAACATGTTGTATACTACAAGATTATGTCGGTTTCACTAGTTATTGTTTGAGAACCTCTTTGTCCCGCCCGCCAAAACTAACTTCAACTCCTTATAACTTCTGAACAAATGATCCTAGAGAGCGTAATAAATTTGCATATTAATCAGCATGTTGCATGCTACAAGAATATATCGATTTCACTAGTTGTTGGTTGAGAACCATATTGGCCCGCCCGCGAAAATTAATTTGAACTGCTTATAACTTCTGAACAAAAAATCGTAGAAAGCGTAATAATTTTTCATATTAATCAGCATGTTGCATGCTACAAGAATATATCGATTTCACTAGTTGTTTGTTTGAGATATATATTGGCATGCCCGCGAAAATTAATTTGAACTGCTTATAACTTCTGAACAATTGATTGTAGAGCACACAATTATTTGCATTTCAATCAAACATGTTGTATGCTACAAGAATATGTCGGTTTCACTAGTTATTGTTTAAGAACCATTTTGGCCCGCCCGCCAAAACTAACTTCAACTCTTTATAACTTCTGAACAAATGATCGTAGAGAGCGTAATAATTTTGCATATCAATCAGCATGTTGCATGCTACAAGAATATATCAATTTCATTGGTTGTTGGTTGAGAACCATATTGGCCCGCCCGCGAAAATCAACTTGAACTTCTTATAACTAATGAACAATTGATCGTAGAGACCCCAATGAATAGCATTTCAATCAAACATGTTGTATGCAACAAGAATATGTCGGTTTCACTAGTTGTTTTTAGAAAACCATATTGGCCCGCCCGCGAGTATTAACTTGAACTGTTTATAACTTCTGAGCAAATGATCCTAGAGAGCGTAATAAATTTGCATATTAATCAGCATGTTGCATGCTACAAGAATATATAGATTTCACTAGTTGTTGGTTGAGAACCATATTGGCCCGCCCGTGAAAATCAATTTGAACTGCTTATAACTCCTGAACAATTGATCGTAGAGACCACAATTATTTGCATTTTAATGAAACATGTTGAATGCAACAAGAATATGTCGGTTTCACTAGTTGTTTTTAGAAAACCATATTGGCCCGCCCGCGAGTATTAACTTGAACTGTTTATAACTTCTGAACAAATGATCCTAGAGAGCGTAATAAATTTGCATATTAATCAGCATGTTGCATGCTACAAGAATATGTCGGTTTCACTAGTTGTTTTTAGAAAACCATATTGGTCCGCCCGCGAGTTTTAACTTGAACTGTCTATAACTTCTGAACAATTTATCGTAGAGAACACAATTATTTGCATTTCAATCAAACATGTATGCTACAAGAAAATGTCGGTTTCACTAGATACGGTTTGAGAACCATTTTGGCCCGCCCGCCAAAACTAACTTCAACTCCTTATAACTTCTGAACAAAAGTACGTAGAGAGCGTTAAAAATTTGCATATTAATCAGCATGTAGCATGCTACAAGAATATATCGATTTCATTGGTTTTTGGTTGAGAACCATATTGGAGCAACCGCGAAAATTAACTTGAACTGCTTATAACTTCTGAAAAATTGATCATAGAGAACACAATTATTTGCATTTTAATGAAACATGTTGAATGCTACAAGAATATGTCGGTTTCACTAGTTGTTTTTTAGAAAACCATATTGGCCCGCCCGCGAGTATTACCTTGAACTCTTTCTAACTTCGGAACAAATGATCCTAGAGAGCGTAATAAATTTGCATGTTAATCAGCAAGTTGCATGCTAGAAGAATATATCGATTTCACTAGTTTTTGGTTGAGAACCACATTGGCCCGCCCGCGAAAATCAACATGAACTGCTTATAACTCCTGAACAATTGATCGTTGAGAACACAATTATTTGCATTTCAATGAAACATGTTGATTGCTTCAAGAATATGTCGGTTTCACTAGTTGTTGTTTGAGAACCACATTGGCCCGCCAGCGAGTATTAATTTGAACTGTTTATGACTTCTGAACAAATGATCCTAGAGAGCGTAATATATTTGCATATTAATCAGCATGTTGCATGCTACAAGAATATATCGATTTCACTAGTTGTTGGTTGAGAACCATATTGGTCCGCCCCTGAAAATCAACTTGAACTGCTTATAACTCCTGAAAAATTGATCATAGAGAACACAATTATTTGCATTTTAATGAAACATGTTGAATGCTACAAGAATATGTCGGTTTCACTAGTTGTTTTTTAGAAAACCATATTGGCCCGCCCGCGAGTATTACCTTGAACTCTTTCTAACTTCGGAACAAATGATCCTAGAGAGCGTAATAAATTTGCATGTTAATCAGCAAGTTGCATGCTAGAAGAATATATCGATTTCACTAGTTTTTGGTTGAGAACCATATTGGCCCACCCGCGAAAATCAACATGAACTGCTTATAACTCCTGAACAATTGATCGTTGAGAACACAATTATTTGCATTTCAATGAAACATGTTGTATACTACAATAATATGTCGGTTTCACTAGTTATTGTTTGAGAACCTCTTTGTCCCGCCCGCCAAAACTAACTTCAACTCCTTATAACTTCTGAACAAATAATCGTAGAGAGCTTAATAATTTTGCATATTAATCAGCATGTTGCATGCTACAAGAATATATCGATTTCATTAGTTGTTGGTTGAGAACCATATTGGCTCGCCGCGAAAATTAATTTGAACTCCTTATAACATCTGAACAAGTAATCGTAGAAAGCATAATAAATTTGCATATTAATCAGCATGTTGCATGCTACAAGAATATATCGATTTCATTAGTTTTTGGTTGAGAACCTAAATTGGCCCGCAAGCGAAAATCAACTTGAATTGCTTATAAACTCCTGAACAATTGATCGTAGAGAACACAATTATTTGCATTTTAACGTAACATGTTGAATGCTCCAAGAATATGTCGGTTTCACTAGTTGTTATTTGAAAACAATATTGGCCCGTCCGCGAGTATTAATTTGAACTGCTTACAACTTCTGAACAAATGATCGTAGAGAAAGTAAAAAAATTGCATATTAATCAGCATGTTGCATGCTACAAGAATATATCGATTTCACTAGTTGTTGGTTGAAAAACATATTGGCCCGCCCGCGAAAATCAACTTGAACTGCTTATAACTTCTGAACAATTGATCGTAGAGATCACAATTATTTGCATTTTAATCTAACATGTTGTATGCTACAAGAATATGTCAGTTTCACTAGTTATTGTTTGAGAACCATATTGGCCCGCCCGCGAATATTAAATTGAACTGCTTATAAGTTCTGAGCAAATGATCGCAGAAAGCTCGATTGTTTTGCATATTAATAAACATGTAGCTAGCTACAAGAATATATAGATTTCACTAGTTATTGTTTGAGAACCATGTTGGATCACCTGCGAAAACTAATTCAACAGCTTACAATTTCTGAACAAATGATCGTAGAGAACACTACCATTTGCATTTTAATGAAACATGTTGTATGCTACAAGAATATGTCGGTTTTACTATTTGTTTTTTTAGAAACATATTGGCCCGCCCGCGAGTATTGACTTGTTCTGCTTATAACTTCTGAACAAATGATCGTAGTGAGCGTAATAATTTTGAATATTAATCAGCATGTTGCATGCAACAAGAATATATCCATTTCACTAGTTGTTGGATGAGAACCATATTGGCCCGCCCTCGAAAATTAACTTGAACTGCTTATAACTTCTGAACAATTGATCGTAGAGAACACAATTATTTGCATTTCAATCAAACATGTTGTATGCTACAAGAATATGTCGGTCTCACTAGTTATTGTTTGAGAATCATTTTGGCCCGCCCGCCAAAACTAAATTCAACTCCTTATAACATCTGAACAAATGATCGTAGAGAGCGTAATAATTTTGCATATCAATCAGCATGTTGCATGCTAAAAGAATATATCGATTTCATTGGTTGTTGGTTGAGAACCATATTAGCCCGCCCGCGAATATCAACTTGAACTGCTTATAACTCCTGAACAATTGATCGTAGAGACAACAATTAATAGCATTTTAATCATACATGTTGTATGCAACAAGAATATGTCGGTTTCACTAGTTGTTTTTAGAAAACCATATTGGCCCGCCCGCGGGTATTAACTTGAACTGTTTATAACTTCTGAACAAATGATCCTAGAGAGCGCAATAAATTTGCATATTAATCAGCATGTTGCGTGCTACAAGAATATATAGATTTCACTAGTTGTTGGTTGAGAACCACATTGGCCCGCCCGCGAAAATCAACTTGAACTGCTTATAACTCCTGAACAATTGATCGTAGAGACCACAATTATTTGCATTTTAATGAAACATGTTGAATGCAACAAGAATATGTCGGTTTCACTAGTTGTTTTTAGAAAACCATATTGGCCCGCCCGCGAGTATTAACTTGAACTGTCTATAACTTCTGAACAATTGATCGTAGAGAACACAATTATTTGCATTTCAATCAAAGATGTTGTATGCTACAAGAATATGTCGGTTTCACTAGATATTGTTTAAGAACCATTTTGGCCCGCCCGCCAAAACTAACTTCAACTCCTTATAACTTCTGAACAAAAGATCGTAGAGAGCGTTATAATTTTGCATATTAATCAGCATGTTGCATCCTACAAGAATATATCGATTTCATTGGTTGTTGGTTGAGAACCATATTGGCCCGCCCGCGAAAATTAACTTGAACTGCTTATAACTTCTGAACAATTGATCGTAGCGAACACAATTATTTGCATTTTAATGAAACATGTTTAATGCTTCAAGAATATGTCGGTTTCACTAGTTGTTGTTTGAGAACCACATTGGCCCGCCCGCGAGTATTAACTTGAACTGTTTATCACTTCTGAACAAATGATCCTAGAGAGCGTAATAAATTTGCATATTAATCAGCATGTTGCATGCTACAAGAATATATCGATTTCACTAGTTGTTGGTTGAGAACCATATTGGCCCGCCCCTGAAAATCAACTTGAACTGCTTATAACTCCTGAAAAATTGATCATAGAGAACACAATTATTTGCATTTTAATGAAACATGTTGAATGCTACAACAATATGTCGGTTTCACTAGTTGTTTTTTAGAAAACCATATTAGCCCGCCCGCGAGTATTACCTTGAACTGTTTATAACTTCGGAACAAATGATCCTAGAGAGCGTAATAAATTTGCATATTAATCAGCATGTTGCATGCTAGAAGAATATATCGATTTCACTAGTTTTCGGTTGAGAACCATATTGGCCCGCCCGCGAAAATCAACTTGAACTGCTTATAACTCCTGAACAATTGATCGTAGAGAACACAATTATTTGCATTTTAATGAAACATGTTGAATGCTACAAGAATATGTCGGTTTCACTAGTTGTTTTTAGAAAACCATTTTGGCCCGCCCGCCAAAATTAATTTCAACTCCTTATAACTTCTTAACAATTGATCATAGAAAGCGTAATAATTTTGCATATTAAACAGCATGTTGCATGCTACAAGAATATATCGATTTCATTAGTTTTTGGTTGAGAACCATATTGGCCCGGCCGCGAAAATCAACTTGAACTGCTTATAACTCCTGAACAATTGATCGTAAAGCACACAATTATTTGCATTTTAATGAAACATGTTGAATGCTACAAGAATATGTCGGTTTCACTAGTTGTTTTTAGAAAACCATATTGGCCCGTCCGAGAGTATTAACTTGAACTGTTTATAACTTCTGAACAAATGATCCTAGAGAGCGTTATAAATTTGCATATTAATCAGCACGTTGCATGCTACAAGAATATATCGACTTAACTTGTTGTTGGTTGAGAACCATATTGGCCGGCCGCGAAAATCAACTTTAACTGCTTATAACTCCTGAACAATTGATCGTAAACAACACAATTATTTGCATTTTAATGAAACATGTTGAATGCTACAAGAATATGTCAGTTTCACTAGTTGTTATTTGAGAACCATATTGGCCCGCCCGCGAGTATTAACTTGAACTGCGTATAACTTCTGAACAAATGATCGTAGAGAGCGTAAAAAAATTGCATATTAATCAGCACGTTGCATGCTACTAGAATATATCGCTTTCACTAGTTGTTGGTTGAAAAACATATTGGCCCGCCCGCGAAAATCAATTTGAACTGCTTATAACTTCTGAAAAATTGATCGTAGAGATCACAATTATTATCATTTTAATCTAACATGTTGTATGCTACAAGAATATGTCGGTTGCACTAGCTTTGTTTGAGAACCATTTCGGCCCGCCCGCCAAATCTAACTTCAACTCCTTATAACTTCTGAACAAATGATCGTAGAGAGCGTTATAATTTTGCATATTAATCAGCATGTTGCATGCTACAAGAATATATCGATTTCATGGGTTGTTGGTTTAGAACCATATTAGCCCGCCCGCGAAAATTAACTTGTACTGCTTATAACTTCTGAACAAATGATCTAAGAGAGCGTAATAAATTAGCATATTAATCAGCATGTTGCATGTTACAAGAATATATCGATTTCACTAGTTGTTGGTTGAGAACCATACTGGCCCGCCCCAGAAAATTAATTTGAACTGCTTATAACTTCTGAACAAATAATCGTAGAAAGCGTAATAATTTTTCATATTAATCAGCATGTTGCATGCTACAAGAATATATCGATTTCACTAGTTATTGTTTGAGAAATATATTGGCCTGGCCGCGAAAATTAACTTAAACTGCTTATAACTTCTGAACAATTGATCGTAGAGCACACAATTATTTGCATTTCAATCAAACATGTTGTATGCTACAAGATTATGTCGGTTTCACTAGTTATTGTTTGAGAACCATTTTGGCCCGTTCGCCAAAACTAATTTCAACTCCTTATAACTTCTGAACAAATGATCGTAGAGAGCGTAATAATTTTGCATATTAATCGGCATGTTGCATGCTACAAGAATATGTCGATTTCATTGGTTGTTGGCTGAGAACCATATTGGCCCGCCCGCGAAAATCAACTTGAACTGCTTATAACTCCTGAACAATTGATCGTAGAGACCACAATTAATAGCATTTTAATCAAACATGTTGTATGCAACAAGAATATGTCGGTTTCACTAGATGTTTTAAGAAACCCATATTGGCCGCCCGCGTGAATTAACTTGAACTGTATATAACTTCTGAACAAATGATCGTAGAGAGCGTAATAAATTTGCATATTAATCAGCATGTTGCATGCTACAAGAATATATCGATTTCACTAGTTGTTGGTTGAGAACCATATTGGACGCTCGCGAAAATCAACTTGAACTGCTTATAAGTCCTGAACAATTGATCGTAGACAACACAATTATTTGCATTTTAATGAAACATGTTGAATGCTACAAGAATATGTCAGTTTCACTAGTTGTTATTTGAGAACCATATTGGCCCGCCCGCGAGTATTAACTTTAACTGTTTATAACTTCTGAACAAATGATCGTAGAGAGCGTAAAAGTTGCCTATTAATCAGCATGTTGCATGCTACAAGAATATATCGATTTCACTAGTTGTTGGTTGAAAAACATATTGGCCCGCCCGCGTAAATCAAATTGAACTGCTTATAACTTCTCAACAATTGATCGTAGAGATCACAATTATTTGCATTTTAATCTAACATGTTGTATGCTACAAGAATATGTCAGTTTCACTAGTTATTGTTTGAGAACCATTTTGTCCCGCCCGCCAAAACTAACTTCAACTTCTTATAACTTCTGAACAAATAATCGTAGAGAGCTTAATAATTTTGCATATTAATCAGCATGTTGCATGCTACAAGAATATATCGATTTCACTAGTTGTTGGTTGAGAACCATATTGGCCCGCCCGCGAAAATCAACTTGAACTGCTTATAACTCCTGAGCAATTGATCGTTGAGCACACAATTATTTGCATTTTAATGAAACATTTTGAATGCTACAAGAATATGTCGGTTTCACTAGTTGTTTATAGAAAACCATATTGGCCCACCCGCGAGTATTAACTTGAACTGTTTATAACTTCTGAACAAATGATCCTAGAGAGCGTAATAAATTTGCATATTAATCAGCATGTTGCATGCTACAAGAATATATCGATTTCACTAGTTGTTGGTTGAGAACCATATTGGCCCGCCCGCGAAAATCAACTTGAACTGCTTATAACTCCTGAACAATTGATCGTAGAGAACACAATTATTTGCATTTTAATGAAACATGTTGTATGCTACAAGAATACGTCGGTTTCACTAGTTGTTTTTAGAAAACCATTTTGGCCCGCCCGCCAAAACTAATTTCAACTCCTTATAACTTCTTAACAATTGATCATAGAAAGCGTAATAATTTTGCATATTAAACAGCATGTTGCATGCTACAAGAATATATCGATTTCATTAGTTTTTGGTTGAGAACCATATTGGCCCGCCCTCGAAAATCAACTTGAACTGCTTATAACTCTTGAACAATTGATCGTAAAGCACACAATTATTTTCATTTTAATGAAACATGTTGCATGCTACAAGAATATATCGATTTCACTAGTTATTGTTTGAGAAATATATTGGCCTGGCCGCGAAAATTAACTTGAACTGCTTATAACTTCTGAACAATTGATCGTAGAGCACACAATTATTTGCATTTCAATCAAACATGTTGTATGCTACAAGATTATGTCGGTTTCACTAGTTATTGTTTGAGAACCATTTTGGCCCGCCCGCCAAAACTAACTTCAACTCCTTATAACTTCTGAAAAATGATCGTAGAAAGCGTAATAATTTTGCATATTAATCAGCATGTTGCATGCTACAAGAATATGTCGATTTCATTGGTTGTTGGTTGAGAACCATATTGGCCCGCCCGCGAAAATCAACTTGAACTGCTTATAACTCCTGAACAATTGATCGTAGAGATCACATTTATCTGCATTTTAATCTAATATGTTGTATGCTACAAGAATATGTCAGTTTCACTAGTTATTGCTTGAGAACCATATTGGCCCGCCCGCGAGTATTAAATTGAACTGCTTAAATGTTGTGAACAAATGATCGTAGAAAGCTCGATTGTTTTGCATATTAATAAACATGTAGCTAGCTACAAGAATATATAGATTTCACTAGTTATTGTTTGAGAACCATGTTGGCCCACCCGCGAAAACTAATTCAACAGCTTACAATTTCTGAACAAATGATCGTAGAGAACACAATTATTTGCATTTTAATGAAACATGTTGTATCCTTCAAGAATATGTCGGTTTTACTACTTGTTTTTTAGAACCATATTGGCCCGTTCGCGTGTATTGACTTTTCTGATTAAAACGTCTGAACAAATGATCGTAGTGAGCATAATAGTTTTGCATATTAATCAGCATGTTGCATGCTACAAGAATATATCGATTTCACTAGTTGTTGGTTGAGAACCATATTTGCCCGCCCTCGAAAATTAACGTGAACTGCTTATAACTTCTGAACAATTGATCGTAGAGAACACAATTATTTGAATTTCAATCAAACATGTTGTATGCTACAACAATATATGTCTGTTTCACTAGTTATTGTTTGAGAACCATTTTGGCCCGCCCGCCAAAACTAACTCGAACTCCTTATAACTTCTGAACAAATAATCGTAGTGAGCGTAATAGTTTTGCATATTAATCAGCATGTTGCATGCTACAAGAATATATCGATTTCACTAGTTGTTGGTTGAGAACCATTTTGGCCCGCCCGCGAAAATTAACTTGAACTGATAATAACTTTTGAACAATTGATCGTAGAGCACACAATTATTTGCATTTCAATCAAACATGTTGTATGCTACAAGAATATGTCGGTTTCACTAGGTATTGTGGAAGAACCATTTTGGCCCGCCCGCCAAAACTAATTTCAACTTCATATAACATCTGAACAAATGATCGTAGAGAGCGTAATAATTTTGCATATTAATTAGCATGTTGCATGCTACAAAAATATATCGATTTCATTGGTTGTTGGTTGAGAACCATATTGGCCCGCCCGCGAAATACAACTTGAACTGCTTATAACTCCTGAACAATTTATCGTAGAGACCACAATTAATAGCATTTTAATCAAACATGTTGTATGCAACAAGAATTTGTCGGTTTCACTTGTTGTTTTTAGAAAACCATATTGGCCCGCCCGCGAGTATTAACTTGAACTGTTTATAACTTCTGAACAAATGATCCTAGAGAGCGTAATAAATTTGCATATTAATCAGCATGTTGCATGCTACAAGAATATATCGATTTCACTAGTTGTTTTAAGAAACCCATATTGGCCCGCCCTCAAGTATTAACTTGAACTGTTTATAACTTCTGAACAAATGATCCTAGAGAGCGTAAAAAATTTGCATATTAATCAGCATGTTGCATGCTACAAGAATATATCGATTTCACTAGTTGTTGGTTGAAAAACATATTGGCCCTCCCGCGAAAATCAATTTGAACTGCTTATAACTTCTGAACAATTGATCGTAGAGATCACAATTATCTGCATTTTAATCTAAGATGTTGTATGCTACAAGAATATGTCAGTTTCACTAATTATTGTTTGAGAACCATATTGGCCCGCCCGCGAGTTTTAAATTGAACTGATTAAAAGTTCTGAACAAATGATCGTAGAAAGCTCGATTGTTTTGCAAATTAATAAACATGTAGCTAGCTACAAGAATATATAGATTTCACTAGTTATTGTTTGAGAACCATGTTGGCCCACCCGCGAAAACTAATTCAACTGCTTACAATTTCTGAACAAATGATCGTAGAGAACACAATTATTTGCATTTTAATGAAACATGTTGTATGCTAAAAGAATATGTCGGTTTTACTATTTGTTTTTTAGAACCATATTGGCCCGCCCGCGAGTATTGATTTTTCTGCTTAAAACGTCTGAAAAAATGATCGTAGTGAGCGTAATAGTTTTGCATATTAATCAGCATGTTGCAGGCTACAAGAATATACCGATTTCACTAGTTGTTGGTTGAGAACCATATTGGCCCGCCCTCGAAAATTAACTTGAACTGCTTATAACTTCTGAACAATTGATCGTAGAGCACACAATTATTTGCATTTCAATCAAACATGTTGTATGCTACAAGAATATGTCGGTTTCACTAGTTATTGTTTGAGAACCATTTTGGCCCGCCCGCCAAAACTAATTTCAACTTCTTATAACTTCTGAACAAATGATCGTAGAGAGCGTAATAATTTTGCATATTAATCAGCATGTTGCATGCTAAAAGAATATATCGATTTCATTGGTTGTTGGTTGAGAACCATATTGGCCCGCCCGCGAAAATCAACTTGAACTGCTTATAACTTCTGAACAATTGATCGTAGAGCACACAATTATTTGCATTTCAATCAAACATGTTGTATGCTACAAGAATATGTCGGTTTCACTAGTTGATACTTGAGAAATATATTGGCCCGCCCGCGAGTATTAAATTGAACTGCTTATAACTTCTGAACAAATGATCTTAGATAGCGTAATAAAGTTGCATATTATTAAGCATGTTGCATGCTACAAGAATATATCCATTTCGTTAGTTGTTGGTTGAGAACCATATTGAACCGCCCTCGAAAATTAACTTGAACTGCTTATAACTTCTGAACAATTAATCGTAGAGAACACAATTATTAGCATTTCAAACAAACATGTTGTATGCTACAAGAATATGTCGGTTTCACTAGTTATTGTTGGAGAACCATTTTGTCCCGCCCGCCAAAACTAACTTCAACTCCTTATAACTTCTGAACAAATGATCGTAGAGAGCTTAATAATTTTGCATATTAATCAGCATGTTGCATGCTACAAGAATATATCGATTTCATTAGTTGTTGGTTGAGAACCATATTGGCCCGCCGCGAAAATTAATTTGAACTGCTTATAACATCTGAACAAGTAATCGTAGAAAGCGTAATAAATTTGCATATTAATCAGCATGTTGCATGCTACAAGAATATATCGATTTCATTAGTTTTGAGAAATATATTGGCCTGCTCCCGAAAATTAACTTGAACTGCTTATAACTTCTGAGCAATTGATCGTAGAGCACACAATTATTTGCATTTTAATGAAACATTTTGAATGCTACAATAATATGTCGGTTTCACTAGTTGTTTATAGAAAACCATATTGGCCCGCCCGCGAGTATTAACTTGAACTGTTTATAACTTCTGAACAAATGATCCTAGAGAGCGTAATAAATTTGCATATTAATCAGCATGTCGCATGCTACAAGAATATATCGATTTCACTAGTTGTTGGTTGAGAACCATACTGGCCCGCCCGTGAAAATCAACTTGAATTGCTTATAACTCCTGAACAATTGATCGTAGAGAACACAATTATTTGCATTTTAATGAAACATGTTGAATGCTTCAAGAATATGTCGGTTTCACTAGTTGTTTTTAAAAAAACATTTTGGCCCACCCGCCAAAACTAAATTCAACTCCTTATAACTTCTGAACAATTGATCGTAGAAAGCGTAATAATTTTGCATATTAAACAGCATGTTGCACGCTACAAGAATATATCGATTTCATTAGTTTTAGGTTGAGAACCATATTGGCCAGCCCGCGAAAATCAACTTGAACTGCTTATAACTCCTGAACAATTGATCGTAGAGCACACAATTATTTGCATTTTAATGAAACATGTTGAATGCTACAAGAATATGTCGGTTTCACTAGTTGTTTTAGAAAACCATATTGGCTCGTAAGAGAGTATTAACTTGAACTGTTTATAACTTCTGAACAAATGATCCTAGAGAGCGTAATAAATTTGCATATTAATCAGCATGTTGCATGCTACAAGAATATATCGATTTCACTAGTTGTTGGTTGAGAACCATATTGGCCCGCCCGCGAAAATCATCTTGAACTGCTTATTACTCCTGAACAATTGATCGTAGAGTGCACAATTATTTGCATTTTAATGAAACATGTAGATAGCTACAAGAATATGTCGGTTTCACTAGTTGTTTTTAGAAAACCATATTGGCCCACCCGCGAGTAATTAATTGAACTGTTAATAACTTCTGAACAAATGATCGAAGAGAGCGTTATAAATTTGCATATTAATCAGCATGTTGCATGCTACAAGAATATATCGATTTCACTTGTTGTTGGTTGAGAACCATATTGGCCGGCCGCGAAAATCAACTTTAACTGCTTATAACTCCTGAACAATTGATCGTAAACAACACAATTATTTGCATTTTAATGAAACATGTTGAATGCTACAAGAATATGTCAGTTTCACTAGTTGTTATTTGAGAACCATATTGGCCCGCCCGCGAGGATTAACTTGAACTGCTTATAACTTCTGAACAAATGATCGTAGAGAGCGTAAAAAATTTGCATATTAATCAGCATGTTGCATGCTACAAGAATATATCGATTTCACTAGTTGTTGGTTGAAAAACATATTGGCCCGCTCGCGAAAATCAACTTGAACTGCTTATAACTTCTGAACAATTGATCGTAGAGATCACAATTATTATTATTTTAATCTAACATGTTGTATGCTACAAGAATATGTCGGTTTCACTAGTTATTGTTTGAGAACCATTTTGGCCGGCCCGCCAAAACTAACTTCAACTCTTTATAACTTCTGAACAAATGATCGTAGAGAGCGTAATAATTTTGCATATCAATCAGCATGTTCCATGCTACATAAATATATCAATTTCATTGGTTGTTGGTTGAGAACCATATTGGCCCGCACGCGAAAATCAACTTGAACTGCTTATAACTAATGAACAATTGATCGTAGAGACCACAATTAATAGCATTTCAATCAAACATGTTGTATGCAACAAGAATATGTCGGTTTCACTAGTTGTTTTTAGAAAACCATATTGGCCCGCCCGCGAGTATTAACTTGAACTGTTTATAACTTCTGAACAAATGATCCTAGAGAGCGCAATAAATTTGAATATTAATCAGCATGTTGCATGCTACAAGAATATATAGATTTCACAAGTTGTTGGTTGAGAACCATATTGGCCCGCCCGCGAAAATCAATTTGAACTGCTTATAACTCCTGAACAATTGATCGTAGAGACCACAATTATTTGCATTTTAATGAAACATGTTGAATGCAACATGAATATGTCGGTTTCACTAGTTGTTTTTAGAAAACCATATTGGCCCGCCCGCGAGTATTAACTTGAACTGTATATAACTTCTGAACAAATGATCCTAGAGAGCGTAATAAATTTGCATATTAATCAGCATGTTGCATGCTACAAGAATATGTCGGTTTCACTAGTTGTTTTTAGAAAACCATATTGGTCCGCCCGCGAGTTTTAACTTGAACTGTCTATAACTTCTGAACAATTTATCGTAGAGAACACAATTATTTGCATTTCAATCAAACATGTATGCTACAAGAAAATGTCGGTTTCACTAGATATTGTTTGAGAACCATTTTGGCCCGCCCGCCAAAACTAACTTCAACTCCTTATAACTTCTGAACAAAAGATCGTAGAGAGCGTTATAATTTTGCATATTAATCAGCATGTTGCATGCTACAAGAATATATCGATTTCATTGGTTGTAGGTTGAGAACCATATTGGCCCGCCCGCGAAAATTAATTTGAACTGCTTATAACTTCTGAACATTTGATTGTAGAGCACACAATTATTTGCATTTCAATCAAACATGTTGTATGCTACAAGAATATGTCGGTTTCACTAGATATTGTTTGAGAACCATTTTGGCCCGCCCGCCAAAACTAACTTCAACTCCTTATAACTTCTGAACAAAAGATCGTAGAGAGCGTTATAATTTTGCATATTAATCAGCATGTTGCATGCTACAAGAATATATCGATTTCATTGGTTGTTGGTTGAGAACCATATTGGCCCGCCCGCGAAAATTAACTTGAACTGCTTATAACTTATGAACAATTGATCGTAGCGAACACAATTATTTGCATTTTAATGAAACATGTTTAATGCTTCAAGAATATGTCGGTTTCACTAGTTGTTGTTTGAGAACCACATTGGCCCGCCCGCGAGTATTAATTTGAACTGTTTATGACTTCTGAACAAAAGATCGTAGAGAGCGTTATAATTTTGCATATTAATCAGCATGTTGCATGCTACAAGAATATATCGATTTCATTGGTTGTTGGTTGAGAACCATATTGGCCCGCCCGCGAAAATTAACTTGAACTGCTTATAACTTATGAACAATTGATCGTAGCGAGCACAATTATTTGCATTTTAATGAAACATGTTTAATGCTTCAAGAATATGTCGGTTTCACTAGTTGTTGTTTGAGAACCACATTGGCCCGCCCGCGAGTATTAATTTGAACTGTTTATGACTTCTGAACAAATGATCCTAGAGAGCGTAATAAATTTGCATATTAATCAGCATGTTGCATGCTACAAGAATATATCGATTTCACTAGTTGTTGGTTGAGAACCATATTGGCCCGCCCCTGAAAATCAACTTGAACTGCTTATAACTCCTGAAAAATTGATCATAGAGAACACAATTATTTGCATTTTAATGATACAAGTTGAATGCTACAACAATATATCGGTTTCACTAGTTGTTTTTTAGAAAACCATATTAGCCCGCCCGCGAGTATTACCTTGAACTGTTTATAACTTCGGAACAAATGATCCTAGAGAGCGTAATAAATTTGCATATTAATCAGCATGTTGCATGCTAGAAGAATATATCGATTTCACTAGTTTTTGGTTGAGAACCATATTGGCCCGCCCGAGAAAATCAACTTGAACTGCTTATAACTCCTGAACAATTGATCGTAGAGATCACAATTATTTGCATTTTAATCTAACATGTTGTATGCTACACGAATATGTCAGTTTCACTAGTTATTGTTTGAGAACCCTATTGGCCCGCCCGCGAGTATTAAATTGAACTGCTTATAAGTTCTGAGCAAATGATCGTAGAAAGCTCGATTGTTTTGCATATTAATAAACATGTAGCTAGCTACAAGGATATATAGATTTCACTAGTTATTGTTTGAGAACCATGTTGGCCCACCCGCGAAAACTAATTCAACAGCTTACAATTTCTGAACAAATGATCGTAGAGAACACAATTATTTGCATTTTAATGAAACATGTTGTATGCTACAAGAATATGTCGGTTTTACTATTTGTTTTTTTAGAAACATATTGGTCCGCCCGCGAGTACTGACTTGTTCTGCTTATAACTTCTGAACAAATGATCGTAGTGAGCGTAATAATTTTGCATATTAATCAGCTTGTTGCATGCTACAAGAATATATCCATTTCACAAGTTGTTGGTTGAGAACCATATTGGCCCGCCCGCGAAAATCAACTTCAACATCTGATAACTCCTGAACAATTGATCGTAGAGAACACAATTATTTGCATTTTAATGAAACATGTTGAATGCTACAAGAATATGTCGGTTTCACTAGTTGTTTTTAGAAAACCATTTTTCCCCACCCGCAAAAACTAATTTCAACTACTTATAACTTCTGAACAATTGATCGTAGAAAGCGTAATAATTTTGCATATTAAACAGCATTTTGCATGCTACAAGAATATATCGATTTCATTAGTTTTTGGTTGAGAACCTAAATTGGCCCGCCCGCGAAAATCAACTTGAACTGCTTATAAATCCTGAACAATTGATCGTAGAGCACACAAATTTTTGCATTTTAATGAAACATGTTGTATGCTACAAGAATATGTCGGTTTTACAATTGGTTTTTTTAGAAACATATTGGTCCGCCCGCGAGTACTGACTTGTTCTGCTTATAACTTCTGAACAAATGATCCTAGAGAGCGTAATAAATTTGCATATTAATCAGCATGTTGCATGCTACAAGAATATATCGATTTCACTAGTTGTTGGTTGAGAACCATATTGGCCCGCCCGCGAAAATCATCTTGAACTGCTTATAACTCCTGAACAATTGATCGTAAAAAACACAATTATTTGCATTTTAATGAAACATGTTGAATGCTACAAGAATATGTCAGTTTCACTAGTTGTTATTTGAGAACCATATTGGCCCCCTCGCGAGTATTAACTTGAACTTCTTATAACTTCTGAACAAATGATCGTAGAGAGCGTAAAAAATTTGCATATTAATCAGCATGTTGCATGCTACAAGAATATATCGATTTCACTAGTTGTTGGTTGAAAAACATATTGGCCCGCCCGCGAAAATCAACTTGAACTGCTTATAACTTCTGAACAATTGATCGTAGACATCACAATTATTATCATTTTAATCTAACATGTTGTATGCTACAAGAATATGTCGGTTTCACTAGTTATTGTTTGAGAACCATTTTGGCCCGCCCGCCAAAACTAACTTCAACTCCTTATAACTTCTGAAAAAATGATCGTAGAGAGCGTTATAATTTTGTATATTAATCAGCATGTTGCATGCTGCAAGAATATATCGATTTCATGGGTTGTTGGTTGAGAACCATATTGGCCCGCCCGCGAAAATTAACTTGAACTGCTTATAACTTCTGAACAATTGATCGTAGCGAACACAATTATTTGCATTTTAATGAAACATGTTGAATGCTTCAAGAATATGTCGGTTTCACTAGTTGTTGTTTGAGAACAATATTGGCCCGCCCGCGAATATTAAATTGAACTGCTTATAACTTCTGAACAAATAATCTTAGAAAGCGTAATAATTTTTCATATTAATCAGCATGTTGCATGCTACAAGAATATATCGATTTCACTAGTTGTTGTTTGAGAAAGATATTGGCATGCCCGCGAAAATTAACTTGAACTGCTTATAACTTCTGAACAATTGATTGTAGAGTACACAATTATTTGCATTTCAATCAAACATGTTGTATGCTACAAGAATATGTCGGTTTCACTAGTTATTGTTTAAGAACCATTTTGGCCCGCCCGCCAAAACTAACTTCAACTCTTTATAACTTCTGAACAAATGATCGTAGAGAGCGTAATAATTTTGCATATCAATCAGCATGTTCCATGCTACATAAATATATCAATTTCATTGGTTGTTGGTTGAGAACCATATTGGCCCGCACGCGAAAATCAACTTGAACTGCTTATAACTAATGAACAATTGATCGTAGAGACCACAATTAATAGCATTTCAATCAAACATGTTGTATGCAACAAGAATATGTCGGTTTCACTAGTTGTTTTTAGAAAACCATATTGGCCCGCCCGCGAGTATTAACTTGAACTGTTTATAACTTCTGAACAAATGATCCTAGAGAGCGCAATAAATTTGTTTATTAATCAGCATGTTGCATGCTACAAGAATATATAGATTTCACAAGTTGTTGGTTGAGAACCATATTGGCCCGCCCGCGAAAATCAATTTGAACTGCTTATAACTCCTGAACAATTGATCGTAGAGACCACAATTATTTGCATTTTAATGAAACATGTTGAATGCAACATGAATATGTCGGTTTCACTAGTTGTTTTTAGAAAACCATATTGGCCCGCCCGCGAGTATTAACTTGAACTGTTTATAACTTCTGAACAAATGATCCTAGAGAGCGTAATAAATTTGCATATTAATCAGCATGTTGCATGCTACAAGAATATGTCGGTTTCACTAGTTGTTTTTAGAAAACCATATTGGTCCGCCCGCGAGTTTTAACTTGAACTGTCTATAACTTCTGAACAATTTATCGTAGAGAACACAATTATTTGCATTTCAATCAAACATGTATGCTACAAGAAAATGTCGGTTTCACTAGATATTGTTTGAGAACCATTTTGGCCCGCCCGCCAAAACTAACTTCAACTCCTTATAACTTCTGAACAAAAGATCGTAGAGAGCGTTATAATTTTGCATATTAATCAGCATGTTGCATGCTACAAGAATATATCGATTTCATTGGTTGTTGGTTGAGAACCATATTGGCCCGCCCGCGAAAATTAATTTGAACTGCTTATAACTTCTGAACATTTGATTGTAGAGCACACAATTATTTGCATTTCAATCAAACATGTTGTATGCTACAAGAATATGTCGGTTTCACTAGTTATTGTTTGAGAACCATTTTGGCCCGCCCGCCAAAACTAAATTCAACTCCTTATAACTTCTGAACAAATGATCGTAGAGAGCGTAATAATTTTGCATATCAATCAGCATGTTGCATGCTACAAGAATATATCGATTTCATTGGTTGTTGGTTGAGAACCATATTAGCCCGCCCGCGAATATCAACTTGAACTGCTTATAACTCCTGAACAATTGATCGTAGAGACCACAATTAATAGCATTTTAATCATACATGTTGTATGCAACAAGAATATGTCGGTTTCACTAGTTGTTTTTAGAAAACCATACTGGCCCGAACGCGGGTATTAACTTGAACTGTTTATAACTTCTGAACAAATGATCCTAGAGAGCGTAATAAATTTGCATATTAATCAGCATGTTGCATGCTACAAGAATATATAGATTTCACTAGTTGTTGGTTGAGAACCATATTGGCCCGCCCGCGGAAATCAACTTGAACTGCTTATAACTCCTGAACAATTGATCGTAGAGACCACAATTATTTGCATTTTAATGAAACATGTTGAATGCAACAAGAATATGTCGGTTTCACTAGTTGTTTTTAGAAAACCATATTGGCCCGCCCGCAAGTATTAAGTTGAACCGTTTATAACTTCTAAATAAATGATCCTAGAGAGCGTAATAAATTTGCATATTAATCAGCATGTTGCATGCTACAAGAATATGTCGGTTTCACTAGTTGTTTTTAGAAAACCTAATTGGTCCGCCCGCGAGTATTAACTTGAACTGTCTATAACTTCTGAACAATTGATCGTAGAGAACACAATTATTTGCATTTCAATCAAACATGTTGTATGCTACAAGAATATGTCGGTTTCACTAGATATTGTTTGAGAACCATTTTGGCCCGCCCGCCAAAACTAACTTCAACTCCGTATAACTTCTGAACAAAAGATCGTAGAGAGCGTTATAATTTTGCATAGTAATCAGCATGTTGCATCCTACAAGAATATATCGATTTCATTGGTTGTTGGTTGAGAACCATATTGGACCGCCCGCGAAAATTAACTTGAACTGCTTATAACTCCTGAAAAATTGATCATAGAGAAAACAATTATTTGCATTTTAATGAAACATGTTGAATGCTACAACAATATGTCGGTTTCACTAGTTGTTTTTTAGAAAACCATATTAGCCCGCCCGCGAGTATTACCTTGAACTGTTTATAACTTCGGAACAAATGATCCTAGAGAGCGTAATAAATTTGCATATTAATCAGCATCTTGCATGCTAGAAGAATATATTGATTTCACTAGTTTTTGGTTGAGAACCATATTGGCCCGCCCGAGAAAATCAACTTGAACTGCTTATAACTAGTGAACAATTGATCGTAGAGATCACAATTATTTGCATTTTAATCTAACATGTTGTATGCTACAAGAATATGTCAGTTTCACTAGTTATTGTTTGAGAACCATATTGGCCCGCCCGCGAGTATTAAATTGAACTGCTTATAAGTTCTGAGCAAATGATCGTAGAAAGCTCGATTGTTTTGCATATTAATAAACATGTAGCTAGCTACAAGGATATATAGATTTCACTAGTTATTGTTTGAGAACCATGTTAGCCCACCCGCGAAAACTAATTCAACAGCTTACAATTTCTGAACAAATGATCGTAGAGAACACAATTATTTGCATTTTAATGAAACATGTTGTATGCTACAAGAATATGTCGGTTTTACTATTTGTTTTTTTAGAAACATATTGGTCCGCCCGCGAGTACTGACTTGTTCTGCTTATAACTTCTGAACAAATGATCGTAGTGAGCGTAATATTTTTGCATATTAATCACCTTGTTGCATGCTACAAGAATATATCGATTTCATTAGTTTTTGGTTGAGAACCTAAATTGGCCCGCCCGCGAAAATCAACTTGAACTGCTTATAAATCCTGAACAATTGATCGTAGAGCACACAATTATTTGCATTTTAATGAAACATGTTGTATGCTACAAGAATATGTCGGTTTTACTATTTGTTTTTTTAGAAACATATTGGTCCGCCCGCGAGTACTGACTTGTTCTGCTTATAACTTCTGAACAAAAGATCGTAGAGAGCGTTATAATTTTGCATATTAATCAGCATGTTGCATCCTACAAGAATATATCGATTTCATTGGTTGTTGGTTGAGAACCATATTGGCCCGCCCGCGAAAATTAACTTGAACTGCTTATAACTTCTGAACAATTGATCGTAGCGAACACAATTATTTGCATTTTAATGAAACATGTTTAATGCTTCAAGAATATGTCGGTTTCACTAGTTGTTGTTTGAGAACCACATTGGCCCGCCCGCGAGTATTAACTTGAACTGTTTATGACTTCTGAACAAATGATCCTAGAGAGCGTAATAAATTTGCATATTAATCAGCATGTTGCATGCTACAAGAATATATCGATTTCACTAGTTGTTGGTTGAGAACCATATTGGCCCGCCCCTGAAAATCAACTTGAACTGCTTATAACTCCTGAAAAATTGATCATAGAGAACACAATTATTTGCATTTTAATGAAACATGTTGAATGCTACAACAATATGTCGGTTTCACTAGTTGTTTTTTAGAAAACCATATTAGACCGCACGCGAGTATTACCTTGAACTGTTTATAACTTCGGAACAAATGATACTAGAGAGCGTAATAAATTTGCATATTAATCAGCATGTTGCATGCTAGAAGAATATATTGATTTCACTAGTTTTTGGTTGAGAACCTACATTGGCCCGCCCGCGAAAATCAACTAGAACTGCTTTTAAATCCTGAACAATTGATCGTAGAGCACACAATTATTTGCATTTTAATCTAACATGTTGTATGCTACAAGAATATGTCAGTTTCACTAGTTATTGTTTGAGAACCATATTGGCCCGCCCGCGAGTATTAAATTGAACTGCTTATAAGTTCTGAGCAAATGATCGTAGAAAGCTCGATTGTTTTGCATATTAATAAACATGTAGCTAGCTACAAGGATATATAGATTTCACTACTTATTGTTTGAGAACCATGTTAGCCCACCCGCGAAAACTAATTCAACAGCTTACAATTTCTGAACAAATGATCGTAGAGAACACAAATATTTGCATTTTAATGAAACATGTTGTATGCTACAAGAATATGTCGGTTTTACTATTTGTTTTTTTAGAAACATATTGGTCCGCCCGCGAGTACTGACTTGTTCTGCTTATAACTTCTGAACAAATGATCCTAGAGAGCGTAATATATTTGCATATTAATCAGCATGTTGCATGCTACAAGAATATAACGATTTCACTAGTTGTTGGTTGAGAACCATATTGGCCCGCACCTGAAAATCAACTTGAACTGCTTATAACTCCTGAAAAATTGATCATAGAGAACACAATTATTTGCATTTTAATGAAACATGTTGAATGCTACAAGAATATGTCGGTTTCACTAGTTGTTTTTTAGAAAACCATATTGGCCCGCCCGCGAGTATTACCTTGAACTGTTTCTAACTTCGGAACAAATCATCCTAGAGAGCGTAATAAATTTGCATATTAATCAGCATGTTGCATGCTACAAGAATATATCGATTTCACTAGTTGTTGGTTGAGAACCATATTGGCCCGCCCGCGAAAATCATCTTGAACTGCTTATAACTCCTAAACAATTGATCGTAGACATCACAATTATTATCATTTTAATCTAACATGTTGTATGCTACAAGAATATGTCGGTTTCACTAGTTATTGTTTGAGAACCATTTTGGCCCGCCCGCCAAAACTAACTTCAACTCCTTATAACTTCTGAACAAATGATCGTAGAGAGCGTTATAATTTTGTATATTAATCAGCATGTTGCATGCTACAAGAATATATCGATTTCATGGGTTGTTGGTTGAGAACCATATTGGCCCGCCCGCGAAAATTAACTTGAACTGCTTATAACTTCTGAACAATTGATCGTAGCGAACACAATTATTTGCATTTTAATGAAACATGTTGAATGCTTCAAGAATATGTCGGTTTCACTAGTTGTTGTTTGAGAACAATATTGGCCCGCCCGCGAATATTAAATTGATCTGCTTATAACTTCTGAACAAATGATCTTAGAGAGCGTAATAAATTTGCATATTAATCAGCATGTTGCATGCTACAAAAATATATCGATTTCACTAGTTGTTGGTTGAGAACCATATTGGCCCGCCCGCGAAAATTAATTTGAACTGCTTATAACTTCTGAACAAATAATCGTAGAAAGCGTAATAATTTTGTATATTAATCAGCATGTTGCATGCTACAAGAATATATCGATTTCATGGGTTGTTGGTTGAGAACCATATTGGCCCGCCCGCGAAAATCAACTTGAACTGCTTATAACTAATGAACAATTGATCGTAGAGACCACAATTATTTGCATTTTAATGAAACATGTTGAATGCAACAAGAATATGTCGGTTTCTCTAGTTGTTTTTAGAAAACCATATTGGCCCGCCCGCGAGTATTAACTTGAACTGTTTATAACTTCTGAACAAATGATCCTAGAGAGCGTAATAAATGTGCATATTAATCAGCATGTTGCATGCTACAAGAATATGTCGGTTTCACTAGTTGTTTTTAGAAAACCATATTGGTCCGCCCGCGAGTTTTAACTTGAACTGTCTATAACTTCTGAACAATTTATCGTAGAGAACACAATTATTTGCATTTCAATCAAACATGTATGCTACAAGAAAATGTCGGTTTCACTAGATATTGTTTGAGAACCATTTTGGCCCGCCCGCCAAAACTAACTTCAACTCTTTATAACTTCTGAACAAAAGATCGTAGAGAGCGTTATAATTTTGCATATTAATCAGCATGTTGCATGCTACAAGAATATATCGATTTCATTGGTTGTTGGTTGAGAACCATATTGGCCCGCCCGCGAAAATTAATTTGAACTGCTTATAACTTCTGAACATTTGATTGTAGAGCACACAATTATTTGCATTTCAATCAAACATGTTGTATGCTACAAGAATATGTGGGTTTCACTAGTTATTGTTTGAGAACCATTTTGGCCCGCCCGCCAAAACTAAATTCAACTCCTTATAACTTCTGAACAAATGATCGTAGAGAGCGTAATAATTTTGCATATCAATCAGCATGTTGCATGCTACAAGAATATATCGATTTCATTGGTTGTTGGTTGAGAACCATATTAGCCCGCCCGCGAATATCAATTTGAACTGCTTATAACTCCTGAACAATTGATCGTAGAGACCACAATTAATAGCATTTTAATCATACATGTTGTATGCAACAAGAATATGTCGGTTTCACTAGTTGTTTTTAGAAAACCATACTGGCCCGAACGCGGGTATTAACTTGAACTGTTTATAACTTCTGAACAAATGATCCTAGAGAGCGTAATAAATTTGCATATTAATCAGCATGTTGCATGCTACAAGAATATATAGATTTCACTAGTTGTTGGTTGAGAACCATATTGGCCCGCCCGCGGAAATCAACTTGAACTGCTTATAACTCCTGAACAATTGATCGTAGAGACCACAATTATTTGCATTTTAATGAAACATGTTGAATGCAACAAGAATATGTCGGTTTCACTAGTTGTTTTTAGAAAACCATATTGGCCCGCCCGCAAGTATTAAGTTGAACCGTTTATAACTTCTAAATAAATGATCCTAGAGAGCGTAATAAATTTGCATATTAATCAGCATGTTGCATGCTACAAGAATATGTCGGTTTCACTAGTTGTTTTTAGAAAACCTAATTGGTCCGCCCGCGAGTATTAACTTGAACTGTCTATAACTTCTGAACAATTGATCGTAGAGAACACAATTATTTGCATTTCAATCAAACATGTTGTATGCTACAAGAATATGTCGGTTTCACTAGATATTGTTTGAGAACAATTTTGGCCCGCCCGCCAAAACTAACTTCAACTCCGTATAACTTCTGAACAAAAGATCGTAGAGAGCGTTATAATTTTGCATAGTAATCAGCATGTTGCATCCTACAAGAATATATCGATTTCATTGGTTGTTGGTTGAGAACCATATTGGACCGCCCGCGAAAATTAACTTGAACTGCTTATAACTCCTGAAAAATTGATCATAGAGAAAACAATTATTTGCATTTTAATGAAACATGTTGAATGCTACAACAATATGTCGGTTTCACTAGTTGTTTTTTAGAAAACCATATTAGCCCGCCCGCGAGTATTACCTTGAACTGTTTATAACTTCGGAACAAATGATCCTAGAGAGCGTAATAAATTTGCATATTAATCAGCATCTTGCATGCTAGAAGAATATATTGATTTCACTAGTTTTTGGTTGAGAACCATATTGGCCCGCCCGAGAAAATCAACTTGAACTGCTTATAACTAGTGAACAATTGATCGTAGAGATCACAATTATTTGCATTTTAATCTAACATGTTGTATGCTACAAGAATATGTCAGTTTCACTAGTTATTGTTTGAGAACCATATTGGCCCGCCCGCGAGTATTAAATTGAACTGCTTATAAGTTCTGAGCAAATGATCGTAGAAAGCTCGATTGTTTTGCATATTAATAAACATGTAGCTAGCTACAAGGATATATAGATTTCACTAGTTATTGTTTGAGAACCATGTTAGCCCACCCGCGAAAACTAATTCAACAGCTTACAATTTCTGAACAAATGATCGTAGAGAACACAATTATTTGCATTTTAATGAAACATGTTGTATGCTACATAAAAATGTCGGTTTTACTATTTGTTTTTTTAGAAACATATTGGTCCGCCCGCGAGTACTGACTTGTTCTGCTTATAACTTCTGAACAAATGATCGTAGTGAGCGTAATATTTTTGCATATTAATCACCTTGTTGCATGCTACAAGAATATATCGATTTCATTAGTTTTTGGTTGAGAACCTAAATTGGCCCGCCCGCGAAAATCAACTTGAACTGCTTATAAATCCTGAACAATTGATCGTAGAGCACACAATTATTTGCATTTTAATGAAACATGTTGTATGCTACAAGAATATGTCGGTTTTACTATTTGTTTTTTTAGAAACATATTGGTCCGCCCGCGAGTACTGACTTGTTCTGCTTATAACTTCTGAACAAAAGATCGTAGAGAGCGTTATAATTTTGCATATTAATCAGCATGTTGCATGCTACAAGAATATATAGATTTCACTAGTTGTTGGTTGTGAACCATATTGGCCCGCCCGCGGAAATCAACTTGAACTGCTTATAACTCCTGAACAATTGATCGTAGAGACCACAATTATTTGCATTTTAATGTAACATGTTGAATGCAACAAGAATATGTCGGTTTCACTAGTTGTTTTTAGAAAACCATATTGGCCCGCCCGCAAGTATTAACTTGAACTGTTTATAACTTCTGAACAAATGATCCTAGAGAGCGTAATAAATTTGCATATTAATCAGCATGTTGCATGCTACAAGAATATGTCGGTTTCACTAGTTGTTTTTAGAAAACCATATTGGTCCGCCCGCGAGTATTAACTTGAACTGTCTATAACTTCTGAACAATTGATCGTAGAGAACACAATTATTTGCATTTCAATCAAACATGTTGTATGCTACAAGAATATGTCAGTTTCACCAGTTATTGTTTGAGAACCATATTGGCCCGCCCGCGAGTATTAAATTGAACTGCTTATAAGTTCTGAGCAAATGATCGTAGAAAGCTCGATTGTTTTGCATATTAATAAACATGTAGCTAGCTACAAGGATATATAGATTTCACTAGTTATTGTTTGAGAACCATGTTAGCCCACCCGCGAAAACTAATTCAACAGCTTACAATTTCTGAACAAATGATCGTAGAGAACACAATTATTTGCATTTTAATGAAACATGTTGTATGCTACAAGAATATGTCGGTTTCACTATTTGTTTTTTTAGAAACATATTGGTCCGCCAGCGAGTACTGACTTGTTCTGCTTATAACTTCTGAACAAATGATCGTAGTGAGCGTAATAATTTTGCATATTAATCAGCTTGTTGCATGCTACAAGAATATATCCATTTCACAAGTTGTTGGTTGAGAACCATATTGGCCCGCCCGCGAAAATCAACTTGAACAGCTGATAACTCCTGAACAATTGATCGTAGAGAACACAATTATTTGCATTTTAATGAAACATGTTGAATGCTACAAGAATATGTCGGTTTCACTAGTTATTGTTTAAGAACCATTTTGGCCCGCCCGCCAAAACTAACTTCAACTCTTTATAACTTCTGAACAAATGATCGTAGAGAGCGTAATAATTTTGCATATCAATCAGCATGTTGCATGCTACAAGAATATATCAATTTCATTGGTTGTTGGTTGAGAACCATATTGGCCCGCCCGCGAAAATCAACTTGAACTGCTTATAACTAATGAACAATTGATCGTAGAGACCGCAATTAATAGCATTTCAATCAAACATGTAGTAAGCAACAAGAATATGTCGGTTTCACTAGTTGTTTTTAGAAAACCATATTGGCCCGCCCGCGAGTATTAACTTGAACTGTTTATAACTTCTGAACAAATGATCCTAGAGAGCGTAATAAATTTGCATATTAATCAGCATGTTGCATGCTACAAGACTATATAGATTTCACTAGTTGTTGGTTGAGAACCATATTGGCCCGCCCGCGAAAATCAATTTGAACTGCTTATAACTACTGAACAATTGATCGTAGAGACCACAATTATTTGCATTTTAATGAAACATGTTGAATGCAACAAGAATATGTCGGTTTCACTAGTTGTTTTTAGAAAACCATATTGGCCCGCCCGCGAGTATTAACTTGAACTGTTTATAACTTCTGAACAAATTATCCTAGAGAGCGTAATAAATTTGCATATTAATCAGCATGTTGCATGCTACAAGAATATGTCGGTTTCACTAGCTGTTTTTTAGAAAACCATATTGACCCGCCCGCGAAAATCAACTTGAACTGCTTATAACTAATGAACAATTGATCGTAGAGACCGCAATTAATAGCATTTCAATCAAACATGTAGTAAGCAACAAGAATATGTCGGTTTCACTAGTTGTTTTTAGAAAACAATATTGGTCCGCCCGCGAGTTTTAACTTGAACTGTCTATAACTTCTGAACAATTTATCGTAGAGAACACAATTAAGGGGGGAACCCCCGAATATAACCAAACCTCCACCCGTATACATTCGAGGGTATACGCTGTGTCCCAGTGCCTTTGTAAATAAACTGGGACGTCAATTTCTCGAATTACGGTTCCCCCGTTAATCGTTGCTCTACATCTTTATTGGTAAATTTAAAAATACAGAATAATATAAATGGACGTAGAGAACACAATTATTTGCATTTCAATCAAACATGTATGCTACAAGAAAATGTCGGTTTCACTAGATACTGTTTGAGAACCATTTTGGCCCGCCCGCCAAAACTAACTTCAACTCCTTATAACTTCTGAACAAAAGATCGTAGAGAGCGTTATAATTTTGCATATTAATCAGCATGTTGCATGCTACAAGAATATATCGATTTCATTGGTTGTTGGTTGAGAACCATATTGGCCCAACCGCGAAAATTAACTTGAACTGCTTATAACTTCTGAAAAATTGATCATAGAAAACACAATTATTTGCATTTTAATGAAACATGTTGAATGCTACAAGAATATGTCGGTTTCACTAGTTGTTTTTTTAGAAAACCATATTGGCCCGCCCGCGAGTATTACCTTGAACTCTTTCTAACTTCGGAACAAATGATCCTAGAGAGCGTAATAAATTTGCATGTTAATCAGCAAGTTGCATGCTAGAAGAATATATCGATTTCACTAGTTTTTGGTAGAGAACCATATTGGCCCGCCCGCGAAAATCAACATGAACTGCTTATAACTCCTGAACAATTGATCGTTGAGAACACAATTATTTGCATTTCAATGAAACATGTTGTATACTACAAGATTATGTCGGTTTCACTAGTTATTGTTTGAGAACCTCTTTGTCCCGCCCGCCAAAACTAACTTCAACTCCTTATAACTTCTGAACAAATGATCCTAGAGAGCGTAATAAATTTGCATATTAATCAGCATGTTGCATGCTAGAAGAATATATCGATTTCACTAGTTTTTGGTTGAGAACCATATTGGCCCGCCCGCGAAAATCAACTTGAACTGCTTATAACTCCTGAACAATTGATCGTTGAGAACACAATTATTTGCATTTCAATCAAACATGTATGCTACAAGAATATGTCGGTTTCACTAGTTATTGTTTGAGAACCATTTTGTCCCGCCCGCCGAAACTAACTTCAACTCCTTATAACTTCTGAACAATTGATCGTAGAGAGCTTAATAATTTTGCATATTAATCAGCATGTTGCATGCTACAAGAATATATCGATTTCATTAGTTTTTGGTTGAGAACCTAAATTGGCCCGCAAGCGAAAATCAACTTGAACTGCTTATAACTCCTGAACAATTGATCGTAGAGAACACAATTATTTGCATTTTAATGAAACATGTTGAATGCTACAAGAATATGTCGGTTTCACTAGTTGTTATTTGAGAACAATATTGGCCATCCGCGAGTATTAATTTGAACTGCTTACAACTTCTGAACAAATGATCGTAGAGAGCGTAAAAAAATTGCATATTAATCAGCATGTTGCATGCTACAAGAAAATATCGATTTTATTAGTTTTTGGTTGAGGACCATATTGGCCCGCCCGCGAAAATCAACTTGAACTGCTTATAACTCCTGAACAATTGATCATAGAGCACACAATTATTTGCATTTTAATGAAACATGTTGAATGCTACAAGAATATGTCGGTATCACTAGTTGTTTTTAGTAAACCATATTGGCCCGTAAAAGAGAATTAACTTGAACTGCTTATAACTTCTGAACAAAAAATCGTAGAAAGCGTAATAATTTTTCATATTAATCAGCATGTTGCATGCTACAAGAATATATCGATTTCACTAGTTGTTTGTTTGAGAAATATATTGGCATGCCCGCGAAAATTAATTTGAACTGCTTATAACTTCTGAACAATTGATTGTAGAGCACACAATTATTTGCATTTCAATCAAACATGTTGTATGCTACAAGAATATGTCGGTTTCACTAGTTATTGTTTAAGAACCATTTTGGCCCGCCCGCCAAAACTAACTTCAACTCTTTATAACTTCTGAACAAATGATCGTAGAGAGCGTAGTAATTTTGCATATCAATCAGCATGTTGCATGCTACAAGAATATATAGATTTCACTAGTTGTTGGTTGAGAACCATATTGGCCCGCCCGCGAGTATTAACTTGAACTGTTTATAACTTCTGAACAAATTATCCTAGAGAGCGTAATAAATTTGCATATTAATCAGCATGTTGCATGCTACAAGAATATATAGATTTCACTAGTTGTTGGTTGAGAACCATATTGGCCCGCCCGTGAAAATCAATTTGAACTGCTTATAACTCCTGAACAATTGATCGTAGAGACCACAATTATTTGCATTTTAATGAAACATGTTGAATGCAACAAGAATATGTCGGTTTCACTAGTTGTTTTTAGAAAACCATATTGGCCCGCCCGCGAGTATTAACTTGAACTGTTTATAACTTCTGAACAAATGATCCTAGAGAGCGTAATAAATTTGCATATTAATCAGCATGTTGCATGCTACAAGAATATGTCGGTTTCACTAGTTGTTTTTAGAAAACCATATTGGTCCGCCCGCGAGTTTTAACTTGAACTGTCTATAACTTCTGAACAATTTATCGTAGAGAACACAATTATTTGCATTTCAATCAAACATGTATGCTACAAGAAAATGTCGGTTTCACTAGATACTGTTTGAGAACCATTTTGGCCCGCCCGCCAAAACTAACTTCAACTCCTTATAACTTCTGAACAAAAGTACGTAGAGAGCGTTATAATTTTGCATATTAATCAGCATGTTGCATGCTACAAGAATATTTCGATTTCATTGGTTGTTGGTTGAGAACCATATTAGCCCGCCCGCGAATATCAACTTGAACTGCTTATAACTCCTGAACAATTGATCGTAGAGACAACAATTAATAGCATTTTAATCATACATGTTGTATGCAACAAGAATATGTCGGTTTCACTAGTTGTTTTTAGAAAACCATATTGGCCCGCCCGCGGGTATTAACTTGAACTGTTTATAACTTCTGAACAAATGATCCTAGAGAGCGCAATAAATTTGCATATTAATCAGCATGTTGCGTGCTACAAGAATATATAGATTTCACTAGTTGTTGGTTGAGAACCATATTGGCCCGCCCGCGAAAATCAACTTGAACTGCTTATAACTCCTGAACAATTGATCGTAGAGACCACAATTATTTGCATTTTAATGAAACATGTTGAATGCAACAAGAATATGTCGGTTTCACTAGTTGTTTTTAGAAAACCATATTGGCCCGCCCGCGAGTATTAACTTGAACTGTCTATAACGTCTGAACAATTGATCGTAGAGAACACAATTATTTGCATTTCAATCAAACATGTTGTATGCTACAAGAATATGTCGGTTTCACTAGATATTGTTTGAGAACCATTTTGGCCCGCCCGCCAAAACTAACTTCAACTCCTTATAACTTCTGAACAAAAGATCGTAGAGAGCGTTATAATTTTGCATATTAATCAGCATGTTGCATCCTACAAGAATATATCGATTTCATTGGTTGTTGGTTGAGAACCATATTGGCCCGCCCGCGAAAATTATCTTGAACTGCTTATAACTTCTGAACAATTGATCGTAGCGAACACAATTATTTGCATTTTAATGAAACATGTTTAATGCTTCAAGAATATGTCGGTTTCACTAGTTGTTGTTTGAGAACCACATTGGCCCGCCCGCGAGTATTAACTTGAACTGTTTATGACTTCTGAACAAATGATCCTAGAGAGCGTAATAAATTTGCATATTAATCAGCATGTTGCATGCTACAAGAATATATCGATTTCACTAGTTGTTGGTTGAGAACCATATTGGCCCTCCCCTGAAAATCAACTTGAACTGCTTATAACTCCTGAAAAATTGATCATAGAGAACACAATTATTTGCATTTTAATGAAACATGTTGAATGCTACAACAATATGTCGGTTTCACTAGTTGTTTTTTAGAAAACCATATTAGCCCGCCCGCGAGTATTACCTTGAACTGTTTATAACTTCGGAACAAATGATCCTAGAGAGCGTAATAAATTTGCATATTAATCAGCATGTTGCATGCTAGAAGAATATATCGATTTCACTAGTTTTTGGTTGAGAACCATATTGGCCCGCCCGCGAAAATCAACTTGAACTGCTTATAACTCCTGAACAATTGATCGTAGAGAACACAATCATTTGCATTTTAATGAAACAGGTTGAATGCTACAAGAATATGTCGGTTTCACTAGTTGTTTTTAGAAAACCATTTTGGCCCGCCCGCCAAAATTAATTTCAACTCCTTATAACTTCTTAACAATTGATCATAGAAAGCGTAATAATTTTGCATATTAAACAGCATGTTGCATGCTACAAGAATATATCGATTTCATTAGTTTTTGGTTGAGAACCATATTGGCCCGGCCGCGAAAATCAACTTGAACTGCTTATAACTCCTGAACAATTGATCGTAAAGCACACAATTATTTGCATTTTAATGAAACATGTTGAATGCTACAAGAATATGTCGGTTTCACTAGTTGTTTTTAGAAAACCATATTGGCCCGTCCGAGAGTATTAACTTGAACTGTTTATAACTTCTGAACAAATGATCCTAGAGAGCGTTATAAATTTGCATATTAATATGCATGTTGCATGCTACAAGAATATATCGATTTAACTTGTTGTTGGTTGAGAACCATATTGGCCGGCCGCGAAAATCAACTTTAACTGCTTATAACTCCTGAACAATTGATCGTAAACAACACAATTATTTGCATTTTAATGAAACATGTTGAATGCTACAAGAATATGTCAGTTTCACTAGTTGTTATTTGAGAACCATATTGGCCCGCCCGCGAGTATTAACTTGAACTGCGTATAACTTCTGAAAAAATGATCGTAGAGAGCGTAAAAAAATTGCATATTAATCAGCACGTTGCATGCTACTAGAATATATCGCTTTCACTAGTTGTTGGTTGAAAAACATATTGGCCCGCCCGCGAAAATCAATTTGAACTGCTTATAACTTCTGAAAAATTGATCGTAGAGATCACAATTATTATCATTTTAATCTAACATGTTGTATGCTACAAGAATATGTCGGTTGCACTAGCTTTGTTTGAGAACCATTTCGGCCCGCCCGCCAAATCTAACTTCAACTCCTTATAACTTCTGAACAAATGATCGTAGAGAGCGTTATAATTTTGCATATTAATCAGCATGTTGCATGCTACAAGAATATATCGATTTCATGGGTTGTTGGTTTAGAACCATATTAGCCCGCCCGCGAAAATTAACTTGTACTGCTTATAACTTCTGAACAAATGATCTAAGAGAGCGTACTAAATTAGCATATTAATCAGCATGTTGCATGCTACAAGAATATATCGATTTCACTAGTTGTTGGTTGAGAACCATACTGGCCCGCCCCAGAAAATTAATTTGAACTGCTTATAACTTCTGAACAAATAATCGTAGAAAGCGTAATAATTTTTCATATTAATCAGCATGTTGCATGCTACAAGAATATATCGATTTCACTAGTTATTGTTAGAGAAATATATTGGCCTGGCCGCGAAAATTAACTTGAACTGCTTATAACTTCTGAACAATTGATCGTAGAGCACACAATTATTTGCATTTCAATCAAACATGTTGTATGCTACAAGATTATGTCGGTTTCACTAGTTATTGTTTGAGAACCATTTTGGCCCGTTCGCCAAAACTAATTTCAACTCCTTATAACTTCTGAACAAATGATCGTAGAGAGCGTAATAATTTTGCATATTAATCGGCATGTTGCATGCTACAAGAATATGTCGATTTCATTGGTTGTTGGCTGAGAACCATATTGGCCCGCCCGCGAAAATCAACTTGAACTGCTTATAACTCCTGAACAATTGATCGTAGAGACCACAATTAATAGCATTTTAATCAAACATGTTGTATGCAACAAGAATATGTCGGTTTCACTAGTTGTTTTAAGAAACCCATATTGGCCGCCCGCGTGAATTAACTTGAACTGTATATAACTTCTGAACAAATGATCGTAGAGAGCGTAATAAATTTGCATATTAATCAGCATGTTGCATGCTACAAGAATATATCGATTTCACTAGTTGTTGGTTGAGAACCATATTGGCCGCCCGCGAAAATCAACTTGAACTGCTTATAAGTCCTGAACAATTGATCGTAGACAACACAATTATTTGCATTTTAATGAAACATGTTGAATGCTACAAGAATATGTCAGTTTCACTAGTTATTGTTTGAGAACCATTTTGTCCCGCCCGCCAAAACTAACTTCAACTTCTTATAACTTCTGAACAAATAATCGTAGAGAGCTTAATAATTTTGCATATTAATCAGCATGTTGCATGCTACAAGAATATATCGATTTCACTAGTTGTTGTTTGAGAAATATATTGCCCACCCGCGAAAATTAACTTGAACTGCTTATAACTTCTGAGCAATTGATCGTTGAGCACACAATTATTTGCATTTTAATGAAACATTTTGAATGCTACAAGAATATGTCGGTTTCACTAGTTGTTTATAGAAAACCATATTGGCCCACCCGCGAGTATTAACTTGAACTGTTTATAACTTCTGAACAAATGATCCTAGAGAGCGTAATAAATTTGCATATTAATCAGCATGTTGCATGCTACAAGAATATATCGATTTCACTAGTTGTTGGTTGAGAACCATATTGGCCCGCCCGCGAAAATCAACTTGAACTGCTTATAACTCCTGAACAATTGATCGTAGAGAACACAATTCTTTGCATTTTAATGAAACATGTTGTATGCTACAAGAATATGTCGGTTTCACTAGTTGTTTTTAGAAAACAATTTTGGCCCGCCCGCCAAAACTAATTTCAACTCCTTATAACTTCTTAACAATTGATCATAGAAAGCGTAATAATTTTGCATATTAAACAGCATGTTGCATGCTACAAGAATATATCGATTTCATTAGTTTTTGGTTGAGAACCATATTGGCCCGCCCTCGAAAATCAACTTGAACTGCTTATAACTCCTGAACAATTGATCGTAAAGCACACAATTATTTTCATTTTAATGAAACATGTTGAATGCTACAAGAATATGTCAGTTTCACTAGCTGTTATTTGAGAACCATATTGGCCCGCCCGCGAGTATTAACTTGAACTGCGTATAAGTTCTGAACAAATGATCGTAGAGAGCGTAAAAAATTGCATATTAATCAGCACGTTGCATGCTACTAGAATATATGGCTTTCACTAGTTGTTGGTTGAAAAACATATTTGCCCGCCCGCGAAAATCAATTTGAACTGCTTATAACTTCTGAAAAATTGATCGTAGAGATCACAATTATTATCATTTTAATCTAACATGTTGTATGCTACAAGAATATGTCGGTTGCACTAGCTTTGTTTGAGAACCATTTCGGCCCGCCCGCCAAATCTAACTTCAACTCCTTATAACTTCTGAACAAATGATCGCAGAGAGCGTTATAATTTTGCATATTAATCAGCATGTTGCATGCTACAAGAATATATCGATTTCATGGGTTGTTGGTTTAGAACCATATTAGCCCGCCCGCGAAAATTAACATGTACTGCTTATAACTTCTGAACAAATGATCTAAGAGAGCGTAATAAATTAGCATATTAATCAGCATGTTGCATGCTACAAGAATATATCGATTTCACTAGTTGTTGGTTGAGAACCATATTGGCCCGCCTCAGAAAATTAATTTGAACTGCTTATAACTTCTGAACAAATAATCGTAGAAAGCGTAATAATTTTTCATATTAATCAGCATGTTGCATGCTACAAGAATATATCGATTTCACTAGTTATTGTTTGAGAAATATATTGGCCTGGCCGCGAAAATTAACTTGAACTGCTTATAACTTCTGAACAATTGATCGTAGAGCACACAATTATTTGCATTTCAATCAAACATGTTGTATGCTACAAGATTATGTCGGTTTCACTAGTTATTGTTTGAGAACCATTTTGGCCCGCCCGCGAAAACTAATTCAACTGCTTACAATTTCTGAACAAATAATCGTAGAGAACACAATTATTTGCATTTTAATGAAACATGTTGTATCCTTCAAGAATATGTCGGTTTTACTACTTGTTTTTTAGAACCATATTGGCCCGTTCGCGTGTATTGACTTTTCTGATTAAAACGTCTGAACAAATGATCGTAGTGAGCATAATAGTTTTGCATATTAATCAGCATGTTGCATGCTACAAGAATATATCGATTTCACTAGTTGTTGGTTGAGAACCATATTTGCCCGCCCTCGAAAATTAACGTGAACTGCTTATAACTTCTGAACAATTGATCGTAGAGAACACAATTATTTGAATTTCAATCAAACATGTTGTATGCTACAACAATATATGTCTGTTTCACTAGTTATTGTTTGAGAACCATTTTGGCCCGCCCGCCAAAACTAACTTGAACTCCTTATAACTTCTGAACAAATGATCGTAGTGAGCGTAATAGTTTTGCATATTAATCAGCATGTTGCATGCTACAAGAATATATCGATTTCACTAGTTGTTGGTTGAGAACCATTTTGGCCCGCCCGCGAAAATTAACTTGAACTGATAATAACTTCTGAACATTTGATCGTAGAGCACACAATTATTTGCATTTCAATCAAACATGTTGTATGCTACAAGAATATGTCGGTTTCACTAGGTATTGTGGAAGAACCATTTTGGCCCGCCCGCCAAAACTAATTTCAACTTCATATAACATCTGAACAAATGATCGTAGAGAGCGTAATAATTTTGCATATTAATTAGCATGTTGCATGCTACAAAAATATATCGATTTCATTGGTTGTTGGTTGAGAACCATATTGGCCCGCCCGCGAAATACAACTTGAACTGCTTATAACTCCTGAACAATTTATCGTAGAGACCACAATTAATAGCATTTTAATCAAACATGTTGTATGCAACAAGAATATGTCGGTTTCACTTGTTGTTTTTAGAAAACCATATTGGCCCGCCCGCGAGTATTAACTTGAACTGTTTATAACTTCTGAACAAATGATCCTAGAGAGCGTAATAAATTTGCATATTAATCAGCATGTTGCATGCTACAAGAATATATCGATTTCACTTGTTGTTTTAAGAAACCCATATTGGCCCGCCCTCAAGTATTAACTTGAACTGTTTATAACTTCTGAACAAATGATCCTAGAGAGCGTAAAAAATTTGCATATTAATCAGCATGTTGCATGCTACAAGAATATATCGATTTCACTAGTTGTTGGTTGAAAAACATATTGGCACTCCCGCGAAAATCAATTTGAACTGCTTATAACTTCTGAACAATTGATCGTAGAGATCACAATTATCTGCATTTTAATCTAACATGTTGTATGCTACAAGAATATGTCAGTTTCACTAGTTATTGTTTGAGAACCATATTGGCCCGCCCGCGAGTTTTAAATTGAACTGATTAAAAGTTCTGAACAAATGATCGTAGAAAGCTCGATTGTTTTGCATATTAATAAACATGTAGCTAGCTACAAGAATATATAGATTTCACTAGTTATTGTTTGAGAACCATGTTGGCCCACCCGCGAAAACTAATTCAACTGCTTACAATTTCTGAACAAATGATCGTAGAGAACACAATTATTTGCATTTTAATGAAACATGTTGTATGCTAAAAGAATATGTCGGTTTTACTATTTGTTTTTTAGAACCATATTGGCCCGCCCGCGAGTATTGACTTTTTCTGCTTAAAACGTCTGAAAAAATGATCGTAGTGAGCGTAATAGTTTTGCATATTAATCAGCATGTTGCAGGCTACAAGAATATACCGATTTCACTAGTTGTTGGTTGAGAACCATATTGGCCCGCCCTCGAAAATTAACTTGAACTGCTTATAACTTCTGAACAATTGATCGTAGAGCACACAATTATTTGCATTTCAATCAAACATGTTGTATGCTACAAGAATATGTCGGTTTCACTAGTTATTGTTTGAGAACCATTTTGGCCCGCCCGCCAAAACTAATTTCAACTTCTTATAACTTCTGAACAAATGATCGTAGAGAGCGTAATAATTTTGCATATTAATCAGCATGTTGCATGCTAAAAGAATATATCGATTTCATTGGTTGTTGGTTGAGAACCATATTGGATCGCCCGCGAAAATCAACTTGAACTGCTTATAACTTCTGAACAATTGATCGTAGAGCTCACAATTATTTGCATTTCAATCAAACATGTTGTATGCTACAAGAATATGTCGGTTTCACTAGTTGTTACTTGAGAACCATATTGGCCCGCCCGCGAGTATTAAATTGAACTGCTTATAACTTCTGAACAAATGATCTTAGATAGCGTAATAAAGTTGCATATTATTAAGCATGTTGCATGCTACAAGAATATATCGATTTCACTAGTTGTTGGTTGAGAACCATATTGGCCCGCCCGCGAAAATTAATTTGAACTGCTTATAACTTCTGAATAAATTATCGTAGAAAGCGTAATAATTTTGCATATTAATCAGCATGTTGCATGCTACAACAATATATCGATTTCACTAGTTGTTGTTTGAGAAATATATTGGCCTGCCCGCGAAAATTAACTTGAACTGCTTATAACTTCTGAACAATTGATCGTAGAGCACACAATTATTTGCATTTCAATCAAACATGTTGTATGCTACAAGAATATGTCGGTTTCACTAGTTATTGTTTGAGAACCATTTTGGCCCGCCCGCCAAAACTAATTTCAAATTCTTATAACTTCTGAACAAATGATCGTAGAGAGCGTAATAATTTTGCATATTAATCAGCATGTTGCATGCTACAAGAATATATCGATTTCATTGGTTGTTGGTTGAGAACCATATTGGCCCGCCCGCGAAAATCAACTTGAACTGCTTATAACTCCTGAACAATTGATCGTAGAGACCACAATTAATAGCATTTTAATCAAACATGTTGTATGCAACAAGAATATGTCGGTTTCACTAGTTGTTTTTAGAGAACCATATTGTCCCACCCGCGAGTATTAACTTGAACTGTTTATAACTTCTGAACAAATGATCCTAGAGAGCGTAATAAATTTGCATATTAATCAGCATGTTGCATGCTACAAGAATATATCGATTTCACTAGTTGTTTTTAGAAAACCATATTGGCCCGCCCGCGGGTATTAACTTGAACTCTTTATGACTTCTGAACAAATGATCCTAGAGAGCGTAATAAATTTGCATATTAATCAGCATGTTGCATGCTACAAGAATATATCGATTTCACTAGTTGTTGGTTGAGAACCATATTGGCCCGCCCCTGAAAATCAACTTGAACTGCTTATAACTCCTGAAAAATTGATCGTAGAGAACACAATTATTTGCATTTTAATGAAACATGTTGAATGCTACAAGAATATGTCGGTTTCACTAGTTGTTTTTAGAAAACCATATTGGCCCGCCCGCGAGTATTAACTTGAACTGTTTATAACTTCGGAAGAAATGATCCTAGAGAGCGTAATAAATTTGCATATAAATCAGCATGTTTCATGCTAAAAGAATATGTCGGTTTCACTAGTTGTTTTTAGAAAACCATATTGGCCTGACGGCGAATATCAACTTGAACTGCTTATAACTTCTGAACAATTGATCGTAGAGAACACAATTATTTGCATTTTAATGAAACATGTTGAATGCTACAAGAATATGTCGGTTTCACTAGTTGTTTTTAGAAAACCATTTTGGCCCGCCCGCCAAAACTAACTTCAACTCCTGATAACTTCTGAACAATTGATCGCAGAAAGCGTAATAATTTTGCATATTACTCAGCATGTTGAATGCTACAAGAATATATCGATTTCATTAGTAGTTGGTTGAGAACCATATTGGCCCGCCCGCGAAAATCAACTTGAACTGCTTATAACTCCTGAACAATTGATCGTAGAGCACACAATTATTTGCATTTTAATGAAACATGTTGAATGCTACAAGAATATGTCGGTTTCACTAGTTGTTTTTAGAAAACCATATTGGCCCGTCCGAGAGTATTAACTTGAACTGTTTATAACTTCTGAACAAATGATCCTAGAGAGCGTAATAAATTTACATATTAATCAGCATGTTGCGTGCTACAAGAATATATCGATTTCACTAGCTTTTGGTTGAGAACCATATTGGCCCGCCCGCGAAAGTCAACTTGAACTGCTTATAACTTCTGAACAATTGATCGTAGAGAACACAATTATTTGCATTTTAATGAAACATGTTGAATGCTACAAGAATATGTCGGTTTCACTAGATGTTATTTGAGAACAATATTGGTCCGTCCGCGAGTATTAACTTGAACTGCTTACAACTTCTGAACAAATGATCGTAGAGAGCGTAAAAAATTTGCATATTAATCAGCATGTTGCATGCTACAAGAATATATCGATTTCACTAGTTGTTGGTTGAAAAACATATTGGCCCGCCCGCGAAAATCAAGTTGAACTGCTCATAACTTCTGAACAATTGATCGTAGTGAACGTAATAATTTTGCATATTAATCAGCATGTTGCATGCTACAAGAATATATCCATTTCACTAGTTATTGTTTGAGAACCATTTTGTTCCGCCCGCCAAAACTAACTTCAACTCCTTATAACTTCTGAACAAATAATCGTAGAGAGCTTAATAATTTTGCATATTAATCAGCATGATGCATGCTACAAGAATATATCGATTTCATTAGTTGTTGGTTGAGAACCATATTGGCCCGCCCGCGAAAATTAATTTGAACTGCTTATAACTTCTGAACAAGTAATCGTAGAAAGCGTAATAATTTTGCATATTAATCAGCATGTTGCATGCTACAAGAATATATCGATTTCACTAGTTGTTGGTTGAAAAACATATTGGCCTGCCCGCGTAAATCAACTTGAACTGCTTATTACTTCTGAACAATTGATCGTAGAGATCACAATTATTTGCATTTTAATCTAACATGTTGTATGCTACAAGAATATGTCAGTTTCACTAGTTATTGTTTGAGAACCATATTGGCCCGCCCGCGAGTATTAAATTGAACTGCTTATAAGTTCTGAGCAAATGATCGTAGAAAGCTCGATTGTTTTGCATATTAATAAACATGTAGCTAGCTACAAGAATATATAGATTTCACTAGTTATTGTTCGAGAACCATGTTGGCCCACCCGCGAAAACTAATTCAACTGCTTACAATTTCTGAACAAATGATCGTAGAGAACACAATTATTTGCCCATTAATGATACATGTTGTATGCTACAAGAATATGTCGGTCTTACTATTTGTTTTTTTAGAACCCTATTGGCCCGCCCGCGAGTATTGACTTGTTCTGCTTATAACTTCTGAACAAATGATCGTAGTGAACGTAATAATTTTGCATATTAATCAGCATGTTGCATGCTACAAGAATATATCCATTTCACTAGTTATTGTTTGAGAACCATTTTGTCCCGCCCGCAAAACTAACTTCAACTCCTTATAACTTCTGAACAAATAATCGTAGAGAGCTTAATAATTTTGCATATTAATCAGCATGATGCGTGCTACAAGAATATATCGATTTCATTAGTTGTTGGTTGAGAACCATATTGGCCCGCCCTCGAAAATTAATTTGAACTGCTTATAACTTCTGAACAAGTAATCGTAGAAAGCGTAATAATTTTGCATATTAATCAGCATGTTGCATGCTACAAGAATATATCCATTTCACTAGTTGTTGGTTGAAAAACATATTGGCCCGCCCGCGTAAATCAACTTGAACTGCTTATAACTTCTGAACAATTGATCGTAGAGATCAAAATTATTTGCATTTTAATCTAACATGTTGTATGCTACAAGAATTGTCAGTTTCACTAGTTATTGTTTGAGAACCATATTGGCCCGCCCGCGAGTATTAACTTGAACTCTTTATAACTTCTGAACAAATGATCCTAGAGAGCGTAATAAATTTGCATATTAATCAGCATGTTGCATGCTACAAGAATATATCGATTTCACTAGTTGTTGGTTGAGAACCATATTGGCCCGCCCGCGAAAATCAACTTGAACTGCTTATAACTCCTGAACAATTGATCGTAAAACACACAATTATTTGCATTTTAATGAAACATGTTGAATGCTACAAGATTATGTCGGTTCCACTAGTTGTTTTTAGAAAACCATATTGGCCCGTCCGAGAGTATTAACTTGAACTGTTTATAACTTCTGAACAAATGATCCTAGAGAGCGTTATAAATTTGCATATTAATCAGCATGTTGCATGCTACAAGAATATATAGATTTCACTTGTTGTTGGTTGAGAACCATGTTGGCCGGCCGCGAAAATCAACTTTAACTGCTTATAACTCCTGAACAATTGATCGTAAACAACACAATTATTTGCATTTTAATGAAACGTGTTGAATGCTACAAGAATATGTCAGTTTCACTAGTTGTTATTTGAGAACCATATTGGCCCGCCCGCGAGTATTAACTTGAACTGCTTATAACTTCTGAACAAATGATCGTAGAGAGCGTAAAAAATTTGCATATTAATCAGCATGTTGCATGCTACAAGAATATATCGCTTTCACTAGTTGTTGGATGAAAAACATATTGGCCCGCCCACGAAAATCAATTTGAACTGCTTATATCTTCTGAACAATTGATCGTAGAGATCACAAATATTATCATTTTAATCTGACATTTTGTGTGCTACAAGAATATGTCGGTTTCACTAGTTATTTTTTGAGAACCATTTTGGCCCGCCCGCCAAAACTAACTTCAACTCCTTATAACTTCTGAACAAATGATCGTAGAGAGCGTAATAATTTTGCATATTAATCAACATGTTGCGTGCTACAAGAATATATCGATTTCATTGGTTGTTGGTTGAGAACCAAATTAGCTCGCCCGTGAAAATTAACTTTTACTGCTTTTAACTTCTGAACAATTGATCGTAGCGAACACAATTTTTTGCATTTTAATGAAACATGTTGAATGATTCAAGAATATGTCGGTTTCATTAGTTGTTGTTTGAGAACCATATAGGCCCGCCCACCAGTATTAAATTGAACAGCTTATAAATTCTGAACAAATGATCTAAGAGAGCGTAATAAATTTGCATATTAATCAGCATGTTGCATGCTACAAGAATATATTGATTTCACTAGTTGTTGGTTGAGAACCATAATGGCCCGCCCCAGAAAATTAATTTGAACTGCTTATAACTTCTGAACAAATAATCGTAGAAAGCGTAATAATTTTTCATATTAATCAGCATGTTGCATGCTACAAGAATATATCGATTTCACTAGCTATTGTTTGAGAAATATATTGGCCTGGCCGCGAAAATTAACTTGAACTGCTTATAACTTCTGAACAATTGATCGTAGAGCACACAATTATTTGCATTTCAATCAAACATGTTGTATGCTACAAGATTATGTCGGTTTCACTACTTATTGTTTGAGAACCTTTTTGGGCCGACCGCCAAAACTAACTTCAACTCCTTATAACTTCTGAACAAATGATCGTAGAGAGCTTAATAATTTTGCCTATTAATCAGCATGATGCATGCTACAAGAATATATCGATTTCACTAGTTGTTGGTTGAAAAACATATTGGCCCGCCCGCGTAAATCAACTTGAACTGCTTATAACTTCTGAACAATTGATCGTAGAGATCACAATTATATGCATTTCAATCAAACATGTTGTATGCTACAAGATTATGTCGGTTTCAGTAGTTATTGTTTGAGAACCTTTTTGGGCCGACCGCCAAAACTAACTTCAACTCCTTATAACTTCTGAACAAATGATCGTAGAGAGCTTAATAATTTTGCCTATTAATCAGCATGATGCATGCTACAAGAATATATAGATTTCACTAGTTATTGTTTGAGAACCATGTTGGCCCGCCCCAGAAAATTAATTTGAACTGCTTATAACTTCTGAACAAATAATCGTAGAAAGCGTAATAATTTTTCATATTAATCAGCATGTTGCATGCTACAAGAATATATCGATTTCACTAGCTATTGTTTGAGAAATATATTGGCCTGGCCGCGAAAATTAACTTGAACTGCTTATAACTTCTGAACAATTGATCGTAGAGCACACAATTATTTGCATTTCAATCAAACATGTTGTATGCTACAAGATTATGTCGGTTTCACTACTTATTGTTTGAGAACCTTTTTGGGCCGACCGCCAAAACTAACTTCAACTCCTTATAACTTCTGAACAAATGATCGTAGAGAGCTTAATAATTTTGCATATTAATCAGCATGTTGCATGCTACAAGAATATATCGATTTCACTAGTTGTTGTTTGAAAAACATATTGGCCCGCCCGCGTAAATCAACTTGAACTGCTTATAACTTCTGAACAATTGATCGTAGAGATCACAATTATATGCATTTCAATCAAACATGTTGTATGCTACAAGATTATGTCGGTTTCACTAGTTATTGTTTGAGAACCTTTGTGGGCCGACCGCCAAAACTAACTTCAACTCCTTATAACTTCTGAACAAATGATCGTAGAGAGCTTAATAATTTTGCCTATTAATCAGCATGATGCATGCTACAAGAATATATAGATTTCACTAGTTATTGTTTGAGAACCATGTTGGCCCACCCGCGGAAACTAATTCAACTGCTTACAATTTCTGAACAAATGGTCGTAGAGAACACAGTTATTTGCCCATTAATGATACATGTTGTATGCTACAAGAATATGTCGGTTTTACTATTTGTTTTTTTAGAACCATATTGGCCCGCCCGCGAGTATTGACTTGTTCTGCTTATATCTTCTGAACAAATGATCGTAGTGAGCGTAATAATTTTGCATATTAATCAGCATGTTGCATGCTACAAGAATATATCGATTTCACTAGTTATTGTTTGAGAACCATTTTGTCACGCTCGCCAAAACAAACTTCAACTCCTTATAACTTCTGAACAAATGATAGTAGAGGGCTTAATAATTTTGCATATTAATCAGCATGTTGCATGCTACAAGAATATATCGATTTCACTAGTTGTTGTTTGAGAAATATATTGCCCTGCCCCCGAAAATTAACTTGAACTCCTTATAACTTCTGAGCAATTGATCGTAGAGCACACAATTATTTGCATTTGAATGAAACATTTTGAATGCTACAAGAATATGTCGGTTTCACTAGTTGTTTACAGAAAACCATATTTGCCCGCCCGCGAGTATTAACTTGAACTCTTTATAACTTCTGAACGAATGATCCTAGAGAGCGTAATAAATTTGCATATTAATCAGCATGTTGCATGCTACAAGAATATATCAATTTCACTAGTTGTTGGTTGAGAACCATATTGGCCCGCCCGCGAAAATCAACTTGAACTGCTTATAACTCCTGAACAATTGATCGTAGAGAACACAATTATTTGCATTTGAATGAAACATGTTGAATGCTACAAGAATATGTCGGTTTCACTAGTTGTTTTTAGAAAACAATTTTGGCCCGCCCGCCAAAACTAATTTCAACTCCTTATAACTTCTGAACAATTGATCGTAGAAAGCGTAATTATTTTGCATATTAAACAGCATGTTGCATGCTACAAGAATATATCGATTTCATTAGTTTTTGGTTGAGAACCATATTGGCCCGCCCGCGAAAATCAACTTGAACTGCTTATAACTCCTGAACAATTGATCGTAAAACACACAATTATTTGCATTTTAATGAAACATGTTGAATGCTACAAGAATATGTCGGTTCCACTAGTTGTTTTTAGAAAACCATATTGGCCCGTCCGAGAGTATTAACTTGAACTGTTTATAACTTCTGAACAAATGATCCTAGAGAGCGTTATAAATTTGCATATTAATCAGCATGTTGCTTGCTACAAGAATATATAAATTTCACTTGTTGTTGGTTGAGAACCATGTTGGCCGGCCGCGAAAATCAACTTTAACTGATTATAACTCCTGAACAATTGATCGTAAACAACACAATTATTTGCATTTTAATGAAACGTGTTGAATGCTACAAGAATATGTCAGTTTCACTAGTTGTTATTTGAGAACCATATTGGCCCGCCCGCGAGTATTAACTTGAACTGCTTATAACTTCTGAACAAATGATCGTAGAGAGCGTAAAAAATTTGCATATTAATCAGCATGTTGCATGCTACAAGAATATATCGCTTTAACTAGTTGTTGGTTGAAAAACATATTGGCCCGCCCACGAAAATCAATTTGAACTGCTTATAACTTCTGAACAATTGATCGTAGAGATCACAATTATTATCATTTTAATCTAACATGTTGTGTGCTACAAGAATATGTTGGTTTCACTAGTTATTGTTTGAGAACCATTTTGGCCCGCCCGCCAAAACTAACTTCAACTCCTTATAATTTCTGAACAAATGATCGTAGAGAGCGTTATAATTTTGCATATTAATCAGCATGTTGCATGCTACAAGAATATATCGATTTCATTGGTTGTTGGTTGAGAACCATATTGGCCCGCCCGCGAAAATCAACTTGAACTGCTTATAACTCCTGAACAATTGATCGTAGAGACCACAATTAATAGCATTTTAATCAAACATGTTGTATGCAACAAGAATATGTCGGTTTCACTAGTTATTTTAAGAAACCCATATTGGACCGCCCGCGAGTATTAATTTGAACTGTTTATAACTTCTGAACAAATAATCGAAGAGAGCTTAATAAATTTGCATATTAATCAGCATGATGCATGCTACAAGAATATATCGATTTCATTAGTTGTTGGTTGAGAACCATATTGGCCCGCCCGCGAAAATTAATTTGAACTGCTTATAACTTCTGAACAAGTAATCGTAGAAAGCGTAATAATTTTGCATATTAATCAGCATGTTGCATGCTACAAGAATATATCGATTTCACTAGTTGTTGTTTGAGAAATATATTGCCCTGCCCCTGAAAATTAAATTGAACTGCTTATAACTTCTGAGCAATTGATCGTTGAGCACACAATTATTTGCATTTTAATGAAACATTTTGAATGCTACAAGAATATGTCGGTTTCACTAGTTGTTTATAGAAAACCATATTTGCCCGCCCGCGAGTATTAACTTGAACTCTTTATAACTTCTGAACGAATGATCCTAGAGAGCGTAATAAATTTGCATATTAATCAGCATGTTGCATGCTACAAGAATATATCGATTTCACTAGTTGTTGGTTGAGAACCATATTGGCCCGCCCGCGAAATACAACTTGAACTGCTTATAACTCCTGAACAATTGATCGTAGAGAACACAATTATTTGCATTTGAATGAAACATGTTGTATGCAACAAGAATATGTCGGTTTCACTAGTTGTTTTTAGAAAACCATATTGTCCCACCCGCGAGTATTAACTTGAACTGTTTATAACTTCTGAACAAATGATCCTAGAGACCGTAATAAATTTGCATATTAATCAGCATGTTGCATGCTACAAGAATATATCGATATCACTAGTTGTTGGTTGAGAGCCATATTTTCCCGCCCGCGAAAATTAACTTGAACTCTTTATGACTTCTGAACAAATGATCCTAGAGAGCGTAATAAATTTGCATATTAATCAGCATGTTGCATGCTACAAGAATATATCGTTTTCACTAGTTGTTTTTAGAAAACCATATTGGCCCGCCCGCGGGTATTAACTTGAACTCTTTATGACTTCTGAACAAATGATCCTAGAGAGCGTAATAAATTTGCATATTAATCAGCATGTTGCATGCTACAAGAATATATCGATTTCACTAGTTGTTGGTTGAGAACCATATTGGCCCGCCCCTGAAAATCAACTTGAACTGCTTATAACTCCTGAAAAATTGATCGTAGAGAACACAATTATTTGCATTTTAATGAAACATGTTGAATGCTACAAGAATATGTCGGTTTCACTAGTTGTTTTTAGAAAACCATATTGGCCCGCCCGCGAGTATTAACTTGAACTGTTTATAACTTCGGAAGAAATTATCCTAGAGAGCGTAATAAATTTGCATATAAATCAGCATGTTTCATGCTACAAGAATATGTCGGTTTCACTAGTTGTTTTTAGAAAACCATATTGGCCCGACGGCGAATATCAACTTGAACTGCTTATAACTTCTGAAAAATTGATCGTAGAGAACACAATTATTTGCATTTTAATGAAACATGTTGAATGCTACAAGAATATGTCGGTTTCACTAGTTGTTTTTAGAAAACCATTTTGGCCCGCCCGCCAAAACTAACTTCAACTCCTGATAACTTCTGAACAATTGATCGTAGAAAGCGTAATAATTTTGCATATTACTCAGCATGTTGCATGCTACAAGAATATATCGATTTCATTAGTAGTTGGTTGAGAACCATATTGGCCCGCCCGCGAAAATCAACTTGAACTGCTTATAACTCCTGAACAATTGATCGTAGAGCACACAATTATTTGCATTTTAATGAAACATGTTGAATGCTACAAGAATATGTCGATTTCACTAGTTGTTTTTAGAAAAACATTTTGGCCCGTCCGAGAGTATTAACTTGAACTGTTTATAACTTCTGAACAAATGATCCTTGAGAGCGTAATAAATTTACATATTAATCAGCATGTTGCGTGCTACAAGAATATATCACCTAAACTAGCTTTTGGTTGAGAACCATATTCGCCCGCCCGCGAAAGTCAACTTGAACTGCTTATAACTTCTGAACAATTGATCTTAGAGAACACAATTATTTGCATTTTAATGAAACATGTTGAATGCTACAAGAATATGTCGGTTTCACTAGTTGTTATTTGAGAACAATATTGGTCCGTCCGCGAGTATTAACTTGAACTGCTTACAACTTCTGAACAAATGATCGTAGAGAGCGTAAAAAATTTGCATATTAATCAGCATGTTGCATGCTACAAGAATATATCGATTTCACTAGTTGTTGGTTGAAAAACATATTGGCCCGCCCGCGAAAATCAAGTTGAACTGCTTATAACTTCTGAACAATTGATCGTAGTGAACGTAATAATTTTGCATATTAATCAGCATGTTGCATGCTACAAGAATATATCCATTTCACTAGTTATTGTTTGAAACCATTTTGTTCCGCCCGCCAAAACTAACTTCAACTCCTTATAACTTCTGAACAAATAATCGTAGAGAGCTTAATAATTTTGCATATTAATCAGCATGATGCATGCTACAAGAATGTATCGATTTCATTAGTTGTTGGTTGAGAACCATATTGGCCCGCCCGCGAAAATTAATTTGAACTGCTTATAACTTCTGAACAAGTAATCGTAGAAAGCGTAATAATTTTGCATATTAATCAGCATGTTGCATGCTACAAGAATATATCGATTTCACTAGTTGTTGGTTGAAAAACATATTGGCCGGCCCGCGTAAATCAACTTGAACTGCTTATAACTTCTGAACAATTGATCGTAGAGATCACAATTATTTGCATTTTAATCTAACATGTTGTATGCTACAAGAATATGTCAGTTTCACTAGTTATTGTTTGAGAACCATATTGGCCCGCCCGCGAGTATTAAATTGAACTGCTTATAAATTCTGAGCAAATGATCGTAGATAGCTCGATTGTTTTGCATATTAATAAACATGTAGCTAGCTACAAGAATATATAGTTTTCACTAGTTATTGTTTGAGAACCATGTTGGCCCACCCGCGAAAACTAATTCAACTGCTTACAATTTCTGAACAAATGATCGTAGAGAACACAATTATTTGCCCATTAATGATACATGTTGTATGCTACAAGAATATGTCGGTTTTACTATTTGTTTTTTTAGAACCATATTGGCCCGCCCGCGAGTATTGATTTGTTCTGCTTATAACTTCTGAACAAATGATCGTAGTGAACGTAATAATTTTGCATATTAATCAGCATGTTGCATGCTACAAGAATATATCCATTTCACTAGTTATTGTTTGAGAACCATTTTGTCCCGCCCGCCAAAACTAATTTCAACTCCTTATAACTTCTGAACAAATAATCGTAGAGAGCTTAATAATTTTGCATATTAAACAGCATGATGCATGCTACAAGAATATATCGATTTCATTAGTTGTTGGTTGAGAACCATATTGGCCCGCCCGCGAAAATTAATTTGAACTGCTTATAACTTCTGAACAAATAATCGTAGAAAGCGTAATAATTTTGCATATTAATCAGCATGTTGCATGCTACAAGAACATATCCATTTCACTAGTTGTTGGTTGAGAACCATATTGCCCCGCCCTCGAAAATTAACTTGATCTGCTTATAACTTCTGAACAATTGATCGTAGAGAACACAATTATTTGCATTTCAATCAAACATGTTGTATGCTACAAGAATATGTCGGTTTCACTAATTATTGTTTGAGAACCACTTTGTCCCGCTCGCCAAAACTAACTTCAACTCCTTATAACTTCTGAACAAATGATCGTAGAGGGCTTAATAATTTTGCATATTAATCAGCATGTTGCATGCTACAAGAATATATCGATTTCACTAGTTGTTGGTTGAGAACCATAATGGCCCGCCCCAGAAAATTAATTTGAACTGCTTATAACTTCTGAACAAATAATCGTAGAAAGCGTAATAATTTTTCATATTAATCAGCATGTTGCATGCTACAAGAATATATCGATTTCACTAGTTATTGTTTGAGAAATATATTGGCCTGGCCGCGAAAATTAACTTGAACTGCTTATAACTTCTGAACAATTGATCGTAGAGATCACAATTATTTGCATTTCAATCAAACATGTTGTATGCTACAAGATTATGTCGGTTTCACTAGTTATTGTTTGAGAACCATTTTGGCCCGCCCGCCAAAACTCACTTCAACTCCTTATAACTTCTGAACAAATGATCGTAGAGAGCGTATAATTTTGCCTATTAATCATCATGTTGCATGCTACAAGAATATGTCGATTTCATTGGTTGTTGGTTGAGAACCATATTGGCCCGCCCGCGAAAATCAACTTGAACTGCTTATAACTCCTGAACAATTGATCGTAGAGACCACAATTAATAGCATTTTAATCAAACATGTTGTATGCAACAAGAATATGTCGGTTTCACTAGTTATTTTAAGAAACCCATATTGGACCGCCCGCGAGTATTAATTTGAACTGTTTATAACTTCTGAACAAATGATCGTAGAGAGCGTAATAAATTTGCATATTAATCAGCATGTTGCATGCTACAAGAATATATCGATTTCACTAGTTGTAGGTTGAGATCCATATTGGCCGCCCGCGAAAATCAACTTGAACTGCTTATAACTCCTGAACAATTGATCGTAGACAACACAATTATTTGCATTTTAATGAAACATGTTGAATGCTACAAGAATATGTCAGTTTCACTAGTTGTTATTTGAGAACCATATTGGCCCGCCTGCGAGTATTAACTTTAACTGTTTATACCTTCTGAACAAATGATCGTAGAGAGCGTAAAAAAATTGCCTATTAACCAGCATGTTGCATGCTACAAGAATATATCGATTTCACTAGTTGTTGGTTAAAAAACATATTGGCCCGCCCGCGTAAATCAAATTGAACTGCTTATAACTCCTGAACAATTGATCGTAGAGACCACAATTAATAGCATTTTAATCAAACATGTTGTATGCAACAAGAATATGTCGGTTTCACTAGTTATTTTAAGAAACCCATATTGGACCGCCCGCGAGTATTAATTTGAACTGTTTATAACTTCTGAACAAATAATCGAAGAGAGCTTAATAAATTTGCATATTAATCAGCATGATGCATGCTACAAGAATATATCGATTTCATTAGTTGTTGGTTGAGAACCATATTGGCCCGCCCGCGAAAATTAATTTGAACTGCTTATAACTTCTGAACAAGTAATCGTAGAAAGCGTAATAATTTTGCATATTAATCAGCATGTTGCATGCTACAAGAATATATCGATTTCACTAGTTGTTGTTTGAGAAATATATTGCCCTGCCCCTGAAAATTAAATTGAACTGCTTATAACTTCTGAGCAATTGATCGTTGAGCACACAATTATTTGCATTTTAATGAAACATTTTGAATGCTACAAGAATATGTCGGTTTCACTAGTTGTTTATAGAAAACCATATTTGCCCGCCCGCGAGTATTAACTTGAACTCTTTATAACTTCTGAACGAATGATCCTAGAGAGCGTAATAAATTTGCATATTAATCAGCATGTTGCATGCTACAAGAATATATCGATTTCACTAGTTGTTGGTTGAGAACCATATTGGCCCGCCCGCGAAATACAACTTGAACTGCTTATAACTCCTGAACAATTGATCGTAGAGAACACAATTATTTGCATTTGAATGAAACATGTTGTATGCAACAAGAATATGTCGGTTTCACTAGTTGTTTTTAGAAAACCATATTGTCCCACCCGCGAGTATTAACTTGAACTGTTTATAACTTCTGAACAAATGATCCTAGAGACCGTAATAAATTTGCATATTAATCAGCATGTTGCATGCTACAAGAATATATCGATATCACTAGTTGTTGGTTGAGAGCCATATTTTCCCGCCCGCGAAAATTAACTTGAACTCTTTATGACTTCTGAACAAATGATCCTAGAGAGCGTAATAAATTTGCATATTAATCAGCATGTTGCATGCTACAAGAATATATCGTTTTCACTAGTTGTTTTTAGAAAACCATATTGGCCCGCCCGCGGGTATTAACTTGAACTCTTTATGACTTCTGAACAAATGATCCTAGAGAGCGTAATAAATTTGCATATTAATCAGCATGTTGCATGCTACAAGAATATATCGATTTCACTAGTTGTTGGTTGAGAACCATATTGGCCCGCCCCTGAAAATCAACTTGAACTGCTTATAACTCCTGAAAAATTGATCGTAGAGAACACAATTATTTGCATTTTAATGAAACATGTTGAATGCTACAAGAATATGTCGGTTTCACTAGTTGTTTTTAGAAAACCATATTGGCCCGCCCGCGAGTATTAACTTGAACTGTTTATAACTTCGGAAGAAATTATCCTAGAGAGCGTAATAAATTTGCATATAAATCAGCATGTTTCATGCTACAAGAATATGTCGGTTTCACTAGTTGTTTTTAGAAAACCATATTGGCCCGACGGCGAATATCAACTTGAACTGCTTATAACTTCTGAAAAATTGATCGTAGAGAACACAATTATTTGCATTTTAATGAAACATGTTGAATGCTACAAGAATATGTCGGTTTCACTAGTTGTTTTTAGAAAACCATTTTGGCCCGCCCGCCAAAACTAACTTCAACTCCTGATAACTTCTGAACAATTGATCGTAGAAAGCGTAATAATTTTGCATATTACTCAGCATGTTGCATGCTACAAGAATATATCGATTTCATTAGTAGTTGGTTGAGAACCATATTGGCCCGCCCGCGAAAATCAACTTGAACTGCTTATAACTCCTAAACAATTGATCGTAGAGCACACAATTATTTGCATTTTAATGAAACATGTTGAATGCTACAAGAATATGTCGGTTTCACTAGTTGTTTTTAGAAAAACATTTTGGCCCGTCCGAGAGTATTAACTTGAACTGTTTATAACTTCTGAACAAATGATCCTAGAGAGCGTAATAAATTTACATATTAATCAGCATGTTGCGTGCTACAAGAATATATCACCTTAACTAGCTTCTGGTTGAGAACCATATTCGCCCGCCCGCGAAAGTCAACTTGAACTGCTTATAACTTCTGAACAATTGATCTTAGAGAACACAATTATTTGCATTTTAATGAAACATGTTGAATGCTACAAGAATATGTCGGTTTCACTAGTTGTTATTTGAGAACAATATTGGTCCGTCCGCGAGTATTAACTTGAACTGCTTACAACTTCTGAACAAATGATCGTAGAGAGCGTAAAAAATTTGCATATTAATCAGCATGTTGCATGCTACAAGAATATATCGATTTCACTAGTTGTTGGTTGAAAAACATATTGGCCCGCCCGCGAAAATCAAGTTGAACTGCTTATAACTTCTGAACAATTGATCGTAGTGAACGTAATAATTTTGCATATTAATCAGCATGTTGCATGCTACAAGAATATATCCATTTCACTAGTTATTGTTTGAGAACCATTTTGTTCCGCCCGCCAAAACTAACTTCAACTCCTTATAACTTCTGAACAAATAATCGTAGAGAGCTTAATAATTTTGCATATTAATCAGCATGATGCATGCTACAAGAATATATCGATTTCATTAGTTGTTGGTTGAGAACCATATTGGCCCGCCCGCGAAAATTAATTTGAACTGCTTATAACTTCTGAACAAGTAATCGTAGAAAGCGTAATAATTTTGCATATTAATCAGCATGTTGCATGCTACAAGAATATATCGATTTCACTAGTTGTTGGTTGAAAAACATATTGGCCGGCCCGCGTAAATCAACTTGAACTGCTTATAACTTCTGAACAATTGATCGTAGAGATCACAATTATTTGCATTTTAATCTAACATGTTGTATGCTACAAGAATATGTCAGTTTCACTAGTTATTGTTTGAGAACCATATTGGCCCGCCCGCGAGTATTAAATTGAACTGCTTATAAATTCTGAGCAAATGATCGTAGATAGCTCGATTGTTTTGCATATTAATAAACATGTAGCTAGCTACAAGAATATATAGTTTTCACTAGTTATTGTTTGAGAACCATGTTGGCCCACCCGCGAAAACTAATTCAACTGCTTACAATTTCTGAACAAATGATCGTAGAGAACACAATTATTTGCCCATTAATGATACATGTTGTATGCTACAAGAATATGTCGGTTTTACTATTTGTTTTTTTAGAACCATATTGGCCCGCCCGCGAGTATTGATTTGTTCTGCTTATAACTTCTGAACAAATGATCGTAGTGAACGTAATAATTTTGCATATTAATCAGCATGTTGCATGCTACAAGAATATATCCATTTCACTAGTTATTGTTTGAGAACCATTTTGTCCCGCCCGCCAAAACTAACTTCAACTCCTTATAACTTCTGAACAAATAATCGTAGAGAGCTTAATAATTTTGCATATTAAACAGCATGATGCATGCTACAAGAATATATCGATTTCATTAGTTGTTGGTTGAGAACCATATTGGCCCGCCCGCGAAAATTAATTTGAACTGCTTATAACTTCTGAACAAATAATCGTAGAAAGCGTAATAATTTTGCATATTAATCAGCATGTTGCATGCTACAAGAACATATCCATTTCACTAGTTGTTGGTTGAGAACCATATTGCCCCGCCCTCGAAAATTAACTTGATCTGCTTATAACTTCTGAACAATTGATCGTAGTGAACACAATTATTTGCATTTCAATCAAACATGTTGTATGCTACAAGAATATGTCGGTTTCACTAATTATTGTTTGAGAACCACTTTGTCCCGCTCGCCAAAACTAACTTCAACTCCTTATAACTTCTGAACAAATGATCGTAGAGGGCTTAATAATTTTGCATATTAATCAGCATGTTGCATGCTACAAGAATATATCGATTTCACTAGTTATTGTTTGAGAACCATTTTGTCCCGCTCGCCAAAACTAACTTCAACTCCTTATAACTTCTGAACAAATGATCGTAGAGGGCTTAATAATTTTGCATATTAATCAGCATGTTGCATGCTACAAGAATATATCGATTTCACTAGTTGTTGTTTGAGAAATATATTGCCTTGCCCCCGAAAATTAACTTGAACTCCTTATAACTTCTGAGTAATTGATCGTAGAGAACACAATTATTTGCATTTGAATGAAACATGTTGAATGCTACAAGAATATGTCGGTTTCACTAGTTGTTTTTAGAAAAGAATTTTGGTCCGCCCGCCAAAACTAATTTCAACTCCTTATAACTTCTGAACAATTGATCGTAGAAAGCGTAATTATTTTGCATATTAAACAGCATGTTGCATGCTACAAGAATATATCGATTTCATTAGTTTTTGGTTGAGAACCATATTGGCCCGCCCGCGAAAATCAACTTGAACTGCTTATAACTCCTGAACAATTGATCGTAAAACACACAATTATTTGCATTTTAATGAAACACGTTGAATGCTACAAGAATATGTCGGTTCCACTAGTTGTTTTTAGAAAACCATATTGGCTCGTCCGAGAGTATTAACTTGAACTGCTTATAACTTCTGAACAAATGATCGTAGAGAGCGTTATAAATTTGCATATTAATCAGCATGTTGCATGCTACAAGAATATATAGATTTCACTTGTTGTTGGTTGAGAACCATGTTGGCCGGCCGCGAAAATCAACTTTAACTGCTTATAACTCCTGAACAATTGATCGTAAACAACACAATTATTTGCATTTTAATGAAACGTGTTGAATGCTACAAGAATATGTCAGTTTCACTAGTTGTTATTTGAGAACCATATTGGCCCGCCCGCGAGTATTAACTTGAACTGCTTATAACTTCTGAACAAATGATCGTAGACAGCGTAAAAAATTTGCATATTAATCAGCATGTTGCATGCTACAAGAATATATCGCTTTCACTAGTTGTTGGTTGAAAAACATATTGGCCCGCCCACGAAAATCAATTTGAACTGCTTATATCTTCTGAACAATTGATCGTAGAGATCACAATTATTATCATTTTAATCTGACATGTTGTGTGCTACAAGAATATGTCGGTTTCACTAGTTATTTTTTGAGAACCATTTTGGCCCGCCCGCCAAAACTAACTTCAACTCCTTATAACTTCTGAACAAATGATCGTAGAGAGCATTATAATTTTGCATATTAATCAGCATGTTGCGTGCTACAAGAATATATCGATTTCATTGGTTGTTGGTTGAGAACCATATTAGCCCGCCCGCGAAAATTAACTTGTACTGCTTATAACTTCTGAACAATTGATCGTAGCGAACACAATTGTTTGCATTTTAATGAAACATGTTGAATGATTCAAGAATATGTCGGTTTCATTAGTTGTTGTTTGAGAACTATATAGGCCCGCCCACCAGTATTAAATTGAACTGCTTATAACTTCTGAACAAATGATCTAAGTGAGCGTAATAAATTTGCATATTAATCAGCATGTTGAATGCTACAAGAATATATTGATTTCACTAGTTGTTGGTTGAGAACCATAATGGCCCGCCCCAGAAAATTAATTTGAACTGCTTATAACTTCTGAACAAATAATCGTAGAAAGCGTAATAATTTTTCATATTAATCAGCATGTTGCATGCTACAAGAATATATCGATTTCACTAGTTATTGTTTGAGAAATATATTGGCCTGGCCGCGAAAATTAACTTGAACTGCTTATAACTTCTGAACAATTGATCGTAGAGCACACAATTATTTGCATTTCAATCAAACATGTTGTATGCTACAAGATTATGTCGGTTTCACTAGTTATTGTTTGAGAACCTTTGTGGGCCGACCGCCAAAACTAACTTCAACTCCTTATAACTTCTGAACAAATGATCCTAGAGAGCGTAATAAATTTGCATATTAATCAGCATGTTGCATGCTACAAAAATATATCGATTTCACTAGTTGTTGGTTGAGAACCATATTGGCCCGCCCCTGAAAATCAACTTGAACTGCTTATAACTCCTGAAAAATTGATCGTAGAGAACACAATTATTTGCATTTTAATGAAACATGTTGAATGCTACAAGAATATGTCGGTTTCACTAGTTGTTTTTAGAAAACCATATTGGCCCGCCCGCGAGTATTAACTTGAACTGTTTATAACTTCGGAAGAAATGATCCTAGAGAGCGTAATAAATTTGCATATAAATCAGCATGTTTCATGCTACAAGAATATGTCGGTTTCACTAGTTGTTTTTAGAAAACCATATTGGCCCGACGGCGAATATCAACTTGAACTGCTTATAACTTCTGAACAATTGATCGTAGAGAACACAATTATTTGCATTTTAATGAAACATGTTGAATGCAACAAGAATATGTCGGTTTCACTAGTTGTTTTTAGAAAACCATTTTGGCCCGATCGCCAAAACTAACTTCAACTCCTGATAACTTCTGAACAATTGATCGTAGAAAGCGTAATAATTTTGCATATTACTCAGCATGTTGCATGCTACAAGAATATATCGATTTCATTAGTAGTTGGTTGAGAACCATATTGGCCCGCCCGCGAAAATCAACTTGAACTGCTTATAACTCCTGAACAATTGATCGTAGAGCACACAATTATTTGCATTTTAATGAAACATGTTGAATGCTACAAGAATATGTCGGTTTCACTAGTTGTTTTTAGAAAACCATATTGGCCCGTCCGAGAGTATTAACTTGAATTGTTTATAACTTCTGAACAAATGATCCTAGAGAGCGTAATAAATTTACATATTAATCAGCATGTTGCGTGCTACAAGAATATATCGACTTCACTAGCTTTTGGTTGAGAACCATATTGGCCCGCCCGCGAAAGTCAACTTGAACTGCTTATAACTTCTGAACAATTGATCTTAGAGAACACAATTATTTGCATTTTAATGAAACATGTTGAATGCTACAAGAATATGTCGGTTTCACTAGTTGTTATTTGAGAACAATATTGGTCCGTCCGCGAGTATTAACTTGAACTACTTACAACTTCTGAACAAATGATCGTAGAGAGCGTAAAAAATTTGCATATTAATCAGCATGTTGCATGCTACAAGAATATATCGATTTCACTAGTTGTTGGTTGAAAAACATATTGGCCCGCCCGCGAAAATCAAGTTGAACTGCTTATAACTTCTGAACAATTGATCGTAGTGAACGTAATAATTTTGCATATTAATTAGCATGTTGCATGCTACAAGAATATATCCATTTCACTAGTTATTGTTTGAGAACCATTTTGTTCCGCCCGCCAAAACTAACTTCAACTCCTTATAACTTCTGAACAAATAATCGTAGAGAGCTTAATAATTTTGCATATTAATCAGCATGATGCATGCTACTAGAATATATCGATTTCATTAGTTGTTGGTTGAGAACCATATTGGCCCGCCCGCGAAAATTAATTTGAACTGCTTATAACTTCTGAACAAGTAATCGTAGAAAGCGTAATAATTTTGCATATTATTCAGCATGTTGCATGCTACAAGAATATATCGATTTCACTAGTTGTTGGTTGAAAAACATATTGGCCTGCCCGCGTAAATCAACTTGAACTGCTTATAACTTCTGAACAATTGATCGTAGAGATCACAATTATTTGCATTTTAATCTAACATGTTGTATGCTACAAGAATATGTCAGTTTCACTAGTTATTGTTTGAGAACCATATTGGCCCGCCCGCGAGTATTAAATTGAACTGCTTATAAGTTCTGAGCAAATGATCGTAGATAGCTCGATTGTTTTGCATATTAATAAACATGTAGCTAGCTACAAGAATATATAGTTTTCACTAGTTATTGTTTGAGAACCATGTTGGCCCACCCGCGAAAACTAATTCAACTGCTTACAATTTCTGAACAAATGATCGTAGAGAACACAATTATTTGCCCATTAATGATACATGTTGTATGCTACAAGAATATGTCGGTTTTACTATTTGTTTTTTTAGAACCATATTGGCACGCCCGCGAGTATTGACTTGTTCTGCTTATAACTTCTGAACAAATGATCGTAGTGAACGTAATAATTTTGCATATTAATCAGCATGTTGCATGCTACAAGAATATATCCATTTCACTAGTTATTGTTTGAGAACCATTTTGTCCCGCCCGCCAAAACTAACTTCAACTCCTTATAACTTCTGAACAAATAATCGTAGAGAGCTTAATAATTTTGCATATTAATCAGCATGATGCATGCTACAAGAATATATCGATTTCATTAGTTGTTGGTTGAGAACCATATTGGCCCGCCCGCGAAAATTAATTTGAACTGCTTATAACTTCTGAACAAATAATCGTAGAAAGCGTAATAATTTTGCATATTAATCAGCATGTTGCATGCTACAAGAACATATCCATTTCACTAGTTGTTGGTTGAGAACCATATTGCCCCGCCCTCGAAAATTAACTTGATTTGCTTATAACTTCTGAACAATTGATCGTAGAGAACACAATTATTTGCATCTCAATCAAACATGTTGTATGCTACAAGAATATGTCGATTTCACTAGTTATTGTTTGAGAACCATTTTGTCCCGCTCGCCAAAACTAACTTCAACTCCTTATAACTTCTGAACAAATGATCGTAGAGGGCTTAATAATTTTGCATATTAATCAGCATGTTGCATGCTACAAGAATATATCGATTTCACTAGTTGTTGGTTGAGAACCATATTGGCCCGCCCGCGAAAATCAACTTGAACTGCTTATAACTCCTGAACAATTGATCGTAGAGAACACAATTATTTGCATTTGAATGAAACATGTTGAATGCTACAAGAATATGTCGGTTTCACTAGTTGTTTTTAGAAAAGAATTTTGGTCCGCCCGCCAAAACTAATTTCAACTCCTTATAACTTCTGAACAATTGATCGTAGAAAGCGTAATTATTTTGCATATTAAACAGCATGTTGCATGCTACAAGAATATATCGATTTCATTAGTTTTTGGTTGAGAACCATATTGGCCCGCCCGCGAAAATCAACTTGAACTGCTTATAACTCCTGAACAATTGATCCTAAAACACACAATTATTTGCATTTTAATGAAACACGTTGAATGCTACAAGAATATGTCGGTTCCACTAGTTGTTTTTAGAAAACCATATTGGCCCGTCCGAGAGTATTAACTTGAACTGCTTATAACTTCTGAACAAATGATCGTAGAGAGCGTAATAAATTTGCATATTAATCAGCATGTTGCATGCTACAAGAATATATAGATTTCACTTGTTGTTGGTTGAGAACCATGTTGGCCGGCCGCGAAAATCAACTTTAACTGCTTATAACTCCTGAACAATTGATCGTAAACAACACAATTATTTGCATTTTAATGAAACGTGTTGAATGCTACAAGAATATGTCAGTTTCACTAGTTGTTATTTGAGAACCATATTGGCCCGCCCGCGAGTATTAACTTGAACTGCTTATAACTTCTGAACAAATGATCGTAGAGAGCGTAAAAAATTTGCATATTAATCAGCATGTTGCATGCTACAAGAATATATCGATTTCACTAGTTTTTGTTTGAGAAATATATTGCCCTGCCCCCGAAAATTAACTTGAACTCCTTATAACTTCTGAGCAATTGATCGTAGAGCACACAATTATTTGCATTTTAATGAAACATTTTGAATGCTACAAGAATATGTCGGTTTCATTAGTTGTTTATTGAAAACCATATTTGCCCGCCCGCGAGTATTAACTTGAACTCTTTATAACTTCTGAACAAATGATCCTAGAGAGCGTAATAAATTTGCATATTAATCAGCATGTTGCATGCTACAAGAATATATCGATTTCACTAGTTGTTGGTTGAGAACCATATTGGCCCGCCCGCGAAAATCAACTTGAACTGCTTATAACTCCTGAACAATTGATCGTAGAGAACACAATTATTTGCATTTGAATGAAACATGTTGAATGCTACAAGAATATGTCGGTTTCACTAGTTGTTTTTAGAAAAGAATTTTGGTCCGCCCGCCAAAACTAATTTCAACTCCTTATAACTTCTGAACAATTGATCGTAGAAAGCGTAATTATTTTGCATATTAAACAGCATGTTGCATGCTACAAGAATATATCGATTTCATTAGTTTTTGGTTGAGAACCATATTGGCCCGCCCGCGAAAATCAACTTGAACTGCTTATAACTCCTGAACAATTGATCCTAAAACACACAATTATTTGCATTTTAATGAAACACGTTGAATGCTACAAGAATATGTCGGTTCCACTAGTTGTTTTTAGAAAACCATATTGTCCCGTCCGAGAGTATTAACTTGAACTGCTTATAACTTCTGAACAAATGATCGTAGAGAGCGTTATAAATTTGCATATTAATCAGCATGTTGCATGCTACAAGAATATATAGATTTCACTTGTTGTTGGTTGAGAACCATGTTGGCCGGCCGCGAAAATCAACTTTAACTGCTTATAACTCCTGAACAATTGATCGTAAACAACACAATTATTTGCATTTTAATGAAACGTGTTGAATGCTACAAGAATATGTCAGTTTCACTAGTTGTTATTTGAGAACCATATTGGCCCGCCCGCGAGTATTAACTTGAACTCCTTATAACTTCTGAACAAATGATCGTAGAGAGCGTTATAATTTTGCATATTAATCAGCATGTTGCGTGCTACAAGAATATATCGATTTCATTGGTTGTTGGTTGAGAACCATATTAGCCCGCCCGCGAAAATTAACTTGTACTGCATTTAACTTCTGAACAATTGATCGTAGCGAACACAATTTTTTGCATTTTAATGAAACATGTTGAATGATTCAAGATTATTGTTTGAATAATCGGTCGGTTTCATTAGTTGTTGTTTGAGAACCATATAGGCCCGCCCACCAGTATTAAATTGAACTGCTTATAACTTCTGAACAAATGATCTAAGAGAGCGTAATAAATTTGCATATTAATCAGCATGTTGCATGCTACAAGAATATATTGATTTCACTAGTTGTTGGTTGAGAACCATAATGGCCCGCCCCAGAAAATTAATTTGAACTGCTTATAACTTCTGAACAAATAATCGTAGAAAGCGTAATAATTTTTCATATTAATCAGCATGTTGCATGCTACAAGAATATATCGATTTCACTAGTTATTGTTTGAGAAATATATTGGCCTGGCCGCGAAAATTAACTTGAACTGCTTATAACTTCTGAACAATTGATCGTAGAGCACACAATTATTTGCATTTCAATCAAACATGTTGTATGCTACAAGATTATGTCGGTTTCACTAGTTATTGTTTGAGAACCTTTTTGGGCCGACCGCCAAAACTAACTTCAACTCCTTATAACTTCTGAACAAATGATCGTAGAGAGCTTAATAATTTTGCCTATTAATCAGCATGATGCATGCTACAAGAATATATCGATTTCATTAGTTGTTGGTTGAAAACCATATTGGCCCGCCCGCGAAAATTAATTTGAACTGCTTATAACTTCTGAACAAGTAATCGTAGAAAGCGTAATAATTTTGCATATTAATCAGCATGTTGCATGCTACAAGAATATATCGATTTCACTAGTTGTTGGTTGAAAAACATATTGGCCCGCCCGCGTAAATCAACTTGAACTGCTTATAACTTCTGAACAATTGATCGTAGAGATCACAGTTATTTGCATTTTAATCTAACATGTTGTATGCTACAAGAATTGTCAGTTTCACTAGTTATTGTTTGAGAACCATATTGGCCCGCCCGCGAGTATTAAATTGAACTGCTTATAAGTTCTGAGCAAATGATCGTAGAAAGCTCGATTGTTTTGCATATTAATAAACATGTAGCTAGCTACAAGAATATATAGATTTCACTAGTTATTGTTTGAGAACCATATTGGCCCGCCCGCGAGTATTAAATTGAACTGCTTATAACTTCTGAACAAATGATCGTAGTGAGCGTAATAATTTTGCATATTAATCAGCATGTTGCATGCTACAAGAATATATCGATTTCACTAGTTATTGTTTGAGAACCATTTTGTCCCGCTCGCCAAAACTAACTTCAACTCCTTATAACATCTGAACAAATGATCGTAGAGGGCTTAATAATTTTGCATATTAATCAGCATGTTGCATGCTACAAGAATATATCGATTTCACTAGTTGTTTTTTGAGAAATATATTGCCCTTCCCCCGAAAATTAACTTGAACTTCTTATAACTTCTGAGCAATTGATCGTAGAGCACACAATTATTTGCATTTTAATGAAACATTTTGAATGCTACAAGAATATGTCGGTTTCACTAGTTGTTTATAGAAAACCATATTTGCCCGCCCGCGAGTATTAACTTGAACTCTTTATAACTTCTGAACGAATGATCCTAGAGAGCGTAATAAATTTGCATATTAATCAGCATGTTGCATGCTACAAGAATATATCGATTTCACTAGTTGTTGGTTGAGAACCATATTGGCCCGCCCGCGAAAATCAACTTGAACTGCTTATAACTCCTGAAAAATTGATCGTAGAGATCACAATTATTTGCATTTGAATGAAACATGTTGAATGCTACAAGAATATGTCGGTTTCACTAGTTGTTTTTAGAAAACAATTTTGGCCAGCCCGCCAAAACTAATTTCAACTCCTTATAACTTCTGAACAATTGATCGTAGAAAGCGTAATTATTTTGCATATTAAACAGCATGTTGCATGCTACAAGAATATATCGATTTCATTAGTTTTTGGTTGAGAACCATATTGGCCCGCCCGCGAAAATCAACTTGAACTGCTTATAACTCCTGAACAATTGATCGTAAAACACACAATTATTTGCATTTTAATGAAACATGTTGAATGCTACAAGAATATGTCGGTTCCACTAGTTGTTTTTAGAAAACCATATTGGCCCGCCCGCGAGTATTGACTTGTTCTGCTTATAACTTCTGAACAAATGATCGTAGTGAACGTAATAAATTTGCATATTAATCAGCATGTTGCATGCTAAAAGAATATATCGATTTCATTAGTTGTTGGTTGAGAACCATATTGGCCCGCCCGCGAAATTTAATTTGAACTGCTTATAACTTCTGAACAAATAATCGTAGAAAGCGTAATAATTTTGCATATTAATCAGCATGTTGCATGCTACAAGAACATATCCATTTCACTAGTTGTTGGTTGAGAACCATATTGCCCCGCCCTCGAAAATTAACTTGATCTGCTTATAACTTCTGAACAATTGATCGTAGAGAACACAATTATTTGCATTTCAATCAAACATGTTGTATGCTACAAGAATATGTCGGTTTCACTAATTATTGTTTGAGAACCACTTTGTCCCGCTCGCCAAAACTAACTTCAACTCCTTATAACTTCTGAACAAATGATCGTAGAGGGCTTAATAATTTTGCATATTAATCAGCATGTTGCATGCTACAAGAATATATCGATTTCACTAGTTATTGTTTGAGAACCATTTTGTCCAGCTCGCCAAAACTAACTTCAACTCCTTATAACTTCTGAACAAATGATCGTAGAGGGCTTAATAATTTTGCATATTAATCAGCATGTTGCATGCTACAAGAATATATCGATTTCACTAGTTGTTGTTTGAGAAATATATTGCCCTGCCCCAGAAAATTAACTTGAACTCCTTATAACTTCTGAGCAATTGATCGTAGAGAACACAATTATTTGCATTTGAATGAAACATGTTGAATGCTACAAGAATATGTCGGTTTCACTAGTTGCTTTTAGAAAAGAATTTTGGTCCGCCCGCCAAAACTAATTTCAACTCCTTATAACTTCTGAACAATTGATCGTAGAAAGCGTAATTATTTTGCATATTAAACAGCATGTTGCATGCTACAAGAATATATCGATTTCATTAGTTTTTGGTTGAGAACCATATTGGCCCGCCCGCGAAAATCAACTTTAACTGCTTATAACTCCTGAACAATTGATCGTAAACAACACAATTATTTGCATTTTAATGAAACGTGTTGAATGCTACAAGAATATGTCAGTTTCACTAGTTGTTATTTGAGAACCATATTGGCCCGCCCGCGAGTATTAACTTGAACTGCTTATAACTTCTGAACAAATGATCGTAGAGAGCGTAAAAAATTTGCATATTAATCAGCATGTTGCATGCTACAAGAATATATCGCTTTCACTAGTTGTTGGTTGAAAAACATATTGGCCCGCCCACGAAAATCAATTTGAACTGCTTATATCTTCTGAACAATTGATCGTAGAGATCACAATTATTATCATTTTAATCTGACATGTTGTGTGCTACAAGAATATGTCGGTTTCACTAGTTATTTTTTGAGAACCATTTTGGCCCGCCCGCCAAAACCTACTTCAACTCCTTATAACTTCTGAACAAATGATCGTAGAGAGCATTATAATTTTGCATATTAATCAGCATGTTGCATGCTACAAGAATATATTGATTTCACTAGTTGTTGGTTGAGAACCATAATGGCCCGCCCCAGAAAATTAATTTGAACTGCTTATAACTTCTGAACAAATAATCGTAGAAAGCGTAATAATTTTTCATATTAATCAGCATGTTGCATGCTACAAGAATATATCGATTTCACTAGTTATTGTTTGAGAAATATATTGGCCTGGCCGCGAAAATTAACTTGAACTGCTTATAACTTCTGAACAATTGATCGTAGAGCACACAATTATTTGCATTTCAATCAAACATGTTGTATGCTACAAGATTATGTCGGTTTCACTAGTTATTGTTTAAGAACCTTTTTGGGCCGACCGCCAAAACTAACTTCAACTCCTTATAACTTCTGAACAAATGATCCTAGAGAGCGTAATAAATTTGCATATTAATCAGCATGTTGCATGCTACAAAAATATATCGATTTCACTAGTTGTTGGTTGAGAACCATATTGGCCCGCCCCTGAAAATCAACTTGAACTGCTTATAACTCCTGAAAAATTGATCGTAGAGAACACAATTATTTGCATTTTAATGAAACATGTTGAATGCTACAAGAATATGTCGGTTTCACTAGTTGTTTTTAGAAAACCATATTGGCCCGCCCGCGAGTATTAACTTGAACTGTTTATAACTTCGGAAGAAATGATCCTAGAGAGCGTAATAAATTTGCATATAAATCAGCATGTTTCATGCTACAAGAATATGTCGGTTTCACTAGTTGTTTTTAGAAAACCATATTGGCCCGACGGCGAATATCAACTTGAACTGCTTATAACTTCTGAACAATTGATCGTAGAGAACACAATTATTTGCATTTTAATGAAACATGTTGAATGCTACAAGAATATGTCGGTTTCACTAGTTGTTTTTAGAAAACCATTTTGGCCCGATCGCCAAAACTAACTTCAACTCCTGATAACTTCTGAACAATTGATCGTAGAAAGCGTAATAATTTTGCATATTACTCAGCATGTTGCATGCTACAAGAATATATCGATTTCATTAGTAGTTGGTTGAGAACCATATTGGCCCGCCCGCGAAAATCAACTTGAACTGCTTATAACTCCTGAACAATTGATCGTAGAGCACACAATTATTTGCATTTTAATGAAACATGTTGAATGCTACAAGAATATGTCGGTTTCACTAGTTGTTTTTAGAAAACCATATTGGCCCGTCCGAGAGTATTAACTTGAACTGTTTATAACTTCTGAACAAATGATCCTAGAGAGCGTAATAAATTTACATATTAATCAGCATGTTGCGTGCTACAAGAATATATCGACTTCACTAGCTTTTGGTTGAGAACCATATTGGCCCGCCCGCGAAAGTCAACTTGAACTGCTTATAACTTCTGAACAATTGATCTTAGAGAACACAATTATTTGCATTTTAATGAAACATGTTGAATGCTACAAGAATATGTCGGTTTCACTAGTTGTTATTTGAGAACAATATTGGTCCGTCCGCGAGTATTAACTTGAACTGCTTACAACTTCTGAACAAATGATCGTAGAGAGCGTAAAAAATTTGCATATTAATCAGCATGTTGCATGCTACAAGAATATATCGATTTCACTAGTTGTTGGTTGAAAAACATATTGGCCCGCCCGCGAAAATCAAGTTGAACTGCTTATAACTTCTTAACAATTGATCGTAGTGAACGTAATAATTTTGCATAATAATCAGCATGTTGCATGCTACAAGAATATATCCATTTCACTAGTTATTGTTTGAGAACCATTTTGTTCCGCCCGCCAAAACTAACTTCAACTCCTTATAACTTCTGAACAAATAATCGTAGAGAGCTTAATAATTTTGCATATTAATCAGCATGATGCATGCTACTAGAATATATCGATTTCATTAGTTGTTGGTTGAGAACCATATTGGCCCGCCCGCGAAAATTAATTTGAACTGCTTATAACTTCTGAACAAGTAATCGTGGAAAGCGTAATAATTTTGCATATTAATCAGCATGTTGCATGCTACAAGAATATATCGATTTCACTAGTTGTTGGTTGATAAACATATTGGCCTGCCCGCGTAAATCAACTTGAACTGCTTATAACTTCTGAACAATTGATCGTAGAGATCACAATTATTTGCATTTTAATCTAACATGTTGTATGCTACAAGAATATGTCAGTTTCACTAGTTATTGTTTGAGAACCATATTGGCCCGCCCGCGAGTATTAAATTGAACTGCTTATAAGTTCTGAGCAAATGATCGTAGATAGCTCGATTGTTTTGCATATTAATAAACATGTAGCTAGCTACAAGAATATATAGTTTTCACTAGTTATTGTTTGAGAACCAAGTTGGCCCACCCGCGAAAACTAATTCAACTGCTTACAATTTCTGAACAAATGATCGTAGAGAACACAATTATTTGCCCATTAATGATACATGTTGTATGCTACAAGAATATGTCGGTTTTACTATTTGTTTTTTTAGAACCAAATTGGCACGCCCGCGAGTATTGATTTGTTCTGCTTATAACTTCTGAACAAATGATCGTAGTGAACGTAATAATTTTGCATATTAATCAGCATGTTGCATGCTACAAGAATATATCCATTTCACTAGTTATTGTTTGAGAACCATTTTGTCCCGCCCGCCAAAACTAACTTCAACTCCTTATAACTTCTGAACAAATAATCGTAGAGAGCGTAATAATTTAGCATATTAATCAGCATGTTGCATGCTACAAGAACATATCCATTTCACTAGTTGTTGGTTGAGAACCATATTGCCCCGCCATCGAAAATTAACTTGATCTGCTTATAACTTCTGAACAATTGATCGTAGAGAACACAATTATTTGCATCTCAATCAAACATGTTGTATGCTACAAGAATATGTCGGTTTCACTAGTTATTGTTTGAGAACCATTTTGTCCCGCTCGCCAAAACTAACTTCAACTCCTTATAACTTCTGAACAAATGATCGTAGAGGGCTTAATAATTTTGCATATTAATCAGCATGTTGCATGCTAGAAGGATATATCGATTTCACTAGTTATTGTTTGAGAACCATTTTGTCCCGCTCGCCAAAACTAACTTCAACTCCTTATAACTTCTGAACAAATGATCGTAGAGGGCTTAATAATTTTGCATTATAATCAGCATGTTGCATGCTACAAGAATATATCGATTTCACTAGTTTTTGTTTGAGAAATATATTGCCCTGCCCCCGAAAATTAACTTGAACTCCTTATAACTTCTGAGCAATTGATCGTAGAGCACACAATTATTTGCATTTTAATGAAACATTTTGAATGCTACAAGAATATGTCGGTTTCACTAGTTGTTTATAGAAAACCATATTTGCCCGCCCGCGAGTATTAACTTGAACTGTTTATAACTTCTGAACAAATGATCCTAGAGAGCGTAATAAATTTGCATATTAATCAGCATGTTGCATGCTACAAGAATATATCGATTTCACTAGTTGTTGGTTGAGAACCATATTGGCCCGCCCGCGAAAATCAACTTGAACTGCTCATAACTCCTGAACAATTGATCGTAGAGAACACAATTATTTGCATTTGAATGAAACATGTTGAATGCTACAAGAATATGTCGGTTTCACTAGTTGTTTTTAGAAAAGAATTTTGGTCCGCCCGCCAAAACTAATTTCAACTCCTTATAACTTCTGAACAATTGATCGTAGAAAGCGTAATTATTTTGCATATTAAACAGCATGTTGCATGCTACAAGAATATATCGATTTCATTAGTTTTTGGTTGAGAACCATATTGGCCCGCCCGCGAAAATCAACTTGAACTGCTTATAACTCCTGAACAATTGATCCTAAAACACACAATTATTTGCACTTTAATGAAACACGTTGAATGCTACAAGAATATGTCGGTTCCACTAGTTGTTTTTAGAAAACCATATTGGCCCGTCCGAGAGTATTAAATTGAACTGCTTATAACTTCTGAACAAATGATCGTAGAGAGCGTTATAAATTTGCATATTAATCAGCATGTTGCATGCTACAAGAATATATAGATTTCACTTGTTGTTGGTTGAGAACCATGTTGGCCGGCCGCGAAAATCAACTTTAACTGCTTATAACTCCTGAACAATTGATCGTAAACAACACAATTATTTGCATTTTAATGAAACGTGTTGAATGCTACAAGAATATGTCAGTTTCACTAGTTGTTATTTGAGAACCATATTGGCCCGCCCGCGAGTATTAACTTGAACTGCTTATAACTTCTGAACAAATGATCGTAGAGAGCGTAAAAAATTTGCATATTAATCAGCATGTTGCATGCTACAAGAATATATCGCTTTCACTTGTTGTTGGTTGAAAAACATATTGGCCCGCCCACGAAAATCAATTTGAACTGCTTATATCTTCTGAACAATTGATCGTAGAGATCACAATTATTATCATTTTAATCTGACATGTTGTGTGCTACAAGAATATGTCGGTTTCACTAGTTATTTTTTGAGAACCATTTTGGCCCGCCCGCCAAAACTATCTTCAACTCCTTATAACTTCTGAACAAATGATCGTAGAGAGCGTTATAATTTTGCATATTAATCAGCATGTTGCGTGCTACAAGAATATATCGATTTCATTGGTTGTTGGTTGAGAACCATATTAGCCCGCCCGCGAAAATTAACTTGTACTGCTTATAACTTCTGAACAATTGATCGTAGCGAACACAATTTTTTGCATTTTAATGAAACATGTTGAATGATTCAAGAATATGTCGGTTTCATTAGTTGTTGTTTGAGAACCATATAGGCCCGCCCACCAGTATTAAATTGAACTGCTTATAACTTCTGAACAAATGATCTAAGAGAGCGTAATAAATTTGCATATTAATCAGCATGTTGCATGCTACAAGAATATATTGATTTCACTAGTTGTTGGTTGAGAACCATAATGGCCCGCCCCAGAAAATTAATTTGAACTGCTTATAACTTCTGAACAAATAATCGTAGAAAGCGTAATAATTTTTCATATTAATCAGCATGTTGCATGCTACAAGAATATATCGATTTCACTAGTTATTGTTTAAGAAATATATTGGCCTGGCCGCGAAAATTAACTTGAACTGCTTGTAACTTCTGAACAATTGATCGTAGAGCACACAATTATTTGCATTTCAATCAAACATGTTGTATGCTACAAGATTATGTCGGTTTCACTAGTTATTGTTGAGAACCTTTTTGGGCCGACCGCCAAAACTAACTTCAACTCCTTATAACTTCTGAACAAATGATCGTAGAGAGGTTAATAATTTTGCCTATTAATCAGCATGATGCATGCTACAAGAATATATCGATTTCATTAGTTGTTGGTTGAAAACCATATTGGCCCGCCCGCGAAAATTAATTTGAACTGCTTATAACTTCTGAACAAGTAATCGTAGAAAGCGTAATAATTTTGCATATTAATCAGCATGTTGCATGCTACAAGAATATATCGATTTCACTAGTTGTTGGTTGAAAAACATATTGGCCCGCCCGCGTAAATCAACTTGAACTGCTTATAACTTCTGAACAATTGATCGTAGAGATCACAGTTATTTGCATTTTAATCTAACATGTTGTATGCTACAAGAATTGTCAGTTTCACTAGTTATTGTTTGAGAACCATATTGGCCCGCCCGCGAGTATTAAATTGAACTGCTTATAAGTTCTGAGCAAATGATCGTAGAAAGCTCGATTGTTTTGCATATTAATAAACATGTAGCTAGCTACAAGAATATATAGATTTCACTAGTTATTGTTTGAGAACCATATTGGCCCGCCCGCGAGTATTAAATTGAACTGCTTATAACTTCTGAACAAATGATCGTAGTGAACGTAATAATTTTGCATATTAATCAGCATGTTGCATGCTACAAGAATATATCGATTTCACTAGTTATTGTTTGAGAACCATTTTGTCCCGCTCGCCAAAACTAACTTCAACTCCTTATAACTTCTGAACAAATGATCGTAGAGGGCTTAATAATTTTGCATATTAATCAGCATGTTGCATGCTACAAGAATATATCGATTTCACTAGTTGTTGTTTGAGAAATATATTGCCCTTCCCCCGAAAATTAACTTGAACTCCTTATAACTTCTGAGCAATTGATCGTAGAGCACACAATTATTTGCATTTTAATGAAACATTTTGAATGCTACAAGAATATGTCGGTTTCACTAGTTGTTTATAGAAAACCATATTTGCCCGCCCGCGAGTATTAACTTGAACTCTTTATAACTTCTGAACGAATGATCCTAGAGAGCGTAATAAATTTGCATATTAATCAGCATGTTGCATGCTACAAGAATATATCGATTTCACTAGTTGTTGGTTGAGAACCATATTGGCCCGCCCGCGAAAATCAACTTGAACTGCTTATAACTCCTGAACAATTGATCGTAGAGAACACAATTATTTGCATTTGAATGAAACATGTTGAATGCTACAAGAATATGTCGGTTTCACTAGTTGTTTTTAGAAAACAATTTTGGCCAGCCCGCCAAAACTAATTTCAACTCCTTATAACTTCTGAACAATTGATCGTAGAAAGAATAATTATTTTGCATATTAAACAGCATGTTGCATGCTACAAGAATATATCGATTTCATTAGTTTTTGGTTGAGAACCATATTGGCCCGCCCGCGAAAATCAACTTGAACTGCTTATAACTCCTGAACAATTGATCGTAAAACACACAATTATTTGCATTTTAATGAAACATGTTGAATGCTACAAGAATATGTCGGTTCCACTAGTTGTTTTTAGAAAACCATATTGGCCCGTCCGAGAGTATTAACTTGAACTGTTTATAACTTCTGAACAAATGATCCTAGAGAGCGTTATAAATTTGCATATTAATCAGCATGTTGCATGCTACAAGAATATATAAATTTCACTTGTTGTTGGTTGAGAACCATGTTGGCCGGCCGCGAAAATCAACTTTAACTGCTTATAACTCCTGAACAATTGATCGTAAACAACACAATTATTTGCATTTTAATGAAACGTGTTGAATGCTACAAGAATATGTCAGTTTCACTAGTTGTTATTTGAGAACCATATTGGCCCGCCCGCGAGTATTAATTGAACTGCTTATAACTTCTGAACAAATGATCGTAGAGAGCGTAAAAAATTTGCATATTAATCAGCATGTTGCATGCTACAAGAATATATCGCTTTTACTAGTTGTTGGTTGAAAAACATATTGGCCCGCCCACGAAAATCAATTTGAACTGCTTATAACTTCTGAACAATTGATCGTAGAGATCACAATTATTATCATTTTAATCTAACATGTTGTGTGCTTCAAGAATATGTCGGTTTCACTAGTTATTGTTTGAGAACCATTTTGGCCGGCCCGCCAAAACTAACTTCAACTCCTTATAACTTCTGAACAAATGATCGTAGAGAGCGTTATAATTTTGCATATTAATCAGCATGTTGCATGCTACAAGAATATACCGATTTCATTGGTTGTTGGTTGAGAACCATATTAGCCCGCCCGCGAAAATTAACTTGTACTGCTTATAACTTCTGAACAATTGATCGTAGCGAACACAATTTTTTGCATTTTAATGAGACATGTTGAATGATTCAAGAATATGTCGGATTCATTAGTTGTTGTTTGAGAACCATATAGGCCCGACCGATAGTATTAAATTGAACTGCTTATAACTTCTGAACAGATGATCTAAGAGAGCGTAATGAATTTGCATATTAATCAGCATGTTGCATGCTACAAGAATATATCGATTTCACTAGTTGTTGGTTGAGAACCATAATGGCCCGCCCCAGAAAATTAATTTGAACTGCTTATAACTTCTGAACAAATAATCGTAGAAAGCGTAATAATTTTTCATATTAATCAGCATGTTGCATGCTGCAAGAATATATCGATTTCACTAGTTATTGTTTGAGAAATATATTGACCTGGCCGCGAAAATTAACTTGAACTGCTTATAACTTCTGAAAAATTGATCGTAGAGATCACAATTATTATCATTTTAATCTAACATGTTGTATGCTACAAGAATATGTCGGTTGCACTAGCTTTGTTTGAGAACCATTTCGGCCCGCCCGCCAAATCTAACTTCAACTCCTTATAACTTCTGAATCGATTTCACTAGTTGTTGGTTGAGAACCATACTGGCCCGCCCCAGAAAATTAATTTGAACTGCTTATAACTTCTGAACAAATAATCGTAGAAAGCGTAATAATTTTTCATATTAATCAGCATGTTGCATGCTACAAGAATATATCGATTTCACTAGTTATTGTTTGAGAAATATATTGGCCTGGCCGCGAAAATCAAATTGAACTGCTTATAACTTCTGAACAATTGATCGTAGAGATCACAATTATCTGCATTTTAATGTAACATGTTGTATGCTACAAGAATATGTCAGTTTCACTAGTTATTGTTTGAGAACCATATTGGCCCGCCCGCGAGTTTTAAATTGAACTGATTAAAAGTTCTGAACAAATGATCGTAGAAAGATCGATTGTTTTGCATATTAATAAACATGTAGCTAGCTACAAGAATATATAGATTTCACTAGTTATTGTTTGAGAACCATGTTGGCCCACCCGCGAAAACTAATTCAACTCTTACAATTTCTGAACAAATGATCGTAGAGAACACAATTATTTGCATTTTAATGAAACATGTTGTATGCAACAAGAATATGTCGGTTTCACTAGTTGTTTTTAGAAAACCATATTGGCCCACCTGCGAGTATTAACTTGAACTGTTTATAACTTCTGAACAAATGATCCTAGAGAGAGTAATAAATTTGCATATTAATCAGCATGTTGCATGCTACAAGAATATATCGATTTCACTAGTTGTTTTTAGAAAACCATATTAGCCCGCCCGCGGGTATTAACTTGAACTCTTTATGACTTCTGAACAAATGATCCTAGAGAGCGTAATAAATTTGCATATTAATCAGCATGTTGCATGCTACAAGAATATATCGATTTCACTAGTTGTTTTTAGAAAACCATATTGGCCCGCCCGCGGGTATTAACTTGAACTCTTTATAACATCTGAACAAATGATCCTAGAGAGCGTAATAAATTTGCATATTAATCAGCATGTTGCATGCTACAAGAATATATTGATTTCACTAGTTGTTGGTTGAGAACCATATTGGCCCGCCCCTGAAAATCAACTTGAACTGCTTATAACTCCTGAAAAATTGATCGTAGAGAACTCAATTATTTGCATTTTAATGAAACATGTTGAATGCTACAAGAATATGTCGGTTTCACTAGTGTTTTTTAGAAAACCATATTGGCCCGCCCGCGAGTATTAACTTGAACTGTTTATAACTTCGGAACAAATGATCCTAGAGAGCGTAATAAATTTGCATATAAATCAGCATGTTTCATGCTACAAGAATATGTCGGTTTCACTAGTTGCTTTTAGAAAACCATATTGGCCCGACGGCGAAAATCAACTTGAACTGCTTATTACTTCTGAACAATTGATCGTAGAGAACACAATTATTTGCATTTTAATGAAACATGTTGAATGCTACAAGAATATGTCGGTTTCACTATTTGTTTTTAGAAAACCATATTGGCCCGCCCGCCAAAACTAACTTCAACTCCTGATAACTTCTGAACAATTTGTCGTAGAAAGCGTAATAATTTTGCATATTACTCAGCATGTTGCATGCTACAAGAATATATCGATTTCATTAGTTGTTTTTAGAAAACCATATTGGCCCGTCCGAGAGTATTAACTTGAACTGTTTATAACTTCTGAACAAATGGTCCTAGAGAGCGTAATAAATTTGCATATTAATCAGCATGTTGCATGTTACAAGAATATATCGATTTCATTAGTTTTTGGTTGAGAACCATATTGGCCCGCCCGCGAAAATCAACTTGAACTTGTTATAACTCCTGAACAATTGCTTTTAGAGACCACAATTAATAGCATTTTAATCAAACATGTTGTATGCAACAAGAATATGTCGGTTTCTCTAGTTGTTTTAAGAAACCCATATTGGCCCACCCGCGAATATTAACTTGAACTGTTTATAATTTCTGAACAAATGATCCTAGAGAGCGTAATAAATTTGCATATTAATCAGCATGTTGCATGCTACAAGAATATATCGATTTCACTAGTTTTTGGTTGAGAACCATATCGGCCCGAACGCGAAAGTCAACTTGAACTGCTTATAACTTCTGAACAATTGATCGTAGAGAACACAATTATTTGCATTTTAATGAAACATGTTGAATGCTACAAGAATATGTCGGGTTCACTAGTTGTTATTTGAGAACAATATTGGCCCGTCCGCGAGTATTAACTTGAACTGCTTACAACTTCTGAACAAATGATCGTAGAGAGCGTAAAAAATTTGCATATTAATCAACATGTTGCATGCTACAAGAATAAATCGATTTCACTAGTTGTTGGTTGAAAAAAATATTGGCTCGCCCGCGAAAATCAAGTTGAACTGCTTATAACTTCTGAACAATTGATCGTAGAGATCACAATTATTTGCATTTTAATCTAACATGTTGTATGCTACAAGAATATGTCGGTTTCACTAGTTACTGTTTGAGAACCATATTGGCCCGCCCGCGAGTATTAAATTGAACTGCTTAAAAGTTCTGAACAAATGATCGTAGAAAGCTAGAATGTTTTGCATATTAATAAACATGTAGCTAGCTACAAGAATATATAGATTTCACTAGTTATTGTTTGAGAACCATGTTGGCCCACCCGCGAAAACTAATTCAACTGCTTACAATTTCTGAACAAATGATCGTAGATAACACAATTATTTGCATTTTAATGAAACATAAATGCTACAAGAATATGTCGGTTTTACTATTTGTTTTTCTAGAACCATATTGGCCCGCCCGCGAGTATTGATTTTTTCTGCTTAAAACGTCTGAACAAATGATCGTAGTGAGCGTAATAGTTTTGCATATTAATCAGCATGTTGCATGCTAGAAGAATATATCGATTTCACTAGTTGTTGGTTGAGAACCATATTGGCCCGCCCTCTAAAATTAACTTGAACTGCTTATAACTTCTGAACAATTGATCGTAGAGAACACAATTATTTGCATTTCAATCAAACATGTTGTATGCTACAAAAATATGTGGGTTTCACTCGTTATTGTTTGAGAACCATTTTGGCCCGCCCTCCAAAACTAAATTCAACTCATTATAACTTCTGAACAAATGATCTTAGAGAGCGTAATAATTTTGCTTATTAATCAGCATGTTGCATGCTACAAGAATATATGGATTTCATTAGTTGTTGGTTGAGAACCATATTGGCCCGCCCGCGAAAATTAACTTGAACTGATAATAACTTCAGAACAATTGATCGTAGCGAAAACAATTATTTGCATTTTAATGAAACATGTTGAATGCTTCAAGAATATGTCGGTTTCACAAGTTGTTGTTTGAGAACCATATTGGCCCGTCCGCGAGTATTAAATTGAACTGCTTATAACTTCTGAACAAATAATCGTAGAAAGCGTAATAATTTTGCATATTAATCAGCATGTTGCATGCTACAAGAATATATCGATTTCACTAGTTGTTGTTTGAGAAATATATTGGCCTGCCCCGAAAATTAACTTGAACTGCTTATAACTTCTAAACAATTGATCGTAGAGACCACAATTAATAGCATTTTAATCAAACATGTTGTATGCAACAAGAATATGTGGGTTTCACTAGTTGTTGGTTGAGAACCATATTGGCCCGCCCGCGGGTATTAACTTGAATTCTTTATGACTTCTGAACAAATGATCCTAGAGAGCGTAATAAATTTGCATATTAATCAGCATGTTGAATGCTACAAGAATATATCGATTTCACTAGTTGTTTTTAGAAAACCATATTGGCCCGCCCGCGGGTATTAATTTGAACACTTTATATCTTCTGAACAAATGATCCTAGAGAGCGTAATAAATTTGCATATTAATCAGCATGTTGCATGCTGCAAGAATATATCGATTTCACTAGTTGTTGGTTGAGAACCATATTGGCCCGCCCCTGAAAATCAACTTGAACTGCTTATAACTCCTGAAAAATTGATCGTAGAGAACACAATTATTTGCATTTTAATGAAACATGTTGAATGCATCAAGAATATGTCGGTTTCACTAGTTGTTTTTAGAAAACCATATTGGCCCGCCCGCGAGTATTAACTTGAACTGTTTATAACTTCGGAACAAATGATCCTAGAAAGCGTAATAAATTTTCATATAAATCAGCATGTTTCCTGCTACAAGAATATGTCGGTTTCACTAGTTGCTTTTAGAAAACCATATTGGCCCGACGGCGAAAATCAACTTGAACTGCTTATAACTTCTGAACAATTGATCGTAGAGAACACAATTATTTACATTTTAATGAAACATGTTGAATGCTACAAGAATATGTCGGTTTCACTAGTTGTTTTTAGAAAACCATTTTGTCCCGCCCGCCAAAACTAACTTCAACTCCTTATAACTTCTCAAAAAATGATCGTAGTGAACGTAATAATTTTGCATATTAATCAGCATGTTGCATGCTACAAGAATATATCCATTTCACTAGTTATTGTTTGAGAACCATTTTGTCCCGCCCGCCAAAACTAACTTCAACTCCTTATAACTTCTGAACAAATAATCGTAGAGAGCTTAATAATTTTGCATATTAATCAGCATGTTGTGCTACAAGAATATATCGATTTCATTAGTTGTTGGTTGAGAACCATATTGGCCCGCCCGCGAAAATTAATTTGAACTGCTTATAACTTCTGAACAAGTAATCGTAGAAAGCGTAATAATTTTGCATATTAATCAGCATGTTGCATGCTACAAGAATATATCGATTTCACTAGTTGTTGTTTTAGAAATATATTGGCCTGCCCGCGAAAATTAACGTGAACTGCTTATAACTTCTGAACAATTGATCGTAGAGCACACAATTATTTGCATTTCAATGAAACATTTTGAATGCTACAAGAATATGTCGGTTTCACTAGTTGTTTATAGAAAACCATATTGGCCCGCCAGCGAGTATTAACTTGAACTGTTTATAACTTCTGAACAAATGATCCTAGAGAGCGTAATAAATTTGCATATTAATCAGCATGTTGCATGCTACAAGAATATATCGATTTCACTAGTTGTTGGTTGAGAACCATATTGGCCCGCCCGCGAAAATCAACTTGAACTGCTTATAACTCCTGAACAATTGATCGTAGAGCACACAATTATTTGCATTTTAATGAAACATGTTGAATGCTACAAGAATATGTCGGTTTCACTAGTTGTTTTTAGAAAACCATATTGGCCCGTCCGAGAGTATTAACTTGAACTGTTTATAACTTCTGAACAAATGATCCTAGAGAGCATAATAAATTTGCATATTAATCAGCATGTTGCATGCTACAAGAATAATTCGATTTCACTAGTTGTTTTTAGAAAACCATATTGGCCCGCCCGCGGGTATTAACTTGAACTCTTTATGACTTCTGAACAAATGATCCTAGAGAGAGTAATAAATTTGCATATTAATCAGCATGTTGCATGCTACAAGAATATATCGATTTCACTAGTTGTTGGTTGAGAACCATATTGGCCCGCCCCTGAAAATCAACTTGAACTGCTTATAACTCCTGAAAAATTGATCGTAGAGAACACAATTATTTGCATTTTAATGAAACATGTTGAATGCTACAAGAATATGTCGGTTTCACTAGTGTTTTTTAGAAAACCATATTGGCCCGCCCGCGAGTATTAACTTGAACTGTTTATAACTTCGGAACAAATGATCCTAGAGAGCGTAATAAATTTGCATATAAATCAGCATGTTTCATGCTACAAGAATATGTCGGTTTCACTAGTTGCTTTTAGAAAACCTTATTGGCCCGATGGCGAAAATCAACTTGAACTGCTTATAACTTCTGAACAATTGATCGTAGAGAACACAATTATTTGCATTTTAATGAAACATGTTGAATGCTACAAGAATATGTCGGTTTCACTAATTGTTTTTAGAAAACCATATTGGCCCGCCCGCCAAAACTAACTTCAACTCCTGATAACTTCTGAACAATTTATCGTAGAAAGCGTAATAATTTTGCATATTACTCAGCATGTTGCATGCTACAAGAATATATCGATTTCATTAGTTGTTTTTAGAAAACCATATTGGCCCGTCCGAGAGTATTAACTTGAACTGTTTATAACTTCTGAACAAATGATCCTAGAGAGCATAATAAATTTGCATATTAATCAGCATGTTGCATGCTACAAGAATAATTCGATTTCACTAGTTGTTTTTAGAAAACCATATTGGCCCGCCCGCGGGTATTAACTTGAACTCTTTATGACTTCTGAACAAATGATCCTAGAGAGAGTAATAAATTTGCATATTAATCAGCATGTTGCATGCTACAAGAATACATCGATTTCACTAGTTGTTGTTTGAGAAATATATTGGCCTGCCCCGAAAATTAACTTGAACTGCTTATAACTTCTAAACAATTGATCGAAGAGCACACAATTATTTGCATTTCAATCAAACATGTTGAATGCTACAAGAATATGTCGGTTTCACTATTTGTTTTTAGAAAACCATATTGGCCCGCCCGCCAAAACTAACTTCAACTCCTGATAACTTCTGAACAATTTGTCGTAGAAAGCGTAATAATTTTGCATATTACTCAGCATGTTGCATGCTACAAGAATATATCGATTTCATTAGTTGTTTTTAGAAAACCATATTGGCCCGTCCGAGAGTATTAACTTGAACTGTTTATAACTTCTGAACAAATGGTCCTAGAGAGCGTAATAAATTTGCATATTAATCAGCATGTTGCATGTTACAAGAATATATCGATTTCATTAGTTTTTGGTTGAGAACCATATTGGCCCGCCCGCGAAAATCAACTTGAACTTGTTATAACTCCTGAACAATTGCTTTTAGAGACCACAATTAATAGCATTTTAATCAAACATGTTGTATGCAACAAGAATATGTCGGTTTCTCTAGTTGTTTTAAGAAACCCATATTGGCCCACCCGCGAATATTAACTTGAACTGTTTATAATTTCTGAACAAATGATCCTAGAGAGCGTAATAAATTTGCATATTAATCAGCATGTTGCATGCTACAAGAATATATCGATTTCACTAGTTTTTGGTTGAGAACCATATCGGCCCGAACGCGAAAGTCAACTTGAACTGCTTATAACTTCTGAACAATTGATCGTAGAGAACACAATTATTTGCATTTTAATGAAACATGTTGAATGCTACAAGAATATGTCGGGTTCACTAGTTGTTATTTGAGAACAATATTGGCCCGTCCGCGAGTATTAACTTGAACTGCTTACAACTTCTGAACAAATGATCGTAGAGAGCGTAAAAAATTTGCATATTAATCAGCATGTTGCATGCTACAAGAATAAATCGATTTCACTAGTTGTTGGTTGAAAAAAATATTGGCTCGCCCGCGAAAATCAAGTTGAACTGCTTATAACTTCTGAACAATTGATCGTAGAGATCACAATTATTTGCATTTTAATCTAACATGTTGTATGCTACAAGAATATGTCGGTTTCACTAGTTACTGTTTGAGAACCATATTGGCCCGCCCGCGAGTATTAAATTGAACTGCTTAAAAGTTCTGAACAAATGATCGTAGAAAGCTAGAATGTTTTGCATATTAATAAACATGTAGCTAGCTACAAGAATATATAGATTTCACTAGTTATTGTTTGAGAACCATGTTGGCCCACCCGCGAAAACTAATTCAACTGCTTACAATTTCTGAACAAATGATCGTAGATAACACAATTATTTGCATTTTAATGAAACATAAATGCTACAAGAATATGTCGGTTTTACTATTTGTTTTTCTAGAACCATATTGGCCCGCCCGCGAGTATTGATTTTTTCTGCTTAAAACGTCTGAACAAATGATCGTAGTGAGCGTAATAGTTTTGCATATTAATCAGCATGTTGCATGCTAGAAGAATATATCGATTTCACTAGTTGTTGGTTGAGAACCATATTGGCCCGCCCTCTAAAATTAACTTGAACTGCTTATAACTTCTGAACAATTGATCGTAGAGAACACAATTATTTGCATTTCAATCAAACATGTTGTATGCTACAAAAATATGTGGGTTTCACTCGTTATTGTTTGAGAACCATTTTGGCCCGCCCTCCAAAACTAAATTCAACTCATTATAACTTCTGAACAAATGATCTTAGAGAGCGTAATAATTTTGCTTATTAATCAGCATGTTGCATGCTACAAGAATATATGGATTTCATTAGTTGTTGGTTGAGAACCATATTGGCCCGCCCGCGAAAATTAACTTGAACTGATAATAACTTCTGAACAATTGATCGTAGCGAAAACAATTATTTGCATTTTAATGAAACATGTTGAATGCTTCAAGAATATGTCGGTTTCACAAGTTGTTGTTTGAGAACCATATTGGCCCGTCCGCGAGTATTAAATTGAACTGCTTATAACTTCTGAACAAATAATCGTAGAAAGCGTAATAATTTTGCATATTAATCAGCATGTTGCATGCTACAAGAATATATCGATTTCACTAGTTGTTGTTTGAGAAATATATTGGCCTGCCCCGAAAATTAACTTGAACTGCTTATAACTTCTAAACAATTGATCGTAGAGACCACAATTAATAGCATTTTAATCAAACATGTTGTATGCAACAAGAATATGTGGGTTTCACTAGTTGTTGGTTGAGAACCATATTGGCCCGCCCGCGGGTATTAACTTGAATTCTTTATGACTTCTGAACAAATGATCCTAGAGAGCGTAATAAATTTGCATATTAATCAGCATGTTGAATGCTACAAGAATATATCGATTTCACTAGTTGTTTTTAGAAAACCATATTGGCCCGCCCGCGGGTATTAATTTGAACACTTTATATCTTCTGAACAAATGATCCTAGAGAGCGTAATAAATTTGCATATTAATCAGCATGTTGCATGCTGCAAGAATATATCGATTTCACTAGTTGTTGGTTGAGAACCATATTGGCCCGCCCCTGAAAATCAACTTGAACTGCTTATAACTCCTGAAAAATTGATCGTAGAGAACACAATTATTTGCATTTTAATGAAACATGTTGAATGCATCAAGAATATGTCGGTTTCACTAGTTGTTTTTAGAAAACCATATTGGCCCGCCCGCGAGTATTAACTTGAACTGTTTATAACTTCGGAACAAATGATCCTAGAAAGCGTAATAAATTTTCATATAAATCAGCATGTTTCCTGCTACAAGAATATGTCGGTTTCACTAGTTGCTTTTAGAAAACCATATTGGCCCGACGGCGAAAATCAACTTGAACTGCTTATAACTTCTGAACAATTGATCGTAGAGAACACAATTATTTACATTTTAATGAAACATGTTGAATGCTACAAGAATATGTCGGTTTCACTAGTTGTTTTTAGAAAACCATTTTGTCCCGCCCGCCAAAACTAACTTCAACTCCTTATAACTTCTCAAAAAATGATCGTAGTGAACGTAATAATTTTGCATATTAATCAGCATGTTGCATGCTACAAGAATATATCCATTTCACTAGTTATTGTTTGAGAACCATTTTGTCCCGCCCGCCAAAACTAACTTCAACTCCTTATAACTTCTGAACAAATAATCGTAGAGAGCTTAATAATTTTGCATATTAATCAGCATGTTGTGCTACAAGAATATATCGATTTCATTAGTTGTTGGTTGAGAACCATATTGGCCCGCCCGCGAAAATTAATTTGAACTGCTTATAACTTCTTAACAAGTAATCGTAGAAAGCGTAATAATTTTGCATATTAATCAGCATGTTGCATGCTACAAGAATATATCGATTTCACTAGTTGTTGTTTTAGAAATATATTGGCCTGCCCGCGAAAATTAACGTGAACTGCTTATAACTTCTGAACAATTGATCGTAGAGCACACAATTATTTGCATTTCAATGAAACATTTTGAATGCTACAAGAATATGTCGGTTTCACTAGTTGTTTATAGAAAACCATATTGGCCCGCCAGCGAGTATTAACTTGAACTGTTTATAACTTCTGAACAAATGATCCTAGAGAGCGTAATAAATTTGCATATTAATCAGCATGTTGCATGCTACAAGAATATATCGATTTCACTAGTTGTTGGTTGAGAACCATATTGGCCCGCCCGCGAAAATCAACTTGAACTGCTTATAACTCCTGAACAATTGATCGTAGAGCACACAATTATTTGCATTTTAATGAAACATGTTGAATGCTACAAGAATATGTCGGTTTCACTAGTTGTTTTTAGAAAACCATATTGGCCCGTCCGAGAGTATTAACTTGAACTGTTTATAACTTCTGAACAAATGATCCTAGAGAGCATAATAAATTTGCATATTAATCAGCATGTTGCATGCTACAAGAATAATTCGATTTCACTAGTTGTTTTTAGAAAACCATATTGGCCCGCCCGCGGGTATTAACTTGAACTCTTTATGACTTCTGAACAAATGATCCTAGAGAGAGTAATAAATTTGCATATTAATCAGCATGTTGCATGCTACAAGAATATATCGATTTCACTAGTTGTTGGTTGAGAACCATATTGGCCCGCCCCTGAAAATCAACTTGAACTGCTTATAACTCCTGAAAAATTGATCGTAGAGAACACAATTATTTGCATTTTAATGAAACATGTTGAATGCTACAAGAATATGTCGGTTTCACTAGTGTTTTTTAGAAAACCATATTGGCCCGCCCGCGAGTATTAACTTGAACTGTTTATAACTTCGGAACAAATGATCCTAGAGAGCGTAATAAATTTGCATATAAATCAGCATGTTTCATGCTACAAGAATATGTCGGTTTCACTAGTTGCTTTTAGAAAACCTTATTGGCCCGATGGCGAAAATCAACTTGAACTGCTTATAACTTCTGAACAATTGATCGTAGAGAACACAATTATTTGCATTTTAATGAAACATGTTGAATGCTACAAGAATATGTCGGTTTCACTAATTGTTTTTAGAAAACCATATTGGCCCGCCCGCCAAAACTAACTTCAACTCCTGATAACTTCTGAACAATTTATCGTAGAAAGCGTAATAATTTTGCATATTACTCAGCATGTTGCATGCTACAAGAATATATCGATTTCATTAGTTGTTTTTAGAAAACCATATTGGCCCGTCCGAGAGTATTAACTTGAACTGTTTATAACTTCTGAACAAATGATCGTAGAGAGCGTAATAAATTTGCATATTAATCAGCATGTTGCATGCTACAAGAATATATCGATTTCACTAGTTGTTGGTTAAAAAACATATTGGCTCGCCCGCGAAAATCAAGTTGAACTGCTTATAACTTCTGAACAATTGATCGTAGAGATCACAATTATTTGCATTTTAATCTAACATGTTGTATGCTACAAGAATATGTCGGTTTCACTAGTTATTGTTTGAGAACCATATTGGCCCGCCCGCGAGTATTAAATTGAACTGCTTAAAAGTTCTAAACAAATGATCGTAGAAAGCTAGAATGTTTTGCATATTAATAAACATGTAGCTAGCTACAAAAATATGTGGGTTTCACTCGTTATTGTTTGAGAACCATATTGGCCCGCCCGCGAAAATTAATTTGAACTGCTTATAACTTCTGAACAAATAATCGTAGAAAGCGTAATAATTTTGCACATTAATCAGCATGTTGCATGCTACAAGAATACATCGATTTCACTAGTTGTTGTTTGAGAAATATATTGGCCTGCCCCGAAAATTAACTTGAACTGCTTATAACTTCTAAACAATTGATCGAAGAGCACACAATTATTTGCATTTCAATCAAACATGTATGCTACAAGAATATATCGGTTTCACTAGTTATTTTTTGAGAATCATTTTGGCCCGCCCGCCAAAACTAATTTCAACTTCTTATAACTTCTGAACAAATGATCGTAGAGAGCGTAATAATTTTGCATATTAATCAGCATGTTGCATGCTACAAGAATATATCGATTTCATTGGTTGTTGATTGAGAACCATATTGGCCCGCCCGCGAAAATCAACTTGAACTGCTTACAACTCCTGAACAATTGATCGTAGAGACCACAATTAATAGCATTTTAATCAAACATGTTGTATGCAACAAGAATATGTCGTTTTCACTAGTTGTTGGTTGAGAACCATATTGGCCCGCCCGCGGGTATTAACTTGAATTCTTTATGACTTCTGAACAAATGATCCTAGAGAGCGTAATAAATTTGCATATTAATCAGCATGTTGCATGCTACAAGAATATATCGATTTCACTAGTTGTTTTTAGAAAACCATATTGGCCCGCCCGCGGGTATTAACTTGAACTCTTTATAACTTCTGAACAAGTAATCGTAGAAAGCGTAATAATTTTGCATATTAATCAGCATGTTGCATGCTACAAGAATATATCGATTTCACTAGTTGTTGTTTGAGAAATATATTGGCCCGCCCGCGAAAATCAACTTGAACTGCTTATAACTCCTGAACAATTGATCGTAGAGCACACAATTATTTGCATTTTAATGAAACATGTTGAATGCTACAAGAATATGTCGGTTTCACTAGTTGTTTTTAGAAAACCATATTGGCCCGTCCGAGAGTATTAACTTGAACTGTTTATAACTTCTGAACAAATGATCCTGGAGAGCGTAATAAATTTGCATATTAATCAGCATGTTGCATGCTACAAGAATATATCGATTTCACTAGTTGTTGTTTGAGAAATATATTGGCCTGCCCGCGAAAATTAACGTGAACTTCTTATAACTTCTGAACAATTGATCGTAGAGCACACAAGTAGTAGTAGGATCAACCCGGTTCTGCGCCCGAAAATGGGGCTCGGTGGGGCTCGCCTTAATGGATTTCTCTCGTAAGGCATGAGCCCCATTTTCTCGCAGTGTTGCCAACTCCTCACTCGAAAAAATCACCAAGGTTTTTGTTTTTGGGTCTAACCTAACCTAAAGCAAGAAGGTGGCAACACTGCTTGAGCCTCGGTGAGGCTTGCCTTAATGGTTTACTCTCGTAAGGCATGAGCCTTATTTTCTCGCAGTGTTGCCAACTCCTCACTCGAAAATATCACCAAGGTTTTTTTTGGTCTAACCTAACCTAAAGCAAGGAGCTGGCAACACTGCTTGAGGCTTGCTTTAATGGTTTGGTCTCGTAAGGCATAAGCCTTATTTTCTTGCAGTGTGGCCAACACCTTACTTGAAAAAATCACCAAGGTTTTTTTTTGGTCTAACCTAACCTAAAGCAAGGAGCTGGCAACACTGCTTGAGGCTTGCCTTGCAGCGTTGCCAACATCTTACTCGAAAAAATCACCAAGGTTTTTATTCTGGTCTAACCTAGCCTAAAGCAAGGAGCTGGCAATACTGCTTGAGGCTTGTCTTGCAGTATTGCCAACATCTTACTCGAAAAGTCACCAAGGTTTTTATTTTGGTCTAACCTAACCTAAAGCAAGGAGCTGGCAATACTGCTTGAGGCTTTACAGTGCATAAAGCAATTTGCCAACCTACTGGTATTTTTGCCATAGCCTTTTTCAAAAAAAAGAGAGAGGAAAAAGAGGGAAGAGTTAAACAACCGACAGTGTTGCCAACACCTACCTACAGCTTTTTTTTTCTTACTTGGCAAGGGCTTAGCCAATTTATATACTGGCGTAACATACATACACTGGGCAAGGAGAGCCGGCAAGAAATATATACTGCCGTAAAAGAGAGAGATGGATGGATGGATGGCAACACAGTATGTGTGTGCGTGTGCGTGTATAATATGTAGCATTATTAACTAGAGTGTGTTGGCAACCCACCTACAACTAGAAAAAATAGAGATACTAATATTGCTGTAAGATGAAGAGAGAGAGACCTAGAGCTGGCAACAGTGGTGAGCCAATACGCATTATTTCCAAGTCCCGGGCGCCAATGTATATCGTGACCTTTGCAAACCTCTCTCGCGGGAACAATGTGCTGCACATGCACACACACGTACGTACTTCTCTTTATTTCTGTATTGTGACGCAAACAAACAAATAAATAATTGTTTTTTTTTTTTTAGGATTCCTGGCCCCTATAACCTCGCCAGGGTGCGTGGTGCCCAACCAAAAAAAAGTAAAAGGTTCTAACGGCTGCGGTTGTAGATTACCGCACCTCTGTAGGGTTTCACGTGTTTTTTTTTCCCCCAAACTTCCATGAAACCCTACAGAGGACCTCCGTAATGCATGCAACGTGTACTAACGACTCTAGTGTTATTTGATGTTGTAATATTTTGGATATAGAGTTTTATTGTGTGATAGATAAAAATAATTATGTTTATTATAATATTTTTTTGATGAAGATGGAGAATGTATGTGTGTGTTACAAATAAAGTTGCATGCTTATTTTTTTTAGTGTGTTTGTATGTGTATGTGTTTTTGATGTTCGACAGCATCTGAAACGATAAAAAAAGAATTTTATTGTTAATTTTCTCATGTAAAAACAACAACAACAAAATTTTTGTGCAAAAATTTCTGATTGTCTCGTGCTATAGTGCAAAAACTGATGAGAAAAAAGATATTGTAACTGATAACTGATGAAATTGATATTGTAACTGATCTTGAACTAGTGAAATTTTCGTATTGTGCTATTGAAACTGATTGTGCTAGTACAAAAATTTCTTATTGTGCAAGAAAAAATGTTAAAAACTTGTTAAAACTGCTCTGTGACCCTCTCGTTCTTCACGTCGTGGACGAAGGACTTCTCGGCGACCAGGATCACACTGCATATGGTGTCCTCGGGCAACGGACTGTTGAACTCGCAGACGACCTTGATGTTGGTGCGATCGTTGACCACCACCTGCTTCCTCTTCGTGGTATTGATGACGGACATGGGTCTGTGGGTTATGAATTCGCTGGGCGTGTAGTACATGTCCACGTTTCCCTCGGTCACGCGTTTGAAAGAGGTGTAAGCTTCGTAAAGTTTTAGGTAATCGTTTTTGGTCATGTCGAGGTTGTAATTCTCGCGCGGGAACACTTCGTTTCTTCCATTCTTCAGATAAACATTCTTGATTTTGCAGTCGTCTAATTTGCTGGAATTTTTTTCCTGATTTTTATCGCGCCCGGTCTGAAAGAGCACCACGACGAAATCTGGCATGTCGAACTGTATGTTGTTGAACTGCGTCGTCACGTAGAATTCCATGTGACTTCCCGACGCCACCTTCTGCACGCACTGGTAACCGTGAAAGTGAATCGGCACCTGCGGACTCTTCAAGATCTCCGCTTTGTACTTGAGGGCGTAGTTTGTTTCGTATTCCACGATCGGCATTCTCAACTCCATGCTCCGGATGACGCACTTGGCTGCTTGGGGTAAAGTGTTGGCTATCGGCGTGCCGTCGGCGTTCAAGTTGGTGTATCGCATCAGCGCGTCGTTGTCGTTGGCTGCTCTTCGAAACGTGACGCGCAATCCTCCCTTCCACATGATCTCCTTGTAGTCCGAGAAGAATCCTGGCAGCAGACGCATGGGAAAGAGCACCGTGTGACTTGTCGTCGATATTTTCGTCCCTGCTTCGAATCCTCCTGCTTGATAGTACGCTGCGTCTGTTTTGGATAATTTCAATGTTCCCACTGCCGTCGACGTGATGCCTGGATAATCGATTCTGTCGATGACGGTGTTGTGTTTCCTCACCTCCACCTGCGAGAACAGATGAGGCACGAAGTTGTCCACGAGTATCAAATTGGCATTGGGCGGAAATGCGTCTTCGCTTTCTTTCTTCACCACGTCGAATTGAAGGTAGAGGTCCGCTCTGTGAGGATGAACGAACCCATCGCCTACGTCCACGTCGTATTCGATCTCCCTGTTTGCTTCGTTGAGATTGGCGAACGTGCGACGGTTGGGAGGAAAAGATTGCAATTCGTAACTTTCGATTTGCTCCATTTTCACTATGTGTGTTATTTATTATATGTTGATCTCCACGATGGCAGTGGGTGTTGCACCAGCGAAATCCACCACGTCTCCTTTCTCGTTCGTCACCACCAACTCTATGTCGTCTATGCGGTTGCGACATACTGGAAAATAGATCGGCGAAGAGGGTGTGTAGATGATCGGTTCCATGAACTCGGAACTGGGTTTGAACGTGGCTATGATTCCCGTCTGCTTGTGACTTCCCAGCAACCCCCCGTCGGAGGATTTCGTGATCATGCCTTCCGCCACGTTGCAGTGAACGTTTAGAGTCTCTATGGCTAGAAATTTAGGAATATTGACTGCTGTGTGCTTGATGCCAGCTTCGAGTTTTGTGTTGTTCTCGAAACCTAAAAGTTCTCCTATGGTGCCCAGGTCCACGGTCTCCGTCGCCGACACGATTTCCACTCTGTGGGTGACCGAATTTTGAGAAAGGTACGTGCCTTTGGGTAACTGAGCTTGCAAAGTGGAAAGATTGTATTGGCCTGGTGTGACGACGATGTGTTCGTTTCCGACGCTAATTTTGTTGTTGTGCAGCGTGACGTTAGGTATGAGGTACATGCTGTAGAATGCACGCAGAGCTACGGATTTAGGATAGACGATGTCGTCGTGCAGCGTGAGTTTCAAGATTGAAGATTCGCTCGTGAGATGGAACACGCCCATCGTGTTTAAGATTCCACAATGCTTTCTGAAAATGTTCCACCGACGGGTTATTTATTTTAGACATGTATGCGAGAACGGAAAGGCATAGGTGGCCGCAGTTAACATCGGTGAAACCTTGGATGCGTTTGTCATTGTAGTAGAGGTTGGCAACACTGAGATACTTCACCAACCTGGCAGGTGGTGTGCCACCGAACGAATCGAACACAAATGCATTGTTATCGTCAATTTTGAGGTAGCATATCCAATGTGTACCAGGATTTTTGTAACTGTCCAGGTTGACCACGCCATACTCCTTTTTCTTCACAGCAGAGGGTAGAGAATCGGACATGAAAACACCCCTGAAGTTCTTTATTCCCAACAGTTCGATCAGAGATTCAATATCGAAGTTGGACAGGGCTTCTTCTTTTTTTATATTTCTTCAAAGCATCGAGGTTGCTTTTTTGTTTTTTGGTTATACCTTTCCCCTTCTTCTCCATAGCCAGGTTGTGACGTTTCTGCTCTTCCAACTCGGCCTTGTTCTTCTTTGAGTCGATGACGGTTTTCGCGATGGCGGCACTTCCGCCGGCCAAACTTCCAACGGCCCCCAATGCTGCCAGGATGGCTGGGATGCTGAATATGAAACCTCCAATCTTTTGCTGTTTCCGCGAACGCTGCAAGCGTCTCAATTGAGGTATGCTGAGAAGTAATTTCATTCCGTGTCCTTTCGTCAAGCAAGAACGTTTCTTCTCGCCTTGTTTCTTGGTGAGTAACCCATCGAGGGCACCTAGATTTTTCAGATTGGAGTATGGTATCTGGTACACGACACCTTTGGGCTTCATGTTGATGCTCTATATGTTATTTTCACGGTATGTTATTTATATATATGTTCTGAGATTTTTCCTGTGTAATTTTTTTTCGGTATGTTATTTATATATAAATGTTCTGAGATTTTTTTTGTTCCGTGTAATTTTTTTTTCAAGGATATACTCCGCGCAGAGCCGTTACACAAATTCTATTACGTGCTTTGTTTTTTTACCAAGAAGTTCCTTTGTACCCTTGTACACGATTCGAGTTTTGTTCTCGATTAAAATAGCTAGCTTCTCGTCGGATAACATGTTAGCGTATCGATCTGGTAAAAATAGGCTGTATTGTGCGTTGAGCAACAGACGCGCCTTGGGACCATACTGGGTAGAAACAATTGAACCGGAAGTTATCGTGTAAGGTTTGTCCACTTCCAATTCCTGAATTTTTACATATTCGACTGATGAATTTAGCATTTGTTTTAATGCTTGGGCGTCTCGTGATTGTTTACTCATTTTTATAAGATGGCAAACACAACTGGAGTTTTTTTTTACGTAGTGTTATTTATATACCGAAGAATTTTTTTTTCATGGTTCGAGAAATTTTTTTATTTCTACACACCCCATCCAAATTTTTGTTTCGTGTTCATGGCGATGGTGGTGCCCAGTGCTGCAACTCTTTCTCCCAGCGAAGCGTCTCTGCAAACAAATCTTTCGAAAGCTGCATGCTCTAATTTTCTGTCTGCTTCGTGACGCGCATCCAGATCGGTGCGAGTGGTGTTGTAGGCGATGTCGTGATCTTTGCATGCAGCGTCCAACGGATTCACACCCTTGTCTCCTCTCTCCAATCTTTTCTCGAGTTTGGTACCCGGTCCGCAGTACTGGTAGCCAGGTAAATGCATCTCGAAAGGTAACTTGTTGATGATGTCGTTCACGAGTCCTTTTCCTTCGGCCACGTTCCAGAATCTCGGAGGCAGCGTGTTGATGATTTTGATGAGGTAACCTATGCCCTTGTCGTCGTTCACGATGAAGTTGGAAAGTTTGGTGCTGATCATGTCCACGATGCCAACCTTCTCGTTGTAGAAATTACGATTGCCTGCATTCTCCTCTCCTGCAATAACCAACAACCTGTCTATGAGCTTGCGCACGTCGTCCACCCACACAAACTCTTTGGGCAGGGTGTTGTAGAGTTTGACGCCGCTGCCTGTTTTCACCTGGTTCCTTATCGGCTTGATGAGATTCCTGTACTTCTCCCCGCTGCTGGATTTGACCCTATTCTGCGTAGCATTATTGTTTTGGTATAAGGCATCCGTCATGATCAAAATTTCCTTGTAACTCTGGTAATCTTCGTCAGTGTAATCTTTCGGCTGCTTTTTGGCAACGAGTTCCCACAGTCCCACCGTACCCGGATACCTGTTCCAACTATCCTTCTCGCCTAAATTAACTTTAATGTCGTTGCCTTCGAAGGTCACCTTCGATTTTCCAATCTTCCAAACCACACCGCCGCCTTCGTTGCTCTCCATGCTCGGATACAATCCGAACACTTCATCCTTGTCGAATTTCCCCGTGCTCAGGTAGTCTCGTGCCAAAGGTCCCAACTCGATCTTATCCAAAGACGACGACGTGCTACCTATGGCTCGACGTCGTGCCGGTACGTCCTTCAGTTCGAACGGCGTCGAAGGAATGCTCGAAATGGGCGTGGGTACGGTGTAACTTTTAGCTGCAAGTGGTACGAGTTCGTTGATCAAATTTTTATTTTGTTCCGTGACGCCTTTAATTTCTTTACCTAGATCGCTGATGGCGTCGATCACAGGTTGATCTTGACGTTTCTTCTCTTCGTAGAATCCGCGATTCTCGGATTTCCAACCTTTGAAGCGTTTCGCGAGGTAATCGCGAAGCTTGAGATTTTCGTCTTCGATTTTTCGTTTCGTCATAACGTTATTTATACACGTCGTTTCTCACAACGTTGCAACGTTTAGAAAGTCGTTGATTTTGTTTCTGTATTTTCCGTCGTTGGGTTTCCTCGTCATGTCAATCGTCGCAAATCCGAAATCGTCACTGTTCCAACAGTGGGAGCAGCAGCGTTCCGAAAATTGATTGTAGTTCATGTCTCCGCCTACGTAGTCATCGTACGCGTGCTTGAGGTTGGTGTGATCTTGACGAAACAAACATATGAAATTAGCATTGTCGCGTACTAACTGTTTTGGAATTTTGGAAAACGTTTGAGCTAGGAAGAAACAATCTATTCCTTTGTGACGACCTTGCGTGAAAAAGTTGCGAATTTCATTTTGATTTTCCAGGATGACATCGTCGAACACAACAACTGAATTTTCACGACAATCGTCGAGTGGTTTTATTTCCGAAGAGAACGTTGCAATGTCCAGACCATCATACAGTTTCATCAGTTGCTGGTATTTGGATTGCTCCAAACTTTTCGAGAACACGTACAGGTGCCTGTTTTTCCAATCTAACCAATTCGGTGCGAGGAGAAAATTGTCCACGAGCAGTGTTGTTTTCCCACACTCTGAAGGACCTACGATCAGACAGCGGATGCTGTCGGGAAGCAACTCGCCATTCCTTTTCTTCTTTCGATTTTCCGAATCAGGTAGACGTTTCACGACATTCCATGCACTCATAGAATCACTTCGTTTGAATCGATCCAACTCGTGTCCGGAAGTCCCAGCCATTTCACCAAAAGTTTGTCGCCTCTCTTACGCAAAACTTTTTCGATAAGGTACGTGTCGGGATATTTAGTTTTAGAGAGTTCCTCCTCGTAGAAGCGTCCCAATAAAATTTCACCACCACTGTCCTTTATTATATATGTGTGACGGTTTCCAGGTAGAACTCGAACCACGGTAAAAAGTTCCGTGCTCCAGTTTCGTGTGAAACCCCTGTCGAACGTTCGCTTCAATTTACTGACCCTCACCTGGTCTCCAATTTTGTATTTTGATTTCTTGGTAGTCGTGGGCGTGTACTTTGGACAGTAAACCGTAGAAATTAAACGCCGCTCGTCGGACTTGGTAACGTCAGCTGGCTTCATGCCTATCGTTCTGTGTACTGTATCATTATAGGTATCAACGAGTTCCGGCAGAATGTCGACCCATTTGTAATTTCCCCGAAGCGTGAATCGTTTCCACATGTGTGTTTTCAAGGTTCGATTAAATCTTTCCACGATGCTGGCTTTGATGTGACTGAAAGTCGAATAATGTCGAATGTCATGTTTTTGAATAAACTTTTGGAATACGGCGTTGTAAAATTCTTTACCGTTGTCTGTTTGCAAAAACCTTGGTCGTCTGTCGCTTTCGCGAAAAATTGTCTTGAATGCTTCCGTGACGCATGTTCCCGTTTTGGCTTTCAAAGGTAGAGCCCATGCGAATTTCGAAAACGTGTCTATGACGGTGAGGAGGTACTTGTTGCCCTTGTTCAATTTATGTACGTTTTTCAGATTGCCGCTGCTCATCTCCACGAGGTCACTTTGCCAGAGGTCATCGATGCTCTTGGTTACCACCGCCAAACGTTGGTAGTTGCGGCGTGCAGGTTTATGCAATTCTTCGACGATGGCTTGCCTAGACATTTTTTAGAGATTACGTTCGAAGAGAAGCACAAGCGTGATGGGATTCAAAGAGGGTGGCACCTCACCAGTGTTTTGAATGATCAGCTTATCGCCAGCACTCACGTCGAAAACGGTAAGATCTTCGTCTTCGTGTATTTCATATACGTTGCGCGTTTCGTTCCAACGTGCCAGAGGAATGTTTCCTGCTTTCTGAACACCACGATTCGATATCAAGGTCATGGTGGGAACGCTAGCTTTTCTGCCGTGAGACCAGTACGAAAATTCGTTTATCTGAATCGTGCCATCGAGGAGAAACTTGTAGTACGGACGATAAGGATGTAACATGTACAGTTTGTTACCTTCGACGAACGTGGAGATTCTCTGTTGATTGGGTATGCTGTTGATTTCGATGGCTTGCAGAGAATGCAGTTTGACGAATTTAGTATCGATGCTAACGAGGTTGCTGTGAAGCTGTCCCAGTGTATTTTGTACGGGCAACAAATATTCGACTATGTTATCCGTTACTGTAGAAAATGACGGTTTGATTTTCACTTCCACGTTCAACTGCTTGTAGTTTTCGTTGAGTTCTTGCAACTTTGCACCGAAAGAGGCCAGCGTCGATTCCTGCGTGGATTCCAGCACTCCAACTTGATCCCTGATGTTGACGACAATACTCTGAAGGTTCTCGACTTGATTTAATATCGAACTTTTCTCGGTAAGATCGTTCACGATGCTTCGCATCTCGGTAAACTGCGTGTGAAGGTCGGCGACGCTCTGCGAAGTGGGCAGCGTCGACACCAGCGAAGCAAGTTCGTCTCGAATCTGTTCCACGTTCGCCGTTTCCGTTTCTAGTCGTTTTAGCATACGTGATATGTTCCTTTTCAAAGCGTGTAATTCTTTGGAGGTGGGGAGATTGGCCACCCTACTCTCGAGATCGCTCAATGAACTTTTGATGTCGCTCGAATCGGATAGTGCCGTCACCGCCGTTTTCAATTTTTCCAAATCTTCGCTCGAAGGTACGCTCGTCCGTAACGATTCCAAGTCACCCTGTATGTTGTCCAGCACGTGATGAAAATGAGCAAGATTGGATTCGACGTTCAAATTTTCTAAATATTCGATCTTCTTCTGAACCGTGCTCAACGTGTCTTGTATGCTCGTCAACGCGTTCGCTTCAGCGTGAATATTTTTAATTTCTTCGTTGATCAACTCCAGAGACGCCTGAAGCGTAGCGATGGTGGTTTGAATGTGTTCGAAATCTCGATAAGCCTCCAATTGAATTTTTATGTTTGCGACGCTTTTGCCGATGACCTGCAGTTCGTCTGACGATGGTAGGTTCGTCATAGTATCTTCCAAAGTCTGTAACTTGGATTTAATTTCTTCCAACGTGCTGGCGAATTCTTCTTGTAATTTGGAAACAACAATATGCAAGCGTTCTACATCAATATCTTTCACGACGGTTTGAAGTTCAGAGAAATTCTTTTCGATTGCCGAAGTTCGTTCTTCGATTTCGAGTTTCAATCTTTCCAAATCTTCATTTTTCGATTGAAATTGCTGCAATTTGAGCAAATCATTTTGAAGCTTATCCACGCTCAACTGTATATTTTGAATGTTGTCGTAAGAAGGTACGTCGACATAATTTTTTATGAGCGTTTTCAGTTCGGAATCGATTTTCAGAATGGGGTCGAGACATTGCGTTTGGAGCGTAGCGATCTCCTACTCTAAACTTTTGTTTAAGGTCTCCTGCAAAGCGATCAAATCGCTCCTCAACTTTTTAATTCGGACGTCCAACATGAGAATCTCTTCTGCGTGGTCTACACGTTTGGTGTGGCCGAAAATGTCGTTAGGCATTTTGGTTACGGGTTATTTATTAAACGATAGACGATTCGTAATTCTACGAAGAGAGGAATGAGTTTGTCGTAATCTCCTAGGAGTTCCACGTATAAACAATCTCCTGCAGAAACATCGTACGTAATGTTAGAAAGCATCTTGTCGTGCTTGATTCGAAAAATGTTTTTGCCGGTAGATATTTTGATTTCGCCGTTTTCCGGATTCACGGTGATCCGAAGTTTTCCATCGATCGGAATTTTGTAAAAATGTAAATTGTTGTTGAAGACGTAAAACATCTTGCCCACATCGTCATCCAATTTTGTCCAAATACTGTTGAGATGAACGATCAGTAGACCGTTGAGTTTAGTTAACATGGAAGGTAGAAATTCATGATCTGTCGTCGCGCGGTGTACAGTCTCCATGTTGGTTTGTTTTCGGAAACCAAAGAGATTCATAGGTATGCTGGTTATTTAAGAATACGGTCAAAGTTTTTTTGTAATGACTGTCAGTGTTTTTTTTGTTGTTTTTTTTATGAATCTTCTGTTGAAGATGGGCATATGTTGCAGGTTTTGCTTTCTGCTAAGCGATAGTGCCCCCACGGCAGTGTGTGGATTCCACATTGGAGAACGCACCTCTTGTCGTCGTTGGGATCCAGGGCAATCTTCCTCACTTTGTTGGTGGTCAACACATGGTCGACGCTCTGGATGCGCTGTTCTGCTCTTAGAACCGACGACTTGGTCTTGAGGCAATCGACGAAGTCCTCGAATGTGAGATGCTCCCGAACCACCTGTCTGCCGACACCCTTGGCCTTCTTGGTAACGCTGCCCTCGGCTTTGATGGTATAGGCCTTGGCGCGAAGACCTGCAAACTCGAGAATCACGTCTCCGTCCTTCTCGTCTTTGAGTTTGCCGGGCTCTTTTTTGTTGCGAGTCGGGATTTTGTATCGGTTTGGCTGGGGATAGCCTGACGTGTCAAAGAGGTTAACCAAAGATGGAACTGTGGCTATATCCCCGTATGAGTCGGCTGTGCGAACGTGGTACACCAAGCTGTCCGTGTCCGTGTAGAGAAGCGAGATGTTGTGACCGTAGTGTGGACGTAATATGTTGTAATACGTCTCGAACATGTGAAGCTTGCTCAGATCCAGAACAGTGGCTCCGACGTAGATGGGTTTGTCGAGCCTCACCTCACCTTGCTTCATGTGAATCAGAGCCAGCTGCTCGTTATAGATTGTTCGAGACTTGAACAATGGACTTGCAACAAGCTGACGACATCGCTCTTTCCTCGTCACCAATTTTATGTCCACGCGATTCCGTACATTCTCCATGGTTTTGCCAAACACCGCATTATTCATGAGTTTGAAAAAATCCTTATCAAACTCGGACGTGGCTGCTGTACGATGTTCGGTGTTGAGCTCGATGTATGGGCGCAACCACGGAGAATGCTCGAACTTGAGGATGTGGTGAACTGCGTGGACCGCGACCCCTCGCTGCATCAACCACCGGAGATTCTGGTAGTGCAGGATGTAATTCTTCTTGGGTTCGAAATCCATGACGAGCTTCTTCTGGTTGGAATCGGGTGGACACTTGAACTCGGGTGCAGGGGGGAGATCGCAGAACAAATCCTGCAGCTTCTCGGAGAACTCAAGGTCCACCTCGGCGAAGAACCCATGTTCCGAATCGTCGAAGCTTTCGATGTCGAATTTGGAAGGATCGGCCCACTCGAACCCTCTAAAGGGGAGTGGCTGCATCATGGAGTGCCCGTACAAGTTATTCACGTCCGTGTGCATGATGTAGCTTGACGGTTGGGTGGAGTCGTAGCCAGTAGCCATGTGATGGTTGTTGGCGCGTGCGTGCCGTTGCGACACCTGGACCATTCCACCCCGCACGGCACGTTCTACAAACAGCATCATGTCCTCGTCCGAAAGAAGCTCAAGCTCGATCTTCGTCACCAGAAGCATGGCTGACCACGCCAGTCCGGGGAGACTATAGAAGTAGGCGGGGTCCAGCTTGTAGATGGTCTTCGCAGTTGCACGAAACGCCTGGAACACATCGGCGAGAAGCGTCACATCAAGTTTGAGGTATGCGTCGTGGTAGTCCCCGAGAGTTCGACAACCTAGCTCGCGCCACATGGACTGGGCATGGTGGTATTCTTCGTTGGTGATGTTCGAGCCTCGTAGCTGACTGTAGAACTTCGCCTGGGGAGGTAGCGACGTCTCCGCGAACTTGGCAGGGTCTGTGACGTATTCGTAGGGGTAGACCCCCTTACGTCTGAAGAGACCGGTGTCCAAGTTCGGAAAATTTGCAGAGGTAATGAGCATTTGCTCGTTGCTAAGCTTCCCCGCGAGAGCATCGAGGCTGGTCGGGAGAAACCTCAGGGAGTCGAGGAAGCGAAGCTCGACGGTAGAGTCTGCTCCCGGGATTCGAACCCATTTGCTCACACTGATGTAACGCTCCTCGTTCTGCGCCAGAACGTTGATTCCCTCGTTGTCGTACCCAAGATGCTTGATCAGGTGGTGAAAGTCGTACCCCGAGCCATTGTGAAAAAACACAGGGATGAAGCGCGGGTCCCGGGCCATGCGGTTGCAGTCGTCGCACCAAGGACCAACATACCTACCGTTAAAGTGATCGTGGTGTCGGACTTTATGGTTTTTGGCAGTGTACTCCTCAACGCAGACAGGGCAAGCGATGGCCTCGTCGTGTCTACGTTGATCGTCGGGGGACAGTGGGAGCATAGACTTGGGGGTCAACAGCACCTTCCCTATCTCGTTGGCTTCCACAACCATCCTCTCGAGGAAGTGTTTGGCTGCGTCGGGACCACGGTACACGTAGGGCTCGGGGGCGATGTGCTGGTCTCGTCGCACCACAACGTAGGCATAACTCGAGGCCTCGTGGAGTTGGTAAGGGGTGGTGGAAGAAACTTCGGGATCGGGATCGCAAGTGGACAGGGGTTTGAGAAAAGCCTCGAAATCCGCGATGATGATAGCGGGGTGCTCCACCATGGCACCGTGCATGCGGAAACGCTCCACGGTGCCAGGTTTGGGCAAGACTACCACACCCGGCTTGTTGGCATTGCAATAAAGTTTGTGGTTAGCGAGCTTCTCGGCAGCGATGTTGGGACCTCGAACATGTTGGTAACTGCGTTGATCCTGTCCGTCGAATATTGACAAGCACCTGCGACACACCTCGACGTGGTGACTATCACTGCTCCGTTGGCTCGAAACAAGCCGAGAGAGGGAACGGATGAGGGTGTAATGGTGATGGGTCTCGTCCTTGATGAGCAGAAGATGAATTTCCTGCACACCATCGTCGTCTACGTCGCTCACCCGGATAGGGTACACCACATTTTCGTCGGTGAGGCCATAAACGTTGATGGCCAACCGAGGGTTGTGTGTACGGGTCTGGAACTTGCGAATATCCGAAAGCGCCACCGGGTAGTCGATCCCAGCCATCGCATCTTCCAGCTCTGGCTCGTAGGGTAGGTAGTGGTTAACTCGGTGTGGATGGTTTTTCCGGTCGACAGGGTGCAATGCTGCAAGCACACACCATATGAAGCACTTGGCGTCACTGTTCTGAATGTTCAGGACGGAATTTTTTTCCACTATCGCTTCTGGTAAGCGGACGTAGCTGGAGGCGGAGAGAGGCACAAACTTGCAAAGTTTGACGCGCAGTTCGTGAGGCTCCCCACACAGCGAACCCCCCGAGCCCTTGGCTTGATGTTCCTCCTGCTTTGCCACCAGCTCCTCGACAAACTTGTTGTAGATGACCTCTAGGTTTTTGGACATCCGCCATATGCAGCGTCTTCGCCTTGCTGTTGTGGCAGAAGCTGTAAATTTCATCAGACGGCTTCTTGTACCAGCAACGAAGCGATGCGTAGAATTTGGTGGAGTGCGTTGCAAGCACATCGCCGAGGATGGAAATAATTTGGGCTTGCACGTTCTCCAAAAAGCTACGCACGTCGCATGAGTCCTCCGAAGTAAGACGAAAGTCCTCTAACAAACGCTCGAAAGCAGACTGGTTCGCTTTCGCCACAGTTTTGATGCGTTTGGCGGATGGTGGCGAGTCGGCTTCCGCTTTCCTCTTGGTTGAGCTGGTCGACGGTTGAGCACCAGATGTATTTTTGCTTAGACAAATAAGCTTATGCTTCTTGGCATACGCAATTGTAATGTGTTTATTGCATCCGGAACATAGTTCGGTGGCAGCCAAATGCTTGCCTGGCACGCAGGTGCGACAATGTCTTGCAAAATGTTTGCTTGATATGGTTTTTTTGCACACGGGGCAACTTTTCATGGAGCGCATTTTTTCGGGGTATGTTTATTTATATGTGATCTGTTGGTGGTAGAGTGTTTACAAAACAAAAATGCCTTATGAGAAAAATTTTGTAAGCTAATTCTAATTGGTGTTAGTTTGAGGGGTTTATTTATATATGGGTAGTGTTGTCTTCCTCAAATATGTGCTTTAATCAACCCTATAAAAAAATAAAAAAATATATAAGAAAAATATGATTGTAGATAGAAAAAGCACAATAAATATTGTATGCATGTGTAATTCTATTTAGCTTATTTTTGCTAGACACGAATATTCTTCAGATTTTATTGCCTATTAGTATATTTTTCTACTATTCTAGTAGAGGTGTGAAACTATGAAAATGTTTTTGTTTATATATATTCTATTGTTTTGGCTGATATAATAGCAAATATATATATATAGCTATTTTGAAATTCTAAAACTTTCAGGTATACTTATTTTTACATGCGAACATACATCATAAAAAATTACACAATCGTATTTTTTTCCATACACACATTTTTTTTATTTTCAGAAAACAAAGTTATTTTCGATCTCCATTTTTTAAAATCAAACAATAAACATTATTTGTGTTTATAGTATTTGTCGGGCAATAGTAGATAAAACAAGAATAGGTTTTCTACGACCTATAGTTTTCGAGTTACAAAACAACTTAGAAATTACATCTTGAAATTTAAATTTAAAATAACTCGAAAACAGTAAGCACTAATCATTATGTTTCCAATAGGTTGCAGAGTACATTTAATTTTTTATCAAATATCATTAAAATTTTCGAATTAGAGTAAAAACTAAGCCGGCAAATCAAGTTTCTGAAAAAATAAAAAAAATGTCTGTATTTCCAAAACTTGAGGGGGTGGAATCGATTTTTTTTGCTAGTCGAATAGTTTTCGTCGAATCCTATCCAACAAACCTAAAATCATCATCCTAGCTCAATTAGGAGCCGAGAAAATCAATGTCTTGGAAAACATCTTAAGACAAATGTCTTAAGAAAATTTTCTTGACAGACCGGAAGTAACATCTTGAGATACCGGAAGTCGACTTTCTTAAAGATTAAGATATTTGTCTTAAGACGTTTTCCAAGACATTGATTTTCTCGACTCCTATGGGGCCTAGAACCATGTAACTTTGGTTTATGTATATACCAGTACTTGCCCGACCCTGTGGCCGAGTGGTTAGCACATCGCGTTGCGACGTCAAGGGTCCCGGGTTGAAATCCCGGTCGGGTATGGTTGTTTGTGAATATCTATTTTCATCAATTTCATCACTCATCCCCATCTTCGCAAATTAGCCAAGAGGCACAAAACGCAAAGTTAAAATAAACTAAATCAATCAATCAATCAATCATTAAGTTCCGTGTTGCAATCATGAAATTAAATTTTAATTAATTTTTTTTTCTATCCATCTCTCAAATCTATATAGCCTGTTCATATTTGGCATGTCGACCATTTTGTTTACGTAGCAAAAAAATCTCAAGCTATTTTTTTTTGCAAATGCTCGTTGTAGCCATAAGTATATTTGGATATAATTGCCGGATTTTATTTAACTTTAGGTTTAAAAATCAATAAGCGTGCATAAAAAAAACAACTAAATATTTTAAATAAATAAGATTCGAATAACTATGTACTTCCACTAGCCTTTGCGATGGCGCAGCGGTAGCATTGTAATCAAAAAATCTCGGGTTCGATACCCGCACAAGTGGTTCTTGAAACTGTAGGTCCAGTCCCGATTAGCCTTACTGTGCATAAAATAGACTTAAAACATCAAATCAATCAGTACTTCCACTAGCCTCTGCGATAGCACAGCAATAGCCTTGTAATCAAAAGTTCGTTACCCGCACAAGTGGTTCTTGAAACTGTAGGTCCAGTCCCGATTAGCCTTACTGTGCATAAAATGGACTTAAAACATCAAATCAATCAGTATTTCCACCAGCTTCTGCGATGGCGCAGCGATAACGTTGTTGTCTTGTAATCAAGAGTTCGATACCCGGTGGAGGCATAAGTGGTTTTTGAAACTGTAGGTCCAGTCCCGATTAACCTTACGTGTATAAAATAGACTTAAAAAAAACATCAACTCAATCAATCAATCAGTACTTCCATTAGATATTAAAAACACGCAACTCTCCTCCATTTTTTCTTGCGTTCCTCTAACAATTTAACACATTTATTTTTTGAAATATGCCCCGCACACATATTTCCTACCTACCAACAACCGCGCGCAGAAGAAAAAAAAATATTCCAGCTACCAAGATGCATGCTTCAAATATATAAAAGCAGAGGGAGACATGAAACATCTTCTATATTCTCTCTCTTTTTGCATGTTTTGTAAGTATATTTTCTTCCACAATACATAAGAGCTATTTGGTTTTCAAGAAGTTATACCTTCCTTTCACAATCTCTTATATCTGTTTGGCTAGTTTCAAAAATCAACTCACAAAAGCAAAACCATACTTATAAATCAAAGCCAAGTCATGCAAGCTAAGAAACAAAGTTACTTACTTTTGGAAAATACTGCAGAAATACTCTTCACTAACGTTCAAAATAAAAACAGAACTTTCTACACCAGTGCTTTAAGTTTTATACGGTTTTCTAATGAGGTCAAAAGTGAAATGTTAGCCAACGCAACGTGGACCAATAGAAATCCGAGACAATCTGCTCTAAAACATCCTTCCCCCACATTTCAGCCACATCATTTTGCGAGTTCGAAAATTCACAAGTTAACAACCTGCTGTACAGATAGCATCATGTGTATTGTATACGCCAGTAGGGCAGGAAGTTAACTCCCGTCGTCCCAAGGCCTATGTATTGTTGAATTTGTTAACTTCCTGCTGTACAGATAGCATCATGTGTATTGTATACGTCAGTAGGGCAGGAAGTTAACTCCCATTCTCCCAAGGCCTATGTATTGTTGAATTTGTGCCATTGCGTCAACATTGATAGCACACGCAGAGAGGAGAGGGAACAAAATTGCAGTTTTTTCTAGATGTTGCGACACAATACAGAAATAAAGAGAAGTACGTACGTGTGTGTGCATGTGCAGCACATTGTTCCCGCGAGAGAGGTTTGCAAAGCTCACGATATACATTGGCGCCCGGGACTTGGAAATAATGCGTATTCGCTCACCACTGTTGCCAGCTCTAGGTCTCTCTCTCTTCATCTTACAGCAATATTAGTATCTCTATTTTTTCTAGTTGTAGGTGGGTTGCCAACACACTCTAGTTAATAATGCTACATATTATACACGCACACGCACACACATACTGTGTTGCCATCCATCCATCCATCTCTCTCTTTTACGGCAGTATATATTTCTTGCCGGCTCTCCTTGCCCAGTGTATGTATGTTACGCCAGTATATAAATTGGCTAAGCCCTTGCCAAGTAAGAAAAAAAAAGCTGTAGGTAGGTGTTGGCAACACTGTCGGTTGTTTAACTCTTCCCTCTTTTTCCTCTCTCTTTTTTTTGAAAAAGGCTATGGCAAAAATACCAGTAGGTTGGCAAATTGCTTTATGCACTGTAAAGCAAGCCTCAAGCAGTATTGCCAGCTCCTTGCTTTAGGTTAGGTTAGACCAAAATAAAAACCTTGGTGACTTTTCGAGTAAGATGTTGGCAATACTGCAAGACAAGCCTCAAGCAGTATTGCCAGCTCCTTGCTTTAGGCTAGGTTAGACCAGAATAAAAACCTTGGTGATTTTTTCGAGTAAGATGTTGGCAACGCTGCAAGGCAAGCCTCAAGCAGTGTTGCCAGCTCCTTGCTTTAGGTTAGGTTAGACCAAAAAAACCTTGGTGATATTTTCAAGTAAGGTGTTGGCCACACTGCAAGAAAATAAGGCTAATGCCTTACGAGAGCAAACCATTAAAGCAAGCCTCAAGCAGTGTTGCCAGCTCCTTGCTTTAGGTTAGGTTAGACCAAAAAAAAACCTTGGTGATATTTTCGAGTGAGGAGTTGGCAACACTGCGAGAAAATAAGGCTCATGCCTTACGAGAGTAAACCATTAAGGCAAGCCTCACCGAGCCTCAAGCAGTGTTGCCAGCTTCTTGCTTTAGGTTAGGTTAGACCCAAAAACAAAAACCTTGGTGATTTTTTCGAGTGAGGAGTTGGCAACACTGCGAGAAAATGGGGCTCATGCCTTACGAGAGAAATCCATTAAGGCGAGCCCCACCGAGCCCCATTTTCGGGTGCAGAACCGGGTTGATCCTACTACTACAATTATTTGCATTTTAATGAAACATTTTGAATGCTACAAGAATATGTCGGTTTCACTAGTTGTTTATAGAAAACCATAATGGCCCGCCCGCGAGTATTAACTTGAACTGTTTATAACTTCTGAACAAATGATCCTAGAGAGCGTAATAAATTTGCATATTAATCAGCATGTTGCATGCTACAAGAATATATCGATTTCACTAGTTGTTGGTTGAGAACCATATTGGCCCGCCCGCGAAAATCAACTTGAACTGCTTATAACTCCTGAACAATTGATCGTAGAGAACACAATTATTTGCATTTTAATGAAACATGTTGAATGCTACAAGAATAAGTCGGTTTCACTAGTTGTTTTTAGAAAACCACTTTGGCCCGCCCGCCAAAACTAATTTCAACTCCTTATAACTTCTGAACAATTGATCGTAGAAAGCGTAATAATTTTGCATATTAAACAGCATGTTGCATGCTACAAGAATATATCGATTTCATTAGTTTTTGGTTGAGAACCATATTGGCCCGCCGCGAAAATCAACTTGAACTGCTTATAACTCCTGAACAATTGATCGTAAAGGACAAAATTATTTGCATTTTAATGAAACATGTTGAATGCTACAAGAATATCTCGGTTTCACTAGTTGTTTTTAGAAAACCATATTGGCCCGTCCGAGAGTATTAACTTGAACTGTTTATAACTTCTGAACAAATGATCCTAGAGAGCGTAATAAATTTGCATATTAATCAGAATGTTGCATGCTACAAGAATATATCGATTTCACTTGTTGTTGGTTGAGAACCATATTGGCCGGCCGCAAAAATCAACTTTAACTGCTTATAACTCCTGAACAATTGATCGTAAGCAACACAATTATTTGCATTTTACTGAAACATGTTGAATGCTACAAGAATATGTCAGTTTCACTAGTTGTTATTTGAGAACCATATTGGCCCGCCCGCGAGTATTAACTTGAACTGCTTATAACTTCTGAACAAATGATCGTAGAGAGCGTAAAATATTTGCATATTAATCAGCACGTTGCATGCTACAAGAATATATCGCTTTCACTAGTTGTTGGTTGAAAAACATACTGGCCCGCCCGCGAAAATCAATTTGAATTGCTTATAACTTCTGAACAATTGATCGTAGAGATCACAATTATTATCATTTCAATGAAACATGTTGTATGCTACAAGAATATGTCGGTTTCACTAGCTTTGTTTGAGAACCATTTCGGCCCGCCCGCCAAATCTAACTTCAACTCCTTATAACTTCTGAACAAATGATCGTAGAGAGCGTTATAATTTTGCATATTAATCAGCATGTTGCATGCTACAAGAATATATCTATTTCATTGGTTGTTGGTTAAGAACCATATTAGCCCCCCCGCGAAAATTAACTTGTACTGCTTATAACTTCTGAAAAATGATCTAAGAGAGCGCAATAAATTTGCATATTAATCAGCATGTTGCATGCTACAAGAATATATCGATTTCACTAGTTGTTGGTTGAGAACCATATTGGCCCGCCCCAGAAAATTGATTTGAACTGCTTATAACTTCTGAACAAATAATCGTAGAAAGCGTAATAATTTTTCATATTAATCAGCATGTTGCATGCTACAAGAATATATCGATTTCACTAGTTATCGTTTGAGAAATATATTGGCCTGGCCGCGAAAATTAACTTGAACTGCTTATAACTTCTGAACAATTGATCGTAGATCACTCAATTATTTGCATTTTAATGAAACATGTTGTATGCTACAAGATTATGTCGGTTTCACTAGTTATTGTTTGAGAACCATTTTGTCCCGCCCGCCAAAACTAACTTCAACTCCTTATAACTTCTGAACAAATGATCGTAGAGAGCGTAATAATTTTGCATATTAATCAGAATGTTGCATGCTACAAGAATATGTCGATTTCATTGGTTGTTTGTTGAGAACCCTATTGGCCCGCCCGCGAAAATCAACTTGAACTGCTTATAACTCCTGAACAATTGATCGTAGAGACCACAATTAATTGCATTTTAATCAAACATGTTGTATGCAACAAGAATATGTCGGTTTCACTAGTTGTTTTAAGAAACCCATATTGGCCCGCCCGCGAATATTAACTTGAACTGTTTATAACTTCTGATCAAATGATAATAGAGGGCGTAAAAAAATTTGCATATTAATCAGCATGTTGCATGCTACAAGAATATATCGATTTCACTAGTTGTTGGTTGAAAAACATATTGGCCCTCCCGCGAAAATCAATTTGAACTGCTTATAACTTCTGAACAATTGATCGTAGAGATCACAATTATCTGCATTTTAATCTAACATGTTGTATGCTACAAGAATATGTCAGTTTCACTAGTTATTGTTTGAGAACCATATTGGCCCGCCCGCGAGTATTAAATTGAACTGCTTAAAAGTTGTGAACAAATGATCGTAGAAAGCTCGATTGTTTTGCATATTAATAAACATGTAGCTAGCTACAAGAATATATATATTTCACTAGTTATTGTTTGAGAACCATGTTGTTCCCACCCGCGAAAACTAATTCAACTGCTTACAATTTCTGAACAAATGATCGTAGAGAACACAATTATTTGCATTTTAATGAAACATGTTGTATGCTACAAGAATATGTCGGTTTTACTATTTGTTTTTTTAGAACCATATTGTCCAGCCCGCGAGTATTGACTTTTTCTGCTTAAAACGTCTGAACAAATGATCGTAGTGAGCGTAATAGTTTTGCATATTAATCAGCATGTTGCATGCTACAAGAATATATCCATTTCACTAGTTGTTGGTTGAGAACCATATTGGAGCGCCCTCGAAAATTAACTTGAACGGCTTATAACTTCTGAACGATTGATCGTAGAGAACACAATTATTTGCATTTCAATCAAACATGTTGTATGCTACAAGAATATGTCGGTTTCACTTGTTATTGTTTGAGAACCATTTTGGCCCTCCCGCCAAAACTAACTTCAACTCCTTATAACTTCTGAACAATTGATCGTAGAGAGCGTAATAATTTTGCTTATTAATCAGCATGTTGCATGCTACAAGTATATATCGATTTCATTAGTTGTTGGTTGAGAACCATATTGGCCCGCCCGCGAAAATTAACTTGAACTGATAATAACTTCTGAACAATTGATCGTAGCGAACACAATTATTTGCATTTTAATGGAACATGTTGAATGCTTCAAGAATATGTCGGTTTCACTAGTTGTTGTTTGAGAACCATATTGGCCCGCCCGCAAGTATTAAATTTAACTGCTTATAACTTCTGAACAAATGATCTTAGAGAGCGTAATAAAGTTGCATATTAATCAGCATGTTGCATGCTACAAGAATATATCGATTTCACTAGTTGTTGGTTGAGAACCATATTGGCCCACCCGCGAAAATTAATTTGAACTGCTTATAACTTCTGAAAAAATAATCGTAGAAAGCGTAATAATTTAGCATATTAACCAGCATGTTGCATGCTACAAGAATATATCGATTTCACTAGTTGTTGTTTGAGAACGATATTGGCCTGCCCGCGAAAATTAACTTGAACTGCTTATAACTTCTGAACAATTGATCGTAGAAAACACATTTATTTGCATTTCAATCAAACATGTTGTATGCTACAAGAATATGTTGGTTTCACAAGTTATTGTTTGAGAACCATTTTGGCCCGACCGCCAAAACTAATTTCAACTTCTTATAACTTCTGAACAAATGATCGTAGAGAGCGTAATAATTTTGCATATTAATCAGAATGTTGCATGCTACAAGAATATATCGATTTCATTGGTTGTTGGTTGAGAACCATATTCGCCCGCCCGCGAAAATCAATTTGAACTGCTTATAACTCCTGAACAATTGATCGTAGAGACCACAATTAATAGCATTTTAATCAAACATGTTGTATGCAACACGAATATGTCGGTTTCACTAGTTGTTTTTAGAAAACCATATTGGCCCGAACGCGGGTATTAATTTGAACTCTTTATGACTTCTGAACAAATGATCCTAGAGAGCGTAATAAATTTGCATATTAATCAGCATGTTGCATACTGCAAGAATATATCGATTTCACTAGTTGTTGGTTGAGAACCATATTGGCCCGCCCCTGAAAATCAACTTGAACTGCTTATAACTCCTGAAAAATTGATCGTAGAGAACACAATTATTTGCATTTTAATGAAACATGTTGAATGCTACAAGAATATGTCGGTTTCACTAGTTGTTTTTAGAAAACCATATTGGCCCGCCCGCGAGTATTAAATTGAACTGTTTATAACTTCGGAACAAATGATCCTAGAGAGCGTAATAAATTTTCATATAAATCAGCATGTTTCATGCTACAAGAATATGTCGGTTTCACTAGTTGCTTTTAGAAAACCATATTGGCCCGACGGCGAACATCAACTTGAACTGCTTATAACTTCTGAACAATTGATCGTAGAGAACACAATTATTTGCATTTTAATGAAACATGTTGAATGCTACAAGAATATGTCGGTTTCACTAGTTGTTTTTAGAAAACCATATTGGCCCGCCCGCCAAAACTAACTTCAACTCCTGATAACTTCTGAACAATTGATCGTAGAAAGCATAATAATTTTGCATATTACTCAGCTTGTTGCATGCTACAAGAATATATCGATTTCATTAGTTGTTGGTTGAGAACAATATTGGCCCGCCCGCGAAAATCAACTTGAACTGCTTATAACTCCTGAACAATTGATCGTAGAGCACACAATTATTTGCATTTTAATGAAACATGTTGAATGCTACAAGAATATGTCGGTTTCACTAGTTGTTTTTAGAAAACCATATTGGCCCGTCCGAGAGTATTAACTTGAACTGTTTATAACTTCTGAACAAATGATCCTAGAGAGCATAATAAATTTTAATATTAATCAGCATGTTGCATGCTACAAGATTATATCGATTTCACTAGTTTTTGGTTGAGAACCATATTGGCCCGCCCGCGAAAGTCAACTTGAACTGCTTATAACTTCTGAACAATTGATCGTAGAGATCACAATTATTTGCATTTTAATCTAACATGTTGTATGCTACAAGAATATGTCAGTTTCACTAGTTATTGTTTGAGAACCATATTGGCCCGCCCGCGAGTATTAAATTGAACTGCTTATAAGTTCTGAGCAAATGATCGTAGAAAGCTCGATTGTTTTGCATATTAATAAACATGTAGCTAGCTACAAGAATATATAGATTTCACTAGTTATTTTTTGAGAACCATGTTGGCCCACCCGCGAAAACTAATTCAACTGCTTACAATTTCTGAACAAATGATCGTAGAGAACACAATTATATGCATTTTAATGAAACATGTTGTATGCTACAAGAATATGTCGGTTTTACTATTTGTTTTTTTAAAACCATATTGGCTCGCCCGCGAGTATTGACTTGTTCTGCTTATAACTTCTCAAAAAATGATCGTAGTGAACGTAATAATTTTGCATATTAATCAGCATGTTGCATGCTACAAGAATATATCCATTTCACTAGTTATTATTTGAGAACCATTTTGTCCCGCCCGCCAAAACTAACTTCAACTCCTTATAACTTCTGAACAAATAATCGTAGAGAGCTTAATAATTTTGCATATTAATCAGCATGTTGTGCTACAAGAATATATCGATTTCATTAGTTGTTGGTTGAGAACCATATTGGCCCGCCCGCGAAAATTAATTTGAACTGCTTATAACTTCTGAACAAGTAATCGTAGAAAGCGTAATAATTTTGCATATTAATCAGCATGTTGCATGTTACAAGAATATATCGATTTCACTAGTTGTTGTTTTAGAAATATATTGGCCTGCCCGCGAAAATTAACGTGAACTGCATATAACTTCTGAACAACTGATCGTAGAGCACAAAATTATTTGCATTTTAATGAAACATTTTGAATGCTACAAGAATATGTCGGTTTCACTAGTTGTTTATAGAAAACCATATTGGCCCGCCAGCGAGTATTAATTTGAACTGTTTATAACTTCTGAACAAATGATCCTAGAGAGCGTAATAAATTTGCATATTAATCAGCATGTTGCATGCTACAAGAATATATCGATTTCACTAGTTGTTGGTTGAGAACCATATTGGCCCGCCCGCGAAAATCAACTTGAACTGCTTATAACTACTGAACAATTGATCGTAGAGCACACAATTATTTGCATTTTAATGAAACATGTTGAATGCTACAAGAATATGTCGGTTTCACTAGTTGTTTTTAGAAATCCATATTGGCCCGTCCGAGAGTATTAACTTGAACTGTTTATAACTTCTGAACAAATGATCCTAGAGAGCATAATAAATTTGCATATTAAACAGCATGTTGCATGCTACAAGAATATATCGATTTCACTAGTTGTTTTTAGAAAACCATATTGGCCCGCCCTCGGATATTAACTTGAACTCTTTATGACTTCTGAACAAATGATCCTAGAGAGCGTAATAAATTTCCATATTAATCAGCATGTTGCATGCTACAAGAATATATCGATTTCACTAGTTGTTTTTAGAAAACCATATTGGCCCGCCCGCGGGTATTAACTTGAACTCTTTATGACTTCTGAACAAATGATCCTAGAGAGAGTAATAAATTTGCATATTAATCAGCATGTTGCATGCTACAAGAATATTTCGATTTCACTAATTGTTGGTTGAGAACCATATTGGCCCGCCCCTGAAAATCAACTTGAACTGCTTATAACTCCTGAAAAATTGATCGTAGAGAACACAATTATTTGCATTTTAATGAAACATGTTGAATGCTACAAGAATATGTCGGTTTCACTAGTGTTTTTTAGAAAACCATATTTACCCGCCCGCGAGTATTAACTTGAACTGTTTATAACTTCGGAACAAATGATCCTAGAGAGCGTAATAAATTTGCATATAAATCAGCATGCTTCATGCTACAAGAATATGTCGGTTTCACTAGTTGCTTTTAGAAAACCATATTGGCCCGACGGCGAAAATCAACTTGAACTGCTTATAACTTCTGAACAATTGATCGTAGAGAACACAATTATTTGCATTTTAATGAAACATGTTGAATGCTACAAGAATATGTCGGTTTCACTAATTGTTTTTAGAAAACCATATTGGCCCGCCCGCCAAAACTAACTTCAACTCCTGATAACTTCTGAACAATTTATCGTAGAAAGCGTAATAATTTTGCATATTACTCAGCATGTTGCACGCTACAAGAATATATCGATTTCATTAGTTGTTTTTAGAAAACCATATTGGCCCGTCCGAGAGTATTAACTTGAACTGTTTATAACTTCTGAACAAATGATCCTAGAGAGCGTAATAAATTTGCATATTAATCAGCATGTTGCATGCTACAAGAATATATCGATTTCATTAGTTTTTGGTTGAGAACCATATTGGCCCGCACGCGAAAATCAACTTGAACTTGTTATAACTCCTGAACAATTGATTTTAGAGACCACAATTAATAGCATTTTAGTCAAACATGTTGTATGCAACAAGAATATGTGGGTTTCACTAGTTGTTTTAAGAAACCCATATTGGCCCACCCGCGAATATTAACTTGAACTGTTTATAACTTCTGAACAAATGATCGTAGAGAGCGTAATAAATTTGCATATTAATCAGCATGTTGCATGCTACAAGAATATATCGATTTCACTAGTTTTTGTTTGAGAACCATATTGGCCCGCCCGCGAAAGTCAACTTGAACTGCTTATAACTTCTGAACAATTGATCGTAGAGAACACAATTATTTGCATTTTAATGAAACATGTTGAATGCTACAAGAATATGTCGGTTTCACTAGTTGTTATTTGAGAACAATATTGGCCCGTCCGCGAGTATTAACTTGAACTGCTTACAACTTCTGAACAAATGATCGTAGAGAGCGTAAAAAATTTGCATATTAATCAGCATGTTGCATGCTACAAGAATATATCGATTTCACTAGCTGTTGGTTAAAAAACATATTGGCTCGCCCGCGAAAATCAAGTTGAACTGCTTATAACTTCTGAACAATTGATCGTAGAGATCACAATTATTTGCATTTTAATCTAACATGTTGTATGCTACAAGAATATGTCGGTTTCACTAGTTATTGTTTGAGAACCATATTGGCCCGTCCGCGAGTATTAACTTGAACTGCTTAAAACGTCTGAACAAATGATCGTAGTGAGCGTAATAGTTTGCATATTAATCAGCATGTTGCATGCTACAAGAATATATCCATTTCACTAGTTGTTGGTTGAGAACCATATTGGCCCGCCCTCGAAAATTAACTTGAACTGCTTATAACTTCTGAATTATTGATCGTAGAGAACACAATTTTTTGCATTTCAATCAAACATGTTGTATGCTACAAGAATATGTCGGTTTCACTTGTTATTGTTTGAGGACCATTTTGGCCCGCCCGCCAAAACTAACTTTAACTCCTTATAACTTCTGAACAATTGATCTTAGAGAGCGTAATAATTTTGCTTATTAATCTGAATGTTGCATGCTACAAGAATATATCGATTTCACTAGTTGTTGGTTGAGAACCATATTGGCCCGCCCGCGAAAATTATTTGAACTGCTTATAACGTCTGAAAAAATAATCGTAGAAAGCGTAATAATTTAGCATATTAACCAGCATGTTGCATGCTACAAGAATATATCGATTTCACTAGTTGTTGGTTGAGAACCATATTGGCCCGCCCTCGAAAATTAACTTGAACTGCTTATAACTTCTGAACGATTGATCGTAGAGAACACAATTATTTGCATTTCAATCAAACATGTTGTATGCTACAAGAATATGTTGGTTTCACAAGTTATTGTTTGAGAACCATTTTGGCCCGACCGCCAAAACTAATTTCAACTTCTTATAACTTCTGAACAAATGATCGTAGAGAGCGTAATAATTTTGCATATTAATCAGCATGTTGCATGCTACAAGAATATATCGATTTCATTGGTTGTTGGTTGAGAACCATATTGGCCCGCCCGCGAAAATCAACTTGAACTGCTTATAACTCCTGAACAATTGATCGTAGAGACCACAATTAATAGCATTTTAATCAAACATGTTGTATGCAACACGAATATGTCGGTTTCACTAGTTGTTTTTAGAAAACCATATTGGCCCGCCCGCGAGTATTAACTTGAACTGTTTATAACTTCTGAACAAATGATCCTAGAGAGCGTAATAAATTTGCCTATTAATCAGCATGTTGCATGCTACAAGTATATATCGATTTCACTAGTTGTTGGTTGAAAAACATATTGGCCCGCCCGCGTAAATCAACTTGAACTGCTTATAACTTCTGAACAATTGATCGTAGAGATCACAATTATTTGCATTTTAATCTAACATGTTGTATGCTACATGAATATGTCAGTTTCACTAGTTATTGTTTGAGAACCATATTGGCCCGCCCGCCAGTATTAAATTTAACTGCTTATAAGTTCTGAGCAAATGATCGTAGAAAGCTCGATTGTTTTGCATATTAATAAACATGTAGCTAGCTACAAGAATATATAGATTTCACTAGTTATTTTTTGAGAACCATGTTGGCCCACCCGCGAAAACTAACTTCAACTCCTTATAACTTCTGAACAATTGATCGTAGAGAGCGTAATAATTTTGCTTATTAATCTGAATGTTGCATGCTACAAGAATATATCGATTTCACTAGTTGTTGGTTGAGAACCATATTGGCCCGCCCGCGAAAATTATTTGAACTGCTTATAACTTCTGAAAAAATAATCGTAGAAAGCGTAATATTTTAGCATATTAACCAGCATGTTGCATGCTACAAGAATATATCGATTTCACTAGTTGTTGGTTGAGAACCATATTGGCCCGCCCTCGAAAATCAACTTGAACTGCTTATAACTCCTGAACAATTGATCGTAGAGAACACAATTATTTGCATTTTAATGAAACATTTTGAATGCTACAAGAATATGTCGGTTTCACTCGTTGTTTATAGAAAACCATATTGGCCCGCCCGCGAGTATTAACTTGAACTGTTTATAACTTCTGAACAAATGATCCTAGGGAGCGTAAAAAATTTGCATATTAATCAGCATGTTGAATGCTACAAGAATATGTCGGTTTCACTAGTTGTTTTTAGAAAACCACTTTGGCCCGCCCGCCGAAACTAATTTCAACTCCTTATAACTTCTGAACAATTGATCGTAGAAAGCGTAATAATTTTGCATATTAAACAGCATGTTGCATGCTACAAGAATATATCGATTTCATTAGTTTCTAGTTGAGAACCATATTGGCCCGCCCGCGAAAATCAACTTGATCTGCTTATAACTCCTGAACAATTGATCGTAAAGCACACAATTATTTGCATTTTAATTAAACATGTTGAATGCTACAAGAATACATCGGTTTCACTAGTTGTTTTTAGAAAACCATATTGGCCCGTCCGAGAGTATTAACTTGAACTGTTTATAACTTCTGAACAAATGATAATAGAGAGCGTAATAAATTTGCATATTAATCAGCATGTTGCATGCTACAAGAATATATCGATTTCACTTGTTTTTGGTTGAGAACCATATTCGCCGGCCGCAAAAATCAACTTGAACTGCTTATAACTCCTGAACAATTGATCGTAGAGAACACAATTATTTGCATTTTAATGAAACATGTTGAATGCTACAAGAATATGTCGGTTTCACTAGTTGTTTTTAGAAAACCACATTGGCCCGCCCGCCGAAACAAATTTCAACTCCTTATAACTTCTGAACAATTGATCGTAGAAAGCGTAATAATTTTGCATATTAAACAGCATGTTGCATGCTACAAGAATATATCGATTTCATTAGTTTTTAGTTGAGAACCATATTGGCCCGCCCGCGAAAATTAACTTGAACTGCTTATAGCTTCTGAACAATTGATCGTAGAGCACACAATTATTTGCATTTCAATCAAACATGTTGTATGCTACAAGATTATGTCGGTTTCACTAGTTATTGTTTGAGAACCATTTTGTCCCGCCCGCCAAAACTAACTTCAACTCCTTATAACTTCTGAACAAATGATCGTAGAAAGCGTAATAATTTTGCATATTAATCAGAATGTTGCATGCTACAAGAATATGTCGATTTCATTGGTTGTTTGTTGAGAACCATATTGGCCCGCCCGCGAAAATCAACTTGAACTGCTTATAACTCCTGAACAATTGATCGTAGAGACCACAATTAATTGCATTTTAATCAAACATGTTGTACGCAACAAGAATATGTCGGTTTCACTAGTTGTTTTAAGAAACCCATATTGGCCCGCCCGCGAGTATTAAATTGAACTGTTTATAACTTCTGAACAAATGATAATAGAGAGCGTAAAAAATTTGCATATTAATCAGCATGTTGCATGCTACAAGAATATATCGATTTCACTTGTTGTTGGTTGAGAACCATATTCGCCGGCCGCAAAAATCAACTTGAACTGCTTATAACTTCAGCAAATGATCGTAGAAAGCTCGATTGTTTTGCATATTAATAAACATGTAGCTAGCTACAAGAATATATAGATTTCACTAGTTATTGTTTGAGAACCATGTTGGCCCACCCGCGAAAACTAATTCAACTGCTTACAATTTCTGAACAAATGATCGTAGAGAACACAATTATTTGCATTTTAATGAAACATGTTGTATGCTACAAGAATATGTCGGTTTTAGTATTTGTTTTCTTCGAACCATATTGGCCCGCCCGCGAGTATTGACTTTTTCTGCTTAAAACGTCTGAACAAATGATCGTAGTGAGCGTAATAGTTTTGCATATTAATCAGCATGTTGCATGTTACAAGAATATATCGATTTCACTTGTTGTTGGTTGAGAACCATATTGGCCCGCCCTCGAAAATTAACTTGAACTGCTTATAACTTCTGAACAATTGATCGTAGAGAACACAATTATTTGCCTTTCAATCAAACATGTTGTATGCTACAAGAATATGTGGGTTTCACTCGTTATTGTTTGAGAACCATTTTGGCCCGCCCTCCAAAACTAAATTCAACTCCTTATAACTTCTGAACAAATGATCGTAGAGAGCGTAATAATTTTGCTTATTAATCAGCATGTTGCATGCTACAAGAATATATCGATTTCATTAGTTGTTGGTTGAGAACCATATTGGCCCGCCCGCGAAAATTAACTTGAACTGATAATAACTTCTGAACAATTGATCGTAGCGAAAACAATTATTTGCATTTTAATGAAACATGTTGAATGCTTCAAGAATATGTCGGTTTCACTAGTTGTTGTTTGAGAACCATATTGGCCCGCCCGCGAATATTAAATTGAACTGCTTATAACTTCTGAAAAATGTTCTTAGAGAGCGTAATAAAGTTGCATATTAATCAGCATGATGCATGCTACAAGAATATATCGATTTCACTAGTTCTTGGTTGAGAACCATATTGGCCCGCCCGCGAAAATTAATTTGAACTGCTTATAACTTCTGAACAAATAATCGTAGAAAGCGTAATAATTTTGCATATTAATCAGCATGTTGCATGCTACAAGAATATATCGATTTCACTAGTTGTTGTTTGAGAAATATATTGGGCTGCCCCGAAAATTAACTTGAACTGCGTATAACTTCTAAACAATTGATCGTAGAGCACACAATTATTTGCATTTCAATCAAACATGTATGCTACAAGAATATGTCGGTTTCACTAGTTATTTTTTGAGAATCATTTTGGCCCGCCCGCCAAAACTAATTTCAACTTCTTATAACTTCTGAACAAATGATCGTAGAGAGAGTAATAATTTTGCATATTAATCAGCATGTTGCATGCTACAAGAATATATCGATTTCATTGGTTGTTGATTGAGAACCATATTGGCCCGCTAGCGAAAATCAATTTGAACTGCTTATAACTCCTGAACAATTGATCGTAGAGACCACAATTAATAGCATTTTAATCTGAATGTTGCATGCTACAAGAATATATCGATTTCACTAGTTGTTGGTTGAGAACCATATTGGCCCGCCCGCGAAAATTATTTGAACTGCTTATAACTTCTGAAAAAATAATCGTAGAAAGCGTAATAATTTAGCATATTAACCAGCATGTTGCATGCTACAAGAAACATATCGATTTCACTAGTTGTTGGTTGAGAACCATATTGGCCCGCCCTCGAAAATCAACTTGAACTGCTTATAACTCCTGAAAAATTGATCGTAGAGAACACAATTATTTGCATTTTAATGTAACATTTTGAATGCTACAAGAATATGTCGGTTTCACTAGTTGTTTATAGAAAACCATATTGGCCCGCCCGCGAGTATTAACTTGAACTGTTTATAACTTCTGAACAAATGATCCTAGGGAGCGTAAAAAATTTGCATATTAATCAGCATGTTGAATGCTACAAGAATATGTCGGTTTCACTAGTTGTTTTTAGAAAACCACTTTGGCCCGCCCGCCGAAACTAATTTCAACTCCTTATAACTTCTGAACAATTGATCGTAGAAAGCGTAATAATTTTGCATATTAAACAGCATGTTGCATGCTACAAGAATATATCGATTTCATTAGTTTCTAGTTGAGAACCATATTGGCCCGCCCGCGAAAATCAACTTGATCTGCTTATAACTCCTGAACAATTGATCGTAAAGCACACAATTATTTGCATTTTAATTAAACATGTTGAATGCTACAAGAATATATCGGTTTCACTAGTTGTTTTTAGAAAACCATATTGGCCCGTCCGAGAGTATTAACTTGAACTGTTTATAACTTCTGAACAAATGATAATAGAGAGCGTAATAAATTTGCATATTAATCAGCATGTTGCATGCTACAAGAATATATCGATTTCACTTGTTGTTGGTTGAGAACCATATTCGCCGGCCACAAAAATCAACTTGAACTGCTTATAACTCCTGAACAATTGATCGTAGAGAACACAATTATTTGCATTTTAATGAAACATGTTGAATGCTACAAGAATATGTCGGTTTCACTAGTTGTTTTTAGAAAACCACATTGGCCCGCCCGCCGAAACAAATTTCAACTCCTTATAACTTCTGAACAATTGATCGTAGAAAGCGTAATAATTTTGCATATTAAACAGCATGTTGCATGCTACAAGAATATATCGATTTCATTAGTTTTTAGTTGAGAACCATATTGGCCCGCCCGCGAAAATTAACTTGAACTGCTTATAACTTCTGAACAATTGATCGTAGAGCACACAATTATTTGCATTTCAATCAAACATGTTGTATGCTACAAGATTATGTCGGTTTCACTAGTTATTGTTTGAGAACCATTTTGTCCCGCCCGCCAAAACTAACTTCAAATCCTTATAACTTCTGAACAAATGATCGTAGAAAGCGTAATAATTTTGCATATTAATCAGAATGTTGCATGCTACAAGAATATGTCGATTTCATTGGTTGTTTGTTGAGAACCATATTGGCCCGCCCGCGAAAATCAACTTGAACTGCTCATAACTCCTGAACAATTGATCGTAGAGACCACAATTAATTGCATTTTAATCAAACATGTTGTATGCAACAAGAATATGTCGGTTTCACTAGTTGTTTTAAGAAACCCATATTGGCCCGCCCGCGAGTATTAAATTGAACTGTTTATAACTTCTGAACAAATGATAATAGAGAGCGTAAAAAATTTGCATATTAATCAGCATGTTGCATGCTACAAGAATATATCGATTTCACTTGTTGTTGGTTGAGAACCATATTCGCCGGCCGCAAAAATCAACTTGAACTGCTTATAACTTCAGCAAATGATCGTAGAAAGCTCGATTGTTTTGCATATTAATAAACATGTAGCTAGCAACAAGAATATATAGATTTCACTAGTTATTGTTTGAGAACCATGTTGGCCCACCCGCGAAAACTAATTCAACTGCTTACAATTTCTGAACAAATGATCGTAGAGAACACAATTATTTGCATTTTAATGAAACATGTTGTATGCTACAAGAATATGTCGGTTTTAGTATTTGTTTTTTTCGAACCATATTGGCCCGCCCGCGAGTATTGACTTTTTCTGCTTAAAACGTCTGAACAAATGATCGTAGTGAGCGTAATAGTTTTGCATATTAATCAGCATGTTGCATGCTACAAGAATATATCGATTTCACTAGTTGTTGGTTGAGAACCATATTGGTCCGCCCTCGAAAATTAACTTGAACTGCTTATAACTTCTGAACAATTGATCGTAGAGAACACAATTATTTGCCTTTCAATCAAACATGTTGTATGCTACAAGAATATGTGGGTTTCACTCGTTATTGTTTGAGAACCATTTTGGCCCGCCCTCCAAAACTAAATTCAACTCCTTATAACTTCTGAACAAATGATCGTAGAGAGCGTAATAATTTTGCTTATTAATCAGCATGTTGCATGCTACAAGAATATATCGATTTCATTAGTTGTTGGTTGAGAACCATATTGGCCCGCCCGCGAAAATTAACTTGAACTGATAATAACTTCTGAACAATTGATCGTAGCGAAAACAATTATTTGCATTTTAATGAAACATGTTGAATGCTTCAAGAATATGTCGGTTTCACTAGTTGTTGTTTGAGAACCATATTGGCCCGCCCGCGAATATTAAATTGAACTGCTTATAACTTCTGAAAAATGTTCTTAGAGAGCGTAATAAAGTTGCATATTAATCAGCATGATGCATGCTACAAGAATATATCGATTTCACTAGTTCTTGGTTGAGAACCATATTGGCCCGCCCGCGAAAATTAATTTGAACTGCTTATAACTTCTGAACAAATAATCGTAGAAAGCGTAATAATTTTGCATATTAATCAGCATGTTGCATGCTACAAGAATATATCGATTTCACTAGTTGTTGTTTGAGAAATATATTGGGCTGCCCCGAAAATTAACTTGAACTGCTTATAACTTCTAAACAATTGATCGTAGAGCACACAATTATTTGCATTTCAATCAAACATGTATGCTACAAGAATATGTCGGTTTCACTAGTTATTTTTTGAGAATCATTTTGGCCCGCCCGCCAAAACTAATTTCAACTTCTTATAACTTCTGAACAAATGATCGTAGAGAGAGTAATAATTTTGCATATTAATCAGCATGTTGCATGCTACAAGAATATATCGATTTCGTTGGTTGTTGATTGAGAACCATATTGGCCCGCTAGCGAAAATCAATTTGAACTGCTTATAACTCCTGAACAATTGATCGTAGAGACCACAATTAATAGCATTTTAATCAAACATGTTGTATGCAACAAGAATATGTCGGTTTCACTAGTTGTTGGTTGAGAACCATATTGGCCCGCCCGCGGGTATTAACTTGAATTCTTTATGACTTCTGAACAAATGATCCTAGAGAGCGTAATAAATTTGCATATTAATCAGCATGTTGCACGCTACAAGATTATATCGATTTCACTAGCTGTTTTTAGAAAACCTTATTGGCCCGCCCGCGGGTATTAACTTGAACTCTTTATGACTTCTGAACAAATGATAATAGAGAGCGTAAAAAATTTGCATATTAATCAGCATGTTGCGTGCTACAAGAATATATCTATTTCATTGATTGTTGGTTAAGAACCATATTAGCCCGCCCGCGAAAATTAACTTGTACTGCTTATAAATTCTGAACAAATGATCTAAGAGAGCGTAATAAATTTGCATATTAATCAGCATGTTGCATGCTACAAGAATATATCGATTTCACTAGTTGTTGGTTGAGAACCATATTAGCCCGCGCGCGAAAATCAACTTGAACTGCTTATAACTCCTGAACAATTGATCATAGAGACCACAATTATTTGCATTTTAATGAAACATGTTGAATGCAACAAGAATATATCGGTTTCACTAGTTGTTTTAAGAAACCCATATTGGCCCGCCCGCGAGTATTAACTTGAACTGTTTATAACTTCTGAACAAATGATAATAGAGAGCGTAAAAAATTTGCATTTTAATCAGCATGTTGCGTGCTACAAGAATATATCGATTTCACTAGTTTTTGGTTGAAAAACATATTGGCCCTCCCGCGAAAATCAATTTGAACTGCTTATAACTTCTGAATAATTGATCGTAGAGATCACAATTATCTGCATTTTAATCTAACATGTTGTATGCTACAAGAATATGTCAGTTTCACTAGTTATTTTTTGAGAACCATATTGGCCCGCCCGCGAGTATTAAATTGAACTGCTTGAAAGTTGTGAACAAATGATCGTAGAAAGCTCGATTGTTTTTCATATTAATAAACATGTAGCTAGCTACAAGAATATATAGATTTCACTAGTTATTGTTTGAGAACCATGTTGGCCCACCCGCGAAAACTAATTCAACTGCTTACAATTTCTGAACAAATGATCGTAGAGAACACAATTATTTGCATTTTAATGAAACATGTTGTATGCTACAAGAATATGTCGGTTTTACTATTTGTTTTTTTAGAACCATATTGGCCAGCCCGCGAGTATTGACTTTTTCTGCTTAAAACGTCTGAACAAATGATCGTAGTGAGCGTAATAGTTTTGCATATTAATCAGCATGTTGCATGCTACAAGAATATATCCATTTCACTAGTTGTTGGTTGAGAACCATATTGGAGCGCCATCGAAAATTAACTTGAACTGCTTATAACTTCTGAACGATTGATCGTAGAGAACACAATTATTTGCATTTCAATCAAACATGTTGTATGCTACAAGAATATGTCGGTTTCACTTGTTATTGTTTGAGAACCATTTTGGCCCGCAGCCAAAACTAACTTCAACTCTTTATAACTTCTGAACAATTGATCGTAGAGAGCGTAATAAATTTGCTTATTAATCAGCATGTTGCATGCTACAAGTATATATCGATTTCATTAGTTGTTGGTTGAGAACCATATTGGCCCGCCCGCGAAAATTAACTTGAACTGATAATAACTTCTGAACAATTGATCGTAGCGAACACAATTATTAGCATTTTAATGAAACATGTTGAATGCTTCAAGAATATGTCGGTTTCACTAGTTGTTTGAGAACCATATTGGCCCGCCCGCAAGTATTAAATTTAACTGCTTATAACTTCTGAACAAATGATCTTAGAGAGCGTAATAAAGTTGCATATTAATCAGCAAGTTGCATGCTACAAGAATATATCGATTTCACTAGTTGTTGGTTGAGAACCATATTGGCCCGCCCGCGAAAATTAATTTGAACTGCTTATAACTTCTGAAAAAATAATCGTAGAAAGCGTAATAATTTAGCATATTAACCAGCATGTTGCATGCTACAAGAATATATCGATTTCACTAGTTGTTGTTTGAGAACGATATTGGCCTGCCCGCGAAAATTAACTTGAACGGCTTATAACTTCTGAACAATTGATCGTAGAACACACAATTATTTGCATTTCAATAAAACATGTTGTATGCTTCAAGAATATGTTGGTTTCACAAGTTATTGTTTGAGAACCATTTTGGCCCGACCGCCAAAACTAATTTCAACTTGTTATAACTTCTGAACAAATGATCGTATAGAGCGTAATAATTTTGCATATTAATCAGCATGTTGCATGCTACAAGAATATATCGATTTCATTGGTTGTTGGTTGAAAAACATATTGGCCCGCCCGCGTAAATCAACTTGAACTGCTTATAACTTCTGAACAATTGATCGTAGAGAGCGTAATAAATTTGCCTATTAATCAGCATGTTGCATGCTACAAGTATATATCGATTTCACTAGTTGTTGGTTGAAAAACATATTGGCCCGCCCGCGTAAATCAACTTGAACTGCTTATAACTTCTGAACAATTGATCGTAGAGATCACAATTATTTGCATTTTAATCTAACATGTTGTATGCTACATGAATATGTCAGTTTCACTAGTTATTGTTTGAGAACCATATTGGCCCGCCCGCGAGTATTAAATTTAACTGCTTATAAGTTCTGAGCAAATGATCGTAGAAAGCTCGATTGTTTTGCATATTAATAAACATGTAGCTAGCTACAAGAATATATAGATTTCACTAGTTATTTTTTGAGAACCATGTTGGCCCACCCGCGAAAACTAATTCAACTGCTTACAATTTCTGAACAAATGATCGTAGAGAACACAATTATTTGCATTTTAATGAAACATGTTGTATGCTACAAGAATATGTCGGTTTTACTATTTGTTTTTTTAGAACCATATTGGCTCGCCCGCGAGTATTGACTTGTTCTGCTTATAACTTCTCAGCAAATGATCGTAGTGAACGTAATAATTTTGCATATTAATCAGCATGTTGCATGCTACAAGAATATATCCATTTCACTAGTTGTTGGTTGAGAACCATATTGGAGCGCCATCGAAAATTAACTTGAACTGCTTATAACTTCTGAACGATTGATCGTAGAGAACACAATTATTTGCATTTCAATCAAACATGTTGTATGCTACAAGAATATGTCGGTTTCACTTGTTATTGTTTGAGAACCATTTTGGCCCGCAGCCAAAACTAAGTTCAACTCTTTATAACTTCTGAACAATTGATCGTAGAGAGCGTAATAAATTTGCTTATTAATCAGCATGTTGCATGCTACAAGTATATATCGATTTCATTAGTTGTTGGTTGAGAACCATATTGGCCCGCCCGCGAAAATTAACTTGAACTGATAATAACTTCTGAACAATTGATCGTAGCGAACACAATTATTAGCATTTTAATGAAACATGTTGAATGCTTCAAGAATATGTCGGTTTCACTAGTTGTTTGAGAACCATATTGGCCCGCCCGCAAGTATTAAATTTAACTGCTTATAACTTCTGAACAAATGATCTTAGAGAGCGTAATAAAGTTGCATATTAATCAGCAAGTTGCATGCTACAAGAATATATCGATTTCACTAGTTGTTGGTTGAGAACCATATTGGCCCGCCCGCGAAAATTAATTTGAACTGCTTATAACTTCTTAAAAATTAATCGTAGAAAGCGTAATAATTTAGCATATTAACCAGCATGTTGCATGCTACAAGAATATATCGATTTCACTAGTTGTTGTTTGAGAACGATATTGGCCTGCCCGCGAAAATTAACTTGAACGGCTTATAACTTCTGAACAATTGATCGTAGAACACACAATTATTTGCATTTCAATCAAACATGTTGTATGCTACAAGAATATGTTGGTTTCACAAGTTATTGTTTGAGAACCATTTTGGCCCGACCGCCAAAACTAATTTCAACTTGTTATAACTTCTGAACAAATGATCGTATAGAGCGTAATAATTTTGCATATTAATCAGCATGTTGCATGCTACAAGAATATATCGATTTCATTGGTTGTTGGTTGAAAAACATATTGGCCCGCCCGCGTAAATCAACTTGAACTGCTTATAACTTCTGAACAATTGATCGTAGAGAGCGTAATAAATTTGCCTATTAATCAGCATGTTGCATGCTACAAGTATATATCGATTTCACTAGTTGTTGGTTGAAAAACATATTGGCCCGCCCGCGTAAATCAACTTGAACTGCTTATAACTTCTGAACAATTGATCGTAGAGATCACAATTATTTGCATTTTAATCTAACATGTTGTATGCTACATGAATATGTCAGTTTCACTAGTTATTGTTTGAGAACCATATTGGCCCGCCCGCGAGTATTAAATTTAACTGCTTATAAGTTCTGAGCAAATGATCGTAGAAAGCTCGATTGTTTTGCATATTAATAAACATGTAGCTAGCTACAAGAATATATAGATTTCACTAGTTATTTTTTGAGAACCATGTTGGCCCACCCGCGAAAACTAATTCAACTGCTTACAATTTCTGAACAAATGATCGTAGAGAACACAATTATTTGCATTTTAATGAAACATGTTGTATGCTACAAGAATATGTCGGTTTTACTATTTGTTTTTTTAGAACCATATTGGCTCGCCCGCGAGTATTGACTTGTTCTGCTTATAACTTCTCAGCAAATGATCGTAGTGAACGTAATAATTTTGCATATTAATCAGCATGTTGCATGCTACAAGAATATATCCATTTCACTAGTTATTGTTTGAGAACCATTTTGTCCCGCCCGCCAAAACTAACTTCAACTCCTTATAACTTCTGAACAAATAATCGTAGAGAGCTTAATAATTTTGCATATTAATCAGCATGTTGCATGCTACAAGAATATATCGATTTCACTAGTTGTTGTTTGAGAAATATATTGGCCTGCCCGCGAAAATTAACGTGAACTGCTTATAACTTCTGAACAATTGATCGTAGAGCACACAATTATTTGCATTATAATGAAACATTTTGAATGCTACAAGAATATGTCGGTTTCACTAGTTGTTTTTAGAAAACCATATTGGCCCGCCCGCCAAAACTAACTTCAACTCCTGATAACTTCTGAACAATTGATCGTAGAAAGCATAATGATTTTGCATATTACTCAGCATGTTGCATGCTACAAGAATATATCGATTTCATTAGTTGTTGGTTTAGAACCATATTGGCCCGCCCGCGAAAATCAACTTGAACTGCTTATAACTCCTGAACAATTGATCGTAGAGCACACAATTATTTGCATTTTAATGAAACATGTTGAATGCTACAAGAATATGTCGGTTTCACTAGTTGTTTTTAGAAAACCATATTGGCTCGTCCGAGAGTATTAACTTGAACTGTTTATAACTTCTGAACAAATGATCCTAGAGAGCATAATAAATTTGCATATTAATCAGCATGTTGCATGCTACAAGAATATATCGATTTCACTAGTTTTTGGTTGAGAAACATATTGGCCCGCCCGCGAAAGTCAACTTGAACTGCTTATAACTTTTGAACAATTGATCGTAGAGCACACAATTATTTGCATTTTAATGAAACATGTTGAATGTTACAAGAATATGTCGATTTCACTAGTTGTTTTTAGAAAACCATATTGGCTCGTCCGAGAGTATTAACTTGAACTGTTTATAACTTCTGAACAAATGATCCTAGAGAGCATAATAAATTTGCATATTAATCAGCATGTTGCATGCTACAAGAATATATCGATTTCACTAGTTGTTGGTTGAAAAACATATTGGCCCTCCCGCGAAAATCAAGTTTACCTGCTTATAACTTCTGAACAATTGATCGTAGAGATCACAATTATTTGCATTTTAATCTAACATGTTGTATGCTACAAGAATATGTCAGTTTCACTAGTTATTGTTTGAGAACCATATTGGCCCGCCCGCGAGTATTAAATTGAACTGCTTATAAGTTCTGAGCAAATGATCGTAGAAAGCTCGATTGTTTTGCATATTAATAAACATGTAGCTAGCTACAAGAATATATAGATTTCACTAGTTATTTTTTGAGAACCATGTTGGCCCACCCGCGAAAACTAATTCAACTGCTTACAATTTCTGAACAAATGATCGTAGAGAACACAATTATTTGCATTTTAATGAAACATGTTGTATGCTACAAGAATATGTCGGATTTACTATTTGTTTTTTTAAAACCATATTGGCTCGCCCGCGAGTATTGACTTGCTCTGCTTATAACTTCTCAAAAAATGATCGTAGTGAACGTAATAATTTTGCATATTAATCAGCATGTTGCATGCTACAAGAATATATCCATTTCACTAGTTATTGTTTGAGAACCATTTTGTCCCGCCCGCCAAAACTAACTTCAACTACTTATAACTTCTGAACAAATAATCGTAGAGAGCTTAATAATTTTGCATATTAATCAGCATGTTGTATGCTACAAGAATATATCGATTTCATTAGTTGTTGGTTGAGAACCATATTGGCCCGCCCGCGAAAATTAATTTGAACTGCTTATAACTTCTGAACAAATAATCGTAGAAAGCGTAAAAATTTTGCATATTAATCAGCATGTTGCATGCTACAAGAATATATCGAATTCACTAGTTGTTGTTTGAGAAATATATTGGCCTGCCCGCGAAAATTAACGTGAACTGCTTATAACTTCTGACCAATTGATCGTAGAGCACACAATTATTTGCATTTTAATGAAACATTTTGAATGCTACAAGAATATGTCGGTTTCACTAGTTGTTTATAGAAAACCATATTGGCCCGCCCGCGAGTATTAACTTGAACAGTTTATAACTTCTGAACAAATGATCCTAGAGAGCGTAATAATTTTGCATATTAATCAGCATGTTGCATGCTACAAGAATATATCGATTTCACTAGTTGTTGGTTGAGATCCATATTGGCCCGCCCGCGAAAATCAATTTGAACTGCTTATAACTCCTGAACAATTGATCGTAGAGAACACAATTATTTGCATTTTAATGAAACATGTTGAATGCTACAAGAATATATCGGTTTCACTAGTTGTTTTTAGAAAACCACTTTGGCCCGCCCGCCAAAACTAATTTCAACTCCTTATAACTTCTGAAAAATTGATCGTAGAAAACGTAATAATTTTGCATATTAAACAGCATGTTGCATGCTACAAGAATATATCGATTTCATTAGTTTTTGGTTAAGAACCATATTGGCCCGCCCGCGAAAATCAACTTGAACTGCTTATAACTCCTGAACAATTGATCGTAAAGCACAAAATTATTTGCATTTTAATGAAACATGTTGAATGCTACAAGAATATGTCGGTTTCACTAGTTGTTTTTAGAAAAACCATATTGGCCCGTCCGAGAGTATTAACTTGAACTGTTTATAACTTCTGAACAAATGATCCTAGAGAGCGTAATAATTTTGCATATTAAACAGCATGTTGCATGCTACAAGAATATATCGATTTCACTAGTTGTTGGTTGAGATCCATATTGGCCCGCCCGCGAAAATCAACTTGAACTGCTTATAACTCCTGAACAATTGATCGTAGAGAACACAATTATTTGCATTTTAATGAAACATGTTGAATGCTACAAGAATATATCGGTTTCACTAGCTGTTTTTAGAAAACCACTTTGGCCTACCCGCCAAAACTAATTTCAACTCCTTATAACTTCTGAAAAATTGATCGTAGAAAACGTAATAATTTTGCATATTAAACAGCATGTTACATGCTACAAGAATATATCGATTTCATTAGTTTTTGGTTAAGAACCATATTGGCCCGCCCGCGAAAATCAACTTGAACTGCTTATAACTCCTGAACAATTGATCGTAAAGCACAAAATTATTTGCATTTTAATGAAACATGTTGAATGCTACAAGAATATGTCGCTTTCACTAGTTGTTTTTAGAAACCCATATTGGCCCGTCCGAGAGTATTAACTTGAACTGTTTATAACTTCTGAACAAATGATCCTAGAGAGCGTAATAAATTTGCATATTATTCAGAATGTTGCATGCTACAAGAATATATCGCTTTCACTAGTTGTTGGTTGAAAAACATACTGGCCCGCCCGCGAAAATGAATTTGAACTGCTTATAACTTCTGAACAATTGATCGTAGAGATCACAATTATTATCATTTTAATGAAACATGTTGTATGCTACAAGAATATGTCGGTTTCAGTAGCTTTGTTTGAGAACCATTTCGGCCCGCCCGCCAAATCTAACTTCAACTCCTTATAACTTCTGAACAAATGATCGTAGAGAGCGTTATAATTTTGCATATTAATCAGCATGTTGCATGCTACAAGAATATATCTATTTCATTGATTGTTGGTTAAGAACCATATTAGCCCGCCCGCGAAAATTAACTTGTACTGCTTATAACTTCTGAACAAATGATCTAAGAGAGCGTAATAAATTTGCATATTAATCAGCATGTTGCATGCTACAAGAATATATCGATTTCACTAGTTGTTGGTTGAGAACCATATTAGCCCGCCCGCGAAAATCAACTTGAACTGCTTATAACTCCTGAACAATTGATCATAGAGACCACAATTATTTGCATTTTAATGAAACATGTTGAATGCAACAAGAATATATCGGTTTCACTAGTTGTTTTAAGAAACCCATATTGGCCCGCCCGCGAGTATTATCTTGAACTGTTTATAACTTCTGAACAAATGATAATAGAGAGCGTAAAAAATTTGCATATTAATCAGCATGTTGCGTGCTACAAGAATATATCGATTTCACTAGTTTTTGGTTGAAAAACATATTGGCCCTCCCGCGAAAATCAATTTGAACTGCTTATAACTTCTGAATAATTGATCGTAGAGATCACAATTATCTGCATTTTAATCTAACATGTTGTATGCTACAAGAATATGTCAGTTTCACTAGTTATTTTTTGAGAACCATATTGGCCCGCCCGCGAGTATTAAATTGAACTGCTTAAAAGTTGTGAACAAATGATCGTAGAAAGCTCGATTGTTTTGCATATTAATAAACATGTAGCTAGCTACAAGAATATATAGATTTCACTAGTTATTGTTTGAGAACCATGTTGGCCCACCCGCGAAAACTAATTCAACTGCTTACAATTTCTGAACAAATGATCGTAGAGAACACAATTATTTGCATTTTAATGAAACATGTTGTATGCTACATGAATATGTCGGTTTTACTATTTGTTTTTTTAGAACCATATTGGCCAGCCCGCGAGTATTGACTTTTTCTGCTTAAAACGTCTGAACAAATGATCGTAGTGAGCGTAATAGTTTTGCATATTAATCAGCATGTTGCATGCTACAAGAATATATCCATTTCACTAGTTGTTGGTTGAGAACCATATTGGAGCGCCCTCGAAAATTAACTTGAACTGCTTATAACTTCTGAACGATTGATCGTAGAGAACACAATTATTTGCATTTCAATCAAACATGTTGTATGCTACAAGAATATGTCGGTTTCACTTGTTATTGTTTGAGGACCATTTTGGCCCGCAGCCAAAACTAACTTCAACTCCTTATAACTTCTGAACAATTGATCGTAGAGAGCGTAATAATTTTGCTTATTAATCAGCATGTTGCATGCTACAAGTATATATCGATTTCATTAGTTGTTGGTTGAGAACCATATTTGCCCGCCCGCGAAAATTAACTTGAACTGATAATAACTTCTGAACAATTGATCGTAGCGAACACAATTATTAGCATTTTAATGAAACATGTTGAATGCTTCAAGAATATGTCGGTTTCACTAGTTGTTTGAGAACCATATTGGCCCGCCCGCAAGTATTAAATTTAACTGCTTATAACTTCTGAACAAATGATCTTAGAGAGCGTAATAAAGTTGCATATTAATCAGCAAGTTGCATGCTACAAGAATATATCGATTTCACTAGTTGTTGGTTGAGAACCATATTGGCCCGCCCGCGAAAATTAATTTGAACTGCTTATAACTTCTGAAAAAATAATCGTAGAAAGCGTAATAATTTAGCATATTAACCAGCATGTTGCATGCTACAAGAATATATCGATTTCACTAGTTGTTGTTTGAGAACGATATTGGCCTGCCCGCGAAAATTAACTTGAACTGCTTATAACTTCTGAACAATTGATCGTAGAGATCACAATTATTTGCATTTTAATCTAACATGTTGTATGCTACATGAATATGTTGGTTTCACAAGTTATTGTTTGAGAACCATTTTGGCCCGACCGCCAAAACTAATTTCAACTTGTTATAACTTCTGAACAAATGATCGTATAGAGCGTAATAATTTTGCATATTAATCAGCATGTTGCATGCTACAAGAATATATCGATTTCATTGGTTGTTGGTTGAAAAACATATTGGCCCGCCCGCGTAAATCAACTTGAACTGCTTATAACTTCTGAACAATTGATCGTAGAGAGCGTAATAAATTTGCCTATTAATCAGCATGTTGCATGCTACAAGTATATATCTATTTCACTAGTTGTTGGTTGAAAAACATATTGGCCCGCCCGCGTAAATCAACTTGAACTGCTTATAACTTCTGAACAATTGATCGTAGAGATCACAATTATTTGCATTTTAATCTAACATGTTGTATGCTACATGAATATGTCAGTTTCACTAGTTATTGTTTGAGAACCATATTGGCCCGCCCGCGAGTATTAAATTTAACTGCTTATAAGTTCTGAGCAAATGATCGTAGAAAGCTCGATTGTTTTGCATATTAATAAACATGTAGCTAGCTACAAGAATATATAGATTTCACTAGTTATTTTTTGAGAACCATGTTGGCCCACCCGCGAAAACTAATTCAACTGCTTACAATTTCTGAACAAATGATCGTAGAGAACACAATTATTTGCATTTTAATGAAACATGTTGTATGCTACAAGAATATGTCGGTTTTACTATTTGTTTTTTTAAAACCATATTGGCTCGCCCGCGAGTATTGACTTGCTCTGCTTATAACTTCTCAAAAAATGATCGTAGTGAACGTAATAATTTTGCATATTAATCAGCAGGTTGCATGCTACAAGAATATATCCATTTCACTAGTTATTGTTTGAGAACCATTTTGTCCCGCCCGCCAAAACTAACTTCAACTACTTATAACTTCTGAACAAATAAACGTAGAGAGCTTAATAATTTTGCATATTAATCAGCATGTTGCATGCTACAAGAATATATCGATTTCATTAGTTGTTGGTTGAGAACCATATTGGCCCGCCCGCGAAAATTAATTTGAACTGCGTATAACTTCTGAACAAGTAATCGTAGAAAGCGTAAAAATTTTGCATATTAATCAGCATGTTGCATGCTACAAGAATATATCGATTTCACTAGTTGTTGTTTGAGAAATATATTGGCCTGCCCGCGAAAATTAACGTGAACTGCTTATAACTTCTGACCAATTGATCGTAGAGCACACAATAATTTGCATTTTAATGAAACATTTTGAATGCTACAAGAATATGTCGGTTTCACTAGTTGTTTATAGAAAACTATATTGGCCCGCCCGCGAGTATTAACTTGAACAGTTTATAACTTCTGAACAAATGATCCTAGAGAGCGTAAAAAATTTGCATATTAATCAGCATGTTGCATGCTACAGGAATATATCGATTTCACTAGTTGTTGGTTGAGATCCATATTGGCCCGCCCGCGAAAATCAACTTGAACTGCTTATAACTCCTGAACAATTGATCGTAGAGAACACAATTATTTGCATTTTAATGAAACATGTTGAATGCTACAAGAATATATCGGTTTCACTAGTTGTTTTTAGAAAACCACTTTGGCCCGCCCGCCAAAACTAATTTCAACTCCTTATAACTTCTGAAAAATTGATCGTAGAAAACGTAATAATTTTGCATATTAGACAGCATGTTGCATGCTACAAGAATATATCGATTTCATTAGTTTTTGGTTAAGAACCATATTGGCCCGCCCGCGAAAATCAACTTGAACTGCTTATAACTCCTGAACAATTGATCGTAAAGCACAAAATTATTTGCATTTTAATGAAACATGTTGAATGCTACAAGAATATGTCGGTTTCACTAGTTGTTTTTAGAAAACCATATGGGCCCGTCCGAGAGTATTAACTTGAACTGTTTATAACTTCTGAACAAATGATCCTAGAGAGCGTAATAAATTTGCATATTAATCAGAATGTTGCATGCTACAAGAATATATCGATTTCACTTGTTGTTGGTTGAGAACCATATTGGCCGGCCGCAAAAATCAACTTTAACTGCTTATAACTCCTGAACAATTGATCGTAAACAACACAATTATTTGCATATTAATCAGCATGTTGCATGCTACAAGAATATATCGATTTCATTAGTAGTTGGTTGAGAACCATATTGGCCCGCCCGCGAAAATTAATTTGAACTGCTTATAACTTCTGTACAAGTAATCGTAGCAAGCGTAATAATTTTGCATATTAATCAGCATGTTTCATGCTACAAGAATATATCGATTTCACTAGTTGTTGTTTGAGAAATATATTGGCCTGCCCGCGAAAATTAACGTGAACTGCTTATAACTTCTGAACAATTGATCGTAGAGCACACAATTATTTGCATTATAATGAAACATTTTGAATGCTACAAGAATATGTCGGTTTCACTAGTTGTTTTTAGAAAACCATATTGGCCCGCCCGCCAAAACTAACTTCAACTCCTGATAACTTCTGAACAATTGATCGTAGAAAGCATAATAATTTTGCATATTACTCAGCATGTAGCATGCTACAAGAATATATCGATTTCATTAGTTGTTGGTTTAGAACCATATTGGCCCGCCCGCGAAAATCAACTTGAACTGCTTATAACTCCTGAACAATTGATCGTAGAGCACACAATTATTTGCATTTTAATGAAACATGTTGAATGCTAAAAGAATATGTCGGTTTCACTAGTTGTTTTTAGAAAACCATATTGGCCCGTCCGAGAGTATTAACATGAACTGTTTATAACTTCTGAACAAATGATCCTAGAGAGCATAATAAATTTGCATATTAATCAGCATGTTGCATGCTACAAGAATATATCGATTTCACTAGTTTTTGGTTGAGAACCATATTGGCCCGCCCGCGAAAGTCAACTTGAACTGCTTATAACTTCTGAACAATTGATCGTAGAGAACACAATTATTTGCATTTTAATGAAACATGTTGAATGCTACAAGAATATGTCGGTTTCACTAGTTGTTATTTGAGAACAATATTGGCCCGTCCGAGAGTATTAACTTGAACTGCGTACAACTTCTGAACAAATGATCGTGGAGAGCGTAAAAAATTTTCATATTAATCAGCATGTTGCATGCTACAAGAATATATCGATTTCACTAGTTGTTGGTTGAAAAACATATTGGCCCGCCCGCGAAAATCAAGTTGAACTGCTTATAACTTCTGAACAATTGATCGTAGAGATCACAATTATTTGCATTTTAATCTAACTTGTTGTATGCTACAAGAATATGTCACTTTCACTAGTTATTGTTTGAGAACCATATTGGCCCGCCCCCGAGTATTAAATTGAACTGCTTATAAGTTCTGAGCAAATGATCGTAGAAAGCTCGATTGTTTTGCATATAAAAAAACATGTAGCTAGCTACAAGAATATATAGATTTCACTAGTTATTTTTTGAGAACCATGTTGGCCCACCCGCGAAAACTAATTCAACTGCTTACAATTTCTGAACAAATTATCGTAGAGAACACAATTATTTGCATTTTAATGAAACATGTTGTATGCTACAAGAATATGTCGGTTTTACTATTTGTTTTTTTTAAAACCATATTGGCTCGCCCGCGAGTATTGACTTGTTCTGCTTATAACTTCTCAAAAAATGATCGTAGTGAACGTAATAATTTTGCATATTAATCAGCATGTTGCATGCTACAAGAATATATCCATTTCACTAGTTATTGTTTGAGAACCATTTTGTCCCGCCCGCCAAAACTAACTTCAACTACTTATAACTTCTGAACAAATAATCGTAGAAAGCTTAATAATTTTGCATATTAATCAGCATGTTGCATGCTACAAGAATATATCGATTTCATTAGTTGTTGGTTGAGAACCATATTGGCCCGCCCGCGAAAATTAATTTGAACTGCTTATAACTTCTGAACAAGTAATCGTAGAAAGCGTAATAATTTTGCATATTAATCAGCATGTTGCATGCTACAAGAATATATCGATTTCACTAGTTGTTTGAGAAATATATTGGCCTGCCCGCGAAAATTAACGTGAACTGCTTATAACTTCTGAACAATTGATCGTAGAGCACAAAATTATTTGCATTTTAATGAAACATTTTGAATGCTACAAGAATATGTCGGTTTCACTAGTTGTTTATTGAAAACCATATTGTCCCGCCCGCGAGTATTAACTTGAACAGTTTATAACTTCTGAACAAATGATCCTAGAGAGCGTAATAAATTTGCATATTAATCAGCATGTTGCATGCTACAGGAATATATCGATTTCACTAGTTGTTGGTTGAGAACCATATTGGCCCGCCCGCGAAAATCAACTTGAACTGCTTATAACTCCTGAACAATTGATCGTAGAGAACACAATTATTTGCATTTTAATGAAACATGTTGAATGCTACAAGAATATGTCGGTAACACTAGTTGTTTTTAGAAAACCACTTTGGCCCGCCCGCCAAAACTAATTTCAACTCCTTATAACTTCTGAACAATTGATCGTAGAAAGCGTAATAATTTTGCATATTAAACAGCATGTTGCATGCTACAAGAATATATCCATTTCACTAGTTATTGTTTGAGAACCATTTTGTCCCGCCCGCCAAAACTAACTTCAACTACTTATAACTTCTGAACAAATAATCGTAGAAAGCGTAATAATTTTGCATATTAAACAGCATGTTGCATGCTACAAGAATATATCGATTTCATTAGTTTTTGGTTGAGAACCATATTGGCCCGCCCGCGAAAATCAACTTGAACTGTTTATAACTCCTGAACAATTGATCGTAAAGCACAAAATTATTAGCATTTTAATGAAACATGTTGAATGCTTCAAGAATATGTCGGTTTCACTAGTTGTTTGAGAACCATATTGGCCCGCCCGCAAGTATTAAATTTAACTGCTTATAACTTCTGAACAAATGATCTTAGAGAGCGTAATAAAGTTGCATATTAATCAGCAAGTTGCATGCTACAAGAATATATCGATTTCACTAGTTGTTGGTTGAGAACCATATTGGCCCGCCCGCGAAAATTAATTTGAACTGCTTATAACTTCTGAAAAAATAATCGTAGAAAGCGTAATAATTTAGCATATTAACCAGCATGTTGCATGCTACAAGAATATATCGATTTCACTAGTTGTTGTTTGAGAACGATATTGGCCTGCCCGCGAAAATTAACTTGAACTGCTTATAACTTCTGAACAATTGATCGTAGAACACACAATTATTTGCATTTCAATCAAACATGTTGTATGCTACAAGAATATGTTGGTTTCACAAGTTATTGTTTGAGAACCATTTTGGCCCGACCGCCAAAACTAATTTCAACTTGTTATAACTTCTGAACAAATGATCGTATAGAGCGTAATAATTTTGCATATTAATCAGCATGTTGCATGCTACAAGAATATATCGATTTCATTGGTTGTTGGTTGAAAAACATATTGGCCCGCCCGCGTAAATCAACTTGAACTGCTTATAACTTCTGAACAATTGATCGTAGAGAGCGTAATAAATTTGCCTATTAATCAGCATGTTGCATGCTACAAGTATATATCGATTTCACTAGTTGTTGGTTGAAAAACATATTGGCCCGCCCGCGTAAATCAACTTGAACTGCTTATAACTTCTGAACAATTGATCGTAGAGATCACAATTATTTGCATTTTAATCTAACATGTTGTATGCTACATGAATATGTCAGTTTCACTAGTTATTGTTTGAGAACCATATTGGCCCGCCCGCGAGTATTAAATTTAACTGCTTATAAGTTCTGAGCAAATGATCGTAGAAAGCTCGATTGTTTTGCATATTAATAAACATGTAGCTAGCTACAAGAATATATAGATTTCACTAGTTATTTTTTGAGAACCATGTTGGCCCACCCGCGAAAACTAATTCAACTGCTTACAATTTCTGAACAAATGATCGTAGAGAACACAATTATTTGCATTTTAATGAAACATGTTGTATGCTACAAGAATATGTCGGTTTTACTATTTGTTTTTTTAAAACCATATTGGCTCGCCTGCGAGTATTGACTTGCTCTGCTTATAACTTCTCAAAAAATGATCGTAGTGAACGTAATAATTTTGCATATTAATCAGCATGTTGCATGCTACAAGAATATATCCATTTTACTAGTTATTGTTTGAGAACCATTTTGTCCCGCCCGCCAAAACTAACTTCAACTACTTATAACTTCTGAACAAATAAACGTAGAGAGCTTAATAATTTTGCATATTAATCAGCATGTTGCATGCTACAAGAATATATCGATTTCATTAGTTGTTGGTTGAGAACCATATTGGCCCGCCCGCGAAAATTAATTTGAACTGCGTATAACTTCTGAACAAGTAATCGTAGAAAGCGTAAAAATTTTGCATATTAATCAGCATGTTGCATGCTACAAGAATATATCGATTTCACTAGTTGTTGTTTGAGAAATATATTGGCCTGCCCGCGAAAATTAACGTGAACTGCTTATAACTTCTGACCAATTGATCGTAGAGCACACAATAATTTGCATTTTAATGAAACATTTTGAATGCTACAAGAATATGTCGGTTTCACTAGTTGTTTATAGAAAACTATATTGGCCCGCCCGCGAGTATTAACTTGAACAGTTTATAACTTCTGAACAAATGATCATAGAGAGCGTAATAAATTTGCATATTAATCAGCATGTTGCATGCTACAGGAATATATCGATTTCACTAGTTGTTGGTTGAGATCCATATTGGCCCGCCCGCCAAAACTAATTTCAACTCCTTATAACTTCTGAAAAATTGATCGTAGAAAACGTAATAATTTTGCATATTAGACAGCATGTTGCATGCTACAAGAATATATCGATTTCATTAGTTTTTGGTTAAGAACCATATTGGCCCGCCCGCGAAAATCAACTTGAACTGCTTATAACTCCTGAACAATTGATCGTAAAGCACAAAATTATTTGCATTTTAATGAAACATGTTGAATGCTACAAGAATATGTCGGTTTCACTAGTTGTTTTTAGAAAACCATATGGGCCCGTCCGAGAGTATTAACTTGAACTGTTTATAACTTCTGAACAAATGATCCTAGAGAGCGTAATAAATTTGCATATTAATTAGAATGTTGCATGCTACAAGAATATATCGATTTCACTTGTTGTTGGTTGAGAACCATATTGGCCGGCCGCAAAGATCAACTTTAACTGCTTATAACTCCTGAACAATTGATCGTAAACAACACAATTATTTGCATATTAATCAGCATGTTGCATGCTACAAGAATATATCGATTTCATTAGTAGTTGGTTGAGAACCATATTGGCCCGCCCGCGAAAATTAATTTGAACTGCTTATAACTTCTGAACAATTGATCGTAGAGCACACAATTATTTGCATTATAATGAAACATTTTGAATGCTACAAGAATATGTCGGTTTCACTAGTTGTTTTTAGAAAACCATATTGGCCCGCCCGCCAAAACTAACTTCAACTCCTGATAACTTCTGAACAATTGATCGTAGAAAGCATAATAATTTTGCATATTACTCAGCATGTAGCATGCTACAAGAATATATCGATTTCATTAGTTGTTGGTTTAGAACCATATTGGCCCGCCCGCGAAAATCAACTTGAACTGCTTATAACTCCTGAACAATTGATCGTAGAGCACACAATTATTTGCATTTTAATGAAACATGTTGAATGCTAAAAGAATATGTCGGTTTCACTAGTTGTTTTTAGAAAACCATATTGGCCCGTCCGAGAGTATTAACATGAACTGTTTATAACTTCTGAACAAATGATCCTAGAGAGCATAATAAATTTGCATATTAATCAGCATGTTGCATGCTACAAGAATATATCGATTTCACTAGTTTTTGGTTGAGAACCATATTGGCCCGCCCGCGAAAGTCAACTTGAACTGCTTATAACTTCTGAACAATTGATCGTAGAGAACACAATTATTTGCATTTTAATGAAACATTTTGAATGCTACAAGAATATGTCGGTTTCACTAGTTGTTATTTGAGAACAATATTGGCCCGTCCGCGAGTATTAACTTGAACTGCGTACAACTTCTGAACAAATGATCGTGGAGAGCGTAAAAAATTTTCATATTAATCAGCATGTTGCATGCTACAAGAATATATCGATTTCACTAGTTGTTGGTTGAAAAACATATTGGCCCGCCCGCGAAAATCAAGTTGAACTGCTTATAACTTCTGAACAATTGATCGTAGAGATCAAAATTATTTGCATTTTAATCTAACTTGTTGTATGCTACAAGAATATGTCACTTTCACTAGTTATTGTTTGAGAACCATATTGGCCCGCCCCCGAGTATTAAATTGAACTGCTTATAAGTTCTGAGCAAATGATCGTAGAAAGCTCGATTGTTTTGCATATAAAAAAACATGTAGCTAGCTACAAGAATATATAGATTTCACTAGTTATTTTTTGAGAACCATGTTGGCCCACCCGCGAAAACTAATTCAACTGCTTACAATTTCTGAACAAATTATCGTAGAGAACACAATTATTTGCATTTTAATGAAACATGTTGTATGCTACAAGAATATGTCGGTTTTACTATTTGTTTTTTTTAAAACCATATTGGCTCGCCCGCGAGTATTGACTTGTTCTGCTTATAACTTCTCAAAAAATGATCGTAGTGAACGTAATAATTTTGCATATTAATCAGCATGTTGCATGCTACAAGAATATATCCATTTCACTAGTTATTGTTTGAGAACCATTTTGTCCCGCCCGCCAAAACTAACTTCAACTACTTATAACTTCTGAACAAATAATCGTAGAAAGCATAATAATTTTGCATATTAATCAGCATGTTGCATGCTACAAGAATATATCGATTTCATTAGTTGTTGGTTGAGAACCATATTGGCCCGCCCGCGAAAATTAATTTGAACTGCTTATAACTTCTGAACAAGTAATCGTAGAAAGCGTAATAATTTTGCATATTAATCAGCATGTTGCATGCTACAAGAATATATCGATTTCACTAGTTGTTGTTTGAGAAATATATTGGCCTGCCCGCGAAAATTAACGTGAACTGCTTATAACTTCTGAACAATTGATCGTAGAGCACAAAATTATTTGCATTTTAATGAAACATTTTGAATGCTACAAGAATATGTCGGTTTCACTAGTTGTTTATTGAAAACCATATTGTCCCGCCCGCGAGTATTAACTTGAACAGTTTATAACTTCTGAACAAATGATCCTAGAGAGCGTAATAAATTTGCATATTAATCAGCATGTTGCATGCTACAGGAATATATCGATTTCACTAGTTGTTGGTTGAGAACCATATTGGCCCGCCCGCGAAAATCAACTTGAACTGCTTATAACTCCTGAACAATTGATCGTAGAGAACACAATTATTTGCATTTTAATGAAACATGTTGAATGCTACAAGAATATGTCGGTAACACTAGTTGTTTTTAGAAAACCACTTTGGCCCGCCCGCCAAAACTAATTTCAACTCCTTATAACTTCTGAACAATTGATCGTAGAAAGCGTAATAATTTTGCATATTAAACAGCATGTTGCATGCTACAAGAATATATCGATTTCATTAGTTTTTGGTTGAGAACCATATTGGCCCGCCCGCGAAAATCAACTTGAACTGTTTATAACTCCTGAACAATTGATCGTAAAGCACAAAATTATTTGCATTTTAATGAAACATGTTGAATGCTACAAGAATATCTCGGTTTCACTAGTTGTTTTTAGAAAACCATATTGGCCCGTCCGAGAGTATTAACTTGAACTGTTTATAACTTCTGAACAAATGATCCTAGAGAGCGTAATAAATTTGCATATTAATCAGAATGTTGCATGCTACAAGAATATATCGATTTCACTTGTTGTTGGTTGAGAACCATATTGGCCGGCCGCAAAAATCAACTTTAACTGCTTATAACTAATGAACAATTGATCGTAAACAACACAATTATTTGCATTTTAATGAAACATGTTGAATGCTACAAGAATATGTAAGTTTCACTAGTTGTTATTTGAGAACCATATTGGCCCGCCCGCGAGTATTAACTTGAACTGCTTATAACTTCTGAACAAATGATCGTAGAGAGCGTAAAAAATTTGCATATTAATCAGCACGTTGCATGCTACAAGAATATATCGCTTTCACTAGTTGTTGGTTGAAAAACATACTGGCCCGCCCGCGAAAATCAATTTGAACTCCTTATAACTTCTGAACAATTGATCGTAGAGATCACAATTATTATCATTTTAATGAAACATGTTGTATGTTACAAGAATATGTCGGTTTCACTAGCTTTGTTTGAGAACCATTTCGGCCCGCCCGCCAAATCTAACTTCAACTCCTTATAACTTCTGAACAAATGATCGTAGAGAGCGTTATAATTTTGCATATTAATTAGCATGTTGCATGCTACAAGAATATATCTATTTCATTGGTTGTTGGTTAAGAACCATATTAGCCCGCCCGCGAAAATTAACTTGTACTGCTTATAACTTAAGAACAATTGATCTAAGAGAGCGTAATAAATTTGCATATTAATCAGCATGTTGCATGCTACAAGAATATATCGATTTCACTAGTTGTTGGTTGAGAACCATATTAGCCCGCCCGCGAAAATCAACTTGAGCTGCTTATAACTCCTGAACAATTGATCGTAGAGACCACAATTATTTGCTTTTTAATGAAACATGTTGAATGCAACAAGAATATGTCGGTTTCACTAGTTGTTTTAAGAAACCCATATTGGCCCGCCCGCGAGTATTAACTTGAACTGTTTATAACTTCTGAACAAATGATAATAGAGATCGTAAAAAATTTGCATATTAATCAGCATGTTGCATGCTACTAGAATATATCGATTTCACTAGTTGTTGGTTGAAAAACATATTGGCCCTCCCGCGAAAATCAATTTGAACTGCTTATAACTTCTGAGCAATTGATCGTAGAGATCACAATTATCTGCATTTTAATCTAACATGTTGTATGCTACAAGAATATGTCAGTTTCACTAGTTATTGTTTGAGAACCATATTGGCCCGCCCGCGAGTATTAAATTGAACTGCTTAAAAGTTCTGAACAAATGATCGTAGAAAGCTCGATTGTTTTGCATATTAATAAACATGTAGCTAGCTACAAGAATATATAGATTTCACTAGTTATTGTTTGAGAACCATGTTGGCCCACCCGCGAAAACTAATTCAACTGCTTACAATTTCTGAACAAATGATCGTAGAGAACACAATTATTTGCATTTTAATGAAACATGTTGTTTGCTACAAGAATATGTCGGTTTTACTATTTGTTTTTTTAGAACCATATTGGCCAGCCCGCGAGTATTGATTTTTCTGCTTAAAACGTCTGAACAAATGATCGTAGTGAGCGTAATAGTTTTGCATATTAATCAGCATGTTGCATGCTACAAGAATATATCCATTTCACTAGTTGTTGGTTGAGAACCATATTGGAGCGCCCTCGAAAATTAACTTGAACTGCTTATAACTTCTGAACGATTGATCGTAGAGAACACAATTATTTGCATTTCAATCAAACATGTTGTATGCTACAAGAATATGTCGGTTTCACTTGTTATTGTTTGAGAACCATTTTGGCCCGCCCGCCAAAACTAACTTCAACTCCTTATAACTTTTGAACAATTGATCGTAGAGAGCGTAATAATTTTGCTTATTAATCAGCATGTTGCATGCTACAAGTATATATCGATTTCATTAGTTGTTGGTTGAGAACTATATTGGCCCGCCCGCGAAAATTAACTTGAACTGATAATAACTTCTGAACAATTGATCGTAGCGAACACAATTATTAGCATTTTAATGAAACATGTTGAATGCTTCAAGAATATGTCGGTTTCACTAGTTGTTGTTTGAGAACCATATTGGCCCGCCCGCAAGTATTAAATTTAACTGCTTATAACTTCTGAACAAATGATCTTAGAGAGCGTAATAAAGTTGCATATTAATCAGCATGTTGCATGCTACAAGAATATATCGATTTCACTAGTTGTTGGTTGAGAACCATATTGGCCCGCCCGCGAAAATTAATTTGAACTGCTTATAACTTCTGAAAAAATAATCGTAGAAAGCGTAATAATTTAGCATATTAACCAGCATGTTGCATGCTACAAGAATATATCGATTTCACTAGTTGTTGTTTGAGAACGATATTGGCCTGCCCGCGAAAATTAACTTGAACTGCTTATAACTTCTGAACAATTGATCGTAGAACACACAATTATTTGCATTTCAATCAAACATGTTGTATGCTACAAGAATATGTTGGATTCACAAGTTATTGTTTGAGAACCATTTTGGCCCGACCGCCAAAACTAATTTCAACTTCTTATAACTTCTGAACAAATGATCGTAGGGAGCGTAATAATTTTGCATATTAATCAGCATGTTGCATGCTACAGGAATATATCGATTTCATTGGTTGTTGGTTGAGAACCATATTGGCCCGCCCGCGAAAATCAACTTGAACTGCTTATAACTTCTGAACAATTGATCGTAGAGACCACAATTAATAGCATTTTAATCAAACATGTTGTATGCAACACGAATATGTCGGTTTCACTAGTTGTTTTTAGAAAATCATATTGGCCCGCCCGCGAGTATTAACTTGAACTGTTTATAACTTCTGAACAAATGATCCTAGAGAGCGTAATAAATTTGCCTATTAATGACCATGTTGCCTGCTACAAGTTATGACAATATGAATAATACATTGTCATAACAACATTTCAAAAAGGTTAGGCTAAGTTCAAAGTTCTACATTTGTGCAATATTTATAATAAGTTAGTCATAACAGTTATTTTTGACTGGCAATATGAAAAACAAATATCTTCAATCATATGTGTTCTTTCAGACAAGAAAGATATGATATATTCAAATTTATAATTAAATTTATTGAAATTGTGTACATTTGCATTGGCTTCAAGGTTTATATACAAAGGTCAACTCTTTAAAATTGTTCAATGTACATTATGATGTCATACTTGGTATTTTATATCAACATTCAAAAAATGGTAATTGTAATCATTAAATAAGTATATTGTAATATACATAGTAAAATAGCTTTAACAGAGCAAATATGTACATTTACAACACAAACATTCAAGCTGTTAAGCACTTATGGACAAAAATATAAAACAAAAACAATTGAAGATTGCACATACTAAAAGATTTGGCTTGAACTAGTTGCTCTGATACTAGTTGTCTGTGACTTGAGGAGAAGCTGGGATGGAAAAGATAAGTACAAATTCAGCATTATGTAATGGTGATATATTTGTACAATAATTGTTGCTTTTAAAGCATTAAACTGGGCAATGTTATAATAACTGGAATCTTTAAGTTATCCAGAAGCCTTTTATGACAAAAATGAACTTTAAACGTGATATGATCTGATAAAAATTCGAAAGTTGTGGAATTCATGGATATGTATAGTGGATGCCATGTGAATTGGAAGCAGTGAATAAGTATCTGTTTTCATCTTGCTGAAGGGGCAGGCTTGTGAATGTTGGAGTTCCTCAAATGAGTGCTTGGAGGAAGGTCGCATAGAGTGACACTTATATGTTCTACTTTTGGAAGTGATTTGATCAGATGATGAGTTTCGAAAACTGAAGCTCAGAATTGTAGATACAAAACTTGCTTTATCCTGGAAAGAGATAACAAAGATATATTTTCTTCTCAATTATAGCATTGATATGTTATAAATGATCTTGTAATTTTGTTGTTTCTAGTTTATTCTTTCATTTTTATCAATATAATAATTATAAAGTTATCAGTATATGTAAATTTAAATTTCCTTTCCAATATAGCACCATTGCTGCTACCTATTGTGCTGATACTGAGTTAGAATTGAACTGTCTTGCATTGTTAAACTTAGATTATGAGGACTCAAATGGTATAATTATTGGATAGGAAAGAATAAGTTATTGAGTTGTGAATATTCTTGTTTCTGATATTAGTTTCAATACCTAACATCATGGAGATGGAGATCACATTGGCTGACATTGTGATGATGCTCAAATCGCAGCAGGCGGAAATGAAAGAAGGTATCTCTGCAGTGCAAGGTGAAATGAATGAAGGTATCTGTGCTGTGCAGAGTCAGATGAAAGAAAGCATTGAAGCCACTAAAGCTCAAAGTAAGGAACTTAGAGAAATTAAGGTAGATATTTCACAGTTCCGTAAGGAATGCTTAGATAGAACAGAAAAGTTAGAAAAGAAAGTTCAATTACTGGATCAAAGGATGAATGATGAGCTAGTTTATCTTGCTGCGGATATGGATAAAAAATTAGACGATACAGTTAGTAATTTATCCAAACAGTTTACTTCTCAACTGGATCAATGTCTTGAGGTTTGTGCTCAGTGTAGTGTATCACTTGGTACATTAAGTAATGATCTAATTAAGTTACGAAGTGAAACCAAGTATGCTAATTCAACTGAACCACAGGTTGATGTCAAATCTATTGGCATACAACATGATGAGGTTGATAAAGAAGTTATGTCTAGCAGTGCAAGGCATATTATTATCACTCGCGTTCCAGAGAATGATGCAATTAGGAGTGATGTTGATAGTGATAAGTCAGTGGATATTAGTACAAGGCATAAGTTGCATGATGTAAATAATAAAGACAATATCAACTCTTCTTTGGAATTAGGTGTTAAGAATGCACTTCTACAAATAGAAACCAATATCATGAGTGTAGTTAATAATGCATTATCACCAGTATCAACTCATGATATAAAAGCAATTAAAAATACAGCTAAAGCACAGAGTGACTTTACACCTCAAATGAGTTCTCATACTGTAAATCAGAGACAACATACAGTTGGGAATAAAGATGAAGTTTGTCATGGGTCACCAAAAAGTAGTCTTGTTAGACATAATATAGGAGTGAATACTGAATCTGAGATGTATAATAGTACAGATTCAGATCATGATAGAGTAAGTATGCTTAGTGGTCCATACCGAAATACAAGATTAGCATCTAAGCGTCGAAAATTGAGGAAGAACAAATCAGTTGCTAATAATAATGTTGATGACAAAATTTCATATGCACAACATGATGCGGGTCATATGACTAATGTTAGTCATTCAGTAGATGTTCCATTGACTAATTGTAATAAGAGTCAAATTAAAGTTCTCATTAAACCACAGGACTTGAGGCATTTCCCTCATTTTGATGGGATATCTTTAGAGTTTGCACCATCAGAATTCTTAGAAAAAGTAGAGGAAAACCTAGATATTTATGACATCAAAGAAAGTCAATTCTTGAAGTACATACCAAAACTTCTAACTGATTGTGCTAGAACTTGGTACTTAGAAGTAAAGAATCAGTTTACCACTTATTCTGAATTTAAAGAGGCTTTTTTGGCACATTATCAGAATGACCGCTGGAAATCAGTAAAGTTGACTCAAACTTTGAATTCTCCTTTTACAAAAGAGAGTAATGTAAGCCTGTTACAATATGCGAATAAGAACTACAAAATTTTGAAGTCTACTCAGCCTCATGCTGAAGAACCTCATTTGATAGCACAGTTAGCCTCATTATTACCACACAGGATTAGTGAACATATGGTGATCAATAATGTACGTACATTGCAGCAAATGTTGCAAGTAATTGAAAATTTTCAATCTTTAAGAAATAATCCTGCAAGGTTCAATGACACGAACAGGAATAATTATAATCCGACGAATAAGGCTAGAGTAGCGTATGTTTCACATGCTAAGGATCAAAATAGGAATTTGAATTCAAATGAAAGAAACAATAGAAATAATTGTATAAATAAGAATAGATATTCTAATAAATTCTATAGAAATTCTAGGACTTTTTCTAATAATAACGAACAAACATCTTCTGATGTTAGTAATCAAATTCAACAGCAGCATGATAAACAATCATGTGATACAAGGGTGCAAAACACAGTATGCAGAGAGAGCAATAACAATGGTCCTGGTTATGATAAAATAGAATATTACCGATCAGATAGTGACGGTGGCCGTAGCAAAACTAGTGACGGTGGCCGTAGCAAAACTTATAGAAACTCTGCTTATACTCGGAGTTCAGCTTCTAATTGGAGACTCCAAAGCCAATAACAAAATTAAATTTAGGAATCAAATTAAATATTTAAGTAGGCATATACATGATATTTATTTATTTATTTTGTAATGTAAAATTAGTGATCTTGTGCAGAAGTTTCTTGCCCAAGTTAGACAAGTGCAAGTTGATGTTTCTTTAGCTTCTATATCTTACATAGATGTAGTAACTGCTTAACACATCAACTTATAAGGGTGGTTGGTTGGGAGTATCTTCTAGACTGTTGGTCTAGGGAGGTATATTTGGCCACAGTACTACTGTTCATCTTGATGGACAAAAAATACAATATAATATTTTGAAGTATAAGTTTGTGATTTATTTTATGCACAATTTAGTTGCATGATCACTATATTTAAGTTTATTATACTTAAATATAACTCCGCATGTTTGTGGGAAACTTGGCATTATTATGCACAACAAAAGCAAATTTTAAAACACTTTATTAGTTCATCTATGTAACAAACTTGAATAGCTGGTGAAAGATGCTACCCAAGATGTTAGTTAAGTAGTGGTAGTGTACCAAGAATGTAAGTGCATTTAAAATGCTTATATACGAGAATTATTTTATATGCTATTAGGGAATTGTTAAGTCAATAATTCTTGAAGATGAATTGTTTTCTCATATATTTTATGAAGTTGACATGTAGCAGAGACGTCCACTAGATGATCCAAGCTTGTCACTCATAATTCCATGCCACAGTTGCATGAAAGCATTGTGAAGTGTTCACGTAAAGGCAATAGTGAGTCCTATTGTGACACTTAATGTAGAAATATTTATTTTATGAATATATATATATTTCTTTTTATGATGCACATTTATCTCTGATGCTTTATCAAGTTTGGATTCTTCCAATAGTAATCGTGTAGTGCTGATAGGTTAGGTATTTATGATTTCAAGTACACTTATCAAGCTAAGCCACACGATGATGCTGCTATATATATATGATGATTGAAGGTTGACTATTTCCACATCTTAGGGGTATAAATTTATGAAGGAAAGATACATATTAAGACCAGTTATACTAGTTTTTTCAGGGAATGTAATGTTCCATTTATGTTATAATATAAATGTACTTAATTACATAAGTGATTACTCTGAGCCACGTGTTTTATATTGATAATGATCGTAAGTATCAAGTATCTTTTGAGATAACCATTCTTACCATGTTTTGGATTAAAACTATGTTAGATGTATTTTTGATGCCTTCTGAAATCACACATTACGTTAAAAGGGTTTTAGTCAATTAAGCCTCAGAGATATGTTATTTTATCAATGCACTTGCTAGGATTGATAAAATATTTACACAGACTAGGATGAAATTTTGTTGGTATGAGGTATATTTTAGTTGTTTTATTCTAAATGAATAACAACGTTAATTTGTGATTTATTTTGACAGCATATTAAAGGACTTTGACATGATCATATGATATCTTTGCACTTGAAGATATTATAGTAATGAGCTTTCACAAGGTATTGTCAGTGTGATGTCATTCTCTATAAGTGTGATCTATATTAAGAGTAGACACAGATTGATTAATTATTTGACAATTTCAGATAGTATTTTCTCAATTGCAAACTCAAAGCAATTCTGATAATCAAAAATTGATTCATGGTTGTAAATTCTTTCAAATATACACATGTATATGTTTGACAGGGTTATACATCTGAGATTATATATCCAATATATATGTTCATACTTCATAAATGTATAATGTAATATTTTCTTCATCATTGCAAAACATGATAATGATTTCTTAACTGATAACATGTTGTTTATTTTGTTGGTTTGAAGAACAAAAAATACTGCTTCATTTTACAACCATACCCATCAGGGTTGGTTGGTTGAGTTCTTCTCTTAGACTGTTGCTTAAGGGTGGTACAGTGAGTCACAGTACTTTATGCACAATTTTTCTTTAGTATGTCAATGTAAAAATTTTCTAATTTTTCGTGCTTCTTTCCTTGAGTCTGAAACATTAGTTCAGGTATGAAGTATTCATCTGTAGAGTTTGCCTTAAGTTGATCTTCGTAATCCGACATTGGTCCTCATTCATATATCTTGATCCTTAGTTGTGATTAACAGTGGAAAAATTCAATGTAACAAATATTCTTTGTTAAGTGTATTTTGGAGTGCAAAAAATGTATAATATAATGTGATAGCATGTGCATAATAGATTTTAATATTAAGATTTAGCTGTGGCTTAAAACATTTTATAGAGCTCTGAGATTCAAGAGTTGAATTGTAGGCTCAAATAGAAATAAACTTGACAAGAAGCAAAGACGTTTTGATCTAAGCTTAAGTCAAGTAGTAGGTTCCTTTAAAATGCTAGAATGCATTATGGCTCCAAAATGTGTTCACAAAGGGCAGAATAGGAAATTCGTGCCGTGACGCTGTGAGTTCAGGAACAACAGTTATTTATGATTTATAATGTTTGTGCGCACATCATAATTTATACATTTCTTGAATGAATTGATTTGTGATGTAAGAAATCTTAGTTTTGACACTCCATAAATCTGAGGATGCTTGTTTTTGATGCAGGGACTTAGATTCTTGTTTTGTTAGTTGATGTTCCTAGATAAATGGATGAATTCCCAATGGGAAACTTAGTTGGATCATAGGTAACTTACTCTACATGTAGGAAATTATAATTAATATATTTTTGGCTAAATAAAGATTAATATAGAAATTATGCTCTCAGATTAAGAATGAAGTTCTGAATCATTGGTTGATGATAAATAAAAATTTTATGTAGCTACATTGTTTTATGTAAAAATTGTTCATATGGAACTTCAATAGATAATAATTGTTGGTATGTAGAACTTGATTTTTCTTGTTTGTTTTTCAACATTATTATGTACTAAAAACTCACTATGTGTAGTTGCACTGTATTGGTTCATGATGAACATGTTCTTGTTGTATTGTTGGAAAACAAATATTCATTTATACTCTTTGGAAAACAAATATTCAGTTATACTCAGATGATTATAATGGTAAACATGAAAACAGTTTGTAAATATAGAGGCATTATATTAATTATTATATGTTAAAATTCTCAGTAGTGCTCAGATCTGTTGTTGGGGGTTCGTCCCTTGTTGAGCGCCAGTATGACAATATGAATAATACATTGTCATAACAACATTTCAAAAAGGTTAGGCTAAGTTCAAAGTTCTACATTTGTGCAATATTTATAATAAGTTAGTCATAACAGTTATTTTTGACTGGCAATATGAAAAACAAATATCTTCAATCATATGTGTTCTTTCAGACAAGAAAGATATGATATATTCAAATTTATAATTAAATTTATTGAAATTGTGTACATTTGCATTGGCTTCAAGGTTTATATACAAAGGTCAACTCTTTAAAATTGTTCAATGTACATTATGATGTCATACTTGGTATTTTATATCAACATTCAAAAAATGGTAATTGTAATCATTAAATAAGTATATTGTAATATACATAGTAAAATAGCTTTAACAGAGCAAATATGTACATTTACAACACAAACATTCAAGCTGTTAAGCACTTATGGACAAAAATATAAAACAAAAACAATTGAAGATTGCACATACTAAAAGATTTGGCTTGAACTAGTTGCTCTGATACTAGTTGTCTGTGACTTGAGGAGAAGCTGGGATGGAAAAGATAAGTACAAATTCAGCATTATGTAATGGTGATATATTTGTACAATAATTGTTGCTTTTAAAGCATTAAACTGGGCAATGTTATAATAACTGGAATCTTTAAGTTATCCAGAAGCCTTTTATGACAAAAATGAACTTTAAACGTGATATGATCTGATAAAAATTCGAAAGTTGTGGAATTCATGGATATGTATAGTGGATGCCATGTGAATTGGAAGCAGTGAATAAGTATCTGTTTTCATCTTGCTGAAGGGGCAGGCTTGTGAATGTTGGAGTTCCTCAAATGAGTGCTTGGAGGAAGGTCGCATAGAGTGACACTTATATGTTCTACTTTTAGAAGTGATTTGATCAGATGATGAGTTTCGAAAACTGAAGCTCAGAATTGTAGATACAAAACTTGCTTTATCCTGGAAAGAGATAACAAAGATATATTTTCTTCTCAATTATAGCATTGATATGTTATAAATGATCTTGTAATTTTGTTGTTTCTAGTTTATTCTTTCATTTTTATCAATATAATAATTATAAAGTTATCAGTATATGTAAATTTAAATTTCCTTTCCAATATAGCACCATTGCTGCTACCTATTGTGCTGATACTGAGTTAGAATTGAACTGTCTTGCATTGTTAAAAAGTATATATCGATTTCACTAGTTGTTGGTTGAAAAACATATTGGCCCGCCCGCGTAAATCAACTTGAACTGCTTATAACTTCTGAACAATTGATCGTAGAGATCACAATTATTTGCATTTTAATCTAACATGTTGTATGCTACATGAATATGTCAGTTTTACTAGTTATTGTTTGAGAACCATATTGGCCCGCCCGCGAGTATTAAATTTAACTGCTTATAAGTTCTGAGCAAATGATCGTAGAAAGCTCGATTGTTTTGCATATTAATAAACATGTAGCTAGCTACAAGAATATATAGATTTCACTAGTTATTTTTTGAGAACCATGTTGGCCCACCCGCGAAAACTAATTCAACTGCTTACAATTTCTGAACAAATGATCGTAGAGAACACAATTATTTGCATTTTAATGAAACATGTTGTATGCTACAAGAATATGTCGGTTTTACTATTTGTTTTTTTAGAACCATATTGGCTCGCCCGCGAGTATTGACTTGTTCTGCTTATAACTTCTCAACAAATGATCGTAGTGAACGTAATAATTTTGCATATTAATCAGCATGTTGCATGCTACAAGAATATATCCATTTCACTAGTTATTGTTTGAGAACCATTTTGTCCCGCCCTCCAAAAATAACTTCAACTCCTTATAACTTCTGAACAAATAATCGTAGAGAGCTTAATAATTTTGCATATTAATCAGAATGTTGCATGCTACAAGAATATATCGATTTCATTAGTTGTTGGTTGAGAACCATATTGGCCCGCCCGCAAAAATTAATTTGAACTGCTAATAACTTCTGTACAAGTAATCGTAGCAAGCGTAATAATTTTGCATATTAATCAGCATGTTGCATGCTACAAGAATATATCGATTTCACTAGTTGTTGTTTGAGAAATATATTGGCCTGCCCGCGAAAATTAACGTGAACTGCTTATAACTTCTGAAAAATTGATCGTAGAGCACACAATTATTTGCATTGTAATGAAACATTTTGAATGCTACAAGAATATGTCGGTTTCACTAGTTGTTTATAGAAAACCATATTGGCCCGCCCGCGAGTATTAACTTGAACTGTTTATAACTTCTGAACAAATGATCCTAGAGAGCGTAATAAATTTGCATATTAATCAGCATGTTGCATGCTACAAGAATATATCGATTTCACTAGTTGTTGGTTGAGAACCATATTGGCCCGCCCGCGAAAATCAACTTGAACTGCTTATAACTCCTGAACAATTGATCGTAGAGAACACAATTATTTGCATTTTAATGAAACATGTTGAATGCTACAAGAATATGTCGGTTTCAGTAGTTGTTTTTAGAAAACCACTTTGGCCCGCCCGCCGAAACTAATTTCAACTCCTTATAACTTCTGAACAATTGATCGTAGAAAGCGTAATAATTTTGCATATTAAACAGCATGTTTCATGCTACAAGAATATATCGATTTCATTAGTTTTTAGTTGAGAACCATATTGGCCCGCCCGCGAAAATCAACTTGAACTGCTTATAACTCCTGAACAATTGATCGTAAGGCACACAATTATTTGCATTTTAATTAAACATGTTGAATGCTACAAGAATATATCGGTTTCACTAGTTGTTTTTAGAAAACCATATTGGCCCGTCCGAGAGTATTAACTTGAAATGTTTATAACTTCTGAACAAATGATCCTAGAGAGCGTAATAAATTTGCATATTAATCAGCATGTTGCATGCTACAAGAATATATCGATTTCACTTGTTGTTGGTTGAGAACCATATTGGCCGGCCGCAAAAATCAACTTTAACTGCTTATAACTCCTGAACAATTGATCGTAAACAACACAATTATTTGCATTTTAATGAAACATGTTGAATGCTACAAGAATATGTCAGTTTGAGAACCATATTGGCCCGCCCGCGAGTATTAACTTGAACTGCTTATAACTTCTGAACAAATGATAGTAGAGAGCGTAAAAAATTTGCATATTAATCAGTACGTTGCATGCTACAAGAATATATCGCTTTCACTAGTTGTTGGTTGAAAAACATATTGGCCCTCCCGCGAAAATCAATTTGAACTGCTTATAACTTCTGAACATTTGATCGTAGAGATCACAATTATCTGCATTTTAATCTAACAAGTTGTATGCTACAAGAATATGTCAGTTTCACTAGTTATTGTTTGAGAACCATATTGGCCCGCCCGCGAGTATTAAATTGAACTGCTTAAAAGTTGTGAAAAAATGATCGTAGAAAACTCCATTGTTTTGCATATTAATAAACATGTAGCTAGCTACAAGAATATATAGATTTCACTAGTTATTGTTTGAGAACCATAATGGCCCACCCGCGAAAACTAATTCAACTGCTTACAATTTCTGAACAAATGATCGTAGAGAACACAATTATTTGCATTTTAATGAAACATGTTGTATGCTACAAGAATATGTCGGTTTTACTATTTGTTTTTTTCGAACCATATTGGCCCGCCCGCGAGTATTGACTTTTTCTGCTTAAAACGTCTGAACAAATGATCGTAGTGAGCGTAATAGTTTTGCATATTAATCAGCATGTTGCATGCTACAAGAATATATCCATTTCACTAGTTGTTGGTTGAGAACCATATTGGAGCGCCCTCGAAAATTAACTTGAACTGCTTATAACTTCTGAACGATTGATCGTAGAGAACACAATTATTTGCATTTCAATCAAACATGTTGTATGCTACAAGAATATGTCGGTTTCACTTGTTATTGTTTGAGAACCATTTTGGCCCGCCCGCCAAAACTAACTTCAACTCCTTATAACTTTTGAACAATTGATCGTAGAGAGCGTAATAATTTTGCTTATTAATCAGCATGTTGCATGCTACAAGTATATATCGATTTCATTAGTTGTTGGTTGAGAACTATATTGGCCCGCCCGCGAAAATTAACTTGAACTGATAATAACTTCTGAACAATTGATCGTAGCGAACACAATTATTAGCATTTTAATGAAACATGTTGAATGCTTCAAGATTATGTCGGTTTCACTAGTTGTTGTTTGAGAACCATATTGGCCCGCCCGCAAGTATTAAATTTAACTGCTTATAACTTCTGAACAAATGATCTTAGAGAGCGTAATAAAGTTGCATATTAACCAGCATGTTGCATGCTACAAGAATATATCGATTTCACTAGTTGTTGCTTGAGAACGATATTGGCCTGCCCGCGAATATTAACTTGAACTGCTTATAACTTCTGAACAAATGATCCTAGAGAGCGTAATAAATTTGCCTATTAATGAGCATGTTGCCGGCTACAAGTATATATCGATTTCACTAGTTGTTGGTTGAAAAACATATTGGCCCGCCCGCGTAAATCAACTTGAACTGCTTATAACTTCTGAACAATTGATCGTAGAGATCACAATTATTTTCATTTTAATCTAACATGTTGTATGCTACATGAATATGTCAGTTTTATTAGTTATTGTTTGAGAACCATATTGGCCCGCCCGCGAGTATTAAATTTAACTGCTTATAAGTTCTGAGCAAATGATCGTAGAAAGCTCGATTGTTTTGCATATTAATAAACATGTAGCTAGCTACAAGAATATATAGATTTCACTAGTTATTTTTTGAGAACCATGTTGCCCCACCCGCGAAAACTAATTCAACTGCTTACAATTTCTGAACAAATGATCGTAGAGAACACAATTATTTGCATTTTAATGAAACATGTTGTATGCTACAAGAATATGTCGGTTTTACTATTTGTTTTTTTAGAACCATATTGGCTCGCCCGCGAGTATTGACTTGTTCTGCTTATAACTTCTCAACAAATGATCGTAGTGAACGTAATAATTTTGCATATTAATCAGCATGTTGCATGCTACAAGAATATATCCATTTCACTAGTTATTGTTTGAGAACCATTTTGTCCCGCCCTCCAAAACTAACTTCAACTCCTTATAACTTCTGAACAAATAATCGTAGAGAGCTTAATAATTTTGCATATTAATCAGAATGTTGCATGCTACAAGAATATATCGATTTCATTAGTTGTTGGTTGAGAACCATATTGGCCCGCCCGCGAAAATTAATTTGAAATGCTAATAACTTCTGTACAAGTAATCGTAGCAAGCGTAATAATTTTGCATATTAATCAGCATGTTGCATGCTACAAGAATATATCGATTTCACTAGTTGTTGTTTGAGAAATATATTGGCCTGCCCGCGAAAATTAACGTGAACTGCTTATAACTTCTGAACAATTGATCGTAGAGCACACAATTATTTGCATTGTAATGAAACATTTTGAATGCTACAAGAATATGTCGGTTTCACTAGTTGTTTATAGAAAACCATATTGGCCCGCCCGCGAGTATTAACTTGAACTGTTTATAACTTCTGAACAAATGATCCTAGAGAGCGTAATAAATTTGCATATTAATCAGCATGTTGCATGCTACAAGAATATATCGATTTCACTAGTTGTTGGTTGAAAAACATATTGGCCCGCCCGCGTAAATCAACTTGAACTGCTTATAACTTCTGAACAATTGATCGTAGAGATCACAATTATTTGCATTTTAATCTAACATGTTGTATGCTACATGAATATGTCAGTTTTACTAGTTATTGTTTGAGAACCATATTGGCCCGCCCGCGAGTATTAAATTTAACTGCTTATAAGTTCTGAGCAAATGATCGTAGAAAGCTCGATTGTTTTGCATATTAATAAACATGTAGCTAGCTACAAGAATATATAGATTTCACTAGTTATTTTTTGAGAACCATGTTGGCCCACCCGCGAAAACTAATTCAACTGCTTACAATTTCTGAACAAATGATCGTAGAGAACACAATTATTTGCATTTTAATGAAACATGTTGTATGCTACAAGAATATGTCGGTTTTACTATTTGTTTTTTTAGAACCATATTGGCTCGCCCGCGAGTATTGACTTGTTCTGCTTATAACTTCTCAACAAATGATCGTAGTGAACGTAATAATTTTGCATATTAATCAGCATGTTGCATGCTACAAGAATATATCCATTTCACTAGTTATTGTTTGAGAACCATTTTGTCCCGCCCTCCAAAACTAACTTCAACTCCTTATAACTTCTGAACAAATAATCGTAGAGAGCTTAATAATTTTGCATATTAATCAGAATGTTGCATGCTACAAGAATATATCGATTTCATTAGTTGTTGGTTGAGAACCATATTGGCCCGCCCGCGAAAATTAATTTGAACTGCTAATAACTTCTGTACAAGTAATCGTAGCAAGCGTAATAATTTTGCATATTAATCAGCATGTTGCATGCTACAAGAATATATCGATTTCACTAGTTGTTGTTTGAGAAATATATTGGCCCGCCCGCGAAAATCAACTTGAACTGCTTATAACTCCTGAACAATTGATCGTAGAGAACACAATTATTTGCATTTTAATGAAACATGTTGAATGCTACAAGAATATGTCGGTTTCAGTAGTTGTTTTTAGAAAACCACTTTGGCCCGCCCGCCGAAACTAATTTCAACTCCTTATAACTTCTGAACAATTGATCGTAGAAAGCGTAATAATTTTGCATATTAAACAGCATGTTTCATGCTACGAGAATATATCGATTTCATTAGTTTTTAGTTGAGAACCATATTGGCCCGCCAGCGAAAATCAACTTGAACTGCTTATAACTCCTGAACAATTGATCGTAAAGCACACAATTATTTGCATTTTAATTAAACATGTTGAATGCTGCAAGAATATATCGGTTTCACTAGTTGTTTTTAGAAAACCATATTGGCCCGTCCGAGAGTATTAACTTGAACTGTTTATAACTTCTGAACAAATGATCCTAGAGAGCGTAATAAATTTGCATATTAATCAGCATGTTGCATGCTACAAGAATATATCGATTTCACTTGTTGTTGGTTGAGAACCATATTGGCCGGCCGCAAAAATCAACTTTAACTGCTTATAACTCCTGAACAATTGATCGTAAACAACACAATTATTTGCATTTTAATGAAACATGTTGAATGCTACAAGAATATGTCAGTTTGAGAACCATATTGGCCCGCCCGCGAGTATTAACTTGAACTGCTTATAACTTCTGAACAAATGATAGTAGAGAGCGTAAAAAATTTGCATATTAATCAGTACGTTGCATGCTACAAGAATATATCGCTTTCACTAGTTGTTGGTTGAAAAACATATTGGCCCTCCCGCGAAAATCAATTTGAACTGCTTATAACTTCTGAACAATTGATCGTAGAGATCACAATTATCTGCATTTTAATCTAACAAGTTGTATGCTACAAGAATATGTCAGTTTCACTAGTTATTGTTTGAGAACCATATTGGCCCGCCCGCGAGTATTAAATTGAACTGCTTAAAAGTTGTGAAAAAATGATCGTAGAAAACTCCATTGTTTTGCATATTAATAAACATGTAGCTAGCTACAAGAATATATAGATTTCACTAGATATTGTTTGAGAACCATAATGGCCCACCCGCGAAAACTAATTCAACTGCTTACAATTTCTGAACAAATGATCGTAGAGAACACAATTATTTGCATTTTAATGAAACATGTTGTATGCTACAAGAATATGTCGGTTTTACTATTTGTTTTTTTCGAACCATATTGGCCCGCCCGCGAGTATTGACTTTTTCTGCTTAAAACGTCTGAACAAATGATCGTAGTGAACGTAATAGTTTTGCATATTAATCAGCATGTTGAATGCTACAAGAATATATCGATTTCACTAGTTGTTGGTTGAGAACCATATTGGCCCGCCCTCGAAAATTAACTTGAACTGCTTATAACTTCTGAACAATTGATCGTAGAGAACACAATTATTTGCCTTTCAATCAAACATGTTGTATGCTACAAGAATATGTGGGTTTCACTCGTTATTGTTTGAGAACCATTTTGGCCCGCCCTCCAAAACTAAATTCAACTCCTTATAACTTCTGAACAAATGATCGTAGAGAGCGTAATAATTTTGCTTATTAATCAGCATGTTGCATGCTACAAGAATATATCGATTTCATTAGTTGTTGGTTGAGAACCATATTGGCCCGCCCGCGAAAATTAACTTGAACTGATTATAACTTCTGAACAATTGATAGTTGCGAAAACAATTATTTGCTTTTTAATGAAACATGTTGAATGCTTCAAGAATATGTCGGTTTCACTAGTTGTTGTTTGAGAACCATATTGGCCCGCCCGCGAGTATTAAATTGAACTGCTTATAACTTCTGAACAAATGATCTTAGAGAGCGTAATAAAGTTGCATATTAATCAGCATGATGCATGCTACAAGAATATATCGATTTCACTAGTTCTTGGTTGAGAACCATATTGGCCCGCCCGCGAAAATTAATTTGAACTGCTTATAACTTCTGAACAAATAATGGTAGAAAGCGTAATAATTTTGCATATTAATCAGCATGTTGCATGCTACAAGAATATATCGATTTCACTAGTTGTTGTTTGAGAAATATATTGGGCTGCCCCGAAAATTAACTTGAACTGCTTATAACTTCTAAACAATTGATCGTAGAGCACACAATTATTTGCATTTCAATCAAACATGTATGCTACAAGAATATGTAAGTTTCACCAGTTATTTTTTGAGAATCATTTTGGCCCGCCCGCCAAAATTAATTTCAACTTCTTATAACTTCTGAACAAATGATCGTAGAGAGAGTAATAATTTTGCATATTAATCAGCATGTTGCATGCTACAAGAATATATCGATTTCATTGGTTGTTGGTTGAGAACCATATTGGCCCGCTAGCGAAAATCAACTTGAACTGCTTATAACTCCTGAACAATTGATCGTAGAGACCACAATTAATAGCATTTTAATCAAACATGTTGTATGCAACAAGAATATGTCGGTTTCACTAGTTGTTGGTTGAGAACCATATTGGCCCGCCCGCGGGTATTAACTTGAATTCTTTATGACTTCTGAACAAATGATCCTAGAGAGCGTAATAAATTTGCATATTAATCAGCATGTTGCATGCTGCAAGAATATATCGATTTCACTAGTTGTTGGTTGAGAACCATATTGGCCCGCCCCTGAAAATCAACTTGAACTGCTTATAACTCCTGAAAAATTGATCGTAGAGAACACAATTATTTGCATTTTAATGAAACATGTTGAATGCTACAAGAATATGTCGGTTTCACTAGTTGTTTTTAGAAAACCATATTGGCCCGCCCGCGAGTATTAACTTGAACTGTTTATAACTTCGGAACAAATGATCGTAGAGAGCGTAATAAATTTGCATATAAATCAGCATGTTTCATGCTACAAGAATATGTCGGTTTCACTAGTTGCATTTAGAAAACCATATTGGCCCGACGGCGAAAATCAACTTGAACTGCTTATAACTTCTGAACAATTGATCGTAGAGAACACAATTATTTGCATTTTAATGAAACATGTTGAATGCTACAAGAATATGTCGGTTTCACTAGTTGTTTTTAGAAAACCGTATTGGCCCGCCCGCCAAAACTAACTTCAACTCCTGATAACTTCTGAACAATTGATCGTAGAAAGCATAATAATTTTGCATATTACTCAGCATGTTGCATGCTACATGAATATATCGATTTCATTAGTTGTTGGTTTAGAACCATATTGGCCCGACCGCGAAAATCAACTTGAACTGCTTATAACTCCTGAACAATTGATCGTAGAGCACACAATTATTTGCATTTTAATGAAACATGTTGAATGCTACAAGAATATGTCGGTTTCACTAGTTGTTTTTAGAAAACCATATTGGCCCGTCCGAGAGTATAAACTTGAACTGTTTATAACTTCTGAACAAATGATCCTAGAGAGCATAATAAATTTGCATATTAATCAGCATGTTGCATGCTACAAGAATATATCCATTTCACTAGTTATTGTTTGAGAACCATTTTGTCCCGCCCGCCAAAACTAACTACAACTCCTTATAACTTCTGAACAAATAATCGTAGAGAGCTTAATAATTTTGCATATTAATCAGCATGTTGCATGCTACAAGAATATATCGATTTCATTAGTTGTTTGTTGAGAACCATATTGGCCCGCCCGCGAAAATTAATTTGAACTGCTTATAACTTCTGTACAAGTAATCGTAGCAAGCGTAATAATTTTGCATATTAATCAGCATGTTGCATGCTACAAGAATATATCGATTTCACTAGTTGTTGTTTGAGAAATATATTGGCCTGCCCGCGAAAATTAACGTGAACTGCTTATAACTTCTGAAAAATTGATCGTAGAGCACACAAATATTTGCATTATAATGAAACATTTTGAATGCTACAAGAATATGTCGGTTTCACTAGTTGTTTATAGAAAACCATATTGGCCCGCCCGCGAGTATTAACTTGAACTGTTTATAACTTCTGAACAAATGATCTTAGAGAGCGTAATAGTTTTGCATATTAATCAGCATGTTGCATGCTACAAGAATATATCCATTTCACTAGATGTTGGTTGAGAACCATATTGGAGCGCCCTCGAAAATTAACTTGAACTGCTTATAACTTCTGAACGATTGATCGTAGAGAACACAATTATTTGCATTTCAATCAAACATGTTGTATGCTACAAGAATACGTCGGTTTCACTTGTTATTGTTTGAGAACCATTTTGGCCCGCCCGCCAAAACTAACTTCAACTCCTTATAACTTTTGAACAATTGATCGTAGAGAGCGTAATAATTTTGCTTATTAATCAGCATGTTGCATGCTACAAGTATATATCTATTTCATTAGTTGTTGGTTGAGAACTATATTGGCCCGCCCGCGAAAATTAACTTGAACTGATAATAACTTCTGAACAATTGATCGTAGCGAACACAATTATTAGCATTTTAATGAAACATGTTGAATGCTTCAAGAATATGTCGGTTTCACTAGTTGTTGTTTGAGAACCATATTGGCCCGCCCGCAAGTATTAAATTTAACTGCTTATAACTTCTGAACAAATGATCTTAGAGAGCGTAATAAAGTTGCATATTAATCAGCATGTTGCATGCTACAAGAATATATCGATTTCACTAGTTGTTGGTTGAGAACCATATTGGCCCGCCCTCGAAAATTAACTTGAACTGCTTATAACTTCTGAACAATTGATCGTAGAGAACACAATTATTTGCCTTTCAATCAAACATGTTGTATGCTACAAGAATATGTGGGTTTCACTCGTTATTGTTTGAGAACCATTTTGGCCCGCCCTCCAAAACTAAATTCAACTCCTTATAACTTCTGAACAAATGATCGTAGAGAGCGTAATAATTTTGCTTATTAATCAGCATGTTGCATGCTACAAGAATATATCGATTTCATTAGTTGTTGGTTGAGAACCATATTGGCCCGCCCGCGAAAATTAACTTGAACTGATTATAACTTCTGAACAATTAATAGTTGCGAAAACAATTATTTGCTTTTTAATGAAACATGTTGAATGCTTCAAGAATATGTCGGTTTCACTAGTTGTTGTTTGAGAACCATATTGGCCCGCCCGCGAGTATTAAATTGAACTGCTTATAACTTCTGAACAAATGATCTTAGAGAGCGTAATAAAGTTGCATATTAATCAGCATGATGCATGCTACAAGAATATATCGATTTCACTAGTTCTTGGTTGAGAACCATATTGGCCCGCCCGCGAAAATTAATTTGAACTGCTTATAACTTCTGAACAAATAATCGTAGAAAGCGTAATAATTTTGCATATTAATCAGCATGTTGCATGCTACAAGAATATATCGATTTCACTAGTTGTTGTTTGAGAAATATATTGGGCTGCCCCGAAAATTAACTTGAACTGCTTATAACTTCTAAACAATTGATCGTAGAGCACACAATTATTTGCATTTCAATCAAACATGTATGCTACAAGAATATGTAAGTTTCACCAGTTATTTTTTGAGAATCATTTTGGCCCGCCCGAAAAAATTAATTTCAACTTCTTATAACTTCTGAACAAATGATCGTAGAGAGAGTAATAATTTTGCATATTAATCAGCATGTTGCATGCTACAAGAATATATCGATTTCATTGGTTGTTGGTTGAGAACCATATTGGCCCGCTAGCGAAAATCAACTTGAACTGCTTATAACTCCTGAACAATTGATCGTAGAGACCACAATTAATAGCATTTTAATCAAACATGTTGTATGCAACAAGAATATGTCGGTTTCACTAGTTGTTGGTTGAGAACCATATTGGCCCGCCCGCGGGTATTAACTTGAATTCTTTATGACTTCTGAACAAATGATCCTAGAGAGCGTAATAAATTTGCATATTAATCAGCATGTTGCATGCTGCAAGAATATATCGATTTCACTAGTTGTTGGTTGAGAACCATATTGGCCCGCCCCTGAAAATCAACTTGAACTGCTTATAACTCCTGAAAAATTGATCGTAGAGAACACAATTATTTGCATTTTAATGAAACATGTTGAATGCTACAAGAATATGTCGGTTTCACTAGTTGTTTTTAGAAAACCATATTGGCCCGCCCGCGAGTATTAACTTGAACTGTTTATAACTTCGGAACAAATGACCCTAGAGAGCGTAATAAATTTGCATATAAATCAGCATGTTTCATGCTACAAGAATATGTCGGTTTCACTAGTTGCATTTAGAAAACCATATTGGCCCGACGGCGAAAATCAACTTGAACTGCTTATAACTTCTGAACAATTGATCGTAGAGAACACAATTATTTGCATTTTAATGAAACATGTTGAATGCTACAAGAATATGTCGGTTTCACTAGTTGTTTTTAGAAAACCGTATTGGCCCGCCCGCCAAAACTAACTTCAACTCCTGATAACTTCTGAACAATTGATCGTAGAAAGCATAATAATTTTGCATATTACTCAGCATGTTGCATGCTACATGAATATATCGATTTCATTAGTTGTTGGTTTATAACCATATTGGCCCGCCCGCGAAAATCAACTTGAACTGCTTATAACTCCTGAACAATTGATCGTAGAGCACACAATTATTTGCATTTTAATGAAACATGTTGAATGCTACAAGAATATGTCGGTTTCACTAGTTGTTTTTAGAAAACCATATTGGCCCGTCCGAGAGTATTAACTTGAACTGTTTATAACTTCTGAACAAATGATCCTAGAGAGCATAATAAATTTGCATATTAATCAGCATGTTGCATGCTACAAGAATATATCGATTTCATTAGTTGTTTGTTGAGAACCATATTGGCCCGCCCGCGAAAATTAATTTGAACTGCTTATAACTTCTGTACAAGTAATCGTAGCAAGCGTAATAATTTTGCATATTAATCAGCATGTTGCATGCTACAAGAATATATCGATTTCACTAGTTGTTGTTTGAGAAATATATTGGCCTGCCCGCGAAAATTAACGTGAACTGCTTATAACTTCTGAAAAATTGATCGTAGAGCACACAAATATTTGCATTATAATGAAACATTTTGAATGCTACAAGAATATGTCGGTTTCACTAGTTGTTTATAGAAAACCATATTGGCCCGCCCGCGAGTATTAACTTGAACTGTTTATAACTTCTGAACAAATGATCTTAGAGAGCGTAATAGTTTTGCATATTAATCAGCATGTTGCATGCTACAAGAATATATCCATTTCACTAGTTGTTGGTTGAGAACCATATTGGAGCGCCCTCGAAAATTAACTTGAACTGCTTATAACTTCTGAACGATTGATCGTAGAGAACACAATTATTTGCATTTCAATCAAACATGTTGTATGCTACAAGAATATGTCGGTTTCACTTGTTATTGTTTGAGAACCATTTTGGCCCGCCCGTCAAAACTAACTTCAACTCCTTATAACTTTTGAACAATTGATCGTAGAGAGCGTAATAATTTTGCTTATTAATCAGCATGTTGCATGCTACAAGTATATATCTATTTCATTAGTTGTTGGTTGAGAACTATATTGGCCCGCCCGCGAAAATTAACTTGAACTGATAATAACTTCTGAACAATTGATCGTAGCGAACACAATTATTAGCATTTTAATGAAACATGTTGAATGCTTCAAGAATATGTCGGTTTCACTAGTTGTTGTTTGAGAACCATATTGGCCCGCCCGCAAGTATTAAATTTAACTGCTTATAACTTCTGAACAAATGATCTTAGAGAGCGTAATAAAGTTGCATATTAATCAGCATGTTGCATGCTACAAGAATATATCGATTTCACTAGTTGTTGGTTGAGAACCATATTGGCCCGCCCGCGAAAATTAATTTGAACTGCTTATAACTTCTGAAAAAATAATCGTAGAAAGCGTAATAATTTAGCATATTAACCAGCATGTTGCATGCTACAAGAATATATCGATTTCACTAGTTGTTGTTTGAGAACGATATTGGCCTGCCCGCGAAAATTAACTTGAACAGCTTATAACTTCTGAACAATTGATCGTAGAACACACAATTATTTGCATTTCAATCAAACATGTTGTATGCTACAAGAATATGTTTATTTCACAAGTTATTGTTTGGGAACCATTTTGGCCCGACCGCCAAAACTAATTTCAACTTCTTATAACTTCTGAACAAATGATCGTAGAGAGCGTAATAATTTTGCATATTAATCAGCATATTGCATGCAACAAGAATATATCGATTTCATTGGTTGTTGGTTGAGAACCATATTGGCCCGCCCGCGAAAATCAACTTGAACTGCTTATAACTTCTGAACAATTGATCATAGAGACCACAATTAATAGCATTTTAATCAAACATGTTGTATGCAACACGAATATGTCGGTTTCACTAGTTGTTTTTAGAAAATCATATTGGCCCGCCCGCGAGTATTAACTTGAACTGTTTATAACTTCTGAACAAATGATCCTAGAGAGCGTAATAAATTTGCCTATTAATGAGCATGTTGCCTGCTACAAGTATATATCGATTTCACTAGTTGTTGGTTGAAAAACATATTGGCCCGCCCGCGTAAATCAACTTGAACTGCTTATAACTTCTGAACAATTGATCGTGGAGAACACAATTATTTGCATTTTAATCTAACATGTTGTATGCTACATGAATATGTCAGTTTCACTAGTTATTGTTTGAGAACCATATTGGCCCGCCCGCGAGTATTAAATTTAACTGCTTATAAGTTCTGAGCAAATGATCGTAGAAAGCTCGATTGTTTTGCATATTAATAAACATGTAGCTAGCTACAAGAATATATAGATTTCACTAGTTATTTTTTGAGAACCATGTTGGCCCACCCGCGAAAACTAATTCAACTGCTTACAATTTCTGAACAAATGATCGTAGAGAACACAATTATTTGCATTTTAATGAAACATGTTGTATGCTACAAGAATATGTCGGTTTTACTATTTGTTTTTTTAAAACCATATTGGCTCGCCCGCGAGTATTGACTTGTTCTGCTTATAACTTCTCAACAAATGATCGTAGTGAACGTAATAATTTTGCATATTAATCAGCATGTTGCATGCTACAAGAATATATCCATTTCACTAGTTATTGTTTGAGAACCATTTTGTCCCGCCCTCCAAAACTAACTTCAACTCCTTATAACTTCTGAACAAATAATCGTAGAGAGCTTAATAATTTTGCATATTAATCAGAATGTTGCATGCTACAAGAATATATCGATTTCATTAGTTGTTGGTTGAGAACCATATTGGCCCGCCCGCGAAAATTAATTTGAACTGCTAATAACTTCTGTACAAGTAATCGTAGCAAGCGTAATAATTTTGCATATTAATCAGCATGTTGCATGCTACAAGAATATATCGATTTCACTAGTTGTTGTTTGAGAAATATATTGGCCTGCCCGCGAAAATTAACGTGAACTGCTTATAACTTCTGAACAATTGATCGTAGAGAACACAATTATTTGCATTTTAATGAAACATGTTGTATGCTACAAGAATATGTCGGTTTTACTATTTGTTTTTTTCGAACCATATTGGCCCGCCCGCGAGTATTGACTTTTTCTGCTTAAAACGTCTGAACAAATGATCGTAGTGAGCGTAATAGTTTTGCATATTAATCAGCATGTTGAATGCTACAAGAATATATCGATTTCACTAGTTGTTGGTTGAGAACCATATTGGCCCGCCCTCGAAAATTAACTTGAACTGCTTATAACTTCTGAACAATTGATCGTAGAGAACACAATTATTTGCCTTTCAATCAAACATGTTGTATGCTACAAGAATATGTGGGTTTCACTCGTTATTGTTTGAGAACCATTTTGGCCCGCCCTCCAAAACTAAATTCAACTCCTTATAACTTCTGAACAAATGATCGTAGAGAGCGTAATAAATTTGCTTATTAATCAGCATGTTGCATGCTACAAGAATATATCGATTTCATTAGTTGTTGGTTGAGAACCATATTGGCCCGCCCGCGAAAATTAACTTGAACTGATAATAACTTCTGAACAATTGATAGTTGCGAAAACAATTATTTGCTTTTTAATGAAACATGTTGAATGCTTCAAGAATATGTCGGTTTCACTAGTTGTTGTTTGAGAACCATATTGGCCCGCCCTCGAGTATTAAATTGAACTGCTTATAACTTCTGAACAAATGATCTTAGAGAGCGTAATAAAGTTGCATATTAATCAGCATGTTGCATGCTACAAGAATATATCGATTTCACTAGTTCTTGGTTGAGAACCATATTGGCCCGCCCGCGAAAATTAATTTGAACTGCTTATAACTTCTGAACAAATAATCGTAGAAAACGTAATAATTTTGCATATTAATCAGCATGTTGCATGCTACAAGAATATATCGATTTCACTAGTTGTTGTTTGAGAAATATATTGGGCTGCCCCGAAAATTAACTTGAACTGCTTATAACTTCTAAACAATTGATCGTAGAGCACACAATTATTTGCATTTCAATCAAACATGTATGCTACAAGAATATGTAAGTTTCACCAGTTATTTTTTGAGAATCATTTTGGCCCGCCCGAAAAAATTAATTTCAACTTCTTATAACTTCTGAACAAATGATCGTAGAGAGAGTAATAATTTTGCATATTAATCAGCATGTTGCATGCTACAAGAATATATCGATTTCATTGGTTGTTGGTTGAGAACCATATTGGCCCGCTAGCGAAAATCAACTTGAACTGCTTATAACTCCTGAACAATTGATCGTAGAGACCACAATTAATAGCATTTTAATCAAACATGTTGTATGCAACAAGAATATGTCGGTTTCACTAGTTGTTGGTTGAGAACAATATTGGCCCGCCCGCGGGTATTAACTTGAATTCTTTATGACTTCTGAACAAATGATCCTAGAGAGCGTAATAAATTTGCATATTAATCAGCATGTTGCATGCTGCAAGAATATATCGATTTCACTAGTTGTTGGTTGAGAACCATATTGGCCCGCCCCTCAAAATCAACTTGAACTGCTTATAACTCCTGAAAAATTGATCGTAGAGAACACAATTATCTGCATTTTAATGAAACATGTTGAATGCTACAAGAATATGTCGGTTTCATTAGTTGTTTTTAGAAAACCATATTGGCCCGCCCGCGAGTATTAACTTGAACTGTTTATAACTTCGGAACAAATGATCCTAGAGAGCGTAATAAATTTGCATGTAAATCAGCATGTTTCATGCTACAAGAATATGTCGGTTTCACTAGTTGCATTTAGAAAACCATATTGGCCCGACGGCGAAAATCAACTTGAACTGCTTATAACTTCTGAACAATTGATCGTAGAGAACACAATTATTTGCATTTTAATGAAACATGTTGAATGCTACAAGAATATGTCGGTTTCACTAGTTGTTTTTAGAAAACCGTATTGGCCCGCCCGCCAAAACTAACTTCAACTCCTGATAACTTCTGAACAATTGATCGTAGAAAGCATAATAATTTTGCATATTACTCAGCATGTTGCATGCTACATGAATATATCGATTTCATTAGTTGTTGGTTTAGAACCATATTGGCCCGCCCGCGAAAATCAACTTGAACTGCTTATAACTCCTGAACAATTGATCGTAGAGCACACAATTATTTGCATTTTAATGAAACATGTTGAATGCTACAAGAATATGTCGGTTTCACTAGTTGTTTTTAGAAAACCATATTGGCCCGTCCGAGAGTATTAACTTGAACTGTTTATAACTTCTGAACAAATGATCCTAGAGAGCATAATAAATTTGCATATTAATCAGCATGTTGCATGCTACAAGAATATATCGATTTCACTAGTTGTTGGTTGAAAAACATATTGGCCCACCCGCGAAAACTAATTCAACTGCTTATAACTTCTGAACAATTGATCGTAGAGAACACAATTATTTGCATTTTAATCAAACATGTTATATGCTACAAGAATATGTCGGTTTCACTAGTTATTGTTTGAGAACCATTTTGTCCCGCCCTCCAAAACTAACTTCAACTCCTTATAACTTCTGAACAAATAATCGTAGAGAGCTTAATAATTTTGCATATTAATCAGAATGTTGCATGCTACAAGAATATATCGATTTCATTAGTTGTTGGTTGAGAACCATATTGGCCCGCCCGCGAAAATTAATTTGAACTGCTAATAACTTCTGTACAAGTAATCGTAGCAAGCGTAATAATTTTGCATATTAATCAGCATGTTGCATGCTTCAAGAATATATCGATTTCACTAGTTGTTGTTTGAGAAATATATTGGCCTGCCCGCGAAAATTAACGTGAACTGCTTATAACTTCTGAACAATTGATCGTAGAGAACACAATTATTTGCATTTTAATGAAACATGTTGTATGCTACAAGAATATGTCGGTTTTACTATTTGTTTTTTTCGAACCATATTGGCCCGCCCGCGAGTATTGACTTTTTCTGCTTAAAACGTCTGAACAAATGATCGTAGTGAGCGTAATAGTTTTGCATATTAATCAGCATGTTGAATGCTACAAGAATATATCGATTTCACTAGTTGTTGGTTGAGAACCATATTGGCCCGCCCTCGAAAATTAACTTGAACTGCTTATAACTTCTGAACAATTGATCGTAGAGAACACAATTATTTGCCTTTCAATCAAACATGTTGTATGCTACAAGAATATGTGGGTTTCACTCGTTATTGTTTGAGAACCATTTTGGCCCGCCCTCCAAAACTAAATTCAACTCCTTATAACTTCTGAACAAATGATCGTAGAGAGCGTAATAATTTTGCTTATTAATCAGCATGTTGCATGCTACAAGAATATATCGATTTCATTAGTTGTTGGTTGAGAACCATATTGGCCCGCCCGCGAAAATTAACTTGAACTGATAATAACTTCTGAACAATTGATAGTTGCGAAAACAATTATTTGCTTTTTAATGAAACATGTTGAATGCTTCAAGAATATGTCGGTTTCACTAGTTGTTGTTTGAGAACCATATTGGCCCGCCCTCGAGTATTAAATTGAACTGCTTATAACTTCTGAACAAATGATCTTAGAGAGCGTAATAAAGTTGCATATTAATCAGCATGTTGCATGCTACAAGAATATATCGATTTCACTAGTTCTTGGTTGAGAACCATATTGGCCCGCCCGCGAAAATTAATTTGAACTGCTTATAACTTCTGAACAAATAATCGTAGAAAGCGTAATAATTTTGCATATTAATCAGCATGTTGCATGCTACAAGAATATATCGATTTCACTAGTTGTTGTTTGAGAAATATATTGGGCTGCCCCGAAAATTAACTTGAACTGCTTATAACTTCTAAACAATTGATCGTAGAGCACACAATTATTTGCATTTCAATCAAACATGTATGCTACAAGAATATGTAAGTTTCACCAGTTATTTTTTGAGAATCATTTTGGCCCGCCCGAAAAAATTAATTTCAACTTCTTATAACTTCTGAACAAATGATCGTAGAGAGAGTAATAATTTTGCATATTAATCAGCATGTTGCATGCTACAAGAATATATCGATTTCATTGGTTGTTGGTTGAGAACCATATTGGCCCGCTAGCGAAAATCAACTTGAACTGCTTATAACTCCTGAACAATTGATCGTAGAGACCACAATTAATAGCATTTTAATCAAACATGTTGTATGCAACAAGAATATGTCGGTTTCACTAGTTGTTGGTTGAGAACAATATTGGCCCGCCCGCGGGTATTAACTTGAATTCTTTATGACTTCTGAACAAATGATCCTAGAGAGCGTAATAAATTTGCATATTAATCAGCATGTTGCATGCTGCAAGAATATATCGATTTCACTAGTTGTTGGTTGAGAACCATATTGGCCCGCCCCTGAAAATCAACTTGAACTGCTTATAACTCCTGAAAAATTGATCGTAGAGAACACAATTATCTGCATTTTAATGAAACATGTTGAATGCTACAAGAATATGTCGGTTTCATTAGTTGTTTTTAGAAAACCATATTGGCCCGCCCGCGAGTATTAACTTGAACTGTTTATAACTTCGGAACAAATGATCCTAGAGAGCGTAATAAATTTGCATGTAAATCAGCATGTTTCATGCTACAAGAATATGTCGGTTTCACTAGTTGCATTTAGAAAACCATATTGGCCCGACGGCGAAAATCAACTTGAACTGCTTATAACTTCTGAACAATTGATCGTAGAGAACACAATTATTTGCATTTTAATGAAACATGTTGAATGCTACAAGAATATGTCGGTTTCACTAGTTGTTTTTAGAAAACCGTATTGGCCCGCCCGCCAAAACTAACTTCAACTCCTGATAACTTCTGAACAATTGATCGTAGAAAGCATAATAATTTTGCATATTACTCAGCATGTTGCATGCTACATGAATATATCGATTTCATTAGTTGTTGGTTTAGAACCATATTGGCCCGCCCGCGAAAATCATCTTGAACTGCTTATAACTCCTGAACAATTGATCGTAGAGCACACAATTATTTGCATTTTAATGAAACATGTTGAATGCTACAAGAATATGTCGGTTTCACTAGTTGTTTTTAGAAAACCATATTGGCCCGTCCGAGAGTATTAACTTGAACTGTTTATAACTTCTGAACAAATGATCCTAGAGAGCATAATAAATTTGCATATTAATCAGCATGTTGCATGCTACAAGAATATATCCATTTCACTAGTTATTGTTTGAGAACCATTTTGTCCCGCCCGCCAAAACTAACTTCAACTCCTTATAGCTTCTGAACAAATAATCGTAGAGAGCTTAATAATTTTGCATATTAATCAGCATGTTGCATGCTACAAGAATATATCGATTTCATTAGTTGTTTGTTGAGAACCATATTGGCCCGCCCGCGAAAATTAATTTGAACTGCTTATAACTTCTGTACAAGTAATCGTAGCAAGCGTAATAATTTTGCATATTAATCAGCATGTTGCATGCTACAAGAATATATCGATTTCACTAGTTGTTGTTTGAGAAATATATTGGCCTGCCCGCGAAAATTAACGTGAACTGCTTATAACTTCTGAACAATTGATCGTAGAGCACACAAATATTTGCATTATAATGAAACATTTTGAATGCTACAAGAATATGTCAATTTCACTAGTTGTTATTTGAGAACCATATTGGCCCGCCCGCGAGTATTAACTTGAACTGCTTATAACTTCTGAACAAATGATCGTAGAGAGCGTAAAAAATTTGCATATTAATCAGCACGTTGCATGCTACAAGAATATATCGCTTTCACTAGTTGTTGGTTGAAAAACATATTGGCCCTCCCGCGAAAATCAATTTGAACTGCTTATAACTTCTTAAAAATTGATCGTAGAGATCACAATTATCTGCATTTTAATCTAACAAGTTGTATGCTACAAGAATATGTCAGTTTCACTAGTTATTGTTTGAGAACCATATTGGCCCGCCCGCGAGTATTAAATTGAACTGCTTAAAAGTTGTGAAAAAATGATCGTAGAAAACTCCATTGTTTTGCATATTAATAAACATGTAGCTAGCTACAAGAATATATAGATTTCACTAGTTATTGTTAGAGAACCATAATGGCCCACCCGCGAAAACTAATTCAACTGCTTACAATTTCTGAACAAATGATCGTAGAGAACACAATTATTTGCATTTTAATGAAACATGTTGTATGCTACAAGAATATGTCGGTTTTACTATTTGTTTTTTTCGAACCATATTGGCCCGCCCGCGAGTATTGACTTTTTCTGCTTAAAACGTCTGAACAAATGATCGTAGTGAGCGTAATAGTTTTGCATATTAATCAGCATGTTGCATGCTACAAGAATATATCGATTTCACTAGTTGTTGGTTGAGAACCATATTGGCCCGCCCTCGAAAATTAACTTGAACTGCTTATAACTTCTGAACAATTGATCTTAGAGAACACAATTATTTGCCTTTCAATCAAACATGTTGTATGCTACAAGAATATGTGGGTTTCACTCGTTATTGTTTGAGAACCATTTTGGCCCGCCCTCCAAAACTAAATTCAACTCCTTATAACTTCTGAATAAATGATCGTAGAGAGCGTAATAATTTTGCTTATTAATCAGCAAGTTGCATGCTACAAGAATATATCGATTTCATTAGTTGTTGGTTGAGAACCATATTGGCCCGCCCGCGAAAATTAACTTGAACTGATAATAACTTCTGAACAACTGATAGTAGGGAAAACAATTATTTGCTTTTTAATGAAACATGTTGAATGCTTCAAGAATATGTCGGTTTCACTAGTTGTTGTTTGAGAACCATATTGGCCCGCCCGCGAGTATTAAATTGAACTGCTTATAACTTCTGAACAAATGATCTTAGAGAGCGTAATAAAGTTGCATATTAATCAGCATGATGCATGCTACAAGAATATATCGATTTCACTAGTTCTTGGTTGAGAACCATATTGGCCCGCCCGCGAAAATTAATTTGAACTGCTTATAACTTCTGAACAAATAATCGTAGAAAGCGTAATAATTTTGCATATTAATCAGCATGTTGCATGCTACAAGAATATATCGATTTCACTAGTTGATGTTTGAGAAATATATTGGGCTGCCCCGAAAATTAACTTGAACTGCTTATAACTTCTAAACAATTGATCGTAGAGCACACAATTATTTGCATTTCAATCAAACATGTATGCTACAAGAATATGTAAGTTTCACTAGTTATTTTTTGAGAATCATTTTGGCCCGCCCGCCAAAACTAAATTCAACTTCTTATAACATCTGAACAAATGATCGTAGAGAGAGTAATAATTTTGCATATTAATCAGCATGTTGCATGCTACAAGAATATATCGATTTCATTGGTTGTTGGTTGAGAACCATATTGGCCCGCTAGCGAAAATCAACTTGAACTGCTTATAACTCCTGAACAATTGATCGTAGAGACCACAATTAATAGCATTTTAATCAAACATGTTGTATGCAACAAGAATATGTCGGTTTCACTAGTTGTTGGTTGAGAACCATATTGGCCCGCCCGCGGGTATTAACTTGAATTCTTTATGACTTCTGAACAAATGATCCTAGAGAGCGTAATAAATTTGCATATTAATCAGCATGTTGCATGCTGCAAGAATATATCGATTTCACTAGTTGTTGGTTGAGAACCATATTGGCCCGCCCCTGAAAATCAACTTGAACTGCTTATAACTCCTGAAAAATTGATCGTAGAGAACACAATTATTTGCATTTTAATGAAACATGTTGAATGCTACAAGAATATGTCGGTTTCACTAGTTGTTTTTAGAAAACCATATTGGCCCGCCCGCGAGTATTAACTTGAACTGTTTATAACTTCGGAACAAATGACCCTAGAGAGCGTAATAAATTTGCATATAAATCAGCATGTTTCATGCTACAAGAATATGTCGGTTTCACTAGTTGCATTTAGAAAACCATATTGGCCCGACGGCGAAAATCAACTTGAACTGCTTATAACTTCTGAACAATTGATCGTAGAGAACACAATTATTTGCATTTTAATGAAACATGTTGAATGCTACAAGAATATGTCGGTTTCACTAGTTGTTTTTAGAAAACCGTATTGGCCCGCCCGCCAAAACTAACTTCAACTCCTGATAACTTCTGAACAATTGATCGTAGAAAGCATAATAATTTTGCATATTACTCAGCATGTTGCATGCTACATGAATATATCGATTTCATTAGTTGTTGGTTTATAACCATATTGGCCCGCCCGCGAAAATCAACTTGAACTGCTTATAACTCCTGAACAATTGATCGTAGAGCACACAATTATTTGCATTTTAATGAAACATGTTGAATGCTACAAGAATATGTCGGTTTCACTAGTTGTTTTTAGAAAACCATATTGGCCCGTCCGAGAGTATTAACTTGAACTGTTTATAACTTCTGAACAAATGATCCTAGAGAGCATAATAAATTTGCATATTAATCAGCATGTTGCATGCTACAAGAATATATCCATTTCACTAGTTATTGTTTGAGAACCACTTTGTCCCGCCCGCCAAAACTAACTTCAACTCCTTATAACTTCTGAACAAATAATCGTAGAGAGCTTAATAATTTTGCATATTAATCAGCATGTTGCATGCTACAAGAATATATCGATTTCATTAGTTGTTTGTTGAGAACCATATTGGCCCGCCCGCGAAAATTAATTTGAACTGCTTATAACTTCTGTACAACTAATCGTAGCAAGCGTAATAATTTTGCATATTAATCAGCATGTTGCATGCTACAAGAATATATCGATTTCACTAGTTGTTGTTTGAGAAATATATTGGCCTGCCCGCGAAAATTAACGTGAACTGCTTATAACTTCTGAAAAATTGATCGTAGAGCACACAAATATTTGCATTATAATGAAACATTTTGAATGCTACAAGAATATGTCGGTTTCACTAGTTGTTTATAGAAAACCATATTGGCCCGCCCGCGAGTATTAACTTGAACTGTTTATAACTTCTGAACAAATGATCTTAGAGAGCGTAATAGTTTTGCATATTAATCAGCATGTTGCATGCTACAAGAATATATCCATTTCACTAGTTGTTGGTTGAGAACCATATTGGAGCGCCCTCGAAAATTAACTTGAACTGCTTATAACTTCTGAACGATTGATCGTAGAGAACACAATTATTTGCATTTCAATCAAACATGTTGTATGCTACAAGAATATGTCGGTTTCACTTGTTATTGTTTGAGAACCATTTTGGCCCGCCCGTCAAAACTAACTTCAACTCCTTATAACTTTTGAACAATTGATCGTAGAGAGCGTAATAATTTTGCTTATTAATCAGCATGTTGCATGCTACAAGTATATATCTATTTCATTAGTTGTTGGTTGAGAACTATATTGGCCCGCCCGCGAAAATTAACTTGAACTGATAATAACTTCTGAACAATTGATCGTAGCGAACACAATTATTAGCATTTTAATGAAACATGTTGAATGCTTCAAGAATATGTCGGTTTCACTAGTTGTTGTTTGAGAACCATATTGGCCCGCCCGCAAGTATTAAATTTAACTGCTTATAACTTCTGAACAAATGATCTTAGAGAGCGTAATAAAGTTGCATATTAATCAGCATGTTGCATGCTACAAGAATATATCGATTTCACTAGTTGTTGGTTGAGAACCATATTGGCCCGCCCGCGAAAATTAATTTGAACTGCTTATAACTTCTGAAAAAATAATCGTAGAAAGCGTAATAATTTAGCATATTAACCAGCATGTTGCATGCTACAAGAATATATCGATTTCACTAGTTGTTGTTTGAGAACGATATTGGCCTGCCCGCGAAAATTAACTTGAACAGCTTATAACTTCTGAACAATTGATCGTAGAACACACAATTATTTGCATTTCAATCAAACATGTTGTATGCTACAAGAATATGTTGGTTTCACAAGTTATTGTTTGAGAACCATTTTGGCCCGACCGCCAAAACTAATTTCAACTTCTTATAACTTCTGAACAAATGATCGTAGAGAGCGTAATAATTTTGCATATTAATCAGCATATTGCATGCTACAAGAATATATCGATTTCATTGGTTGTTGGTTGAGAACCATATTGGCCCGCCCGCGAAAATCAACTTGAACTGCTTATAACTTCTGAACAATTGATCATAGAGACCACAATTAATAGCATTTTAATCAAACATGTTGTATGCAACACGAATATGTCGGTTTCACTAGTTGTTTTTAGAAAATCATATTGGCCCGCCCGCGAGTATTAACTTGAACTGTTTATAACTTCTGAACAAATGATCCTAGAGAGCGTAATAAATTTGCCTATTAATGAGCATGTTGCCTGCTACAAGTATATATCGATTTCACTAGTTGTTGGTTGAAAAACATATTGGCCCGCCCGCGTAAATCAACTTGAACTGCTTATAACTTCTGAACAATTGATCGTAGAGAACACAATTATTTGCATTTTAATCTAACATGTTGTATGCTACATGAATATGTCAGTTTCACTAGTTATTGTTTGAGAACCATATTGGCCCGCCCGCGAGTATTAAATTTAACTGCTTATAAGTTCTGAGCAATTGATCGTAGAAAGCTCGATTGTTTTGCATATTAATAAACATGTAGCTAGCTACAAGAATATATAGATTTCACTAGTTATTTTTTGAGAACCATGTTGGCCCACCCGCGAAAACTAATTCAACTGCTTACAATTTCTGAACAAATGATCGTAGAGAACACAATTATTTGCATTTTAATGAAACATGTTGTATGCTACAAGAATATGTCGGTTTTACTATTTGTTTTTTTAAAACCATATTGGCTCGCCCGCGAGTATTGACTTGTTCTGCTTATAACTTCTCAACAAATGATCGTAGTGAACGTAATAATTTTGCATATTAATCAGCATGTTGCATGCTACAAGAATATATCCATTTCACTAGTTATTGTTTGAGAACCATTTTGTCCCGCCCTCCAAAACTAACTTCAACTCCTTATAACTTCTGAACAAATAATCGTAGAGAGCTTAATAATTTTGCATATTAATCAGAATGTTGCATGCTACAAGAATATATCGATTTCATTAGTTGTTGGTTGAGAACCATATTGGCCCGCCCGCGAAAATTAATTTGAACTGCTAATAACTTCTGTACAAGTAATCGTAGCAAGCGTAATAATTTTGCATATTAATCAGCATGTTGCATGCTACAAGAATATATCGATTTCACTAGTTGTTGTTTGAGAAATATATTGGCCTGCCCGCGAAAATTAACGTGAACTGCTTATAACTTCTGAACAATTGATCGTAGAGAACACAATTATTTGCATTTTAATGAAACATGTTGTATGCTACAAGAATATGTCGGTTTTACTATTTGTTTTTTTCGAACCATATTGGCCCGCCCGCGAGTATTGACTTTTTCTGCTTAAAACGTCTGAACAAATGATCGTAGTGAGCGTAATAGTTTTGCATATTAATCAGCATGTTGAATGCTACAAGAATATATCGATTTCACTAGTTGTTGGTTGAGAACCATATTGGCCCGCCCTCGAAAATTAACTTGAACTGCTTATAACTTCTGAACAATTGATCGTAGAGAACACAATTATTTGCCTTTCAATCAAACATGTTGTATGCTACAAGAATATGTGGGTTTCACTCGTTATTGTTTGAGAACCATTTTGGCCCGCCCTCCAAAACTAAATTCAACTCCTTATAACTTCTGAACAAATGATCGTAGAGAGCGTAATAATTTTGCTTATTAATCAGCATGTTGCATGCTACAAGAATATATCGATTTCATTAGTTGTTGGTTGAGAACCATATTGGCCCGCCCGCGAAAATTAACTTGAACTGATAATAACTTCTGAACAATTGATAGTTGCGAAAACAATTATTTGCTTTTTAATGAAACATGTTGAATGCTTCAAGAATATGTCGGTTTCACTAGTTGTTGTTTGAGAACCATATTGGCCCGCCCTCGAGTATTAAATTGAACTGCTTATAACTTCTGAACAAATGATCTTAGAGAGCGTAATAAAGTTGCATATTAATCAGCATGTTGCATGCTACAAGAATATATCGATTTCACTAGTTCTTGGTTGAGAACCATATTGGCCCGCCCGCGAAAATTAATTTGAACTGCTTATAACTTCTGAACAAATAATCGTAGAAAGCGTAATAATTTTGCATATTAATCAGCATGTTGCATGCTACAAGAATATATCGATTTCACTAGTTGTTGTTTGAGAAATATATTGGGCTGCCCCGAAAATTAACTTGAACTGCTTATAACTTCTAAACAATTGATCGTAGAGCACACAATTATTTGCATTTCAATCAAACATGTATGCTACAAGAATATGTAAGTTTCACCAGTTATTTTTTGAGAATCATTTTGGCCCGCCCGAAAAAATTAATTTCAACTTCTTATAACTTCTGAACAAATGATCGTAGAGAGAGTAATAATTTTGCATATTAATCAGCATGTTGCATGCTACAAGAATATATCGATTTCATTGGTTGTTGGTTGAGAACCATATTGGCCCGCTAGCGAAAATCAAATTGAACTGCTTATAACTCCTGAACAATTGATCGTAGAGACCACAATTAATAGCATTTTAATCAAACATGTTGTATGCAACAAGAATATGTCGGTTTCACTAGTTGTTGGTTGAGAACAATATTGGCCCGCCCGCGGGTATTAACTTGAATTCTTTATGACTTCTGAACAAATGATCCTAGAGAGCGTAATAAATTTGCATATTAATCAGCATGTTGCATGCTGCAAGAATATATCGATTTCACTAGTTGTTGGTTGAGAACCATATTGGCCCGCCCCTGAAAATCAACTTGAACTGCTTATAACTCCTGAAAAATTGATCGTAGAGAACACAATTATCTGCATTTTAATGAAACATGTTGAATGCTACAAGAATATGTCGGTTTCATTAGTTGTTTTTAGAAAACCATATTGGCCCGCCCGCGAGTATTAACTTGAACTGTTTATAACTTCGGAACAAATGATCCTAGAGAGCGTAATAAATTTGCATGTAAATCAGCATGTTTCATGCTACAAGAATATGTCGGTTTCACTAGTTGCATTTAGAAAACCATATTGGCCCGACGGCGAAAATCAACTTGAACTGCTTATAACTTCTGAACAATTGATCGTAGAGAACACAATTATTTGCATTTTAATGAAACATGTTGAATGCTACAAGAATATGCCGGTTTCACTAGTTGTTTTTAGAAAACCGTATTGGCCCGCCCGCCAAAACTAACTTCAACTCCTGATAACTTCTGAACAATTGATCGTAGAAAGCATAATAATTTTGCATATTACTCAGCATGTTGCATGCTACATGAATATATCGATTTCATTAGTTGTTGGTTTAGAACCATATTGGCCCGCCCGCGAAAATCAACTTGAACTGCTTATAACTCCTGAACAATTGATCGTAGAGCACACAATTATTTGCATTTTAATGAAACATGTTGAATGCTACAAGAATATGTCGGTTTCACTAGTTGTTTTTAGAAAACCATATTGGCCCGTCCGAGAGTATTAACTTGAACTGTTTATAACTTCTGAACAAATGGTCCTAGAGAGCATGATAAATTTGCATATTAATCAGCATGTTGCATGCTACAAGAATATATCCATTTCACTAGTTATTGTTTGAGAACCATTTTGTCCCGCCCGCCAAAACTAACTTCAACTCCTTATAGCTTCTGAACAAATAATCGTAGAGAGCTTAATAATTTTGCATATTAATCAGCATGTTGCATGCTACAAGAATATATCGATTTCATTAGTTGTTTGTTGAGAACCATATTGGCCCGCCCGCGAAAATTAATTTGAACTGCTTATAACTTCTGTACAAGTAATCGTAGCAAGCGTAATAATTTTGCATATTAATCAGCATGTTGCATGCTACAAGAATATATCGATTTCACTAGTTGTTGTTTGAGAAATATATTGGCCTGCCCGCGAAAATTAACGTGAACTGCTTATAACTTCTGAACAATTGATCGTAGAGCACACAAATATTTGCATTATAATGAAACATTTTGAATGCTACAAGAATATGTCGGTTTCACTAGTTGTTTATAGAAAACCATATTGGCCCGCCCGCGAGTATTAACTTGAACTGTTTATAACTTCTGAACAAATGATCCTAGAGAGCGTAATAAATTTGCATATTAATCAGCATGTTGCATGCTACAAGAATATATCGATTTCACTAGTTGTTGGTTGAGAACCATATTGGCCCGCCCGCGAAAATCAACTTGAACTGCTTATAACTCCTGAACAATTGATCGTTGAGAACACAATTATTTGCATTTTAATGAAACATGTTGAATGCTACAAGAATATGTCAATTTCACTAGTTGTTATTTGAGAACCATATTGGCCCGCCCGCGAGTATTAACTTGAACTGCTTATAACTTCTGAACAAATGATCGTAGAGAGCGTAAAAAATTTGCATATTAATCAGCACGTTGCATGCTACAAGAATATATCGCTTTCACTAGTTGTTGGTTGAAAAACATATTGGCCCTCCCGCGAAAATCAATTTGAACTGCTTATAACTTCTTAAAAATTGATCGTAGAGATCACAATTATCTGCATTTTAATCTAACAAGTTGTATGCTACAAGAATATGTCAGTTTCACTAGTTATTGTTTGAGAACCATATTGGCCCGCCCGCGAGTATTAAATTGAACTGCTTAAAAGTTGTGAAAAAATGATCGTAGAAAACTCCATTGTTTTGCATATTAATAAACATGTAGCTAGCTACAAGAATATATAGATTTCACTAGTTATTGTTAGAGAACCATAATGGCCCACCCGCGAAAACTAATTCAACTGCTTACAATTTCTGAACAAATGATCGTAGAGAACACAATTATTTGCATTTTAATGAAACATGTTGTATGCTACAAGAATATGTCGGTTTTACTATTTGTTTTTTTCGAACCATATTGGCCCGCCCGCGAGTATTGACTTTTTCTGCTTAAAACGTCTGAACAAATGATCGTAGTGAGCGTAATAGTTTTGCATATTAATCAGCATGTTGCATGCTACAAGAATATATCGATTTCACTAGTTGTTGGTTGAGAACCATATTGGCCCGCCCTCGAAAATTAACTTGAACTGCTTATAACTTCTGAACAATTGATCTTAGAGAACACAATTATTTGCCTTTCAATCAAACATGTTGTATGCTACAAGAATATGTGGGTTTCACTCGTTATTGTTTGAGAACCATTTTGGCCCGCCCTCCAAAACTAAATTCAACTCCTTATAACTTCTGAATAAATGATCGTAGAGAGCGTAATAATTTTGCTTATTAATCAGCAAGTTGCATGCTACAAGAATATATCGATTTCATTAGTTGTTGGTTGAGAACCATATTGGCCCGCCCGCGAAAATTAACTTGAACTGATAATAACTTCTGAACAACTGATAGTAGGGAAAACAATTATTTGCTTTTTAATGAAACATGTTGAATGCTTCAAGAATATGTCGGTTTCACTAGTTGTTGTTTGAGAACCATATTGGCCCGCCCGCGAGTATTAAATTGAACTGCTTATAACTTCTGAACAAATGATCTTAGAGAGCGTAATAAAGTTGCATATTAATCAGCATGATGCATGCTACAAGAATATATCGATTTCACTAGTTCTTGGTTGAGAACCATATTGGCCCGCCCGCGAAAATTAATTTGAACTGCTTATAACTTCTGAACAAATAATCGTAGAAAGCGTAATAATTTTGCATATTAATCAGCATGTTGCATGCTAAAAGAATATATCGATTTCACTAGTTGATGTTTGAGAAATATATTGGGCTGCCCCGAAAATTAACTTGAACTGCTTATAACTTCTAAACAATTGATCGTAGAGCACACAATTATTTGCATTTCAATCAAACATGTATGCTACAAGAATATGTAAGTTTCACTAGTTATTTTTTGAGAATCATTTTGGCCCGCCCGCCAAAACTAAATTCAACTTCTTATAACATCTGAACAAATGATCGTAGAGAGAGTAATAATTTTGCATATTAATCAGCATGTTGCATGCTACAAGAATATATCGATTTCATTGGTTGTTGATTGAGAACCATATTGGCCCGCTAGCGAAAATCAACTTGAACTGCTTATAACTCCTGAACAATTGATCGTAGAGACCACAATTAATAGCATTTTAATCAAACATGTTGTATGCAACAAGAATATGTCGGTTTCACTAGTTGTTGGTTGAGAACCATATTGGCCCGCCCGCGGGTATTAACTTGAATTCTTTATGACTTCTGAACAAATGATCCTAGAGAGCGTAATAAATTTGCATATTAATCAGCATGTTGCATGCTGCAAGAATATATCGATTTCACTAGTTGTTGGTTGAGAACCATATTGGCCCGCCCCTGAAAATCAACTTGAACTGCTTATAACTCCTGAAAAATTGATCGTAGAGAACACAATTATTTGCATTTTAATGAAACATGTTGAATGCTACAAGAATATGTCGGTTTCACTAGTTGTTTTTAGAAAACCATATTGGCCCGCCCCCGAGTATTAACTTGAACTGTTCAGAACTTCGGAACAAATGATCCTAGAGAGCGTAAAAATTTGCATATAAATCAGCATGTTTCATGCTACAAGAATATGTCGGTTTCACTAGTTGCTTTTAGAAAACCATATTGGCCCGACGGCGAAAATCAACTTGAACTGCTTATAACTTCTGAACAATTGATCGTAGAGAACACAATTATTTGCATTTTAATGAAACATGTTGAATGCTACAAGAATATGTCGGTTTCACTAGTTGTTTTTAGAAAACCATATTGGCCCGCCCGCCAAAACTAACTTCAACTCCTGATAACTTCTGAACAATTGATCGTAGAAAGCATAATAATTTTGCATATTACTCAGCATGTTGCATGCTACAAGAATATATCGATTTCATTAGTTGTTGGTTTAGAACCATATTGGCCCGCCCGCGAAAATCAACTTGAACTGCTTATAACTCCTGAACAATTGATCGTAGAGCACACAATTATTTGCATTTTAATGAAACATGTTGAATGCTACAAGAATATGTCGGTTTCACTAGTTGTTTTTAGAAAACCATATTGGCCCGTCCGAGAGTATTAACTTGAACTGTTTATAACTTCTGAACAAATGATCCTAGAGAGCATGATAAATTTGCATATTAATCAGCATGTTGCATGCTACAAGAATATATCGATTTCACTAGTTTTTGGTTGAGAACCATATTGGCCCGCCCGCCAAAGTCAACTTGAACTGCTTATAACTTCTGTACAATTGATCGTAGAGAACACAATTATTTGCATTTTAATGAAACATTTTGAATGCTACAAGAATATGTCGGTTTCACTAGTTGTTATTTGAGAACAATATTGGCCCGTCCGCGAGTATTAACTTGAACTGCTTACAACTTCTGAACAAATGATCGTAGAGAGCGTAAAAATTTTCATATTAATCAGCATGTTGCATGCTACAAGAATATATCGATTTCACTAGTTGTTGATTGAAAAACATATTGGCCCGCCCGCGAAAATCAAGTTGAACTGCTTATAAATTCTGAACAATTGATCGTAGAGATCACAATTATTTGCATTTTAATCTAACATGTTGTATGCTACAAGAATATGTCAGTTTCACTAGTTATTGTTTGAGAACCATATTGGCCCGCCCGCGAGTATTAAATATAACTGCTTATAAGTTCTGAGCAAATGATCGTAGAAAGCTCGATTGTTTTGCATATTAATAAACATGTAGCTAGCTACAAGAATATATAGGTTTCACTAGTTATTTTTTGAGAACCATGTTGGCCCACACTCAAAAACTAATTCAACTGCTTACAATTTCTGAACAAATGATCGTAGAGAACACAATTATTTGCATTTTAATGAAACATGTTGTATGCTACAAGAATATGTCGGTTTTACTATTTGTTTTTTTCAAACCATATTGGCTCGCCCGCGAGTATTGACTTGTTCTGCTTATAACTTCTCAAAAAATGATCGTAGTGAACGTAATAATTTTGCATATTAATCAGCATGTTGCATGCTACAAGAATATATCCATTTCACTAGTTGTTGTTTGAGAACCATTTTGTCCCGCCCGCCAAAACTAACTTCAACTCCTTATAACTTCTGAACAAATAATCGTAGAGAGCTTAATAATTTTGCATATTAATCAGCATGTTGCATGCTACAAGAATATATCGATTTCATTAGTTGTTGGTTGAGAACCATATTGGCCCGCCCGCGAAAATTAATTTGAACTGCTTATAACTTCTGAACAAATAATCGTAGAAAGCGTAATAATTTTGCATATTAATCAGCATGTTGCATGCTACAAGAATATATCGATTTCACTAGTTGTTGTTTGAGAAATATATTGGCCTGCCCGCGAAAAATAACGTGAACTGCTTATAACTTCTGAACAATTGATCGTAGAGCACACAATTATTTGCATTTTAATGAAACATTTTGAATGCTACAAGAATATGTCGGTTTCACTAGTTGTTTATAGAAAACCATATTGGCCCGCCCGCGAGTATTAACTTGAACAGTTTATAACTTCTGAACAAATGATCCTAGAGAGCGTAAAAAATTTGCATATTAATCACCATGTTGCATCCTACAGGAATATATCGATTTCACTAGTTGTTGGTTGAGAACCATATTGGCCAGCCCGCGAAAATCAACTTGAACTGCTTATAACTCCTGAACAATTGATCGTAGAGAACACAATTATTTGCATTTTAATGAAACATGTTGAATGCTACAAGAATATGTCGGTTTCACTAGTTGTTTTTAGAAAACCACTTTGGCCCGCCCGCCAAAACTAATTTCAACTCCTTATAACTTCTGAACAATTGATCGTAGAAAGCGTAATAATTTTGCATATTAAACAGCATGTTGCATGCTACAAGAATATATCGATTTCATTAGTTTTTGGTTGAGAACCATATTGGCCCGCCCGCGAAAATCAACTTGAACTGCTTATAACTCCTGAACAATTGATCGTAAAGCACAAAATTATTTGCATTTTAATGAAACATGTTGAATGCTACAAGAATATCTCGGTTTCACTAGTTGTTTTTAGAAAACCATATTGGCCCGTCCGAGAGTATTAACTTGAACTGATTATAACTTCTGAACAAATAATCCTAGAAAGCGTAATAAATTTGCATATTAATCAGAATGTTGCATGCTACAAGAATATATCGATTTCACTTGATGTTGGTTGAGAACCATATTGGCCGGCCGCAAAAATCAACTTTAACTGCTTATAACTCCTGAACAATTGATCGTAAACAACACAATTATTTGCATTTTAATGAAACATGTTGAATGCTACAAGAATATGTCAGTTTCACTAGTTGTTATTTGAGAACCATATTGGGCCGCCCGCCAGTATTAATTTGAACTGCTTATAACTTCTGAACAAATGATCGTAGAGAGCGTAAAAAATTTGCATATTAATCAGCACGTTGCATGCTACAAGAATATATCGCTTTCATTAGTTGTTGGTTGAAAAACATACTGGCCCGCCCGCGAAAATCAATTTGAACTGCTTATAACTTCTGAACAATTGATCGTAGAGATCACAATTATTATCATTTTAATGAAACATGTTGTATGCTACTAGAATATGTCGGTTTCACTAGCTTTGTTTGAGAACCATTTCGGCCCGCCCGCCAAATCTAAATTCAACTCCTTATAACTTCTGAACAAATGATCGTAGAGAGCGTTATAATTTTGCATATTAATCAGCATGTTGCATGCTACAAGATTATATCTATTATATTGGTTGTTGGTTAAGAACCATATTAGCCCGCCCGCGAAAATTAACTTGTACTGCTTATAACTTCTGAACAAATGATCTAAGAGAGCGTAATAAATTTGCATATTAATCAGCATGTTGCATGCTACAAGAATATATCGATTTCACTAGTTGTTGGTTGAGAACCATATTGGCCCGCCCCAGAAAATTGATTTGAACAGCTTATAACTTCTGAACAAATAATCGTAGAAAGCGTAATAATTTTTCATATTAATCAGCATGTTGCATGCTACAAGAATATATCGATTTCACTAGTTATTGTTTGAGAAATATATTGGCCTGGCCGCGAAAATTAACTTGAACTGCTTATAACTTCTGAACAATTGATCGTAGAGCACACAATTATTTGCATTTCAATCAAACATGTTGTATGCTACAAGATTATATCGGTTTCACTAGTTATTGTTTTAGAACCATTTTGTCCCGCCCGCCAAAACTAACTTCAACTCCTTATAACTTCTGAACAAATGATCGTAGAGAGCGTAATAATTTTGCATATTAATCAGAATGTTGCATGCTACAAGAATATGTCGATTTCATTGGTTGTTTGTTGAGAACCATATTGGCCCGCCCGCGAAAATCAACTTGAACTGCTTATAACTCCTGAACAATTGATCGTAGAGACCACAATTAATTGCATTTTAATCAAACATGTTGTATGCAACAAGAATTTGTCGGTTTCACTAGTTGTTTTAAGAAACCCATATTGGCCCGCCCGCGAGTATTAACTTGAACTGTTTATAACTTCTGAACAAATGATAATAGAGAGCGTTAAAAATTTGCATATTAATCAGCATGTTGCATGCTACAAGAATATATCGATTTCACTAGTTGTTGGTTGAAAAACATATTGGCCCTCCCGCGAAAATCAATTTGAACTGCTTATAACTTCAGAACAATTGATCGTAGATATCTCAATTATCTGCATTTTAATCTAACATGTTGTATGCTACAAGAATATGTCAGTTTCACTAGTTATTGTTTGAGAACCATATTGGCCCGCCCGCGAGTATTAAATTGAACTGCTTAAAAGTTCTGAACAAATGATCGTAGAAAGCTCGATTGTTTTGCATATTAATAAACATGTAGCTAGCTACAAGAATATATAGATTTCACTAGTTATTGTTTGAGAACCATGTTGGCCCACCCGCGAAAACTAATTCAACTGCTTACAATTTCTGAACAAATGATCGTAGAGACCACAATTATTTGCATTTTAATGAAACATGTTGTATGCTACAAGAATATGTCGGTTTCACTTGTTATTGTTTGAGAACCATTTTGGCCCGCCCGCCAAAACTAACTTCAACTCCTTATAACTTCTGAACAATTGATCGTAGAGAGCGTAATAATTTTGCTTATTAATAAGCATGTTGCATGTTACAAGAATATATCGATTTCATTAGTTGTTGGTTGAGAACCATATTGGCCCGCCCGCGAAATTTAACTTGAACTGATAATAACTTCTGAACAACTGATCGTAGCGAACACAATTATTTGCATTTTAATGAAACATGTTGAATGCTTCAAGAATATGTCGGTTTCACTAGTTGTTGTTTGAGAACCATATTGGCCCGCCCGCAAGTATTAAATTTAACAGCTTATAACTTCTGAACAAATGATCTTACAGAGCGTAATAAAGTTGCATATTAATCAGCATGTTGCATGCTACAAGAATATATCGATTTCACTAGTTGTTGGTTGAGAACTATATTGGCCTGCCCGCGAAAATTAACTTGAACTGCTTATAACTTCTGAACAATTGATCGTAGCGAACACAATTATTTGCATTTTAATGAAACATGTTGAATGCTTCAAGAATATGTCGGTTTCACTAGTAGTTGTTTGAGAACCATATTGGCCCGCCCGCAAGTATTAAATTTAACTGCTTATAACTTCTGAACAAATGATCTTAGAGAGCGTAATAAAGTTGCATATTAATCAGCATGTTGCATGCTACAAGAATATATCGATTTCACTAGTTGTTGGTTGAGAACCATATTGGCCGGCCGCAAAAATCAACTTTAACTGCTTATAACTCCTGAACAATTGATCGTAAACAACACAATTATTTGCATTTTAATGAAACATGTTGAATGCTACAAGAATATGTCAGTTTCACTAGTTGTTATTTGAGAACCATATTGGGCCGCCCGCCAGTATTAATTTGAACTGCTTATAACTTCTGAACAAATGATCGTAGAGAGCGTAAAAAATTTGCATATTAATCAGCACGTTGCATGCTACAAGAATATATCGCTTTCATTAGTTGTTGGTTGAAAAACATACTGGCCCGCCCGCGAAAATCAATTTGAACTGCTTATAACTTCTGAACAATTGATCGTAGAGATCACAATTATTATCATTTTAATGAAACATGTTGTATGCTACAAGAATATGTCGGTTTCACTAGCTTTGTTTGAGAACCATTTCGGCCCGCCCGCCAAATCTAAATTCAACTCCTTATAACTTCTGAACAAATGATCGTAGAGAGCGTTATAATTTTGCATATTAATCAGCATGTTGCATGCTACAAGATTATATCTATTATATTGGTTGTTGGTTAAGAACCATATTAGCCCGCCCGCGAAAATTAACTTGTACTGCTTATAACTTCTGAACAAATGATCTAAGAGAGCGTAATAAATTTGCATATTAATCAGCATGTTGCATGCTACAAGAATATATCGATTTCACTAGTTGTTGGTTGAGAACCATATTGGCCCGCCCCAGAAAATTGATTTGAACAGCTTATAACTTCTGAACAAATAATCGTAGAAAGCGTAATAATTTTTCATATTAATCAGCATGTTGCATGCTACAAGAATATATCGATTTCACTAGTTATTGTTTGAGAAATATATTGGCCTGGCCGCGAAAATTAACTTGAACTGCTTATAACTTCTGAACAATTGATCGTAGAGCACACAATTATTTGCATTTCAATCAAACATGTTGTATGCTACAAGATTATATCGGTTTCACTAGTTATTGTTTTAGAACCATTTTTCCCGCCCGCCAAAACTAACTTCAACTCCTTATAACTTCTGAACAAATGATCGTAGAGAGCGTAATAATTTTGCATATTAATCAGAATGTTGCATGCTACAAGAATATGTCGATTTCATTGGTTGTTTGTTGAGAACCATATTGGCCCGCCCGCGAAAATCAACTTGAACTGCTTATAACTCCTGAACAATTGATCGTAGAGACCACAATTAATTGCATTTTAATCAAACATGTTGTATGCAACAAGAATTTGTCGGTTTCACTAGTTGTTTTAAGAAACCCATATTGGCCCGCCCGCGAGTATTAACTTGAACTGTTTATAACTTCTGAACAAATGATAATAGAGAGCGTTAAAAATTTGCATATTAATCAGCATGTTGCATGCTACAAGAATATATCGATTTCACTAGTTGTTGGTTGAAAAACATATTGGCCCTCCCGCGAAAATCAATTTGAACTGCTTATAACTTCAGAACAATTGATCGTAGATATCACAATTATCTGCATTTTAATCTAACATGTTGTATGCTACAAGAATATGTCAGTTTCACTAGTTATTGTTTGAGAACCATATTGGCCCGCCCGCGAGTATTAAATTGAACTGCTTAAAAGTTCTGAACAAATGATCGTAGAAAGCTCGATTGTTTTGCATATTAATAAACATGTAGCTAGCTACAAGAATATATAGATTTCACTAGTTATTGTTTGAGAACCATGTTGGCCCACCCGCGAAAACTAATTCAACTGCTTACAATTTCTGAACAAATGATCGTAGAGACCACAATTATTTGCATTTTAATGAAACATGTTGTATGCTACAAGAATATGTCGGTTTCACTTGTTATTGTTTGAGAACCATTTTGGCCCGCCCGCCAAAACTAACTTCAACTCCTTATAACTTCTGAACAATTGATCGTAGAGAGCGTAATAATTTTGCTTATTAATCAGCATGTTGCATGTTACAAGAATATATCGATTTCATTAGTTGTTGGTTGAGAACCATATTGGCCCGCCCGCGAAATTTAACTTGAACTGATAATAACTTCTGAACAACTGATCGTAGCGAACACAATTATTTGCATTTTAATGAAACATGTTGAATGCTTCAAGAATATGTCGGTTTCACTAGTTGTTGTTTGAGAACCATATTGGCCCGCCCGCAAGTATTAAATTTAACAGCTTATAACTTCTGAACAAATGATCTTACAGAGCGTAATAAAGTTGCATATTAATCAGCATGTTGCATGCTACAAGAATATATCGATTTCACTAGTTGTTGGTTGAGAACTATATTGGCCTGCCCGCGAAAATTAACTTGAACTGCTTATAACTTCTGAACAATTGATCGTAGCGAACACAATTATTTGCATTTTAATGAAACATGTTGAATGCTTCAAGAATATGTCGGTTTCACTAGTAGTTGTTTGAGAACCATATTGGCCCGCCCGCAAGTATTAAATTTAACTGCTTATAACTTCTGAACAAATGATCTTAGAGAGCGTAATAAAGTTGCATATTAATCAGCATGTTGCATGCTACAAGAATATATCGATTTCACTAGTTGTTGGTTGAGAACCATATTTGCCCGCCCGCGAAAAATAATTTGAACTGCTTATAACTTCTGAAAAAATAATCGTAGAAAGCGTAATAATTTAGCATATTAACCAGCTTGTTGCATGCTACAAGAATATATCGATTTCACTAGTTGTTGTTTGAGAACTATATTGGCCTGCCCGCGAAAATTAACTTGAACTGCTTATAACTTCTGAACAATTGATCGTAGAGCACACAATTATTTGCATTTCAATCAAACATGTTGTATGCTACAAGAATATGTTGGTTTCACAAGTTATTGTTTGAGAACCATTTTGGCCCGCCCGCCAAAACTAATTTCAACTTCTTATAACTTCTGAACAAATGATCCTAGAGAGCGTAATAAATTTGCCTATTAATCAGCATGTTGCATGCCACAAGGATATATCGATTTCACTAGTTGTTGGTTGAAAAACATATTGGCCCGCCCGCGTAAATCAACTTGAACTGCTTATAACTTCTGAACAATTGATCGTAGAATTCACAATTATTTGCATTTTAATCTAACATGTTGTATGCTACATGAATATGTCAGTTTCACTAGTTATTGTTTGAGAACCATATTGGCCCGCCCACGAGTATTAAATTTAACTGCTTATAAGTTCTGAGCAAATGATCGTAGAAAGCTCGATTGTTTTGCATATTAATAAACATGTAGCTAGTTACAAGAATATATAGATTTCACTAGTTATTTTTTGAGAACCATGTTGGCCCACCCGCGAAAACTAATTCAACTGCTTACAATTTCTGAACAAATGATCGTAGAGACCACAATTATTTGCATTTTAATGAAACATGTTGTATGCTACAAGAATATGTCGGTTTTACTATTTGTTTTTTTAGAACCATATTGGCTCACCCGCGAGTATTGACTTGTTCTGCTTATAACTTCTCAACAAGTGATCGTAGTGAACGTAATAATTTTGCATATTAATCAGCATGTTGCATGCTACAAGAATATATCCATTTCACTAGTTATTGTTTGAGAACCATTTTGTCCCGCCCGCCAAAACTAACTTCAACTCCTTATAACTTCTGAACAAATAATCGTAGAGTGCTTAATAATTTTGCATATTAATAAGCATGTTGCATGCTAAAAGAATATATCGATTTCATTAGTTGTTGGTTGAGAACCATATTGGCCCGCCCGCGAAAATTAATTTGAACTGCTTATAACTTCTGTACAAGTAATTGTAGCAAGCGTAATAATTTTGCATATTAATCAGCATGTTGCATGCTACAAGAATATATCGATTTCACTAGTTGTTGTTTGAGAAATATATTGGCCTGCCCGCGAAAATTAACGTGAACTGCTTATAACTTCTGAACAATTGATCGTAGAGCACACAATTATTTGCATTATAATGAAACATTTTGAATGCTAAAAGAATATGTCGGTTTCACTAGTTGTTTATAGAAAACCATATTGGCCCGCCCGCGAGTATTAACTCGAACTGTTTATAAATTCTGAACAAATGATCCTAGAGAGCGTAATAAATTTGCATATTAATCAGCATGTTGCATGCTACAAGAATATATCGATTTCACTAGTTGTTGGTTGAGAACCATATTGGCCCGCCCGCGAAAATCAACTTGAACTGCTTATAACTCCTGAACAATTGATCGTAGAGAACACAATTATTTGCATTTTAATGAAACATGTTGAATGCTACAAGAATATGTCGGTTTCACTAGTTGTTTTTAGAAAACCCCTTTGGCCCGCCCGCCAAAACTAATTTCAACTCCTTATAACTTCTGAACAATTGATCGTAGAAAGCGTAATAATTTTGCATATTAAACAGCATGTTGCATGCTACAAGAATATATCGATTTCATTAGTTTTTGGTTGAGAACCATATTGGCCGCCCGCGAAAATTAACTTGTACTGCTTATAACTTCTGAACAAATGATCTAAGAGAGCGTAATAAATTTGCATATTAATCAGCATGTTGCATGCTACTAGCATATATCGATTTCACTAGTTGTTGGTTGAGAACCATATTGGCCCGCCCCAGAAAATTGATTTGAACAGCTTATAACTTCTGAACAAATAATCGTAGAAAGCGTAATAATTTTTCATATTAATCAGCATGTTGCATGCTACAAGAATATATCGATTTCACTAGTTATTGTTTGAGAAATATATTGGCCTGGCCGCGAAAATTAACTTGAACTGCTTATAACTTCTGAACAATTGATCGTAGAGCACACAATTATTTGCATTTCAATCAAACATGTTGTATGCTACAAGATTATGTCGGTTTCACTAGTTATTGTTTGAGAACCATTTTGTCCCGCCCGCCAAAACTAACTTCAACTCCTTATAACTTCTGAACAAATGATCGTAGAGAGCGTAATAATTTTGCATATTAATCAGAATGTTGCATGCTACAAGAATATGTCGATTTCATTGGTTGTTTGTTGAGAACCATATTGGCCCGCCCGCGAAAATCAACTTGAACTGCTTATAACTCCTGAACAATTGATCGTAGAGATCACAATTATCTGCATTTTAATCTAACATGTTGTATGCTACAAGAATATGTCAGTTTCACTAGTTACTGTTTGAGAACCATATTGGCCCGCCCGCGAGTATTAAATTGAACTGCTTAAAAGTTCTGAACAAATGATCGTAGAAAGCTCGATTGTTTTGCATATTAATAAACATGTAGCTAGCTACAAGAATATATAGATTTCACTAGTTATTGTTTGAGAACCATGTTGGCCCACCCGCGAAAACTAATTCAACTGCTTACAATTTCTGAACAAATGATCGTAGAGAACACAATTATTTGCATTTTAATGAAACATGTTGTATGCTACAAGAATATGTCGGTTTCACTATTTGTTTTTTTAGAACCATATTGGCCCGCCCGCGAGTATTGACTTTTTCTGCTTAAAACGTCTGAACAAATGATCGTAGTGAGCGTAATAGTTTTGCATATTAATCAGCATGTTGCATGCTACAAGAATGTATCCATTTCACTAGTTGTTGGTTGAGAACCATATTTGCCCGCCCGCGAAAAATAATTTGAACTGCTTATAACTTCTGAAAAAAATAATCGTAGAAAGCGTAATAATTTAGCATATTAACCAGCATGTTGCATGCTACAAGAATATATCGATTTCACTAGTTGTTGTTTGAGAACTATATTGGCCTGCCCGCGAAAATTAACTTGAACTGCTTATAACTTCTGAACAATTGATCGTAGAGCACACAATTATTTGCATTTCAATCAAACATGTTGTATGCTACAAGAATATGTTGGTTTCACAAGTTATTGTTTGAGAACCATTTTGGCCCGCCCGCCAAAACTAATTTCAACTTCTTATAACTTCTGAACAAATGATCGTAGAGAGCGTAATAATTTTGCATATTAATCAGCATGTTGTATGCTACAAGAATATATCGATTTCATTGGTTGTTGGTTGAGAACCATATTGGCCCGCCCGCGAAAATCAACTTGAACTGTTTATAACTCCTGAACAATTGATCGTAGAGACCACAATTAATAGCATTTTAATCAAACATGTTGTATGCAACACGAATATGTCGGTTTCACTAGTTGTTTTTAGAAAACCATATTGGCCCGCCCGCGAGTATTAACTTGAACTGTTTATAACTTCTGAACAAATGATCCTAGAGAGCGTAATAAATTTGCCTATTAATCAGCATGTTGCATGCTACAAGGATATATCAATTTCACTAGTTGTTGGTTGAAAAACATATTGGCCCGCCCGCGTAAATCAACTTGAACTGCTTATAACTTCTGAAAAATTGATCGTAGAATTCACAATTATTTGCATTTTAATCTAACATGTTTTATGCTACATGAATATGTCAGTTTCACTAGTTATTGTTTGAGAACCATATTGGCCCGCCCACGAGTATTAAATTTAACTGCTTTTAAGTTCTGAGCAAATGATCGTAGAAAGCTCGATTGTTTTGCATATTAATAAACATGTAGCTAGCTACAAGAATATATAGATTTCACTAGTAATTTTTTGAGAACCATGTTGGCCCACCCGCGAAAACTAATTCAACTGCTTACAATTTCTGAGCAAATGATCGCAGAGAACACAATTATTTGCATTTTAATGAAACATGTTGTATGCTACAAGAATATGTCGGTTTTACTATTTGTTTTTTTTAGAACCATATTGGCTCGCCCGCGAGCATTGACTTGTTCTGCTTATAAATTCTCAACAAGTGATCGTAGTGAACGTAATAATTTTGCATATTAATCAGCATGTTGCATGCTACAAGAATATATCCATTTCACTAGTTATTGTTTGAGAACCATATTGGCCCGCCCGCGAAATTTAACTTGAACTGATAATAACTTCTGAACAATTGATCGTAGCGAACACAATTATTTGCATTTTAATGAAACATGTTGAATGCTTCAAGAATATGTCGGTTTCACTAGTAGTTGTTTGAGAACCATATTGGCCCGCCCGCAAGTATTAAATTTAACTGCTTATAACTTCTGAACAAATGATCTTAGAGAGCGTAATAAAGTTGCATATTAATCAGCATGTTGCATGCTACAAGAATATATCGATTTCACTAGTTGTTGGTTGAGAACCATATTTGCCCGCCCGCCAAAACTAACTTCAACTCCTTATAACTTCTGAACAAATGATCTAAGAGAGCGTAATAAATTTGCATATTAATCAGCATGTTGCATGCTACAAGAATATATCGATTTCACTAGTTGTTGGTTGAGAACCATATTGGCCCGCCCCAGAAAATTGATTTGAACAGCTTATAACTTCTGAACAAATAATCGTAGAAAGCGTAATAATTTTTCATATTAATCAGCATGTTGCATGCTACAAGAATATATCGATTTCGCTAGTTATTGTTTGAGAAATATATTGGCCTGGCCGCGAAAATTAACTTGAACTGCTTATAACTTCTGAACAATTGATCGTAGAGCACACAATTATTTGCATTTCAATCAAACATGTTGTATGCTACAAGATTATGTCGGTTTCACTAGTTATTGTTCGAGAACCATTTTGTCCCGCCCGCCAAAACTAACTTCAACTCCTTATAACTTCTGAACAAATGATCGTAGAGAGCGTAATAATTTTGCATATTAATCAGAATGTTGCATGCTACAAGAATATGTCGATTTCATTGGTTGTTTGTTGAGAACCATATTGGCCCGCCCGCGAAAATCAACTTGAACTGCTTACAACTCCTGAACAATTGATCGTAGAGACCACAATTAATTGCATTTTAATCAAACATGTTGTACAACAAGAATATGTCGGTTTCACTAGTTTTTTTAAGAAACCCATATTGGCCCGCCCGCGAGTATTAACTTGAACTGTTTATAACTTCTGAACAAATGATAATAGAGAGCGTAAAAATTTGCATATTAATCTGCATGTTGCATGCTACAAGAATATATCGATTTCACTAGTTGTTGGTTGAAAAACATATTGGCCCTCCCTCGAAAATCAATTTGAACTGCTTATAACTTCAGAACAATTGATCGTAGAGATCACAATTATCTGCATTTTAATCTAACATGTGTATGCTACAAGAATATGTGAGTTTCACTAGTTACTGTTTGAGAACCATATTGGCCCGCCCGCGAGTATTAAATTGAACTGCTTAAAAGTTCTGAACAAATGATCGTAGAAAGCTCGATTGTTTTGCATATTAATAAACATGTAGCTAGCTACAAGAATATATAGATTTCACTAGTTATTGTTTGAGAACCATGTTGGCCCACCCGCGAAAACTAATTCAACTGCTTACAATTTCTGAACAAATGATCGTAGAGTACACAATTATTTGCATTTTAATGAAACATGTTGTATGCTACAAGAATATGTCGGTTTTACTATTTGTTTTTTTAGAACCATATTGGCCCGCCCGCGAGTATTGACTTTTTCTGCTTAAAACGTCTGAACAAATGATCGTAGTGAGCGTAATAGTTTTGCATATTAATCAGCATGTTGCATGCTACAAGAATGAATCCATTTCACTAGTTGTTGGTTGAGAATCATATTGACCCGCCCTCGAAAATTAACTTGAACTGCTTATAACTTCTGAACAATTGATCGTAGAGCACACAATTATCTGCATTTCAATCAAACATGTTGTATGCTACAAAAATATGTCGGTTTCACTTGTTATTGTTTGAGAACCATTTTGGCCCGCCCTCCAAAACTAACTTCAACTCCTTATAACTTCTGAACAATTGATCGTAGAGAGCGTAATAATTTTGCTTATTAATCAGCATGTTGCATGCTACAAGAATATATCGATTTCACTAGTTGTTGGTTGAGAACCATATTGGCCCGCCCGCGAAAAATAATTTGAACTGCTTATAACGTCTGAAAAAATAATCGTAGAAAGCGTAATAATTTAGCATATTATCCAGCATGTTGCATGCTACAAGAATATATCGATTTCACTAGTTGTTGTTTGAGAACTATATTGGCCTGCCCGCGAAAATTAACTTGAACTGCTTATAACTTCTGAACAATTGATCGTAGAATTCACAATTATTTGCATTTTTATCTAACATGTTTTATGCTACATGAATATGTCAGTTTCACTAGTTATTGTTTGAGAACCATATTGGCCCGCCCACGAGTATTAAATTTAACTGCTTTTAAGTTCTGAGCAAATGATCGTAGAAAGCTCGATTGTTTTGCATATTAATAAACATGTAGCTAGCTACAAGAATATATAGATTTCACTAGTAATTTTTTGAGAACCATGTTGGCCCACCCGCGAAAACTAATTCAACTGCTTACAATTTCTGAGCAAATGATCACAGAGAACACAATTATTTGCATTTTAATGAAACATGTTGTATGCTACAAGAATATGTCGGTTTTACTATTTGTTTTTTTAGAACCATATTGGCTCGCCCGCGAGTATTGACTTGTTCTGCTTATAACTTCTCAACAAATGATCGTAGTGAACGTAATAATTTTGCATATTAATCAGCATGTTGCATGCTACAAGAATATATCCATTTCACAAGTTATTGTTTGAGAACCATTTTGTCCCGCCCGCCAAAACTAACTTCAACTCCTTATAACTTCTGAACAAATAATCGTAGAGTGCTTAATAATTTTGCATATTAATCAGCATGTTGCATGCTACAAGAATATATCGATTTCATTAGTTGTTGGTTGAGAACCATATTGGCCCGCCCGCGAAAATTAATTTGAACTGCTTATAAATTCTGTACAAGTAATCGTAGCAAGCGTAATAATTTTGCATATTAATCAGCATGTTGCATGCTACAAGAATATATCCATTTCACTAGTGGTTGTTTGAGAAATATATTGGCCTGCCCGCGAAAATTAACGTGAACTGCTTATAACTTCTGAACAATTGATCGTAGAGCACACAATTATTTGCATTTTAATGAAACATGTTGAATGCTACAAGAATATGTCGGTTTCACTAGTTGTTTTTAGAAAACCACTTTGGCCCGCCCGCCGAAACTAATTTCAACTCCTTATAACTTCTGAACAATTGATCGTAGAAAGCGTAATAATTTTGCATATTAAACAGCATGTTGCATGCTACAAGAATATATCGATTTCATTAGTTTTTAGTTGAGAACCATATTGACCCGCCCGCGAAAATCAACTTGAACTGCTTATAACTCCTGAACAATTGATCGTAAACAAAACAATTATTTGCATTTTAATGAAACATGTTGAATGCTACAAGAATATGTCAGTTTCACTAGTTGTTATTTGAGAACCATATTGGCCCGCCCGCGAGTATTAACTTGAACTGCTTATAACTTCTGAACAATTGATCGTAGAAAGCGTAATAAATTTGCATATTAATCAGCATGTTGCATGCTACAAGAATATATCGATTTCACTAGTTGTTGGTTGAAAAACATATTGGCCCTCCCGCGAAAATCAATTTGAACTGCTTATAACTTCAGAACAATTGATCGTAGAGATCACAATTATCTGCATTTTAATCTAACATGTTGTATGCTACAAGAATATGTCTGTTTCACTAGTTACTGTTTGAGAACCATATTGGCCCGCCCGCGAGTATTAAATTGAACTGCTTAAAAGTTCTGAACAAATGATCGTAGAAAGCTCGATTGTTTTGCATATTAATAAACATGTAGCTAGCTACAAGAATATATAGATTTCACTAGTTATTGTTTGAGAACCATGTTGGCCCACCCGCGAAAACTAATTCAACTGCTTACAATTTCTGAACAAATGATCGTAGAGAACACAATTATTTGCATTTTAATGAAACATGTTGTATGCTACAAGAAAATGTCGGTTTTACTATTTGTTTTTTTAGAACCATATTGGCCCGCCCGCGAGTATTGACTTTTTCTGCTTAATACGTCTGAACAAATGATCGTAGTGAGCGTAATAGTTTTGCATATTAATCAGCATGTTGCATGCTACAAGAATGTATCCATTTCACTAGTTGTTGGTTGAGAACCATATTGGCCCGCCCTCGAAAATTAACTTGAACTGCTTATAACTTCTGAAAGATTGATCGTTGAGAACACAATTATTTGCATTTCAATCAAACATGTTGTATGCTACAAGAATATGTCGGTTTCACTTGTTATTGTTTGAGAACCATTTTGACCCGCCCGCCAAATCTAACTTCAACTCCTTATAACTTCTGAACAATTGATCGTAGAGAGCGAAATAATTTTGCTTATTAATCAGCATGGTGCATGTTACAAGAATATATCGATTTCATTAGTTGTTGGTTGAGAACCATATTGGCCCGCCCACGAAATTTAACTTGAACTGATAATAACTTCTGAACAATTGATCGTAGCGAACACAATTATTTGCATTTTAATGAAACATGTTGAATGCTTCAAGAATATGTCGGTTTCACTAGTAGTTGTTTGAGAACCATATTGGCCCGCCCGCAAGTATTAAATTTAACTGCTTATAACTTCTGAACAAATGATCTTAGAGAGCGTAATAAAGTTGCATATTAATCAGCATGTTGCATGCTACAAGAATATATCGATTTCACTAGTTGTTGGTTGAGAACCATATTGGCCCGCCCGCGAAAAATAATTTGAACTGCTTATAACGTCTGAAAAAATAATCGTAGAAAGCGTAATAATTTAGCATATTATCCAGCATGTTGCATGCTACAAGAATATATCGATTTCACTAGTTGTTGTTTGAGAACTATATTGGCCTGCCCGCGAAAATTAACTTGAACTGCTTATAACTTCTGAACAATTGATCGTAGAGCACACAATTATTTGCATTTCAATCAAACATGTTGTATGCTACAAGAATATGTTGGTTTCACAAGTTATTGTTTGAGAACCATTTTGGCCCGCCCGCCAAAACTAATTTCAACTTCTTATAACTTCTGAACAAATGATCGTAGAGAGCGTAATAATTTTGCATATTAATCAGCATGTTGTATGCTACAAGAATATATCGATTTCATTGGTTGTTGGTTGAGAACCATATTGGCCCGCCCGCGAAAATCAACTTGAACTGCTTATAACTCCTGAACAATTGATCGTAGAGACCACAATTAAAAGCATTTTAATCAAACATGTTGTATGCAACACGAATATGTCGGTTTCACTAGTTGTTTTTAGAAAACCATATTGGCCCGCCCGCGAGTATTAACTTGAACTGTTTATAACTTCTGAACAAATGATCCTAGAGAGCGTAATAAATTTGCCTATTAATCAGCATGTTGCATGCTACAAGGATATATCAATTTCACTAGTTGTTGGTTGAAAAACATATTGGCCCGCCCGCGTAAATCAACTTGAACTGCTTATAACTTCTGAACAATTGATCGTAGAATTCACAATTATTTGCATTTTTATCTAACATGTTTTATGCTACATGAATGTCAGTTTCACTAGTTATTGTTTGAGAACCATATTGGCCCGCCCACGAGTATTAAATTTAACTGCTTTTAAGTTCTGAGCAAATGATCGTAGAAAGCTCGATTGTTTTGCATATTAATAAACATGTAGCTAGCTACAAGAATATATAGATTTCACTAGTAATTTTTTGAGAACCATGTTGGCCCACCCGCGAAAACTAATTCAACTGCTTACAATTTCTGAGCAAATGATCACAGAGAACACAATTATTTGCATTTTAATGAAACATGTTGTATGCTACAAGAATATGTCGGTTTTACTATTTGTTTTTTTAGAACCATATTGGCTCGCCCGCGAGTATTGACTTGTTCTGCTTATAACTTCTCAACAAATGATCGTAGTGAACGTAATAATTTTGCATATTAATCAGCATGTTGCATGCTACAAGAATATATCCATTTCACTAGTTATTGTTTGAGAACCATTTTGTCCCGCCCGCCAAAACTAACTTCAACTCCTTATAACTTCTGAACAAATAATCGTAGAGAGCTTAATAATTTTGCATATTAATCAGCATGTTGCATGCTACAAGAATATATCGATTTCATTAGTTGTTGGTTGAGAACCATATTGGCCCGCCCGCGAAAATTAATTTGAACTGCTTATAACTTCTGTACAAGTAATCGTAGCAAGCGTAATAATTTTGCATATTAATCAGCATGTTGCATGCTACAAGAATATATCCATTTCACTAGTGGTTGTTTTAGAAATATATTGGCCTGCCCGCGAAAATTAACGTGAACTGCTTATAACTTCTGAACAATTGATCGTAGAGCACACAATTATTTCCATTATAATGAAACATTTAGAATGATACAAGAATATGTCGGTTTCACTAGTTGTTTATAGAAAACCATATTGGCCCGCCCGCGAGTATTAATTTGAACTGTTTATAACTTCTGAACGAATGATCCTAGAGAGCGTAATAAATTTGCATATTAATCAGCATGTTGCATGCTACAAGAATATATCGATTTCACTAGTTGTTGGTTGAGAACAATATTGGCCCGCCCGCGAAAATCAAGTTGAACTGCTTATAACTCCTGAACAATTGATCGTAGAGAACACAATTATTTGCATTTTAATGAAACATGTTGAATGCTACAAGAATATGTCGGTTTCACTAGTTGTTTTTAGAAAACCACTTTGGCCCGCCCGCCGAAACTAATTTCAACTCCTTATAACTTCTGAACAATTGATCGTAGAAAGCGTAATAATTTTGCATATTAAACAGCATGTTGCATGCTACAAGAATATATCGATTTCATTAGTTTTTAGTTGAGAACCATATTGACCCGCCCGCGTAAATCAACTTGAACTGCTTATAACTCCTGAACAATTGATCGTAAACAACACAATTATTTGCATTTTAATGAAACATGTTGAATGCTACAAGAATATGTCAGTTTCACTAGTTGTTATTTGAGAAACATATTGGCCCGCCCGCGAGTATTAACTTGAACTGCTTATAACTTCTGAACAATTGATCGCAGAAAGCGTAATAATTTTGCATATTAAACAGCATGTTGCATGCTACAAGAATATATCAATTTCACTAGTTGTTGGTTGAAAAACATATTGGCCCGCCCGCGTAAATCAGCTTGAACTGCTTATAACTTCTGAACAATTGATCGTAGAATTCACAATTATTTGCATTTTAATCTAACATGTTTTATGCTACATGAATATGTCAGTTTCACTAGTTATTGTTTGAGAACCATATTGGCACGCCCACGAGTATTAAATTTAACTGCTTTTAAGTTCTGAGCAAATGATCGTAGAAAGCTCGATTGTTTTGCATATTAATAAACATGTAGCTAGCTACAAGAATATATAGATTTCACTAGTAATTTTTTGAGAACCATGTTGGCCCACCCGCGAAAACTAATTCAACTGCTTACAATTTCTGAGCAAATGATCGCAGAGAACACAATTATTTGCATTTTAATGAAACATGTTGTATGCTACAAGAATATGTCGGTTTTACTATTTGTTTTTTTAGAACCATATTGGCTCGCCCGCGAGTATTGACTTGTTCTGCTTATAACTTCTCAACAAATGATCGTAGTGAACGTAATAATTTTGCATATTAATCAGCATGTTGCATGCTACAAGAATATATCCATTTCACTAGTTATTGTTTGAGAACCATTTTGTCCCGCCCGCCAAAACTAACTTCAACTCCTTATAACTTCTGAACAAATGATCTAAGAGAGCGTAATAAATTTGCATATTAATCAGCATGTTGCATGCTACAAGAATATATCGATTTCACTAGTTGTTGGTTGAGAACCATATTGGCCCGCCCCAGAAAATTGATTTGAACAGCTTATAACTTCTGAACAAATAATCGTAGAAAGCGTAATAATTTTTCATATTAATCAGCATGTTGCATGCTACAAGAATATATCGATTTCACTAGTTATTGTTTGAGAAATATATTGGCCTGGCCGCGAAAATTAACTTGAACTGCTTATAACTTCTGAACAATTGATCGTAGAGCACACAATTATTTGCATTTCAATCAAACATGTTGTATGCTACAAGATTATGTCGGTTTCACTAGTTATTGTTTGAGAACCATTTTGTCCCGCCCGCCAAAACTAACTTCAACTCCTTATAACTTCTGAACAAATGATCGTAGAGAGCGTAATAATTTTGCATATTAAACAGAATGTTGCATGCTACAAGAATATGTCGATTTCATTGGTTGTTTGTTGAGAACCATATTGGCCCGCCCGCGAAAATCAACTTGAACTGCTTATAACTCCTGAACTATTGATCGTAGAGACCACAATTAATTGCATTTTAATCAAACATGTTGTACAACAAGAATATGTCGGTTTTACTAGTTGTTTAAGAAACCCATATTGGCCCGCCCGCGAGTATTAACTTGAACTGTTTATAACTTCTGAACAAATGATAATAGAGAGCGTAAAAATTTGCATATTAATCTGGATGTTGCATGCTACAAGAATATATCGATTTCACTAGTTGTTGGTTGAAAAACATATTGGCCCTCCCGCGAAAATCAATTTGAACTGCTTATAACTTCAGAAAAATTGATCGTAGAGATCACAATTATCTGCATTTTAATCTAACATGTTGTATGCTACAAGAATATGTCAGTTTCACTAGTTACTGTTTGAGAACCATATTGGCCCGCCCGCGAGTATTAAATTGAACTGCTTAAAAGTTCTGAACAAATGATCGTAGAAAGCTCGATTGTTTTGCATATTAATAAACATGTAGCTAGCTACAAGAATATATAGATTTCACTAGTAATTTTTTGAGAACCATGTTGGCCCACCCGCGAAAACTAATTCAACTGCTTACAATTTCTGAGCAAATGATCGCAGAGAACACAATTATTTGCATTTTAATGAAACATGTTGTATGCTACAAGAATATGTCGGTTTTACTATTTGTTTTTTTAGAACCATATTGGCTCGCCCGCGAGTATTGACTTGTTCTGCTTATAACTTCTCAACAAATGATCGTAGTGAACGTAATAATTTTGCATATTAATCAGCATGTTGCATGCTACAAGAATATATCCATTTCACTAGTTATTGTTTGAGAACCATTTTGTCCCGCCCGCCAAAACTAACTTCAACTCCTTATAACTTCTGAACAAATAATCGTAGAGAGCTTAATAATTTTGCATATTAATCAGCATGTTGCATGCTACAAGAATATATCGATTTCATTAGTTGTTGTTTGAGAACCATATTGGCCCGCCCGCGAAAAATAATTTGAACTGCTTATATCTTCTGTACAAGTAATCGTAGCAAGCGTAATAATTTTGCATATTAATCAGCATGTTGCATGCTACAAGAATATATCGATTTCACTAGTTGTTGTTTGAGAAATATATTGGCCTGCCCGCGAAAATTAACGTGAACTGCTTATAACTTCTGAACAATTGATCGTAGAGCACACAATTATTTGCATTATAATGAAACATTTTGAATGCTACAAGAATATGTCGGTTTCACTAGTTGTTTATAGAAAACCATATTGGCCCGCCCGCGAGTATTAACTTGAACTGTTTATAACTTCTGAACAAATGATCCTAGAGAGCGTAATAAATTTGCATATTAATCAGCATGTTGCATGCTACAAGAATATATCGATTTCACTAGTTGTTGGTTGAGAACCATATTGGCCCGCCCGCGAAAATCAAGTTGAACTGCTTATAACTCCTGAACAATTGATCGTAGAGAACACAATTATTTGCATTTTAATGAAACATGTTGAATGCTACAAGAATATGTCGGTTTCACTAGTTGTTTTTAGAAAACCACTTTGGCCCGCCCGCCGAAACTAATTTCAACTCCTTATAACTTCTGAACAATTGATCGTAGAAAGCGTAATAATTTTGCATATTAAACAGCATGTTGCATGCTACAAGAATATATCGATTTCATTAGTTTTTAGTTGAGAACCATATTGACCCGCCCGCGAAAATCAACTTGAACTGCTTATAACTCCTAAACAATTGATCGTAAAGCACACAATTATTTGCATTTTAATGAAACATGTTGAATGCTACAAGAATATATCGGTTTCACTAGTTGTTTTTAGAAAACCATATTGGAACGTCCGAGAGTATTAATTTGAACTGTTTATAACTTCTGAACAAATGATCCTAGAGAGCGTTATAAATTTGCATATTAATCAGCATGTTGCATGCTACAAGAATATATCGATTTCACTTGTTGTTGGTTGAGAACCATATTGGCCGGCCGCAAAAATAAACTTTAACTGCTTATAACTCCTGAACAATTGATCGTAAACAACACAATTATTTGCATTTTAATGAAACATGTTGAATGCTACAAGAATATGTCAGTTTCACTAGTTGTTATTTGAGAACCATATTGGCCCGCCCGCGAGTATTAATTTGAACTGCTTATAACTTCTGAACAAATGATCCTAGAAAGCGTAATAAATTTGCCTATTAATCAGCATGTTGCATGCTACAAGGATATATCAATTTCACTAGTTGTTGGTTGAAAAACATATTGGCCCGCCCGCGTAAATCAACTTGAACTGCTTATAACTTCTGAACAATTGATCGTAGAATTCACAATTATTTGCATTTTAATCTAACATGTTTTATGCTACATGAATATGTCAGTTTCACTAGTTATTGTTTGAGAACCATATTGGCCCGCCCACGAGTATTAAATTTAACTGCTTTTAAGTTCTGAGCAAATGATCGTAGAAAGCTCGATTGTTTTGCATATTAATAAACATGTAGCTAGCTACAAGAATATATAGATTTCACTAGTAATTTTTTGAGAACCATGTTGGCCCACCCGCGAAAACTAATTCAACTGCTTACAATTTCTGAGCAAATGATCGCAGAGAACACAATTATTTGCATTTTAATGAAACATGTTGTATGCTACAAGAATATGTCGGTTTTACTATTTGTTTTTTTAGAACCATATTGGCTCGCCCGCGAGTATTGACTTGTTCTGCTTATAACTTCTCAACAAATGATCGTAGTGAACGTAATAATTTTGCATATTAATCAGCATGTTGCATGCTACAAGAATATATCCATTTCACTAGTTATTGTTTGAGAACCATTTTGTCCCGCCCGCCAAAACTAACTTCAACTCCTTATAACTTCTGAACAAATGATTTAAGAGAGCGTAATAAATTTGCATATTAATCAACATGTTGCATGCTACAAGAATATATCGATTTCACTAGTTGTTGGTTGAGAACCATATTGGCCCGCCCCAGAAAATTGATTTGAACAGCTTATAACTTCTGAACAAATAATCGTAGAAAGCGTAATAATTTTTCATATTAATCAGCATGTTGCATGCTACAAGAATATATCGATTTCACTAGTTATTGTTTGAGAAATATATTGGCCTGGCCGCGAAAATTAACTTGAACTGCTTATAACTTCTGAACAATTGATCGTAGAGCACACAATTATTTGCATTTCAATCAAACATGTTGTATGCTACAAGATTATGTCGGTTTCACTAGTTATTGTTTGAGAACCATTTTGTCCCGCCCGCCAAAACTAACTTCAACTCCTTATAACTTCTGAACAAATGATCGTAGAGAGCGTAATAATTTTGCATATTAATCAGAATGTTGCATGCTACAAGAATATGTCGATTTCATTGGTTGTTTGTTGAGAACCATATTGGCCCGCCCGCGAAAATCAACTTGAACTGCTTATAACTCCTGAACAATTGATCGTAGAGACCACAATTAATTGCATTTTAATCAAACATGTTGTACAACAAGAATATGTCGGTTTCACTAGTTGTTTTAAGAAACCCATATTGGCCCGCCCGCGAGTATTAATTTGAACTGTTTATAACTTCTGAACAAATGATAATAGAGAGCGTAAAAATTTGCATATTAATCTGCATGTTGCATGCTACAAGAATATATCGATTTCACTAGTTGTTGGTTGAAAAACATATTGGCCCTCCCGCGAAAATCAATTTGAACTGCTTATAACTTCAGAACAATTGATCGTAGAGATCACAATTATCTGCATTTTAATCTAACATGTTTTATGCTACAAGAATATGTCAGTTTCACTAGTTACTGTTTGAGAACCATATTGGCCCGCCCGCGAGTATTAAATTGAACTGCTTAAAAGTTCTGAACAAATGATCGTAGAAAGCTCGATTGTTTTGCATATTAATAAACATGTAGCTAGCTACAAGAATATATAGATTTCACTAGTTATTGTTTGAGAACCATGTTGTCCCACCCGCGAAAACTAATTCAACTGCTTACAATTTCTGAACAAATGATCGTAGAGAACACAATTATTTGCATTTTAATGAAACATGTTGTATGCTACAAGAATATGTCGGTTTTACTATTTGTTTTTTTAGAACCATATTGTCCCGCCCGCGAGTATTGACTTTTTCTGCTTAAAACGTCTGAACAAATGATCGTAGTGAGCGTAATAGTTTTGCGTATTAATCAGCATGTTGCATGCTACAAGAATGTATCCATTTCACAAGTTGTTGGTTGAGAACCATATTGGCCCGCCCTCGAAAATTAACTTGAACTGCTTATAACTTCTGAAAGATTGATCGTTGAGAACACAATTATTTGCATTTCAATCAAACATGTTGTATGCTACAAGAATATGTCGGTTTCACTTGTTATTGTTTGAGAACCATTTTGGCCCGCCCGCCAAAACTAACTTCAACTCCTTATAACTTCTGAACAATTTATCGTAGAGAGCGTAATAATTTTGCTTATTAATCAGCATGTTGCATGTTACAAGAATATATCGATTTCATTAGTTGTTGGTTGAGAACCATATTGGCCCGCCCGCGAAATTTAACTTGAACTGATAATAACTTCTGAACAATTGATCGTAGCGAACACAATTATTTGCATTTTATTGAAACATGTTGAATGCTTCAAGAATATGTCGGTTTCACTAGTAGTTGTTTGAGAACCATATTGGCCCGCCCGCAAGTATTAAATTTAACTGCTTATAACTTCTGAACAAATGATCTTAGAGAGCGTAATAAAGTTGCATATTAATCAGCATGTTGCATGCTACAAGAATATGTCGATTTCACTAGTTGTTGGTTGAGAACCATATTGGCCCGCCCGCGAAAAATAATTTGAACTGCTTATAACTTCTGAAAAAATAATCGTAGAAAGCGTAATAATTTAGCATATTAACCAGCATGTTGCATGCTACAAGAATATATCGATTTCACTAGTTGTTGTTTGAGAACTATATTGGCCTGCCCGCGAAAATTAACTTGAACTGCTTATAACTTCTGAACAATTGATCGTAGAGCACACAATTATTTGCATTTCAATCAAACATGTTGTATTCTACAAGAATATGTTGGTTTCAAAAGTTATTGTTTGAGAACCATTTTGGCCCGCCCGCCAAAACTAATTTCAACTTCTTATAACTTCTGAACAAATGATCGTAGAGAGCGTAATAATTTTGCATATTAATCAGCATGTTGTATGCTACAAGAATATATCGATTTCACTAGTTGTTGGTTGAGAACCATTTTGGCCAGCCCGCCAAAACTAACTTCAACTCCTTATAACTCCTGAACAAATGATTGTAGAGAGCGTAATAATTTTGCTTATTAATCAGCATGTTGCATGCTACAAGATTATATCGATTTCATTAGTTGTTGTTTGAGAACCATATTGGCCCGCCCTCGAAAATTAACTTGAACTGATAATAACTTCTGAACAATTGATCGTAGCGAACACAATTATTTGGATTTTAATGAAACATGTTGAATGCTTCAAGAATATGTCGGTTTCACTAGTTGTTGTTTGAGAACCATATTGGCCCGCCCGCGAGTATTAAATTGAACTGCTTATAACTTCTGAACAAGTGATCGTAGAGCACACAATTATTTGCATTTCAAACAAACATGTTGTAAGCTACAAGAATATGTCGGTTTCACTAGTTATTGTTTGAGAACCATTTTGGCCCGCCCGCCAAAACTAATTTCAACTTCTTATAACTTCTGAACAAATGATCGTAGAGAGCGTAATAAAGTTGCATATTAATCAGCATGTTGCATGCTACTAGAATATATCGATTTCACTAGTTGTTGGTTGAGAACCATATTGGCCCGCCCGCGAAAATTAATTTGAACTGCTTATAACTTCTGAACAATTGATCGTAACGAACACAATTATTTGCATTTTAATGAAACATGTTGAATGCTTCAAGAATATGTCGGTTTCACTAGTAGTTGTTTGAGAACCATATTGGCCCGCCCGCAAGTATTAAATTTAACTGCTTATAACTTCTGAACAAATGATCTTAGAGAGCGTAATAAAGTTGCATATTAATCAGCATGTTGCATGCTACAAGAATATATCGATTTCACTAGTTGTTGGTTGAGAACCATATTGGCCCGCCCGCGAAAAATAATTTGAACTGCTTATAACTTCTGAAAAAATAATCGTAGAAAGCGTAATAATTTAGCATATTAACCAGCATGTTGCATGCTACAAGAATATATCGATTTCACTAGTTGTTGTTTGAGAACTATATTGGCCTGCCCGCGAAAATTAACTTGAACTGCTTATAACTTCTGAACAATTGATCGTAGAGCACACAATTATTTGCATTTCAATCAAACATGTTGTATGCTACAAGAATATGTTGGTTTCACAAGTTATTGTTTGAGAACCATTTTGGCCCGCCCGCCAAAACTAATTTCAACTTCTTATAACTTCTGAACAAATGATCGTAGAGAGCGTAATAATTTTGCATATTAATCAGCATGTTGTATGCTACAAGAATATATCGATTTCATTGGTTGTTGGTTGAGAACCATATTGGCCCGCCCGCGAAAATCAACTTGAACTGCTTATAACTCCTGAACAATTGATCGTAGAGACCACAATTAAAAGCATTTTAATCAAACATGTTGTATGCAACACGAATATGTCGGTTTCACTAGTTGTTTTTAGAAAACCATATTGGCCCGCCCGCGAGTATTAACTTGAACTGTTTATAACTTCTGAACAAATGATCCTAGAGAGCGTAATAAATTTGCCTATTAATCAGCATGTTGCATGCTACAAGGATATATCAATTTCACTAGTTGTTGGTTGAAAAACATGTTGGCCCGCCCGCGTAAATCAACTTGAACTGCTTATAACTTCTGAACAATTGATCGTAGAATTCACAATTATTTGCATTTTAATCTAACATGTTTTATGCTACATGAATATGTCAGTTTCACTAGTTATTGTTTGAGAACCATATTGGCCCGCCCACGAGTATTAAATTTAACTGCTTTTAAGTTCTGAGCAACTGATCGTAGAAAGCTCGATTGTTTTGCATATTAATAAACATGTAGCTAGCTACAAGAATATATAGATTTCACTAGTAATTTTTTGAGAACCATGTTGGCCCACCCGCGAAAACTAATTCAACTGCTTACAATTTCTGAGCAAATGATCGCAGAGAACACAATTATTTGCATTTTAAAGAAACATGTTGTATGCTACAAGAATATGTCGGTTTTACTATTTGTTTTTTTAGAACCATATTGGCTCGCCCGCGAGTATTGACTTGTTCTGCTTATAACTTCTCAACAAATGATCGTAGTGAACGTAATAATTTTGCATATTAATCAGCATGTTGCATGCTACAAGAATATATCCATTTCACTAGTTATTGTTTGAGAACCATTTTGTCCCGCCCGCCAAAACTAACTTCAACTCCTTATAACTTCTGAACAAATAATCGTAGAGAGCTTAATAATTTTGCATATTAATCAGCATGTTGCATGCTACAAGAATATATCGATTTCATTAGTTGTTGGTTGAGAACCATATTGGCCCGCCCGCGAAAATTAATTTGAACTGCTTATATCTTCTGTACAAGTAATCGTAGCAAGCGTAATAATTTTGCATATTAATCAGCATGTTGCATGCTACAAGAATATATCGATTTCACTAGTTGTTGTTTGAGAAATATATTGGCCTGCCCGCGAAAATTAACGTGAACTGCTTATAACTTCTGAACAATTGATCGTAGAGCACACAATTATTTGCATTATAATGAAACATTTTGAATGCTACAAGAATATGTCGGTTTCACTAGTTGTTTATAGAAAACCATATTGGCCCGCCCGCGAGTATTAACTTGAACTGTTTATAACTTCTGAACAAATGATCCTAGAGAGCGTAATAAATTTGCATATTAATCAGCATGTTGCATGCTACAAGAATATATCGATTTCACTAGTTGTTGGTTGAGAACCATATTGGCCCGCCCGAGAAAATCAAGTTGAACTGCTTATAACTCCTGAACAATTGATCGTAGAGAACACAATTATTTGCATTTTAATGAAACATGTTGAATGCTACAAGAATATGTCGGTTTCACTAGTTGTTTTTAGAAAACCACTTTGGCCCGCCCGCCGAAACTAATTTCAACTCCTTATAACTTCTGAACAATTGATCGTAGAAAGCGTAATAATTTTGCATATTAAACAGCATGTTGCATGCTACAAGAATATATCGATTTCATTAGTTTTTAGTTGAGAACCATATTGACCCGCCCGCGAAAATCAACTTGAACTGCTTATAACTCCTGAACAATTGATCGTAAAGCACACAATTATTTGCATTTTAATGAAACATGTTGAATGCTACAAGAATATATCGGTTTCACTAGTTGTTTTTAGAAAACCATATTGGAACGTCCGAGAGTATTAATTTGAACTGTTTATAACTTCTGAACAAATGATCCTAGAGAGCGTTATAAATTTGCATATTAATCAGCATGTTGCATGCTACAAGAATATATCGATTTCACTTGTTGTTGGTTGAGAACCATATTGGCCGGCCGCAAAAATAAACTTTAACTGCTTATAACTCCTGAACAATTGATCGTAAACAACACAATTATTTGCATTTTAATGAAACATGTTGAATGCTACAAGAATATGTCAGTTTCACTAGTTGTTATTTGAGAACCATATTGGCCCGCCCGCGAGTATTAACTTGAACTGCTTATAACTTCTGAACAAATGATCCTAGAGAGCGTAATAAATTTGCCTATTAATCAGCATGTTGCATGCTACAAGGATATATCAATTTCACTAGTTGTTGGTTGAAAAACATATTGGCCCGCCCGCGTAAATCAACTTGAACTGCTTATAACTTCTGAACAATTGATCGTAGAATTTACAATTATTTGCATTTTAATCTAACATGTTTTATGCTACATGAATATGTCAGTTTCACTAGTTATTGTTTGAGAACCATATTGGCCCGCCCACGAGTATTAAATTTAACTGCTTTTAAGTTCTGAGCAAATGATCGTAGAAAGCTCGATTGTTTTGCATATTAATAAACATGTAGCTAGCTACAAGAATATATAGATTTCACTAGTAATTTTTTGAGAACCATGTTGGCCCACCCGCGAAAACTAATTCAACTGCTTACAATTTCTGAGCAAATGATCGCAGAGAACACAGTTATTTGCATTTTAATGAAACATGTTGTATGCTACAAGAATATGTCGGTTTTACTATTTGTTTTTTTAGAACCATATTGGCTCGCCCGCGAGTATTGACTTGTTCTGCTTATAACTTCTCAACAAATGATCGTAGTGAACGTAATAATTTTGCATATTAATCAGCATGTTGCATGCTTCAAGAATATATCCATTTCACTAGTTATTGTTTGAGAACCGTTTTGTCCCGCCCGCCAAAACTAACTTCAACTCCTTATAACTTCTGAACAAATGATTTAAGAGAGCGTAATAAATTTGCATATTAATCAGCATGTTGCATGCTACAAGAATATATCGATTTCACTAGTTGTTGGTTGAGAACCATATTGGCCCGCCCCAGAAAATTGATTTGAACAGCTTATAACTTCTGAACAAATAATCGTAGAAAGCGTAATAATTTTTCATATTAATCAGCATGTTGCATGCTACAAGAATATATCGATTTCACTAGTTATTGTTTGAGAAATATATTGGCCTGGCCGCGAAAATTAACTTGAACTGCTTATAACTTCTGAACAATTGATCGTAGAGCACACAATTATTTGCATTTCAATCAAACATGTTGTATGCTACAAGATTATGTCGGTTTCACTAGTTATTGTTTGAGAACCATTTTGTCCCGCCCGCCAAAACTAACTTCAACTCCTTATAACTTCTGAACAAATGATCGTAGAGAGCGTAATAATTTTGCATATTAATCAGAATGTTGCATGCTACAAGAATATGTCGATTTCATTGGTTGTTTGTTGAGAACCATATTGGCCCGCCCGCGAAAATCAACTTGAACTGCTTATAACTCCTGAACAATTGATCGTAGAGACCACAATTAATTGCATTTTAATCAAACATGTTGTACAACAAGAATATGTCGGTTTCACTAGTTGTTTTAAGGAACCCATATTGGCCCGCCCGCGAGTATTAACTTGAACTGTTTATAACTTCTGAACAAATGATAATAGAGAGCGTAAAAATTTGCATATTAATCTGCATGTTGCATGCTACAAGAATATATCGATTTCACTAGTTGTTGGTTGAAAAACATATTGGCCCTCCCGCGAAAATCAATTTGAACTGCTTATAACTTCAGAACAATTGATCGTAGAGATCACAATTATCTGCATTTTAATCTAACATGTTGTATGCTACAAGAATATGTCAGTTTCACTAGTTACTGTTTGAGAACCATATTGGCCCGCCCGCGAGTATTAAATTGAACTGCTTAAAAGTTCTGAACAAATGATCGTAGAAAGCTCGATTGTTTTGCATATTAATAAACATGTAGCTAGCTACAAGAATATATAGATTTCACTAGTTATTGTTTGAGAACCATGTTGGCCCACCCGCGAAAACTAATTCAACTGCTTACAATTTCTGAACAAATGATCGTAGAGAACACAATTATTTGCATTTTAATGAAACATGTTGTATGCTACAAGAATATGTCGGTTTTACTATTTGTTTTTTTAGAAACATATTGTCCCGCCCGCGAGTATTGACTTTTTCTGCTTAAAACGTCTGAACAAATGATCGTAGTGAGCGTAATAGTTTTGCATATTAATCAGCATGTTGCATGCTACAAGAATGTATCCATTTCACTAGTTGTTGGTTGAGAACCATATTGGCCCGCCCTCGAAAATTAACTTGAACTGCTTATAACTTGTGAAAGATTGATCGTTGAGAACACAATTATTTGCATTTCAATCAAACATGTTGTATGCTACAAGAATATGTCGGTTCCACTTGTTATTGTTTGAGAACCATTTTGGCCCGCCCGCCAAAACTAACTTCAACTCCTTATAACTTCTGAACAATTGATCGTAGAGAGCGTTATAATTTTGCTTATTAATCAGCATGTTGCATGTTACAAGAATATATCGATTTCATTAGTTGTTGGTTGAGAACCATATTGGCCCGCCCGCGAAATTTAACTTGAACTGATAATAACTTCTGAACAATTGATCGTAGCGAACACAATTATTTGCATTTTAATGAAACATGTTGAATGCTTCACGAATATGTCGGTTTCACTAGTAGTTGTTTGAGAACCATATTGGCCCGCCCGCAAGTATTAAATTTAACTGCTTATAACTTCTGAACAAATGATCTTAGAGAGCGTAATAAAGTTGCATATTAATCAGCATGTTGCATGCTACAAGAATATATCGATTTCACTAGTTGTTGGTTGAGAACCATTTTGTCCCGCCCGCCAAAACTAACTTCAACTCCTTATAACTTCTGAACAAATGATCGTAGAGAGCGTAATAATTTTGCATATTAATCAGAATGTTGCATGTTACAAGAATATGTCGATTTCATTGGTTGTTTGTTGAGAACCATATTGGCCCGCCCGCGAAAATCAACTTGAACTGCTTATAACTCCTGAACAATTGATCGTAGAGACCACAATTAATTGCATTTTAATCAAACATGTTGTACAACAAGAATATGTCGGTTTCACTAGTTGTTTTAAGAAACCCATATTGGCCCGCCCGCGAGTATTAACTTGAACTGATTATAACTTCTGAACAAATGATAATAGAGAGCGTAAAAATTTGCATATTAATCTGCATGTTGCATGCTACAAGAATATATCGATTTCACTAGTTGTTGGTTGAAAAACATATTGGCCCTCCCGCGAAAATCAATTTGAACTGCTTATAACTTCAGAACAATTGATCGTAGAGATCACAATTATCTGCATTTTAATCTAACATGTTGTATGCTACAAGAATATGTCAGTTTCACTAGTTACTGTTTGAGAACCATATTGGCCCGCCCGCGAGTATTAAATTGAACTGCTTAAAAGTTCTGAACAAATGATCGTAGAAAGCTCGATTGTTTTGCATATTAATAAACATGTAGCTAGCTACAAGAATATATAGATTTCACTAGTTATTGTTTGAGAACCATGTTGGCCCACCCGCGAAAACTAATTCAACTGCTTACAATTTCTGAACAAATGATCGTAGAGAACACAATTATTTGCATTTTAATGAAACATGTTGTATGCTACAAGAATATGTCGGTTTTACTATTTGTTTTTTTAGAACCATATTGTCCCGCCCGCGAGTATTGACTTTTTCTGCTTAAAACGTCTGAACAAATGATCGTAGTGAGCGTAATAGTTTTGCATATTAATCAGCATGTTGCATGCTACAAGAATGTATCCATTTCACTAGTTGTTGGTTGAGAACCATATTGGCCCGCCCTCGAAAATTAACTTGAACTGCTTATAACTTGTGAAAGATTGATCGTTGAGAACACAATTATTTGCATTTCAATCAAACATGTTGTATGCTACAAGAATATGTCGGTTTCACTTGTTATTGTTTGAGAACCATTTTGGTCCGCCCGCCAAAACTAACTTCAACTCCTTATAACTTCTGAACAATTGATCGTAGAGAGCGTTATAATTTTGCTTATTAATCAGCATGTTGCATGTTACAAGAATATATCGATTTCATTAGTTGTTGGTTGAGAACCATATTGGCCCGCCCGCGAAATTTAACTTGAACTGATAATAACTTCTGAACAATTGATCGTAGCGAACACAATTATTTGCATTTTAATGAAACATGTTGAATGCTTCACGAATATGTCGGTTTCACTAGTAGTTGTTTGAGAACCATATTGGCCCTCCCGCAAGTATTAAATTTAACTGCTTATAACTTCTGAACAAATGATCTTAGAGAGCGTAATAAAGTTGCATATTAATCAGCATGTTGCATGCTACAAGAATATATCGATTTCACTAGTTGTTGGTTGAGAACCATATTGGCCCGCCCGCGAAAAATAATTTGAACTGCTTATAACTTCTGAAAAAATAATCGTAGAAAGCGTAATAATTTAGCATATTAACCAGCATGTTGCATGCTACAAGAATATATCGATTTCACTAGTTGTTGTTTGAGAACTATATTGGCCTGCCCGCGAAAATTAACTTGAACTGCTTATAACTTCTGAACAATTGATCGTAGAGCACACAATTATTTGCATTTCAATCAAACATGTTGTATGCTACAAGAATATGTTGGTTTCACAAGTTATTGTTTGAGAACCATTTTGGCCCGCCCGCCAAAACTAATTTCAACTTCTTATAACTTCTGAACAAATGATCGTAGAGAGCGTAATAATTTTGCATATTAATCAGCATGTTGTATGCTACAAGAATATATCGATTTCACTAGTTGTTGGTTGAGAACCATTTTGGCCAGCCCGCCAAAACTAACTTCAACTCCTTATAACTCCTGAACAAATGATTGTAGAGAGCGTAATAATTTTGCTTATTAATCAGCATGTTGCATGCTACAAGATTATATCGATTTCATTAGTTGTTGTTTGAGAACCATATTGGCCCGCCCTCGAAAATTAACTTGAACTGATAATAACTTCTGAACAATTGATCGTAGCGAACACAATTATTTGGATTTTAATGAAACATGTTGAATGCTTCAAGAATATGTCGGTTTCACTAGTTGTTGTTTGAGAACCATATTGGCCCGCCCGCGAGTATTAAATTGAACTGCTTATAACTTCTGAACAAATGATCGTAGAGCACACAATTATTTGCATTTCAAACAAACATGTTGTAAGCTACAAGAATATGTCGGTTTCACTAGTTATTGTTTGAGAACCATTTTGGTTCGCCCGCCAAAACTAATTTCAACTTCTTATAACTTCTGAACAAATGATCGTAGAGAGCGTAATAAAGTTGCATATTAATCACCATGTTGCATGCTACAAGAATATATCGATTTCACTAGTTGTTGGTTGAGAACCATATTGGCCCGCCCGCGAAAATTAATTTGAACTGCTTATAACTTCTGAAAAATTAATCGTGGAAAGCGTAATAATTTTGAATATTAATCAGCATGTTGCATGCTACAGGAATATATCAATTTCACTAGTTGTTGTTTGAGAAATATATTGGCCTGCCCGCGAAAATTAACTTGAACTGCTTATAACTTCTGAACAATTGATCGTAGAGCACACAATTATTTGCATTTCAAACAAACATGTTGTATGCTACAAGAATATGTCGGTTTCACTAGTTATTGTTTGAGAACCATTTTGGCCCGCCCGCCAAAACTAATTTCAACTTCTTATAACTTCTGAACAAATGATCGTAGAGAGCGTAATAATTTTGCATATTAATCAGCATGTTGCATGCTACAAGAATATATCGATTTGATTGGTTGTTGGTTGAGAACCATATTGGCCCGCCCGCGAAAATCAACTTGAACTGCTTATAACTCCTGAACAATTGATCGTAGAGACCACAATTAATAGCATTTTAATCAAACATGTTGTATGCAACAAGAATATGTCGGTTTCACTAGTTGTTTTTAGAAAACCATATTGGCCCGCCCGCGAGTATTAACTTGAACTGTTTATAACTTCTGAACAAATGATCCTAGAGAGCGTAATAAATTTGCATATTAATCAGCATGTTGCATGCTACAAGAATATATCGATTTCACTAGTTGTTTTAAGAAATCCATATTGGCCCGCACGCGAGTATTAACTTGAACTGTTTATAACTTCTGAACAAATGATCCTAGAGAGCGTAAAAAATTTGCATATTAATCAGCATGTTGCATGCTACAAGAATATATCGATTTCACTAGTTGTTGGTTGAAAAACATATTGGCCCTCCCGCGAAAATCAATTTGAACTGTTTATAACTTCTGAACAATTGATCGTAGGGATCACAATTATCTGCATTTTAATCTAACATGTATGCTACAAGAATATGTCAGTTTCACTAGTTATTGTTTGAGAACCATATTGGCCTGCCCGCGAGTATTAAATTGAACTGCTTAAAAGTTGTGAACAAATGATCGTAGAAAGCTAGATTGTTTTGCATATTAATAAACATGTAGCTAGCTACAAGTATATATAGATTTCACTAGTTATCGTTTGAGAACCATGTTGGCCCACCCGCGAAAACTAATTCAACTGCTTACAATTTCTGAACAAATGATCGTAGAGAACACAATTATTTGCATTTTAATGAAACATGTTGTATGCTACAAGAATATGTCGGTTTTACTATTTGTTTTCTTAGAACCATATTGGCCAGCCCGCGAGTATTGACTTTTTCTGCTTAAAACGTCTGAACAAATGATCGTAGTGAGCGTAATAGTTTTGCATATTAATCAGCATGTTGCATGCTACAAGAATATATCCATTTCACTAGTTGTTGGTTGAGAACCATATTGGAGCGCCCTCGAAAATTAACTTGAACTGCTTATAACTTCTGAACGATTGATCGTAGAGAACACAATTATTTGCATTTCAATCAAACAAGTTGTATGCTACAAGAATATGTCGGTTTCATTTGTTATTTTTTGAGAACCATTTTGGCCCGCCCGCCAAAACTAACTTCAACTCCTTATAACTTCTGAACAAATGATCGTAGAGAGCGTAATAATTTTGCTTATTAATCAGCATGTTGCATGCTACAAGAATATATCGATTTCATTAGTTGTTGGTTGAGAACCATATAAGCCCGCCCGCGAAAATTAACTTGAACTGATAATAACTTCTGAACAATTGATCGTAGCGAACACAATTATTTGCATTTTAATGAAACATCTTGAATGCTTCAAGAATATGTCAGTTTCACTAGTTGTTGTTTGAGAACCATATTGGCCCGCCCGCCAAAACTAATTTCAACTTCTTATAACTTCTGAACAAATGATCGTAGAGAGCGTAATAATTTTGCATATTAATCAGCATGTTGCATGCTACAAGAATATATCGATTTCACTAGTTGTTGGTTGAGAACAATATTGGACCGCCCGCGAAAATCAACTTGAACTGCTTATAACTCCTGAACAATTGATCGTAGAGACCACAATTAATAGCATTTCAATCAAACATGTTGTATGCAACAAGAATATGTCGGTTTCACTAGTTGTTTTTAGAAAACCATATTGGCCCACCCGCGAGTATTAAATTGAACTGTTTATAACTTCTGAACAAATGATCCTAGAGAGCGTAATAAATTTGCATATTAATCAGCATGTTTTATGCTACAAGAATATGTCGGTTTCACTAGTTGTTTTTAGAAAACCATAATGGCCCGACGGCGAAAATCAACTTGAACTGCTTATAACTTCTGAACAATTGATCGCAGAGAACACAATTAATTGCATTTTAATGAAACATGTTGAATGCTACAAGAATATGTCGGTTTCACTAGTTGTTTTTAGAAAACCATTTTGGCCCGCCCGCCAAAGCTAACTTCAACTCCTGATAACTTCTGAACAATTGATCGTAGAAAGCGTAATAATTTTGCATATTACTCAGCATGTTGCATGCTACAAGAATATATCGATTTCATTTGTTGTTGGTTGAGAACCATATTGGCCCGCCCGCGAAAATCAACTTGAACTGCTTATAACTCCTGAACAATTGATCGTAGAGCACACAATTATTTGCATTTTAATGAAACATGTTGAATGCTACAAGAATATGTCGGTTTCACTAGTTGTTTTTAGAAAACCATATTGGCCCGTCCGAGAGTATTAACTTGAACTGTTTATCACTTCTGAACAAATGATGCTAGAGAGCGTAATAAATTTGCATATTAATCAGCATGTTGCATGCTACAAGAATATATCGAATTCACTAGTTGTTGGTTGAAAAACATATTGGCTGGCCCGCGAAAATCAAGTTGAACTGCTTATAACTCCTTAACAATTGATCGTAGAGAACACAATTATTTGCATTTTAATGAAACATGTTGAATGCTACAAGAATATGTCGGTTTCACTAGTTGTTATTTGAGAACAATATTGGCCCGTCCGCGAGTATTAACTTGAACTGCTTACAACTTCTGAACAATTGATCGTAGAGATCACAATTATTTGCATTTTAATCTAACATGTTGTATGCTACAAGAATATGTCAGTTTCACTAGTTATTGTTTGAGAACCATATTGGCCCGCCCGCGAGTATTAAATTGAACTGCTTACAACTACTGAACAAATAATCGTAGAAAGCGTAATAATTTTTCATATTAATCAGCATGTTGCATGCTACAAGAATATATCGATTTCACTAGTTGTTCGTTGAGAACCATTTGGCCCACCCGCGAAAACTAAATCAACTGCTTATAACTTCTGAACAATTGATCGTAGAGAACACAATTATTTGCATTTCAAATAAACATGTTGTATGCTACAAGAATATGTCGGTTTCACTAGTTATTTTTTGAGAACCATTTTGGCACGCCCGCCAAAACTAACTTTACCTCCTTTTAACTTCTGAACAAATGTTCGTATAGAGCGTAATAAATTTGTTTATTAATCAGCATGTTGCATGCTACAAGAATATATCGATTTCATTAGTTTTTGGTTGAGAACCATATTGGCCCGCCAGCGAAAATCAACTTGAACTTCTTATAACTCTTGAACAATTGATTGTAGAGACCACAATTAATAGCATTTTAATCAAACATGTTGTATGCAACAAGAATATGTCGGTTTCACTAGTTGTTTTAAGAAACCCATATTGGCCCACCCGCGAATATTAACTTGAACTGTTTATAACTTCTGAACAAATGATCCTAGAGAGCGTAATAAATTTGCATATTAATCAGCATGTTGCATGCTACAAGAATATATCGATTTCACTAGTTTTTGGTTGAGAACCATATTGGCCCGCCCGCGAGTATTACCTTGAACTGTTTATAACTTCTGAACAAATGATCCTAGAGAGCGTAAAAAATTTGCATATTAATCAGCATGTTGCATGCTACAAGAATATATCGATTTCATTAGTTGTTGGTTGAGAACCATATTAGCCCGCCCGCGAAAATTAACTTGAACTGATAATAACTTCTGAACAATTGATCGTAGCGAACACAATTATTTGCATTTTAATGAAACATCTTGAATGCTTCAAGAATATGTCAGTTTCACTAGTTGTTGTTTGAGAACCATATTGGCCCGCCCGCCAAAACTAATTTCAACTTCTTATAACTTCTGAACAAATGATCGTAGAGAGCGTAATAAAGTTGCATATTAATCAGCATGTTGCATGCTACAAGAATATATCGATTTCACTAGTTGTTGGTTGAGAACCATATTGGCCCGCCCGCGAAAATTAATTTGAACTGCTTATAACTACTGAACAAATAATCGTAGAAAGCGTAATAATTTTGCATATTAATCAGCATGTTGCATGCTACAAGAATATATCGATTTCACTAGTTGTTGTTTGAGAAATATATTGCCCTGCCCGCGAAAATTAACTTGAACTGCTTATAACTTCTGAACAATTGATCGTAGAGCACACAATTATTTGCATTTCAATCAAACATGTTGTATGCTACAAGAATATGTCGGTTTCACTAGTTATTGTTTGAGAACCATTTTGGCCCGCCCGCCAAAACTAATTTCAACTTCTTATAACTTCTGAACAAATGATCGTAGAGAGCGTAATAATTTTGCATATTAATCAGCATGTTGCATGCTACAAGAATATATCGATTTCACTAGTTGTTGGTTGAGAACAATATTGGACCGCCCGCGAAAATCAACTTGAACTGCTTATAACTCCTGAACAATTGATCGTAGAGACCACAATTAATAGCATTTCAATCAAACATGTTGTATGCAACAAGAATATGTCGGTTTCACTAGTTGTTTTTAGAAAACCAGTTTGGCCCACCCGCGAGTATTAAATTGAACTGTTTATAACTTCTGAACAAATGATCCTAGAGAGCGTAATAAATTTGCATATTAATCAGCATGTTGCATGCTACAAGAATATATCAATTTCACTAGTTGTTGGTTGAGAACCATATTGGCCCGCCCCTGAAAATCAACTTGAACTGCTTATAACTCCTGAAAAATTGATCGTAGACAACACAATTATTTGCATTTTAATGAAACATGTTGAATGTTTCAAGAATATGTCGGTTTCACCAGTTGTTTTTAGAAAACCATATTGACTCGCTCGCAATTATTAACTTGAACTGTTTATAACTTCGGAACAAATGATCCTAGAGAGCGTAATAAATTTGCATATAAATCAGCATGTTTTATGCTACAAGAATATGTCGGTTTCACTAGTTGTTTTTAGAAAACCATAATGGCCCGACGGCGAAAATCAACTTGAACTGCTTATACCTTCTGAACAATTGATCGCAGAGAACACAATTAATTGCATTTTAATGAAACATGTTGAATGCTACAAGAATATGTCGGTTTCACTAGTTGTTTTTAGAAAACCATTTTGGCCCGCCCGCCAAAACTAACTTCAACTCCTGATAACTTCTGAACAATTGATCGTAGAAAGCGTAATAATTTTGCATATTACTCAGCATGTTGCATGCTACAAGAATATATCGATTTCATTTGTTGTTGGTTGAGAACCATATTGGCCCGCCCGCGAAAATCAACTTGAACTGCTTATAACTCCTGAACAATTGATCGTAGAGCACACAATTATTTGCATTTTAATGAAACATGTTGAATGCTACAAGAATATGTCGGTTTCACTAGTTGTTTTTAGAAAACCATATTGGCCCGTCCGAGAGTATTAACTTGAACTGTTTATCACTTCTGAACAAATGATGCTAGAGAGCGTAATAAATTTGCATATTAATCAGCATGTTGCATGCTACAAGAATATATCGAATTCACTAGTTGTTGGTTGAAAAACATATTGGCTGGCCCGCGAAAATCAAGTTGAACTGCTTATAACTCCTTAACAATTGATCGTAGAGAACACAATTATTTGCATTTTAATGAAACATGTTGAATGCTACAAGAATATGTCGGTTTCACTAGTTGTTATTTGAGAACAATATTGGCCCGTCCGCGAGTATTAACTTGAACTGCTTACAACTTCTGAACAATTGATCGTAGAGATCACAATTATTTGCATTTTAATCTAACATGTTGTATGCTACAAGAATATGTCAGTTTCACTAGTTATTGTTTGAGAACCATATTGGCCCGCCCGCGAGTATTAAATTGAACTGCTTACAACTACTGAACAAATAATCGTAGAAAGCGTAATAATTTTTCATATTAATCAGCATGTTGCATGCTACAAGAATATATCGATTTCACTAGTTGTTGGTTGAGAACCATTTGGCCCACCCGCGAAAACTAAATCAACTGCTTATAACTTCTGAACAATTGATCGTAGAGAACACAATTATTTGCATTTCAAATAAACATGTTGTATGCTACAAGAATATGTCGGTTTCACTAGTTATTTTTTGAGAACCATTTTGGCCCGCCCGCCAAAACTAACTTTACCTCCTTTTAACTTCTGAACAAATGTTCGTATAGAGCGTAATAAATTTGTTTATTAATCAGCATGTTGCATGCTACAAGAATATATCGATTTCATTAGTTTTTGGTTGAGAACCATATTGGCCCGCCAGCGAAAATCAACTTGAACTTCTTATAACTCTTGAACAATTGATTGTAGAGACCACAATTAATAGCATTTTAATCAAACATGTTGTATGCAACAAGAATATGTCGGTTTCACTAGTTGTTTTAAGAAACCCATATTGGCCCACCCGCGAATATTAACTTGAACTGTTTATAACTTCTGAACAAATGATCCTAGAGAGCGTAATAAATTTGCATATTAATCAGCATGTTGCATGCTACAAGAATATATCGATTTCACTAGTTTTTGGTTGAGAACCATATTGGCCCGCCCGCGAGTATTACCTTGAACTGTTTATAACTTCTGAACAAATGATCCTAGAGAGCGTAAAAAATTTGCATATTAATCAGCATGTTGCTTGCTACAAGAATATATCGATTTCACTAGTTGTTGGTTGAAAAACATATTGGCCCTCCAGCGAAAATCAATTTGAACTGTTTATAACTTCTGAACAATTGATCGTAGGGATCACAATTATCTGCATTTTAATCTAACATGTTGTATGCTACAAGAATATGTCAGTTTCACTAGTTATTGTTTGAGAACCATATTGGCCCGCAGGCGAGTATTAAATTGAACTTCTCAAAAGTTCTGAACAAATGATCGTAGAAAGCTCGATTGTTTTGCATATTAATAAACATGTAGCTAGCTACAAGAATATATAGATTTCACTAGTTATTGTTTGAGTACCATGTTGGCCCACCCGCGAAAACTAATTCAACTGCTTACAATTTCTGAACAAATGATCGTAGTGAGCTTAATAGTTTTGCATATTAATCAGCATTTTGCATGCTACAAGAATTTATCGATTTCACTAGTTGTTTTTAGAAAACCATATTGGCCCGTCCGAGAGTATTAACTTGAACTGTTTATAACTTCTGAACAAATGTAGCTAGAGAGCGTAATAAATTTGCATATTAATCAGCATGTTGCATGCTACAAGAATATATCGATTTCACTAGTTATTGGTTGAGAACAATATTGGACCGCCCGCGAAAATCAACTTGAACTGCTTATAACTCCTGAACAATTGATCGTAGAGACCACAATTAATAGCATTTCAATCAAACATGTTGTATGCAACAAGAATATGTCGGTTTCACTAGTTGTTTTTAGAAAACCATATTGGCCCACCTGCGAGTATTAAATTGAACTGTTTATAACTTCTGAACAAATGATCCTAGAGAGCGTAATAAATTTGCATATTAATCAGCATGTTGCATGCTACAAGAATATATCAATTTCACTAGTTGTTGGTTGAGAACCATATTGGCCCGCCCCTGAAAATCAACTTGAACTGCTTATAACTCCTGAAAAATTGATCGTAGAGAACACAATTATTTGCATTTTAATGAAACATGTTGAATGTTTCAAGAATATGTCGGTTTCACCAGTTGTTTTTAGAAAACCATATTGACTCGCTCGCAATTATTAACTTGAACTGTTTATAACTTCGGAACAAATGATCCTAGAGAGCGTAATAAATTTGCATATAAATCAGCATGTTTTATGCTACAAGAATATGTCGGTTTCACTAGTTGTTTTTAGAAAACCATATTGGCCCGACGGCGAAAATCAACTTGAACTGCTTATAACTTCTGAACAATTGATCGCAGAGAACACAATTAATTGCATTTTAATGAAACATGTTGAATGCTACAAGAATATGTAGGTTTCACTAGTTGTTTTTAGAAAACCATTTTGGCCCGCCCGCCAAAACTAACTTCAACTCCTGATAACTTCTGAACAATTGATCGTAGAAAGCGTAATAATTTTGCATATTACTCGGCATGTTGCATGCTACAAGAATATATCGATTTCATTTGTTGTTGGTTGAGAACCATATTGGCCCGCCCGCGAAAATCAACTTGAACTGCTTATAACTCCTGAACAATTGATCGTAGAGCACACAATTATTTGCATTTTAATGAAACATGTTGAATGCTACAAGAATATGTCGGTTTCACTAGTTGTTTTTAGAAAACCATATTGGCCCGTCCGAGAGTATTAACTTGAACTGTTTATAACTTCTGAACAAATGATGCTAGAGAGCGTAATAAATTTGCATATTAATCAGCATGTTGCATGCTACAAGAATATATCGAATTCACTAGTTGTTGGTTGAAAAACATATTGGCTGGCCCGCGAAAATCAAGTTGAACTGCTTATAACTCCTTAACAATTGATCGTAGAGAACACAATTATTTGCATTTTAATGAAACATGTTGAATGCTACAAGAATATGTCGGTTTCACTAGTTGTTATTTGAGAACAATATTTGCCCGTCCGCGAGTATTAACTTGAACTGCTTACAACTTCTGAACAATTGATCGTAGAGATCACAATTATTTGCATTTTAATCTAACATGTTGTATGCTACAAGAATATGTCAGTTTCACTAGTTATTGTTTGAGAACCATATTGGCCCGCCCGCGAGTATTAAATTGAACTGCTTACAACTACTGAACAAATAATCGTAGAAAGCGTAATAATTTTTCATATTAATCAGCATGTTGCATGCTACAAGAATATATCGATTTCACTAGTTGTTGGTTGAGAACCATTTGGCCCACCCGCGAAAACTAAATCAACTGCTTATAACTTCTGAACAATTGATCGTAGAGAACACAATTATTTGCATTTCAAATAAACATGTTGTATGCTACAAGAATATGTCGGTTTCACTAGTTATTTTTTGAGAACCATTTTGGCCCGCCCGCCAAAACTAACTTTACCTCCTTTTAACTTCTGAACAAATGTTCGTATAGAGCGTAATAAATTTGTTTATTAATCAGCATGTTGCATGCTACAAGAATATATCGATTTCATTAGTTTTTGGTTGAGAACCATATTGGCCCGCCAGCGAAAATCAACTTGAACTTCTTATAACTCTTGAACAATTGATTGTAGAGACCACAATTAATAGCATTTTAATCAAACATGTTGTATGCAACAAGAATATGTCGGTTTCACTAGTTGTTTTAAGAAACCCATATTGGCCCACCCGCGAATATTAACTTGAACTGTTTATAACTTCTGAACAAATGATCCTAGAGAGCGTAATAAATTTGCATATTAATCAGCATGTTGCATGCTACAAGAATATATCGATTTCACTAGTTTTTGGTTGAGAACCATATTGGCCCGCCCGCGAGTATTAACTTGAACTGTTTATAACTTCTGAACAAATGATCCTAGAGAGCGTAAAAAATTTGCATATTAATCAGCATGTTGCTTGCTACAAGAATATATCGATTTCACTAGTTGTTGGTTGAAAAACATATTGGCCCTCCAGCGAAAATCAATTTGAACTGTTTATAACTTCTGAACAATTGATCGTAGGGATCACAATTATCTGCATTTTAATCTAACATGTTGTATGCTACAAGAATATGTCAGTTTCACTAGTTATTGTTTGAGAACCATATTGGCCCGCAGGCGAGTATTAAATTGAACTTCTCAAAAGTTCTGAACAAATGATCGTAGAAAGCTCGATTGTTTTGCATATTAATAAACATGTAGCTAGCTACAAGAATATATAGATTTCACTAGTTATTGTTTGAGTACCATGTTGGCCCACCCGCGAAAACTAATTCAACTGCTTACAATTTCTGAACAAATGATCGTAGTGAGCTTAATAGTTTTGCATATTAATCAGCATTTTGCATGCTACAAGAATTTATCGATTTCACTAGTTGTTGGTTGAGAACCATATTGGCCCGCCTTCGAAAATTATTTTGAACTGCATATAACTTCTGAACAATTGATCGTAATTGATCACAATTATTTGCATTTCAATCAAACATGTTGTATGCTACAAGAATATGTCGGTTTCACTTGTTATTGTTTGAGAACCATTTTGGCCCGCCCGCCAAAACTAATTTCAACTCCTTATAACTTCTGAACAAATGATCGTAGAGAGCGTAATAATTTTGCTTATTAATCAGCATGTTGCAGGCTACAAGAATATATCGATTTCATTAGTTGTTGGTTGAGAACCATATTGGCCCGCCCGCGAAAATTAACTTGAACTGATAATAACTTCTGAACAATTGATCGTAGCGAACACAATTATTTGCATTTTAATGAAACATGTTGAATGCTTCAAGAATATGTCGGTTTCACTAGTTGTTGTTTGAGATCCATATTGGCCCGCCCGCCAAAACTAATTTCAACTTTTTAAAACTTCTGAACAAATGATCGTAGAGAGCGTAATAAAGTTGCATATTAATCAGCATGTTGCATGCTACAAGAATACATCGATTTCACTAGTTGTTGGTTGAGAACCATATTGGCCCGCCCGCGAAAATTAATTTGAACTGCTTATAACTTCTGAACAAATAATCGTAGAAAGCGTAATAATTTTGCATATTAATCAGCATGTTGCATGCTACAAGAATATATCGATTTCACTAGTTGTTGTTTGAGAAATATATTGGCCTGCCCGCGAAAATTAACTTGAACTGCTTATAACTTCTGAACAATTGATCGTAGAGCACACAATTATTTGCATTTCAATCAAACATGTTGTATGCTACAAGAATATGTCGGTTTCACTAGTTATTGTTTGAGAACCATTTTGGCCCGCCCGCCAAAACTAATTTCCACTTCTTATAACTTCTGAACAAATGATCGTAGAGAGCGTAATAATTTTGCATATTAATCAGCATGTTGCATGCTACAAGAATATATCGATTTCACTAGTTGTTGGTTGAGAACCATATTGGCCCGCCCGCGAAAATCAACTTGAACTACTTATAACTCCTGAACAATTGATCGTAGAGACCACAATTAATAGCATTTTAATCAAACATGTTGTATGCAACAAGAATATGTCGGTTTCACTAGTTGTTTTTAGAAAACCATATTGGCCCACCTGCGAGTATTAACTTGAACTGTTTATAACTTCTGAACAAATGATCCTAGAGAGCGTAATAAATTTGCATATTAATCAGCATGTTGCATGCTACAAGAATATATCGATTTCACTAGTTGTTGGTTGAGAACCATATTGGCCCGCCCCTGAAAATCAACTTGAACTGCTTATAACTCCTGAAAAATTGATCGTAGAGAACACAATTATTTGCATGTTAATGAAACATGTTGAATGCTACAAGAATATGTCGGTTTCACTAGTTGTTTTTAGAAAACCATATTGGCTCGCTCGCAATTATTAACTTGAACTGTTTATAACTTCGGAACAAATGATCCTAGAGAGCGTAATAAATTTGAATATAAATCAGCATGTTTTATGCTACAAGAATATGTCGGTTTCACTAGTTGTTTTTAGAAAACCATATTGGCCCGACGGCGAGAATCAACTTGAACTGCTTATAACTTCCGAACAATTGATCGTAGAGAACACAATTATTTGCATTTGAATGAAACATGTTGAATGCTACAAGAATATGTCGGTTTCACTAGTTGTTTTTAGAAAACCATTTTGGCCCGCCCGCCAAAACTAACTTCAACTCCTGATAACTTCTGAACAATTGATCGTAGAAAGCGTAATAATTTTGCATATTACTCAGCATGTTGCATGCTACAAGAATATATCGATTTCATTTGTTGTTGGTTGAGAACCATATTGGCCCGCCCGCGAAAATCAACTTGAACTGCTTATAACTCCTGAACAATTGATCGTAGAGCACACAATTATTTGCATTTTAATGAAACATGTTGAATGCTACAAGAATATGTCGGTTTCATTAGTTGTTTTTAGAAAACCATATTGGCCCGTCCGAGAGTATTAACTTGAAATGTTTTAACTTCTGAACAAATGATCCTAGAGAGCGTAATAAATTTGCATATTAATCAGCATGTTGCATGCTACAAGAATATATCGATTTCACTAGTTTTTGGTTGAGAACCATATTGGCCCGCCCGCGAAAATTAACTTGAACTGTTTATAACTTCTGAACAATTGATCGTAGGGATCACAATTATCTGCATTTTAATCTAACATGTTGTATGCTACAAGAATATGTCAGTTTCACTAGTTATTGTTTGAGAACCATATTGGCCCGCAGGCGAGTATTAAATTGAACTTCTCAAAAGTTCTGAGCAAATGATCGTAGAAAGCTCGATTGTTTTGCATATTAATAAACATGTAGCTAGCTACAAGAATATATAGATTTCACTAGTTTTTGTTTGAGTACCACGTTGGCCCACCCGCGAAAACTAATTCAACTGCTTACAATTTCTGAACAAATGATCGTAGAGAACACAATTATTTGCATTTTAATGAAACATGTTGTATGCTACAAGAATATGTCGATTTTACTATTTGTTTTTTTAGAACCATATTGGCCCGCCCGCGAGTATTGACTTTTTCTGCTTAAAACGTCTGAACAAATGATCGTAGTGAGCTTAATAGTTTTGCATATTAATCAGCATTTTGCATGCTACAAGAATTTATCGATTTCACTAGTTGTTAGTTGAGAACCATATTGGCCCGCCTTCGAAAATTAACTTGAACTGCTTATAACTTCTGAACAATTGATCGTAGAGAACACAATTATTTGCATTTCAATCAAACATGTTGTATGCTACAAGAATATGTCGGTTTCACTTGTTATTGTTTGAGAACCATTTTGGCCCGCTCGCCAAAACTAACTTCAAATCCTTATAACTTCTGAACAAATGATCGTAGAGAGCGTAATAATTTTGTTTATTAATCAGCATGTTGCATGCTACAAGAAGATATCGATTTCATTAGTTGTTGGTTGAGAACCATATTGGCCCGCCCGCGAAAATTAACTTGAACTGATAATAACTTCTGAACAATTGATCGTACCGAACACAATTATTTGCATTTCAATCAAACATGTTGTATGCTATAAGAATATGTCGGTTTCACTAGTTGTTGTTTGAGAACCATATTGGCCCGCCCGCCAAAACTAATTTCAACTCCTTATAACTTCTGAACAAATGATCGTAGAGAGCGTAATAAAGTTGCATATTAATCAGCATGTTGCATGCTACAAGAATATATCGATTTCACTAGTTGTTGGTTGAGAACCATATTGGCCCGCCCGCGAAAATTAATTTGAACTGCTTATAACTTCTGAACACAAAATCGTAGAAAGCGTAATAATTTTGCATATTAATCAGCATGTTGCATGCTACAAGAATATATCGATTTCACTAGTTGTTGTTTGAGAAATATATTGGCCTGCCCGCGAAAATTAACTTGAACTGCTTATAACTTCTGAACAATTGATCGTAGAGCACACAATTATTTGCATTTCAATCAAACATGTTGTATGCTACAAGAATATGTCGGTTTCACTAGTTATTGTTTGAGAACCATTTTGGCCCGCCCGCCAAAACTAATTTCAACTTCTTATAACTTCTGAACAAATGATCGTAGAGAGCGTAATAATTTTGCATATTAATCAGCATGTTGCATGCTACAAGAATATATCGATTTCACTAGTTGTTGGTTGAGAACCATATTGGCCCGCCCGCGAAAATCAACTTGAACTGCTTATAACTCCTGAACAATTGATCGTAGAGACCACAATTAATAGCATTTTAATCAAACATGTTGTATGCAACAAGAATATGTCGGTTTCACTAGTTGTTTTTAGAAAACCATATTGGCCCGTCCGAGAGTATTAACTTGAACTGTTTATAACTTCTGAACAAATGATGCTGGAGAGCGTAATAAATTTGCATATTAATCAGCATGTTGCATGCTACAAGAATATATCGAATTCACTAGTTGTTGGTTGAAAAACATATTGGCTGGCCCGCGAAAATCAAGTTGAACTGCTTATAACTCCTTAACTATTGATCGTAGAGAACACAATTATTTGCATTTTAATGAAACATGTTGAATGCTACAAGAATATGTCGGTTTCACTAGTTGTTATTTGAGAACAATATTGGCCCGTCCGCGAGTATTAACTTGAACTGCTTACAACTTCTGAACAAATGATCGTAGAGAGCGTAAAAAATTTGCATATTAATCAGCATGTTGCATGCTACAAGAATATATGGATTTCACTAGTTGTTGGTTGAAAAACATATTGGCCCGCCCGCGAAAATCAAGTTGAACTGCTTATAACTTCTGAACAATTGATCGTAGAGATCACAATTATTTGCATTTTAATCTAACATGTTGTATGCTACAAGAATATGTCAGTTTCACTAGTTATTGTTTGAGAACCATATTGGCCCGCCCGCGAGTATTAAATTGAACTGCTTACAACTACTGAACAAATAATCGTAGAAAGCGTAATAATTTTTCATATTAATCAGCATGTTGCATGCTACAAGAATATATCGATTTCACTAGTTGTTGGTTGAGAACCATTTGGCCCACCCGCGAAAACTAAATCAACTGCTTATAACTTCTGAACAATTGATCGTAGAGAACACAATTATTTGCATTTCAAATAAACATGTTGTATGCTACAAGAATATGTCGGTTTCACTAGTTATTTTTTGAGAACCATTTTGGCCCGCCCGCCAAAACTAACTTTACCTCCTTTTAACTTCTGAACAAATGTTCGTATAGAGCGTAATAAATTTGTTTATTAATCAGCATGTTGCATGCTACAAGAATATATCGATTTCATTAGTTTTTGGTTGAGAACCATATTGGCCCGCCAGCGAAAATCAACTTGAACTTCTTATAACTCTTGAACAATTGATTGTAGAGACCACAATTAATAGCATTTTAATCAAACATGTTGTATGCAACAAGAATATGTCGGTTTCACTAGTTGTTTTAAGAAACCCATATTGGCCCACCCGCGAATATTAACTTGAACTGTTTATAACTTCTGAACAAATGATCCTAGAGAGCGTAATAAATTTGCATATTAATCAGCATGTTGCATGCTACAAGAATATATCGATTTCACTAGTTTTTGGTTGAGAACCATATTGGCCCGCCCGCGAGTATTAACTTGAACTGTTTATAACTTCTGAACAAATGATCCTAGAGAGCGTAAAAAATTTGCATATTAATCAGCATGTTGCATGCTACAAGAATATATCGATTTCACTAGTTGTTGGTTGAAAAACATATTGGCCCTCCCGCGAAAATCAATTTGAACTGTTTATAACTTCTGAACAATTGATCGTAGGGATCACAATTATCTGCATTTTAATCTAACATGTTGTATGCTACAAGAATATGTCAGTTTCACTAGTTATTGTTTGAGAACCATATTGGCCCGCAGGCGAGTATTAAATTGAACTTCTCAAAAGTTCTGAACAAATGATCGTAGAAAGCTCGATTGTTTTGCATATTAATAAACATGTAGCTAGCTACAAGAATATATAGATTTCACTAGTTATTGTTTGAGTACCATGTTGGCCCACCCGCGAAAACTAATTCAACTGCTTACAATTTCTGAACAAATGATCGTAGTGAGCTTAATAGTTTTGCATATTAATCAGCATTTTGCATGCTACAAGAATTTATCGATTTCACTAGTTGTTGGTTGAGAACCATATTGGCCCGCCTTCGAAAATTATTTTGAACTGCATATAACTTCTGAACAATTGATCGTAGAGAACACAATTATTTGCATTTCAATCAAACATGTTGTATGCTACAAGAATATGTCGGTTTCACTTGTTATTGTTTGAGAACCATTTTGGCCCGCCCGCAAAAACTAATTTCAACTACTTATAACTTCTGAACAAATGATCGTAGAGAGCGTAATAATTTTGCTTATTAATCAGCATGTTGCATGCTACAAGAATATATCGATTTCATTAGTTGTTGGTTGAGAACCATATTGGCCCGCCGGCGAAAATTAACTTGAACTGATAATAACTTCTGAACAATTGATCGTAGCGAACACAATTATTTGCATTTTAATGAAACATGTTGAATGCTTCAAGAATATGTCGGTTTCACTAGTTGTTGTTTGAGATCCATATTGGCCCGCCCGCCAAAACTAATTTCAACTTTTTATAACTTCTGAACAAATGATCGTAGAGAGCGTAATAAAGTTGCATATTAATCAGCATGTTGCATGCTACAAGAATATATCGATTTCACTAGTTGTTGGTTGAGAACCATATTGGCCCGCCCGCGAAAATTAATTTGAACTGCTTATAACTTCTGAACAAATAATCGTAGAAAGCGTAATAATTTTGCATATTAATCAGCATGTTGCATGCTACAAGAATATATCGATTTCACTAGTTGTTGTTTGAGAAATATATTGGCCTGCCCGCGAAAATTAACTTGAACTGCTTATAACTTCTGAACAATTGATCGTAGAGCACACAATTATTTGCATTTCAATCAAACATGTTGTATGCTACAAGAATATGTCGGTTTCACTAGTTATTGTTTGAGAACCATTTTGGCCCGCCCGCCAAAACTAATTTCAACTTCTTATAACTTCTGAACAAATGATCGTAGAGAGCGTAATAATTTTGCATATTAATCAGCATGTTGCATGCTACAAGAATATATCGATTTCATTAGTTGTTGGTTGAGAACCATATTGGCCCGCCCGCGAAAATTAACTTGAACTGATAATAACTTCTGAACAATTGATCGTAGGGATCACAATTATCTGCATTTTAATCTAACATGTTGTATGCTACAAGAATATGTCAGTTTCACTAGTTACTGTTTGAGAACCATATTGGCCCGCCCGCGAGTATTAAATTGAACTGCTTAAAAGTTCTGAACAAATGATCGTAGAAAGCTCGATTGTTTTGCATATTAATAAACATGTAGCTAGCTACAAGAATATATAGATTTCACTAGTTATTGTTTGAGAACCATGTTGGCCCACCCGCGAAAACTAATTCAACTGCTTACAATTTCTGAACAAATGATCGTAGAGAACACAATTATTTGCATTTTAATGAAACATGTTGTATGCTACAAGAATATGTCGGTTTTACTATTTGTTTTTTTAGAACCATATTGTCCCGCCCGCGAGTATTGACTTTTTCTGCTTAAATCGTCTGAACAAATGATCGTAGTGAGCGTAATAGTTTTGCATATTAATCAGCATGTTGCATGCTACAAGAATGTATCCATTTCACTAGTTGTTGGTTGAGAACCATATTGGCCCGCCCTCGAAAATTAACTTGAACTGCTTATAACTTGTGAAAGATTGATCGTTGAGAACACAATTATTTGCATTTCAATCAAACATGTTGTATGCTACAAGAATATGTCGGTTTCACTTGTTATTGTTTGAGAACCATTTTGGTCCGCCCGCCAAAACTAACTTCAACTCCTTATAACTTCTGAACAATTGATCGTAGAGAGCGTTATAATTTTGCTTATTAATCAGCATGTTGCATGTTACAAGAATATATCGATTTCATTAGTTGTTGGTTGAGAACCATATTGGCCCGCCCGCGAAATTTAACTTGAACTGATAATAACTTCTGAACAATTGATCGTAGCGAACACAATTATTTGCATTTTAATGAAACATGTTGAATGCTTCACGAATATGTCGGTTTCACTAGTAATTGTTTGAGAACCATATTGGCCCGCCCGCAAGTATTAAATTTAACTGCTTATAACTTCTGAACAAATGATCTTAGAGAGCGTAATAAAGTTGCATATTAATCAGCATGTTGCATGCTACAAGAATATATCAATTTCACTAGTTGTTGGTTGAGAACCATATTGGCCCGCCCGCGAAAAATAATTTGAACTGCTTATAACTTCTGAAAAAATAATCGTAGAAAGCGTAATAATTTAGCATATTAACCAGCATGTTGCATGCTACAAGAATATATCGATTTCACTAGTTGTTGTTTGAGAACTATATTGGCCTGCCCGCGAAAATTAACTTGAACTGCTTATAACTTCTGAACAATTGATCGTAGAGCACACAATTATTTGCATTTCAATCAAACATGTTGTATGCTACAAGAATATGTTGGTTTCACAAGTTATTGTTTGAGAACCATTTTGGCCCGCCCGCCAAAACTAATTTCAACTTCTTATAACTTCTGAACAAATGATCGTAGAGAGCGTAATAATTTTGCATATTAATCAGCATGTTGTATGCTACAAGAATATATCGATTTCACTAGTTGTTGGTTGAGAACCATTTTGGCCAGCCCGCCAAAACTAACTTCAACTCCTTATAACTCCTGAACAAATGATTGTAGAGAGCGTAATAATTTTGCTTATTAATCAGCATGTTGCATGCTACAAGATTATATCGATTTCATTAGTTGTTGTTTGAGAACCATATTGGCCCGCCCTCGAAAATTAACTTGAACTGATAATAACTTCTGAACAATTGATCGTAGCGAACACAATTATTTGGATTTTAATGAAACATGTTGAATGCTTCAAGAATATGTCGGTTTCACTAGTTGTTGTTTGAGAACCATATTGGCCCGCCCGCGAGTATTAAATTGAACTGCTTATAACTTCTGAACAAATGATCGTAGAGCACACAATTATTTGCATTTCAAACAAACATGTTGTAAGCTACAAGAATATGTCGGTTTCACTAGTTATTGTTTGAGAACCATTTTGGCCCGCCCGCCAAAACTAATTTCAACTTCTTATAACTTCTGAACAAATGATCGTAGAGAGCGTAATAATTTTGCATATTAATCAGCATGTTGCATGCTACAAGAATATATCGATTTGATTGGTTGTTGGTTGAGAACCATATTGGCCCGCCCGCGAAAATCAACTTGAACTGCTTATAACTCCTGAACAATTGATCGTAGAGACCACAATTAATAGCATTTTAATCAAACATGTTGTATGCAACAAGAATATGTCGGTTTCACTAGTTGTTTTTAGAAAACCATATTGGCCCGCCCGCGATTATTAACTTGAACTGTTTATAACTTCTGAACAAATGATCCTAGAGAGCGTAATAAATTTGCATATTAATCAGCATGTTGCATGCTACAAGAATATATCGATTTCACTAGTTGTTGGTTGAAAAACATATTGGCCCTCCCGCGAAAATCAATTTGAACTGTTTATAACTTCTGAACAATTGATCGTAGGGATCACAATTATCTGCATTTTAATCTAACATGTATGCTACAAGAATATGTCAGTTTCACTAGTTATTGTTTGAGAACCATATTGGCCTGCCCGCGAGTATTAAATTGAACTGCTTAAAAGTTGTGAACAAATGATCGTAGAAAGCTCGATTGTTTTGCATATTAATAAACATGTAGCTAGCTACAAGAATATATAGATTTCACTAGTTATCGTTTGAGAACCATGTTGGCCCACCCGCGAAAACTAATTCAACTGCTTACAATTTCTGAACAAATGATCGTAGAGAACACAATTATTTGCATTTTAATGAAACATGTTGTATGCTACAAGAATATGTCGGTTTTACTATTTGTTTTTTTAGAACCATATTGGCCAGCCCGCGAGTATTGACTTTTTCTGCTTAAAACGTCTGAACAAATGATCGTAGTGAGCGTAATAGTTTTGCATATTAATCAGCATGTTGCATGCTACAAGAATATATCCATTTCACTAGTTGTTGGTTGAGAACCATATTGGAGCGCCCTCGAAAATTAACTTGAACTGCTTATAACTTCTGAACGATTGATCGTAGAGAACACAATTATTTGCATTTCAATCAAACAAGTTGTATGCTACAAGAATATGTCGGTTTCATTTGTTATTTTTTGAGAACCATTTTGGCCCGCCCGCCAAAACTAACTTCAACTCCTTATAAATTCTGAACAAATGATCGTAGAGAGCGTAATAATTTTGCTTATTAATCAGCATGTTGCATGCTACAAGAATATATCGATTTCATTAGTTGTTGGTTGAGAACCATATTAGCCCGCCCGCGAAAATTAACTTGAACTGATAATAACTTCTGAACAATTGATCGTAGCGAACACAATTATTTGCATTTTAATGAAACATGTTGAATGCTTCAAGAATATGTCAGTTTCACTAGTTGTTGTTTGAGAACCATATTGGCCCGCCCGCCAAAACTAATTTCAACTTCTTATAACTTCTGAACAAATGATCGTAGAGAGCGTAATAAAGTTGCATATTAATCAGCATGTTGCATGCTACAAGAATATATCGATTTCACTAGTTGTTGGTTGAGAACCATATTGGCCCGCCCGCGAAAATTAATTTGAACTGCTTATAACTACTGAACAAATAATCGTAGAAAGCGTAATAATTTTGCATATTAATCAGCATGTTGCATGCTACAAGAATATACCGATTTCACTAGTTGTTGTTTGAGAAATATATTGCCCTGCCCGCGAAAATTAACTTGAACTGCTTATAACTTCTGAACAATTGATCGTAGAGCACACAATTATTTGCATTTCAATCAAACATGTTGTATGCTACAAGAATATGTCGGTTTCACTAGTTATTGTTTGAGAACCATTTTGGCCCGCCCGCCAAAACTAATTTCAACTTCTTATAACTTCTGAATAAATGATCGTAGAGAGCGTAATAATTTTGCATATTAATCAGCATGTTGCATGCTACAAGAATATATCGATTTCACTAGTTGTTGGTTGAGAACAATATTGGACCGCCCGCGAAAATCAACTTGAACTGCTTATAACTCCTGAACAATTGATCGTAGAGACCACAATTAATAGCATTTCAATCAAACATGTTGTATGCAACAAGAATATGTCGGTTTCACTAGTTGTTTTTAGAAAACCATATTGGCCCACCCGCGAGTATTAAATTGAACTGTTTATAACTTCTGAACAAATGATCCTAGAGAGCGTAATAAATTTGCATATTAATCAGCATGTTGCATGCTACAAGAATATATCGATTTCACTAGTTGTTGGTTGAGAACCATATTGGCCCGCCCCTGAAAATCAACTTGAACTGCTTATAACTCCTGAAAAATTGATCGTAGAGAACACAATTATTTGCATTTTAATGAAACATGTTGAATGTTTCAAGAATATGTCGGTTTCACCAGTTGTTTTTAGAAAACCATATTGACTCGCTCGCAATTATTAACTTGAACTGTTTATAACTTCGGAACAAATGATCCTAAAGAGCGTAATAAATTTGCATATAAATCAGCATGTTTTATGCTACAAGAATATGTCGGTTTCACTAGTTGTTTTTAGAAAACCATATTGGCCCGACGGCGAAAATCAACTTGAACTGCTTATAACTTCTGAACAATTGATCGCAGAGAACACAATTAATTGCATTTTAATGAAACATGTTGAATGCTACAAGAATATGTCGGTTTCACTAGTTGTTTTTAGAAAACCATTTTGGCCCGCCCGCCAAAACTAACTTCAACTCCTGATAACTTCTGAACAATTGATCGTAGAAAGCGTAATAATTTTGCATATTACTCAGCATGTTGCATGCTACAAGAATATATCGATTTCATTTGTTGTTGGTTGAGAACCATATTGGCCCGCCCGCGAAAATCAACTTGAACTGCTTATAACTCCTGAACAATTGATCGAAGAGCACACAATTATTTGCATTTTAATGAAACATGTTGAATGCTACAAGAATATGTCGGTTTCACTAGTTGTTTTTAGAAAACCATATTGGCCCGTCCGAGAGTATTAACTTGAACTGTTTATAACTTCTGAACAAATGATGCTAGAGAGCGTAATAAATTTGCAAATTAATCAGCATGTTGCATGCTACAAGAATATATCGAATTCACTAGTTGTTGGTTGAAAAACATATTAGCTGGCCCGCGAAAATCAAGTTGAACTGCTTATAACTCCTTAACAATTGATCGTAGAGAACACAATTATTTGCATTTTAATGAAACATGTTGAATGCTACAAGAATATGTCGGTTTCACTAGTTGTTATTTGAGAACAATATTGATCCGTCCGCGAGTATTAACTTGAACTGCTTACAACTTCTGAACAATTGATCGTAGAGATCACAATTATTTGCATTTTAATCTAACATGTTGTATGCTACAAGAATATGTCAGTTTCACTAGTTATTGTTTGAGAACCATATTGGCCCGCCCGCGAGTATTAAATTGAACTGCTTACAACTACTGAACAAATAATCGTAGAAAGCGTAATAATTTTTCATATTAATCAGCATGTTGCATGCTACAAGAATATATCGATTTCACTAGTTGTTGGTTGAGAACCATTTGGCCCACCCGCGAAAACTAAATCAACTGCTTATAACTTCTGAACAATTGATCGAAGAGAACACAATTATTTGCATTTCAAATAAACATGTTGTATGCTACAAGAATATGTCGGTTTCACTAGTAATTTTTTGAGAACCATTTTGGCCCGCCCGCCAAAACTAACTTTACCTCCTTTTAACTTCTGAACAAATGTTCGTATAGAGCGTAATAAATTTGTTTATTAATCAGCATGTTGCATGCTACAAGAATATATCGATTTCATTAGTTTTTGGTTGAGAACCATATTGGCCCGCCAGCGAAAATCAACTTGAACTTCTTATAACTCTTGAACAATTGATTGTAGAGACCACAATTAATAGCATTTTAATAAAACATGTTGTATGCTACAAGAATATGTCAGTTTCACTAGTTATTGTTTGAGAACCATATTGGCCCGCAGGCGAGTATTAAATTGAACTTCTCAAAAGTTCTGAGCAAATGATCGTAGAAAGCTCGATTGTTTTGCATATTAATAAACATGTAGCTAGCTACAAGAATATATAGATTTCACTAGTTTTTGTTTGAGTACCACGTTGGCCCACCCGCGAAAACTAATTCAACTGCTTACAATTTCTGAACAAATGATCGTAGAGAACACAATTATTTGCATTTTAATGAAACATGTTGTATGCTACAAGAATATGTCGATTTTACTATTTGTTTTTTTAGAACCATATTGGCCCGCCCGCGAGTATTGACTTTTTCTGCTTAAAACGTCTGAACAAATGATCGTAGTGAGCTTAATAGTTTTGCATATTAATCAGCATTTTGCATGCTACAAGAATTTATCGATTTCACTAGTTGTTAGTTGAGAACCATATTGGCCCGCCTTCGAAAATTAACTTGAACTGCTTATAACTTCTGAACAATTGATCGTAGAGAACACAATTATTTGCATTTCAATCAAACATGTTGTATGCTACAAGAATATGTCGGTTTCACTTGTTATTGTTTGAGAACCATTTTGGCCCGCTCGCCAAAACTAACTTCAAATCCTTATAACTTCTGAACAAATGATCGTAGAGAGCGTAATAATTTTGTTTATTAATCAGCATGTTGCATGCTACAAGAAGATATCGATTTCATTAGTTGTTGGTTGAGAACCATATTGGCCCGCCCGCGAAAATTAACTTGAACTGATAATAACTTCTGAACAATTGATCGTACCGAACACAATTATTTGCATTTCAATCAAACATGTTGTATGCTATAAGAATATGTCGGTTTCACTAGTTGTTGTTTGAGAACCATATTGGCCCGCCCGCCAAAACTAATTTCAACTCCTTATAACTTCTGAACAAATGATCGTAGAGAGCGTAATAAAGTTGCATATTAATCAGCATGTTGCATGCTACAAGAATATATCGATTTCACTAGTTGTTGGTTGAGAACCATATTGGCCCGCCCGCGAAAATTAATTTGAACTGCTTATAACTTCTGAACACAAAATCGTAGAAAGCGTAATAATTTTGCATATTAATCAGCATGTTGCATGCTACAAGAATATATCGATTTCACTAGTTGTTGTTTGAGAAATATATTGGCCTGCCCGCGAAAATTAACTTGAACTGCTTATAACTTCTGAACAATTGATCGTAGAGCACACAATTATTTGCATTTCAATCAAACATGTTGTATGCTACAAGAATATGTCGGTTTCACTAGTTATTGTTTGAGAACCATTTTGGCCCGCCCGCCAAAACTAATTTCAACTTCTTATAACTTCTGAACAAATGATCGTAGAGAGCGTAATAATTTTGCATATTAATCAGCATGTTGCATGCTACAAGAATATATCGATTTCACTAGTTGTTGGTTGAGAACCATATTGGCCCGCCCGCGAAAATCAACTTGAACTGCTTATAACTCCTGAACAATTGATCGTAGAGACCACAATTAATAGCATTTTAATCAAACATGTTGTATGCAACAAGAATATGTCGGTTTCACTAGTTGTTTTTAGAAAACCATATTGGCCCGTCCGAGAGTATTAACTTGAACTGTTTGTAACTTCTGAACAAATGATGCTAGAGAGCGTAATAAATTTGCATATTAATCAGCATGTTGCATGCTACAAGAATATATCGAATTCACTAGTTGTTGGTTGAAAAACATATTGGCTGGCCCGCGAAAATCAAGTTGAACTGCTTATAACTCCTTAACAATTGATCGTAGAGAACACAATTATTTGCATTTTAATGAAACATGTTGAATGCTACAAGAATATGTCGGTTTCACTAGTTGTTATTTGAGAACAATATTGGCCCGTCCGCGAGTATTAACTTGAACTGCTTACAACTTCTGAACAAATGATCGTAGAGAGCGTAAAAAATTTGCATATTAATCAGCATGTTGCATACTACAAGAATATATGGATTTCACTAGTTGTTGGTTGAAAAACATATTGGCCCGCCCGCGAAAATCAAGTTGAACTGCTTATAACTTCTGAACAATTGATCGTAGAGATCACAATTATTTGCATTTTAATCTAACATGTTGTATGCTACAAGAATATGTCAGTTTCACTAGTTATTGTTTGAGAACCATATTGGCCCGCCCGCGAGTATTAAATTGAACTGCTTACAACTACTGAACAAATAATCGTAGAAAGCGTAATAATTTTTCATATTAATCAGCATGTTGCATGCTACAAGAATATATCGATTTCACTAGTTGTTGGTTGAGAACCATTTGGCCCACCCGCGAAAACTAAATCAACTGCTTATAACTTCTGAACAATTGATCGTAGAGAACACAATTATTTGCATTTCAAATAAACATGTTGTATGCTACAAGAATATGTCGGTTTCACTAGTAATTTTTTGAGAACCATTTTGGCCCGCCCGCCAAAACTAACTTTACCTCCTTTTAACTTCTGAACAAATGTTCGTATAGAGCGTAATAAATTTGTTTATTAATCAGCATGTTGCATGCTACAAGAATATATCGATTTCATTAGTTTTTGGTTGAGAACCATATTGGCCCGCCAGCGAAAATCAACTTGAACTTCTTATAACTCTTGAACAATTGATTGTAGAGACCACAATTAATAGCATTTTAATAAAACATGTTGTATGCAACAAGAATATGTCGGTTTCACTAGTTGTTTTAAGAAACCCATATTGGCCCACCCGCGAATATTAACTTGAACTGTTTATAACTTCTGAACAAATGATCCTAGAGAGCGTAATAAATTTGCATATTAATCAGCATGTTGCATGCTACAAGAATATATCGATTTCACTAGTTTTTGGTTGAGAACCATATTGGCCCGCCCGCGAGTATTAACTTGAACTGTTTATAACTTCTGAACAAATGATCCTAGAGAGCGTAAAAAATTTGCATATTAATCAGCATGTTGCATGCTACAAGAATATATCGATTTCACTAGTTGTTGGTTGAAAAACATATTGGCCCTCCCGCGAAAATCAATTTGAACTGTTTATAACTTCTGAACAATTGATCGTAGGGATCACAATTATCTGCATTTTAATCTAACATGTTGTATGCTACAAGAATATGTCAGTTTCACTAGTTATTGTTTGAGAACCATATTGGCCCGCAGGCGAGTATTAAATTGAACTTCTCAAAAGTTCTGAACAAATGATCGTAGAAAGCTCGATTGTTTTGCATATTAATAAACATGTAGCTAGCTACAAGAATATATAGATTTCACTAGTTATTGTTTGAGTACCATGTTGGCCCACCCGCGAAAACTAATTCAACTGCTTACAATTTCTGAACAAATGATCGTAGTGAGCTTAATAGTTTTGCATATTAATCAGCATTTTGCATGCTACAAGAATTTATCGATTTCACTAGTTGTTGGTTGAGAACCATATTGGCCCGCCTTCGAAAATTATTTTGAACTGCATATAACTTCTGAACAATTGATCGTAGAGAACACAATTATTTGCATTTCAATCAAACATGTTGTATGCTACAAGAATATGTCGGTTTCACTTGTTATTGTTTGAGAACCATTTTGGCCCGCCCGCAAAAACTAATTTCAACTACTTATAACTTCTGAACAAATGATCGTAGAGAGCGTAATAATTTTGCTTATTAATCAGCATGTTGCATGCTACAAGAATATATCGATTTCATTAGTTGTTGGTTGAGAACCATATTGGCCCGCCGGCGAAAATTAACTTGAACTGATAATAACTTCTGAACAATTGATCGTAGCGAACACAATTATTTGCATTTTAATGAAACATGTTGAATGCTTCAAGAATATGTCGGTTTCACTAGTTGTTGTTTGAGATCCATATTGGCCCGCCCGCCAAAACTAATTTCAACTTTTTATAACTTCTGAACAAATGATCGTAGAGAGCGTAATAAAGTTGCATATTAATCAGCATGTTGCATGCTACAAGAATATATCGATTTCACTAGTTGTTGGTTGAGAACCATATTGGCCCGCCCGCGAAAATTAATTTGAACTGCTTATAACTTCTGAACAAATAATCGTAGAAAGCGTAATAATTTTGCATATTAATCAGCATGTTGCATGCTACAAGAATATATCGATTTCACTAGTTGTTGTTTGAGAAATATATTGGCCTGCCCGCGAAAATTAACTTGAACTGCTTATAACTTCTGAACAATTGATCGTAGAGCACACAATTATTTGCATTTCAATCAAACATGTTGTATGCTACAAGAATATGTCGGTTTCACTAGTTATTGTTTGAGAACCATTTTGGCCCGCCCGCCAAAACTAATTTCAACTTCTTATAACTTCTGAACAAATGATCGTAGAGAGCGTAATAATTTTGCATATTAATCAGCATGTTGCATGCTACAAGAATATATCGATTTCATTAGTTGTTGGTTGAGAACCATATTGGCCCGCCCGCGAAAATTAACTTGAACTGATAATAACTTCTGAACAATTGATCGTAGGGATCACAATTATCTGCATTTTAATCTAACATGTTGTATGCTACAAGAATATGTCAGTTTCACTAGTTACTGTTTGAGAACCATATTGGCCCGCCCGCGAGTATTAAATTGAACTGCTTAAAAGTTCTGAACAAATGATCGTAGAAAGCTCGATTGTTTTGCATATTAATAAACATGTAGCTAGCTACAAGAATATATAGATTTCACTAGTTATTGTTTGAGAACCATGTTGGCCCACCCGCGAAAACTAATTCAACTGCTTACAATTTCTGAACAAATGATCGTAGAGAACACAATTATTTGCATTTTAATGAAACATGTTGTATGCTACAAGAATATGTCGGTTTTACTATTTGTTTTTTTAGAACCATATTGTCCCGCCCGCGAGTATTGACTTTTTCTGCTTAAATCGTCTGAACAAATGATCGTAGTGAGCGTAATAGTTTTGCATATTAATCAGCATGTTGCATGCTACAAGAATGTATCCATTTCACTAGTTGTTGGTTGAGAACCATATTGGCCCGCCCTCGAAAATTAACTTGAACTGCTTATAACTTGTGAAAGATTGATCGTTGAGAACACAATTATTTGCATTTCAATCAAACATGTTGTATGCTACAAGAATATGTCGGTTTCACTTGTTATTGTTTGAGAACCATTTTGGTCCGCCCGCCAAAACTAACTTCAACTCCTTATAACTTCTGAACAATTGATCGTAGAGAGCGTTATAATTTTGCTTATTAATCAGCATGTTGCATGTTACAAGAATATATCGATTTCATTAGTTGTTGGTTGAGAACCATATTGGCCCGCCCGCGAAATTTAACTTGAACTGATAATAACTTCTGAACAATTGATCGTAGCGAACACAATTATTTGCATTTTAATGAAACATGTTGAATGCTTCACGAATATGTCGGTTTCACTAGTAATTGTTTGAGAACCATATTGGCCCGCCCGCAAGTATTAAATTTAACTGCTTATAACTTCTGAACAAATGATCTTAGAGAGCGTAATAAAGTTGCATATTAATCAGCATGTTGCATGCTACAAGAATATATCAATTTCACTAGTTGTTGGTTGAGAACCATATTGGCCCGCCCGCGAAAAATAATTTGAACTGCTTATAACTTCTGAAAAAATAATCGTAGAAAGCGTAATAATTTAGCATATTAACCAGCATGTTGCATGCTACAAGAATATATCGATTTCACTAGTTGTTGTTTGAGAACTATATTGGCCTGCCCGCGAAAATTAACTTGAACTGCTTATAACTTCTGAACAATTGATCGTAGAGCACACAATTATTTGCATTTCAATCAAACATGTTGTATGCTACAAGAATATGTTGGTTTCACAAGTTATTGTTTGAGAACCATTTTGGCCCGCCCGCCAAAACTATTTTCAACTTCTTATAACTTCTGAACAAATGATCGTAGAGAGCGTAATAATTTTGCATATTAATCAGCATGTTGTATGCTACAAGAATATATCGATTTCACTAGTTGTTGGTTGAGAACCATTTTGGCCAGCCCGCCAAAACTAACTTCAACTCCTTATAACTCCTGAACAAATGATTGTAGAGAGCGTAATAATTTTGCTTATTAATCAGCATGTTGCATGCTACAAGATTATATCGATTTCATTAGTTGTTGTTTGAGAACCATATTGGCCCGCCCTCGAAAATTAACTTGAACTGATAATAACTTCTGAACAATTGATCGTAGCGAACACAATTATTTGGATTTTAATGAAACATGTTGAATGCTTCAAGAATATGTCGGTTTCACTAGTTGTTGTTTGAGAACCATATTGGCCCGCCCGCGAGTATTAAATTGAACTGCTTATAACTTCTGAACAAATGATCGTAGAGCACACAATTATTTGCATTTCAAACATACATGTTGTAAGCTACAAGAATATGTCGGTTTCACTAGTTATTGTTTGAGAACCATTTTGGCCCGCCCGCCAAAACTAATTTCAACTTCTTATAACTTCTGAACAAATGATCGTAGAGAGCGTAATAATTTTGCATATTAATCAGCATGTTGCATGCTACAAGAATATATCGATTTGATTGGTTGTTGGTTGAGAACCATATTGGCCCGTCCGCGAAAATCAACTTGAACTGCTTATAACTCCTGAACAATTGATCGTAGAGACCACAATTAATAGCATTTTAATCAAACATGTTGTATGCAACAAGAATATGTCGGTTTCACTAGTTGTTTTTAGAAAACCATATTGGCCCGCCCGCGAGTATTAACTTGAACTGTTTATAACTTCTGAACAAATGATCCTAGAGAGCGTAATAAATTTGCATATTAATCAGCATGTTGCATGCTACAAGAATATATCGATTTCACTAGTTGTTTTAAGAAATCCACATTGGCCCGCCCGCGAGTATTAACTTGAACTGTTTATAACTTCTGAACAAATGATCCTAGAGAGCGTAAAAAATTTGCATATTAATCAGCATGTTGCATGCTACAAGAATATATCGATTTCACTAGTTGTTGGTTGAAAAACATATTGGCCCTCCCGCGAAAATCAATTTGAACTGTTTATAACTTCTGAACAATTGATCGTAGGGATCACAATTATCTGCATTTTAATCTAACATGTATGCTACAAGAATATGTCAGTTTCACTAGTTATTGTTTGAGAACCATATTGGCCTGCCCGCGAGTATTAAATTGAACTGCTTAAAAGTTGTGAACAAATGATCGTAGAAAGCTCGATTGTTTTGCATATTAATAAACATGTAGCTAGCTACAAGAATATATAGATTTCACTAGTTATCGTTTGAGAACCATGTTGGCCCACCCGCGAAAACTAATTCAACTGCTTAGAATTTCTGAACAAATGATCGTAGAGAACACAATTATTTGCATTTTAATGAAACATGTTGTATGCTACAAGAATATGTCGGTTTTACTATTTGTTTTTTTAGAACCATATTGGCCAGCCCGCGAGTATTGACTTTTTCTGCTTAAAACGTCTGAACAAATGATCGTAGTGAGCGTAATAGTTTTGCATATTAATCAGCATGTTGCATGCTACAAGAATATATCCATTTCACTAGTTGTTGGTTGAGAACCATATTGGAGCGCCCTCGAAAATTAACTTGAACTGCTTATAACTTCTGAACGATTGATCGTAGAGAACACAATTATTTGCATTTCAATCAAACAAGTTGTATGCTACAAGAATATGTCGGTTTCATTTGTTATTTTTTGAGAACCATTTTGGCCCGCCCGCCAAAACTAACTTCAACTCCTTATAAATCCTGAACAAATGATCGTAGAGAGCGTAATAATTTTGCTTATTAATCAGCATGTTGCATGCTACAAGAATATATCGATTTCATTAGTTGTTGGTTGAGAACCAATATTAGCCCGCCCGCGAAAATTAACTTGAACTGATAATAACTTCTGAACAATTGATCGTAGCGAACACAATTATTTGCATTTTAATGAAACATGTTGAATGCTTCAAGAATATGTCAGTTTCACTAGTTGTTGTTTGAGAACCATATTGGCCCGCCCGCCAAAACTAATTTCAACTTCTTATAACTTCTGAACAAATGATCGTAGAGAGCGTAATAAAGTTGCATATTAATCAGCATGTTGCATGCTACAAGAATATATCGATTTCACTAGTTGTTGGTTGAGAACCATATTGGCCCGCCCGCGAAAATTAATTTGAACTGCTTATAACTACTGAACAAATAATCGTAGAAAGCGTAATAATTTTGCATATTAATCAGCATGTTGCATGCTACAAGAATATACCGATTTCACTAGTTGTTGTTTGAGAAATATATTGCCCTGCCCGCGAAAATTAACTTGAACTGCTTATAACTTCTGAACAATTGATCGTAGAGCACACAATTATTTGCATTTCAATCAAACATGTTGTATGCTACAAGAATATGTCGGTTTCACTAGTTAATGTTTGAGAACCATTTTGGCCCGTCCGCCAAAACTAATTTCAACTTCTTATAACTTCTGAACAAATGATCGTAGAGAGCGTAATAATTTTGCATATTAATCAGCATGTTGCATGCTACAAGAATATATCGATTTCACTAGTTGTTGGTTGAGAACAATATTGGACCGCTCGCGAAAATCAACTTGAACTGCTTATAACTCCTGAACAATTGATCGTAGAGACCACAATTAATAGCATTTCAATCAAACATGTTGTATGCAACAAGAATATGTCGGTTTCACTAGTTGTTTTTAGAAAACCATATTGGCCCACCCGCGAGTATTAAATTGAACTGTTTATAACTTCTGAACAAATGATCCTAGAGAGCGTAATAAATTTGCATATTAATCAGCATGTTGCATGCTACAAGAATATATCGATTTCACTAGTTGTTGGTTGAGAACCATATTGGCCCGCCCCTGAAAATCAACTTGAACTGCTTATAACTCCTGAAAAATTGATCGTAGAGAACACAATTATTTGCATTTTAATGAAACATGTTGAATGTTTCAAGAATATGTCGGTTTCACCAGTTGTTTTTAGAAAACCATATTGACTCGCTCGCAATTATTAACTTGAACTGTTTATAACTTCGGAACAAATGATCCTAGAGAGCGTAATAAATTTGCTTATAAATCAGCATGTTTTATGCTACAAGAATATGTCGGTTTCACTAGTTGTTTTTAGAAAACCATATTGGCCCGACGGCGAAAATCAACTTGAACTGCTTATAACTTCTGAACAATTGATCGCAGAGAACACAATTAATTGCATTTTAATGAAACATGTTGAATGCTACAAGAATATGTCGGTTTCACTAGTTGTTTTTAGAAAACCATTTTGGCCCGCCCGCCAAAACTAACTTCAACTCCTGATAACTTCTGAACAATTGATCGTAGAAAGCGTAATAATTTTGCATATTACTCAGCATGTTGCATGCTACAAGAATATATCGATTTCATTTGTTGTTGGTTGAGAACCATATTGGCCCGCCTGCGAAAATCAACTTGAACTGCTTATAACTCCTGAACAATTGATCGAAGAGCACACAATTATTTGCATTTTAATAAAACATGTTGAATGCTACAAGAATATGTCGGTTTCACTAGTTGTTTTTAGAAAACCATATTGGCCCGTCCGAGAGTATTAACTTGAACTGTTTATAACTTCTGAACAAATGATGCTAGAGAGCGTAATAAATTTGCAAATTAATCAGCATGTTGCATGCTACAAGAATATATCGAATTCACTAGTTGTTGGTTGAAAAACATATTAGCTGGCCCGCGAAAATCAAGTTGAACTGCTTATAACTCCTTAACAATTGATCGTAGAGAACACAATTATTTGCATTTTAATGAAACATGTTGAATGCTACAAGAATATGTCGGTTTCACTAGTTGTTATTTGAGAACAATATTGATCCGTCCGCGAGTATTAACTTGAACTGCTTACAACTTCTGAACAATTGATCGTAGAGATCACAATTATTTGCATTTTAATCTAACATGTTGTATGCTACAAGAATATGTCAGTTTCACTAGTTATTGTTTGAGAACCATATTGGCCCGCCCGCGAGTATTAAATTGAACTGCTTACAACTACTGAACAAATAATCGTAGAAAGCGTAATAATTTTTCATATTAATCAGCATGTTGCATGCTACAAGAATATATCGATTTCACTAGTTGTTGGTTGAGAACCATTTGGCCCACCCGCGAAAACTAAATCAACTGCTTATAACTTCTGAACAATTGATCGTAGAGAACACAATTATTTGCATTTCAAATAAACATGTTGTATGCTACAAGAATATGTCGGTTTCACTAGTAATTTTTTGAGAACCATTTTGGCCCGCCCGCCAAAACTAACTTTACCTCCTTTTAACTTCTGAACAAATGTTCGTATAGAGCGTAATAAATTTGTTTATTAATCAGCATGTTGCATGCTACAAGAATATATCGATTTCATTAGTTTTTGGTTGAGAACCATATTGGCCCGCCAGCGAAAATCAACTTGAACTTCTTATAACTCTTGAACAATTGATTGTAGAGACCACAATTAATAGCATTTTAATAAAACATGTTGTATGCAACAAGAATATGTCGGTTTCACTAGTTGTTTTAAGAAACCCATATTGGCCCACCCGCGAATATTAACTTGAACTGTTTATAACTTCTGAACAAATGATCCTAGAGAGCGTAATAAATTAGCATATTAATCAGCATGTTGCATGCTACAAGAATATATCGATTTCACTAGTTTTTGGTTGAGAACCATATTGGCCCGCCCGCGAGTATTAACTTGAACTGTTTATAACTTCTGAACAAATGATCTAAGAGAGCGTAAAAAATTTGCATATTAATCAGCATGTTGCATGCTACAAGAATATATCGATTTCACTAGTTGTTGGTTGAAAAACATATTGGCCCTCCAGCGAAAATCAATTTGAACTGTTTATAACTTCTGAACAATTGATCGTAGGGATCACAATTATCTGCATTTTAATCTAACATGTTGTATGCTACAAGAATATGTCAGTTTCACTAGTTATTGTTTGAGAACCATATTGGCCCGCAGGCGAGTATTAAATTGAACTTCTCAAAAGTTCTGAACAAATGATCGTAGAAAGCTCGATTGTTTTGCATATTAATAAACATGTAGCTAGCTACAAGAATATATCGATTTCACTAGTTGTTGGTTGAGAACCATTTTGGCCAGCCCGCCAAAACTAACTTCAACTCCTTATAACTCCTGAACAAATGATTGTAGAGAGCGTAATAATTTTGCTTATTAATCAGCATGTTGCATGCTACAAAATTATATCGATTTCATTAGTTGTTGTTTGAGAACCATATTGGCCCGCCCTCGAAAATTAACTTGAACTGATAATAACTTCTGAACAATTGATCGTAGCGAACACAATTATTTGGATTTTAATGAAACATGTTGAATGCTTCAAGAATATGTCGGTTTCACTTGTTGTTGTTTGAGAACCATATTGGCCCGCCCGCGAGTATTAAATTGAACTGCTTATAACTTCTGAACAAATGATCGTAGAGCACACAATTATTTGCATTTCAAACAAACATGTTGTAAGCTACAAGAATATGTCGGTTTCACTAGTTATTGTTTGAGAACCATTTTGGCCCGCCCGCCAAAACTAATTTCAACTTCTTATAACTTCTGAACAAATGATCGTAGAGAGCGTAATAATTTTGCATATTAATCAGCATGTTGCATGCTACAAGAATATATCGATTTGATTGGTTGTTGGTTGAGAACCATATTGGCCCGCCCGCGAAAATCAACTTGAACTGCTTATAACTCCTGAACAATTGATCGTAGAGACCACAATTAATAGCATTTTAATCAAACATGTTGTATGCAACAAGAATATGTCGGTTTCACTAGTTGTTTTTAGAAAACCATATTGGCCCGCCCGCGAGTATTAACTTGAACTGTTTATAACTTCTGAACAAATGATCCTAGAGAGCGTAATAAATTTGCATATTAATCAGCATGTTGCATGCTACAAGAATATATCGATTTCACTAGTTGTTTTAAGAAATCCATATTGGCCCGCCCGCGAGTATTAACTTGAACTGTTTATAACTTCTGAACAAATGATCCTAGAGAGCGTAAAAAATTTGCATATTAATCAGCATGTTGCATGCTACAAGAATATATCGATTTCACTAGTTGTTGGTTGAAAAACATATTGGCCCTCCCGCGAAAATCAATTTGAACTGTTTATAACTTCTGAACAATTGATCGTAGGGATCACAATTATCTGCATTTTAATCTAACATGTATGCTACAAGAATATGTCAGTTTCACTAGTTATTGTTTGAGAACCATATTGGCCTGCCCGCGAGTATTAAATTGAACTGCTTAAAAGTTGTGAACAAATGATCGTAGAAAGCTCGATTGTTTTGCATATTAATAAACATGTAGCTAGCTACAAGAATATATAGATTTCACTAGTTATCGTTTGAGAACCATGTTGGCCCACCCGCGAAAACTAATTCAACTGCTTACAATTTCTGAACAAATGATCGTAGAGAACACAATTATTTGCATTTTAATGAAACATGTTGTATGCTACAAGAATATGTCGGTTTTACTATTTGTTTTTTTAGAACCATATTGGCCAGCCCGCGAGTATTGACTTTTTCTGCTTAAAACGTCTGAACAAATGATCGTAGTGAGCGTAATAGTTTTGCATATTAATCAGCATGTTGCATGCTACAAGAATATATCCATTTCACTAGTTGTTGGTTGAGAACCATATTGGAGCGCCCTCGAAAATTAACTTGAACTGCTTATAACTTCTGAACGATTGATCGTAGAGAACACAATTATTTGCATTTCAATCAAACAAGTTGTATGCTACAAGAATATGTCGGTTTCATTTGTTATTTTTTGAGAACCATTTTGGCCCGCCCGCCAAAACTAATTTCAACTCCTTATAAATTCTGAACAAATGATCGTAGAGAGCGTAATAATTTTGCTTATTAATCAGCATGTTGCATGCTACAAGAATATATCGATTTCATTAGTTGTTGGTTGAGAACCATATTAGCCCGCCCGCGAAAATTAACTTGAACTGATAATAACTTCTGAACAATTGATCGTAGCGAACACAATTATTTGCATTTTAATGAAACATGTTGAATGCTTCAAGAATATGTCAGTTTCACTAGTTGTTGTTTGAGAACCATATTGGCCCGCCCGCCAAAACTAATTTCAACTTCTTATAACTTCTGAACAAATGATCGTAGAGAGCGTAATAAAGTTGCATATTAATCAGCATGTTGCATGCTACAAGAATATATCGATTTCACTAGTTGTTGGTTGAGAACCATATTGGCCCGCCCGCGAAAATTAATTTGAACTGCTTATAACTACTGAACAAATAATCGTAGAAAGCGTAATAATTTTGCATATTAATCAGCATGTTGCATGCTACAAGAATATATCGATTTCACTAGTTGTTGTTTGAGAAATATATTGCCCTGCCCGCGAAAATTAACTTGAACTGCTTATAACTTCTGAACAATTGATCGTAGAGCACACAATTATTTGCATTTCAATCAAACATGTTGTATGCTACAAGAATATGTCGGTTTCACTAGTTATTGTTTGAGAACCATTTTGGCCCGCCCGCCAAAACTAATTTCAACTTCTTATAACTTCTGAACAAATGATCGTAGAGAGCGTAATAATTTTGCATATTAATCAGCATGTTGCATGCTACAAGAATATATCGATTTCACTAGTTGTTGGTTGAGAACAATATTGGACCGCCCGCGAAAATCAACTTGAACTGCTTATAACTCCTGAACAATTGATCGTAGAGACCACAATTAATAGCATTTCAATCAAACATGTTGTATGCAACAAGAATATGTCGGTTTCACTAGTTGTTTTTAGAAAACCATATTGGCCCACCCGCGAGTATTAAATTGAACTGTTTATAACTTCTGAACAAATGATCCTAGAGAGCGTAATAAATTTGCATATTAATCAGCATGTTGCATGCTACAAGAATATATCGATTTCACTAGTTGTTGGTTGAGAACCATATTGGCCCGCCCCTGAAAATCAACTTGAACTGCTTATAACTCCTGAAAAATTGATCGTAGAGAACACAATTATTTGCATTTTAATGAAACATGTTGAATGTTTCAAGAATATGTCGGTTTCACCAGTTGTTTTTAGAAAACCATATTGACTCGCTCGCAATTATTAACTTGAACTGTTTATAACTTCGGAACAAATGATCCTAGAGAGCGTAATAAATTTGCATATAAATCAGCATGTTTTATGCTACAAGAATATGTCGGTTTCACTAGTTGTTTTTAGAAAACCATATTGGCCCGACGGCGAAAATCAACTTGAACTGCTTATAACTTCTGAACAATTGATCGCAGAGAACACAATTAATTGCATTTTAATGAAACATGTTGAATGCTACAAGAATATGTCGGTTTCACTAGTTGTTTTTAGAAAACCATTTTGGCCCGCCCGCCAAAACTAACTTCAACTCCTGATAACTTCTGAACAATTGATCGTAGAAAGCGTAATAATTTTGCATATTACTCAGCATGTTGCATGCTACAAGAATATATCGATTTCATTTGTTGTTGGTTGAGAACCATATTGGCCCGCCCGCGAAAATCAACTTGAACTGCTTATAACTCCTGAACAATTGATCGAAGAGCACACAATTATTTGCATTTTAATGAAACATGTTGAATGCTACAAGAATATGTCGGTTTCACTAGTTGTTTTTAGAAAACCATATTGGCCCGTCCGAGAGTATTAACTTGAACTGTTTATAACTTCTGAACAAATGATGCTAGAGAGCGTAATAAATTTGCAAATTAATCAGCATGTTGCATGCTACAAGAATATATCGAATTCACTAGTTGTTGGTTGAAAAACATATTAGGTGGCCCGCGAAAATCAAGTTGAACTGCTTATAACTCCTTAACAATTGATCGTAGAGAACACAATTATTTGCATTTTAATGAAACATGTTGAATGCTACAAGAATATGTCGGTTTCACTAGTTGTTATTTGAGAACAATATTGATCCGTCCGCGAGTATTAACTTGAACTGCTTACAACTTCTGAACAATTGATCGTAGAGATCACAATTATTTGCATTTTAATCTAACATGTTGTATGCTACAAGAATATGTCAGTTTCACTAGTTATTGTTTGAGAACCATATTGGCCCGCCCGCGAGTATTAAATTGAACTGCTTACAACTACTGAACAAATAATCGTAGAAAGCGTAATAATTTTTCATATTAATCAGCATGTTGCATGCTACAAGAATATATCGATTTCACTAGTTGTTGGTTGAGAACCATTTGGCCCACCCGCGAAAACTAAATCAACTGCTTATAACTTCTGAACAATTGATCGTAGAGAACACAATTATTTGCATTTCAAATAAACATGTTGTATGCTACAAGAATATGTCGGTTTCACTAGTAATTTTTTGAGAACCATTTTGGCCCGCCCGCCAAAACTAACTTTACCTCCTTTTAACTTCTGAACAAATGTTCGTATAGAGCGTAATAAATTTGTTTATTAATCAGCATGTTGCATGCTACAAGAATATATCGATTTCATTAGTTTTTGGTTGAGAACCATATTGGCCCGCCAGCGAAAATCAACTTGAACTTCTTATAACTCTTGAACAATTGATTGTAGAGACCACAATTAATAGCATTTTAATCAAACATGTTGTATGCAACAAGAATATGTCGGTTTCACTAGTTGTTTTAAGAAACCCATATTGGCCCACCCGCGAATATTAACTTGAACTGTTTATAACTTCTGAACAAATGATCCTAGAGAGCGTAATAAATTTGCATATTAATCAGCATGTTGCATGCTACAAGAATATATCGATTTCACTATTTTTTGGTTGAGAACCATATTGGCCCGCCCGCGAGTATTAACTTGAACTGTTTATAACTTCTGAACAAATGATCTAAGAGAGCGTAAAAAATTTGCATATTAATCAGCATGTTGCATGCTACAAGAATATATCGATTTCACTAGTTGTTGGTTGAAAAACATATTGGCCCTCCAGCGAAAATCAATTTGAACTGTTTATAACTTCTGAACAATTGATCGTAGGGATCACAATTATCTGCATTTTAATCTAACATGTTGTATGCTACAAGAATATGTCAGTTTCACTAGTTATTGTTTGAGAACCATATTGGCCCGCAGGCGAGTATTAAATTGAACTTCTCAAAAGTTCTGAACAAATGATCGTAGAAAGCTCGATTGTTTTGCATATTAATAAACATGTAGCTAGCTACAAGAATATATAGATTTCACTAGTTATTGTTTGAGTACCATGTTGGCCCACCCGCGAAAACTAATTCAACTGCTTACAATTTCTGAACAAATGATCGTAGTGAGCTTAATAGTTTTGCATATTAATCAGCATTTTGCATGCTACAAGAATTTATCGATTTCACTAGTTGTTGGTTGAGAACCATATTGGCCCGCCTTCGAAAATTATTTTGAACTGCATATAACTTCTGAAAAATTGATCGTAGAGACCACAATTAATAGCATTTCAATCAAACATGTTGTATGCAACAAGAATATGTCGGTTTCACTAGTTGTTTTTAGAAAACCATATTGGCCCACCCGCGAGTATTAAATTGAACTGTTTATAACTTCTGAACAAATGATCCTAGAGAGCGTAATAAATTTGCATATTAATCAGCATGTTGCATGCTACAAGAATATATCGATTTCACTAGTTGTTGGTTGAGAACCATATTGGCCCGCCCCTGAAAATCAACTTGAACTGCTTATAACTCCTGAAAAATTGATCGTAGAGAACACAATTATTTGCATTTTAATGAAACATGTTGAATGTTTCAAGAATATGTCGGTTTCACCAGTTGTTTTTAGAAAACCATATTGACTCGCTCGCAATTATTAACTTGAACTGTTTATAACTTCGGAACAAATGATCCTAGAGAGCGTAATAAATTTGCATATAAATCAGCATGTTTTATGCTACAAGAATATGTCGGTTTCACTAGTTGTTTTTAGAAAACCATATTGGCCCGACGGCGAAAATCAACTTGAACTGCTTATAACTTCTGAACAATTGATCGCAGAGAACACAATTAATTGCATTTTAATGAAACATGTTGAATGCTACAAGAATATGTCGGTTTCACTAGTTGTTTTTAGAAAACCATTTTGGCCCGCCCGCCAAAACTAACTTCAACTCCTGATAACTTCTGAACAATTGATCGTAGAAAGCGTAATAATTTTGCATATTACTCAGCATGTTGCATGCTACAAGAATATATCGATTTCATTTGTTGTTGGTTGAGAACCATATTGGCCCGCCCGCGAAAATCAACTTGAACTGCTTATAACTCCTGAACAATTGATCGAAGAGCACACAATTATTTGCATTTTAATGAAACATGTTGAATGCTACAAGAATATGTCGGTTTCACTAGTTGTTTTTAGAAAACCATATTGGCCCGTCCGAGAGTATTAACTTGAACTGTTTATAACTTCTGAACAAATGATGCTAGAGAGCGTAATAAATTTGCAAATTAATCAGCATGTTGCATGCTACAAGAATATATCGAATTCACTAGTTGTTGGTTGAAAAACATATTAGCTGGCCCGCGAAAATCAAGTTGAACTGCTTATAACTCCTTAACAATTGATCGTAGAGAACACAATTATTTGCATTTTAATGAAACATGTTGAATGCTACAAGAATATGTCGGTTTCACTAGTTGTTATTTGAGAACAATATTGATCCGTCCGCGAGTATTAACTTGAACTGCTTACAACTTCTGAACAATTGATCGTAGAGATCACAATTATTTGCATTTTAATCTAACATGTTGTATGCTACAAGAATATGTCAGTTTCACTAGTTATTGTTTGAGAACCATATTGGCCCGCCCGCGAGTATTAAATTGAACTGCTTACAACTACTGAACAAATAATCGTAGAAAGCGTAATAATTTTTCATATTAATCAGCATGTTGCATGCTACAAGAATATATCGATTTCACTAGTTGTTGGTTGAGAACCATTTGGCCCACCCGCGAAAACTAAATCAACTGCTTATAACTTCTGAACAATTGATCGTAGAGAACACAATTATTTGCATTTCAAATAAACATGTTGTATGCTACAAGAATATGTCGGTTTCACTAGTAATTTTTTGAGAACCATTTTGGCCCGCCCGCCAAAACTAACTTTACCTCCTTTTAACTTCTGAACAAATGTTCGTATAGAGCGTAATAAATTTGTTTATTAATCAGCATGTTGCATGCTACAAGAATATATCGATTTCATTAGTTTTTGGTTGAGAACCATATTGGCCCGCCAGCGAAAATCAACTTGAACTTCTTATAACTCTTGAACAATTGATTGTAGAGACCACAATTAATAGCATTTTAATCAAACATGTTGTATGCAACAAGAATATGTCGGTTTCACTAGTTGTTTTAAGAAACCCATATTGGCCCACCCGCGAATATTAACTTGAACTGTTTATAACTTCTGAACAAATGATCCTAGAGAGCGTAATAAATTTGCATATTAATCAGCATGTTGCATGCTACAAGAATATATCGATTTCACTATTTTTTGGTTGAGAACCATATTGGCCCGCCCGCGAGTATTAACTTGAACTGTTTATAACTTCTGAACAAATGATCTAAGAGAGCGTAAAAAATTTGCATATTAATCAGCATGTTGCATGCTACAAGAATATATCGATTTCACTAGTTGTTGGTTGAAAAACATATTGGCCCTCCAGCGAAAATCAATTTGAACTGTTTATAACTTCTGAACAATTGATCGTAGGGATCACAATTATCTGCATTTTAATCTAACATGTTGTATGCTACAAGAATATGTCAGTTTCACTAGTTATTGTTTGAGAACCATATTGGCCCGCAGGCGAGTATTAAATTGAACTTCTCAAAAGTTCTGAACAAATGATCGTAGAAAGCTCGATTGTTTTGCATATTAATAAACATGTAGCTAGCTACAAGAATATATAGATTTCACTAGTTATTGTTTGAGTACCATGTTGGCCCACCCGCGAAAACTAATTCAACTGCTTACAATTTCTGAACAAATGATCGTAGTGAGCTTAATAGTTTTGCATATTAATCAGCATTTTGCATGCTACAAGAATTTATCGATTTCACTAGTTGTTGGTTGAGAACCATATTGGCCCGCCTTCGAAAATTATTTTGAACTGCATATAACTTCTGAAAAATTGATCGTAGAGAACACAATTATTTGCATTTCAATCAAACATGTTGTATGCTACAAGAATATGTCGGTTTCACTTGTTATTGTTTGAGAACCATTTTGGCCCGCCCGCCAAAACTAATTTCAACTCCTTATAACTTCTGAACAAATGATCGTAGAGAGCGTAATAATTTTGCTTATTAATCAGCATGTTGCATGCTACAAGAATATATCGATTTCATTAGTTGTTGGTTGAGAACCATATTGGCCCGCCCGCGAAAATTAACTTGAACTGATAATAACTTCTGAACAATTGATCGTAGCGAACACAATTATTTGCATTTTAATGAAACATGTTGAATGCTTCAAGAATATGTCGGTTTCACTAGTTGTTGTTTGAGATCCATATTGGCCCGCCCGCCAAAACTAATTTCAACTTTTTATAACTCCTGAACAAATGATCGTAGAGAGCGTAATAAAGTTGCATATTAATCAGCATGTTGCATGCTACAAGAATATATCGATTTCACTAGTTGTTGGTTGAGAACCATATTGGCCCGCCCGCGAAAATTAATTTGAACTGCTTATAACTTCTGAACAAATAATCGTAGAAAGCGTAATAATTTTGCATATTAATCAGCATGTTGCATGCTACAAGAATATATCGATTTCACTAGTTGTTGTTTGAGAAATATATTGGCCTGCCCGCGAAAATTAACTTGAACTGCTTATAACTTCTGAACAATTGATCGTAGAGCACACAATTATTTGCATTTCAATCAAACATGTTGTATGCTACAAGAATATGTCGGTTTCACTAGTTATTGTTTGAGAACCATTTTGGCCCGCCCGCCAAAACTAATTTCAACTTCTTATAACTTCTGAACAAATGATCGTAGAGAGCGTAATAATTTTGCATATTAATCAGCATGTTGCATGCTACAAGAATATATCGATTTCACTAGTTGTTGGTTGAGAACCTTATTGGCCCGCCCGCGAAAATCAACTTGAACTGCTTATAACTCCTGAACAATTGATCGTAGAGACCACAATTAATAGCATTTTAATCAAACATGTTGTATGCAACAAGAATATGTCGGTTTCACTAGTTGTTTTTAGAAAACCATATTGGCCCACCCGCGAGTATTGACTTGAACTGTTTATAACTTCTGAACAAATGATCCTAGAGAGCGTAATAAATTTGCATATTAATCAGCATGTTGCATGCTACAAGAATATATCGATTTCACTAGTTGTTGGTTGAGAACCATATTGGCCCGCCCCTGAAAATCAACTTGAACTGCTTATAACTCCTGAAAAATTGATCGTAGAGAACACAATTATTTGCATGTTAATGAAACATGTTGAATGCTACAAGAATATGTCGGTTTCACTAGTTGTTTTTAGAAAACCATATTGGCTCGCTCGCAATTATTAACTTGAACTGTTTATAACTTCGGAACAAATGATCCTAGAGAGCGTAATAAATTTGAATATAAATCAGCATGTTTTATGCTACAAGAATATGTCGGTTTCACTAGTTGTTTTTAGAAAACCATTTTGACCCGCCCGCCAAAACTAACTTCAACTCCTGATAACTTCTGAACAATTGATCGTAGAAAGCGTAATAATTTTGCATATTACTCAGCATGTTGCATGCTACAAGAATATATCGATTTCATTTGTTGTTGGTTGAGAACCATATTGGCCCGCCCGCGAAAATCAACTTGAACTGCTTATAACTCCTGAACAATTGATCGTAGAGCACACAATTATTTGCATTTTAATGAAACATGTTGAATGCTACAAGAATATGTCGGTTTCACTAGTTGTTTTTAGAAAACCATATTGGCCCGTCCGAGAGTATTAACTTGAAATGTTTTAACTTCTGAACAAATGATCCTAGAGAGCGTAATAAATTTGCATATTAATCAGCATGTTGCATGCTACAAGAATATATCGATTTCACTAGTTTTTGGTTGAGAACCATATTGGCCCGCCCGCGAAAATTAACTTGAACTGTTTATAACTTCTGAACAATTGATCGTAGGGATCACAATTATCTGCATTTTAATCTAACATGTTGTATGCTACAAGAATATGTCAGTTTCACTAGTTATTGTTTGAGAACCATATTGGCCCGCAGGCGAGTATTAAATTGAACTTCTCAAAAGTTCTGAGCAAATGATCGTAGAAAGCTCGATTGTTTTGCATATTAATAAACATGTAGCTAGCTACAAGAATATATAGATTTCACTAGTTTTTGTTTGAGTACCACGTTGGCCCACCCGCGAAAACTAATTCAACTGCTTACAATTTCTGAACAAATGATCGTAGAGAACACAATTATTTGCATTTTAATGAAACATGTTGTATGCTACAAGAATATGTCGATTTTACTATTTGTTTTTTTAGAACCATATTGGCCCGCCCGCGAGTATTGACTTTTTCTGCTTAAAACGTCTGAACAAATGATCGTAGTGAGCTTAATAGTTTTGCATATTAATCAGCATTTTGCATGCTACAAGAATTTATCGATTTCACTAGTTGTTAGTTGAGAACCATATTGGCCCGCCTTCGAAAATTAACTTGAACTGCTTATAACTTCTGAACAATTGATCGTAGAGAACACAATAATTTGCATTTCAATCAAACATGTTGTATGCTACAAGAATATGTCGGTTTCACTTGTTATTGTTTGAGAACCATTTTGGCCCGCCCGCCAAAACTAACTTCAAATCCTTATAACTTCTGAACAAATGATCGTAGAGAGCGTAATAATTTTGCTTATTAATCAGCATGTTGCATGCTACAAGAAGATATCGATTTCATTAGTTGTTGGTTGAGAACCATATTGGCCCGCCCGCGAAAATTAACTTGAACTGATAATAACTTCTGAACAATTGATCGTACCGAACACAATTATTTGCATTTCAATCAAACATGTTGTATGCTATAAGAATATGTCGGTTTCACTAGTTGTTGCTTGAGAACCATATTGGCCCGCCCGCCAAAACTAATTTCAACTCCTTATAACTTCTGAACAAATGATCGTAGAGAGTGTAATAAAGTTGCATATTAATCAGCATGTTGCATGCTACAAGAATATATCGATTTCACTAGTTGTTGGTTGAGAACCATATTGGCCCGCCCGCGAAAATTAATTTGAACTGCTTATAACTTATGAACACAAAATCGTAGAAAGCGTAATAATTTTGCATATTAATCAGCATGTTGCATGCTACAAGAATATATCGATTTCACTAGTTGTTGTTTGAGAAATATATTGGCCTGCCCGCGAAAATTAACTTGAACTGCTTATAACTTCTGAACAATTGATCGTAGAGCACACAATTATTTGCATTTCAATCAAACATGTTGTATGCTACAAGAATATGTCGGTTTCACTAGTTATTGTTTGAGAACCATTTTGGCCCGCCCGCCAAAACTAATTTCAACTTCTTATAACTTCTGAACAAATGATCGTAGAGAGCGTAATAATTTTGCATATTAATCAGCATGTTGCATGCTACAAGAATATATCGATTTCACTAGTTGTTGGTTGAGAACCATATTGGCCCGCCCGCGAAAATCAACTTGAACTGCTTATAACTCCTGAACAATTGATCGTAGAGACCACAATTAATAGCATTTTAATCAAACATGTTGTATGCAACAAGAATATGTCGGTTTCACTAGTTGTTTTTAGAAAACCATATTGGCCCGTCCGAGAGTATTAACTTGAACTGTTTATAACTTCTGAACAAATGATGCTAGAGAGCGTAATAAATTTGCATATTAATCAGCATGTTGCATGCTACAAGAATATATCGAATTCACTAGTTGTTGGTTGAAAAACATATTGGCTGGCCCGCGAAAATCAAGTTGAACTGCTTATAACTCCTTAACAATTGATCGTAGAGAACACAATTATTTGCATTTTAATGAAACATGTTGAATGCTACAAGAATATGTCGGTTTCACTAGTTGTTATTTGAGAACAATATTGGCCCGTCAGCGAGTATTAACTTGAACTGCTTTCAACTTCTGAACAAATGATCGTAGAGAGCGTAAAAAAATTGCATATTAATCAGCATGTTGCATGCTACAAGAATATATGGATTTCACTAGATGTTGGTTGAAAAACATATTGGCCCGCCCGCGAAAATCAAGTTGAACTGCTTATAACTTCTGAACAATTGATCGTAGAGATCACAATTATTTGCATTTTAATCTAACATGTTGTATGCTACAAGAATATGTCAGTTTCTCTAGTTATTGTTTGAGAACCATATTGGCCCGCCCGCGAGTATTAAATTGAACTGCTTACAACTACTGAACAAATAATCGTAGAAAGCGTAATAATTTTTCATATTAATCAGCATGTTGCATGCTACAAGAATATATCGATTTCACTAGTTGTTGGTTGAGAACCATTTGGCCCACCCGCGAAAACTAAATCAACTGCTTATAACTTCTGAACAATTGATCGTAGAGAACACAATTATTTGCATTTCAAATAAACATGTTGTATGCTACAAGAATATGTCGGTTTCACTAGTTATTTTTTGAGAACCATTTTGGCCCGCCCGCCAAAACTAACTTTACCTCCTTTTAACTTCTGAACAAATGTTCGTATAGAGCGTAATAAATTTGTTTATTAATCAGCATGTTGCATGCTACAAGAATATATCGATTTCATTAGTTTTTGGTTGAGAACCATATTAGCCCGCCAGCGAAAATCAACTTGAACTTCTTATAACTCTTGAACAATTGATTGTAGAGACCACAATTAATAGCATTTTAATCAAACATGTTGTATGCAACAAGAATATGTCGGTTTCACTAGTTGTTTTAAGAAACCCATATTGGCCCACCCGCGAATATTAACTTGAACTGTTTATAACTTCTGAACAAATGATCCTAGAGAGCGTAATAAATTTGCATATTAATCAGCATGTTGCATGCTACAAGAATATATCGATTTCACTAGTTTTTGGTTGAGAACCATATTGGCCCGCCCGCGAGTATTAACTTGAACTGTTTATAACTTCTGAACAAATGATCCTAGACAGCGTAAAAAATTTGCATATTAATCAGCATGTTGCATGCTACAAGAATATATCGATTTCACTAGTTGTTGGTTGAAAAACATATTGGCCCTCCCGCGAAAATCAATTTGAACTGTTTATAACTTCTGAACAATTGATCGTAGGGATCACAATTATCTGCATTTTAATCTAACATGTTGTATGCTACAAGAATATGTCAGTTTCACTAGTTATTGTTTGAGAACCATATTGGCCCGCAGGCGAGTATTAAATTGAACTTCTCAAAAGTTCTGAACAAATGATCGTAGAAAGCTCGATTGTTTTGCATATTAATAAACATGTAGCTAGCTACAAGAATATATAGATTTCACTAGTTATTGTTTGAGTACCATGTTGGCCCACCCGCGAAAACTAATTCAACTGCTTACAATTTCTGAACAAATGATCGTAGTGAGCTTAATAGTTTTGCATATTAATCAGCATTTTGCATGCTACAAGAATTTATCGATTTCACTAGTTGTTGGTTGAGAACCATATTGGCCCGCCTTCGAAAATTATTTTGAACTGCATATAACTTCTGAACAATTGATCGTAGAGAACACAATTATTTGCATTTCAATCAAACATGTTGTATGCTACAAGAATATGTCGGTTTCACTTGTTATTGTTTGAGAACCATTTTGGCCCGCCCGCAAAAACTAATTTCAACTACTTATAACTTCTGAACAAATGATCGTAGAGAGCGTAATAATTTTGCTTATTAATCAGCATGTTGCATGCTACAAGAATATATCGATTTCATTAGTTGTTGGTTGAGAACCATATTGGCCCGCCCGCGAAAATTAACTTGAACTGATAATAACTTCTGAACAATTGATCGTAGCGAACACAATTATTTGCATTTTAATGAAACATGTTGAATGCTTCAAGAATATGTCGGTTTCACTAGTTGTTGTTTGAGATCCATATTGGCCCGCCCGCCAAAACTAATTTCAACTTTTTATAACTTCTGAACAAATGATCGTAGAGAGCGTAATAAAGTTGCATATTAATCAGCATGTTGCATGCTACAAGAATATATCGATTTCACTAGTTGTTGGTTGAGAACCATATTGGCCCGCCCGCGAAAATTAATTTGAACTGCTTATAACTTCTGAACAAATAATCGTAGAAAGCGTAATAATTTTGCATATTAATCAGCATGTTGCATGCTACAAGAATATATCGATTTCACTAGTTGTTGTTTGAGAAATATATTGGCCTGCCCGCGAAAATTAACTTGAACTGCTTATAACTTCTGAACAATTGATCGTAGAGCACACAATTATTTGCATTTCAATCAAACATGTTGTATGCTACAAGAATATGTCGGTTTCACTAGTTATTGTTTGAGAACCATTTTGGCCCGCCCGCCAAAACTAATTTCAACTTCTTATAACTTCTGAACAAATGATCGTAGAGAGCGTAATAATTTTGCATATTAATCAGCATGTTGCATGCTACAAGAATATATCGATTTCACTAGTTGTTGGTTGAGAACCATATTGGCCCGCCCGCGAAAATCAACTTGAACTGCTTATAACTCCTGAACAATTGATCGTAGAGACCACAATTAATAGCATTTTAATCAAACATGTTGTATGCAACAAGAATATGTCGGTTTCACTAGTTGTTTTTAGAAAACCATATTGGCCCACCCGCGAGTATTAACTTGAACTGTTTATAACTTCTGAACAAATGATCCTAGAGAGCGTAATAAATTTGCATATTAATCAGCATGTTGCATGCTACAAGAATATATCGATTTCACTAGTTGTTGGTTGAGAACCATATTGGCCCGCCCCTGAAAATCAACTTGAACTGCTTATAACTCCTGAAAAATTGATCGTAGAGAACACAATTATTTGCATGTTAATGAAACATGTTGAATGCTACAAGAATATGTCGGTTTCACTAGTTGTTTTTAGAAAACCATATTGGCTCGCTCGCAATTATTAACTTGAACTGTTTATAACTTCGGAACAAATGATCCTAGAGAGCGTAATAAATTTGAATATAAATCAGCATGTTTTATGCTACAAGAATATGTCGGTTTCACTAGTTGTTTTTAGAAAACCATATTGGCCCGATGGCGAGAATCAACTTGAACTGCTTATAACTTCCGAACAATTGATCGTAGAGAACACAATTATTTGCATTTGAATGAAACATGTTGAATGCTACAAGAATATGTCGGTTTCACTAGTTGTTTTTAGAAAACCATTTTGGCCCGCCCGCCAAAACTAACTTCAACTCCTGATAACTTCTGAACAATTGATCGTAGAAAGCGTAATAATTTTGCATATTACTCAGCATGTTGCATGCTACAAGAATATATCGATTTCATTTGTTGTTGGTTGAGAACCATATTGGCCCGCCCGCGAAAATCAACTTGAACTGCTTATAACTCCTGAACAATTGATCGTAGAGCACACAATTAATAGCATTTTAATAAAAAAAACATGTTGAATGCTACAAGAATATGTCGGTTTCACTAGTTGTTTTTAGAAAACCATATTGGCCCGTCCGAGAGTATTAACTTGAAATGTTTTAACTTCTGAACAAATGATCCTAGAGAGCGTAATAAATTTGCATATTATTCAGCATGTTGCATGCTACAAGAATATATCGATTTCACTAGTTTTTGGTTGAGAACCATATTGGCCCGCCCGCGAAAATTAACTTGAACTGTTTATAACTTCTGAACAATTGATCGTAGGGATCACAATTATCTGCATTTTAATCTAACATGTTGTATGCTACAAGAATATGTCAGTTTCACTAGTTATTGTTTGAGAACCATATTGGCCCGCAGGCGAGTATTAAATTGAACTTCTCAAAAGTTCTGAGCAAATGATCGTAGAAAGCTCGATTGTTTTGCATATTAATAAACATGTAGCTAGCTACAAGAATATATAGATTTCACTAGTTTTTGTTTGAGTACCATGTTGGCCCACCCGCGAAAACTAATTCAACTGCTTACAATTTCTGAACAAATGATCGTAGAGAACACAATTATTTGCATTTTAATGAAACATGTTGTATGCTACAAGAATATGTCGATTTTACTATTTGTTTTTTTAGAACCATATTGGCCCGCCCGCGAGTATTGACTTTTTCTGCTTAAAACGTCTGAACAAATGATCGTAGTGAGCTTAATAGTTTTGCATATTAATCAGCATTTTGCATGCTACAAGAATTTATCGATTTCACTAGTTGTTAGTTGAGAACCATATTGGCCCGCCTTCGAAAATTAACTTGAACTGCTTATAACTTCTGAACAATTGATCGTAGAGAACACAATTATTTGCATTTCAATCAAACATGTTGTATGCTACAAGAATATGTCGGTTTCACTTGTTATTGTTTGAGAACCATTTTGGCCCGCCCGCCAAAACTAACTTCAAATCCTTATAACTTCTGAACAAATGATCGTAGAGAGCGTAATAATTTTGCTTATTAATCAGCATGTTGCATGCTACAAGAAGATATCGATTTCATTAGTTGTTGGTTGAGAACCATATTGGCCCGCCCGCGAAAATTAACTTGAATTGATAATAACTTCTGAACAATTGATCGTACCGAACACAATTATTTGCATTTCAATCAAACATGTTGTATGCTACAAGAATATGTCGGTTTCACTAGTTGTTGTTTGAGAACCATATTGGCCCGCCCGCCAAAACTAATTTCAACTCGTTATAACTTCTGAACAAATGATCGTAGAGAGCGTAATAAAGTTGCATATTAATCAGCATGTTGCATGCTACAAGAATATATCGATTTCACTAGTTGTTGGTTGAGAACCATATTGGCCCGCCCGCGAAAATTAATTTGAACTGCTTATAACTTCTGAACACAAAATCGTAGAAAGCGTAATAATTTTGCATATTAATCAGCATGTTGCATGCTACAAGAATATATCGATTTCACTAGTTGTTGTTTGAGAAATATATTGGCCTGCCCGGGAAAATTAACTTGAACTGCTTATAACTTCTGAACAATTGATCGTAGAGCACACAATTATTTGCATTTCAATCAAACATGTTGTATGCTACAAGAATATGTCGGTTTCACGAGTTATTGTTTGAGAACCATTTTGGCCCGCCCGCCAAAACTAATTTCAACTTCTTATAACTTCTGAACAAATGATCGTAGAGAGCGTAATAATTTTGCATATTAATCAGCATGTTGCATGCTACAAGAATATATCGATTTCACTAGTTGTTGGTTGAGAACCATATTGGCCCGCCCGCGAAAATCAACTTGAACTGCTTATAACTCCTGAACAATTGATCGTAGAGACCACAATTAATAGCATTTTAATCAAACATGTTGTATGCAACAAGAATATGTCGGTTTCACTAGTTGTTTTTAGAAAACCATATTGGCCCACCCGCGAGTATTAACTTGAACTGTTTATAACTTCTGAACAAATGATCCTAGAGAGCGTAATAAATTTGCATATTAATCAGCATGTTGCATGCTACAAGAATATATCGATTTCACTAGTTGTTGGTTGAGAACCATATTGGCCCGCCCCTGAAAATCAACTTGAACTGCTTATAACTCCTGAAAAATTGATCGTAGAGAACACAATTATTTGCATTTTAATGAAACATGTTGAATGCTACAAGAATATGTCGGTTTCACTAGTTGTTTTTAGAAAACCATATTGGCTCGCTCGCAATTATTAACTTGAACTGTTTATAACTTCGGAACAAATGATCCTAGAGAGCGTAATAAATTTGCATATAAATCAGCATGTTTTATGCTACAAGAATATGTCGGTTTCACTAGTTGTTTTTAGAAAACCATATTGGCCCGACGGCGAAAATCAACTTGAACTGCTTATAACTTCCGAACAATTGATCGTAGAGAACACAATTATTTGCATTTTAATGAAACATGTTGAATGCTACAAGAATATGTCGGTTTCACTAGTTGTTTTTAGAAAACCATTTTGGCGTGCCTGCCAAAACTAACTTCAACTCCTGATAACTTCTGAACAATTGATTGTAGAAAGCGTAATAATTTTGCATATTACTCAGCATGTTGCATGCTACAAGAATATATCGATTTCATTTGTTGTTGGTTGAGAACCATATTGGCCCGCCCGCGAAAATCAACTTGAACTGCTTATAACTCCTGAACAATTGATCGTAGAGCACACAATTATTTGCATTTTAATGAAACATGTTGAATGCTACAAGAATATGTCGGTTTCACTAGTTGTTTTTAGAAAACCATATTGGCCCGTCCGAGAGTATTAACTTGAACTGTTTATAACTTCTGAACAAATGATCCTAGAGAGCGTAATAAATTTGCATATTAATCAGCATGTTGCATGCTACAAGAATATATCGATTTCACTAGTTGTTGGTTGAAAAACATATTGGCTCGCCCGCGAAAATCAAGTTGAACTGCTTATAACTCCTGAACAATTGATCGTAGAGAACACAATTATTTGCATTTTAATGAAACATGTTGAATGCTACAAGAATATTTCGGTTTCACTAGTTGTTATTTGAGAACAATATTGGCCCGTCCGCGAGTATTAACTTGAACTGCTTACAACTTCTGAACAAATGATCGTAGAGAGCGTAAAAAATTTGCATATTAATCAGCATGTTGCATGCTACAAGAATATATGGATTTCACTAGTTGTTGGTTGAAAAACATATTGGCCCGCCCGCGAAAATCAAGTTGAACTGCTTATAACTTCTGAACAATTGATCGTAGAGATCACAATTATTTGCATTTTAATCTAACATGTTGTATGCTACAAGAATATGTCAGTTTCACTAGTTATTGTTTGAGAACCATATTGGCCCGCCCGCGAGTATTAAATTGAACTGCTTACAACTACTGAACAAATAATCGTAGAAAGCGTAATAATTTTTCATATTAATCAGCATGTTGCATGCTACAAGAATATATCGATTTCACTAGTTGTTGGTTGAAAAACATATTGGCCCACCCGCGAAAACTAATTCAACTGCTTATAACTTCTGAACAATTGATCGTAGAGAACACAATTATTTGCATTTTAATCAAACATGTTATATGCTACAAGAATATGTCGGTTTCACTAGTTATTTTTTGAGAACCATTTTGGCCCGCCCGCCAAAACTAACTTCAACTCCTTTTAACTTCTGAACAATTGATTGTAGAAAGCGTAATAATTTTGCATATTACTCAGCATGTTGCATGCTACAAGAATATATCGATTTCATTTGTTGTTGGTTGAGAACCATATTGGCCCGCCCGCGAAAATCAACTTGAACTGCTTATAACTCCTGAACAATTGATCGTAGAGCACACAATTATTTGCATTTTAATGAAACATGTTGAATGCTACAAGAATATGTCGGTTTCACTAGTTGTTTTTAGAAAACCATATTGGCCCGTCCGAGAGTATTAACTTGATCTGTTTATAACTTCTGAACAAATGATCCTAGAGAGCGTAATAAATTTGCATATTAATCAGCATGTTGCATGCTACAAGAATATATCGATTTCACTAGTTGTTGGTTGAAAAACATATTGGCTCACCCGCGAAAATCAAGTTGAACTGCTTATAACTCCTGAACAATTGATCGTAGAGAACACAATTATTTGCATTTTAATGAAACATGTTGAATGCTACAAGAATATTTCGGTTTCACTAGTTGTTATTGAGAACAATATTGGCCCGTCCGCGAGTATTAACTTGAACTGCTTACAACTTCTGAACAAATGATCGTAGAGAGCGTAAAAAATTTGCATATTAATCAGCATGTTGCATGCTACAAGAATATATGGATTTCACTAGTTGTTGGTTGAAAAACATATTGGCCCGCCCGCGAAAATCAAGTTGAACTGCTTATAACTTCTGAACAATTGATCGTAGAGATCACAATTATTTGCATTTTAATCTAACATGTTGTATGCTACAAGAATATGTCAGTTTCACTAGTTATTGTTTGAGAACCATATTGGCCCGCCCGCGAGTATTAAATTGAACTGCTTACAACTACTGAACAAATAATCGTAGAAAGCGTAATAATTTTTCATATTAATCAGCATGTTGCATGCTACAAGAATATATCGATTTCACTAGTTGTTGGTTGAGAACCATTTGGCCCACCCGCGAAAACTAATTCAACTGCTTATAACTTCTGAACAATTGATCGTAGAGAACACAATTATTTGCATTTCAATTAAACATGTTGTATGCTACAAGAATATGTCGGTTTCACTAGTTATTTTTTGAGAACCATTTTGGCCCGCCCGTCAAAACTAATTTCAACTTCTCATTACTTCTGAACAAATGATCGTAGAGAGCGTAATAAATTTGCATATTAATCAGCATGTTGCATGCTACAAGAATATATCGATTTCACTAGTTGTTGGTTGAGAACCATATTGGCCCGCCCGCGAAAATTAATTTGAACTGCTTATAACTTCTGAACAAATAATCGTAGAAAGCGTAATAATTTTGCATATTAATCAGCATGTTGCATGCTACAAGAATTTATCGATTTCACTAGTTGTTGTTTGAGAAATATATTGGCCTGCCCGCGAAAATTAACTTGAACTGCTTATAACTTCTGAACAATAATCGTAGAACACACAAATATTTGCATTTCAATTAAACATGTTGTATGCTACAAGAATATGTCGGTTTCACTAGTTATTGTTTGAGAACCATTTTGGCCCGCCCGCCAAAACTAATTTCAACTTCTCATTACTTCTGAACAAATGGTCGTAGAGAGCGTAATAAATTTGCATATTAATCAGCATGTTGCATGCTACAAGAATATATCGATTTCACTAGTTGTTGGTTGAGAACCATATTGGCCCGCCCTCGAAAATTAACTTGAACTGCTTATAACTTCTGAAAAATTGATCGTAGAGACCACAATTAATAGCATTTTAATCAAACATGTTGTATGCAACGAGAATATGTCGGTTTCACTAGTTGTTTTTAGAAAACCATATTGGCCCACCTGCGAGTATTAACTTGAACTGTTTATAACTTCTGAACAAATGATCCTAGAGAGCGTAATAAATTTGCATATTAATCAGCATGTTGCATGCTACAAGAATATATCGATTTCACTAGTTGTTGGTTGAGAACCATATTGGCCCGCCCGCGGGTATTTACTTGAACTCTTTATGACTTCTGAACAAATGATCCTAGAGAGCGTAATAAATTTGCATATTAATCATCATGTTACATGCTACAAGAATATATCGGTTTCACTAGTTGTTTTTAGAAAACCATATTGGCCCGCCCGCGGGTATTAACTTGAACTCTTTATGACTTCTGAACAAATGATTCTAGAGAGCGTAATAAATTTGCATATTAATCAGCATGTTGCATGCTACAAGAATATATCGATTTCACTAGTTCTTGGTTGAGAACCATATTGGCCCGCCCCTGAAAATCAACTTGAACTGCTTATTACTCCTGAAAAATTGATCGTAGAGAACACAATTATTTGCATTTTAATGAGACATGTTGAATGCTACAAGAATATGTTGGTTTCACTAGTTGTTTTTAGAAAACCATATTGGCTCGCTCGCGAGTATTAACTTGAACTGTTTATAACTTCGGAACAAATGATCCTAGAGAGCGTAATAAATTTGCATATTAATCAGCATGTTTCATGCTACAAGAATATGTCGGTTTCACTAGTTTTTTTCAGAAAACCATATTGGCCCGATTGCGAAAATCAACTTGAACTGCTTATAACTCCTGAACAATTGATCGTAGAGACCACAATTAATAGCATTTTAATCAAACATGTTGTATGCTACAAGAATATGTCGGTTTCACTAGTTATTGTTTGAGAACCATTTTGGCCCGCCCGCCAAAACTAATTTCAACTTCTTATAACTTCTGAACAAATGATCGTAGAGAGCGTAATAATTTTGCATATTAATCAGCATGTTGCATGCTACAAGAATATATCGATTTCACTAGTTGTTGGTTGAGAACCATATTGGCCCGCCCGCGAAAATCAACTTGAACTGCTTATAACTCCTGAACAATTGATCGTAGAGACCACAATTAATAGCATTTTAATCAAACATGTTGTATGCAACAAGAATATGTCGGTTTCACTAGTTGTTTTTAGAAAACCATATTGGCCCACCCGCGAGTATTAACTTGAACTGTTTATAACTTCTGAACAAATGATCCTAGAGAGCGTAATAAATTTGCATATTAATCAGCATGTTGCATGCTACAAGAATATATCGATTTCACTAGTTGTTGGTTGAGAACCATATTGGCCCGCCCCTGAAAATCAACTTGAACTGCTTATAACTCCTGAAAAATTGATCGTAGAGAACACAATTATTTGCATTTTAATGAAACATGTTGAATGCTACAAGAATATGTCGGTTTCACTAGTTGTTTTTAGAAAACCATATTGGCTCGCTCGCAATTATTAACTTGAACTGTTTATAACTTCGGAACAAATGATCCTAGAGAGCGTAATAAATTTGCATATAAATCAGCATGTTTTATGCTACAAGAATATGTCGGTTTCAGTAGTTGTTTTTAGAAAACCATATTGGCCCGACGGCGAAAATCAACTTGAACTGCTTATAACTTCCGAACAATTGATCGTAGAGAACACAATTATTTGCATTTTAATGAAACATGTTGAATGCTACAAGAATATGTCGGTTTCACTAGTGTTTTTAGAAAACCATTTTGGCGTGCCTGCCAAAACTAACTTCAACTCCTGATAACTTCTGAACAATTGATTGTAGAAAGCGTAATAATTTTGCATATTACTCAGCATGTTGCATGCTACAAGAATATATCGATTTCATTTGTTGTTGGTTGAGAACCATATTGGCCCGCCCGCGAAAATCAACTTGAACTGCTTATAACTCCTGAACAATTGATCGTAGAGCACACAATTATTTGCTTTTTAATGAAACATGTTGAATGCTACAAGAATATGTCGGTTTCACTAGTTGTTTTTAGAAAACCATATTGGCCCGTCCGAGAGTATTAACTTGAACTGTTTATAACTTCTGAACAAATGATTCTAGAGAGCGTAATAAATTTGCATATTAATCAGCATGTTGCATGCTACAAGAATATATCGATTTCACTAGTTGTTGGTTGAAAAACATATTGGCTCGCCCGCGAAAATCAAGTTGAACTGCTTATAACTCCTAAACAATTGATCGTAGAGAACACAATTATTTGCATTTTAATGAAACATGTTGAATGCTACAAGAATATGTCGGTTTCACTAGTTGTTATTTGAGAACAATATTGGCCCGTCCGCGAGTATTAACTTGAACTGCTTACAACTTCTGAACAAATGATCGTAGAGAGCGTAAAAAATTTGCATATTAATCAGCATGTTGCATGCTACAAGAATATATGGATTTCACTAGTTGTTGGTTGAAAAACATATTGGCCCGCCCGCGAAAATCAAGTTGAACTGCTTATAACTTCTGAACAAATGATCGTAGAGATCACAATTATTTGCATTTTAATCTAACATGTTGTATGCTACAAGAATATGTCAGTTTCACTAGTTATTGTTTGAGAACCATATTGGCCCGCCCGCGAGTATTAAATTGAACTGCTTACAACTACTGAACAAATAATCGTACAAAGCGTAATAATTTTTCATATTAATCAGCATGTTGCATGCTACAAGAATATATCGATTTCACTAGTTGTTGGTTGAGAACCATTTGGCCCACCCGCGAAAACTAATTCAACTGCTTATAACTTCTGAACAATTGATCGTAGAGAACACAATTATTTGCATTTCAATTAAACATGTTGTATGCTACAAGAATATGTCGGTTTCACTAGTTATTTTTTGAGAACCATTTTGGCCCGCCCGCCAAAACTAACTTCAACTCCTTTTAACTTCTGAAAAAATGTTCGTATAGAGCGTAATAATTTTGTTTATTAATCAGCATGTTGCATGCTACAAGAATATATCGATTTCACTAGTTGTTGGTTGAGAACCATATTGGCCCGCCCGCGAAAATTAACTTGAACTGATAATAACTTCTGAACAATTGATCGTAGCGAACACAATTATTTGCATTTTAATGAAACATGTTGAATGCTTCAAGAATATGTCGGTTTCACTAGTTGTTGTTTGAGAACCATATTGGCCTGCCCGCGAAAATTAATTTGAACTGCTTATAACTTCTGAACAAATAATCGTAGAGAGCGTAATAATTTTGCATATTAATCAGCATGTTGCATGCTACAAGAATTTATCGATTTCACTAGTTGTTGTTTGAGAAATATATTGGCCTGCCCGCGAAAATTAACTTGAACTGCTTATAACTTCTGAACAATAATCGTAGAACACACAAATATTTGCATTTCAATTAAACATGTTGTATGCTACAAGAATATGTCGGTTTCACTAGTTATTGTTTGAGAACCATTTTGGCCCGCCCGCCAAAACTAATTTCAACTTCTCATTACTTCTGAACAAATGATCGTAGAGAGCGTAATAAATTTGCATATTAATCAGCATGTTGCATGCTACAAGAATATATCGATTTCACTAGTTGTTGGTTGAGAACCACATTGGCCCGCCCGCGAAAATTAATTTGAACTGCTTATAACTTCTGAACAAATAATCGTAGAAAGCGTAATAATTTTGCATATTAATCAGCATGTTGCATGCTACAAGAATTTATCGATTTCACTAGTTGTTGTTTGAGAAATATATTGGCCTGACCGCGAAAATTAATTTGAACTGCTTATAACTTCTGAACAATAATCGTAGAACACACAAATATTTGCATTTCAATTAAACATGTTGTATGCTACAAGAATATGTCGGTTTCACAAGTTATTGTTTGAGAACCATTTTGGCCCGCCCGCCAAAACTAATTTCAACTTCTTATTACTTCTGAACAAATGATCGTAGAGAGCGTAATAATTTTGCATATTAATCAGCATGTTGCATGCTACAACAATATATAGATTTCATTGGTTGTTGGTTGAGAACCATATTGGCCCGCCCGCGAAAATCAACTTGAACTGCTTATAACTCCTGAACAATTGATCGTAGAGACCACAATTAATAGCATTTTAATCAAACATGTTGTATGCAACGAGAATATGTCGGTTTCACTAGTTGTTTTTAGAAAACCATATTGGCCCACCTGCGAGTATTAACTTGAACTGTTTATAACTTCTGAACAAATGATCCTAGAGAGCGTAATAAATTTGCATATTAATCAGCATGTTGCATGCTACAAGAATATATCGATTTCACTAGTTGTTGGTTGAGAACCATATTGGCCCGCCCGCGGGTATTTACTTGAACTCTTTATGACTTCTGAACAAATGATCCTAGAGAGCGTAATAAATTTGCATATTAATCAGCATGTTGCATGCTACAAGAATATATCGATTTCACTAGTTGTTTTTAGAAAACCATATTGGCCCGCCCGCGGGTATTAACTTGAACTCTTTATGACTTCTGAACAAATGATTCTAGAGAGCGTAATAAATTTGCATATTAATCAGCATGTTGCATGCTACAAGAATATATCGATTTCACTAGTTCTTGGTTGAGAAACATATTGGCCCGCCCCTGAAAATCAACTTGAACTGCTTATAACTCCTGAAAAATTGATCGTAGAGAACACAATTATTTGCATTTTAATGAGACATGTTGAATGCTACAAGAATATGTTGGTTTCACTAGTTGTTTTTAGAAAACCATATTGGCTCGCTCGCGAGTATTAACTTGAACTGTTTATAACTTCGGAACAAATGATCCTAGAGAGCGTAATAAATTTGCATATTAATCAGCATGTTTCATGCTACAAGAATATGTCGGTTTCACTAGTTTTTTTCAGAAAACCATATTGGCCCGACGGCGAAAATCAACTTGAACTGCTTATAACTTCTGAACAATTGATCGTAGAGAACACAATTATTTGCATTTTAATGAAACATGTTGAATGCTACAAGAATATGTCGGTTTCACTAGTTGTTTTTAGAAAACCATTTTGGCCCGCCCGCCAAAACTAACTTCAACTCCTGATAACTTCTGAACAATTGATCGTAGAAAGCGTAATAATTTTGCATATTACTCAGCATTTTGCATTCTACAAGAATATATCGATTTCATTAGTTGTTGGTTGAGAACCATATTGGCCCGCCCGCGAAAATCAACTTGAACTGCTTATAACTCCTGAACAATTGATCGTAGAGCACACAATTATTTGCATTTTAATGAAACATGTTGAATGCTACAAGAATATGTCGGTTTCACTAGTTGTTATTTGAGAACAATATTGGCCCGCCCGCGAGTATTAACGTGAACTGCTTACAACTTCTGAACAAATGATCGTAGAGAGCGTTATAATTTTGCATATCAATCAGCATGTTGCATGCTACAAGAATATATCGATTTCACTAGTTGTTGGTTGAAAAACATATTGGCCCGCCCGGGAAAATCAAGTTGAACTGCTTATAACTTCTGAACAATTGATCGTAGAGAACACAATTATTGGCATTTCAATTAAACATGTTGCATGCTACAAGAATATGTCGGTTTCACTAGTTACTTTTTGAGAACCATTTTGGCCCGCCCGCCAAAACTAACTTCAACTCCTTATAACTTCTGAAAAAATGTTCGTATAGAGCGTAATAATTTTGCTTATTAATCAGCATGTTGCATGCTACAAGAATATATCGATTTCATTATTTTTTTGTTGAGAACCATATTGGCCCGCCCGCGAAAATCAACTTGAACTTCTTATAACTCCTGAACAATTGATTGTAGAGACCACAATTAATAGCATTTTAATCAAACATGTTGTATGCAACAAGAATATGTCGGTTTCACTAGTTGTTTTAAGAAACCCTTATTGGTCCACCCGCGAATATTAACTTGAACTGTTTATAACTTCTGAACAAATGATCCTAGAGAGCGTAATAAATTTGCATATTAATCAGCATGTTGCATGCTACAAGAATATATCGATTTCACTAGTTTTTGGTTGAGAACCATATTGGCCCGCTCGCGAAAGTCAACTTGAACTGCTTATAACTTCTGAACAATTGATCGTAGAGAACACATTTATTTGCATTTTAATGAAACATGTTGAATGCTACAAGAATATGTCGGTTTCACTAGTTGTTATTTGAGAACAATATTGGCCCGTCCGCGAGTATTAATTTGAACTGCTTACAACTTCTCAACAAATGATCGTAGAGAGCGTAAAAAATTTGCATATTAATCAGCATGTTGCATGCTACAAGAATATATCGATTTCACTAGTTGCTGGTTGAAAAACATATTGGCTCGCCCGCGAAAATCAAGTTGAACTGCTTATAACTTCTGAACAATTGATCGTAGAGATCACAATTATTTGCATTTTAATCTAACATGTTGTATGCTACAAGAATATGTCAGTTTCACTAGTTATTGTTTGAGAACCATATTGGCCCGCCCGCGAGTATTAAATTGAACTGCTTAAAAGTTCTGAACAAATGATCGTAGAAAGCTCGACTGTTTAGCATATTAATAAACATGTAGCTAGCTACAAGAATATATAGATTTCACTACTTATTGTTTGAGAACCATGTTGGCCCACCCGCGAAAACTAATTCAACTGCTTACAATTTCTGAACAAATGATCGTAGATAACACAATTATTTGCATTTTAATGAAACATGTTGTATGCTACAAGAATATGTCGGTTTTACTATTTGTTTTTTTAGAACCATATTGACCCGCCCGCGAGTATTGAATTTTTCTGCTTATCGTATCAATCCCTAGGATTGTATGTTTATTTTATTAAGTCTCTCTGAACGCTTCATGTTGACCAGGGCATTCACTTGTTTTTCTCAGCTGTCTCAAGCCTCTTAGGCATGTTTACAATGCATTGTGTTGTGCCATGCAAACCTCCTGAGTATTCAGGAAGCAGGTAATACTTCTGGGTTTGGTGTCAGCGGTTTGCATGGTAGCAATTATAATAAACACGATTCGGCGATTCGGCATCGAGGAAGAGCTCGATGGCCAGGGAATATAGAGGTGAGACAAGCTGGGAAGTGAGTGGACTTTGGGAATTGAGTTGGTAGAGAGAGGAAGTCAGCAAGACAGGAGGTCGATAGTGGAAGCACGCTTTGGTCAACAAGTTAGAAGCTTACAGAGGACTTCGCTATTTTCATTCAGCTCAGAGACTTCAGTTAGACAGGTAATTATCCTACACCCAGCCATGATACAGGTTCAACGGTTCACAAAATCCAACGAGTTGCCATTGTCTTTTCAGTAGTTTAATTCCTTTTGTGTAATTTGTACCTTTCGCATGCCAAGCAATAACTCGTCATGTCAATGACGAGTGGTCTCATCAAGAGGATGAATGATGAGTAGTTTACATCACCCCATTAGTTAACTGGTTCAGATCCCTTCATTCTATAGAATGACACGTGGTAGAGTTGCGGGCTTTTTCATTTTTTTTTCTTTCAGAAAATGAAAAGAGTTGCAGTTAAATTTTAACCAGTTTAAATTCAACCCCACCCCCAATTTTGTTACATGGTTTTAAATTCAAACCCACCCTACAATGTTGCTCATTTGTTTAGTTTTTTTTGGTATGTCCTTGCCAAAATTAATTTTGAAAATACATAGGGCTTAAAGCTTTTGCATTTATGGGGGGAGAAGAATTTATTTGTGCCATGATAGATGTCGAGCTTTCACCTTGCTGATGAACTCGACGAAACATTAGACCAATTATTAGATATAGCACGAGGGACTACAAGTTTTCATTTAGATGTCAGCGGTCCAGCTGCAAGTTCCACCCCCAAGTTTAAACGTAGCCCAATTTTAACTAGACGCCTTCAGCGAGAATTATTGGAAAAACAGAAATGTGAACCACAATTAGAGCTACAAGATCAGGATTTTAGAGATTTAGACCAAACACAATTCGCAACAATGGCTCAGTCGCAGTTTGTTCCTCCAACTATTTTAGAGGGTATCCCATTTCAGGGGATAGCCGGGGAGGACGTTTCAAAATTTTTAGATAAAGTGGATAGCCTTGCCATATTAAATGGATGGAATAATGCCCGTAAACAGGAATTATTTCCAGCCCTTCTGGCCGGTCCAGCATTACGATGGTACCAGACCTGGAAAGATGGTACAGAAAATCAGGAAGTTACTTACGAGGAGATACAGAAGAAATTTAAAGACGAATTTACAGGGTCCTTGGATCAACTCCAGATCGAGGAGCAAATTCGATATAGATTACACAAAGAAACTGAGCCAGTTACGAATTATGTTCGGGACAAACAATTACTTCTACTCAAGGCAGACCCTAAAATGAGTATTCAACAACAGATCAAACAGATCATATTGGGTTTACAGGTGGATTACATGAAAGATATCCACCATAAAGAGTAAGAGTCCGTGCATGGGTTGCTTAAAGATTTAAAATCCTTTGAGAAACTCCAATTTTTGATGAGACAGCGCAAGCTGAAGGAATTGAGGTACGAAGATCAAAGAGAGAGTTTATTCTCTCCTTTGCATAATCCATCAGCACTTTCGCAACAGCAGCAGATTTTACTGCAGAGTAACAATCTGGCTACTGCTGAGTCAGCGCAAGCGCGACCCACTTCAGACATTGAGGCAAAATTCAAAGCATTGCAAAAGGAGGTTGAGCAACTAAAATTATTTAACAATCCTCACAATACCAAAGCTCAAGTCCAGGCTCAGGAAACTGGTCTGGAAGCGAGATTAGCCAGTCTCACTTTGAGATTGGATAGCATGGAGGATCAAAAACAGAACCCTGGCACCGACTCATCTACTCCAAAACAATTTAGAGAACCTTATTATAAGGATAATTATCAGTCAAGTAATAATTATAGAGGCTCCTATCGGGGTAATAATAATAGACGACAATACAATAGGGGGTACAGGAATGGACGTAATAATAATGGCAAAAACTCAGATCGCAATAGGCGATATGGTAATACCCAACAATGGCGGGGACGTGGAAACTTCCGCGGACAGAACTCGCGGGGTTCCTCGTCTTCAGCAGGACGAGACCAGGAAAACAGGGAAGAGCAACGGGGGAGACCACGCTGCTCAATTTGTAATTACCCTAATCATACAGCAGCCACTTGTTTTCAGAACACGGAGGCTTTAAACGAACAATGACTGCCCATAGAAGAGACGTATGCGCAGATTTCTTTGGCAAACAGATATCAGTCTCTACTTTCCCCTATGAGGAATTAATTTATATTAATGCAGTATTAGGGGGACAACGTCAGAGGTTTCTCGTGGATTCCGGAAGCCAAGTATCCGTCACCAGTGATCGAGGCATTCCTTCAACCGCCAAACGATTTAAAATTCATACGGCCATAAGGGGAGTAGCAAAAGAACAAATTGAAATTAAAGAGATTGTCCTATTAACTTTTGCAATAAACGGCCGTAATTTTACCCATCCTTTTCGGATGATTCCAAATTTTGAACATGGGACAATCCTGGGAAACGATTTCTTAAGAGCTCATAAAGCAAATTTGGATTTTGATCAAAATCGACTCACATTGAGGAGATTTGGTACTCCTCCGCGAAACCAGTTAAGGACGGAACACAGAAAAACCTTTGACGTTTCCATAAAAGTTGCTAGTCTGATCAGGGATTTGTATGTGCCGGAATTTGTAACTTCCAGACAAATTAGAATCAAACCTAGATCTCATTTGTGTATTCCTGTCAAATTGACAAATTCTAGTAATCAAAACTTAACTTATTTGGAACCAGATTTACAGTTTCAAATGGACACAGGCTTAATGGTGCCTCGAGCCATTGTAAATCCGGAGTCATTTTTAATTTGGATTACTAATCCAAATTCTTACAAAATTAAAATTAGGAAAGGGGCACGCGTAGGTACCGCAGAGGCATGGCAAAATCCAGTACCAGATTCGCGTCATACTACAGATGACGGAGGACCTAACGTTATGGTGACCAAGGAGACTGGCACCGTGACAAAACCAGTGCACGACATTACTAAATTTGACATAAATCCAGCATTGGAACCCGATCAGAAGTTGCAACTTAGACAATTGTTAGAGAAATATGTAGATGTATTTTCTTGGTCTGAGCAAGACATTGGTTGTGCCACTAATTATACGCATCGTATAAAGTTAAAGGACGATTCGGAATTTCACGTCCCAGCCTACCCTATACCAGTTCACCTGCGTAAGGAAATTAACCAGCAAATTGACAACTTGCTAGAAGCAGGAGTCATCAGTCCTACAACATCACCGTACAATTCACCAGTTTTTCTTGTCAAGAAGAAATCAGGAGCTTATCGCATGGTGCAGGATTTCCGATTACTTAATGCTAGGTCTGTTTTCGATGCAGTTTCTATAGGAAACATCTCAGAGATATTGCACAATATGGCCGGTAAGAGCTACTACTGTAGTGCTGACTTGAAACAAGGATTTTTTCAAATACCATTAGAAGAACAATCGAAAAAGTACACTGCCTTTACTATACCAGCCAGGGGACAATTTGCGATGAATTTTACACCTATGGGACATGTGACTTCTCCTGCGGCAATGACCCGATGTGTTCAGCTCGCTACAGCGGGGATGAACGACAATAATTTTGCCTTTTATATCGATGACATGTTTGTTTTTGCCAATACATTTAAGGATATGTTGGTCAATTTAGAGAAAATGTTTCAATGTTTACGATCTGCCGGATTGAAATTTACTGTACCTAAATGTTCATTTGGATACTATGAGACAATTGCCTTGGGCCACAATGTGGGAAAATATGGCTATCGTATAAGTGATAGAATACTGTCATCCATTAAGAATTATAAGGTTCCCACCACCACAAAGAAGGTTAAAATGTTTTTAGGTCTTTGCAGCTACGTGAGGAAATATGTCAAGAATTTTTCTGATATCGCATCACCATTACAGGGTTTAATTCGTAAGGGCAAGAAATTTACATGGGGTCCTGAACAACAATCAGCATTTGAGAAATTAAAGGAAGCTCTAATTACTGCACCTGTTTTGTTACCGTACGATCCAGCGAAGAACACCAAAGTTTTCACCGATGCTTCATCTCATGCGGTCAGTGGCGTATTAATGCAGCCCAATGCAGAAGGAGAGTACTTGCCATGTGCGTACTGCAGTAGAACGTTGACCGACACTGAAAAAAGATTGAGTGTTATTGAGCAAGAATTAACAGCAATTTTATATGCTTTCAAATCATTTAGATTTTATCTTGTTGGCCGCCATTTTGATTTATATACGGACAACAAAGCAATTACGTACATTAGGACATCCCGTAATTTGAGCTCAAAGCTTCTTCGATGGAGCAACCTTTTGGAGGATTTTTCATTTACACCGATCCATGTTAAAACTACGGAGAACATCGCCGATCCCCTCAGCAGAGAATGTGGAGAAAACATAGAGGATGGCAAAACTGAAGAGGACATTCCCGAACCCAGGACACTTACTTTATTTGATGCAAGCACAGATGTCGCGGAACATCAGAGACAGGATTCATTTTTTGGCCCAATTATTAAAGTTTTGGAGGACCCAGACAGGGACGATGGAACATTACCTTTACACATCCAGAGGCAGGTCTATCATCACGTGTTGGAAGATGGATTATTGTATAGACAACAGAAATTAGGAGCTACTACCAAGAAATTATTATGCATTCCAATGACATTACGTGATTCTGTCATTGAGACACTCCATGCTTCACCCATAGGAGGTTCTCATCTTGGGTTTACTAAGTGTTACAATGTGGCCTTACCAAGAATTTATTTTCCAAATATGAAGTTGTTTATACAGAGGAAAATTAGGGAATGTATAACATGCCAGCAGAATAAACGCCGTCCAGGTCTACCAGCAGGGGAACTGTGCACTTTTCCCGCACAGAAGCCATTTCAGCGGATTTGCCTGGACTTTTCAGGTCCATATCCTCCTTCATCCAATCTTCGTCATCGATACATAATCGCTGCAACAGATTTTGGGACGCGCTATTTAATAGCCAAACCAGTTGCAGATTGCACGGCCAGCACAGCAGCAGAATTTGTGTACGAAGAGATAGTGTTACGCTACGGAGTCCCACAGGATATTTACACGGATCGCGGATCTGCATTTAAATCTAAGCTTTTCCAGGAACTTGGCAATAAATTGGGAATCAACATCAAGTTTTCACCAGTCGGTCTTCATAACTCTATAGGTCTTTCTGAACGCAACCACGGCGTACTGCAGAGTATAATGAAGTGCTATGTCAACTCAAAACACACTGATTGGGTCCAATATTTACAGCCAAGTGTATTTAGTTACAATACTACCAGGAATCAGAATTTGCGGTATAGCCCATTCTTTTTAGTACATGGATTCCAACCTACTTTGCCCTGGGAGCTTGCATTACACACACCAACCTGTGAAAATGTGGAGAATGACGTACGGTTCCGAGTATTGGAGAAAGCAAGAACCAATGCTACGGATAACTTAGCAAAACGACATGTGGAAGTGAAGAAATATTATGATCAGAAGAGGAAACAGATCAAGTTTCAACCAGGCGATCAAGTATTAATTTTTGACAGCACCCAGAAAATTGGAACCGCACGGTGCTTTTCAGGTATTTATAAAGGCCCAGCCACAGTCATTCGAGAAGAGAATCCGAATACATACCTGGTGGAATTCCAAAACAAGCGCGGAAAGACATTAGTGGACTCTATTGCCGTCCAGAGACTCAAAAAATATTATGCGCCTGATGACGGTGAAGGCGAAGAGAATTTGGCAGGTGAAGATGAAGATCATCAAGAGGACAACGCGGACTCACGCACGGATAATGGTCACTAAAATTGAAAATTCATATAAGTAACAGGTTTAACATTTTAATTTCACTTGCATGACATAATAATAATAATAATTTATAACAAAATAGCACTAATAATATTAAAGGTTAAAAGCAGACTTATCATTTAATAATGTGCTTTGGCATAAAAGTTTTGCAGTATTAATAATACTAGCTCAGCGAATACATCACTAGAATTTTTTTAGTTACTCTTCAGAAGAAGGTATATGATTATATTAGCAAAGTTTATTTTTAAGCGCCAGTTATGAGAATATTTATATTATATGAATATGTAGACGTCGACGTCAAGATTTTTTGCGCTCCTATAACAAGTATTTTCCTTCGGATATTGGATCATGACCGATAATCCTGGAAATCCATTCTGCCATCGCAGAATGATTATGAGTAAACCACAACGGTTTTAGTTTTAACTTTGCCACAATAATATGCTAAGCATATTTTAGAATGAGTTGAGAGAATTAAAGATTCTTCAAGTTTTAGTGATGTTAGTATTTTAATGCATTTAAAGATCGCATAAATAATAATAATTATTCTATTTCAGGTAGTCAGGAGTAAATCAGACTCAATTTTCCTTTACCTTGTACCTTAGTACAGTTCGTTTAATTTCAAAGTATTTAAACAAAGTTAACAACTGAAATTAAAATAAGATAAGTTAAACAGTGCTAATAAATTTAGAGAATAAATAAATTATATTAAATAAATAAATCACGCAGATAATTTGAGCCTAGAGTCAGAAATAATTAAAAGTTGAGTTAAAATATTTATTACTTAGACTAGGCAAGCTTAAAGTACGTATTAGCTCTGAAGAACTGTTTGTTTTGATTGCCTAAGCAACATGAAAATCATTGCGATTTTAGTTATTTTAAACGGATTTCTTCCATACGTAAAAGCTTCTAATTTTATTTATCTGTTGAACAAGTCCTTTGACTATCCTTATAATATAATTACAATTTTATTATTAACAACATTTATTATTAGTATTTTTATAATTTTCATAATCTGTTATTTTCAATGTCAGCGCAAGAAATCTATTACTTATGACCATGAGTGTACCAACGAATTACCGTTAAGCAAACTTAATAATGATTCACCGCCCATTGATCAGGTTTACGACGATGTTGCACCGATTGTTGAAGTGGTACCATTAAAAACGAGTCACCCACCAATTCCCCCTCCACTCCCTCAGTCCATTATTATTCAACCTAGGGTACAAAAAGAAGTTCAAGACGTATCCAGAAATAGTGTAGTCACTACAAACGACAATATAGATTTGCCGAAGAATATTTTATCCGTTAAAGATAGAGTTCAGAAATTTGCTGTAAACAAGGGTCCTAATTTTGATCAAAACAGTCGCAAAATGGAAAGTGAATTGCCTATTTCATCCTGTGTTCAGCCAGTTGTAAAAATTAAAGAGTCATTTGCTAATCAGTCACCCGTAAAAATCGAGAAAGTTTCAAGTGTTACTTTAAAAGCAGAAAGTAAGCCAAATTCTCAGGTTTCCGAACCTGTTGTATCGTTTACTGACCATATTTTCTACGACTTCATGTTCGCCTAGAATTTTATATTCATTACGATTTAAATTTTAAGTATAAATTATTTTTTACGTTTAATTGTACCTTATGCAAGGTTTATTAGTCATTTAGTTTGCTAACAGTTTCCCAACTGTTGTTATTTTACCAGCACGGAAGTGTTCAGGTAACACACTGTCGGAAGCACAACGAAGGTTTTTTTTTTTCTTTCCATCCCATTTATTACGTCATTTCAAAGACCTTGACTTTATTTCGAACTCCCGCAGCGCTTACTAGACTTTGTTCGTAGTAATTTAAAGTTTTGTAAACAGTTACGCGTCATTCAATGTATCAGCGAATCATGGCGTTGCATTTTTCTTCCTCCGTTCCTTTGCCCGCTGCTCGAAGCAGCGACCTTTTCCCCTCCACCTCTCCGACGGCACCCGAACGTACCCGAAGTCGCCGATCACGGCAGCGAACTTGCCAGAGCTCTCGTTGTCGCCATAGAGAAATTTTCAGTTACGTCCAGCGACCACAAATGCAACCTTGCACAATTTAGAATGTCTCGTATCAGCAAATTCCTTTTCTGCACTCAAGCTCTCTCCCGAGTACTTTGAACACGCTAGAAGCTCAGAAACACTTACCACAGGCTTTGCATTTTTTTTTGCATTAGTGGCGTTCGTTCAGTAAAATTTTAGGGAATCAGTTTAGTTACGCATATAGCCATCAGAATTTGATTTTTACGATAGAAGTTCATGTAAACAATGTTAGGGATATTTTGTTCTATATAGATAATTTTTTCCGTAAAACGTCGCATTTATGCACTTCAGATTAATCACGACCAATAATTTTCAAAGGAACAACAAGACGAAATTTTTTTGCGTTTTTCTCGCAAAATTTTCCCGTTTTTCATAGAGATATTTATAGTAAGTAAATTTTTAGGGAAATCGACGTACATTTGGTTTAAATCAGGATAAAGATAAACGAAAATTTTGATAAAATCAGGGAAATTTCTACAAAAGGGCAATTTTAGCACTTTATGCACTTAGAGTAATCAAGATTATTAGCAACATGCCAGGCTAAGCCTCGGTGATTGGCACAGGCATGTGCAGCAAAAGTCGCCATGGCATCGTTAGCCTTTCCAAATTTAAACAGAGTGGTTTACCACAAATGTTATAATTTGAGAAATTATTATTATTATTAATATTTATTATTAGGAAGTTTAGTTTATCTACCCAATTTGCACTTTATTTGACCATGCAGCAATAAATTCATTACTTCTTACTGATTAACTTCGTGTTAATGTTAGTACAGTAGGTAATAACTATTAATTTGTATTTATATTGTAATATATAGCATAACTATTCTCTATCTATTTTGTTTAAACATACCTAAGGGATTGACACACCATTCTTATATGGGTCAAGTATACTTTTCCGCGGCGGGTCTGTTTACAAGACCAAGTGATTTGAGGTATACGGCGGACTCAAGAAGTTTTGAGTGGTTAAATTTCTTTTGTTTAAAGAAAATTTCAAATTGAGAAAGTTTTTATTATTTTTATTGTGTTTAAAATTTGAACATCACCTTTTTTAATTCCCTGATGCCATATTTGTTACCACCTGGAGTTTCAACGAAACTCAGAAGTAGCATTTACTGAAATTTTGTCTTACATTGCATATTTATGAACCACGGCAAATTGCACCGGCCTATCATTTATTAGGAGGCCATTAGAGGCTTGCCAAAGCAACCTTTTAGCCTACTAGCTTGCTTTGCGCAACACAAATTTTATATATTTATTTTAAGGGTTCACAACATAATAATTTTTTTTAATTTAAACAGAATTTAGAACATGCTTGCAACACTTATTTTTGTTTATTAATTCTACATTTTGTAATTTTGAAATGAAATCTATTGCTGACAATAAATTATTTCAGTTTATCAGAACACGCAATGGTATTTTAATATCAGGTTCAGGTCAATTTATTGTTATTCAGAATTTGAATAATAATTTGAACACGCACAGATCAATTCAGCTTAACGAAGGGGAATCTCTATTTTTTTTAATTATCAGGATTTTTCGCAAATTATTGTGGATCAACAAATTTTACACACAAGAATTTTAGCTTTCGAACAAGTCAAAATACAGGAAATTGAGTTATTACTTAATATCCCCAAGAATTTATCTGATTTCACTATTCCCCAATGGACTTCGCTTGAACTTGCTTTAAAGCAACTTAATCAATCAATTAGCAAGGGCATTTCATTTCAAGAATTAGTCCTAAACCTTTTGCCCATGTCTATATTAGTTTTTGTTATTTGGAATGTGTTATTAACCGCAACCTTAGGATATTACTTTTATAAGCATCATCAGCTTGCGAAACAGATTAATTCAGAGCAGCGCAGTAATAATTAATAGGTTAAGGCAACACATTAATCATGGACATTAATATTTTAATTACGGTTGGATATTTTATTTAAATTTTCCTTATTTATTTTCAAAGAGTTATGGCAATTATTTTATCAATTTATTTTAATCATATTTTATTTTGATGAGACAATTTAATTTGATTTTAAAGAAAAGGCAGTGGAAATTAGTTGGTTTTGTGTACATGCATACTTGAATTATATATACCCATCCTATTGCAATTTCCTTTCTTTGTCATAATTTTTCCTGTTAACCTAACCTGTCTATACGGAGCACCATGGACAAGCAATGCCTACACCATCCATGGGCATTTTTCGTGACGGACATCCGCAGGCAGTCTATTACCAGGCTGAAAGACTGATTACCATTCTACGAGGGAGACATGCAGACATTTTAAGTATTATTTCAAGAAGAGACTCGTCACCACCATTTTACGAGGGAGACATGCAGACATTTCTACTTATTACTGCACGGAGACTACCTTTTACAGGAAGGATGTAGTCAACCATACATTTCCCAGTATAGCGGACTATACATTATCAACAACACCTAGTGATGGAGCTAGATAAATTTCCCTCCACACTGCAGTTCGAACTACAACTTTTCCCCATTTCCCAAGTTCTACGGGTAATTTACCACATTTTTTACATTGCCCAATGCAGTTAAGACGACAAGCAATCCAGAGAGAAGAAGAAGAAGTATAGCAAAAGTACTTTCTACAAACAGCAGTTCTGGTCACAAACAATAATTACAGAATTGTGCTACAGTGGTTCTACACATACACATGCAAGCTCCTATCATGTGTATCTATTTGGTCATTTACCATGCATTATGGGAAACAGTATTTTTCCATAGTCCTTATATACATTTTCAGTTTTGTGTCATGCATAAGAACTAGTTTTATATGCATGCAAGTGTACATCATACTACAAGGAAGCGACACGCACCAGTGGTGTCAATTGACCAGTGTTAGCATCAATTAGTGCATAATTTTTTTTTACGATGAAATTTTGCACTTCGAATAATAAATGGACATGCAAGCAATACAAATAACATAATTATAGCACTTTCGAACATTTTAGAAAGCATGCTTTAGTGCCAATATTTTATGCATATGTTTGTCGCATGCAGGTATTATTGTTATTTTTTTTTTTTTTTTATCTCTTTTTTTTTCACCAACATGGAATATTGAAAGCGACATATTTGTTCGCAAAACATTTTTGATATTTATAACTTAAGCACATAGTTTTGTCACTTGGAAGATTATTAATTTTGTGTGCAGTCATACAAAGGTATTCACCACGCCATAGTTGTGTATACAGTGTACAGTTTAATGTAGAAAAGAAAATTGAACGCTATAATTAAGTTTTACCAGCGACAGTTTTCAGTGTAACTCACTATATGCATTTGAATATTGTATAATAATACATTGGAATGTGCAACACAGCCATGCAAGTTTATATATTTGGCGATGTTAGGAGTGCAGTGCTACGTAGTTCGTAAAACATACGCATTTTGATATGATCAGGTTTTTACACGGACAAAACAGTGAGAAGTGACAATGTTTTACATGCTTACTTACGTGTACTTACTTGTGCACCTTGTTAAGGTTTTCTATCTATTTGAAGAGTCTATATTGAGTGACAATATAAACTAACATTGTGAATTTCGTTCAATCTTGCAAGACGCTCCAGCCCAAAAGCCAGCCGTTGGCCTCGCGGGAGACACAGAGTCTTTACCGCGTGGCGAGGCATCACAGACTCTTGACTCGGAGCAAATGGATGAGCAATTATACATAATAAACAGTACGTACGCACAAAATGTGGTACATTAAGAGTTTTTCGCTTAACGACACGAACTTTTGTGATTTCTAGTCTTATAATAGTATATATTATTGTTTTTTACATCGTATAAACATACGAATTTGTTAGTATTAAGGGTATTATTCATTATAAAGTTTAGGGAATGAAAATTTTCTTTCCTTCGGGATACGGCAAACAACAGACAGTTGTGGTGGATTTTTTTTTTTGTATATTTGGTTTTTTAAGAAAATATATGGAATTGGCGAACCTGAGTCATGTCAAGCTTTGCGATTTGACTTTTAAATTTTCAATGGGGAAAATTTTCCTTCGCGGGGGCGAACGTATCAATCCCTAGGATTGTATGTTTATTTTATTAAGTCTCTCTGAACGCTTCATGTTGACCAGGGCATTCACTTGTTTTTCTCAGCTGTCTCAAGCCTCTTAGGCATGTTTACAATGCATTGTGTTGTGCCATGCAAACCTCCTGAGTATTCAGGAAGCAGGTAATACTTCTGGGTTTGGTGTCAGCGGTTTGCATGGTAGCAATTATAATAAACACGATTCGGCGATTCGGCATCGAGGAAGAGCTCGATGGCCAGGGAATATAGAGGTGAGACAAGCTGGGAAGTGAGTGGACTTTGGGAATTGAGTTGGTAGAGAGAGGAGGTCAGCAAGACAGGAGGTCGATAGTGGAAGCACGCTTTGGTCAACAAGTTAGAAGCTTACAGAGGACTTCGCTATTTTCATTCAGCTCAGAGACTTCAGTTAGACAGGTAATTATCCTACACCCAGCCATGATACAGGTTCAACGGTTCACAAAATCCAACGAGTTGCTATTGTCTTTTCAGTAGTTTAATTCCTTTTGTGTAATTTGTACCTTTCGCATGCCAAGCAATAACTCGTCATGTCAATGACGAGTGGTCTCATCAAGAGGATGAATGATGAGTAGTTTACATCACCCCATTAGTTAACTGGTTCAGATCCCTTCATTCTATAGAATGACACGTTATAACGTCTGAACAAATGATCGTAGCGAGCGTAATATTTTTGCATATTAATCAGCATGTTGCATGCTACAAGAATATATCGATTTCACTAGTTGTTGGTTTAGAACCATATTGGCCCGCACTCGAAAATTAACTTGAACTGTTTATAACTTCTGAACAATTGATCGTAGAGAACACAATTATTTGCATTTCAATCAAACATGTTGTATGCTACAAGAATATGTCGGTTTCACTAGTTATTGTTTGAGAACCATTTTGGCCCGCCCGCCAAAACTAACTTCAACTCCTTATAACTTTTGAACAAATGATCGTAGAGAGAGTAATAATTTTGCTTATTAATCAGCATGTTGCATGCTACAAGAATATATCGATTTCATTAGTTGTTGGTTTAGAACCATATTGGCCCGCCCGCTAAAATTAACTTGAACTGATAATAACTTCTGAACAATTGATCGTAGCGAACACATTTATTTGCATTTTAATGAAACATGTTGAATGCTTCAAGAATATGTCGGTTTCACTATTTGTTGTTTGAGAACCATATTGGCCCGCCCGCGAGTATTAAATTGAACTGCTTATAACTTCTGAACAAATGATCTTAGAGAGCGTAATAAATTTGCATATTAATCAGCATGTTGCATGCTATAAGAATATATCGATTTCACTAGTTGTTGGTTGAGAACCATATTGGCAAGCCGGCGAAAATTAATTTGAATTGCTTATAACTTCTGCACAAATAATCGTAGAAAGCGTAATAATTTTGCATATTAATCAGCATGTTGCATGCAACAAGAATATATCGATTTCACTAGTTGTTGTTTGAGAAATATATTGGCCTGCCCGCGATAATTAACTTGAACTGCTTATAACTTCTGAACAATTGATCGTAGAGACCACAATTAATAGCATTTTAATCAAACATGTTGTATGCTACAAGAATATGTCGGTTTCACTAGTTGTTTTTAGAAAACCTTTTTGGCCCGCCCCCAAAACTAACTTCAACTCCTGATAACTTCTGAACAATTGATCGTAGAAAGCGTAATAATTTTGCATATTACTCAGCATGTTGCATGCTACAAGAATATATCGATTTCATTTGTTGTTGGTTGAGAACCATATTGGCCCGCCCGCGAAAATCATCTTGAACTGCTTATAACTCCTGAACAATTGATCGTAGAGCACACAATTATTTGCATTTTAATGAAACATGTTGAATGCTACAAGAATATGTCGGTTTCACTAGTTGTTTTTAGAAAACCATATTGGCCCGTCCGAAAGTATTAACTTGAACTGTTTATAACTTCTGAAAAAATGATCCTAGAGAGCGTAATAAATTTGCATATTAATCATCATGTTGCATGCTACAAGAATATATCGATTTCACTAGTTTTTGGTTGGGAACCATATTGGCCCGCCCGCGAAAGTCAACTTGAACTGCTTATAACTTCTGAACAATTGATCGTAGAGAACACAATTATTTGCATTTTAATGAAACATGTTGAATGCTACAAGAATATGTCGGTTTCACTAGTTGCTATCTGAGAACAATATTGGCCCGTCCGCGAGTATTAACTTGAACTGCTTACAACTTCTGAACAAATGATCGTAGAGAGCGTAAAAAATTTGCATATTAATAAGCATGTTGCATGCTACAAAAATATATGGGTTTCACTAGTTGCTATCTGAGAACAATATTGGCCCGCCCGCAAAAATCAAGTTGAACTGCTTATAACTTCTGAACAATTCATCGTAGAGATCACAATTATTTGCATTTTAATCTAACATGTTGTATGCTACAAGAATATGTCAGTTTCACTAGTTATTGTTTGAGAACCATATTGGCCCGCCGGCGAGTATTAAATTGAACTGCTTAAAAGTTCTGAACAAATGTTCGTAGAAAGCTCGATTGTTTTGCATATTAATAAACATGTAGCTAGCTTCAAGAATATATAGATTTCACTAGTTATTGTTTGAGAACCATGTTGGCCCAACCGCGAAAACTAATTCAACTGCTTACAATTTCTGAACAAATGATCGTAGAGAACACAATTATTTGCATTTTAATGAAACATGTTGTATGCTACAAGAATATGTCGGTTTTAATATTTGTTTTTTTAGAACCATATTGACCCGCCCGCGAGTATTGACTTTCTCTGCTTATAACGTCTGAACAAATGATCGTAGTGAGCGTAATATTTTTGCATATTAATCAGCATGTTGCATGCTACAAGAATATATCGATTTCACTAGTTGTTGGTTGAGAACCATATTGGCCCGCCCTCGAAAATTAACTTGAACTGCTTATAACTTCTGTACAATTGATCGTAGAGAACACAATTATTTGCATTTGAATGAAACATGTTGAATGCTACAAGAATATGTCGGTTTCACTAGTTGTTTTTAGAAAACCATTTTGGACCGCCCGCCAAAACTAACTTCAACTCCTGATAACTTCTGAACAATTGATCGTAGAAAGCGTAATAATTTTGCATATTACTCAGCATGTTGCATGCTACAAGAATATATCGATTTCATTTGTTGTTGGTTGAGAACCATATTGGCCCGCCCGCGAAAATCAACTTGAACTGCTTATAACTCCTGAACAATTGATCGTAGAGCACACAATTATTTGCATTTTAATGAAACATGTTGAATGCTACAAGAATATGTCGGTTTCACTAGTTGTTTTTAGAAAACCATATTGGCCCGTCCGAGAGTATTAACTTGAACTGTTTTAACTTCTGAACAAATGATCCTAAAGAGCGTAATAAATTTGCATATTAATCAGCATGTTGCATGCTACAAGAATATATCGATTTCACTAGTTGTTGGTTGAAAAACATATTGGCTCGCCCACGAAAATCAAGTTGAACTGCTTATAACTCCTCAACAATTGATCGTAGAGAACACAATTATTTGCATTTTAATGAAACATGTTGAATGCTACAAGAATATGTCGGTTTCACTAGTTGTTATTTGAGAACAATATTGGCCCGTCCGCGAGTATTAACTTGAACTGCTTACAACTTCTGAACAAATGATCGTAGAGAGCGTAAAAAATTTGCATATTAATCAGCATGTTGCATGCTACAAGAATATATCGATTTCACTAGTTGTTGGTTGAGAACCATTTGGCCCACCCGCGAAAACTAATTCAACTGCTTATAACTTCTGAACAATTGATCGTAGAGAACACAATTATTAGCATTTCAATTAAACATGTTGTATGCTACAAGAATATGTCGGTTTCACTAGTTATTTTTTGAGAACCATTTTGGCCCGCCCGCCAAAACTAACTTCAACTCCTTTTAACTTCTGAACAAATGTTCGTATAGAGCGTAAAAATTTTGTTTATTAATCAGCATGTTGCATGCTACAAGAATATATCGATTTCATTAGTTTTTGGTTGAGAACCATATTGGCCCGCCAACGAAAATCAACTTGAACTTCTTATAACTCCTGAACAATTGATTGTAGAGATCACAATTAATAGCATTTTAATCAAACATGTTGTATGCAACAAGAATATGTCGGTTTCACTAGTTGTTTTAAGAAACCCATATTGGCCCACCCGCGAATATTAACTTGAACTGTTTATAACTTCTGAACAAATGATCCTAGAGAACGTAATAAATTTGCATATTAATCAGCATGTTGCATGCTACAAGAATATATCGATTTCACTAGTTTTTGGTTGAGAACCATATTGGCCCGCCCGCGAGTATTAACTTGAACTGTTTATAACTTCTGAACAATTGATCGTAGGGATCACAATTATCTGCATTTTAATCTAACATGTTGTATGCTACAAGAATATGTCAGTTTCACTAGTTATTGTTTGAGAACCATATTGGCCCGCAGGCGAGTATTAAATTGAACTTCTCAAAAGTTCTGAACAAATGATCGTAGAAAGCTCGATTGTTTTGCATATTAATAAACATGTAGCTAGCTACAAGAATATATAGATTTCACTAGTTATTGTTTGAGTACCATGTTGGCCCACCCGCGAAAACTAATTCAACTGCTTACAATTTCTGAACAAATGATCGTAGAGAACACAATTATTTGCATTTTAATGAAACATGTTGTATGCTACAAGAATATGTCGGTTTTACTATTTGTTTTTTTAGAACCATATTGGCCCGCCCGCGAGTATTGACTTTTTCTGCTTAAAACGTCTGAACAAATGATCGTAGTGAGCTTAATAGTTTTGCATATTAATCAGCATTTTGCATGCTACAAGAATTTATCGATTTCACTAGTTGTTGGTTGAGAACCATATTGGCCCGCCTTCGAAAATTAACTTGAACTGCTTATAACTTCTGAACAATTGATCGTAGAGAACACAATTATTTGCATTTCAATCAAACATGTTGTATGCTACAAGTATATGTCGGTTTCACTTGTTATTGTTTGAGAACCATTTTGGCCCGCCCGCCAAAACTAACTTCAACTCCTTATAACTTCTGAACAAATGATCGTAGAGAGCGTAATAATTTTGCTTATTAATCAGCATGTTGCATGCTACAAGAATATATCGATTTCATTAGTTGTTGGTTGAGAACCAAATTGGCCCGCCCGCGAAAATTAACTTGAACTGATAATAACTTCTGAACAATTGATCGTAACGAACACAATTATTTGCATTTTAATGAAACATGTTGAATGCTTCAAGAATATGTCGGTTTCACTAGTTGTTGTTTGAGAACCATATTGGCCCGCCCGCCAAACTAATTTCAACTTCTTATAACTTCTGAACAAATGATCGTAGAGAGCGTAATAAAGTTGCATATTAATCAGCATGTTGCATGCTACAAGAATATATCGATTTCACTAGTTGTTGGTTGAGAACCATATTGGCCCGCCCGCGAAAATTAATTTGAACTGCTTATAACTTCTGAACACATAATCGTAGAAAGCGCAATAATTTTGCATATTAATCAGCATGTTGCATGCTACAAGAATATATCGATTTCACTAGTTGTTGTTTGAGAAATATATTGGCCTGCCCGCGAAAATTAACTTGAACTGCTTATAACTTCTGAACAATTGATCGTAGAGCACACAATTATTTGCATTTCAATCAAACATGTTGTATGCTACAAGAATATGTCGGTTTTAATATTTGTTTTTTTAGAACCATATTGACCCGCCCGCGAGTATTGACTTTCTCTGCTTATAACGTCTGAACAAATGATCGTAGTGAGCGTAATGTTTTTGCATATTAATCAGCATGTTGCATGCTACAAGAATATATCGATTTCACTAGTTGTTGGTTGAGAACCATATTGGCCCGCCCTCGAAAATTAACTTGAACTGCTTATAACTTCTGTACAATTGATCGTAGAGAACACAATTATTTGCATTTGAATGAAACATGTTGAATGCTACAAGAATATGTCGGTTTCACTAGTTGTTTTTAGAAAACCATTTTGGCCCGCCCGCCAAAACTAACTTCAACTCCTGATAACTTCTGAACAATTGATTGTAGAAAGCGTAATAATTTTGCATATTACTCAGCATGTTGCATGCTACAAGAATATATCGATTTCATTTGTTGTTGGTTGAGAACCATATTGGCCCGCCCGCGAAAATCAACTTGAACTGCTTATAACTCCTGAACAATTGATCGTAGAGCACACAATTATTTGCATTTTAATGAAACATGTTGAATGCTACAAGAATATGTCGGTTTCACTAGTTGTTTTCAGAAAACCATATTGGCCCGTCCGAGAGTATTAACTTGAACTGTTTTAACTTCTGAACAAATGATCCTAGAGAGCGTAATAAATTTGCATATTAATCAGCATGTTGCATGCTACAAGAATATATCGATTTCACTAGATGTTGGTTGAAAAACATATTGGCTCGCCCACGAAAATCAAGTTGAACTGCTTATAACTCCTGAACAATTGATCGTAGAGAACACAATTATTTGCATTTTAATGAAACATGTTGAATGCTACAAGAATATGTCGGTTTCACTAGTTGTTATTTGAGAACAATATTGGCCCGTCCGCGAGTATTAACTTGAACTGCTTACAACTTCTGAACAAATGATCGTAGAGAGCGTAAAAAATTTGCATATTAATCAGCATGTTGCATGCTACAAGAATATATCGATTTCACTAGTTGTTGGTTGAGAACCATTTGGCCCACCCGCGAAAACTAATTCAACTGCTTATAACTTCTGAACAATTGATCGTAGAGAAAACAATTATTAGCATTTCAATTAAACATGTTGTATGCTACAAGAATATGTCGGTTTCACTAGTTATTTTTTGAGAACCATTTTGGCCCGCCCGCCAAAACTAACTTCAACTCCTTTTAACTTCTGAACAAATGTTCGTATAGAGCGTAATAATTTTGTTTATTAATCAGCATGTTGCATGCTACAAGAATATATCGATTTCATTAGTTTTTGGTTGAGAACCATATTGGCCCGCCAACGAAAATCAACTTGAACTTCTTATAACTCCTGAACAATTGATTGTAGAGATCACAATTAATAGCATTTTAATCAAACATGTTGTATGCAACAAGAATATGTCGGTTTCACTAGTTGTTTTAAGAAACCCATATTGGCCCACCCGCGAATATTAACTTGAACTGTTTATAACTTCTGAACAAATGATCCTAGAGAGCGTAATATATTTGCATATTAATCAGCATGTTGCATGCTACAAGAATATATCGATTTCACTAGTTTTTGGTTGAGAACCATATTGGCCCGCCCGCGAGTATTAACTTGAACTGTTTATAACTTCTGAACAATTGATCGTAGGGATCACAATTATCTGCATTTTAATCTAACATGTTGTATGCTACAAGAATATGTCAGTTTCACTAGTTATTGTTTGAGAACCATATTGGCCCGCAGGCGAGTATTAAATTGAACTTCTCAAAAGTTCTGAACAAATGATCGTAGAAAGCTCGATTGTTTTGCATATTAATAGACATGTAGCTAGCTACAAGAATATATAGATTTCACTAGTTATTGTTTGAGTACCATGTTGGCCCACCCGCGAAAACTAATTCAACTGCTTACAATTTCTGAGCAAATGATCGTAGAGAACACAATTATTTGCATTTTAATGAAACATGTTGTATGCTACAAGAATATGTCGGTTTTACTATTTGTTTTTTTAGAACCATATTGGCCCGCCCGCGAGTATTGACTTTTTCTGCTTAAAACGTCTGAACAAATGATCGTAGTGAGCTTAATAGTTTTGCATATTAATCAGCATTTTGCATGCTACAAGAATTTATCGATTTCACTAGTTGTTGGTTGAGAACCATATTGGCCCGCCTTCGAAAATTAACTTGAACTGCTTATAACTTCTGAACAATTGATCGTAGAGAACACAATTATTTGCATTTCAATCAAACATGTTGTATGCTACAAGAATTTGTCGGTTTCACTTGTTATTGTTTGAGAACCATTTTGGCCCGCCCGCCAAAACTAACTTCAACTCCTTATAACTTCTGAACAAATGATCGTAGAGAGCGTAATAATTTTGCTTATTAATCAGCATGTTGCAAGCTACAAAAATATATCGATTTCATTAGTTGTTGGTTGAGAACCAAATTGGCCCGCCCGCGAAAATTAACTTGAACTGATAATAACTTCTGAACAATTGATCGTACCGAACACAATTATTTGCATTTTAATGAAACATGTTGAATGCTTCAAGAATATGTCGGTTTCACTAGTTGTTGTTTGAGAACCATATTGGCCCGCCCGCCAAACTAATTTCAACTTCTTATAACTTCTGAACAAATGATCGTAGAGAGCGTAATAAAGTTGCATATTAATCAGCATGTTGCATGCTACAAGAATATATCGATTTCACTAGTTGTTGGTTGAGAACCATATTGGCCCGCCCGCGAAAATTAATTTGAACTGCTTATAACTTCTGAACACATAATCGTAGAAAGCGCAATAATTTTGCATATTAATCAGCATGTTGCATGCTACAAGAATATATCGATTTCACTAGTTGTTGTTTGAGAAATATATTGGCCTGCCCGCGAAAATTAACTTGAACTGCTTATAACTTCTGAACAATTGATCGTAGAGCACACAATTATTTGCATTTCAATCAAACATGTTGTATGCTACAAGAATATGTCGGTTTTAATATTTGTTTTTTTAGAACCATATTGACCCGCCCGCGAGTATTGACTTTCTCTGCTTATAACGTCTGAACAAATGATCGTAGTGAGCGTAATGTTTTTGCATATTAATCAGCATGTTGCATGCTACAAGAATATATCGATTTCACTAGTTGTTGGTTGAGAACCATATTGGCCCGCCCTCGAAAATTAACTTGAACTGCTTATAACTTCTGTACAATTGATCGTAGAGAACACAATTATTTGCATTTGAATGAAACATGTTGAATGCTACAAGAATATGTCGGTTTCACTAGTTGTTTTTAGAAAACCATTTTGGCCCGCCCGCCAAAACTAACTTCAACTCCTGATAACTTCTGAACAATTGATCGTAGAAAGCCTAATAATTTTGCATATTACTCAGCATGTTGCATGCTACAAGAATATATCGATTTCATTTGTTGTTGGTTGAGAACCATATTGGCCCGCCCGCGAAAATCAACTTGAACTGCTTATAACTCCTGAACAATTGATCGTAGAGCACACAATTATTTGCATTTTAATGAAACATGTTGAATGCTACAAGAATATGTCGGTTTCACTAGTTGTTTTTAGAAAACCATATTGGCCCGTCCGAGAGTATTAACTTGAACTGTTTTAACTTCTGAACAAATGATCCTAGAGAGCGTAATAAATTTGCATATTAATCAGCATGTTGCATGCTACAAGAATATATCGATTTCACTAGTTGTTGGTTGAAAAACATATTGGCTCGCCCACGAAAATCAAGTTGAACTGCTTATAACTCCTGAACAATTGATCGTAGAGAACACAATTATTGCATTTTAATGAAACATGTTGAATGCTACAAGAATATGTCGGTTTCACTAGTTGTTATTTGAGAACAATATTGGCCCGTCCGCGAGTATTAACTTGAACTGCTTACAACTTCTGAACAAATGATCGTAGAGAGCGTAAAAAATTTGCATATTAATCAGCATGTTGCATGCTACAAGAATATATCGATTTCACTAGTTGTTGGTTGAGAACCATTTGGCCCACCCGCGAAAACTATTTCAACTGCTTATAACTTCTGAACAATTGATCGTAGAGAACACAATTATTAGCATTTCAATTAAACATGTTGTATGCTACAAGAATATGTCGGTTTCACTAGTTATTTTTTGAGAACCATTTTGGCCCGCCCGCCAAAACTAACTTCAACTCCTTTTAACTTCTGAACAAATGTTCGTATAGAGCGTAATAATTTTGTTTATTAATCAGCATGTTGCATGCTACAAGAATATATCGATTTCATTAGTTTTTTGTTGAGAACCATATTGGCCCGCCAACGAAAATCAACTTGAACTTCTTATAACTCCTGAACAATTGATTGTAGAGATCACAATTAATAGCATTTTAATCAAACATGTTGAATGCTACAAGAATATGTCGGTTTCACTAGTTGTTTTTAGAAAACCATATTGGCCCGCCCGCGAGTATTAAATTGAACTGTTTATAACTTCGGAACAAATGATCCTAGAGAGCGTAATAAATTTTCATATAAATCAGCATGTTTCATGCTACAAGAATATGTCGGTTTCACTAGTTGCTTTTAGAAAACCATATTGGCCCGACGGCGAACATCAACTTGAACTGCTTATAACTTCTGAACAATTGATCGTAGAGAACACAATTATTTGCATTTTAATGAAACATGTTGAATGCTACAAGAATATGTCGGTTTCACTAGTTGTTTTAAGAAACCCATATTGGCCCACCCGCGAATATTAACTTGAACTGTTTATAACTTCTGAACAAATGATCCTAGAGAGCGTAATAAATTTGCATATTAATCAGCATGTTGCATGCTACAAGAATATATCGATTTCACTAGTTTTTGGTTGAGAACCATATTGGCCCGCCCGCGAGTATTAACTTGAACTCTTTATAACTTCTGAACAATTGATCGTAGGGATCACAATTATCTGCATTTTAATCTAACATGTTGTATGCTACAAGAATATGTCAGTTTCACTAGTTATTGTTTGAGAACCATATTGGCCCGCAGGCGAGTATTAAATTGAACTTCTCAAAAGTTCTGAACAAATGATCGTAGAAAGCTCGATTGTTTTGCATATTAATAAACATGTAGCTAGCTACAAGAATATATAGATTTCACTAGTTATTGCTTGAGTACCATGTTGGCCCACCCGCGAAAACTAATTCAACTGCTTACAATTTCTGAAAAAATGATCGTAGAGAACACAATTATTTGCATTTTAATGAAACAAGTTGTATGCTACAAGAATATGTCGGTTTTACTATTTGTTTTTTTAGAACCATATTGGCCCGCCCGCGATTATTGACTTTTTCTGCTTAAAACGTCTGAACAAATGATCGTAGTGAGCTTAATAGTTTTGCATATTAATCAGCATTTTGCATGCTACAAGAATTTATCGATTTCACTAGTTGTTGGTTGAGAACCATATTGGCCCGCCTTCGAAAATTAACTTGAACTGCTTATAACTTCTGAACAATTGATCGTAGAGAACACGATTATTTGCATTTCAATCAAACATGTTGTATGTTACAAGAATATGTCGGTTTCACTTGTTATTGTTTGAGAACCATTTTGGCCCGCCCGCCAAAACTAACTTCAACTCCTTATAACTTCTGAACAAATGATCGTAGAGAGCGTAATAATTTTGCTTATTAATCAGCATGTTGCAAGCTACAAGAATATATCGATTTCATTAGTTGTTGGTTGAGAACCAAATTGGCCCGCCCGCGTAAATTAACTTGAACTGATAATAACTTCTGAACAATTGATCGTACCGAACACAATTATTTGCATTTTAATGAAACATGTTGAATGCTTCAAGAATATGTCGGTTTCACTAGTTGTTGTTTGAGAACCATATTGGCCCGCCCGCCAAACTAATTTCAACTTCTTATAACTTCTGAACAAATGATCGTAGAGAGCGTAATAAAGTTGCATATTAATCAGCATGTTGCATGCTACAAGAATATATCGATTTCACTAGTTGTTGGTTGAGAACCATATTGGCCCGCCCGCGAAAATTAATTTGAACTGCTTATAACTTCTGAACACATAATCGTAGAAAGCGCAATAATTTTGCATATTAATCAGCATGTTGCATGCTACAAGAATATATCGATTTCACTAGTTGTTGTTTGAGAAATATATTGGCCTGCCCGCGAAAATTAACTTGAACTGCTTATAACTTCTGAACAATTGATCGTAGAGCACACAATTATTTGCATTTCAATCAAACATGTTGTATGCTACAAGAATATGTCGGTTTTAATATTTGTTTTTTTAGAACCATATTGACCCGCCCGCGAGTATTGACTTTCTCTGCTTATAACGTCTGAACAAATGATCGTAGTGAGCGTAATGTTTTTGCATATTAATCAGCATGTTGCATGCTACAAGAATATATCGATTTCACTAGTTGTTGGTTGAGAACCATATTGGCCCGCCCTCGAAAATTAACTTGAACTGCTTATAACTTCTGTACAATTGATCGTAGAGAACACAATTATTTGCATTTGAATGAAACATGTTGAATGCTACAAGAATATGTCGGTTTCACTAGTTGTTTTTAGAAAACCATTTTGGCCCGCCCGCCAAAACTAACTTCAACTCCTGATAACTTCTGAACAATTGATCGTAGAAAGCCTAATAATTTTGCATATTACTCAGCATGTTGCATGCTACAAGAATATATCGATTTCATTTGTTGTTGGTTGAGAACCATATTGGCCCGCCCGCGAAAATCAACTTGAACTGCTTATAACTCCTGAACAATTGATCGTAGAGCACACAATTATTTGCATTTTAATGAAACATGTTGAATGCTACAAGAATATGTCGGTTTCACTAGTTGTTTTTAGAAAACCATATTGGCCCGTCCGAGAGTATTAACTTGAACTGTTTTAACTTCTGAACAAATGATCCTAGAGAGCGTAATAAATTTGCATATTAATCAGCATGTTGCATGCTACAAGAATATATCGATTTCACTAGTTGTTGGTTGAAAAACATATTGGCTCGCCCACGAAAATCAAGTTGAACTGCTTATAACTCCTGAACAATTGATCGTAGAGAACACAATTATTTGCATTTTAATGAAACATGTTGAATGCTACAAGAATATGTCGGTTTCACTAGTTGTTATTTGAGAACAATATTGGCCCGTCCGCGAGTATTAACTTGAACTGCTTACAACTTCTGAACAAATGATCGTAGAGAGCGTAAAAAATTTGCATATTAATCAGCATGTTGCATGCTACAAGAATATATCGATTTCACTAGTTGTTGGTTGAGAACCATTTGGCCCACCCGCGAAAACTAATTCAACTGCTTATAACTTCTGAACAATTGATCGTAGAGAACACAATTATTAGCATTTCAATTAAACATGTTGTATGCTACAAGAATATGTCGGTTTCACTAGTTATTTTTTGAGAACCATTTTGGCCCGCCCGCCAAAACTAACTTCAACTCCTTTTAACTTCTGAACAAATGTTCGTATAGAGCGTAATAATTTTGTTTATTAATCAGCATGTTGCATGCTACAAGAATATATCGATTTCATTAGTTTTTGGTTGAGAACCATATTGGCCCGCCAACGAAAATCAACTTGAACTTCTTATAACTCCTGAACAATTGATTGTAGAGATCACAATTAATAGCATTTTAATCAAACATGTTGTATGCAACAAGAATATGTCGGTTTCACTAGTTGTTTTAAGAAACCCATATTGGCCCACCCGCGAATATTAACTTGAACTGTTTATAACTTCTGAACAAATGATCCTAGAGAGCGTAATAAATTTGCATATTAATCAGCATGTTGCATGCTACAAGAATATATCGATTTCACTAGTTTTTGGTTGAGAACCATATTGGCCCGCCCGCGAGTATTAACTTGAACTCTTTATAACTTCTGAACAATTGATCGTAGGGATCACAATTATCTGCATTTTAATCTAACATGTTGTATGCTACAAGAATATGTCAGTTTCACTAGTTATTGTTTGAGAACCATATTGGCCCGCAGGCGAGTATTAAATTGAACTTCTCAAAAGTTCTGAACAAATGATCGTAGAAAGCTCGATTGTTTTGCATATTAATAAACATGTAGCTAGCTAAAAGAATATATAGATTTCACTAGTTATTGCTTGAGTACCATGTTGGCCCACCCGCGAAAACTAACTTCAACTCCTTTTAACTTCTGAACAAATGTTCGTATAGAGCGTAATAATTTTGTTTATTAATCAGCATGTTGCATGCTACAAGAATATATCGATTTCATTAGTTTTTGGTTGAGAACCATATTGGCCCGCCCGCCAAACTAATTTCAACTTCTTATAACTTCTGAACAAATGATCGTAGAGAGCGTAATAAAGTTGCATATTAATCAGCATGTTGCATGCTACAAGAATATATCGATTTCACTAGTTGTTGGTTGAGAACCATATTGGCCCGCCCGCGAAAATTAATTTGAACTGCTTATAACTTCTGAACAAATAATCGTAGAAAGCGCAATAATTTTGCATATTAATCAGCATGTTGCATGCTACAAGAATATATCGATTTCACTAGTTGTTGTTTGAGAAATATATTGGCCTGCCCGCGAAAATTAACTTGAACTGCTTATAACTTCTGAACAATTGATCGTAGAGCACACAATTATTTGCATTTCAATCAAACATGTTGTATGCTACAAGAATATGTCGGTTTCACTAGTTATTGTTTGAGAACCATTTTGGCCCGCCCGCCAAAACTAATTTCAACTTCTTATAACTTCTGAACAAATGATCGTAGAGAGCGTAATAATTTTGCATATTAATCAGCATGTTGCATGCTACAAGAATATATCGATTTCACTAGATGTTGGTTGAGAACCATATTGGCCCGCCCGCGAAAATCAACTTGAACTGCTTATAACTCCTGGACAATTGATCGTAGAGACCACAATTAATAGCATTTTAATCAAACATGTTGTATGCAACAAGAATATGTCGGTTTCACTAGTTGTTTTTAGAAAACCATATTGGCCCACCCGCGAGTATTAACATGAACTGTTTATAACTTCTGAACAAATGATCCTAGAGAGCGTAATAAATTTGCATATTAATCAGCATGTTGCATGCTACAAGAATATATCGATTTCACTAGTTGTTGGTTGAGAACCATATTGGCCCGCCCCTGAAAATCAACTTGAACTGCTTATAACTCCTGAAAAATTGATCGTAGAGAACACAATTATTTGCATTTTAATGAAACATGTTGAATGCTACAAGAATATGTCGGTTTCACTAGTTGTTTTTAGAAAACCATATTGGCTCGCTCGCAATTATTAACTTGAACTGTTTATAACTTCGGAACAAATGATCCTAGAGAGCGTAATAAATTTGCATATAAATCAGCATGTTTTATGCTACAAGAATATGTCGGTTTCACTAGTAGTTTTTAGAAAACCATATTGGCCCGACGGCGAAAATCAACTTGAACTGCTTATAACTTCCGAACAATTGATCGTAGAGAACACAATTATTTGCATTTTAATGAAACATGTTGAATGCTACAAGAATATGTCGGTTTCACTAGTTGTTTTTAGAAAACCATTTTGGCGTGCCTGCCAAAACTAACTTCAACTCCTGATAACTTCTGAACAATTGATCGTAGAAAGCGTAATAATTTTTCATATTAATCAGCATGTTGCATGCTACAAGAATATATCGATTTCACTAGTTGTTGGTTGAGAACCATTTGGCCCACCCGCGAAAACTAATTCAACTGCTTATAACTTCTGAACAATTGATCGTAGAGAACACAATTATTTGCATTTTAATGAAACATGTTGAATGCTTCAAGAATATGTCGGTTTCACTAGTTGTTGTTTGAGAACCATATTGGCCCGCCCGCCAAACTAATTTCAACTTCTTATAACTTCTGAACAAATGATCGTAGAGAGCGTAATAAAGTTGCATATTAATCAGCATGTTGCATGCTACAAGAATATATCGATTTCACTAGTTGTTGGTTGAGAACCATATTGGCCCGCCCGCGAAAATTAATTTGAACTGCTTATAACTTCTGAACACATAATCGTAGAAAGCGCAATAATTTTGCATATTAATCAGCATGTTGCATGCTACAAGAATATATCGATTTCACTAGTTGTTGTTTGAGAAATATATTGGCCTGCCCGCGAAAATTAACTTGAACTGCTTATAACTTCTGAACAATTGATCGTAGAGCACACAATTATTTGCATTTCAATCAAACATGTTGTATGCTACAAGAATATGTCGGTTTTAATATTTGTTTTTTTAGAACCATATTGACCCGCCCGCGAGTATTGACTTTCTCTGCTTATAACGTCTGAACAAATGATCGTAGTGAGCGTAATGTTTTTGCATATTAATCAGCATGTTGCATGCTACAAGAATATATCGATTTCACTAGTTGTTGGTTGAGAACCATATTGGCCCGCCCTCGAAAATTAACTTGAACTGCTTATAACTTCTGTACAATTGATCGTAGAGAACACAATTATTTGCATTTGAATGAAACATGTTGAATGCTACAAGAATATGTCGGTTTCACTAGTTGTTTTTAGAAAACCATTTTGGCCCGCCCGCCAAAACTAACTTCAACTCCTGATAACTTCTGAACAATTGATCGTAGAAAGCCTAATAATTTTGCATATTACTCAGCATGTTGCATGCTACAAGAATATATCGATTTCATTTGTTGTTGGTTGAGAACCATATTGGCCCGCCCGCGAAAATCAACTTGAACTGCTTATAACTCCTGAACAATTGATCGTAGAGCACACAATTATTTGCATTTTAATGAAACATGTTGAATGCTACAAGAATATGTCGGTTTCACTAGTTGTTTTTAGAAAACCATATTGGCCCGTCCGAGAGTATTAACTTGAACTGTTTTAACTTCTGAACAAATGATCCTAGAGAGCGTAATAAATTTGCATATTAATCAGCATGTTGCATGCTACAAGAATATATCGATTTCACTAGTTGTTGGTTGAAAAACATATTGGCTCGCCCACGAAAATCAAGTTGAACTGCTTATAACTCCTGAACAATTGATCGTAGAGAACACAATTATTTGCATTTTAATGAAACATGTTGAATGCTACAAGAATATGTCGGTTTCACTAGTTGTTATTTGAGAACAATATTGGCCCGTCCGCGAGTATTAACTTGAACTGCTTACAACTTCTGAACAAATGATCGTAGAGAGCGTAAAAAATTTGCATATTAATCAGCATGTTGCATGCTACAAGAATATATCGATTTCACTAGTTGTTGGTTGAGAACCATTTGGCCCACCCGCGAAAACTAATTCAACTGCTTATAACTTCTGAACAATTGATCGTAGAGAACACAATTATTAGCATTTCAATTAAACATGTTGTATGCTACAAGAATATGTCGGTTTCACTAGTTATTTTTTGAGAACCATTTTGGCCCGCCCGCCAAAACTAACTTCAACTCCTTTTAACTTCTGAACAAATGTTCGTATAGAGCGTAATAATTTTGTTTATTAATCAGCATGTTGCATGCTACAAGAATATATCGATTTCATTAGTTTTTGGTTGAGAACCATATTGGCCCGCCAACGAAAATCAACTTGAACTTCTTATAACTCCTGAACAATTGATTGTAGAGATCACAATTAATAGCATTTTAATCAAACATGTTGTATGCAACAAGAATATGTCGGTTTCACTAGTTGTTTTAAGAAACCCATATTGGCCCACCCGCGAATATTAACTTGAACTGTTTATAACTTCTGAACAAATGATCCTAGAGAGCGTAATAAATTTGCATATTAATCAGCATGTTGCATGCTACAAGAATATATCGATTTCACTAGTTTTTGGTTGAGAACCATATTGGCCCGCCCGCGAGTATTAACTTGAACTCTTTATAACTTCTGAACAATTGATCGTAGGGATCACAATTATCTGCATTTTAATCTAACATGTTGTATGCTACAAGAATATGTCAGTTTCACTAGTTATTGTTTGAGAACCATATTGGCCCGCAGGCGAGTATTAAATTGAACTTCTCAAAAGTTCTGAACAAATGATCGTAGAAAGCTCGATTGTTTTGCATATTAATAAACATGTAGCTAGCTAAAAGAATATATAGATTTCACTAGTTATTGCTTGAGTACCATGTTGGCCCACCCGCGAAAACTAACTTCAACTCCTTTTAACTTCTGAACAAATGTTCGTATAGAGCGTAATAATTTTGTTTATTAATCAGCATGTTGCATGCTACAAGAATATATCGATTTCATTAGTTTTTGGTTGAGAACCATATTGGCCCGCCCGCCAAACTAATTTCAACTTCTTATAACTTCTGAACAAATGATCGTAGAGAGCGTAATAAAGTTGCATATTAATCAGCATGTTGCATGCTACAAGAATATATCGATTTCACTAGTTGTTGGTTGAGAACCATATTGGCCCGCCCGCGAAAATTAATTTGAACTGCTTATAACTTCTGAACAAATAATCGTAGAAAGCGCAATAATTTTGCATATTAATCAGCATGTTGCATGCTACAAGAATATATCGATTTCACTAGTTGTTGTTTGAGAAATATATTGGCCTGCCCGCGAAAATTAACTTGAACTGCTTATAACTTCTGAACAATTGATCGTAGAGCACACAATTATTTGCATTTCAATCAAACATGTTGTATGCTACAAGAATATGTCGGTTTCACTAGTTATTGTTTGAGAACCATTTTGGCCCGCCCGCCAAAACTAATTTCAACTTCTTATAACTTCTGAACAAATGATCGTAGAGAGCGTAATAATTTTGCATATTAATCAGCATGTTGCATGCTACAAGAATATATCGATTTCACTAGATGTTGGTTGAGAACCATATTGGCCCGCCCGCGAAAATCAACTTGAACTGCTTATAACTCCTGGACAATTGATCGTAGAGACCACAATTAATAGCATTTTAATCAAACATGTTGTATGCAACAAGAATATGTCGGTTTCACTAGTTGTTTTTAGAAAACCATATTGGCCCACCCGCGAGTATTAACATGAACTGTTTATAACTTCTGAACAAATGATCCTAGAGAGCGTAATAAATTTGCATATTAATCAGCATGTTGCATGCTACAAGAATATATCGATTTCACTAGTTGTTGGTTGAGAACCATATTGGCCCGCCCCTGAAAATCAACTTGAACTGCTTATAACTCCTGAAAAATTGATCGTAGAGAACACAATTATTTGCATTTTAATGAAACATGTTGAATGCTACAAGAATATGTCGGTTTCACTAGTTGTTTTTAGAAAACCATATTGGCTCGCTCGCAATTATTAACTTGAACTGTTTATAACTTCGGAACAAATGATCCTAGAGAGCGTAATAAATTTGCATATAAATCAGCATGTTTTATGCTACAAGAATATGTCGGTTTCACTAGTAGTTTTTAGAAAACCATATTGGCCCGACGGCGAAAATCAACTTGAACTGCTTATAACTTCCGAACAATTGATCGTAGAGAACACAATTATTTGCATTTTAATGAAACATGTTGAATGCTACAAGAATATGTCGGTTTCACTAGTTGTTTTTAGAAAACCATTTTGGCGTGCCTGCCAAAACTAACTTCAACTCCTGATAACTTCTGAACAATTGATCGTAGAAAGCGTAATAATTTTTCATATTAATCAGCATGTTGCATGCTACAAGAATATATCGATTTCACTAGTTGTTGGTTGAGAACCATTTGGCCCACCCGCGAAAACTAATTCAACTGCTTATAACTTCTGAACAATTGATCGTAGAGAACACAATTATTTGCATTTCAATTAAACATGTTGTATGCTACAAGAATATGCCGGTCTCACTAGTTATTTTTTGAGAACCATTTTGGCCCGCCCGCCAAAACTAACTTCAACTCCTTTTAACTTCTGAACAAATGTTCGTATAGAGCGTAATAATTTTGTTTATTAATCAGCATGTTGCATGCTACAAGAATATATCGATTTCATTAGTTTTTGGTTGAGAACCATATTGGCCCGCCAACGAAAATCAACTTGAACTTCTTATAACTCCTGAACAATTGATTGTAGAGACCACAATTAATAGCATTTTAATCAAACATGTTGTATGCAACAAGAATATGTCAGTTTCACTAGTTGTTTTAAGAAACCCATATTGGCCCACCCGCGAATATTAACTTGAACTGTTTATAACATCTGAACAAATGATCCTAGAGAGCGTAAAAAATTTGCATATTAATCAGCATGTTGCATGCTACAAGAATATATCGATTTCATTAGTTGTTGGTTGAAAAACATATTGGCCCGCCCGCGAAAATCAAGTTGAACTGCTTATAACTTCTGAACAATTGATCGTAGAGATCACAATTATTTGCATTTTAATCTAACATGTTGTATGCTACAAGAATATGTCAGTTTCACTAGTTATTGTTTGAGAACCATATTGGCCCGCCGGCGAGTATTAAATTGAACTGCTTAAAAGTTCTGAACAAATGATCGTAGAAAGCTCGATTGTTTTGCATATTAATAAACATGTAGCTAGCTGCAAGAATATATAGATTTCACTATTTATTGTTTGAGAACCATGTTGGCCCACCCGCGAAAACTAATTCAACTGCTTACAATTTCTGAACAAATGATCGTAGAGAACACAATTATTTGCATTTTAATGAAACATGTTGTATGCTACAAGAATATGTCGGTTTTACTATTTGTTTTTTTAGAACCATATTGGCCCGCCCGCGAGTATTGACTTTTTCTGCTTAAAACGTCTGAACAAATGATCGTAGTGAGCGTAATAGTCTTGCATATTAATCAGCATGTTGCATGCTACAAGAATTTATCGATTTCACTAGTTGTTGGTTGAGAACCATATTGGCCCGCCCTCGAAAATTAACTTGAACTGCTTATAACTTCTGAAAAATTGATCGTAGAGAACACAATTATTTGCATTTCAATCAAACATGTTGTATGCTACAAGAATATGTCGGTTTCACTAGTTATTGTTTGAGAACCATTTTGGCCCGCCCGCCAAAACTAACTTCAACTCCTTATAACTTCTGAACAAATGATCGTAGAGAGCGTAATAATTTTGCTTATTAATCAGCATGTTGCATGCTACAAAAATATATCTATTTCATTAGTTGTTGGTTGAGAACCATATTGGCCCTCCCGCGAAAATTAACTTGAACTGATAATAACTTCTGAACAATTGATCGTAGCGAACACAATTATTTGCATTTTAATGAAACATGTTGAATGCTTCAAGAATATGTCGGTTTCACTAGTTGTTGTTTGAGAACCATATTGGCCTGCCTGCGAAAATTAATTTGAACTGCTTATAACTTCTGAACAAATAATCGTAGAGAGCGTAATAATTTTGCATATTAATCAGCATGTTGCATGCTACAAGAATTTATCGATTTCACTAGTTGTTGTTTGAGAAATATATTGGCCTGCCCGCGAAAATTAACTTGAACTGCTTATAACTTCTGAACAATAATCGTAGAACACACAAATATTTGCATTTCAATTAAACATGTTGTATGCTACAAGAATATGTCGGTTTCACTAGTTATTGTTTGAGAACCATTTTGGCCCGCCCGCCAAAACTAATTTCAACTTCTTATTACTTCTGAACAAATGATCGTAGAGAGCGTAATAAAGTTGCATATTAATCAGCATGGTGCATGCTACAAGAATATATCGATTTCACTAGTTGTTGGTTGAGAACCATATTGGCCCGCCCGCGAAAATTAATTTGAACTGCTTATAACTTCTGAACAAATAATCGTAGAAAGCATAATAATTTTGCATATTAATCAGCATGTTGCATGCTACAAGAATTTATCGATTTCACTAGTTGTTGTTTGAGAAATATATTGGCCTGCCCGCGAAAATTAATTTGAATTGCTTACAACTTCTGAACAATAATCGTAGAACACACAAATATTTTCATTTCAATTAAACATGTTGTATGCTACAAGAATATGTCGGTTTCACTAGTTATTGTTTGAGAACCATTTTGGCCCGCCCGCCAAAACTAATTTCAACTTCTTATTACTTCTGAACAAATGATCGTAGAGAGCGTAATAATTTTGCATATTAATCAGCATGTTGCATGCTACAACAATATTTAGATTTCATTGGTTGTTGGTTGAGAACCATATTGGCCCGCCCGCGAAAATCAACTTGAACTGCTTATAACTCCTGAACAATTGATCGTAGAGACCACAATTAATAGCATTTTAATCAAACATGTTGTATGCAACAAGAATATGTCGGTTTCACTAGTTGTTTTTAGAAAACCATATTGGCCCACCTGCGAGTATTAACTTGAACTGTTTATAACTTCTGAACAAATGATCCTAGAGAGCGTAATAAATTTGCATATTAATCAGCATGTTGCATGCTACAAGAATATATCGATTTCACTAGTTGTTGGTTGAGAACCATATTGGCCCGCCCGCGGGTATTTACTTGAACTCTTTATGACTTCTGAAACAAATGATCCTAGAGAGCGTAATAAATTTGCATATTAATCATCATGTTGCATGCTACAAGAATATATCGATTTCACTAGTTGTTTTTAGAAAACCATATTGGCCCGCCCGCGGGTATTAACTTGAACTCTTTATGACTTCTGAACAAATGATTCTAGAGAGCGTAATAAATTTGCATATTAATCAGCATGTTGCATGCTACAAGAATATATCGATTTCACTAGTTCTTGGTTGAGAACCATATTGGCCCGCCCCTGAAAATCAACTTGAACTGCTTATAACTCCTGAAAAATTGATCGTAGAGAACACAATTATTTGCATTTTAATGAGACATGTTGAATGCTACAAGAATATGTTGGTTTCACTAGTTGTTTTTAGAAAACCATATTGGCTCGCTCGCGAGTATTAACTTGAACTGTTTATAACTTCGGAACAAATGATCCTAGAGAGCGTAATAAATTTGCATATTAATCAGCATGTTTCATGCTACAAGAATATGTCGGTTTCACTAGTTGTTTTCAGAAAACCATATTGGCCCGCCCGCCAAAACTAACTTCAACTCCTAATAACTTCTGAACAATTGATCGTAGAAAGCGTAATAATTTTGCATATTACTCAGCATTTTGCATTCTACAAAAATATATCGATTTCATTAGTTGTTGGTTGAGAACCATATTGGCCCGCCCGCGAAAATCAACTTGAACTGCTTATAACTCCTGAACAATTGATCGTAGAGCACACAATTATTTGCATTTTAGTGAAACATGTTGAATGCTACAGGAATATGTCGGTTTCACTAGTTGTTTTTAGAAAACCATATTGGCCCGTCCGAGAGTATTAACTTGAACTGTTTATAACTTCTGAACAAATGATCGTAGAGAGCGTTATACATTTGCATATTAATCAGCATGTTGCATGCTACAAGAATATATCGATTTCACTAGTTGTTGGTTGAAAAACATATTGGCTCGCCCGCGAAAATCAAGTTGAACTGCTTATAACTCCTGAACAATTGATCGTAGAGAACACAATTATTTGCATTTTAATGAAACATGTTGAATGCTGCAAGAATATGTCGGTTTCTCTAGTTGTTATTTGAGAACAATATTGGCCCGCCCGCGAGTATTAACGTGAACTGCTTACAACTTCTGAACAAATGATCGTAGAGAGCGTTATAATTTTGCATCTCAATCAGCATGTTGCATGCTACAAGAACATATCGATTTCACTAGTTGTTGGTTGAAAAACATATTGGCCCGCCCGCGAAAATCAAGTTGAACTGCTTATAACTTCTGAACAATTGATCGTAGAGAACACAATTATTTGCATTTCAATTAAACATGTTGTATGCTACAAGAATATGTCGGTTTCACTAGTTACTTTTTGAGAACCATTTTGGCCCGCCCGCCAAAACTAAATTCAACTCCTTATAACTTCTGAAAAAATGTTCGTATAGAGCGTAATAATTTTGCTTATTAATCAGCATGTTGCATGCTACAAGAATATATCGATTTCATTAGTTTTTTGTTGAGAACCATATTGGCCCGCCCGCGAAAATCAACTTGAACTTCTTATAACTCCTGAACAATTGATTGTAGAGACCACAATTAATAGCATTTTAATCAAACATGTTGTATGCTACAAGAATATGTCTGTTTCACTAGTTGTTTCAAGAAACTTTTATTGGTCCACCCGCGAATATTAAGCTGAACTGTTTATAACTTCTGAACAAATGATCCTAGAGAGCGTAATAAATTTGCATATTAATCAGCATGTTGCATGCTACAAGAATATATCGATTTCACTAGTTTTTGGTTGAGAACCATATTGGCCCGCTCGCGAAAGTCAACTTGAACTGCTTATAACTTCTGAACAATTGATCGTAGAGAACACAATTATTTGCATTTTAATGAAACATGTTGAATGGTACAAGAATATGTCGGTTTCACTAGTTGTTATTTTAGAACAATATTGGCCCGTCCGCGAGTATTAATTTGAACTGCTTACAACTTCTCAACAAATGATCGTAGAGAGCGTAAAAAATTTGCATATTAATCAGCATGTTGCATGCTACAAGAATATATCGATTTCACTAGTTGCTGGTTGAAAAACATATTGGCTCGCCCGCAAAAATCAAGTTGAACTGCTTATAACTTCTGAACAATTGATCGTAGAGATCACAATTATTTGCATTTTAATCTAACATGTTGTATGCTACAAGAATATGTCAGTTTCACTAGTTATTGTTTGAAAACCATATTGGCAAGCCCGCGAGTATTAAATTGAACTGCTTAAAAGTTCTGAACAAATGATCGTAGAAAGCTCGACTGTTTAGCATATTAATAAACATGTAGCTAGCTACAAGAATATATAGATTTCACTACTTATTGTTTGAGAACCATGTTGGCCCACCCGCGAAAACTAATTCAACTGCTTACAATTTCTGAACAAATGATCGTAGATAACACAATTATTTGCATTTTAATGAAACATGTTGTATGCTACAAGAATATGTCGGTTTTACTATTTGTTTTTTTAGAACCATATTGACCCGCCCGCGAGTATTGAATTTTTCTGCTTATAACGTCTGAACAAATGATCGTAGCGAGCGTAATATTTTTGCATATTAATCAGCATGTTGCATGCTACAAGAATATATCGATTTTACTAGTTGTTGGTTTAGAACCATATTGGCCCGCACTCGAAAATTAACTTGAACTGTTTATAACTTCTGAACAATTGATCGTAGAGAACACAATTATTTGCATTTCAATCAAACATGTTGTATGCTACAAGAATATGTCGGTTTCACTAGTTATTGTTTGAGAACCATTTTGGCCCGCCCGCCAAAACTAACTTCAACTCCTTATAACTTTTGAACAAATGATCGTAGAGAGAGTAATAATTTTGCTTATTAATCAGCATGTTGCATGCTACAAGAATATATCGATTTCATTAGTTGTTGGTTTAGAACCATATTGGCCCGCCCGCAAAAATTAACTTGAACTGATAATAACTTCTGAACAATTGATCGTAGCGAACACAATTATTTGCATTTTAATGAAACATGTTGAATGCTTCAAGAATATGTCGGTTTCACTATTTGTTGTTTGAGAACCATATTGGCCCGCCCGCGAGTATTAAATTGAACTGCTTATAACTTCTGAACAAATGATCTTAGAGAGCGTAATAAATTTGCATATTAATCAGCATGTTGCATGCTATAAGAATATATCGATTTCACTAGTTGTTGGTTGAGAACCATATTGGCCCGCCGGCGAAAATTAATTTGAACTGCTTATAACTTCTGCACAAATAATCGTAGAAAGCGTAATAATTTTGCATATTAATCAGCATGTTGCATGCTACAAGAACATATCGATTTCACTAGTTGTTGTTTGAAAAATATATTGGCCTGCCCGCGATAATTAACTTGAACTGCTTATAACTTCTGAACAATTGATCGTAGAGACCACAATTAATAGCATTTTAATCAAACATGTTGTATGCTACAAGAATATGTCGGTTTCACTAGTTGTTTTTAGAAAACCTTTTTGGCCCGCCCCCAAAACTAACTTCAACTCCTGATAACTTCTGAACAATTGATCGTAGAAAGCGTAATAATTTTGCATATTACTTAGCATGTTGCATGCTACAAGAATATATCGATTTCATTAGTTGTTGGTTGAGAACCATATTGGCCCGCCCGCGAAAATCATCTTGAACTGCTTATAACTCCTGAACAATTGATCGTAGAGCACACAATTATTTGCATTTTAATAAAACATGTTGAATGCTACAAGAATATGTCGGTTTCACTAGTTGTTTTTAGAAAACCATATTGGACCGTCCGAGAGTATTAACTTGAACTGTTTATAACTTCTGAAAAAATGATCCTAGAGAGCGTAATATATTTGCATATTAATCAGCATGTTGCATGCTACAAGAATATATCGATTTTACTAGTTTTTGGTTGGGAACCATATTGGCCCGCCCGCGAAAGTCAACTTGAACTGCTTATAACTTCTGAACAATTGATCGTAGAGAACACAATTATTTGCATTTTAATGAAACATGTTGAATGCTACAAGAATATGTCGGTTTCACTAGTTGCTATCTGTGAACAATATTTACCCGTCCGCGAGTATTAACTTGAACTGCTTACAACTTCTGAACAAATGATCTTAGAGAGCGTAATAAAGTTGCATTTTAATCAGCATGTTGCATGCTACAAGAATATATCGATTTCACTAGTTGTTGGTTGAGAACCATATTGGCCCTCCCGCGAAAATTAATTTGAACTGCTTATAACTTCTGAACAAATAATCGTAGAAAGCGTAATAATTTTGCATATTAATCAGCATGTTTCATGCTACAACAATATATCGATTTCACTAGTTGTTGTTTGAGAAATATATTGGCCTGCCCGTGAAAATTAACTTGAACTGCTTATAACTTCTGAACAATTGATCGTAGAGCACACAATTATTTGCATTTCAATCAAGCATGTTGTATGCTACAAGAATATGTCGGTTTCACTAGTTATTGTTTGAGAACCATTTTGGCCCGCCCGCCAAAACTAATTTCAACTTCTTATAACTTCTTAACAAATGATCGTAGAGAGCGTAATAATTTTGCATATTAATCAGCATGTTGCATGCTACAAGAATATATCGATTTCATTGGTTGTTGGTTGAGAACCATATTGGCCAGGACGCGAAAATCAACTTGAACTGCTTATAACTCCTGAACCATTGATCGTAGAGACCACAATTAATAGCATTTTAATCAAACATGTTGTATGCAACAAGAATATGTCGGTTTCACTAGTTGTTTTTAGAAAACCATATTGGCCCACCCGCAAGTATTAACTTGAACTGTTTATAACTTCTGAACAAATGATCCTAGAGAGCGTAATAAATTTGCATATTAATCAGCATGTTGCATGCTACAAGAATATATCGATTTCACTAGTTGTTGGTTGAGAACCATATTGGCCCGCCCGCGGGTATTAACTTGAACTCTTTATGACTTCTGAACAAATGATCCTAGAGAGCGTAAAAAATTTGCATATTAATCAGCATGTTGCATGCTACAAGAATATATCGATTTCACTAGTTGTTGGTTGAAAAACATATTGGCCCTCCCGCGAAAATCAATTTGAACTGCTTATAACGTCTGAACAATTGATCGTTGAGAACACAATTATTTGCATTTCAATCAAACATGTTGTATGCTACAAGAATATGTCGGTTTCACTAGTTATTGTTTGAGAACCATTTTGGCCCGCCCTCCAAAACTAACTTCAACTCCTTATAACTTCTGAACAAATGATCGTAGAGAGCGTAATAATTTTGCTTATTAATCAGCATGTTGCATGCTACAAGAATATATCGATTTCATTAGTTCTTGGTTGAGAACCATATTGGCCCGCCCGCGAAAATTAACTTGAACTGATAATAACTTCTGAATAATTGATCGTAGCGAAAAAAATTATTTTATTTTAATGAAACATGTTGAATGCTTCAAGAATATGTCGGTTTCACTAGTTGTTGTTTCAGAACCATATTGGCCCGCCCGCGAGTATTAAATTGAACTGCTTATAACTTCTGAACAAATGATCTTAGAGAGCGTAATAAAGTTGCATTTTAATCAGCATGTTGCATGCTACAAGAATATATCGATTTCACTAGTTGTTGGTTGAGAACCATATTGGCCCTCCCGCGAAAATTAATTTGAACTGCTTATAACTTCTGAACAAATAATCGTAGAAAGCGTAATAATTTTGCATATTAATCAGCATGTTTCATGCTACAACAATATATCGATTTCACTAGTTGTTGTTTGAGAAATATATTGGCCTGCCCGCGAAAATTAACTTGAACTGCTTATAACTTCTGAACAATTGATCGTAGAGCACACAATTATTTGCATTTCAATCAAGCATGTTGTATGCTACAAGAATATGTCGGTTTCACTAGTTATTGTTTGAGAACCATTTTGGCCCGCCCGCCAAAACTAATTTCAACTTCTTATAACTTCTTAACAAATGATCGTAGAGAGCGTAATAATTTTGCATATTAATCAGCATGTTGCATGCTACAAGAATATATCGATTTCATTGGTTGTTGGTTGAGAACCATATTGGCCCGCCCGCGAAATACAACTTGAACTGCTTATAACTCCTGAACAATTGATCGTAGAGACCACAATTAATAGCATTTTATTCAAACATGTTGTATGCAACAAGAATATGTCGGTTTCACTAGTTGTTTTTAGAAAACCATATTGGCCCGCCCGCGAGTATTAACTTGAACTGTTTATAACTTCTGAACAAATGATCCTAGAGAGCGTAATAAATTTGCATATTAATCAGCATGTTGCATGCTACAAGAACATATCGATTTCACTAGTTGTTTTAAGAAACCCATATTGGAACGCCCTCGAGTATTAACTTGAACTGTTTATAACTTCTGAACAAATGATACTAGAGAGCGTAAAAAATTTGCATATTAATCAGCATGTTGCATGCTACAAGAATATATCGATTTCACTAGTTGTTGGTTGAAAAACATATTGGCCCTCCCGCGAAAATCAATTTGAACTGCTTATAACTTCTGAACAATTGAACGTAGAGATCACAATTATTTGCATTTTAATCTAACATGTTGTATGCTACAAGAATATGTCAGTTTCACTAGTTATTGTTTGAGAACCATATTGGCCCGCCCGCGAGTATTAAATTGAACTGCTTAAAATTCTGAACAAATGATCGTAGAAAGCTCGATTGTTTTGCATATTAAAAGACATGTAGCTAGCTACAAGAATATATAGATTTCACTAGTTATTGTTTGAGAACCATGTTGGCACAACCACGAAAATTAATTCAACTGCTTACAATTTCTGAACAAATGATCGTAGAGAGCGTAATAGTTTTGCATATTAATCAACATGTTGCATGCTACAAGAATATGTCGGTTTCACTAGTTATTTTTTGAGAACCATTTTGGCCCGCCCGCCAAAACTAACTTCAACTCCTTATAACTTCTGAACAAATGTTCGTAGAGAGCGTAATAGTTTTGCATATTAATCAACATGTTGCATGCTACAAGAATATGTCGGTTTCACTAGTTATTTTTTGAGAACCATTTTGGCCCGCCCGCCAAAACTAACTTCAACTCCTTATAACTTCTGAACAAATGATCCTAGAGAGCGTAATAAATTTGCATATTAATCAGCATGTTGCATGCTACAAGAATATATCGTTTTCACTAGTTGTTTTTAGAAAACCATATTGGCCCGCCCGCGGATATTAACTTGAACTCTTTATGACTTCTGAACAAATGATCCTAGAGAGCGTAATAAATTTGCATATTAATCAGCATGTTGCATGCTACAAGATTATATCGATTTCACTAGTTGTTGGTTGAGAACCATATTGGCCCGCCCCTGAAAATAAACTTGAACTGCTTATAACTCCTGAACAATTGATCGTAGAGACCACAATTAATAGCATTTTAATCAAACATGTTGTATGCAACAAGAATATGTCGGTTTCACTAGTTGTTTGTTGAGAACCATATTGGCCCGCCCGCGAGTATTAACTTGAACTGTTTATAACTTCTGAACAAATGATCCTAGAGAGCGTAATAAATTTGCATATTAATCAGCATGTTGCATGCTACAAGAATATATCGATTTCACTACTTGTTGGTTGAGAACCATATTGGCCCGCCCGCGGGTATTAACTTGAACTCTTTATGACTTCTGTACAAATGATCCTAGAGAGCGTAATAAATTTGCATAATTATCAGCATGTTGCATGCTACAAGAATATATCGTTTTCACTAGTTGTTTTTAGAAAACCATATTGGCCCGCCCGCGGGTATTAACTTTAACTCTTTATGACTTCTGAACAAATGATAATAGAGAGCGTAAAAAATTTGCATATTAATCAGCATGTTGCATGCTACAAGAATATATCGATTTCACTAGTTGTTGGTTGAAAAACATATTGGCCCTCCCGCGAAAATCAATTTGAACTGCTTATAACTTCTGAACAATTGATCGTAGAGAACACAATTATTTGCATTTCAATCAAACATGTTGTATGCTACAAGAATATGTCGGTTTCACTAGTTATTGTTTGAGAACCATTTTGGCCCGCCCTCCAAAACTAACTTCAACTCCTTATAACTTCTGAACAAATGATCGTAGAGAGCGTAATAATTTTGCTTATTAATCAGCATGTTGCATGCTACAAGAATATATCGATTTCATTAGTTGTTGGTTGAGAACCATATTGGCCCGCCCGCGAAAATTAACTTGAACTGATAATAACTTCTGAATAATTGTTCGTAGCGAAAAAAATTATTTTATTTCAATGAAACATGTTGAATGCTTCAAGAATATGTCGGTTTCACTAGTTGTTGTTTGAGAACCATATTGGCCCGCCCGCGAGTATTAAATTGAACTGCTTATAACTACTGAACAAATGATCCTAGAGAGCGTAATAAATTTGCATATTAATCAGCATGTTGCATGCTACAAGAATATATCGATTTCACTACTTGTTGGTTGAGAACCATATTGGCCCGCCCGCGGGTATTAACTTGAACTCTTTATGACTTCTGTACAAATGATCCTAGAGAGCGTAATAAATTTGCATAATTATCAGCATGTTGCATGCTACAAGAATATATCGTTTTCACTAGTTGTTTTTAGAAATCCATATTGGCCCGCCCGCGGGTATTAACTTTAACTCTTTATGACTTCTGAACAAATGATAATAGAGAGCGTAAAAAATTTGCATATTAATCAGCATGTTGCATGCTACAAGAATATATCGATTTCACTAGTTGTTGGTTGAAAAACATATTGGCCCGCACGCGAAAATTAACTTGAACTGATAATAACTTCTGAATAATTGATCGTAGCGAAAAAAATTATTTTATTTTAATGAAGCATGTTGAATGCTTCAAGAATATGTCGGTTTCACTAGTTGTTGTTTGAGAACCATATTGGCCCGCCCGCGAGTATTAAATTGAACTGCTTATAACTTCTGAACAAATGATCTTAGAGAGCGTAATAAAGTTGCATATTAATCAGCATGTTGCATGCTACAAGAATATATCGATTTCACTAGTTGTTGGTTGAGAACCATATTGGCCCTCCCGCGAAAATTAATTTGAACTGCTTATAACTTCTGAACAAATAATCGTAGAAAGCGTAATAATTTTGCATATTAATCAGCATGTTTCATGCTACAACAATATATCGATTTCACTAGTTGTTGTTTGAGAAATATATTGGCCTGCCCGCGAAAATTAACTTGAACTGCTTATAACTTCTGAACAATTGATCGTAGAGCACACAATTATTTGCATTTCAATCAAGCATGTTGTATGCTACAAGAATATGTCGGTTTCACTAGTTATTGTTTGAGAACCATTTTGGCCCGCCCGCCAAAACTAATTTCAACTTCTTATAACTTCTGAACAAATGATCGTAGAGAGCGTAATAATTTTGCATATTAATCAGCATGTTGCATGCTACAAGAATATATCGATTTCATTGGTTGTTGGTTGAGAACCATAATGGCCCGCCCGCGAAATACAACTTGAACTGCTTATAACTCCTGTACAATTGATCGTAGAGACCACAATTAATAGCATTTTATTCAAACATGTTGTATGCAACAAGAATATGTCGGTTTCACTAGTTGTTTTTAGAAAACCATATTGGCCCGCCCGCGAGTATTAACTTGAACTGTTTATAACTTCTGAACAAATGATCCTAGAGAGCGTAATAAATTTGCATATTAATCAGCATGTTGCATGCTACAAGAACATATCGATTTCACTAGTTGTTTTAAGAAACCCATATTGGAACGCCCTCGAGTATTAACTTGAACTGTTTATAACTTCTGAACAAATGATCCTAGTGAGCGTAAAAAATTTGCATATTAATCAGCATGTTGCATGCTACAAGAATATATCGATTTCACTAGTTGTTGGTTGAAAAACAAATTGGCCCTCCCGCGAAAATCAATTTGAACTGCTTATAACTTCTGAACAATTGAACGTAGAGATCACAATTATTTGCATTTTAATCTAACATGTTGTATGCTACAAGAATATGTCAGTTTCACTAGTTATTGTTTGAGAACCATATTGGCCCGCCCGCGAGTATTAAATTGAACTGCTTAAAATTCTGAACAAATGATCGTAGAAAGCTCGATTGTTTTGCATATTAAAAAACATGTAGCTAGCTACAAGAATATATAGATTTCACTAGTTATTGTTTGAGAACCATGTTGGCACAACCACGAAAACTAATTCAACTGCTTACAATTTCTGAACAAATGATCGTAGAGAACACAATTATTTGCATTTTAATGAAACGTGTTGTATGCTACAAGAATATGTCGGTTTTACTATTTGTTTTTTTAGAACCATATTGGCCCGCCCGCGGGTATTGACTTTTTTTGTTTATAACGTCTGAACAAATGATCGTAGTGACCGTAATAGTTTTGCATATTAATCAACATGTTGCATGCTACAAGAATATATCGATTTCACTAGCTGTTGGTTGAGAACCATTTGGCCCACCCGCGAAAACTAATTCAACTGCTTATAACTTCTGAACAATTGATCGTAGAGAACACAATTATTTGCATTTCAATTAAACATGTTGTATGCTACAAGAATATGTCGGTTTCACTAGTTATTTTTTGAGAACCATTTTGGCCCGCCCGCCAAAACTAACTTCAACTCCTTATAACTTCTGAACAAATGTTCGTAGAGAGCGTAATAATTTTGCTTATTAATCAGCATGTTGCATGCTACAAGAATATATCGATTTCATTATTTTTGGTTGAGAACCATATTGGCCCGCCCGCGAAAATCAACTTGAACTTCTTATAACTCCTGAACAATTGATTGTAGAGACCACAATTAATAGCATTGTAATCAAACATGTTGTATGCAACAAGAATATGTCGGTTTCACTTGTTGTTTTAAGAAACCCATATTCGCCCACCCGCGAATATTAACTTGAACTGTTTATAACTTCTGAACAAATGATCCTAGAGAGCGTAATAAATTTGCATATTAATCAGCATGTTGCATGCTACAAGAATATATCGTTTTCACTAGTTGTTTTTAGAAAACCATATTGGCCCGCCCGCGGATATTAACTTGAACTCTTTATGACTTCTGAACAAATGATCCTAGAGAGCGTAATAAATTTGCATATTAATCAGCATGTTGCATGCTACAAGATTATATCGTTTTCACTAGTTGTTGGTTGAGAACCATATTGGCCCGCCCCTGAAAATAAACTTGAACTGCTTATAACTCCTGAACAATTGATCGTAGAGACCACAATTAATAGCATTTTAATCAAACATGTTTTATGCAACAAGAATATGTCGGTTTCACTAGTTGTTGGTTGAGAACCATATTGGCCCGCCCGCGAGTATTAACTTGAACTGTTTATAACTTCTGAACAAATGATCCTAGAGAGCGTAATAAATTTGCATATTAATCAGCATGTTGCATGCTACAAGAATATATCGATTTCATTAGTTTTTGGTTGAGAACCATATTGGCCCGCCCGCGAAAATCAACTTGAACTGCTTATAACTTCTGAACAATTGATCGTAGAGAACACAATTATTTGCATTTTAATGAAACATGTTGAATGCTACAAGAATATGTCGGTTTCACTAGTTGTTATTTGAGAACAATATTGGCCCGTCCGCGAGTATTAACTTGAACTGCTTACAACTTCTGAACAAATGATCGTAGAGAGTGTAAAAAATTTGCATATTAATCAGCATGTTGCATGCTACAAGAATATATCGATTTCTCTAGTTGTTGGTTGAAAAACATGTTGGCCCGCCCGCGAAAATTAATTTGAACTGCTTATAACTTCTGAACAAATAATCGTAGAAAGCGTAATAATTTTGCATATTAATCAGCATGTTGCATGCTACAAGAATATATCGATTTCACTAGTTGTTGTTTGAGAAATATATTGGCCTGCCCCGAAAATTAATTTGAACTGCTTATAACTTCTAAACAATTGATCGTAGAGCACACAATTATTTGCATTTCAATCAAACATGTATGCAACAAGAATATGTCGATTTCACTAGTTATTTTTTGAGAATCATTTTGGCCCGCCCGCCAAAACTAATTTCAACTTCTTATAACTTCTGAACAAATGATCGTAGAGAGCGTAATAATTTTGCATATTAATCAGCATGTTGCATGCTACAAGAATATATCGATTTCATTGGTTGTTGGTTGAGAACCATATTGGCCCGCCCGCGAAAATCAACTTGAACTGCTTATAACTCCTGAACAATTGATCGTAGAGACCACAATTAATAGCATTTTAATCAAACATGTTGTATGCAACAAGAATATGTCGGTTTCACTAGTTGTTGGTTGAGAACCATATTGGCCCGCCCGCGGGTATTAACTTGAATTCTTTATGACTTCTGAACAAATGATCCTAGAGAGCTTAATAAATTTGCATATTAATCAGCATGTTGCATGCTACAAGAATATATCGATTTCACTAGTTGTTTTTAGAAAACCATATTGGCCCGCCCGCGGGTATTAACTTGAACTCTTTATGACTTCTGAACAAATGATCCTAGAAACCGTAATAAATTTGCATATTAATCAGCATATTGCATGCTGCAAGAATATATCGTTTTCACTAGTTGTTGGTTGAGAACCATATTGGCCCGCCCCTGAAAATCAACTTGAACTGCTTATAACTCCTGAAAAATTGATCGTAGAGAACACAATTATTCGCATTTTAATGAAACATGTTGAATGCTACAAGAATATGTCGGTTTCACTAGTTGTTTTTAGAAAACCATATTGGCCCGCCCGCGAGTATTAACTTGAACTGTTTATAACTTCGGAACAAATGATCCTAGAGAGCGTAATAAATTTGCATATTAATCAGCATGTTGCATGCTACAAGAATATATCGATTTCACTAGTTTCTGGTTGAGAACCATATTGGCCCGCCCGCGAAAGTCAACTTGAACTGCTTATAACTTCTGAACAATTGATCGTAGAGAACACAATTATTTGCATTTTAATGAAACATTTTGAATGCTACACGAATATGTCGGTTTCACTAGTTGTTATTTGTGAACAATATTGGCCCGTCCGCGAGTATTAACTTGAACTGCTTACAACTTCTGAACAAATGATCGTAGAGAGCGTAAAAAATTTTCATATTAATCAGCATGTTGCATGCTACAAGAATATATCGATTTCACTAGTTGTTGGTTGAAAAACATATTGGCCCGCCCGCGAAAATCAAGTTGAACTGCTTATAACTTCTGAACAATTGATCGTAGAGATCACAATTTTTTGAATTTTAATCTAACATGTTGTATGCTACAAAAATATATGTCAGTTTCACTAGTTATTGTTTGAGAACCATATTGGCCCGCCCGCGAGTATTAAATTGAACTGCTTATAAGTTCTGAGCAAATGATCGTAGAAAGCTCGATTGTTTTGCATATTAATAAACATGTAGCTAGCTACAAGAATATATAGATTTCACTAGTTACTGTTTGAGAACCATGTTGGCCCACCCGCGAAAACTAATTCAACTGGTTACAATTTCTGAACAAATGATCGTAGAGAACACAATTATTTGCATTTTAATGAAACATGTTGTATGCTACAAGAATATGTCGGTTTTACTATTTGTTTTTTAGAACCATATTGGCTCGCCCGCGAGTATTGACTTGTTCTGCTTATAACTTCTCAAAAAATGATCGTAGTGAACGTAATAATTTGGCATATTAATCAGCATGTTGCATGCTACAAGAATATATCCATTTCACTAGTTATTGTTTGAGAACCATTTTGTCCCGCCCGCCAAAACTAACTTCAACTCCTTATAACTTCTGAACAAATAATCGTAGAGAGCTTAATAATTATTTTGCATATTAATCAGCATGTTGCATGCTACAAGAATATATCGATTTCATTAGTTGTTGGTTGAGAACCATATTGGCCCGCCCGCGAAAATAATTTGAACTGCTTATAACTTCTGAACAAGTAATCGTAGAAAGCGTAATAATTTTGCATATTAATCAGCATGTTGCATGCTACAAGAATATATCGATTTCACTAGTTGTTGTTTGAGAAATATATTGGCCTGCACGCGAAAATCAACTTGAACTGCTTATAACTCCTGAACAATTGATCGTAGTGAACACAATTATTTGCATTTTAATGAAACATGTTGAATGCTACAAGAATATGTCGGTTTCACTATTTGTTTTTAGAAAACCACTTTGGCCCGCCCGCCAAAACTAATTTCAACTCCTTATAACTTCTGAACAATTGATCGTAGAAAGCGTAATAATTTTGCATATTAAACAGCATGTTGCATGATACAAGAATATATCGATTTCATTAGTTTTTGGTTGAGAACCATATTGGCCCGCCCGCGAAAATCAACTTGAACTGCTTATAACTCCTGAACAATTGATCGTAAAGCACAAAATTATTTGCATTTTAATGAAACATGTTGAATGCTACAAGAATATCTCGGTTTCACTATGTGTTTTTAGAAAACCATATTGGCCCGTCCGAGAATATTAACTTGAACTGTTTATAACTTCTGAACAAATGATCCTAGAGAGCGTTATAAATTTGCATATTAATCAGAATGTTGCATGCTACAAGAATATATCGATTTCACATGTTGTTGGTTGAAAACCATATTGGCCGGCCGCAAAAATCAACTTTATCTGCTTATAACTCCTGAACAATTGATCGTAAACAACACAATTATTTGCATTTTAATGAAACATGTTGAAGGCTTCAAGAATATGTCAGTTTCACTAGTTGTTATTTGAGAACCATATTGGCCCGCCCGCGAGTATTAACTTGAACTGCTTATAACTTCTGAACAAATGATCGTAGAGAGCGTAAAAAATTTGCATATTAATCAGCACGTTGCATGCTACAAGAATATATCGCTTTCACTAGTTGTTTGTTGAGAACCATATTAGCCCGCCCGCGAAAATTAACTTGTACTGCTTATAACTTCTGAACAAATGATCTAAGAGAGCGTAATAAATTTACATATTAATCAGCATGTTGCATGCTACAAGAATATATCGATTTCACTAGTTGTTGGTTGAGAACCATATTGGCCCGCCCCAGAAAATTGATTTGAACTGCTTATAACTTCTGAACAAATAATCGTAGAAAGCGTAATAATTTTTCATATTAATCAGCATGTTGCATGCTACAAGAATATATCGATTTCACTAGTTATTGTTTGAGAAATATATTGGCCTGGCCGCGAAAATTAACTTGAACTGCTTATAACTTCTGAACAATTGATCGTAGAGCACACAATTATTTGCATTTCAATCAAACATGTTGTATGCTACAAGATTATGTCGGTTTCACTAGTTATTGTTTGAGAACCATTTTGTCCCGCCCGCCAAAACTAACTTCAACTCCTGATAACTTCTGAACAAATGATCGTAGAAAGCGTAATAATTTTGCATATTAATCAGAATGTTGCATGATACAAGAATATGTCGATTTCATTGGTTGTTTGTTGAGAACCATATTGGCCCGTCCGCGAAAATCAATTTGAACTGCTTATAACTCGTGATCAATTGATCGTAGAGACCACAATTAATTGCATTTTAATCAAACATGTTGTATGCAACAAGAATATGTCGGTTTCACTAGTTGTTTTAAGAAACCCATATTGGCCCGCCCGCGAGTATTAACTTGAACTGTTTATAACTTCTGAACAAATGATAATAGAGAGCTTAAAAGATTTGCATATTAATCAGCATGTTGCATGCTACAAGAATATATCGATTTCACATAGTTGTTTTTAGAAAACCATATTGGCCCGTCCGCGGGTATTAACTTGAACTCTTTATGACTTCTGAACAAATGATCCTAGAGAGCGTAATAAATTTGCATATTAATCAGCATGTTGCATGCTACAAGAATATATCGATTTCACTAGTTGTTGGTTGAGAACCATATTGGCCCGCCCCTGAAAATCAACTTGAACTGCTTATAACTCCTGAAAAATTGATCGTAGAGAACACAATTATTTGCATTTTAATGAAACATGTTGAATGCTACAAGAATATGTCGGTTTCACTAGTGTTTTTTAGAAAACCATATTGGCCCGCCCGCGAGTATTAACTTGAACTGTTTATAACTTCGGAACAAATGATCCTAGAGAGCGTAATAAATTTGCATATAAATCAGCATGTTTCATGCTACAAGAATATGTCGGTTTCACTAGTTGCTTTTAGAAAACCATATTGGCCCGACGGGGAAAATCAACTTGAACTGCTTATAACTTCTGAACAATTGATCGAGAGAACACAATTATTTGCATTTTAATGAAACATGTTGAATGCTACAAGAATATGTCGGTTTCACTAGTTCTTTTTAGAAAACCATATTGGCCCGCCCGCCAAAACTAACTTCAACTCCTGATAAATTCTGAACAATTTATCGTAGAAAGCGTAATAATTTTGCATATTACTCAGCATGTTGCATGCTACAAGAAAATATCGATTTCATTAGTTGTTTTTAGAAAACCATATTGGCCCGTCCGAGAGTATTAACTTGAACTGTTTATAACTTCTGAACAAATGATCCTAGGGAGCGTAATAAATTTGCATATTAATCAGCATGTTGCATGCTACACGAATATATCGATTTCATTAGTTGTTGGTTGAGAACCATATTGGCCCGCCCGCGAAAATCAAGTTGAACTGCTTATAACTTCTGAACAATTGATCGTAGAGAACACAATTATTTGCATTTTAATGAAACATGTTGAATGCTACAAGAATATGTCGGTTTCACTAGTTTTTATTTGAGAACAATATTGGCCCGTCCGCGAGTATTAACTTGAACTGCTTACAACTTCTGAACAAATGATCGTAGAGAGCGTAAAAAATTTGCATATTAATCAGCATGTTGCATGCTACAAGAATATATCGATTTCACTAGTTGTTGGTTGAAAAACATGTTGGCCCGCCCGCGAAAATTAATTTGAACTGCTTATAACTTCTGAACAAATAATCGTAGAAAGCGTAATAATTTGGATATTAATCAGCATGTTGCATGCTACAAGAATATATCGATTTCACAAGTTGTTGTTTGAGAAATATATTGGCCTGCCCGCGAAAATCAACTTGAACTGCTTATAACTCCTGAACAATTGATCGTAGAGACCACAATTAATAGCATTTTAATCAAACATGTTGTATGCAACAAGAATATGTCGGCTTCTCTAGTTGTTGGTTGAGAACCATATTGGCCCGCCGCGATTATTAACTTGAATTCTTTATGACTTCTGAACAAATGATCCTAGAGAGCTTAATAAATTTGCATATTAATCAGCATGTTGCATGCTACAAGAATATATCGATTTCACTAGTTGTTTTTAGAAAACCATATTGGCCCGCCCGCGGGTATTAACTTGAACTCTTTATGACTTCTGAACAAATGATCCTAGAGAGCGTAATAAATTTGCATATTAATCAGCATGTTGCATGCTGCAAGAATATATCGATTTCACTAGTTGTTGGTTGAGAACCATATTGGCCCGCCCCTGAAAATCAACTTGAACTGCTTATAACTCCTGAAAAATTTATCGTAGAGAACACAATTATTTGCATTTTAATGAAACATGTTGAATGCTACAAGAATATGTTGGTTTCACTAGTTGTTTTTAGAAAACCATATTGGCCCGCCAGCGAGTATTAACTTGAACTGTTTATAACTTCGGAACAAATGATCCTAGAGAGCGTAATAAATTTGCATATTAATCAGCATGTTGCATGCTACAAGAATATATCGATTTCACTAGTTTTTGGTTGAGAACCATATTGGCCCGCCCGCGAAAGTCAACTTGAACTGCTTATAACTTCTGAACAATTGATCGTAGAGAACACAATTATTTGCATTTTAATGAAACATTTTGAATGCTACACGAATATGTCGGTTTCACTTGTTGTTATTTGAGAACAATATTGGCCCGTCCGCGAGTATTAACTTGAACTGCTTACAACTTCTGAACAAATGATCGTAGAGAACACAATTAATTGCATTTCAATCAAACATGTTGTATGCTACAAGAATATGTCGGTTTCACTTGTTATTGTTTGAGAACCATTTTGGCCCGCCCGCCAAATCTAACTTCAACTCCTGATAACTTTTGAACAAATGATCGTAGAGAGCGTAATAATTTTGCATATTAATCAGCATGTTGCATGCTACAAGAATATATCGATTTCATTGGTTGTTGGTTGAGAACCATATTAGCCCGCCCGCGAAAATTAATTTGTACTGCTTATAACTTCTGAACAAATGATCTAAGAGAGCGTAATAAATTTGCATATTAATCAGCATGTTGCATGCTACAAGAATATATCGATTTCACTAGTTGTTGGTTGAGAACCATATTGGCCCGCCCCAGAAAATTGATTTGAACTGCTTATAACTTCTGAACAAATAATAGTAGAAAGCGTAATAATTTTTCATATTAATCAGCATGTTGCATGCTACAAGAATATATCGATTGCACTACTTATTGTTTGAGAAATATATTGGCCTGGCCGCGAAAATTAACTTGAACTGCTTATAACTTCTGAACAATTGATCGTAGAGCACACAATTATTTGCATTTCAATCAAACATGTTGTATGCTACAAGATTATGTCGGTTTCACTAGTTATCGTTTGAGAACCATTTTGTCCCGCCCGCCAAAACTAACTTCAACTCCTTATAACTTCTGAACAAATGATCGTAGAGAGCGTAATAATTTTGCATATTAATCAGAATGTTGCATGATACAAGAATATGTCGATTTCATTGGTTGTTTGTTGAGAACCATATTGGCCCGCCCGCGAAAATCAATTTGAACTGCTTATAACTCGTGATCAATTGATCGTACAGACCACAATTAAGTGCATTTTAATCAAACATGTTGTATGCAACAAGAATATGTCGGTTTCACTAGTTGTTTTAAGAAACCCATATTGGCCCGCCCGCGAGTATTAACTTGAACTGTTTATAACTTCTGAACAAATGATAATAGAGAGCGTAAAAAAATTGCATATTAATCAGCATGTTGCATGCTACAAGAATATATCGATTTCACTAGTTGTTGGTTGAAAAACATATTTTCCCTCCCGCGAAAATCAATTTGAACTGCTTATAACTTCTGAACAATTGATCGTAGAGATCACAATTATCTGCATTTTAATCTAACATGTTGGATGCTACAAGAATATGTCAGTTTCACAAGATATTGTTTGAGAACCATATTGGCCCGCCCGCGAGTATTAAATTGAACTGCTTAAAAGTTCTGAACAAATGATCGTAGAAAGCTCGATTGTTTTGCATATTAATAAAATGTAGCTAGCTACAAGAATATATAGATTTCACTAGTTATTGTTTGAGAACCATGTTGGCCCACCCGCGAAAACTAATTCAACTGCTTGCAATTTCTAAACAAATGATCGTAGAGAACACAATTATTTGCATTTTAATGAAACATGTTGTATGCTACAAGAATATGTCGGTTTTACTATTTGTTTTTTTAGAACCATATTGGCCCGCCCGCGAGTATTGACTTTTTCTGCTTAAAACGTCTGAACAAATGATCGTAGTGAGCGTAATAGTTTTGCATATTAATCAGCATGTTGCATGCTACAAGAATATATCCATTTCACTAGTTGTTGGTTGAGAACCATATTGGCCCGCCCTCGAAAATTAACTTGAACTGCTTATAACTTCTGAACGATTGATCGTAGAGAACACAATTAATTGCATTTCAATCAAACATGTTGAATGTTTCAAGAATATGTCGGTTTCACTAGTTGTTGTTTTAGAACCATATTGGCCCGCCGCAAGTATTAAATTTAACTGCTTATAACTTCTGAACAAATGATCTTAGAGAGCGTAATAAAGTTGCATATTAATCAGCATGTTGCATGCTACAAGAATATATCGATTTCACTAGTTGTTGGTTGAGAACCATATTGGCCCGCCTGCGAAAATTAATTTGAACTGCTTATAACTTCTGAAAAAATAATCGTAGAAAGCGTAATAATCTAGCATATTAACCAGCATGTTGCATGCTACAAGAATATATCGATTTCACTAGTTGTTGTTTGAGAAATATATTGGCCTGCCCGCGAAAATTAACTTGAACTGCTTATAACTTCTGAACAATTGATCGTAGAGCACACAATTATTTGCATTCCAATCAAACATGTTGTATGCTACAAGAATATGTTGGTTCCACAAGTTATTGTTTGAGAACCATTTTTTCCCGCCCGCCAAAACTAATTTCAACTTCTTATAACTTCTGAACAAATGATCGTAGAGAGCGTAATAATTTTGCATATTAATCAGCATGTTGCATGCTACAAGAATATATCGATTTCATTGGTTGTTGGTTGAGAACCATATTGGCCCGCCCGCGAAAATCAACTTGAACTGCTTATAACTCCTGAACAATTGATCGTAGAGACCACAATTAATAGCATTTTAATCAAACATGTTGTATGCAACAAGAATATGTCGGTTTCACTAGTTGTTTTTAGGAAACCATATTGGCCCGCCCGTCAGTATTAACTTGAACTGTTTATAACTTCTGAACAAATGATCCTAGAGAGCGTAATAAATTTGCCTATTAATCAGCATGTTGCATGCTACAAGTATATATCGATTTCACTAGTTGTTGGTTGAAAAACATATTGGCCCGCCCGCGTAAATCAACTTGAACTGCTTATAACTTCTGAACAATTGATCGTAGAGATCACAATTATTTGCATTTTAATCTAACATGTTGTATGCTACAAGAATATGTCAGTTTCACTAGTTATTGTTTGAGAACCATATTGGCCCGCCCGCGAGTATTAAATTGAACTGCTTATAAGTTCTGAGAAAATGATCGTAGAAAGCTCGATTGTTTTGCATATTAATAAACATGTAGCTAGCTACAAGAATATATAGATTCCACTAGTTATTTTTTGAGAACCATGTTGGCCCACCCTCGAAAACTAATTCAGCTGCTTACAATTTCTGAACAAATGATCGTAGAGAACACAATTATTTGCATTTTAATGAAACATGTTGTATGCTACAAGAATATGTCAGTTTCACTAGTTATTGTTTGAGAACCATATTGGCCCGCCCGTGAGTATTAAATTGAACTGCTTATAAGTTCTGAGCAAATGATCGTAGAAAGCTCGATTGTTTTGCATATTAATAAACATGTAGCTAGCTACAAGAATATATAGATTCCACTAGTTATTTTTTGAGAACCATGTTGTCCCACCCGCGAAAACTAATTCAGCTGCTTACAATTTCTGAACAAATGATCGTAGAGAACACAATTATTTGCATTTTAATGAAACATGTTGCATGCTACAAGAATATATCCATTTCACTAATTATTGTTTGAGAACCATTTTGTCCCGCCCGCCAAAACTAACTTCAACTCCTTATAACTTCTGAAAAAATAATCGTAGAGAGCTTAATAATTTTGCATATTAATCAGCATGTTGCATGCTACAAGAATATATCGATTTCATTATTTGTTGGTTGAGAATCATATTGGCCCGACCGCGAAAATTAATTTGAACTGCTTATAACTTCTGTACAAGTAATCGTAGCAAGCGTAATAATTTTGCATATTAATCAGCATGTTGCATGCTACAAGAATATATCGATTTCACTAGTTGTTGTTTGAGAAATATATTGGCCTGCCCGCGAAAATTAACGTGAACAGCTTATAACTTCTGAACAACTGATCGTAGAGCACACAATTATTTGCATTATAATGAAACATTTTGAATGCTACAAGAATATGTCGGTTTCACTAGTTCTTTATAGAAAACCATATTGGCCCGCCCGCGAGTATTAACTTGAACTGTTTATAACTTCTGAACAAATGATCCTAGAGAGCGTAATAAATTTGCATATTAATCAGCATGTTGCATGCTACAAGAATATATCGATTTCACTAGTTGTTGGTTGAGATCCATATTGGCCCGCCCGCGAAAATCAACTTGAACTGCTTATAACTCCTGAACAATTGATCGTGAAGCACACAATTATTTGCATTTTAATGAAACATGTTGAATGCTACAAGAATATATCGGTTTCACTAGTTGTTTTTAGAAAACCATATTGGCCCGTCCGAGAGTATTAACTTGAACTGTTTATAACTTCTGAACAAATAATCCTAGAGAGCGTTATAAATTTGCATATTAATCACCATGTTGCATGCTACAAGAATATATCGATTTCATTGGTTGTTGGTTGAGAACCATATTGGCCCGCCCTCGAAAATCAACTTGAACTGCTTATAACTCCTGAACAATTGATCGTAGAGACCACAATTAATAGCATTTTAATCAAACATGTTGAATGCAACAAGAATATGTCGGTTTCACTAGTTGTTTTTAGAAAACCATATTGGCCCACCCGCGAGTATTAACTTGAACTGTTTATAACTTCTGAACAAATGATCCTAGAGAGCGTAATAAATTTGCATATTAATCAGCATGTTGCATGCTACAAGAATATATCGATTTCACTAGTTGTTGGTTGAGAACCATATTGGCCCGCTCCTGAAAATCAACTTGAACTGCTTATAACTCTTGAAAAATTGATCGTAGAGAACACAATTATTTGCATTTTAATGAAACATGTTGAATGCTACAAGAATATGTCCGTTTCACTAGTTGTTTTTAGAAAACCATATTGGCTCGCTCGCGAGTATTAACTTGAACTGTTTATAACTTCGGAACAAATGATCCTAGAGAGCGTAATAAATTTGCATATAAATCAGCATGTTTCATGCTACAAGAATATGTCGGTTTCACTAGTTGTTTTTAGAAAACCATATTGGCCCGACGGCGAAAATCAACTTGAACTGCTTATAACTTCTGAACAATTGATCGTAGAGAACACAATTATTTGCATTTTAATTAAACATGTTGAATGCTACAAGAATATGTCGGTTTCACTAGTTGTTTTTAGAAATCAATTTTGGCCCGCCCGCCAAAACTAACTTCAACTCCTGATAACTTCTGAACAATTGATCGTAGAAAGCGTATTAATTTTGCATATTACTCAGCATGTTGCATGCTACAAGAATATATCGATTTCATTAGTTGTTGGTTGAAAAACATATTGGCTCGCCCGCGTAAATCAATTTGAACTGCTTATAACTTCTGAACAATTGATCGTAGAGATCACAATTATCTGCATTTTGATCTAACAAGTTGTATGCTACAAGAATATGTCCGTTTCACTAGTTGTTTATAGAAAACCATATTGGCCCGCCCGCGAGTATTAACTTGAACTGTTTATAACTTCTGAACAAATGATCCTTTAGAGCGTAATAAATTTGCATATTAATCAGCATGCTGCATGCTACAAGAATATATCGATTTCACTAGTTGTTGGTTGAGATCCATATTGGCCCGCCCGCGAAAATCAACTTGAACTGCTTATAACTCCTGAACAATTGATCGTAAAGCACACAATTCTTTGCATTTTAATGAAACATGTTGAATGCTACAAGAATATATCGGTTTCACTAGTTGCTTTTAGAAAACCATATTGGCCCGTCCGAGAGTATTAACTTGAACTGTTTATAACTTCTGAACAAATGATCCTAGAGAGCGTTATAAATTTGCATATTAATCACCATGTTGCATGCTACATGAATATATCGATTTCACTTGTTGTTGGATGAGAACCATATTGGCCGGCCGCAAAATATAACTTTAACTGCTTATAACTCCTGAACAATTGATCGTAAACAACACAATTATTTGCATTTTAATGAAACATGTTGAATGCTACAAGAATATGTCAGTTTCACTAGTTGTTATTTGAGAACCATATTGGCCCGCCGGCGAGTATTAACTTGAACTGCTTATAACTTCTGAACAAATGATCGTAGAGAGCGTAAAAAATTTGCATATTAATCAGTACGTTGCATGCTACAAGAATATATCGCTTTCACTAGTTGTTGGTTGAAAAACATATTGGCCCGATCGCGAAAATCAATTTGAACTGCTTATAACTTCTGAACAATTGATCGTAGAGATCACAATTATCTGCATTTTGATCTAACAAGTTGTATGCTACAAGAATATGTCAGTTTCACTAGTTATTGTTTGAGAACCATGTTGGCCCACCCGCGAGAACTAATTCAACTGCTTACAATTTCTGAACAATTGATCGTAGAGATCACAATTATTTGCATTTTAATGAAACATGTTGAATGCTACAAGAATATGTCGGTTTCACTAGTTGTTATTTGAGAACAATATTGGCCTGTCCGCGAGTATTAACTTGAACTGCTTATAACTTCTGAACAAATGATGGTAGTGAGCGTAATATTTTGCATATTAATCAGCATGTTTCATGCTTCAAGAATATATCGATTTCATTGGTTGTTGGTTGAGAACCATATTGGCCCGCCCGCGAAAATCAACTTGAACTGCTTATAACTCTTGAACAATTGATCGTAGAGACCACAATTAATAGCATTTTAATCAAACATGTTGAATGCAACAAGAATATGTCGGTTTCACTAGTTGTTTTTAGAAAACCATATTGGCCCACCCGCGAGTATTAACTTGAACTGTTTATAACTTCTGAACAAATGATCCTAGAGAGCGTAATAAATTTGCATATTAATCAGCATGTTGCATGCTACAAGAATATATCGATTTCACTAGTTGTTGGTTGAAAAACATATTGGCTCGCCCGCGTAAATCAAGTTGAACTGCTTATAACTTCTGAACAATTGATCTTAGAGATCACAATTATTTGCATTTTAATCTAACATGTTGTATGCTACAAGAATATGTCAGTTTCACTAGTTATTGTTTGAGAACCATATTGGCCCGCCCGCGAGTATTAAATTGAACTGCTTAAAAGTTCTGAACAAATGATCGTAGAAAGCTCGATTGTTTAGCATATTAATAAACATGTAGCAGGCTACAAGAATATATAGATTTCACTAGTTATTGCTTGAGAACCATGTTGGCCCAACCGCGAAAACTAATTCAACTGCTTACAATTTCTGAACAAATGATCGTAGAGAACACAATTATTTGCATTTTAATGAAACATGTTGTATGCTACAAGAATATGTCGGTTTTAATATTTGTTGTTTGAGAACCATATTGGCCCGCCCGCGAGTATTAAATTGAACTGCTTATAACTTCTGAACAAATGATCTTAGAGAGCGTAATAATTTTGCTTATTAATCAGCATGTTGCATGCTACAAGAATATATCGATTTCATTAGTTGTTGGTTTAGAACCATATTGGCCCGCCCGCTAAAATTAACTTGAACTGATAATAACTTCTGAACAATTGATCGTAGTGAACACAATTATTTGCATTTTAATGAAACATGTTGAATGCTTCAAGAATATGTCGGTTTCACTAGTTGTTGTTTGAGAACCATATTGGCCCGCCCGCGAGTATTAAATTTAACTGCTTATAACTTCTGAACAAATGATCTTAGAGAGCGTAATAAATTTGCATATTAATCAGCATGTTGCATGCTATAAGAATATATCGATTTCACTAGTTGTTGGTTGAGAACCGTATTGGCCCGCCCTCGAAAATTAATTTGAACTGCTTATAACTTCTGCACAAATAATCGTAGAAAGCGTAATAATTTTGCATATTAATCAGCATGTTGCATGCTACAAGAATATATCGATTTCACTAGTTGTTGTTTGAGAAATATATTGGCCTGCCCGCGAAAATTAACTTGAACTGCTTATAACTTCTGAACAATTGATCGTAGAGCACACAATTATTTGCATTTCAATCAAACATGTTGTATGCTACAAGATTATGTCGGTTTCACTAGTTATTGTTTGAGAACCATTTTGGCCCGCCCGCCAAAACTAACTTCAACTCCTTATAACTTCTGAACAAATGATCGTAGAGAGCGTAATAATTTTGCATATTAATCAGCATGTTGCATGCTACAAGAATATGTCGATTTCATCGGTTGTTTGTTGAGAACCACATTGGCCCGCCCGCTAAAATCAACTTGAACTGCTTATAACTCCTGAACAATTGATCGTAGAGACCACAATTAATAGCATTTTAATCAAACATGTTGTATGCTACAAGAATATGTCGGTTTCACTAGTTGTTTTTAGAAAACCATTTTGGCCCGCCCGCCAAAACTAACTTCAACTCCTGATAACTTCTGAACAATTGATCGTAGAAAGCGTAATAGTTTTGCATATTACTCAGCATGTTGTATGCTACAAGAATATATCGATTTCATTAGTTGTTGGTTTAGAACCATATTGGCCCGCCCGCGAAAATCATCTTGAACTGCTTATAACTCCAGAACAATTGATCGTAGAGCACACAATTATTTGCATTTTAATGAAACATATTGAATGCTACAAGAATATGTCGGTTTCACTAGTTGTTTTTAGAAAACCATATTGGCCCGTCCGAGAGTATTAACTTGAACTCTTTATAACTTCTGAACAAATGATCCTAGAGAGCGTAATAAATTTGCATATTAATCAGCATGTTGCATGCTACAAGAATATATCGATTTCACTAATTTTTGGTTGAGAACCATATTGGCCCGCCCTCGAAAATTAACTTGAACTGCTTATAACTTCTGAACAATTGATCGTAGAAAGCGAAATAATTTTGCATATTACTCAGCATGTTGCATGCTACAAGAATATATCGATTTCATTAGTTGTTGGTTGAAAAACATATTGGCCCGCCCGCGAAAATCAAGTTGAACTGCTTATAACTTCTGAACAATTGATCGTAGAGATCACAATTATTTGCATTTTAATCTAACATGTTGTATGCTACAAGAATATGTCAGTTTCACTAGTTATTGTTTGAGAACCATATTGGCCCGCCGGCGAGTATTAAATTGAACTGCTTTAAAGTTCTGAACAAATGATCGTAGAAAGCTCGATTGTCTTGCATATTAATAAACATGTAGCTAGCTACAAGAATATATAGATTTCACTAGTTATTGTTTAAGAACCATGATGGGCCACACGCGAAAACTAATTCAACTGCTTACAATTTCTGAACAAATGATCGTAGTGAGCGTAATAGTTTTGCATATTAATCAGCATGTTGCATGCTACAAGAATTTATCGATTTCACTAGTTGTTGGTTGAGAACCATATTGGCCCGCCCGCGAAAATTAACTTGAACTGCTTATAACTTCAGAAAAATTGATCGTAGAGAACACAATTATTTGCATTTCAATCAAACATGTTGTATGCTACAAGAATATGTCGGTTTCACTAGTTATTGTTTGAGAACCATTTTGGCCAGCCCTCCAAAACTAACTTCAACTCCTTTTAACTTCTGAACAAATGATCGTAGAGAGCGTAATAATCTTGCTTATTAATCAGCATGTTGCATGCTACAAGAATATATCGATTTCATTAGTTGTTGGTTGAGAACCATATTGGCCCGCCCGCGAAAATTAACTTGAACTGATAATAACTTCTGAACAATTAATCGTAGCGAACACAATTATTTGCATTTTAATGAAACATGTTGAATGCTTCAAGAATATGTCGGTTTCACTAGTTGTTGTTTGAGAACCATATTGGCCCGCCCGCGAGTATTAAATTGAACTGCTTATAACTTCTGAACAAATGATCTTAGAGAGCGTAATAAAGTTGCATATTAATCAGCATCTTGCATGCTACAAGAATATATCGATTTCACTAGTTGTTGGTTGAGAACCATATTGGCCCGCCCGCGAAAATTAATTTGAACTGCTTATAACTTCTGAACAAATAATCGTAGAAAGCGTAATAATTTTGCATATTAATCAGCATGTTGCATGCTACAAGAATATATCGATTTCACTAGTTGTTGTTTGAGAAATATATTGGACTGCCCGCGAAAATTAACTTGAACTGCTTATAACTTCTGAACAATTGATCGTAGAGCACACAATTATTTGCATTTCAATCAAACATGTTGTATGCTACAAGATTATGTCGGTTTCACTAGTTATTGTTTGAGAACCATTTTGGCCCGCCCGCCAAAACTAACTTCAACTCCTTATAACTTCTGAACAAATGATCGTAGAGAGCGTAATAATTTTGCATATTAATCAGCATGTTGCATGCTACAAGAATATGTCGATTTCATCGGTTTTTTGTTGAGAACCACATTGGCCCGCCCGCTAAAATCAACTTGAACTGCTTATAACTCCTGAACAATTGATCGTAGAGACCACAATTAATAGCATTTTAATCAAACATGTTGTATGCTACAAGAATATGTCGGTTTCACTAGTTGTTTTTAGAAAACCATTTTGGCCCGCCCGCCAAAACTAACTTCAACTCCTGATAACTTCTGATCAATTGATCGTAGAAAGCGTAATAGTTTTGCATATTACTCAGCATGTTGTATGCTACAAGAATATATCGATTTCATTAGTTGTTGGTTTAGAACCATATTGGCCCGCCCGCGAAAATCATCTTGAACTGCTTATAACTCCTGAACAATTGATCGTAGAGCACACAATTATTTGCATTTTAATGAAACATATTGAATGCTACAAGAATATGTCGGTTTCACTAGTTGTTTTTAGAAAACCATATTGGCCCGTCCGAGAGTATTAACTTGAACTCTTTATAACTTCTGAACAAATGATCCTAGAGAGCGTAATAAATTTGCATATTAATCAGCATGTTGCATGCTACAAGAATATATCGATTTCACTAATATTTGGTTGAGAACCATATTGGCCCGCCCTCGAAAATTAACTTGAACTGCTTATAACTTCTGAACAATTGATCGTAGAAAGCGTAATAATTTTGCATATTACTCAGCATGTTGCATGCTACAAGAATATATCGATTTCATTAGTTGTTGGTTGAAAAACATATTGGCCCGCCCGCGAAAATCAAGTTTAACTGCTTATAACTTCTGAACAATTGATCGTAGAGATCACAATTATTTGCATTTTAATCTAACATGTTGTATGCTACAAGAATATGTCAGTTTCACTAGTTATTGTTTGAGAACCATATTGGCCCGCCGGCGAGTATTAAATTGAACTGCTTTAAAGTTCTGAACAAATGATCGTAGAAAGCTCGATTGTTTTGCATATTAATAAACATGTAGCTAGCTTCAAGAATATATAGATTTCACTAGTTATTGTTTAAGAACCATGTTGGGCCACACGCGAAAACTAATTCAACTGCTTACAATTTCTGAACAAATGATCGTAGTGAGCGTAATAGTTTTGCATGCATATGTTGCATGCTACAAGAATTTATCGATTTCACTAGTTGTTGGTTGAGAACCATATTGGCCCGCCCGCGAAAATTAACTTGAACTGCTTATAACTTCTGAAAAATTGATCGTAGAGAACACAATTATTTGCATTTCAATCAAACATGTTGTATGCTACAAGAATATGTCGGTTTCACTAGTTATTGTTTGAGAACCATTTTGGCCAGCCCTCCAAAACTAACTTCAACTCCTTTTAACTTCTGAACAAATGATCGTAGAGAGCGTAATAATCTTGCTTATTAATCAGCATGTTGCATGCTACAAGAATATATCGATTTCATTAGTTGTTGGTTGAGAACCATATTGGCCCGCCCGCGAAAATTAACTTGAACTGATAATAACTTCTGAACAATTAATCGTAGCGAACACAATTATTTGCATTTTAATGAAACATGTTGAATGCTTCAAGAATATGTCGGTTTCACTAGTTGTTGTTTGAGAACCATATTGGCCCGCCCGCGAGTATTAAATTGAACTGCTTATAACTTCTGAACAAATGATCTTAGAGAGCGTAATAAAGTTGCATATTAATCAGCATGTTGCATGCTACAAGAATATATCGATTTCACTAGTTGTTGGTTGAGAACCATATTGGCCCGCCCGCGAAAATTAATTTGAACTGCTTATAACTTCTGAACAAATAATCGTAGAAAGCGTAATAATTTTGCATATTAATCAGCATGTTGCATGCTACAAGAATATATCGATTTCACTAGTTGTTGTTTGAGAAATATATTGGCCTGCCCGCGAAAATTAACTTGAACTGCTTATAACTTCTGAACAATTGATCGTAGAGCACACAATTATTTGCATTTCAATCAAACATGTTGTCTGCTACAAGAATATGTCGGTTTCACTAGTTATTGTTTGAGAACCATTTTGGCCCGAACGCCAAAACTAATTTCAACTTCTTATTACTTCTGAACAAATGATCGTAGAGAGCGTAATAATTTTGCATATTAATCAGCATGTTGCATGCTACAAGAATATATCGAATTTATTGGTTGTTGGTTGAGAACCATATTGGCCCGCCCGCGAAAATCAACTTGAACTGCTTATAACTCCTGAACAATTGATCGTAGAGACCACAATTAATAGCATTTTAATCAAACATGTTGTATGCAACAAGAATATGTCGGTTTTACTAGTTGTTTTTAGAAAACCATATTGGCCCACCTGCGAGTATTAACTTGAACTGTTTATATCTTCTGAACAAATGATCCTAGAGAGCGTAATAAATTTGCATATTAATCAACATGTTGCATGCTACAAGAATATATCGATTTCACTAGTTGTTTGTTGAGAACCATATTGGCCCGCCCGCGGGTATTAACTTGAACTCTTTATGATTTCTGAACAAATGATCCTAGAGAGCGTAATAAATTTGCATATTAATCATCATGTTGCATGCTACAAGAATATATCGATTTTACTAGTTGTTTTTAGAAAACCATATTGGCCCGCCCGAGGGTATTAACTTGAACTCTTTATGACTTCTGAACAAATGATTCTAGAGAGCGTAATAAATTTGCATATTAATCAGCATGTTGCATGCTACAAGAATATATCGATTTCACTAGTTGTTGGTTGAGAACCATATTGGCCCGCCCCTGAAAATCAACTTGAACTGCTTATAACTCCTGAACAATTGATCGTAGAGGACACAATTATTTGCATTTTAATGAAACATGTTGAATGCTACAAGAATATGTCGGTTTCACTAGTTGTTTTTAGAAAACCATTTTGGCCCGCCCGCCAAAACTAACTTCAACTCCTGATAACTTCTGAACAATTGATCGTAGAAAGCGGAATAATTTTGCATATTACTCAGCATGTTGCATGCTACAAGAATATATCGATTTCATTAGTTGTTGGTTGAGAACCATATTGGCCCGCCCGCGAAAATCAACTTGAACTGCTTATAACTCCTGAACAATTGATCGTAGAGGACACAATTATTTACATTTTAATGAAACATGTTGAATGCTTCAAGAATATGTCGGTTTCACTAGTTGTTGTTTGAGAACCATATTGGCCCGCCCGCGAGTATTAAATTGAACTGCTTATAACTTCTGAACAAATGATCGTAGAGAGCGTAATAAATTTGCATATTAATCAGCATGTTGCATGCTACAAGAATATATCGATTTCACTAGTTGTTGGTTGAAAAACATATTGGCCCGCCCGCGAAAATCAAGTTGAACTGCTTATAACTTCTGAACAATTGATCGTAGAGATCACAATTATTTGCGTTTTAATCTAACATGTTGTATGCTACAAGAATATGTCAGTTTCACTAGTTATTGTTTGAGAACCATATTCGCCCGCCCGCGAGTAATAAATTGAACTGCTTAAAAGTTCTGAACAAATGATCGTAGAAAGCTCGATTGTTTTGCATATTAATAAACATGTAGCTAGCTACAAGAATATATAGATTAAACTAGTTATGGTTTGAGAACCATGTTGGCCCAACCGCGAAAACTAATTCAACTGCTTACAATTTCTGAACAAATGATCGTAGAGAACACAATTATTTGCACTTTAATGAAACATGTTGTATGCTACAAGAATATGTCGGTTTTACTATTTGTTTTTTTAGAACCATATTGGCCCGCCCGCGGGTATTGACTTTTCTGCTTATAACGACTGAACAAATGATCGTAGTGAGAGTAATAGTTTTGCATATTAATCAACATGTTGCATGCTACAAGAATATATCGATTTCACTAGTTGTTGGTTGAGAACCATTTGGCCCACCCGCGAAAACTAATTCAACTGCTTATAACTTCTGAACAATTGATCGTAGAGAACACAATTATTTGCATTTCAATTAAACATGTTGTATGCTACAAGAATATGTCGGTTTCACTAGTTACTTTTTGAGAACCATTTTGGCCCGCCCGCCAAAACTAACTTCAACTCCTTATAAGTTCTGAACAAATGTTCGTATAGAGCGTAATAATTTTGCTTATTAATCAGCATGTTGCATACTACAAGAATATATCGATTTCATTAGTTTTTGGTTGAGAACCATATTGGCCCGCCCGCGAAAATCAACTCGAACTTCTTATAACTTCTGAACAATTGATTGTAGAGACCACAATTAATAGCATTTTAATCAAACATGTTGTATGCAACAAGAATATGTCGGTTTCACTAGTTGTTTTAAGAAACCCATATTGGCCCACCCGCGAATATTAATTTGAACTATTTATAACTTCTGAACAAATGATCCTAGAGAGCGTAATAAATTTGCATATTAATCAGCATGTTGCATGCTACAAGAATATATCGATTTCACTAGTTTTTGGTTGAGAACCATATTGGCCCGCCCGCGAAAGTCAACTTGAACTGCTTATAACTTCTGAACAATTGATCGTAGAGAACACAATTATTTGCATTTTAATGAAACATGTTGAATGCTACAAGAATATGTCGGTTTCACTAGTTGTTATTTGAGAACAATATTGGCCCGTCCGCGAGTATTAACTTGAACTGCTTACAACTTCTGAACAAATGATCGTAGAGAGCGTAAAAAATTTGCATATTAATCAGCATGTTGCATGCTACAAGAATATATCGATTTCACTAGTTGTTGGTTGAAAAACATATTGGCCCGGTAGCGAGAATCAAGTTGAACTGCTTATAACTCCTGAACATTTGATTGTAGAGACCACAATTAATAGCATTTTAATCAAACATGTTGTATGCAACAAGAATATGTCGGTTTCACTAGTTGTTTTAAGAAACCCATATTGGCCCACCCGCGAATATTAACTTGAACTGTTTATAACTTCTGAACAAATGATCCTAGAGAGCGTAATAAATTTGCATATTAATCAGCATGTTGCATGCTACAAGAATATATCGATTTCACTAGTTTTTGGTTGAGAACCATATTGGTCCGCCCGCGAAAGTCAACTTGAACTGCTTATAACTTCTGAACAATTGATCGCATAGATCACAATTATTTGCATTTTAATCTAACATGTTGTATGCTACAAGAATATGTCAGTTTCACTAGTTATTGTTTGAGAACCATTTTGGCCCGCCCGCGAGTATTAAATTGAACTGCTTAAAAGTTCTGAACAAATGATCGTAGAAAGCTCGACTGTTTTGCATATTAATAAACATGTAGCTAGCTACAAGAATATATAGGTTTCACTACTTATTGTTTGAGAACCATATTGGCCCACCCGCGAAAACTAATTCAACTGCTTACAATTTCTGAACAAATGATCGTAGATAACACAATTATTTGCATTTTAATGAAACATGTTGTATGCTACAAGAATATGTCGGTTTTACTATTTGTTTTTTTTTAGAACCATATTGACCCGCCAGCGAGTATTGACTTTTTCTGCTTATAACGTCTGAACAAATGATCGTAGTGAGCGTAATATTTTTGCATATTAATCAGCATGTTGCATGCTACAAGAATATATCGATTTCACTAGTTGTTGGTTGAGAACCATATTGGCCCGCACTCGAAAATTAACTTGAACTGTTTATAACTTCTGAACAATTGATAGTAGAGAACACAATTACTTGCATTTCAATCAAACATGTTGTATGCTACAAGAATATGTCGGTTTCACTAGTTATTGTTTGAGAACCATTTGTACCGCCCGCCAAAACTAACTTCAACTCCTTATAACTTTTGAACAAATGATCGTAGGGAGCGTAATAATTTTGCTTATTAATCAGCATGTTGCATGCTACAAGAATATATCGATTTCATTAGTTGTTGGTTGAGAACCATATTGGCCCGCCCGCGAAAATTAACTTGAACTGATAATAACTTCTGAACAATTAATCGTAGCGAACACAATTATTTGCATTTTAATGAAACATGTTGAATGCTTCAAGAATATGTCGGTTTCACTAGTTGTTGTTTGAGAACCATATTGGCCCGCCCGCGAGTATTAAATTGAACTGCTTATAACTTCTGAACAAATGATCTTAGAGAGCGTAATAAAGTTGCATATTAATCAGCATGTTGCATGCTACAAGAATATATCGATTTCACTAGTTGTTGGTTGAGAACCATATTGGCCCGCCCGCGAAAATTAATTTGAACTGCTTATAACTTCTGCACAAATAATCGTAGAAAGCGTAATAATTTTGCATATTAATCAGCATGCTGCATGCTACAAGAATATATCGATTTCACTAGTTGTTGTTTGAGAAAAATATTGGCCTGCCCGCGAAAATTAACTTGAACTGCTTATAACTTCTGAACAATTGATCGTAGAGCACACAATTATTTGCATTTCAATCAAACATGTTGTCTGCTACAAGAATATGTCGGTTTCACTAGTTATTGTTTGAGAACCATTTTGGCCCGAACGCCAAAACTAATTTCAACTTCTTATTACTTCTGAACAAATGATCGTAGAGAGCGTAATAATTTTGCTTATTAATCAGCATGTTGCATACTACAAGAATATATCGATTTCATTAGTTTTTGGTTGAGAACCATATTGGCCCGCCCGCGAAAATCAACTCGAACTTCTTATAACTTCTGAACAATTGATTGTAGAGACCACAATTAATAGCATTTTAATCAAACATGTTGTATGCAACAAGAATATGTCGGTTTTACTAGTTGTTTTTAGAAAACCATATTGGCCCACCTGCGAGTATTAACTTGAACTGTTTATATCTTCTGAACAAATGATCCTAGAGAGCGTAATAAATTTGCATATTAATCAACATGTTGCATGCTACAAGAATATATCGATTTCACTAGTTGTTTGTTGAGAACCATATTGGCCCGCCCGCGGGTATTAACTTGAACTCTTTATGACTTCTGAACAAATGATCCTAGAGAGCGTAATAAATTTGCATATTAATCATCATGTTGCATGCTACAAGAATATATCGATTTTACTAGTTGTTTTTAGAAAACCATATTGGCCCGCCCGCGGGTATTAACTTGAACTCTTTATGACTTCTGAACAAATGATTCTAGAGAGCGTAATAAATTTGCATATTAATCAGCATGTTGCATGCTACAAGAATATATCGATTTCACTAGTTGTTGGTTGAGAACCATATTGGCCCGCCCCTGAAAATCAACTTGAACTGCTTATAACTCCTGAACAATTGATCGTAGAGAACACAATTATTTGCATTTTAATGAAACATGTTGAATGCTACAAGAATATGTCGGTTTCACTAGTTGTTATTTGAGAACAATATTGGCCCGTCCGCGAGTATTAACTTGAACTGCTTACAACTTCAGAACAAATGATCGTAGAGAGCGTAAAAAATTTGCATATTAATCAGCATGTTGCATGCTACAAGAATATATCGATTTCACTAGTTGTTGGTTGAAAAACATATTGGCCCGCCCGCGAAAATCAAGTTGAACTGCTTATAACTTCTGAACAATTGATCGTAGTGATCACAATTATTTGCGTTTTAATCTAACATGTTGTATGCTACAAGAATATGTCAGTTTCACTAGTTATTGTTTGAGAACCATATTGGCCCGCCCGCGAGTATTAAATTGAACTGCTTCAAAGTTCTGAACAAATGATCGTAGAAAGCTCGATTGTTTTGCATATTAATAAACATGTAGCTAGCTACAAGAATATATAGATTAAACTAGTTATTGTTTGAGAACCATGTTGGCCCACCCGCGAAAACTAATTCAACTGCTTACAATTTCTGAACAAATGATCGTAGATAACACAATTATTTGCATTTTAATGAAACATGTTGTATGCTACAAGAATATGTCGGTTTTACTATTTGTTTTTTTTAGAACCATATTGACCCGCCAGCGAGTATTGACTTTTTCTGCTTATAACGTCTGAACAAATGATCGTAGTGAGCGTAATATTTTTGCATATTAATCAGCATGTTGCATGCTACAAAAATATATCGATTTCACTAGTTGTTGGTTGAGAACCATATTGGCCCGCACTCGAAAATTAACTTGAACTGTTTATAACTTCTGAACAATTGATAGTAGAGAACACAATTACTTGCATTTCAATCAAACATGTTGTATGCTACAAGAATATGTCGGTTTCACTAGTTATTGTTTGAGAACCATTTTGGCCCGCCCGCCAAAACTAACTTCAACTCCTTATAACTTTTGAACAAATGATCGTAGGGAGCGTAATAATTTTGCTTATTAATCAGCATGTTGCATGCTACAAGAATATATCGATTTCATTAGTTGTTGGTTGAGAACCATATTGGCCCGCCCGCGAAAATTAACTTGAAATGATAATAACTTCTGAACAATTAATCGTAGCGAACACAATTATTTGCATTTTAATGAAACATGTTAAATGCTTCAAGAATATGTCGGTTTCACTAGTTGTTGTTTGAGAACCATATTGGCCCGCCCGCGAGTATTAAATTGAACTGCTTATAACTTCTGAACAAATGATCTTAGAGAGCGTAATAAAGTTGCATATTAATCAGCATGTTGCTTGCTACAAGAATATATCGATTTCACTAGTTGTTGGTTGAGAACCATATTGGCCCGCCCGCGAAAATTAATTTGAACTGCTTATAACTTCTGCACAAATAATCGTAGAAAGCGTAATAATTTTGCATATTAATCAGCATGTTGCATGCTACAAGAATATATCGATTTCACTAGTTGTTGTTTGAGAAATATATTGGCCTGCCCGCGAAAATTAACTTGAACTGCTTATAACTTCGGAACAATTGATCGTAGAGCACACAATTATTTGCATTTCAATCAAACATGTTGTCTGCTACAAGAATATGTCGGTTTCACTAGTTATTGTTTGAGAACCATTTTGGCCCGAACGCCAAAACTAATTTCAACTTCTTATTACTTCTGAACAAATGATCGTAGAGAGCGTAATAATTTTGCATATTAATCAGCATGTTGAATGCTACAAGAATATATCGAATTCATTGGTTGTTGGTTGAGAACCATTTTGGCCCGCCCGCGAAAATCAACTTGAACTGCTTATAACTCCTGAACAATTGATCGTAGAGACCACAATTAATAGCATTTTAATCAAACATGTTGTATGCAACAAGAATATGTCCGTTTTACTAGTTGTTTTTAGAAAACCATATTGGCCCACCTGCGAGTATTAACTTGAACTGTTTATATCTTCTGAACAAATGATCCTAGAGAGCGTAATAAATTTGCATATTAATCAACATGTTGCATGCTACAAGAATATATCGATTTCACTAGTTGTTTGTTGAGAACCATATTGGCCCGCCCGCGGGTATTAACTTGAACTCTTTATGACTTCTGAACAAATGATCCTAGAGAGCGTAATAAATTTGCATATTAATCATCATGTTGCATGCTACAAGAATATATCGATTTTACTAGTTGTTTTTAGAAAACTATATTGGCCCGCCCGCGTGTATTAACTTGAACTCTTTATGACTTCTGAACAAATGATTCTAGAGAGCGTAATAAATTTGCATGTTAATCAGCATGTTGCATGCTACAAGAATATATCGATTTCACTAGTTGTTGGTTGAGAACCATATTGGCCCGCCCCTGAAAATCAACTTGAACTGCTTATAACTCCTGAACAATTGATCGTAGAGAACACAATTATTTGCATTTTAATGAAACATGTTGAATGCTACAAGAATATGTCGGTTTCACTAGTTGTTTTTAGAAAACCATATTGGATCGCTCGCGAGTATTAACTTGAACTGTTTATAATTTCGGAACAAATGATCCTAGAGAGCGTAATAAATTTGCATATAAATCAGCATGTTTCATGCTACAAGAATATGTCGGTTTCACTAGTTGTTTTTAGAAAACCATATTGGCCCGACGGCGAAAATCAACTTGAACTGCTTATAACTTCTGAACAATTGATCGTAGAGAACACAATTATTTGCATTTTAATGAAACATGTTGAATGCTACAAGAATATGTCGGTTTCACTAGTTGTTATTTGAGAACAATATTGGCCCGTCCGCGAGTATTAACTTGAACTGCTTACAACTTCTGAACAAATGATCGTAGAGAGCGTAAAAATTTGCATATTAATCAGCATGTTGCATGCTACAAGAATATATCGATTTCACTAGTTGTTGGTTGAAAAACATATTGGCCCGGCAGCGAGAATCAAGTTGAACTGCTTATAACTCCTGAACATTTGATTGTAGAGACCACAATTAATAGCATTTTAATCAAACATGTTGTATGCAACAAGAATATGTCGGTTTCACTAGTTGTTTTAAGAAACCCATATTGGCCCACCCGCGAATATTAACTTGAACTGTTTATAACTTCTGAACAAATGATCCTAGAGAGCGCAATAAATTTGCATATTAATCAGCATGTTGCATGCTACAAGAATATATCGATCTCACTAGTTGTTGGTTGAAAAACATATTGGTCCGGCAGCGAGAATCAAGTTGAACTACTTATAACTCCTGAACATTTGATTGTAGAGACCACAATTAATAGCATTTTAATCAAACATGTTGTATGCAACAAGAATATGTCGGTTTCACTAGTTGTTTTAAGAAACCCATATTGGCCCGCCCTCGAGTATTAAATTGAACTGCTTAAAAGTTCTGAACAAATGATCGTAGAAAGCTCGACTGTTTTGCATATTAATAAACATGTAGCTAGCTACAAGAATATATAGGTTTCACTACTTATTGTTTGAGAACCATGTTGGCCCACCCGCGAAAACTAATTCAACTGCTTACAATTTCTGAACAAATGATCGTAGATAACACAATTATTTGCATTTTAATGAAACATGTTGTATGCTACAAGAATATGTCGGTTTTACTATTTGTTTTTTTTAGAACCATATTGACCCGCCAGCGAGTATTGAATTTTTCTGCTTATAACGTCTGAACAAATGATCGTAGTGAGCGTAATATTTTTGCATATTAATCAGCATGTTGCATGCTACAAGAATATATCGATTTCACTAGTTGTTGGTTGAGAACCATATTGGCCCGCACTCGAAAATTAACTTGAACTGTTTATAACTTCTGAACAATTGATAGTAGAGAACACAATTACTTGCATTTCAATCAAACATGTTGTATGCTACAAGAATATGTCGGTTTCACTAGTTATTGTTTGAGAACCATTTTGGCCCGCCCGCCAAAACTAACTTCAACTCCTTATAACTTTTGAACAAATGATCGTAGGGAGCGTAATAATTTTGCTTATTAATCAGCATGTTGCATGCTACAAGAATATATCGATTTCATTAGTTGTTGGTTTAGAACCATATTGGCCCGCCCGCTAAAATTAACTTGAACTGATAATAACTTTTGAACAATTGATCGTAGCGAACACAATTATTTGCATTTTAATGAAACATGTTGAATGCTTCAAGAATATGTCGGTTTCACTAGTTGTTGTTTGAGAACCATATTGGCCCGCCCGCGAGTATAAAATTGAACTGTTTATAACTTCTGAACAAATGATCTTAGAGAGCGTAATAAATTTGCATATTAATCAGCATGTTGCTGCTATAAGAATATATCGATTTCACTAGTTGTTGGTTGAGAACCATATTGGCCCGCCCGCGAAAATTAATTTGAACTGCTTATAACTTCTGCACAAATAATCGTAGAAAGCGTAATAATTTTGCATATTAATCAGCATGTTGCATGCTACAAGAATATATCGATTTCACTAGTTGTTGTTTGAGAAATATATTGGCCTGCCCGCGAAAATTAACTTGAACTGCTTATAACTTCTGAACAATTGATCGTAGAGCACACAATTATTTGCATTTCAATCAAACATGTTGTATGCTACAAGATTGTGTCGGTTTCACTAGTTAATTTTTTGAGAACCATTTTGGCCAGCCTGCCAAAACTAACTTGAACTCCTTATAACTTCTGAACAAATGATCGTAGAGAGCGTAATAATTTTGCATATTAATCAGCATGTTGCATGCTACAAGAATATATCGATTTCATTAGTTGTTGGTTTAGAACCATATTGGCCCGCCCGCTAAAATTAACTTGAACTGATAATAACTTCTGAACAATTGATCGTAGCGAACACAATTATTTGCATTTTAATGAAACATGTTGAATGCTTCAAGAATATGTCGGTTTCACTAGTTGTTGTTTGAGAACCATATTGGCCCGCCCGCGAGTATAAAATTGAACTGTTTATAACTTCTGAACAAATGATCTTAGAGAGCGTAATAAATTTGCATATTAATCAGCATGTTGCATGCTATAAGAATATATCGATTTCACTAGTTTTTGGTTGAGAACCATATTGGCCCGCCCCTGAAAATCAACTTGAACTGCTTATAACTCCTGAACAATTGATCGTAGAGAACACAATTATTTGCATTTTAATGAAACATGTTGAATGCTACAAGAATATGTCGGTTTCACTAGTTGTTTTTAGAAAACCATATTGGATCGCTCGCGAGTATTAACTTGAACTGTTTATAATTTCGGAACAAATGATCCTAGAGAGCGTAATAAATTTGCATATAAATCAGCATGTTTCATGCTACAAGAATATGTCGGTTTCACTAGTTGTTTTTAGAAAACCATATTGGCCCGACGGCGAAAATCAACTTGAACTGCTTATAACTTCTGAACAATTGATCGTAGAGAACACAATTATTTGCATTTTAATGAAACATGTTGAATGCTACAAGAATATGTCGGTTTCACTAGTTGTTATTTGAGAACAATATTGGCCCGTCCGCGAGTATTAACTTGAACTGCTTACAACTTCTGAACAAATGATCGTAGAGAGCGTAAAAATTTGCATATTAATCAGCATGTTGCATGCTACAAGAATATATCGATTTCACTAGTTGTTGGTTGAAAAACATATTGGCCCGGCAGCGAGAATCAAGTTGAACTGCTTATAACTCCTGAACATTTGATTGTAGAGACCACAATTAATAGCATTTTAATCAAACATGTTGTATGCAACAAGAATATGTCGGTTTCACTAGTTGTTTTAAGAAACCCATATTGGCCCACCCGCGAATATTAACTTGAACTGTTTATAACTTCTGAACAAATGATCCTAGAGAGCGCAATAAATTTGCATATTAATCAGCATGTTGCATGCTACAAGAATATATCGATCTCACTAGTTGTTGGTTGAAAAACATATTGGTCCGGCAGCGAGAATCAAGTTGAACTACTTATAACTCCTGAACATTTGATTGTAGAGACCACAATTAATAGCATTTTAATCAAACATGTTGTATGCAACAAGAATATGTCGGTTTCACTAGTTGTTTTAAGAAACCCATATTGGCCCGCCCTCGAGTATTAAATTGAACTGCTTAAAAGTTCTGAACAAATGATCGTAGAAAGCTCGACTGTTTTGCATATTAATAAACATGTAGCTAGCTACAAGAATATATAGGTTTCACTACTTATTGTTTGAGAACCATGTTGGCCCACCCGCGAAAACTAATTCAACTGCTTACAATTTCTGAACAAATGATCGTAGATAACACAATTATTTGCATTTTAATGAAACATGTTGTATGCTACAAGAATATGTCGGTTTTACTATTTGTTTTTTTTAGAACCATATTGACCCGCCAGCGAGTATTGAATTTTTCTGCTTATAACGTCTGAACAAATGATCGTAGTGAGCGTAATATTTTTGCATATTAATCAGCATGTTGCATGCTACAAGAATATATCGATTTCACTAGTTGTTGGTTGAGAACCATATTGGCCCGCACTCGAAAATTAACTTGAACTGTTTATAACTTCTGAACAATTGATAGTAGAGAACACAATTACTTGCATTTCAATCAAACATGTTGTATGCTACAAGAATATGTCGGTTTCACTAGTTATTGTTTGAGAACCATTTTGGCCCGCCCGCCAAAACTAACTTCAACTCCTTATAACTTTTGAACAAATGATCGTAGGGAGCGTAATAATTTTGCTTATTAATCAGCATGTTGCATGCTACAAGAATATATCGATTTCATTAGTTGTTGGTTTAGAACCATATTGGCCCGCCCGCTAAAATTAACTTGAACTGATAATAACTTTTGAACAATTGATCGTAGCGAACACAATTATTTGCATTTTAATGAAACATGTTGAATGCTTCAAGAATATGTCGGTTTCACTAGTTGTTGTTTGAGAACCATATTGGCCCGCCCGCGAGTATAAAATTGAACTGTTTATAACTTCTGAACAAATGATCTTAGAGAGCGTAATAAATTTGCATATTGATCAGCATGTTGCTGCTATAAGAATATATCGATTTCACTAGTTGTTGGTTGAGAACCATATTGGCCCGCCCGCGAAAATTAATTTGAACTGCTTATAACTTCTGCACAAATAATCGTAGAAAGCGTAATAATTTTGCATATTAATCAGCATGTTGCATGCTACAAGAATATATCGATTTCACTAGTTGTTGTTTGAGAAATATATTGGCCTGCCCGCGAAAATTAACTTGAACTGCTTATAACTTCTGAACAATTGATCGTAGAGCACACAATTATTTGCATTTCAATCAAACATGTTGTATGCTACAAGATTGTGTCGGTTTCACTAGTTAATTTTTTGAGAACCATTTTGGCCAGCCTGCCAAAACTAACTTGAACTCCTTATAACTTCTGAACAAATGATCGTAGAGAGCGTAATAATTTTGCATATTAATCAGCATGTTGCATGCTACAAGAATATATCGATTTCATTAGTTGTTGGTTTAGAACCATATTGGCCCGCCCGCTAAAATTAACTTGAACTGATAATAACTTCTGAACAATTGATCGTAGCGAACACAATTATTTGCATTTTAATGAAACATGTTGAATGCTTCAAGAATATGTCGGTTTCACTAGTTGTTGTTTGAGAACCATATTGGCCCGCCCGCGAGTATAAAATTGAACTGTTTATAACTTCTGAACAAATGATCTTAGAGAGCGTAATAAATTTGCATATTAATCAGCATGTTGCATGCTATAAGAATATATCGATTTCACTAGTTTTTGGTTGAGAACCATATTGGCCCGCCCGCGAAAATCAACTTGAACTGCTTATAACTTCTGAACAATTGATCGTAGAGCACACAATTATTTGCGTTTTAATGAAACATGTTGAATGCTACAAGAATATGTCGGTTTCACTAGTTGTTTTTAGAAAACCATATTGGCCCGTCCGAGAGTATTAACTTGAACTGTTTATAACTTCTGAACAAATGATCCGAGAGAGCGTAATAAATTTGCATATTAATCAGCATGTTGCATGCTACAAGAATATATCGATTTCACTAGTTTTTGGTTGAGAACCATATTGGCCCGCCCACGAAAATCAACTTGAACTGCTAATAACTTCTGAACAATTGATCGTGGAGAACACAATTATTTGCATTTTAATGAAACATGTTGAATGCTACAAGAATATGTCGGTTTCACTAGTTGTTATTTGAGAACAATATTGGCCCGTCCGCGAGTATTAACTTGAACTGCTTACAACTTCTGAACAAATGATCGTAGAGAGCGTAATAAATTTGCATATTAATCAGCATGTTGCATGCTACAAGAATATATCGATTTAACTAGTTTTTGGTTGAGAACCATATTGGCCCGCCCGCGAAAATCAACTTGAACTGCTTATAACTTCTGAACAATTGATCGCAGAGATCACAATTATTTGCATTTTAATCTAACATGTTGTATGCTACAAGAATATGTCAGTTTCACTGGTTATTGTTTGAGAACCATATTGGCCCGCCGGCGAGTATTAAATTGAACTGCTTAAAAGTTCTGAACAAATGATCGTAGAAAGCTCGATTGTTTTGCATATTAATAAACATGTAGCTAGCTACAAGAATATATAGATTTCACTAGTTATTGTTTGAGAACCATGTTGGCCCAACCGCGAAAACTAATTCAACTGCTTACAATTTCTGAACAAATGATCGTAGATAACACAATTATTTGCATTTTAATGAAACATGTTGTATGCTACAAGAATATGTCGGTTTTACTATTTGTTTTTTTAGAACCATATTGACCCGCCCGCGAGTATTGACTTTTTCTGCTTATAACGTCTGAACAAATGATCGTATTGAGCGTAATAGTTTTGCATATTAATCAGCATTTTGCATGCTACAAGAATAAATCGATTTCACTAGTTGTTGGTTGAGAACCATATTGGCCCGCCCACGAAAATTAACTTGAACTGCTTATAACTTCTGAACAATTGATCGTAGAGAACACAATTATTTGCATTTCAATCAAACATGTTGTATGCTACAAGAATATGTCGGTTTCACTAGTTATTGTTTGAGAAACATTTTGGCCCGCCCGCCAAAACTAACTTCAACTCCTTATAACTTCTGAACAAATGATCGTAGAGAGCGTAATAATTTTGCATATTAATCAGCATGTTTCATGCTACAAGAATATATCTATTTCACAAGTTGTTGGTTGAGAACCATATTGGCCAGCCCGCGAAAATTAATTTGAATTGCTTATAACTTCTGAACAAATAATCGTAGAAAGCGTAATAATTTTGCATATTAATCAGCATGTTGCAAGCTACAAGAATATATCGATTTCACTAGTTGTTCTTTGAGAACCATATTAACCCGCCCGCGAAAATCAATTTGAACTGCTTATAACTCCTGAACAATTAATCGTAGAGAACACAATTGTTTGCATTTTAATGAAACATATTGAATGCTAAAAGAATATGTCCGTTTCAGTAGTTGTTTTTAGAAAACCATATTGGCCCATCCGAGAGTATTAACTTGAACTGCTTACAACTTCTGAACAAATGATCGTAGAGAGCGTAAAAATTTGCATATTAATCAGCATGTTGCATGCTACAAGAATATATCGATTTCACTAGTTGTTGGTTGAGAACCATATTGGCCCGCCCCTGAAAATCAACTTGAACTGCTTATAACTCCTGAAAAATTGATCGTAGAGAACACAATTATTTGCATTTTAATGAAACATGTTGAATGCTACAAGAATATGTCGGTTTCACTAGTTGTTTTTAGAAAACCATATTGGATAGCTCGCGAGTATTAACTTGAACTGTTTATAATTTCGGAACAAATGATCCTAGAGAGCGTAATAAATTTGCATATAAATCAGCATGTTTCATGATACAAGAATATGTCGGTTTCACTAGTTGTTTTTAGAAAACTATATTGGCCCGACGGCGAAAATCAACTTGAACTGCTTATAACTTCTGAACAATTGATCGTAGAGAACACAATTAATAGCATTTTAATCAAACATGTTGTATGCTACAAGAATATGTCGGTTTCACTAGTTGTTTTAAGAAACCCATATTGGCCCACCCGCGAATATTAACTTGAACTGCTTATAACTCCTGAAAAATTGATCGTAGAGAACACAATTATTTGCATTTTAATGAAACATGTTGAATGCTACAAGAATATGTCGGTTTCACTAGTTGTTTTTAGAAAACCATATTGGCCCGTCCGCGAGTATTAACTTGAACTGCTTACAACTTCTGAACAAATGATCGTAGAGAGCGTAAAAATTTGCATATTAATCAGCATGTTGCATGCTACAAGAATATATCGATTTCACTAGTTGTTGGTTGAGAACCATATTGGCCCGCCCCTGAAAATCAACTTGAACTGCTTATAACTCCTGAACAATTGATCGTAGAGAACACAATTATTTGCATTTTAATGAAACATGTTGAATGCTACAAGAATATGTCGGTTTCACTAGTTGTTATTTGAGAACAATATTGGCCCGTCCGCGAGTATTAACTTGAACTGCTTACAACTTCAGAACAAATGATCGTAGAGAGCGTAAAAAATTTGCATATTAATCAGCATGTTGCATGCTACAAGAATATATCGATTTCACTAGTTGTTGGTTGAAAAACATATTGGCCCGCCCGCGAAAATCAAGTTGAACTGCTTATAACTTCTGAACAATTGATCGTAGTGATCACAATTATTTGCGTTTTAATCTAACATGTTGTATGCTACAAGAATATGTCAGTTTCACTAGTTATTGTTTGAGAACCATATTGGCCCGCCCGCGAGTATTAAATTGAACTGCTTCAAAGTTCTGAACAAATGATCGTAGAAAGCTCGATTGTTTTGCATATTAATAAACATGTAGCTAGCTACAAGAATATATAGATTAAACTAGTTATTGTTTGAGAACCATGTTGGCCCACCCGCGAAAACTAATTCAACTGCTTACAATTTCTGAACAAATGATCGTAGATAACACAATTATTTGCATTTTATTGAAACATGTTGTATGCTACAAGAATATGTCGGTTTTACTATTTGTTTTTTTTAGAACCATATTGACCCGCCAGCGAGTATTGACTTTTTCTGCTTATAACGTCTGAACAAATGATCGTAGTGAGCGTAATATTTTTGCATATTAATCAGCATGTTGCATGCTACAAAAATATATCGATTTCACTAGTTGTTGGTTGAGAACCATATTGGCCCGCACTCGAAAATTAACTTGAACTGTTTATAACTTCTGAACAATTGATAGTAGAGAACACAATTACTTGCATTTCAATCAAACATGTTGTATGCTACAAGAATATGTCGGTTTCACTAGTTATTGTTTGAGAACCATTTTGGCCCGCCCGCCAAAACTAACTTCAACTCCTTATAACTTTTGAACAAATGATCGTAGGGAGCGTAATAATTTTGCTTATTAATCAGCATGTTGCATGCTACAAGAATATATCGATTTCATTAGTTGTTGGTTGAGAACCATATTGGCCCGCCCGCGAAAATTAACTTGAAATGATAATAACTTCTGAACAATTAATCGTAGCGAACACAATTATTTGCATTTTAATGAAACATGTTAAATGCTTCAAGAATATGTCGGTTTCACTAGTTGTTGTTTGAGAACCATATTGGCCCGCCCGCGAGTATTAAATTGAACTGCTTATAACTTCTGAACAAATGATCTTAGAGAGCGTAATAAAGTTGCATATTAATCAGCATGTTGCTTGCTACAAGAATATATCGATTTCACTAGTTGTTGGTTGAGAACCATATTGGCCCGCCCGCGAAAATTAATTTGAACTGCTTATAACTTCTGCACAAATAATCGTAGAAAGCGTAATAATTTTGCATATTAATCAGCATGTTGCATGCTACAAGAATATATCGATTTCACTAGTTGTTGTTTGAGAAATATATTGGCCTGCCCGCGAAAATTAACTTGAACTGCTTATAACTTCGGAACAATTGATCGTAGAGCACACAATTATTTGCATTTCAATCAAACATGTTGTCTGCTACAAGAATATGTCGGTTTCACTAGTTATTGTTTGAGAACCATTTTGGCCCGAACGCCAAAACTAATTTCAACTTCTTATTACTTCTGAACAAATGATCGTAGAGAGCGTAATAATTTTGCATATTAATCAGCATGTTGAATGCTACAAGAATATATCGAATTCATTGGTTGTTGGTTGAGAACCATTTTGGCCCGCCCGCGAAAATCAACTTGAACTGCTTATAACTCCTGAACAATTGATCGTAGAGACCACAATTAATAGCATTTTAATCAAACATGTTGTATGCAACAAGAATATGTCCGTTTTACTAGTTGTTTTTAGAAAACCATATTGGCCCACCTGCGAGTATTAACTTGAACTGTTTATATCTTCTGAACAAATGATCCTAGAGAGCGTAATAAATTTGCATATTAATCAACATGTTGCATGCTACAAGAATATATCGATTTCACTAGTTGTTTGTTGAGAACCATATTGGCCCGCCCGCGGGTATTAACTTGAACTCTTTATGACTTCTGAACAAATGATCCTAGAGAGCGTAATAAATTTGCATATTAATCATCATGTTGCATGCTACAAGAATATATCGATTTTACTAGTTGTTTTTAGAAAACTATATTGGCCCGCCCGCGTGTATTAACTTGAACTCTTTATGACTTCTGAACAAATGATTCTAGAGAGCGTAATAAATTTGCATATTAATCAGCATGTTGCATGCTACAAGAATATATCGATTTCACTAGTTGTTGGTTGAGAACCATATTGGCCCGCCCCTGAAAATCAACTTGAACTGCTTATAACTCCTGAAAAATTGATCGTAGAGAACACAATTATTTGCATTAGTAGAGTAGTAAGCCGGGTTCACCAACCGAAAGTGGAGCTCGGTGGAGCTCGCCTTAATGGATTTCTCTCGTAAGGCATGAGCTCCATTTTCTTGCAGTGTTGCCAACTCCTTACCCGAAAAAAATCACCAAGGTTTTTGTTTTTGGGTATAACCTAACCTAAGGCAAAGAGTTGGCAACACTGCAAAGCAAGCCTCAAGCAGTGTTGCCAACTTGTTCTTGACCTATTTTTTATTTTACGACGTTTTATGCACTAAACTAACCTACAATGAGAGTAGTGTAATCAACCCGGTTCCACGCCCGAAAATGGGGCTCGGTGGGGCTCGCAGTGTTACCAACTCCTCACTTGAAAAAATCACCAAGGTTTTTGTTTTTGGGTATAACCTAACCTCAAGCAAGGAGCTGGCAACACTGCTTGAGGCTTTCTCGCAGTGTTGCCAACTCACCTCAAGAATATTTCACCATGTGATATTTTACAAGCGAAGCTAACCTACGAATGGGAGTTGGCAACACGGATTAGTGGAGGTGCACGGGTTCAAGAACATCAATTGCCAGTGTTGCCAACTCACCTCAAGAATATTTCACCATGTGATATTTGACAGGCGAAGCTAACCTACGAATGGGCAATACTGACTAGTGGAGGTGCACGGGTTCTGCAACATTAATTGCCAGTGTTGCCAACTCACCCCAAGAATATTTCACCATGTGATATTTTACAGACGAAGCTAACCTACGAATGGGAGTTGCCAACACTGACTAGTGTAATCAACCCGGTTCTGCGCCATCAATTGCGGTTTAGTGTTGCCAACTTACCCCAAGAATATTTTACCATGTGATATTTTATTTCCAAGTCCCGGGGACACCAATGTATATCGTGACCTTTGTAAACCTCTCTCGGGGGAACGATGTGCCACACGCGCGCGCGCTGGCGCCTTTATTATTTTCGTATTGCATACAATATTTATTGTGTTTTTTTTTCTATCTACAATGATATTTTTCTTATATATTTTTTTTTTATTTTTTTATAGGGTTCATTAAAGCACATATTTGAGGAGGACAACGCCACCCATATATAAATAAACCCCTCGAATTTACACTAATTAGAATTACCTTACAAAATTTTTCTCATAAGGCATTTTTGTTTTGTAAACACTCTACCACCAACAGATCACATATAAATAAACATACCCCGAAAAAATGCGCTCCATGAAAAGTTGCCCTGTGTGCAAAAGAACCATATCAAGCCAACATTTTGCAAGACATTGTCGCACCTGCGTGCCAGGCAAGCATTTGGCTGCCACCGAATTATGTTCTGGATGCAATAAACATATCACAATTGCGTATGCCAAGAAGCATAAGCTTACTTGTCTGAGCCAAAGTACATCTGGGGCTCAGCCTTCGACCAGCTCCACCAAGAGGAAAGCAGAAGCCGACTCGCCACCACTCGCCAAACGCATCAAAACTGTGGCAAAAGCAGACCAGTCTGCTTTCCAGCGTTCGTTAGAGGATTTTGTCCTCACCTCGGACGGCTCATGCGACGTGCGTAGTTTTTTGGAGAACGTGCAAGCGCAAATTATTTCCGTCCTTGGCGATGCGCTTGCAACGCACTCCACTAAATTTTACGCATCGCTACGTTGCTGGTACAAGAAGCCGTCTGATGAAATTTACAGCTTCTGCCACAACACCAAGGCGAAGACGCTGCATCTGGTGGATGTCGACAACCTCGAGGTCATCTACAACAAGTTTGTCGAGGAGCTGCTGGTTAAACAAGAAGAACATCAAGCCAAGGGCTCGGGGGGTTCGCTGTGTGGGGAGCCTCACGAACTGTGCGTCAAACTTTGCAAGTTTGTGCCTCTCTCCGCCTCCAGCTACGTCCGTTTACCATCTGCTATTAAGGATAAAAAGGCCGTCCTGAACATTCAGAACAGTGACGCCAAGTGCTTTCTCTGGTCGGTGCTTGCAGCATTGCACCCCGTTGAGCCAAAAAACCAACCTCACCGAGTTAACCACTACCTACCCTACGAGCCAGAGCTGGAAGATGCAATGGCTGGGATCGACTACCCGGTGAAGGTCTCGGACATTCGCAAATTCGAGGCCCGTACACACAACCCTCGGTTGGCCATCAACGTTTATGGCCTCACTGACGAAAATGTGGTGTACCCTATCCGGGTGAGCGACGTGGACGACGACGATGGTGTGCAGGAAATTCATCTTCTGCTCATCAAGGACGAGACCCACCACCATTACACCCTCATCCGTTCCCTCTCTCGACTTGTTTCGAGCCAACGGAGCAAAGACAAAACCCACATAGAAGTTTGTCGCAGGTGCTTGTCAATATTCGACGGACGGGATCAACACAGTTACCAACATGTTCGAGGTCGCAACATTGCTGCCGAGAAGCTTGCTAACCACAAGCTCTCCTGCAATGCCAACAAGCCTAGGGTGCCAGTCTTGCCCGAACCTGGCACCATGATGCATTTCAAAATGCACGGTGCCATGGTGGAGCACCTCGCCATCATCATTGCGGATTTCGAGGCCTTCCTCAAACCCCTGTTTATTTGCGATCCCGATCCCGAAGTTTCTTCCACCACCCCTTACCAACTCCACGAGGCATCCAGTTTCGCCTACGTTGTGGTGCGACGAGACCAGCACATCGCCCCCGAGCCCTACGTGTACCGTGGTCCCGACGCAGCCAAACACTTCCTCGAGAGGATGGTTGTGGAAGCCAACGAGATAGGGAAGGTATTGTCGACCCCCAAGTCTATGCTCCCACTGTCCCCCGACGATCAACGCAGACACGACGAGGCCATCGCTTGCCCTGTCTGCGTTGAGAAGTACACTGCCAAAAACCATAAAGTCCGACACCACGATCACTTTAACGGTAGGTATGTTGGTTCTTGGTGCGACGACTGCAACCGCATGGGCCGGGACCCGCGCTTTATTCCGATCTTCTTCCACAATGGCTCGGGGTACGACTTTCACCACCTGATCAAGCATCTTGGATACGACAATGCAAGAATCAATGTCCTGGCACAAAACGAGGAGCGTTATATTAGCGTCAGCAAGTGGGTGCCGATCCCCAACTCAAAAAGCAGGAGCATCGAGCTTCGCTTCCTCGACTCCCTGAGGTTCCTCCCGGCCAGCCTCGATGCTCTTGCAGGGAAGCTGAGCAACAAACAAATGCTCATTACCTCTGCGAATTTTCCAAACTTGGACGCCAGTCTCTTCAGGCGTAAGGGGGTCTACCCCTACGAATACGTCACCGACTCTACCAAGTTTGCGGAGACGTCGCTTCCTCCTCGAGCAAACTTCTATAGCAAGCTGCGAGGCTCGGGCATCTCTGAGGATGACTATAACCATGCTCAGTCCATGTGGCGCGAGCTAGGTTGTCGAACTCTCGGAGACTACCACGACGCCTACCTCAGACTTGATGTGACGCTCCTCGCCGACGTGTTCCAGACGTTCCGGGCGACTGCAAAGACCATCTACCAGCTGGACCCCGCCTACTTCTATAGTCTCCCCGGACTGGCGTGGTCAGCCATGTTTCTGGTGACGAAAATCAAGCTGGAGCTTCTTTCGGACGTAGACATGATGCTGTTTGTGGAACGCGCCGTGCGGGGTGGAATGGTCCAGGTGTCGCAACGGCACGCGTGCGCCAACAACCATCACATGGCTACTGGCTACGACTCTACCCAACCGTCGAGCTACATCATGCACACAGACGTGAATAACTTGTACGGGCACTCCATGATGCAGCCACTCCCCTTTAGAGGGTTCGAGTGGGCTGACCCTTCCAACTTCGACGTTGAAGGTTTCGACGATTCGGAACATGGGTTCTTCGCCGAGGTGGACCTTGAGTTCTCCGAGAAGCTGCAGGATTTGTTCTGCGATCTTCCCCCTGCACCCGAGTTCAAGTGTCCACCCAATTCCAACCAGAAGAAGCTCGTCATGGATTTCGAACCCAAGAAGAATTACGTTCTTCACTACCAGAATCTCCGGTGGTTGATGCGGCAAGGGGTCACAGTCCACACAGTTCACCGCATCCTCAAGTTCGAACATTCTTCATGGTTGAAGCCATACATCGAGCTCAACACTGAACGCCGCACCGCAGCCACGTCCGAGCTTGATAAGGATTTCTTCAAGCTCATGAATAATGCGGTGTTTGGCAAGACCATGGAGAATGTACGAAATCGCGTGGACATAAAATTGGTGACGAGGAAAGAGCGATGTCGTCAGCTTGTCGCGAGTCCATTGTTCAAGTCTCGAACAATCTACAACGAGCAGCTGGCTCTGATTCACATGAGGCAAGGTGTGGTGAAACTCACCAAGCCCATCTACGTTGGAGCCACTGTTCTGGATCTGAGCAAGCTCCACATGTTCGAGACATACTACGACATATTACGTCCACACTACAAGCACAACATCTCACTTCTCTACACGGACACGGACAGCTTGGTGTACCACGTTCGCACAGCCAACGCATACGGGGATATAGCCACAGATCCATCTTTTGTGAACCTCTTTGACACCTCGGGCTATCCCCAGCCGAACCGGTACAGTATCCTGGCTCGCAACAAAAAGGTGCCTGGCAAACTCAAAGACGAGAAGGACGGTGACGTGATTCTCGAGTTTGCAGGTCTTCGTGCCAAGGCCTATACTATTAAAGCCGAGGGCAGCGTTACCAAGAAGGCCAAGGGTGTCGGCAGACAGGTGGTTCGGGAGCATCTCACATTCGAGGACTTCGTGGATTGCCTCAAGACCGGGTCGTCGGTTCTAAGAGCAGAACAGCGCATCCAGAGCGTCGACCATGTGTTAACCACCAACAAAGTGAGGAAGATTGCCCTGGATCCCAACGACGACAAGAGGTGCGTTCTCCAATGTGGAATCCACACACTGCCGTGGGGCTACTATCGCTTAGCAGAAAGCAAAACCTGCAACATGTGCCCATCTTCGACAAAAGATTCATAAAAACAAAACAAAAAAAAAAAATCATTTTGTTAGTCATTACAAAAAAAAAACACTGATTGTGATTACAAAAAACTTTGACCGTATTTTAAATAACCAGCATAATATGAATTTTTTTGGTTTCCGAAAACAAACCAACATGGAGACTGTACACCGCGCGACGACAGATCATGAATTTCTACCTTCCATGTTAACTAAACTCAACGGTCTACTGATTGCTCACCTTAACAGCATTTGGACGAAATTGGATGACGATGTGGGCAAGATGTTTTACGTCTTCAACAACAATTTACATTTTTACCAAATTCCGATCGATGGAAAACTTCAAATCACCGTGAATCCGGAAAACGTAGGTGAAATCAAAATATCTACCGGCAAGAACATTTTTCGAATCAAGCACGACAAGATGCTTTCTAACATTACGTACGATGTTTCCGCAGGAGATTACCTGTACGTCGAACTCCTAGGAGATTACGACAAACTCGTTCCTCTCTTCGTAGAATTGCGAATCGTCTATCCTATTATAAATAACCGTTAACCAAAATGCCTAACGATATTTTCGGCAACACTAAGCGTGTAGACCACGCGGAAGAGATTCTCATGTTGGATGTCCGAATTAAAAAGTTGAGGAGCGATTTGATCGCTTTGCAGGAGACCTTAAACAAAAGTTTAGAGTCGGAGATCGCTACGCTCCAAACGCAATGTCTCGACCCTATTTTGAAAATCGATTCCGAACTGAAAACGCTCATAAAAAATTATGTGGACGTACCTTCTTACGACAACGTTCAAAATATACAGTTGAGCGTGGATAAGCTTCAAAATGATTTGGCCAAATTACAGCAATTTCAATCGAAAAATGAAGATTTGGAAAAATTGAAACTCGAAATCGAAGAACGAACTTCCGCAATAGAAAAGAATTTCTCTGAACTTCAAACCGTTGTGAAGGATATTGATGTAGAACGCTTGCATGTTGTTGTTTCCAAATTACAAGAAGAATTCGCCAACACGTTGGAAGAAATTAAATCCAAGTTGCAGACTTTGGAAGATACCATGACGAACCTACCATCGTCGGACGAACTGCAGGTCATCGGCAAAAGCGTCGCGAACATAAAAATTCAATTGGAAGCCTATCAAGATTTCGAACACATTCAAACCACCATCGCCACGCTTCAGGCGTCTCTGGAGTTGATCAACGAAGAAATTAAAAATATTCACGCTGAAGCAAGCGCGTTGACGAGCATTCAAGACACGTTAAGCACGGTCCAGCAGAAGATGGAATATTTGGAAAATTTGAACGTCGAATCGAACCTTGCTTATTTTCATCACGCGCTGGACAACATACAGGCCGACTTGGAATCGTTACGGACGAGCGTACCTTCGAGCGAAGATTTGGAAAAATTGAAAACAGCCGTGACGGCACTATCCGAATCGAGCGACATCAAAAGTTCGTTGAGCGATCTCGAGAGTAGGGTGGCCAATCTCCCCACCTCCAAAGAATTGCACGCTTTGAAAAGGAACATATCACGTATGCTGAAACGACTGGAAACGGAAACGGCGAACGTGGAACAGATTCGAGACGAACTTGCTTCGCTGGTGTCGACGTTGCCCACTTCGCAGAGCGTCGCCGACCTTCACACGCAGTTTACCGAGATGCGAAGCATCGTGAACGATCTTACCGAGAAAAATTCGAAATTGAATCAAGTCGAGAACCTTCAGAGTATTGTCGTCAACATCAGAGATCAAGTTGGAGTGCTGGAATCCACGCAGGAATCGACGCTGGCCTCTTTCGGTGGCAAGCTGCAAGAGCTCAACGAAAACTACAAGCAGTTGAACGTGGAAGTGAAAATCAAACCCTCGTTTTCTACAGTAACGAATACCATCGTCGAACATTTGTTGCCCTTACAAAATACACTGGGACAGCTTCACAGCAACCTTGTTAGCGTCGATACTAAATTCGCCAAACTGCATTCTCTGCAAGCCATCGAAATCAACAGCGTACCCAATCAACAGAGAATCTCCACGTTCGTCGAAGGTAACAAACTGTACATGTTGCATCCTTATCATCCGTACTACAAGTTTCTCCTCGATGGCACGATTCAGATAAACGAATTTTCGTACTGGTCTCACGGCAGAAAAGCTAGCGTTCCCACCATGATCTTGATATCGAATCGCGGTGTCCAGAAAGCAGGAAACATTCCTCTGGCACGTTGGAACGAAACGCGCAACATATATGAAATACACGAAGACGAAGATCTTACCCTTTTTGACGTGAGTGCCGGCGATAAGCTGATCATTCAAAACACGAGCGAGGTGCCACCTTCTTTGAATCCCATCACGCTGGTGCTTCTCTTCAAACGTAATCTCTAAAAATGTCTAGGCAAGCCATCGTCGAAGAATTGCATAAACCTGCACGCCGCAACTACGAACGTTTGGCGGTGGTGACCAAGGGAATCGACGACCTCTGGCAAAGTGACCTCGTGGAGATGAGCAGCGGCAATTTGAAAAACATACATAAATTAAACAAGAGCAACAAGTATCTCCTCACCGTCATAGACACGTTTTCGAAATTCGCATGGGCTCTACCTTTGAAGGCCAAAACGGGAACGTGCGTCACGGAAGCATTCAAAACAATTTTTCGCGAAAGCGGCAGACGGCCACGGTTTTTGCAAACAGACAACGGTAAAGAATTTTACAACACCGTATTCCAAAAGTTTATTCATAAACATGGCATTCGACATTATTCGACCTTCAGCCACATCAAAGCCAGCATCGTGGAAAGATTTAATCGAACCTTGAAAACACACATGTGGAAACGATTCACGCTTCGGGGAAATTACAAATGGGTCGACATACTGCCGGAACTCGTCGACACCTATAATGATACAGTACACAGAACCATAGGCATGAAGCCAGCTGACGTTACGAAATCTGACGAGCAGCGTTTAATTTCTACAGTTTACTGTCCAAAGTACACTCCCGCGACTACCAAGAAGTCAAAATTCAAAATTGGAGACCAGGTGAGGATCAGCAAATTCAAACGCACCTTCGAGAAGGGTTTCACAAAAAATTGGAGTACGGAACTTTTTACGGTGGTTCGAGTTTTATCCGGAAACCGACACACGTATATAATAAAAGATAGTAGCGGCGAGATTTTGAAAGGAAGATTTTACGAAGAGGAACTCTCTAAAACAAAACATCCCAACACGTACCTTATCGAGAAAGTATTGCGTAGAAAAGGTGACAAACTATTGGTGAAATGGCTGGGGCTTCCGGAAAAGAGTTGGATCGACGCGAACGATGTGATCTTGTGAGTACGTGGAACGTGGTGAAGCGTCTACCGGATTCGGAAAGTCAAACGAAGAAAAGAAACGGCGAGTTGCTTCCCGACAGCATCCGCTGTCTAATCGTAGGCCCTTCAGGGTGTGGGAAAACAACACTGCTCGTGGACAATTTTCTCCTCGCACCAAATTGGTTAGATTGGAAGAACAGGCACCTCTACGTATTTTCGAAAAGTCTCGAACAAGCGAAATACCAGCAACTGATAAAACTGTACGATGGTCTGGACATTGCAACTTTCGCATCGGAAATAAAACCACTCGACGATTGTCGTGAAAATTCAGTCGTTGTGTTCGACGATGTCATCCTGGAAAATCAAAATGAAATTCGCAATTTTTTCACGCAAGGTCGTCACAAAGGAATGGATTGCTTCTTCCTAGCTCAAACGTTTTCCAAAATTCCAAAACAGTTAGTACGCGACAACGCTAATTTCATATGTTTGTTTCGTCAAGATCACACCAACCTCAAGCACGCGTACGATGACTACGTAGGCGGAGACATGAACTACAATCAATTTTCGGAACGCTGCTGCTCCCACTGTTGGAACAGTGACGATTTCGGATTCGCGACGATCGACATGACGAGGAAACCCAACGATGGAAAATACAGAAACAAAATCAACGACTTTCTAAACGTTGCAACGTTGTGAGAAACGACGTGTATAAATAACGTTATGGCAAAACGAAAAATCGAAGACGAAAATCTCAAGTTGCGAAACTACCTCGCGAAACGCTTCAAAGGTTGGAAATCCGAGAATCGCGGATTCTACGAAGAGAAGAAACGTCAAGATCAACCTGTGATCGATGCCATCAGCGATCTAGGTAAAGAAATTAAAGGCGTCACGGAACAAAATAAAAATTTGATCAACGAACTCGTACCACTTGCAGCTAAAAGTTACACCGTACCCACGCCCATTTCGAGCATTCCTTCAACGCCGTTCGAACTGAAGGACGTACCGCCACAACGTCGAGCCATAAGCAGCACGTCGTCGTCTTTGGATAAGATCGAGTTGGGACCTTTGGCACGAGACTACCTGAGCACGGGCAAGTTCGACAAGGATGAAGTGTTCGGATTGTATCCAAGCATGGAGAGCAACGAAGGCGGCGGTGTGGTTTGGAAGATTGGGAAATCGAAGGTGAGCTTCGAAGGGAACGACATTAAAGTCAACTTAGGCGATAAGAATAGCTGGAACAGGTATCCGGGTACGGTGGGACTGTGGGAACTCGTTGCCAAAAAGCAGCCGAAGGATTACACCGAAGAAGATTACCAGAGTTACAAGGAAATTTTGATCATGACGGACGCCTTATACCAAAACAACGACGCTACGCAGAATAGGGTCAAATCGAGCAGCGGCGAGAAGTACAGAAATCTCATCAAGCCGATATGGAACCAGGTGAAAACAGGCAGCGGCGTCAAACTCTACAACACCCTGCCCAAAGAGTTTGTGTGGGTGGACGACGTGCGCAAGCTCATAGACAGGTTGTTGGTTATTGCAGGAGAGGAGAATGCAGGCAATCGTAATTTCTACAACGAGAAGGTTGGCATCGTGGACATGATCAGTACAAAACTTTCCAACTTCATCGTAAACGACGACAAGGGCATAGGGTACCTCATTAAAATCATCAACACGCTGCCTCCGAGATTCTGGAACGTGGCCGAAGGAAAGGGTCTCGTGAACGACATCATCAACAAGTTACCTTTCGAGATGCATTTACCTGGCTACCAGTACTGCGGACCAGGTACCAAACTCGAGAAAAGATTGGAGAGAGGAGACAAGGGTGTGAATCTGTTGGACGCCGCATGCAAAGATCACGACATCGCTTACAACACCACTCGCTCCGATCTGGATGCACGTCACGAAGCAGACAGAAAGTTAGAGCACGCAGCTTTCGAAAGATTCGTTAGCAGAGACGCTTCGCTGGGAGAAAGAGTTGCAGCACTGGGCACCACCATCGCCATGAACACGAAACAAAAACTTGGATGGGGTGTGTAGAAATAAAAGAATTTCTCGAACCGTGAAAAGAATTTCTTCGGTATATAAATAACACTACGTAAAAAAAAAAAACTCCAATTGTGTTTGCCATTTATAAAATGAGTAAACAATCACTAGACGCCCAAGCATTAAAACAAATGCTAAATTCATCAGTCGAATATGTAAAAATTCAGGAATTAGAAGTGGACAAACCTTACACGATAACTTCCGGTTCAATTGTTTCTACCCAGTATGGCCCCAAGGCGCGTCTGTTGCTCAACGCACAATACAGTCTATTTTTACCAGATCGATACGCTAACATGTTATCCGACGAGAAGCTAGCTATTTTAATCGAGAACAAAACTCAAATCGTGTACAAGGGTACAAAGGAACTTCTTGGTAAGAAAACAAAGCACGTAATAGAATTTGTGTAACAGCTCTGCGCGGAGTATATCCTTGAAAAAAAAAATTACACGGAACAAAAAAATCTCAGAACATTTATATATAAATAACATACCGAAAAAAATTACACAAAACAAAAAAAATCTCAAAACATATATGTAAATAACATACCGTGAAGATAACATATAAAGCATCAACATGAAGCCCAAAGGTGTCGTGTACCAGATACCATACTCCAATCTGAAAAATCTAGGCACCCTCGATGGTTTACTCACCAAAAAACAACGCGAAAAGAAACGTTCTTGCTTGATGAAAGGACACGGAATGAAATTACTTCTCAGCACACCTCAATTGAGACGCTTGCAACGTTCACGGAAACAGCAAAAAATCGGAGGTTTCATATTCAGCATCCCAGCCATCCTGGCAGCATTGGGGGCTGTTGGAAGTTTGGCCGGCGGAAGTGCCGCCATCGCGAAAACCGTCATCGACTCGAAGAAGAACAAAGCCGAGTTGGAAGAACAGAAACGTCACAACCTGGCCATGGAGAAGAGAGGGAAAGGTATAACCAAAAAACAAAAAAGCAACCTCGATGCTTTGAAAAAATATAAAAAAAAGAAGAAGCCCTGTCCAACTTCGATATTGAATCTCTGATCGAACTGTTGGGAATAAAAAACTTCAGGGGTGTTTTCATGTCCGATTCTCTACCCTCTGCTGTGAAGAAAAAGGAGTATGGCGTGGTCAACCTGGACAGTTACAAAAATCCTGGTACACATTGGATATGCTACCTTAAAATTGACGATAACATTGCATTTGTTTTCGATTCGTTCGGTGGCACACCGCCTGCCAGGTTGGTGAAGTATCTCAGTGTTGCCAACCTCTACTACAATGACAAACGCATCCAGGGTTTCACTGATGTTAACTGCGGCCACCTATGCCTTTCTGTTCTCACATACATGTCTAAAATAAATAACCCGTCGGTGGAACATTTTCAGAAAGCATTGTGGAACCTGAAACACGATGGGCGTGTTCCATCTCACGAGCGAATCTTCGATCCTGAAACTCACGCTGCACGACGACATCGTCTATCCTAAATCCGTAGCTCTACGTGCATTCTACAGCATGTACCTCATACCTAACGTCACGCAGCACAATAATAAAATTAGTGTCGGAAACGAACACATCGTCGTCACGCCAGGCCAATACAATCTTTCCACTTTGCAAGCTCAGTTACCCAAAGGCACGTACCTTTCTCAAAATTCGGTCACGCACAGAGTGGAAATCGTGTCGACGTCGGAGACCGTGGACCTGGGCACCATGGGAGAACTTTTAGGATTCGAGAACGACACCAAACTCGAAGCTGGCATCAAACATACGGCAACCAACATTCCTAAATTTCTAGCCATAGAAACTCTAAACGTTCACTGCAACGTGGCGGAAGGCATGATCACGAAATCCTCGGACGGATTGTTAGGAAGTCACAAGCAGACAGGAATCATAGCCACATTCAAACCCAGTTCCGAATTCATGGAACCGATCATCTACACACCCTCTTCGCCGATCTATTTTCCAGTATGCCGCAACCGCATAGACGACATAGAGTTGGTGGTGACAAACGAGAAAGGAGACGTGGTGGATTTCGCAGGTGCAACGACAACTGCCATCGTGGAGATCAACGTATAATAAATAACACGCATAGTAAAAATGGAGCAAATCGAAAGTTACGAATTGCAATCTTTCCCTCCCAACCGTCGCACGTTCGCCAATCTCAACGAAGCGAACAGGGAGATCGAATACGACGTGGACGTGGGCGACGGCTTCGTTCATCCTCACAGAGCGGACCTCTACCTTCAATTCGACGTGGTGAAGAAGGAAGGCGGAGACGCGTTTCCCGCAACAGCAAATTTGATACTCGTGGACAACTTCGTGCCTCACCTGTTCTCGCAGGTGGAGGTGAGGAAACACAACACCGTCATAGACAGAATAGATTATCCAGGCATCACGTCGACGGCAGTGGGAACATTGAAATTATCCAAAACAGACGCAGCATACTACCAGGCGGGAGGATTCGAAGCAGGAACGAAAATATCGACTAGAAGTCACACGGTGCTTTTTCCCATGCGTCTGCTGCCGGGATTCTTCTCGGACTACAAGGAGATCATGTGGAAGGGAGGATTGCGCGTTACTTTTCGAAGAGCAGCCAACGACAACAACGCACTGATGCGATACACCAACTTAAATGCCGACGGCACGCCGATAGCCAACACATTACCCGAAGCAGCCAAGTGCGTCATCCGGAGCATGGAATTGAGAATGCCGATCGTAGAATACGAAACAAACTACGCCCTCAAGTACAAAGCAGAGATCTTGAAGAGTCCGCAGGTGTCGATTCACTTTCACGGTTACCAGTGTGTGCAGAAGATAGCGTCGGGAAGTCACATGGAATTCGACGTAACGACACAGTTCAACAACATACAGTTCGACATGCCAGATTTCGTCGTAGTGCTTTTTCAGACCGGGCGCGATAACAACCAGGAAAAAGATTCCAGCAAGTTCGACAACTGCAAGATCAAGAATGTTTATCTGAAAAATGGACGCAACGAAGTGTTCCCGCGCGAGAATTACAACCTCGACATGACCAAAGACGATTACCTCAAACTTTACGAAGCTTACACGGCTTACAAGCGCGTGACCGAGGGAAGCATGGACATGTACTACACGCCCAGCGAATTCAAAACCCGCAGACCCATGTTCGTCATCAACACATCTAAGAGAAAGCAGGTGGTGGTCAACGATCGAACCAACATCAAGATCGTCTGCGAGTTCCACGAAGCCTTGCCCGAGGATACCGTATGCAGTGTCATCCTGGTCGCCGAGAAGTCCTTCGTCCACGACGTGAAGAACGAGAGGGTCACAGAGCAGTTTTAACAAGTTTTTAACCTCTTTTCTCGCACAATAAAAAATTTCTGTACTAGCACAATCAGTTTCAATAGCACAATACGAAAATTTCACTAGTTCAGATCAGTTACAATATTAATTTCATCAGTTATGAATTACAATATCATCAGTTTTTTGCACTATAGCACAAGACAATCAGAATTTTTGCACAAAAATTTTGTTGTTGTTGTTTTTACATGAGAAAATTAACAATAAAATTCTTTTTTTATCGTTTCAGATGCTGTCGAACATCAAAAACACATACACACACACTAGAAAAAAAAAACATGCAACTTTATTTGTAACACACACATACATTCTCCATCTTCATCAAAAAATATTATAATAAACATAATTATTATTATCTATATCTCACAAAACTCTATATCCAAAAATATTACAACATCATAATAACACTAGAGTCGTTAGTACACGTTGCATGCATTACGGAGGTCCTCTGTAGGGTTTCATGGAAGTTTGGGGGAAAAAAAAAAAAACACGTGAAACTCTACAGAGGTGTGGTTATCTAGAGCCGCAGCCATTAGAACCTTTTTGGGTTGGGCACCACGCACCCTGGCGGGGTTAGGGGCCAGGCATCCTAAAAACAACAATTATTATTTGTTTGTTTGCGCCACAATACTGAAATAAAAAAAAATACGTACATGCGTATGTGTGGCACATCGTTGCCGCGAGAGAGGTTTGCAAAAATCACGATATACATTGGCGCTCGGGACTTGGAAATAATACGTATTCGCTCACCACTGTTGCCAGCTTAGTCTCTCTCTTTATCTTACAGCAACATTGGCATCTCTATTTTTTTAGTTATAAGCGAGTTGCCAACACACTCTAGTTAATAATGCTACATATTATACACACACACGCACACACATACTGTGCTACCATCCATCCATCCCTCTCTCTCTTTTACGGCAGTATATATTTGTTGCCGGCTCTCTTGCCCAGTGTATGTTACGCCAGTATATAAATTGGCTAAGCCCTTGCCAAATAAGAAAAGCTGTAGGTAAATATTAGCAACACTATCGGTTGTTTAACTCTTCCCTCTCTCTCTTCTCTCTTTTTTTTTTTGTAAAAGGCTATGGCAAACCAGTAGGTTGGCAAATTGCTTTATGCACTGTAAAGCCTTAAGCAGTATTGCCAGCTCCTTGCTTTAGGTTAGGTTAGACCAAAATAAAAACCTTGGTGACTTTTCGAGTAAGATGTTGGCAACGCTGCAAGGCAAGCCTCAAGCAGTGTTGCCAGCTCCTTGCTTTAGGTTAGGTTAGACCAAAATAAAAAAAACCTTGGTGACTTTTCGAGTAAGATGTTGGCAATACTGCAAGGCAGACCTCAAGCAGTATTGCCAGTTCCTTGCTTGAGGTTAGGTTAGACCCAAAAAAAAACCTTGGTGATTTTTTGAGTGAGGAGTTGGCAACACTGTGAGAAAATGGGGCTCATGCCTTACGAGAGAAATCCATTAAGGCGAGCCCCACCGAGCCCCATTTTCTGTTGTGGAACCGGTGCCACTGCTCTACTTGCATTTTAATGAAACATGTTGAATGCTACAAGAATATGTCGGTTTCACTAGTTGTTTTTAGAAAACCATATTGGATCGCTCGCGAGTATTAACTTGAACTGTTTATAATTTCGGAACAAATGATCCTAGAGAGCGTAATAAATTTGCATATAAATCAGCATGTTTCATGCTACAAGAATATGTCGGTTTCACTAGTTGTTTTTAGAAAACCATATTGGCCCGACGGCGAAAATCAACTTGAACTGCTTATAACTTCTGAACAATTGATCGTAGAGAACACAATTATTTGCATTTTAATGAAACATGTTGAATGCTACAAGAATATGTCGGTTTCACTAGTTGTTATTTGAGAACAATATTGGCCCGTCCGCGAGTATTAACTTGAACTGCTTACAACTTCTGAACAAATGATCGTAGAGAGCGTAAAAATTTGCATATTAATCAGCATGTTGCATGCTACAAGAATATATCGATTTCACTAGTTGTTGGTTGAAAAACATATTGGCCCGGCAGCGAGAATCAAGTTGAACTGCTTATAACTCCTGAACATTTGATTGTAGAGACCACAATTAATAGCATTTTAATCAAACATGTTGTATGCAACAAGAATATGTCGGTTTCACTAGTTGTTTTAAGAAACCCATATTGGCCCACCCGCGAATATTAACTTGAACTGTTTATAACTTCTGAACAAATGATCCTAGAGAGCGCAATAAATTTGCATATTAATCAGCATGTTGCATGCTACAAGAATATATCGATCTCACTAGTTGTTGGTTGAAAAACATATTGGTCCGGCAGCGAGAATCAAGTTGAACTACTTATAACTCCTGAACATTTGATTGTAGAGACCACAATTAATAGCATTTTAATCAAACATGTTGTATGCAACAAGAATATGTCGGTTTCACTAGTTGTTTTAAGAAACCCATATTGGCCCGCCCTCGAGTATTAAATTGAACTGCTTAAAAGTTCTGAACAAATGATCGTAGAAAGCTCGACTGTTTTGCATATTAATAAACATGTAGCTAGCTACAAGAATATATAGGTTTCACTACTTATTGTTTGAGAACCATGTTGGCCCACCCGCGAAAACTAATTCAACTGCTTACAATTTCTGAACAAATGATCGTAGATAACACAATTATTTGCATTTTAATGAAACATGTTGTATGCTACAAGAATATGTCGGTTTTACTATTTGTTTTTTTTTAGAACCATATTGACCCGCCAGCGAGTATTGACTTTTTCTGCTTATAACGTCTGAACAAATGATCGTAGTGAGCGTAATATTTTTGCATATTAATCAGCATGTTGCATGCTACAAGAATATATCGATTTCACTAGTTGTTGGTTGAGAACCATATTGGCCCGCACTCGAAAATTAACTTGAACTGTTTATAACTTCTGAACAATTGATAGTAGAGAACACAATTACTTGCATTTCAATCAAACATGTTGTATGCTACAAGAATATGTCGGTTTCACTAGTTATTGTTTGAGAACCATTTTGGCCCGCCCGCCAAAACTAACTTCAACTCCTTATAACTTTTGAACAAATGATCGTAGGGAGCGTAATAATTTTGCTTATTAATCAGCATGTTGCATGCTACAAGAATATATCGATTTCATTAGTTGTTGGTTTAGAACCATATTGGCCCGCCCGCTAAAATTAACTTGAACTGATAATAACTTTTGAACAATTGATCGTAGCGAACACAATTATTTGCATTTTAATGAAACATGTTGAATGCTTCAAGAATATGTCGGTTTCACTAGTTGTTGTTTGAGAACCATATTGGCCCGCCCGCGAGTATAAAATTGAACTGTTTATAACTTCTGAACAAATGATCTTAGAGAGCGTAATAAATTTGCATATTAATCAGCATGTTGCTGCTATAAGAATATATCGATTTCACTAGTTGTTGGTTGAGAACCATATTGGCCCGCCCGCGAAAATTAATTTGAACTGCTTATAACTTCTGCACAAATAATCGTAGAAAGCGTAATAATTTTGCATATTAATCAGCATGTTGCATGCTACAAGAATATATCGATTTCACTAGTTGTTGTTTGAGAAATATATTGGCCTGCCCGCGAAAATTAACTTGAACTGCTTATAACTTCTGAACAATTGATCGTAGAGCACACAATTATTTGCATTTCAATCAAACATGTTGTATGCTACAAGATTGTGTCGGTTTCACTAGTTAATTTTTTGAGAACCATTTTGGCCAGCCTGCCAAAACTAACTTGAACTCCTTATAACTTCTGAACAAATGATCGTAGCGAGCGTAATAATTTTGCATATTAATCAGCATGTTGCATGCTACAAGAATATATCGATTTCATTAGTTTTTGGTTTAGAACCATATTGGCCCGCCCGCTAAAATTAACTTGAACTGATAATAACTTCTGAACAATTGATCGTAGCGAACACAATTATTTGCATTTTAATGAAACATGTTGAATGCTTCAAGAATATGTCGGTTTCACTAGTTGTTGTTTGAGAACCATATTGGCCCGCCCGCGAGTATAAAATTGAACTGTTTATAACTTCTGAACAAATGATCTTAGAGAGCGTAATAAATTTGCATATTAATCAGCATGTTGCATGCTATAAGAATATATCGATTTCACTAGTTGTTGGTTGAGAACCATATTGGCCCGCCCGCGAAAATTAATTTGAACTGCTTATAACTTCTGCACAAATAATCGTAGAAAGCGTAATAATTTTGCATATTAATCAGCATGTTGCATGCTACAAGAATATATCGATTTCACTAGTTGTTGTTTGAGAAATATATTGGCCTGCCCGCGAAAATTAACTTGAACTGCTTATAACATCTGAACAATTGATCGTAGAGCACATAATTATTTGCATTTCAATCAAACATGTTGTATGCTACAAGATTGTGTCGGTTTCACTAGTTAATTTTTTGAGAACCATTTTGGCCCGCCTGCCAAAACTAACTTCAACTCCTGATAACTTCTGAACAATTGATCGTAGAAAGCGTAATAATTTTGCATATTACTCAGCATGTTGCATGCTACAAGAATATATCGATTTCATTAGTTGTTGGTTGAGAACCATATTGGCCCGCCCGCGAAAATCATCTTGAACAGCTTATAACTCCTGAACAATTGATCGTAGAGCACACAATTATTTGCGTTTTAATGAAACATGTTGAATGCTACAAGAATATGTCGGTTTCACTAGTTGTTTTTAGAAAACCATATTGGCCCGTCCGAGAGTATTAACTTGAACTGTTTATAACTTCTGAACAAATGATCCGAGAGAGCGTAATAAATTTGCATATTAATCAGCATGTTGCATGCTACAAGAATATATCGATTTCACTAGTTTTTGGTTGAGAACCATATTGGCCCGCCCACGAAAATCAACTTGAACTGCTAATAACTTCTGAACAATTGATCGTGGAGAACACAATTATTTGCATTTTAATGAAACATGTTGAATGCTACAAGAATATGTCGGTTTCACTAGTTGTTATTTGAGAACAATATTGGCCCGTCCGCGAGTATTAACTTGAACTGCTTACAACTTCTGAACAAATGATCGTAGAGAGCGTAATAAATTTGCATATTAATCAGCATGTTGCATGCTACAAGAATATATCGATTTAACTAGTTTTTGGTTGAGAACCATATTGGCCCGCCCGCGAAAATCAACTTGAACTGCTTATAACTTCTGAACAATTGATCGCAGAGATCACAATTATTTGCATTTTAATCTAACATGTTGTATGCTACAAGAATATGTCAGTTTCACTAGTTATTGTTTGAGAACCATATTGGCCCGCCGGCGAGTATTAAATTGAACTGCTTAAAAGTTCTGAACAAATGATCGTAGAAAGCTCGATTGTTTTGCATATTAATAAACATGTAGCTAGCTACAAGAATATATAGATTTCACTAGTTATTGTTTGAGAACCATGTTGGCCCAACCGCGAAAACTAATTCAACTGCTTACAATTTCTGAACAAATGATCGTAGATAACACAATTATTTGCATTTTAATGAAACATGTTGTATGCTACAAGAATATGTCGGTTTTACTATTTGTTTTTTTAGAACCATATTGACCCGCCCGCGAGTATTGACTTTTTCTGCTTATAACGTCTGAACAAATGATCGTATTGAGCGTAATAGTTTTGCATATTAATCAGCATTTTGCATGCTACAAGAATAAATCGATTTCACTAGTTGTTGGTTGAGAACCATATTGGCCCGCCCACGAAAATTAACTTGAACTGCTTATAACTTCTGAACAATTGATCGTAGAGAACACAATTATTTGCATTTCAATCAAACATGTTGTATGCTACAAGAATATGTCGGTTTCACTAGTTATTGTTTGAGAAACATTTTGGCCCGCCCGCCAAAACTAACTTCAACTCCTTATAACTTCTGAACAAATGATCGTAGAGAGCGTAATAATTTTGCATATTAATCAGCATGTTTCATGCTACAAGAATATATCTATTTCACAAGTTGTTGGTTGAGAACCATATTGGCCAGCCCGCGAAAATTAATTTGAATTGCTTATAACTTCTGAACAAATAATCGTAGAAAGCGTAATAATTTTGCATATTAATCAGCATGTTGCAAGCTACAAGAATATATCGATTTCACTAGTTGTTCTTTGAGAACCATATTAACCCGCCCGCGAAAATCAATTTGAACTGCTTATAACTCCTGAACAATTAATCGTAGAGAACACAATTGTTTGCATTTTAATGAAACATATTGAATGCTAAAAGAATATGTCCGTTTCAGTAGTTGTTTTTAGAAAACCATATTGGCCCATCCGAGAGTATTAACTTGAACTCTTTATGACTTCTGAACAAATGATTCTAGAGAGCGTAATAAATTTGCATATTAATCAGCATGTTGCATGCTACAAGAATATATCGATTTCACTAGTTGTTGGTTGAGAACCATATTGGCCCGCCCCTGAAAATCAACTTGAACTGCTTATAACTCCTGAAAAATTGATCGTAGAGAACACAATTATTTGCATTTTAATGAAACATGTTGAATGCTACAAGAATATGTCGGTTTCACTAGTTGTTTTTAGAAAACCATATTGGATAGCTCGCGAGTATTAACTTGAACTGTTTATAATTTCGGAACAAATGATCCTAGAGAGCGTAATAAATTTGCATATAAATCAGCATGTTTCATGATACAAGAATATGTCGGTTTCACTAGTTGTTTTTAGAAAACCATATTGGCCCGACGGCGAAAATCAACTTGAATTGCTTATAACTTCTGAACAATTGATCGTAGAGAACACAATTAATAGCATTTTAATCAAACATGTTGTATGCTACAAGAATATGTCGGTTTCACTAGTTGTTTTAAGAAACCCATATTGGCCCACCCGCGAATATTAACTTGAACTGCTTATAACTCCTGAAAAATTGATCGTAGAGAACACAATTATTTGCATTTTAATGAAACATGTTGAATGCTACAAGAATATGTCGGTTTCACTAGTTGTTTTTAGAAAACCATATTGGCCCGTCCGCGAGTATTAACTTGAACTGCTTACAACTTCTGAACAAATGATCGTAGAGAGCGTAAAAATTTGCATATTAATCAGCATGTTGCATGCTACAAGAATATATCGATTTCACTAGTTGTTGGTTGAAAAACATATTGGCCCGGCAGCGAGAATCAAGTTGAACTGCTTATAACTCCTGAACATTTGATTGTAGAGACCACAATTAATAGCATTTTAATCAAACATGTTGTATGCAACAAGAATATGTCGGTTTCACTAGTTGTTTTAAGAAACCCATATTGGCCCGCCCTCGAGTATTAAATTGAACTGCTTAAAAGTTCTGAACAAATGATCGTAGAAAGCTCGACTGTTTTGCATATTAATAAACATGTAGCTAGCTACAAGAATATATAGGTTTCACTACTTATTGTTTGAGAACCATGTTGGCCCACCCGCGAAAACTAATTCAACTGCTTACAATTTCTGAACAAATGATCGTAGATAACACAATTATTTGCATTTTAATGAAACATGTTGTATGCTACAAGAATATGTCGGTTTTACTATTTGTTTTTTTTAGAACCATATTGACCCGCCAGCGAGTATTGACTTTTTCTGCTTATAACGTCTGAACAAATGATCGTAGTGAGCGTAATATTTTTGCATATTAATCAGCATGTTGCATGCTACAAGAATATATCGATTTCACTAGTTGTTGGTTGAGAACCATATTGGCCCGCACTCGAAAATTAACTTGAACTGATAATAACTTCTGAACAATTGATCGTAGCGAACACAATTATTTGCATTTTAATGAAACATGTTGAATGCTTCAAGAATATGTCGGTTTCACTAGTTGTTGTTTGAGAACCATATTGGCCCGCCCGCGAGTATAAAATTGAACTGTTTATAACTTCTGAACAAATGATCTTAGAGATCGTAATAAATTTGCATATTAATCAGCATGTTGCATGCTATAAGAATATATCGATTTCACTAGTTGTTGGTTGAGAACCATATTGGCCCGCCCGCGAAAATTAATTTGAACTGCTTATAACTTCTGCACAAATAATCGTAGAAAGCGTAATAATTTTGCATATTAATCAGCATGTTGCATGCTACAAGAATATATCGATTTCACTAGTTGTTGTTTGAGAAATATATTGGCCTGCCCGCGAAAATTAACTTGAACTGCTTATAACTTCTGAACAATTGATCGTAGAGCACACAATTATTTGCATTTCAATCAAACATGTTGTATGCTACAAGATTGTGTCGGTTTCACTAGTTAATTTTTTGAGAACCATTTTGGCCCGCCTGCCAAAACTAACTTCAACTCCTTATAACTTCTGAACAAATGATCGTAGAGAGCGTAATAATTTTGCATATTAATCAGCATGTTGCATGCTACAAGAATATATCGATTTCATTAGTTGTTGGTTTAGAACCATATTGGCCCGCCCGCTAAAAATTAACTTGAACTGATAATAACTTCTGAACAATTGATCGTAGCGAACACAATTATTTGCATTTTAATGAAACATGTTGAATGTTTCAAGAATATGTCGGTTTCACTAGTTGTTGTTTGAGAACCATATTGGCCCGCCCGCGAGTATAAAATTGAACTGTTTATAACTTCTGAACAAATGATCTTAGAGAGCGTAATAAATTTGCATATTAATCAGCATGTTGCATGCTATAAGAATATATCGATTTCACTAGTTGTTGGTTTAGAACCATATTGGCCCGCCCGCGAAAATTAATTTGAACTGCTTATAACTTCTGCACAAATAATCGTAGAAAGCGTAATAATTTTGCATATTAATCAGCATGTTGCATGCTACAAGAATATATCGATTTCACTAGTTGTTGTTTGAGAAATATATTGGCCTGCCCGCGAAAATTAACTTGAACTGCTTATAACTTCTGAACAATTGATCGTAGAGCACACAATTATTTGCATTTCAATCAAACATGTTGTATGCTACAAGATTGTGTCGGTTTCACTAGTTAATTTTTTGAGAACCATTTTGGCCCTCCTGCCAAAACTAACTTCAACTCCTGATAACTTCTGAACAATTGATCGTAGAAAGCGTAATAATTTTGCATATTACTCAGCATGTTGCATGCTACAAGAATATATCGATTTCATTAGTTGTTGGTTGAGAACCATATTGGCCCGCCCGCGAAAATCATCTTGAACAGCTTATAACTCCTGAACAATTGATCGTAGAGCACACAATTATTTGCGTTTTAATGAAACATGTTGAATGCTACAAGAATATGTCGGTTTCACTAGTTGTTTTTAGAAAACCATATTGGCCCGTCCGAGAGTATTAACTTGAACTGTTTATAACTTCTGAACAAATGATCCGAGAGAGCGTAATAAATTTGCATATTAATCAGCATGTTGCATGCTACAAGAATATATCGATTTCACTAGTTTTTGGTTGAGAACCATATTGGCCCGCCCACGAAAATCAACTTGAACTGCTTATAACTTCTGAACAATTGATCGTGGAGAACACAATTATTTGCATTTTAATGAAACATGTTGAATGCTACAAGAATATGTCGGTTTCACTAGTTGTTATTTGAGAACAATATTGGCCCGTCCGCGAGTATTAACTTGAACTGCTTACAACTTCTGAACAAATGATCGTAGAGAGCGTAATAAATTTGCATATTAATCAGCATGTTGCATGCTACAAGAATATATCGATTTCACTAGTTTTTGGTTGAGAACCATATTGACCCGCCCGCGAAAATCAACTTGAACTGCTTATAACTTCTGAACAATTGATCGCAGAGATCACAATTATTTGCATTTTAATCTAACATGTTGTATGCTACAAGAATATGTCAGTTTCACTAGTTATTGTTTGAGAACCATATTGGCCCGCCGGCGAGTATTAAATTGAACTGCTTAAAAGTTCTGAACAAATGATCGTAGAAAGCTCGTTTTTTTTGCATATTAATAAACATGTAGCTAGCTACAAGAATATATAGATTTCACTAGTTATTGTTTGAGAACCATGTTGGCCCAACCGCGAAAACTAATTCAACTGCTTACAATTTCTGAACAAATGATCGTAGATAACACAATTATTTGCATTTTAATGAAACATGTTGTATGCTACAAGAATATGTCGGTTTTACTATTTGTTTTTTTAGAACCATATTGACCCGCCCGCGAGTATTGACTTTTTCTGCTTATAACGTCTGAACAAATGATCGTATTGAGCGTAATAGTTTTGCATATTAATCAGCATTTTGCATGCTACAAGAATAAATCGATTTCACTAGTTGTTGGTTGAGAACCATATTGGCCCGCCCTCGAAAATTAACTTGAACTGCTTATAACTTCTGAACAATTGATCGTAGAGAACACAATTATTTGCATTTCAATCAAACATGTTGTATGCTTCAAGAATATGTCGGTTTCACTAGTTGTTGTTTGAGAACCATATTGGCCCGCCCGCGAGTATTAAATTGAACTGCTTATAACTTCTGAACAAATGATCTTAAAGAGCGTAATAAATTTGCATATTAATCAGCATGTTGCATGCTACAAGAATATATCGATTTTACTAGTTGTTGGTTGAGAACCATATTGGCCCGCCCGCGAAAATCAACTTGAACTGCTTATAACTCCTGAACAATTGATCGTAGAGACTACAATTATTTGCATTTTAATGAAACATGTTCAATGCAACAAGAATATTTCAGTTTCACTAGTTGTTTTTACAAAACCATATTGGCCCGCCCCGAGTATTAACTTGAACTATTTATAACTTCTGAACAAATGATCCTAGAGAGCGTAATAAATTTGCATATTAATCAGCATGTTGCATGCTACAAGAATATATCGATTTCACTAGTTGTTGGTTGAGAACCATATTTGCCCGCCTCTGAAAATCAACTTGAACTGCTTATAACTCCTGAAAAATTGATCGTAGAGAACACAATTATTTGCATTTTAATGAAACATGTTGAATGCTACAAGAATATGTCGGTTTCACTAGTTGTTTTTAGAAAACCATATTGGCCCGCCGGCGAGTATTAAATTGAACTGTTTATAACTTCGGAACAAATGATCCTAGAGAGCGTAATAAATTTGCATATTAATCAGCATGTTGCATGCTACAAGAATATATCGATTTCACTAGTTTTTGGTTGAGAACCATATTGGCCCGCCCGCGAAAATCGATTTGAAGTGCTTATAACTTTTGAAATATTGATCGTAGAGAACACAATTATTTGCATTTTAATGAAACATGTTGAATGCTACAAGAATATGTCGGTTTTACTATTTGTTTTTTTTAGAACCATATTGGCCCGCCCGCGAGTATTTACTTGTACTGCTTATAACGCCTGAACAAATGATCACAGTGAGCGTAATAGTTTTGCATATTTATCAGCATGTTGCATGCTACAAGAATATATCGATTTCACTAGTTGTTGGTTGAGAACCATATTGGCCTGCCCTCGAAAATTAACTTGAACTGCTTATAACTTCTGAACAATTGATCGTAGAGAACACAATTACTTGCATTTCAATCAAACATGTTGTATGCTACAAGAATATGTCGGTTTCACTAGTTATTGTTTGAGAAACATTTTGGCCAGCCCGCCAAAACTAACTTCAACTCCTTATAACTTCTGAACAAATGATCGTAGAGAGCGTAATAATTTTGCATATTAATCAGCATGTTTCATGCTACAAGAATATATCTATTTCACAGGTTGTTGGTTGAGAACCATATTGGCCCGCCCGCGAAAATTAATTTGAATTGCTTATAACTTCTGAACAAATAATCGTAGAAAGCGTAATAATTTTGCATATTAATCAGCATGTTGCAAGCTACAATAATATATCGATTTCACTAGTTGTTCTTTGAGAACCATATTAACCCGCCCGCGAAAATCAATTTGAACTGCTTATAACTCCTGAACAATTAATCGTAGAGAACACAATTGTTTGCATTTTAATGAAACATATTGAATGCTAAAAGAATATGTCCGTTTCAGTAGTTGTTTTTAGAAAACCATATTGGCCCATCCGAGAGTATTAACTTGAACTGTTTATAACTTCTGAACAAATGATCCTAGAGAGCGTAATAGATTTCCATATCAATCAGCATGTTGCCTGCTACAAGAATATATCGATTTCACTAGTTGTTGGTTGAGAACCATATTGGCCCGCCCGCGAAAATCAACTTCAACTGCTTATAACTCCTGAACAATTGATCGTAGAGAACACAATTATTTGCATTTTAATGAAACATGTTGAATGCTACAAGAATATGTCGGTTTCATAGTTGTTTTTAGAAAACCATATTGGCCCGCCCGCGAGTGTTAACTTGAACTGTTTATAACTTCTGAACAAATGATCGTAGAGAGCGTAAAAAGTTTGCATATTAATCAGCATGTTGCATGCTACAAGAGTATATCGATTTCACTAGTTGTTGGTTGAGAACCATATTGGCCGCCCGCGAAAATCAACTTGAACTGCTTATAACTCCTGAACAATTGATCGTAGACAACACAATTATTTGCATTTTAATGAAACATGTTGAATGCTACAAGAATATGTCAGTTTCACTAGTTGTTATTTGAGAACCATATTTGCCCGCCCGCGAGTATTAACTTTAACTGTTTATAACTTCTGAACAAATGATCGTAGAGAGCGTAAAAAATGTGCCTATTAATCAGCATGTTGCATGCTACAAGAATATATCGATTTCACTAGTTGTTGATTGAAAAACAGATTGGCCCGCCCGCGAAAATCAAGTTGAACTGCTTATAACTTCTGAACAATTGATCGTAGAGATCACAATTATTTGCATTTTTATCTAACATGTTGTATGCTACAAGAATATGTCGGTTTCACAAGTTATTGTTTGAGAACCATTTTGTAACGCCCGCCAAAAGTAACTTCAACTCCTTATAACTTCTGAACAAATGATCGTAGAGAGCTTAATAATTTTGCATATTAATCAGCGTGTTGCATGCTACAAGAATATATCGATTATATTAGTTGTAGGTTGAGAACCATATTGGCCCGAACGCGAAAATTAATTTGAAATGCTTATAACTTCTGAACAATTGATCGTAGAGAACACAATTATTTGCATTTCAATCAAACATGTTGTATGCTACAAGAATATGTCGGTTTCACTAGTTATTGTTTGAGAACCATTTTGTAACGCCCGCCAAAACTAACTTCAACTCCTTATAACTTCTGAACAAATGATCGTAGAAAGCGTAATAAATTTCCATATTAATCAGCATGTTGCATGCTACAAGAATATATCGATTTCACTAGTTGTTGGTTGAGAACCATATTGGCCCGCCCGCGAAAATCAACTTGAACTGCTTATAACTTCTGAACAATTGATCGTAGAGATCACAATTATCTGCATTTTAATCTAACATGTTGTATGCTACAAGAATATGTCAGTTTCACTAGTTATTGTTTGAGAACCATATTGGGCCGCCCGCGAGTATTAAATTGAACTGCTTAAAAGTTCTGAACAAATGATCGTAGAAAGCTCGATTATTTTGCATATTAATAAACATGTAGCTAGCTACAAGAATATATAGATTTCACTAGTTATTGTTTGAGAACCATGTTGGCCCACCCGCGAAAACTAATTCAACTGCTTACAATTTCTGAACAAATGATCGTAGAGAACACAATTATTTGCATTTTAAAGAAACATGTTGTATGCTACAAGAGTATGTCGGTTTTACTATTTGTTTTTTTAGAACCATATGGGCCCGCCCGCGAGTATTGACTTGTTCTGCCTATAACGTCTGAAAAAATGATCGTAGTGAGCTTAATAGTTTTGCATATTAATCAGCATGTTGCATGCTACAAGAACATATCGATTTCACTAGTTGTTGGTTGAGAACCATATTGGTCCGCCCTCGAAAATTAACTTGAACTGCTTATAACGTCTGAACAATTGATCGTAGAGAACACAATTACTTGCATTTCAATCAAACATGTTGTATGCTACAAGAATATGTCGATTTCACTAGTTATTGTTTGAGAACCATTTTGGCCCGCCCGCCAAAACTTACTTCAACTCCTTATAACTTCTGAACAAATGATCGTAGAGAGCGTAATAATTTTGCATATTAATCAGCATGTTTCATGCTACAAGAATATATCGATTTCATTAGTTGTTGGTTGAGAACCATATTGGCCCGCCCGCGAAAATTAACTTGAACTGCTTATATCCTCTGAACAATTGATCGTAGAGCACACAATTATTTGCATTTTAATGAAACATTTTGAATGCTACAAGAATATGTCGGTTTCACTAGTTGTTTATAGAAAACCATATTAGCCCGCGAGTATTAACTTGAAATATTTATAACTTCTGAACAAATGAACCTAGAGAGCGTAATAAATTTGCATATTAATCAGCATGTTGCATGCTACAAGAATATATCGATTTCACTAGTTGTTGGTTGAGAACCATATTGGCCCGCCCGCGAAAATCAATTTGAACTGCTTATAACTCATGAACAATTGATCGTAGAGAACACAATTGTTTGCATTTTAATGAAACATGTTGAATGCTACAAGAATATGTCGGTTTCACTAGTTGTTTTTAGAAAACCATTTTGGCCCGCCAGCCAAAACAAATTTCAACTCCTTATAACTTCTGGACAATTGATCGTATAAAGCGTAATAATTTTGCATATTAAACAGCATGTTGCATGCTACAAGAATATATCGATTGCATTAGTTTTTGGTTGAGAACCATATTGGCCCGCCTGCGAAAATCAACTTGAACTGCTTATAACTCCTGAACAATTGATCGTAAAGCACACAATTATTTGCATTTTAATGAAACATGTTGAATGCTAAAGGGATATGTCGGTTTCAGTAGTTGTTTTTAGAAAACCATATTGGCCCGTCCGAGAGTATTAATTTGAACTGTTTATAACTTCTGAACAAATGAACCTAGAGAGCGTAATAAATTCCCATATTAATCAGCATGTTGCATGCTACAAGAATATATCGATTTCATTGGTTGTTGGTTGAGAACCATATTGGCCCGCCCGCGAAAATCAACTTGAACTGCTTATAACTCCTGTACAATTGATCGTAGAGACCACAATTAATAGCATTTTAATCAAACATGTTGTATGCAACAAGAATATGTCGGTTTCACTAGTTGTTTTGAGAAACCCATATTGGCCCGTCCGCGAGTATTTACTTGAACTGTTTATAACTTCTGAACAAATGATCGTAGAGAGCGTAATAAATTTGCATATTTATCAGCATGTTGCATGCTACAAGAATATATCGATTTCGCTAGTTGTTGGTTGAGAACCCTATTGGCCGCCCGCGAAAATCAACTTGAACTGCTTATAACTCCTGAACAATTGATCGTAGACAACACAATTATTTGCATTTTAATGAAACATGTTGAATGCTACAAGAATATGTCAGTTTCACTAGTTGTTATTTGAGAACCATATTGGCACGCCCGCGAGTATTAACTTTAACTGTTTTATAACTTCTGAACAAATGATCGAAGAGAACGAAAAAATTTGCCTATTAATCAGCATGTTGCCTGCTACAAGGATATATCGATTTCACTAGTTGTTGGTTGAAAAACATATTGGCCCGCCCGCGTAAATCAATTTGAACTGCTTATAACTTCTGAACAATTGATCGTAGAGATCACAATTATTTGCATTTTAATCTAACATGTTGTATGCTACAAGAATATGTCAGTTTCACTAGTTATTGTTTGAGAACCATATTGGCTCGCCCGCGAGGATTAAATTGAACTGCTTATAAGTTCTGAGCAAATGATCGAAGAAAGCTCGATTGTTTTGCATATTAATAAACATGTAGCTAGCTACAAGAATATATAGATTTCACTAGTTATTGTTTGAGAACCATGTTGGCCCACCCGCGAAAACTAATTCAACTGCTTACAATTTCTGAACAAATGATCGTAGAGAACACAATTATTTGCATTTTAATGAAACACGTAGTATGCTACAAGAATATGTCGGTTTCACTAGTTATTGTTTGAGAACCATTTTGTCCCGCCCGCCAAAACTAACTTCAACTCCTTATAACTTCTGAACACAAAATAGTAGAGTGCTTAATAATTTTGCATATTAATCAGCATGTTGCATGCTTTAAGAATATATCGATTTTATTATTTGTTGGTTGAGAACCATATTGGCCCGCCCGCGAAAATTAACGTGAACTGCTTATAACTTCTGAACAATTGATCGTAGAGCACACAATTATTTGCATTTTAATGAAACATGTTGAATGCTACAAGAATATGTCGGTTTCACTAGTTGTTTTTAGAAAACCACTTTGGCCCGCCCGCCAAAACTAATTTCAACTTCTTATAACTTCTGAAAAATTGATCGTAGAAAGCGTAATAATTTTGCATATTAAACAGCATGTTGCATGCTACAAGAATATATCGATTTTTTTTAGTTTTTGGTTGAGAACCATATTGGCCCGCCCGCGAAAATCAACTTGAACTGCTTATAACTCCTGAACAATTGATCGTAAAGCACACAATTACTTGCATTTTAATGAAACATGTTGAATGCTACAAGAATATGTCGGTTTCACTAGTTGTTTTTAGAAAACCATATTGGCCCGTCCGAGAGTATTAACTTGAACTGCTTATAACTTCTGAACAAATGATCGTAGAGAGCGTAACAAATTTGCATATTAATCAGCATGTTGCATGCTACAAGAATATATCGATTTCACTTGTTGTTGGTTGAGAACCATATTGGCCGGCCGCGAAAATCAACTTTAACTGCTTATAACTCCTGAACAATTGATCGTAAACAACACAAATATTTGTATTTTAATGAAACATGTTGAATGCTACAAGAATATGTCAGTTTCACTAGTTGTTATTTGAGAACCATATTGGCCCGCCGCGAGTATTAACTTGAACTGCTTATAATTTCTGAACAAATGATCCTAGAGAGCGTAACAAATTTGCATATTAATCAGCATGTTGCATGCTACAAGAATATATAGCATTCACTAGTTGTTGGTTGAAAAACTTATTGGCCCGCCCGCGAAAATCAATTTGAACTGCTTATAACTTCTGAACAATTGATCGTAGAGATCACAATTATTATCATTTTAATCTAACATGTTGTATGCTACAAGAATATGTCGGTTTCACTCGTTATTGTTTGAGAACCATTTTTACCCGCCCGCCAAATCTAACTTCAACTCTTTATAACTTCTGAACAAATGATCGTTGAGAGCGTTATAATTTTGCATATTAATCAGCATGTTGCATGCTACAAGAATATATCGATTTCATTGGTTGTTGGTTGAGAACCATATTAGCCCGCCCGCGAAAATTTAATTTTACTGCTTATAACTTCTGAACAATTGATCGTAGCGAACACAATTATTTGCATTTTAATGAAACATGTTGAATGCTTCAAGAATATGTCGGTTTCATTAGTTGTTGTTTGAGAACCATATCGGTCCGCCCGCGAGTATTAAATTGAACAGCTTCTAACTTCTGAACAAATGATCTAAGAGAGCGTAATAAATTTGCATATTAATCAGCATGTTGCATGCTACAAGAATATATCGATTTCACTAGTTGTTGATTGAAAAACAGATTGGCCCGCCCGCGAAAATCAAGTTGAACTGCTTATAACTTCTGAACAATTGATCGTAGAGATCACAATTATTTGCATTTTTATCTAACATATTGTATGCTACAAGAATATGTCGGTTTCACAAGTTATTGTTTGAGAACCATTTTGTAACGCCCGCCAAAAGTAACTTCAACTCCTTATAACTTCTGAACAAATGATCGTAGAGAGCTTAATAATTTTGCATATTAATCAGCGTGTTGCATGCTACAAGAATATATCGATTATATTAGTTGTAGGTTGAGAACCATATTGGCCCGAACGCGAAAATTAATTTGAAATGCTTATAACTTCGGAACAATTGATCGTAGAGAACACAATTATTTGCATTCCAATCAAACATGTTGTATGCTACAAGAATATGTCGGTTTCACTAGTTATTGTTTGAGAACCATTTTGTAACGCCCGCCAAAACTAACTTCAACTCCTTATAACTTCTGAACAAATGATCGTAGAAAGCGTAATAAATTTCCATATTAATCAGCATGTTGCATGCTACAAGAATATATCGATTTCACTAGTTGTTGGTTGAGAACCATATTGGCCCGCCCGCGAAAATCAACTTGAACTGCTTATAACTCCTCAACAATTGATCGTAGAGAACACAATTATTTGCATTTTAATGAAACATGTTCAATGCTACAAGAATATGTCGGTTTCACTAGTTGTTTATAGAAAACCATATTGGCCCGCCCGCGAGTATTAACTTGAACTGTTTATAACTTCTGAACAAATGAACCTAGAGAGCGTAATAAATTTGCATATTAATCAGCATGTTGCATGCTACAAGAATATATCGATTTCACTAGTTGTTGTTTGAGAACCATATTGGCCCGCCCGCGAAAATCAACTTGAACTGCTTATAACTCCTGAACAATTGATCGTAGAGAACACAATTATTTGCATTTTAATGAAACATGTTGAATGCTACAAGAATATGTCGGTTTCACTAGTTGTTTTTAGAAAACCATTTTGGCCCGCCCGCCAAAACTAATTTCAACTCCTTATAATTTCTGAACAATTGATCGTAGAAAGCGTAATAATTTTGCATATTAAACAGCATGTTGCATGCTACAAGAATATATCGATTTCATTAGTTTTTGGTTGAGAACCATCTTGGCCCGCCCGCGAAAATCAACTTGAACTGCTTATAACTCCTGAACAATTGATCGTAAAGCACACAATTATTTGCATTTTAATGAAACATGTTGAATGCTACAAGAATATGTCGGTTTCACTAGTTGTTTTTAGAAAACCATATTGGCCCGTCCGAGAGTATTAACTTGAACTGTTTATAACTTCTGAACAAATGATCCTAGAGAGCGTTATAAATTTGCATATTAATCAGCATGTTGCATGCTACAGGAATATATCGATTTCACTTGTTGGTTGAGAACCATATTGTCCGGCCGCGAAAATCAACTTGAACTGCTTATAACTTCTGAACAATTGATCGTAGAGATCACAATTATTATCATTTTAATCTAACATGTTGTATGCTACAAGAATATGTCGGTTTCACTAGTTATTGTTTGGGAACCATTTTGGCCCGCCCGCCAAAACTAACTTCAACTCCTTATAACTTCTGAACAAATGATCGTAGAGAGCGTTATAATTTTGCATATTAATCAGCATGTTGCATGCTACAAGAATATATCGATTTCATTGGTTTTTGGTTGAGAACCATATTAGCCCGCCCGCGAAAATTAACTTGTACTGCTTATAACTTCTGAACAATTTATCGTAAAACACACAATCATTTGCATTTTAATGAAACATGTTGAATGCTACAAGAATATGTCGGTTTCACTAGTTGTTTTAAGAAACCCATATTGGCCCGTCCGAGAGTATTAACTTGAACTGTTTATAACTTCTGAACAAATGATCCTAGAGAGCGTAAAAAATTTGCATATTAATCAGCATGTTGCATGCTACAAGAATATATCGATTTCACTAGTTGTTGGTAGAAAAACATATTGGCCCTCCCGCGAAAATCAAGTTTACCTGCTTATAACTTCTGAACAATTGATCGTAGAGATCACAATTATCTGCATTTTAATCTAACATGTTGTATGCTACAAGAATATGTCAGTTTCACTAGTTATTGTTTGAGAACCATGTTGGCCCACCCGCGAAAACTAATTCAACTGCTTACAATTTCTGAACAAATGATCGTAGAGAACACAATTATTTGCATTTTAAAGAAACATGTTGTATGCTACAAGAGTATGTCGGTTTTACTATTTGTTTTTTTAGAACCATATGGGCCCGCCCGCGAGTATTGACTTGTTCTGCCTATAACGTCTGAAAAAATGATCGTAGTGAGCTTAATAGTTTTGCATATTAATCAGCATGTTGCATGCTACAAGAACATATCGATTTCACTAGTTGTTGGTTGAGAACCATATTGGTCCGCCCTCGAAAATTAACTTGAACTGCTTATAACGTCTGAACAATTGATCGTAGAGAACACAATTACTTGCATTTCAATCAAACATGTTGTATGCTACAAGAATATGTCGATTTCACTAGTTATTGTTTGAGAACCATTTTGGCCGCCCGCCAAAACTAACTTCAACTCCTTATAACTTCTGAACAAATGATCGTAGAGAGCGTAATAATTTTGCATATTAATCAGCATGTTTCATGCTACAAGAATATATCGATTTCATTAGTTGTTGGTTGAGAACCATATTGGCCCGCCCGCGAAAATTAACTTGAACTGCTTATATCCTCTGAACAATTGATCGTAGAGCACACAATTATTTGCATTTTAATGAAACATTTTGAATGCTACAAGAATATGTCGGTTTCACTAGTTGTTTATAGAAAACCATATTAGCCCGCGAGTATTAACTTGAAATATTTATAACTTCTGAACAAATGAACCTAGAGAGCGTAATAAATTTGCATATTAATCAGCATGTTGCATGCTACAAGAATATATCGATTTCACTAGTTGTTGGTTGAGAACCATATTGGCCCGCCCGCGAAAATCAATTTGAACTGCTTATAACTCATGAACAATTGATCGTAGAGAACACAATTGTTTGCATTTTAATGAAACATGTTGAATGCTACAAGAATATGTCGGTTTCACTAGTTGTTTTTAGAAAACCATTTTGGCCCGCCAGCCAAAACAAATTTCAACTCCTTATAACTTCTGGACAATTGATCGTATAAAGCGTAATAATTTTGCATATTAAACAGCATGTTGCATGCTACAAGAATATATCGATTTCATTAGTTTTTGGTTGAGAACCATATTGGCCCGCCTGCGAAAATGAACTTGAACTGCTTATAACTCCTGAACAATTGATCGTAAAGCACACAATTATTTGCATTTTAATGAAACATGTTGAATGCTAAAGGGATATGTCGGTTTCAGTAGTTGTTTTTAGAAAACCATATTGGCCCGTCCGAGAGTATTAATTTGAACTGTTTATAACTTCTGAACAAATGAACCTAGAGAGCGTAATAAATTCCCATATTAATCAGCATGTTGCATGCTACAAGAATATATCGATTTCATTGGTTGTTGGTTGAGAACCATATTGGCCCGCCCGCGAAAATCAACTTGAACTGCTTATAACTCCTGTACAATTGATCGTAGAGACCACAATTAATAGCATTTTAATCAAGCATGTTGTATGCAACAAGAATATGTCGGTTTCACTAGTTGTTTTGAGAAACCCATATTGGCCCGTCCGCGAGTATTTACTTGAACTGTTTATAACTTCTGAACAAATGATCGTAGAGAGCGTAATAAATTTGCATATTTATCAGCATGTTGCATGCTACAAGAATATATCGATTTCACTAGTTGTTGGTTGAGAACCCTATTGGCCGCCCGCGAAAATCAACTTGAACTGCTTATAACTCCTGAACAATTGATCGTAGACAACACAATTATTTGCATTTTAATGAAACATGTTGAATGCTACAAGAATATGTCAGTTTCACTAGTTGTTATTTGAGAACCATATTGGCACGCCCGCGAGTATTAACTTTAACTGTTTTATAACTTCTGAACAAATGATCGTAGAGAACGAAAAAATTTGCCTATTAATCAGCATGTTGCCTGCTACAAGAATATATCGATTTCACTAGTTGTTGGTTGAAAAACATATTGGCCCGCCCGCGTAAATCAATTTGAACTGCTTATAACTTCTGAACAATTGATCGTAGAGATCACAATTATTTGCATTTTAATCTAACATGTTGTATGCTACAAGAATATGTCAGTTTCACTAGTTATTGTTTGAGAACCATATTGGCTCGCCCGCGAGGATTAAATTGAACTGCTTATAAGTTCTGAGCAAATGATCGAAGAAAGCTCGATTGTTTTGCATATTAATAAATATGTAGCTAGCTACAAGAATATATAGATTTCACTAGTTATTGTTTGAGAACCATGTTGGCCCACCCGCGAAAACTAATTCAACTGCTTACAATTTCTGAACAAATGATCGTAGAGAACACAATTATTTGCATTTTAATGAAACACGTAGTATGCTACAAGAATATGTCGGTTTCACTAGTTATTGTTTGAGAACCATTTTGTCCCGCCCGCCAAAACTAACTTCAACTCCTTATAACTTCTGAACACAAAATAGTAGAGTGCTTAATAATTTTGCATATTAATCAGCATGTTGCATGCTTTAAGAATATATCGATTTTATTATTTGTTGGTTGAGAACCATATTGGCCCGCCCGCGAAAATTAAAGTGAACTGCTTATAACTTCTTAACAATTGATCGTAGAGCACACAATTATTTGCATTTTAATGAAACATGTTGAATGCTACAAGAATATGTCGGTTTCACTAGTTGTTTTTAGAAAACCACTTTGGCCCGCCCGCCAAAACTAATTTCAACTTCTTATAACTTCTGAAAAATTGATCGTAGAAAGCGTAATAATTTTGCATATTAAACAGCATGTTGCATGCTACAAGAATATATCGATTTCATTAGTTTTTGGTTGAGAACCATATTGGCCCGCCCGCGAAAATCAACTTGAACTGCTTATAACTCCTGAACAATTGATCGTAAAGCACACAATTACTTGCATTTTAATGAAACATGTTGAATGCTACAAGAATATGTCGGTTTCACTAGTTGTTTTTAGAAAACCATATTGGCCCGTCCGAGAGTATTAACTTGAACTGCTTATAACTTCTGAACAAATGATCGTAGAGAGCGTAACAAATTTGCATATTAATCAGCATGTTGCATGCTACAAGAATATATCGATTTCACTTGTTGTTGGTTGAGAACCATATTGGCCGGCCGCGAAAATCAACTTTAACTGCTTATAACTCCTGAACAATTGATCGTAAACAACACAAATATTTGTATTTTAATGAAACATGTTGAATGCTACAAGAATATGTCAGTTTCACTAGTTGTTATTTGAGAACCATATTGGCCCGCCCGCGAGTATTAACTTGAACTGCTTATAATTTCTGAACAAATGATCCTAGAGAGCGTAACAAATTTGCATATTAATCAGCATGTTGCATGCTACAAGAATATATAGCATTCACTAGTTGTTGGTTGAAAAACTTATTGGCCCGCCCGCGAAAATCAATTTGAACTGCTTATAACTTCTGAACAATTGATCGTAGAGATCACAATTATTATCATTTTAATCTAACATGTTGTATGCTACAAGAATATGTCGGTTTCACTCGTTATTGTTTGAGAACCATTTTGGCCCGCCCGCCAAATCTAACTTCAACTCTTTATAACTTCTGAACAAATGATCGTTGAGAGCGTTATAATTTTGCATATTAATCAGCATGTTGCATGCTACAAGAATATATCGATTTCATTGGTTGATGGTTGAGAACCATATTAGCCCGCCCGCGAAAATTTAATTTTACTGCTTATAACTTCTGAACAATTGATCGTAGCGAACACAATTATTTGCATTTTAATGAAACATGTTGAATGCTTCAAGAATATGTCGGTTTCATTAGTTGTTGTTTGAGAACCATATCGGTCCGCCCGCGAGTATTAAATTGAACAGCTTCTAACTTCTGAACAAATGATCTAAGAGAGCGTAATAAATTTGCATGTTAATCAGCATGTTGCATGCTACAAGAATATATCGATTTCACTAGTTGTTGGTTGAGAACCATATTGGCCCGCCCGCGGGTATTAACTTGAACTCTTTATGACTTCTGAACAAATGATCCTAGAGAGCGTAATAAATTTGCATATTAATCAGCATGTTGCATGCTACTAGAATATATCGATTTCACTAGTTTTTGGTTGAGAACCATATTGGCCCGCCCCTGAAAATCAACTTGAACTGCTTATAACTCCTGAAAAATTGATCGTAGAGAACACAATTATTTGCATTTTAATTAAACATGTGAATGCTACAAGAATATGTCGGTTTCACTAGTTGTTTTAAGAAACCCATATTGGCCCGTCCGAGAGTATTAACTTGAACTGTTTATAACTTCTGAACAAATGATCCTAGAGAGCGTAAAAAATTTGCATATTAATCAGCATGTTGCATGCTACAAGAATAAATCGATTTCACTAGTTGTTGGTTGAAAAACATATTGGCCCTCCCGCGAAAATCAAGTTTACCTGCTTATAACTTCTGAACAATTGATCGTAGAGATCACAATTATCTGCATTTTAATCTAACATGTTGTATGCTACAAGAATATGTCAGTTTCACTAGTTATTGTTTGAGAACCATATTGGCCCGCCCGCGAGTATTAAATTGAACTGCTTAAAAGTTCTGAACAAATGATCGTAGAAAGCTCGATTATTTTGCATATTAATAAACATGTAGCTAGCTACAAGAATATATAGATTTCACTAGTTATTGTTTGAGAACCATGTTGGCCCACCCGCGAAAACTAATTCAACTGCTTACAATTTCTGAACAAATGATCGTAGAGAACACAATTATTTGCATTTTAATGAAACATGTTGAATGCTAAAGGGATATGTCGGTTTCAGTAGTTGTTTTTAGAAAACCATATTGGCCCGTCCGAGAGTATTAATTTGAACTGTTTATAACTTCTGAACAAATGAACCTAGAGAGCGTAATAAATTCCCATATTAATCAGCATGTTGCATGCTACAAGAATATATCGATTTCATTGGTTGTTGGTTGAGAACCATATTGGCCCGCCCGCGAAAATCAACTTGAACTGCTTATAACTCCTGTACAATTGATCGTAGAGACCACAATTAATAGCATTTTAATCAAGCATGTTGTATGCAACAAGAATATGTCGGTTTCACTAGTTGTTTTGAGAAACCCATATTGGCCCGTCCGCGAGTATTTACTTGAACTGTTTATAACTTCTGAACAAATGATCGTAGAGAGCGTAATAAATTTGCATATTTATCAGCATGTTGCATGCTACAAGAATATATCGATTTCACTAGTTGTTGGTTGAGAACCCTATTGGCCGCCCGCGAAAATCAACTTGAACTGCTTATAACTCCTGAACAATTGATCGTAGACAACACAATTATTTGCATTTTAATGAAACATGTTGAATGCTACAAGAATATGTCAGTTTCACTAGTTGTTATTTGAGAACCATATTGGCACGCCCGCGAGTATTAACTTTAACTGTTTTATAACTTCTGAACAAATGATCGTAGAGAACGAAAAAAATTGCCTATTAATCAGCATGTTGCCTGCTACAAGAATATATCGATTTCACTAGTTGTTGGTTGAAAAACATATTGGCCCGCCCGCGTAAATCAATTTGAACTGCTTATAACTTCTGAACAATTGATCGTAGAGATCACAATTATTTGCATTTTAATCTAACATGTTGTATGCTACAAGAATATGTCAGTTTCACTAGTTATTGTTTGAGAACCATATTGGCTCGCCCGCGAGGATTAAATTGAACTGCTTATAAGTTCTGAGCAAATGATCGAAGAAAGCTCGATTGTTTTGCATATTAATAAACATGTAGCTAGCTACAAGAATATATAGATTTCACTAGTTATTGTTTGAGAACCATGTTGGCCCACCCGCGAAAACTAATTCAACTGCTTACAATTTCTGAACAAATGATCGTAGAGAACACAATTATTTGCATTTTAATGAAACACGTAGTATGCTACAAGAATATGTCGGTTTCACTAGTTATTGTTTGAGAACCATTTTGTCCCGCCCGCCAAAACTAACTTCAACTCCTTATAACTTCTGAACACAAAATAGTAGAGTGCTTAATAATTTTGCATATTAATCAGCATGTTGCATGCTTTAAGAATATATCGATTTTATTATTTGTTGGTTGAGAACCATATTGGCCCGCCCGCGAAAATTAACGTGAACTGCTTATAACTTCTGAACAATTGATCGTAGAGCACACAATTATTTGCATTTTAATGAAACATGTTGAATGCTACAAGAATATGTCGGTTTCACTAGTTGTTTTTAGAAAACCACTTTGGCCCGCCCGCCAAAACTAATTTCAACTTCTTATAACTTCTGAAAAATTGATCGTAGAAAGCGTAATAATTTTGCATATTAAACAGCATGTTGCATGCTACAAGAATATATCGATTTCATTAGTTTTTGGTTGAGAACCATATTGGCCCGCCCGCGAAAATCAACTTGAACTGCTTATAACTCCTGAACAATTGATCGTAAAGCACACAATTACTTGCATTTTAATGAAACATGTTGAATGCTACAAGAATATGTCGGTTTCACTAGTTGTTTTTAGAAAACCATATTGGCCCGTCCGAGAGTATTAACTTGAACTGCTTATAACTTCTGAACAAATGATCGTAGAGAGCGTAACAAATTTGCATATTAATCAGCATGTTGCATGCTACAAGAATATATCGATTTCACTTGTTGTTGGTTGAGAACCATATTGGCCGGCCGCGAAAATCAACTTTAACTGCTTATAACTCCTGAACAATTGATCGTAAACAACACAAATATTTGTATTTTAATGAAACATGTTGAATGCTACAAGAATATGTCAGTTTCACTAGTTGTTATTTGAGAACCATATTGGCCCGCCCGCGAGTATTAACTTGAACTGCTTATAATTTCTGAACAAATGATCCTAGAGAGCGTAACAAATTTGCATATTAATCAGCATGTTGCATGCTACAAGAATATATAGCATTCACTAGTTGTTGGTTGAAAAACTTATTGGCCCGCCCGCGAAAATCAATTTGAACTGCTTATAACTTCTGAACAATTGATCGTAGAGATCACAATTATTATCATTTTAATCTAACATGTTGTATGCTACAAGAATATGTCGGTTTCACTCGTTATTGTTTGAGAACCATTTTGGCCCGCCCGCTAAATCTAACTTCAACTCTTTATAACTTCTGAACAAATGATCGTTGAGAGCGTTATAATTTTGCATATTAATCAGCATGTTGCATGCTACAAGAATATATCGATTTCATTGGTTGTTGGTTGAGAACCATATTAGCCCGCCCGCGAAAATTTAATTTTACTGCTTATAACTTCTGAACAATTGATCGTAGCGAACACAATTATTTGCATTTTAATGAAACATGTTGAATGCTTCAAGAATATGTCGGTTTCATTAGTTGTTGTTTGAGAACCATATCGGTCCGCCCGCGAGTATTAAATTGAACAGCTTCTAACTTCTGAACAAATGATCTAAGAGAGCGTAATAAATTTGCATATTAATCAGCATGTTGCATGCTACAAGAATATATCGATTTCACTAGTTGTTGGTTGAGAACCATATTGGCCCGCCCGCGGGTATTAACTTGAACTCTTTATGACTTCTGAACAAATGATCCTAGAGAGCGTAATAAATTTGCATATTAATCAGCATGTTGCATGCTACTAGAATATATCGATTTCACTAGTTTTTGGTTGAGAACCATATTGGCCCGCCCCTGAAAATCAACTTGAACTGCTTATAACTCCTGAAAAATTGATCGTAGAGAACACAATTATTTGCATTTTAATTAAACATGTGAATGCTACAAGAATATGTCGGTTTCACTAGTTGTTTTAAGAAACCCATATTGGCCCGTCCGAGAGTATTAACTTGAACTGTTTATAACTTCTGAACAAATGATCCTAGAGAGCGTAAAAAATTTGCATATTAATCAGCATGTTGCATGCTACAAGAATATATAGCATTCACTAGTTGTTGGTTGAAAAACTTATTGGCCCGCCCGCGAAAATCAATTTGAACTGCTTATAACTTCTGAACAATTGATCGTAGAGATCACAATTATTATCATTTTAATCTAACATGTTGTATGCTACAAGAATATGTCGGTTTCACTCGTTATTGTTTGAGAACCATTTTGGCCCGCCCGCCAAATCTAACTTCAACTCTTTATAACTTCTGAACAAATGATCGTTGAGAGCGTTATAATTTTGCATATTAATCAGCATGTTGCATGCTACAAGAATATATCGATTTCATTGGTTGTTGGTTGAGAACCATATTAGCCCGCCCGCGAAAATTTAATTTTACTGCTTATAACTTCTGAACAATTGATCGTAGCGAACACAATTATTTGCATTTTAATGAAACATGTTGAATGCTTCAAGAATATGTCGGTTTCATTAGTTGTTGTTTGAGAACCATATCGGTCCGCCCGCGAGTATTAAATTGAACAGCTTCTAACTTCTGAACAAATGATCTAAGAGAGCGTAATAAATTTGCATATTAATCAGCATGTTGCATGCTACAAGAATATATCGATTTCACTAGTTGTTGGTTGAGAACCATATTGGCCCGCCCGCGGGTATTAACTTGAACTCTTTATGACTTCTGAACAAATGATCCTAGAGAGCGTAATAAATTTGCATATTAATCAGCATGTTGCATGCTACTAGAATATATCGATTTCACTAGTTTTTGGTTGAGAACCATATTGGCCCGCCCCTGAAAATCAACTTGAACTGCTTATAACTCCTGAAAAATTGATCGTAGAGAACACAATTATTTGCATTTTAATTAAACATGTGAATGCTACAAGAATATGTCGGTTTCACTAGTTGTTTTAAGAAACCCATATTGGCCCGTCCGAGAGTATTAACTTGAACTGTTTATAACTTCTGAACAAATGATCCTAGAGAGCGTAAAAAATTTGCATATTAATCAGCATGTTGCATGCTACAAGAATAAATCGATTTCACTAGTTGTTGGTTGAAAAACATATTGGCCCTCCCGCGAAAATCAAGTTTACCTGCTTATAACTTCTGAACAATTGATCGTAGAGATCACAATTATCTGCATTTTAATCTAACATGTTGTATGCTACAAGAATATGTCAGTTTCACTAGTTATTGTTTGAGAACCATATTGGCCCGCCCGCGAGTATTAAATTGAACTGCTTAAAAGTTCTGAACAAATGATCGTAGAAAGCTCGATTATTTTGCATATTAATAAACATGTAGCTAGCTACAAGAATATATAGATTTCACTAGTTATTGTTTGAGAACCATGTTGGCCCACCCGCGAAAACTAATTCAACTGCTTACAATTTCTGAACAAATGATCGTAGAGAACACAATTATTTGCATTTTAATGAAACATGTTGAATGCTAAAGGGATATGTCGGTTTCAGTAGTTGTTTTTAGAAAACCATATTGGCCCGTCCGAGAGTATTAATTTGAACTGTTTATAACTTCTGAACAAATGAACCTAGAGAGCGTAATAAATTCCCATATTAATCAGCATGTTGCATGCTACAAGAATATATCGATTTCATTGGTTGTTGGTTGAGAACCATATTGGCCCGCCCGCGAAAATCAACTTGAACTGCTTATAACTCCTGTACAATTGATCGTAGAGACCACAATTAATAGCATTTTAATCAAGCATGTTGTATGCAACAAGAATATGTCGGTTTCACTAGTTGTTTTGAGAAACCCATATTGGCCCGTCCGCGAGTATTTACTTGAACTGTTTATAACTTCTGAACAAATGATCGTAGAGAGCGTAATAAATTTGCATATTTATCAGCATGTTGCATGCTACAAGAATATATCGATTTCACTAGTTGTTGGTTGAGAACCCTATTGGCCGCCCGCGAAAATCAACTTGAACTGCTTATAACTCCTGAACAATTGATCGTAGACAACACAATTATTTGCATTTTAATGAAACATGTTGAATGCTACAAGAATATGTCAGTTTCACTAGTTGTTATTTGAGAACCATATTGGCACGCCCGCGAGTATTAACTTTAACTGTTTTATAACTTCTGAACAAATGATCGTAGAGAACGAAAAAATTTGCCTATTAATCAGCATGTTGCCTGCTACAAGAATATATCGATTTCACTAGTTGTTGGTTGAAAAACATATTGGCCCGCCCGCGTAAATCAATTTGAACTGCTTATAACTTCTGAACAATTGATCGTAGAGATCACAATTATTTGCATTTTAATCTAACATGTTGTATGCTACAAGAATATGTCAGTTTCACTAGTTATTGTTTGAGAACCATATTGGCTCGCCCGCGAGGATTAAATTGAACTGCTTATAAGTTCTGAGCAAATGATCGAAGAAAGCTCGATTGTTTTGCATATTAATAAACATGTAGCTAGCTACAAGAATATATAGATTTCACTAGTTATTGTTTGAGAACCATGTTGGCCCACCCGCGAAAACTAATTCAACTGCTTACAATTTCTGAACAAATGATCGTAGAGAACACAATTATTTGCATTTTAATGAAACACGTAGTATGCTACAAGAATATGTCGGTTTCACTAGTTATTGTTTGAGAACCATTTTGTCCCGCCCGCCAAAACTAACTTCAACTCCTTATAACTTCTGAACACAAAATAGTAGAGTGCTTAATAATTTTGCATATTAATCAGCATGTTGCATGCTTTAAGAATATATCGATTTTATTATTTGTTGGTTGAGAACCATATTGGCCCGCCCGCGAAAATTAACGTGAACTGCTTATAACTTCTGAACAATTGATCGTAGAGCACACAATTATTTGCATTTTAATGAAACATGTTGAATGCTACAAGAATATGTCGGTTTCACTAGTTGTTTTTAGAAAACCACTTTGGCCCTCCCGCCAAAACTAATTTCAACTTCTTATAACTTCTGAAAAATTGATCGTAGAAAGCGTAATAATTTTGCATATTAAACAGCATGTTGCATGCTACAAGAATATATCGATTTCATTAGTTTTTGGTTGAGAACCATATTGGCCCGCCCGCGAAAATCAACTTGAACTGCTTATAACTCCTGAACAATTGATCGTAAAGCACACAATTACTTGCATTTTAATGAAACATGTTGAATGCTACAAGAATATGTCGGTTTCACTAGTTGTTTTTAGAAAACCATATTGGCCCGTCCGAGAGTATTAACTTGAACTGCTTATAACTTCTGAACAAATGATCGTAGAGAGCGTAACAAATTTGCATATTAATCAGCATGTTGCATGCTACAAGAATATATCGATTTCACTTGTTGTTGGTTGAGAACCATATTGGCCGGCCGCGAAAATCAACTTTAACTGCTTATAACTCCTGAACAATTGATCGTAAACAACACAAATATTTGTATTTTAATGAAACATGTTGAATGCTACAAGAATATGTCAGTTTCACTAGTTGTTATTTGAGAACCATATTGGCCCGCCCGCGAGTATTAACTTGAACTGCTTATAATTTCTGAACAAATGATCCTAGAGAGCGTAACAAATTTGCATATTAATCAGCATGTTGCATGCTACAAGAATATATAGCATTCACTAGTTGTTGGTTGAAAAACTTATTGGCCCGCCCGCGAAAATCAATTTGAACTGCTTATAACTTCTGAACAATTGATCGTAGAGATCACAATTATTATCATTTTAATCTAACATGTTGTATGCTACAAGAATATGTCGGTTTCACTCGTTATTGTTTGAGAACCATTTTGGCCCGCCCGCCAAATCTAACTTCAACTCTTTATAACTTCTGAACAAATGATCGTTGAGAGCGTTATAATTTTGCATATTAATCAGCATGTTGCATGCTACAAGAATATATCGATTTCATTGGTTGTTGGTTGAGAACCATATTAGCCCGCCCGCGAAAATTTAATTTTACTGCTTATAACTTCTGAACAATTGATCGTAGCGAACACAATTATTTGCATTTTAATGAAACATGTTGAATGCTTCAAGAATATGTCGGTTTCATTAGTTGTTGTTTGAGAACCATATCGGTCCGCCCGCGAGTATTAAATTGAACAGCTTCTAACTTCTGAACAAATGATCTAAGAGAGCGTAATAAATTTGCATATTAATCAGCATGTTGCATGCTACAAGAATATATCGATTTCACTAGTTGTTGGTTGAGAACCATATTGGCCCGCCCGCGGGTATTAACTTGAACTCTTTATGACTTCTGAACAAATGATCCTAGAGAGCGTAATAAATTTGCATATTAATCAGCATGTTGCATGCTACTAGAATATATCGATTTCACTAGTTTTTGGTTGAGAACCATATTGGCCCGCCCCTGAAAATCAACTTGAACTGCTTATAACTCCTGAAAAATTGATCGTAGAGAACACAATTATTTGCATTTTAATTAAACATGTGAATGCTACAAGAATATGTCGGTTTCACTAGTTGTTTTAAGAAACCCATATTGGCCCGTCCGAGAGTATTAACTTGAACTGTTTATAACTTCTGAACAAATGATCCTAGAGAGCGTAAAAAATTTGCATATTAATCAGCATGTTGCATGCTACAAGAATATATCGATTTCACTAGTTGTTGGTTGAAAAACATATTGGCCCTCCCGCGAAAATCAAGTTTACCTGCTTATAACTTCTGAACAATTGATCGTAGAGATCACAATTATCTGCATTTTAATCTAACATGTTGTATGCTACAAGAATATGTCAGTTTCACTAGTTATTGTTTGAGAACCATATTGGCCCGCCCGCGAGTATTAAATTGAACTGCTTAAAAGTTCTGAACAAATGATCGTAGAAAGCTCGATTATTTTGCATATTAATAAACATGTAGCTAGCTACAAGAATATATAGATTTCACTAGTTATTGTTTGAGAACCATGTTGGCCCACCCGCGAAAACTAATTCAACTGCTTACAATTTCTGAACAAATGATCGTAGAGAACACAATTATTTGCATTTTAAAGAAACATGTTGTATGCTACAAGAGTATGTCGGTTTTACTATTTGTTTTTTTAGAACCATATGGGCCCGCCCGCGAGTATTGACTTGTTCTGCCTATAACGTCTGAAAAAATGATCGTAGTGAGCTTAATAGTTTTGCTTATTAATCAGCATGTTGCATGCTACAAGAACATATCGATTTCACTAGTTGTTGGTTGAGAACCATATTGGCCCGCCCGCGAAAATTAACTTGAACTGCTTATATCCTCTGAACAATTGATCGTAGAGCACACAATTATTTGCATTTTAATGAAACATTTTGAATGCTACAAGAATATGTCGGTTTCACTAGTTGTTTATAGAAAACCATATTAGCCCGCGAGTATTAACTTGAAATATTTATAACTTCTGAACAAATGAACCTAGAGAGCGTAATAAATTTGCATATTAATCAGCATGTTGCATGCTACAAGAATATATCGATTTCACTAGTTGTTGGTTGAGAACCATATTGGCCCGCCCGCGAAAATCAATTTGAACTGCTTATAACTCCTGAACAATTGATCGTAGAGAACACAATTGTTTGCATTTTAATGAAACATGTTGAATGCTACAAGAATATGTCGGTTTCACTAGTTGTTTTTAGAAAACCATTTTGGCCCGCCTGCCAAAACTAATTTCAACTCCTTATAACTTCTGGACAATTGATCGTATAAAGCGTAATAATTTTGCATATTAAACAGCATGTTGCATGCTACAAGAATATATCGATTTCATTAGTTTTTGGTTGAGAACCATATTGGCCCGCCTGCGAAAATCAACTTGAACTGCTTATAACTCCTGAACAATTGATCGTAGACAACACAATTATTTGCATTTTAATGAAACATGTTGAATGCTACAAGAATATGTCAGTTTCACTAGTTGTTATTTGAGAACCATATTGGCCCGCCCGCGTAAATCAATTTGAACTGCTTATAACTTCTGAACAATTGATCGTAGAGATCACAATTATTTGCATTTTAATCTAACATGTTGTATGCTACAAGAATATGTCAGTTTCACTAGTTATTGTTTGAGAACCATATTGGCTCGCCCGCGAGGATTAAATTGAACTGCTTATAAGTTCTGAGCAAATGATCGAAGAAAGCTCGATTGTTTTGCATATTAATAAACATGTAGCTAGCTACAAGAATATATAGATTTCACTAGTTATTGTTTGAGAAATATATTGGTCTGGCCGCGAAAATTAACTTGAACTGCTTATAACTTCTGAACAATTGATCGTAGAGCACACAATTATTTGCATTTCAATCAAACATGTTGTATGCTACAAGATTATGTCGGTTTCACTAGTTATTGTTTGAGAACCATTTTGTCCCGCCCGCCAAAACTAACTTCAACTCCTTATAACTTCTGAACAAATGATCGTAGAGAGCGTAATAATTTTGCATATTAATCAGAATGTTGCATGCTACAAGAATATGTCGATTTCATTGGTTGTTTGTTGAGAACCATATTGGCCCGCCCGCGAAAATCAACTTGAACTGCTTATAACTCCTGAACAATTGATCGTAGAGACCACAATTAATAGCATTTTAATCAAACATGTTGTATGCAACAAGAATATGTCGGTTTCACTAGTTGTTTTGAGAAACCCATATTGGCCCGCCCGCGAGTATTTACTTGAACTGTTTATAACTTCTGAACAAATGATCGTAGAGAGCGTAATAAATTTGCATATTTATCAGCATGTTGCATGCTACAAGAATATATCGATTTCACTAGTTGTTGGTTGAGAACCCTATTGGCCGCCCGCGAAAATCAACTTGAACTGCTTATAACTCCTGAACAATTGATCGTAGACAACACAATTATTTGCATTTTAATGAAACATGTTGAATGCTACAAGAATATGTAAGTTTCACTAGTTGTTATTTGAGAACCATATTGGCACGCCCGCGAGTATTAACTTTAACTGTTTTATAACTTCTGAACAAATGATCGTAGAGAACGAAAAAATTTGCCTATTAATCAGCATGTTGCCTGCTACAAGAATATATCGATTTCACTAGTTGTTGGTTGAAAAACATATTGGCCCGCCCGCGTAAATCAATTTGAACTGCTTATAACTTCTGAACAATTGATCGTAGAGATCACAATTATTTGCATTTTAATCTAACATGTTGTATGCTACAAGAATATGTCAGTTTCACTAGTTATTGTTTGAGAACCATATTGGCTCGCCCGCGAGGATTAAATTGAACTGCTTATAAGTTCTGAGCAAATGATCGAAGAAAGCTCGATTGTTTTGCATATTAATAAACATGTAGCTAGCTACAAGAATATATAGATTTCACTAGTTATTGTTTGAGAACCATGTTGGCCCACCCGCGAAAACTAATTCAACTGCTTACAATTTCTGAACAAATGATCGTAGAGAACACAATTATTTGCATTTTAATGAAACACGTAGTATGCTACAAGAATATGTCGGTTTCACTAGTTATTGTTTGAGAACCATTTTGTCCCGCCCGCCAAAACTAACTTCAACTCCTTATAACTTCTGAACACAAAATAGTAGAGTGCTTAATAATTTTGCATATTAATCAGCATGTTGCATGCTTTAAGAATATATCGATTTTATTATTTGTTGGTTGAGAACCATATTGGCCCGCCCGCGAAAATTAACGTGAACTGCTTATAACTTCTGAACAATTGATCGTAGAGCACACAATTATTTGCATTTTAATGAAACATGTTGAATGCTACAAGAATATGTCGGTTTCACTAGTTGTTTTTAGAAAACCACTTTGGCCCGCCCGCCAAGACTAATTTCAACTTCTTATAACTTCTGAAAAATTGATCGTAGAAAGCGTAATAATTTTGCATATTAAACAGCATGTTGCATGCTACAAGAATATATCGATTTCATTAGTTTTTGGTTGAGAACCATATTGGCCCGCCCGCGAAAATCAACTTGAACTGCTTATAACTCCTGAACAATTGATCGTAAAGCACACAATTACTTGCATTTTAATGAAACATGTTGAATGCTACAAGAATATGTCGGTTTCACTAGTTGTTTTTAGAAAACCATATTGGCCCGTCCGAGAGTATTAACTTGAACTGCTTATAACTTCTGAACAAATGATCGTAGAGAGCGTAACAAATTTGCATATTAATCAGCATGTTGCATGCTACAAGAATATATCGATTTCACTTGTTGTTGGTTGAGAACCATATTGGACGGCCGCGAAAATCAACTTTAACTGCTTATAACTCCTGAACAATTGATCGTAAACAACACAAATATTTGTATTTTAATGAAACATGTTGAATGCTACAAGAATATGTCGGTTTCACTAGTTGTTTTTAGAAAACCATATTGGCCCGCCCGCGAGTATTAACTTGAACTGCTTATAATTTCTGAACAAATGATCCTAGAGAGCGTAACAAATTTGCATATTAATCAGCATGTTGCATGCTACAGTAATATATAGCATTCACTAGTTGTTGGTTGAAAAACTTATTGGCCCGCCCGCGAAAATCAATTTGAACTGCTTATAACTTCTGAACAATTGATCGTAGAGATCACAATTATTATCATTTTAATCTAACATGTTGTATGCTACAAGAATATGTCGGTTTCACTAGTTATTGTTTGAGAACAATTTTGGCACGCCCGCAAAATCTAACTTCAACTCTTTATAACTTCTGAACAAATGATCGTTGAGAGCGTTATAATTTTGCATATTAATCAGCATGTTGCATGCTACAAGAATATATCGATTTCATTGGTTGTTGGTTGAGAACCATATTAGCCCGCCCGCGAAAATTTCATTTTACTGCTTATAACTTCTGAACAATTGATCGTAGCGAACACAATTATTTGCATTTTAATGAAACATGTTGAATGCTTCAAGAATATGTCGGTTTCATTAGTTGTTGTTTGAGAACCATATCGGTCCGCCCGCGAGTATTAAATTGAACAGCTTCTAACTTCTGAACAAATGATCTAAGAGAGCGTAATAAATTTGCATATTAATCAGCATGTTGCATGCTACAAGAATATATCGATTTCACTAGTTGTTGGTTGAGAACCATATTGGCCCGCCCGCGGGTATTAACTTGAACTCTTTATGACTTCTGAACAAATGATCCTAGAGAGCGTAATAAATTTGCATATTAATCAGCATGTTGCATGCTACTAGAATATATCGATTTCACTAGTTTTTGGTTGAGAACCATATTGGCCCGCCCCTGAAAATCAACTTGAACTGCTTATAACTCCTGAAAAATTGATCGTAGAGAACACAATTATTTGGATTTTAATGAAACATGTTGAATGCTACAAGAATATGTCGGTTTCACAAGTTGTTTTTTTAAAACCATATTGGCCCGCCCGCGAATATTAACTTGAACTGTTTATAACTTCTGAACAAATGATCCTAGAGAGCGTAAAAAATTTGCATATTAATCAGCATGTTGCATGCTACAAGAATATATCGATTTCACTAGTTATTGTTTGAGAAATATATTGGCCTGGCTGCGAAAATTAACTTGAACTGCTTATAACTTCTGAACAATTGATCGTAGAGCTCACAATTATTTGCATTTCAATGAAACATGTTGTATGCTACAAGATTATGTCGATTTAATTGGTTGTTGGTTGAGAACCATATTGGCCCGCCCGCGAAAATCAACTTGAACTGCTTATAACTCCTGAACAATTGATCGTAGAAACCACAATTAATAGCATTTTAATCAAACATGTTGTATGCAACAAGAATATGTCGGTTTCACTAGTTGTTTTAAGAAACCCATATTGGCCCGACCGCGAGTATTAACTTGAACTGTTTATAACTTCTGAACAAATGATCCTAGAGAGCGTAAAAAAATTGCATATTAATCAGCATGTTGCATGCTACAAGAATATATCGATTTCACTAGTTGTTGGTTGAAAAACATATTGGCCCACCCGCGAAAATCAAGTTGAACTGCATATAACTTCTGAACAATTGGTCGTAGCGAACACAATTATTTGCATTTTAATGAAACATGTTGAATGCTTAAAGAATATGTCGGTTTCACTAGTTGTTACTTGAGAACCATATTAGCCCGCCCGCGAGTATTAAATTGAACTGCTTATAACTTCTGAACAAATGATCTTAGAGAGCGTAATAAAGTTGCGTATTAATCAGCATGTTGCATGCTACAAGAATATATCGATTTCACTAGTTGTTGGTTGAGAACCATATTGGCCCGCCCGCGAAAATTAATTTGAACTGCTTATAACTTCTGAACAAATAATCGTAGAAAGCGTAATAATTTTGCATATAAATCAGCATGTTGCATGCTACAAGAATATATCGATTTCATTGGTTGTTGGTTGAGAACCATATTGGCCCGCCCGCGAAAATCAACTTGAAGTGCTTATAACTCCTGAACAATTGATCGTAAAGACCACAATTAATAGCATTTTAATCAAAGATGTTGTATGCAACAAGAATATGTCGGTTTCACTAGTTGTTTTTAGAAAACCATATTCGCCCGCCCGCGAGTATTAACTTGAACTGTTTATAACTTCTGAACAAATGATCCTAGATAGCATAATAAATTTGCATATTAATCAGCATGTTGCATGCTACAAGAATATATCGATTTCATTAGTTGTTTTTAGAAAACCATATTGACCCGACGGCGAAAATCAACTTGAACTGCTTATAACTTGTGAACAATTGATCGTAGAGAACACAATTATTTGCATTTTAATGAAACATGTTGAATGCTACAAGAATATGTCGGTTTTACTATTTGTTTTTTTAGAACCATATTGACCCGCCCGCGAATATTGACTTGTTCTGCTTATAACGTCTGAACAAATGATCGTAGTGAGCGTAATAGTTTTGCAAATTAATCAGCATGAAGCATTCTACAAGAATATATCGATTTCACTGGTTGTTGGTTGAGAACCATATTGGCCCGCCCGCGGGTATTAACTTGAACTCTTTATGACTTCTGAACAAATGATCCTAGAGAGCGTAAAAAATTTGCATATTAATTAGCATGTTGCATGCTACTAGAATATATCGATTTCACTAGTTGTTGGTTGAGAACCATATTGGCCCGCCCCTGAAAATCAACTTGAACTGCTTATAACTCCTGAAAAATTGATCGTAGAGAACAATTATTTGCATTTTAATGAAACATGTTGAATGCTACAAGAATATGTCTGTTTCACAAGTTGTTTTTTTAAAACCATATTGGCCCGCCCGCGAATATTAACTTGAATTGTTTATAACTTCGGAACAAATGATCCTAGAGAGCGTAATAAATTTGCATATTAATCAGCATGTTTCATGCTACAAGAATATGTCGGTTTCACTAGTTGTTTTTAGAAAACCATATTGACCCGACGGCGAAAATCAACTTGAACTGCTTATAACTTGTGAACAATTGATCGTAGAGAACACAATTATTTGCATTTTAATGAAACATGTTGAATGCTACAAGAATATGTCGGTTTTACTATTTGTTTTTTTAGAACCATATTGACCCGCCCGCGAATATTGACTTGTTCTGCTTATAACGTCTGAACAAATGATCGTAGTGAGCGTAATAGTTTTGCAAATTAATCAGCATGAAGCATTCTACAAGAATATATCGATTTCACTGGTTGTTGGTTGAGAACCATATTGGTCCGCTCTCGAAAATTAACTTGAACTGCTTATATCTTCTGAACAATTGATCGTAGAGACCACAATTAATAGCATTTTAATGAAACATGTTGTAAGCTACAAGAATATGTCGGTTTCACTAGTTGTTATTTGAGAACAATATTGGCCCGTCCGCGAGTATTAAATTGAACTGCTTATAAGTTCTGAACAAATGATCGTAGAAAGCTCGATTGTTTTGCATATTAATCACCATTTTGCATGCTAAAAGAATATATCGATTTCACTAGTTGTTGGTTGAGAACCATATTGGTCTGCTCTCGAAAATTAACTTGAACTGCTTATAACTTCTGAACAATTGATCGTAGAGAACACAATTATTTGCATTTCAATCAAACATGTTGTATGCTACAAGAATATGTCGGTTTCACTAGTTATTGTTTGAGAACCATTTTGGCCCGCCCGCCAAAACTAACTTCAACTCCTTATGACTTCTGAACAAATGATCGTAGAGAGCGCAATAATTTTGCATATTAATCAGCATGTTTCATGCTACAAGAATATATTGATTTCATTAGTTGTTGGTTGAGAACCATATTGGCCCGCCCGCGGAAATTAACTTGAACTGCTTATAACTTCTGAACAATTGATCGTAGCGAACACAATTATTTGCATTTTAATGAAACATGTTGAATGCTTCAAGAATATGTCGGTTTCACTAGTTGTTGTTTGAGAACCATATTTGCCCGCCCGCGAGTAATAAATTGAACTTCTTATAACTACTGAACAAATGATCTTAGAAAGCGTAATAAATTTGCATATTAATCAGCATGTTGCATGCTACAAAAATATATCGATTTCATTAGTTGTTGGTTGAGAACCATATTGGACCGCCCGGGAAAATTAATTTGAACTGCTTATAAGTTCTGAACAAATAATCGTAGAAAGCGTAATAATTTTGCATATTAATCAGCATGTTGCATGCTACAAGAATATATCGATTTCATTAGTTGTTGATTGAGAACCATATTGGCCCGCCGCGAAAATTAATTTGAACTGCTTATAACATCTGAACAAATAATCGTAGAAAGCGTAATAAATTTGCATATTAATCAGCATGTTGCATGCTACAAGAATATATCGATTTCACTAGTTGTTGTTTGAGAACCATATTGGCCCGCCCGCGAAAATCAACTTGAACTGCTTATAACTCCTGAACAATTGATCGTAGAGAGCACAATTATTTGCATTTTAATGAAACATGTTGTTTGCTACAAGAATATGTCAGTTTCACTAGTAGTTATTTGAGAACCATATTGGCCCGCCCGCGAAAATCAACTTGAACTGCTTATAACTCCTGAACAATTGATCGTAGAGAGCACAATTATTTGCATTTTAATGAAACATGTTGTTTGTTACAAGAATATGTCAGTTTCACTAGTTGTTATTTGAGAACCATATCGGCCCGCCCGCGAGTATTAAATTGAACTGATTATAACTTCTGAACAAATGATCGTAGAGAGCGTAAAAAATTTGCATATTAATCAGCATGTTGCATGCTACAAGAATATATCGATTTCACTAGTTGTTGTTTGAGAACCATATTGGCCCGCCCGCGAAAATCAACTTGAACTGCTTATAACTCCTGAACAATTGATCGTAGAGAGCACAATTATTTGCATTTTAATGAAACATGTTGTTTGCTACAAGAATATGTCAGTTTCACTAGTAGTTATTTGAGAACCATATTGGCCCGCCCGCGAAAATCAACTTGAACTGCTTATAACTCCTGAACAATTGATCGTAGAGAGCACAATTATTTGCATTTTAATGAAACATGTTGTTTGCTACAAGAATATGTCAGTTTCACTAGTTGTTATTTGAGAACCATATTGGCCCGCCCGCGAAAATCAACTTGAACTGCTTATAACTCCTGAACAATTGATCGTAGAGAGCACAATTATTTGCATTTTAATAAAATATGTTGTTTGCTACAAGAATATGTCAGTTTCACTAGTTGTTATTTGAGAACCATATTGGCCCGCCCGCGAGTATTAATTTGAACTGCTTATATCTTCTGAACAATTGATCGTAGAGAACACAATTATTTGCATTTTAATGAAACATTTTGAATGCTACAAGAATATGTCGGTTTAACCAGTTGTTTTTAGAAAACCATTTTGGCCCACCCGCCAAAACTAATTTCAACTCCTTATAACTTCTGAACAATTGATCGTAGAAAGCGTAATAATTTTGCATATTAAACAGCATGTTGCATGCTACAAGAATATATCGATTTCATTAGTTTTTGGTTGAGAATCATATTTTCCCGCCCGCGAAAATTAATTTGAACTGCTTATAACATCTGAACAAATAATCGTAGAAAGCGTAATAAATTTGCATATTAATCAGCATGTTGCATGCTACAAGAATATATCGATTTCACTAGTTGTTGGTTGAGAACCATATTGACCCGCCCGCGAAATTTAATTTGAACTGATTATAACTTCTGAACAAATAATCGTTGAAAGCGTAATAATTTTTCATATTAATTAGCATGTTGCATGCAACAAGAATATATCGATTTCACTAGTTGTTGTTTGAGAAATATATTGGCCTGCCCGCGAAAATTAACTTGAACTGCTTATAACTTCTGAACAATTGATTGTAGAGCACACAATTATTTGCATTTCAATCAAACATGTTGTATGCTACAAGAATATGTCGGTTTCAATAGTTATTGTTTGAGAACCATTTTAGGCCGCCCGCCAAAACTAAATTCAACTCCTCATAACTTCTGAACAAATGATCGTAGAGAGCGTTATAATTTTGCATATCAATCAGCATGTTGCATGCTACAAGAATATATCGATTTCATTGGTTGTTGGTTGAGAACCATATTGGCCCGCCCGCGAAAATCAATTTTAACTGCTTATAACACCTGAATAATTGATCGTAGAGACCACAATTAATAGCATTGTAATCAAACATGTTGTATGCAACAAGAATATGTCGGTTTCACTAGTTGTTTTTAGAAAACCTAATTGGCCCGCCCGCGAGTATTAACTTGAACTGTTTATAACTTCTGAACAAATGATCCTAGCGAGCGTAATAAATTTTCATATTAATCAGCATGTTGCATGCTACAAGAATATATAGATTTCACTAGTTGTTAGTTGAGAACCATATTGGCGCGCCCGCGAAAATCAACTTGAACTTCTTATAACTTCTGAACAATTGATCGTAGAGAACACAATTATTTGCATTTTAATGAAACATGTTGAATGCTACAAGAATATGTCGGTTTCACTAGTTGTTTTTAGAAAACCATTTTGGCCCGCCCGCCAAAACTTATTTCAACTCCTTATAATTTCTGAACAATTGATCGTAGAAAGCGTAATAATTTTCAATATTAAACAGCATGTTGCATGCTACAAGAATATATCGATTTCATTAGTTTTTGGTTGAGAACCATCTTGGCCCGAGCGCGAAAATCAACTTGAACTGCTTATAACTCCAGAACAATTGATCGTAAAGCACACAATTATTTGCATTTTAATGAAACATGTTGAATGCTACAAGAATATGTCGGTTTCACTAGTTGTTTTTACAAAACCATATTGGCCCGTCCGAGAGTATTAACTTGAACTGTTTATAACTTCTGAACAAATGATCCTAGAGAGCGTTATAAATTTGCATATTAATCAGCATGTTGCATGCTACAAGAATATATCGATTTCACTTGTTGGTTGAGAACCATATTGGCCGGCCGCGAAAATCAACTTGAACTGCTTATAACTTCTGAACAATTGATCGTAGAGATCACAATTATTATCATTTTAATCTAACATGTTGTATGCTACAAGAATATGTCGGTTTCACTAGTTATTGTTTGAGAACCATTTTGGCCCGCCCGCCAAAACTAACTTCAACTCCTTATAACTTCTGAACAAATGATCGTAGAGAGCGTTATAATTTTGCATATTAATCAGCATGTTGCATGCTACAAGAATATATCGATTTCATTGTTTTTTGGTTGAGAACCATATTAGCCCGCCCACGAAAATTAACTTGTACTGCTTATAACTTCTGAACAATTGATCGTAGAGCACACAATTATTTGCATTTTAATGAAACATGTTGAATGCTACAAGAATATGTCGGTTTCACTAGTTGTTTTAAGAAACCCATATTGGCCCGTCCGAGAGTATTAACTTGAACTGTTTATAACTTCTGAACAAATGATCCTAGAGAGCGTAAAAAATTTGCATATTAATCAGCGTGTTGCATGCTACAAGAATATATCGATTTCACTAGTTGTTGGTTGAAAAACATATTGGCCCTCCCGCGAAAATCAAGTTGACCTGCTTATAACTTCTGAACAATTGATCGTAGAGATCACAATTATCTGCATTTTAATCTAACATGTTGTATGCTACAAGAATATGTCAGTTTCACTAGTTATTGTTTGAGAACCATATTGGCCCGCCCGCGAGTATTAAATTGAACTGCTTAAAAGTTCTGAACAAATGATCGTAGAAAGCTCGATTATTTTGCATATTAATAAACATGTAGCTAGCTACAAGAATATATAGATTTCACTAGTTATTGTTTGAGAACCATGTTGGCCCAACCGCGAAAACTAATTCAACTGCTTACAATTTCTGAACAAATGATCGTAGAGAACACAATTATTTGCATTTTAAAGAAACATGTTGTATGCTACAAGAATATGTCGGTTTTACTATTTGTTTTTTTAGAACCATATTGGCCCGCCAGCGAGTATTGACTTGTTCTGCCTATAACGTCTGAAAAAATGATCGTAGTGAGCTTAAGAGTTTTGCATATTAATCAGCATGTTGCATGCTACAAGAACATATCGATTTCACTAGTTGTTGTTTGAGAACCATTTTGGCCCGCCCGCCAAAACTAACTTCAACTCCTTATGACTTCTGAACAAATGATCGTAGAGAACGCAAAATTTTGCATATTAATCAGCATGTTTCATGCTACAAGAATATATCGATTTCATTAGTTGTTGGTTGAGAACCATATTGGCCCGCCCGCGGAAATTAACTTGAACTGCTTATAACTTCTGAACAATTGATCGTAGCGAACACAATTATTTGCATTTTAATGAAACATGTTGAATGCTTCAAGAATATGTCGGTTTCACTAGTTGTTGTTTGAGAACCATATTGGTCCGCCTGCGAGTAATAAATTGAACTTCTTATAACTTCTGAACAAATGATCTTAGAGAGCGTAATAAATTTGCATATTAATCAGCATGTTGCATGCTACAAAAATATATCGATTTCATTAGTTGTTGGTTGAGAACCATATTGGCCCGCCCGGGAAAATTAATTTGAACTGCTTATAAGTTCTGAACAAATAATCGTAGAAAGCTTAATAATTTTGCATATTAATCAGCATGTTGCATGCTACAAGAATATATCGATTTCATTAGTTGTTGTTTGAGAACCATATTAGCCCGCCGCGAAAATTAATTTGAACTGCTTATAACATCTGAACAAATAATCGTAGAAAGCGTAATAAATTTACATATTAATCACCATGTTGCATGCTACAAGAATATATCGATTTCACTAGTTGTTGTTTGAGAACCATATTGGCCCGCCCGCGAAAATCAACTTGAACTGCTTATAACTCCTGAACAATTGATCGTAGAGAGCACAATTATTTGCATTTTAATGAAACATGTTGTTTGCTACAAGAATATGTCAGTTTCACAAGTTGTTATTTGAGAACCATATTGGCCCGCCCGCGAAAATCAACTTGAACTGCTTATAACTCCTGAACAATTGATCGTAGAGAGCACAATTATTTGCATTTTAATGAAACATGTTGTTTGCTACAAGAATATGTCAGTTTCACTAGTTGTTATTTGAGAACCATATTGGCCCGCCCGCGAGTATTAAATTGAACTGCTTATATCTTCTGAACAATTGATCGTAGAGAACACAATTATTTGCATTTTAATGAAACATTTTGAATGCTACAAGAATATGTCGGTTTCACTAGTTGTTTTTAGAAAACCATTTTGGCCCACCCGCCAAAACTAATTTCAACTCCTTATAACTTCTGAACAATTGATCGTAGAAAGCGTAATAATTTTGCATATTAAACAGCATGTTGCATGCTACAAGAATATATCGATTTCATTAGTTTTTGGTTGAGAATCATATTTTCCCGCCCGCGAAAATCAACTTGAACTGCTTATAACTCCTGAACAATTGATCGTAGAGCACACAATTATTTGCATTTTAATGAAACATGTTGAATGCTACAAGAATATGTCGGTTTCACTAGTTGTTTTTAGAAAACCATACTGGCCCGTCCGAGAGTATTAACTTGAACAGTTTATAACTTCTGAACAAATGATCCTAGAGAGCGTAATAAATTTTCATATTAATCAGCATGTTGCATGCTACAAGAATATATCGATTTCACTAGTTGTTAGTTGAGAACCATATTTTCGCGCCCGCGAAAATCAACTTGAACTTCTTATAACTTCTGAACAATTGATCGTAGAGAACACAATTATTTGCATTTTAATGAAACATGTTGAATGCTACAAGAATATGTCGGTTTCACTAGTTGTTTTTAGAAAACCATTTTGGCCCGCCCGCCAAAACTAATTTCAACTCCTTATAATTTCTGAACAATTGATCGTAGAAAGCGTAATAATTTTGCATATTAAACAGCATGTTGCATGCTACAAGAATATATCGATTTCATTAGTTTTTGGTTGAGAACCATCTTGGCCCGCCCGCGAAAATCAACTTGAACTGCTTATAACTCCTGAACAATTGATCTTAAAGCACACAATTATTTGCATTTTAATGAAACATGTTGAATGCTACAAGAATATGTCGGTTTCACTAGTTGTTTTTAGAAAACCATATTGGCCCGTCCGAGAGTATTAACTTGAACTGTTTATAACTTCTGAACAAATGATCCTAGAGAGCGTTATAAATTTGCATATTAATCAGCATGTTGCATGCTACAAGAATATATCGATTTCACTTGTTGGTTGAGAACCATATTGGCCGGCCGCGAAAATCAACTTGAACTGCTTATAACTTCTGAACAATTGATCGTAGAGATCACAATTATTATCATTTTAATCTAACATGTTGTATGCTACAAGAATATGTCGGTTTCACTAGTTATTGTTTGAGAACCATTTTGGCCCGCCCGCCAAAACTAACTTCAACTCCTTATAACTTCTGAACAAATGATCGTAGAGAGCGTTATAATTTTGCATATTAATCAGCATGTTGCATGCTACAAGAATATATCGATTTCATTGTTTTTTGGTTGAGAACCATATTAGCCCGCCCACGAAAATTAACTTGTACTGCTTATAACTTCTGAACAATTGATCGTAGAGCACACAATTATTTGCATTTTAATGAAACATGTTGAATGCTACAAGAATATGTCGGTTTCACTAGTTGTTTTAAGAAACCAATATTGGCCCGTCCGAGAGTATTAACTTGAACTGTTTATAACTTCTGAACAAATGATCCTAGAGAGCGTAAAAAATTTGCATATTAATCAGCGTGTTGCATGCTACAAGAATATATCGATTTCACTAGTTGTTGGTTGAAAAACATATTGGCCCTCCCGCGAAAATCAAGTTGACCTGCTTATAACTTCTGAACAATTGATCGTAGAGATCACAATTATCTGCATTTTAATCTAACATGTTGTATGCTACAAGAATATGTCAATTTCACTAGTTATTGTTTGAGAACCATATTGGCCCGCCCGCGAGTATTAAATTGAACTGCTTAAAAGTTCTGAACAAATGATCGTAGAAAGCTCGATTATTTTGCATATTAATAAACATGTAGCTAGCTACAAGAATATATAGATTTCACTAGTTATTGTTTGAGAACCATGTTGGCCCACCCGCGAAAACTAATTCAACTGCTTACAATTTCTGAACAAATGATCGTAGAGAACACAATTATTTGCATTTTAAAGAAACATGTTGTATGCTACAAGAATATGTCGGTTTTACTATTTGTTTTTTTAGAACCATATTGGCCCGCCAGCGAGTATTGACTTGTTCTGCCTATAACGTCTGAAAAAATGATCGTAGTGAGCTTAAGAGTTTTGCATATTAATCAGCATGTTGCATGCTACAAGAACATATCGATTTCACTAGTTGTTGGTTGAGAACCATATTGGTCCGCCCTCGAAAATTAACTTGAACTGCTTATAACTTCTGAACAATTGATCGTAGAGAACACAATTACTTGCATTTCAATCAAACATGTTGTATGCTACAAGAATATGTCGATTTCACTAGTTATTGTTTGAGAACCATTTTGGCCCGCCCGCGAAAATCAATTTGAACTGCTTATAACTCCTGAACAATTGATCGTAGAGAACACAATTGTTTGCATTTTAATGAAACATGTTGAATGCTACAAGAATATGTCGGTTTCACTAGTTGTTTTTTTAGAACCATATTGGCCCGCCAGCGAGTATTGACTTGTTCTGCCTATAACGTCTGAAAAAATGATCGTAGTGAGCTTAAGAGTTTTGCATATTAATCAGCATGTTGCATGCTACAAGAACATATCGATTTCACTAGTTGTTGGTTGAGAACCATATTGGTCCGCCTTCGAAAATTAACTTGAACTGCTTATAACTTCTGAACAATTGATCGTAGAGAACACAATTACTTGCATTTCAATCAAACATGTTGTATGCTACAAGAATATGTCGATTTCACTAGTTATTGTTTGAGAACCATTTTGGCCCGCCCGCCAAAACTAATTTCAACTCCTTATAACTTCTGGACAATTGATCGTATAAAGCGTAATAATTTTGCATATTAAACAGCATGTTGCATGCTACAAGAATATATCGATTTCATTAGTTTTTGGTTGAGAACCATATTGGCCCGCCTGCGAAAATCAACTTGAACTGCTTATAACTCCTGAACAATTGATCGTAGAGACCACAATTAATAGCATTTTAATCAAACATGTTGTATGCTACCAGAATATGTCGGTTTCACTAGTTGTTTTTAGAAAACCATTTTGGCCCGCCAGCCAAAACTAATTTCAACTCCTTATAACTTCTGGACAATTGATCGTATAAAGCGTAATAATTTTGCATATTAAACAGCATGTTGCATGCTACAAGAATATATCGATTTCACTAGTTGTTGGTTGAGAACCATATTGGCCCGCCCGCGAAAATTAATTTGAACAGCTTATAACTCCTGAACAATTGATAGTAGAGAACACAATTGTTTGCATTTTAATGAAACATGTTGAATGCTACCAGAATATGTCGGTTTCACTAGTTGTTTTTAGAAAACCATTTTGGCCCGCCAGCCAAAACTAATTTCAACTCCTTATAACTTCTGGACAATTGATCGTATAAAGCGTAATAATTTTGCATATTAATCAGCATGTTGCATGCTACAAGAATATATCGATTTTATTATTTGTTGGTTGAGAACCATATTGGCCCGCCCGCGAAAATTAACGTGAACTGCTTATAACTTCTGAACAATTGATCGTAGAGCACACAATTATTTGCATTTTAATGAAACGTGTTGAATGCTACAAGAATATGTCGGTTTCACTAGTTGTTTTTAGAAAACCACTTTGGCCCGCCCGCCAAAACTAATTTCAACTTCTTATAACTTCTGAACAATTGCTCGTAGAAAGCGTAATAATTTTGCATATTAAACAGCATGTTGCATGCTACAAGAATATATCGATTTCATTAGTTTTTGGTTGAGAACCATATTGGCCCGCCCGCGAAAAACAACTTGAACTGCTTATAACTCCTGAACAATTGATCGTAAAGCACACAATTACTTGCATTTTAATGAAACATGTTGAATGCTACAAGAATATGTCGGTTTCACTAGTTGTTTTTAGAAAACCATATTGGCCCGTCCGAGAGTATTAACTTGAACTGCTTATAACTTCTGAACAAATGAACGTAGAGAGCGTAACAAATTTGCATATTAATCAGCATGTTGCATGCTACAAGAATATATCGATTTCACTTGTTGTTGGTTGAGAACCATATTGGCCGGCCGCGAAAATCAACTTTAACTGCTTATAACTCCTGAACAATTGATCGTAAACAACACAAATATTTGCATTTTAATGAAACATGTTGAATGCTACAAGAATATGTCAGTTTCACTAGTTGTTATTTGAGAACCATATTGGCCCCCCCGCGAGTATTAACTTGAACTGCTTAAAATTTCTGAACAAATGATCCTAGAGAGCGTAACAAATTTGCATATTAATAAGCATGTTGCATGCTACAAGAATATATCGATTTCACTAGTTGTTGGTTGAAAAACTTATTGGCCCGCCCGCGAAAATCAATTTGAACTGCTTATAACTTCTGAACAATTGATCGTAGAGATCACAATTATTATCATTTTAATCTAACATGTTGTATGCTACAAGAATATGTCGGTTTCACTAGTTATTGTTTGAGAACCATTTTGGCTCGCCCGCCAAATCTAACTTCAACTCTTTATAACTTCTGAACAAATGATCCTAGAGAGCGTTATAATTTTGCATATTAATCAGCATGTTGCATGCTACAAGAATATATCGATTTCATTGGTTGTTGGTTGAGAACCATATAAGCCCGCCCGCGAAAATTTAATTTTACTGCTTATAACTTCTGAACAATTGATCGTAGCGAACACAATTATTTGCATTTTAATGAAACATGTTGAATGCTTTAAGAATATGTCGGTTTCATTTGTTGTTGTTTGAGAACCATATCGGTCCGCCCGCGAGTATTAAATTGAACAGCTTCTAACTTCTGAACAAATGATCTAAGAGAGCGTAATAAATTTGCATATTAATCAGCATGTTGGATGCTACAAGAATATATCGATTTCACTAGTTGTTGGTTGAGAACCATATTGGCCCGCCCGCGGGTATTAACTTGAACTCTTTATGACTTCTGAACAAATGATCCTAGAGAGCGTAATAAATTTGCATATTAATCAGCATGTTGCATGCTACTAGAATATATCGATTTCACTAGTTGTTGGTTGAGAACCATATTGGCCCGCCCCTGCAAATCAACTTGAACTGCTTATAACTCCTGAAAAATTGATCGTAGAGAACACAATTATTTGCATTTTAATGAAACATGTTGAATGCTACAAGAATATGTCGGTTTCACAAGTTGTTTTTTTAAAACCATATTGGCCCGCCAGCGAATATTAACTTGAACTGTTTATAACTTCTGAACAAATGATCCTAGAGAGCGTAAAAAATTTGCATATTAATCAGCATGTTACATGCTACAAGAATATATCGATTTCACTAGTTGTTGGTTGAAAAACATATTGGCCCACCCGCGAAAATCAAGTTGAACTGCATATAACTTCTGAACAATTGGTCGTAGCGAACACAATTATTTGCATTTTAATGAAACATGTTGAATGCTTAAAGAATATGTCGGTTTCACTAGTTGTTATTTGAGAACCATATTGGCCCGCCCGCGAGTATTAAATTGAACTGCTTATAACTTCTGAACAAATGATCTTAGAGAGCGTAATAAAGTTGCGTATTAATCAGCATGTTGCATGCTACAAGAATATATCGATTTCACTAGTTGTTGGTTGAGAACCATATTGGCCCGCCCGCGAAAATTAATTTGAACTGCTTATAACTTCTGAACAAATAATCGTAGAAAGCGTAATAATTTTGCATATAAATCAGCATGTTGCATGCTACAAGAATATATCGATTTCATTGGTTGTTGGTTGAGAACCATATTGGCCCGATCGCGAAAATTAACTTGAAGTGCTTATAACTCCTGAACAATTGATCGTAGACACCACAATTAATAGCATTTTAATCAAACATGTTGTATGCAACAAGAATATGTCGGTTTCACTAGTTGTTTTTAGAAAACCATATTGGCCCGCCCGCGAGTATTAACTTGAACTGTTTATAACTTCTGAACAAATGATCCTAGATAGCATAATAAATTTGCATATTAATCAGCATGTTTCATGCTACAAGAATATATCGATTTCACTAGTTGTTGGTTGAGAACCATATTGGCCCGCCCCTGAAAATCAACTTGAACTGCTTATAACTCCTGAAAAATTGATCGTAGAGAACAATTATTTGCATTTTAATGAAAGATGTTGAATGCTACAAGAATATGTCGGTTTCACAAGTTGTTTTTTTAAAACCATATTGGCCCGCCCGCGAGTATTAACTTGAACTGTTTATAACTTCGGATCAAATGATCCTAGAGAGCGTAATAAATTTGCATATTAATCAGCATGTTTCATGCTACAAGAATATGTCGGTTTCACTAGTTGTTTTTAGAAAACCATATTGACCCGACGGCGAAAATCAACTTGAACTGCTTATAACTTCTGAACAATTGATCGTAGAGATCACAATTATTATCATTTTAATCTAACATTTTGTATGCTACAAGAATATGTCGGTTTCACTATTTATTGTTTGAGAACCATTTTGGCCCGAACGCCAAAACTAACTTCAACTCCTTATAACTTCTGAAGAAATGATCGTAGAGAGCGTTATAATTTTGTATATTAATCAGCACGTTGCGTGCTACAAGAATATATCGATTTCATTGGTTGTTGGTTGAGAACCATATTGGCCCGCCCGCGAAAATTAACTTGAACTGCTTATAACTTCTGAACAATTGATCGTAGCGAACACAATTATTTGCATTTTAATGAAACATGTTGAATGCTTCAAGAATATGTCAGTTTCACTAGTTGTTGTTTGAGAACCATATTGGCCCGCCCGCGAATATTAAATTGAACTGCTTATAACTTATGAACAAATGATCTTAGAGAGCGTAATAAATTTGCATATTAATCAGCATGTTGCATGCTACAAGAATATATCGATTTCACTAGTTGTTGGTTGAGAACCATATTGGCCCGCCCGCGAAATTTAATTTGAACTGATTATAACTTCTGAACAAATAATCGTTGAAAGCGTAATAATTTTTCATATTAATTAGCATGTTGCATGCTACAAGAATATATCGATTTCACTAGTTGTTGTTTGAGAAATATATTGGCCTGCCCGCGAAAATTAACTTGAACTGCTTATAACTTCTGAACAATTGATTGTAGAGCACACAATTATTTGCATTTCAATCAAACATGTTGTATGCTACAAGAATATGTCGGTTTCACTAGTTATTGTTTGAGAACCATTTTGGCCCGCCCGCCAAAACTAAATTCAACTCCTTATAACTTCTGAACAAATGATCGTAGAGAGCGTTATAATTTTGCATATCAATCAGCATGTTGCATGCTACAAGAATATATCGATTTCATTGGTTGTTGGTTGAGAACCATATTGGCCCGCCCGCGAAAATCAATTTTAACTGCTTATAACTGTTGAATAATTGATCGTAGAGACCACAATTAATAGCATTGTAATCAAACATGTTGTATGCAACAAGAATATGTCGGTTTCACTAGTTGTTTTTAGAAAACCTAATTGGCCCGCCCGCGAGTATTAACTTGAACTGTTTATAACTTCTGAACAAATGATAATAGAGAGCGTAATAAATTTTCATATTATTCAGCATGTTGCATGCTACAAGAATATATCGATTTCACTAGTTGTTAGTTGAGAACCATATTGGCGCGCCCGCGAAAATCAACTTGAACTTCTTATAACTTCTGAACAATTGATCGTAGAGAACACAATTATTTGCATTTTAATGAAACATGTTGAATGCTACAAGAATATGTCGGTTTCACTAGTTGTTATTTGAGAACAATATTGGCCCGTCCGCGAGTATTAAATTGAACTACTTATAAGTTCTGAACAAATGATCGTAGAAAGCTCGATTGTTTTCCTTATTAATAAACATGTAGCTAGCTACAAGAATATATAGATTTCACTAGTTATTGTTTGATAACCATGTTGGCCCACCCGCGAAAACTAATTCAAATGCTTACAATTTCTGAACAAATGATCGTAGAGAACACAATTATTTGCATTTTAATGAAACATGTTGTATGCTACAAGAATATGTCGGTTTTACTATTTGTTTTTTAGAACCATATTGGCCCGCCCGCGAGTATTGATTTGTTCTGCTTATAACGTCTGAACAAATGATCGTAGTGGGCGTAATAGTTTTGCATATTAATCAGCATTCTGCATGCTACAAGAATATATCGATTTCACTAGTTGTTGGTTGAGAACCATATTGGTCCGCCCTCGAGAATTAACTTGAACTGCTTATAACTTCTGAACAATTGATCATAGAGAAAGCAATTATTTGCATTTCAATGAAACATGTTGTATGCTACAAGAATATGTCGGTTTCACTAGTTATTGTTTGAGAACCATTTTGGCCCGCCCGCCAAAACTAACTTCAACTCCTTATAACTTCTGAACAAATGATCGTAGAGAGCGCAATAATTTTGCATATTAATCAGCATGTTTCGTGCTACAAGAATATATCGATTTCATTAGTTGTTGGTTGAGAACCATATTGGCCCGCCCGCGAACATTAACTTGAACTGCTAATAACTTCTGAACAATTGATCGTAGCGAACACAATTATTTGCATTTTAATGAAACATGTTGAATGCTTCAAGAATATGACGGTTTCACTAGTTGTTGTTTGAGAACCATATTGGCCCGCCCGCAAGTATTAAAATGAACTGCTTATAACTTCTGAACAAATGATCCTAGAGAGCGTAAAAAATTTGCATATTAATCAGCATGTTGCATGCTACAAGTATATATCGATTTCATTGGTTGTTGGTTGAGAACCATATTGGCCCGCCCGCGAAAATCAACTTTAACTGCTTATAACTCCTGAATAATTGATCGCAGAGACCACAATTAATAGCATTTTAATAAACATGTTGTATGAAACAAGAATATGTCGGTTTCACTGGTTGTTTTTAGAAAACCATATTGGCCCGCCCGCGAGTATTAACTTGAACTGTTTATAACTTCTGAACAAATGATCCTAGAGAGCGTAATAAATTTGCATATTAATCAGCATGTTGCATGCTACAAGAATATATCGATTTCACTAGTTGTTGGTTGAGAACCATATTGGCCCGCCCGCGAAAATCAACTTGAACTGCTTATAACTCCTGAACAATTGATCGTAGAGACCACAATTATTTGCATTTTAATGAAACGTGTTGAATGCAACAAGAATATGTCGGTTTCACTAGTTGTTTTTAGAAAACCACATTGGCCCGCCCGCGAGTATTAACTTGAACTGTTTATGACTTCTGAACAAATGATCCTAGAGAGCGTAATAAATTTGCATATTAATCAGCATGTTGCATGCTACAAGAATATATCGATTTCACAAGTTGTTGGATGAGATCCATATTGGCCCGCCCGCGAAAATCAATTTGACCTGTATATAACTCCTGAACAATTGATCGTAGAAAACACAATTATTTGCATTTTAATGAAACATGTTGAATGCTACAAAAATATGTTGGTTTCACTAGTTGTTTTTAGAAAACCATTTTGGCCCGCCCGCTAAAACTAACTTCAACTCCTTATAACTTCTCAACAAATGATCCTAGAGAGCGTAATAAATTTGCATATTAATCAGCATGTTGCATGCTACAAGAATATATCGATTTCACAAGTTGTTGCATGAGATCCATATTGGCCCGCCCGCGAAAATCAATTTGAACTGCTTATAACTCCTGAAAAATTGATCGTAGAAAACACAATTATTTGCATTTTAATGAAACATGTTGAATGCTTCAAGAATATGACGGTTTCACTAGTTGTTGGTTGAGAACCATATTGGCCCGCCCGCAAGTATTAAAATGAACTGTTTATAACTTCTGAACAAATGAACCTAGAGAGAGTAATAAATTTGCATATTAATCAGCATGTTGCATGCTACAAGAATATATCGATTTCACTAGTTGTTGTTTCAGAACCATATTGGCCCGCCCGCGAAAATCAACTTGAACTGCTTATAACTCCTGAACAATTGATCGTAGAGAACACAATTATTTGCATTTTAATGAATCATGTTGATTGCTACAAGAATATGTCGGTTTCACTAGTTTTTTTAGAAAATCAATTTGGCTCGCCCGCGAGTATTAAATTGAACTGTTTATAACTTCTGAACAAATGATCGTAGTGAGCGTAATAATTTTGTATATTAATCAGCATGTTGCATGCTACAAGAATATATCCATTTCAGTAGTTGTTGGTTGAGAACCATATTGGCCCGCCCTCGAAAATTAACTTGAACTGCTTATAACTTCTGAACAATTGATCGTAGAGAACACAATTATTTACATTTCAATCAAACATGTTGCATGCTACAAGAATATATCGATTTCATTAGTTTTTGGTTGAGAACCATATTGGCCCGCCCGCGAAAATCAACTTGAACTGCTTATAACTCCTGAACAATTGATCGTAAAGCACACAATTACTTGCATTTTAATGAAACATGTTGAATGCTACAAGAATATGTCGGTTTCACTAGTTGTTTTTAGAAAACCATATTGGCCCGTCCGAGAGTATTAACTTGAACTGCTTATAACTTCTGAACAAATGATCGTAGAGAGCGTAACAAATTTGCATATTAATCAGCATGTTGCATGCTACAAGAATATATCGATTTCACTGGTTGTTGGTTGAGAACCATATTGGCCGGCCGCGAAAATCAACTTTAACTGCTTATAACTCCTGAACAATTGATCGTAAACAACACAAATATTTGTATTTTAATGAAACATGTTGAATGCTACAAGAATATGTCAGTTTCACTAGTTGTTATTTGAGAACCATATTGGCCCGCCCGCGAGTATTAACTTGAACTGCTTATAATTTCTGAACAAATGATCCTAGAGAGCGTAACAAATTTGCATATTAATCAGCATGTTGCATGCTACAAGAATATATAGCATTCACTAGTTGTTGGTTGAAAAACTTATTGGCCCGCCCGCGAAAATCAATTTGAACTGCTTATAACTTCTGAACAATTGATCGTAGAGATCACAATTATTATCATTTTAATCTAACATGTTGTATGCTACAAGAATATGTCGGTTTCACTAGTTATTGTTTGAGAACCATTTTGGCCCGCCCGCCAAATCTAACTTCAACTCTTTATAACTTCTGAACAAATGATCGTTGAGAGCGTTATAATTTTGCATATTAATCAGCATGTTGCATGCTACAAGAATATATCGATTTCATTGGTTGTTGGTTGAGAACCATATTAGCCCGCCCGCGAAAATTTAATTTTACTGCTTATAACTTCTGAACAATTGATCGTAGCGAACACAATTATTTGCATTTTAATGAAACATGTTGAATGCTTCAAAAAATGTCGGTTTCATTAGTTGTTGTTTGAGAACCATATCGGTCCGCCCGCGAGTATTAAATTGAACAGCTTCTAACTTCTGAACAAATGATCTAAGAGAGCGTAATAAATTTGCATATTAATCAGCATGTTGCATGCTACAAGAATATATCGATTTCACTTGTTGTTGGTTGAGAACCATATTGGCCCGCCCGCGGGTATTAACTTGAACTCTTTATGACTTCTGAACAAATGATCCTAGAGAGCGTAATAAATTTGCATATTAATCAGCATGTTGCATGCTATTAGAATATATCGATTTCACTAGTTTTTTGTTGAGAACCATATTGGCCCGCCACTGAAAATCAACTTGAACTGCTTATAACTCCTGAAAAATTGATCGTAGAGAACACAATTATTTGCATTTTAATGAAACATGTTGAATGCTACAAGAATATGTCGGTTTCACAAGTTGTTTTTTTAAAACCATATTGGCCCGCCCGCGAATATTAACTTGAACTGTTTATAACTTCTGAACAAATGATCCTAGAGAGCGTAAAAAATTTGCATATTAATCAGCATGTTGCATGCTACAAGAATATATCGATTTCACTAGTTATTGTTTGAGAAATATATTGGCCTGGCTGCGAAAATTAACTTGAACTGCTTATAACTTCTGAACAATTGATCGTAGAGCTCACAATTATTTGCATTTCAATGAAACATGTTGTATGCTACAAGATTATGTCGATATAATTGGTTGTTGGTTGAGAACCATATTGGCCCGCCCGCGAAAATCAACTTGAACTGCTTATAACTCCTGAACAATTGATCGTAGAGACCACAATTAATAGCATTTTAATCAAACATGTTGTATGCAACAAGAATATGTCGGTTTCACTAGTTGTTTTAAGAAACCCATATTGGCCCGACCGCGAGTATTAACTTGAACTGTTTATAACTTCTGAACAAATGATCCTAGAGAGCGTAAAAAAATTGCATATTAATCAGCATGTTGCATGCTACAAGAATATATCGATTTCACTAGTTGTTGGTTGAAAAACATATTGGCCCACCCGCGAAAATCAAGTTGAACTGCATATAACTTCTGAACAATTGGTCGTAGCGAACACAATTATTTGCATTTTAATGAAACATGTTGAATGCTTAAAGAATATGTCGGTTTCACTAGTTGTTACTTGAGAACCATATTAGCCCGCCCGCGAGTATTAAATTGAACTGCTTATAACTTCTGAACAAATGATCTTAGAGAGCGTAATAAAGTTGCGTATTAATCAGCATGTTGCATGCTACAAGAATATATCGATTTCACTAGTTGTTGGTTGAGAACCATATTGGCCCGCCCGCGAAAATTAATTTGAACTGCTTATAACTTCTGAACAAATAATCGTAGAAAGCGTAATAATTTTGCATATAAATCAGCATGTTGCATGCTACAAGAATATATCGATTTCATTGGTTGTTGGTTGAGAACCATATTGGCCCGCCCGCGAAAATCAACTTGAAGTGCTTATAACTCCTGAACAATTGATCGTAAAGACCACAATTAATAGCATTTTAATCAAAGATGTTGTATGCAACAAGAATATGTCGGTTTCACTAGTTGTTTTTAGAAAACCATATTCGCCCGCCCGCGAGTATTAACTTGAACTGTTTATAACTTCTGAACAAATGATCCTAGATAGCATAATAAATTTGCATATTAATCAGCATGTTGCATGCTACAAGAATATATCGATTTCATTAGTTGTTGGTTGAGAACCATATTGGCCCGCCCGCGGGTATTAACTTGAACTCTTTATGACTTCTGAACAAATGATCCTAGAGAGCGTAATAAATTTGCATATTAATTAGCATGTTGCATGCTACTAGAATATATCGATTTCACTAGTTGTTGGTTGAGAACCATATTGGCCCGCCCCTGAAAATCAACTTGAACTGCTTATAACTCCTGAAAAATTGATCGTAGAGAACAATTATTTGCATTTTAAGGAAACATGTTGAATGCTACAAGAATATGTCTGTTTCACAAGTTGTTTTTTTAAAACCATATTGGCCCGCCCGCGAATATTAACTTGAACTGTTTATAACTTCGGAACAAATGATCCTAGAGAGCGTAATAAATTTGCATATTAATCAGCATGTTTCATGCTACAAGAATATGTCGGTTTCACTAGTTGTTTTTAGAAAACCATATTGGCCCGCCCGCGAAAATCAACTTGAACTGCTTATAACTCCTGAACAATTGATCGTAAAGCACACAATTACTTGCATTTTAATGAAACATGTTGAATGCTACAAGAATATGTCGGTTTCACTAGTTGTTTTTAGAAAACCATATTGGCCCGTCCGAGAGTATTAACTTGAACTGCTTATAACTTCTGAACAAATGATCGTAGAGAGCGTAACAAATTTGCATATTAATCAGCATGTTGCATGCTACAAGAATATATCGATTTCACTTGTTGTTGGTTGAGAACCATATTGGCCGGCCGCGAAAATCAACTTTAACTGCTTATAACTCCTGAACAATTGATCGTAAACAACACAAATATTTGCATTTTAATGAAACATGTTGAATGCTACAAGAATATGTCAGTTTCACTAGTTGTTATTTGAGAACCATATTGGCCCGCCCGCGAGTATTAACTTGAACTGCTTAAAATTTCTGAACAAATGATCCTAGAGAGCGTAACAAATTTGCATATTAATAAGCATGTTGCATGCTACAAGAATATATCGATTTCACTAGTTGTTGATTGAAAAACTTATTGGCCCGCCCGCGAAAATCAATTTGAACTGCTTATAACTTCTGAACAATTGATCGTAGAGATCACAATTATTATCATTTTAATCTAACATGTTGTATGCTACAAGAATATGTCGGTTTCACTAGTTATTGTTTGAGAACCATTTTGGCTCGCCCGCCAAATCTAACTTCAACTCTTTATAACTTCTGAACAAATGATCCTAGAGAGCGTTATAATTTTGCATATTAATCAGCATGTTGCATGCTACAAGAATATATCGATTTCATTGGTTGTTGGTTGAGAACCATATAAGCCCTCCCGCGAAAATTTAATTTTACTGCTTATAACTTCTGAACAATTGATCGTAGCGAACACAATTATTTGCATTTTAATGAAACATGTTGAATGCTTCAAGAATATGTCGGTTTCATTTGTTGTTGTTTGAGAACCATATCGGTCCGCCCGCGAGTATTAAATTGAACAGCTTCTAACTTCTGAACAAATGATCTAAGAGAGCGTAATAAATTTGCATATTAATCAGCATGTTGCATGCTACAAGAATATATCGATTTCACTAGTTGTTGGTTGAGAACCATATTGGCCCGCCCGCGGGTATTAACTTGAGCTCTTTATGACTTCTGAACAAATGATCCTAGAGAGCGTAATAAATTTGCATATTAATCAGCATGTTGCATGCTACTAGAATATATCGATTTCACTAGTTGTTGGTTGAGAACCATATTGGCCCGCCCCTGCAAATCAACTTGAACTGCTTATAACTCCTGAAAAATTGATCGTAGAGAACACAATTATTTGCATTTTAATGAAACATGTTGAATGCTACAAGAATATGTCGGTTTCACAAGTTGTTTTTTTAAAACCATATTGGCCCGCCAGCGAATATTAACTTGAACTGTTTATAACTTCTGAACAAATGATCCTAGAGAGCGTAAAAAATTTGCATATTAATTAGCATGTTGCATGCTACAAGAATATATCGATTTCATTAGTTATTGTTTGAGAAATATATTGGCCTGGCTGCGAAAATTAACTTGAACTGCTTATAACTTCTGAACAATTGATCGTAGAGCTCACAATTATTTGCATTTCAATGAAACATGTTGTATGCTACAAGATTATGTCGATTTAATTGGTTGTTGGTTGAGAACCATATTGGCCCGCCCGCGAAAATCAATTTGAACTGCTTATAACTTCTGAACAATTGATCGGAGAGACCACAATTAATAGCATTTTAATCAAACATGTTGTATGCAACAAGAATATGTCGGTTTCACTAGTTGTTTTAAGAAACCCATATTGGCCCGACCGCGAGTATTAACTTGAACTGTTTATAACTTCTGAACAAATGATCCTAGAGAGCGTAAAAAATTTGCATATTAATCAGCATGTTGCATGCTACAAGAATATATCGATTTCACTAGTTGTTGGTTGAAAAACATATTGGCCCACCCGCGAAAATCAAGTTGAATTGCATATAACTTCTGAACAATTGGTCGTAGCGAACACAATTATTTGCATTTTAATGAAACATGTTGAATGCTTAAAGAATATGTCGGTTTCACTAGTTGTTATTTGAGAACCATATTGGCCCGCCCGCGAGTATTAAATTGAACTGCTTATAACTTCTGAACAAATGATCTTAGAGAGCGTAATAAAGTTGCGTATTAATCAGAATGTTGCATGCTACAAGAATATATCGATTTCATTGGTTGTTGGTTGAGAACCAAATTGGCCCGCCCGCGAAAATCAACTTGAAGTGCTTATAACTCCTGAACAATTGATCGTAGAGACCACAATTAATAGCATTTTAATCAAACATGTTGTATGCAACAAGAATATGTCGGTTTCACTAGTTGTTTTTAGAAAACCATATTGGCCCGCCCGCGAATATTAACTTGAACTGTTTATAACTTCTGAACAAATGATCCTAGATAGCATAATAAATTTGCATATTAATCAGCATGTTTCATGCTACAAGAATATATCGATTTCACTAGTTGTTGGTTGAGAACCATATTGGCCCGCCCGCGGGTATTAACTTGAACTCTTTATGACTTCTGAACAAATGATCCTAGAGAGCGTAATAAATTTGCATATTAATCAGCATGTTGCATGCTACTAGAATATATCGATTTTACTAGTTGTTGGTTGAGAACCATATTGGCCCGCCCCTGAAAATCAACTTGAACTGCTTATAACTCCTGAAAAATTGATCGTAGAGAACAATTATTTGCATTTTAATGAAAGATGTTGAATGCTACAAGAATATGTCGGTTTCACAAGTTGTTTTTTTAAAACCATATTGGCCCGCCCGCGAGTATTAACTTGAACTGTTTATAACTTCGGATCAAATGATCCTAGAGAGCGTAATAAATTTGCATATTAATCAGCATGTTTCATGCTACAAGAATATGTCGGTTTCACTAGTTGTTTTTAGAAAACCATATTGACCCGACGGCGAAAATCAACTTGAACTGCTTATAACTTCTGAACAATTGATCGTAGAGATCACAATTATTATCATTTTAATCTAACATTTTGTATGCTACAAGAATATGTCGGTTTCACTATTTATTGTTTGAGAACCATTTTGGCCCGAACGCCAAAACTAACTTCAACTCCTTATAACTTCTGAAGAAATGATCGTAGAGAGCGTTATAATTTTGTATATTAATCAGCACGTTGCGTGCTACAAGAATATATCGATTTCATTGGTTGTTAGTTGAGAACCATATTGGCCCGCCCGCGAAAATTAACATGAACTGCTTATAACTTCTGAACAATTGATCGTAGCGAACACAATTATTTGCATTTTAATGAAACATGTTGAATGCTTCAAGAATATGTCAGTTTCACTAGTTGTTGTTTGAGAACCATATTGGCCCGCCCGCGAATATTAAATTGAACTGCTTATAACTTATGAACAAATGATCTTAGAGAGCGTAATAAATTTGCATATTAATCAGCATGTTGCATGCTACAAGAATATATCGATTTCACTAGTTGTTGGTTGAGAACCATAATGGCCCGCCCGCGAAATTTAATTTGAACTGATTATAACTTCTGAACAAATAATCGTTGAAAGCGTAATAATTTTTCATATTAATTAGCATGTTGCATGCTACAAGAATATATCGATTTCACTAGTTGTTGTTTGAGAAATATATTGGCCTGCCCGCGAAAATTAACTTGAACTGCTTATAACTTCTGAACAATTGATTGTAGAGCACACAATTATTTGCATTTCAATCAAACATGTTGTATGCTACAAGAATATGTCGGTTTCAATAGTTATTGTTTGAGAACCATTTTGGCCCGCCCGCCAAAACTAAATTCAACTCCTTATAACTTCTGAACAAATGATCGTAGAGAGCGTTATAATTTTGCATATCAATCAGCATGTTGCATGCTACAAGAATATATCGATTTCATTGGTTGTTGGTTGAGAACCATATTGGCCCGCCCGCGAAAATCAATTTTAACTGCTTATAACTGCTGAATAATTGATCGTAGAGACCACAATTAATAGCATTGTAATCAAACATGTTGTATGCAACAAGAATATGTCGGTTTCACTAGTTGTTTTTAGAAAACCTAATTGGCCCGTCCGCGAGTATTAACTTGAACTGTTTATAACTTCTGAACAAATGATAATAGAGAGCGTAATAAATTTTCATATTAATCAGCATGTTGCATGCTACAAGAATATATCGATTTCACTAGTTGTTAGTTGAGAACCATATTGGCGCGCCCGCGAAAATCAACTTGAACTTCTTATAACTTCTGAACAATTGATCGTAGAGAACACAATTATTTGCATTTTAATGAAACATGTTGAATGCTACAAGAATATGTCGGTTTCACTAGTTGTTATTTGAGAACAATATTGGCCCGTCCGCGAGTATTAAATTGAACTACTTATAAGTTCTGAACAAATGATCGTAGAAAGCTCGGTTGTTTTCCTTATTAATAAACATGTAGCTAGCTACAAGAATATATAGATTTCACTAGTTATTGTTTGATAACCATGTTGGCCCACCCGCGAAAACTAATTCAAATGCTTACAATTTCTGAACAAATGATCGTAGAGAACACAATTATTTGCATTTTAATGAAACATGTTGTATGCTACAAGAATATGTCGGTTTTACTATTTGTTTTTTAGAACCATATTGGCCCGCCCGCGAGTATTGATTTGTTCTGCTTATAACGTCTGAACAAATGATCGTAGTGAGCGTAATAGTTTTGCATATTAATCACCATTCTGCATGCTACAAGAATATATCGATTTCACTAGTTGTTGGTTGAGAACCATATTGGTCCGCCCTCGAGAATTAACTTGAACTGCTTATAACTTCTGAACAATTGATCATAGAGAACACAATTATTTGCATTTCAATGAAACATGTTGTATGCTACAAGAATATGTCGGTTTCACTAGTTATTGTTTGAGAACCATTTTGGCCGGCCCGCCAAAACTAACTTCAACTCCTTATAACTTCTGAACAAATGATCGTTAAGAGCGCAATAATTTTGCATATTAATCAGCATGTTTCGTGCTACAAGAATATATCGATTTCATTAGTTGTTGGTTGAGAACCATATTGGCCCGCCCGCGAACATTAACTTGAACTGCTAATAACTTCTGAACAATTGATCGTAGCGAACACAATTATTTGCATTTTAATGAAACATGTTGAATGCTTCAAGAATATGACGGTTTCACTAGTTGTTGTTTGAGAACCATATTGGCCCGCCCGCAAGTATTAAAATGAACTGCTTATAACTTCTGAACAAATGATCCTAGAGAGCGTAATAAATTTGCATATTAATCAGCATGTTGCATGCTACAAGAATATATCGATTTCATTGGTTGTTGGTTGAGAACCATATTGGCCCGCCCGCGAAAATCAACTTTAACTGCTTATAACTCCTGAATAATTGATCGCAGAGACCACAATTAATAGCATTTTAATAAACATGTTGTATGAAACAAGAATATGTCGGTTTCACTAGTTGTTTTTAGAAAACCATATTGGCCCGCCCTGAGTATTAACTTGAACTGTTTATAACTTCTGAACAAATGATCCTAGAGAGCGTAATAAATTTGCATATTAATCAGCATGTTGCATGCTACAAGAATATATCGATTTCACTAGTTGTTGGTTGAGAACCATATTGGCCCGCCCGCGAAAATCAACTTGAACTGCTTATAACTCCTGAACAATTGATCGTAGAGACCACAATTATTTGCATTTTAATGAAACGTGTTGAATGCAACAAGAATATGTCGGTTTCACTAGTTGTTTTTAGAAAACCACATTGGCCCGCCCGCGAGTATTAACTTGAACTGTTTATGACTTCTGAACAAATGATCCTAGAGAGCGTAATAAATTTGCATATTAATCAGCATGTTGCATGCTACAAGAATATATCGATTTCACAAGTTGTTGGATGAGATCCATATTGGCCCGCCCGCGAAAATCAATTTGACCTGTATATAACTCCTGAACAATTGATCGTAGAAAACACAATTATTTGCATTTTAATGAAACATGTTGAATGCTACAAAAATATGTTGGTTTCACTAGTTGTTTTTAGAAAACCATTTTGGCCCGCCCGCTAAAACTAACTTCAACTCCTGATAACTTCTCAACAAATGATCCTAGAGAGCGTAATAAATTTGCATATTAATCAGCATGTTGCATGCTACAAGAATATATCGATTTCACATGTTGTTGCATGAGATCCATATTGGCCCGCCCGCGAAAATCAATTTGAACTGCTTATAACTCCTGAACAATTGATCGTAGAAAACACAATTATTTGCATTTTAATGAAACATGTTGAATGCTTCAAGAATATGACGGTTTCACTAGTTGTTGGTTGAGAACCATATTGGCCCGCCAGCAAGTATTAAAATGAACTGTTTATAACTTCTGAACAAATGAACCTAGAGAGAGTAATAAATTTGCATATTAATCAGCATGTTGCATGCTACAAGAATATATCGATTTCACTAGTTGTTGTTTCAGAACCATATTGGCCCGCCCGCGAAAATCAACTTGAACTGCTTATAACTCCTGAACAATTGATCGTAGAGAACACAATTATTTGCATTTTAATGAAACATGTTGATTGCTACAAGAATATGTCGGTTTCACTAGTTTTTTTAGAAAATCAATTTGGCCCGCCCGCGAGTATTAAATTGAACTGTTTATAACTTCTGAACAAATGATCGTAGTGAGCGTAATAATTTTGCATATTAATCAGCATGTTGCATGCTACAAGAATATATCCATTTCAGTAGTTGTTGGTTGAGAACCATATTGGCCCGCCCTCGAAAATTAACTTGAACTGCTTATAACTTCTGAACAATTGATCGTAGAGAACACAATTATTTACATTTCAATCAAACATGTTGTATGCTACAAGAATGTGTCGGTTTCACTAGTTATTGTTTTAGAACCATTTTGGCCCGCCCGCCAAAACTAACTTCAACTCCTTATAACTTCTGATCAAATTATCGTAGAGAGCGTTATAATTTTGCATATAATCAGCATGTTGCATACTACAAGAATATATCGATTTCATTAGTTGTTGGTTGAGAACCATATTGGCCCGCCCGCGACAATTAATTTGAACTGCTTATAACTTCTGAAAAATTGATCGTAGCGAACACAATTATTTGCATTTTAATGAAACATGTTGAATGCTTCAAGAATATGTCGGTTTCACTAGTTGTTGTTTGAGAACCATATTGGTCCGCCTGCGAGTATTAAATTGATCTGCTTATAACTTCTGAACAAATGATCTTTGAGAGCGTAATAAATTTTCATATTAATCAGCATGTTGCATGCTACAAGAATATATCGATTTCACTAGTTGTTGCTTGAGAACCATATTGGCCCGGCCGAGGAAATTAATTAGAACTGCTTATAACTTCTGAACAAATAATCGTAGAAAGCGTAATAATTTTTCATATTAATCAGCATGTTGCATGCTACAAGAATATATCGATTTCACTAGTTGTTGTTTGAGAAATATATTGGCCTGCCGCAAAAATTAATTTGAACTGCTTATAACTTCTAAACAATTGGTCGTAGAGCACACAATTATTTGCATTTCAATCAAACATGTTGTATGCTACAAGAATATGTCGGTTTCACTAATTATTGTTTGAGAACCATTTTGGCCCGCCCGCAAAAACTAACTTTAACTCCTTATATATTCTGAACAAATGATCGTAGAGAGCGTAATAATTTTGCATATTAATCAGCATGTTGCATGCTACAAGAATATATCGATTTCATTGTTTGTTGGTTGAGAACCATATTGGCCCGCCCGCGAAAATCAACTTAAACTGCTTATAACTCCTGAACAATTGATCGTAGAGACCACAATTATTTGCATTTTAATGAAACATGTTGAATGCAACAAGAATATGTCGGTTTCACTAGTTGTTTTTAGAAAACCACATTGGCCCGCCCGCGAGTATTAACTTGAAATGTTTATGACTTCTGAGCAAATGATCCTAGAGAGCGTAATAAATTTGCTTATTAATCAGCATGTTGCATACTACAAGAATATATCGATTTCACTAGTTGTTGGTTGAGAACCATATTAGCCCGCCCCTGAAAATCAACTTGAACTGCTTATAACTCCTGAAAAATTGATCGTAGAGAACACAATTATTTGCATTTTAAAGAAACATGTTGAATGCTACAAGAATATGTCGGTTTCACTAGTTGTTTTTAGAAAATCATATTGGCCCGCCCGCGAGTATTAATTTGAACTGTTTATAACTTCGGAACAAATGATCCTAGACAGCGTAATAAATTTGCATATTAATCAGCATGTAGCATACTACAAGAATATATCGATTTCACTAATTGTTGGTTGAGAACCATATTGGCCCGCCCGCGAAAATCAACTTGAACTGCTTATAACTTCTGAACAATTGATCGTAGAGAACACAATTATTTGCATTTTAAAGAAACATGTTGAATGCTACAAGAATATGTCGGTTTCACTAGTTGTTTTTAGAAAACCATATTGGCCCGCCCGCGAGTAATAACTTGAACTGTTTATAACTTCTGAACAATTGATCGTAGAGAACACAATTATTTGCATTTCAATCAAACATGTTGTATGCTACAAGAATGTGTCGGTTTCACTAGTTATTGTTTGAGAACCATTTTGGCCCGCCCGTCAAAACTAACTTCAACTCCTTATAACTCCTGAAAAATTGATCGTAGAGAACACAATTATTTGCATTTTAAAGAAACATGTTGAATGCTACAAGAATATGTCGGTTTCACTAGTTGTTTTTAGAAAACCATATTGGCCCGCCCGCGAGTATTAACTTGAACTGTTTATAACTTCGGAACAAATGATCCTAGAGAGCGTAATAAATTTGCATATTAATCAGCATGTTGCATGCTACAAGAATATATCGATTTCACTAGTTTTTGGTTGAGAACCATATTGGCGCGCCCGCGAAAATCAACTTGAACTTCTTATAACTTCTGAACAATTGATCGTAGAGAACACAATTATTTGCATTTTAATGAAACATGTTGAATGCTACAAGAATATGTCGGTTTCACTAGTTGTTATTTGAGAACAATATTGGCCCGTCCGCGAGTATTAAATTGAACTACTTATAAGTTCTGAACAAATGATAGTAGAAAGCTCGATTGTTTTGCTTATTAATAAACATGTAGCTAGCTACAAGAATATATAGATTTCACTAGTTATTGTTTGATAACCATGTTGGCCCACCCGCGAAAACTAATTCAAATGCTTACAATTTCTGAACAAATGATCGTAGAGAACACAATTATTTGCATTTTAATGAAACATGTTGTATGCAACAAGAATATGTCGGTTTTACTATTTGTTTTTTAGAACCATATTGGCCCGCCCGCGAGTATTGATTTGTTCTGCTTATAATGTCTGAACAAATGATCGTAGTGAGCGTAATAGTTTTGCATATTAATCAGCATTCTGCATGCTACAAGAATATATCGATTTCACTAGTTGTTGGTTGAGAACCATATTGGTCCGCCCTCGAAAATTAACTTGAACTGCTTATAACTTCTGAACAATTGATCGTAGAGAACACAATTATTTGCATTTCAATGAAACATGTTGTATGCTACAAGAATATGTCGGTTTCACTAGTTATTGTTTGAGAACCATTTTGGTCCGCCCGCCAAAACTAACTTCAACTCCTTATAACTTCTGAACAAATGATCGTAGAGAGCGCAATAATTTTGCATATTAATCAGCATGTTTCATGCTACAAGAATATATCGATTTCATTAGTTGTTGGTTGAGAACCATATTGGCCCGCCCGCGAAAATTAACTTGAACTGCTAATAACTTCTGAACAATTGATCGTAGCGATCACAATTATTTGCATTTTAATGAAACATGTTGAATGCTTCAAGAATATGACGGTTTCACTAGTTGTTGTTTGAGAACCATATTGGCCCGCCCGCAAGTATTAAAATGAACTGCTTATAATTTCTGAACAAATGATCCTAGAGAGCGTAATAAATTTGCATATTAATCAGCATGTTGCATGCTACAAGAATATATCGATTTCACAAGTTGTTGGATGAGATCCATATTGGCCCGCCCGCGAAAATCAATTTGAACTGCTTATAACTCCTGAACAATTGATCGTAGAAAACACAATTATTTGCATTTTAATGAAACATGTTGAATGCTACAAAAATATGTTGGCTTCACTAGTTGTTTTTAGAAAACCATTTTGGCCCGCCCGCTAAAACTAACTTCAACTCCTTATAACTTCTGAACAATTGATCGTAGAAAGCGTAATAATTTTGCATATTAATCAGCATGTTGCATGCTACAAGAATATATCGATTTCATTAGTTGTTGGTTGAGAACCATATTGGCCTGTCCGAGAGTATTAACTTGAACTGTTTATAACTTCTGAACAAATGAACCTAGAGAGCGTAATAAATTTGCATATCAATCAGCATGTTGCATGCTACAAGAATATATCGATTTCACTAGTTGTTGTTTCAGAACCATATATGCCCGCCCGCGAAAATCAACTTGAACTGCTTATAACTCGTGAACAATTGATCGTAGAGAACACAATTATTTGCATTTTAATGAAACATGTTGATTGCTACAAGAATATGTCGGTTTCACTAGTTTTTTTAGAAAATCATTTTGGCCCGCCGGCGAATATTAACTTGAACTGTTTATAACTTCTGAACAAATGATCGTAGTGAGCGTAATAATTTTGCATATTAATCAGCATGTTGCATGCTACAAGAATATATCCATTTCAGTAGTTGTTGGTTGAGAACCATATTGGCCCGCCCTCGAAAATTAACTTGAACTGCTTATAACTTCTGAACAATTGATCGTAGAGAACACAATTATTTGCATTTCAATCAAACATGTTGTATGCTACAAGAATGTGTCGGTTTCACTAGTTGTTGTTTGAGAACCATATTGGTCCGCCTGCGAGTATTAAATTGAACTGCTTATAACTTCTGAACAAATGATCTTTGAGAGCGTAATAAATTTTCATATTATTCAACATGTTGCATGCTACAAGAATATATCGATTTCACTAGTTGTTGCTTGAGAACCATATTGGCCCGGCCGCGGAAATTAATTTGAACTGCTTATAACTTCTGAACAAATAATCGTAGAAAGCGTAATAATTTTTCATATTAATCAGCATGTTGCATGCTACAAGAATATATCGATTTCATTGGTTGTTGGTTGAGAACCATATTGGCCCGCCCGCGAGTATTAACTTGAACTGTTTATAACTTCTGAACAAATGATCCTAGAGAGCGTAATAAATTTGCATATTAATCAGGATGTTGCATGCTACAAGAATATATCGATTTCACTAGTTGTTGGTTGAGAACCATATTGGCCCGCCCGCGAAAATCAACTTGAACTGCTTATAACTCCTGAACAATTGATCGTAGAGACCACAATTATTTGCATTTTAATGAAACATGTTGCATACAACAAGAATATGTCGGTTTCACTAGTTGTTTTTAGTAAACCATATTGGCCCGCCCGCGAGTATTAACTTGAACTGTTGATAACTTCGGAACAAAGGATACTAGAGAGCGTAATAAATTTGCATATTAATCAGCATGTTGCATGCTACAAGAATATATCGATTTCACTAGTTTTTGGTTGAGAACCATATTGGCCCGCCCGCGAAAAACAACTTGAACTTCTTATAACTTCTGAACAATTGATCGTAGAGAACACAATTATTTGCATTTTAATGAAACATGTTGAATGCTACAAGAATATGTCGGTTTCACAAGTTGTTATTTGAGAACAATATTGGCCCGTCCACGAGTATTAAATTGAACTACTTATAAGTTCTGAACAAATGATCGTAGAAAGCTCGATTGTTTTGCTTATTAATAAACATGTAGCTAGCTTCTAGAATATATAGATTTCACTAGTTATTGTTTGATAACCATGTTGGCCCACCCGCAAAAACTAATTCAAATGCTTACAATTTCTGAACAAATGATGGTAGAGAACACAATTATTTGCATTTTAATGAAACATATTGTATGCTACAAGAATATGTCGGTTTTATTATTTGTTTTTTAGAACCATATTGGCCCGCCCGCGAGTATTGACTTGTTCTGCTTATAACGTCTGAACAAATGATCGTAGTGAGCGTAATAGTTTTGCATATTAATCAGCATTCTGCATGCTACAAGAATATATCGATTTCACTAGTTGTTGGTTGAGAACCATATTGGTCCGCCCCCGAAAATTAACTTGAACTGCTTATAACTTCTGAACAATTGATCGTAGAGAACACAATTATTTGCATTTCAATGAAACATGTTGTATGCTACAAGAATATGTCGGTTTCACTAGTTATTGTTTGAGAACCATTTTGGCCCGTCCGCCAAAACTAACTTCAACTCCTTATAACTTCTGAACAAATGATCGTAGAGAGCGCAATAATTTTGCATATTAATCAGCATGTTTCATGCTACAAGAATATATCGATTTCATTAGTTGTTGGTTGAGAACCATATTGACCCGCCCGCGAAAATTAACTTGAACTGCTAATAACTTCTGAACAATTGATCGTAGCGAACACAATTATTTGCATTTTAATGAAACATGTTGAATGCTTCAAGAATATGACGGTTTCACTTGTTGTTGGTTGAGAACCATATTGGCCCGCCCGCGAAAATCAATTTGAACTGCTTATAACTCCTGAACAATTGATCTTAGAAAACACAATTATTTGCATTTTAATGAAACATGTTGAATGCTACAAAAATATTTTGGTTTCACTAGTTGTTTTTAGAAAACCATTTTGGCCCGCCCGCTAAAACTAACTTCAACTCCTTATAACTTCTGAACAATTGATCGTAGAAAGCGTAATAATTTTGCATATTAATCAGCATGTTGCATGCTACAAGAATATATCGATTTCATTAGTTGTTGGTTGAGAACCATATTGGCCTGTCCGAGAGTATTAACTTGAACTGTTTATAACTTCTGAACAAATGAAAATAGAGAGCGTAATAAATTTGCATATTAATCAGCATGTTGCATGCTACAAGAATATATCGATTTCAATAGTTGTTGTTTCAGAACCATATATGCCCGCCCGCGAAAATCAACCTGAACTGCTTATAACTCCTGAACAATTGATCGTAGAGAACACAATTATTTGCATTTTAATGAAACATGTTGATTGCTACAAGAATATGTCGGTTTCACTAGTTTTTTTAGAAAATCATTTTGGCCCGCCGGCGAGTATTAACTTGAACTGTTTATAACTTCTGAACAAATGATCGTAGTGAGCGTAATAATTTTGCATATTAATCAGCATGTTGCATGCTACAAGAATATATCCATTTCAGTAGTTGTTGGTTGAGAACCATATTGGCCCGCCCTCGAAAATAAACTTGAACTGCTTATAACTTCTGAACAATTGATCGTAGAGAACACAATTATTTGCATTTCAATCAAACATGTTGTATGCTACAAGAATCTGTCGGTTTCACTAGTTATTGTTTGAGATCCATTTTGGCCCGCCCGCCAAAACTAACTTCAACTCCTTATAACTTCTGATCAAATTATCGTAGAGAGCGTTATAATTTTGCATATTAATCAGCATGTTGCATACTACAAGAATATATCGATTTCATTAGTTGTTGGTTGAGAACCATATTGGCCCGCCCGCGACAATTAATTTGAACTGCTTATAACTTCTGAAAAATAGATCGTAGCGAACACAATTATTTGCATTTTAATGAAACATGATGAATGCTTCAAGAATATGTCGGTTTCACTAGTTGTTGTTTGAGAACCATATTGGTCCGCCTGCGAGTATTAAATTGAACTGCTTATAACTTCTGAACAAATGATCTTTGAGAGCGTAATAAATTTTCATATTATTCAGCATGTTGCATGCTACAAGAATATATCGATTTCACTAGTTTTTGCTTGAGAACCATATTGGCCCGGCCGCGGAAATTAATTTGAACTGCTTATAACTTCTGAACAAATAATCGTAGAAAGCGTAATAATTTTTCATATTAATCAGCATGTTGCATGCTACAAGAATATATCGATTTCACTAGTTGTTGTTTGAGAAATATATTGGCCTGCCTGCGAAAATTAACTTGAACTGCTTATAACTTCTGAACAATTGGTCGTAGAGCACACAATTATTTGCATTTCAATCAAACATGTTGTATGCTACAAGAATATGTGGGTTTCACTAATTATTGTTTGAGAACCATTTTGGCCCGCCCGCAAAAACTAACTTTAACTACTTATATATTCTGAACAAATGATCGTAGAGAGCGTAATAATTTTGCATATTAATCAGCATGTTGCATGCTACAAGAATATATCGAATTCATTGGTTGTTGGTTGAGAACCATATTGGCCCGCCCGCGAAAATCAACTTAAACTGCTTATAACTCCTGAACAATTGATCGTAGAGACCACAATTATTTGCATTTTAATGAAACATGTTGAATGCAACAAGAATATGTCGGTTTCACTAGTTGTTTTTAGAAAACCACATTGGCCCGCCCGGGAGTATTAACTTGAACTGTTTATGACTTCTGAACAAATGATCCTAGAGAGCGTAATAAATTTGCATATTAATCAGCATGTTGCATACTACAAGAATATATCGATTTCACTAGTTGTTGGTTGAGAACCATATTAGCCCGCCCCTGAAAATCAACTTGAACTGCTTATAACTCCTGAAAAATTGATCGTAGAGAACACTATTATTTGCATTTTAAAGAAACATGTTGAATGCTACAAGAATATGTCGGTTTCACTAGTTGCTTTTAGAAAATCATATTGGCCCGCCCGCGAGTATGAAATGGAACTGTTTATAACTTCGGAACAAATGATCCTAGAGAGCGTAATAAATTTGCATATTAATCAGCATGTTGCATACTACAAGAATATATCGATTTCACTAGTTGTTGGTTGAGAACCATATTGGCCCGCCCGCGAAAATCAACTTGAACTGCTTATAACTTCTGAACAATTGATCGTAGAGAACACAATTATTTGCATTTTAATGAAACATGTTGAATGCTACAAGAATATGTCGGTTTCACTAGTTATTGTTTGAGAACCATTTTGGCCCGCCCGTCAAAACTAACTTCAACTCCTTATAACTTCTGATCAAATTATCGTAGAGAGCGTTATAATTTTGCATATTAATCAGCATGTTGCATGCTACAAGAATATATCGATTTCACTAGTTGTTGGTTGAGAACCATATTGGCCCGCCCGCGACAATTAATTTGAACTGCTTATAACTTCTGAACAATTGATCGTAGCGAACACAATTATTTGCATTTTAATGAAACATGTTGAATGCTAAAAGAATATGTCGGTTTCACTAGTTGTTTTTAGAAAACCACATTGGCCCGCCCGCGAGTAATAACTTGAACTGTTTATAACTTCTGAACAATTGATCGTAGAGAACACAATTATCTGCATTTCAATCAAACTTGTTGTATGCTACAAGAATGTCTCGGTTTCACTAGTTATTGTTTGAGAACCATTTTGGCCCGCCCGCGGAAATTAATTTGAACTGCCTATAACTTCTGAACAAATAATCGTAGAAAGCGTAATAATTTTTCATATTAATCAGCATGTTGCATGCTACAAGAATATATCGATTTCAGTAGTTGTTGTTTGAGAAATATATTGGCCTGCCCGTGAAAATTAACTTGAACTGCTTATAACTCCTGAACAATTGATCGTAGAGACCACAATTATTTTCATTTTAATGAAACATGTTGAATGCAACAAGAATATATCGGTTTCACTAGTTGTTTTTAGAAAACCACATTGGCCCGTCCGCGAGTATTAACTTGAACTGTTTATGACTTCTGAACAAATGATCCAAGATAGCGTAATAAATTTGCATATTAATCAGCATGTTGCATGCTACATTAATATATCGATTTCAGTAGTTGTTGGTTGAGAGCCATATTAGATCGCCCCTGAAAATCAACTTGAACTGCTTATAACTCCTGAAAAATTGATCGTAGAGAACACAATTATTTGCATTTTAAAGAAACATGTTGAATGATACAAGAATATGTCGGTTTCACTAGTTGTTTTTAGAAAACCATATTGGCCCGCCCGCGAGTATAAACTTGAACTGTTTATAACTTCGGAACAAATGATCCTAGAGAGCGTAATAAATTTGCATATTATTCAGCATGTTGCATGCTACAAGAATATATCGATTTCACTAGTTTTTGGTTGTGAACCATATTGGCCAGCCCGCGAAAATCAACTTGAACTGCTTATAACTTCTGAACAATTGATCGTAGAGAACACAATTATTTGCATTTTAATGAAACATGTTGAATGCTACAAGAATATGTCGGTTTCACTACTTGTTATTTGAGAACAATATTGGCCCGTCCGCGAGTATTAAATTGAACTGCTTATAAGTTCTGAAAAAATGATCGTAGAAAGCTCGATTGTTTTGCATATTAATAAACATGTAGCTAGCTACAAGAATATATAGATTTCACTAGTTATTGTTTGAGAACCATGTTGGCCCACCCGCGAAAACTAATTCAAATGCTTTCAATTTCTGAACAAATGATCGTAGAGAACACAATTATTTGCATTTTAATGAAACATGTTGTAAGCTACAAGAATATGTCTGTTTTACTATTTGTTTTTTAGAACCATATTGGCCCGCCCGCGAGTATTGACTTGTTCTGGTTATAACGTCTGAACAAATGATCGTAGTGAGCGTAATAGTTTTGCATATTAATCAGCATTTTACATGATACAAGAATATATCGATTTCACTAGTTGTTGGTTGAGAACCATATTGGTCCGCCCTCGAAAATTAACTTGAACTGCTTATAACTTCTGAACAATTGATCGTAGAGAACACAATTATTTGCATTTCAATCAAACATGTTGTATGCTACAAGAATATGTCGGTTAAACTAGTTATTGTTTGAGAACCATTTTGGCCCGCCCGCCAAAACTAACTTCAACTCCTTATAACTTCTGAACAAATGATCGTAGAGAACACAATAATTTTGCATATTAATCAGCATGTTTCATGCTACAAGAATATATCGATTTCACAAGTTGTTGGATGAGATCCATATTGGCCCGCCCGCGAAAATCAACACTAACTGCTTATAACTCCTGAACAATTGATCGTAGAGCACACAATTATTTGCATTTCAATCAAACATTTTGTATGCTATAAGAATATGTCGGTTTCACTAGTTATTTTTTGAGAACCATTTTGGCCCGCCCGCCAAAAATATCTTCAACTCCTTATATATTCTGAACAAATGATCGTAGAGAGCGTAATAATTTTGCTTATTAATCAGCATGTTGCATGCTACAACAATATATTTCGATTTCATTGGTTGTTGGTTGAGAACCATATTGGCCCGCCCGCGAAAATCAACTTGAACTGCTTATAACTCCTGAACAATTGATCGTAGAGACCACAATTATTTGCATTTTAATGAAACATGTTGAATGCAACAAGAATATGTCGGTTTCCCTAGTTGTTTTTAGAAAACCACATTTGCCCGTCCGCGAGTATTAACTTGAACTGTTTATGACTTCTGAACAAATGATCGTAGAGAGCTTAATAATTTTGCATATTAATCAGCATGTTGCATGCTACAAGAATATATCGATTTGATTAGTTTTTGGTTGAGAACCATATTGGCCCGCCCTCGAAAATCAACTTGAACTGCGTATAACTTCTGAACAATTGATCGTAGAGAGCTTAATAATTTTGCATATTAATCAGCATGTTGCATGCTACAAGAATATATCCATTTCACTAGTTGTTGGTTGAGAACCACATTGGCCCGCCCTCGAAAATTAACTTGAACTGCTTATAACTTCTGAACAATTGATCGTAGAGAACACAATTATTTGCATTTCAATCAAACATGTTGTATACTACAAGAATATGTCGGTTTCACTAGTTTGTGTTTGATAACCTTTTCGTCCCGCCCGCCAAAACTAACTTCTACTCCTTATAACTTCTGAACAAATGATCGTAGAGAGCTTAATAATTTTGCATATTAATCAGCATGTTGCATGCTACAAGAATATATCGATTTGATTAGTTTTTGGTTGAGAACCATATTGGCCCGCCCTCGAAAATCAACTTGATCTGCGTATAACTTCTGAACAATTGATCGTAGAGAACACAATTATTTGCATTTTAATGAAACATGTTGAATGCTACAAGAATATGTCGGTTTCACTAGTTGTTATTTGAGAACAATATTGGCCCGTCCGCGAGTATTAAATTGATCTGCTTATAAGTTCTGAACAAATGATCGTAGAAAGCTCGATTGTTTTGCATATTAATAAACATGTAGCAAGCTACAAGAATATATAGATTTCACTAGTTATTGTTTGAGAACCATGTTGGCCCACCCGCGAAAACTAATGCAACTGCTTACAATTTCTGAACAAATGATCGTAGAGAGCGTAATAATTTTGCTTATTAATCAGCATGTTGCATGCTACAACAATATATCGATTTCATTGGTTGTTGGTTGAGAACCATATTGGCCCGCCCGCGAAAATCAACTTGAACTGCTTATAACTCCTGAACAATTGATCGTAGAGACCACAATTATTTGCATTTTAATGAAACATGTTGAATGCAACAAGAATATGTCGGTTTCCCTAGTTGTTTTTAGAAAACCACATTTGCCCGTCCGCGAGTATTAACTTGAACTGTTTATGACTTCTGAACAAATGATCGTAGAGAGCTTAATAATTTTGCATATTAATCAGCATTTTGCATGCTACAAGAATATATCGATTTCACTAGTTGTTGGTTGAGAACCATATTGGTCCGCCCTCGAAAATTAACTTGAACTGTTTATAACTTCTGAACAATTGATCGTAGAGAACACAACTATTTGAATTTCAATCAAACATGTTGTATGCTACAAGAATATGTTGGTTTCACTAGCTATTGTTTGAGAACCATTTTGGCCCGCCCGCCAAAACTAACTTCAACTCCTTATAACTTCTGAACAAATGATCGTAGAGAGCGCAATAATTTTGCATATTAATCAGCATGTTTCATGCTACAAGAATATATCGATTTCATTAGTTGTTGGTTGAGAACCATATTGGCCCGCCCGCGGAAATTAACTTGAACTGCTTATAACTTCTGAACAATTGATCGTAGAGAGCTTAATAATTTTGCATATTAATCAGCATGTTGCATGCTACAAGAATATATCCATTTCACTAGTTGTTGGTTGAGAACCACATTGGCCCGCCCTCGAAAATTAACTTGAACTGCTTATAACTTCTGAACAATTGATCGTAGAGAACACAATTATTTGCATTTCAATCAAACGTGTTGTATACTACTAGAATATGTCGGTTTCACTAGTTTGTGTTTGATAACCTTTTTGTCCCGCCCGCCAAAACTAACTTCAACTCCTTATAACTTCTGAACAAATGATCGTAGAGAGCGTAATAATTTTGCATATTAATCAGCATGTTGCATGCTACAAGAATATATCGATTTCATTAGTTGTTGGTTGAGAACCATATTGGCCCGCCGCGAAAATTAAATTGAACTGCTTATAACATCTGAACAAATAATCATAGAAAGCGTAATAAATTTGCATATTAATCAGCATGTTGCATGCTACAAGAATATATCGATTTCACTAGTTGTTGTTTGAGAAATATATTGGCCTGCCCCCGAAAATTAACTTGAACTGCTTATAACTTCTGAACAATTGATCGTAGAGCACACAATTATTTGCATCTTAATGAAACATTTCGAATGCTACAAGAATATGTCGGTTTCACTAGTTGTTTTTAGAAAACCATTTTGGCCCACCCGCCAAAACTAATTTCAACTCCTTATAACTTCTGAACAATTGATCGTAGAAAGCGTAATAATTTTGCATATTAAACAGCATGTTGCATGCTACAAGAATATATCGATTTCATTAGTTTTTGGTTGAGAACCATATTGGCCGCCCGCGAAAATCAACTTGAACTGCTTATAACTCCTGAACAATTGATCGTAGAGCACACAATTATATGCATTTTAATGAAACATGTTGAATGCTACAAGAATATGTCAGTTTCACTAGTTGTTTTTTTGAAAACCATATTGGCCCGTCCGAGAGTATTAACTTGAACTGTTTATAACTTCTGAACAAATGATCCTAGAGAACGTAATAAATTTGCATATTAATCAGCATGTTGCATGCTACAAGAATATATCGATTTCACTAGTTGTGTGTTGAGAACCATATAGGCCCGCCCGCGAAAATCAACCTGAACTGCTTATAACTCCTGAACAATTGATCGCAGAGAGCACAATTATTTGCATTTTAATGAAACATATTGAATGCTACAAGAATATGTCTGTTTCACTAGTTGTTTTTAGAAAACCATATTGGCCCGCCCGCGAGTTATAATTTGAACTGTTTATATCTTCTGAACAAATGATCGTAGAGAGCGTTATAAATTTGCATATTAATCAGCATGTTGCATGCTACAAGAATATATCGATTTCACTTGTTGTTGGTTGAGAACCATATTGGCCGGCCGCGAAAATCAACTTTAACTGCTTATAACTCCTGAACAATTGATCGTAAACAACACAATTATTTGCATTTTAATGAAACATGTTGTTTGCTACAAGAATATGTCAGTTTCACTAGTTGTTATTTGAGAACCATATTGACCCGCCCGCGAGTATTAAATTGAACTGCTTATAACTTCTGAACAAATTATCGTAGAGAGCGTAAAAAAATTGCATATTAATCAGCATGTTGCATGCTACAAGAATATATCGATTTCACTAGTTGTTGGTTGAAAAACATATTGGCCCGTCCGCGAAAATCAACTTGAACTGCTTATAACTTCTGAACAATTGATCGTAGAGATCACAATTTCTATCATTTTAATCTAACATTTTGTATGCTACAAGAATATGTCGGTTTCACTATTTATTGTTTGAGAACCATTTTGGCCCACCCGCCAAAACTAACTTCAACTCCTTATAACTTCTGAACAAATGATCGTAGAGAGCGTTATAATTTTGTATATTAATCAGCATGTTGCATGCTACAAGAATATATCGATTTCATTGGTTGTTGGTTGAGAACCATATTGGCCCGCCCGCGAAAATTAATTTGAACTGATTATAACTTCTGAACAAATAATCGTAGAAAGCGTAATAATTTTTCATATTAATTAGCATGTAGCATGCTACAAGAATATATCGATTTCACTAGTTGTTGTTTGAGAAATATATTGGCCTGCCCGCGAAAATTAACTTGAACTGCTTATAACTTCTGAAAAATTGATCGTAGAGCACACAATTATTTGCATCTCAATCAAACATTTTGTATGCTACAAGAATATGTCGGTTTCACTAGTTATTGTTTGAGAACCATTTTGGCCCGCCCGCCAAAACTAACTTCAACTCCTTATAACTTCTGAAAAAATGATCGTAGAGAGCGTTATAATTTTGCATATCAATCAGCATGTTGCATGCTTCAAGAATATATCGAGTTCATTGGTTGTTGGTTGAGAACCATTTTGGCCCGCCCGCGAAAATCAAATTTAACTGCTTATAACTCCTGAATAATTGATCGTAGGGACCACAATTAATAGCATTTTAATCAAACATGTTGTATGCAACAAGAATATGTCGGTTTCACTAGTTGTTTTTAGAAAACCATATTGGCCCGCCCACGAGTATTAATTTGAACTGTTTATAACTTCTGAACAAATGATCCTAGAAAGCGTAATAAATTTGCATATTAATCAGCATGTTGCATGCTACAAGAATATATCGATTTCACTAGTTGGTTGAGAACCATATTGGCCCGCCCCTGAAAATCAACTTGAACTGCTTATAACTCCTTAAAAATTTATCGTAGAGAACACAATTATTTGCATTTTAATGAAACATGTTGAATGCTACAAGAATATGTCGGTTTCACTAGTTGTTTTTAGAAAACCATATTGGATCGACCGCGAGTAATAACTTGAACTGTTTATAACTTCTGAACAATTGATCGTAGCGAACACAATTATTTGCATTTTAATGAAACATGTTGAATGCTTCAAGAATATGTCGGTTTCACTAGTTGTTGTTTGAGAACCATATTGGTCCGCCCGCGAGTATTAAATTGAATTGCTTATAACTTCTGAACAAATGATCTTTGAGAGCGTAATAAATTTTCATATTAATCAGCATGTTGCATGCTACAAGAATATATCGATTTTACTAGTTGTTGGTTGAGAACCATATTGGCCCGCCCGCGGAAATTAATTTGAACTGCTTATAACTTCTGAACAAATAATCGTAGAAAGCGTAATAATTTTTCATATTAATCAGCATGTTGCATGCTACAAGAATATATCGATTTCACTAGTTGTTTTTTGAGAAATATGTTGGCCTGCCCGCGAAAATTAACTTGAACTGCTTCTAACTTCTGAACAATTGATCGTAGAGCACACAATTATTTGCATTTCAATCAAACATGTATGCTACAAGAATATGTCGGTTTCACTAGTTATTGTTTGAGAACCATTTTGGCCCGCCCGCCAAAACTAACTTCAACTCCTTATATATTTTGAACAAGTGATCGTAAAGAGCGTAATAATTTTGCATATTAATCAGCATGTTGCATGCTACAACAATACATGGATTTCATTGGTTGTTGGTTGAGAACCATATTGGCCCGCCCGCGAAAATCAACTTGAACTGCTTATAACTCCTGAACAATTGATCGCAGAGACCACAATTAATAGCATTTTAATCAAACATGTTGTATGCAACAAGAATATGTCGGTTTCACTAGTTGTTTTTAGAAAACCATATTGGCCTGCCCGCGAGTATTAACTTGAACTGTTTATAACTTCTGAACAAATGATCGTAGAGAGCGTAATAAATTTGCGTATTAATCAGCATGTTGCATGCTACAAGAATATATCGATTTCACTAGTTGTTGGTTGAGAACCATGTTGGCCCGCCCGCGAAAATCAACTTGAACTGCTTATAACTCCTGAACAATTGATCGTAGAGACCACAATTATTTGCATTTTAATGAAACATGTTGAATGCAACAAGAATATGTCGGTTTCACTAGTTGTTTTTAGAAAACCACATTGGACCGCCCAAGAGTATTAACTTGAACTGTTTATGACTTCTGAACAAATGATCCTAGAGAGCGTAATAAATTTGCATATTAATCAGCATGTTGCATGCTACAAGAATATATCGATTTCACTAGTTTTTGGTTGAGAACCATATTGGCCGGCCCGCGAAAATCAACTTGAACTGCTTATAACTCCTGAACAATTGATCGTAGAGACCACAATTATTTGCATTTTAATGAAACATGTTGCATACAACAAGAATATGTCGGTTTCACTAGTTGTTTTTAGAAAACCACATTGGCCCGCCCGCGAGTATTAACTTGAACTGTTTATGACTTCTGAACAAATGATCCTAGAGAGCGTAATAAATTTGCATATTAATCAGCATGTTGCATGCTACAAGAATATATCGATTTCACTAGTTGTTGGTTGAGAACCATATTAGCCCGCCCCTGAAAATCAACTTGAACTGCTTATAACTCCTGAAAAATTGATCGTAGAGAACACAATTATTTGCATTTTAAAGAAACATGTTGAATGCTACAAGAATATGTCGGTTTCACTAGTTGTTTTTAGAAAACCATATTGGCCCGCCCGCGAGTATTAACTTGAACTGTTGATAACTTCGGAACAAATGATCCTAGAGAGCGTAATAAATTTGCATATTAATCAGCATGTTGCATGCTACAAGAATATATCGATTTCAATAGTTTTTGATTGAGAACCATATTGGCCCGCCCGCGAAAAACAACTTGAACTTCTTATAACTTCTGAACAATTGATCGTAGAGAACACAATTATTTGCATTTTAATGAAACATGTTGAATGCTACAAGAATATGTCGGTTTCACTAGTTTTTATTTGAGAACAATATTGGCCCGTCCGCGAGTATTAATTGAACTACTTATAAGTTCTGAACAAATGATCGTAGAAATCTCGATTGTTTTGCTTATTAATAAACATGTAGCTAGCTTCAAGAATATATAGATTTCACTAGTTATTGTTTGATAACCATGTTGGCCCACCCGCGAAAACTAATTCAAATGCTTACAATTTCTGAACAAATGATGGTATAGAACACAATTATTTGCATTTTAATGAAACATGTTGTATGCTACAAGAATATGTCGGTTTTATTATTTGCTTTTTAGAACCATATTAGCCCGCCCGCGAGTATTGACTTGTTCTGCCTATAACGTCTGAACAAATGATCGTAGTGAGCGTAATAGCTTTGCATATTAATCAGCATTCTGCATGCTACAAGAATATATCGATTTCACTAGTTGTTGGTTGAGAACCATATTGGTCCGCCCTCGAAAATTAACTTGAACTGCTTATAACTTCTGAACAAATGATCCTAGAGAGCGTAATAAATTTGCATTTTAATCAGCATGTTGCATGCTACAAGAATATATCGATTTCACAAGTTGTTGGATGAGATCCATATTGGCCCGCCCGCGAAAATCAATTTGAACTGCTTATAACTCCTGAACAATTGATCGTAGAAAACACAATTATTTGCAATTTAATGAAACATGTTGAATGCTACAAAAATATGTTGGTTTCACTAGTTGTTTTTAGAAAACCATTTTGGCCCGCCCGCTAAAACTAACTTCAACTCCTTATAACTTCTGAACAATTGATCGTAGAAAGCGTAATAATTTTGCATATTAATCAGCATGTTGCATGCTACAAGAATATATCGATTTCATTAGTTGTTGGTTGAGAACCATATTGGCCTGTCCGAGAGTATTAACTTGAACTGTTTATAACTTCTGAACAAATGAACCTAGAGAGCGTAATAAATTTGCATATCAATCAGCATGTTGCATGCTACAAGAATATATCGATTTCACTAGTTGTTGTTTCAGAACCATATATGCCCGCCCGCGAAAATCAACTTGAACTGCTTATAACTCGTGAACAATTGATCGTAGAGAACACAATTATTTGCATTTTAATGAAACATGTTGATTGCTACAAGAATATGTCGGTTTCACTAGTTTTTTTAGAAAATCATTTTGGACCGCCGGCGAGTATTAACTTGAACTGTTTATAACTTCTGAACAAATGATCGTAGTGAGCGTAATAATTTTGCATATTAATCAGCATGTTGCATGCTACAAGAATATATCCATTTCAGTAGTTGTTGGTTGAGAACCATATTGGCCCGCCCTCGAAAATTAACTTGAACTGCTTATAACTTCTGAACAATTGATCGTAGAGAACACAATTATTTGCATTTCAATCAAACATGTTGTATGCTACAAGAAAGTGTCGGTTTCACTAGTTGTTGTTTGAGAACCATATTGGTCCGCCTGCGAGTATTAAATTGAACTGCTTATAACTTCTGAACAAATTATCTTTGAGAGCGTAATAAATTTTCATATTATTCAGCACGTTGCATGCTACAAGAATATATCCATTTCAGTAGTTGTTGGTTGAGAACCATATTGGCCCGCCCTCGAAAATTAACTTGAACTGCTTATAACTTCTGAACAATTGATCGTAGAGAACACAATTATTTGCATTTCAATCAAACATGTTGTATGCTACAAGAATCTGTCGGTTTCACTAGTTATTGTTTGAGATCCATTTTGGCCCGCCCGCCAAAACTAACTTCAACTCCTTATAACTTCTGATCAAATTATCGTAGAGAGCGTTATAATTTTGCATATTAATCAGCATGTTGCATACTACAAGAATATATCGATTTCATTAGTTGTTGGTTGAGAACCATATTGGCCCGCCCGCGACAATTAATTTGAACTGCTTATAACTTCTGAAAAATTGATCGTAGCGGACACAATTATTTGCATTTTAATGAAACATGTTGAATGCTTCAAGAATATGTCGGTTTCACTAGTTGTTGTTTGAGAACCATATTGGTCCGCCTGCGAGTATTAAATTGAACTGCTTATAACTTCTGAACAAATGATCTTTGAGAGCGTAATAAATTTTCATATTATTCAGCATGTTGCATGCTACAAGAATATATCGATTTCACTAGTTTTTGCTTGAGAACCATATTGGCCCGGCCGCGGAAATTAATTTGAACTGCTTATAACTTCTGAAAAATAATCGTAGAAAGCGTAATAATTTTGCATATTAATCAGCATGTTGCATGCTACAAGAATATATCGATTTCATTGGTTGTTGGTTGAGAACCATATTGGCCCGCCCGCGAAAATCAACTTAAACTGCTTATAACTCCTGAACAATTGATCGTAGAGACCACAATTATTTGCATTTTAATGAAACATGTTGAATGCAACAAGAATATGTCGGTTTCACTAGTTGTTTTTAGAAAACCACATTGGCCCACCCGGGAGTATTAACTTGAACTGTTTATGACTTCTGAACAAATGATCCTAGAGAGCGTAATAAATTTGCATATTAAACAGCATGTTGCATACTACAAGAATATGTCGGTTTCACTAGTTGCTTTTAGAAAATCATATTGGCCCGCCCGCGAGTATGAAATGGAACTGTTTATAACTTCGGAACAAATGATCCTAGAGAGCGTAATAAATTTGCATATTAATCAGCATGTTGCATACTACAAGAATATATCGATTTCACTAGTTGTTGGTTGAGAACCATATTGGCCCGCCCGCGAAAATCAACTTGAACTGCTTATAACTTCTGAACAATTGATCGTAGAGAACACAATTATTTGCATTTTAATGAAACATGTTGAATGCTACAAGAATATGTCGGTTTCACTAGTTATTGTTTGAGAACCATTTTGGCCCGCCCGTCAAAACTAACTTCAACTCCTTATAACTTCTGATCAAATTATCGTAGAGAGCGTTATAATTTTGCATATTAATCAGCATGTTGCATGCTACAAGAATATATCGATTTCACTAGTTGTTGGTTGAGAACCATATTGGCCCGCCCGCGACAATTAATTTGAACTGCTTATAACTTCTGAACAATTGATCGTAGCGAACACAATTATTTGCATTTTAATGAAACATGTTGAATGCTAAAAGAATATGTCGGTTTCACTAGTTGTTTTTAGAAAACCACATTGGCCCGCCCGCGAGTAATAACTTGAACTGTTTATAACTTCTGAACAATTGATCGTAGAGAACACAATTATCTGCATTTCAATCAAACTTGTTGTATGCTACAAGAATATATCGATTTCACTAGTTGGTTGAGAACCATATTGGCCCGCCCGCGAAAATCAACTTGAACTGCTTATAACTCCTGAACAATTGATCGTAGAGACCACAATTATTTTCATTTTAATGAAACATGTTGAATGCAACAAGAATATATCGGTTTCACTAGTTGTTTTTAGAAAACCACATTGGCCCGCCCGCGAGTATTAACTTGAACTGTTTATGACTTCTGAACAAATGATCCAAGATAGCGTAATAAATTTGCATATTAATCAGCATGTTGCATGCTACAAGAATATATCGATTTCAGTAGTTGTTGGTTGAGAGCCATATTAGATCGCCCCTGAAAATCAACTTGAACTGCTTATAACTCCTGAAAAATTGATCGTAGAGAACACAATTATTTGCATTTTAAAGAAACATGTTGAATGATACAAGAATATGTCGGTTTCACTAGTTGTTTTTAGAAAACCATATTGGCCCGCCCGCGAGTATAAACTTGAACTGTTTATAACTTCGGAACAAATGATCCTAGAGAGCGTAATAAATTTGCATATTATTCAGCATGTTGCATGCTACAAGAATATATCGATTTCACTAGTTTTTGGTTGTGAACCATATTGGCCCGCCCGCGAAAATCAACTTGAACTGCTTATAACTTCTGAACAATTGATCGTAGAGAACACAATTATTTGCATTTTAATGAAACATGTTGAATGCTACAAGAATATGTCGGTTTCACTACTTGTTATTTGAGAACAATATTGGCCCGTCCGCGAGTATTAAATTGAACTGCTTATAAGTTCTGAAAAAATGATCGTAGAAAGCTCGATTGTTTTGCATATTAATAAACATGTAGCTAGCTACAAGAATATATAGATTTCACTAGTTATTGTTTGAGAACCATGTTGGCCCACCCGCGAAAACTAATTCAAATGCTTTCAATTTCTGAACAAATGATCGTAGAGAACACAATTATTTGCATTTTAATGAAACATGTTGTAAGCTACAAGAATATGTCTGTTTTACTATTTGTTTTTTAGAACCATATTGGCCCGCCCGCGAGTATTGACTTGTTCTGGTTATAACGTCTGAACAAATGATCGTAGTGAGCGTAATAGTTTTGCATATTAATCAGCATTTTACATGATACAAGAATATATCGATTTCACTAGTTGTTGGTTGAGAACCATATTGGTCCGCCCTCGAAAATTAACTTGAACTGCTTATAACTTCTGAAAAATTGATCGTAGAGAACACAATTATTTGCATTTCAATCAAACATGTTGTATGCTACAAGAATATGTCGGTTTCACTAGTTATTGTTTGAGAACCATTTTGGCCCGCCCGCCAAAACTAACTTCAACTCCTTATAACTTCTGAACAAATGATCGTAGAGAACACAATAATTTTGCATATTAATCAGCATGTTTCATGCTACAAGAATATATCGATTTCACAAGTTGTTGGATGAGATCCATATTGGCCCGAACGCGAAAATCAACACTAACTGCTTATAACTCCTGAACAATTGATCGTAGAGCACACAATTATTTGCATTTCAATCAAACATTTTGTATGCTACAAGAATATGTCGGTTTCACTAGTTATTTTTTGAGAACCATTTTGGCCCGCCCGCCAAAAATATCTTCAATTCCTTATATATTCTGAACAAATGATCGTAGAGAGCGTAATAATTTTGCTTATTAATCAGCATGTTGCATGCTACAACAATATGTCGATTTCATTGGTTGTTGGTTGAGAACCATATTGGCCCGCCCGCGAAAATCAACTTGAACTGCTTATAACTCCTGAACAATTGATCGTAGAGACCACAATTATTTGCATTTTAATGAAACATGTTGAATGCAACAAAAATATGTCGGTTTCCCTAGTTGTTTTTAGAAAACCACATTTGCCCGTCCGCGAGTATTAACTTGAACTGTTTATGACTTCTGAACAAATGATCGTAGAGAGCTTAATAATTTTGCATATTAATCAGCATGTTGCATGCTACAAGAATATATCGATTTGATTAGTTTTTGGTTGAGAACCATATTGGCCCGCCCTCGAAAATCAACTTGAACTGCGTATAACTTCTGAACAATTGATCGTAGAGAGCTTAATAATTTTGCATATTAATCAGCATGTTGCATGCTACAAGAATATATCCATTTCACTAGTTGTTGGTTGAGAACCACATTGGCCCGCCCTCGAAAATTAACTTGAACTGCTTATAACTTCTGAACAATTGATCGTAGAGAACACAATTATTTGCATTTCAATCAAACATGTTGTATACTACAAGAATATGTCGGTTTCACTAGTTTGTGTTTGATAACCTTTTTGTCCCGCCCGCCAAAACTAACTTCAACTCCTTATAACTTCTGAACAAATGATCGTAGAGAGCTTAATAAATTTGCATATTAATCAGCATGTTGCATGCTACAAGAATATATCGATTTCACTAGTTGGTTGAGAACCATATTGGCCCGCCCCTGAAAATCAAATTGAACTGCTTATAACTCCTTAAAAATTTATCGTAGAGAACACAATTATTTGCATTTTAATGAAACATGTTGAATGCTACAAGAATATGTCGGTTTCACTAGTTGTTTCTAGAAAACCATATTGGATCGACCGCGAGTAATAACTTGAACTGTTTATAACTTCTGAACAATTGATCGTAGCGAACACAATTATTTGCATTTTAATGAAACATGTTGAATGCTACAAGAATATGTCGGTTTCACTAGTTGTTGTTTGAGAACCATATTGGTCCGCCCGCGAGTATTAAATTGAATTGCTTATAACTTCTGAACAAATGATCTTTGAGAGCGTAATAAATTTTCATATTAATCAGCATGTTGCATGCTACAAGAATATATCGATTTTACTAGTTGTTGGTTGAGAACCATATTGGCCCGCCTGCGGAAATTAATTTGAACTGCTTATAACTTCTGAACAAATAATCGTAGAAAGCGTAATAATTTTTCATATTAATCAGCATGTTGCATGCTACAAGAATATATCGATTTCACTAGTTGTTTTTTGAGAAATATGTTGGCCTGCCCGCGAAAATTAACTTGAACTGCTTATAACTTCTGAACAATTGATCGTAGAGCACACAATTATTTGCATTTTAATGAAACATGTTGAATGCTACAAGAATATGTCGGTTTCACTAGTTATTGTTTGAGAACCATTTTGGCCCGCCCGCGGAAATTAATTTGAACTGCTTATAACTTCTGAACAAATAATCGTAGAAAGCGTAATAATTTTTCATATTAATCAGCATGTTGCATGCTACAAGAATATATCGATTTCAGTAGTTGTTGTTTGAGAAATATATTGGCCTGCCCGTGAAAATTAACTTGAACTGCTTATAACTTCTGAACAATTGATCGTAGAGCACACAATTATTTGCATTTCAATCAAACATGTTGTATGCTACAAGAATATGTCGGTTTCACTAGTTGTTTTTAGAAAACCATATTGGCCTGCCCGCGAGTATTAACTTGAACTGTTTATAACTTCTGAACAAATGATCCTAGAGAGCGTAATAAATTTGCATATTAATCAGCATGTTGCATGCTACAAGAATATATCGATTTCACTAGTTGGTTGAGAACCATATTGGCCCGCCCGCGAAAATCAACTTGAACTGCTTATAACTCCTGAACAATTGATCGTAGAGACCACAATTATTTTCATTTTAATGAAACATGTTGAATGCAACAAGAATATATCGGTTTCACTAGTTGTTTTTAGAAAACCACATTGGCCCGCCCGCGAGTATTAACTTGAACTGTTTATGACTTCTGAACAAATGATCCAAGATAGCGTAATAAATTTGCATATTAATCAGCATGTTGCATGCTACAAGAATATATCGATTTCAGTAGTTGTTGGTTGAGAGCCATATTAGATCGCCCCTGAAAATCAACTTGAACTGCTTATAACTCCTGAAAAATTGATCGTAGAGAACACAATTATTTGCATTTTAAAGAAACATGTTGAATGATACAAGAATATGTCGGTTTCACTAGTTGTTTTTAGAAAACCATATTGGCCCGCCCGCGAGTATAAACTTGAACTGTTTATAACTTCGGAACAAATGATCCTAGAGAGCGTAATAAATTTGCATATTATTCAGCATGTTGCATGCTACAAGAATATATCGATTTCACTAGTTTTTGGTTGTGAACCATATTGGCCCGCCCGCGAAAATCAACTTGAACTGCTTATAACTTCTGAACAATTGATCGTAGAGAACACAATTATTTGCATTTTAATGAAACATGTTGAATGCTACAAGAATATGTCGGTTTCACTACTTGTTATTTGAGAACAATATTGGCCCGTCCGCGAGTATTAAATTGAACTGCTTATAAGTTCTGAAAAAATGATCGTAGAAAGCTCGATTGTTTTGCATATTAATAAACATGTAGCTAGCTACAAGAATATATAGATTTCACTAGTTATTGTTTGAGAACCATGTTGGCCCACCCGCGAAAACTAATTCAAATGCTTTCAATTTCTGAACAAATGATCGTAGAGAACACAATTATTTGCATTTTAATGAAACATGTTGTAAGCTACAAGAATATGTCTGTTTTACTATTTGTTTTTTAGAACCATATTGGCCCGCCCGCGAGTATTGACTTGTTCTGGTTATAACGTCTGAACAAATGATCGTAGTGAGCGTAATAGTTTTGCATATTAATCAGCATTTTACATGATACAAGAATATATCGATTTCACTAGTTGTTGGTTGAGAACCATATTGGTCCGCCCTCGAAAATTAACTTGAACTGCTTATAACTTCTGAAAAATTGATCGTAGAGAACACAATTATTTGCATTTCAATCAAACATGTTGTATGCTACAAGAATATGTCGGTTTCACTAGTTATTGTTTGAGAACCATTTTGGCCCGCCCGCCAAAACTAACTTCAACTCCTTATAACTTCTGAACAAATGATCGTAGAGAACACAATAATTTTGCATATTAATCAGCATGTTTCATGCTACAAGAATATATCGATTTCACAAGTTGTTGGATGAGATCCATATTGGCCCGAACGCGAAAATCAACACTAACTGCTTATAACTCCTGAACAATTGATCGTAGAGCACACAATTATTTGCATTTCAATCAAACATTTTGTATGCTACAAGAATATGTCGGTTTCACTAGTTATTTTTTGAGAACCATTTTGGCCCGCCCGCCAAAAATATCTTCAATTCCTTATATATTCTGAACAAATGATCGTAGAGAGCGTAATAATTTTGCTTATTAATCAGCATGTTGCATGCTACAACAATATGTCGATTTCATTGGTTGTTGGTTGAGAACCATATTGGCCCGCCCGCGAAAATCAACTTGAACTGCTTATAACTCCTGAACAATTGATCGTAGAGACCACAATTATTTGCATTTTAATGAAACATGTTGAATGCAACAAAAATATGTCGGTTTCCCTAGTTGTTTTTAGAAAACCACATTTGCCCGTCCGCGAGTATTAACTTGAACTGTTTATGACTTCTGAACAAATGATCGTAGAGAGCTTAATAATTTTGCATATTAATCAGCATGTTGCATGCTACAAGAATATATCGATTTGATTAGTTTTTGGTTGAGAACCATATTGGCCCGCCCTCGAAAATCAACTTGAACTGCGTATAACTTCTGAACAATTGATCGTAGAGAGCTTAATAATTTTGCATATTAATCAGCATGTTGCATGCTACAAGAATATATCCATTTCACTAGTTGTTGGTTGAGAACCACATTGGCCCGCCCTCGAAAATTAACTTGAACTGCTTATAACTTCTGAACAATTGATCGTAGAGAACACAATTATTTGCATTTCAATCAAACATGTTGTATACTACAAGAATATGTCGGTTTCACTAGTTTGTGTTTGATAACCTTTTTGTCCCGCCCGCCAAAACTAACTTCAACTCCTTATAACTTCTGAACAAATGATCGTAGAGAGCTTAATAAATTTGCATATTAATCAGCATGTTGCATGCTACAAGAATATATCGATTTCACTAGTTGGTTGAGAACCATATTGGCCCGCCCCTGAAAATCAACTTGAACTGCTTATAACTCCTTAAAAATTTATCGTAGAGAACACAATTATTTGCATTTTAATGAAACATGTTGAATGCTACAAGAATATGTCGGTTTCACTAGTTGTTTCTAGAAAACCATATTGGATCGACCGCGAGTAATAACTTGAACTGTTTATAACTTCTGAACAATTGATCGTAGCGAACACAATTATTTGCATTTTAATGAAACATGTTGAATGCTACAAGAATATGTCGGTTTCACTAGTTGTTGTTTGAGAACCATATTGGTCCGCCCGCGAGTATTAAATTGAATTGCTTATAACTTCTGAACAAATGATCTTTGAGAGCGTAATAAATTTTCATATTAATCAGCATGTTGCATGCTACAAGAATATATCGATTTTACTAGTTGTTGGTTGAGAACCATATTGGCCCGCCTGCGGAAATTAATTTGAACTGCTTATAACTTCTGAACAAATAATCGTAGAAAGCGTAATAATTTTTCATATTAATCAGCATGTTGCATGCTACAAGAATATATCGATTTCACTAGTTGTTTTTTGAGAAATATGTTGGCCTGCCCGCGAAAATTAACTTGAACTGCTTATAACTTCTGAACAATTGATCGTAGAGCACACAATTATTTGCATTTCAATCAAACATGTATGCTACAAGAATATGTCGGTTTCACTAGTTATTGTTTGAGAACCATTTTGGCCCGCCCGCCAAAACTAACTTCAACTCCTTATATATTTTGAACAAGTGATCGTAAAGAGCGTAATAATTTTGCATATTAATCAGCATGTTGCATGCTACAACAATACATGGATTTCATTGGTTGTTGGTTGAGAACCATATTGGCCCGCCCGCGAAAATCAACTTGAACTGCTTATAACTTCTGAACAATTGATCGTAGAGACCACAATTAATAGCATTTTAATCAAACATGTTGTATGCAACAAGAATATGTCGGTTTCACTAGTTGTTTTTAGAAAACCATATTGGCCCGCCCGCGAAAATCAACTTGAACTGCTTATAACTTCTGAACATTTGATCGTAGAGAACACAATTATTTGCATTTTAATGAAACATGTTGAATGCTACAAGAATATGTCAGTTTCACTAGTTGTTATTTGACAACAATATTAGCCCGCCCGCGAGTATTGACTTGTTCTGCTTATAACGTCTGAACAAATGATCGTAGTGATCGTAATAGTTTTGCATATTAATCAGCATTTTGCATGCTACAAGAATATATCGATTTCACTAGTTGTTGGTTGAGAACCATATTGGTCCGCCCTCGAAAATTAACTTGAACTGTTTATAACTTCTGAACAATTGATCGTAGAGAACACAATTATTTGCATTTCAATCAAACATGTTGTATGCTACAAGAATATGTTGGTTTCACTAGCTATTGTTTGAGAACCATTTTGGCCCGCCCGCCAAAACTAACTTCAACTCCTTATAACTTCTGAACAAATGATCGTAGAGAGCCCAATAATTTTGCATATTAATCAGCATGTTTCATGCTACAAGAATATATCGATTTCATTAGTTGTTGGTTGAGAACCATATTGGCCCGCCCGCGGAAATTAACTTGAACTGCTTATAACTTCTGAACAATTGATCGTAGAGAGCTTAATAATTTTGCATATTAATCAGCATGTTGCATGCTACAAGAATATATCCATTTCACTAGTTGTTGGTTGACAACCACATTGGCCCGCCCTCGAAAATTAACTTGAACTGCTTATAACTTCTGAACAATTGATCGTAGAGAACACAATTATTTGCATTTCAATCAAACATGTTGTATACTACAAGAATATGTCGGTTTCACTAGTTGTTTTTAGAAAACCACATTGGCCCGCCCGCGAATATTAACTTGAACTGTTTATGACTTCTGAACAAATGATCCTAGAGAGCGTAATAAATTTGCATATTAATCAGCATGTTGCATGCTACAAGAATATGTCGGTTTCACTAGTTGTTTTTAGAAAACCATATTGGCCTGCCCGCGAGTATTAACTTGAACTGTTTATAACTTCTGAACAAATGATCCTAGAGAGCGTAATAAATTTGCATATTAATCAGCATGTTGCATGCTACAAGAATATATCGATTTCACTAGTTGGTTGAGAACCATATTGGCCCGCCCGCGAAAATCAACTTGAACTGCTTATAACTCCTGAACAATTGATCGTAGAGACCACAATTATTTTCATTTTAATGAAACATGTTGAATGCAACAAGAATATATCGGTTTCACTAGTTGTTTTTAGAAAACCACATTGGCCCGCCCGCGAGTATTAACTTGAACTGTTTATGACTTCTGAACAAATGATCCAAGATAGCGTAATAAATTTGCATATTAATCAGCATGTTGCATGCTACAAGAATATATCGATTTCAGTAGTTGTTGGTTGAGAGCCATATTAGATCGCCCCTGAAAATCAACTTGAACTGCTTATAACTCCTGAAAAATTGATCGTAGAGAACACAATTATTTGCATTTTAAAGAAACATGTTGAATGATACAAGAATATGTCGGTTTCACTAGTTGTTTTTAGAAAACCATATTGGCCCGCCCGCGAGTATAAACTTGAACTGTTTATAACTTCGGAACAAATGATCCTAGAGAGCGTAATAAATTTGCATATTATTCAGCATGTTGCATGCTACAAGAATATATCGATTTCACTAGTTTTTGGTTGTGAACCATATTGGCCCGCCCGCGAAAATCAACTTGAACTGCTTATAACTTCTGAACAATTGATCGTAGAGAACACAATTATTTGCATTTTAATGAAACATGTTGAATGCTACAAGAATATGTCGGTTTCACTACTTGTTATTTGAGAACAATATTGGCCCGTCCGCGAGTATTAAATTGAACTGCTTATAAGTTCTGAAAAAATGATCGTAGAAAGCTCGATTGTTTTGCATATTAATAAACATGTAGCTAGCTACAAGAATATATAGATTTCACTAGTTATTGTTTGAGAACCATGTTGGCCCACCCGCGAAAACTAATTCAAATGCTTTCAATTTCTGAACAAATGATCGTAGAGAACACAATTATTTGCATTTTAATGAAACATGTTGTAAGCTACAAGAATATGTCTGTTTTACTATTTGTTTTTTAGAACCATATTGGCCCGCCCGCGAGTATTGACTTGTTCTGGTTATAACGTCTGAACAAATGATCGTAGTGAGCGTAATAGTTTTGCATATTAATCAGCATTTTACATGATACAAGAATATATCGATTTCACTAGTTGTTGGTTGAGAACCATATTGGTCCGCCCTCGAAAATTAACTTGAACTGCTTATAACTTCTGAAAAATTGATCGTAGAGAACACAATTATTTGCATTTCAATCAAACATGTTGTATGCTACAAGAATATGTCGGTTTCACTAGTTATTGTTTGAGAACCATTTTGGCCCGCCCGCCAAAACTAACTTCAACTCCTTATAACTTCTGAACAAATGATCGTAGAGAACACAATAATTTTGCATATTAATCAGCATGTTTCATGCTACAAGAATATATCGATTTCACAAGTTGTTGGATGAGATCCATATTGGCCCGAACGCGAAAATCAACACTAACTGCTTATAACTCCTGAACAATTGATCGTAGAGCACACAATTATTTGCATTTCAATCAAACATTTTGTATGCTACAAGAATATGTCGGTTTCACTAGTTATTTTTTGAGAACCATTTTGGCCCGCCCGCCAAAAATATCTTCAATTCCTTATATATTCTGAACAAATGATCGTAGAGAGCGTAATAATTTTGCTTATTAATCAGCATGTTGCATGCTACAACAATATGTCGATTTCATTGGTTGTTGGTTGAGAACCATATTGGCCCGCCCGCGAAAATCAACTTGAACTGCTTATAACTCCTGAACAATTGATCGTAGAGACCACAATTATTTGCATTTTAATGAAACATGTTGAATGCAACAAAAATATGTCGGTTTCCCTAGTTGTTTTTAGAAAACCACATTTGCCCGTCCGCGAGTATTAACTTGAACTGTTTATGACTTCTGAACAAATGATCGTAGAGAGCTTAATAATTTTGCATATTAATCAGCATGTTGCATGCTACAAGAATATATCGATTTGATTAGTTTTTGGTTGAGAACCATATTGGCCCGCCCTCGAAAATCAACTTGAACTGCGTATAACTTCTGAACAATTGATCGTAGAGAGCTTAATAATTTTGCATATTAATCAGCATGTTGCATGCTACAAGAATATATCCATTTCACTAGTTGTTGGTTGAGAACCACATTGGCCCGCCCTCGAAAATTAACTTGAACTGCTTATAACTTCTGAACAATTGATCGTAGAGAACACAATTATTTGCATTTCAATCAAACATGTTGTATACTACAAGAATATGTCGGTTTCACTAGTTTGTGTTTGATAACCTTTTTGTCCCGCCCGCCAAAACTAACTTCAACTCCTTATAACTTCTGAACAAATGATCGTAGAGAGCTTAATAAATTTGCATATTAATCAGCATGTTGCATGCTACAAGAATATATCGATTTCACTAGTTGGTTGAGAACCATATTGGCCCGCCCCTGAAAATCAACTTGAACTGCTTATAACTCCTTAAAAATTTATCGTAGAGAACACAATTATTTGCATTTTAATGAAACATGTTGAATGCTACAAGAATATGTCGGTTTCACTAGTTGTTTCTAGAAAACCATATTGGATCGACCGCGAGTAATAACTTGAACTGTTTATAACTTCTGAACAATTGATCGTAGCGAACACAATTATTTGCATTTTAATGAAACATGTTGAATGCTACAAGAATATGTCGGTTTCACTAGTTGTTGTTTGAGAACCATATTGGTCCGCCCGCGAGTATTAAATTGAATTGCTTATAACTTCTGAACAAATGATCTTTGAGAGCGTAATAAATTTTCATATTAATCAGCATGTTGCATGCTACAAGAATATATCGATTTTACTAGTTGTTGGTTGAGAACCATATTGGCCCGCCTGCGGAAATTAATTTGAACTGCTTATAACTTCTGAACAAATAATCGTAGAAAGCGTAATAATTTTTCATATTAATCAGCATGTTGCATGCTACAAGAATATATCGATTTCACTAGTTGTTTTTTGAGAAATATGTTGGCCTGCCCGCGAAAATTAACTTGAACTGCTTATAACTTCTGAACAATTGATCGTAGAGCACACAATTATTTGCATTTCAATCAAACATGTATGCTACAAGAATATGTCGGTTTCACTAGTTATTGTTTGAGAACCATTTTGGCCCGCCCGCCAAAACTAACTTCAACTCCTTATATATTTTGAACAAGTGATCGTAAAGAGCGTAATAATTTTGCATATTAATCAGCATGTTGCATGCTACAACAATACATGGATTTCATTGGTTGTTGGTTGAGAACCATATTGGCCCGCCCGCGAAAATCAACTTGAACTGCTTATAACTTCTGAACAATTGATCGTAGAGACCACAATTAATAGCATTTTAATCAAACATGTTGTATGCAACAAGAATATGTCGGTTTCACTAGTTGTTTTTAGAAAACCATATTGGCCCGCCCGCGAAAATCAACTTGAACTGCTTATAACTTCTGAACATTTGATCGTAGAGAACACAATTATTTGCATTTTAATGAAACATGTTGAATGCTACAAGAATATGTCAGTTTCACTAGTTGTTATTTGACAACAATATTAGCCCGCCCGCGAGTATTGACTTGTTCTGCTTATAACGTCTGAACAAATGATCGTAGTGATCGTAATAGTTTTGCATATTAATCAGCATTTTGCATGCTACAAGAATATATCGATTTCACTAGTTGTTGGTTGAGAACCATATTGGTCCGCCCTCGAAAATTAACTTGAACTGTTTATAACTTCTGAACAATTGATCGTAGAGAACACAATTATTTGCATTTCAATCAAACATGTTGTATGCTACAAGAATATGTTGGTTTCACTAGCTATTGTTTGAGAACCATTTTGGCCCGCCCGCCAAAACTAACTTCAACTCCTTATAACTTCTGAACAAATGATCGTAGAGAGCCCAATAATTTTGCATATTAATCAGCATGTTTCATGCTACAAGAATATATCGATTTCATTAGTTGTTGGTTGAGAACCATATTGGCCCGCCCGCGGAAATTAACTTGAACTGCTTATAACTTCTGAACAATTGATCGTAGAGAGCTTAATAATTTTGCATATTAATCAGCATGTTGCATGCTACAAGAATATATCCATTTCACTAGTTGTTGGTTGACAACCACATTGGCCCGCCCTCGAAAATTAACTTGAACTGCTTATAACTTCTGAACAATTGATCGTAGAGAACACAATTATTTGCATTTCAATCAAACATGTTGTATACTACAAGAATATGTCGGTTTCACTAGTTGTTTTTAGAAAACCACATTGGCCCGCCCGCGAATATTAACTTGAACTGTTTATGACTTCTGAACAAATGATCCTAGAGAGCGTAATAAATTTGCATATTAATCAGCATGTTGCATGCTACAAGAATATATCGATTTCACTAGTTGTTGGTTGAGAACCATATTGGCCCGCCCGCGAAAATCAACTTGAACTGCTTATAACTCCTGAACAATTGATCGTAGAGACCACAATTATTTGCATTTTAATGAAACATGTTGCATACAACAAGAATATGTCGGTTTCACTAGTTGTTTTTAGAAAACCACATTGGCCCGCCCGCGAGTATTAACTTGAACTGTTTATGACTTCTGAACAAATGATCCTAGAGAGCGTAATAAATTTGCATATTAATCAGCATGTTGCATGCTACAAGAATATATCGATTTCACTAGTTGTTGGTTGAGAACCATATTAGCCCGCCCCTGAAAATCAACTTGAACTGCTTATAACTCCTGAAAAATTGATCGTAGAGAACAAAATTATTTGCATTTTAATGAAACATGTTGAATGCTACAAGAATATGTCGGTTTCACTAGTTTTTATTTGAGAACAATATTGGCCCGTCCGCGAGTATTAATTGAACTACTTATAAGTTCTGAACAAATGATCGTAGAAAGCTCGATTGTTTTGCTTATTAATAAACATGTAGCTAGCTTCAAGAATATATAGATTTCACTAGTTATTGTTTGATAACCATGTTGGCCCACCCGCGAAAACTAATTCAAATGCTTACAATTTCTGAACAAATGATGGTATAGAACACAATTATTTGCATTTTAATGAAACATGTTGTATGCTACAAGAATATGTCGGTTTTATTATTTGTTTTTTAGAACCATATTAGCCCGCCCGCGAGTATTGACTTGTTCTGCCTATAACGTCTGAACAAATGATCGTAGTGAGCGTAATAGTTTTGCATATTAATCAGCATTCTGCATGCTACAAGAATATATCGATTTCACTAGTTGTTGGTTGAGAACCATATAGGTCCGCCCTCGAAAATTAACTTCAACTGCTTATAACTTCTGAACAAATGATCCTAGAGAGCGTAATAAATTTGCATTTTAATATGCATGTTGCATGCTACAAGAATATATCGATTTCACAAGTTGTTGGATGAGATCCATATTGGCCCGCCCGCGAAAATCAATTTGAACTGCTTATAACTCCTGAACAATTGATCGTAAAAAAACACAATTATTTGCATTTTAATGAAACATGTTGAATGCTACAAAAATATGTTGGTTTCACTAGTTGTTTTTAGAAAACCATTTTGGCCCGCCCGCTAAAACTAACTTCAACTCCTTATAACTTCTGAACAATTGATCGTAGAAAGCGTAATAATTTTGCATATTAATCAGCATGTTGCATGCTACAAGAATATATCGATTTCATTAGTTGTTGGTTGAGAACCATATTGGCCTGTCCGAGAGTATTAACTTGAACTGTTTATAACTTCTGAACAAATGAACCTAGAGAGCGTAATAAATTTGCATATCAATCAGCATGTTGCATGCTACAAGAAAATATCGATTTCACTAGTTGTTGTTTCGGAACCATATATGCCCGCCCGCGAAAATCAACTTGAACTGCTTATAACTCGTGAACAATTGATCGTAGAGAACACAATTATTTGCATTTTAATGAAACATGATGATTGCTACAAGAATATGTCGGTTTCACTAGTTTTTTTAGAAAATCATTTTTGCCCGCCGGCGAGTATTAACTTGAACTGTTTATAACTTCTGAACAAATGATCGTAGTGAGCGTAATAATTTTGCATATTAAATAGCATGTTGCATGCTACAAGAATATATCCATTTCAGTAGTTGTTGGTTGAGAACCATATTGGCCCGCCCTCGAAAATTAACTTGAACTGCTTATAACTTCTGAACAATTGATCGTAGAGAACACAATTATTTGCATTTCAATCAAACATGTTGTATGCTACAAGAATGTGTCGGTTTCACTAGTTGTTGTTTGAGAACCATATTGGTCCGCCTGCGAGTATTAAATTGAACTGCTTATAACTTCTGAACAAATTATCTTTGAGAGCGTAATAAATTTTCATATTATTCAGCATGTTGCATGCTACAAGAATATATCGATTTCACTAGTTGTTGCTTGAGAACCATATTGGCCCGGCCGCGGAAATTAATTTGAACTGCTTATAACTTCTGAACAAATAATCGTAGAAAGCGTAATAATTTTTCATATTAATCAGCATGTTGCATGCTACAAGAATATATCGATTTCACTAGTTGTTGTTTGAGAAATATATTGGCCTGCCCGCGAAAATTAAATTGAACTGGTTATAACTTCTGAATAATTGGTCGTAGAGCACACAGTTATTTGCATTTCAATCAAACATGTTGTATGCTACAAGAATATGTCGGTTTCACTAATTATTGTTTGAGAACCATTTTGGCTCGCCCGCCAAAACTAACTTCAACTCCTTATAACTTCTGAACAAATGATCGTAGAGAGCGTTATAATTTTGCATATCAATCAGCATGTTGCATGCTACAAGAATATATCGATTTCATTGGTTGTTGGTTGAGAACCATATTGGCCCGCCCGCGAAAATCAACTTGAACTGCTTATAACTCCTGAACAATTGATCGTAGAGACCACAATTATTTGCTTTTTAATGAAACATGTTGCATACAACAAGAATATGGCGGTTTCACTAGTTGTTTTTAGAAAACCACATTGGCCCGCCCGCGAGTATTAACTTGAACTGTTTATGACTTCTGAACAAATGATCCTAGAGAGCGTAATAAATTAGCATATTAATCAGCATGTTGCATGCTACAAGAATATATCGATTTCACTAGTTGTTGGTTGAGAACAATATTAGCCCGCCCCTGAAAATCAACTTGAACTGCTTATAACTCCTGAAAAATTGATCGTAGAGAACACAATTATTTGCATTTTAAAGAAACATGTTGAATGCTACAAGAATATGTCGGTTTCACTAGTTGTTTTTAGAAAACCATATTGGCCCGCCCGCGAGTATTAACTTGAACTGTTGATAACTTCGGAACAAAGGATCCTAGAGAGCGTAATAAATTTGCATATTAATCAGCATGTTGCATGCTACAAGAATATATCGATTTCACTAGTTTTTGGTTGAGAACCATATTGGCCCGCCCGCGAAAAACAACTTGAACTTCTTATAACTTCTGAACAATTGATCGTAGAGAACACAATTATTTGCATTTTAATGAAACATGTTGAATGCTACAAGAATATGTCGGTTTCACAAGTTGTTATTTGAGAAAAATATTGGCCCGTCCACGAGTATTAAATTGAACTACTTATAAGTTCTGAACAAATGATCGTAGAAAGCTCGATTGTTTTGCTTATTAATAAACATGTAGCTAGCTTCAAGAATATATAGATTTCACTAGTTATTGTTTGATAACCATGTTGGCCCACCCGCGAAAACTAATTCAAATGCTTACAATTTCTGAACAAATGATGGTAGAGAACACAATTATTTGCATTTTAATGAAACATATTGTATGCTACAAGAATATGTCGGTTTTATTATTTGTTTTTTAGAACCATATTGGCCCGCCCGCGAGTATTGACTTGTTCTGCTTATAACGTCTGAACAAATGATCGTAGTGAGCGTAATAGTTTTGCATATTAATCAGCATTCTGCATGCTACAAGAATATATCGATTTCACTAGTTGTTGGTTGAGAACCATATTGGTCCGCCCTCGAAAATTAACTTGAACTGCTTATAACTTCTGAACAATTGATCGTAGAGAACACAATTATTTGCATTTTAATGAAACATGTTGTATGCTACAAGAATATGTCGGTTTCACTAGTTATTGTTTGAGAACCATTTTGGCCCGTCCGCCAAAACTAACTTCAACTCCTTATAACTTCTGAACAAATGATCGTAGAGAGCGTAATAATTTTGCATATTAATCAGCATGTTGCATGCTACAAGAATATATCGATTTCATTAGTTGTTGTTTGAGAACCATATTGGCCTGTCCGAGAGTATTAACTTGAACTGTTTATAACTTCTGAACAAATGAAAATAGAGAGCGTAATAAATTTGCATATTAATCAGCATGTTGCATGCTACAAGAATATATCGATTTCACTAGTTGTTGGTTGAGAACCATATTGGTCCGCCCTCGAAAATTAACTTGAACTGCTAATAACTTCTGAACAATTGATCGTAGCCAACACAATTATTTGCATTTTAATGAAACATGTTGAATGCTTCAAGAATATGACGGTTTCACTTGCTGTTGGTTGAGAACCATATTGGCCCGCCCGCGAAAATCAATTTGAACTGCTTATAACTCCTGAACAATTGATCTTAGAAAACACAATTATTTGCATTTTAATGAAACATGTTGAATGCTACAAAAATATATTGGTTTCACTAGTTGTTTTTAGAAAACCATTTTGGCCCGCCCGCTAAAACTAACTTCAACTCCTTATAACTTCTGAACAATTGATCGTAGAAAGCGTAATAATTTTGCATATTAATCAGCATGTTGCATGCTACAAGAATATATCGATTTCATTAGTTGTTGTTTGAGAACCATATTGGCCTGTCCGAGAGTATTAACTTGAACTGTTTATAACTTCTGAACAAATGAAAATAGAGAGCGTAATAAATTTGCATATTAATCAGCATGTTGCATGCTACAAGAATATATCGATTTCACTAGTTGTTGTTTCAGAACCATATATGCCCGCCCGCGAAAATCAACCTGAACTGCTTATAACTCCTGAACAATTGATCTTAGAGAACACAATTATTTGCATTTTAATGAAACATGTTGATTGCTACAAGAATATGTCGGTTTCACTAGTTTTTTTAGAAAATCATTTTGGCCCGCCGGCGAGTATTAACTTGAACTGTTTATAACTTCTGAACAAATGATCGTAGTGAGCGTAATAATTTTGCATATTAATCAGCATGTTGCATGCTACAAGAATATATCCATTTCAGTAGTTGTTGGTTGAGAACCGTATTGGCCCGCCCTCGAAAATTAACTTGAACTGCTTATAATTTCTGAACAATTGATCGTAGAGAACACAATTATTTGCATTTCAATCAAACATGTTGTATGCTACAAGAATCTGTCGGTTTCACTAGTTATTGTTTGAGATCCATTTTGGCCCGCCCGCCAAAACTAACTTCAACTCCTTATAACTTCTGATCAAATTATCGTAGAGAGCGTTATAATTTTGCATATTAATCAGCATGTTGCATACTACAAGAATATATCGATTTCATTAGTTGTTGGTTGAGAACCATATTGGCCCGCCCGCGACAATTAATTTGAACTGCTTATAACTTCTGAAAAATTGATCGTAGCGAACACAATTATTTGCATTTTAATGAAACATGTTGAATGCTTCAAGAATATGTCGGTTTCAATAGTTGTTGTTTGAGAACCATATTGGTCCGCCTGCGAGTATTAAATTGAACTGCTTATAACTTCTGAACAAATGATCTTTGAGAGCGTAATAATTTTTCATATTAATCAGCATGTTGCATGCTACAAGAATATATCGATTTCACTAGTTGTTGTTTGAGAAATATATTGGCCTGCCCGCGAAAATTAACTTGAACTGATTATAACTTCTGAACAATTATTCGTAGAGCACACAATTATTTGCATTTCAATCAAACATGTTGTATGCTACAAGAATATGTGGGTTTCACTAATTATTGTTTGAGAACCATTTTGGCCCGCCCGCAAAAACTAACTTTAACTCCTTATATATTCTGAACAAATGATCGTAGAGAGCGTAATAATTTTGCATATTAATCAGCATGTTGCATGCTACAAGAATATATCGATTTCATTGGTTGTTGGTTGAGAACCATATTGGCCCGCTCGCGAAAATCAACTTAAACTGCTTATAACTCCTGAACAATTGATCGTAGAGACCACAATTATTTGCATTTTAATGAAACATGTTGAATGCAACAAGAATATGTCGGTTTCACTAGTTGTTTTTAGAAAACCACATTGGCCCGCCCGGGAGTATTAACTTGAACTGTTTATGACTTCTGAACAAATGAAACTAGAGAGCGTAATAAATTTGCATATTAATCAGCATGTTGCATACTACAAGAATATATCGATTTCACTAGTTGTTGGTTGAGAACCATATTAGCCCGCCCCTGAAAATCAACTTGAACTGCTTATAACTTCTGAACAATTGATCGTAGAGAACACAATTATTTGCATTTCAATCAAACATGTTGTATGCTACAAGAATCTGTCGGTTTCACTAGTTATTGTTTGAGATCCATTTTGGCCCGCCCGCCAAAACTAACTTCAACTCCTTATAACTTCTGATCAAATTATCGTAGAGAGCGTTATAATTTTGCATATTAATCAGCATGTTGCATACTACAAGAATATATCGATTTCATTAGTTGTTGGTTGAGAACCATATTGGCCCGCCCGCGACAATTAATTTGAACTGCTTATAACTTCTGAAAAATTGATCGTAGCGAACACAATTATTTGCATTTTAATGAAACATGTTGAATGCTTCAAGAATATGTCGGTTTCACTAGTTGTTGTTTGAGAACCATATTGGCCCGCCCGCGAAAATCAACTTGAACTGCTTATAACTTCTGAACAATTGATCGTAGAGAACACAATTATTTGCATTTTAATGAAACATGTTGAATGCTACAAGAATATGTCAGTTTCACTAGTTATTGTTTGAGAACCATTTTGGCCCGCCCGTCAAAACTAACTTCAACTCCTTATAACTTCTGATCAAATTATCGTAGAGAGCGTTATAATTTTGCATATTAATCAGCATGTTGCATGCTACAAGAATATATCGATTTCACTAGTTGTTGGTTGAGAACCATATTGGCCCGCCCGCGAAAATCAACTTGATCTGCTTATAACTTCTGAACAATTGATCGTAGCGAACACAATTATTTGCATTTTAATGAAACATGTTGAATGCGAAAAGAATATGTCGGTTTCACTAGTTGTTTTTAGAAAACCACATTGGCCCGCCCGCGAGTAATAACTTGAACTGTTTATAACTTCTGAACAATTGATCGTAGAGAACACAATTATCGGCATTTCATTCAAACTTGTTGTATGCTACAAAAATGTCTCGGTTTCACTAGTTATTGTTTGAGAACCATTTTGGCCCGCCCGCGGAAATTAATTTGAACTGCTTATAACTTCTGAACAAATAATCGTAGAAAGCGTAATAATTTTTCATATTAATCAGCATGTTGCATGCTACAAGAATATATCGATTTCAGTAGTTGTTGTTTGAGAAATATATTGGCCTGCCCCCGAAAATTAACTTGAACTGCTTATAACTTCTGAACAATTGATCGTAGAGCACACAATTATTTGCATTTCAATCAAACATGTTGTATGCTACAAGAATATGTCGGTTTCACTAGTTGTTTTTAGAAAACCATATTGGCCTGCCCGCGAGTATTAACTTGAACTGTTTATAACTTCTGAACAAATGATCCTAGAGAGCGTAATAAATTTGCATATTAATCAGCATGTTGCATGCTACAAGAATATATCGATTTCACTAGTTGGTTGAGAACCATATTGGCCCGCCCGCGAAAATCAACTTGAACTGCTTATAACTCCTGAACAATTGATCGTAGAGACCACAATTATTTTCATTTTAATGAAACATGTTGAATGCAACAAGAATATATCGGTTTCACTAGTTGTTTTTAGAAAACCACATTGGCCCACCCGCGAGTATTAACTTGAACTGTTTATGACTTCTGAACAAATGATCCAAGATAGGGTAATAAATTTGCATATTAATCAGCATGTTGCATGCTACAAGAATATATCGATTTCAGTAGTTGTTGGTTGAGAGCCATATTAGATCGCCCCTGAAAATCAACTTGAACTGCTTATAACTCCTGAAAAATTGATCGTAGAGAACACAATTATTTGCATTTTAAAGAAACATGTTGAATGATACAAGAATATGTCGGTTTCACTAGTTGTTTTTAGAAAACCATATTGGCCCGACCGCGAATATAAACTTGAACTGTTTATAACTTCGGAACAAATGATCCTAGAGAGCGTAATAAATTTGCATATTATTCAGCATGTTGCATGCTACAAGAATATATCGATTTCACTAGTTTTTGGTTGTGAACCATATTGGCCCGCCCGCGAAAATCAACTTGAACTGCTTATAACTTCTGAACAATTGATCGTAGAGAACACAATTATTTGCATTTTAATGAAACATGTTGAATGCTACAAGAATATGTCGGTTTCACTACTTGTTATTTGAGAACAAAATTGGCCCGTCCGCGAGTATTAAATTGAACTGCTTATAAGTTCTGAAAAAATGATCGTAGAAAGCTCGATTGTTTTGCATATTAATAAACATGTAGCTAGCTACAAGAATATATAGATTTCACTAGTTATTGTTTGAGAACCATGTTGGCCCACCCGCGAAAACTAATTCAAATGCTTTCAATTTCTGAACAAATGATCGTAGAGAACACAATTATTTGCATTTTAATGAAACATGTTGTAAGCTACAAGAATATGTCTGTTTTACTATTTGTTTTTTAGAACCATATTGGCCCGCCCGCGAGTATTGACTTGTTCTGGTTATAACGTCTGAACAAATGATCGTAGTGAGCGTAATAGTTTTGCATATTAATCAGCATTTTACATGATACAAGAATATATCGATTTCACTAGTTGTTGGTTGAGAACCATATTGGTCCGCCCTCGAAAATTAACTTGAACTGCTTATAACTTCTGAACAATTGATCGTAGAGAACACAATTATTTGCATTTCAATCAAACATGTTGTATGCTACAAGAATATGTCGGTTTCACTAGTTATTGTTTGAGAACCATTTTGGATCGCCCGCCAAAACTAACTTCAACTCCTTATAACTTCTGAACAAATGATCGTAGAGAACACAATAATTTTGCATATTAATCAGCATGTTTCATGCTACAAGAATATATCGATTTCACAAGTTGTTGGATGAGATCCATATTGGCCCGCCCGCGAAAATCAACACTAACTGCTTATAACTCCTGAACAATTGATCGTAGAGCACACAATTATTTGCATTTCAATCAAACATTTTGTATGCTACAAGAATATGTCGGTTTCACTAGTTATTTTTTGAGAACCATTTTGGCCCGCCCGCCAAAAATATCTTCAACTCCTTATAACTTCTGAACAAATGATCGTAGAGAACACAATAATTTTGCATATTAATCAGCATGTTTCATGCTACAACAATATGTCGATTTCATTGGTTGTTGGTTGAGAACCATATTGGCCCGCCCGCGAAAATCAACTTGAACTGCTTATAACTCCTGAACATTTGATCGTAGAGACCACAATTATTTGCATTTTAATGAAACATGTTGAATGCAACAAGAATATGTCGGTTTCCCTAGTTGTTTTTAGAAAACCACATTTGCCCGTCCGCGAGTATTAACTTGAACTGTTTATGACTTCTGAACAAATGATCGTAGAGAGCTTAATAATTTTGCATATTAATCAGCATGTTGCATGCTACAAGAATATATCGATTTGATTAGTTTTTGGTTGAGAACCATATTGGCCCGCCCTCGAAAATCAACTTGAACTGCGTATAACTTCTGAACAATTGATCGTAGAGAGCTTAATAATTTTGCATATTAATCAGCATGTTGCATGCTACAAGAATATATCCATTTCACTAGTTGTTGGTTGAGAACCACATTGGCCCGCCCTCGAAAATTAACTTGAACTGCTTATAACTTCTGAACAATTGATCGTAGAGAACACAATTATTTGCATTTCAATCAAACATGTTGTATACTACAAGAATATGTCGGTTTCACTAGTTTGTGTTTGATAACCTTTTTGTCCCGCCCGCCAAAACTAACTTCAACTCCTTATAACTTCTGAACAAATGATCGTAGAGAGCTTAATAATTTTGCATATAAATCAGCATGTTGCATGCTACAAGAATATATCGATTTGATTAGTTTTTGGTTGAGAACCATATTGGCCCGCCTTCGAAAATCAACTTGATCTGCGTATAACTTCTGAACAATTGATCGTAGAGAACACAATTATTTGCATTTTAATGAAACATGTTGAATGCTACAAGAATATGTCGGTTTCACTAGTTGTTATTTGAGAACAATATTGGCCCGTCCGCGAGTATTAAATTGATCTGCTTATAATTTCTGAACAAATGATCGTAGAAAGCTCGATTGTTTTGCATATTAATAAACATGTAGCAAGCTACAAGAATATATAGATTTCACTAGTTATTGTTTGAGAACCATGTTGGCCCACCCGCGAAAACTAATGCAACTGCTTACAATTTCTGAACAAATGATTGTAGAGAACACAATTATTTGCATTTTAATGAAACATGTTGTACGCTTCAAGAATTTGTCGGTTTTGCTATTTCTTTTTTAGAACCATATTGGCCCGCCCGCGAGTATTGACTTGTTCTGCTTATAACGTCTGAACAAATGATCGTAGTGAGCGTAATAGTTTTGCATATTAATCAGCATTTTGCATGCTACAAGAATATATCGATTTCACTAGTTGTTGGTTGAGAACCATATTGGTCCGCCCTCGAAAATTAACTTGAACTGTTTATAACTTCTGAACAATTGATCGTAGAGAACACAACTATTTGCATTTCAATCAAACATGTTGTATGCTACAAGAATATGTTGGTTTCACTAGCTATTGTTTGAGAACCATTTTGGCCCGCCCGCCAAAACTAACTTCAACTCCTTATAACTTCTGAACAAATGATCGTAGAGAGCGCAATAATTTTGCATATTAATCAGCATGTTTCATGCTACAAGAATATATCGATTTCATTAGTTGTTGGTTGAGAACCATACTGGCCCGCCCGCGGAAATTAACTTGAACTGCTTATAACTTCTGAACAATTGATCGTAGAGAGCTTAATAATTTTGCATATTAATCAGCATGTTTCATGCTACAAGAATATATCGATTTCACAAGTTGTTGGATGAGATCCATATTGGCCCGCCCGCGAAAATCAACACTAACTGCTTATAACTCCTGAACAATTGATCGTAGAGCACACAATTATTTGCATTTCAATCAAACATTTTGTATGCTACAAGAATATGTCGGTTTCACTAGTTATTTTTTGAGAACCATTTTGGCCCGCCCGCCAAAAATATCTTCAACTCCTTATATATTCTGAACAATTGATCGTAGAGAGCTTAATAATTTTGCATATTAATCAGCATGTTGCATGCTACAAGAATATATCCATTTCACTAGTTGTTGGTTGAGAACCACATTGGCCCGCCCTCGAAAATTAACTTGAACTGCTTATAACTTCTGAACAATTGATCGTAGAGAACACAATTATTTGCATTTCAATCAAACATGTTGTATACTACAAGAATATGTCGGTTTCACTAGTTTGTGTTTGATAACCTTTTTGTCCCGCCCGCCAAAACTAACTTCAACTCCTTATAACTTCTGAACAAATGATCGTAGAGAGCTTAATAATTTTGCATATTAATCAGCATGTTGCATGCTACAAGAATATATCGATTTGATTAGTTTTTGGTTGAGAACCATATTGGCCCGCCCTCGAAAATCAACTTGATCTGCGTATAACTTCTGAACAATTGATCGTAGAGAACACAATTATTTGCATTTTAATGAAACATGTTGAATGCTACAAGAATATGTCGGTTTCACTAGTTGTTATTTGAGAACAATTTTGCCCCGTCCGCGAGTATTAAATTGATCTGCTTATAAGTTCTGAACAAATGATCGTAGAAAGCTCGATTGTTTTGCATATTAATAAACATGTAGCAAGCTACAAGAATATATAGATTTCACTAGTTATTGTTTGAGAACCATGTTGGCCCACCCTCGAAAACTAATGCAACTGCTTACAATTTCTTAACAAATGATCGTAGAGAACACAATTATTTGCATTTTAATGAAACATGTTGTACGCTTCAAGAATTTGTCGGTTTTGCTATTTGTTTTTTAGAACCATATTGGCCCGCCCGCGAGTATTGACTTGTTCTGCTTATAACGTCTGAACAAATGATCGTAGTGAGCGTAATAGTTTTGCATATTAATCAGCATTTTGCATGCTACAAGAATATATCGATTTCACTAGTTGTTGGTTGAGAACCATATTGGTCCGCCCTCGAAAATTAACTTGAACTGTTTATAACTTCTGAACAATTGATCGTAGAGAACACAACTATTTGCATTTCAATCAAACATGTTGTATGCTACAATAATATGTTGGTTTCACTAGCTATTGTTTGAGAACCATTTTTGCCCGCCCGCCAAAACTAACTTCAACTCCTTATAACTTCTGAACAAATGATCGTAGAGAGCGCAATAATTTTGCATATTAATCAGCATGTTTCATGCTACAAGAATATATCGATTTCATTAGTTGTTGGTTGAGAACCATATTGGCCCGCCCGCGGAAATTAACTTGAACTGCTTATAACTTCTGAACAATTGATCGTAGAGAGCTTAATAATTTTGCATATTAATCAGCATGTTGCATGCTACAAGAATATATCCATTTCACTAGTTGTTGGTTGAGAACCACATTGGCCCGCCCTCGAAAATTAACTTGAACTGCTTATAACTTCTGAACAATTGATCGTAGAGAACACAATTATTTGCATTTCAATCAAACATGTTGTATACTACAAGAATATGTCGGTTTCACTAGTTTGTGTTTGATAACCTTTTTGTCCCGCCCGCCAAAACTAACTTCAACTCCTTATAACTTCTGAACAAATGATCGTAGAGAGCGTAATAATTTTGCATATTAATCAGCATGTTGCATGCTGCAAGAATATATCGATTTCATTATTTGTTGGTTGAGAACCATATTGGATCGCCGCGAAAATTAAATTGAACTGCTTATAACATCTGAACAAATAATCATAGAAAGCGTAATAAATTTGCATATTAATCAGCATGTTGCATGCAACAAGAATATATCGATTTCACTAGTTGTTCTTTGAGAAATATATTGGCCTGCCCCCGAAAATTAACTTGAACTGCTTATAACTTCTGAACAATTGATCGTAGAGCACACAATTATTTGCATCTTAATGAAACATTTCGAATGCTACAAGAATATGTCGGTTTCACTAGTTGTTTTTAGAAAACCATTTTGGCCCACCCGCCAAAACTAATTTCAACTCCTTATAACTTCTGAACAATTGATCGTAGAAAGCGTAATAATTTTGCATATTAAACAGCATGTTGCATGCTACAAGAATATATCGATTTCATTAGTTTTTGGTTGAGAACCATATTGGCCGCCCGCGAAAATCAACCTGAACTGCTTATAACTCCTGAACAATTGATCGCAGAGAGCACAATTATTTGCATTTTAATGAAACATGTTGAATGCTACAAGAATATGTCGGTTTCACTAGTTATTGTTTGAGAACCATTTTGGCCCGCCCGCCAAAACTAACTTCAACTCCTTATAACTTCTGAAAAAATGATCGTAGAGAGCGTTATAATTTTGCATATCAATCAGCATGTTGCATGCTACAAGAATATATCGAGTTCATTGGTTGTTGGTTGAGAACCATTTTGGCCCGCCCGCGAAAATCAACTTTAACTGCTTATAACTCCTGAATAATTGATCGTAGGGACCACAATTAATAGCATTCTAATCAAACATGTTGTATGCAACAAGAATATGTCGGTTTCACTAGTTGTTTTTAGAAAACCATATTGGCCCGCCCGCGAGTATTAACTTGAACTGTTTATAACTTCTGAACAAATGATCCTAGAAAGCGTAATAAATTTGCATATTAATCAGCATGTTGCATGCTACAAGAATATATCGATTTCACTAGTTGGTTGAGAACCATATTGGCCCGCCCCTGAAAATCAACTTGAACTGCTTATAACTCCTTAAAAATTTATCGTAGAGAACACAATTATTTGCATTTTAATGAAACATGTTGAATGCTACAAGAATATGTCGGTTTCACTAGTTGTTTTTAGAAAACCATATTGGATCGACCGCGAGTAATAACTTGAACTGTTTATAACTTCTGAACAATTGATCGTAGCGAACACAATTATTTGCATTTTAATGAAACATGTTGAATGCTTCAAGAATATGTCGGTTTCACTAGTTGTTGTTTGAGAACCATATTGGTCCGCCCGCGAGTATTAAATTGAATTGCTTATAACTTCTGAACAAATGATCTTTGAGAGCGTAATAAATTTTCATATTAATCAGCATGTTGCATGCTACAAGAATATATCGATTTTACTAGTTGTTGGTTGAGAACCATATTGGCCCGCCCGCGGAAATTAATTTGAACTGCTTATAACTTCTGAACAAATAATCGTAGAAAGCGTAATAATTTTTCATATTAATCAGCATGTTGCATGCTAGAAGAATATATCGATTTCACTAGTTGTTTTTTGAGAAATATGTTGGCCTGCCCGCGAAAATTAACTTGAACTGCTTATAACTTCTGAACAATTGATCGTAGAGCACACAATTATTTGCATTTCAATCAAACATGTATGCTACAAGAATATGTCGGTTTCACTAGTTATTGTTTGAGAACCATTTTGGCCCGCCCGCCAAAACTAACTTCAACTCCTTATATATTTTGAACAAGTGATCGTAAAGAGCGTAATAATTTTGCATATTAATCAGCATGTTGCATGCTACAACAATACATGGATTTCATTGGTTGTTGGTTGAGAACCATATTGGCCCGCCCGCGAAAATCAACTTGAACTGCTTATAACTCCTGAACAATTGATCGTAGAGACCACAATTAATAGCATTTTAATCAAACATGTTGTATGCAACAAGAATATGTCGGTTTCACTAGTTGTTTTTAGAAAACCATATTGGCCTGCCCGCGAGTATTAACTTGAACTGTTTATAACTTCTGAACAAATGATCGTAGAGAGCGTAATAAATTTGCGTATTAATCAGCATGTTGCATGCTACAAGAATATATCGATTTCACTAGTTGTTGGTTGAGAACCATATTGGTCCGCCCTCGAAAATTAACTTGAACTGTTTATAACTTCTGAACAATTGATCGTAGAGAACACAATTATTTGCATTTCAATCAAACATGTTGTATGCTACAAGAATATGTTGGTTTCACTAGCTATTGTTTGAGAACCATTTTGGCCCGCCCGCCAAAACTAACTTCAACTCCTTATAACTTCTGAACAAATGATCGTAGAGACCACAATTATTTGCATTTTAATGAAACATGTTGAATGCAACAAGAATATGTCGGTTTCACTAGTTGTTTTTAGAAAACCACATTGGCCCGCCCGCGAGTATTAACTTGAACTGTTTATGACTTCTGAACAAATGATCCTAGAGAGCGTAATAAATTTGCATATTAATCAGCATGTTGCATGCTACAAGAATATATCGATTTCACTAGTTTTTGGTTGAGAACCATATTGGCCGGCCCGCGAAAATCAACTTGAACTTCTTATAACTTCTGAACATTTGATCGTAGAGAACACAATTATTTGCATTTTAATGAAACATGTTGAATGCTACAAGAATATGTCAGTTTCACTAGTTGTTATTTGACAACAATATTGGCCCGCCCGCGAGTATTGACTTGTTCTGCTTATAACGTCTGAACAAATGATCGTAGTGATCGTAATAATTTTGCATATTAATCAGCATTTTGCATGCTACAGGAATATATCGATTTCACTAGTTGTTGGTTGAGAACCATATTGGTCCGCCCTCGAAAATTAACTTGAACTGTTTATAACTTCTGAACAATTGATCGTAGAGAACACAATTATTTGCATTTCAATCAAACATGTTGTATGCTACAAGAATATGTTGGTTTCACTAGCTATTGTTTGAGAACCATTTTGGCCCGCCCGCCAAAACTAACTTCAACTCCTTATAACTTCTGAACAAATGATCGTAGAGAGCGCAATAATTTTGCATATTAATCAGCATGTTTCATGCTACAAAAATATATCGATTTCATTAGTTGTTGGTTGAGAACCATATTGGCCCGCCCGCGGAAATTAACTTGAACTGCTTATAACTTCTGAACAATTGATCGTAGAGAGCTTAATAATTTTGCATATTAATCAGCATGTTGCATGCTACAAGAATATATCCATTTCACTAGTTGTTGGTTGACAACCACATTGGCCCGCCCTCGAAAATTAACTTGAACTGCTTATAACTTCTGAACAATTGATCGTAGAGAACACAATTATTTGCATTTCAATCAAACATGTTGTATACTACAAGAATATGTCGGTTTCACTAGTTTGTGTTTGATAACCTTTTTGTCCCGACCGCCAAAACTAACTTCAACTCCTTATAACTTCTGAACAAATGATCGTAGAGAGCGTAATAATTTTGCATATTAATCAGCATGTTGCATGCTACAAGAATATATCGATTTCACTAGTTGTTGGTTGAGAACCATATTGGCCCGCCCGCTAAAATTAATTTCAACTGCTTATAACTTCTGAACAAATAATCGTAGAAAGCGTAATAATTTTGCATATTAATCAGCATGTTGCATGCTACAAGAATATATCGATTTCATTGGTTGTTAGTTGAGAACCATATTGGCCCGCCGCGAAAATTAAATTGAACTGCTTATAACATCTGAACAAATAATCTTAGAAAGCGTAATAAATTTGCATATTAATCAGCATGTTGCATGCTACAAGAATATATCGATTTCACTAGTTGTTGTTTGAGAAATATATTGGCCTGCCCCCGAAAATTAACTTGAACTGCTTATAACTTCTGAACAATTGATCGTAGAGCACACAATTATTTGCATTTCAATCAAACATGTTGTATGCTACAAGAATATGTCGGTTTCACTAGTTGTTTTTAGAAAACCATATTGGCCTGCCCGCGAGTATTAACTTGAACTGTTTATAACTTCTGAACAAATGATCCTAGAGAGCGTAATAAATTTTTCATATTAATCAGCATGTTGCATGCTACAAGAATATATCGATTTCACTAGTTGGTTGAGAACCATATTGGCCCGCCCGCGAAAATCAACTTGAACTGCTTATAACTCCTGAACAATTGATCGTAGAGACCACAATTATTTTCATTTTAATGAAACATGTTGAATGCAACAAGAATATGTCGGTTTCACTAGTTGTTTTTAGAAAACCACATTGGCCCGCCCGCGAGTATTAACTTGAACTGTTTATGACTTCTGAACAAATGATCCAAGATAGCGTAATAAATTTGCATATTAATCAGCATGTTGCATGCTACAAGAATATATCGATTTCAGTAGTTGTTGGTTGAAAGCCATATTAGATCGCCCCTGAAAATCAACTTGAACTGCTTATAACTCCTGAAAAATTGATCGTAGAGAACACAATTATTTGCATTTTAAAGAAACATGTTGAATGATACAAGAATATGTCGGTTTCACTAGTTGTTTTTAGAAAACCATATTGGCCCGCCCGCGAGTATAAACTTGAACTGTTTATAACTTCGGAACAAATGATCCTAGAGAGCGTAATAAATTTGCATATTATTCAGCATGTTGCATGCTACAAGAATATATCGATTTCACTAGTTTTTGGTTGTGAACCATATTGGCCCGCCCGCGAAAATCAACTTGAACTGCTTATAACTTCTGAACAGTTGATCGTAGAGAACACAATTATTTGCATTTTAATGAAACATGTTGAATGCTACAAGAATATGTCGGTTTCACTAGTTGTTATTTGAGAACAATATTGGCCCGTCCGCGAGTATTAAATTGATCTGCTTATAAGTTCTGAACAAATGATCGTAGAAAGCTCGATTGTTTTGCATATTAATAAACATGTAGCAAGCTACAAGAATATATAGATTTCACTAGTTATTGTTTGAGAACCATGTTGGCCCACCCGCGAAAACTAATGCAACTGCTTACAATTTCTGAACAAATGATCGTAGAGAACACAATTATTTGCATTTTAATGAAACATGTTGTACGCTTCAAGAATTTGTCGGTTTTGCTATTTGTTTTTTAGAACCATATTGGCCCGCCCGCGAGTATTGACTTGTTCTGCTTATAACGTCTGAACAAATGATCGTAGTGAGCGTAATAGTTTTGCATATTAATCAGCATTTTGCATGCTACAAGAATATATCGATTTCACTAGTTGTTGGTTGAGAACCATATTGGTCCGCCCTCGAAAATTAACTTGAACTGTTTATAACTTCTGAACAATTGATCGTAGAGAACACAACTATTTGCATTTCAATCAAACATGTTGTATGCTACAAGAATATGTTGGTTTCACTAGCTATTGTTTGAGAACCATTTTGGCCCGCCCGCCAAAACTAACTTCAACTCCTTATAACTTCTGAACAAATGATCGTAGAGAGCGCAATAATTTTGCATATTAATCAGCATGTTTCATGCTACAAGAATATATCGATTTCATTAGTTGTTGGTTGAGAACCATATTGGCCCGCCCGCGGAAATTAACTTGAACTGCTTATAACTTCTGAACAATTGATCGTAGAGAGCTTAATAATTTTGCATATTAATCAGCATGTTGCATGCTACAAGAATATATCCATTTCACTAGTTGTTGGTTGAGAACCACATTGGCCCGCCCTCGAAAATTAACTTGAACTGCTTATAACTTCTGAACAATTGATCGTAGAGAACACAATTATTTGCATTTCAATCAAACATGTTGTATACTACAAGAATATGTCGGTTTCACTAGTTTGTGTTTGATAACCTTTTTGTCCCGCCCGCCAAAACTAACTTCAACTCCTTATAACTTCTGAACAAATGATCGTAGAGAGCGTAATAATTTTGCATATTAATCAGCATGTTGCATACTACAAGAATATATCGATTTCATTAGTTGTTGGTTGAGAACCATATTGGCCCGCCGCGAAAATTAAATTGAACTGCTTATAACATCTGAACAAATAATCATAGAAAGCGTAATAAATTTGCATATTAATCAGCATGTTGCATGCTACAAGAATATATCGATTTCACTAGTTGTTGTTTGAGAAATATATTGGCCTGCCCCCGAAAATTAACTTGAACTGCTTATAACTTCTGAACAATTGATCGTAGAGCACACAATTATTTGCATCTTAATGAAACATTTCGAATGCTACAAGAATATGTCGGTTTCACTAGTTGTTTTTAGAAAACCATTTTGGCCCACCCGCCAAAACTAATTTCAACTCCTTATAACTTCTGAACAATTGATCGTAGAAAGCGTAATAATTTTGCATATTAAACAGCATGTTGCATGCTAGAAGAATATATCGATTTCACTAGTTTTTGGTTGAGAACCATATTGGCCCGCCCGCAAAAATCAACTTGAACTGCTTATAACTCCTGAACAATTGATCGTTGACAGCACAATTATTTGCATTTCAATCAAACATGTATGCTACAAGAATATGTCGGTTTCACTAGTTATTGTTTGAGAACCATTTTGTCCCGCCCGCCGAAACTAACTTCAACTCCTTTTAACTTCTGAACAAATGATCGTAGAGAGCTAAATAATTTTGCATATTAATCAGCATGTTGCATGCTACAAGAATATATCGATTTCATTAGTTGTTGGTTGAGAACCATATTGGCCCGCCGCGAAAATTAATTTGAACTGCTTATAACATCTGAACAAGTAATCATAGAAAGCATAATAAATTTGCATATTAATCAGCATGTTGCATGCTACAAGAATATATCGATTTCATTAGTTTTTGGTTGAGAACCTAAATTGGCCCGCAAGCGAAAATCAACTTGAACTGCTTATAACTCCTGAACAATTGATCGTAGAGAACACAATTATTTGCATTTTAATGAAACATGTTGAATGCTACAAGAATATGTCGGTTTCACTAGTTGTTATTTGAGAACAATATTGGCCCGTCCGCGAGTATAAATTTGAACTGCTTACAACTTCTGAACAAATGATCCTAGAGAGCGTAATATATTTGCATATTAATCAGCATGTTGCATGCTACAAGAATATATCGATTTCACTAGTTGTTGGTTGAGAACCATATTGGCCGCCCGCGAAAATCATCTTGAACTGCTTATAACTCCTGAACAATTGATCGTAAACAACACAATTATTTGCATTTTAATGAAACATGTTGAATGCTACAAGAATATGTCAGTTTCACTAGTTGTTATTTTAGAACCATATTGACCCGCCCGCGAGTATTAACTTGAAATGCTTATAGCTTCTGAACAAATGATCGTAGAGAGCGTAAAAAATTTGCATATTAATCAGCATGTTGCATGCAACAAGAATATATCGATTTCACTAGTTGTTGGTTGAAAAACATATTGGCCCGCCCGCGAAAATCAACTTGAACTGCTTATAACTTCGGAACAATTGATCGTAGAGATCACAATTATTATCATTTTAATCTAACATGTTGTATGTTACAAGAATATGTCGGTTTCACTGATATTGTTTGAGAACCATTTTGGCCCGCCCGCCAAAACTAAATTCAACTCCTTATAACTTCTGAACAAAAGATCGTAGAGAGCGTTATAATTTTGCATATTAATCAGCATGTTGCATGCTACAAGAATATATCGATTTCATTGGTTGTTGGTTGAGAACCATATTGGCCCGCCCGCGAAAATTAACTTGAACTGCTTATAACTTCTGAACAATTGATCGTAGCGAACACAATTATTTGCATTTTAATGAAACATGTTTAATGCTTCAAGAATATGTCGGTTTCACTAGTTGTTGTTTGAGAACCACATTGGCCCGCCCGCGAGTATTAACTTGAACTGTTTATGACTTCTGAACAAATGATCCTAGAGAGCGTAATAAATTTGCATATTAATCAGAATGTTGCATGCTACAAGAATATATCGATTTCACTAGTTGTTGGTTGAGAACCATATTGGCCCGCCTCTGAAAATCAACTTGAACTGCTTATAACTCCTGAAAAATTGATCATAGAGAACACAATTATTTGCATTTTAATGAAACATGTTGAATGCTACAACAATATGTCGGTTTCACTAGTTGTTTTTTAGAAAACCATATTGGCCCGCCCGCGAGTATTACCTTTAACTGTTTATAACTTTGGAACAAATGATCCTAGAGAGCGTAATAAATTTGCATATTAATCAGCATGTTGCATGCTAGAAGAATATATCGATTTCACTAGTTTTTGGTTGAGAACCATATTGGCCCGCCCGAGAAAATCAACTTGAACTGCTTATAACTCCTGAACAATTGATCGTAGAGATCACAATTATTTGCATTTTAATCTAACATGTTGAATGCTACAAGAATATGTCAGTTTCACTAGTTATTGTTTGAGAACCATATTGGCCCGCCCGCGAGTATTAAATTGAACTGCTTATAAGTTCTGAGCAAATGATCGTAGAAAGCTCGATTGTTTTGCATATTAATAAACATGTAGCTAGCTACAAGGATATATAGATTTCACTAGTTATTGTTTGAGAACCATGTTGGCCCACCCGCGAAAACTAATTCAACAGCTTAAAATTTCTGAACAAATGATCGTAGAGAACACAATTATTTGCATTTTAATGAAACATGTTGTATGCTACAAGAATATGTCGGTTTTACTATTTGTTTTTTTAGAAACATATTGGCCCGCCCGCGAGTACTGATTTGTTCTGCTTATAACTTCTGATCAAATGATCGTAGTGAGCGTAATAACTTTGCATATTAATCAGCTTGTTGCATGCTACAAGAATATATCGATTTCACTTGTTGTTGGTTGAGAACCATATTGGCCCGCCCGCGAAAATCAACTTGAACTGCTGATAACTCCTGAACAATTGATCGTAGAGAACACAATTATTTGCATTTTAATGAAACATGTTGAATGCTACAAGAATATGTCGGTTTCACTAGTTGTTTTTAGAAAACAATTTTGGCCCACCCGCCCAAACTAATTTCAACTCCTTATAACTTCTGAACAATTGATCGTAGAAAGCGTAATAATTTTGCATATTCAACAGCATTTTGCATGCCACAAGAATATATCCATTTCTTTAGTTTTTGGTTGAGAACCTAAATTGGCCCACAAGCGAAAATCAACTTGAACTGCTTATAACTCCTGAAAAATTGATCGTAGAGAACACAATTATTTGCATTTTAATGAAACATGTTGAATGCTACAAGAATATGTCGGTTTCACTAGTTGTTATTTGAGAACAATATTGGCCCGTCCGCGACTATTAATTTGAAATGCTTACAACTTCTGAACAAATTATCGTAGAGAGCGTAAAAAAATTGCATATTAATCAGCATGTTGCATGCTACAAGAATATATCGATTTTATTAGTTTTTGGTTGAGAACCATATTGGCCCGCCCGCGAAAATCAACTTGAACTGCTTATAACTCCTGAACAATTGATCGTAGAGCACACAATTATTTGCATTTTAATGAAACATGTTGAATGCTACAAGAATATGTCGGTTTCACTAGTTGTTTTTAGAAAACCATATTGGCCCGTAAGAGAGTATTAACTTGAACTGTTTATAACTTCTGAACAAATGATCCTAGAGAGCGTAATAAATTTGCATATTAATCAGCATGTTGCATGCTACAAGAATATATCGATTTCACTAGTTGCTGGTTGAGAACCATATTGGCCCGCCCGCGAAAATCATCTTGAACTGCTTATAACTCCTGAACAATTGATCGTACACAACACAATTATTTGCATTTTAATGAAACATGTTGAATGCTACAAGAATATATCAGTTTCACTAGTTGTTATTTTAGAACCATATTGGCCCGCCCGCGAGTATTAACTTGAACTGCTTATAACTTCTGAACAAATGATCGTAGAGAGCGTAAAAAATTTGCATATTAATCAGCATGTTGCATGGTACAAGAATATATCAATTTAACTAGTTGTTGGTTGAAAAACATATTGGGCCGCCCGCGAAAATCAACTTGAACTGCTTATAACTTCTGAACAATTGATCGTAGAGATCACAATCTTTATCATTTTAATCTAACATGTTGTATGCTACAAGAATATGTCGGTTTCACTAGTTATTGTTTGAGAACCATTTTGGCCCGCCCGCCAAAACTAACTTCAACTCCTTATAACTTCTGAACAAATGATCGTAGAGAGCGTTATAATTTTGTATATTAATCAGCATATTGCATGCTACAAAAATATATCGATTTCACTAGTTGTTGGTTGAGAACCATATTGGCCCGTCCGCGAAAATTAATTTGAACTGCTTATAACTTCTGAACAAATAATCGTAGAAAGCGTAATATTTTTTCATATTAATCAGCATGTTGCATGCTACAAGAATATATCGATTTCACTAGTTGTTGTTTGAGAAATATATTGGCCTGCCCGCGAAAATTAACTTGAACTGCTTATAACTTCTGAACAATTGATTGTAGAGCACACAATTATTTGCATTTCAATCAAACATGTTGTATGCTACAAGAATATGTCGGTTTCACTAGTTATTGTTTGAGAACCATTTTGGCCCGCCCGCCAAAACTAACTTCAACTCTTTATAACTTCTGAACAAATGATCGTAGAGAGCGTAATAATTTTGCATATCAATCAGCATGTTGCATGCTACAAGAATATATCAATTTCATTGGTTGTTGGTTGAGAACCATATTGGCCCGCCCGCGAAAATCAACTTGAACTGCTTATAACTAATGAACAATTGATCGTAGAGACCACAATTAATAGCATTTCAATCAAACATGTTGTATGCAACAAGAATATATCGGTTTCACTAGTTGTTTTTAGAAAACCATATTGGCCCGCCCGCGTGTATTAACTTAAACTGTTTATAACTTCTGAACAAATGATCCTAGAGAGCGCAATAAATTTGCATATTAATCAGCATGTTGCATGCTACAAGAATATATAGATTTCACAAGTTGTTGGTTGAGAACCATATTGGCCCGCCCGCGAAAATCAACTTGAACTGCTTATAACTCCTGAACAATTGATCGTAGAGACCACAATTATTTGCATTTTAATGAAACATGTTGAATGCAACAAGAATATGTCGGTTTCATTAGTTGTTTTTAGAAAACCATATTGGCCCGCCAGCGAGTATTAACTTGAACTGTTTATAACTTCTGAACAAATGATCCTAGAGAGCGTAATAAATTTGCATATTAATCAGCATGTTGCATGCTACAAGAATATGTCGGTTTCATTAGCTGTTTTTAGAAAACCATATTGGTCTGCCCGCGAGTATTAACTTGAACTGTCTATAACTTCTGAACAATTGATCGTAGAGAACACAATTATTTGCATTTCAATTAAACATGTTGTATGCTACAAGAAAATGTCGGTTTCACTAGATATTGTTTGAGAACCATTTTGGCCCGCCCGCCAAAACTAACTTCAACTACTTATAACTTCTGAACAAAAGATCGTAGAGAGCGTTATAATTTTGCATATTAATCAGCATGTTGCATGCTACAAGAATATATCGATTTCATTGGTTGTTGGTTGAGAACCATATTGCCCCGCCCGCGAAAATTAACTTGAACTGCTTATAACTTCTGAACAATTGATCGTAGCGAACACAATTATTTGCATTTTAATGATACATGTCGATTGCTTCAAGAATATGTCGGTTTCACTAGTTGTTGTTTGAGAACCACATTGGCCCGTACGCGAGTATTAACTTGAACTGTTTATGACTTCTGAACAAATGATCCTAGAGTGCGTGATATATTTGCATATTAATCAGCATGTTGCATGCTACAAGAATATATCGATTTCACTAGTTGTTGGTTGAGAACCATATTGGCCCGCCCCTCAAAATCAAATTGAACTGCTTATAACTTCTGAACAATTGATCGTAGAGAACACAATTATTTGCATTTTAATGAAACATGTTGAATGCTACAAGAATATGTCGGTTTCACTAGTTGTTTTTTTAGAAAACCATATTGGCCCGCCCGCGAGTATTACCTTGAACTGTTTCTAACTTCGGAACAAATGATCCTAGAGAGCGTAATAAATTTGCATATTAATCAGCATGTTGCATGCTAGAAGAATATATCGATTTCACTAGTTTTTGGTTGAGAACCATATTGGCCCGCCCGCGAAAATCAACTTGAACTGCTTATTACTCCTGAACAAAATATCGTTGAGAGCACAATTATTTGCATTTCAATCAAACATGTATGCTACAAGAATATGTCGGTTTCACTAGTTATTGTTTGAGAACCATTTTGTCCCGCCCGCCGAAACTAACTTCAACTCCTTTTAACTTCTGAACAAATGATCGTAGAGAGCTTAATAATTTTGCATATTAATCAGCATGTTGCATGCTACAAGAATATATCGTGTCATTAGTTGTTGGTTGAGAACCATATTGGCCCGCCGCGAAAATTAATTTGAACTGCTTATAACATCTGAACAAGTAATCGTAGAAAGCATAATAAATTTGCATATTAATCAGCATGTTGCATGCTACAAGAATATATCGATTTCATTAGTTTTTGGTTGAGAACCTAAATTGGCCCGCAAGCTAAAATCAACTTGAACTGCTTATAACTCCTGAACAATTGATCGTAGAGAACACAATTATTTTCATTTTAATGAAACATGTTGAATGCTACAAGAATATGTCGGTTTCACTAGTTGTTATTTGAGAACAATATTGGCCCGTCCGCGAGTATTAACTTGAAGTGCTTATAACTTCTGAACAAATGATCCTAGAGAGCGTAATATATTTGCATATTAATCAGCATGTTGCATGCTACAAGAATATATCGATTTCACTAGTTGTTGGTTGAGAACCATATTGGCCGCCCGCGAAAATCATCTTGAACTGCTTATAACTCCTGAACAATTGATCGTAAACAACACAATTATTTGCATTTTAATGAAACATGTTGAATGCTACAAGAATATGTCAGTTTCACTAGTTGTTATTTGAGAACCATATTGGCCCGTCCGCGAGTATTAACTTGAAGTGCTTATAACTTCCGAACAAATGATCGTAGAGAGCGTAAAAAATTTGCATATTAATCAGCATGTTGCATGCTACAAGAATATATCGATTTCACTAGTTGTTGGTTGAAAAACATATTGGCCCGCCCGCGAAAATCAACTTGAACTGCTTATAACTTCGGAACAATTGATCGTAGAGATCACAATTATTATCATCTTAATCTAACATGTTGTATGCTACAAGAATATGTCGGTTTCACTAGTTATTGTTTGAGAACCATTTTGGCCCGCCCGCCAAAACTAACTTCAACTCCTTATAACTTCTGAACAAATGATCGTAGAGAGCGTTATAATTTTGTATATTAATCAGCATGTTGCATGCTACAAGAATATATCGATTTCATGGGTTGTTGGTTGAGAACCATATTGGCCCGCCCGCGAAAATTAACTTGAACTGCTTATAACTTCTGAACAATTGATCGTAGCGAACACAATTATTTGCATTTTAATGAAACATGTTGAATGCTTCAAGAATATGTCGGTTTCACTAGTTGTTGTTTGAGAACCATATTGGCCCGCCCGCGAATATTAAATTGAACTGCTTATAACTTCTGAACAAATGATCTTAGAGAGCGTAATAAATTTGCATATTAATCAGCATTTTGCATGCTACAAAAATATATCGATTTCACTAGTTGTTGGTTGAGAACCATATTGGCCCGCCTGCGAAAATTAATTTGAACTGCTTATAACTTCTGAACAAATAATCGTAGAAAGCGTAATAATTTTTCATATTAATCAGCATGTTCCATGCTACAAGAATATATCGATTTCACTAGTTGTTGTTTGAGAAATATATTGGCATGCCCGCGAAAATTAATTTGAACTGCTTATAACTTCTGAACAAATGATTGTAGAGCACACAATTATTTGCATTTCAATCAAACATCTTGCATGCTACAAGAATATGTCGGTTTCACTAGTTATTGTTTGAGAACCATTTTGCCCGCCCGCCAAAACTACCTTCAACTCTTTATAACTTCTGAACAAATGATCGTAGAGAGCGTAATAATTTTGCATATCAATCAGCATGTTGCATGCTACAAGTATATATCAATTTCATTGGTTGTTGGTTGAGAACCATATTGGCCCGCCCGCGAAAATCAACTTGAACTGCTTATAACTAATGAACAAATGATCGTAGAGACCACAATTAATAGCATTTCTATCAAACATGTTGTATGCAACAAGAATATGTCGGTTTCACTAGTTGTTTTTAGAAAACCATATTGGCCCGCCCGCGAGTATTAACTTCAACTGTTTATAACTTCTGAACAAATGATCCTAGAGAGCGCAATAAATTTGCATATTAATCAGCATGTTGCATGCTACAAGAATATATAGATTTCACAAGTTGTTGGTTGAGAACCATATTGGCCCGCCCGCGAAAATCAATTTGAACTGCTTAAAACTCCTGAACAATTGATCGTAGAGACCACAATTATTTGCATTTTAATGAAACATGTTGAATGCTACAAGAATATGTCGGTTTCACTAGTTGTTTTTAGAAAACCATATTGGCCCGCCCGCGAGTATTAACTTGAACTGTATATAACTTCTGAACAAATGATCCTAGAGAGCGTAATAAATTTGCATATTAATCAGCATGTTGCATGCTACAAGAATATGTCGGTTTCACTAGTTGTTTTTAGAAAACCATATTGGTCCGCCCGCGAGTATTAACTTGAACTGTCTATAAATTCTGAACAATTGATCGTAGAGAACACAATTATTTGCATTTCAATCAAACATGTATGCTACAAGAAAATGTCGGTTTCACTAGATATTGTTTGAGAACCATTTTGGCCCGCCCGCCAAAACTAACTTCAACTCCTTATAACTTCTGAACAAATGATCGTAGAGAGCGTTATAATTTTGCATATTAATCAGCATGTTGCATGCTACAAGAATATATCGATTTCATTGGTTGTTGGTTGAGAACCATATTGGCCCGCCCGCGAAAATTAACTTGAACTGCTTATAACTTCTGAACAATTGATCGTAGCGAACACAATTATTTGCATTTTAATGAAACATGTTGAATGCTTCAAGAATATGTCGGTTTCACTAGTTGTTGTTTGAGAAAAATATTGGCCCGCCCGCGAATATTAAATTGAACTGCTTATAACTTCTGAACAAATGATCTTAGAGAGCGTAATAAATTTGCATATTAATCAGCATTTTGCATGCTACAAAAATATATCGATTTCACTAGTTGTTGGTTGAGAACCATATTGGCCCGCCCGCGAAAATTAATTTGAACTGCTTATAACTTCTGAACAAATGATTGTAGAGCACACAATTATTTGCATTTCAATCAAACATCTTGTATGCTACAAGAATATGTCGGTTTCACTAGTTATTGTTTGAGAACCATTTTGCCCGCCCGCCAAAACTACCTTCAACTCTTTATAACTTCTGAACAAATGATCGTAGAGAGCGTAATAATTTTGCATATCAATCAGCATGTTGCATGCTACAATAATATATCAATTTCATTGGTTGTTGGTTGAGAACCATATTGGCCCGCCCGCGAAAATCAATTTGAACTGCTTAAAACTCCTGAACAATTGATCGTAGAGACCACAATTATTTGCATTTCAATGAAACATGTTGAATGCAACAAGAATATGTCGGTTTCACTAGTTGTTTTTAGAAAACCATATTGGCCCGCCCGCGAGTATTAACTTCAACTGTTTATAACTTCTGAACAAATGATCCTAGAGAGCGCAATAAATTTGCATATTAATCAGCATGTTGCATGCTACAAGAATATATAGATTTCACTAGTTGTTGGTTGAGAACCATATTTCCCCGCCCGCGAAAATCAATTTGAACTGCTTAAAACTCCTGAACAATTGATCGTAGAGACCACAATTATTTGCATTTTAATGAAACATGTTGAATGCAACAAGAATATGTCGGTTTCACTAGTTGTTTTTAGAAAACCATATTGGCCCGCCCGCGAGTATTAACTTGAACTGTATATAACTTCTGAAAAAAATGATCCTAGAGAGCGTAATAAATTTGCACATTAATCAGCATGTTGCATGCTACAAGAATATGTCGGTTTCACTAGTTGTTTTTAGAAAACCATATTGGTCCGCCCGCGAGTATTAACTTGAACTGTCTATAACTTCTGAACAATTGATCGTAGAGAACACAATTATTTGCATTTCAATCAAACATGTATGCTACAAGAAAATGTCGGTTTCACTAGATATTGTTTGAGAACCATTTTGGCCCGCCCGCCAAAACTAATTTCAACTCCTTATAACTTCTGAACAAATGATCGTAGAGAGCGTTATAATTTTGCATATTAATCAGCATGTTGCATGCTACAAGAATATATCGATTTCATTGGTTGTTGGTTGAGAACCATATTGGCCCGGCCGCGAAAATTAACTTGAACTGCTTATAACTTCTGAACAATTGATCGTAGCGAACACAATTATTTGCATTTTAATGAAACTTGTTGATTGCTTCAAGAATATGTCGGTTTCACTAGTTGTTGTTTGAGAACCACATGGGCCAGCCCGCGAGTATTAACTTGAACTGTTTATGACTTCTGAACAAATGATCCTAGAGTGCGTAATATATTTGCATATTAATCAGCATGTTGCATGCTACAAGAATATATCGATTTCACTAGTTGTTGGTTGAGAACCATATTGGCCCGCCACTGAAAATCAACTTGAACTGCTTATAACTCATGAAAAATTGATCATAGAGAACACAATTATTTGCATTTTAATAAAACATGTTGAATGCTACAAGAATATGTCGGTTTCACTAGTTGTTTTTTTAGAAAACCATATTGTCCCGCCCGCGAGTATTAACTTGAACTGTCTATAACTTCTGAACAATTGATCGTAGAGAACACAATTATTTGCATTTCAATCAAACATGTATGCTACAAGAATATTTCGGTTTCACTAGTTATTGTTTGAGAACCATTTTGTCCCGCCCGCCGAAACTAACTTCAACTCCTTATAACTTCTGAACAAATGATCGTAGAGAGCTTATTAATTTTGCATATTAATCAGCATGTTGCATGCTACAAGAATATATCAATTTCATTAGTTGTTGGTTGAGAACCATATTGGCCCGCCGCGAAAATTAATTTGAACTCCTTATAACATCTGAATAAGTAATCGTAGAAAGCATAATAAATTTGCATATTAATCAGCATGTTGCATGCTACAAGAATATATCGATTTCATTAGTTTTTGGTTGAGAACCTAAATTGGCCCGCAAGCGAAAATCAACTTGAACTGCTTATAAACTCCTGAACAATTGATCGTAGAGAACACAATTATTTGCATTTTAATGAAACATGTTGAGTGCTACAAGAATATGTCGGTTTCACTAGTTGTGATTTGAGAACAATATTGGCCCGTCCGCGAGTATTAATTTGAACTGCTTACAACTTCTGAACAAATGATCGTAGAGAGCGTAAAAAAATTGCATATTAATCAGCATGTTGCATGCTACAAGAATATATCGATTTCACTAGTTGTTGGTTGAAAAACATATTGGCCCGCCCGCGAGAATCAACTTGAACTGCTTATAACTTCTGAACAATTGATAGTAGAGATCAAATTATTTGCATTTTAATCTAACATGTTGTATGCTACAAGAATATGTCAGTTTCACTAGTTATTGTTTGAGAACCATATTGGCCCGCCCGCGAATATTAAATTGAACTACTTATAAGTTCTGAGCAAATGATCGCAGAAAGCTCGATTGTTTTGCATATTAATAAACATGTAGCTAGCTACAAGAATATATAGATTTCACTAGTTATTGTTTGAGAACCATGTTGGATCACCCGCGAAAACTAATTCAACAGCTTACAATTTCTGAACAAATAATCGTAGAAAGCGTAATAAATTTGCATATTAATCAGCATTTTGCATGCTACAAGAATATATCGATTTCACTAGTTGTTGTTTGAGAAATATATTGGCCTGCCCAGAAAATTAACTTGAACTGCTTATAACTTCTGAACAATTGATCGTAGAGCACACAATTATTTGCATTTTAATGAAACATTTTGAATGCTACAAGAATATGTCGGTTTCACTAGTTGTTTTTTTAGAAACATATTGGCCCGCCCGCGAGTATTGACTTGTTCTGTTTCTAACTTCTGAACAAATGATCGTAGTGAGCGTAATAATTTTGCATATTAATCAGCATGTTGCATGCTACAAGAATATATCCATTTCACTAGTTGTTGGATGAGAACCATATTGGCCCGCCCTCGAAAATTAACTTGAACTGCTTATAACTTCTGAACAATTGATCGTAGAGAACACAATTATTTGCATTTCAATCAAACATGTTGTATGCTACAGGAATATGTCGGTTTCACTAGTTATTGTTTGAGAACCATATTGGCCCGCCGCGAGTATTAACTTCAACTGTTTATAACTTCTGAACAAATGATAATAGAGAGCGCAATAAATTTGCATATTAATCAGCATGTTGCATGCTACAAGAATATATAGATTTCACTAGTTGTTGGTTGAGAACCATATTGGCCCGCCCGCGAAAATCAATTTGAACTGCTTAAAACTCCTGAACAATTGATCGTAGAGACCACAATTATTTGCATTTTAATGAAACATGTTGAATGCAACAAGAATATGTCGGTTTCACTAGTTGTTTTTAGAAAACCATATTGGCCCGCCCGCGAGTATTAACTTGAACTGTATATAACTTCTGAAAAAAATGATCCTAGAGAGCGTAATAAATTTGCACATTAATCAGCATGTTGCATGCTACAAGAATATGTCGGTTTCACTAGTTGTTTTTAGAAAACCATATTGGTCCGCCCGCGAGTATTAACTTGAACTGTCTATAACTTCTGAACAATTGATCGTAGAGAACACAATTATTTGCATTTCAATCAAACATGTATGCTACAAGAAAATGTCGGTTTCACTAGATATTGTTTGAGAACCATTTTGGCCCGCCCGCCAAAACTAATTTCAACTCCTTATAACTTCTGAACAAATGATCGTAGAGAGCGTTATAATTTTGCATATTAATCAGCATGTTGCATGCTACAAGAATATATAGATTTCATTGGTTGTTGGTTGAGAACCATATTGGCCCGGCCGCGAAAATTAACTTGAACTGCTTATAACTTCTGAACAATTGATCGTAGCGAACACAATTATTTGCATTTTAATGAAACTTGTTGATTGCTTCAAGAATATGTCGGTTTCACTAGTTGTTGTTTGAGAACCACATGGGCCAGCCCGCGAGTATTAACTTGAACTGTTTATGACTTCTGAACAAATGATCCTAGAGTGCGTAATATATTTGCATATTAATCAGCATGTTGCATGCTACAAGAATATATCGATTTCACTAGTTGTTGGTTGAGAACCATATTGGCCCGCCCCTGAAAATCAACTTGAACTGCTTATAACTCATGAAAAATTGATCATAGAGAACACAATTATTTGCATTTTAATAAAACATGTTGAATGCTACAAGAATATGTCGGTTTCACTAGTTGTTTTTTTAGAAAACCATATTGTCCCGCCCGCGAGTATTAACTTGAACTGTCTATAACTTCTGAACAATTGATCGTAGAGAACACAATTATTTGCATTTCAATCAAACATGTATGCTACAAGAATATTTCGGTTTCACTAGTTATTGTTTGAGAACCATTTTGTCCCGCCCGCCGAAACTAACTTCAACTCCTTATAACTTCTGAACAAATGATCGTAGAGAGCTTATTAATTTTGCATATTAATCAGCATGTTGCATGCTACAAGAATATATCAATTTCATTAGTTGTTGGTTGAGAACCATATTGGCCCGCCGCGAAAATTAATTTGAACTCCTTATAACATCTGAATAAGTAATCGTAGAAAGCATAATAAATTTGCATATTAATCAGCATGTTGCATGCTACAAGAATATATCGATTTCATTAGTTTTTGGTTGAGAACCTAAATTGGCCCGCAAGCGAAAATCAACTTGAACTGCTTATAAACTCCTGAACAATTGATCGTAGAGAACACAATTATTTGCATTTTAATGAAACATGTTGAGTGCTACAAGAATATGTCGGTTTCACTAGTTGTGAACTTGAACTGCTTATAAACTCCTGAACAATTGATCGTTGAGAACACAATTATTTGCATTTCAATCAAACATGTATGCTACAAGAATATTTCGGTTTCACTAGTTATTGTTTGAGAACCATTTTGTCCCGCCCACCGAAACTAACTTCAACTCCTTATAACTTCTGAACAAATGATCGTAGAGAGCTTATTAATTTTGCATATTAATCAGCATGTTGCATGCTACAAGAATATATCAATTTCATTAGTTGTTGGTTGAGAACCGCAAGCGAAAATCAACTTGAACTGCTTATAAACTCCTGAACAATTGATCGTAGAGAACACAATTATTTGCATTTTAATGAAACATGTTGAGTGCTACAAGAATATGTCGGTTTCACTAGTTGTGATTTGAGAACAATATTGGCCCGTCCGCGAGTATTAATTTGAACTGCTTACAACTTCTGAACAAATGATCGTAGAGAGCGTAAAAAAATTGCATATTAATCAGCATGTTGCATGCTACAAGAATATATCGATTTCACTAGTTGTTGGTTGAAAAACATATTGGCCCGCCCGCGAGAATCAACTTGAACTGCTTATAACTTCTGAACAATTGATAGTAGAGATCAAATTATTTGCATTTTAATCTAACATGTTGTATGCTACAAGAATATGTCAGTTTCACTAGTTATTGTTTGAGAACCATATTGGCCCGCCCGCGAATATTAAATTGAACTGCTTATAAGTTCTGAGCAAATGATCGCAGAAAGCTCGATTGTTTTGCATATTAATAAACATGTAGCTAGCTACAAGAATATATAGATTTCACTAGTTATTGTTTGAGAACCATGTTGGATCACCCGCGAAAACTAATTCAACAGCTTACAATTTCTGAACAAATAATCGTAGAAAGCGTAATAAATTTGCATATTAATCAGCATTTTGCATGCTACAAGAATATATCGATTTCACTAGTTGTTGTTTGAGAAATATATTGGCCTGCCCAGAAAATTAACTTGAACTGCTTATAACTTCTGAACAATTGATCGTAGAGCACACAATTATTTGCATTTTAATGAAACATTTTGAATGCTACAAGAATATGTCGGTTTCACTAGTTGTTTTTTTAGAAACATATTGGCCCGCCCGCGAGTATTGACTTGTTCTGTTTCTAACTTCTGAACAAATGATCGTAGTGAGCGTAATAATTTTGCATATTAATCAGCATGTTGCATGCTACAAGAATATATCCATTTCACTAGTTGTTGGATGAGAACCATATTGGCCCGCCCTCGAAAATTAACTTGAACTGCTTATAACTTCTGAACAATTGATCGTAGAGAACACAATTATTTGCATTTCAATCAAACATGTTGTATGCTACAGGAATATGTCGGTTTCACTAGTTATTGTTTGAGAACCATATTGGCCCGCCGCGAGTATTAATTTGAACTGCTTACAACTTCTGAACAAATGATCCTAGAGAGCGTAATATATTTGCATATTAATCAGCATGTTGCATGCTACAAGAATATATCGATTTCACTAGTTGTTGGTTGAGAACCATATTGGCCGCCCGCGAAAATCATCTTGAACTGCTTATAACTCCTGAACAATTGATCGTAAACAACACAATTATTTGCATTTTAATGAAACATGTTGAATGCTACAAGAATATGTCAGTTTCACTAGTTGTTATTTGAGAACCATATTGGCCCGTCCGGGAGTATTAACTTGAAGTGCTTATAACTTCTGAACAAATGATCGTAGAGAGCGTAAAAAATTTGCATATTAATCAGCATGTTGCATGCTACAAGAATATATCGATTTCACTAGTTGTTGGTTGAAAAACATATTGGCCCGCCCGCGAAAATCAACTTGAACTGCTTATAACTTCGGAACAATTGATCGTAGAGATCACAATTATTATCATCTTAATCTAACATGTTGTATGCTACAAGAATATGTCGGTTTCACTAGTTATTGTTTGAGAACCATTTTGGCCCGCCCGCCAAAACTAAATTCAACTCCTTATAACTTCTGAACAAATGATCGTAGAGAGCGTTATAATTTTGTATATTAATCAGCATGTTGCATGCTACAAGAATATATCGATTTCATGGGTTGTTGGTTGAGAACCATATTGGCCCGCCCGCGAAAATTAACTTGAACTGCTTATAACTTCTGAACAATTGATCGTAGCGAACACAATTATTTGCATTTTAATGAAACATGTTGAATGCATCAAGAATATGTCGGTTTCACTAGTTGTTGTTTGAGAACCATATTGGCCCGCCCGCGAATATTAAATTGAACTGCTTATAACTTCTGAACAAATGATCTTAGAGAGCGTAATAAATTTGCATATTAATCAGCATTTTGCATGCTACAAAAATATATCGATTTCACTAGTTGTTGGTTGAGAACCATATTGGCCCGCCCGCGAAAATTAATTTGAACTGCTTATAACTTCTGAACAAATAATCGTAGAAAGCGTAATAATTTTTCATATTAATCAGCATGTTCCATGCTACAAGAATATATCGATTTCACTAGTTGTTGTTTGAGAAATATATTGGCATGCCCGCGAAAATTAATTTGAACTGCTTATAACTTCTGAACAAATGATTGTAGAGCACACAATTATTTGCATTTCAATCAAACATCTTGTATGCTACAAGAATATGTCGGTTTCACTAGTTATTGTTTGAGAACCATTTTGCCCGCCCGCCAAAACTACTTTCAACTCTTTATAACTTCTGAACAAATGATCGTAGAGAGCGTAATAATTTTGCATATCAATCAGCATGTTGCATGCTACAAGTATATATCAATTTCATTGGTTGTTGGTTGAGAACCATATTGGCCCGCCCGCGAAAATCAACTTGAACTGCTTATAACTAATGAACAAATGTTCGTAGAGACCACAATTAATAGCATTTCTATCAAACATGTTGTATGCAACAAGAATATGTCGGTTTCACTAGTTGTTTTTAGAAAACCATATTGGCCCGCCCGCGAGTATTAACTTCAACTGTTTATAACTTCTGAACAAATGATCCTAGAGAGCGCAATAAATTTGCATATTAATCAGCATGTTGCATGCTACAAGAATATATAGATTTCACAAGTTGTTGGTTGAGAACCATATTGGCCCGCCAGCGAAAATCAATTTGTACTGCTTAAAACTCCTGAACAATTGATCGTAGAGACCACAATTATTTGCATTTTAATGAAACATGTTGAATGCAACAAGAATATGTCGGTTTCACTAGTTGTTTTTAGAAAACCATATTGGCCCGCCCGCGAGTATTAACTTGAACTGTATATAACTTCTGAACAAATGATCCTAGAGAGCGTAATAAATTTGCATATTAATCAGCATGTTGCATGCTACAAGAATATGTCGGTTTCACTAGTTGTTTTTAGAAAACCAAATTGGTCCGCCCGCGAGTATTAACTTGAACTGTCTATAAATTCTGAACAATTGATCGTAGAGAACACAATTATTTGCATTTCAATCAAACATGTATGCTACAAGAAAATGTCGGTTTCACTAGATATTGTTTGAGAACCATTTTGGCCCGCCCGCCAAAACTAACTTCAACTCCTTATAACTTCTGAACAAATGATCGTAGAGAGCGTTATAATTTTGCATATTAATCAGCATGTTGCATGCTACAAGAATATATCGATTTCATTGGTTGTTGGTTGAGAACCATATTGGGCCGCCCGCGAAAATTAACTTGAACTGCTTATAACTTCTGAACAATTGATCGTAGCGAACACAATTATTTGCATTTTAATGAAACATGTTGAATGCTTCAAGAATATGTCGGTTTCACTTGTTGTTGTTTGAGAACCATATTGGCCCGCCCGCGAATATTAAATTGAACTGCTTATAACTTCTGAACAAATGATCTTAGAGAGCGTAATAAATTTGCATATTAATCAGCATTTTGCATGCTACAAAAATATATCGATTTCACTAGTTGTTGGTTGAGAACCATATTGGCCCGCCCGCGAAAATTAATTTGAACTGCTTATAAATTCTGAACAAATGATTGTAGAGCACACAATTATTTGCATTTCAATCAAACATCTTGTATGCTACAAGAATATGTCGGTTTCACTAGTTATTGTTTGAGAACCATTTTGCCCGCCCGCCAAAACTACCTTCAACTCTTTATAACTTCTGAACAAATGATCGTAGAGAGCGTAATAATTTTGCATATCAATCAGCATATTGCATGCTACAAATATATATGAATTTGATTGGTTGTTGGTTGAGAACCATATTGGCCCGCCCGCGAAAATCAATTTGAACTGCTTAAAACTCCTGAACAATTGATCGTAGAGACCACAATTATTTGCATTTTAATGAAACATGTTGAATGCAACAAGAATATGTCGGTTTCACTAGTTGTTTTTAGAAAACCATATTGTCCCGCCCGCGAGTATTAACTTCAACTGTTTATAACTTCTGAACCAATGATCCTAGAGAGCGCAATAAATTTGCATATTAATCAGCATGTTGCATGCTACAAGAATATATAGATTTCACTAGTTGTTGGTTGAGAACCATATTAGCCCGCCCGCGAAAATCAATTTGAACTGCTTAAAACTCCTGAACAATTGATCGTAGAGACCACAATTATTTGCATTTTAATGAAACATGTTGAATGCAACAAGAATATGTCGGTTTCACTAGTTGTTTTTAGAAAACCATATTGGCCCGCCCGCGAGTATTAACTTGAACTGTATATAACTTCTGAAAAAAATGATCCTAGCGAGCGTAATAAATTTGCATATTAATCAGCATGTTGCATGCTACAATAATATGTCGGTTTCACTAGTTGTTTTTAGAAAACCATATTGGTCCGCCCGCGAGTATTAACTTGAACTGTCTATAACTTCTGAACAATTGATCGTAGAGAACACAATTATTTGCATTTCAATCAAACATGTATGCTACAAGAAAATGTCGGTTTCACTAGATATTGTTTGAGAACCATTTTGGCCCGCCCGCCAAAACTAATTTCAACTCCTTATAACTTCTGAACAAATGATCGTAGAGAGCGTTATAATTTTGCATATTAATCAGCATGTTGCATGCTACAAGAATATATCGATTTCATTGGTTTTTGGTTGAGAACCATATTGGCCCGCCCGCGAAAATTAACTTGAACTGCTTATAACTTCTGAACAATTGATCGTAGCGAACACAATTATTTGCATTTTAATGAAACTTGTTGATTGCTTCAAGAATATGTCGGTTTCACTAGTTGTTTTTAAAAAACCATTTTGGCCCACCCGCCAAAACTAATTTCAACTCCTTATAACTTCTGAACAATTGATCGTAGAAAGCGTAATAATTTTGCATATTAAACAGCATGTTGCACGCTTCAAGAATATATCGATTTCATTAGTTTTTGGTTGAGAACCATATTGGCCAGCCCGCGAAAATCAACTTGAACGGCTTATAACTCCTGAACAATTGATCGTAGAGCAAACAATTATTTGCATTTTAATGAAACATGTTGAATGCTACAAGAATATGTCGGTTTCACTAGTTGTTTTTAGAAAACCATATTGGCCCGTAAGAGAGTATTATAATTGAACTGTTTATAACTTCTGAACAAATGATCGAAGAGAGCGTTATAAATTTGCATATTAATCAGCATGTTGCATGCCAGAAGAATATATCGATTTCACTTGTTGTTGGTTGAGATCCATATTGGCCGGCCGCGAAAATCAACTTTAACTGCTTATAACTCCTGAACAATTGATCGTAAACAACACAATTATTTGCATTTTTATGAAACATGTTGTATGCTACAAGAATATGTCAGTTTCACTAGTTGTTATTTGAGAACCATATTGGCCCGCCCGCGAGGATTAACTTGAACTGCTTATAACTTCTGAACAAATGATCGCAGAGAGCGTAAAAAATTTGCATATTAATCAGCATGTTGCATGCTACAAGAATATATCGATTTCACTAGATGTTGGTTGAAAAACATATTGGCCCGCCCGCGAGAATCAACTTGAACTGCTTATAACTTCTGAACAACTGATCGTAGAGATCACAATTATTATCATTTTAATCTAACATGTTGTATGCTACAAGAATATGTCGGTTTCACTAGTTATTGTTTGAGAACCATTTTTGCCCGCCCGCCAAAACTAACTTCAACTCCTTATAACTTCTGAACAAATGATCGTAGAAAGCGTTATAATTTTGTATATTAATCAGCATGTTGCATGCTACAAGAATATATCGATGTCATTGGTTGTTGGTTGAGAACCATATTGGCCCGCCCGCGAAAATTAACTTGAACTGCTTATAACTTCTGAACAATTGATCGTAGAGATCACAATTATTTGCATTTTAATCTATCATGTTGTATGCTACAAGAATATGTCAGTTTCACTAGTTATTGTTTGAGAACCATATTGACCCGCCCTTGAGTATTAAATTCAACTGCTTATAAGTTCTGAGCAAATGATCGTAGAAAGCTCGATTGTTTTGCATATTAATAAACATGTAGCTAGCTACAAGAATATATAGATTTCACTAGTTATTGTTTGAGAACCATATTGGCCCACCCGCGAAAACTAATTCAACAGCTTACAATTTCTGAACAAACGATCGTAGAGAACACAATTATTTGCATTTTAATGAAACATGTTGTATGCTACAAGAATATGTCGGTTTTACTATTTGTTTTTTTAGAACCATATTGGCCCGCCCGCGAGTATTGACTTGTTCTGCTTCTAACTTCTGAACAAATGATCGTAGTGAGCGTAATAATTTTGCATATAAATCAGCATGTTGCATGCTACAAGAATATATCCATTTCGCTAGTTGTTGGTTGAGAACCATATTGGCCCGCCCTCGAAAATTAACTTGAACTGCATATAACTTCTGAACAATTAAACGTAGAGAACACAATTATTAGCATTTCAATCAAACATGTTGTATGCTACAAGAATATGTCGGTTTCACTAGTTATTGTTGGAGAACCATTTTGTCCCGCCCGCCAAAACTAACTTCAACTCCTTATAACTTCTGAACAAATGATCGTAGAGAGCTTAATAATTTTGCATATTAATCAGCATGTTGCATGCTACAAGAATATATCGATTTCATTAGTTGTTGGTTGAGAACCATATTGGCCCGCCGCGAAAATTAATTTGAACTGCTTATAACATCTGAACAAGTAATCGTAGAAAGCGTAATAAATTTGCATATTAATCAGCATGTTGCATGCTACAAGAATATATCGATTTCATTAGTTGTTTGAGAAATATATTGGCCTGCCCCCGAAAATTAACTTGAACTGCTTATAACTTCTGAACAATTGATCGTAGAGCACACAATTATTTGCATTTTAATGAAACATTTTGAATGCTACAATAATATGTCGGTTTCACTAGTTGTTTATAGAAAACCATATTGGCCCGCCCGCGAGTATTAACTTGAACTGTTTATAACTTCTGAACAATTGATCCTAGAGAGCGTAATAAATTTGCATATTAATCAGCATGTTGCATGCTACAAGAATATATCGATTTCACTAGTTGTTGGTTGAGAACCATACTGGCCCGCCCGCGAAAATCGACTTGAATTGCTTATAACTCCTGAACAATTGATCGTAGAGAACACAATTATTTGCATTTTAATGAAACATGTTGAATGTTTCAAGAATATGTCGGTTTCACTAGTTGTTTTTAAAAAACCATTTTGTCCCACCCGCCAAAACTAATTTCAACTCCTTATAACTTCTGAACAATTGATCGTAGAAAGCGTAATAATTTTGCATATTAAACAGCATGTTGCACGCTACAAGAATATATCGATTTCATTAGTTTTTGGTTGAGAACCATATTGGCCAGCCCGCGAAAATCAACTTGAACTGCTTATAACTCCTGAACAATTGATCGTAGAGCACACAATTATTTGCATTTTAATGAAACATGTTGAATGCTACAAGAATATGTCGGTTTCACTAGTTGTTTTTAGAAATCCATATTGGCCCGTAAGAGAGTATTAACTTGAACTGTTTATAACTTCTGAACAAATGATCCTAGAGAGCGTAATAAATTTGCATATTAATCAGCATGTTGCATGCTACAAGAATATATCGATTTCACTAGTTGTTGGTTGAGAACCATATTGGCCCGCCCGCGAAAATCATCTTGAACTGCTTATAACTCCTGAACAATTGATCGTAGAGAGCACAATTATTTGCATTTTAATGAAACATGTAGATAGCTACAAGAATATGTCGGTTTCACTATTTGTTTTTAGAAAACCATATTGGCCTCCCGCGAGTATTAAATTGAACTGTTTATAACTTCTGAACAAATGATCGAAGAGAGCGTTATAAATTTGCATATTAATCAGCATGTTGCATGCTACAAGAATATATCGATTTCACTTGTTGTTGGTTGAGAACCATATTGGCCGGCCGCGAAAATCAACTTTAACTGCTTATAACTCCTGAACAATTGATCGTAAACAACACAATTATTTGCATTTTAATGAAACATGTTGTATGCTACAAGAATATGTCAGTTTCACTAGTTGTTATTTGAGAACCATATTGGCCCGCCAGCGAGGATTAACTTGAACTGCTTATAACTTCTGAACAAATGATCGTAGAGAGCGTAAAAAATTTGCATATTAATCAGCATGTTGCATGCTACAAGAATATATCGATTTCACTGGTTTTTGGTTGAAAAACATATTGGCCCGCCCGCGAGAATCAACTTGAACTGCTTATAACTTCTGAACAATTGATCGTAGAGATCACAATTTTTATCATTTTAATCTAACATGTTGTATGCTACAAGAATATGTCGGTTACACTAGTTATTGTTTGAGAACCATTTTTGACCGCCCGCCAAAACTAACTTCAACTCCTTATAACTTCTGAACAAATGATCGTAGAAAGCGTTATAATTTTGTATATTAATCAGCATGTTGCATGCTACAAGAATATATCGATTTCATTGGTTGTTGGTTGAGAACCATATTGGCCCGACCGCGAAAATTAACTTGAATTGCTTATAACTTCTGAACAATTGATCGTAGAGATCACAATTATTTGCATTTTAATCTAACATGTTGTATGCTACAAGAATATGTCAGTTTCAATAGTTATTGTTTGAGAACCATATTGACCCGCCCTTGAGTATTAAATTGAACTGCTTATAAGTTCTGAGCAAATGATCGTAGAAAGCTCGATTGTTTTGCATATTAATAAACATGTAGCTAGCTACAAGAATATATAGATTTCACTAGTTATTGTTTGAGAACCATGTTGGCCCACCCGCGAAAACTAATTCAACAGCTTACAATTTCTGAACAAACGATCGTAGAGAACACAATTATTTGCATTTTAATGAAACATGTTGTATGCTAGAAGAATATGTCGGTTTTACTATTTGTTTTTTTAGAACCATATTGGCCCTCCCGCGAGTATTGACTTGTTCTGCTTCTAACTTCTGAACAAATGATCGTAGTGAGCGTAATAATTTTGCATATAAATCAGCATGTTGCATGCTACAGGAATATATCCATTTCGCTAGTTGTTGGTTGAGAACCATATTGGCCCGCCCTCGAAAATTAACTTGAACTGCTTATAACTTCTGAACAATTAATCGTAGAGAACACAATTATTAGCATTTCAATCAAATATGTTGTATGCTACAAGAATATGTCGGTTTCACTAGTTATTTTTGGAGAACCATTTTGTCCCGCCCGCCAAAACTAACTTCAACTCCTTATAACTTCTGAACAAATGATCGTAGAGAGCTTAATAATTTTGCATATTAATCAGCATGTTGCATGCTACAAGAATATATCGATTTCTTTAGTTGTTGGTTGAGAACCATATTGGCCCGCCGCGAAAATTAATTTGAACTGCTTATAACATCTGAACAAGTAATCGTAGAAAGCGTAATAAATTTGCATATTAATCAGCATGTTGCATGCTACAAGAATATATCGATTTCATTAGTTGTTTGAGAAATATATTGGCCTGCCCCCGAAAATTAACTTGAACTGCTTATAACTTCTGAACAATTGATCGTAGAGCACACAATTATTTGCATTTTAATGAAAAATTTTGAATGCTACAATAAGATGTCGGTTTCACTAGTTGTTTATAGAAAACCATATTGGCCCGCCCGCGAGTATTAACTTGAACTGTTTATAACTTCTGAACAAATGATCCTAGAGAGCGTAATAAATTTGCATATTAATTAGCATGTTGCATGCTACAAGAATATATCGATTTCACTAGTTGTTGGTTGAGAACCATACTGGCCCGCCCGCGAAAATCGACTTGAATTGCTTATAACTCCTGAACAATTGATCGTAGAGAACACAATTATTTGCATTTTAATGAAACATGTTGAATGCTTCAAGAATATGTCGGTTTCACTAGTTGTTTTTAAAAAACCATTTTGGCCCACCCGCCAAAACTAATTTCAACTCCTTATAACTTCTGAACAATTGATCGTAGAAAGCGAAATAATTTTGCATATTAAACAGCATGTTGGACGCTACAAGAATATATCGATTTAATTAGTTTTTGGTTGAGAACCATATTGGCCAGCCCGCGAAAATCAACTTGAACTGCTTATAACTCCTGAACAATTGATCGTAGAGCACACAATTATTTGCATTTTAATGAAACATGTTGAATGCTACAAGAATATGTCGGTTTCACTAGTTGTTTTTAGAAAACCATATTGGCCCGTAAGAGAGTATTAACTTGAACTGTTTATAACTTCTGAACAAATGATCCTAGAGAGCGTAATAAATTTGCATATTAATCAGCATGTTGCATGCTACAAGAATATATCGATTTCACTAGTTGTTGGTTGAGAACCATATTGGCCCGCCCGCGAAAATCATCTTGAACTGCTTATAACTCCTGAACAATTGATCGTAGAGAGCACAATTATTTGCATTTTAATGAAACATGTAGATAGCTACAAGAATATGTCGGTTTCACTATTTGTTTTTAGAAAACCATATTGGCCTCCCGCGAGTATTAAATTGAACTGTTTATAACTTCTGAACAAATGATCGAAGAGAGCGTTATAAATTTGCATATTAATCAGCATGTTGCATGCTACAAGAATATATCGATTTCACTTGTTGTTGGTTGAGAACCATATTGGCCGGCCGCGAAAATCAACTTTAACTGCTTATAGCTCCTGAACAATTGATCGTAAACAACACAATTATTTGCATTTTAATGAAACATGTTGTATGCTACTAGAATATGTCAGTTTCACTAGTTGTCATTTGACAACCATTTTGGCCGGCCCGCCAAAACTAGTTTCAACTCCTTATAACTTCTGAACAAATGATCGTAGAAAGCGTTATAATTTTGTATATTAATCAGCATGTTGCAGGCTACAAGAATATATCGATTTCATTGGTTGTTGGTTGAGAACCATATTGGCCCGCCTGCGAAATTAACTTGAACTGCTTATAAATTCTGAACAATTGATCGTAGCGAACACAATTATTTGCATTTTAATGAAACATGTTGAATGCTTCAAGAATATGTCGGTTTCACTAGTTGTTGTTTGAGAACCATATTGGCCCGCCCGCGAATATTAAATTGAACTGCTTATAACTTCTGAACAAATGATCTTAGAGAGCGTAATAAATTTGCATATTAATCAGCATGTTGCATGCTACAAGAATATATCGATTTCATTGGTTGTTGGTTGAGAACCATATTAGCCCGCCCGCGAATATCAACTTGAACTGCTTATAACTCCTGAACAATTGATCGTAGAGACCACAATTAATAGCATTTTAATCAAACATGTTGTATGCAACAAGAATATGTCGGTTTCACTAGTTGTTTTTAGAAAACCATATTGGTCCGCCCGCGAGTATTAACTTGAACTGTCTATAACTTCTGAACAATTGATCGTAGAGAACACAATTATTTGCATTTCAATCAAACATGTTGTATGCTACAAGAATATGTCGGTTTCACTAGATATTGTTTGAGAACCATTTTGGCCCGCCCGCCAAAACTAACTTCAACTCCTTATAACTTCTGAACAAAAGATCGTAGAGAGCGTTATAATTTTGCATATTAATCAGCATGTTTCATGCTACAAGAATATATCGATTTCATTGGTTGTTGGTTGAGAACCATATTGGCCCGCCCGCGAAAATTAACTTGAACTGCTTATAACTTATGAACAATTGATCGTAGCGAACACAATTATTTGCATTTTAATGAAACATGTTTAATGCTTCAAGAATATGTCGGTTTCATAAGTTGTTGTTTGAGAACCACATTGGCCCGCCCGAGAGTATTAATTTGAACTGTTTATGACTTCTGAACAAATGATCCTAGAGAGCGTAATAAATTTGCATATTAATCAGCATGTTGCATGCTACAAGAATATATCGATTTCACTAGTTGTTGGTTGAGAACCATATTGGCCCGCCCCTGAAAATCAACTTGAACTGCTTATAACTCCTGAAAAATTGATCATAGAGAACACAATTATTTGCATTTTAATGATACAAGTTGAATGCTACAACAATATATCGGTTTCACTAGTTGTTTTTTAGAAAACCATATTAGCCCGCCCGCGAGTATTACCTTGAACTGTTTATAACTTCGGAACAAATGATCCTAGAGAGCGTAATAAATTTGCATATTAATCAGCATGTTGCATGCTAGAAGAATATATCGATTTCACTAGTTTTTGGTTGAGAACCATATTGGCCCGCCCGAGAAAATCAACTTGAACTGCTTATAACTCCTGAACAATTGATCGTAGAGATCACAATTATTTGCATTTTAATCTAACATGTTGTATGCTACAAGAATATGTCAGTTTCACTAGTTATTGTTTGAGAACCCTATTGGCCCGCCCGCGAGTATTAAATTGAACTGCTTATAAGTTCTGAGCAAATGATCGTAGAAAGCTCGATTGTTTTGCATATTAATAAACATGTAGCTAGCTACAAGGATATATAGATTTCACTAGTTATTGTTTGAGAACCATGTTGGCCCACCCGCGAAAACTAATTCAACAGCTTACAATTTCTGAACAAATGATCGTAGAGAACACAATTATTTGCATTTTAATGAAACATGTTGTATGCTACAAGAATATGTCGGTTTTACTATTTGTTTTTAGAAAACCATATTGGCCCGCACGCGAAAATCAACTTGAACTGCTTATAACTAATGAACAATTGATCGTAGAGACCACAATTAATAGCATTTCAATCAAACATGTTGTATGCAACAAGAATATGTCGGTTTCACTAGTTGTTTTTAGAAAACCATATTGGCCCGCCCGCGAGTATTAACTTGAACTGTTTATAACTTCTGAACAAATGATCCTAGAGAGCGCAATAAATTTGAATATTAATCAGCATGTTGCATGCTACAAGAATATATAGATTTCACAAGTTGTTGGTTGAGAACCATATTGGCCCGCCCGCGAAAATCAATTTGAACTGCTTATAACTCCTGAACAATTGATCGTAGAGACCACAATTATTTGCATTTTAATGAAACATGTTGAATGCAACATGAATATGTCGGTTTCACTAGTTGTTTTTAGAAAACCATATTGGCCCGCCCGCGAGTATTAACTTGAACTGTTTATAACTTCTGAACAAATGATCCTAGAGAGCGTAATAAATTTGCATATTAATCAGCATGTTGCATGCTACAAGAATATGTCGGTTTCACTAGTTGTTTTTAGAAAACCATATTGGTCCGCCCGCGAGTTTTAACTTGAACTGTCTATAACTTCTGAACAATTTATCGTAGAGAACACAATTATTTGCATTTCAATCAAACATGTATGCTACAAGAAAATGTCGGTTTCACTAGATATTGTTTGAGAACCATTTTGGCCCGCCCGCCAAAACTAACTTCAACTCCTTATAACTTCTGAACAAAAGATCGTAGAGAGCGTTATAATTTTGCATATTAATCAGCATGTTGCATGCTACAAGAATATATCGATTTCATTGGTTGTTGGTTGAGAACCATATTGGCCCGCCCGCGAAAATAAATTTGAACTGCTTATAACTTCTGAACATTTGATTGTAGAGCACACAATTATTTGCATTTCAATCAAACATGTTGTATGCTACAAGAATATGTCGGTTTCACTAGTTATTGTTTGAGAACCATTTTGGCCCGCCCGCCAAAACTAAATTCAACTCCTTATAACTTCTGAACAAATGATCGTAGAGAGCGTAATAATTTTGCATATCAATCAGCATGTTGCATGCTACAAGAATATATCGATTTCATTGGTTGTTAATTGAGAACCATATTAGCCCGCCCGCGAATATCAACTTGAACTGCTTATAACTCCTGAACAATTGATCGTAGAGACCACAATTAATAGCATTTTAATCATACATGTTGTATGCAACAAGAATATGTCGGTTTCACTAGTTGTTTTTAGAAAACCATATTGGCCCGAACGCGGGTATTAACTTGAACTGTTTATAACTTCTGAACAAATGATCCTAGAGAGCGTAATAAATTTGCATATTAATCAGCATGTTGCATGCTACAAGAATATATAGATTTCACTAGTTGGTGGTTGAGAACCATATTGGCCCGCCCGCGGAAATCAACTTGAACTGCTTATAACTCTTGAACAATTGATCGTAGAGACCACAATTATTTGCATTTTAATGAAACATGTTGAATGCAACAAGAATATGTCGGTTTCACTAGTTGTTTTTAGAAAACCATATTGGCCCGCCCGCAAGTATTAAGTTGAACCGTTTATAACTTCTAAATAAATGATCCTAGAGAGCGTAATAAATTTGCATATTAATCAGCATGTTGCATGCTACAAGAATATGTCGGTTTCACTAGTTGTTTTTAGAAAACCATATTGGTCCGCCCGCGAGTATTAACTTGAACTGTCTCTAACTTCTGAACAATTGATCGCAGAGAACACACTTATTTGCATTTCAATCAAACATGTTGTATGCTACAAGAATATGTCGGTTTCACTAGATATTGTTTGAGAACCATTTTGGCCCGCCCGCCAAAACTAACTTCAACTCCGTATAACTTCTGAACAAAAGATCGTAGAGAGCGTTATAATTTTGCATAGTAATCAGCATGTTGCATCCTACAAGAATATATCGATTTCATTGGTTGTTGGTTGAGAACCATATTGGACCGCCCGCGAAAATTAACTTGAACTGCTTATAACTCCTGAAAAATTGATCATAGAGAACACAATTATTTGCATTTTAATGAAACATGTTGAATGCTACAACAATATGTCGGTTTCACTAGTTGTTTTTTAGAAAACCATATTAGCCCGCCCGCGAGTATTACCTTGAACTGTTTATAACTTCGGAACAAATGATCCTAGAGAGCGTAATAAATTTGCATATTAATCAGCATGTTGCATGCTAGAAGAATATATTGATTTCACTAGTTTTTGGTTGAGAACCATATTGGCCCACCCGAGAAAATCAACTTGAACTGCTTATAACTCCTGAACAATTGATCGTAGAGATCACAATTATTTGCATTTTAATCTAACATGTTGTATGCTACAAGAATATGTCAGTTTCACTAGTTTTTGTTTGAGAACCATATTGGCCCGCCCGCGAGTATTAAATTGAACTGCTTATAAGTTCTGAGCAAATGATCGTAGAAAGCTCGATTGTTTTGCATATTAATAAACATGTAGCTAGCTACAAGGATATATAGATTTCACTAGTTATTGTTTGAGAACCATGTTAGCCCACCCGCGAAAACTAATTCAACAGCTTACAATTTCTGAACAAATAATCGTAGAGAACACAATTATTTGCATTTTAATGAAATATGTTGTATGCTACAAGAATATGTCGGTTTTACTATTTGTTTTTTTAGAAACATATTGGTCCGCCCGCGAGTACTGACTTGTTCTGCTTATAACTTCTGAACAAATGATCGTAGTGAGCGTAATATTTTTGCATATTAATCACCTTGTTGCATGCTACAAGAATATATCCATTTCACAAGTTGTTGGTTGAGAACCATATTGGCCCGCCCGCGAAAATCAACTTGAACAGCTGATAACTCCTGAACAATTGATCGTAGAGAACACAATTATTTGCATTTTAATGAAACATGTTGAATGCTACAAGAATATGTCGGTTTCACTAGTTGTTTTTAGAAAACCATTTTTGCCCACCCGCCAAAACTAATTTCAACTCCTTATAACTTCTGAACAATTGATCGTAGAAAGCGTAATAATTTTGCATATTAAACAGCATTTTGCATGCTACAAGAATATATCGATTTCATTAGTTTTTGGTTGAGAACCTAAATTGGCCCGCCCGCGAAAATCAACTTGAACTGCTTATAAATCCTGAACAATTGATCGTAGAGCACACAATTATTTGCATTTTAATGAAACATGTTGTATGCTACAAGAATATGTCGGTTTTACTATTTGTTTTTTTAGAAACATATTGGTCCGCCCGCGAGTACTGACTTGTTCTGCTTATAACTTCTGAACAAAAGATCGTAGAGAGCGTTATAATTTTGCATATTAATCAGCATGTTGCATCCTACAAGAATATATCGATTTCATTGGTTGTTGGTTGAGAACCATATTGGCCCGCCCGCGAAAATTAACTTGAACTGCTTATAACTTCTGAACAATTGATCGTAGCGAACACAATTATTTGCATTTTAATGAAACATGTTTAATGCTTCAAGAATATGTCGGTTTCACTAGTTGTTGTTTGAGAACCACATTGGCCCGCCCGCGAGTATTAACTTGAACTGTTTATGACTTCTGAACAAATGATCCTAGAGAGCGTAATAAATTTGCATATTAATCAGCATGTTGCATGCTACAAGAATATATCGATTTCACTAGTTGTTGGTTGAGAACCATATTGGCCCGCCCCTGAAAATCAACTTGAACTGCTTATAACTCCTGAAAAATTGATCATAGAGAACACAATTATTTGCATTTTAATGAAACATGTTGAATGCTACAACAATATGTCGGTTTCACTAGTTGTTTTTTAGAAAACCATATTAGACCGCACGCGAGTATTACTTTGAACTGTTTATAACTTCGGAACAAACGATACTAGAGAGCGTAATAAATTTGCATATTAATCAGCATGTTGCATGCTAGAAGAATATATTGATTTCACTAGTTTTTGGTTGAGAACCTAAATTGGCCCGCCCGCGAAAATCAACTTGAACTGCTTTTAAATCCTGAACAATTGATCGTAGAGCACACAATTATTTGCATTTTAATCTAACATGTTGTATGCTACAAGAATATGTCAGTTTCACTAGTTATTGTTTGAGAACCATATTGGCCCGCCCGCGAGTATTAAATTGAACTGCTTATAAGTTCTGAGCAAATGATCGTAGAAAGCTCGATTGTTTTGCATATTAATAAACATGTAGCTAGCTACAAGGATATATAGATTTCACTACTTATTGTTTGAGAACCATGTTAGCCCACCCGCGAAAACTAATTCAACAGCTTACAATTTCTGAACAAATGATCGTAGAGAACACAAATATTTGCATTTTAATGAAACATGTTGTATGCTACAAGAATATGTCGGTTTTACAATTTGTTTTTTTAGAAACATATTGGTCCGCCCGCGAGTACTGACTTGTTCTGCTTATAACTTCTGAACAAATGATCCTAGAGAGCGTAATATATTTGCATATTAATCAGCATGTTGAATGCTACAAGAATATAACGATTTCACTAGTTGTTGGTTGAGAACCATATTGGCCCGCACCTGAAAATCAACTTGAACTGCTTATAACTCCTGAAAAATTGATCATAGAGAACACAATTATTTGCATTTTAATGAAACATGTTGAATGCTACAAGAATATGTCGGTTTCACTAGTTGTTTTTTAGAAAACCATATTGGCCCGCCCGCGAGTATTACCTTGAACTGTTTCTAACTTCGGAACAAATCATCCTAGAGAGCGTAATATATTTGCATATTAAACAGCATGTTGGACGCTACAAGAATATATCGATTTAATTAGTTTTTGGTTGAGAACCATATTGGCCAGCCCGCGAAAATCAACTTGAACTGCTTATAACTCCTGAACAATTGATCGTAGAGCACACAATTATTTGCATTTTAATGAAACATGTTGAATGCTACAAGAATATGTCGGTTTCACTAGTTGTTTTTAGAAAACCATATTGGCCCGTAAGAGAGTATTAACTTGAACTGTTTATAACTTCTGAACAAATGATCCTAGAGAGCGTAATAAATTTGCATATTAATCAGCATGTTGCATGCTACAAGAATATATCGATTTCACTAGTTGTTGGTTGAGAACCATATTGGCCCGCCCGCGAAAATCATCTTGAACTGCTTATAACTCCTGAACAATTGATCGTAGAGAGCACAATTATTTGCATTTTAATGAAACATGTAGATAGCTACAAGAATATGTCGGTTTCACTATTTGTTTTTAGAAAACCATATTGGCCTCCCGCGAGTATTAAATTGAACTGTTTATAACTTCTGAACAAATGATCGAAGAGAGCGTTATAAATTTGCATATTAATCAGCATGTTGCATGCTACAAGAATATATCGATTTCACTTGTTGTTGGTTGAGAACCATATTGGCCGGCCGCGAAAATCAACTTTAACTGCTTATAGCTCCTGAACAATTGATCGTAAACAACACAATTATTTGCATTTTAATGAAACATGTTGTATGCTACTAGAATATGTCAGTTTCACTAGTTGTTATTTGAGAACCATTTTGGCCGGCCCGCCAAAACTAGTTTCAACTCCTTATAACTTCTGAACAAATGATCGTAGAAAGCGTTATAATTTTGTATATTAATCAGCATGTTGCAGGCTACAAGAATATATCGATTTCATTGGTTGTTGGTTGAGAACCATATTGGCCCGCCTGCGAAATTAACTTGAACTGCTTATAAATTCTGAACAATTGATCGTAGCGAACACAATTATTTGCATTTTAATGAAACATGTTGAATGCTTCAAGAATATGTCGGTTTCACTAGTTGTTGTTTGAGAACCATATTGGCCCGCCCGCGAATATTAAATTGAACTGCTTATAACTTCTGAACAAATGATCTTAGAGAGCGTAATAAATTTGCATATTAATCAGCATGTTGCATGCTACAAGAATATATCGATTTCATTGGTTGTTGGTTGAGAACCATATTAGCCCGCCCGCGAATATCAACTTGAACTGCTTATAACTCCTGAACAATTGATCGTAGAGACCACAATTAATAGCATTTTAATCAAACATGTTGTATGCAACAAGAATATGTCGGTTTCACTAGTTGTTTGTAGAAAACCATATTGGTCCGCCCGCGAGTATTAACTTGAACTGTCTATAACTTCTGAACAATTGATCGTAGAGAACACAATTATTTGCATTTCAATCAAACATGTTGTATGCTACAAGAATATGTCGGTTTCACTAGATATTGTTTGAGAACCATTTTGGCCCGCCCGCCAAAACTAACTTCAACTCCTTATAACTTCTGAACAAAAGATCGTAGAGAGCGTTATAATTTTGCATATTAATCAGCATGTTGCATGCTACAAGAATATATCGATTTCATTGGTTGTTGGTTGAGAACCATATTGGCCCGCCCGCGAAAATTAACTTGAACTGCTTATAACTTATGAACAATTGATCGTAGCGAACACAATTATTTGCATTTTAATGAAACATGTTTAATGCTTCAAGAATATGTCGGTTTCATAAGTTGTTGTTTGAGAACCATATTGGCCCGCCCGAGAGTATTAATTTGAACTGTTTATGACTTCTGAACAAATGATCCTAGAGAGCGTAATAAATTTGCATATTAATCAGCATGTTGCATGCTACAAGAATATATCGATTTCACTAGTTGTTGGTTGAGAACCATATTGGCCCGCCCCTGAAAATCAACTTGAACTGCTTATAACTCCTGAAAAATTGATCATAGAGAACACAATTATTTGCATTTTAATGATACAAGTTGAATGCTACAACAATATATCGGTTTCACTAGTTGTTTTTTAGAAAACCATATTAGCCCGCCCGCGAGTATTACCTTGAACTGTTTATAACTTCGGAACAAATGATCCTAGAGAGCGTAATAAATTTGCATATTAATCAGCATGTTGCATGCTAGAAGAATATATCGATTTCACTAGTTTTTGGTTGAGAACCATATTGGCCCGCCCGAGAAAATCAACTTGAACTGCTTATAACTCCTGAACAATTGATCGTAGAGATCACAATTATTTGCATTTTAATCTAACATGTTGTATGCTACAAGAATATGTCAGTTTCACTAGTTATTGTTTGAGAACCCTATTGGCCCGCCCGCGAGTATTAAATTGAACTGCTTATAAGTTCTGAGCAAATGATCGTAGAAAGCTCGATTGTTTTGCATATTAATAAACATGTAGCTAGCTACAAGGATATATAGATTTCACTAGTTATTGTTTGAGAACCATGTTGGCCCACCCGCGAAAACTAATTCAACAGCTTACAATTTCTGAACAAATGATCGTAGAGAACACAATTATTTGCATTTTAATGAAACATGTTGTATGCTACAAGAATATGTCGGTTTTACTATTTGTTTTTAGAAAACCATATTGGCCCGCACGCGAAAATCAACTTGAACTGCTTATAACTAATGAACAATTGATCGTAGAGACCACAATTAATAGCATTTCAATCAAACATGTTGTATGCAACAAGAATATGTCGGTTTCACTAGTTGTTTTTAGAAAACCATATTGGCCCGCCCGCGAGTATTAACTTGAACTGTTTATAACTTCTGAACAAATGATCCTAGAGAGCGCAATAAATTTGAATATTAATCAGCATGTTGCATGCTACAAGAATATATAGATTTCACAAGTTGTTGGTTGAGAACCATATTGGCCCGCCCGCGAAAATCAATTTGAACTGCTTATAACTCCTGAACAATTGATCGTAGAGACCACAATTATTTGCATTTTAATGAAACATGTTGAATGCAACATGAATATGTCGGTTTCACTAGTTGTTTTTAGAAAACCATATTGGCCCGCCCGCGAGTATTAACTTGAACTGTTTATAACTTCTGAACAAATGATCCTAGAGAGCGTAATAAATTTGCATATTAATCAGCATGTTGCATGCTACAAGAATATGTCGGTTTCACTAGTTGTTTTTAGAAAACCATATTGGTCCGCCCGCGAGTTTTAACTTGAACTGTCTATAACTTCTGAACAATTTATCGTAGAGAACACAATTATTTGCATTTCAATCAAACATGTATGCTACAAGAAAATGTCGGTTTCACTAGATATTGTTTGAGAACCATTTTGGCCCGCCCGCCAAAACTAACTTCAACTCCTTATAACTTCTGAACAAAAGATCGTAGAGAGCGTTATAATTTTGCATATTAATCAGCATGTTGCATGCTACAAGAATATATCGATTTCATTGGTTGTTGGTTGAGAACCATATTGGCCCGCCCGCGAAAATAAATTTGAACTGCTTATAACTTCTGAACATTTGATTGTAGAGCACACAATTATTTGCATTTCAATCAAACATGTTGTATGCTACAAGAATATGTCGGTTTCACTAGTTATTGTTTGAGAACCATTTTGGCCCGTACGCCAAAACTAAATTCAACTCCTTATAACTTCTGAACAAATGATCGTAGAGAGCGTAATAATTTTGCATATCAATCAGCATGTTGCATGCTACAAGAATATATCGATTTCATTGGTTGTTAATTGAGAACCATATTAGCCCGCCCGCGAATATCAACTTGAACTGCTTATAACTCCTGAACAATTGATCGTAGAGACCACAATTAATAGCATTTTAATCATACATGTTGTATGCAACAAGAATATGTCGGTTTCACTAGTTGTTTTTAGAAAACCATATTGGCCCGAACGCGGGTATTAACTTGAACTGTTTATAACTTCTGAACAAATGATCCTAGAGAGCGTAATAAATTTGCATATTAATCAGCATGTTGCATGCTACAAGAATATATAGATTTCACTAGTTGGTGGTTGAGAACCATATTGGCCCGCCCGCGGAAATCAACTTGAACTGCTTATAACTCTTGAACAATTGATCGTAGAGACCACAATTATTTGCATTTTAATGAAACATGTTGAATGCAACAAGAATATGTCGGTTTCACTAGTTGTTTTTAGAAAACCATATTGGCCCGCCCGCAAGTATTAAGTTGAACCGTTTATAACTTCTAAATAAATGATCCTAGAGAGCGTAATAAATTTGCATATTAATCAGCATGTTGCATGCTACAAGAATATGTCGGTTTCACTAGTTGTTTTTAGAAAACCATATTGGTCCGCCCGCGAGTATTAACTTGAACTGTCTCTAACTTCTGAACAATTGATCGCAGAGAACACACTTATTTGCATTTCAATCAAACATGTTGTATGCTACAAGAATATGTCGGTTTCACTAGATATTGTTTGAGAACCATTTTGGCCCGCCCGCCAAAACTAACTTCAACTCCGTATAACTTCTGAACAAAAGATCGTAGAGAGCGTTATAATTTTGCATAGTAATCAGCATGTTGCATCCTACAAGAATATATCGATTTCATTGGTTGTTGGTTGAGAACCATATTGGACCGCCCGCGAAAATTAACTTGAACTGCTTATAACTCCTGAAAAATTGATCATAGAGAACACAATTATTTGCATTTTAATGAAACATGTTGAATGCTACAACAATATGTCGGTTTCACTAGTTGTTTTTTAGAAAACCATATTAGCCCGCCCGCGAGTATTACCTTGAACTGTTTATAACTTCGGAACAAATGATCCTAGAGAGCGTAATAAATTTGCATATTAATCAGCATGTTGCATGCTAGAAGAATATATTGATTTCACTAGTTTTTGGTTGAGAACCATATTGGCCCACCCGAGAAAATCAACTTGAACTGCTTATAACTCCTGAACAATTGATCGTAGAGATCACAATTATTTGCATTTTAATCTAACATGTTGTATGCTACAAGAATATGTCAGTTTCACTAGTTTTTGTTTGAGAACCATATTGGCCCGCCCGCGAGTATTAAATTGAACTGCTTATAAGTTCTGAGCAAATGATCGTAGAAAGCTCGATTGTTTTGCATATTAATAAACATGTAGCTAGCTACAAGGATATATAGATTTCACTAGTTATTGTTTGAGAACCATGTTAGCCCACCCGCGAAAACTAATTCAACAGCTTACAATTTCTGAACAAATAATCGTAGAGAACACAATTATTTGCATTTTAATGAAATATGTTGTATGCTACAAGAATATGTCGGTTTTACTATTTGTTTTTTTAGAAACATATTGGTCCGCCCGCGAGTACTGACTTGTTCTGCTTATAACTTCTGAACAAATGATCGTAGTGAGCGTAATATTTTTGCATATTAATCACCTTGTTGCATGCTACAAGAATATATCCATTTCACAAGTTGTTGGTTGAGAACCATATTGGCCCGCCCGCGAAAATCAACTTGAACAGCTGATAACTCCTGAACAATTGATCGTAGAGAACACAATTATTTGCATTTTAATGAAACATGTTGAATGCTACAAGAATATGTCGGTTTCACTAGTTGTTTTTAGAAAACCATTTTTGCCCACCCGCCAAAACTAATTTCAACTCCTTATAACTTCTGAACAATTGATCGTAGAAAGCGTAATAATTTTGCATATTAAACAGCATTTTGCATGCTACAAGAATATATCGATTTCATTAGTTTTTGGTTGAGAACCTAAATTGGCCCGCCCGCGAAAATCAACTTGAACTGCTTATAAATCCTGAACAATTGATCGTAGAGCACACAATTATTTGCATTTTAATGAAACATGTTGTATGCTACAAGAATTTGTCGGTTTTACTATTTGTTTTTTTAGAAACATATTGGTCCGCCCGCGAGTACTGACTTGTTCTGCTTATAACTTCTGAACAAAAGATCGTAGAGAGCGTTATAATTTTGCATATTAATCAGCATGTTGCATCCTACAAGAATATATCGATTTCATTGGTTGTTGGTTGAGAACCATATTGGCCCGCCCGCGAAAATTAACTTGAACTGCTTATAACTTCTGAACAATTGATCGTAGCGAACACAATTATTTGCATTTTAATGAAACATGTTTAATGCTTCAAGAATATGTCGGTTTCACTAGTTGTTGTTTGAGAACCACATTGGCCCGCCCGCGAGTATTAACTTGAACTGTTTATGACTTCTGAACAAATGATCCTAGAGAGCGTAATAAATTTGCATATTAATCAGCATGTTGCATGCTACAAGAATATATCGATTTCACTAGTTGTTGGTTGAGAACCATATTGGCCCGCCCCTGAAAATCAACTTGAACTGCTTATAACTCCTGAAAAATTGATCATAGAGAACACAATTATTTGCATTTTAATGAAACATGTTGAATGCTACAACAATATGTCGGTTTCACTAGTTGTTTTTTAGAAAACCATATTAGACCGCACGCGAGTATTACTTTGAACTGTTTATAACTTCGGAACAAACGATACTAGAGAGCGTAATAAATTTGCATATTAATCAGCATGTTGCATGCTAGAAGAATATATTGATTTCACTAGTTTTTGGTTGAGAACCTAAATTGGCCCGCCCGCGAAAATCAACTTGAACTGCTTTTAAATCCTGAACAATTGATCGTAGAGCACACAATTATTTGCATTTTAATCTAACATGTTGTATGCTACAAGAATATGTCAGTTTCACTAGTTATTGTTTGAGAACCATATTGGCCCGCCCGCGAGTATTAAATTGAACTGCTTATAAGTTCTGAGCAAATGATCGTAGAAAGCTCGATTGTTTTGCATATTAATAAACATGTAGCTAGCTACAAGGATATATAGATTTCACTACTTATTGTTTGAGAACCATGTTAGCCCACCCGCGAAAACTAATTCAACAGCTTACAATTTCTGAACAAATGATCGTAGAGAACACAAATATTTGCATTTTAATGAAACATGTTGTATGCTACAAGAATATGTCGGTTTTACAATTTGTTTTTTTAGAAACATATTGGTCCGCCCGCGAGTACTGACTTGTTCTGCTTATAACTTCTGAACAAATGATCCTAGAGAGCGTAATATATTTGCATATTAATCAGCATGTTGAATGCTACAAGAATATAACGATTTCACTAGTTGTTGGTTGAGAACCATATTGGCCCGCACCTGAAAATCAACTTGAACTGCTTATAACTCCTGAAAAATTGATCATAGAGAACACAATTATTTGCATTTTAATGAAACATGTTGAATGCTACAAGAATATGTCGGTTTCACTAGTTGTTTTTTAGAAAACCATATTGGCCCGCCCGCGAGTATTACCTTGAACTGTTTCTAACTTCGGAACAAATCATCCTAGAGAGCGTAATAAATTTGCATATTAATCAGCATGTTGCATGCTACAAGAATATATCGATTTCACTAGTTGTTGGTTGAGAACCATATTGGCCCGCCCGCGAAAATCATCTTGAACTGCTTATAACTCCTAAACAATTGATCGTAGACATCACAATTATTATCATTTTAATCTAACATGTTGTATGCTCAAGAATATGTCGGTTTCACTAGTTATTGTTTGAGAACCATTTTGGCCCGCCCGCCAAAACTAACTTCAACTCCTTATAACTTCTGAACAAATGATCGTAGAGAGCGTTATAATTTTGTATATTAATCAGCATGTTGCATGCTACAAGAATATATCGATTTCATGGGTTGTTGGTTGAGAACCATATTGGCCCACCCGCGAAAATTAACTTGAACTGCTTATAACTTCTGAACAATTGATCGTAGCGAACACAATTATTTGCATTTTAATGAAACATGTTGAATGCTTCAAGAATATGTCGGTTTCACTAGTTGTTGTTTGAGAACAATATTGGCCCGCCCGCGAATATTAAATTGAACTGCTTATAACTTCTGAACAAATGATCTTAGAGAGCGTAATAAATTTGCATATTAATCAGCATGTTGCATGCTACAAAAATATATCGATTTCACTAGTTGTTGGTTGAGAACCATATTGGCCCGCCCGCGAAAATTAATTTGAACTGCTTATAACTTCTGAACAAATAATCGTAGAAAGCGTAATAATTTTGTATATTAATCAGCATGTTGCATGCTACAAGAATATATCGATTTCATGGGTTGTTGGTTGAGAACCATATTGGCCCGCCCGCGAAAATCAACTTGAACTGCTTATAACTAATGAACAATTGATCGTAGAGACCACAATTAATAGCATTTCAATCAAACATGTTGTATGCAACAAGAATATGTCGGTTTCACTAGTTGTTTTTAGAAAACCATATTGGCCCGCCCGCGAGTATTAACTTGAACTGTTTATAACTTCTGAACAAATGATCCTAGAGAGCGCAATAAATGTGCATATTTATCAGCATGTTGCATGCTGCAAGAATATAGAGATTTCACAAGTTGTTGGTTGAGAACCATATTGGCCCGCCCGCGAAAATCAATTTGAACTGCTTATAACTCCTGAACAATTGATCGTAGAGACCACAATTATTTGCATTTTAATGAAACATGTTGAATGCAACAAGAATATGTCGGTTTCTCTAGTTGTTTTTAGAAAACCATATTGGCCCGCCCGCGAGTATTAACTTGAACTGTTTATAACTTCTGAACAAATGATCCTAGAGTGCGTAATAAATTTGCATATTAATCAGCATGTTGCATGCTACAAGAATATGTCGGTTTCACTAGTTGTTTTTAGAAAACCATATTGGTCCGCCCGCGAGTTTTAACTTGAACTGTCTATAACTTCTGAACAATTTATCGTAGAGAACACAATTATTTGCATTTCAATCAAACATGTATGCTACAAGAAAATGTCGGTTTCACTAGATATTGTTTGAGAACCATTTTGGCCCGCCCGCCAAAACTAACTTCAACTCTTTATAACTTCTGAACAAAAGATCGTAGAGAGCGTTATAATTTTGCATATTAATCAGCATGTTGCATGCTACAAGAATATATCGATTTCATTGGTTGTTGGTTGAGAACCATATTAGCCCGCCCGCGAATATCAACTTGAACTGCTTATAACTCCTGAACATTTGATCGTAGAGACCACAATTAATAGCATTTTAATCATACATGTTGTATGCAACAAGAATATGTCGGTTTCACTAGTTGTTTTTAGAAAACCATATTGGCCCGCCCGCGGGTATTAACTTGAACTGTTTATAACTTCTGAACAAATGATCCTAGAGAGCGTAATCAATTTGCATATTAATCAGCATGTTGCATGCTACAAGAATATATAGATTTCACTAGTTGTTGGTTGAGAACCATATTGGCCCGCCCGCGGAAATCAACTTGAACTGCTTATAACTCCTGAACAATTGATCGTAGAGACCACAATTATTTGCATTTTAATGTAACATGTTGAATGCAACAAGAATATGTCGGTTTCACTAGTTGTTTTTAGAAAACCATGTTAGCCCGCCCGCAAGTATTAACTTGAACTGTTTATAACTTCTGAACAAATGATCCTAGAGAGCGTAATAAATTTGCATATTAATCAGCATGTTGCATGCTACAAGAATATGTCGGTTTCACTAGTTGTTTTTAGAAAACCATATTGGTCCGCCAGCGAGTATTAACTTGAACTGTCTATAACTTCTGAACAATTGATCGTAGAGAACACAATTATTTGCATTTTAATCTAACATGTTGTATGCTACAAGAATATGTCAGTTTCACTAGTTTTTGTTTGAGAACCATATTGGCCCGCCCGCGAGTATTAAATTGAACTGCTTATAAGTTCTGAGCAAATGATCGTAGAAAGCTCGATTGTTTTGCATATTAATAAACATGTAGCTAGCTACAAGGATATATAGATTTCACTAGTTATTGTTTGAGAACCATGTTAGCCCACCCGCGAAAACTAATTCAACAGCTTACAATTTCTGAACAATTGATCGTAGAGATCACAATTTCTATCATTTTAATCTAACATTTTGTATGCTACAAGAATATGTCGGTTTCACTATTTATTGTTTGAGAACCATTTTGGCCCACCCGCCAAAACTAACTTCAACTCCTTATAACTTCTGAACAAATGATCGTAGTGAGCGTAATAATTTTGCATATTAATCAGCTTGTTGCATGCTACAAGAATATATCTATTTCATTGGTTGTTGGTTGAGAACCATATTGGCCCAACCGCGAAAATTAACTTGAACTGCTTATAACTTCTGAAAAATTGATCATAGAAATCACAATTATTTGCATTTTAATGAAACATGTTGAATGCTACAAGAATATGTCGGTTTCACTAGTTGTTTTTTAGAAAACCATATTGGCCCGCCCGCGAGTATTACCTTGAACTCTTTCTAACTTCGGAACAAATGATCCTAGAGAGCGTAATATATTTGCATGTTAATCAGCAAGTTGCATGCTAGAAGAATATATCGATTTCACTAGTTTTTGGTAGAGAACCATATTGGCCCGCCCGCGAAAATCAACATGAACTGCTTATAAGTCCTGAACAATTGATCGTTGAGAACACAATTATTTGCATTTCAATGAAACATGTTGTATACTACAAGATTATGTCGGTTTCACTAGTTATTGTTTGAGAACCTCTTTGTCCCGCCCGCCAAAACTAACTTCAACTCCTTATAACTTCTGAACAAATGATCCTAGAGAGCGTAATAAATTTGCATATTAATCAGCATGTTGCATGCTAGAAGAATATATCAATTTCACTAGTTTTTGGTTGAGAACCATATTGGCCCGCCCGCGAAAATCAACTTGAACTGCTTATAACTCCTGAACAATTGATCGTTGAGAACACAATTATTTGCATTTCAATCAAACATGTATGCTACAAGAATATGTCGGTTTCACTAGTTATTGTTTGAGAACCATTTTGTCCCGCCCGCCGAAACTAACTTCAACTCCTTATAACTTCTGAACAAATGATCGTAGAGAGCTTAATAATTTTGCATATTAATCAGCATGTTGCATGCTACAAGAATATATCGATTTCATTAGTTTTTGGTTGAGAACCTAAATTGGCCCGCAAGCGAAAATCAACTTAAACTGCTTATAACTCCTGAACAATTGATCGTAGAGAACACAATTATTTGCATTTTAATGAAACATGTTGAATGCTACAAGAATATGTCGGTTTCACTAGTTGTTATTTGAGAACAATATTGGCCATCCGCGAGTATTAATTTGAACTGCTTACAACTTCTGAAAAAATGATCGTAGAGAGACGTAAAAAAAATGCATATTAATCAGCATGTTGCATGCTACAAGAAAATATCGATTTTATTAGTTTTTGGTTGAGGACCATATTGGCCCGCCCGCGAAAATCAACTTGAACTGCTTATAACTCCTGAACAATTGATCATAGAGCACACAATTATTTGCATTTTAATGAAACATGTTGAATGCTACAAGAATATGTCGGTATCACTAGTTGTTTTTAGTAAACCATATTGGCCCGTAAGAGAGAATTAACTTGAACTGTTTATAACTTCTGAACAAATGATCCTAGAGAGCGTAATAAATTTGCATATTAATCAGCATGTTGCATGCTACAAGAATATATCGATTTCACTAGTTGTTGGTTGAGAACCATATTGGCCCGCCCGCGAAAATTAATTTGAACTTCTTATAACTTCTGAACAAAAAATCGTAGAAAGCGTAATAATTTTTCATATTAATCAGCATGTTGCATGCTACAAGAATATATCGATTTCACTAGTTGTTTGTTTGAGAAATATATTGGCATGCCCGCGAAAATTAATTTGAACTGCTTATAACTCCTGAACAATTGATCGTTGAGAACACAATTATTTGCATTTCAATCAAACATGTATGCTACAAGAATATGTCGGTTTCACTAGTTATTGTTTAAGAACCAATTTGGCCCGCCCGCCAAAACTAACTTCAACTCTTTATAACTTCTGAACAAATGATCGTAGAGAGCGTAATAAATTTGCATATTAATCAGCATGTTGCATGCTACAAGAATATATAGATTTCACTAGTTGTTGGTTGAGAACCATATTGGCCCGCCCGTGAAAATCAATTTGAACTGCTTATAACTCCTGAACAATTGATCGTAGAGACCACAATTATTTGCATTTTAATGAAACATGTTGAATGCAACAAGAATATGTCGGTTTCACTAGTTGTTTTTAGAAAACCATATTGGCCCGCCCGCGAGTATTAACTTGAACTGTTTATAACTTCTGAACAAATGATCCTAGAGAGCGTAATAAATTTGCATATTAATCAGCATGTTGCATGCTACAAGAATATGTCGGTTTCACTAGTTGTTTTTAGAAAACCATATTGGTCCGCCCGCGAGTTTTAACTTGAACTGTCTATAACTTCTGAACAATTTATCGTAGAGAACACAATTATTTGCATTTCAATCAAACATGTATGCTACAAGAAAATGTCGGTTTCACTAGATACTGTTTGAGAACCATTTTGGCCCGCCCGCCAAAACTAACATCAACTCCTTATAACTTCTGAACAAAAGTACGTAGAGAGCGTTAAAAATTTGCATATTAATCAGCATGTTGCATGCTACAAGAATATATCGATTTCATTGGTTTTTGGTTGAGAACCATATTGGAGCAACCGCGAAAATTAACTTGAACTGCTTATAACTTCTGAAAAATTGATCATAGAGAACACAATTATTTGCATTTTAATGAAACATGTTGAATGCTACAAGAATATGTCGGTTTCACTAGTTGTTTTTTAGAAAACCATATTGGCCCGCCCGCGAGTATTACCTTGAACTCTTTCTAACTTCGGAACAAATGATCCTAGAGAGCGTAATAAATTTGCATGTTAATCAGCAAGTTGCATGCTAGAAGAATATATCGATTTCACTAGTTTTTGGTTGAGAACCACATTGGCCCGCCCGCGAAAATCAACATGAACTGCTTATAACTCCTGAACAATTGATCGTTGAGAACACAATTATTTGCATTTCAATGAAACATGTTGATTGCTTCAAGAATATGTCGGTTTCACTAGTTGTTGTTTGAGAACCACATTGGCCCGCCAGCGAGTATTAATTTGAACTGTTTATGACTTCTGAACAAATGATCCTAGAGAGCGTAATATATTTGCATATTAATCAGCATGTTGCATGCTACAAGAATATATCGATTTCACTAGTTGTTGGTTGAGAACCATATTGGCCCGCCCCTGAAAATCAACTTGAACTGCTTATAACTCCTGAAAAATTGATCATAGAGAACACAATTATTTGCATTTTAATGAAACATGTTGAATGCTACAAGAATATGTCGGTTTCACTAGTTGTTTTTTAGAAAACCATATTGGCCCGCCCGCGAGTATTACCTTGAACTCTTTCTAACTTCGGAACAAATGATCCTAGAGAGCGTAATAAATTTGCATGTTAATCAGCAAGTTGCATGCTAGAAGAATATATCGATTTCACTAGTTTTTGGTTGAGAACCATATTGGCCCACCCGCGAAAATCAACATGAACTGCTTATAACTCCTGAACAATTGATCGTTGAGAACACAATTATTTGCATTTCAATGAAACATGTTGTATACTACAATAATATGTCGGTTTCACTAGTTATTGTTTGAGAACCTCTTTGTCCCGCCCGCCAAAACTAACTTCAACTCCTTATAACTTCTGAACAAATAATCGTAGAGAGCTTAATAATTTTGCATATTAATCAGCATGTTGCATGCTACAAGAATATATCGATTTCATTAGTTGTTGGTTGAGAACCATATTGGCTCGCCGCGAAAATTAATTTGAACTCCTTATAACATCTGAACAAGTAATCGTAGAAAGCATAATAAATTTGCATATTAATCAGCATGTTGCATCCTACAAGAATATATCGATTTCATTGGTTGTTGGTTGAGAACCATATTGGCCCGCCCGCGAAAATTAACTTGAACTGCTTATAACTTCTGAACAATTGATCGTAGCGAACACAATTATTTGCATTTTAATGAAACATGTTTAATGCTTCAAGAATATGTCGGTTTCACTAGTTGTTGTTTGAGAACCACATTGGCCCGCCCGCGAGTATTAACTTGAACTGTTTATCACTTCTGAACAAATGATCCTAGAGAGCGTAATAAATTTGCATATTAATCAGCATGTTGCATGCTAGAAGAATATATCGATTTCACTAGTTTTTGGTTGAGAACCATATTGGCCCGCCCGCGAAAATCAACTTGAACTGCTTATAACTCCTGAACAATTGATCGTAGAGAACACAATTATTTGCATTTTAATGAAACATGTTGAATGCTACAAGAATATGTCGGTTTCACTAGTTGTTTTTAGAAAACCATATTGGCCCGTCCGAGAGTATTAACTTGAACTGTTTATAACTTCTGAACAAATGATCCTAGAGAGCGTTATAAATTTGCATATTAATCAGCATGTTGCATGCTACAAGAATATATCGACTTAACTTGTTGTTGGTTGAGAACCATATTGGCCGGCCGCGAAAATCAACTTTAACTGCTTATAACTTCTGAAAAATTGATCGTAGAGATCACAATTATTATCATTTTAATCTAACATGTTGTATGCTACAAGAATATGTCGGTTGCACTAGCTTTGTTTGAGAACCATTTCGGCCCGCCCGCCAAATCTAACTTCAACTCCTTATAACTTCTGAACAAATGATCGTAGAGAGCGTTATAATTTTGCATATTAATCAGCATGTTGCATGCTACAAGAATATATCGATTTCATGGGTTGTTGGTTTAGAACCATATTAGCAAGCCCGCGAAAATTAACTTGTACTGCTTATAACTTCTGAACAAATGATCTAAGAGAGCGTAATAAATTAGCATATTAATCAGCATGTTGCATGTTACAAGAATATATCGATTTCACTAGTTGTTGGTTGAGAACCATACTGGCCCGCCCCAGAAAATTAATTTGAACTGCTTATAACTTCTGAACAAATAATCGTAGAAAGCGTAATAATTTTTCATATTAATCAGCATGTTGCATGCTACAAGAATATATCGATTTCACTAGTTATTGTTTGAGAAATATATTGGCCTGGCCGCGAAAATTAACTTAAACTGCTTATAACTTCTGAACAATTGATCGTAGAGCACACAATTATTTGCATTTCAATCAAACATGTTGTATGCTACAAGATTATGTCGGTTTCACTAGTTATTGTTTGAGAACCATTTTGGCCCGTTCGCCAAAACTAATTTCAACTCCTTATAACTTCTGAACAAATGATCGTAGAGAGCGTAATAATTTTGCATATTAATCGGCATGTTGCATGCTACAAGAATATGTCGATTTCATTGGTTGTTGGCTGAGAACCATATTGGCCCGCCCGCGAAAATCAACTTGAACTGCTTATAACTCCTGAACAATTGATCGTAGAGACCACAATTAATAGCATTTTAATCAAACATGTTGTATGCAACAAGAATATGTCGGTTTCACTAGTTGTTTTAAGAAAACCATATTGGCCGCCCGCGTGAATTAACTTGAACTGTATATAACTTCTGAACAAATGATCGTAGAGAGCGTAATAAATTTGCATATTAATCAGCATGTTGCATGCTACAAGAATATATCGATTTCACTAGTTGTTGGTTGAGAACCATATTGGCCTCTCGCGAAAATCAACTTGAACTGCTTATAAGTCCTGAACAATTGATCGTAGACAACACAATTATTTGCATTTTAATGAAACATGTTGAATGCTACAAGAATATGTCAGTTTCACTAGTTGTTATTTGAGAACCATATTGGCCCGCCCGCGAGTATTAACTTTAACTGTTTATAACTTCTGAACAAATGATCGTAGAGAGCGTAAAAGTTGCCTATTAATCAGCATGTTGCATGCTACAAGAATATATCGATTTCACTAGTTGTTGGTTGAAAAACATATTGGCCCGCCCGCGTAAATCAAATTGAACTGCTTATAAGTTCTCAACAATTGATCGTAGAGATCACAATTATTTGCATTTTAATCTAACATGTTGTATGCTACAAGAATATGTCAGTTTCACTAGTTATTGTTTGAGAACCATTTTGTCCCGCCCGCCAAAACTAACTTCAACTTCTTATAACTTCTGAACAAATAATCGTAGAGAGCTTAATAATTTTGCATATTAATCAGCATGTTGCATGCTACAAGAATATATCGATTTCACTAGTTGTTGTTTGAGAAATATATTGCCCACCCGCGAAAATTAACTTGAACTGCTTATAACTTCTGAGCAATTGATCGTTGAGCACACAATTATTTGCATTTTAATGAAACATTTTGAATGCTACAAGAATATGTCGGTTTCACTAGTTGTTTATAGAAAACCATATTGGCCCACCCGCGAGTATTAACTTGAACTGTTTATAACTTCTGAACAAATGATCCTAGAGAGCGTAATAAATTTGCATATTAATCAGCATGTTGCATGCTACAAGAATATATCGATTTCACTAGTTGTTGGTTGAGAACCATATTGGCCCGCCCGCGAAAATCAACTTGAACTGCTTATAACTCCTGAACAATTGATCGTAGAGAACACAATTATTTGCATTTTAATGAAACATGTTGTATGCTACAAGAATATGTCGGTTTCACTAGTTGTTTTTAGAAAACCATTTTGGCCCGCCCGCCAAAACTAATTTCAACTCCTTATAACTTCTTAACAATTGATCATAGAAAGCGTAATAATTTTGCATATTAAACAGCATGTTGCATGCTACAAGAATATATCGATTTCATTAGTTTTTGGTTGAGAACCATATTGGCCCGCCCTCGAAAATCAACTTGAACTGCTTATAACTCTTGAACAATTGATCGTAAAGCACACAATTATTTTCATTTTAATGAAACATGTTGAATGCTACAAGAATATGTCAGTTTCACTAGTTGTTATTTGAGAACCATATTGGCCCGCCCGCGAGTATTAACCTGAACTGCGTATAAGTTCTGAACAAATGATCGTAGAGAGCGTAAAAAATTGCATATTAATCAGCACGTTGCATGCTACTAGAATATATGGCTTTCACTAGTTGTTGGTTGAAAAACATATTGGCCCGCCCGCGAAAATCAATTTGAACTGCTTATAACTTCTGAAAAATTGATCGTAGAGATCACAATTATTATCATTTTAATCTAACATGTTGTATGCTACAAGAATATGTCGGTTGCACTAGCTTTGTTTGAGAACCATTTCGGCCCGCCCGCCAAATCTAACTTCAACTCCTTATAACTTCTGAACAAATGATCGCAGAGAGCGTTATAATTTTGCATATTAATCAGCATGTTGCATGCTACAAGAATATATCGATTTCATGGGTTGTTGGTTTAGAACCATATTAGCCCGCCCGCGAAAATTAACATGTACTGCTTATAACTTCTGAACAAATGATCTAAGAGAGCCTAATAAATTAGCATATTAATCAGCATGTTGCATGCTACAAGAATATATCGATTTCACTAGTTGATGGTTGAGAACCATATTGGCCCGCCCCAGAAAATTAATTTGAACTGCTTATAACTTCTGAACAAATAATCGTAGAAAGCGTAATAATTTTTCATATTAATCAGCATGTTGCATGCTACAAGAATATATCGATTTCACTAGTTATTGTTTGAGAAATATATTGGCCTGGCCGCGAAAATTAACTTGAACTGCTTATAACTTCTGAACAATTGATCGTAGAGCACACAATTATTTGCATTTCAATCAAACATGTTGTATGCTACAAGATTATGTCGGTTTCACTAGTTATTGTTTGAGAACCATTTTGGCCCGCCCGCCAAAACTAACTTCAACTCCTTATAACTTCTGAAAAATGATCGTAGAGAGCGTAATAATTTTGCATATTAATCAGCATGTTGCATGCTACAAGAATATGTCGATTTCATTGGTTGTTGGTTGAGAACCATATTGGCCCGCCCGCGAAAATCAACTTGAACTGCTTATAACTCCTGAACAATTGATCGTAGAGATCACATTTATCTGCATTTTAATCTAATATGTTGTATGCTACAAGAATATGTCAGTTTCACTAGTTATTGCTTGAGAACCATATTGGCCTGCCCGCGAGTATTAAATTGAACTGCTTAAATGTTGTGAACAAATGATCGTAGAAAGCTCGATTGTTTTGCATATTAATAAACATGTAGCTAGCTACAAGAATATATAGATTTCACTAGTTATTGTTTGAGAACCATGTTGGCCCACCCGCGAAAACTAATTCAACTGCTTACAATTTCTGAACAAATGATCGTAGAGAACACAATTATTTGCATTTTTATGAAACATGTTGTATCCTTCAAGAATATGTCGGTTTTACTACTTGTTTTTTAGAACCATATTGGCCCGTTCGCGTGTATTGACTTTTCTGATTAAAACGTCTGAACAAATGATCGTAGTGAGCATAATAGTTTTGCATATTAATCAGCATGTTGCATGCTACAAGAATATATCGATTTCACTAGTTGTTGGTTGAGAACCATATTTGCCCGCCCTCGAAAATTAACGTGAACTGCTTATAACTTCTGAACAATTGATCGTAGAGAACACAATTATTTGAATTTCAATCAAACATGTTGTATGCTACAACAATATATGTCTGTTTCACTAGTTATTGTTTGAGAACCATTTTGGCCCGCCCGCCAAAACTAACTTGAACTCCTTATAACTTCTGAACAAATGATCCTAGAGAGCGTAATAAATTTGCATATTAATCAGCATGTTGCATGCTACAAGAATATATAGATTTCACTAGTTGTTGGTTGAGAACCATATTGGCCCGCCCGCGGAAATCAACTTGAACTGCTTATAACTCCTGAACAATTGATCGTAGAGACCACAATTATTTGCATTTTAATGAAACATGTTGAATGCAACAAGAATATGTCGGTTTCACTAGTTGTTTTTAGAAAACCATATTGGCCCGCCCGCAAGTATTAAGTTGAACCGTTTATAACTTATAAATAAATGATCCTAGAGAGCGTAATAAATTTGCATATTAATCAGCATGTTGCATGCTACAAGAATATGTCGGTTTCACTAGGTGTTTTTAGAAAACCTAATTGGTCCGCCCGCGAGTATTAACTTGAACTGTCTATAACTTCTGAACAATTGATCGTAGAGAACACAATTATTTGCATTTCAATCAAACATGTTGTATGCTACAAGAATATGTCGGTTTCACTAGATATTGTTTGAGAACCATTTTGGCCCGCCCGCCAAAACTAACTTCAACTCCGTATAACTTCTGAACAAAAGATCGTAGAGAGCGTTATAATTTTGCATAGTAATCAGCATGTTGCATCCTACAAGAATATATCGATTTCATTGGTTGTTGGTTGAGAACCATATTGGACCGCCCGCGAAAATTAACTTGAACTGCTTATAACTCCTGAAAAATTGATCATAGAGAACACAATTATTTGCATTTTAATGAAACATGTTGAATGCTACAACAATATGTCGGTTTCACTAGTTGTTTTTTAGAAAACCATATTAGCCCGCCCGCGAGTATTACCTTGAAGTGTTTATAACTTCGGAACAAATGATCCTAGAGAGCGTAATAAATTTGCATATTAATCAGCATCTTGCATGCTAGAAGAATATATTGATTTCACTAGTTTTTGGTTGAGAACCATATTGGCCCGCCCGAGTAAATCAACTTGAACTGCTTATAACTAGTGAACAATTGATCGTAGAGATCACAATTATTTGCATTTTAATCTAACATGTTGTATGCTACAAGAATATGTCAGTTTCACTAGTTATTGTTTGAGAACCATATTGGCCCGCCCGCGAGTATTAAATTGAACTGCTTATAAGTTCTGAGCAAATGATCGTAGAAAGCTCGATTGTTTTGCATATTAATAAACATGTAGCTAGCTACAAGGATATATAGATTTCACTAGTTATTGTTTGAGAACCATGTTAGCCCACCCGCGAAAACTAATTCAACAGCTTACAATTTCTGAACAAATGATCGTAGAGAACACAATTATTTGCATTTTAATGAAACATGTTGTATGCTACAAGAATATGTCGGTTTTACTATTTGTTTTTTTAGAAACATATTGGTCCGCCCGCGAGTACTGACTTGTTCTGCTTATAACTTCTGAACAAATGATCGTAGTGAGCGTAATATTTTTGCATATTAATCACCTTGTTGCATGCTACAAGAATATATCCATTTCACAAGTTGTTGGTTGAGAACCATATTGGCCCGCCCGCGAAAATCAACTTGAACAGCTGATAACTCCTGAACAATTGATCGTAGAGAACACAATTATTTGCATTTTAATGAAACATGTTGAATGCTACAAGAATATGTCGGTTTCACTAGTTGTTTTTAGAAAACCATTTTTGCCCACCCGCCAAAACTAATTTCAACTCCTTATAACTTCTGAACAATTGATCGTAGAAAGCGTAATAATTTTGCATATTAAACAGCATTTTGCATGCTACAAGAATATATCGATTTCATTAGTTTTTGGTTGAGAACCTAAATTGGCCCGCCCGCGAAAATCAACTTGAACTGCTTATAAATCCTGAACAATTGATCGTAGAACACACAATTATTTGCATTTTAATGAAACATGTTGTATGCTACAAGAATATGTCGGTTTTACTATTTGTTTTTTTAGAAACATATTGGTCCGCCCGCGAGTACTGACTTGTTCTGCTTATAACTTCTGAACAAAAGATCGTAGAGAGCGTTATAATTTTGCATATTAATCAGCATGTTGCATCCTACAAGAATATATCGATTTCATTGGTTGTTGGTTGAGAACCATATTGGCCCGCCCGCGAAAATTAACTTGAACTGCTTATAACTTCTGAACAATTGATCGTAGCGAACACAATTATTTGCATTTTAATGAAACATGTTTAATGCTTCAAGAATATGTCGGTTTCACTAGTTGTTGTTTGAGAACCACATTGGCCCGCCCGCGAGTATTAACTTGAACTGTTTATGACTTCTGAACAAATGATCCTAGAGAGCGTAATAAATTTGCATATTAATCAGCATGTTGCATGCTACAAGAATATATCGATTTCACTAGTTGTTGGTTGAGAACCATATTGGCCCGCCCCTGAAAATCAACTTGAACTGCTTATAACTCCAGAAAAATTGATCATAGAGAACACAATTATTTGCATTTTAATGAAACATGTTGAATGCTACAACAATATGTCGGTTTCACTAGTTGTTTTTTAGAAAACCATATTAGACCGCACGCGAGTATTACCTTGAACTGTTTATAACTTCGGAACAAATGATACTAGAGAGCGTAATAAATTTGCATATTAATCAGCATGTTGCATGCTAGAAGAATATATTGATTTCACTAGTTTTTGGTTGAGAACCTAAATTGGCCCGCCCGCGAAAATCAACTTGAACTGCTTTTAAATCCTGAACAATTGATCGTAGAGCACACAATTATTTGCATTTTAATCTAACATGTTGTATGCTACAAGAATATGTCAGTTTCACTAGTTATTGTTTGAGAACCATATTGGCCCGCCCGCGAGTATTAAATTGAACTGCTTATAAGTTCTGAGCAAATGATCGTAGAAAGCTCGATTGTTTTGCATATTAATAAACATGTAGCTAGCTACAAGGATATATAGATTTCACTACTTATTGTTTGAGAACCATGTTAGCCCACCCGCGAAAACTAATTCAACAGCTTACAATTTCTGAACAAATGATCGTAGAGAACACAATTATTATCATTTTAATCTAACATGTTGTATGCTACAAGAATATGTCGGTTTCACTAGTTATTGTTTGAGAACCATTTTGGCCCGCCCACCAAAACTAACTTCAACTCCTTATAACTTCTGAACAAATGATCGTAGAGAGCGTTATAATTTTGTATATTAATCAGCATGTTGCATGCTACAAGAATATATCGATTTCATGGGTTGTTGGTTGAGAACCATATTGGCCCGCCCGCGAAAATTAACTTGAACTGCTTATAACTTCTGAACAATTGATCGTAGCGAACACAATTATTTGCATTTTAATGAAACATGTTGAATGCTTCAAGAATATGTCGGTTTCACTAGTTGTTGTTTGAGAACAATATTGGCCCGCCCGCGAATATTAAATTGAACTGCTTATAACTTCTGAACAAATGATCTTAGAGAGCGTAATAAATTTGCATATTAATCAGCATGTTGCATGCTACAAAAATATATCGATTTCACTAGTTGTTGGTTGAGAACCATATTGGCCCGCCCGCGAAAATTAATTTGAACTGCTTATAACTTCTGAACAAATAATCGTAGAAAGCGTAATAATTTTGTATATTAATCAGCATGTTGCATGCTACAAGAATATATCGATTTCATGGGTTGTTGGTTGAGAACCATATTGGCCCGCCCGCGAAAATCAACTTGAACTGCTTATAACTAATGAACAATTGATCGTAGAGACCACAATTATTTGCATTTTAATGAAACATGTTGAATGCAACAAGAATATGTCGGTTTCTCTAGTTGTTTTTAGAAAACCATATTGGCCCGCCCGCGAGTATTAACTTGAACTGTTTATAACTTCTGAACAAATGATCCTAGAGAGCGTAATAAATTTGCATATTAATCAGCATGTTGCATGCTACAAGAATATGTCGGTTTCACTAGTTGTTTTTAGAAAACCATATTGGTCCGCCCGCGAGTTTTAACTTGAACTGTCTATAACTTCTGAACAATTTATCGTAGAGAACACAATTATTTGCATTTCAATCAAACATGTATGCTACAAGAAAATGTCGGTTTCACTAGATATTGTTTGAGAACCATTTTGGCCCGCCCGCCAAAACTAACTTCAACTCTTTATAACTTCTGAACAAAAGATCGTAGAGAGCGTTATAATTTTGCATATTAATCAGCATGTTGCATGCTACAAGAATATATCGATTTCATTGGTTGTTGGTTGAGAACCATATTGGCCCGCCCGCGAAAATTAATTTGAACTGCTTATAACTTCTGAACATTTGATTGTAGAGCACACAATTATTTGCATTTCAATCAAACATGTTGTATGCTACAAGAATATGTCGGTTTCACTAGTTATTGTTTGAGAACCATTTTGGCCCGCCCGCCAAAACTAAATTCAACTCCTTATAACTTCTGAACAAATGATCGTAGAGAGCGTAATAATTTTGCATATCAATCAGCATGTTGCATGCTACAAGAATATATCGATTTCATTGGTTGTTGGTTTAGACCCATATTAGCCCGCCCGCGAATATCAACTTGAACTGCTTATAACTCCTGAACAATTGATCGTAGAGACCACAATTAATAGCATTTTAATCATACATGTTGTATGCAACAAGAATATGTCGGTTTCACTAGTTGTTTTTAGAAAACCATATTGGCCCGCCCGCGGGTATTAACTTGAACTGTTTATAACTTCTGAACAAATGATCCTAGAGAGCGTAATAAATTTGCATATTAATCAGCATGTTGCATGCTACAAGAATATATAGATTTCACTAGTTGTTGGTTGAGAACCATATTGGCCCGCCCGCGGAAATCAACTTGAACTTATTATAACTCCTGAACAATTGATCGTAGAGACCACAATTATTTGCATTTTAATGAAACATGTTGAATGCAACAAGAATATGTCGGTTTCACTAGTTGTTTTTAGAAAACCATATTGGCCCGCCCGCAAGTATTAACTTGAACTGTTTATAACTTCTGAACAAATGATCCTAGAGAGCGTAATAAATTTGCATATTAATCAGCATGTTGCATGCTACAAGAATATGTCTGTTTCACTAGTTGTTTTTAGAAAACCATATTGGTCCGCCCGCGAGTATTAACTTGAACTGTCTATAACTTCTGAACAATTAATCGTAGAGAACACAATTATTTGCATTTCAATCAAACATGTTGTATGCTACAAGAATATGTCAGTTTCACTAGTTATTGTTTGAGAACCATATTGGCCCGCCCGCGAGTATTAAATTGAACTGCTTATACGTTCTGAGCAAATGATCGTAGAAAGCTCGATTGTTTTGCATATTAATAAACATTTAGCTAGCTACAAGGATATATAGATTTCACTAGTTATTGTTTGAGAACCATGTTAGCCCACCCGCGAAAACTAATTCAACAGCTTACAATTTCTGAACAAATGATCGTAGAGAACACAATTATTTGCATTTTAATGAAACATGTTGTATGCTACAAGAATATCTCGGTTTCACTATTTGTTTTTTTAGAAACATATTGGTCCGCCAGCGAGTACTGACTTGTTCTGCTTATAACTTCTGAACAAATGATCGTAGTGAGCGTAATAATTTTGCATATTAATCAGCTTGTTGCATGCTACAAGAATATATCCATTTCACAAGTTGTTGGTTGAGAACCATATTGGCCCGCCCGCGAAAATCAACTTGAACAGCTGATAACTCCTGAACAATTGATCGTAGAGAACACAATTATTTGCATTTTAATGAAACATGTTGTATGCTTCAAGAATATGTCGGTTTCACTAGTTGTTGTTTGAGAACCACATTGGCCCGCCCGCGAGTATTAACTTGAACTGTTTATGACTTCTGAACAAATGATCCTAGAGAGCGTAATAAATTTGCATATTAATCAGCATGTTGCATGCTACAAGAATATATCGATTTCACTAGTTGTTGGTTGAGAACCATATTGGCCCGCCCCTGAAAATCAACTTGAACTGCTTATAACTCCTGAAAAATTGATCATAGAGAACACAATTATTTGCATTTTAATGAAACATGTTGAATGCTACAACAATATGTCGGTTTCACTAGTTGTTGTTTGAGAACCACATTGGCCCGCCCGCGAGTATTAACTTGAACTGTTTATGACTTCTGAACAAATGATCCTAGAGAGCGTAATAAATTTGCATATTAATCAGCATGTTGCATGCTAGAAGAATATATTGATTTCACTAGTTTTTGGTTGAGAACCTAAATTGGCCCGCCCGCGAAAATCAACTTGAACTGCTTTTAAATCCTGAACAATTGATCGTAGAGCACACAATTATTTGCATTTTAATCTAACATGTTGTATGCTACAAGAATATGTCAGTTTCACTAGTTATTGTTTGAGAACCATATTGGCCCGCCCGCGAGTATTAAATTGAACTGCTTATAAGTTCTGAGCAAATGATCGTAGAAAGCTCGATTGTTTTGCATATTAATAAACATGTAGCTAGCTACAAGGATATATAGATTTCACTACTTATTGTTTGAGAACCATGTTAGCCCACCCGCGAAAACTAATTCAACAGCTTACAATTTCTGAACAAATGATCGTAGAGAACACAATTATTATCATTTTAATCTAACATGTTGTATGCTACAAGAATATGTCGGTTTCACTAGTTATTGTTTGAGAACCATTTTGGCCCGCCCGCCAAAACTAACTTCAACTCCTTATAACTTCTGAACAAATGATCGTAGAGAGCGTTATAATTTTGTATATTAATCAGCATGTTGCATGCTACAAGAATATATCGATTTCATGGGTTGTTGGTTGAGAACCATATTGGCCCGCCCGCGAAAATTAACTTGAACTGCTTATAACTTCTGAACAATTGATCGTAGCGAACACAATTATTTGCATTTTAATGAAACATGTTGAATGCTTCAAGAATATGTCGGTTTCACTAGTTGTTGTTTGAGAACAATATTGGCCCGCCCGCGAATATTAAATTGAACTGCTTATAACTTCTGAACAAATGATCTTAGAGAGCGTAATAAATTTGCATATTAATCAGCATGTTGCATGCTACAAAAATATATCGATTTCACTAGTTGTTGGTTGAGAACCATATTGGCCCGCCCGCGAAAATTAATTTGAACTGCTTATAACTTCTGAACAAATAATCGTAGAAAGCGTAATAATTTTGTATATTAATCAGCATGTTGCATGCTACAAGAATATATCGATTTCATGGGTTGTTGGTTGAGAACCATATTGGCCCGCCCGCGAAAATCAACTTGAACTGCTTATAACTAATGAACAATTGATCGTAGAGACCACAATTATTTGCATTTTAATGAAACATGTTGAATGCAACAAGAATATGTCGGTTTCTCTAGTTGTTTTTAGAAAACCATATTGGCCCGCCCGCGAGTATTAACTTGAACTGTTTATAACTTCTGAACAAATGATCCTAGAGAGCGTAATAAATTTGCATATTAATCAGCATGTTGCATGCTACAAGAATATGTCGGTTTCACTAGTTGTTTTTAGAAAACCATATTGGTCCGCCCGCGAGTTTTAACTTGAACTGTCTATAACTTCTGAACAATTTATCGTAGAGAACACAATTATTTGCATTTCAATCAAACATGTATGCTACAAGAAAATGTCGGTTTCACTAGATATTGTTTGAGAACCATTTTGGCCCGCCCGCCAAAACTAACTTCAACTCTTTATAACTTCTGAACAAAAGATCGTAGAGAGCGTTATAATTTTGCATATTAATCAGCATGTTGCATGCTACAAGAATATATCGATTTCATTGGTTGTTGGTTGAGAACCATATTGGCCCGCCCGCGAAAATTAATTTGAACTGCTTATAACTTCTGAACATTTGATTGTAGAGCACACAATTATTTGCATTTCAATCAAACATGTTGTATGCTACAAGAATATGTCGGTTTCACTAGTTATTGTTTGAGAACCATTTTGGCCCGCCCGCCAAAACTAAATTCAACTCCTTATAACTTCTGAACAAATGATCGTAGAGAGCGTAATAATTTTGCATATCAATCAGCATGTTGCATGCTACAAGAATATATCGATTTCATTGGTTGTTGGTTTAGACCCATATTAGCCCGCCCGCGAATATCAACTTGAACTGCTTATAACTCCTGAACAATTGATCGTAGAGACCACAATTAATAGCATTTTAATCATACATGTTGTATGCAACAAGAATATGTCGGTTTCACTAGTTGTTTTTAGAAAACCATATTGGCCCGCCCGCGGGTATTAACTTGAACTGTTTATAACTTCTGAACAAATGATCCTAGAGAGCGTAATAAATTTGCATATTAATCAGCATGTTGCATGCTACAAGAATATATAGATTTCACTAGTTGTTGGTTGAGAACCATATTGGCCCGCCCGCGGAAATCAACTTGAACTTATTATAACTCCTGAACAATTGATCGTAGAGACCACAATTATTTGCATTTTAATGAAACATGTTGAATGCAACAAGAATATGTCGGTTTCACTAGTTTTTTTTAGAAAACCATATTGGCCCGCCCGCAAGTATTAACTTGAACTGTTTATAACTTCTGAACAAATGATCCTAGAGAGCGTAATAAATTTGCATATTAATCAGCATGTTGCATGCTACAAGAATATGTCTGTTTCACTAGTTGTTTTTAGAAAACCATATTGGTCCGCCCGCGAGTATTAACTTGAACTGCTTATAAGTTCTGAGCAAATGATCGTAGAAAGCTCGATTGTTTTGCATATTAATAAACATTTAGCTAGCTACAAGGATATATAGATTTCACTAGTTATTGTTTGAGAACCATGTTAGCCCACCCGCGAAAACTAATTCAACAGCTTACAATTTCTGAACAAATGATCGTAGAGAACACAATTATTTGCATTTTAATGAAACATGTTGTATGCTACAAGAATATGTCGGTTTCACTATTTGTTTTTTTAGAAACATATTGGTCCGCCAGCGAGTACTGATTTGTTCTGCTTATAACTTCTGAACAAATGATCGTAGTGAGCGTAATAATTTTGCATATTAATCAGCTTGTTGCATGCTACAAGAATATATCCATTTCACAAGTTGTTGGTTGAGAACCATATTGGCCCGCCCGCGAAAATCAACTTGAACAGCTGATAACTCCTGAACAATTGATCGTAGAGAACACAATTATTTGCATTTTAATGAAACATGTTGAATGCTACAAGAATATGTCGGTTTCACTAGTTATTGTTTAAGAACCATTTTGGCCCGCCCGCCAAAACTAAATTCAACTCTTTATAACTTCTGAACAAATGATCGTAGAGAGCGTAATAATTTTGCATATCAATCAGCATGTTGCATGCTACAAGAAGATATCAATTTCATTGGTTGTTGGTTGAGAACCATATTGGCCCGCCCGCGAAAATCAACTTGAACTGCTTATAACTAATGAACAATTGATCGTAGAGACCGCAATTAATAGCATTTCAATCAAACATGTAGTAAGCAACAAGAATATGTCGGTTTCACTAGTTGTTTTTAGAAAACCATATTGGCCCGCCCGCGAGTATTAACTTGAACTGTTTATAACTTCTGAACAAATGATCCTAGAGAGCGTAATAAATTTGCATATTAATCAGCATGTTGCATGCTACAAGACTATATAGATTTCACTAGTTGTTGGTTGAGAACCATATTGGCCCGCCCGCGAAAATCAATTTGAACTGCTTATAACTCCTGAACAATTTATCGTAGAGACCACAATTATTTGCATTTTAATGAAACATGTTGAATGCAACAAGAATATGTCGGTTTCACTAGTTGTTTTTAGAAAACCATATTGGCCCGCCCGCGAGTATTAACTTGAACTGTTTATAACTTCTGAACAAATTATCCTAGAGAGCGTAATAAATTTGCATATTAATCAGCATGTTGCATGCTACAAGAATATGTCGGTTTCACTAGTTGTTTTTTAGAAAACCATATTGGCCCGCCCGCGAAAAACAACTTGAACTGCTTATAACTAATGAACAATTGATCGTAGAGACCGCAATTAATAGCATTTCAATCAAACATGTAGTAAGCAACAAGAATATGTCGGTTTCACTAGTTGTTTTTAGAAAACAATATTGGTCCGCCCGCGAGTTTTAACTTGAACTGTCTATAACTTCTGAACAATTTATCGTAGAGAACACAATTATTTGCATTTCAATCAAACATGTATGCTACAAGAAAATGTCGGTTTCACTAGATACTGTTTGAGAACCATTTTGGCCCGCCCGCCAAAACTAACTTCAACTCCTTATAACTTCTGAACAAAAGATCGTAGAGAGCGTTATAATTTTGCATATTAATCAGCATGTTGCATGCTACAAGAATATATCGATTTCATTGGTTGTTGGTTGAGAACCATATTGGCCCAACCGCGAAAATTAACTTGAACTGCTTATAACTTCTGAAAAATTGATCATAGAAAACACAAATTTTGCATTTTAATGAAACATGTTGAATGCTACAAGAATATGTCGGTTTCACTAGTTGTTTTTTAGAAAACCATATTGGCCCGCCCGCGAGTATTACCTTGAACTCTTTCTAACTTCGGAACAAATGATCCTAGAGAGCGTAATAAATTTGCATGTTAATCAGCAAGTTGCATGCTAGAAGAATATATCGATTTCACTAGTTTTTGGTAGAGAACCATATTGGCCCGCCCGCGAAAATCAACATGAACTGCTTATAACTCCTGAACAATTGATCGTTGAGAACACAATTATTTGCATTTCAATGAAACATGTTGTATACTACAAGATTATGTCGGTTTCACTAGTTATTGTTTGAGAACCTCTTTGTCCCGCCCGCCAAAACTAACTTTAACTCCTTATAACTTCTGAACAAATGATCCTAGAGAGCGTAATAAATTTGCATATTAATCAGCATGTTGCATGCTAGAAGAATATATCGATTTCACTAGTTTTTGGTTGAGAACCATATTGGCCCGCCCGCGAAAATCAACTTGAACTGCTTATAACTCCTGAACAATTGATCGTTGAGAACACAATTATTTGCATTTCAATCAAACATGTATGCTACAAGAATATGTCGGTTTCACTAGTTATTGTTTGAGAACCATTTTGTCCCGCCCGCCGAAACTAACTTCAACTCCTTATAACTTCTGAACAAATGATCGTAGAGAGCTTAATAATTTTGCATATTAATCAGCATGTTGCATGCTACAAGAATATATCGATTTCATTAGTTTTTGGTTGAGAACCTAAATTGGCCCGCAAGCGAAAATCAACTTGAACTGCTTATAACTCCTGAACAATTGATCGTAGAGACCACAATTATTTGCATTTTAATGAAACATGTTGAATGCAACAAGAATATGTCGGTTTCACTAGTTGTTTTTAGAAAACCATATTGGCCCGCCCGCGAGTATTAACTTGAACTGTTTATAACTTCTGAACAAATGATCCTAGAGAGCGTAATAAATTTGCATATTAATCAGCATGTTGCATGCTACAAGAATATGTCGGTTTCACTAGTTGTTTTTAGAAAACCATATTGGTCCGCCCGCGAGTTTTAACTTGAACTGTCTATAACTTCTGAACAATTTATCGTAGAGAACACAATTATTTGCATTTCAATCAAACATGTATGCTACAAGAAAATGTCGGTTTCACTAGATACTGTTTGAGAACCATTTTGGCCCGCCCGCCAAAACTAACTTCAACTCCTTATAACTTCTGAACAAAAGTACGTAGAGAGCGTTATAATTTTGCATATTAATCAGCATGTTGCATGCTACAAGAATATTTCGATTTCATTGGTTTTTGGTTGAGAACCATATTGGAGCAACCGCGAAAATTAACTTGAACTGCTTATAACTTCTGAAAAATTGATCATAGAGAACACAATTATTTGCATTTTAATGAAACATGTTGAATGCTACAAGAATATGTCGGTTTCACTAGTTGTTTTTTAGAAAACCATATTGGCCCGCCCGCGAGTATTACCTTGAACTCTTTCTAACTTCGGAACAAATGATCCTAGAGAGCGTAATAAATTTGCATGTTAATCAGCAAATTGCATGCTAGAAGAATATATCGATTTCACTAGTTTTTGGTTGAGAACCACATTGGCCCGCCCGCGAAAATCAACATGAACTGCTTATAACTCCTGAACAATTGATCGTTGAGAACACAATTATTTGCATTTCAATGAAACATTTTGATTGCTTCAAGAATATGTCGGTTTCACTAGTTGTTGTTTGAGAACAACATTGGCCCGCCAGCGAGTATTAATTTGAACTGTTTATGACTTCTGAACAAATGATCATAGAGAGCGTAATATATTTGCATATTAATCAGCATGTTGCATGCTACAAGAATATATCGATTTCTCTAGTTGCTGGTTGAGAACCATATTGGCCCGCCCCTGAAAATCAACTTGAACTGCTTATAACTCCTGAAAAATTGATCATAGAGAACACAATTATTTGCATTTTAATGAAACATGTTGAATGCTACAAGAATATGTCGGTTTCACTAGTTGTTTTTTAGAAAACCATATTGGCCCGCCCGCGAGTATTACCTTGAACTCTTTCTAACTTCGGAACAAATGATCCTAGAGAGCGTAATAAATTTGCATGTTAATCAGCAAGTTGCATGCTAGAAGAATATATCGATTTCTCTAGTTGCTGGTTGAGAACCATATTGGCCCGCCCCTGAAAATCAACTTGAACTGCTTATAACTCCTGAAAAATTGATCATAGAGAACACAATTATTTGCATTTCAATGAAACATGTTGTAAACTACAATAATATGTCGGTTTCACTAGTTATTGTTTGAGAACCTCTTTGTCCCGCCCGCCAAAACTAACTTCAACTCCTTATAACTTCTGAACAAATAATCGTAGAGAACTTAATAATTTTGCATATTAATCAGCATGTTGCATGCTACAAGAATATATCGATTTCATTAGTTGTTGGTTGAGAACCATATTGGCTCGCCGCGAAAATTAATTTGAACTCCTTATAACATCTGAACAAGTAATCGTAGAAAGCATAATAAATTTGCATATTAATCAGCATGTTGCATGCTACAAGAATATATCGATTTCATTAGTTTTTGGTTGAGAACCTAAATTGGCCCGCAAGCGAAAATCAACTTGAATTGCTTATAAACTCCTGAACAATTGATCGTAGAGAACACAATTATTTGCATTTTAACGTAACATGTTGAATGCTCCAAGAATATGTCGGTTTCACTAGTTGTTATTTGAAAACAATATTGGCCCGTCCGCGAGTATTAATTTGAACTGCTTACAACTTCTGAACAAATGATCGTAGAGAAAGTAAAAAAATTGCATATTAATCAGCATGTTGCATGCTACAAGAATATATCGATTTCACTAGTTGTTGGTTGAAAAACATATTGGCCCGCCCGCGAAAATCAACTTGAACTGCTTATAACTTCTGAACAATTGATCGTAGAGATCACAATTATTTGCATTTTAATCTAACATGTTGTATGCTACAAGAATATGTCAGTTTCACTAGTTATTGTTTGAGAACCATATTTGCCCGCCCGCGAATATTAAATTGAACTGCTTATAAGTTCTGAGCAAATGATCGCAGAAAGCTCGATTGTTTTGCATATTAATAAACATGTAGCTAGCTACAAGAATATATAGATTTCACTAGTTATTGTTTGAGAACCATGTTGGATCACCTGCGAAAACTAATTCAACAGCTTAAAATTTCTGAACAAATGATCGTAGAGAACACTACCATTTGCATTTTAATGAAACATGTTGTATGCTACAAGAATATGTCGGTTTTACTATTTGTTTTTTTAGAAACATATTGGCCCGCCCGCGAGTATTGACTTGTTCTGCTTATAACTTCTGAACAAATGATCGTAGTGAGCGTAATAATTTTGAATATTAATCAGCATGTTGCATGCAACAAGAATATATCCATTTCACTAGTTGTTGGATGAGAACCATATTGGCCCGCCCTCGAAAATTAACTTGAACTGCTTATAACTTCTGAACAATTGATCGTAGAGAACACAATTATTTGCATTTTAATCAAACATGTTGTATGCTACAAGAATATATCGGTCTCACTAGTTATTGTTTGAGAATCATTTTGGCCCGCCCGCCAAAACTAAATTCAACTCCTTATAACATCTGAACAAATGATCGTAGAGACCGTAATAATTTTGCATATCAATCAGCATGTTGCATGCTACAAGAATATATCGATTTCATTGGTTGTTGGTTGAGAACCATATTAGCCCGCCCGCGAATATCAACTTGAACTGCTTATAACTCCTGAACAATTGATCGTAGAGACAACAATTAATAGCATTTTAATCATACATGTTGTATGCAACAAGAATATGTCGGTTTCACTAGTTGTTTTTAGAAAACCATATTGGCCCGCCCGCGGGTATTAACTTGAACTGTTTATAACTTCTGAACAAATGATCCTAGAGAGCGCAATAAATTTGCATATTAATCAGCATGTTGCGTGCTACAAGAATATATAGATTTCACTAGTTGTTGGTTGAGAACCATATTGGCCCGCCCGCGAAAATCAACTTGTACTGCTTATAACTCCTGAACAATTGATCGTAGAGACCACAATTATTTGCATTTTAATGAAACATGTTGAATGCAACAAGAATATGTCGGTTTCACTAGTTATTTTTAGAAAACCATATTGGCCCGCCCGCGAGTATTAACTTGAACTGTCTATAACGTCTGAACAATTGATCGTAGAGAACACAATTATTTGCATTTCAATCAAACATGTTGTATGCTACAAGAATATGTCGGTTTCACTAGATATTGTTTGAGAACCATTTTGGCCCGCCCGCCAAAACTAACTTCAACTCCTTATAACTTCTGAACAAAAGATCGTAGAGAGCGTTATAATTTTGCATATTAATCAGCATGTTGCATCCTACAAGAATATATCGATTTCATTGGTTGTTGGTTGAGAACCATATTGGCCCGCCCGCGAAAATTAACTTGAACTGCTTATAACTTCTGAACAATTGATCGTAGCGAACACAATTATTTGCATTTTAATGAAACATGTTTAATGCTTCAAGAATATGTCGGTTTCACTAGTTGTTGTTTGAGAACCACATTGGCCCGCCCGCGAGTATTAACTTGAACTGTTTATGACTTCTGAACAAATGATCCTAGAGAGCGTAATAAATTTGCATATTAATCAGCATGTTGCATGCTACAAGAATATATCGATTTCACTAGTTGTTGGTTGAGAACCATATTGGCCCTCCCCTGAAAATCAACTTGAACTGCTTATAACTCCTGAAAAATTGATCATAGAGAACACAATTATTTGCATTTTAATGAAACATGTTGAATGCTACAACAATATGTCGGTTTCACTAGTTGTTTTTTAGAAAACCATATTAGCCCGCCCGCGAGTATTACCTTGAACTGTTTATAACTTCGGAACAAATGATCCTAGAGAGCGTAATAAATTTGCATATTAATCAGCATGTTGCATGCTAGAAGAATATATCGATTTCACTAGTTTTTGGTTGAGAACCATATTGGCCCGCCCGCGAAAATCAACTTGAACTGCTTATAACTCCTGAACAATTGATCGTAGAGAACACAATCATTTGCATTTTAATGAAACATGTTGAATGCTACAAGAATATGTCGGTTTCACTAGTTGTTTTTAGAAAACCATTTTGGCCCGCCCGCCAAAATTAATTTCAACTCCTAATAACTTCTTAACAATTGATCATAGAAAGCGTAATAATTTTGCATATTAAACAGCATGTTGCATGCTACAAGAATATATCGATTTCATTAGTTTTTGGTTGAGAACCATATTGGCCCGGCCGCGAAAATCAACTTGAACTGCTTATAACTCCTGAACAATTGATCGTAAAGCACACAATTATTTGCATTTTAATGAAACATGTTGAATGCTACAAGAATATGTCGGTTTCACTAGTTGTTTTTAGAAAACCATATTGGCCCGTCCGAGAGTATTAACTTGAACTGTTTATAACTTCTGAACAAATGATCCTAGAGAGCGTTATAAATTTGCATATTAATCAGCATGTTGCATGCTACAAGAATATATCGATTTAACTTGTTGTTGGTTGAGAACCATATTGGCCGGCCGCGAAAATCAACTTTAACTGCTTATAACTCCTGAACAATTGATCGTAAACAACACAATTATTTGCATTTTAATGAAACATGTTGAATGCTACAAGAATATGTCAGTTTCACTAGTTGTTATTTGAGAACCATATTGGCCCGCCCGCGAGTATTAACTTGAACTGCGTATAACTTCTGAACAAATGTTCGTAGAGAGCGTAAAAAAATTGCATATTAATCAGCACGTTGCATACTACTAGAATATATCGCTTTCACTAGTTGTTGGTTGAAAAACATATTGGCCCGCCCGCGAAAATCAATTTGAACTGCTTATAACTTCTGAAAAATTGATCGTAGAGATCACAATTATTATCATTTTAATCTAACATGTTGTATGCTACAAGAATATGTCGGTTGCACTAGCTTTGTTTGAGAACCATTTCGGCCCGCCCGCCAAATCTAACTTCAACTCCTTATAACTTCTGAACAAATGATCGTAGAGAGCGTTATAATTTTGCATATTAATCAGCATGTTGCATGCTACAAGAATATATCGATTTCATGGGTTGTTGGTTTAGAACCATACTAGCCCGCCCGCGAAAATTAACTTGTACTGCTTATAACTTCTGAACAGATGATCTAAGAGAGCGCACTAAATTAGCATATTAATCAGCATGTTGCATGCTACAAGAATATATCGATTTCACTAGTTGTTGGTTGAGAACCATACTGGCCCGCCCCAGAAAATTAATTTGAACTGCTTATAACTTCTGAACAAATAATCGTAGAAAGCGTAATAATTTTTCATATTAATCAGCATGTTGCATGCTACAAGAATATATCGATTTCACTAGTTATTGTTTGAGAAATATATTGGCCTGGCCGCGAAAATTAACTTGAACTGCTTATAACTTCTGAACAATTGATCGTAGAGCACACAATTATTTGCATTTCAATCAAACATGTTGTATGCTACAAGATTATGTCGGTTTCACTAGTTATTGTTTGAGAACCATTTTGGCCCGTTCGCCAAAACTAATTTCAACTCCTTATAACTTCTGAACAAATGATCGTAGAGAGCGTAATAATTTTGCATATTAATCGGCATGTTGCATGCTACAAGAATATGTCGATTTCATTGGTTGTTGGCTGAGAACCATATTGGCCCGCCCGCGAAAATCAACTTGAACTGCTTATAACTCCTGAACAATTGATCGTAGAGACCACAATTAATAGCATTTTAATCAAACATGTTGTATGCAACAAGAATATGTCGGTTTCACTAGTTGTTTTAAGAAACCCATATTGGCCGCCCGCGTGAATTAACTTGAACTGTATATAACTTCTGAACAAATGATCGTAGAGAGCGTAATAAATTTGCATATTAATCAGCATGTTGCATGCTACAAGAATATATCGATTTCACTAGTTGTTGGTTGAGAACCATATTGGCCGCCCGCGAAAATCAACTTGAACTGCTTATAAGTCCTGAACAATTGATCGTAGACAACACAATTATTTGCATTTTAATGAAACATGTTGAATGCTACAAGAATATGTCAGTTTCACTAGTTGTTATTTGAGAACCATATTGGCCCGCCCGCGAGTATTAACTTTAACTGTTTATAACTTCTGAACAAATGATCGTAGAGAGCGTAAAAGTTGCCTATTAATCAGCATGTTGCATGCTACAAGAATATATCGATTTCACTAGTTGTTGGTTGAAAAACATATTGGCCCGCCCGCGTAAATCAACTTGAACTGCTTATAACTTCTCAACAATTGATCGTAGAGATCAAAATTATTTGCATTTTAATCTAACATGTTGTATGCTACAAGAATATGTCAGTTTCACTAGTTATTGTTTGAGAACCATTTTGTCCCGCCCGCCAAAACTAACTTCAACTTCTTATAACTTCTGAACAAATAATCGTAGAGAGCTTAATAATTTTGCATATTAATCAGCATGTTGCATGCTACAAGAATATATCGATTTCACTAGTTGTTGTTTGAGAAATATATTGCCCACCCGCGAAAATTAACTTGAACTGCTTATAACTTCTGAGCAATTGATCGTTGAGCACACAATTATTTGCATTTTAATGAAACATTTTGAATGCTACAAGAATATGTCGGTTTCACTAGTTGTTTATAGAAAACCATATTGGCCCACCCGCGAGTATTAACTTGAACTGTTTATAACTTCTGAACAAATGATCCTAGAGAGCGTAATAAATTTGCATATTAATCAGCATGTTGCATGCTACAAGAATATATCGATTTCACTAGTTGTTGGTTTAGAACCATATTGGCCCGCCCGCGAAAATCAACTTGAACTGCTTATAACTCCTGAACAATTGATCGTAGAGAACACAATTCTTTGCATTTTAATGAAACATGTTGTATGCTACAAGAATATGTCGGTTTCACTAGTTGTTTTTAGAAAACCATTTTGGCCCGCCCGCCAAAACTAATTTCAACTCCTTATAACTTCTTAACAATTGATCATAGAAAGCGTAATAATTTTGCATATTAAACAGCATGTTGCATGCTACAAGAATATATCGATTTCATTAGTTTTTGGTTGAGAACCATATTGGCCCGCCCTCGAAAATCAACTTGAACTGCTTATAACTCCTGAACAATTGATCGTAAAGCACACAATTATTTTCATTTTAATGAAACATGTTGAATGCTACAAGAATATGTCAGTTTCACTAGTTGTTATTTGAGAACCATATTGGCCCGCCCGCGAGTATTAACTTGAACTGCGTATAAGTTCTGAACAAATGATCGTAGAGAGCGTAAAAAATTGCATATTAATCAGCACGTTGCATGCTACTAGAATATATGGCTTTCACTAGTTGTTGGTTGAAAAACATATTGGCCCGCCCGCGAAAATCAATTTGAACTGCTTATAACTTCTGAAAAATTGATCGTAGAGATCACAATTATTATCATTTTAATCTAACATGTTGTATGCTACAAGAATATGTCGGTTGCACTAGCTTTGTTTGAGAACCATTTCGGCCCGCCCGCCAAATCTAACTTCAACTCCTTATAACTTCTGAACAAATGATCGCAGAGAGCGTTATAATTTTGCATATTAATCAGCATGTTGCATGCTACAAGAATATATCGATTTCATGGGTTGTTGGTTTAGAACCATATTAGCCCGCCCGCGAAAATTAACATGTACTGCTTATAACTTCTGAACAAATGATCTAAGAGAGCGTAATAAATTAGCATATTAATCAGCATGTTGCATGCTACAAGAATATATCGATTTCACTAGTTGTTGGTTGAGAACCATATTGGCCCGCCCCAGAAAATTAATTTGAACTGCTTATAACTTCTGAACAAATAATCGTAGAAAGCGTAATAATTTTTCATATTAATCAGCATGTTGCATGCTACAAGAATATATCGATTTCACTAGTTATTGTTTGAGAAATATATTGGCCTGGCCGCGAAAATTAACTTGAACTGCTTATAACTTCTGAACAATTGATCGTAGAGCACACAATTATTTGCATTTCAATCAAACATGTTGTATGCTACAAGATTATGTCGGTTTCACTAGTTATTGTTTGAGAACCATTTTGGCCCGCCCGCGAAAACTAATTCAACTGCTTACAATTTCTGAACAAATGATCGTAGAGAACACAATTATTTGCATTTTAATGAAACATGTTGTATCCTTCAAGAATATGTCGGTTTTACTACTTGTTTTTTAGAACCATATTGGCCCGTTCGCGTGTATTGACTTTTCTGATTAAAACGTCTGAACAAATGATCGTAGTGAGCATAATAGTTTTGCATATTAATCAGCATGTTGCATGCTACAAGAATATATCGATTTCACTAGTTGTTGGTTGAGAACCATATTTGCCCGCCCTCGAAAATTAATGTGAACTGCTTATAACTTCTGAACAATTGATCGTAGAGAACACAATTATTTGAATTTCAATCAAACATGTTGTATGCTACAACAATATATGTCTGTTTCACTAGTTATTGTTTGAGAACCATTTTGGCCCGCCCGCCAAAACTAACATGAACTCCTTATAACTTCTGAACAAATGATCGTAGTGAGCGTAATAGTTTTGCATATTAATCAGCATGTTGCATGCTACAAGAATATATCGATTTCACTAGTTGTTGGTTGAGAACCATTTTGGCCCGCCCGCGAAAATTAACTTGAACTGATAATAACTTCTGAACAATTGATCGTAGAGCACACAATTATTTGCATTTCAATCAAACATGTTGTATGCTACAAGAATATGTCGGTTTCACTAGGTATTGTGGAAGAACCATTTTGGCCCGCCCGCCAAAACTAATTTCAACTTCTTATAACTTTTGAACAAATGATCGTAGAGAGCGTAATAATTTTGCATATTAATCAGCATGTTGCATGCTAAAAGAATATATCGATTTCATTGGTTGTTGGTTGAGAACCATATTGGCCCGCCCGCGAAAATCAACTTGAACTGCTTATAACTTCTGAACAATTGATCGTAGAGCACACAATTATTTGCATTTCAATCAAACATGTTGTATGCTACAAGAATATGTCGGTTTCACTAGTTGTTACTTGAGAACCATATTGGCCCGCCCGCGAGTATTAAATTGAACTGCTTATAACTTCTGAACAAATGATCTTAGATAGCGTAATAAAGTTGCATATTATTAAGCATGTTGCATGCTACAAGAATATATCGATTTCACTAGTTGTTGGTTGAGAACCATATTGGCCCGCCCGCGAAAATTAATTTGAACTGCTTATAACTTCTGAATAAATTATCGTAGAAAGCGTAATAATTTTGCATTTTAATCAGCATGTTGCATGCTACAACAATATATCGATTTCACTAGTTGTTGTTTGAGAAATATATTGGCCTGCACGCGAAAATTAACTTGAACTGCTTATAACTTCTGAACAATTGATCGTAGAGCACACAATTATTTGCATTTCAATCAAACATGTTGTATGCTACAAGAATATGTCGGTTTCACTAGTTATTGTTTGAGAACCATTTTGGCCCGCCCGCCAAAACTAATTTCAAATTCTTATAACTTCTGAACAAATGATCGTAGAGAGCGTAATAATTTTGCATATTAATCAGCATGTTGCATGCTACAATAATATATCGATTTCATTGGTTGTTGGTTGAGAACCATATTGGCCCGCCCGCGAAAATCAACTTGAACTGCTTATAACTCCTGAACAATTGATCGTAGAGACCACAATTAATAGCATTTCAATCAAACATGTTGTATGCAACAAGAATATGTCGGTTTCACTAGTTGTTTTTAGAAAACCATATTGGCCCGCCCGCGAGTATTAACTTGAACTGTTTATAACTTCTGAACAAATGATCCTAGAGAGCGTAATAAATTTGCATATTAATCAGCATGTTGCATGCTACAAGAATATATCGATTTCACTAGTTGTTGGTTGAGAGCCATATTTTCCCGCCCGCGAAAATTAACTTGAACTCTTTATGACTTCTGAACAAATGATCCTAGAGAGCGTAATAAATTTGCATATTAATCAGCATGTTGCATGCTACAAGAATATATCGTTTTCACTAGTTGTTTTTAGAAAACCATATTGGCCCGCCCGCGGGTATTAACTTGAACTTTTTATGACTTCTGAACAAATGATCCTAGAGAGCGTAATAAATTTGCATATTAATCAGCATGTTGCATGCTACAAGAATATATCGATTTCACTAGTTGTTGGTTGAGAACCATATTGGCCCGCCCCTGAAAATCAACTTGAACTGCTTATAACTCCTGAAAAATTGATCGTAGAGAACACAATTATTTGCATTTTAATGAAACATGTTGAATGCTACAAGAATATGTCGGTTTCACTAGTTGTTTTTAGAAAACCATATTGGCCCGCCCGCGAGTATTAACTTGAACTGTTTATAACTTCGGAACAAATGATCCTAGAGAGCGTTATAAATTTGCATATTAATCAGCATGTTGCATGCTACAAGAATATATCGATTTAACTTGTTGTTGGTTGAGAACCATATTGGCCCGCCCGCGAAAATCAACTTGAACTGCTTATAACTCCTGAACAATTGATCGTAGAGAACACAATCATTTGCATTTTAATGAAACATGTTGAATGCTACAAGAATATGTCGGTTTCACTAGTTGTTTTTAGAAAACCATTTTGGCCCGCCCGCCAAAATTAATTTCAACTCCTTATAACTTCTTAACAATTGATCATAGAAAGCGTAATAATTTTGCATATTAAACAGCATGTTGCATGCTACAAGAATATATCGATTTCATTAGTTTTTGGTTGAGAACCATATTGGCCCGGCCGCGAAAATCAACTTGAACTGCTTATAACTCCTGAACAATTGATCGTAAAGCACACAATTATTTGCATTTTAATGAAACATGTTGAATGCTACAAGAATATGTCGGTTTCACTAGTTGTTTTTAGAAAACCATATTGGCCCGTCCGAGAGTATTAACTTGAACTGTTTATAACTTCTGAACAAATGATCCTAGAGAGCGTTATAAATTTGCATATTAATCAGCATGTTGCATGCTACAAGAATATATCGATTTAACTTGTTGTTGGTTGAGAACCATATTGGCCGGCCGCGAAAATCAACTTTAACTGCTTATAACTCCTGAACAATTGATCGTAAACAACACAATTATTTGCATTTTAATGAAAGATGTTGAATGCTACAAGAATATGTCAGTTTCACTAGTTGTTATTTGAGAACCATATTGGCCCGCCCGCGAGTATTAACTTGAACTGCGTATAACTTCTGAACAAATGTTCGTAGAGAGCGTAAAAAAATTGCATATTAATCAGCACGTTGCATGCTACTAGAATATATCGCTTTCACTAGTTGTTGGTTGAAAAACATATTGGCCCGCCCGCGAAAATCAATTTGAACTGCTTATAACTTCTGAAAAATTGATCGTAGAGATCACAATTATTATCATTTTAATCTAACATGTTGTATGCTACAAGAATATGTCGGTTGCACTAGCTTTGTTTGAGAACCATTTCGGCCCGCCCGCCAAATCTAACTTCAACTCCTTATAACTTCTGAACAAATGATCGTAGAGAGCGTTATAATTTTGCATATTAATCAGCATGTTGCATGCTACAAGAATATATCGATTTCATGGGTTGTTGGTTTAGAACCATATTAGCCCGCCCGCGAAAATTAACTTGTACTGCTTATAACTTCTGAACAAATGATCTAAGAGAGCGTACTAAATTAGCATATTAATCAGCATGTTGCATGCTACAAGAATATATCGATTTCACTAGTTGTTGGTTGAGAACCATACTGGCCCGCCCCAGAAAATTAATTTGAACTGCTTATAACTTCTGAACAAATAATCGTAGAAAGCGTAATAATTTTTCATATTAATCAGCATGTTGCATGCTACAAGAATATATCGATTTCACTAGTTATTGTTTGAGAAATATATTGGCCTGGCCGCGAAAATTAACTTGAACTGCTTATAACTTCTGAACAATTGATCGTAGAGCACACAATTATTTGCATTTCAATCAAACATGTTGTATGCTACAAGATTATGTCGGTTTCACTAGTTATTGTTTGAGAACCATTTTGGCCCGTTCGCCAAAACTAATTTCAACTCCTTATAACTTCTGAACAAATGATCGTAGAGAGCGTAATAATTTTGCATATTAATCGGCATGTTGCATGCTACAAGAATATGTCGATTTCATTGGTTGTTGGCTGAGAACCATATTGGCCCGCCCGCGAAAATCAACTTGAACTGCTTATAACTCCTGAACAATTGATCGTAGAGACCACAATTAATAGCATTTTAATCAAACATGTTGTATGCAACAAGAATATGTCGGTTTCACTAGTTGTTTTAAGAAACCCATATTGGCCGCCCGCGTGAATTAACTTGAACTGTATATAACTTCTGAACAAATGATCGTAGAGAGCGTAATAAATTTGCATATTAATCAGCATGTTGCATGCTACAAGAATATATCGATTTCACTAGTTGTTGGTTGAGAACCATATTGGCCGCCCGCGAAAATCAACTTGAACTGCTTATAAGTCCTGAACAATTGATCGTAGACAACACAATTATTTGCATTTTAATGAAACATGTTGAATGCTACAAGAATATGTCAGTTTCACTAGTTGTTATTTGAGAACCATATTGGCCCGCCCGCGAGTATTAACTTTAACTGTTTATAACTTCTGAACAAATGATCGTAGAGAGCGTAAAAGTTGCCTATTAATCAGCATGTTGCATGCTACAAGAATATATCGATTTCACTAGTTGTTGGTTGAAAAACATATTGGCCCGCCCGCGTAAATCAACTTGAACTGCTTATAACTTCTCAACAATTGATCGTAGAGATCAAAATTATTTGCATTTTAATCTAACATGTTGTATGCTACAAGAATATGTCAGTTTCACTAGTTATTGTTTGAGAACCATTTTGTCCCGCCCGCCAAAACTAACTTCAACTTCTTATAACTTCTGAACAATTAATCGTAGAGAGCTTAATAATTTTGCATATTAATCAGCATGTTGCATGCTACAAGAATATATCGATTTCACTAGTTGTTGTTTGAGAAATATATTGCCCACCCGCGAAAATTAACTTGAACTGCTTATAACTTCTGAGCAATTGATCGTTGAGCACACAATTATTTGCATTTTAATGAAACATTTTGAATGCTACAAGAATATGTCGGTTTCACTAGTTGTTTATAGAAAACCATATTGGCCCACCCGCGAGTATTAACTTGAACTGTTTATAACTTCTGAACAAATGATCCTAGAGAGCGTAATAAATTTGCATATTAATCAGCATGTTGCATGCTACAAGAATATATCGATTTCACTAGTTGTTGGTTTAGAACCATATTGGCCCGCCCGCGAAAATCAACTTGAACTGCTTATAACTCCTGAACAATTGATCGTAGAGAACACAATTCTTTGCATTTTAATGAAACATGTTGTATGCTACAAGAATATGTCGGTTTCACTAGTTGTTTTTAGAAAACCATTTTGGCCCGCCCGCCAAAACTAATTTCAACTCCTTATAACTTCTTAACAATTGATCATAGAAAGCGTAATAATTTTGCATATTAAACAGCATGTTGCATGCTACAAGAATATATCGATTTCATTAGTTTTTGGTTGAGAACCATATTGGCCCGCCCTCGAAAATCAACTTGAACTGCTTATAACTCCTGAACAATTGATCGTAAAGCACACAATTATTTTCATTTTAATGAAACATGTTGAATGCTACAAGAATATGTCAGTTTCACTAGTTGTTATTTGAGAACCATATTGGCCCGCCCGCGAGTATTAACTTGAACTGCGTATAAGTTCTGAACAAATGATCGTAGAGAGCGTAAAAAATTGCATATTAATCAGCACGTTGCATGCTACTAGAATATATGGCTTTCACTAGTTGTTGGTTGAAAAACATATTGGCCCGCCCGCGAAAATCAATTTGAACTGCTTATAACTTCTGAAAAATTGATCGTAGAGATCACAATTATTATCATTTTAATCTAACATGTTGTATGCTACAAGAATATGTCGGTTGCACTAGCTTTGTTTGAGAACCATTTCGGCCCGCCCGCCAAATCTAACTTCAACTCCTTATAACTTCTGAACAAATGATCGCAGAGAGCGTTATAATTTTGCATATTAATCAGCATGTTGCATGCTACAAGAATATATCGATTTCATGGGTTGTTGGTTTAGAACCATATTAGCCCGCCCGCGAAAATTAACATGTACTGCTTATAACTTCTGAACAAATGATCTAAGAGAGCGTAATAAATTAGCATACTAATCAGCATGTTGCATGCTACAAGAATATATCGATTTCACTAGTTGTTGGTTGAGAACCATATTGGCCCGCCCCAGAAAATTAATTTGAACTGCTTATAACTTCTGAACAAATAATCGTAGAAAGCGTAATAATTTTTCATATTAATCAGCATGTTGCATGCTACAAGAATATATCGATTTCACTAGTTATTGTTTGAGAAATATATTGGCCTGGCCGCGAAAATTAACTTGAACTGCTTATAACTTCTGAACAATTGATCGTAGAGCACACAATTATTTGCATTTCAATCAAACATGTTGTATGCTACAAGATTATGTCGGTTTCACTAGTTATTGTTTGAGAACCATTTTGGCCCGCCCGCGAAAACTAATTCAACTGCTTACAATTTCTGAACAAATGATCGTAGAGAACACAATTATTTGCATTTTAATGAAACATGTTGTATCCTTCAAGAATATGTCGGTTTTACTACTTGTTTTTTAGAACCATATTGGCCCGTTCGCGTGTATTGACTTTTCTGATTAAAACGTCTGAACAAATGATCGTAGTGAGCATAATAGTTTTGCATATTAATCAGCATGTTGCATGCTACAAGAATATATCGATTTCACTAGTTGTTGGTTGAGAACCATATTTGCCCGCCCTCGAAAATTAATGTGAACTGCTTATAACTTCTGAACAATTGATCGTAGAGAACACAATTATTTGAATTTCAATCAAACATGTTGTATGCTACAACAATATATGTCGGTTTCACTAGTTATTGTTTGAGAACCATTTTGGCCCGCCCGCCAAAACTAACTTGAACTCCTTATAACTTCTGAACAAATGATCGTAGTGAGCGTAATAGTTTTGCATATTAATCAGCATGTTGCATGCTACAAGAATATATCGATTTCACTAGTTGTTGGTTGAGAACCATTTTGGCCCGCCCGCGAAAATTAACTTGAACTGATAATAACTTCTGAACAATTGATCGTAGAGCACACAATTATTTGCATTTCAATCAAACATGTTGTATGCTACAAGAATATGTCGGTTTCACTAGGTATTGTGGAAGAACCATTTTGGCCCGCCCGCCAAAACTAATTTCAACTTCATATAACATCTGAACAAATGATCGTAGAGAGCGTAATAATTTTGCATATTAATTAGCATGTTGCATGCTACAAAAATATATCGATTTCATTGGTTGTTGGTTGAGAACCATATTGGCCCGCCCGCGAAATACAACTTGAACTGCTTATAACTCCTGAACAATTTATCGTAGAGACCACAATTAATAGCATTTTAATCAAACATGTTGTATGCAACAAGAATATGTCGGTTTCACTTGTTGTTTTTAGAAAACCATATTGGCCCGCCCGCGAGTATTAACTTGAACTGTTTATAACTTCTGAACAAATGATCCTAGAGAGCGTAATAAATTTGCATATTAATCAGCATGTTGCATGCTACAAGAATATATCGATTTCACTAGTTGTTTTAAGAAACCCATATTGGCCCGCCCTCAAGTATTAACTTGAACTGTTTATAACTTCTGAACAAATGATCCTAGAGAGCGTAAAAAAATTGCATATTAATCAGCATGTTGCATGCTACAAGAATATATCGATTTCACTAGTTGTTGGTTGAAAAACATATTGGCACTCCCGCGAAAATCAATTTGAACTGCTTATAACTTCTGAACAATTGGTCGTAGAGATCACAATTATCTGCATTTTAATCTAACATGTTGTATGCTACAAGAATATGTCAGTTTCACTAGTTATTGTTTGCGAACCATATTGGCCCGCCCGCGAGTTTTAAATTGAACTGATTAAAAGTTCTGAACAAATGATCGTAGAAAGCTCGATTGTTTTGCATATTAATAAACATGTAGCTAGCTACAAGAATATATAGATTTCACTAGTTATTGTTTGAGAACCATGTTGGCCCACCCGCGAAAACTAATTCAACTGCTTACAATTTCTGAACAAATGATCGTAGAGAACACAATTATTTGCATTTTAATGAAACATGTTGTATGCTAAAAGAATATGTCGGTTTTACTATTTGTTTTTTAGAACCATATTGGCCCGCCCGCGAGTATTGACTTTTTCTGCTTAAAACGTCTGAAAAAATGATCGTAGTGAGCGTAATAGTTTTGCATATTAATCAGCATGTTGCAGGCTACAAGAATATACCGATTTCACTAGTTGTTGGTTGAGAACCATATTGGCCCGCCCTCGAAAATTAACTTGAACTGCTTATAACTTCTGAACAATATATCGTAGAGCACACAATTATTTGCATTTCAATCAAACATGTTGTATGCTACAAGAATATGTCGGTTTCACTAGTTATTGTTTGAGAACCATTTTGGCCCGCCCGCCAAAACTAATTTCAACTTCTTATAACTTTTGAACAAATGATCGTAGAGAGCGTAATAATTTTGCATATTAATCAGCATGTTGCATGCTAAAAGAATATATCGATTTCATTGGTTGTTGGTTGAGAACCATATTGGCCCGCCCGCGAAAATCAACTTGAACTGCTTATAACTTCTGAACAATTGATCGTAGAGCACACAATTATTTGCATTTCAATCAAACATGTTGTATGCTACAAGAATATGTCGGTTTCACTAGTTGTTACTTGAGAACCATATTGGCCCGCCCGCGAGTATTAAATTGAACTGCTTATAACTTCTGAACAAATGATCTTAGATAGCGTAATAAAGTTGCATATTATTAAGCATGTTGCATGCTACAAGAATATATCGATTTCACTAGTTGTTGGTTGAGAACCATATTGGCCCGCCCGCGAAAATTAATTTGAACTGCTTATAACTTCTGAATAAATTATCGTAGAAAGCGTAATAATTTTGCATTTTAATCAGCATGTTGCATGCTACAACAATATATCGATTTCACTAGTTGTTGTTTGAGAAATATATTGGCCTGCCCGCGAAAATTAACTTGAACTGCTTATAACTTCTGAACAATTGATCGTAGAGCACACAATTATTTGCATTTCAATCAAACATGTTGTATGCTACAAGAATATGTCGGTTTCACTAGTTATTGTTTGAGAACCATTTTGGCCCGCCCGCCAAAACTAATTTCAAATTCTTATAACTTCTGAACAAATGATCGTAGAGAGCGTAATAATTTTGCATATTAATCAGCATGTTGCATGCTACAATAATATATCGATTTCATTGGTTGTTGGTTGAGAACCATATTGGCCCGCCCGCGAAAATCAACTTGAACTGCTTATAACTCCTGAACAATTGATCGTAGAGACCACAATTAATAGCATTTTAATCAAACATGTTGTATGCAACAAGAATATGTCGGTTTCACTAGTTGTTTTTAGAGAACCATATTGTCCCACCCGCGAGTATTAACTTGAACTGTTTATAACTTCTGAACAAATGATCCTAGAGAGCGTAATAAATTTGCATATTAATCAGCATGTTGCATGCTACAAGAATATATCGATTTCACTAGTTGTTGGTTGAGAGCCATATTTTCCCGCCCGCGAAAATTAACTTGAACTCTTTATGACTTCTGAACAAATGATCCTAGAGAGCGTAATAAATTTGCATATTAATCAGCATGTTGCATGCTACAAGAATATATCGTTTTCACTAGTTGTTTTTAGAAAACCATATTGGCCCGCCCGCGGGTATTAACTTGAACTTTTTATGACTTCTGAACAAATGATCCTAGAGAGCGTAATAAATTTGCATATTAATCAGCATGTTGCATGCTACAAGAATATATCGATTTCACTAGTTGTTGGTTGAGAACCATATTGGCCCGCCCCTGAAAATCAACTTGAACTGCTTATAACTCCTGAAAAATTGATCGTAGAGAACACAATTATTTGCATTTTAATGAAACATGTTGAATGCTACAAGAATATGTCGGTTTCACTAGTTGTTTTTAGAAAACCATATTGGCCCGCCCGCGAGTATTAACTTGAACTGTTTATAACTTCGGAACAAATGATCCTAGAGAGCGTAATAAATTTGCATATTAATCAGCATGTTTCATGCTAAAAGAATATGTCGGTTTCACTAGTTGTTTTTAGAAAACCATATTGGCCCGACGGCGAATATCAACTTGAACTGCTTATAACTTCTGAACAATTGATCGTAGAGAACACAATTATTTGCATTTTAATGAAACATGTTGAATGCTACAAGAATATGTCGGTTTCACTAGTTGTTTTTAGAAAACCATTTTGGCCCGCCCGCCAAAACTAACTTCAACTCCTGATAACTTCTGAACAATTGATCGTAGAAAGCGTAATAATTTTGCATATTACTCAGCATGTTGAATGCTACAAGAATATATCGATTTCATTAGTAGTTGGTTGAGAACCATTTTGGCCCGCCCGCGAAAATCAACTTGAACTGCTTATAACTCCTGAACAATTGATCGTAGAGCACACAATTATTTGCATTTTAATGAAACATGTTGAATGCTACAAGAATATGTCGGTTTCACTAGTTGTTTTTAGAAAACCATATTGGCCCGTCCGAGAGTATTAACTTGAACTGTTTATAACTTCTGAACAAATGATCCTAGAGAGCGTAATAAATTTACATATTAATCAGCATGTTGCGTGCTACAAGAATATATCGATTTCACTAGCTTTTGGTTGAGAACCATATTGGCCCGCCCGCGAAAGTCAACTTGAACTGCTTATAACTTCTGAACAATTGATCGTAGAGAACACAATTATTTGCATTTTAATGAAACATGTTGAATGCTACAAGAATATGTCGGTTTCACTAGATGTTATTTGAGAACAATATTGGTCCGTCCGCGAGTATTAACTTGAACTGCTTACAACTTCTGAACAAATGATCGTAGAGAGCGTAAAAAATTTGCATATTAATCAGCATGTTGCATGCTACAAGAATATATCGATTTCACTAGTTGTTGGTTGAAAAACATATTGGCCCGCCCGCGAAAATCAAGTTGAACTGCTCATAACTTCTGAACAATTGATCGTAGTGAACGTAATAATTTTGCATATTAATCAGCATGTTGCATGCTACAAGAATATATCCATTTCACTAGTTATTGTTTGAGAACCATTTTGTTCCGCCCGCCAAAACTAACTTCAACTCCTTATAACTTCTGAACAAATAATCGTAGAGAGCTTAATAATTTTGCATATTAATCAGCATGATGCATGCTACAAGAATATATCGATTTCATTAGTTGTTGGTTGAGAACCATATTGGCCCGCCCGCGAAAATTAATTTGAACTGCTTATAACTTCTGAACAAGTAATCGTAGAAAGCGTAATAATTTTGCATATTAATCAGCATGTTGCATGCTACAAGAATATATCGATTTCACTAGTTGTTGGTTGAAAAACATATTGGCCTGCCCGCGTAAATCAACTTGAACTGCTTATAACTTCTGAACAATTGATCGTAGAGATCACAATTATTTGCATTTTAATCTAACATGTTGTATGCTACAAGAATATGTCAGTTTCACTAGTTATTGTTTGAGAACCATATTGGCCCGACCGCGAGTATTAAATTGAACTGCTTATAAGTTCTGAGCAAATGATCGTAGAAAGCTCGATTGTTTTGCATATTAATAAACATGTAGCTAGCTACAAGAATATATAGATTTCACTAGTTATTGTTCGAGAACCATGTTGGCCCACCCGCGAAAACTAATTCAACTGCTTACAATTTCTGAACAAATGATCGTAGAGAACACAATTATTTGCCCATTAATGATACATGATGTATGCTACAAGAATATGTCGGTCTTACTATTTGTTTTTTTAGAACCCTATTGGCCCGCCCGCGAGTATTGACTTGTTCTGCTTATAACTTCTGAACAAATGATCGTAGTGAACGTAATAATTTTGCATATTAATCAGCATGTTGCATGCTACAAGAATATATCCATTTCACTAGTTATTGTTTGAGAACCATTTTGTCCCGCCCGCAAAACTAACTTCAACTCCTTATAACTTCTGAACAAATAATCGTAGAGAGCTTAATAATTTTGCATATTAATCAGCATGATGCATGCTACAAGAATATATCGATTTCATTAGTTGTTGGTTGAGAACCATATTGGCCCGCCCTCGAAAATTAATTTGAACTGCTTATAACTTCTGAACAAGTAATCGTAGAAAGCGTAATAATTTTGCATATTAATCAGCATGTTGCATGCTACAAGAATATATCCATTTCACTAGTTGTTGGTTGAAAAACATATTGGCCCGCCCGCGTAAATCAACTTGAACTGCTTATAACTTCTGAACAATTGATCGTAGAGATCAAAATTATTTGCATTTTAATCTAACATGTTGTATGCTACAAGAATTGTCAGTTTCACTAGTTATTGTTTGAGAACCATATTGGCCCGCCCGCGAGTATTAACTTGAACTCTTTATAACTTCTGAACAAATGATCCTAGAGAGCGTAATAAATTTGCATATTAATCAGCATGTTGCATGCTACAAGAATATATCGATTTCACTAGTTGTTGGTTGAGAACCATATTGGCCCGCCCGCGAAAATCAACTTGAACTGCTTATAACTCCTGAACAATTGATCGTAGAGAACACAATTATTTGCATTTGAATGAAACATGTTGAATGCTACAAGAATATGTCGGTTTCACTAGTTGTTTTTAGAAAAGAATTTTGGTCCGCCCGCCAAAACTAATTTCAACTCCTTATAACTTCTGAACAATTGATCGTAGAAAGCGTAATTATTTTGCATATTAAACAGCATGTTGCATGCTACAAGTATATATATCGATTTCATTAGTTTTTGGTTGAGAACCATATTGGCCCGCCCGCGAAAATCAACTTGAACTGCTTATAACTCCTGAACAATTGATCGTAAAACACACAATTATTTGCATTTTAATGAAACATGTTGAATGCTACAAGATTATGTCGGTTCCACTAGTTGTTTTTAGAAAACCATATTGGCCCGTCCGAGAGTATTAACTTGAACTGTTTATAACTTCTGAACAAATGATCCTAGAGAGCGTTATAAATTTGCATATTAATCAGCATGTTGCATGCTACAAGAATATATAGATTTCACTTGTTGTTGGTTGAGAACCATGTTGGCCGGCCGCGAAAATCAACTTTAACTGCTTATAACTCCTGAACAATTGATCGTAAACAACACAATTATTTGCATTTTAATGAAACGTGTTGAATGCTACAAGAATATGTCAGTTTCACTAGTTGTTATTTGAGAACCATATTGGCCCGCCCGCGAGTATTAACTTGAACTGCTTATAACTTCTGAACAAATGATCGTAGAGAGCGTAAAAAATTTGCATATTAATCAGCATGTTGCATGCTACAAGAATATATCGCTTTCACTAGTTGTTGGTTGAAAAACATATTGGCCCGCCCACGAAAATCAATTTGAACTGCTTATATCTTCTGAACAATTGATCGTAGAGATCACAAATATTATCATTTTAATCTGACATTTTGTGTGCTACAAGAATATGTCGGTTTCACTAGTTATTTTTTGAGAACCATTTTGGCCCGCCCGCCAAAACTAACTTCAACTCCTTATAACTTCTGAACAAATGATCGTAGAGAGCGTTATAATTTTGCATATTAATCAGCATGTTGCGTGCTACAAGAATATATCGATTTCATTGGTTGTTGGTTGAGAACCATATTAGCCCGCCCGCGAAAATTAACTTGTACTGCTTTTAACTTCTGAACAATTGATCGTAGCGAACACAATTTTTTGCATTTTAATGAAACATGTTGAATGATTCAAGAATATGTCGGTTTCATTAGTTGTTGTTTGAGAACCATATAGGCCCGCCCACCAGTATTAAATTGAACAGCTTATAAATTCTGAACAAATGATCTAAGAGAGCGTAATAAATTTGCATATTAATCAGCATGTTGCATGCTACAAGAATATATTGATTTCACTAGTTGTTGGTTGAGAACCATAAAGGCCCGCCCCAGAAAATTAATTTGAACTGCTTATAACTTCTGAACAAATAATCGTAGAAAGCGTAATAATTTTTCATATTAATCAGCATGTTGCATGCTACAAGAATATATCGATTTCACTAGCTATTGTTTGAGAAATATATTGGCCTGGCCGCGAAAATTAACTTGAACTGCTTATAACTTCTGAACAATTGATCGTAGAGCACACAATTATTTGCATTTCAATCAAACATGTTGTATGCTACAAGATTATGTCGGTTTCACTACTTATTGTTTGAGAACCTTTTTGGGCCGACCGCCAAAACTAACTTCAACTCCTTATAACTTCTGAACAAATGATCGTAGAAAGCTTAATAATTTTGCATATTAATCAGCATGTTGCATGCTACAAGAATATATCGATTTCACTAGTTGTTGGTTGAAAAACTTATTGGCCCGCCCGCGTAAATCAACTTGAACTGCTTATAACTTCTGAACAATTGATCGTAGAGATCACAATTATATGCATTTCAATCAAACATGTTGTATGCTACAAGATTATGTCGGTTTCACTAGTTATTGTTTGAGAACCTTTTTGGGCCGACCGCCAAAACTAACTTCAACTCCTTATAACTTCTGAACAAATGATCGTAGAGAGCTTAATAATTTTGCCTATTAATCAGCATGATGCATGCTACAAGAATATATAGATTTCACTAGTTATTGTTTGAGAACCATGTTGGCCCACCCGCGGAAACTAATTCAACTGCTTACAATTTCTGAACAAATGGTCGTAGAGAACACAATTATTTGCCCATTAATGATACATGTTGTATGCTACAAGAATATGTCGGTTTTACTATTTGTTTTTTTAGAACCATATTGGCCCGCCCGCGAGTATTGACTTGTTCTGCTTATAACTTCTGAACAAATGATCGTAGTGAGCGTAATAATTTTTCATATTAATCAGCATGTTGCATGCTACAAGAATATATCGATTTCACTAGTTATTGTTTGAGAACCATTTTGTCCCGCTCGCCAAAACTAACTTCAACTCCTTATAACTTCTGAACAAATGATAGTAGAGGGCTTAATAATTTTGCATATTAATCAGCATGTTGCATGCTACAAGAATATATCGATTTCACTAGTTGTTGTTTGAGAAATATATTGCCCTGCCCCCGAAAATTAACTTGAACTCCTTATAACTTCTGAGCAATTGATCGTAGAGCACACAATTATTTGCATTTGAATGAAACATTTTGAATGCTACAAGAATATGTCGGTTTCACTAGTTGTTTACAGAAAACCATATTTGCCCGCCCGCGAGTATTAACTTGAACTCTTTATAACTTCTGAACGAATGATCCTAGAGAGCGTAATAAATTTGCATATTAATCAGCATGTTGCATGCTACAAGAATATATCAATTTCACTAGTTGTTGGTTGAGAACCATATTGGCCCGCCCGCGAAAATCAACTTGAACTGCTTATAACTCCTGAACAATTGATCGTAGAGAACACAATTATTTGCATTTGAATGAAACATGTTGAATGCTACAAGAATATGTCGGTTTCACTAGTTGTTTTTAGAAAACAATTTTGGCCCGCCCGCCAAAACTAATTTCAACTCCTTATAACTTCTGAACAATTGATCGTAGAAAGCGTAATTATTTTGCATATTAAACAGCATGTTGCATGCTACAAGAATATATCGATTTCATTAGTTTTTGGTTGAGAACCATATTGGCCCGCCCGCGAAAATCAACTTGAACTGCTTATAACTCCTGAACAATTGATCGTAAAACACACAATTATTTGCATTTTAATGAAACATGTTGAATGCTACAAGAATATGTCGGTTCCACTAGTTGTTTTTAGAAAACCATATTGGCCCGTCCGAGAGTATTAACTTGAACTGTTTATAACTTCTGAACAAATGATCCTAGAGAGCGTTATAAATTTGCATATTAATCAGCATGTTGCATGCTACAAGAATATATCGCTTTAACTAGTTGTTGGTTGAAAAACATATTGGCCCGCCCACGAAAATCAATTTGAACTGCTTATAACTTCTGAACAATTGATCGTAGAGATCACAATTATTATCATTTTAATCTAACATCTTGTGTGCTACAAGAATATGTCGGTTTCACTAGTTATTGTTTGAGAACCATTTTGGCCCGCCCGCCAAAACTAACTTCAACTCCTTATAACTTCTGAACAAATGATCGTAGAGAGCGTTATAATTTTGCATATTAATCAGCATGTTGCATGCTACAAGAATATATCGATTTCATTGGTTGTTGGTTGAGAACCATATTAACCCGCCCGCGAAAATTAACTTGTACTGCTTATAACTTCTGAATAATTGATCGTAGCGAACACAATTTTTTGCATTTTAATGAAACATGTTGAATGATTCAAGAATATGTCGGTTTCATTAGTTGTTGTTTGAGAACCATATAGGCCCGCCCGCCAGTATTAAATTGAACTGCTTATAATTTCTGAACAAATGATCTAAGAGAGCGTAATAAATTTGCATATTAATCAGCATGTTGCATGCTACAAGAATATATCGATTTCACTAGTTGTTGGTTGAGAACCATAATGGCCCGCCCCAGAAAATTAATTTGAACTGCTTATAACTTCTGAACAAATAATCGTAGAAAGCGTAATAATTTTTCATATTAATCAGCATGTTGCATGCTACAAGAATATATCGATTTCACTAGTTATTGTTTGAGAAATATATTGGCCTGGCCGCGAAAATTAACTTGAACTGCTTATAACTTCTGAACAATTGATCGTAGAGCACACAATTATTTGCATTTCAATCAAACATGTTGTATGCTACAAGATTATGTCGGTTTCACTAGTTATTGTTTGAGAACCATTTTGGCCCGCCCGCCAAAACTCACTTCAACTCCTTATAACTTCTGAACAAATGATCGTAGAGAGCGTATAATTTTGCCTATTAATCATCATGTTGCATGCTACAAGAATATGTCGATTTCATTGGTTGTTGGTTGAGAACCATATTGGCCCGCCCGCGAAAATCAACTTGAACTGCTTATAACTCCTGAACAATTGATCGTAGAGACCACAATTAATAGCATTTTAATCAAACATGTTGTATGCAACAAGAATATGTCGGTTTCACTAGTTATTTTAAGAAACCCATATTGGACCGCCCGCGAGTATTAATTTGAACTGTTTATAACTTCTGAACAAATGATCGTAGAGAGCGTAATAAATTTGCATATTAATCAGCATGTTGCATGCTACAAGAATATATCGATTTCACTAGTTGTAGGTTGAGATCCATATTGGCCGCCCGCGAAAATCAACTTGAACTGCTTATAACTCCTGAACAATTGATCGTAGACAACACAATTATTTGCATTTGAATGAAACATGTTGAATGCTACAAGAATATGTCGGTTTCACTAGTTGTTTTTAGAAAAGAATTTTGGTCCGCCCGCCAAAACTAATTTCAACTCCTTATAACTTCTGAACAATTGATCGTAGAAAGCGTAATTATTTTGCATATTAAACAGCATGTTGCATGCTACAAGTATATATATCGATTTCATTAGTTTTTGGTTGAGAACCATATTGGCCCGCCCGCGAAAATCAACTTGAACTGCTTATAACTCCTGAACAATTGATCGTAAAACACACAATTATTTGCATTTTAATGAAACATGTTGAATGCTACAAGATTATGTCGGTTCCACTAGTTGTTTTTAGAAAACCATATTGGCCCGTCCGAGAGTATTAACTTGAACTGTTTATAACTTCTGAACAAATGATCCTAGAGAGCGTTATAAATTTGCATATTAATCAGCATGTTGCATGCTACAAGAATATATAGATTTCACTTGTTGTTGGTTGAGAACCATGTTGGCCGGCCGCGAAAATCAACTTTAACTGCTTATAACTCCTGAACAATTGATCGTAAACAACACAATTATTTGCATTTTAATGAAACGTGTTGAATGCTACAAGAATATGTCAGTTTCACTAGTTGTTATTTGAGAACCATATTGGCCCGCCCGCGAGTATTAACTTGAACTGCTTATAACTTCTGAACAAATGATCGTAGAGAGCGTAAAAAATTTGCATATTAATCAGCATGTTGCATGCTACAAGAATATATCGCTTTCACTAGTTGTTGGTTGAAAAACATATTGGCCCGCCCACGAAAATCAATTTGAACTGCTTATATCTTCTGAACAATTGAACGTAGAGATCACAAATATTATCATTTTAATCTGACATTTTGTGTGCTACAAGAATATGTCGGTTTCACTAGTTATTTTTTGAGAACCATTTTGGCCCGCCCGCCAAAACTAACTTCAACTCCTTATAACTTCTGAACAAATGATCGTAGAGAGCGTTATAATTTTGCATATTAATCAGCATGTTGCGTGCTACAAGAATATATCGATTTCATTGGTTGTTGGTTGAGAACCATATTAGCCCGCCCGCGAAAATTAACTTGTACTGCTTTTAACTTCTGAACAATTGATCGTAGCGAACACAATTTTTTGCATTTTAATGAAACATGTTGAATGATTCAAGAATATGTCGGTTTCATTAGTTGTTGTTTGAGAACCATATAGGCCCGCCCACCAGTATTAAATTGAACAGCTTATAAATTCTGAACAAATGATCTAAGAGAGCGTAATAAATTTGCATATTAATCAGCATGTTGCATGCTACAAGAATATATTGATTTCACTAGTTGTTGGTTGAGAACCATAATGGCCCGCCCCAGAAAATTAATTTGAACTGCTTATAACTTCTGAACAAATAATCGTAGAAAGCGTAATAATTTTTCATATTAATCAGCATGTTGCATGCTACAAGAATATATCGATTTCACTAGCTATTGTTTGAGAAATATATTGGCCTGGCCGCGAAAATTAACTTGAACTGCTTATAACTTCTGAACAATTGATCGTAGAGCACACAATTATTTGCATTTCAATCAAACATGTTGTATGCTACAAGATTATGTCGGTTTCACTACTTATTGTTTGAGAACCTTTTTGGGCCGACCGCCAAAACTAACTTCAACTCCTTATAACTTCTGAACAAATGATCGTAGAGAGCTTAATAATTTTGCATATTAATCAGCATGTTGCATGCTACAAGAATATATCGATTTCACTAGTTGTTGGTTGAAAAACATATTGGCCCGCCCGCGTAAATCAACTTGAACTGCTTATAACTTCTGAACAATTGATCGTAGAGATCACAATTATATGCATTTCAATCAAACATGTTGTATGCTACAAGATTATGTCGGTTTCACTAGTTATTGTTTGAGAACCTTTTTGGGCCGACCGCCAAAACTAACTTCAACTCCTTATAACTTCTGAACAAATGATCGTAGAGAGCTTAATAATTTTGCCTATTAATCAGCATGATGCATGCTACAAGAATATATAGATTTCACTAGTTATTGTTTGAGAACCATGTTGGCCCACCCGCGGAAACTAATTCAACTGCTTACAATTTCTGAACAAATGGTCGTAGAGAACACAATTATTTGCCCATTAATGATACATGTTGTATGCTACAAGAATATGTCGGTTTTACTATTTGTTTTTTTAGAACCATATTGGCCCGCCCGCGAGTATTGACTTGTTCTGCTTATAACTTCTGAACAAATGATCGTAGTGAGCGTAATAATTTTTCATATTAATCAGCATGTTGCATGCTACAAGAATATATCGATTTCACTAGTTATTGTTTGAGAACCATTTTGTCCCGCTCGCCAAAACTAACTTCAACTCCTTATAACTTCTGAACAAATGATAGTAGAGGGCTTAATAATTTTGCATATTAATCAGCATGTTGCATGCTACAAGAATATATCGATTTCACTAGTTGTTGTTTGAGAAATATATTGCCCTGCCCCCGAAAATTAACTTGAACTCCTTATAACTTCTGAGCAATTGATCGTAGAGCACACAATTATTTGCATTTGAATGAAACATTTTGAATGCTACAAGAATATGTCGGTTTCACTAGTTGTTTACAGAAAACCATATTTGCCCGCCCGCGAGTATTAACTTGAACTCTTTATAACTTCTGAACGAATGATCCTAGAGAGCGTAATAAATTTGCATATTAATCAGCATGTTGCATGCTACAAGAATATATCAATTTCACTAGTTGTTGGTTGAGAACCATATTGGCCCGCCCGCGAAAATCAACTTGAACTGCTTATAACTCCTGAACAATTGATCGTAGAGAACACAATTATTTGCATTTGAATGAAACATGTTGAATGCTACAAGAATATGTCGGTTTCACTAGTTGTTTTTAGAAAACAATTTTGGCCCGCCCGCCAAAACTAATTTCAACTCCTTATAACTTCTGAACAATTGATCGTAGAAAGCGTAATTATTTTGCATATTAAACAGCATGTTGCATGCTACAAGAATATATCGATTTCATTAGTTTTTGGTTGAGAACCATATTGGCCCGCCCGCGAAAATCAACTTGAACTGCTTATAACTCCTGAACAATTGATCGTAAAACACACAATTATTTGCATTTTAATGAAACATGTTGAATGCTACAAGAATATGTCGGTTCCACTAGTTGTTTTTAGAAAACCATATTGGCCCGTCCGAGAGTATTAACTTGAACTGTTTATAACTTCTGAACAAATGATCCTAGAGAGCGTTATAAATTTGCATATTAATCAGCATGTTGCATGCTACAAGAATATATCGCTTTAACTAGTTGTTGGTTGAAAAACATATTGGCCCGCCCACGAAAATCAATTTGAACTGCTTATAACTTCTGAACAATTGATCGTAGAGATCACAATTATTATCATTTTAATCTAACATCTTGTGTGCTACAAGAATATGTCGGTTTCACTAGTTATTGTTTGAGAACCATTTTGGCCCGCCCGCCAAAACTAACTTCAACTCCTTATAACTTCTGAACAAATGATCGTAGAGAGCGTTATAATTTTGCATATTAATCAGCATGTTGCATGCTACAAGAATATATCGATTTCATTGGTTGTTGGTTGAGAACCATATTAACCCGCTCGCGAAAATTAACTTGTACTGCTTATAACTTCTGAACAATTGATCGTAGCGAACACAATTTTTTGCATTTTAATGAAACATGTTGAATGATTCAAGAATATGTCGGTTTCATTAGTTGTTGTTTGAGAACCATATAGGCCCGCCCGCCAGTATTAAATTGAACTGCTTATAATTTCTGAACAAATGATCTAAGAGAGCGTAATAAATTTGCATATTAATCAGCATGTTGCATGCTACAAGAATATATCGATTTCACTAGTTGTTGGTTGAGAACCATAATGGCCCGCCCCAGAAAATTAATTTGAACTGCTTATAACTTCTGAACAAATAATCGTAGAAAGCGTAATAATTTTTCATATTAATCAGCATGTTGCATGCTACAAGAATATATCGATTTCACTAGTTATTGTTTGAGAAATATATTGGCCTGGCCGCGAAAATTAACTTGAACTGCTTATAACTTCTGAACAATTGATCGTAGAGCACACAATTATTTGCATTTCAATCAAACATGTTGTATGCTACAAGATTATGTCGGTTTCACTAGTTATTGTTTGAGAACCATTTTGGCCCGCCCGCCAAAACTCACTTCAACTCCTTATAACTTCTGAACAAATGATCGTAGAGAGCGTATAATTTTGCCTATTAATCATCATGTTGCATGCTACAAGAATATGTCGATTTCATTGGTTGTTGGTTGAGAACCATATTGGCCCGCCCGCCAACTTGAACTGCTTATAACTCCTGAACAATTGATCGTAGAGACCACAATTAATAGCATTTTAATCAAACATGTTGTATGCAACAAGAATATGTCGGTTTCACTAGTTATTTTAAGAAACCCATATTGGACCGCCCGCGAGTATTAATTTTAACTGTTTATAACTTCTGAACAAATGATCGTAGAGAGCGTAATAAATTTGCATATTAATCAGCATGTTGCATGCTACAAGAATATATCGATTTCACTAGTTGTAGGTTGAGATCCATATTGGCCGCCCGCGAAAATCAACTTGAACTGCTTATAACTCCTGAACAATTGATCGTAGACAACACAATTATTTGCATTTTAATGAAACATGTTGAATGCTACAAGAATATGTCGGTTTCACTAGTTGTTTTTAGAAAACCATATTGTCCCACCCGCGAGTATTAACTTGAACTGTTTATAACTTCTGAACAAATGATCCTAGAGAGCGTAATAAATTTGCATATTAATCAGCATGTTGCATGCTACAAGAATATATCGATATCACTAGTTGTTGGTTGAGAGCCATATTTTCCCGCCCGCGAAAATTAATTTGAACTCTTTATGACTTCTGAACAAATTGTCCTAGAGAGCGTAATAAATTTGCATATTAATCAGCATGTTGCATGCTACAAGAATATGTCGGTTTCACTAGTTGTTTTTAGAAAACCATATTGTCCCACCCGCGAGTATTAACTTGAACTGTTTATAACTTCTGAACAAATGATCCTAGAGAGCGTAATAAATTTGCATATTAATCAGCATGTTGCATGCTACAAGAATATATCGATATCACTAGTTGTTGGTTGAGAGCCATATTTTCCCGCCCGCGAAAATTAATTTGAACTCTTTATGACTTCTGAACAAATTGTCCTAGAGAGCGTAATAAATTTGCATACTAATCAGCATGTTGCATGCTACAAGAATATATCGTTTTCACTAGTTGTTTTTAGAAAACCATATTGGCCCGCCCGCGGGTATTAACTTGAACTCTTTATGACTTCTGAACAAATGATCCTAGAGAGCGTAATAAATTTGCATATTAATCAGCATGTTGCATGCTACAAGAATATATCGATTTCACTAGTTGTTGGTTGAGAACCATATTGGCCCGCCCCTGAAAATCAACTTGAACTGCTTATAACTCCTGAAAAATTGATCGTAGAGAACACAATTATTTGCATTTTAATGAAACATGTTGAATGCTACAAGAATATGTCGGTTTCACTAGTTGTTTTTAGAAAACCATATTGGCCCGCCCGCGAGTATTAACTTGAACTGTTTATAACTTCGGAAGAAATTATCCTAGAGAGCGTAATAAATTTGCATATAAATCAGCATGTTTCATGCTACAAGAATATGTCCGTTTCACTAGTTGTTTTTAGAAAACCATATTGGCCCGACGGCGAATATCAACTTGAACTGCTTATAACTTCTGAACAATTGATCGTAGAGAACACAATTATTTGCATTTTAATGAAACATGTTGAATGCTACAAGAATATGTCGGTTTCACTAGTTGTTTTTAGAAAACCATTTTGGCCCGCCCGCCAAAACTAACTTCAACTTCTGATAACTTCTGAACAATTGATCGTAGAAAGCGTAATAATTTTGCATATTACTCAGCATGTTGCATGCTACAAGAATATATCGATTTCATTAGTAGTTGGTTGAGAACCATATTGGCCCGCCCGCGAAAATCAACTTGAACTGCTTATAACTCCTGAACAATTGATCGTAGAGCACACAATTATTTGCATTTTAATGAAACATGTTGAATGCTACAAGAATATGTCGGTTTCACTAGTTGTTTTTAGAAAAACATTTTGGCCCGTCCGAGAGTATTAACTTGAACTGTTTATAACTTCTGAACAAATGATCCTAGAGAGCGTAATAAATTTACATATTAATCAGCATGTTGCGTGCTACAAGAATATATCACCTTAACTAGCTTTTGGTTGAGAACCATATTCGCCCGCCCGCGAAAGTCAACTTGAACTGCTTATAACTTCTGAACAATTGATCTTAAAGAACACAATTATTTGCATTTTAATGAAACATGTTGAATGCTACAAGAATATGTCGGTTTCACTAGTTGTTATTTGAGAACAATATTGGTCCGTCCGCGAGTATTAACTTGAACTGCTTACAACTTCTGAACAAATGATCGTAGAGAGCGTAAAAAATTTGCATATTAATCAGCATGTTGCATGCTACAAGAATATATCGATTTCACTAGTTGTTGGTTGAAAAACATATTGGCCCGCCCGCGAAAATCAAGTTGAACTGCTTATAACTTCTGAACAATTGATCGTAGTGAACGTAATAATTTTGCATATTAATCAGCATGTTGCATGCTACAAGAATATATCCATTTCACTAGTTATTGTTTGAGAACCATTTTGTTCCGCCCGCCAAAACTAACTTCAACTCCTTATAACTTCTGAACAAATAATCGTAGAGAGCTTAATAATTTTGCATATTAATCAGCATGATGCATGCTACAAGAATATATCGATTTCATTAGTTGTTGGTTGAGAACCATATTGGCCCGCCCGCGAAAATTAATTTGAACTGCTTATAACTTCTGAACAAGTAATCGTAGAAAGCGTAATAATTTTGCATATTAATCAGCATGTTGCATGCTACAAGAATATATCGATTTCACTAGTTGTTGGTTGAAAAACATATTGGCCTGCCCGCGTAAATCAACTTGAACTGCTTATAACTTCTGAACAATTGATCGTAGAGATCACAATTATTTGCATTTAAATCTAACATGTTGTATGCTACAAGAATATGTCAGTTTCACTAGTTATTGTTTGAGAACCATATTGGCCCGCCCGCGAGTATTAAATTGAACTGCTTATAAATTCTGAGCAAATGATCGTAGATAGCTCGATTGTTTTGCATATTAATAAACATGTAGCTAGCTACAAGAATATATAGTTTTCACTAGTTATTGTTTGAGAACCATGTTGGCCCACCCGCGAAAACTAATTCAACTGCTTACAATTTCTGAACAAATGATCGTAGAGAACACAATTATTTGCCCATTAATGAGACATGTTGTATGCTACAAGAATATGTCGGTTTTACTATTTGTTTTTTTAGAACCATATTGGCCCGCCCGCGAGTATTGATTTGTTCTGCTTATAACTTCTGAACAAATGATCGTAGTGAACGTAATAATTTTGCATATTAATCAGCATGTTGCATGCTACAAGAATATATCCATTTCACTAGTTATTGTTTGAGAACCATTTTGTCCCGCCCGCCAAAACTAACTTCAACTCCTTATAACTTCTGAACAAATAATCGTAGAAAGCGTAATAATTTTGCATATTAATCAGCATGTTGCATGCTACAAGAACATATCCATTTCACTAGTTGTTGGTTGAGAACCATATTGCCCCGCCCTCGAAAATTAACTTGATCTGCTTATAACTTCTGAACAATTGATCGTAGAGAACACAATTATTTGCATTTCAATCAAACATGTTGTATGCTACAAGAATATGTCGGTTTCACTAATTATTGTTTGAGAACCACTTTGTCCCGCTAGCCAAAACTAACTTCAACTCCTTATAACTTCTGAACAAATGATCGTAGAGGGCTTAATAATTTTGCATATTAATCAGCATGTTGCATGCTACAAGAATATATCGATTTCACTAGTTATTGTTTGAGAACCATTTTGTCCCGCTCGCCAAAACTAACTTCAACTCCTTATAACTTCTGAACAAATGATCGTAGAGGGCTTAATAATTTTGCATATTAATCAGCATGTTGCATGCTACAAGAATATATCGATTTCACTAGTTGTTGTTTGAGAAATATATTGCCCTGCCCCCGAAAATTAACTTGAACTCCTTATAACTTCTGAGCAATTGATCGTAGAGAACACAATTATTTGCATTTGAATGAAACATGTTGAATGCTACAAGAATATGTCGGTTTCACTAGTTGTTTTTAGAAAAGAATTTTGGTCCGCCCGCCAAAACTAATTTCAACTCCTTATAACTTCTGAACAATTGATCGTAGAAAGCGTAATTATTTTGCATATTAAACAGCATGTTGCATGCTACAAGAATATATCGATTTCATTAGTTTTTGGTTGAGAACCATATTGGCCCGCCCGCGAAAATCAACTTGAACTGCTTATAACTCCTGAACAATTGATCGTAAAACACACAATTATTTGCATTTTAATGAAACACGTTGAATGCTACAAGAATATGTCGGTTCCACTAGTTGTTTTTAGAAAACCATATTGGCTCGTCCGAGAGTATTAACTTGAACTGCTTATAACTTCTGAACAAATGATCGTAGAGAGCGTTATAAATTTGCATATTAATCAGCATGTTGCATGCTACAAGAATATATAGATTTCACTTGTTGTTGGTTGAGAACCATGTTGGCCGGCCGCGAAAATCAACTTTAACTGCTTATAACTCCTGAACAATTGATCGTAAACAACACAATTATTTGCATTTTAATGAAACGTGTTGAATGCTACAAGAATATGTCAGTTTCACTATTTGTTATTTGAGAACCATATTGGCCCGCCCGCGAGTATTAACTTGAACTGCTTATAACTTCTGAACAAATGATCGTAGAGAGCGTAAAAAATTTGCATATTAATCAGCATGTTGCATGCTACAAGAATATATCGCTTTCACTAGTTGTTGGTTGAAAAACATATTGGCCCGCCCACGAAAATCAATTTGAACTGCTTATATCTTCTGAACAATTGATCGTAGAGATCACAATTATTATCATTTTAATCTGACATGTTGTGTGCTACAAGAATATGTCGGTTTCACTAGTTATTTTTTGAGAACCATTTTGGCCCGCCCGCCAAAACTAACTTCAACTCCTTATAACTTCTGAACAAATGATCGTAGAGAGCATTATAATTTTGCATATTAATCAGCATGTTGCGTGCTACAAGAATATATCGATTTCATTGGTTGTTGGTTGAGAACCATATTAGCCCGCCCGCGAAAATTAACTTGTACTGCTTATAACTTCTGAACAATTGATCGTAGCGAACACAATTGTTTGCATTTTAATGAAACATGTTGAATGATTCAAGAATATGTCGGTTTCATTAGTTGTTGTTTGAGAACTATATAGGCCCGCCCACCACTATTAAATTGTACTGCTTATAACTTCTGAACAAATGATCTAAGAGAGCGTAATAAATTTGCATATTAATCAGCATGTTGAATGCTACAAGAATATATTGATTTCACTAGTTGTTGGTTGAGAACCATAATGGCCCGCCCCAGAAAATTAATTTGAACTGCTTATAACTTCTGAACAAATAATCGTAGAAAGCGTAATAATTTTTCATATTAATCAGCATGTTGCATGCTACAAGAATATATCGATTTCACTAGTTATTGTTTGAGAAATATATTGGCCTGGCCGCGAAAATTAACTTGAACTGTTTATAACTTCGGAAGAAATGATCCTAGAGAGCGTAATAAATTTGCATATAAATCAGCATGTTTCATGCTACAAGAATATGTCGGTTTCACTAGTTGTTTTTAGAAAACCATTTTGTCCCGCCCGCCAAAACTAACTTCAACTCCTGATAACTTCTGAACAAGTAATCGTAGAAAGCGTAATAATTTTGCATATTAATCAGCATGTTGCATGCTACAAGAATATATCGATTTCACTAGTTGTTGGTTGAAAAACATATTGGCCTGCCCGCGTAAATCAACTTGAACTGCTTATAACTTCTGAACAATTGATCGTAGAGATCACAATTATTTGCATTTTAATCTAACATGTTGTATGCTACAAGAATATGTCAGTTTCACTAGTTATTGTTTGAGAACCATATTGGCCCGCCCGCGAGTATTAAATTGAACTGCTTATAAATTCTGAGCAAATGATCGTAGATAGCTCGATTGTTTTGCATATTAATAAACATGTAGCTAGCTACAAGAATATATAGTTTTCACTAGTTATTGTTTGAGAACCATGTTGGCCCACCCGCGAAAACTAATTCAACTGCTTACAATTTCTGAACAAATGATCGTAGAGAACACAATTATTTGCCCATTAATGATACATGTAGTATGCTACAAGAATATGTCGGTTTTACTATTTGTTTTTTTAGAACCATATTGGCCCGCCCGCGAGTATTGATTTGTTCTGCTTATAACTTCTGAACAAATGATCGTAGTGAACGTAATAATTTTGCATATTAATCAGCATGTTGCATGCTACAAGAATATATCCATTTCACTAGTTATTGTTTGAGAACCATTTTGTCCCGCCCGCCAAAACTAACTTCAACTCCTTATAACTTCTGAACAAATAATCGTAGAGAGCTTAATAATTTTGCATATTAAACAGCATGATGCATGCTACAAGAATATATCGATTTCATTAGTTGTTGGTTGAGAACCATATTGGCCCGCCCGCGAAAATTAATTTGAACTGCTTATAACTTCTGAACAAATAATCGTAGAAAGCGTAATAATTTTGCATATTAATCAGCATGTTGCATGCTACAAGAACATATCCATTTCACTAGTTGTTGGTTGAGAACCATATTGCCCCGCCCTCGAAAATTAACTTGATCTGCTTATAACTTCTGAACAATTGATCGTAGAGAACACAATTATTTGCATTTCAATCAAACATGTTGTATGCTACAAGAATATGTCGGTTTCACTAATTATTGTTTGAGAACCACTTTGTCCCGCTCGCCAAAACTAACTTCAACTCCTTATAACTTCTGAACAAATGATCGTAGAGGGCTTAATAATTTTGCATATTAATCAGCATGTTGCATGCTACAAGAATATATCGATTTCACTAGTTATTGTTTGAGAACCATTTTGTCCCGCTCGCCAAAACTAACTTCAACTCCTTATAACTTCTGAACAAATGATCGTAGAGGGCTTAATAATTTTGCATATTAATCAGCATGTTGCATGCTACAAGAATATATCGATTTCACTAGTTGTTGTTTGAGAAATATATTGCCCTGCCCCCGAAAATTAACTTGAACTCCTTATAACTTCTGAGCAATTGATCGTAGAGAACACAATTATTTGCATTTGAATGAAACATGTTGAATGCTACAAGAATATGTCGGTTTCACTAGTTGTTTTTAGAAAAGAATTTTGGTCCGCCCGCCAAAACTAATTTCAACTCCTTATAACTTCTGAACAATTGATCGTAGAAAGCGTAATTATTTTGCATATTAAACAGCATGTTGCATGCTACAAGAATATATCGATTTCATTAGTTTTTGGTTGAGAACCATATTGGCCCGCCCGCGAAAATCAACTTGAACTGCTTATAACTCCTGAACAATTGATCGTAAAACACACAATTATTTGCATTTTAATGAAACACGTTGAATGCTACAAGAATATGTCGGTTCCACTAGTTGTTTTTAGAAAACCATATTGGCTCGTCCGAGAGTATTAACTTGAACTGCTTATAACTTCTGAACAAATGATCGTAGAGAGCGTTATAAATTTGCATATTAATCAGCATGTTGCATGCTACAAGAATATATAGATTTCACTTGTTGTTGGTTGAGAACCATGTTGGCCGGCCGCGAAAATCAACTTTAACTGCTTATAACTCCTGAACAATTGATCGTAAACAACACAATTATTTGCATTTTAATGAAACGTGTTGAATGCTACAAGAATATGTCGGTTTCACTAGTTGTTATTTGAGAACCATATTGGCCCGCCCGCGAGTATTAACTTGAACTGCTTATAACTTCTGAACAAATGATCGTAGAGAGCGTAAAAAATTTGCATATTAATCAGCATGTTGCATGCTACAAGAATATATCGATTTCACTAGTTGTTGGTTGAAAAACATATTGGCCCGCCCACGAAAATCAATTTGAACTGCTTATATCTTCTGAACAATTGATCGTAGAGATCACAATTATTATCATTTTAATCTGACATGTTGTGTGCTACAAGAATATGTCGGTTTCACTAGTTATTTTTTGAGAACCATTTTGGCCCGCCCGCCAAAACTAACTTCAACTCCTTATAACTTCTGAACAAATGATCGTAGAGAGCATTATAATTTTGCATATTAATCAGCATGTTGCGTGCTACAAGAATATATCGATTTCATTGGTTGTTGGTTGAGAACCATATTAGCCCGCCCGCGAAAATTAACTTGTACTGCTTATAACTTCTGAACAATTGATCGTAGCGAACACAATTGTTTGCATTTTAATGAAACATGTTGAATGATTCAAGAATATGTCGGTTTCATTAGTTGTTGTTTGAGAACTATATAGGCCCGCCCACCAGTATTAAATTGAACTGCTTATAACTTCTGAACAAATGATCTAAGAGAGCGTAATAAATTTGCATATTAATCAGCATGTTGAATGCAACAAGAATATATTGATTTCACTAGTTGTTGGTTGAGAACCATAATGGCCCGCCCCAGAAAATTAATTTGAACTGCTTATAACTTCTGAACAAATAATCGTAGAAAGCGTAATAATTTTTCATATTAATCAGCATGTTGCATGCTACAAGAATATATCGATTTCACTAGTTATTGTTTGAGAAATATATTGGCCTGGCCGCGAAAATTAACTTGAACTGCTTATAACTTCTGAACAATTGATCGTAGAGCACACAATTATTTGCATTTCAATCAAACATGTTGTATGCTACAAGATTATGTCGGTTTCACTAGTTATTGTTTGAGAACCTTTTTGGGCCGACCGCCAAAACTAACTTCAACTCCTTATAACTTCTGAACAAATGATCCTAGAGAGCGTAATAAATTTGCATATTAATCAGCATGTTGCATGCTACAAAAATATATCGATTTCACTAGTTGTTGGTTGAGAACCATATTGGCCCGCCCCTGAAAATCAACTTGAACTGCTTATAACTCCTGAAAAATTGATCGTAGAGAACACAATTATTTGCATTTTAATGAAACATGTTGAATGCTACAAGAATATGTCGGTTTCACTAGTTGTTTTTAGAAAACCATATTGGCCCGCCCGCGAGTATTAACTTGAACTGTTTATAACTTCGGAAGAAATGATCCTAGAGAGCGTAATAAATTTGCATATAAATCAGCATGTTTCATGCTACAAGAATATGTCGGTTTCACTAGTTGTTTTTAGAAAACCATATTGGCCCGACGGCGAATATCAACTTGAACTGCTTATAACTTCTGAACAATTGATCGTAGAGAACACAATTATTTGCATTTTAATGAAACATGTTGAATGCTACAAGAATATGTCGGTTTCACTAGTTGTTTTTAGAAAACCATTTTGGCCCGATCGCCAAAACTAACTTCAACTCCTGATAACTTCTGAACAATTGATCGTAGAAAGCGTAATAATTTTGCATATTACTCAGCATGTTGCATGCTACAAGAATATATCGATTTCATTAGTAGTTGGTTGAGAACCATATTGGCCCGCCCGCGAAAATCAACTTGAACTGCTTATAACTCCTGAACAATTGATCGCAGAGCACACAATTATTTGCATTTTAATGAAACATGTTGAATGCTACAAGAATATGTCGGTTTCACTAGTTGTTTTTAGAAAACCATATTGGCCCGTCCGAGAGTATTAACTTGAACTGTTTATAACTTCTGAACAAATGATCCTAGAGAGCGTAATAAATTTACATATTAATCAGCATGTTGCGTGCTACAAGAATATATCGACTTCACTAGCTTTTGGTTGAGAACCATATTGGCCCGCCCGCGAAAGTCAACTTGAACTGCTTATAACTTCTGAACAATTGATCTTAGAGAACACAATTATTTGCATTTTAATGAAACATGTTGAATGCTACAAGAATATGTCGGTTTCACTAGTTGTTATTTGAGAACAATATTGGTCCGTCCGCGAGTATTAACTTGAACTGCTTACAACTTCTGAACAAATGATCGTAGAGAGCGTAAAAAATTTGCATATTAATCAGCATGTTGCATGCTACAAGAATATATCGATTTCACTAGTTGTTGGTTGAAAAACATATTGGCCCGCCCGCGAAAATCAAGTTGAACTGCTTATAACTTCTGAACAATTGATCGTAGTGAACGTAATAATTTTGCATATTAATCAGCATGTTGCATGCTACAAGAATATATCCATTTCACTAGTTATTGTTTGAGAACCATTTTGTTCCGCCCGCCAAAACTAACTTCAACTCCTTATAACTTCTGAACAAATAATCGTAGAGAGCTTAATAATTTTGCATATTAATCAGCATGATGCATGCTACTAGAATATATCGATTTCATTAGTTGTTGGTTGAGAACCATATTGGCCCGCCCGCGAAAATTAATTTGAACTGCTTATAACTTCTGAACAAGTAATCGTAGAAAGCGTAATAATTTTGCATATTAATCAGCATGTTGCATGCTACAAGAATATATCGATTTCACTAGTTGTTGGTTGAAAAACATATTGGCCTGCCCGCGTAAATCAACTTGAACTGCTTATAACTTCTGAACAATTGATCGTAGAGATCACAATTATTTGCATTTTAATCTAACATGTTGTATGCTACAAGAATATGTCAGTTTCACTAGTTATTGTTTGAGAACCATATTGGCCCGCCCGCGAGTATTAAATTGAACTGCTTATAAGTTCTGAGCAAATGATCGTAGATAGCTCGATTGTTTTGCATATTAATAAACATGTAGCAAGCTACAAGAATATATAGTTTTCACTAGTTATTGTTTGAGAACCATGTTGGCCCACCCGCGAAAACTAATTCAACTGCTTACAATTTCTGAACAAATGATCGTAGAGAACACAATTATTTGCCCATTAATGATACATGTTGTATGCTACAAGAATATGTCGGTTTTACTATTTGTTTTTTTAGAACCATATTGGCACGCCCGCGAGTATTGACTTGTTCTGCTTATAACTTCTGAACAAATGATCGTAGTGAACGTAATAATTTTGGATATTAATCAGCATGTTGCATGCTACAAGAATATATCCATTTCACTAGTTATTGTATGAGAACCATTTTGTCCCGCCCGCCAAAACTAACTTCAACTCCTTATAACTTCTGAACAAATAATCGTAGAGAGCTTAATAATTTTGCATATTAATCAGCATGATGCATGCTACAAGAATATATCGATTTCATTAGTTGTTGGTTGAGAACCATATTGGCCCGCCCGCGAAAATTAATTTGAACTGCTTATAACTTCTGAACAAATAATCGTAGAAAGCGTAATAATTTTGCATATTAATCAGCATGTTGCATGCTACAAGAACATATCCATTTCACTAGTTGTTGGTTGAGAACCATATTGCCCCGCCCTCGAAAATTAACTTGATTTGCTTATAACTTCTGAACAATTGATCGTAGAGAACACAATTATTTGCATCTCAATCAAACATGTTGTATGCTACAAGAATATGTCGGTTTCACTAGTTATTGTTTGAGAACCATTTTGTCCCGCTCGCCAAAACTAACTTCAACTCCTTATAACTTCTGAACAAATGATCGTAGAGGGCTTAATAATTTTGCATATTAATCAGCATGTTGCATGCTAGAAGGATATATCGATTTCACTAGTTATTGTTTGAGAACCATTTTGTCCCGCTCGCCAAAACTAGCTTCAACTCCTTATAACTTCTGAACAAATGATCGTAGAGGGCTTAATAATTTTGCATATTAATCAGCATGTTGCATGCTACAAGAATATATCGATTTCACTAGTTTTTGTTTGAGAAATATATTGCCCTGCCCCCGAAAATTAACTTGAACTCCTTATAACTTCTGAGCAATTGATCGTAGAGCACACAATTATTTGCATTTTAATGAAACATTTTGAATGCTACAAGAATATGTCGGTTTCACTAGTTGTTTTTAGAAAACCATATTGGCCCGACGGCGAATATCAACTTGAACTGCTTATAACTTCTGAACAATTGATCGTAGAGAACACAATTATTTGCATTTTAATGAAACATGTTGAATGCTACAAGAATATGTCGGTTTCACTAGTTGTTTTTAGAAAACCATATTGGCCCGCCCGCGAGTATTAACTTGAACTGTTTATAACTTCGGAAGAAATGATCCTAGAGAGCGTAATAAATTTGCATATAAATCAGCATGTTTCATGCTACAAGAATATGTCGGTTTCACTAGTTGTTTTTAGAAAACCATTTTGTCCCGCCCGCCAAAACTAACTTCAACTCCTGATAACTTCTGAACAATTGATCGTAGAAAGCGTAATAATTTTGCATATTACTCAGCATGTTGCATGCTACAAGAATATATCGATTTCATTAGTAGTTGGTTGAGAACCATATTGGCCCGCCCGCGAAAATCAACTTGAACTGCTTATAACTCCTGAACAATTGATCGTAGAGCACACAATTATTTGCATTTTAATGAAACATGTTGAATGCTACAAGAATATGTCGGTTTCACTAGTTGTTTTTAGAAAAACATTTTGGCCCGTCCGAGAGTATTAACTTGAACTGTTTATAACTTCTGAACAAATGATCCTAGAGAGCGTAATAAATTTACATATTAATCAGCATGTTGCGTGCTACAAGAATATATCACCTTAACTAGCTTTTGGTTGAGAACCATATTCGCCCGCCCGCGAAAGTCAACTTGAACTGCTTATAACTTCTGAACAATTGATCTTAGAGAACACAATTATTTGCATTTTAATGAAACATGTTGAATGCTACAAGAATATGTCGGTTTCACTAGTTGTTATTTGAGAACAATATTGGTCCGTCCGCGAGTATTAACTTGAACTGCTTACAACTTCTGAACAAATGATCGTAGAGAGCGTAAAAAATTTGCATATTAATCAGCATGTTGCATGCTACAAGAATATATCGATTTCACTAGTTGTTGGTTGAAAAACATATTGGCCCGCCCGCGAAAATCAAGTTGAACTGCTTATAACTTCTGAACAATTGATCGTAGTGAACGTAATAATTTTGCATATTAATCAGCATGTTGCATGCTACAAGAATATATCCATTTCACTAGTTATTGTTTGAGAACCATTTTGTTCCGCCCGCCAAAACTAACTTCAACTCCTTATAACTTCTGAACAAATAATCGTAGAGAGCTTAATAATTTTGCATATTAATCAGCATGATGCATGCTACAAGAATATATCGATTTCATTAGTTGTTGGTTGAGAACCATATTGGCCCGCCCGCGAAAATTAATTTGAACTGCTTATAACTTCTGAACAAGTAATCGTAGAAAGCGTAATAATTTTGCATATTAATCAGCATGTTGCATGCTACAAGAATATATCGATTTCACTAGTTGTTGGTTGAAAAACATATTGGCCTGCCCGCGTAAATCAACTTGAACTGCTTATAACTTCTGAACAATTGATCGTAGAGATCACAATTATTTGCATTTTAATCTAACATGTTGTATGCTACAAGAATATGTCAGTTTCACTAGTTATTGTTTGAGAACCATATTGGCCCGCCCGCGAGTATTAAATTGAACTGCTTATAAATTCTGAGCAAATGATCGTAGATAGCTCGATTGTTTTGCATATTAATAAACATGTAGCTAGCTACAAGAATATATAGTTTTCACTAGTTATTGTTTGAGAACCATGTTGGCCCACCCGCGAAAACTAATTCAACTGCTTACAATTTCTGAACAAATGATCGTAGAGAACACAATTATTTGCCCATTAATGAGACATGTTGTATGCTACAAGAATATGTCGGTTTTACTATTTGTTTTTTTAGAACCATATTGGCCCGCCCGCGAGTATTGATTTGTTCTGCTTATAACTTCTGAACAAATGATCGTAGTGAACGTAATAATTTTGCATATTAATCAGCATGTTGCATGCTACAAGAATATATCCATTTCACTAGTTATTGTTTGAGAACCATTTTGTCCCGCCCGCCAAAACTAACTTCAACTCCTTATAACTTCTGAACAAATAATCGTAGAAAGCGTAATAATTTTGCATATTAATCAGCATGTTGCATGCTACAAGAACATATCCATTTCACTAGTTGTTGGTTGAGAACCATATTGCCCCGCCCTCGAAAATTAACTTGATCTGCTTATAACTTCTGAACAATTGATCGTAGAGAACACAATTATTTGCATTTCAATCAAACATGTTGTATGCTACAAGAATATGTCGGTTTCACTAATTATTGTTTGAGAACCACTTTGTCCCGCTAGCCAAAACTAACTTCAACTCCTTATAACTTCTGAACAAATGATCGTAGAGGGCTTAATAATTTTGCATATTAATCAGCATGTTGCATGCTACAAGAATATATCGATTTCACTAGTTATTGTTTGAGAACCATTTTGTCCCGCTCGCCAAAACTAACTTCAACTCCTTATAACTTCTGAACAAATGATCGTAGAGGGCCTAATAATTTTGCATATTAATCAGCATGTTGCATGCTACAAGAATATATCGATTTCACTAGTTGTTGTTTGAGAAATATATTGCCCTGCCCCCGAAAATTAACTTGAACTCCTTATAACTTCTGAGCAATTGATCGTAGAGAACACAATTATTTGCATTTGAATGAAACATGTTGAATGCTACAAGAATATGTCGGTTTCACTAGTTGTTTTTAGAAAAGAATTTTGGTCCGCCCGCCAAAACTAATTTCAACTCCTTATAACTTCTGAACAATTGATCGTAGAAAGCGTAATTATTTTGCATATTAAACAGCATGTTGCATGCTACAAGAATATATCGATTTCATTAGTTTTTGGTTGAGAACCATATTGGCCCGCCCGCGAAAATCAACTTGAACTGCTTATAACTCCTGAACAATTGATCGTAAAACACACAATTATTTGCATTTTAATGAAACACGTTGAATGCTACAAGAATATGTCGGTTCCACTAGTTGTTTTTAGAAAACCATATTGGCTCGTCCGAGAGTATTAACTTGAACTGCTTATAACTTCTGAACAAATGATCGTAGAGAGCGTTATAAATTTGCATATTAATCAGCATGTTGCATGCTACAAGAATATATAGATTTCACTTGTTGTTGGTTGAGAACCATGTTGGCCGGCCGCGAAAATCAACTTTAACTGCTTATAACTCCTGAACAATTGATCGTAAACAACACAATTATTTGCATTTTAATGAAACGTGTTGAATGCTACAAGAATATGTCAGTTTCACTATTTGTTATTTGAGAACCATATTGGCCCGCCCGCGAGTATTAACTTGAACTGCTTATAACTTCTGAACAAATGATCGTAGAGAGCGTAAAAAATTTGCATATTAATCAGCATGTTGCATGCTACAAGAATATATCGCTTTCACTAGTTGTTGGTTGAAAAACATATTGGCCCGCCCACGAAAATCAATTTGAACTGCTTATATCTTCTGAACAATTGATCGTAGAGATCACAATTATTATCATTTTAATCTGACATGTTGTGTGCTACAAGAATATGTCGGTTTCACTAGTTATTTTTTGAGAACCATTTTGGCCCGCCCGCCAAAACTAACTTCAACTCCTTATAACTTCTGAACAAATGATCGTAGAGAGCATTATAATTTTGCATATTAATCAGCATGTTGCGTGCTACAAGAATATATCGATTTCATTGGTTGTTGGTTGAGAACCATATTAGCCCGCCCGCGAAAATTAACTTGTACTGCTTATAACTTCTGAACAATTGATCGTAGCGAACACAATTGTTTGCATTTTAATGAAACATGTTGAATGATTCAAGAATATGTCGGTTTCATTAGTTGTTGTTTGAGAACTATATAGGCCCGCCCACCACTATTAAATTGTACTGCTTATAACTTCTGAACAAATGATCTAAGAGAGCGTAATAAATTTGCATATTAATCAGCATGTTGAATGCTACAAGAATATATTGATTTCACTAGTTGTTGGTTGAGAACCATAATGGCCCGCCCCAGAAAATTAATTTGAACTGCTTATAACTTCTGAACAAATAATCGTAGAAAGCGTAATAATTTTTCATATTAATCAGCATGTTGCATGCTACAAGAATATATCGATTTCACTAGTTATTGTTTGAGAAATATATTGGCCTGGCCGCGAAAATTAACTTGAACTGCTTATAACTTCTGAACAATTGATCGTAGAGCACACAATTATTTGCATTTCAATCAAACATGTTGTATGCTACAAGATTATGTCGGTTTCACTGTTTATTGTTTGAGAACCTTTTTGGGCCGACTGCCAAAACTAACTTCAACTCCTTATAACTTCTGAACAAATGATCCTAGAGAGCGTAATAAATTTGCATATTAATCAGCATGTTGCATGCTACAAAAATATATCGATTTCACTAGTTGTTGGTTGAGAACCATATTGGCCCGCCCCTGAAAATCAACTTGAACTGCTTATAACTCCTGAAAAATTGTTCGTAGAGAACACAATTATTTGCATTTTAATGAAACATGTTGAATGCTACAAGAATATGTCGGTTTCACTAGTTGTTTTTAGAAAACCATATTGGCCCGCCCGCGAGTATTAACTTGAACTGTTTATAACTTCGGAAGAAATGATCCTAGAGAGCGTAATAAATTTGCATATAAATCAGCATGTTTCATGCTACAAGAATATGTCGGTTTCACTAGTTGTTTTTAGAAAACCATATTGGCCCGACGGCGAATATCAACTTGAACTGCTTATAACTTCTGAACAATTGATCGTAGAGAACACAATTATTTGCATTTTAATGAAACATGTTGAATGCTACAAGAATATGTCGGTTTCACTAGTTGTTTTTAGAAAACCATATTGGCCCGCCCGCGAGTATTAACTTGAACTGTTTATAACTTCGGAAGAAATGATCCTAGAGAGCGTAATAAATTTGCATATAAATCAGCATGTTTCATGCTACAAGAATATGTCGGTTTCACTAGTTGTTTTTAGAAAACCATTTTGTCCCGCCCGCCAAAACTAACTTCAACTCCTGATAACTTCTGAACAATTGATCGTAGAAAGCGTAATAATTTTGCATATTACTCAGCATGTTGCATGCTACAAGAATATATCGATTTCATTAGTAGTTGGTTGAGAACCATATTGGCCCGCCCGCGAAAATCAACTTGAACTGCTTATAACTCCTGAACAATTGATCGTAGAGCACACAATTATTTGCATTTTAATGAAACATGTTGAATGCTACAAGAATATGTCGGTTTCACTAGTTGTTTTTAGAAAAACATTTTGGCCCGTCCGAGAGTATTAACTTGAACTGTTTATAACTTCTGAACAAATGATCCTAGAGAGCGTAATAAATTTACATATTAATCAGCATGTTGCGTGCTACAAGAATATATCACCTTAACTAGCTTTTGGTTGAGAACCATATTCGCCCGCCCGCGAAAGTCAACTTGAACTGCTTATAACTTCTGAACAATTGATCTTAGAGAAATCAATTATTTGCATTTTAATGAAACATGTTGAATGCTACAAGAATATGTCGGTTTCACTAGTTGTTATTTGAGAACAATATTGGTCCGTCCGCGAGTATTAACTTGAACTGCTTACAACTTCTGAACAAATGATCGTAGAGAGCGTAAAAAATTTGCATATTAATCAGCATGTTGCATGCTACAAGAATATATCGATTTCACTAGTTGTTGGTTGAAAAACATATTGGCCCGCCCGCGAAAATCAAGTTGAACTGCTTATAACTTCTGAACAATTGATCGTAGTGAACGTAATAATTTTGCATATTAATCAGCATGTTGCATGCTACAAGAATATATCCATTTCACTAGTTATTGTTTGAGAACCATTTTGTTCCGCCCGCCAAAACTAACTTCAACTCCTTATAACTTCTGAACAAATAATCGTAGAGAGCTTAATAATTTTGCATATTAATCAGCATGATGCATGCTACAAGAATATATCGATTTCATTAGTTGTTGGTTGAGAACCATATTGGCCCGCCCGCGAAAATTAATTTGAACTGCTTATAACTTCTGAACAAGTAATCGTAGAAAGCGTAATAATTTTGCATATTAATCAGCATGTTGCATGCTACAAGAATATATCGATTTCACTAGTTGTTGGTTGAAAAACATATTGGCCTGCCCGCGTAAATCAACTTGAACTGCTTATAACTTCTGAACAATTGATCGTAGAGATCACAATTATTTGCATTTTAATCTAACATGTTGTATGCTACAAGAATATGTCAGTTTCACTAGTTATTGTTTGAGAACCATATTGGCCCGCCCGCGAGTATTAAATTGAACTGCTTATAAATTCTGAGCAAATGATCGTAGATAGCTCGATTGTTTTGCATATTAATAAACATGTAGCTAGCTACAAGAATATATAGTTTTCACTAGTTATTGTTTGAGAACCATGTTGGCCCACCCGCGAAAACTAATTCAACTGCTTACAATTTCTGAACAAATGATCGTAGAGAACACAATTATTTGCCCATTAATGATACATGTAGTATGCTACAAGAATATGTCGGTTTTACTATTTGTTTTTTTAGAACCATATTGGCCCGCCCGCGAGTATTGATTTGTTCTGCTTATAACTTCTGAACAAATGATCGTAGTGAACGTAATAATTTTGCATATTAATCAGCATGTTGCATGCTACAAGAATATATCCATTTCACTAGTTATTGTTTGAGAACCATTTTGTCCCGCCCGCCAAAACTAACTTCAACTCCTTATAACTTCTGAACAAATAATCGTAGAGAGCTTAATAATTTTGCATATTAAACAGCATGATGCATGCTACAAGAATATATCGATTTCATTAGTTGTTGGTTGAGAACCATATTGGCCCGCCCGCGAAAATTAATTTGAACTGCTTATAACTTCTGAACAAATAATCGTAGAAAGCGTAATAATTTTGCATATTAATCAGCATGTTGCATGCTACAAGAACATATCCATTTCACTAGTTGTTGGTTGAGAACCATATTGCCCCGCCCTCGAAAATTAACTTGATCTGCTTATAACTTCTGAACAATTGATCGTAGAGAACACAATTATTTGCATTTCAATCAAACATGTTGTATGCTACAAGAATATGTCGGTTTCACTAATTATTGTTTGAGAACCACTTTGTCCCGCTCGCCAAAACTAACTTCAACTCCTTATAACTTCTGAACAAATGATCGTAGAGGGCTTAATAATTTTGCATATTAATCAGCATGTTGCATGCTACAAGAATATATCGATTTCACTAGTTATTGTTTGAGAACCATTTTGTCCCGCTCGCCAAAACTAACTTCAACTCCTTATAACTTCTGAACAAATGATCGTAGAGGGCTTAATAATTTTGCATATTAATCAGCATGTTGCATGCTACAAGAATATATCGACTTCACTAGTTGTTGTTTGAGAAATATATTGCCCTGCCCCCGAAAATTAACTTGAACTCCTTATAACTTCTGAGCAATTGATCGTAGAGAACACAATTATTTGCATTTGAATGAAACATGTTGAATGCTACAAGAATATGTCGGTTTCACTAGTTGTTTTTAGAAAAGAATTTTGGTCCGCCCGCCAAAACTAATTTCAACTCCTTATAACTTCTGAACAATTGATCGTAGAAAGCGTAATTATTTTGCATATTAAACAGCATGTTGCATGCTACAAGAATATATCGATTTCATTAGTTTTTGGTTGAGAACCATATTGGCCCGCCCGCGAAAATCAACTTGAACTGCTTATAACTCCTGAACAATTGATCGTAAAACACACAATTATTTGCATTTTAATGAAACACGTTGAATGCTACAAGAATATGTCGGTTCCACTAGTTGTTTTTAGAAAACCATATTGGCTCGTCCGAGAGTATTAACTTGAACTGCTTATAACTTCTGAACAAATGATCGTAGAGAGCGTTATAAATTTGCATATTAATCAGCATGTTGCATGCTACAAGAATATATAGATTTCACTTGTTGTTGGTTGAGAACCATGTTGGCCGGCCGCGAAAATCAACTTTAACTGCTTATAACTCCTGAACAATTGATCGTAAACAACACAATTATTTGCATTTTAATGAAACGTGTTGAATGCTACAAGAATATGTCGGTTTCACTAGTTGTTATTTGAGAACCATATTGGCCCGCCCGCGAGTATTAACTTGAACTGCTTATAACTTCTGAACAAATGATCGTAGAGAGCGTAAAAAATTTGCATATTAATCAGCATGTTGCATGCTACAAGAATATATCGATTTCACTAGTTGTTGGTTGAAAAACATATTGGCCCGCCCACGAAAATCAATTTGAACTGCTTATATCTTCTGAACAATTGATCGTAGAGATCACAATTATTATCATTTTAATCTGACATGTTGTGTGCTACAAGAATATGTCGGTTTCACTAGTTATTTTTTGAGAACCATTTTGGCCCGCCCGCCAAAACTAACTTCAACTCCTTATAACTTCTGAACAAATGATCGTAGAGAGCATTATAATTTTGCATATTAATCAGCATGTTGCGTGCTACAAGAATATATCGATTTCATTGGTTGTTGGTTGAGAACCATATTAGCCCGCCCGCGAAAATTAACTTGTACTGCTTATAACTTCTGAACAATTGATCGTAGCGAACACAATTGTTTGCATTTTAATGAAACATGTTGAATGATTCAAGAATATGTCGGTTTCATTAGTTGTTGTTTGAGAACTATATAGGCCCGCCCACCAGTATTAAATTGAACTGCTTATAACTTCTGAACAAATGATCTAAGAGAGCGTAATAAATTTGCATATTAATCAGCATGTTGAATGCAACAAGAATATATTGATTTCACTAGTTGTTGGTTGAGAACCATAATGGCCCGCCCCAGAAAATTAATTTGAACTGCTTATAACTTCTGAACAAATAATCGTAGAAAGCGTAATAATTTTTCATATTAATCAGCATGTTGCATGCTACAAGAATATATCGATTTCACTAGTTATTGTTTGAGAAATATATTGGCCTGGCCGCGAAAATTAACTTGAACTGCTTATAACTTCTGAACAATTGATCGTAGAGCACACAATTATTTGCATTTCAATCAAACATGTTGTATGCTACAAGATTATGTCGGTTTCACTAGTTATTGTTTGAGAACCTTTTTGGGCCGACCGCCAAAACTAACTTCAACTCCTTATAACTTCTGAACAAATGATCCTAGAGAGCGTAATAAATTTGCATATTAATCAGCATGTTGCATGCTACAAAAATATATCGATTTCACTAGTTGTTGGTTGAGAACCATATTGGCCCGCCCCTGAAAATCAACTTGAACTGCTTATAACTCCTGAAAAATTGATCGTAGAGAACACAATTATTTGCATTTTAATGAAACATGTTGAATGCTACAAGAATATGTCGGTTTCACTAGTTGTTTTTAGAAAACCATATTGGCCCGCCCGCGAGTATTAACTTGAACTGTTTATAACTTCGGAAGAAATGATCCTAGAGAGCGTAATAAATTTGCATATAAATCAGCATGTTTCATGCTACAAGAATATGTCGGTTTCACTAGTTGTTTTTAGAAAACCATATTGGCCCGACGGCGAATATCAACTTGAACTGCTTATAACTTCTGAACAATTGATCGTAGAGAACACAATTATTTGCATTTTAATGAAACATGTTGAATGCTACAAGAATATGTCGGTTTCACTAGTTGTTTTTAGAAAACCATTTTGGCCCGATCGCCAAAACTAACTTCAACTCCTGATAACTTCTGAACAATTGATCGTAGAAAGCGTAATAATTTTGCATATTACTCAGCATGTTGCATGCTACAAGAATATATCGATTTCATTAGTAGTTGGTTGAGAACCATATTGGCCCGCCCGCGAAAATCAACTTGAACTGCTTATAACTCCTGAACAATTGATCGCAGAGCACACAATTATTTGCATTTTAATGAAACATGTTGAATGCTACAAGAATATGTCGGTTTCACTAGTTGTTTTTAGAAAACCATATTGGCCCGTCCGAGAGTATTAACTTGAACTGTTTATAACTTCTGAACAAATGATCCTAGAGAGCGTAATAAATTTACATATTAATCAGCATGTTGCGTGCTACAAGAATATATCGACTTCACTAGCTTTTGGTTGAGAACCATATTGGCCCGCCCGCGAAAGTCAACTTGAACTGCTTATAACTTCTGAACAATTGATCTTAGAGAACACAATTATTTGCATTTTAATGAAACATGTTGAATGCTACAAGAATATGTCGGTTTCACTAGTTGTTATTTGAGAACAATATTGGTCAGTCCGCGAGTATTAACTTGAACTGCTTACAACTTCTGAACAAATGATCGTAGAGAGCGTAAAAAATTTGCATATTAATCAGCATGTTGCATGCTACAAGAATATATCGATTTCACTAGTTGTTGGTTGAAAAACATATTGGCCCGCCCGCGAAAATCAAGTTGAACTGCTTATAACTTCTGAACAATTGATCGTAGTGAACGTAATAATTTTGCATATTAATCAGCATGTTGCATGCTACAAGAATATATCCATTTCACTAGTTATTGTTTGAGAACCATTTTGTTCCGCCCGCCAAAACTAACTTCAACTCCTTATAACTTCTGAACAAATAATCGTAGAGAGCTTAATAATTTTGCATATTAATCAGCATGATGCATGCTACTAGAATATATCGATTTCATTAGTTGTTGGTTGAGAACCATATTGGCCCGCCCGCGAAAATTAATTTGAACTGCTTATAACTTCTGAACAAGTAATCGTAGAAAGCGTAATAATTTTGCATATTAATCAGCATGTTGCATGCTACAAGAATATATCGATTTCACTAGTTGTTGGTTGAAAAACATATTGGCCTGCCCGCGTAAATCAACTTGAACTGCTTATAACTTCTGAACAATTGATCGTAGAGATCACAATTATTTGCATTTTAATCTAACATGTTGTATGCTACAAGAATATGTCAGTTTCACTAGTTATTGTTTGAGAACCATATTGGCCCGCCCGCGAGTATTAAATTGAACTGCTTATAAGTTCTGAGCAAATGATCGTAGATAGCTCGATTGTTTTGCATATTAATAAACATGTAGCAAGCTACAAGAATATATAGTTTTCACTAGTTATTGTTTGAGAACCATGTTGGCCCACCCGCGAAAACTAATTCAACTGCTTACAATTTCTGAACAAATGATCGTAGAGAACACAATTATTTGCCCATTAATGATACATGTTGTATGCTACAAGAATATGTCGGTTTTACTATTTGTTTTTTTAGAACCATATTGGCACGCTCGCGAGTATTGACTTGTTCTGCTTATAACTTCTGAACAAATGATCGTAGTGAACGTAATAATTTTGGATATTAATCAGCATGTTGCATGCTACAAGAATATATCCATTTCACTAGTTATTGTTTGAGAACCATTTTGTCCCGCCCGCCAAAACTAACTTCAACTCCTTATAACTTCTGAACAAATAATCGTAGAGAGCTTAATAATTTTGCATATTAATCAGCATGATGCATGCTACAAGAATATATCGATTTCATTAGTTGTTGGTTGAGAACCATATTGGCCCGCCCGCGAAAATTAATTTGAACTGCTTATAACTTCTGAACAAATAATCGTAGAAAGCGTAATAATTTTGCATATTAATCAGCATGTTGCATGCTACAAGAACATATCCATTTCACTAGTTGTTGGTTGAGAACCATATTGCCCCGCCCTCGAAAATTAACTTGATTTGCTTATAACTTCTGAACAATTGATCGTAGAGAACACAATTATTTGCATCTCAATCAAACATGTTGTATGCTACAAGAATATGTCGGTTTCACTAGTTATTGTTTGAGAACCATTTTGTCCCGCTCGCCAAAACTAACTTCAACTCCTTATAACTTCTGAACAAATGATCGTAGAGGGCTTAATAATTTTGCATATTAATCAGCATGTTGCATGCTAGAAGGATATATCGATTTCACTAGTTATTGTTTGAGAACCATTTTGTCCCGCTCGCCAAAACTAGCTTCAACTCCTTATAACTTCTGAACAAATGATCGTAGAGGGCTTAATAATTTTGCATATTAATCAGCATGTTGCATGCTACAAGAATATATCGATTTCACTAGTTTTTGTTTGAGAAATATATTGCCCTGCCCCCGAAAATTAACTTGAACTCCTTATAACTTCTGAGCAATTGATCGTAGAGCACACAATTATTTGCATTTTAATGAAACATTTTGAATGCTACAAGAATATGTCGGTTTCATTAGTTGTTTATAGAAAACCATATTTGCCCGCCCGCGAGTATTAACTTGAACTCTTTATAACTTCTGAACAAATGATCCTAGAGAGCGTAATAAATTTGCATATTAATCAGCATGTTGCATGCTACAAGAATATATCGATTTCACTAGTTGTTGGTTGAGAACCATATTGGCCCGCCCGCGAAAATCAACTTGAACTGCTTATAACTCCTGAACAATTGATCGTAGAGAACACAATTATTTGCATTTGAATGAAACATGTTGAATGCTACAAGAATATGTCGGTTTCACTAGTTGTTTTTAGAAAAGAATTTTGGTCCGCCCGCCAAAACTAATTTCAACTCCTTATAACTTCTGAACAATTGATCGTAGAAAGCGTAATTATTTTGCATATTAAACAGCATGTTGCATGCTACAAGAATATATCGATTTCATTAGTTTTTGGTTGAGAACCATATTGGCCCGCCCGCGAAAATCAACTTGAACTGCTTATAACTCCTGAACAATTGATCCTAAAACACACAATTATTTGCATTTTAATGAAACACGTTGAATGCTACAAGAATATGTCGGTTCCACTAGTTGTTTTTAGAAAACCATATTGGCCCGTCCGAGAGTATTAACTTGAACTGCTTATAACTTCTGAACAAATGATCGTAGAGAGCGTTATAAATTTGCATATTAATCAGCATGTTGCATGCTACAAGAATATATAGATTTCACTTGTTGTTGGTTGAGAACCATGTTGGCCGGCCGCGAAAATCAACTTTAACTGCTTATAACTCCTGAACAATTGATCGTAAACAACACAATTATTTGCATTTTAATGAAACGTGTTGAATGCTACAAGAATATGTCAGTTTCACTAGTTGTTATTTGAGAACCATATTGGCCCGCCCGCGAGTATTAACTTGAACTGCTTATAACTTCTGAACAAATGATCGTAGAGAGCGTAAAAAATTTGCATATTAATCAGCATGTTGCATGCTACAAGAATATATCGCTTTCACTTGTTGTTGGTTGAAAAACATATTGGCCCGCCCACGAAAATCAATTTGAACTGCTTATATCTTCTGAACAATTGATCGTAGAGATCACAATTATTATCATTTTAATCTGACATGTTGTGTGCTACAAGAATATGTCGGTTTCACTAGTTATTTTTTGAGAACCATTTTGGCCCGCCCGCCAAAACTATCTTCAACTCCTTATAACTTCTGAAGAAATGATCGTAGAGAGCGTTATAATTTTGCATATTAATCAGCATGTTGCGTGCTACAAGAATATATCGATTTCATTGGTTGTTGGTTGAGAACCATATTAGCCCGCCCGCGAAAATTAACTTGTACTGCATATAACTTCTGAACAATTGATCGTAGCGAACACAATTTTTTGCATCTTAATGAAACATGTTGAATGTTTCAAGAATATGTCGGTTTCATTAGTTGTTGTTTGAGAACCATATAGGCCCGCCCACCAGTATTAAATTGAACTGCTTATAACTTCTGAACAAATGATCTAAGAGAGCGTAATAAATTTGCATATTAATCAGCATGTTGCATGCTACAAGAATATATTGATTTCACTAGTTGTTGGTTGAGAACCATAATGGCCCGCCCCAGAAAATTAATTTGAACTGCTTATAACTTCTGAACAAATAATCGTAGAAAGCGTAATAATTTTTCATATTAATCAGCATGTTGCATGCTACAAGAATATATCGATTTCACTAGTTATTGTTTGAGAAATATATTGGCCTGGCCGCGAAAATTAACTTGAACTGCTTATAACTTCTGAACAATTGATCGTAGAGCACACAATTATTTGCATTTCAATCAAACATGTTGTATGCTACAAGATTATGTCGGTTTCACTAGTTATTGTTTCAGAACCTTTTTGGGCCGACCGCCAAAACTAACTTCAACTCCTTATAACTTCTGAACAAATGATCGTAGAGAGCTTAATAATTTTGCCTATTAATCAGCATGATGCATGCTACAAGAATATATCGATTTCATTAGTTGTTGGTTGAAAACCATATTGGCCCGCCCGCGAAAATTAATTTGAACTGCTTATAACTTCTGAACAAGTAATCGTAGAAAGCGTAATAATTTTGCATATTAATCAGCATGTTGCATGCTACAAGAATATATCGATTTCACTAGTTGTTGGTTGAAAAACATATTGGCCCGCCCGCGTAAATCAACTTGAACTGCTTATAACTTCTGAACAATTGATCGTAGAGATCACAGTTATTTGCATTTTAATCTAACATGTTGTATGCTACAAGAATTGTCAGTTTCACTAGTTATTGTTTGAGAACCATATTGGCCCGCCCGCAAGTATCAAATTGAACTGCTTATAAGTTCTGAGCAAATGATCGTAGAAAGCTCGATTGTTTTGCATATTAATAAACATGTAGCTAGCTACAAGAATATATAGATTTCACTAGTTATTGTTTGAGAACCATATTGGCCCGCCCGCGAGTATTAAATTGAACTGCTTATAACTTCTGAACAAATGATCGTAGTGAGCGTAATAATTTTGCATATTAATCAGCATGTTGCATGCTACAAGAATATATCGATTTCACTAGTTATTGTTTGAGAACCATTTTGTCCCGCTCGCCAAAACTAACTTCAACTCCTTATAACTTCTGAACAAATGATCGTAGAGGGCTTAATAATTTTGCATATTAATCAGCATGTTGCATGCTACAAGAATATATCAATTTCACTAGTTGTTGTTTGAGAATTATATTGCCCTTCCCCCGAAAATTAACTTGAACTCCTTATAACTTCTGAACAATTGATCGTAGAGCACACAATTATTTGCATTTTAATGAAACATTTTGAATGCTACAAGAATATGTCGGTTTCACTAGTTGTTTATAGAAAACCATATTTGCCCGCCCGCGAGTATTAACTTGAACTCTTTATAACTTCTGAACGAATGATCCTAGAGAGCGTAATAAATTTGCATATTAATCAGCATGTTGCATGCTACAAGAATATATCGATTTCACTAGTTGTTGGTTGAGAACCATATTGGCCCGCCCGCGAAAATCAACTTGAACTGCTTATAACTCCTGAACAATTGATCGTAGAGAACACAATTATTTGCATTTGAATGAAACATGTTGAATGCTACAAGAATATGTCGGTTTCACTAGTTGTTTTTAGAAAACAATTTTGGCCAGCCCGCCAAAACTAATTTCAACTCCTTATAACTTCTGAACAATTGATCGTAGAAAGCGTAATTATTTTGCATATTAAACAGCATGTTGCATGCTACAAGAATATATCGATTTCATTAGTTTTTGGTTGAGAACCATATTGGCCCGCCCGCGAAAATCAACTTGAACTGCTTATAACTCCTGAACAATTGATCGTAAAACACACAATTATTTGCATTTTAATGAAACATGTTGAATGCTACAAGAATATGTCGGTTCCACTAGTTGTTTTTAGAAAACCATATTGGTCCGCCCGCGAGTATTGACTTGTTCTGCTTATAACTTCTGAACAAATGATCGTAGTGAACGTAATAATTTTGCATATTAATCAGCATGTTGCATGCTACAAGAATATATCCATTTCACTAGTTATTGTTTGAGAACCATTTTGTCCCGCCCGCCAAAACTAACTTCAACTCCTTATAACTTCTGAACAAATAATCGTAGAGAGCTTAATAATTTTGCATATTAAACAGCATGATGCATGCTACAAGAATATATCGATTTCATTAGTTGTTGGTTGAGAACCATATTGGCCCGCCCGCGAAAATTAATTTGAACTGCTTATAACTTCTGAACAAATAATCGTAGAAAGCGTAATAATTTTGCATATTAATCAGCATGTTGCATGCTACAAGAACATATCCATTTCACTAGTTGTTGGTTGAGAACCATATTGCCCCGCCCTCGAAAATTAACTTGATCTGCTTATAACTTCTGAACAATTGATCGTAGAGAACACAATTATTTGCATTTCAATCAAACATGTTGTATGCTACAAGAATATGTCGGTTTCACTAATTATTGTTTGAGAACCACTTTGTCCCGCTCGCCAAAACTAACTTCAACTCCTTATAACTTCTGAACAAATGATCGTAGAGGGCTTAATAATTTTGCGTATTAATCAGCATGTTGCATGCTACAAGAATATATCGATTTCACTAGTTATTGTTTGAGAACCATTTTGTCCCGCTCGCCAAAACTAACTTCAACTCCTTATAACTTCTGAACAAATGATCGTAGAGGGCTTAATAATTTTGCATATTAATCAGCATGTTGCATGCTACAAGAATATATCGATTTCACTAGTTGTTGTTTGAGAAATATATTGCCCTGCCCCTGAAAATTAACTTGAACTCCTTATAACTTCTGAGCAATTGATCGTAGAGAACACAATTATTTGCATTTGAATGAAACATGTTGAATGCTACAAGAATATGTCGGTTTCACTAGTTGTTTTTAGAAAAGAATTTTGGTCCGCCCGCCAAAACTAATTTCAACTCCTTATAACTTCTGAACAATTGATCGTAGAAAGCGTAATTATTTTGCATATTAAACAGCATGTTGCATGCTACAAGAATATATCGATTTCATTAGTTTTTGGTTGAGAACCATATTGGCCCGCCCGCGAAAATCAACTTGAACTGCTTATAACTCCTGAACAATTGGTCGTAAAACACACAATTATTTGCATTTTAATGAAACACGTTGAATGCTACAAGAATATGTCGGTTCCACTAGTTGTTTTTAGAAAACCATATTGGCTCGTCCGAGAGTATTAACTTGAACTGCTTATAACTTCTGAACAAATGATCGTAGAGAGCGTTATAAATTTGCATATTAATCAGCATGTTGCATGCTACAAGAATATATAGATTTCACTTGTTGTTGGTTGAGAACCATGTTGGCCGGCCGCGAAAATCAACTTTAACTGCTTATAACTCCTGAACAATTGATCGTAAACAACACAATTATTTGCATTTTAATGAAACGTGTTGAATGCTACAAGAATATGTCAGTTTCACTAGTTGTTATTTGAGAACCATATTGGCCCGCCCGCGAGTATTAACTTGAACTGCTTATAACTTCTGAACAAATGATCGTAGAGAGCGTAAAAAATTTGCATATTAATCAGCATGTTGCATGCTACAAGAATATATCGCTTTCACTTGTTGTTGGTTGAAAAACATATTGGCCGGCCCACGAAAATCAATTTGAACTGCTTATATCTTCTGAACAATTGATCGTAGAGATCACAATTATTATCATTTTAATCTGACATGTTGTGTGCTACAAGAATATGTCGGTTTCACTAGTTATTTTTTGAGAACCATTTTGGCCCGCCCGCCAAAACTATCTTCAACTCCTTATAACTTCTGAACAAATGATCGTAGAGAGCGTTATAATTTTGCATATTAATCAGCATGTTGCGTGCTACAAGAATATATCGATTTCATTGGTTGTTGGTTGAGAACCATATTAGCCCGCCCGCGAAAATTAACTTGTACTGCATATAACTTCTGAACAATTGATCGTAGCGAACACAATTTTTTGCATCTTAATGAAACATGTTGAATGTTTCAAGAATATGTCGGTTTCATTAGTTGTTGTTTGAGAACCATATAGGCCCGCCCACCAGTATTAAATTGAACTGCTTATAACTTCTGAACAAATGATCTAAGAGAGCGTAATAAATTTGCATATTAATCAGCATGTTGCATGCTACAAGAATATATTGATTTCACTAGTTGTTGGTTGAGAACCATAATGGCCCGCCCCAGAAAATTAATTTGAACTGCTTATAACTTCTGAACAAATAATCGTAGAAAGCGTAATAATTTTTCATATTAATCAGCATGTTGCATGCTACAAGAATATATCGATTTCACTAGTTATTGTTTGAGAAATATATTGGCCTGGCCGCGAAAATTAAATTGAACTGCTTATAACTTCTGAACAATTGATCGTAGAGCACACAATTATTTGCATTTCAATCAAACATGTTGTATGCTACAAGATTATGTCGGTTTCACTAGTTATTGTTTGAGAACCTTTTTGGGCCGACCGCCAAAACTAACTTCAACTCCTTATAACTTCTGAACAAATGATCGTAGAGAGCTTAATAATTTTGCCTATTAATCAGCATGATGCATGCTACAAGAATATATCGATTTCATTAGTTGTTGGTTGAAAACCATATTGGCCCGCCCGCGAAAATTAATTTGAACTGCTTATAACTTCTGAACAAGTAATCGTAGAAAGCGTAATAATTTTGCATATTAATCAGCATGTTGCATGCTACAAGAATATATCGATTTCACTAGTTGTTGGTTGAAAAACATATTGGCCCGCCCGTGTAAATCAACTTGAACTGCTTATAACTTCTGAACAATTGATCGTAGAGATCACAGTTATTTGCATTTTAATCTAACATGTTGTATGCTACAAGAATTGTCAGTTTCACTAGTTATTGTTTGAGAACCATATTGGCCCGCCCGCGAGTATCAAATTGAACTGCTTATAAGTTCTGAGCAAATGATCGTAGAAAGCTCGATTGTTTTGCATATTAATAAACATGTAGCTAGCTACAAGAATATATAGATTTCACTAGTTATTGTTTGAGAACCATATTGGCCCGCCCGCGAGTATTAAATTGAACTGCTTATAACTTCTGAACAAATGATCGTAGTGAGCGTAATAATTTTGCATATTAATCAGCATGTTGCATGCTACAAGAATATATCGATTTCACTAGTTATTGTTTGAGAACCATTTTGTCCCGCTCGCTAAAACTAACTTCAACTCCTTATAACTTCTGAACAAATGATCGTAGAGGGCTTAATAATTTTGCATATTAATCAGCATGTTGCATGCTACAAGAATATATCGATTTCACTAGTTGTTGTTTGAGAAATATATTGCCCTTCCCCCGAAAATTAACTTGAACTCCTTATAACTTCTGAGCAATTGATCGTAGAGCACACAATTATTTGCATTTTAATGAAACATTTTGAATGCTACAAGAATATGTCGGTTTCACTAGTTGTTTATAGAAAACCATATTTGCCCGCCCGCGAGTATTAACTTGAACTCTTTATAACTTCTGAACGAATGATCCTAGAGAGCGTAATAAATTTGCATATTAATCAGCATGTTGCATGCTACAAGAATATATCGATTTCACTAGTTGTTGGTTGAGAACCATATTGGCCCGCCCGCGAAAATCAACTTGAACTGCTTATAACTCCTGAACAATTGATCGTAGAGAACACAATTATTTGCATTTGAATGAAACATGTTGAATGCTACAAGAATATGTCGGTTTCACTAGTTGTTTTTAGAAAAGAATTTTGGTCCGCCCGCCAAAACTAATTTCAACTCCTTATAACTTCTGAACAATTGATCGTAGAAAGCGTAATTATTTTGCATATTAAACAGCATGTTGCATGCTACAAGAATATATCGATTTCATTAGTTTTTGGTTGAGAACCATATTGGCCCGCCCGCGAAAATCAACTTGAACTGCTTATAACTCCTGAACAATTGATCCTAAAACACACAATTATTTGCATTCTAATGAAACACGTTGAATGCTACAAGAATATGTCGGTTCCACTAGTTGTTTTTAGAAAACCATATTGGCCCGTCCGAGAGTATTAACTTGAACTGCTTATAACTTCTGAACAAATGATCGTAGAGAGCGTTATAAATTTGCATATTAATCAGCATGTTGCATGCTACAAGAATATATAGATTTCACTTGTTGTTGGTTGAGAACCATGTTGGCCGGCCGCGAAAATCAACTTTAACTGCTTATAACTCCTGAACAATTGATCGTAAACAACACAATTATTTGCATTTTAATGAAACGTGTTGAATGCTACAAGAATATGTCAGTTTCACTAGTTGTTATTTGAGAACCATATTGGCCCGCCCGCGAGTATTAACTTGAACTGCTTATAACTTCTGAACAAATGATCGTAGAGAGCGTAAAAAATTTGCATATTAATCAGCATGTTGCATGCTACAAGAATATATCGCTTTCACTTGTTGTTGGTTGAAAAACATATTGGCCCGCCCACGAAAATCAATTTGAACTGCTTATATCTTCTGAACAATTGATCGTAGAGATCACAATTATTATCATTTTAATCTGACATGTTGTGTGCTACAAGAATATGTCGGTTTCACTAGTTATTTTTTGAGAACCATTTTGGCCCGCCCGCCAAAACTATCTTCAACTCCTTATAACTTCTGAACAAATGATCGTAGAGAGCGTTATAATTTTGCATATTAATCAGCATGTTGCGTGCTACAAGAATATATCGATTTCATTGGTTGTTGGTTGAGAACCATATTAGCCCGCCCGCGAAAATTAACTTGTACTGCATATAACTTCTGAACAATTGATCGTAGCGAACACAATTTTTTGCATCTTAATGAAACATGTTGAATGTTACAAGAATATGTCGGTTTCATTAGTTGTTGTTTGAGAACCATATAGGCCCGCCCACCAGTATTAAATTGAACTGCTTATAACTTCTGAACAAATGATCTAAGAGAGCGTAATAAATTTGCATATTAATCAGCATGTTGCATGCTACAAGAATATATTGATTTCACTAGTTGTTGGTTGAGAACCATAATGGCCCGCCCCAGAAAATTAATTTGAACTGCTTATAACTTCTGAACAAATAATCGTAGAAAGCGTAATAATTTTTCATATTAATCAGCATGTTGCATGCTACAAGAATATATCGATTTCACTAGTTATTGTTTGAGAAATATATTGGCCTGGCCGCGAAAATTAACTTGAACTGCTTATAACTTCTGAACAATTGATCGTAGAGCACACAATTATTTGCATTTCAATCAAACATGTTGTATGCTACAAGATTATGTCGGTTTCACTAGTTATTGTTTGAGAACCTTTTTGGGCCGACCGCCAAAACTAACTTCAACTCCTTATAACTTCTGAACAAATGATCGTAGAGAGCTTAATAATTTTGCCTATTAATCAGCATGATGCATGCTACAAGAATATATCGATTTCATTAGTTGTTGGTTGAAAACCATATTGGCCCGCCCGCGAAAATTAATTTGAACTGCCTATAACTTCTGAACAAGTAATCGTAGAAAGCGTAATAATTTTGCATATTAATCAGCATGTTGCATGCTACAAGAATATATCGATTTCACTAGTTGTTGGTTGAAAAACATATTGGCCCGCCCGCGTAAATCAACTTGAACTGCTTATAACTTCTGAACAATTGATCGTAGAGATCACAGTTATTTGCATTTTAATCTAACATGTTGTATGCTACAAGAATTGTCAGTTTCACTAGTTATTGTTTGAGAACCATATTGGCCCGCCCGCGAGTATCAAATTGAACTGCTTATAAGTTCTGAGCAAATGATCGTAGAAAGCTCGATTGTTTTGCATATTAATAAACATGTAGCTAGCTACAAGAATATATAGATTTCACTAGTTATTGTTTGAGAACCATATTGGCCCGCCCGCGAGTATTAAATTGAACTGCTTATAACTTCTGAACAAATGATCGTAGTGAGCGTAATAATTTTGCATATTAATCAGCATGTTGCATGCTACAAGAATATATCGATTTCACTAGTTATTGTTTGAGAACCATTTTGTCCCGCTCGCCAAAACTAACTTCAACTCCTTATAACTTCTGAACAAATGATCGTAGAGGGCTTAATAATTTTGCATATTAATCAGCATGTTGCATGCTACAAGAATATATCGATTTCACTAGTTGTTGTTTGAGAAATATATTGCCCTTCCCCCGAAAATTAACTTGAACTCCTTATAACTTCTGAGCAATTGATCGTAGAGCACACAATTATTTGCATTTTAATGAAACATTTTGAATGCTACAAGAATATGTCGGTTTCACTAGTTGTTTATAGAAAACCATATTTGCCCGCCCGCGAGTATTAACTTGAACTCTTTATAACTTCTGAACGAATGATCCTAGAGAGCGTAATAAATTTGCATATTAATCAGCATGTTGCATGCTACAAGAATATATCGATTTCACTAGTTGTTGGTTGAGAACCATATTGGCCCGCCCGCGAAAATCAACTTGAACTGCTTATAACTCCTGAACAATTGATCGTAGAGAACACAATTATTTGCATTTGAATGAAACATGTTGAATGCTACAAGAATATGTCGGTTTCACTAGTTGTTTTTAGAAAACAATTTTGGCCAGCCCGCCAAAACTAATTTCAACTCCTTATAACTTCTGAACAATTGATCGTAGAAAGCGTAATTATTTTGCATATTAAAGAGCATGTTGCATGCTACAAGAATATATCGATTTCATTAGTTTTTGGTTGAGAACCATATTGGCCCGCCCGCGAAAATCAACTTGAACTGCTTATAACTCCTGAACAATTGATCGTAAAACACACAATTATTTGCATTTTAATGAAACATGTTGAATGCTACAAGAATATGTCAGTTCCACTAGTTGTTTTTAGAAAACCATATTGGCCCGCCCGCGAGTATTGACTTGTTCTGCTTATAACTTCTGAACAAATGATCGTAGTGAACGTAATAATTTTGCATATTAATCAGCATGTTGCATGCTACAAGAATATATCCATTTCACTAGTTATTGTTTGAGAACCATTTTGTCCCGCCCGCCAAAACTAACTTCAACTCCTTATAACTTCTGAACAAATAATCGTAGAGAGCTTAATAATTTTGCATATTAAACAGCATGATGCATGCTACAAGAATATATCGATTTCATTAGTTGTTGGTTGAGAACCATATTGGCCCGCCCGCGAAAATTAATTTGAACTGCTTATAACTTCTGAACAAATAATCGTAGAAAGCGTAATAATTTTGCATATTAATCAGCATGTTGCATGCTACAAGAACATATCCATTTCACTAGTTGTTGGTTGAGAACCATATTGCCCCGCCCTCGAAAATTAACTTGATCTGCTTATAACTTCTGAACAATTGATCGTAGAGAACACAATTATTTGCATTTCAATCAAACATGTTGTATGCTACAAGAATATGTCGGTTTCACTAATTATTGTTTGAGAACCACTTTGTCCCGCTCGCCAAAACTAACTTCAACTCCTTATAACTTCTGAACAAATGATCGTAGAGGGCTTAATAATTTTGCATATTAATCAGCATGTTGCATGCTACAAGAATATATCGATTTCACTAGTTATTGTTTGAGAACCATTTTGTCCCGCTCGCCAAAACTAACTTCAACTCCTTATAACTTCTGAACAAATGATCGTAGAGGGCTTAATAATTTTGCATATTAATCAGCATGTTGCATGCTACAAGAATATATCGATTTCACTAGTTGTTGTTTGAGAAATATATTGCCCTGCCCCCGAAAATTAACTTGAACTCCTTATAACTTCTGAGCAATTGATCGTAGAGAACACAATTATTTGCATTTGAATGAAACATGTTGAATGCTACAAGAATATGTCGGTTTCACTAGTTGTTTTTAGAAAAGAATTTTGGTCCGCCCGCCAAAACTAATTTCAACTCCTTATAACTTCTGAACAATTGATCGTAGAAAGCGTAATTATTTTGCATATTAAACAGCATGTTGCATGCTACAAGAATATATCGATTTCATTAGTTTTTGGTTGAGAACCATATTGGCCCGCCCGCGAAAATCAACTTGAACTGCTTATAACTCCTGAACAATTGGTCGTAAAACACACAATTATTTGCATTTTAATGAAACACGTTGAATGCTACAAGAATATGTCGGTTCCACTAGTTGTTTTTAGAAAACCATATTGGCTCGTCCGAGAGTATTAACTTGAACTGCTTATAACTTCTGAACAAATGATCGTAGAGAGCGTTATAAATTTGCATATTAATCAGCATTTTGCATGCTACAAGAATATATAGATTTCACTTGTTGTTGGTTGAGAACCATGTTGGCCGGCCGCGAAAATCAACTTTAACTGCTTATAACTCCTGAACAATTGATCGTAAACAACACAATTATTTGCATTTTAATGAAACGTGTTGAATGCTACAAGAATATGTCAGTTTCACTAGTTGTTATTTGAGAACCATATTGGCCCGCCCGCGAGTATTAACTTGAACTGCTTATAACTTCTGAACAAATGATCGTAGAGAGCGTAAAAAATTTGCATATTAATCAGCATGTTGCATGCTACAAGAATATATCGCTTTCACTAGTTGTTGGTTGAAAAACATATTGGCCCGCCCACGAAAATCAATTTGAACTGCTTATATCTTCTGAACAATTGATCGTAGAGATCACAATTATTATCATTTTAATCTGACATGTTGTGTGCTACAAGAATATGTCGGTTTCACTAGTTATTTTTTGAGAACAATTTTGGCCCGCCCGCCAAAACTAACTTCAACTCCTTATAACTTCTGAACAAATGATCGTAGAGAGCATTATAATTTTGCATATTAATCAGCATGTTGCATGCTACAAGAATATATTGATTTCACTAGTTGTTGGTTGAGAACCATAATGGCCCGCCCCAGAAAATTAATTTGAACTGCTTATAACTTCTGAACAAATAATCGTAGTAAGCGTAATAATTTTTCATATTAATCAGCATGTTGCATGCTACAAGAATATATCGATTTCACTAGTTATTGTTTGAGAAATATATTGGCCTGGCCGCGAAAATTAACTTGAACTGCTTATAACTTCTGAACAATTGATCGTAGAGAACACAATTATTTGCATTTTAATGAAACATGTTGAATGCTACAAGAATATGTCGGTTTCACTAGTTGTTTTTAGAAAACCATATTGGCCCGCCCGCGAGTATTAACTTGAACTGTTTATAACTTCGGAAGAAATGATCCTAGAGAGCGTAATAAATTTGCATATAAATCAGCATGTTTCATGCTACAAGAATATGTCGGTTTCACTAGTTGTTTTTAGAAAACCATATTGGCCCGACGGCGAATATCAACTTGAACTGCTTATAACTTCTGAACAATTGATCGTAGAGAACACAATTATTTGCATTTTAATGAAACATGTTAAATGCTACAAGAATATGTCGGTTTCACTAGTTGTTTTTAGAAAACCATTTTGGCCCGATCGCCAAAACTAACTTCAACTCCTGATAACTTCTGAACAATTGATCGTAGAAAGCGTAATAATTTTGCATATTACTCAGCATGTTGCATGCTACAAGAATATATCGATTTCATTAGTAGTTGGTTGAGAACCATATTGGCCCGCCCGCGAAAATCAACTTGAACTGCTTATAACTCCTGAACAATTGATCGTAGAGCACACAATTATTTGCATTTTAATGAAACATGTTAAATGCTACAAGAATATGTCGGTTTCACTAGTTGTTTTTAGAAAACCATATTGGCCCGTCCGAGAGTATTAACTTGAACTGTTTATAACTTCTGAACAAATGATCCTAGAGAGCGTAATAAATTTACATATTAATCAGCATGTTGCGTGCTACAAGAATATATCGACTTCACTAGCTTTTGGTTGAGAACCATATTGGCCCGCCCGCGAAAGTCAACTTGAACTGCTTATAACTTCTGAACAATTGATCTTAGAGAACACAATTATTTGCATTTTAATGAAACATGTTGAATGCTACAAGAATATGTCGGTTTCACTAGTTGTTATTTGAGAACAATATTGGTCCGTCCGCGAGTATTAACTTGAACTGCTTACAACTTCTGAACAAATGATCGTAGAGAGCGTAAAAAATTTGCATATTAATCAGCATGTTGCATGCTACAAGAATATATCGATTTCACTAGTTGTTGGTTGAAAAACATATTGGCCCGCCCGCGAAAATCAAGTTGAACTGCTTATAACTTCTGAACAATTGATCGTAGTGAACGTAATAATTTTGCATATTAATCAGCATGTTGCATGCTTCAAGAATATATCCATTTCACTAGTTATTGTTTGAGAACCATTTTGTTCCGCCCGCCAAAACTAACTTCAACTCCTTATAACTTCTGAACAAATAATCGTAGAGAGCTTAATAATTTTGCATATTAATCAGCATGATGCATGCTACTAGAATATATCGATTTCATTAGTTGTTGGTTGAGAACCATATTGGCCCGCCCGCGAAAATTAATTTGAACTGCTTATAACTTCTGAACAAGTAATCGTAGAAAGCGTAATAATTTTGCATATTAATCAGCATGTTGCATGCTACAAGAATATATCGATTTCACTAGTTGTTGGTTGAAAAACATATTGGCCTGCCCGCGTAAATCAACTTGAACTGCTTATAACTTCTGAACAATTGATCGTAGAGATCACAATTATTTGCATTTTAATCTAACATTTTGTATGCTACAAGAATATGTCAGTTTCACTAGTTATTGTTTGAGAACCATATTGGCCCGCCCGCGAGTATTAAATTGAACTGCTTATAAGTTCTGAGCAAATGATCGTAGATAGCTCGATTGTTTTGCATATTAATAAACATGTAGCTAGCTACAAGAATATATAGTTTTCACTAGTTATTGTTTGAGAACCATGTTGGCCCACCCGCGAAAACTAATTCAACTGCTTACAATTTCTGAACAAATGATCGTAGAGAACACAATTATTTGCCCATTAATGATACATGTTGTATGCTACAAGAATATGTCGGTTTTACTATTTGTTTTTTTAGAACCATATTGGCACGCCCGCGAGTATTGACTTGTTCTGCTTATAACTTCTGAACAAATGATCGTAGTGAACGTAATAATTTTGCATATTAATCAGCATGTTGCATGCTACAAGAATATATCCATTTCACTAGTTATTGTTTGAGAACCATTTTGTCCCGCCCGCCAAAACTAACTTCAACTCCTTATAACTTCTGAACAAATAATCGTAGAGAGCGTAATAATTTTGCATATTAATCAGCATGTTGCATGCTACAAGAACATATCCATTTCACTAGTTGTTGGTTGAGAACCATATTGCCCCGCCATCGAAAATTAACTTGATCTGCTTATAACTTCTGAACAATTGATCGTAGAGAACACAATTATTTGCATCTCAATCAAACATGTTGTATGCTACAAGAATATGTCGGTTTCACTAGTTATTGTTTGAGAACCATTTTGTCCCGCTCGCCAAAACTAACTTCAACTCCTTATAACTTCTGAACAAATGATCGTAGAGGGCTTAATAATTTTGCATATTAATCAGCATGTTGCATGCTAGAAGGATATATCGATTTCACTAGTTATTGTTTGAGAACCATTTTGTCCCGCTCGCCAAAACTAACTTCAACTCCTTATAACTTCTGAACAAATGATCGTAGAGGGCTTAATAATTTTGCATATTAATCAGCATGTTGCATGCTACAAGAATATATCGATTTCACTAGTTGTTGTTTGAGAAATATATTGCCCTTCCCCCGAAAATTAACTTGAACTCCTTATAACTTCTGAGCAATTGATCGTAGAGCACACAATTATTTGCATTTTAATGAAACATTTTGAATGCTACAAGAATATGTCGGTTTCACTAGTTGTTTATAGAAAACCATATTTGCCCGCCCGCGAGTATTAACTTGAACTCTTTATAACTTCTGAACGAATGATCCTAGAGAGCGTAATAAATTTGCATATTAATCAGCATGTTGCATGCTACAAGAATATATCGATTTCACTAGTTGTTGGTTGAGAACCATATTGGCCCGCCCGCGAAAATCAACTTGGACTGCTTATAACTCCTGAACAATTGATCGTAGAGAACACAATTATTTGCATTTGAATGAAACATGTTGAATGCTACAAGAATATGTCGGTTTCACTAGTTGTTTTTAGAAAACAATTTTGGCCAGCCCGCCAAAACTAATTTCAACTCCTTATAACTTCTGAACAATTGATCGTAGAAAGCGTAATTATTTTGCATATTAAACAGCATGTTGCATGCTACAAGAATATATCGATTTCATTAGTTTTTGGTTGAGAACCATATTGGCCCGCCCGCGAAAATCAACTTGAACTGCTTATAACTCCTGAACAATTGATCGTAAAACACACAATTATTTGCATTTTAATGAAACATGTTGAATGCTACAAGAATATGTCGGTTCCACTAGTTGTTTTTAGAAAACCATATTGGCCCGTCCGAGAGTATTAACTTGAACTGTTTATAACTTCTGAACAAATGATCCTAGAGAGCGTTATAAATTTGCATATTAATCAGCATGTTGCATGCTACAAGAATATATAAATTTCACTTGTTGTTGGTTGAGAACCATGTTGGCCGGCCGCGAAAATCAACTTTAACTGCTTATAACTCCTGAACAATTGATCGTAAACAACACAATTATTTGCATTTTAATGAAACGTGTTGAATGCTACAAGAATATGTCAGTTTCACTAGTTGTTAATTGAGAACCATATTGGCCCGCCCGCGAGTATTAATTGAACTGCTTATAACTTCTGAACAAATGATCGTAGAGAGCGTAAAAAATTTGCATATTAATCAGCATGTTGCATGCTACAAGAATATATCGCTTTTACTAGTTGTTGGTTGAAAAACATATTGGCCCGCCCACGAAAATCAATTTGAACTGCTTATAACTTCTGAACAATTGATCGTAGAGATCACAATTATTATCATTTTAATCTAACATGTTGTGTGCTTCAAGAATATGTCGGTTTCACTAGTTATTGTTTGAGAACCATTTTGGCCGGCCCGCCAAAACTAACTTCAACTCCTTATAACTTCTGAACAAATGATCGTAGAGAGCGTTATAATTTTGCATATTAATCAGCATGTTGCATGCTACAAGAATATACCGATTTCATTGGTTGTTGGTTGAGAACCATATTAGCCCGCCCGCGAAAATTAACTTGTACTGCTTATAACTTCTGAACAATTGATCGTAGCGAACACAATTTTTTGCATTTTAATGAGACATGTTGAATGATTCAAGAATATGTCGGATTCATTAGTTGTTGTTTGAGAACCATATAGGCCCGACCGATAGTATTAAATTGAACTGCTTATAACTTCTGAACATATGATCTAAGAGAGCGTAATGAATTTGCATATTAATCAGCATGTTGCATGCTACAAGAATATATCGATTTCACTAGTTGTTGGTTGAGAACCATAATGGCCCGCCCCAGAAAATTAATTTGAACTGCTTATAACTTCTGAACAAATAATCGTAGAAAGCGTAATAATTTTTCATATTAATCAGCATGTTGCATGCTGCAAGAATATATCGATTTCACTAGTTATTGTTTGAGAAATATATTGACCTGGCCGCGAAAATTAACTTGAACTGCTTATAACTTCTGAAAAATTGATCGTAGAGATCACAATTATTATCATTTTAATCTAACATGTTGTATGCTACAAGAATATGTCGGTTGCACTAGCTTTGTTTGAGAACCATTTCGGCCCGCCCGCCAAATCTAACTTCAACTCCTTATAACTTCTGAATCGATTTCACTAGTTGTTGGTTGAGAACCATACTGGCCCGCCCCAGAAAATTAATTTGAACTGCTTATAACTTCTGAACAAATAATCGTAGAAAGCGTAATAATTTTTCATATTAATCAGCATGTTGCATGCTACAAGAATATATCGATTTCACTAGTTATTGTTTGAGAAATATATTGGCCTGGCCGCGAAAATCAAATTGAACTGCTTATAACTTCTGAACAATTGATCGTAGAGATCACAATTATCTGCATTTTAATGTAACATGTTGTATGCTACAAGAATATGTCAGTTTCACTAGTTATTGTTTGAGAACCATATTGGCCCGCCCGCGAGTTTTAAATTGAACTGATTAAAAGGTCTGAACAAATGATCGTAGAAAGATCGATTGTTTTGCATATTAATAAACATGTAGCTAGCTACAAGAATATATAGATTTCACTAGTTATTGTTTGAGAACCATGTTGGCCCACCCGCGAAAACTAATTCAACTGCTTACAATTTCTGAACAAATGATCGTAGAGAACACAATTATTTGCATTTTAATGAAACATGTTGTATGCTAAAAGAATATGTCGGTTTTACTATTTGTTTTTTAGAACCATATTGGCCCGCCCGCGAGTATTGACTTTTTCTGCTTAAAACGTCTGAAAAAATGATCGTAGTGAGCGTAAGAGTTTTGCATATTATTCAGCATGTTGCAGCCTACAAAAATATACCGATTTCACTAGTTGTTGGTTGAGAACCATATTGGCCCGCCCTCGAAAATTAACTTGAACTGCTTATAACTTCTGAACAATTGATGGTAGAGCACACAATTATTTGCATTTCAATCAAACATGTTGTATGCTACAAGAATATGTCGGTTTCACTAGTTATTGTTTGAGAACCATTTTGGCCCGCCCGCCAAAACTAATTTCAACATCTTATAACTTCTGAACAAATGATCGTAGAGAGCGTAATAATTTTGCATATTAATCAGCATGTTGCATGCTAAAAGAATATATCGATTTCATTGGTTGTTGGTTGAGAACCATATTTTCCCGCCCGCGAAAATCAACTTGAACTGCTTATAACTCCTGAACAATTGATCGTAGAGCACACAATTATTTGCATTTCAATCAAACATGTTGTATGCTACAAGAATATGTCGGTTTCACTAGTTATTGTTTGAGAACCATATTGGCCCGCCCGCGAAAATTAATTTGAACTGAGAATAACTTCTGAATAATTGATCGTAGCGGAAACAATTATTTGATTTTAATGAAACATGTTGAATGCTTCAAGAATATGTCGGTTTCACTAGTTGTTACTTGAGAACCATATTGGCCCGCCCGCGAGTATTAAATTGAACTGCTTATAACGTCTGAACAAATGATGTTAGATAGCGTAATAAAGTTGCATATTATTAAGCATGTTGCATGCTACAAGAATATATCGATTTCACTAGTTGTTGGTTGAGAACCATATTGGCCCGCCCGCGAAAATTAATTTGAACTGCTTATAACTTCTGAATAAATTATCGTAGAAAGCGTAATAATTTTGCATATTAATCAGCATGTTGCATGCTACAACAATATATCGATTTCACTAGTTGTTGTTTGAGAAATATATTGGCCTGCCCGCGAAAATTAACTTGAACTGCTTATAACTTCTGAAAAATTGATCGTAGAGCACACAATTATTTGCATTTCAATCAAACATGTTGTATGCTACAAGAATATGTCGGTTTCACTAGTTATTGTTTCAGAACCATTTTGGCCCGCCCGCCAAAACTAATTTCAAATTCTTATAACTTCTGAACAAATGATCGTAGAGAGCGTAATAATTTTGCATATTAATCAGCATGTTGCATGCTACAAGAATATATCGATTTCATTGGTTGTTGGTTGAGAACCATATTGGCCCGCCCGCGAAAATCAACTTGAACTGCTTATAACTCCTGAACAATTGATCGTAGAGACCACAATTATTTGCATTTTAATGAAACATGTTGAATGCTACAAGAATATGTCGGTTTCACTAGTTGTTTTTAGAAAACCATATTGGCCCGCCCGCGAGTATTAAATTGAACTGTTTATAACTTCGGAAGAAATGATCCTAGAGAGCGTAATAAATTTGCATATAAATCAGCATGTTTCATGCTACAAGAATATGTCGGTTTCACTAGTTGTTTTTAGAAAACCATATTGGCCCGACGGCGAATATCAACTTGAACTGCTTATAACTTCTGAATAATTGATCGTAGAGAACACAATTATTTGCATTTTAATGAAACATGTTGAATGCTACAAGAATATGTCGGTTTCACTAGTTGTTTTTAGAAAACCATTTTGGCCCGCCCGCCAAAACTAACTTCAACTCCTGATAACTTCTGAACAATTGATCGTAGAAAGCGTAATAATTTTGCATATTACTCAGCATGTTGCATGCTACAAGAATATATCGATTTCATTAGTAGTTGGTTGAGAACCATATTGGCCCGCCCGCGAAAATCAACTTGAACTGCTTATAACTCCTGAACAATTGATCGTAGAGCACACAATTATTTGCATTTTAATGAAACATGTTGAATGCTACAAGAATATGTCGGTTTCACTAGTTGTTTTTAGAAAACCATATTGGCCCGTCCGAGAGTATTAACTTGAACTGTTTATAACTTCTGAACAAATGATCCTAGAGAGCGTAATAAATTTACATATTAATCAGCATGTTGCGTGCTACAAGAATATATCGATTTCACTAGCTTTTGGTTGAGAACCATATTGGCCCGCCCGCGAAAGTCAACTTGAACTGCTTATAACTTATGAACAATTGATCGTAGAGAACACAATTATTTGCATTTTAATGAAACATGTTGAATGCTACAAGAATATGTCGGTTTCACTAGTTGTTATTTGAGAACAATATTGGTCCGTCCGCGAGTATTAACTTGAACTGCTTACAACTTCTGAACAAATGATCGTAGAGAGCGTAAAAAATTTGCATATTAATCAGCATGTTGCATGCTACAAGAATATATCGATTTCACTAGTTGTTGGTTGAAAAACATATTGGCCCGCCCGCGAAAATCAAGTTGAACTGCTTATAACTTCTGAACAATTGATCGTAGAGATCACAATTATCTGCATTTAAATCTAACATGCTGTATGTTACAAGAATATGTCAGTTTCACTAGTTATTGTTTGAGAACCATATTGGCCCGCCCGCGAGTATTAAATTGAACTGCTTAAAAGTTTTGAACAAATGATCGTAGAAAGCTCGATTGTTATGCATATTAATAAACATGTAGCTAGCTACAAGAATATATAGATTTCACTAGTTATTGTTTGAGAACCATGTTGGCCCAACCACGAAAACTAATTCAACTGCTTACAATTTCTGAACAAATGATCGTAGAGAACACAATTATTTGCATTTTAATGAAACATGTTGTATGCTACAAGAATATGTCGGTTTTAATATTTGTTTTTTTAGGACCATATTGACCCGCCCGCGGGTATTGATTTTTTTTGCTTATAACGTCTGAACAAATGATCGTAGTGAGCGTAATAGTTTTGCATATTAATCAACATGTTGCACGCTGCAAGAATATATCGATTTCACTAGTTGTTGGTTGAGAACCATTTGGCCCACCCGCGAAAACTAATTCAACTGCTTACAATTTCTGAACAAATGATCGTAGAGACCACAATTAATAGCATTTTAATCAAACATGTTGTATGCAACAAGAATATGTCGGTTTCACTAGTTTTTGGTTGAGAACCATATTGGCCCGCCCGCGAAAGTCAACTTGAACTGCTTATAACTTCTGAACAATTGATCGTAGAGAATACAATTATTTGCATTTTAATCTAACATGTTGTATGCTACAAGAATATGTCGGTTTCACTAGTTATTGTTTGAGAACCATATTGGCCAGCCCGCGAGTATTAAATTGAACTGCTTAAAAGTTCTGAACAAATGATCGTAGAAAGCTCGATTGTTTTGCATATTAATAAACATGTAGCTAGCTACAAGAATATATAGATTTCAATAATTTTTGTTTGAGAACCATGTTGGCCCACCCGCGAAAACTAATTCAACTGCTTACAATTTCTGAACAAATGATCGTAGAAAACACAATTATTTGCATTTTAAGGAAACATGTTGTATGCTAAAAGAATATGTCGGTTTTACTATTTGTTTTTTTAGAACCATATTGGCCCGCCCGCGGGTATTGACTTTTTCTGCTTAAAACGTCTGAACAAATGATCGTAGTGAGCGTAATAGTTTTGCATATTAATCAGCATGTTGCATGCTACAAGAATATATCGATTTCACTAGTTGTTGGTTGAGAACCATATTGGCCCGCCCTCGAAAATTAACTTGAACTGCTTATAACTTCTGAACAAATAATCTTAGAAAGCGTAATAATTTTGCATATTAATCAGCATGTTGCATGCTACAAGAATATATCGATTTCACTAGTTGTTGTTTGAGAAATATATTGGCCTGCCCGCGAAAATTAACTTGAACTGCTTATAACTTCTGAACAATAATCGTAGAACACAGAAATATTTGCATTTCAATTAAACATGTTGTATGCTACAAGAATATGTCGCTTTCACTAGTTATTGTTTGAGAACCATTTTGGCCCGCCCGCCAAAACTAATTTCAACTTCTTATTACTTCTGAAAAAATGATCGTAGAGAGCGTAATAATTTTGCATATTAATCAGCGTGTTGCATGCTACAACAATATATCGATTTCATTGGTTGTTGGTTGAGAACCATATTGGCCCGCCCGCGAAAATCAACTTGAACTGCTTATAACTCCTGAACAATTGATCGTAGAGACCACAATTAATAGCATTTTAATCAAACATGTTGTATGCAACAAGAATATGTCGGTTTCACTAGTTGTTTTTAGAAAACCATATTTCCCCACCTGCGAGTATTAACTTGAACTGTTTATAACTTCTGAACAAATGATCCTAGAGAGCGTAATAAATTTGCATATTAATCAGCATGTTGCATGCTACAAGAATATATCGATTTCACTAGTTGTTTTTAGAAAACCATATTGGCCCGCCCGCGGGTATTAACTTGAACTCTTTATGACTTCTGAACAAATGATCCTAGAGAGCGTAATAAATTTGCATATTAATCAGCATGTTGCATGCTACAAGAATATATCGATTTCACTAGTTGTTTTTAGAAAACCATATTGGCCCGCCCGCGGGTATTAACTTGAACTCTTTATAACTTCTGAACAAATGATCCTAGAGAGCGTAATAAATTTGCATATTAATCAGCATGTTGCATGCTACAAGAATATATTGATTTCACTAGTTGTTGGTTGAGAACCATATTGGCCCGCCCCTGAAAGTCAACTTGAACTGCTTATAACTCCTGAAAAATTGATCGTAGAGAACTCAATTATTTGCATTTTAATGAAACATGTTGAATGCTACAAGAATATGTCGGTTTCACTAGTGTTTTTTAGAAAACCATATTGGCCCGCCCGCGAGTATTAACTTGAACTGTTTATAACTTCGGTACAAATGATCCTAGAGAGCGTAATAAATTTGCATATAAATCAGCATGTTTCATGCTACAAGAATATGTTGGTTTCACTAGTTGCTTTTAGAAAACCATATTGGCCCGACGGCGAAAATCAACTTGAACTGCTTATTACTTCTGAACAATTGATCGTAGAGAACACAATTATTTGCATTTTAATGAAACATGTTGAATGCTACAAGAATATGTCGGTTTCACTAGTTGTTTTTAGAAAACCATATTGGCCCGCCCGCCAAAACTAACTTCAACTCCTGATAACTTCTGAACAATTTGTCGTAGAAAGCGTAATAATTTTGCATATTACTCAGCATGTTGCATGCTACAAGAATATATCGATTTCATTAGTAGTTTTTAGAAAACCATATTGGCCCGTCCGAGAGTATTAACTTGAACTGTTTATAACTTCTGAACAAATGGTCCTAGAGAGCGTAATAAATTTGCATATTAATCAGCATGTTGCATGTTACAAGAATATATCGATTTCATTAGTTTTTGGTTGAGAACCATATTGGCCCGCCCGCGAAAATCAACTTGAACTTGTTACAACTCCTGAGCAATTGATTTTAGAGACCACAATTAATAGCATTTTAATCAAACATGTTGTATGCAACAAGAATATGTCGGTTTCTCTAGTTGTTTTAAGAAACCCATATTGGCCCACCCGCGAATATTAACTTGAACTGTTTATAATTTCTGAACAAATGATCCTAGAGAGCGTAATAAATTTGCATATTAATCAGCATGTTGCATGCTACAAGAATATATCGATTTCACTAGTTTTTGGTTGAGAACCATATCGGCCCGCCCGCGAAAGTCAACTTGAACTGCTTATAACTTCTGAACAATTGATCGTAGAGAACACAATTATTTGCATTTTAATGAAACATGTTGAATGCTACAAGAATATGTCGGGTTCACTAGTTGTTATTTGAGAACAATATTGGCCCGTCCGCGAGTATTAACTTGAACTGCTTACAACTTCTGAACAAATGATCGTAGAGAGCGTAAAAAATTTGCATATTAATCAGCATGTTGCATGCTACAAGAATAAATCGATTTCACTAGTTGTTGGTTGAAAAACATATTGGCTCGCCCGCGAAAATCAAGTTGAACTGCTTATAACTTCTGAACAATTGATCGTAGAGATCACAATTATTTGCATTTTAATCTAACCTGTTGTATGCTACAAGAATATGCCGGTTTCACTACTTATTGTTTGAGAACCATATTGGCCCGCCCGCGAGTATTAAATTGAACTGCTTAAAAGTTCTGAACAAATGATCGTAGAAAGCTAGAATGTTTTGCATATTAATAAACATGTAGCTAGCTACAAGAATATATAGATTTCACTAGTTATTGTTTGAGAACCATGTTGGCCCACCCGCGAAAACTAATTCAACTGCTTACAATTTCTGAACAAATGATCGTAGATAACACAATTATTTGCATTTTAATGAAACATAAATGCTACAAGAATATGTCGGTTTTACTATTTGTTTTTCTAGAACCATATTGGCCCGCCCGCGAGTATTGATTTTTTCTGCTTAAAACGTCTGAACAAATGATCGTAGTGAGCGTAATAGTTTTGCATATTAATCAGCATGTTGCATGCTAGAAGAATATATCGATTTCACTAGTTGTTGGTTGAGAACCATATTGGCCCGCCCTCTAAAATTAACTTGAACTGCTTATAACTTCTGAACAATTGATCGTAGAGAACACAATTATTTGCATTTCAATCAAACATGTTGTATGCTACAAGAATATGTGGGTTTCACTCGTTATTGTTTGAGAACCATTTTGGCCCGCCCTCCAAAACTAAATTCAACTCATTATAACTTCTGAACAAATGATCTTAGAGAGCGTAATAATTTTGCTTATTAATCAGCATGTTGCATGCTACAAGAATATATGGATTTCATTAGTTGTTGGTTGAGAACCATATTGGCCCGCCCGCGAAAATTAACTTGAACTGATAATAACTTCTGAACAATTGATCGTAGCGAAAACAATTATTTGCATTTTAATGAAACATGTTGAATGCTTCAAGAATATGTCGGTTTCACAAGTTGTTGTTTGAGAACCATATTGGCGCGTCCGCGAGTATTAAATTGAACTGCTTATAACTTCTGAACAAATAATCGTAGAAAGCGTAATAATTTTGCATATTAATCAGCATGTTGCATGCTACAAGAATATATCGATTTCACTAGTTGTTGTTTGAGAAATATATTGGCCTGCCCCGAAAATTAACTTGAACTGCTTATAACTTCTAAACAATTGATCGTAGAGACCACAATTAATAGCATTTTAATCAAACATGTTGTATGCAACAAGAATATGTGGGTTTCACTAGTTGTTGGTTGAGAACCATATTGGCCCGCCCGCGGGTATTAACTTGAATTCTTTATGACTTCTGAACAAATGATCCTAGAGAGCGTAATAAATTTGCATATTAATCAGCATGTTGAATGCTACAAGAATATATCGATTTCACTAGTTGTTTTTAGAAAACCATATTGGCCCGCCCGCGGGTATTAATTTGAACACTTTATATCTTCTGAACAAATGATCCTAGAGAGCGTAATAAATTTGCATATTAATCAGCATGTTGCATGCTGCAAGAATATATCGATTTCACTAGTTGTTGGTTGAGAACCATATTGGCCCGCCCCTGAAAATCAACTTGAACTGCTTATAACTCCTGAAAAATTGATCGTAGAGAACACAATTATTTGCATTTTAATGAAACATGTTGAATGCATCAAGAATATGTCGGTTTCACTAGTTGTTTTTAGAAAACCATATTGGCCCGCCCGCGAGTATTAACTTGAACTGTTTATAACTTCGGAACAAATGATCCTAGAAAGCGTAATAAATTTTCATATAAATCAGCATGTTTCCTGCTACAAGAATATGTCGGTTTCACTAGTTGCTTTTAGAAAACCATATTGGCCCGACGGCGAAAATCAACTTGAACTGCTTATAACTTCTGAACAATTGATCGTAGAGAACACAATTATTTACATTTTAATGAAACATGTTGAATGCTACAAGAATATGTCGGTTTCACTAGTTGTTTTTAGAAAACCATTTTGTCCCACCCGCCAAAACTAACTTCAACTCCTTATAACTTCTCAAAAAATGATCGTAGTGAACGTAATAATTTTGCATATTAATCAGCATGTTGCATGCTACAAGAATATATCCATTTCACTAGTTATTGTTTGAGAACCATTTTGTCCCGCCCGCCAAAACTAACTTCAACTCCTTATAACTTCTGAACAAATAATCGTAGAGAGCTTAATAATTTTGCATATTAATCAGCATGTTGTGCTACAAGAATATATCGATTTCATTAGTTGTTGGTTGAGAACCATATTGGCCCGCCCGCGAAAATTAATTTGAACTGCTTATAACTTCTGAACAAGTAATCGTAGAAAGCGTAATAATTTTGCATATTAATCAGCATGTTGCATGCTACAAGAATATATCGATTTCACTAGTTGTTGTTTTAGAAATATATTGGCCTGCCCGCGAAAATTAACGTGAACTGCTTATAACTTCTGAACAATTGATCGTAGAGCACACAATTATTTGCATTTCAATGAAACATTTTGAATGCTACAAGAATATGTCGGTTTCACTAGTTGTTTATAGAAAACCATATTGGCCCGCCAGCGAGTATTAACTTGAACTGTTTATAACTTCTGAACAAATGATCCTAGAGAGCGTAATAAATTTGCATATTAATCAGCATGTTGCATGCTACAAGAATATATCGATTTCACTAGTTGTTGGTTGAGAACCATATTGGCCCGCCCGCGAAAATCAACTTGAACTGCTTATAACTCCTGAACAATTGATCGTAGAGCACACAATTATTTGCATTTTAATGAAACATGTTGAATGCTACAAGAATATGTCGGTTTCACTAGTTGTTTTTAGAAAACCATATTGGCCCGTCCGAGAGTATTAACTTGAACTGTTTATAACTTCTGAACAAATGATCCTAGAGAGCATAATAAATTTGCATATTAATCAGCATGTTGCATGCTACAAGAATAATTCGATTTCACTAGTTGTTTTTAGAAAACCATATTGGCCTGCCCGCGGGTATTAACTTGAACTCTTTATGACTTCTGAACAAATGATCCTAGAGAGAGTAATAAATTTGCATATTAATCAGCATGTTGCATGCTACAAGAATATATCGATTTCACTAGTTGTTGGTTGAGAACCATATTGGCCCGCCCCTGAAAATCAACTTGAACTGCTTATAACTCCTGAAGAATTGATCGTAGAGAACACAATTATTTGCATTTTAATGAAACATGTTGAATGCTACAAGAATATGTCGGTTTCACTAGTGTTTTTTAGAAAACCATATTGGCCCGCCCGCGAGTATTAACTTGAACTGTTTATAACTTCGGAACAAATGATCCTAGAGAGCGTAATAAATTTGCATATAAATTAGCATGTTTCATGCTACAAGAATATGTCGGTTTCACTAGTTGCTTTTAGAAAACCTTATTGGCCCGACGGCGAAAATCAACTTGAACTGCTTATAACTTCTGAACAATTGATCGTAGAGAACACAATTATTTGCATTTTAATGAAACATGTTGAATGCTACAAGAATATGTCGGTTTCACTAATTGTTTTTAGAAAACCATATTGGCCCGCCCGCCAAAACTAACTTCAACTCCTGATAACTTCTGAAAAATTTATCGTAGAAAGCGTAATAATTTTGCATATTACTCAGCATGTTGCATGCTACAAGAATATATCGATTTCATTAGTTGTTTTTAGAAAACCATATTGGCCCGTCCGAGAGTATTAACTTGAACTGTTTATAACTTCTGAACAAATGATCGTAGAGAGCGTAATAAATTTGCATATTAATCAGCATGTTGCATGCTACAAGAATATATCGATTTCACTAGTTGTTGGTTAAAAAACATATTGGCTCGCCCGCCAAAATCAAGTTGAACTGCTTATAACTTCTGAACAATTGATCGTAGAGATCACAATTATTTGCATTTTAATCTAACATGTTGTATGCTACAAGAATATGTCGGTTTCACTAGTTATTGTTTGAGAACCATATTGGCCCGCCCGCGAGTATTAAATTGAACTGCTTAAAAGTTCTAAACAAATGATCGTAGAAAGCTAGAATGTTTTGCATATTAATAAACATGTAGCTAGCTACAAGAATATGTGGGTTTCACTCGTTATTGTTTGAGAACCATATTGGCCCGCCCGCGAAAATTAATTTGAACTGCTTATAACTTCTGAACAAATAATCGTAGAAAGCGTAATAATTTTGCACATTAATCAGCATGTTGCATGCTACAAGAATACATCGATTTCACTAGTTGTTGTTTGAGAAATATATTGGGCTGCCCCGAAAATTAACTTGAACTGCTTATAACTTCTAAACAATTGATCGAAGAGCACACAATTATTTGCATTTCAATCAAACATGTATGCTACAAGAATATGTCGGTTTCACTAGTTATTTTTTGAGAATCATTTTGGCCCGCCCGCCAAAACTAATTTCAACTTCTTATAACTTCTGAACAAATGATCGTAGAGAGCGTAATAATTTTGCATATTAATCAGCATGTTGCATGCTACAAGAATATATCGATTTCATTGGTTGTTGATTGAGAACCATATTGGCCCGCCCGCGAAAATCAACTTGAACTGCTTACAACTCCTGAACAATTGATCGTAGAGACCACAATTAATAGCATTTTAATCAAACATGTTGTATGCAACAAGAATATGTCGTTTTCACTAGTTGTTGGTTGAGAACCATATTGGCCCGCCCGCGGGTATTAACTTGAATTCTTTATGACTTCTGAACAAATGATCCTAGAGAGCGTAATAAATTTGCATATTAATCAGCATGTTGCATGCTACAAGAATATATCGATTTCACTAGTTGTTTTTAGAAAACCATATTGGCCCGCCCGCGGGTATTAACTTGAACTCTTTATAACTTCTGAACAAGTAATCGTAGAAAGCGTAATAATTTTGCATATTAATCAGCATGTTGCATGCTACAAGAATATATCGATTTCACTAGTTGTTGTTTGAGAAATATATTGGCCCGCCCGCGAAAATCAACTTGAACTGCTTATAACTCCTGAACAATTGATCGTAGAGCACACAATTATTTGCATTTTAATGAAACATGTTGAATGCTACAAGAATATGTCGGTTTCACTAGTTGTTTTTAGAAAACCATATTGGCCCGTCCGAGAGTATTAACTTGAACTGTTTATAACTTCTGAACAAATGATCCTGGAGAGCGTAATAAATTTGCATATTAATCAGCATGTTGCATGCTACAAGAATATATCGATTTCACTAGTTGTTGTTTGAGAAATATATTGGCCTGCCCGCGAAAATTAACGTGAACTTCTTATAACTTCTGAACAATTGATCGTAGAGCACACAAGTAGTAGTAGGATCAACCCGGTTCTGCGCCCGAAAATGGGGCTCGGTGGGACTCGCCTTAATGGATTTCTCTCGTAAGGCATGAGCCCCATTTTCTCGCAGTGTTGCCAACTCCTCACTCGAAAAAATCACCAAGGTTTTTGTTTTTGGGTCTAACCTAACCTAAAGCAAGAAGCTGGCAACACTGCTTGAGGCTCGGTGAGGCTTGCCTTAATGGTTTACTATCGTAAGGCATGAGCCTTATTTTCTCGCAGTGTTGCCAACTCCTCACTCGAAAAAATCACCAAGGTTTTTTTTTGTCTAACCTAACCTAAAGCAAGGAGCTGGCAACACTGCTTGAGGCTTGCTTTAATGGTTTGGTCTCGTAAGGCATAAGCCTTATTTTCTTGCAGTGTGGCCAACACCTTACTTGAAAAAATCACCAAGGTTTTTTTTTGGTCTAACCTAACCTAAAGCAAGGAGCTGGCAACACTGCTTGAGGCTTGCCTTGCAGCGTTGCCAACATCTTACTCGAAAAAATCACCAAGGTTTTTATTCTGGTCTAACCTAGCCTAAAGCAAGGAGCTGGCAATACTGCTTGAGGCTTGTCTTGCAGTATTGCCAACATCTTACTCGAAAAGTCACCAAGGTTTTTATTTTGGTCTAACCTAACCTAAAGCAAGGAGCTGGCAATACTGCTTGAGGCTTTACAGTGCATAAAGCAATTTGCCAACCTACTGGTATTTTTGCCATAGCCTTTTACAAAAAAAAGAGAGAGGAAAAAGAGGGAAGAGTTAAACAACCGACAGTGTTGCCAACACCTACCTACAGCTTTTTTTTTCTTACTTGGCAAGGGCTTAGCCAATTTATATACTGGCGTAACATACATACACTGGGCAAGGAGAGCCGGCAACAAATATATACTGCCGTAAAAGAGAGAGATGGATGGATGGATGGCAACACAGTATGTGTGTGCGTGTGCGTGTATAATATGTAGCATTATTAACTAGAGTGTGTTGGCAACCCACCTACAACTAGAAAAAATAGAGATACTAATATTGCTGTAAGATGAAGAGAGAGAGACCTAGAGCTGGCAACAGTGGTGAGCCAATACGCATTATTTCCAAGTCCCGGGCGCCAATGTATATCGTGACCTTTGCAAACCTCTCTCGCGGGAACAATGTGCTGCACATGCACACACACGTACGTACTTCTCTTTATTTCTGTATTGTGACGCAAACAAACAAATAAATAATTGTTTTTTTTTTAGGATTCCTGGCCCCTATAACCTCGCCAGTGTGCGTGGTGCCCAACCAAAAAAAAGTAAAAGGTTCTAACGGCTGCGGTTGTAGATTACCGCACCTCTGTAGGGTTTCACGTGTTTTTTTTTCCCCCAAACTTCCATGAAACCCTACAGAGGACCTCCGTAATGCATGCAACGTGTACTAACGACTCTAGTGTTATTTGATGTTGTAATATTTTGGATATAGAGTTTTATTGTGTGATAGATAAAAATAATTATGTTTATTATAATATTTTTTTGATGAAGATGGAGAATGTATGTGTGTGTTACAAATAAAGTTGCATGCTTATTTTTTTTAGTGTGTTTGTATGTGTATGTGTTTTTGATGTTCGACAGCATCTGAAACGATAAAAAAAAGAATTTTATTGTTAATTTTCTCATGTAAAAACAACAACAACAAAATTTTTGTGCAAAAATTTCTGATTGTCTCGTGCTATAGTGCAAAAACTGATGAGAAAAAAGATATTGTAACTGATAACTGATGAAATTGATATTGTAACTGATCTTGAACTAGTGAAATTTTCGTATTGTGCTATTGAAACTGATTGTGCTAGTACAAAAATTTCTTATTGTGCAAGAAAAAATGTTAAAAACTTGTTAAAACTGCTCTCTGACCCTCTCGTTCTTCACGTCGTGGACGAAGGACTTCTCGGCGACCAGGATCACACTGCATATGGTGTCCTCGGGCAACGGACTGTTGAACTCGCAGACGACCTTGATGTTGGTGCGATCGTTGACCACCACCTGCTTCCTCTTCGTGGTATTGATGACGGACATGGGTCTGTGGGTTATGAATTCGCTGGGCGTGTAGTACATGTCCACGTTTCCCTCGGTCACGCGTTTGAAAGAGGTGTAAGCTTCGTAAAGTTTTAGGTAATCGTTTTTGGTCATGTCGAGGTTGTAATTCTCGCGCGGGAACACTTCGTTTCTTCCATTCTTCAGATAAACATTCTTGATTTTGCAGTCGTCGAATTTGCTGGAATTTTTTTCCTGATTTTTATCGCGCCCGGTCTGAAAGAGCACCACGACGAAATCTGGCATGTCGAACTGTATGTTGTTGAACTGCGTCGTCACGTCGAATTCCATGTGACTTCCCGACGCCACCTTCTGCACGCACTGGTAACCGTGAAAGTGAATCGGCACCTGCGGACTCTTCAAGATCTCCGCTTTGTACTTGAGGGCGTAGTTTGTTTCGTATTCCACGATCGGCATTCTCAACTCCATGCTCCGGATGACGCACTTGGCTGCTTCGGGTAAAGTGTTGGCTATCGGCGTGCCGTCGGCGTTCAAGTTGGTGTATCGCATCAGCGCGTCGTTGTCGTTGGCTGCTCTTCGAAACGTGACGCGCAATCCTCCCTTCCACATGATCTCCTTGTAGTCCGAGAAGAATCCTGGCAGCAGACGCATGGGAAAGAGCACCGTGTGACTTGTCGTCGATATTTTCGTCCCTGCTTCGAATCCTCCTGCTTGATAGTACGCTGCGTCTGTTTTGGATAATTTCAATGTTCCCACTGCCGTCGACGTGATGCCTGGATAATCGATTCTGTCGATGACGGTGTTGTGTTTCCTCACCTCCACCTGCGAGAACAGATGAGGCACGAAGTTGTCCACGAGTATCAAATTGGCATTGGGCGGAAATGCGTCTTCGCTTTCTTTCTTCACCACGTCGAATTGAAGGTAGAGGTCCGCTCTGTGAGGATGAACGAACCCATCGCCTACGTCCACGTCGTATTCGATCTCCCTGTTTGCTTCGTTGAGATTGGCGAACGTGCGACGGTTGGGAGGAAAAGATTGCAATTCGTAACTTTCGATTTGCTCCATTTTCACTATGTGTGTTATTTATTATATGTTGATCTCCACGATGGCAGTGGTTGTTGCACCAGCGAAATCCACCACGTCTCCTTTCTCGTTCGTCACCACCAACTCTATGTCGTCTATGCGGTTGCGACATACTGGAAAATAGATCGGCGAAGAGGGTGTGTAGATGATCGGTTCCATGAACTCGGAACTGGGTTTGAACGTGGCTATGATTCCCGTCTGCTTGTGACTTCCCAGCAACCCCCCGTCGGAGGATTTCGTGATCATGCCTTCCGCCACGTTGCAGTGAACGTTTAGAGTCTCTATGGCTAGAAATTTAGGAATATTGACTGCTGTGTGCTTGATGCCAGCTTCGAGTTTTGTGTTGTTCTCGAAACCTAAAAGTTCTCCTATGGTGCCCAGGTCCACGGTCTCCGTCGCCGACACGATTTCCACTCTGTGCGTGACCGAATTTTGAGAAAGGTACGTGCCTTTGGGTAACTGAGCTTGCAAAGTGGAAAGATTGTATTGGCCTGGTGTGACGACGATGTGTTCGTTTCCGACGCTAATTTTGTTGTTGTGCAGCGTGACGTTAGGTATGAGGTACATGCTGTAGAATGCACGCAGAGCTACGGATTTAGGATAGACGATGTCGTCGTGCAGCGTGAGTTTCAAGATTGAAGATTCGCTCGTGAGATGGAACACGCCCATCGTGTTTAAGATTCCACAATGCTTTCTGAAAATGTTCCACCGACGGGTTATTTATTTTAGACATGTATGCGAGAACGGAAAGGCATAGGTGGCCGCAGTTAACATCGGTGAAACCTTGGATGCGTTTGTCATTGTAGTAGAGGTTGGCAACACTGAGATACTTCACCAACCTGGCAGGTGGTGTGCCACCGAACGAATCGAACACAAATGCATTGTTATCGTCAATTTTGAGGTAGCATATCCAATGTGTACCAGGATTTTTGTAACTGTCCAGGTTGACCACGCCATACTCCTTTTTCTTCACAGCAGAGGGTAGAGAATCGGACATGAAAACACCCCTGAAGTTCTTTATTCCCAACAGTTCGATCAGAGATTCAATATCGAAGTTGGACAGGGCTTCTTCTTTTTTTTATATTTCTTCAAAGCATCGAGGTTGCTTTTTTGTTTTTTGGTTATACCTTTCCCCTTCTTCTCCATAGCCAGGTTGTGACGTTTCTGCTCTTCCAACTCGGCCTTGTTCTTCTTTGAGTCGATGACGGTTTTCGCGATGGCGGCACTTCCGCCGGCCAAACTTCCAACGGCCCCCAATGCTGCCAGGATGGCTGGGATGCTGAATATGAAACCTCCAATCTTTTGCTGTTTCCGCGAACGCTGCAAGCGTCTCAATTGAGGTATGCTGAGAAGTAATTTCATTCCGTGTCCTTTCGTCAAGCAAGAACGTTTCTTCTCGCCTTGTTTCTTGGTGAGTAACCCATCGAGGGCACCTAGATTTTTCAGATTGGAGTATGGTATCTGGTACACGACACCTTTGGGCTTCATGTTGATGCTCTATATGTTATTTTCACGGTATGTTATTTATATATATGTTCTGAGATTTTTCCTGTGTAATTTTTTTTCGGTATGTTATTTATATATAAATGTTCTGAGATTTTTTTTGTTCCGTGTAATTTTTTTTTCAAGGATATACTCCGCGCAGAGCCGTTACACAAATTCTATTACGTGCTTTGTTTTTTTACCAAGAAGTTCCTTTGTACCCTTGTACACGATTCGAGTTTTGTTCTCGATTAAAATAGCTAGCTTCTCGTCGGATAACATGTTAGCGTATCGATCTGGTAAAAATAGGCTGTATTGTGCGTTGAGCAACAGACGCGCCTTGGGACCATACTGGGTAGAAACAATTGAACCGGAAGTTATCGTGTAAGGTTTGTCCACTTCCAATTCCTGAATTTTTACATATTCGACTGATGAATTTAGCATTTGTTTTAATGCTTGGGCGTCTCGTGATTGTTTACTCATTTTTATAAGATGGCAAACACAACTGGAGTTTTTTTTTACGTAGTGTTATTTATATACCGAAGAATTTTTTTTTCATGGTTCGAGAAATTTTTTTATTTCTACACACCCCATCCAAATTTTTGTTTCGTGTTCATGGCGATGGTGGTGCCCAGTGCTGCAACTCTTTCTCCCAGCGAAGCGTCTCTGCAAACAAATCTTTCGAAAGCTGCATGCTCTAATTTTCTGTCTGCTTCGTGACGCGCATCCAGATCGGTGCGAGTGGTGTTGTAGGCGATGTCGTGATCTTTGCATGCAGCGTCCAACGGATTCACACCCTTGTCTCCTCTCTCCAATCTTTTCTCGAGTTTGGTACCCGGTCCGCAGTACTGGTAGCCAGGTAAATGCATCTCGAAAGGTAACTTGTTGATGATGTCGTTCACGAGTCCTTTTCCTTCGGCCACGTTCCAGAATCTCGGAGGCAGCGTGTTGATGATTTTGATGAGGTAACCTATGCCCTTGTCGTCGTTCACGATGAAGTTGGAAAGTTTGGTGCTGATCATGTCCACGATGCCAACCTTCTCGTTGTAGAAATTACGATTGCCTGCATTCTCCTCTCCTGCAATAACCAACAACCTGTCTATGAGCTTGCGCACGTCGTCCACCCACACAAACTCTTTGGGCAGGGTGTTGTAGAGTTTGACGCCGCTGCCTGTTTTCACCTGGTTCCATATCGGCTTGATGAGATTCCTGTACTTCTCCCCGCTGCTGGATTTGACCCTATTCTGCGTAGCATTGTTGTTTTGGTATAAGGCATCCGTCATGATCAAAATTTCCTTGTAACTCTGGTAATCTTCGTCAGTGTAATCTTTCGGCTGCTTTTTGGCAACGAGTTCCCACAGTCCCACCGTACCCGGATACCTGTTCCAACTATCCTTCTCGCCTAAATTAACTTTAATGTCGTTGCCTTCGAAGGTCACCTTCGATTTTCCAATCTTCCAAACCACACCGCCGCCTTCGTTGCTCTCCATGCTCGGATACAATCCGAACACTTCATCCTTGTCGAATTTCCCCGTGCTCAGGTAGTCTCGTGCCAAAGGTCCCAACTCGATCTTATCCAAAGACGACGACGTGCTACCTATGGCTCGACGTCGTGCCGGTACGTCCTTCAGTTCGAACGGCGTCGAAGGAATGCTCGAAATGGGCGTGGGTACGGTGTAACTTTTAGCTGCAAGTGGTACGAGTTCGTTGATCAAATTTTTATTTTGTTCCGTGACGCCTTTAATTTCTTTACCTAGATCGCTGATGGCGTCGATCACAGGTTGATCTTGACGTTTCTTCTCTTCGTAGAATCCGCGATTCTCGGATTTCCAACCTTTGAAGCGTTTCGCGAGGTAATCGCGAAGCTTGAGATTTTCGTCTTCGATTTTTCGTTTCGTCATAACGTTATTTATACACGTCGTTTCTCACAACGTTGCAACGTTTAGAAAGTCGTTGATTTTGTTTCTGTATTTTCCGTCGTTGGGTTTCCTCGTCATGTCAATCGTCGCAAATCCGAAATCGTCACTGTTCCAACAGTGGGAGCAGCAGCGTTCCGAAAATTGATTGTAGTTCATGTCTCCGCCTACGTAGTCATCGTACGCGTGCTTGAGGTTGGTGTGATCTTGACGAAACAAACATATGAAATTAGCATTGTCGCGTACTAACTGTTTTGGAATTTTGGAAAACGTTTGAGCTAGGAAGAAACAATCTATTCCTTTGTGACGACCTTGCGTGAAAAAGTTGCGAATTTCATTTTGATTTTCCAGGATGACATCGTCGAACACAACAACAGAATTTTCACGACAATCGTCGAGTGGTTTTATTTCCGAAGAGAACGTTGCAATGTCCAGACCATCATACAGTTTCATCAGTTGCTGGTATTTGGATTGCTCCAAACTTTTCGAGAACACGTACAGGTGCCTGTTTTTCCAATCTAACCAATTCGGTGCGAGGAGAAAATTGTCCACGAGCAGTGTTGTTTTCCCACACTCTGAAGGACCTACGATCAGACAGCGGATGCTGTCGGGAAGCAACTCGCCGTTCCTTTTCTTCTTTCGATTTTCCGAATCAGGTAGACGTTTCACGACATTCCATGCACTCATAGAATCACTTCGTTTGAATCGATCCAACTCGTGTCCGGAAGTCCCAGCCATTTCACCAAAAGTTTGTCGCCTCTCTTACGCAAAACTTTTTCGATAAGGTACGTGTCGGGATATTTAGTTTTAGAGAGTTCCTCCTCGTAGAAGCGTCCCAATAAAATTTCACCACCACTGTCCTTTATTATATATGTGTGACGGTTTCCAGGTAGAACTCGAACCACGGTAAAAAGTTCCGTGCTCCAGTTTCGTGTGAAACCCCTGTCGAACGTTCGCTTCAATTTACTGACCCTCACCTGGTCTCCAATTTTGTATTTTGATTTCTTGGTAGTCGTGGGCGTGTACTTTGAACAGTAAACCGTAGAAATTAAACGCCGCTCGTCGGACTTGGTAACGTCAGCTGGCTTCATGCCTATCGTTCTGTGTACTGTATCATTATAGGTATCAACGAGTTCCGGCAGAATGTCCACCCATTTGTAATTTCCCCGAAGCGTGAATCGTTTCCACATGTGTGTTTTCAAGGTTCGATTAAATCTTTCCAAGATGCTGGCTTTGATGTGACTGAAAGTCGAATAATGTCGAATGTCATGTTTTTGAATAAACTTTTGGAATACGGCGTTGTAAAATTCTTTACCGTTGTCTGTTTGCAAAAACCGTGGTCGTCTGTCGCTTTCGCGAAAAATTGTCTTGAATGCTTCCGTGACGCATGTTCCCGTTTTGGCTTTCAAAGGTAGAGCCCATGCGAATTTCGAAAACGTGTCTATGACGGTGAGGAGGTACTTGTTGCCCTTGTTCAATTTATGTACGTTTTTCAGATTGCCGCTGCTCATCTCCACGAGGTCACTTTGCCAGAGGTCATCGATGCTCTTGGTTACCACCGCCAAACGTTGGTAGTTGCGGCGTGCAGGTTTATGCAATTCTTCGACGATGGCTTGCCTAGACATTTTTTAGAGATTACGTTCGAAGAGAAGCACAAGCGTGATGGGATTCAAAGAGGGTGGCACCTCACCAGTGTTTTGAATGATCAGCTTATCGCCAGCACTCACGTCGAAAACGGTAAGATCTTCGTCTTCGTGTATTTCATATACGTTGCGCGTTTCGTTCCAACGTGCCAGAGGAATGTTTCCTGCTTTCTGAACACCACGATTCGATATCAAGGTCATGGTGGGAACGCTAGCTTTTCTGCCGTGAGACCAGTACGAAAATTCGTTTATCTGAATCGTGCCATCGAGGAGAAACTTGTAGTACGGACGATAAGGATGTAACATGTACAGTTTGTTACCTTCGACGAACGTGGAGATTCTCTGTTGATTGGGTATGCTGTTGATTTCGATGGCTTGCAGAGAATGCAGTTTGACGAATTTAGTATCGATGCTAACGAGGTTGCTGTGAAGCTGTCCCAGTGTATTTTGTACGGGCAACAAATATTCGACTATGGTATCCGTTACTGTAGAAAATGACGGTTTGATTTTCACTTCCACGTTCAACTGCTTGTAGTTTTCGTTGAGTTCTTGCAACTTTGCACCGAAAGAGGCCAGCGTCGATTCCTGCGTGGATTCCAGCACTCCAACTTGATCCCTGATGTTGACGACAATACTCTGAAGGTTCTCGACTTGATTTAATATCGAACTTTTCTCGGTAAGATCGTTCACGATGCTTCGCATCTCGGTAAACTGCGTGTGAAGGTCGGCGACGCTCTGCGAAGTGGGCAGCGTCGACACCAGCGAAGCAAGTTCGTCTCGAATCTGTTCCACGTTCGCCGTTTCCGTTTCTAGTCGTTTTAGCATACGTGATATGTTCCTTTTCAAAGCGTGTAATTCTTTGGAGGTGGGGAGATTGGCCACCCTACTCTCGAGATCGCTCAATGAACTTTTGATGTCGCTCGAATCGGATAGTGCCGTCACCGCCGTTTTCAATTTTTCCAAATCTTCGCTCGAAGGTACGCTCGTCCGTAACGATTCCAAGTCACCCTGTATGTTGTCCAGCACGTGATGAAAATGAGCAAGATTGGATTCGACGTTCAAATTTTCTAAATATTCGATCTTCTTCTGAACCGTGCTCAACGTGTCTTGTATGCTCGTCAACGCGTTCGCTTCAGCGTGAATATTTTTAATTTCTTCGTTGATCAACTCCAGAGACGCCTGAAGCGTAGCGATGGTGGTTTGAATGTGTTCGAAATCTCGATAAGCCTCCAATTGAATTTTTATGTTTGCGACGCTTTTGCCGATGACCTGCAGTTCGTCTGACGATGGTAGGTTCGTCATAGTATCTTCCAAAGTCTGTAACTTGGATTTAATTTCTTCCAACGTGCTGGCGAATTCTTCTTGTAATTTGGAAACAACAATATGCAAGCGTTCTACATCAATATCTTTCACGACGGTTTGAAGTTCAGAGAAATTCTTTTCGATTGCCGAAGTTCGTTCTTCGATTTCGAGTTTCAATCTTTCCAAATCTTCATTTTTCGATTGAAATTGCTGCAATTTGAGCAAATCATTTTGAAGCTTATCCACGCTCAACTGTATATTTTGAATGTTGTCGTAAGAAGGTACGTCGACATAATTTTTTATGAGCGTTTTCAGTTCGGAATCGATTTTCAGAATGGGGTCGAGACATTGCGTTTGGAGCGTAGCGATCTCCTACTCTAAACTTTTGTTTAAGGTCTCCTGCAAAGCGATCAAATCGCTCCTCAACTTTTTAATTCGGACGTCCAACATGAGAATCTCTTCTGCGTGGTCTACACGTTTGGTGTGGCCGAAAATGTCGTTAGGCATTTTGGTTACGGGTTATTTATTAAAGGATAGACGATTCGTAATTCTACGAAGAGAGGAATGAGTTTGTCGTAATCTCCTAGGAGTTCCACGTATAAACAATCTCCTGCAGAAACATCGTACGTAATGTTAGAAAGCATCTTGTCGTGCTTGATTCGAAAAATGTTTTTGCCGGTAGATATTTTGATTTCGCCTATGTTTTCCGGATTCACGGTGATCCGAAGTTTTCCATCGATCGGAATTTTGTAAAAATGTAAATTGTTGTTGAAGACGTAAAACATCTTGCCCACATCGTCATCCAATTTTGTCCAAATACTGTTGAGATGAACGATCAGTAGACCGTTGAGTTTAGTTAACATGGAAGGTAGAAATTCATGATCTGTCGTCGCGCGGTGTACAGTCTCCATGTTGGTTTGTTTTCGGAAACCAAAGAGATTCATAGGTATGCTGGTTATTTAAGAATACGGTCAAAGTTTTTTTGTAATGACTGTCAGTGTTTTTTTTGTTTTTTTTTTATGAATCTTCTGTTGAAGATGGGCATATGTTGCAGGTTTTGCTTTCTGCTAAGCGATAGTGCCCCCACGGCAGTGTGTGGATTCCACATTGGAGAACGCACCTCTTGTCGTCGTTGGGATCCAGGGCAATCTTCCTCACTTTGTTGGTGGTCAACACATGGTCGACGCTCTGGATGCGCTGTTCTGCTCTTAGAACCGACGACTTGGTCTTGAGGCAATCGACGAAGTCCTCGAATGTGAGATGCTCCCGAACCACCTGTCTGCCGACACCCTTGGCCTTCTTGGTAACGCTGCCCTCGGCTTTGATGGTATAGGCCTTGGCGCGAAGACCTGCAAACTCGAGAATCACGTCTCCGTCCTTCTCGTCTTTGAGTTTGCCGGGCTCTTTTTTGTTTGCGAGTCGGGATTTTGTATCGGTTTGGCTGGGGATAGCCTGACGTGTCAAAGAGGTTAACCAAAGATGGAACTGTGGCTATATCCCCGTATGCGTCGGCTGTGCGAACGTGGTACACCAAGCTGTCCGTGTCCGTGTAGAGAAGCGAGATGTTGTGACCGTAGTGTGGACGTAATATGTTGTAATACGTCTCGAACATGTGAAGCTTGCTCAGATCCAGAACAGTGGCTCCGACGTAGATGGGTTTGTCGAGCCTCACCTCACCTTGCTTCATGTGAATCAGAGCCAGCTGCTCGTTATAGATTGTTCGAGACTTGAACAATGGACTTGCAACAAGCTGACGACATCGCTCTTTCCTCGTCACCAATTTTATGTCCACGCGATTCCGTACATTCTCCATGGTTTTGCCAAACACCGCATTATTCATGAGTTTGAAAAAATCCTTATCAAACTCGGACGTGGCTGCTGTACGATGTTCGGTGTTGAGCTCGATGTATGGGCGCAACCACGGAGAATGCTCGAACTTGAGGATGTGGTGAACTGCGTGGACCGCGACCCCTCGCTGCATCAACCACCGGAGATTCTGGTAGTGCAGGATGTAATTCTTCTTGGGTTCGAAATCCATGACGAGCTTCTTCTGGTTGGAATCGGGTGGACACTTGAACTCGGGTGCAGGGGGGAGATCGCAGAACAAATCCTGCAGCTTCTCGGAGAACTCAAGGTCCACCTCGGCGAAGAACCCATGTTCCGAATCGTCGAAGCTTTCGATGTCGAATTTGGAAGGATCGGCCCACTCGAACCCTCTAAAGGGGAGTGGCTGCATCATGGAGTGCCCGTACAAGTTATTCACGTCCGTGTGCATGATGTAGCTTGACGGTTGGGTGGAGTCGTAGCCAGTAGCCATGTGATGGTTGTTGGCGCGTGCGTGCCGTTGCGACACCTGGACCATTCCACCCCGCACGGCACGTTCTACAAACAGCATCATGTCCTCGTCCGAAAGAAGCTCAAGCTCGATCTTCGTCACCAGAAGCATGGCTGACCACGCCAGTCCGGGGAGACTATAGAAGTAGGCGGGGTCCAGCTTGTAGATGGTCTTCGCAGTTGCACGAAACGCCTGGAACACATCGGCGAGAAGCGTCACATCAAGTTTGAGGTATGCGTCGTGGTAGTCCCCGAGAGTTCGACAACCTAGCTCGCGCCACATGGACTGGGCATGGTGGTATTCTTCGTTGGTGATGTTCGAGCCTCGTAGCTGACTGTAGAACTTCGCCTGGGGAGGTAGCGACGTCTCCGCGAACTTGGCAGGGTCTGTGACGTATTCGTAGGGGTAGACCCCCTTACGTCTGAAGAGACCGGTGTCCAAGTTCGGAAAATTTGCAGAGGTAATGAGCATTTGCTCGTTGCTAAGCTTCCCCGCGAGAGCATCGAGGCTGGTCGGGAGAAACCTCAGGGAGTCGAGGAAGCGAAGCTCGACGGTAGAGTCTGCTCCCGGGATTCGAACCAATTTGCTCACACTGATGTAACGCTCCTCGTTCTGCGCCAGAACGTTGATTCCCTCGTTGTCGTACCCAAGATGCTTGATCAGGTGGTGAAAGTCGTACCCCGAGCCATTGTGAAAAAACACAGGGATGAAGCGCGGGTCCCGGGCCATGCGGTTGCAGTCGTCGCACCAAGGACCAACATACCTACCGTTAAAGTGATCGTGGTGTCGGACTTTATGGTTTTTGGCAGTGTACTCCTCAACGCAGACAGGGCAAGCGATGGCCTCGTCGTGTCTACGTTGATCGTCGGGGGACAGTGGGAGCATAGACTTGGGGGTCAACAGCACCTTCCCTATCTCGTTGGCTTCCACAACCATCCTCTCGAGGAAGTGTTTGGCTGCGTCGGGACCACGGTACACGTAGGGCTCGGGGGCGATGTGCTGGTCTCGTCGCACCACAACGTAGGCATAACTCGAGGCCTCGTGGAGTTGGTAAGGGGTGGTGGAAGAAACTTCGGGATCGGGATCGCAAGTGGACAGGGGTTTGAGAAAAGCCTCGAAATCCGCGATGATGATAGCGGGGTGCTCCACCATGGCACCGTGCATGCGGAAACGCTCCACGGTGCCAGGTTTGGGCAAGACTACCACACCCGGCTTGTTGGCATTGCAATAAAGTTTGTGGTTAGCGAGCTTCTCGGCAGCGATGTTGGGACCTCGAACATGTTGGTAACTGCGTTGATCCTGTCCGTCGAATATTGACAAGCACCTGCGACACACCTCGACGTGGTGACTATCACTGCTCCGTTGGCTCGAAACAAGCCGAGAGAGGGAACGGATGAGGGTGTAATGGTGATGGGTCTCGTCCTTGATGAGCAGAAGATGAATTTCCTGCACACCATCGTCGTCTACGTCGCTCACCCGGATAGGGTACACCACATTTTCGTCGGTGAGGCCATAAACGTTGATGGCCAACCGAGGGTTGTGTGTACGGGTCTGGAACTTGCGAATATCCGAAAGCGCCACCGGGTAGTCGATCCCAGCCATCGCATCTTCCAGCTCTGGCTCGTAGGGTAGGTAGTGGTTAACTCGGTGTGGATGGTTTTTCCGGTCGACAGGGTGCAATGCTGCAAGCACACACCATATGAAGCACTTGGCGTCACTGTTCTGAATGTTCAGGACGGAATTTTTTTCCACTATCGCTTCTGGTAAGCGGACGTAGCTGGAGGCGGAGAGAGGCACAAACTTGCAAAGTTTGACGCGCAGTTCGTGAGGCTCCCCACACAGCGAACCTCCCGAGCCCTTGGCTTGATGTTCCTCCTGCTTTGCCACCAGCTCCTCGACAAACTTGTTGTAGATGACCTCTAGGTTTTCGACATCCGCCATATGCAGCGTCTTCGCCTTGCTGTTGTGGCAGAAGCTGTAAATTTCATCAGACGGCTTCTTGTACCAGCAACGAAGCGATGCGTAGAATTTGGTGGAGTGCGTTGCAAGCACATCGCCGAGGATGGAAATAATTTGGGCTTGCACGTTCTCCAAAAAGCTACGCACGTCGCATGAGTCCTCCGAAGTAAGACGAAAGTCCTCTAACAAACGCTCGAAAGCAGACTGGTTCGCTTTCGCCACAGTTTTGATGCGTTTGGCGGATGGTGGCGAGTCGGCTTCCGCTTTCCTCTTGGTTGAGCTGGTCGACGGTTGAGCACCAGATGTATTTTTGCTTAGACAAATAAGCTTATGCTTCTTGGCATACGCAATTGTAATGTGTTTATTGCATCCGGAACATAGTTCGGTGGCAGCCAAATGCTTGCCTGGCACGCAGGTGCGACAATGTCTTGCAAAATGTTTGCTTGATATGGTTTTTTTGCACACGGGGCAACTTTTCATGGAGCGCATTTTTTCGGGGTATGTTTATTTATATGTGATCTGTTGGTGGTAGAGTGTTTACAAAACAAAAATGCCTTATGAGAAAAATTTTGTAAGCTAATTCTAATTGGTGTTAGTTTGAGGGGTTTATTTATATATGGGTAGTGTTGTCTTCCTCAAATATGTGCTTTAATCAACCCTATAAAAAAATAAAAAAAATATATAAGAAAAATATGATTGTAGATAGAAAAAGCACAATAAATATTGTATGCATGTGTAATTCTATTTAGCTTATTTTTGCTAGACACGAATATTCTTCAGATTTTATTGCCTATTAGTATATTTTTCTACTATTCTAGTAGAGGTGTGAAACTATGAAAATGTTTTTGTTTATATATATTCTATTGTTTTGGCTGATATAATAGCAAATATATATATATAGCTATTTTGAAATTCTAAAACTTTCAGGTATACTTATTTTTACATGCGAACATACATCATAAAAAATTACACAATCGTATTTTTTTCCATACACACATTTTTTTTATTTTCAGAAAACAAAGTTATTTTCGATCTCCATTTTTTAAAATCAAACAATAAACATTATTTGTGTTTATAGTATTTGTCGGGCAATAGTAGATAAAACAAGAATAGGTTTTCTACGACCTATAGTTTTCGAGTTACAAAACAACTTAGAAATTACATCTTGAAATTTAAATTTAAAATAACTCGAAAACAGTAAGCACTAATCTTTATGTTTCCAATAGGTTGCAGAGTACATTTAATTTTTTATCAAATATCATTAAAATTTTCGAATTAGAGTAAAAACTAAGCCGGCAAATCAAGTTTCTGAAAAAATAAAAAAAATGTCTGTATTTCCAAAACTTGAGGGGGTGGAATCGATTTTTTTTGCTAGTCGAATAGTTTTCGTCGAATCCTATCCAACAAACCTAAAATCATCATCCTAGCTCAATTAGGAGCCGAGAAAATCAATGTCTTGGAAAACATCTTAAGACAAATGTCTTAAGAAAATTTTCTTGACAGACCGGAAGTAACATCTTGAGATACCGGAAGTCGACTTTCTTAAAGATTAAGATATTTGTCTTAAGACGTTTTCCAAGACATTGATTTTCTCGACTCCTATGGGGCCTAGAACCATGTAACTTTGGTTTATGTATATACCAGTACTTGCCCGACCCTGTGGCCGAGTGGTTAGCACATCGCGTTGCGACGTCAAGGGTCCCGGGTTGAAATCCCGGTCGGGTATGGTTGTTTGTGAATATCTATTTTCATCAATTTCATCACTCATCCCCATCTTCGCAAATTAGCCAAGAGGCACAAAACGCAAAGTTAAAATAAACTAAATCAATCAATCAATCAATCATTAAGTTCCGTGTTGCAATCATGAAATTAAATTTTAATTAATTTTTTTTTCTATCCATCTCTCAAATCTATATAGCCTGTTCATATTTGGCATGTCGACCATTTTGTTTACGTAGCAAAAAAATCTCAAGCTATTTTTTTTTGCAAATGCTCGTTGTAGCCATAAGTATATTTGGATATAATTGCCGGATTTTATTTAACTTTAGGTTTAAAAATCAATAAGCGTGCATAAAAAAAACAACTAAATATTTTAAATAAATAAGATTCGAATAACTATGTACTTCCACTAGCCTTTGCGATGGCGCAGCGGTAGCATTGTAATCAAAAAATCTCGGGTTCGATACCCGCACAAGTGGTTCTTGAAACTGTAGGTCCAGTCCCGATTAGCCTTACTGTGCATAAAATAGACTTAAAACATCAAATCAATCAGTACTTCCACTAGCCTCTGCGATAGCACAGCAATAGCCTTGTAATCAAAAGTTCGTTACCCGCACAAGTGGTTCTTGAAACTGTAGGTCCAGTCCCGATTAGCCTTACTGTGCATAAAATGGACTTAAAACATCAAATCAATCAGTATTTCCACCAGCTTCTGCGATGGCGCAGCGATAACGTTGTTGTCTTGTAATCAAGAGTTCGATACCCGGTGGAGGCATAAGTGGTTTTTGAAACTGTAGGTCCAGTCCCGATTAACCTTACGTGTATAAAATAGACTTAAAAAAAACATCAACTCAATCAATCAATCAGTACTTCCATTAGATATTAAAAACACGCAACTCTCCTCCATTTTTTCTTGCGTTCCTCTAACAATTTAACACATTTATTTTTTGAAATATGCCCCGCACACATATTTCCTACCTACCAACAACCGCGCGCAGAAGAAAAAAAAATATTCCAGCTACCAAGATGCATGCTTCAAATATATAAAAGCAGAGGGAGACATGAAACATCTTCTATATTCTCTCTCTTTTTGCATGTTTTGTAAGTATATTTTCTTCCACAATACATAAGAGCTATTTGGTTTTCAAGAAGTTATACCTTCCTTTCACAATCTCTTATATCTGTTTGGCTAGTTTCAAAAATCAACTCACAAAAGCAAAACCATACTTATAAATCAAAGCCAAGTCATGCAAGCTAAGAAACAAAGTTACTTACTTTTGGAAAATACTGCAGAAATACTCTTCACTAACGTTCAAAATAAAAACAGAACTTTCTACACCAGTGCTTTAAGTTTTATACGGTTTTCTAATGAGGTCAAAAGTGAAATGTTAGCCAACGCAACGTGGACCAATAGAAATCCGAGACAATCTGCTCTAAAACATCCTTCCCCCACATTTCAGCCACATCATTTTGCGAGTTCGAAAATTCACAAGTTAACAACCTGCTGTACAGATAGCATCATGTGTATTGTATACGCCAGTAGGGCAGGAAGTTAACTCCCGTCGTCCCAAGGCCTATGTATTGTTGAATTTGTTAACTTCCTGCTGTACAGATAGCATCATGTGTATTGTATACGTCAGTAGGGCAGGAAGTTAACTCCCATTCTCCCAAGGCCTATGTATTGTTGAATTTGTGCCATTGCGTCAACATTGATAGCACACGCAGAGAGGAGAGGGAACAAAATTGCAGTTTTTTCTAGATGTTGCGACACAATACAGAAATAAAGAGAAGTACGTACGTGTGTGTGCATGTGCAGCACATTGTTCCCGCGAGAGAGGTTTGCAAAGCTCACGATATACATTGGCGCCCGGGACTTGGAAATAATGCGTATTCGCTCACCACTGTTGCCAGCTCTAGGTCTCTCTCTCTTCATCTTACAGCAATATTAGTATCTCTATTTTTTCTAGTTGTAGGTGGGTTGCGAACACACTCTAGTTAATAATGCTACATATTATACACGCACACGCACACACATACTGTGTTGCCATCCATCCATCCATCTCTCTCTTTTACGGCAGTATATATTTGTTGCCGGCTCTCCTTGCCCAGTGTATGTATGTTACGCCAGTATATAAATTGGCTAAGCCCTTGCCAAGTAAGAAAAAAAAAGCTGTAGGTAGGTGTTGGCAACACTGTCGGTTGTTTAACTCTTCCCTCTTTTTCCTCTCTCTTTTTTTTTGTAAAAGGCTATGGCAAAAATACCAGTAGGTTGGCAAATTGCTTTATGCACTGTAAAGCAAGCCTCAAGCAGTATTGCCAGCTCCTTGCTTTAGGTTAGGTTAGACCAAAATAAAAACCTTGGTGACTTTTCGAGTAAGATGTTGGCAATACTGCAAGACAAGCCTCAAGCAGTATTGCCAGCTCCTTGCTTTAGGCTAGGTTAGACCAGAATAAAAACCTTGGTGATTTTTTCGAGTAAGATGTTGGCAACGCTGCAAGGCAAGCCTCAAGCAGTGTTGCCAGCTCCTTGCTTTAGGTTAGGTTAGACCAAAAAAACCTTGGTGATATTTTCAAGTAAGGTGTTGGCCACACTGCAAGAAAATAAGGCTTATGCCTTACGAGAGCAAACCATTAAAGCAAGCCTCAAGCAGTGTTGCCAGCTCCTTGCTTTAGGTTAGGTTAGACCAAAAAAAAACCTTGGTGATATTTTCGAGTGAGGAGTTGGCAACACTGCGAGAAAATAAGGCTCATGCCTTACGAGAGTAAACCATTAAGGCAAGCCTCACCGAGCCTCAAGCAGTGTTGCCAGCTTCTTGCTTTAGGTTAGGTTAGACCCAAAAACAAAAACCTTGGTGATTTTTTCGAGTGAGGAGTTGGCAACACTGCGAGAAAATGGGGCTCATGCCTTACGAGAGAAATCCATTAAGGCGAGCCCCACCGAGCCCCATTTTCGGGTGCAGAACCGGGTTGATCCTACTACTACAATTATTTGCATTTTAATGAAACATTTTGAATGCTACAAGAATATGTCGGTTTCACTAGTTGTTTATAGAAAACCATAATGGCCCGCCCGCGAGTATTAACTTGAACTGTTTATAACTTCTGAACAAATGATCCTAGAGAGCGTAATAAATTTGCATATTAATCAGCATGTTGCATGCTACAAGAATATATCGATTTCACTAGTTGTTGGTTGAGAACCATATTGGCCCGCCCGCGAAAATCAACTTGAACTGCTTATAACTCCTGAACAATTGATCGTAGAGAACACAATTATTTGCATTTTAATGAAACATGTTGAATGCTACAAGAATAAGTCGGTTTCACTAGTTGTTTTTAGAAAACCACTTTGGCCCGCCCGCCAAAACTAATTTCAACTCCTTATAACTTCTGAACAATTGATCGTAGAAAGCGTAATAATTTTGCATATTAAACAGCATGTTGCATGCTACAAGAATATATCGATTTCATTAGTTTTTGGTTGAGAACCATATTGGCCCGCCGCGAAAATCAACTTGAACTGCTTATAACTCCTGAACAATTGATCGTAAAGGACAAAATTATTTGCATTTTAATGAAACATGTTGAATGCTACAAGAATATCTCGGTTTCACTAGTTGTTTTTAGAAAACCATATTGGCCCGTCCGAGAGTATTAAATTGAACTGTTTATAACTTCTGAACAAATGATCCTAGAGAGCGTAATAAATTTGCATATTAATCAGAATGTTGCATGCTACAAGAATATATCGATTTCACTTGTTGTTGGTTGAGAACCATATTGGCCGGCCGCAAAAATCAACTTTAACTGCTTATAACTCCTGAACAATTGATCGTAAGCAACACAATTATTTGCATTTTACTGAAACATGTTGAATGCTACAAGAATATGTCAGTTTCACTAGTTGTTATTTGAGAACCATATTGGCCCGCCCGCGAGTATTAACTTGAACTGCTTATAACTTCTGAACAAATGATCGTAGAGAGCGTAAAATATTTGCATATTAATCAGCACGTTGCATGCTACAAGAATATATCGCTTTCACTAGTTGTTGGTTGAAAAACATACTGGCCCGCCCGCGAAAATCAATTTGAATTGCTTATAACTTCTGAACAATTGATCGTAGAGATCACAATTATTATCATTTCAATGAAACATGTTGTATGCTACAAGAATATGTCGGTTTCACTAGCTTTGTTTGAGAACCATTTCGGCCCGCCCGCCAAATCTAACTTCAACTCCTTATAACTTCTGAACAAATGATCGTAGAGAGCGTTATAATTTTGCATATTAATCAGCATGTTGCATGCTACAAGAATATATCTATTTCATTGGTTGTTGGTTAAGAACCATATTAGCCCCCCCGCGAAAATTAACTTGTACTGCTTATAACTTCTGAAAAATGATCTAAGAGAGCGCAATAAATTTGCATATTAATCAGCATGTTGCATGCTACAAGAATATATCGATTTCACTAGTTGTTGGTTGAGAACCATATTGGCCCGCCCCAGAAAATTGATTTGAACTGCTTATAACTTCTGAACAAATAATCGTAGAAAGCGTAATAATTTTTCATATTAATCAGCATGTTGCATGCTACAAGAATATATCGATTTCACTAGTTATCGTTTGAGAAATATATTGGCCTGGCCGCGAAAATTAACGTGAACTGCTTATAACTTCTGAACAATTGATCGTAGATCACTCAATTATTTGCATTTTAATGAAACATGTTGTATGCTACAAGATTATGTCGGTTTCACTAGTTATTGTTTGAGAACCATTTTGTCCCGCCCGCCAAAACTAACTTCAACTCCTTATAACTTCTGAACAAATGATCGTAGAGAGCGTAATAATTTTGCATATTAATCAGAATGTTGCATGCTACAAGAATATGTCGATTTCATTGGTTGTTTGTTGAGAACCCTATTGGCCCGCCCGCGAAAATCAACTTGAACTGCTTATAACTCCTGAACAATTGATCGTAGAGACCACAATTAATTGCATTTTAATCAAACATGTTGTATGCAACAAGAATATGTCGGTTTCACTAGTTGTTTTAAGAAACCCATATTGGCCCGCCCGCGAATATTAACTTGAACTGTTTATAACTTCTGAACAAATGATAATAGAGGGCGTAAAAAATTTGCATATTAATCAGCATGTTGCATGCTACAAGAATATATCGATTTCACTAGTTGTTGGTTGAAAAACATATTGGCCCTCCCGCGAAAATCAATTTGAACTGCTTATAACTTCTGAACATTTGATCGTAGAGATCACAATTATCTGCATTTTAATCTAACATGTTGTATGCTACAAGAATATGTCAGTTTCACTAGTTATTGTTTGAGAACCATATTGGCCCGCCCGCGAGTATTAAATTGAACTGCTTAAAAGTTGTGAACAAATGATCGTAGAAAGCTCGATTGTTTTGCATATTAATAAACATGTAGCTAGCTACAAGAATATATATATTTCACTAGTTATTGTTTGAGAACCATGTTGTTCCCACCCGCGAAAACTAATTCAACTGCTTACAATTTCTGAACAAATGATCGTAGAGAACACAATTATTTGCATTTTAATGAAACATGTTGTATGCTACAAGAATATGTCGGTTTTACTATTTGTTTTTTTAGAACCATATTGGCCAGCCCGCGAGTATTGACTTTTTCTGCTTAAAACGTCTGAACAAATGATCGTAGTGAGCGTAATAGTTTTGCATATTAATCAGCATGTTGCATGCTACAAGAATATATCCATTTCACTAGTTGTTGCTTGAGAACCATATTGGAGCGCCCTCGAAAATTAAATTGAACGGCTTATAACTTCTGAACGATTGATCGTAGAGAACACAATTATTTGCATTTCAATCAAACATGTTGTATGCTACAAGAATATGTCGGTTTCACTTGTTATTGTTTGAGAACCATTTTGGCCCTCCCGCCAAAACTAACTTCAACTCCTTATAACTTCTGAACAATTGATCGTAGAGAGCGTAATAATTTTGCTTATTAATCAGCATGTTGCATGCTACAAGTATATATCGATTTCATTAGTTGTTGGTTGAGAACCATATTGGCCCGCCCGCGAAAATTAACTTGAACTGATAATAACTTCTGAACAATTGATCGTAGCGAACACAATTATTTGCATTTTAATGGAACATGTTTAATGCTTCAAGAATATGTCGGTTTCACTAGTTGTTGTTTGAGAACCATATTGGCCCGCCCGAAAGTATTAAATTTAACTGCTTATAACTTCTGAACAAATGATCTTAGAGAGCGTAATAAAGTTGCATATTAATCAGCATGTTGCATGCTACAAGAATATATCGATTTCACTAGTTGTTGGTTCAGAACCATATTGGCCCACCCGCGAAAATTAATTTGAACTGCTTATAACTTCTGAAAAAATAATCGTAGAAAGCGTAATAATTTAGCATATTAACCAGCATGTTGCATGCTACAAGAATATATCGATTTCACTAGTTGTTGTTTGAGAACGATATTGGCCTGCCCGCGAAAATTAACTTGAACTGCTTATAACTTCTGAACAATTGATCGTAGAAAACACATTTATTTGCATTTCAATCAAACATGTTGTATGCTACAAGAATATGTTGGTTTCACAAGTTATTGTTTGAGAACCATTTTGGCCCGACCGCCAAAACTAATTTCAACTTCTTATAACTTCTGAACAAATGATCGTAGAGAGCGTAATAATTTTGCATATTAATCAGAATGTTGCATGCTACAAGATTATATCGATTTCATTGGTTGTTGGTTGAGAACCATATTGGCCCGCCCGCGAAAATCAATTTGAACTGCTTATAACTCCTGAACAATTGATCGTAGAGACCACAATTAATAGCATTTTAATCAAACATGTTGTATGCAACACGAATATGTCGGTTTCACTAGTTGTTTTTAGAAAACCATATTGGCCCGCCCGCGGGTATTAATTTGAACTCTTTATGACTTCTGAACAAATGATCCTAGAGAGAGTAATAAATTTGCATATTAATCAGCATGTTGCATACTGCAAGAATATATCGATTTCACTAGTTGTTGGTTGAGAACCATATTGGCCCGCCCCTGAAAATCAACTTGAACTGCTTATAACTCCTGAAAAATTGATCGTAGAGAACACAATTATTTGCATTTTAATGAAACATGTTGAATGCTACAAGAATATGTCGGTTTCACTAGTTGTTTTTAGAAAACCATATTGGCCCGCCCGCGAGTATTAAATTGAACTGTTTATAACTTCGGAACAAATGATCCTAGAGAGCGTAATAAATTTTCATATAAATCAGCATGTTTCATGCTACAAGAATATGTCGGTTTCACTAGTTGCTTTTAGAAAACCATATTGGCCCGACGGCGAAAATCAACATGAACTGCTTATAACTTCTGAACAATTGATCGTAGAGAACACAATTATTTGCATTTTAATGAAACATGTTGAATGCTACAAGAATATGTCGGTTTCACTAGTTGTTTTTAGAAAACCATATTGGCCCGCCCGCCAAAACTAACTTCAACTCCTGATAACTTCTGAACAATTGATCGTAGAAAGCATAATAATTTTGCATATTACTCAGCTTGTTGCATGCTACAAGAATATATCGATTTCATTAGTTGTTGGTTGAGAACAATATTGGCCCGCCCGCGAAAATCAACTTGAACTGCTTATAACTCCTGAACAATTGATCGTAGAGCACACAATTATTTGCATTTTAATGAAACATGTTGAATGCTACAAGAATATGTCGGTTTCACTAGTTGTTTTTAGAAAACCATATTGGCCCGACGGCGAAAATCAACATGAACTGCTTATAACTTCTGAACAATTGATCGTAGAGAACACAATTATTTGCATTTTAATGAAACATGTTGAATGCTACAAGAATATGTCGGTTTCACTAGTTGTTTTTAGAAAACCATATTGGCCCGCCCGCCAAAACTAACTTCAACTCCTGATAACTTCTGAACAATTGATCGTAGAAAGCATAATAATTTTGCATATTACTCAGCTTGTTGCATGCTACAAGAATATATCGATTTCATTAGTTGTTGGTTGAGAACAATATTGGCCCGCCCGCGAAAATCAACTTGAACTGCTTATAACTCCTGAACAATTGATCGTAGAGCACACAATTATTTGCATTTTAATGAAACATGTTGAATGCTACAAGAATATGTCGGTTTCACTAGTTGTTTTTAGAAAACCATATTGGCCCGTCCGAGAGTATTAACTTGAACTGTTTATAACTTCTGAACAAATGATCCTAGAGAGCATAATAAATTTTAATATTAATCAGCATGTTGCATGCTACAAGATTATATCGATTTCACTAGTTTTTGGTTGAGAACCATATTGGCCCGCCCGCGAAAGTCAACTTGAACTGCTTATAACTTCTGAACAATTGATCGTAGAGAACACAATTATTTGCATTTTAATGAAACATTTTGAATGCTACAAGAATATGTCGGTTTCACTAGTTGTTATTTGAGAACAATATTGGCCCGTCCGCGAGTATTAACTTGAACTGCTTACAACTTCTGAACAAATAATCGTAGAGAGCGTAAAAAAATTTCATATTAATCAGCATGTTGCATGCGACAAGAATATATCGATTTCACTAGTTGTTGGTTGAAAAACATATTGGCCCGCCCGCGAAAATCAAGTTGAACTGCTTATAACTTCTGAACAATTGATCGTAGAGATAACAATTATTTGCATTTTAATCTAACATGTTGTATGCTACAAGAATATGTCAGTTTCACTAGTTATTGTTTGAGAACCATATTGGCCCGCCCGCGAGTATTAAATTGAACTGCTTATAAGTTCTGAGCAAATGATCGTAGAAAGCTCGATTGTTTTGCATATTAATAAACATGTAGCTAGCTACAAGAATATATAGATTTCACTAGTTATTTTTTGAGAACCATGTTGGCCCACCCGCGAAAACTAATTCAACTGCGTACAATTTCTGAACAAATGATCGTAGAGAACACAATTATATGCATTTTAATGAAACATGTTGTATGCTACAAGAATATGTCGGTTTTACTATTTGTTTTTTTAAAACCATATTGGCTCGCCCGCGAGTATTGACTTGTTCTGCTTATAACTTCTCAAAAAATGATCGTAGTGAACGTAATAATTTTGCATATTAATCAGCATGTTGCATGCTACAAGAATATATCCATTTCACTAGTTATTATTTGAGAACCATTTTGTCCCGCCCGCCAAAACTAACTTCAACTCCTTATAACTTCTGAACAAATAATCGTAGAGAGCTTAATAATTTTGCATATTAATCAGCATGTTGTGCTACAAGAATATATCGATTTCATTAGTTGTTGGTTGAGAACCATATTGGCCCGCCCGCGAAAATTAATTTGAACTGCTTATAACTTCTGAACAAGTAATCGTAGAAAGCGTAATAATTTTGCATATTAATCAGCATGTTGCATGCTACAAGAATATATCGATGTCACTAGTTGTTGTTTTAGAAATATATTGGCCTGCCCGCGAAAATTAACGTGAACTGCATATAACTTCTGAACAACTGATCGTAGAGCACAAAATTATTTGCATTTTAATGAAACATTTTGAATGCTACAAGAATATGTCGGTTTCACTAGTTGTTTATAGAAAACCATATTGGCCCGCCAGCGAGTATTAACTTGAACTGTTTATAACTTCTGAACAAATGATCCTAGAGAGCGTAATAAATTTGCATATTAATCAGCATGTTGCATGCTACAAGAATATATCGATTTCACTAGTTGTTGGTTGAGAACCATATTGGCCCGCCCGCGAAAATCAACTTGAACTGCTTATAACTCCTGAACAATTGATCGTAGAGCACACAATTATTTGCATTTTAATGAAACATGTTGAATGCTACAAGAATATGTCGGTTTCACTAGTTGTTTTTAGAAATCCATATTGGCCCGTCCGAGAGTATTAACTTGAACTGTTTATAACTTCTGAACAAATGATCCTAGAGAGCATAATAAATTTGCATATTAAACGGCATGTTGCATGCTACAAGAATATATCGATTTCACTAGTTGTTTTTAGAAAACCATATTGGCCCGCCCTCGGATATTAACTTGAACTCTTTATGACTTCTGAACAAATGATCCTAGAGAGCGTAATAAATTTCCATATTAATCAGCATGTTGCATGCTACAAGAATATATCGATTTCACTAGTTGTTTTTAGAAAACCATATTGGCCCGCCCGCGGGTATTAACTTGAACTCTTTATGACTTCTGAACAAATGATCCTAGAGAGAGTAATAAATTTGCATATTAATCAGCATGTTGCATGCTACAAGAATATATCGATTTCACTAATTGTTGGTTGAGAACCATATTGGCCCGCCCCTGAAAATCAACTTGAACTGCTTATAACTCCTGAAAAATTGATCGTAGAGAACACATTTATTTGCATTTTAATGAAACATGTTGAATGCTACAAGAATATGTCGGTTTCACTAGTGTTTTTTAGAAAACCATATTTACCCGCCCGCGAGTATTAACTTGAACTGTTTATAACTTCGGAACAAATGATCCTAGAGAGCGTAATAAATTTGCATATAAATCAGCATGCTTCATGCTACAAGAATATGTCGGTTTCACTAGTTGCTTTTAGAAAACCATATTGGCCCGACGGCGAAAATCAACTTGAACTGCTTATAACTTCTGAACAATTGATCGTAGAGAACACAATTATTTGCATTTTAATGAAACATGTTGAATGCTACAAGAATATGTCGGTTTCACTAATTGTTTTTAGAAAACCATATTGGCCCGCCCGCCAAAACTAACTTCAACTCCTGATAACTTCTGAACAATTTATCGTAGAAAGCGTAATAATTTTGCATATTACTCAGCATGTTGCACGCTACAAAAATATATCGATTTCATTAGTTGTTTTTAGAAAACCATATTGGCCCGTCCGAGAGTATTAACTTGGACTGTTTATAACTTCTGAACAAATGATCCTAGAGAGCGTAATAAATTTGCATATTAATCAGCATGTTGCATGCTACAAGAATATATCGATTTCATTAGTTTTTGGTTGAGAACCATATTGGCCCGCCCGCGAAAATCAACTTGAACTTGTTATAACTCCTGAACAATTGATTTTAGAGACCACAATTAATAGCATTTTAGTCAAACATGTTGTATGCAACAAGAATATGTGGGTTTCACTAGTTGTTTTAAGAAACCCATATTGGCCCACCCGCGAATATTAACTTGAACTGTTTATAACTTCTGAACAAATGATCGTAGAGAGCGTAATAAATTTGCATATTAATCAGCATGTTGCATGCTACAAGAATATATCGATTTCACTAGTTTTTGGTTGAGAACCATATTGGCCCGCCCGCGAAAGTCAACTTGAACTGCTTATAACTTCTGAACAATTGATCGTAGAGAACACAATTATTTGCATTTTAATGAAACATGTTGAATGCTACAAGAATATGTCGGTTTCACTAGTTGTTATTTGAGAACAATATTGGCCCGTCCGCGAGTATTAACTTGAACTGCTTACAACTTCTGAACAAATGATCGTAGAGAGCGTAAAAAATTTGCATATTAATCAGCATGTTGCATGCTACAAGAATATATCGATTTCACTAGCTGTTGGTTAAAAAACATATTGGCTCGCCCGCGAAAATCAAGTTGAACTGCTTATAACTTCTGAACAATTGATCGTAGAGATCACAATTATTTGCATTTTAATCTAACATGTTGTATGCTACAAGAATATGTCGGTTTCACTAGTTATTGTTTGAGAACCATATTGGCCCGACCGCGAGTATTAAGTTGAACTGCTTAAAAGTTCTAAACAAATGATCGTAGAAAGCTAGAATGTTTTGCATATTAATAAACATGTAGCTAGCTACAAGAATATGTGGGTTTCACTCGTTATTGTTTGAGAACCATATTGGCCCGCCCGCGAAAATTAATTTGAATTGCTTATAACTTCTGAACAAATGATCCTAGAGAGCGTAATAAATTTGCATATTAACCAGCATGTTGCATGCTGCAAGAATATATCGATTTCACTAGTTGTTGTTTGAGAAATATATTGGCCTGCCCGCGAAAATTAACGTGAACTTCTTATAACTTCTGAACAATTGATCGTAGAGCACACAATTATTTGCATTTTAATGAAACATTTTGAATGCTACAAGAATATGTCGGTTTCACTAGTTATTGTTTGAGAACCATATTGGCCCGCCCGCGAGTATTAAATTGAACTGCTTAAAAGTTGTGAACAATTGATCGTAGAGATCACAATTATCTGCATTTTAATCTAACATGTTGTATGCTACAAGAATATATAGATTTCACTAGTTATTGTTTGAGAACCCTATTGGCCCGCCCGCGAAAATCAATTTGAACTGCTTATAACTTCTGAACAATTGATCGTAGAGATCACAATTATCTGCATTTTAATCTAACATGTTGTATGCAACAAGAATATGTCAGTTTCACTAGTTATTGTTTGAGAACCATATTGGCCCGCCCGCGAGTATTAAATTGAACTGCTTAAAAGTTGTGAACAAATGATCGTAGAAAGCTCGATTGTTTTGCATATTAATAAACATGTAGCTAGCTACAAGAATATATATATTTCACTAGTTATTGTTTGAGAACCATGTTGTTCCCACCCGCGAAAACTAATTCAACTGCTTACAATTTCTGAACAAATGATCGTAGAGAACACAATTATTTGCATTTTAATGAAACATGTTGTATGCTACAAGAATATGTCGGTTTTACTATTTGTTTTTTTAGAACCATATTGGCCAGCCCGCGAGTATTGACTTTTTCTGCTTAAAACGTCTGAACAAATGATCGTAGTGAGCGTAATAGTTTTGCATATTAATCAGCATGTTGCATGCTACAAGAATATATCCATTTCACTAGTTGTTGCTTGAGAACCATATTGGAGCGCCCTCGAAAATTAAATTGAACGGCTTATAACTTCTGAACGATTGATCGTAGAGAACACAATTATTTGCATTTCAATCAAACATGTTGTATGCTACAAGAATATGTCGGTTTCACTTGTTATTGTTTGAGAACCATTTTGGCCCTCCCGCCAAAACTAACTTCAACTCCTTATAACTTCTGAACAATTGATCGTAGAGAGCGTAATAATTTTGCTTATTAATCAGCATGTTGCATGCTACAAGTATATATCGATTTCATTAGTTGTTGGTTGAGAACCATATTGGCCCGCCCGCGAAAATTAACTTGAACTGATAATAACTTCTGAACAATTGATCGTAGCCAACACAATTATTTGCATTTTAATGGAACATGTTGAATGCTTCAAGAATATGTCGGTTTCACTAGTTGTTGTTTGAGAACCATATTGGCCCGCCCGCAAGTATTAAATTTAACTGCTTATAACTTCTGAACAAATTATCTTAGAGAGCGTAATAAAGTTGCATATTAATCAGCATGTTGCATGCTACAAGAATATATCGATTTCACTAGTTGTTGGTTCAGAACCATATTGGCCCACCCGCGAAAATTAATTTGAACTGCTTATAACTTCTGAAAAAATAATCGTAGAAAGCGTAATAATTTAGCATATTAACCAGCATGTTGCATGCTACAAGAATATATCGATTTCACTAGTTGTTGTTTGAGAACGATATTGGCCTGCCCGCGAAAATTAACTTGAACTGCTTATAACTTCTGAACAATTGATCGTAGAAAACACATTTATTTGCATTTCAATCAAACATGTTGTATGCTACAAGAATATGTTGGTTTCACAAGTTATTGTTTGAGAACCATTTTGGCCCGACCGCCAAAACTAATTTCAACTTCTTATAACTTCTGAACAAATGATCGTAGAGAGCGTAATAATTTTGCATATTAATCAGAATGTTGCATGCTACAAGAATATATCGATTTCATTGGTTGTTGGTTGAGAACCATATTGGCCCGCCCGCGAAAATCAATTTGAACTGCTTATAACTCCTGAACAATTGATCGTAGAGACCACAATTAATAGCATTTTAATCAAACATGTTGTATGCAACACGAATATGTCGGTTTCACTAGTTGTTTTTAGAAAACCATATTGGCCCGCCCGCGGGTATTAATTTGAACTCTTTATGACTTCTGAACAAATGATCCTAGAGAGCGTAATAAATTTGCATATTAATCAGCATGTTGCATACTGCAAGAATATATCGATTTCACTAGTTGTTGGTTGAGAACCATATTGGCCCGCCCCTGAAAATCAACTTGAACTGCTTATAACTCCTGAAAAATTGATCGTAGAGAACACAATTATTTGCATTTTAATGAAACATGTTGAATGCTACAAGAATATGTCGGTTTCACTAGTTGTTTTTAGAAAACCATATTAGCCCGCCCGCGAGTATTAAATTGAACTGTTTATAACTTCGGAACAAATGATCCTAGAGAGCGTAATAAATTTTCATATAAATCAGCATGTTTCATGCTACAAGAATATGTCGGTTTCACTAGTTGCTTTTAGAAAACCATATTGGCCCGACGGCGAAAATCAACTTGAACTGCTTATAACTTCTGAACAATTGATCGTAGAGAACACAATTATTTGCATTTTAATGAAACATGTTGAATGCTACAAGAATATGTCGGTTTCACTAGTTGTTTTTAGAAAACCATATTGGCCCGCCCGCCAAAACTAACTTCAACTCCTGATAACTTCTGAACAATTGATCGTAGAAAGCATAATAATTTTGCATATTACTCAGCTTGTTGCATGCTACAAGAATATATCGATTTCATTAGTTGTTGGTTGAGAACAATATTGGCCCGCCCGCGAAAATCAACTTGAACTGCTTATAACTCCTGAACAATTGATCGTAGAGCACACAATTATTTGCATTTTAATGAAACATGTTGAATGCTACAAGAATATGTCGGTTTCACTAGTTGTTTTTAGAAAACCATATTGGCCCGTCCGAGAGTATTAACTTGAACTGTTTATAACTTCTGAACAAATGATCCTAGAGAGCATAATAAATTTTAATATTAATCAGCATGTTGCATGCTACAAGATTATATCGATTTCACTAGTTTTTGGTTGAGAACCATATTGGCCCGCCCGCGAAAGTCAACTTGAACTGCTTATAACTTCTGAACAATTGATCGTAGAGAACACAATTATTTGCATTTTAATGAAACATTTTGAATGCTACAAGAATATGTCGGTTTCACTAGTTGTTATTTGAGAACAATATTGGCCCGTCCGCGAGTATTAACTTGAACTGCTTACAACTTCTGAACAAATAATCGTAGAGAGCGTAAAAAAATTTCATATTAATCAGCATGTTGCATGCGACAAGAATATATCGATTTCACTAGTTGTTGGTTGAAAAACATATTGGCCCGCCCGCGAAAATCAAGTTGAACTGCTTATAACTTCTGAACAATTGATCGTAGAGATCACAATTATTTGCATTTTAATGAAACATGTTGTATGCTACAAGAATATGTCAGTTTCACTAGTTATTGTTTGAGAACCATATTGGCCCGCCCGCGAGTATTAAATTGAACTGCTTATAAGTTCTGAGCAAATGATCGTAGAAAGCTCGATTGTTTTGCATATTAATAACATGTAGCTAGCTACAAGAATATATAGATTTCACTAGTTATTTTTTGAGAACCATGTTGGCCCACCCGCGAAAACTAATTCAACTGCTTACAATTTCTGAACAAATGATCGTAGAGAACACAATTATATGCATTTTAATGAAACATGTTGTATGCTACAAGAATATGTCGGTTTTACTATTTGTCTTTTTAAAACCATATTGGCTCGCCCGCGAGTATTGACTTGTTCTGCTTATAACTTCTCAAAAAATGATCGTAGTGAACGTAATAATTTTGCATATTAATCAGCATGTTGCATGCTACAAGAATATATCCATTTCACTAGTTATTATTTGAGAACCATTTTGTCCCGCCCGCCAAAACTAACTTCAACTCCTTATAACTTCTGAACAAATAATCGTAGAGAGCTTAATAATTTTGCATATTAATCAGCATGTTGTGCTACAAGAATATATCGATTTCATTAGTTGTTGGTTGAGAACCATATTGGCCCGCCCGCGAAAATTAATTTGAACTGCTTATAACTTCTGAACAAGTAATCGTAGAAAGCGTAATAATTTTGCATATTAATCAGCATGTTGCATGCTACAAGAATATATCGATTTCACTAGTTGTTGTTTTAGAAATATATTGGCCTGCCCGCGAAAATTAACGTGAACTGCATATAACTTCTGAACAACTGATCGTAGAGCACAAAATTATTTGCATTTTAATGAAACATTTTGAATGCTACAAGAATATGTCGGTTTCACTAGTTGTTTATAGAAAACCATATTGGCCCGCCAGCGAGTATTAACTTGAACTGTTTATAACTTCTGAACAAATGATCCTAGAGAGCGTAATAAATTTGCATATTAATCAGCATGTTGCATGCTACAAGAATATATCGATTTCACTAGTTGTTGGTTGAGAACCATATTGGCCCGCCCGCGAAAATCAACTTGAACTGCTTATAACTCCTGAACAATTGATCGTAGAGCACACAATTATTTGCATTTTAATGAAACATGTTGAATGCTACAAGAATATGTCGGTTTCACTAGTTGTTTTTAGAAATCCATATTGGCCCGTCCGAGAGTATTAACTTGAACTGTTTATAACTTCTGAACAAATGATCCTAGAGAGCATAATAAATTTGCATATTAAACGGCATGTTGCATGCTACAAGGATATATCGATTTCACTAGTTGTTTTTAGAAAACCATATTGGCCCGCCCTCGGATATTAACTTGAACTCTTTATGACTTCTGAACAAATGATCCTAGAGAGCGTAATAAATTTCCATATTAATCAGCATGTTGCATGCTACAAGAATATATCGATTTCACTAGTTGTTTTTAGAAAACCATATTGGCCCGCCCGCGGGTATTAACTTGAACTCTTTATGACTTCTGAACAAATGATCCTAGAGAGAGTAATAAATTTGCATATTAATCAGCATGTTGCATGCTACAAGAATATATCGATTTCACTAATTGTTGGTTGAGAACCATATTGGCCCGCCCCTGAAAATCAACTTGAACTGCTTATAACTCCTGAAAAATTGATCGTAGAGAACACAATTATTTGCATTTTAATGAAACATGTTGAATGCTACAAGAATATGTCGGTTTCACTAGTGTTTTTTAGAAAACCATATTTACCCGCCCGCGAGTATTAACTTGAACTGTTTATAACTTCGGAACAAATGATCCTAGAGAGCGTAATAAATTTGCATATAAATCAGCATGCTTCATGCTACAAGAATATGTCGGTTTCACTAGTTGCTTTTAGAAAACCATATTGGCCCGACGGCGAAAATCAACTTGAACTGCTTATAACTTCTGAACAATTGATCGTAGAGAACACAATTATTTGCATTTTAATGAAACATGTTGAATGCTACAAGAATATGTCGGTTTCACTAATTGTTTTTAGAAAACCATATTGGCCCGCCCGCCAAAACTAACTTCAACTCCTGATAACTTCTGAACAATTTATCGTAGAAAGCGTAATAATTTTGCATATTACTCAGCATGTTGCACGCTACAAGAATATATCGATTTCATTAGTTGTTTTTAGAAAACCATATTGGCCCGTCCGAGAGTATTAACTTGAACTGTTTATAACTTCTGAACAAATGATCCTCGAGAGCGTAATAAATTTGCATATTAATCAGCATGTTGCATGCTACAAGAATATATCGATTTCATTAGTTTTTGGTTGAGAACCATATTGGCCCGCCCGCGAAAATCAACTTGAACTTGTTATAACTCCTGAACAATTGATTTTAGAGACCACAATTAATAGCATTTTAGTCAAACATGTTGTATGCAACAAGAATATGTGGGTTTCACTAGTTGTTTTAAGAAACCCATATTGGCCCACCCGCGAATATTAACTTGAACTGTTTATAACTTCTGAACAAATGATCGTAGAGAGCGTAATAAATTTGCATATTAATCAGCATGTTGCATGCTACAAGAATATATCGATTTCACTAGTTTTTGGTTGAGAACCATATTGGCCCGCCCGCGAAAGTCAACTTGAACTGCTTATAACTTCTGAACAATTGATCGTAGAGAACACAATTATTTGCATTTTAATGAAACATGTTGAATGCTACAAGAATATGTCGGTTTCACTAGTTGTTATTTGAGAACAATATTGGCCCGTCCGCGAGTATTAACTTGAACTGCTTACAACTTCTGAACAAATGATCGTAGAGAGCGTAAAAAATTTGCATATTAATCAGCATGTTGCATGCTACAAGAATATATCGATTTCACTAGCTGTTGGTTAAAAAACATATTGGCTCGCCCGCGAAAATCAAGTTGAACTGCTTATAACTTCTGAACAATTGATCGTAGAGATCACAATTATTTGCATTTTAATCTAACATGTTGTATGCTACAAGAATATGTCAGTTTCACTAGTTATTGTTTGAGAACCATATTGGCCCGACCGCGAGTATTAAGTTGAACTTCTTAAAAGTTCTAAACAAATGATCGTAGAAAGCTAGAATGTTTTGCATATTAATAAACATGCAGCTAGCTACAAGAATATGTGGGTTTCACTCGTTAGTGTTTGAGAACCATATTGGCCCGCCCGCGAAAATTAATTTGAACTGCTTATAACTTCTGAACAAATGATCCTAGAGAGCGTAATAAATTTGCATATTAACCAGCATGTTGCATGCTGCAAGAATATATCGATTTCACTAGTTGTTGTTTGAGAAATATATTGGCCTGCCCGCGAAAATTAACGTGAACTTCTTATAACTTCTGAACAATTGATCGTAGAGCACACAATTATTTGCATTTTAATGAAACATTTTGAATGCTACAAGAATATGTCGGTTTCACTAGTTATTGTTTGAGAACCATATTGGCCCGCCCGCGAGTATTAAATTGAACTGCTTAAAAGTTGTGAACAATTGATCGTAGAGATCACAATTATCTGCATTTTAATCTAACATGTTGTATGCTACAAGAATATATAGATTTCACTAGTTATTGTTTGAGAACCATGTTGGCCCACCCGCGAAAACTAATTCAACTGCTTACAATTTCTGAACAAATGATCGTAGAGAACACAATTATTTGCATTTTAATGAAACATGTTGTATGCTACAAGAATATGTCAGTTTTACTATTTGTTTTTTTAGAACCATATTGGCCAGCCCGCGAGTATTGACTTTTTCTGCTTAAAACGTCTGAACAAATCATCGTAGTGAGCGTAATAGTTTTGCATATTAATCAGCATGTTGCATGCTGCAAGAATATATCCATTTCACTAGTTGTTGGTTGAGAACCATATTGGCCCGCCCTCGAAAATTAACTTGAACTGCTTATAACTTCTGAATTATTGATCGTAGAGAACACAATTATTTGCATTTCAATCAAACATGTTGTATGCTACAAGAATATGTCGGTTTCACTTGTTATTGTTTGAGGACCATATTTTCCCGCCCGCCAAAACTAACTTCAACTCCTTATAACTTCTGAACAATTGATCGTAGAGAGCGTAATAATTTTGCTTATTAATCTGAATGTTGCATGCTACAAAAATATATCGATTTCACTAGTTGTTGGTTGAGAACCATATTGGCCCGCCCGCGAAAATTATTTGAACTGCTTATAACTTCTGAAAAAATAATCGTAGAAAGCGTAATAATTTAGCATATTAACCAGCATGTTGCATGCTACAAGAATATATCGATTTCACTAGTTGTTGGTTGAGAACCATATTGGCCCGCCCTCGAAAATTAACTTGAACTGCTTATAACTTCTGAACGATTGATCGTAGAGAACACAATTATTTGCATTTCAATCAAACATGTTGTATGCTACAAGAATATGTTGGTTTTACAAGTTATTGTTTGAGAACCATTTTGGCCCGACCGCCAAAACTAATTTCAACTTCTTATAACTTCTGAACAAATGATCGTAGAGAGCGTAATAAATTTGCCTATTAATCAGCATGTTGCATGCTACAAGTATATATCGATTTCACTAGTTGTTGGTTGAAAAACATATTGGCCCGCCCGCGTAAATCAACTTGAACTGCTTATAACTTCTGAACAATTGATCGTAGAGATCACAATTATTTGCATTTTAAACTAACATGTTGTATGCTACATGAATATGTCAGTTTCACTAGTTATTGTTTGAGAACCATATTGGCCCGCCCGCCAGTATTAAATTTAACTGCTTATAAGTTCTGAGCAAATGATCGTAGAAAGCTCGATTGTTTTGCATATTAATAAACATGTAGCTAGCTACAAGAATATATAGATTTCACTAGTTATTTTTTGAGAACCATGTTGGCCCACCCGCGAAAACTAACTTCAACTCCTTATAACTTCTGAACAATTGATCGTAGAGAGCGTAATAATTTTGCTTATTAATCTGAATGTTGCATGCTACAAGAATATATCGATTTCACTAGTTGTTGGTTGAGAACCATATTGGCCCGCCCGCGAAAATTATTTGAACTGCTTATAACTTCTGAAAAAATAATCGTAGAAAGCGTAATAATTTAGCATATTAACCAGCATGTTGCATGCTACAAGAATATATCGATTTCACTAGTTGTTGGTTGAGAACCATATTGGCCCGCCCTCGAAAATCAACTTGAACTGCTTATAACTCCTGAACAATTGATCGTAGAGAACACAATTATTTGCATTTTAATGAAACATTTTGAATGCTACAAGAATATGTCGGTTTCACTCGTTGTTTATAGAAAACCATATTGGCCCGCCCGCGAGTATTAACTTGAACTGTTTATAACTTCTGAACAAATGATCCTAGGGAGCGTAAAAAATTTGCATATTAATCAGCATGTTGAATGCTACAAGAATATGTCGGTTTCACTAGTTGTTTTTAGAAAACCACTTTGGCCCGCCCGCCGAAACTAATTTCAACTCCTTATAACTTCTGAACAATTGATCGTAGAAAGCGTAATAATTTTGCATATTAAACAGCATGTTGCATGCTACAAGAATATATCGATTTCATTAGTTTCTAGTTGAGAACCATATTGGCCCGCCCGCGAAAATCAACTTGATCTGCTTATAACTCCTGAACAATTGATCGTAAAGCACACAATTATTTGCATTTTAATTAAACATGTTGAATGCTACAAGAATATATCGGTTTCACTAGTTGTTTTTAGAAAACCATATTGGCCCGTCCGAGAGTATTAACTTGAACTGTTTATAACTTCTGAACAAATGATAATAGAGAGCGTAATAAATTTGCATATTAATCAGCATGTTGCATGCTACAAGAATATATCGATTTCACTTGTTGTTGGTTGAGAACCATATTCGCCGGCCGCAAAAATCAACTTGAACTGCTTATAACTCCTGAACAATTGATCGTAGAGAACACAATTATTTGCATTTTAATGAAACATGTTGAATGCTACAAGAATATGTCGGTTTCACTAGTTGTTTTTAGAAAACCACATTGGCCCGCCCGCCGAAACAAATTTCAACTCCTTATAACTTCTGAACAATTGATCGTAGAAAGCGTAATAATTTTGCATATTAAACAGCATGTTGCATGCTACAAGAATATATCGATTTCATTAGTTTTTAGTTGAGAACCATATTGGCCCGCCCGCGAAAATTAACTTGAACTGCTTATAACTTCTGAACAATTGATCGTAGAGCACACAATTATTTGCATTTCAATCAAACATGTTGTATGCTACAAGATTATGTCGGTTTCACTAGTTATTGTTTGAGAACCATTTTGTCCCGCCCGCCAAAACTAACTTCAACTCCTTATAACTTCTGAACAAATGATCGTAGAAAGCGTAATAATTTTGCATATTAATCAGAATGTTGCATGCTACAAGAATATGTCGATTTCATTGGTTGTTTGTTGAGAACCATATTGGCCCGCCCGCGAAAATCAACTTGAACTGCTTATAACTCCTGAACAATTGATCGTAGAGACCACAATTAATTGCATTTTAATCAAACATGTTGTATGCAACAAGAATATGTCGGTTTCACTAGTTGTTTTAAGAAACCCATATTGGCCCGCCCGCGAGTATTAAATTGAACTGTTTATAACTTCTGAACAAATGATAATAGAGAGCGTAAAAAATTTGCATATTAATCAGCATGTTGCATGCTACAAGAATATATCGATTTCACTTGTTGTTGGTTGAGAACCATATTCGCTGGCCGCAAAAATCAACTTGAACTGCTTATAAATTCAGCAAATGATCGTAGAAAGCTCGATTGTTTTGCATATTAATAAACATGTAGCTAGCTACAAGAATATATAGATTTCACTAGTTATTGTTTGAGAACCATGTTGGCCCACCCGCGAAAACTAATTCAACTGCTTACAATTTCTGAACAAATGATCGTAGAGAACACAATTATTTGCATTTTAATGAAACATGTTGTATGCTACAAGAATATGTCGGTTTTAGTATTTGTTTTCTTCGAACCATATTGGCACGCCCGCGAGTATTGACTTTTTCTGCTTAAAACGTCTGAACAAATGATCGTAGTGAGCGTAAAAGTTTTGCATATTAATCAGCATGTTGCATGCTACAAGAATATATCGATTTCACTAGTTGTTGGTTGAGAACCATATTGGTCCGCCCTCGAAAATTAACTTGAACTGCTTATAACTTCTGAACAATTGATCGTAGAGAACACAATTATTTGCCTTTCAATCAAACATGTTGTATGCTACAAGAATAAGTGGGTTTCACTCGTTATTGTTTGAGAACCATTTTGGCCCGCCCTCCAAAACTAAATTCAACTCCTTATAACTTCTGAACAAATGATCGTAGAGAGCGTAATAATTTTGCTTATTAATCAGCATGTTGCATGCTACAAGAATATATCGATTTCATTAGTTGTTGGTTGAGAACCATATTGGCCCGCCCGCGAAAATTAACTTGAACTGATAATAACTTCTGAACAATTGATCGTAGCGAAAACAATTATTTGCATTTTAATGAAACATGTTGAATGCTTCAAGAATATGTCGGTTTCACTAGTTGTTGTTTGAGAACCATATTGGCCCGCCCGCGAATATTAAATTGAACTGCTTATAACTTCTGAACAAATGTTCTTAGAGAGCGTAATAAAGTTGCATATTAATCAGCATGATGCATGCTACAAGAATATATCGATTTCACTAGTTCTTGGTTGAGAACCATATTGGCCCGCCCGCGAAAATTAATTTGAACTGCTTATAACTTCTGAACAAATAATCGTAGAAAGCGTAATAATTTTGCATATTAATCAGCATGTTGCATGCTACAAGAATATATCGATTTCACTAGTTGTTGTTTGAGAAATATATTGGGCTGCCCCGAAAATTAACTTGAACTGCTTATAACTTCTAAACAATTGATCGTAGAGCACACAATTATTTGCATTTCAATCAAACATGTATGCTACAAGAATATGTCGGTTTCACTAGTTATTTTTTGAGAATCATTTTGGCCCGCCCGCCAAAACTAATTTCAACTTCTTATAACTTCTGAACAAATGATCGTAGAGAGAGTAATAATTTTGCATATTAATCAGCATGTTGCATGCTACAAGAATATATCGATTTCATTGGTTGTTGATTGAGAACCATATTGGCCCGCTAGCGAAAATCAATTTGAACTGCTTATAACTCCTGAACAATTGATCGTAGAGACCACAATTAATAGCATTTTAATCTGAATGTTGCATGCTACAAGAATATATCGATTTCACTAGTTGTTGGTTGAGAACCATATTGGCCCGCCCGCGAAAATTATTTGAACTGCTTATAACTTCTGAAAAAATAATCGTAGAAAGCGTAATAATTTAGCATATTAACCAGCATGTTGCATGCTACAAGAATATATCGATTTCACTAGTTGTTGGTTGAGAACCATATTGGCCCGCCCTCGAAAATCAACTTGAACTGCTTATAACTCCTGAACAATTGATCGTAGAGAACACAATTATTTGCATTTTAATGAAACATTTTGAATGCTACAAGAATATGTCGGTTTCACTAGTTGTTTATAGAAAACCATATTGGCCCGCCCGCGAGTATTAACTTGAACTGTTTATAACTTCTGAACAAATGATCCTAGGGAGCGTAAAAAATTTGCATATTAATCAGCATGTTGAATGCTACAAGAATATGTCGGTTTCACTAGTTGTTTTTAGAAAACCACTTTGGCCCGCCTGCCGAAACTAATTTCAACTCCTTATAACTTCTGAACAATTGATCGTAGAAAGCGTAATAATTTTGCATATTAAACAGCATGTTGCATGCTACAAGAATATATCGATTTCATTAGTTTCTAGTTGAGAACCATATTGGCCCGCCCGCGAAAATCAACTTGATCTGCTTATAACTCCTGAACAATTGATCGTAAAGCACACAATTATTTGCATTTTAATTAAACATGTTGAATGCTACAAGAATATATCGGTTTCACTAGTTGTTTTTAGAAAACCATATTGGCCCGTCCGAGAGTATTAACTTGAACTGTTTATAACTTCTGAACAAATGATAATAGAGAGCGTAATAAATTTGCATATTAATCAGCATGTTGCATGCTACAAGAATATATCGATTTCACTTGTTGTTGGTTGAGAACCATATTCGCCGGCCACAAAAATCAACTTGAACTGCTTATAACTCCTGAACAATTGATCGTAGAGAACACAATTATTTGCATTTTAATGAAACATGTTGAATGCTACAAGAATATGTCGGTTTCACTAGTTGTTTTTAGAAAACCACATTGGCCCGCCCGCCGAAACAAATTTCAACTCCTTATAACTTCTGAACAATTGATCGTAGAAAGCGTAATAATTTTGCATATTAAACAGCATGTTGCATGCTACAAGAATATATCGATTTCATTAGTTTTTAGTTGAGGACCATATTGGCCCGCCCGCGAAAATTAACTTGAACTGCTTATAACTTCTGAACAATTGATCGTAGAGCACACAATTATTTGCATTTAAATCAAACATGTTGTATGCTACAAGATTATGTCGGTTTCACTAGTTATTGTTTGAGAACCATTTTGTCCCGCCCGCCAAAACTAACTTCAACTCCTTATAACTTCTGAACAAATGATCGTAGAAAGCGTAATAATTTTGCATATTAATCAGAATGTTGCATGCTACAAGAATATGTCGATTTCATTGGTTGTTTGTTGAGAACCATATTGGCCCGCCCGCGAAAATCAACTTGAACTGCTTATAACTCCTGAACAATTGATCGTAGAGACCACAATTAATTGCATTTTAATCAAACATGTTGTATGCAACAAGAATATGTCGGTTTCACTAGTTGTTTTAAGAAACCCATATTGGCCCGCCCGCGAGTATTAAATTGAACTGTTTATAACTTCTGAACAAATGATAATAGAGAGCGTAAAAACTTTGCATATTAATCAGCATGTTGCATGCTACAAGAATATATCGATTTCACTTGTTGTTGGTTGAGAACCATATTCGCCGGCCGCAAAAATCAACTTAAACTGCTTATAACTTCAGCAAATGATCGTAGAAAGCTCGATTGTTTTGCATATTAATAAACATGTAGCTAGCTACAAGAATATATAGATTTCACTAGTTATTGTTTGAGAACCATGTTGGCCCACCCGCGAAAACTAATTCAACTGCTTACAATTTCTGAACAAATGATCGTAGAGAACACAATTATTTGCATTTTAATGAAACATGTTGCATGCTACAAGAATATATCGATTTCACTAGTTGTTGGTTGAGAACCATATTGGTCCGCCCTCGAAAATCAACTTGAACTGCTTATAACTTCTGAACAATTGATCGTAGAGAACACAATTATTTGCCTTTCAATCAAACATGTTGTATGCTACAAGAATATGTGGGTTTCACTCGTTATTGTTTGAGAACCATTTTGGCCCGCCCTCCAAAACTAAATTCAACTCCTTATAACTTCTGAACAAATGATCGTAGAGAGCGTAATAATTTTGCTTATTAATCAGCATGTTGCATGCTACAAGAATATATCGATTTCATTAGTTGTTGGTTGAGAACCATATTGGCCCGCCCGCGAAAATTAACTTGAACTGATAATAACTTCTGAACAATTGATCGTAGCGAAAACAATTATTTGCATTTTAATGAAACATGTTGAATGCTTCAAGAATATGTCGGTTTCACTAGTTGTTGTTTGAGAACCATATTGGCCCGCCCGCGAATATTAAATTGAACTGCTTATAACGTCTGAACAAATGTTCTTAGAGAGCGTAATAAAGTTGCATATTAATCAGCATGATGCATGCTACAAGAATATATCGATTTCACTAGTTCTTGGTTGAGAACCATATTGGCCCGCCCGCGAAAATTAATTTGAACTGCTTATAACTTCTGAACAAATAATCGTAGAAAGCGTAATAATTTTGCATATTAATCAGCATGTTGCATGCTACAAGAATATATCGATTTCACTAGTTGTTGTTTGAGAAATATATTGGGCTGCCCCGAAAATTAACTTGAACTGCTTATAACTTCTAAACAATTGATCGTAGAGCACACAATTATTTGCATTTCAATCAAACATGTATGCTACAAGAATATGTCGGTTTCACTAGTTATTTTTTGAGAATCATTTTGGCCCGCCCGCCAAAACTAATTTCAACTTCTTATAACTTCTGAACAAATGATCGTAGAGAGAGTAATAATTTTGCATATTAATCAGCATGTTGCATGCTACAAGAATATATCGATTTCATTGGTTGTTGATTGAGAACCATATTGGCCCGCTAGCGAAAATCAATTTGAACTGCTTATAACTCCTGAACAATTGATCGTAGAGACCACAATTAATAGCATTTTAATCAAACATGTTGTATGCATCAAGAATATGTCGGTTTCACTAGTTGTTGGTTGAGAACCATATTGGCCCGCCCGCGGGTATTAACTTGAATTCTTTATGACTTCTGAACAAATGATCCTAGAGAGCGTAATAAATTTGCATATTAATCAGCATGTTGCACGCTACAAGATTATATCGATTTCACTAGCTGTTTTTAGAAAACCATATTGGCCCGCCCGCGGGTATTAACTTGAACTCTTTATGACTTCTGAACAAATGATAATAGAGAGCTTAAAAAATTTGCATATTAATCAGCATGTTGCGTGCTACAAGAATATATCTATTTCATTGATTGTTGGTTAAGAACCATATTAGCCCGCCCGCGAAAATTAACTTGTACTGCTTATAACTTCTGAACAAATGATCTAAGAGAGCGTAATAAATTTGCATATTAATCAGCATGTTGCATGCTACAAGAATATATCGATTTCACTAGTTGTTGGTTGAGAACCATATTAGCCCGCCCGCGAAAATCAACTTGAACTGCTTATAACTCCTGAACAATTGATCATAGAGACCACAATTATTTGCATTTTAATGAAACATGTTGAATGCAACAAGAATATATCGGTTTCACTAGTTGTTTTAAGAAACCCATATTGGCCCGCCCGCGAGTATTAACTTGAACTGTTTATAACTTCTGAACAAATGATAATAGAGAGCGTAAAAAATTTGCATTTTAATCAGCATGTTGCGTGCTACAAGAATATATCGATTTCACTAGTTTTTGGTTGAAAAACATATTGGCCCTCCCGCGAAAATCAATTTGAACTGCTTATAACTTCTGAACAATTGATCGTAGAGATCACAATTATCTGCATTTTAATCTAACATGTTGTATGCTACAAGAATATGTCAGTTTCACTAGTTATTTTTTGAGAACCATATTGGCCCGCCCGCGAGTATTAAATTGAACTGCTTAAAAGTTGTGAACAAATGATCGTAGAAAGCTCGATTGTTTTTCATATTAATAAACATGTAGCAAGCTACAAGAATATATAGATTTCACTAGTTATTGTTTGAGAACCATGTTGGCCCACCCGCGAAAACTAATTCAACTGCTTACAATTTCTGAACAAATGATCGTAGAGAACACAATTATTTGCATTTTAATGAAACATGTTGTATGCTACAAGAATATGTCGGTTTTACTATTTGTTTTTTTAGAACCATATTGGCCAGCCCGCGAGTATTGACTTTTTCTGCTTAAAACGTCTGAACAAATGATCGTAGTGAGCGTAATAGTTTTGCATATTAATCAGCATGTTGCATGCTACAAGAATATATCCATTTCACTAGTTGTTGGTTGAGAACCATATTGGAGCGCCATCGAAAATTAACTTGAACTGCTTATAACTTCTGAACGATTGATCGTAGAGAACACAATTATTTGCATTTCAATCAAACATGTTGTATGCTACAAGAATATGTCGGTTTCACTTGTTATTGTTTGAGAACCATTTTGGCCCGCAGCCAAAACTAACTTCAACTCTTTATAACTTCTGAACAATTGATCGTAGAGAGCGTAATAATTTTGCTTATTAATCAGCATGTTGCATGCTACAAGTATATATCGATTTCATTAGTTGTTGGTTGAGAACCATATTGGCCCGCCCGCGAAAATTAACTTGAACTGATAATAACTTCTGAACAATTGATCGTAGCGAACACAATTATTAGCATTTTAATGAAACATGTTGAATGCTTCAAGAATATGTCGGTTTCACTAGTTGTTTGAGAACCATATTGGCCCGCCCGCAAGTATTAAATTTAACTGCTTATAACTTCTGAACAAATGATCTTAGAGAGCGTAATAAAGTTGCATATTAATCAGCAAGTTGCATGCTACAAGAATATATCGATTTCACTAGTTGTTGGTTGAGAACCATATTGGCCCGCCCGCGAAAATTAATTTGAACTGCTTATAACTTCTGAAAGAATAATCGTAGAATGCGTAATAATTTAGCATATTAACCAGCATGTTGCATGCTACAAGAATATATCGATTTCACTAGTTGTTGTTTGAGAACGATATTGGCCTGCCCGCGAAAATTAACTTGAACTGCTTATAACTTCTGAACAATTGATCGTAGAACACACAATTATTTGCATTTCAATCAAACATGTTGTATGCTACAAGAATATGTTGGTTTCACAAGTTATTGTTTGAGAACCATTTTGGCCCGACCGCCAAAACTAATTTCAACTTGTTATAACTTCTGAACAAATGGTCGTATAGAGCGTAATAATTTTGCATATTAATCAGCATGTTGCATGCTACAAGAATATATCGATTTCATTGGTTGTTGGTTGAAAAACATATTGGCCCGCCCGCGTAAATCAACGTGAACTGCTTATAACTTCTGAACAATTGATCGTAGAGAGTGTAATAAATTTGCCTATTAATCAGCATGTTGCATGCTACAAGTATATATCGATTTCACTAGTTGTTGGTTGAAAAACATATTGGCCCGCCCGCGTAAATCAACTTGAACTGCTTATAACTTCTGAACAATTGATCGTAGAGATCACAATTATTTGCATTTTAATCTAACATGTTGTATGCTACATGAATATGTCAGTTTCACTAGTTATTGTTTGAGAACCATATTGGCCCGCCCGCGAGTATTAAATTTAACTGCTTATAAGTTCTGAGCAAATGATCGTAGAAAGCTCGATTGTTTTGCATATTAATAAACATGTAGCTAGCTACAAGAATATATAGATTTCACTAATTATTTTTTGAGAACCATGTTGGCCCACCCGCGAAAACTAATTCAACTGCTTACAATTTCTGAACAAATGATCGTAGAGAACACAATTATTTGCATTTTAATGAAACATGTTGTATGCTACAAGAATATGTCGGTTTTACTATTTGTTTTTTTAGAACCATATTGGCTCGCCCGCGAGTATTGACTTGTTCTGCTTATAACTTCTCAGCAAATGATCGTAGTGAACGTAATAATTTTGCATATTAATCAGCATGTTGCATGCTACAAGAATATATCCATTTCACTAGTTATTGTTTGAGAACCATTTTGTCCCGCCCGCCAAAACTAACTTCAACTCCTTATAACTTCTGAACAAATAATCGTAGAGAGCTTAATAATTTTGCATATTACTCAGCATGTTGCATGCTACAAGAATATATCGATTTCATTAGTTGTTGGTTTAGAACCATATTGGCCCGCCCGCGAAAATCAACTTGAACTGCTTATAACTCCTGAACTATTGATCGTAGAGCACACAATTATTTGCATTTTAATGAAACATGTTGAATGCTACAAGAATATGTCGGTTTCACTAGTTGTTTTTAGAAAACCATATTGGCTCGTCCGAGAGTATTAACTTGAACTGTTTATAACTTCTGAACAAATGATCCTAGAGAGCATAATAAATTTGCATATTAATCAGCATGTTGCATGCTACAAGAATATATCGATTTCACTAGTTTTTGGTTGAGAAACATATTGGCCCGCCCGCGAAAGTCAACTTGAACTGCTTATAACTTCTGAACAATTGATCGTAGAGCACACAATTATTTGCATTTTAATGAAACATGTTGAATGCTACAAGAATATGTCGATTTCACTAGTTGTTTTTAGAAAACCATATTGGCTCGTCCGAGAGTATTAACTTGAACTGTTTATAACTTCTGAACAAATGATCCTAGAGGGCATAATAAATTTGCATATTAATCAGCATGTTGCATGCTACAAGAATATATCGATTTCACTAGTTGTTGGTTGAAAAACATATTGGCCCGCCCGCGAAAATCAAGTTGAACTGCTTATAACTTCTGAACAATTGATCGTAGAGATCACAATTATTTGCATTTTAATCTAACATGTTGTATGCTACAAGAATATGTCAGTTTCACTAGTTATTGTTTGAGAACCATATTGGCCCGCCCGCGAGTATTAAATTGAACTGCTTATAAGTTCTGAGCAAATGATCGTAGAAAGCTCGATTGTTTTGCATATTAATAAACATGTAGCTAGCTACAAGAATATATAGATTTCACTAGTTATTTTTTGAGAACCATGTTGGCCCACCCGCGAAAACTAATTCAACTGCTTACAATTTCTGAACAAATGATCGTAGAGAACACAATTATTTGCATTTTAATGAAACATGTTGTATGCTACAAGAATATGTCGGTTTTACTATTTGTTTTTTTAAAACCATATTGGCTCGCCCGCGAGTATTGACTTGCTCTGCTTATAAATTCTCAAAAAATGATCGTAGTGAACATAATAATTTTGCATATTAATCAGCATGTTGCATGCTACAAGAATATATCCATTTCACTAGTTATTGTTTGAGAACCATTTTGTCCCGCCCGTCAAAACTAACTTCAACTACTTATAACTTCTGAACAAATAATCGTAGAGAGCTTAATAATTTTGCATATTAATCAGCATGTTGCATGCTACAAGAATATATCGATTTCATTAGTTGTTGGTTGAGAACCATATTGGCCCGCCCGCGAAAATTAATTTGAACTGCTTATAACTTCTGAACAAATAATCGTAGAAAGCGTAAAAATTTTGCATATTAATCAGCATGTTGCATGCTACAAGAATATATCGATTTCACTAGTTGTTGTTTGAGAAATATATTGGCCTGCCCGCGAAAATTAACGTGAACTGCTTATAACTTCTGACCAATTGATCGTAGAGCACACAATTATTTGCATTTTAATGAAACATTTTGAATGCTACAAGAATATGTCGGTTTCACTAGTTGTTTATAGAAAACCATATTGGCCCGCCCGCGAGTATTAACTTGAACAGTTTATAACTTCTGAACAAATGATCCTAGAGAGCGTAATAAATTTGCATATTAATCAGCATGTTGCATGCTACAGGAATATATCGATTTCACTAGTTGTTGGTTGAGATCCATATTGGCCCGCCCGCGAAAATCAATTTGAACTGCTTATAACTCCTGAACAATTGATCGTAGAGAACACAATTATTTGCATTTTAATGAAACATGTTGAATGCTACAAGAATATATCGGTTTCACTAGTTGTTTTTAGAAAACCACTTTGGCCCGCCCGCCAAAACTAATTTCAACTCCTTATAACTTCTGAAAAATTGATCGTAGAAAACGTAATAATTTTGCATATTAAACAGCATGTTGCATGCTACAAGAATATATCGATTTCATTAGTTTTTGGTTAAGAACCATATTGGCCCGCCCGCGAAAATCAACTTGAACTGCTTATAACTCCTGAACAATTGATCGTAAAGCACAAAATTATTTGCATTTTAATGAAACATGTTGAATGCTACAAGAATATGTCGGTTTCACTAGTTGTTTTTAGAAAACCATATTGGCCCGTCCGAGAGTATTAACTTGAACTGTTTATAACTTCTGAACAAATGATCCTAGAGAGCGTAATAATTTTGCATATTAAACAGCATGTTGCATGCTACAAGAATATATCGATTTCACTAGTTGTTGGTTGAGATCCATATTGGCCCGCCCGCGAAAATCAACTTGAACTGCTTATAACTCCTGAACAATTGATCGTAGAGAACACAATTATTTGCATTTTAATGAAACATGTTGAATGCTACAAGAATATATCGGTTTCACTAGCTGTTTTTAGAAAACCACTTTGGCCCGCCCGCCAAAACTAATTTCAACTCCTTATAACTTCTGAAAAATTGATCGTAGAAAACGTAATAAATTTGCATATTAAACAGCATGTTACATGCTACAAGAATATATCGATTTCATTAGTTTTTGGTTAAGAACCATATTGGCCCGCCCGCGAAAATCAACTTGAACTGCTTATAACTCCTGAACAATTGATCGTAAAGCACAAAATTATTTGCATTTTAATGAAACATGTTGAATGCTACAAGAATATGTCGCTTTCACTAGTTGTTTTTAGAAACCCGTATTGGCCCGTCCGAGAGTATTAACTTGAACTGTTTATAACTTCTGAACAAATGATCCTAGAGAGCGTAATAAATTTGCATATTAATCAGAATGTTGCATGCTACAAGAATATATCGCTTTCACTAGTTGTTGGTTGAAAAACATACTGGCCCGCCCGCGATAATCAATTTGAACTGCTTATAACTTCTGAACAATTGATCGTAGAGATCACAATTATTATCATTTTAATGAAACATGTTGTATGCTACAAGAATATGTCGGTTTCAGTAGCTTTGTTTAAGAACCATTTCGGCCCGCCCGCCAAATCTAACTTCAACTCCTTATAACTTCTGAACAAATGATCGTAGAGAGCGTTATAATTTTGCATATTAATCAGCATGTTGCATGCTACAAGAATATATCTATTTCATTGATTGTTGGTTAAGAACCATATTAGCCCGCCCGCGAAAATTAACTTGTACTGCTTATAACTTCTGAACAAATGATCTAAGAGAGCGTAATAAATTTGCATATTAATCAGCATGTTGCATGCTACAAGAATATATCGATTTCACTAGTTGTTGGTTGAGAACCATATTAGCCCGCCCGCGAAAATCAACTTGAACTGCTTATAACTCCTGAACAATTGATCATAGAGACCACAATTATTTGCATTTTAATGAAACATGTTGAATGCAACAAGAATATATCGGTTTCACTAGTTGTTTTAAGAAACCCATATTGGCCAGCCCGCGAGTATTATCTTGAACTGTTTATAACTTCTGAACAAATGATAATAGAGAGCGTAAAAAATTTGCATATTTATCAGCATGTTGCGTGCTACAAGAATATATCGATTTCACTAGTTTTTGGTTGAAAAACATATTGGCCCTCCCGCGAAAATCAGTTTGAACTGCTTATAACTTCTGAATAATTGATCGTAGAGATCACAATTATCTGCATTTTAATCTAACATGTTGTATGCTACAAGAATATGTCAGTTTCACTAGTTATTTTTTGAGAACCATATTGGCCCGCCCGCGAGTATTAAATTGAACTGCTTAAAAGTTGTGAACAAATGATCGTAGAAAGCTCGATTGTTTTGCATATTAATAAACATGTAGCTAGCTACAAGAATATATAGATTTCACTAGTTATTGTTTGAGAACCATGTTGGCCCACCCGCGAAAACTAATTCAACTGCTTACAATTTCTGAACAAATGATCGTAGAGAACACAATTATTTGCACTTTAATGAAACATGTTGTATGCTACAAGAATATGTCGGTTTTACTATTTGTTTTTTTAGAACCATATTGGCCAGCCCGCGAGTATTGACTTTTTCTGCTTAAAACGTCTGAACAAATGATCGTAGTGAGCGTAATAGTTTTGCATATTAATCAGCATGTTGCATGCTACAAGAATATATCCATTTCACTAGTTGTTGGTTGAGAACCATATTGGAGCGCCCTCGAAAATTAACTTGAACTGCTTATAACTTCTGAACGATTGATCGTAGAGAACACAATTATTTGCATTTCAATCAAACATGTGTTATGCTACAAGAATATGTCGGTTTCACTTGTTATTGTTTGAGAACCATTTTGGCCCGCAGCCAAAACTAACTTCAACTCCTTATAACTTCTGAACAATTGATCGTAGAGAGCGTAATAATTTTGCTTATTAATCAGCATGTTGCATGCTACAAGTATATATCGATTTCATTAGTTGTTGGTTGAGAACCATATTGGCCCGCCCGCGAAAATTAACTTGAACTGATAATAACTTCTGAACAATTGATCGTAGCGAACACAATTATTAACATTTTAATGAAACATGTTGAATGCTTCAAGAATATGTCGGTTTCACTAGTTGTTTGAGAACCATATTGGCCCGCCCGCAAGTATTAAATTTAACTGCTTATAACTTCTGAACAAAAAATCTTAGAGAGCGTAATAAAGTTGCATATTAATCAGCAAGTTGCATGCTACAAGAATATATCGATTTCACTAGTTGTTGGTTGAGAACCATATTGGCCCGCTCGCGAAAATTAATTTGAACTGCTTATAACTTCTGAAAAAATAATCGTAGAAAGCGTAATAATTTAGCATATTAACCAGCATGTTGCATGCTACAAGAATATATCGATTTCACTAGTTGTTGTTTGAGAACGATATTGGCCTGCCCGCGAAAATTAACTTGAACTGCTTATAACTTCTGAACAATTGATCGTAGAACACACAATTATTTGCATTTCAATCAAACATGTTGTATGCTACAAGAATATGTTGGTTTCACAAGTTATTGTTTGAGAACCATTTTGGCCCGACCGCCAAAACTAATTTCAACTTGTTATAACTTCTGAACAAATGATCGTATAGAGCGTAATAATTTTGCATATTAATCAGCATGTTGCATGCTACAAGAATATATCGATTTCATTGGTTGTTGGTTGAAAAACATATTGGCCCGCCCGCGTAAATCAACTTGAACTGCTTATAACTTCTGAACAATTGATCGTAGAGAGCGTAATAAATTTGCCTATTAATCAGCATGTTGCATGCTACAAGTATATATCGATTTCACTAGTTGTTGGTTGAAAAACATATTGGCCCGCCCGCGTAAATCAACTTGAACTGCTTATAACTTCTGAACAATTGATCGTAGAGATCACAATTATTTCATTTTAATCTAACATGTTGTATGCTACATGAATATGTCAGTTTCACTAGTTATTGTTTGAGAACCATATTGGCCCGCCCGCGAGTATTAAATTTAACTGCTTATAAGTTCTGAGCAAATGATCGTAGAAAGCTCGATTGTTTTGCATATTAATAAACATGTAGCTAGCTACAAGAATATATAGATTTCACTAGTTATTGTTTGAGAACCATGTTGGCCCACCCGCGAAAACTAATTCAACTGCTTACAATTTCTGAACAAATGATCGTAGAGAACACAATTATTTGCATTTTAATGAAACATGTTGTATGCTACAAGAATATGTCGGTTTTACTATTTGTTTTTTTAAAACCATATTGGCTCGCCCGCGAGTATTGACTTGCTCTGCTTATAACTTCTCAAAAAATGATCGTAGTGAACGTAATAATTTTGCATATTAATCAGCATGTTGCATGCTACAAGAATATATCCATTTCACTAGTTATTGTTTGAGAACCATTTTGTCCCGCCCGCCAAAACTAACTTCAACTACTTATAACTTCTGAACAAATAAACGTAGAGAGCTTAATAATTTTGCATATTAATCAGCATGTTGCATGCTACAAGAATATATCGATTTCATTAGTTGTTGGTTGAGAACCATATTGGCCCGCCCGCGAAAATTAATTTGAACTGCGTATAACTTCTGAACAAGTAATCGTAGAAAGCGTAAAAATTTTGCATATTAATCAGCATGTTGCATGCTACAAGAATATATCGATTTCACTAGTTGTTGTTTGAGAAATATATTGGCCTGCCCGCGAAAATTAACGTGAACTGCTTATAACTTCTGACCAATTGATCGTAGAGCACACAATTATTTGCATTTTAATGAAACATTTTGAATGCTACAAGAATATGTCGGTTTCACTAGTTGTTTATAGAAAACCATATTGGCCCGCCCGCGAGTATTAACTTGAACAGTTTATAACTTCTGAACAAATGATCCTAGAGAGCGTAATAAATTTGCATATTAATCAGCATGTTGCATGCTACAGGAATATATCGATTTCACTAGTTGTTGGTTGAGATCCATATTGGCCCGCCCGCGAAAATCAACTTGAACTGCTTATAACTCCTGAACAATTGATCGTAGAGAACACAATTATTTGCATTTTAATGAAACATGTTGAATGCTACAAGAATATATCGGTTTCACTAGTTGTTTTTAGAAAACCACTTTGGCCCGCCCGCCAAAACTAATTTCAACTCCTTATAACTTCTGAAAAATTGATCGTAGAAAACGTAATAATTTTGCATATTAGACAGCATGTTGCATGCTACAAGAATATATCGATTTCATTAGTTTTTGGTTAAGAACCATATTGGCCCGCCCGCGAAAATCAACTTGAACTGCTTATAACTCCTGAACAATTGATCGTAAAGCTCAAAATTATTTGCATTTTAATGAAACATGTTGAATGCTACAAGAATATGTCGGTTTCACTAGTTGTTTTTAGAAAACCATATTGGCCCGCCCGCCAAAACTAACTTCAACTCCTGATAACTTCTGAACAATTGATCGTAGAAAGCATAATAATTTTGCATATTACTCAGCATGTAGCATGCTACAAGAATATATCGATTTCATTAGTTGTTGGTTTAGAACCATATTGGCCCGCCCGCGAAAATCAACTTGAACTGCTTATAACTCCTGAACAATTGATCGTAGAGCACACAATTATTTGCATTATAATGAAACATTTTGAATGCTACAAGAATATGTCGGTTTCACTAGTTGTTTTTAGAAAACCATATTGGCCCGCCCGCCAAAACTAACTTCAACTCCTGATAACTTCTGAACAATTGATCGTAGAAAGCATAATAATTTTGCATATTACTCAGCATGTAGCATGCTACAAGAATATATCGATTTCATTAGTTGTTGGTTTAGAACCATATTGGCCCGCCCGCGAAAATCAACTTGAACTGCTTATAACTCCTGAACAATTGATCGTAGAGCACACAATTATTTGCATTTTAATGAAACATTTTGAATGCTAAAAGAATATGTCGGTTTCACTAGTTGTTTTTAGAAAACCATATTGGCCCGTCCGAGAGTATTAACATGAACTGTTTATAACTTCTGAACAAATGATCCTAGAGAGCATAATAAATTTGCATATTAATCAGCATGTTGCATGCTACAAGAATATATCGATTTCACTAGTTTTTGGTTGAGAACCATATTGGCCCGCCCGCGAAAGTCAACTTGAACTGCTTATAACTTCTGAACAATTGATCGTAGAGAACACAATTATTTGCATTTTAATGAAACATTTTGAATGCTACAAGAATATGTCGGTTTCACTAGTTGTTATTTGAGAACAATATTGGCCCGTCCGCGAGTATTAACTTGAACTGCGTACAACTTCTGAACAAATGATCGTGGAGAGCGTAAAAAATTTTCATATTAATCAGCATGTTGCATGCTACAAGAATATATCGATTTCACTAGTTGTTGGTTGAAAAACATATTGGCCCGCCCGCGAAAATCAAGTTGAACTGCTTATAACTTCTGAACAATTGATCGTAGAGATCACAATTATTTGCATTTTAATCTAACTTGTTGAATGCTACAATAATATGTCACTTTCACTAGTTATTGTTTGAGAACCATATTGGCCCGCCCCCGAGTATTAAATTGAACTGCTTATAAGTTCTGAGCAAATGATCGTAGAAAGCTCGATTGTTTTGCATATAAAAAAACATGTAGCTAGCTACAAGAATATATAGATTTCACTAGTTATTTTTTGAGAACCATGTTGGCCCACCCGCGAAAACTAATTCAACTGCTTACAATTTCTGAACAAATTATCGTAGAGAACACAATTATTTGCATTTTAATGAAACATGTTGTATGCTACAAGAATATGTCGGTTTTACTATTTGTTTTTTTTAAAACCATATTGGCTCGCCCGCGAGTATTGACTTGTTCTGCTTATAACTTCTCAAAAAATGATCGTAGTGAACGTAATAATTTTGCATATTAATCAGCATGTTGCATGCTACAAGAATATATCCATTTCACTAGTTATTGTTTGAGAACCATTTTGTCCCGCCCGCCAAAAACTAACTTCAACTACTTATAACTTCTGAACAAATAATCGTAGAAAGCTTAATAATTTTGCATATTAATCAGCATGTTGCATGCTACAAGAATATATCGATTTCATTAGTTGTTGGTTGAGAACCATATTGGCCCGCCCGCGAAAATTAATTTGAACTGCTTATAACTTCTGAAGAAGTAATCGTAGAAAGCGTAATAATTTTGCATATTAATCAGCATGTTGCATGCTACAAGAATATATCGATTTCACTAGTTGTTGTTTGAGAAATATATTGGCCTGCCCGCGAAAATTAACGTGAACTGCTTATAACTACTGAACAATTGATCGTAGAGCACAAAATTATTTGCATTTTAATGAAACATTTTGAATGCTACAAGAATATGTCGGTTTCACTAGTTGTTTATTGAAAACCATATTGTCCCGCCCGCGAGTATTAACTTGAACAGTTTATAACTTCTGAACAAATGATCCTAGAGAGCGTAATAAATTTGCATATTAATCAGCATGTTGCATGCTACAGGAATATATCGATTTCACTAGTTGTTGGTTGAGAACCATATTGGCCCGCCCGCGAAAACCAACTTGAACTGCTTATAACTCCTGAACAATTGATCGTAGAGAACACAATTATTTGCATTTTAATGAAACATGTTGAATGCTACAAGAATATGTCGGTAACACTAGTTGTTTTTAGAAAACCACTTTGGCCCGCCCGCCAAAACTAATTTCAACTCCTTATAACTTCTGAACAATTGATCGTAGAAAGCGTAATAATTTTGCATATTAAACAGCATGTTGCATGCTACAAGAATATATCGATTTCATTAGTTTTTGGTTGAGAACCATATTGGCCCGCCCGCGAAAATCAACTTTAACTGTTTATAACTCCTGAACAATTGATCGTAAAGCACAAAACTATTTGCATTTTAATGAAACATGTTGAATGCTACAAGAATATCTCGGTTTCACTAGTTGTTTTTAGAAAACCATATTGGCCCGTCCGAGAGTATTAACTTGAACTGTTTATAACTTCTGAACAAATGACCCTAGAGAGCGTAATAAATTTGCATATTAATCAGAATGTTGCATGCTACAAGAATATATCGATTTCACTTGTTGTTGGTTGAGAACCTTATTGGCCGGCCGCAAAAATCAACTTTAACTGCTTATAACTAATGAACAATTGATCGTAAACAACACAATTATTTGCATTTTAATGAAACATGTTGAATGCTACAAGAATATGTCAGTTTCACTAGTTGTTATTTGAGAACCATATTGGCCCGCCCGCGAGTATTAACTTGAACTGCTTATAACTTCTGAACAATTGATCGTAGAGAGCGTAAAAAATTTGCATATTAATCAGCACGTTGCATGCTACAAGAATATATCGCTTTCACTAGTTGTTGGTTGAAAAACATACTGGCCCGCCCGCGAAAATCAATTTGAACTCCTTATAACTTCTGAACAATTGATCGTAGAGATCACAATTATTATCATTTTAATGAAACATGTTGTATGTTACAAGAATATGTCGGTTTCACTAGCTTTGTTTGAGAACCATTTCGGAACGCCCGCCAAATCTAACTTCAACTCCTTATAACTTCTGAACAAATGATCGTAGAGAGCGTTATAATTTTGCATATTAATTAGCATGTTGCATGCTACAAGAATATATCTATTTCATTGGTTGTTGGTTAAGAACCATATTAGCCCGCCCGCGAAAATTAACTTGTACTGCTTATAACTTAAGAACAATTGATCTAAGAGAGCGTAATAAATTTGCATATTAATCAGCATGTTGCATGCTACAAGAATATATCGATTTCACTAGTTGTTGGTTGAGAACCATATTAGCCCGCCCACGAAAATCAACTTGAACTGCTTATAACTCCTGAACAATTGATCGTAGAGACCACAATTATTTGCTTTTTAATGAAACATGTTGAATGCAACAAGAATATGTCGGTTTCACTAGTTGTTTTAAGAAACCCATATTGGCCCGCCCGCGAGTATTAACTTGAACTGTTTATAACTTCTGAACAAATGATAATAGAGATCGTAAAAAATTTGCATATTAATCAGCATGTTGCATGCTACTAGAATATATCGATTTCACTAGTTGTTGGTTGAAAAACATATTGGCCCTCCCGCGAAAATCAATTTGAACTGCTTATAACTTCTGAGCAATTGATCGTAGAGATCACAATTATCTGCATTTTAATCTAACATGTTGTATGCTACAAGAATATGTCAGTTTCACTAGTTATTGTTTGAGAACCATATTGGCCCGCCCGCGAGTATTAAATTGAACTGCTTAAAAGTTGTGAACAAATGATCGTAGAAAGCTCGATTGTTTTGCATATTAATAAACATGTAGCTAGCTACAAGAATATATAGATTTCACTAGTTATTGTTTGAGAACCATGTTGGCCCACCCGCGAAAACTAATTCAACTGCTTACAATTTCTGAACAAATGATCGTAGAGAACACAATTATTTGCATTTTAATGAAACATGTTGTATGCTACAAGAATATGTCGGTTTTACTATTTGTTTTTTTAGAACCATATTGGCCAGCCCGCGAGTATTGATTTTTCTGCTTAAAACGTCTGAACAAATGATCGTAGTGAGCGTAATAGTTTTGCATATTAATCAGCATGTTGCATGCTACAAGAATATATCCATTTCACTAGTTGTTGGTTGAGAACCATATTGGAGCGCCCTCGAAAATTAACTTGAACTGCTTATAACTTCTGAACGATTGATCGTAGAGAACACAATTATTTGCATTTCAATCAAACATGTTGTATGCTACAAGAATATGTCGGTTTCACTTGTTATTGTTTGAGAACCATTTTGGCCCGCCCGCCAAAACTAACTTCAACTCCTTATAACTTTTGAACAATTGATCGTAGAGAGCGTAATAATTTTGCTTATTAATCAGCATGTTGCATGCTACAAGTATATATCGATTTCATTAGTTGTTGGTTGAGAACTATATTGGCCCGCCCGCGAAAATTAACTTGAACTGATAATAACTTCTGAACAATTGATCGTAGCGAACACAATTATTAGCATTTTAATGAAACATGTTGAATTCTTCAAGAATATGTCGGTTTCACTAGTTGTTGTTTGAGAACCATATTGGCCCGCCCGCAAGTATTAAATTTAACTGCTTATAACTTCTGAACAAATGATCTTAGAAAGCGTAATAAAGTTGCATATTAATCAGCATGTTGCATGCTACAAGAATATATCGATTTCACTAGTTGTTGGTTGAGAACCATATTGGCCCGCCCGCGAAAATTAATTTGAACTGCTTATAACTTCTGAAAAAATAATCGTAGAAAGCGTAATAATTTAGCATATTAACCAGCATGTTGCATGCTACAAGAATATATCGATTTCACTAGTTGTTGTTTGAGAACGATATTGGCCTGCCCGCGAAAATTAACTTGAACTGCTTATAACTTCTGAACAATTGATCGTAGAACACACAATTATTTGCATTTCAATCAAACATGTTGTATGCTACAAGAATATGTTGGATTCACAAGTTATTGTTTGAGAACCATTTTGGCCCGACCGCCAAAACTAATTTCAACTTCTTATAACTTCTGAACAAATGATCGTAGAGAGCGTAATAATTTTGCATATTAATCAGCATGTTGCATGCTACAAGAATATATCGATTTCATTGGTTGTTGGTTGAGAACCATATTGGCCCGCCCGCGAAAATCAACTTGAACTGCTTATAACTTCTGAACAATTGATCGTAGAGACCACAATTAATAGCATTTTAATCAAACATGTTGTATGCAACACGAATATGTCGGTTTCACTAGTTGTTTTTAGAAAATCATATTGGCCCGCCCGCGAGTATTAACTTGAACTGTTTATAACTTCTGAACAAATGATCCTAGAGAGCGTAATAAATTTGCCTATTAATGAGCATGTTGCCTGCTACAAGTTATGACAATATGAATAATACATTGTCATAACAACATTTCAAAAAGGTTAGGCTAAGTTCAAAGTTCTACATTTGTGCAATATTTATAATAAGTTAGTCATAACAGTTATTTTTGACTGGCAATATGAAAAACAAATATCTTCAATCATATGTGTTCTTTCAGACAAGAAAGATATGATATATTCAAATTTATAATTAAATTTATTGAAATTGTGTACATTTGCATTGGCTTCAAGGTTTATATACAAAGGTCAACTCTTTAAAATTGTTCAATGTACATTATGATGTCATACTTGGTATTTTATATCAACATTCAAAAAATGGTAATTGTAATCATTAAATAAGTATATTGTAATATACATAGTAAAATAGCTTTAACAGAGCAAATATGTACATTTACAACACAAACATTCAAGCTGTTAAGCACTTATGGACAAAAATATAAAACAAAAACAATTGAAGATTGCACATACTAAAAGATTTGGCTTGAACTAGTTGCTCTGATACTAGTTGTCTGTGACTTGAGGAGAAGCTGGGATGGAAAAGATAAGTACAAATTCAGCATTATGTAATGGTGATATATTTGTACAATAATTGTTGCTTTTAAAGCATTAAACTGGGCAATGTTATAATAACTGGAATCTTTAAGTTATCCAGAAGCCTTTTATGACCAAAATGAACTTTAAACGTGATATGATCTGATAAAAATTCGAAAGTTGTGGAATTCATGGATATGTATAGTGGATGCCATGTGAATTGGAAGCAGTGAATAAGTATCTGTTTTCATCTTGCTGAAGGGGCAGGCTTGTGAATGTTGGAGTTCCTCAAATGAGTGCTTGGAGGAAGGTCGCATAGAGTGACACTTATATGTTCTACTTTTGGAAGTGATTTGATCAGATGATGAGTTTCGAAAACTGAAGCTCAGAATTGTAGATACAAAACTTGCTTTATCCTGGAAAGAGATAACAAAGATATATTTTCTTCTCAATTATAGCATTGATATGTTATAAATGATCTTGTAATTTTGTTGTTTCTAGTTTATTCTTTCATTTTTATCAATATAATAATTATAAAGTTATCAGTATATGTAAATTTAAATTTCCTTTCCAATATAGCACCATTGCTGCTACCTATTGTGCTGATACTGAGTTAGAATTGAACTGTCTTGCATTGTTAAACTTAGATTATGAGGACTCAAATGGTATAATTATTGGATAGGAAAGAATAAGTTATTGAGTTGTGAATATTCTTGTTTCTGATATTAGTTTCAATACCTAACATTATGGAGAAGGAGATCACATTGGCTGACATTGTGATGATGCTCAAATCGCAGCAGGCGGAAATGAAAGAAGGTATCTCTGCAGTGCAAGGTGAAATGAATGAAGGTATCTGTGCTGTGCAGAGTCAGATGAAAGAAAGCATTGAAGCCACTAAAGCTCAAAGTAAGGAACTTAGAGAAATTAAGGTAGATATTTCACAGTTCCGTAAGGAATGCTTAGATAGAACAGAAAAGTTAGAAAAGAAAGTTCAATTACTGGATCAAAGGATGAATGATGAGCTAGTTTATCTTGCTGCGGATATGGATAAAAAATTAGACGATACAGTTAGTAATTTATCCAAACAGTTTACTTCTCAACTGGATCAATGTCTTGAGGTTTGTGCTCAGTGTAGTGTATCACTTGGTACATTAAGTAATGATCTAATTAAGTTACGAAGTGAAACCAAGTATGCTAATTCAACTGAACCACAGGTTGATGTCAAATCTATTGGCATACAACATGATGAGGTTGATAAAGAAGTTATGTCTAGCAGTGCAAGGCATATTATTATCACTCGCGTTCCAGAGAATGATGCAATTAGGAGTGATGTTGATAGTGATAAGTCAGTGGATATTAGTACAAGGCATAAGTTGCATGATGTAAATAATAAAGACAATATCAACTCTTCTTTGGAATTAGGTGTTAAGAATGCACTTCTACAAATAGAAACCAATATCATGAGTGTAGTTAATAATGCATTATCACCAGTATCAACTCATGATATAAAAGCAATTAAAAATACAGCTAAAGCACAGAGTGACTTTACACCTCAAATGAGTTCTCATACTGTAAATCAGAGACAACATACAGTTGGGAATAAAGATGAAGTTTGTCATGGGTCACCAAAAAGTAGTCTTGTTAGACATAATATAGGAGTGAATACTGAATCTGAGATGTATAATAGTACAGATTCAGATCATGATAGAGTAAGTATGCTTAGTGGTCCATACCGAAATACAAGATTAGCATCTAAGCGTCGAAAATTGAGGAAGAACAAATCAGTTGCTAATAATAATGTTGATGACAAAATTTCATATGCACAACATGATGCGGGTCATATGACTAATGTTAGTCATTCAGTAGATGTTCCATTGACTAATTGTAATAAGAGTCAAATTAAAGTTCTCATTAAACCACAGGACTTGAGGCATTTCCCTCATTTTGATGGGATATCTTTAGAGTTTGCACCATCAGAATTCTTAGAAAAAGTAGAGGAAAACCTAGATATTTATGACATCAAAGAAAGTCAATTCTTGAAGTACATACCAAAACTTCTAACTGATTGTGCTAGAACTTGGTACTTAGAAGTAAAGAATCAGTTTACCACTTATTCTGAATTTAAAGAGGCTTTTTTGGCACATTATCAGAATGACCGCTGGAAATCAGTAAAGTTGACTCAAACTTTGAATTCTCCTTTTACAAAAGAGAGTAATGTAAGCCTGTTACAATATGCGAATAAGAACTACAAAATTTTGAAGTCTACTCAGCCTCATGCTGAAGAACCTCATTTGATAGCACAGTTAGCCTCATTATTACCACACAGGATTAGTGAACATATGGTGATCAATAATGTACGTACATTGCAGCAAATGTTGCAAGTAATTGAAAATTTTCAATCTTTAAGAAATAATCCTGCAAGGTTCAATGACACGAACAGGAATAATTATAATCCGACGAATAAGGCTAGAGTAGCGTATGTTTCACATGCTAAGGATCAAAATAGGAATTTGAATTCAAATGAAAGAAACAATAGAAATAATTGTATAAATAAGAATAGATATTCTAATAAATTCTATAGAAATTCTAGGACTTTTTCTAATAATAACGAACAAACATCTTCTGATGTTAGTAATCAAATTCAACAGCAGCATGATAAACAATCATGTGATACAAGGGTGCAAAACACAGTATGCAGAGAGAGCAATAACAATGGTCCTGGTTATGATAAAATAGAATATTACCGATCAGATAGTGACGGTGGCCGTAGCAAAACTAGTGACGGTGGCCGTAGCAAAACTTATAGAAACTCTGCTTATACTCGGAGTTCAGCTTCTAATTGGAGACTCCAAAGCCAATAACAAAATTAAATTTAGGAATCAAATTAAATATTTAAGTAGGCATATACATGATATTTATTTATTTATTTTGTAATGTAAAATTAGTGATCTTGTGCAGAAGTTTCTTGCCCAAGTTAGACAAGTGCAAGTTGATGTTTCTTTAGCTTCTATATCTTACATAGATGTAGTAACTGCTTAACACATCAACTTATAAGGGTGGTTGGTTGGGAGTATCTTCTAGACTGTTGGTCTAGGGAGGTATATTTGGCCACAGTACTACTGTTCATCTTGATGGACAAAAAATACAATATAATATTTTGAAGTATAAGTTTGTGATTTATTTTATGCACAATTTAGTTGCATGATCACTATATTTAAGTTTATTATACTTAAATATAACTCCGCATGTTTGTGGGAAACTTGGCATTATTATGCACAACAAAAGCAAATTTTAAAACACTTTATTAGTTCATCTATGTAACAAACTTGAATAGCTGGTGAAAGATGCTACCCAAGATGTTAGTTAAGTAGTGGTAGTGTACCAAGAATGTAAGTGCATTTAAAATGCTTATATACGAGAATTATTTTATATGCTATTAGGGAATTGTTAAGTCAATAATTCTTGAAGATGAATTGTTTTCTCATATATTTTATGAAGTTGACATGTAGCAGAGACGTCCACTAGATGATCCAAGCTTGTCACTCATAATTCCATGCCACAGTTGCATGAAAGCATTGTGAAGTGTTCACGTAAAGGCAATAGTGAGTCCTATTGTGACACTTAATGTAGAAATATTTATTTTATGAATATATATATATTTCTTTTTATGATGCACATTTATCTCTGATGCTTTATCAAGTTTGGATTCTTCCAATAGTAATCGTGTAGTGCTGATAGGTTAGGTATTTATGATTTCAAGTACACTTATCAAGCTAAGCCACACGATGATGCTGCTATATATATATGATGATTGAAGGTTGACTATTTCCACATCTTAGGGGTATAAATTTATGAAGGAAAGATACATATTAAGACCAGTTATACTAGTTTTTTCAGGGAATGTAATGTTCCATTTATGTTATAATATAAATGTACTTAATTACATAAGTGATTACTCTGAGCCACGTGTTTTATATTGATAATGATCGTAAGTATCAAGTATCTTTTGAGATAACCATTCTTACCATGTTTTGGATTAAAACTATGTTAGATGTATTTTTGATGCCTTCTGAAATCACACATTACGTTAAAAGGGTTTTAGTCAATTAAGCCTCAGAGATATGTTATTTTATCAATGCACTTGCTAGGATTGATAAAATATTTACACAGACTAGGATGAAATTTTGTTGGTATGAGGTATATTTTAGTTGTTTTATTCTAAATGAATAACAACGTTAATTTGTGATTTATTTTGACAGCATATTAAAGGACTTTGACATGATCATATGATATCTTTGCACTTGAAGATATTATAGTAATGAGCTTTCACAAGGTATTGTCAGTGTGATGTCATTCTCTATAAGTGTGATCTATATTAAGAGTAGACACAGATTGATTAATTATTTGACAATTTCAGATAGTATTTTCTCAATTGCAAACTCAAAGCAATTCTGATAATCAAAAATTGATTCATGGTTGTAAATTCTTTCAAATATACACATGTATATGTTTGACAGGGTTATACATCTGAGATTATATATCCAATATATATGTTCATACTTCATAAATGTATAATGTAATATTTTCTTCATCATTGCAAAACATGATAATGATTTCTTAACTGATAACATGTTGTTTATTTTGTTGGTTTGAAGAACAAAAAATACTGCTTCATTTTACAACCATACCCATCAGGGTTGGTTGGTTGAGTTCTTCTCTTAGACTGTTGCTTAAGGGTGGTACAGTGAGTCACAGTACTTTATGCACAATTTTTCTTTAGTATGTCAATGTAAAAATTTTCTAATTTTTCGTGCTTCTTTCCTTGAGTCTGAAACATTAGTTCAGGTATGAAGTATTCATCTGTAGAGTTTGCCTTAAGTTGATCTTCGTAATCCGACATTGGTCCTCATTCATATATCTTGATCCTTAGTTGTGATTAACAGTGGAAAAATTCAATGTAACAAATATTCTTTGTTAAGTGTATTTTGGAGTGCAAAAAATGTATAATATAATGTGATAGCATGTGCATAATAGATTTTAATATTAAGATTTAGCTGTGGCTTAAAACATTTTATAGAGCTCTGAGATTCAAGAGTTTAATTGTAGGCTCAAATAGAAATAAACTTGACAAGAAGCAAAGACGTTTTGATCTAAGCTTAAGTCAAGTAGTAGGTTCCTTTAAAATGCTAGAATGCATTATGGCTCCAAAATGTGTTCACAAAGGGCAGAATAGGAAATTCGTGCCGTGACGCTGTGAGTTCAGGAACAACAGTTATTTATGATTTATAATGTTTGTGCGCACATCATAATTTATACATTTCTTGAATGAATTGATTTGTGATGTAAGAAATCTTAGTTTTGACACTCCATAAATCTGAGGATGTTTGTTTTTGATGCAGGGACTTAGATTCTTGTTTTGTTAGTTGATGTTCCTAGATAAATGGATGAATTCCCAATGGGAAACTTAGTTGGATCATAGGTAACTTACTCTACATGTAGGAAATTATAATTAATATATTTTTGGCTAAATAAAGATTAATATAGAAATTATGCTCTCAGATTAAGAATGAAGTTCTGAATCATTGGTTGATGATAAATAAAAATTTTATGTAGCTACATTGTTTTATGTAAAAATTGTTCATATGGAACTTCAATAGATAATAATTGTTGGTATGTAGAACTTGATTTTTCTTGTTTGTTTTTCAACATTATTATGTACTAAAAACTCACTATGTGTAGTTGCACTGTATTGGTTCATGATGAACATGTTCTTGTTGTATTGTTGGAAAACAAATATTCATTTATACTCTTTGGAAAACAAATATTCAGTTATACTCAGATGATTATAATGGTAAACATGAAAACAGTTTGTAAATATAGAGGCATTATATTAATTATTATATGTTAAAATTCTCAGTAGTGCTCAGATCTGTTGTTGGGGGTTCGTCCCTTGTTGAGCGCCAGTATGACAATATGAATAATACATTGTCATAACAACATTTCAAAAAGGTTAGGCTAAGTTCAAAGTTCTACATTTGTGCAATATTTATAATAAGTTAGTCATAACAGTTATTTTTGACTGGCAATATGAAAAACAAATATCTTCAATCATATGTGTTCTTTCAGACAAGAAAGATATGATATATTCAAATTTATAATTAAATTTATTGAAATTGTGTACATTTGCATTGGCTTCAAGGTTTATATACAAAGGTCAACTCTTTAAAAGTGTCTCATGTACATTATGATGTCATACTTGGTATTTTATATCAACATTCAAAAAATGGTAATTGTAATCATTAAATAAGTATATTGTAATATACATAGTAAAATAGCTTTAACAGAGCAAATATGTACATTTACAACACAAACATTCAAGCTGTTAAGCACTTATGGACAAAAATATAAAACAAAAACAATTGAAGATTGCACATACTAAAAGATTTGGCTTGAACTAGTTGCTCTGATACTAGTTGTCTGTGACTTGAGGAGAAGCTGGGATGGAAAAGATAAGTACAAATTCAGCATTATGTAATGGTGATATATTTGTACAATAATTGTTGCTTTTAAAGCATTAAACTGGGCAATGTTATAATAACTGGAATCTTTAAGTTATCCAGAAGCCTTTTATGACAAAAATGAACTTTAAACGTGATATGATCTGATAAAAATTCGAAAGTTGTGGAATTCATGGATATGTATAGTGGATGCCATGTGAATTGGAAGCAGTGAATAAGTATCTGTTTTCATCTTGCTGAAGGGGCAGGCTTGTGAATGTTGGAGTTCCTCAAATGAGTGCTTGGAGGAAGGTCGCATAGAGTGACACTTATATGTTCTACTTTTGGAAGTGATTTGATCAGATGATGAGTTTCGAAAACTGAAGCTCAGAATTGTAGATACAAAACTTGCTTTATCCTGGAAAGAGATAACAAAGATATATTTTCTTTTCAATTATAGCATTGATATGTTATAAATGATCTTGTAATTTTGTTGTTTCTAGTTTATTCTTTCATTTTTATCAATATAATAATTATAAAGTTATCAGTATATGTAAATTTAAATTTCCTTTCCAATATAGCACCATTGCTGCTACCTATTGTGCTGATACTGAGTTAGAATTGAACTGTCTTGCATTGTTAAAAAGTATATATCGATTTCACTAGTTGTTGGTTGAAAAACATATTGGCCCGCCCGCGTAAATCAACTTGAACTGCTTATAACTTCTGAACAATTGATCGTAGAGATCACAATTATTTGCATTTTAATCTAACATGTTGTATGCTACATGAATATGTCAGTTTTACTAGTTATTGTTTGAGAACCATATTGGCCCGCCCGCGAGTATTAAATTTAACTGCTTATAAGTTCTGAGCAAATGATCGTAGAAAGCTCGATTGTTTTGCATATTAATAAACATGTAGCTAGCTACAAGAATATATAGATTTCACTAGTTATTTTTTGAGAACCATGTTGGCCCACCCGCGAAAACTAATTCAACTGCTTACAATTTCTGAACAAATGATCGTAGAGAACACAATTATTTGCATTTTAATGAAACATGTTGTATGCTACAAGAATATGTCGGTTTTACTATTTGTTTTTTTAGAACCATATTGGCTCGCCCGCGAGTATTGACTTGTTCTGCTTATAACTTCTCAACAAATGATCGTAGTGAACGTAATAATTTTGCATATTAATCAGCATGTTGCATGCTACAAGAATATATCCATTTCACTAGTTATTGTTTGAGAACCATTTTGTCCCGCCCTCCAAAACTAACTTCAACTCCTTATAACTTCTGAACAAATAATCGTAGAGAGCTTAATAATTTTGCATATTAATCAGAATGTTGCATGCTACAAGAATATATCGATTTCATTAGTTGTTGGTTGAGAACCATATTGGCCCGCCCGCGAAAATTAATTTGAACTGCTAATAACTTCTGTACAAGTAATCGTAGCAAGCGTAATAATTTTGCATATTAATCAGCATGTTGCATGCTACAAGAATATATCGATTTCACTAGTTGTTGTTTGACAAATATATTGGCCTGCCCGCGAAAATTAACGTGAACTGCTTATAACTTCTGAACAATTGATCGTAGAGCACACAATTATTTGCATTGTAATGAAACATTTTGAATGCTACAAGAATATGTCGGTTTCACTAGTTGTTTATAGAAAACCATATTGGCCCGCCCGCGAGTATTAACTTGAACTGTTTATAACTTCTGAACAAATGATCCTAGAGAGCGTAATAAATTTGCATATTAGTCAGCATGTTGCATGCTACAAGAATATATCGATTTCACTAGTTGTTGGTTGAGAACCATATTGGCCCGCCCGCGAAAATCAACTTGAACTGCTTATAACTCCTGAACAATTGATCGTAGAGAACACAATTATTTGCATTTTAATGAAACATGTTGAATGCTACAAGAATATGTCGGTTTCAGTAGTTGTTTTTAGAAAACCACTTTGGCCCGCCCGCCGAAACTAATTTCAACTCCTTATAACTTCTGAACAATTGATTGTAGAAAGCGTAATAATTTTGCATATTAAACAGCATGTTTCATGCTACAAGAATATATCGATTTCATAAGTTTTTAGTTGAGAACCATATTGGCCCGCCCGCGAAAATCAACTTGAACTGCTTATAACTCCTGAACAATTGATCGTAAAGCACACAATTATTTGCATTTTAATTAAACATGTTGAATGCTACAAGAATATATCGGTTTCACTAGTTGTTTTTAGAAAACCATATTGGCCCGTCCGAGAGTATTAACTTGAAATGTTTATAACTTCTGAACAAATGATCCTATAGAGCGTAATAAATTTGCATATTAATCAGCATGTTGCATGCTACAAGAATATATCGATTTCACTTGTTGTTGGTTGAGAACCATATTGGGCGGCCGCAAAAATCAACTTTAACTGCTTATAACTCCTGAACAATTGATCGTAAACAACACAATTATTTGCATTTTAATGAAACATGTTGAATGCTACAAGAATATGTCAGTTTGAGAACCATATTGGCCCGCCCGCGAGTATTAACTTGAACTGCTTATAACTTCTGAACAAATGATAGTAGAGAGCGTAAAACATTTGCATATTAATCAGTACGTTGCATGCTACAAGAATATATCGCTTTCACTAGTTGTTGGTTGAAAAACATATTGGCCCTCCCGCGAAAATCAATTTGAACTGCTTATAACTTCTGAACATTTGATCGTAGAAATCACAATTATCTGCATTTTAATCTAACAAGTTGTATGCTACAAGAATATGTCAGTTTCACTAGTTATTGTTTGAGAACCATATTGGCCCGCCCGCGAGTATTAAATTGAACTGCTTAAAAGTTGTGAAAAAATGATCGTAGAAACCTCCATTGTTTTGCATATTAATAAACATGTAGCTAGCTACAAGAATATATAGATTTCACTAGTTATTGTTTGAGAACCATAATGGCCCACCCGCGAAAACTAATTCAACTGCTTACAATTTCTGAACAAATGATCGTAGAGAACACAATTATTTGCATTTTAATGAAACATGTTGTATGCTACAAGAATATGTCGGTTTTACTATTTGTTTTTTTCGAACCATATTGGCCCGCCCGCGAGTATTGACTTTTTCTGCTTAAAACGTCTGAACAAATGATCGTAGTGAGCGTAATAGTTTTGCATATTAATCAGCATGTTGCATGCTACAAGAATATATCCATTTCACTAGTTGTTGGTTGAGAACCATATTGGAGCGCCCTCGAAAATTAACTTGAACTGCTTATAAATTCTGAACGATTGATCGTAGAGAACACAATTATTTGCATTTCAATCAAACATGTTGTATGCTACAAGAATATGTCGGTTTCACTTGTTATTGTTTGAGAACCATTTTGGCCCGCCCGCCAAAACTAACTTCAACTCCTTATAACTTTTGAACAATTGATCGTAGAGAGCGTAATAATTTTGCATATTAATCAGCATGTTGCATGCTACAAGAATATATCGATTTCATTGGTTGTTGGTTGAGAACCATATTGGCCCGCCCGCGAAAATCAACTTGAACTGCTTATAACTTCTGAACAATTGATCGTAGAGACCACAATTAATAGCATTTTAATGAAACATGTTGAATGCTTCAAGAATATGTCGGTTTCACTAGTTGTTGTTTGAGAACCATATTGGCCCGCCCGCAAGTATTAAATTTAACTGCTTATAACTTCTGAACAAATGATCTTAGAGAGCGTAATAAAGTTGCATATTAATCAGCATGTTGCATGCTACAAGAATATATCGATTTCACTAGTTGTTGGTTGAGAACCATATTGGCCCGCCAGCGAAAATTAATTTGAACTGCTTATAACTTCTGAAAAAATAATCGTAGAAAGCGTAATAATTTAGCATATTAACCAGCATGTTGCATGCTACAAGAATATATCGATTTCACTAGTTGTTGTTTGAGAACGATATTGGCCTGCCCGCGAATATTAACTTGAACTGCTTATAACTTCTGAACAATTGATCGTAGAACACACAATTATTTGCATTTCAATCAAACATGTTGTATGCTACAAGAATATGTTGGTTTCACAAGTTATTGTTTGAGAACCATTTTGGCCCGACCGCCAAAACTAATTTCAACTTCTTATAACTTCTGAACATATGATCGTAGAGAGCGTAATAATTTTGCATATTAATCAGCATGTTGCATGCTACAAGAATATATCGATTTCATTGGTTGTTGGTTGAGAACCATATTGGCCCGCCCGCGAAAATCAACTTGAACTGCTTATAACTTCTGAACAATTGATCGTAGAGACCACAATTAATAGCATTTTAATCAAACATGTTGTATGCAACACGAATATGTCGGTTTCACTAGTTGTTTTTAGAAAATCATATTGGCCCGCCCGCGAGTATTAACTTGAACTGTTTATAACTTCTGAACAAATGATCCTAGAGAGCGTAATAAATTTGCCTATTAATGAGTATGTTGCCTGCTACAAGTATATATCGATTTCACTAGTTGTTGGTTGAAAAACATATTGGCCCGCCCGCGTAAATCAACTTGAACTGCATATAACTTCTGAACAATTGATCGTAGAGATCACAATTATTTGCGTTTTAATCTAACATGTTGTATGCTACATGAATATGTCAGTTTTACTAGTTATTGTTTGAGAACCATATTGGCCCGCCCGCGAGTATTAAATTTAACTGCTTATAAGTTCTGAGCAAATGATCGTAGAAAGCTCGATTGTTTTGCATATTAATAAACATGTAGCTAGCTACAAGAATATATAGATTTCACTAGTTATTTTTTGAGAACCATGTTGGCCCACCCGCGAAAACTAATTCAACTGCTTACAATTTCTGAACAAATGATCGTAGAGAACACAATTATTTGCATTTTAATGAAACATGTTGTATGCTACAAGAATATGTCGGTTTTACTATTTGTTTTTTTAGAACCATATTGGCTCGCCCGCGAGTATTGACTTGTTCTGCTTATAACTTCTCAACAAATGATCGTAGTGAACGTAATAATTTTGCATATTAATCAGCATGTTGCATGCTACAAGAATATATCCATTTCACTAGTTATTGTTTGAGAACCATTTTGTCCCGCCCTCCAAAACTAACTTCAACTCCTTATAACTTCTGAACAAATAATCGTAGAGAGCTTAATAATTTTGCATATTAATCAGAATGTTGCATGCTACAAGAATATATCGATTTCATTAGTTGTTGGTTGAGAACCATATTGGCCCGCCCGCGAAAATTAATTTGAACTGCTAATAACTTCTGTACAAGTAATCGTAGCAAGCGTAATAATTTTGCATATTAATCAGCATGTTGCATGCTACAAGAATATATCGATTTCACTAGTTGTTGTTTGAGAAATATATTGGCCTGCCCGCGAAAATTAACGTGAACTGCTTATAACTTCTGAACAATTGATCGTAGAGCACACAATTATTTGCATTGTAATGAAACATTTTGAATGCTACAAGAATATGTCGGTTTCACTAGTTGTTTATAGAAAACCATATTGGCCCGCCCGCGAGTATTAACTTGAACTGTTTATAACTTCTGAACAAATGATCCTAGAGAGCGTAATAAATTTGCATATTAATCAGCATGTTGCATGCTACAAGAATATATCGATTTCACTAGTTGTTGGTTGAAAAACATATTGGCCCGCCCGCGTAAATCAACTTGAACTGCTTATAACTTCTGAACAATTGATCGTAGAGATCACAATTATTTGCATTTTAATCTAACATGTTGTATGCTACATGAATATGTCAGTTTTACTAGTTATTGTTTGAGAACCATATTGGCCCGCCCGCGAGTATTAAATTTAACTGCTTATAAGTTCTGAGCAAATGATCGTAGAAAGCTCGATTGTTTTGCATATTAATAAACATGTAGCTAGCTACAAGGATATATAGATTTCACTAGTTATTTTTTGAGAACCATGTTGGCCCACCCGCGAAAACTAATTCAACTGCTTACAATTTCTGAACAAATGATCGTAGAGAACACAATTATTTGCATTTTAATGAAACATGTTGTATGCTACAAGAATATGTCGGTTTTACTATTTGTTTTTTTAGAACCATATTGGCTCGCCCGCGAGTATTGACTTGTTCTGCTTATAACTTCTCAACAAATGATCGTAGTGAACGTAATAATTTTGCATATTAATCAGCATGTTGCATGCTACAAGAATATATCCATTTCACTAGTTATTGTTTGAGAACCATTTTGTCCCGCCCTCCAAAACTAACTTCAACTCCTTATAACTTCTGAACAAATAATCGTAGAGAGCTTAATAATTTTGCATATTAATCAGAATGTTGCATGCTACAAGAATATATCGGTTTCACTAGTTGTTTTTAGAAAACCATATTGGCCCGTCCGAGAGTATTAACTTGAACTGTTTATAACTTCTGAACAAATGATAGTAGAGAGCGTAAAAAATTTGCATATTAATCAGCATGTTGCATGCTACAAGAATATATCGATTTCACTAGTTGTTGTTTGAGAAATATATTGGCCCGCCCGCGAAAATCAATTTGAACTGCTTATAACTTCTGAACAATTGATCGTAGAGATCACAATTATCTGCATTTTAATCTAACAAGTTGTATGCTACAAGAATATGTCAGTTTCACTAGTTATTGTTTGAGAACCATATTGGCCCGCCCGCGAGTATTAAATTGAACTGCTTAAAAGTTGTGAAAAAATGATCGTAGAAAACTCCATTGTTTTGCATATTAATAAACATGTAGCTAGCTACAGGAATATATAGATTTCACTAGATAATGTTTGAGAACCATAATGGCCCACCCGCGAAAACTAATTCAACTGCTTACAATTTCTGAACAAATGATCGTAGAGAACACAATTATTTGCATTTTAATGAAACATGTTGTATGCTACAAGAATATGTCGGTTTTACTATTTGTTTTTTTCGAACCATATTGGCCCGCCCGCGAGTATTGACTTTTTCTGCTTAAAACGTCTGAACAAATGATCGTAGTGAACGTAATAGTTTTGCATATTAATCAGCATGTTGAATGCTACAAGAATATATCGATTTCACTAGTTGTTGGTTGAGAACCATATTGGCCCGCCCTCGAAAATTAACTTGAACTGCTTATAACTTCTGAACAATTGATCGTAGAGAACACAATTATTTGCCTTTCAATCAAACATGTTGTATGCTACAAGAATATGTGGGTTTCACTCGTTATTGTTTGAGAACCATTTTGGCCCGCCCTCCAAAACTAATATCAACTCCTTATAACTTCTGAACAAATGATCGTAGAGAGCGTAATAATTTTGCTTATTAATCAGCATGTTGCATGCTACAAGAATATATCGATTTCATTAGTTGTTGGTTGAGAACCATATTGGCCCGCCCGCGAAAATTAACTTGAACTGATAATAACTTCTGAACAATTGATAGTTGCGAAAACAATTATTTGCTTTTTAATGAAACATGTTGAATGCTTCAAGAATATGTCGGTTTCACTAGTTGTTGTTTGAGAACCATATTGGCCCGCCCGCGAGTATTAAATTGAACTGCTTATAACTTCTGAACAAATGATCTTAGAGAGCGTAATAAAGTTGCATATTAATCAGCATGATGCATGCTACAAGAATATATCGATTTCACTAGTTCTTGGTTGAGAACCATATTGGCCCGCCCGCGAAAATTAATTTGAACTGCTTATAACTTCTGAACAAATAATCGTAGAAAGCGTAATAATTTTGCATATTAATCAGCATGTTGCATGCTACAAGAATATATCGATTTCACTAGTTGTTGTTTGAGAAATATATTGGGCTGCCCCGAAAATTAACTTGAACTGCTTATAACTTCTAAACAATTGATCGTAGAGCACACAATTATTTGCATTTCAATCAAACATGTATGCTACAAGAATATGTAAGTTTCACCAGTTATTTTTTGAGAATCATTTTGGCCCGCCCGCCAAAATTAATTTCAACTTCTTATAACTTCTGAACAAATGATCGTAAAGAGAGTAATAATTTTGCATATTAATCAGCATGTTGCATGCTACAAGAATATATCGATTTCATTGGTTGTTGGTTGAGAACCATATTGGCCCGCTAGCGAAAATCAACTTGAACTGCTTATAACTTCTGAACAATTGATCGTAGAGAACACAATTATTTGCATTTTAATGAAACATGTTGAATGCTACAAGAATATGTCGGTTTCACTAGTTGTTTTTAGAAAACCGTATTGGCCCGCCCGCCAAAACTAACTTCAACTCCTGATAACTTCTGAACAATTGATCGTAGAAAGCATAATAATTTTGCATATTACTCAGCATGTTGCATGCTACATGAATATATCGATTTCATTAGTTGTTGGTTTAGAACCATATTGGCCCGCCCGCGAAAATCAACTTGAACTGCTTATAACTCCTGAACAATTGATCGTAGAGCACACAATTATTTGCATTTTAATGAAACATGTTGAATGCTACAAGAATATGTCGGTTTCACTAGTTGTTTTTAGAAAACCATATTGGCCCGTCCGAGATTATTAACTTGAACTGTTTATAACTTCTGAACAAATGATCCTAGAGAGCATAATAAATTTGCATATTAATCAGCATGTTGCATGCTACAAGAATATATCCATTTCACTAGTTATTGTTTGAGAACCATTTTGTCCCGCCCGCCAAAACTAACTTCAACTCCTTATAACTTCTGAACAAATAATCGTAGAGAGCTTAATAATTTTGCATATTAATCAGCATGTTGCATGCTACAAGAACATATCGATTACATTAGTTGTTTGTTGAGAACCATATTGGCCCGCCCGCGAAAATTAATTTGAACTGCTTATAACTTCTGTACAAGTAATCGTAGCAAGCGTAATAATTTTGCATATTAATCAGCATGTTGCATGCTACAAGAATATATCGATTTCACTAGTTGTTGTTTGAGAAATATATTGGCCTGCCCGCGAAAATTAACGTGAACTGCTTATAACTTCTGAACAATTGATCGTAGAGCACACAAATATTTGCATTATAATGAAACATTTTGAATGCTACAAGAATATGTCGGTTTCACTAGTTGTTTATAGAAAACCATATTGGCCCGCCCGCGAGTATTAACTTGAACTGTTTATAACTTCTGAACAAATGATCTTAGAGAGCGTAATAGTTTTACATATTACTCAGCATGTTGCATGCTACAAGAATATATCCATTTCACTAGTTGTTGGTTGAGAACCATATTGGAGCGCCCTCGAAAATTAACTTGAACTGCTTATAACTTCTGAACGATTGATCGTAGAGAACACAATTATTTGCATTTCAATCAAACATGTTGTATGCTACAAGAATATGTCGGTTTCACTTGTTATTGTTTGAGAACCATTTTGGCCCGCCCGCCAAAAATAACTTCAACTCCTTATAACTTTTGAACAATTGATCGTAGAGAGCGTAATAATTTTGCTTATTAATCAGCATGTTGCATGCTACAAGTATATATCTATTTCATTAGTTGTTGGTTGAGAACTATATTGGCCCGCCCGCGAAAATTAACTTGAACTGATAATAACTTCTGAACAATTGATCGTAGCGAACACAATTATTAGCATTTTAATGAAACATGTTGAATGCTTCAAGAATATGTCGGTTTCACTAGTTGTTGTTTGAGAACCATATTGGCCCGCCCGCAAGTATTAAATTTAACTGCTTATAACTTCTGAACAAATGATCTTAGAGAGCGTAATAAAGTTGCATTTTAATCAGCATGTTGCATGCTACAAGAATATATCGATTTCACTAGTTGTTGGTTGAGAACCATATTGGCCCGCCCTCGAAAATTAACTTGAACTGCTTATAACTTCTGAACAATTGATCGTAGAGAACACAATTATTTGCCTTTCAATCAAACATGTTGTATGCTACAAGAATATGTGGGTTTCACTCGTTATTGTTTGAGAACCATTTTGGCCCGCCCTCCAAAACTAAATTCAACTCCTTATAACTTCTGAACAAATGATCGTAGAGAGCGTAATAATTTTGCTTATTAATCAGCATGTTGCATGCTACAAGAATATATCGATTTCATTAGTTGTTGGTTGAGAACCATATTGGCCCGCCCGCGAAAATTAACTTGAACTGATTATAACTTCTGAACAATTGATAGTTGCGAAAACAATTATTTGCTTTTTAATGAAACATGTTGAATGCTTCAAGAATATGTCGGTTTCACTAGTTGTTGTTTGAGAACCATATTGGCCCGCCCGCGAGTATTAAATTGAACTGCTTATAACTTCTGAACAAATGATCTTAGAGAGCGTAATAAAGTTGCATATTAATCAGCATGATGCATGCTACAAGAATATATCGATTTCACTAGTTCTTGGTTGAGAACCATATTGGCCCGCCCGCGAAAATTAATTTGAACTGCTTATAACTTCTGAACAAATAATCGTAGAAAGCGTAATAATTTTGCATATTAATCAGCATGTTGCATGCAACAAGAATATATCGATTTCACTAGTTGTTGTTTGAGAAATATATTGGGCTGCTCCGAAAATTAACTTGAACTGCTTATAACTTCTAAACAATTGATCGTAGAGCACACAATTATTTGCATTTCAATCAAACATGTATGCTACAAGAATATGTAAGTTTCACCAGTTATTTTTTGAGAATCATTTTGGCCCGCCCGCCAAAATTAATTTCAACTTCTTATAACTTCTGAACAAATGATCGTAGAGAGAGTAATAATTTTGCATATTAATCAGCATGTTGCATGCTACAAGAATATATCGATTTCATTGGTTGTTGGTTGAGAACCATATTGGCCCGCTAGCGAAAATCAACTTGAACTGCTTATAACTCCTGAACAATTGATCGTAGAGACCACAATTAATAGCATTTTAATCAAACATGTTGTATGCAACAAGAACATGTCGGTTTCACTAGTTGTTGGTTGAGAACCATATTGGCCCGCCCGCGGGTATTAACTTGAATTCTTTATGACTTCTGAACAAATGATCCTAGAGAGCCTAATAAATTTGCATATTAATCAGCATGTTGCATGCTGCAAGAATATATCGATTTCACTAGTTGTTGGTTGAGAACCATATTGGCCCGCCCCTGAAAATCAACTTGAACTGCTTATAACTCCTGAAAAATTGATCGTAGAGAACACAATTATTTGCATTTTAATGAAACATGTTGAATGCTACAAGAATATGTCGGTTTCACTAGTTGTTTTTAGAAAACCATATTGGCCCGCCCGCGAGTATTAACTTGAACTGTTTATAACTTCGGAACAAATGATCCTAGAGAGCGTAATAAATTTGCATATAAATCAGCATGTTTCATGCTACAAGAATATGTCGGTTTCACTAGTTGCATTTAGAAAACCATATTGGCCCGACGGCGAAAATCAACTTGAACTGCTTATAACTTCTGAACAATTGATCGTAGAGAACACAATTATTTGCATTTTAATGAAACATGTTGAATGCTACAAGAATATGTCGGTTTCACTAGTTGTTTTTAGAAAACCGTATTGGCCCGCCCGCCAAAACTAACTTCAACTCCTGATAACTTCTGAACAATTGATCGTAGAAAGCATAATAATTTTGCATATTACTCAGCATGTTGCATGCTACATGAATATATCGATTTCATTAGTTGTTGGTTTATAACCATATTGGCCCGCCCGCGAAAATCAACTTGAACTGCTTATAACTCCTGAACAATTGATCGTAGAGCACACAATTATTTGCATTTTAATGAAACATGTTGAATGCTACAAGAATATGTCGGTTTCACTAGTTGTTTTTAGAAAACCATATTGGCCCGTCCGAGAGTATTAACTTGAACTGTTTATAACTTCTGAACAAATGATCCTAGAGAGCATAATAAATTTGCATATTAATCAGCATGTTGCATGCTACAAGAATATATCCATCTCACTAGTTATTGTTTGAGAACCATTTTGTCCCGCCCGCCAAAACTAACTTCAACTCCTTATAACTTCTGAACAAATAATCGTAGAGAGCTTATTAATTTTGCATATTAATCAGCATGTTGCATGCTACAAGAATATATCGATTTCATTAGTTGTTTGTTGAGAACCATATTGGCCCGCCCGCGAAAATTAATTTGAACTGCTTATAACTTCTGTACAAGTAATCGTAGCAAGCGTAATAATTTTGCATATTAATCAGCATGTTGCATGCTACAAGAATATATCGATTTCACTAGTTGTTGTTTGAGAAATATATTGGCCTGCCCGCGAAAATTAACGTGAACTGCTTATAACTTCTGAACAATTGATCGTAGAGCACACAAATATTTGCATTATAATGAAACATTTTGAATGCTACAAGAATATGTCGGTTTCACTAGTTGTTTATAGAAAACCATATTGGCCCGCCCGCGAGTATTAACTTGAACTGTTTATAACTTCTGAACAAATGATCTTAGAGAGCGTAATAGTTTTGCATATTAATCAGCATGTTGCATGCTACAAGAATATATCCATTTCACTAGTTGTTGGTTGAGAACCATATATGAGCGCCCTCGAAAATTAATTGAACTGCTTATAACTTCTGAACGATTGATCGTAGAGAACACAATTATTTGCATTTCAATCAAACATGTTGTATGCTACAAGAATATGTCGGTTTCACTTGTTATTGTTTGAGAACCATTTTGGCCCGCCCGTCAAAACTAACTTCAACTCCTTATAACTTTTGAACAGTTGATCGTAGAGAGCGTAATAATTTTGCTTATTAATCAGCATGTTGCATGCTACAAGTATATATCTATTTCATTAGTTGTTGGTTGAGAACTATATTGGCCCGCCCGCGAAAATTAACTTGAACTGATAATAACTTCTGAACAATTGATCGTAGCGAACACAATTATTAGCATTTTAATGAAACATGTTGAATGCTTCAAGAATATGTCGGTTTCACTAGTTGTTGTTTGAGAACCATATTGGCCCGCCCGCAAGTATTAAATTTACCTGCTTATAACTTCTGAACAAATGATCTTAGAGAGCGTAATAAAGTTGCATATTAATCAGCATGTTGCATGCTACAAGAATATATCGATTTCACTAGTTGTTGGTTGAGAACCATATTGGCCCGCCCGCGAAAATTAATTTGAACTGCTTATAACTTCTGAAAAAATAATCGTAGAAAGCGTAATAATTTAGCATATTAACCAGCATGTTGCATGCTACAAGAATATATCGATTTCACTAGTTGTTGTTTGAGAACGATATTGGCCTGCCCGCGAAAATTAACTTGAACTGCTTATAACTTCTGAACAATTGATCGTAGAACACACAATTATTTGCATTTCAATCAAACATGTTGTATGCTACAAGAATATGTTGGTTTCACAAGTTATTGTTTGAGAACCATTTTGGCCCGACCGCCAAAACTAATTTCAACTTCTTATAACTTCTGAACAAATGATCGTAGAGAGCGTAATAATTTTGCATATTAATCAGCATATTGCATGCTACAAGAATATATCGATTTCATTGGTTGTTGGTTGAGAACCATATTGGCCCGCCCGCGAAAATCAACTTGAACTGCTTATAACTTCTGAACAATTGATCATAGAGACCACAATTAATAGCATTTTAATCAAACATGTTGTATGCAACACGAATATGTCGGTTTCAATAGTTGTTTTTAGAAAATCATATTGGCCCGCCCGCGAGTATTAACTTGAACTGTTTATAACTTCTGAACAAATGATCCTAGAGAGCGTAATAAATTTGCCTATTAATGAGCATGTTGCCTGCTACAAGTATATATCGATTTCACTAGTTGTTGGTTGAAAAACATATTGGCCTGCCCGCGTAAATCAACTTGAACTGCTTATAACTTCTGAACAATTGATCGTAGAGAACACAATTATTTGCATTTTAATCTAACATGTTGTATGCTACATGAATATGTCAGTTTGAGAACCATATTGGCCCGCCCGCGAGTATTAAATTTAACTGCTTATAAGTTCTGAGCAAATGATCGTAGAAAGCTCGATTGTTTTGCATATTAATAAACATGTAGCTAGCTACAAGAATATATAGATTTCACTTGTTATTTTTTGAGAACCATGTTGGCCCACCCGCGAAAACTAATTCAACTGCTTACAATTTCTGAACAAATGATCGTAGAGAACACAATTATTTGCATTTTAATGAAACATGTTGTATGCTACAAGAATATGTCGGTTTTACTATTTGTTTTTTTAAAACCATATTGGCTCGCCCGCGAGTATTGACTTGTTCTGCTTATAACTTCTCAACAAATGATCGTAGAGAGCTTAATAATTTTGCATATTAATCAGAATGTTGCATGCTACAAGAATATATCGATTTCATTAGTTGTTGGTTGAGAACCATATTGGCCCGCCCGCGAAAATTAATTTGAACTGCTAATAACTTCTGTACAAGTAATCGTAGCAAGCGTAATAATTTTGCATATTAATCAGCATGTTGCATGCTACAAGAATATATCGATTTCACTAGTTGTTGTTTGAGAAATATATTGGCCTGCCCCCGAAAATTAACGTGAACTGCTTATAACTTCTGAACAATTGATCGTAGAGCACACAATTATTTGCATTGTAATGAAACATTTTGAATGCTACAAGAATATGTCGGTTTCACTAGTTGTTTATAGAAAACCATATTGGCCCGCCCGCGAGTATTAACTTGAACTGTTTATAACTTCTGAACAAATGATCCTAGAGAGCGTAATAAATTTGCATATTAATCAGCATGTTGCATGCTACAAGAATATATCGATTTCACTAGTTGTTGGTTGAGTACCATATTGGCCCGCCCGCGAAAATCAACTTGAACTGCTTATAACTCCTGAACAATTGATCGTAGAGAACACAATTATTTGCATTTTAATGAAACATGTTGAATGCTACAAGAATATGTCGGTTTCAGTAGTTGTTTTTAGAAAACCACTTTGGCCCGCCCGCCGAAACTAATTTCAACTCCTTATAACTTCTGAACAATTGATCGTAGAAAGCGTAATAATTTTGCATATTAAAGAGCATGTTTCATGCTACAAGAATATATCGATTTCATTAGTTTTTAGTTGAGAACCATATTGGCCCGCCCGCGAAAATCAACTTGAACTGCTTATAACTCCTGAACAATTGATCGTAAAGCACACAATTATTTGCATTTTAATTAAACATGTTGAATGCTAAAAGAATATATCGGTTTCACTAGTTGTTTTTAGAAAACCATATTGGAACGTCCGAGAGTATTAACTTGAACTGTTTATAACTTCTGAACAAATGATCCTAGAGAGCGTAATAAATTTGCATATTAATCAGCATGTTGCATGCTACAAGAATATATCGATTTCACTTGTTGTTGGTTGAGAACCATATTGGCCGGCCGCAAAAATCAACTTTAACTGCTTATAACTCCTGAACAATTGATCGTAAACAACACAATTATTTGCATTTTAATGAAACATGTTGAATGCTACAAGAATATGTCAGTTTGAGAACCATATTGGCCCGCCCGCGAGTATTAACTTGAACTGCTTATAACTTCTGAACAAATGATAGTAGAGAGCGTAAAAAATTTGCATATTAATCAGTACGTTGCATGCTACAAGAATATATCGCTTTCACTAGTTGTTGGTTGAAAAACATATTGGCCCTCCCGCGAAAATCAATTTGAACTGCTTATAACTTCTGAACAATTGATCGTAGAGATCACAATTATCTGCATTTTAATCTAACAAGTTGTATGCTACAAGAATATGTCAGTTTCACTAGTTATTGTTTGAGAACCATATTGGCCCGCCCGCGAGTATTAAATTGAACTGCTTAAAAGTTGTGAAAAAATGATCGTAGAAAACTCCATTGTTTTGCATATTAATAAACATGTAGCTAGCTACAAGAATATATAGATTTCACTAGTTATTGTTTGAGAACCATAATGGCCCACCCGCGAAAACTAATTCAACTGCTTACAATTTCTGAACAAATGATCGTAGAGAACACAATTATTTGCATTTTAATGAAACATGTTGTATGCTACAAGAATATGTCGGTTTTACTATTTGTTTTTTTCGAACCATATTGGCCCGCCCGCGAGTATTGACTTTTTCTGCTTAAAACGTCTGAACAAATGATCGTAGTGAGCGTAATAGTTTTGCATATTAATCAGCATGTTGCATGCTACAAGAATATATCCATTTCACTAGTTGTTGGTTGAGAACCATATTGGAGCGCCCTCGAAAATTAACTTGAACTGCTTATAAATTCTGAACGATTGATCGTAGAGAACACAATTATTTGCATTTCAATCAAACATGTTGTATGCTACAAGAATATGTCGGTTTCACTTGTTATTGTTTGAGAACCATTTTGGCCCGCCCGCCAAAACTAACTTCAACTCCTTATAACTTTTGAACAATTGATCGTAGAGAGCGTAATAATTTTGCATATTAATCAGCATGTTGCATGCTACAAGAATATATCGATTTCATTGGTTGTTGGTTGAGAACCATATTGGCCCGCCCGCGAAAATCAACTTGAACTGCTTATAACTTCTGAACAATTGATCGTAGAGACCACAATTAATAGCATTTTAATGAAACATGTTGAATGCTTCAAGAATATGTCGGTTTCACTAGTTGTTGTTTGAGAACCACATTGGCCCGCCCGCAAGTATTAAATTTAACTGCTTATAACTTCTGAACAAATGATCTTAGAGAGCGTAATAAAGTTGCATATTAATCAGCATGTTGCATGCTACAAGAATATATCGATTTCACTAGTTGTTGGTTGAGAACCATATTGGCCCGCCCGCGAAAATTAATTTGAACTGCTTATAACTTCTGAACAAATAATCGTAGAAAGCGTAATAATTTTGCATATTAATCAGCATGTTGCATGCTACAAGAATATATTGATTTCACTAGTTGTTGTTTGAGAAGTATATTGGGCTGCCCCGAAAATTAACTTGAACTGCTTATAACTTCTAAACAATTGATCGTAGAGCACACAATTATTTGCATTTCAATCAAACATGTATGCTACAAGAATATGTAAGTTTCACCAGTTATTTTTTGAGAATCATTTTGGCCCGCCCGAAAAAATTAATTTCAACTTCTTATAACTTCTGAACAAATGATCGTAGAGAGAGTAATAATTTTGCATATTAATCAGCATGTTGCATGCTACAAGAATATATCGATTTCATTGTTTGTTGGTTGAGAACCATATTGGCCCGCTAGCGAAAATCAACTTGAACTGCTTATAACTCCTGAACAATTGATCGTAGAGACCACAATTAATAGCATTTTAATCAAACATGTTGTATGCAACAAGAATATGTCGGTTTCACTAGTTGTTGGTTGAGAACCATATTGGCCCGCCCGCGGGTATTAACTTGAATTCTTTATGACTTCTGAACAAATGATCCTAGAGAGCGTAATAAATTTGCATATTAATCAGCATGTTGCATGCTGCAAGAATATATCGATTTCACTAGTTGTTTGTTGAGAACCATATTGGCCCGCCCCTGAAAATCAACTTGAACTGCTTATAACTCCTGAAAAATTGATCGTAGAGAACACAATTATTTGCATTTTAATGAAACATGTTGAATGCTACAAGAATATGTCGGTTTCATTAGTTGTTTTTAGAAAACCATATTGGCCCGCCCGCGAGTATTAACTTGAACTGTTTATAACTTCGGAACAAATGATCCTAGAGAGCGTAATAAATTTGCATATAAATCAGCATGTTTCATGCTACAAGAATATGTCGGTTTCACTAGTTGCATTTAGAAAACCATATTGGCCCGACGGCGAAAATCAACTTGAACTGCTTATAACTTCTGAACAATTGATCGTAGAGAACACAATTATTTGCATTTTAATGAAACATGTTGAATGCTACAAGAATATGTCGGTTTCACTAGTTGTTTTTAGAAAACCGTATTGGCCCGCCCGCCAAAACTAACTTCAACTCCTGATAACTTCTGAACAATTGATCGTAGAAAGCATAATAATTTTGCATATTACTCAGCATGTTGCATGCTACATGAATATATCGATTTCATTAGTTGTTGGTTTAGAACCATATTGGCCCGCCCGCGAAAATCAACTTGAACTGCTTATAACTCCTGAACAATTGATCGTAGAGCACACAATTATTTGCATTTTAATGAAACATGTTGAATGCTACAAGAATATGTCGGTTTCACTAGTTGTTTTTAGAAAACCATATTGGCCCGTCCGAGAGTATTAACTTGAACTGTTTATAACTTCTGAACAAATGATCCTAGAGAGCATAATAAATTTGCATATTAATCAGCATGTTGCATGCTACAAGAATATATCCATTTCACTAGTTATTGTTTGAGAACCATTTTGTCCCGCCCGCCAAAACTAACTTCAACTCCTTATAACTTCTGAACAAATAATCGTAGAGAGCTTAATAATTTTGCATATTAATCAGCATGTTGCATGCTACAAGAATATATCCATTTCATTAGTTGTTTGTTGAGAACCATATTGGCCCGCCCGCGAAAATTAATTTGAACTGCTTATAACTTCTGTACAAGTAATCGTAGCAAGCGTAATAATTTTGCATATTAATCAGCATGTTGCATTCTACAAGAATATATCGATTTCACTAGTTGTTGTTTGAGAAATATATTGGCCTGCCCGCGAAAATTAACGTGAACTGCTTATAACTTCTGAACAATTGATCGAAGAGCACACAAATATTTGCATTATAATGAAACATTTTGAATGCTACAAGAATATGTCGGTTTCACTAGTTGTTTATAGAAAACCATATTGGCCCGCCCGCGAGTATTAACTTGAACTGTTTATAACTTCTGAACAAATGATCCTAGAGAGCGTAATAAATTTGCATATTAATCAGCATGTTGCATGCTACAAGAATATATCGATTTCACTAGTTGTTGGTTGAGAACCATATTGGCCCGCCCGCGAAAATCAACTTGAACTGCTTATAACTCCTGAACAATTGATCGTAGAGAACACAATTATTTGCATTTTAATGAAACATGTTGAATGCTACAAGAATATGTCAGTTTCACTAGTTGTTATTTGAGAACCATATTGGCCCGCCCGCGAGTATTAACTTGAACTGCTTATAACTTCTGAACAAATGATCGTAGAGAGCGTAAAAAATTTGCATATTAATCAGCACGTTGCATGCTACAAGAATATATCGCTTTCACTAGTTGTTGGTTGAAAAACATATTGGCCCTCCCGCGAAAATCAATTTGAACTGCTTATAACTTCTGAAAAATTGATCGTAGAGATCACAATTATCTGCATTTTAATCTAACAAGTTGTATGCTACAAGAATATGTCAGTTTCACTAGTTATTGTTTGAGAACCATATTGGCCCGCCCGCGAGTATTAAATTGAACTGCTTAAAAGTTGTGAAAAAATGATCGTAGAAAACTCGATTGTTTTGCATATTAATAAACATGTAGCTAGCTACAAGAATATATAGATTTCACTAGTTATTGTTAGAGAACCATAATGGCCCACCCGCGAAAACTAATTCAACTGCTTACAATTTCTGAAAAAATGATCGTAGAGAACACAATTATTTGCATTTTAATGAAACATGTTGTATGCTACAAGAATATGTCGGTTTTACTATTTGTTTTTTTCGAACCATATTGGCCCGCCCGCGAGTATTGACTTTTCTGCTTAAAACGTCTGAACAAATGATCGTAGTGAGCGTAATAGTTTTGCATATTAATCAGCATGTTGCATGCTACAAGAATATATCGATTTCACTAGTTGTTGGTTGAGAACCATATTGGCCCGCCCTCGAAAATTAACTTGAACTGCTTATAACTTCTGAACAATTGATCTTAGAGAACACAATTATTTGCCTTTCAATCAAACATGTTGTATGCTACAAGAATATGTGGGTTTCACTCGTTATTGTTTGAGAACCATTTTGGCCCGCCCTCCAAAACTAAATTCAACTCCTTATAACTTCTGAAAAAATGATCGTAGAGAACACAATTATTTGCATTTTAATGAAACATGTTGTATGCTACAAGAATATGTCGGTTTTACTATTTGTTTTTTTCGAACCATATTGGCCCGCCCGCGAGTATTGACTTTTCTGCTTAAAACGTCTGAACAAATGATCGTAGAGAGGGTAATAATTTTGCTTATTAATCAGCAAGTTGCATGCTACAAGAATATATCGATTTCATTAGTTGTTGGTTGAGAACCATATTGGCCCGCCCGCGAAAATTAACTTGAACTGATAATAACTTCTGAACAATTGATAGTAGCGAAAACAATTATTTGCTTTTTAATGAAACATGTTGAATGCTTCAAGAATATGTCGGTTTCACTAGTTGTTGTTTGAGAACCATATTGGCCCGCCCGCGAGTATTAAATTGAACTGCTTATAACTTCTGAACAAATGATCTTAGAGAGCGTAATAAAGTTGCATATTAATCAGCATGATGCATGCTACAAGAATATATCGATTTCACTAGTTCTTGGTTGAGAACCATATTGGCCCGCCCGCGAAAATTAATTTGAACTGCTTATAACTTCTGAACAAATAATCGTAGAAAGCGTAATAATTTTGCATATTAATCAGCATGTTGCATGCTACAAGAATATATCGATTTCACTAGTTGATGTTTGAGAAATATATTGGGCTGCCCCGAAAATTAACTTGAACTCCTTATAACTTCTAAACAATTGATCGTAGAGCACACAATTATTTGCATTTCAATCAAACATGTATGCTACAAGAATATGTAAGTTTCACTAGTTATTTTTTGAGAATCATTTTGGCCCGCCCGCCAAAACTAAATTCAACTTCTTATAACATCTGAACAAATGATCGTAGAGAGAGTAATAATTTTGCATATTAATCAGCATGTTGCATGCTACAAGAATATATCGATTTCATTGGTTGTTGATTGAGAACCATATTGGCCCGCTAGCGAAAATCAACTTGAACTGCTTATAACTCCTGAACAATTGATCGTAGAGACCACAATTAATAGCATTTTAATCAAACATGTTGTATGCAACAAGAATATGTCGGTTTCACTAGTTGTTGGTTGAGAACCACATTGGCCCGCCCGCGGGTATTAACTTGAATTCTTTATGACTTCTGAACAAATGATCCTAGAGAGCGTAATAAATTTGCATATTAATCAGCATGTTGCATGCTGCAAGAATATATCGATTTCACTAGTTGTTGGTTGAGAACCATATTGGCCCGCCCCTGAAAATCAACTTGAACTGCTTATAACTCCTGAAAAATTGATCGTAGAGAACACAATTATTTGCATTTTAATGAAACATGTTGAATGCTACAAGAATATGTCGGTTTCACTAGTTGTTTTTAGAAAACCATATTGGCCCGCCCCCGAGTATTAACTTGAACTGTTCAGAACTTCGGAACAAATGATCCTAGAGAGCGTAAAAATTTGCATATAAATCAGCATGTTTCATGCTACAAGAATATGTCGGTTTCACTAGTTGCTTTTAGAAAACCATATTGGCCCGACGGCGAAAATCAACTTGAACTGCTTATAACTTCTGAACAATTGATCGTAGAGAACACAATTATTTGCATTTTAATGAAACATGTTGAATGCTACAAGAATATGTCGGTTTCACTAGTTGTTTTTAGAAAACCATATGGGCCCGCCCGCCAAAACTAACTTCAACTCCTTATAACTTCTGAACAATTGATCGTAGAAAGCATAATAATTTTGCATATTACTCAGCATGTTGCATGCTACAAGAATATATCGATTTCATTAGTTGTTGGTTTAGAACCATATTGGCCCGCCCGCGAAAATCAACTTGAACTGCTTATAACTCCTGAACAATTGATCGTAGAGCACACAATTATTTGCATTTTAATGAAACATGTTGAATGCTACAAGAATATGTCGGTTTCACTAGTTGTTATTTGAGAACAATATTGTCCCGTCCGCGAGTATTAACTTGAACTGCTTACAACTTCTGAACAAATGATCGTAGAGAGCGTAAAAATTTTCATATTAATCAGCATGTTGCATGCTACAAGAATATATCGATTTCACTAGTTGTTGGTTGAAAAACATATTGGCCCGCCCGCGAAAATCAAGTTGAACTGCTTATAAATTCTGAACAATTGATCGTAGAGATCACAATTATTTGCATTTTAATCTAACATGTTGTATGCTACAAGAATATGTCAGTTTCACTAGTTATTGTTTGAGAACCATATTGGCCCGCCCGCGAGTATTAAATTGAACTGCTTATAAGTTCTGAGCAAATGATCGTAGAAAGCTCGATTGTTTTGCATATTAATAAACATGTAGCTAGCTACAAGAATATATAGGTTTCACTAGTTATTTTTTGAGAACCATGTTGGCCCACCCGCAAAAACTAATTCAACTGCTTACAATTTCTGAACAAATGATCGTAGAGAACACAATTATTTGCATTTTAATGAAACATGTTGTATGCTACAAGAATATGTCGGTTTTACTATTTGTTTTTTTCAAACCATATTGGCTCGCCCGCGAGTATTGACTTGTTCTGCTTATAACTTCTCAAAAAATGATCGTAGTGAACGTAATAATTTTCCATATTAATCAGCATGTTGCATGCTACAAGAATATATCCATTTCACTAGTTGTTGTTTGAGAACCATTTTGTCCCGCCCGCCAAAACTAACTTCAACTCCTTATAACTTCTGAACAAATAATCGTAGAGAGCTTAATAATTTTGCATATTAATCAGCATGTTACATGCTACAAGAATATATCGATTTCATTAGTTGTTGGTTGAGAACCATATTGGCCCGCCCGCGAAAATTAATTTGAACTGCTTATAACTTCTGAACAAATAATCGTAGAAAGCGTAATAATTTTGCATATTAATCAGCATGTTGCATGCTACAAGAATATATCGATTTCACTAGTTGTTGTTTGAGAAATATATTTTCCTGCCCGCGAAAAATAACGTGAACTGCTTATAACTTCTGAACAATTGATCGTAGAGCACACAATTATTTGCATTTTAATGAAACATTTTGAATGCTACAAGAATATGTCGGTTTCACTAGTTGTTTATAGAAAACCATATTGGCCCGCCCGCGAGTATTAACTTGAACAGTTTATAACTTCTGAACAAATGATCCTAGAGAGCGTAATAAATTTGCATATTAATCACCATGTTGCATCCTACAGGAATATATCGATTTCACTAGTTGTTGGTTGAGAACCATATTGGCCAGCCCGCGAAAATCAACTTGAACTGCTTATAACTCCTGAACAATTGATCGTAGAGAACACAATTATTTGCATTTTAATGAAACATGTTGAATGCTACAAGAATATGTCGGTTTCACTAGTTGTTTTTAGAAAACCACTTTGGCCCGCCCGCCAAAACTAATTTCAACTCCTTATAACTTCTGAACAATTGATCGTAGAAAGCGTAATAATTTTGCATATTAAACAGCATGTTGCATGCTACAAGAATATATCGATTTCATTAGTTTTTGGTTGAGAACCGTATTGGCCCGCCCGCGAAAATCAACTTGAACTGCTTAAAACTCCTGAACAATTGATCGTAAAGCACAAAATTATTTGCATTTTAATGAAACATGTTGAATGCTACAAGAATATCTCGGTTTCACTAGTTGTTTTTAGAAAACCATATTGGCCCGTCCGAGAGTATTAACTTGAACTGTTTATAACTTCTGAACAAATAATCCTAGAAAGCGTAATAAATTTGCATATTAATCAGAATGTTGCATGCTACAAGAATATATCGATTTCACTTGATGTTGGTTGAGAACCATATTGGCCGGCCGCAAAAATCAACTTTAACTGCTTATAACTCCTGAACAATTGATCGTAAACAACACAATTATTTGCATTTTAATGAAACATGTTGAATGCTACAAGAATATGTCAGTTTCACTAGTTGTTATTTGAGAACCATATTGGGCCGCCCGCCAGTATTAATTTGAACTGCTTATAACTTCTGAACAAATGATCGTAGAGAGCGTAAAAAAATTGCATATTAATCAGCACGTTGCATGCTACAAGAATATATCGCTTTCATTAGTTGTTGGTTGAAAAACATACTGGCCCGCCCGCGAAAATCAATTTGAACTGCTTATAACTTCTGAACAATTGATCGTAGAGATCACAATTATTATCATTTTAATAAAACATGTTGTATGCTACAAGAATATGTCGGTTTCACTAGCTTTGTTTGAGAACCATTTCGGCCCGCCCGCCAAATCTAAATTCAACTCCTTATAACTTCTGAACAAATGATCGTAGAGAGCGTTATAATTTTGCATATTAATCAGCATGTTGCATGCTACAAGATTATATCTATTATATTGGTTGTTGGTTAAGAACCATATTAGCCCGCCCGCGAAAATTAACTTGTACTGCTTATAACTTCTGAACAAATGATCTAAGAGAGCGTAATAAATTTGCATATTAATCAGCATGTTGCATGCTACAAGAATATATCGATTTCACTAGTTGTTGGTTGAGAACCATATTGGCCCGCCCCAGAAAATTGATTTGAACAGCTTATAAATTCTGAACAAATAATCGTAGAAAGCGTAATAATTTTTCATATTAATCAGCATGTTGCATGCTACAAGAATATATCGATTTCACTAGTTATTGTTTGAGAAATATATTGGCCTGGCCGCGAAAATTAACTTGAACTGCTTATAACTTCTGAACAATTGATCGTAGAGCACACAATTATTTGCATTTCAATCAAACATGTTGTATGCTACAAGATTATATCGGTTTCACTAGTTATTGTTTTAGAACCATTTTGTCCCGCCCGCCAAAACTAACTTCAACTCCTTATAACTTCTGAACAAATGATCGTAGAGAGCGTAATAATTTTGCATATTAATCAGAATGTTGCATGCTACAAGAATATGTCGATTTCATTGGTTGTTTGTTGAGAACCATATTGGCCCACCCGCGAAAATCAACTTGAACTGCTTATAACTCCTGAACAATTGATCGTAGAGACCACAATTAATTGCATTTTAATCAAACATGTTGTATGCAACAAGAATTTGTCGGTTTCACTAGTTGTTTTAAGAAACCCATATTGGCCCGCCCGCGAGTATTAACTTGAACTGTTTATAACTTCTGAACAAATGATAATAGAGAGCGTTAAAAATTTGCATATTAATCAGCATGTTGCATGCTACAAGAATATATCGATTTCACTAGTTGTTGGTTGAAAAACAAATTGGCCCTCCCGCGAAAATCAATTTGAACTGCTTATAACTTCAGAACAATTGATCGTAGATATCACAATTATCTGCATTTTAATCTAACATGTTGTATGCTACAAGAATATGTCAGTTTCACTAGTTATTGTTTGAGAACCATATTGGCCCGCCCGCGAGTATTAAATTGAACTGCTTAAAAGTTCTGAACAAATGATCGTAGAAAGCTCGATTGTTTTGCATATTAATAAACATGTAGCTAGCTACAAGAATATATAGATTTCACTAGTTATTGTTTGAGAACCATGTTGGCCCACCCGCGAAAACTAATTCAACTGCTTACAATTTCTGAACAAATGATCGTAGAGACCACAATTATTTGCATTTTAATGAAACATGTTGTATGCTACAAGAATATGTCGGTTTCACTTGTTATTGTTTGAGAACCATTTTGGCCCGCCCGCCAAAACTAACTTCAACTCCTTATAACTTCTGAACAATTGATCGTAGAGAGCGTAATAATTTTGCTTATTAATCAGCATGTTGCATGTTACAAGAATATATCGATTTCATTAGTTGTTGGTTGAGAACCATATTGGCCCGCCCGCGAAATTTAACTTGAACTGATAATAACTTCTGAACAATTGATCGTAGCGAACACAATTATTTGCATTTTAATGAAACATGTTGAATGCTTCAAGAATATGTCGGTTTCACTAGTTGTTGTTTGAGAACCATATTGGCCCGCCCGCAAGTATTAAATTTAACAGCTTATAACTTCTGAACAAATGATCTTACAGAGCGTAATAAAGTTGCATATTAATCAGCATGTTGCATGCTACAAGAATATATCGATTTCACTAGTTGTTGGTTGAGAACTATATTGGCCTGCCCGCGAAAATTAACTTGAACTGCTTATAACTTCTGAACAATTGATCGTAGAGCACACAATTATTTGCATTTCAATCAAACATGTTGTATGCTACAAGAATATGTTGGTTTCACAAGTTATTGTTTGAGAACCATTTTGGCCCGCCCGCCAAAACTAATTTCAACTTCTTATAACTTCTGAACAAATGATCCTAGAGAGCGTAATAAATTTGCCTATTAATCAGCATGTTGCATGCTACAAGGATATATCGATTTCACTAGTTGTTGGTTGAAAAACATATTGGCCCGCCCGCGTAAATCAACTTGAACTGCTTATAACTTCTGAACAATTGATCGTAGAATTCACAATTATTTGCATTTTAATCTAACATGTTGTATGCTACATGAATATGTCAGTTTCACTAGTTATTGTTTGAGAACCATATTGGCCCGCCCACGAGTATCAAATTTAACTGCTTATAAGTTCTGAGCAAATGATCGTAGAAAGCTCGATTGTTTTGCATATTAATAAACATGTAGCTAGCTACAAGAATATATAGATTTCACTAGTTATTTTTTGAGAACCATGTTGGCCCACCCGCGAAAACTAATTCAACTGCTTACAATTTCTGAACAAATGATCGTAGAGACCACAATTATTTGCATTTTAATGAAACATGTTGTATGCTACAAGAATATGTCAGTTTTACTATTTGTTTTTTTAGAACCATATTGGCTCACCCGCGAGTATTGACTTGTTCTGCTTATAACTTCTCAACAAGTGATCGTAGTGAACGTAATAATTCTGCATATTAATCAGCATGTTGCATGCTACAAGAATATATCCATTTCACTAGTTATTGTTTGAGAACCATTTTGTCCCGCCCGCCAAAACTAACTTCAACTCCTTATAACTTCTGAACAAATAATCGTAGAGAGCTTAATAATTTTGCATATTAATCAGCATGTTGCATGCTAAAAGAATATATCGATTTCATTAGTTGTTGGTTGAGAACCATATTGGCCCGCCCGCGAAAATTAATTTGAACTGCTTATAACTTCTGTACAAATAATTGTAGCAAGCGTAATAATTTTGCATATTAATCAGCATGTTGCATGCTACAAGAATATATCGATTTCACTAGTTGTTGTTTGAGAAATATATTGGCCTGCCCGCGAAAATTAACGTGAACTGCTTATAACTTCTGAACAATTGATCGTAGAGCACACAATTATTTGCATTATAATGAAACATTTTGAATGCTAAAAGAATATGTCGGTTTCACTAGTTGTTTATAGAAAACCATATTGGCCCGCCCGCGAGTATTAACTTGAACTGTTTATAAATTCTGAACAAATGATCCTAGAGAGCGTAATAAATTTGCATATTAATCAGCATGTTGCATGCTACAAGAATATATCGATTTCACTAGTTGTTGGTTGAGAACCATATTGGCCCGCCCGCGAAAATCAACTTGAACTGCTTATAACTCCTGAACAATTGATCGTAGAGAACACAATTATTTGCATTTTAATGAAACATGTTGAATGCTACAAGAATATGTCGGTTTCACTAGTTGTTTTTAGAAAACCACTTTGGCCCGCCCGCCAAAACTAATTTCAACTCCTTATAACTTCTGAACAATTGATCGTAGAAAGCGTAATAATTTTGCATATTAAACAGCATGTTGCATGCTACAAGAATATATCGATTTCATTAGTTTTTGGTTGAGAACCATATTGGCCCGCCCGCGAAAATTAACTTGTACTGCTTATAACTTCTGAACAAATGATCTAAGAGAGCGTAATAAATTTGCATATTAATCAGCATGTTGCATGCTACAAGCATATATCGATTTCACTAGTTGTTGGTTGAGAACCATATTGGCCCGCCCCAGAAAATTGATTTGAACAGCTTATAACTTCTGAACAAATAATCGTAGAAAGCGTAATAATTTTTCATATTAATCAGCATGTTGCATGCTACAAGAATATATCGATTTCACTAGTTATTGTTTGAGAAATATATTGGCCTGGCCGCGAAAATTAACTTGAACTGCTTATAACTTCTGAACAATTGATCGTAGAGCACACAATTATTTGCATTTCAATCAAACATGTTGTATGCTACAAGATTATGTCGGTTTCACTAGTTATTGTTTGAGAACCATTTTGTCCCGCCCGCCAAAACTAACTTCAACTCCTTATAACTTCTGAACAAATGATCGTAGAGAGCGTAATAATTTTGCATATTAATCAGAATGTTGCATGCTACAAGAATATGTCGATTTCATTGGTTGTTTGTTGAGAACCATATTGGCCCGCCCGCGAAAATCAACTTGAACTGCTTATAACTCCTGAACAATTGATCGTAGAGATCACAATTATCTGCATTTTAATCTAACATGTTGTATGCTACAAGAATATGTCAGTTTCACTAGTTACTGTTTGAGAACCATATTGGCCCGCCCGCGAGTATTAAATTGAACTGCTTAAAAGTTCTGAACAAATGATCGTAGAAAGCTCGATTGTTTTGCATATTAATAAACATGTAGCTAGCTACAAGAATATATAGATTTCACTAGTTATTGTTTGAGAACCATGTTGGCCCACCCGCGAAAACTAATTCAACTGCTTACATTTTCTGAACAAATGATCGTAGAGAACACAATTATTTGCATTTTAATGAAACATGTTGTATGCTACAAGAATATGTCGGTTTCACTATTTGTTTTTTTAGAACCATATTGGCCCGCCCGCGAGTATTGACTTTTTCTGCTTAAAACGTCTGAACAAATGATCGTAGTGAGCGTAATAGTTTTGCATATTAAACAGCATGTTGCATGCTACAAGAATGTATCCATTTCACTAGTTGTTGGTTGAGAACCATATTGGCCCGCCCTCGAAAATTAACTTGAACTGCTTATAACTTCTGAAAGATTGATCGTTGAGAACACAATTATTTGCATTTCAATCAAACATGTTGTATGCTACAAGAATATGTCGGTTTCACTTGTTATTGTTTGAGAACCATTTTGGCGAGCCCGCCAAAACTAACTTCAACTCCTTATAACTTCTGAACAATTGATCGTAGAGAGCGTAATAATTTTGCTTATTAATCAGCATGTTGCATGTTACAAGAATATATCGATTTCATTAGTTGTTGGTTGAGAACCATATTGGCCCGCCCGCGAAATTTAACTTGAACTGATAATAACTTCTGAACAATTGATCGTAGCGAACACAATTATTTGCATTTTAATGAAACATGTTGAATGCTTCAAGAATATGTCGGTTTCACTAGTAGTTGTTTGAGAACCATATTGGCACGCCCGCAAGTATTAAATTTAACTGCTTATAACTTCTGAACAAATGATCTTAGAGAGCGTAATAAAGTTGCATATTAATCAGCATGTTGCATGCTACAAGAATATATCGATTTCACTAGTTGTTGGTTGAGAACCATATTTGCCCGCCCGCGAAAAATAATTTGAACTGCTTATAACTTCTGAAAAAATAATCGTAGAAAGCGTAATAATTTAGCATATTAACCAGCTTGTTGCATGCTACAAGAATATATCGATTTCACTAGTTGTTGTTTGAGAACTATATTGGCCTGCCCGCGAAAATTAACTTGAACTGCTTATAACTTCTGAACAATTGATCGTAGAGCACACAATTATTTGCATTTCAATCAAACATGTTGTATGCTACAAGAATATGTTTGTTTCACAAGTTATTGTTTGAGAACCATTTTGGCGCGCCCGCCAAAACTAATTTCAACTTCTTATAACTTCTGAACAAATGATCCTAGAGAGCGTAATAAATTTGCCTATTAATCAGCATGTTGCATGCTACAAGGATATATCGATTTCACTAGTTGTTGGTTGAAAAACATATTGGCCCGCCCGCGTAAATCAACTTGAACTGCTTATAACTTCTGAACAATTGATCGTAGAATTCACAATTATTTGCATTTTAATCTAACATGTTGTATGCTACATGAATATGTCAGTTTCACTAGTTATTGTTTGAGAACCATATTGGCCCGCCCACGAGTATTAAATTTAACTGCTTATAAGTTCTGAGCAAATGATCGTAGAAAGCTCGATTGTTTTGCATATTAATAAACATGTAGCTAGCTACAAGAATATATAGATTTCACTAGTTATTTTTTGAGAACCATGTTGGCCCACCCGCGAAAACTAATTCAACTGCTTACAATTTCTGAACAAATGATCGTAGAGACCACAATTATTTGCATTTTAATGAAACATGTTGTATGCTACAAGAATATGTCGGTTTTACTATTTGTTTTTTTAGAACCATATTGGCTCACCCGCGAGTATTGACTTGTTCTGCTTATAACTTCTCAACAAGTGATCGTAGTGAACGTAATAATTTTGCATATTAATCAGCATGTTGCATGCTACAAGAATATATCCATTTCACTAGTTATTGTTTGAGAACCATTTTGTCCCGCCCGCCAAAACTAACTTCAACTCCTTATAACTTCTGAACAAATAATCGTAGAGAGCTTAATAATTTTGCATATTAATCAGCATGTTGCATGCTAAAAGAATATATCGATTTCATTAGTTGTTGGTTGAGAACCATATTGGCCCGCCCGCGAAAATTAATTTGAACTGCTTATAACTTCTGTACAAGTAATTGTAGCAAGCGTAATAATTTTGCATATTAATCAGCATGTTGCATGCTACAAGAATATATCGATTTCACTAGTTGTTGTTTGAGAAATATATTGGCCTGCCCGCGAAAATTAACGTGAACTGCTTATAACTTCTGAACAATTGATCGTAGAGCACACAATTATTTGCATTATAATGAAACATTTTTAATGCTAAAAGAATATGTCGGTTTCACTAGTTGTTTATAGAAAACCATATTGGCCCGCCCGCGAGTATTAACTTGAACTGTTTATAAATTCTGAACAAATGATCCTAGAGAGCGTAATAAATTTGCATATTAATCAGCATGTTGCATGCTACAAGAATATATCGATTTCACTAGTTGTTGGTTGAGAACCATATTGGCCCGCCCGCGAAAATCAACTTGAACTGCTTATAACTCCTGAACAATTGATCGTAGAGAACACAATTATTTGCATTTTAATGAAACATGTTGAATGCTACAAGAATATGTCGGTTTCACTAGTTGTTTTTAGAAAACCACTTTGGCCCGCCCGACAAAACTAATTTCAACTCCTTATAACTTCTGAACAATTGATCGTAGAATACGTAATAATTTTGCATATTAAACAGCATGTTGCATGCTACAAGAATATATCGATTTCATTAGTTTTTGGTTGAGAACCGTATTGGCCCGCCCGCGAAAATCAACTTGAACTGCTTATAACTCCTGAACAATTGATCGTAAAGCACAAAATTATTTGCATTTTAATGAAACATGTTGAATGCTACAAGAATATCTCGGTTTCACTAGTTGTTTTTAGAAAACCATATTGGCCCGTCCGAGAGTATTAACTTGAACTGTTTATAACTTCTGAACAAATAATCCTAGAAAGCGTAATAAATTTGCATATTAATCAGAATGTTGCATGCTACAAGAATATATCGATTTCACTTGATGTTGGTTGAGAACCATATTGGCCGGCCGCAAAAATCAACTTTAACTGCTTATAACTCCTGAACAATTGATCGTAAACAACACAATTATTTGCATTTTAATGAAACATGTTGAATGCTACAAGAATATGTCAGTTTCACTAGTTGTTATTTGAGAACCATATTGGGCCGCCCGCCAGTATTAACTTGAACTGCTTATAACTTCTGAACAAATGATCGTAGAGAGCGTAAAAAATTTGCATATTAATCAGCACGTTGCATGCTACAAGAATATATCGCTTTCATTAGTTGTTGGTTGAAAAACATACTGGCCCGCCCACGAAAATCAATTTGAACTGCTTATAACTTCTGAACAATTGATCGTAGAGATCACAATTATTATCATTTTAATGAAACATGTTGTATGCTACAAGAATATGTCGGTTTCACTAGCTTTGTTTGAGAACCATTTCGGCCCGCCCGCCAAATCTAAATTCAACTCCTTATAACTTCTGAACAAATGATCGTAGAGAGCGTTATAATTTTGCATATTAATCAGCATGTTGCATGCTACAAGATTATATCTATTATATTGGTTGTTGGTTAAGAACCATATTAGCCCGCCCGCGAAAATTAACTTGTACTGCTTATAACTTCTGAACAAATGATCTAAGAGAGCGTAATAAATTTGCATATTAATCAGCATGTTGCATGCTACAAGAATATATCGATTTCACTAGTTGTTGGTTGAGAACCATATTGGCCCGCCCCAGAAAATTGATTTGAACAGCTTATAACTTCTGAACAAATAATCGTAGAAAGCGTAATAATTTTTCATATTAATCAGCATGTTGCATGCTACAAGAATATATCGATTTCACTAGTTATTGTTTGAGAAATATATTGGCCTGGCCGCGAAAATTAACTTGAACTGCTTATAACTTCTGAACAATTGATCGTAGAGCACACAATTATTTGCATTTCAATCAAACATGTTGTATGCTACAAGATTATGTCGGTTTCACTAGTTATTGTTTTAGAACCATTTTGTCCCGCCCGCCAAAACTAACTTCAACTCCTTATAACTTCTGAACAAATGATCGTAGAGAGCGTAATAATTTTGCATATTAATCAGAATGTTGCATGCTACAAGAATATGTCGATTTCATTGGTTGTTTGTTGAGAACCATATTGGCCCGCCCGCGAAAATCAACTTGAACTGCTTATAACTCCTGAACAATTGATCGTAGAGACCACAATTAATTGCATGTTAATCAAACATGTTGTATGCAACAAGAATTTGTCGGTTTCACTAGTTGTTTTAAGAAACCCATATTGGCCCGCCCGCGAGTATTAACTTGAACTGTTTATAACTTCTGAACAAATGATAATAGAGAGCGTTAAAAATTTGCATATTAATCAGCATGTTGCATGCTACAAGAATATATCGATTTCACTAGTTGTTGGTTGAAAAACATATTGGCCCTCCCGCGAAAATCAATTTGAACTGCTTATAACTTCAGAACAATTGATCGTAGAGATCACAATTATCTGCATTTTAATCTAACATGTTGTATGCTACAAGAATATGTCAGTTTCACTTGTTATTGTTTGAGAACCATATTGGCCCGCCCGCGAGTATTAAATTGAACTGCTTAAAAGTTCTGAACAAATGATCGTAGAAAGCTCGATTGTTTTGCATATTAATAAACATGTAGCTAGCTACAAGAATATATAGATTTCACTAGTTATTGTTTGAGAACCATGTTGGCCCACCCGCGAAAACTAATTCAACTGCTTACAATTTCTGAACAAATGATCGTAGAGACCACAATTATTTGCATTTTAATGAAACATGTTGTATGCTACAAGAATATGTCGGTTTCACTTGTTATTGTTTGAGAACCATTTTGGCCCGCCCGCCAAAACTAACTTCAACTCCTTATAACTTCTGAACAATTGATCGTAGAGAGCGTAATAATTTTGCTTATTAATCAGCATGTTGCATGTTACAAGAATATATCGATTTCATTAGTTGTTTGTTGAGAACCATATTGGCCCGCCCGCGAAATTTAACTTGAACTGATAATAACTTCTGAACAATTGATCGTAGCGAACACAATTATTTGCATTTTAATGAAACATGTTGAATGCTTCAAGAATATGTCGGTTTCACTAGTTGTTGTTTGAGAACCATATTGGCCCGCCCGCAAGTATTAAATTTAACTGCTTATAACTTCTGAACAAATGATCTTACAGAGCGTAATAAAGTTGCATATTAATCAGCATGTTGCATGCTACAAGAATATATCGATTTCACTAGTTGTTGGTTGAGAACTATAATGGCCTGCCCGCGAAAATTAACTTGAACTGCTTATAACTTCTGAAAGATTGATCGTAGAGAACACAATTATTTGCATTTCAATCAAACATGTTGTATGCTACAAGAATATGTCGGTTTCACTTGTTATTGTTTGAGAACCATTTTGGCCCGCCCGCCAAAACTAACTTCAACTCCTTATAACTTCTGAACAATTGATCGTAGAGAGCGTAATAATTTTGCTTATTAATCAGCATGTTGCATGTTACAAGAATATATCGATTTCATTAGTTGTTGGTTGAGAACCATATTGGCCCGCCCGCGAAATTTAACTTGAACTGATAATAACTTCTGAACAATTGATCGTAGCGAACACAATTATTTGCATTTTAATGAAACATGTTGAATGCTTCAAGAATATGTCGGTTTCACTAGTTGTTGTTTGAGAACCATATTGGCCCGCCAGCAAGTATTAAATTTAACTGCTTATAACTTCTGAACAAATGATCTTACAGAGCGTAATAAAGTTGCATATTAATCAGCATGTTGCATGCTACAAGAATATATCGATTTCACTAGTTGTTGGTTGATAACTATATTGGCCTGCCCGCGAAAATTAACTTGAACTGCTTATAACTTCTGAACAATTGATCGTAGAGCACACAATTATTTGCATTTCAATCAAACATGTTGTATGCTACAAGAATATGTTGGTTTCACAAGTTATTGTTTGAGAACCATTTTGGCCCGCCCGCCAAAACTAATTTCAACTTCTTATAACTTCTGAACAAATGATCCTAGAGAGCGTAATAAATTTGCCTATTAATCAGCATGTTGCATGCTACAAGGATATATCGATTTCACTAGTTGTTGGTTGAAAAACATATAAGCCCGCCCGCGTAAATCAACTTGAACTGCTTATAACTTCTGAGCAATTGATCGTAGAATTCACAATTATTTGCATTTTAATCTAACATGTTGTATGCTACATGAATATGTCAGTTTCACTAGTTATTGTTTGAGAACCATATTGGCCCGCCCACGAGTATTAAATTTAACTGCTTATAAGTTCTGAGCAAATGATCGTAGAAAGCTCGATTGTTTTGCATATTAATAAACATGTAGCTAGCTACAAGAATATATAGATTTCACTAGTTATTTTTTGAGAACCATGTTGGCCCACCCGCGAAAACTAATTCAACTGCTTACAATTTCTGAACAAATGATCGTAGAGACCACAATTATTTGCATTTTAATGAAACATGTTGTATGCTACAAGAATATGTCGGTTTTACTATTTGTTTTTTTAGAACCATATTGGCTCACCCGCGAGTATTGACTTGTTCTGCTTATAACTTCTCAACAAGTGATCGTAGTGAACGTAATAATTTTGCATATTAATCAGCATGTTGCATGCTACAAGAATATATCCATTTCACTAGTTATTGTTTGAGAACCATTTTGTCCCGCCCGCCAAAACTAACTTCAACTCCTTATAACTTCTGAACAAATAATCGTAGAGAGCTTAATAATTTTGCATATTAATCAGCATGTTGCATGCTACAAGAATATATCGATTTCATTAGTTGTTGGTTGAGAACCATATTGGCCCGCCCGCGAAAATTAATTTGAACTGCTTATAACTTCTGTACAAGTAATTGTAGCAAGCGTAATAATTGTGCATATTAATCAGCATGTTGCATGCTACAAGAATATATCGATTTCACTAGTTGTTGTTTGAGAAATATATTGGCCTGCCCGCGAAAATTAACGTGAACTGCTTATAACTTCTGAACAATTGATCGTAGAGCACACAATTATTTGCATTATAATGAAACATTTTGAATGCTAAAAGAATATGTCGGTTTCACTAGTTGTTTATAGAAAACCATATTGGCCCGCCCGCGAGTATTAACTTGAACTGTTTATAAATTCTGAACAAATGATCCTAGAGAGCGTAATAAATTTGCATATTAATCAGCATGTTGCATGCTACAAGAATATATCGATTTCACTAGTTGTTGGTTGAGAACCATATTGGCCCGCCCCCGAAAATCAACTTGAACTGCTTATAACTCCTGAACAATTGATCGTAGAGAACACAATTATTTGCATTTTAATGAAACATGTTGAATGCTACAAGAATATGTCGGTTTCACTAGTTGTTTTTAGAAAACCACTTTGGCCCGCCCGCCAAAACTAATTTCAACTCCTTATAACTTCTGAACAATTGATCGTAGAAAGCGTAATAATTTTGCATATTAAACAGCATGTTGCATGCTACAAGAATATATCGATTTTATTAGTTTTTGGTTGAGAACCATATTGGCCCGCCCGCGAAAATTAACTTGTACTGCTTATAACTTCTGAACAAATGATCTAAGAGAGCGTAATAAATTTGCATATTAATCAGCATGTTGCATGCTACAAGCATATATCGATTTCACTAGTTGTTGGTAGAGAACCATATTGGCCCGCCCCAGAAAATTGATTTGAACAGCTTATAACTTCTGAACAAATAATCGTAGAAAGCGTAATAATTTTTCATATTAATCAGCATGTTGCATGCTACAAGAATATATCGATTTCACTAGTTATTGTTTGAGAAATATATTGGCCTGGCCGCGAAAATTAACTTGAACTGCTTATAACTTCTGAACAATTGATCGTAGAGCACACAATTATTTGCATTTCAATCAAACATGTTGTATGCTACAAGATTATGTCGGTTTCACTAGTTATTGTTTGAGAACCATTTTGTCCCGCCCGCCAAAACTAACTTCAACTCCTTATAACTTCTGAACAAATGATCGTAGAGAGCGTAATAATTTTGCTTATTAATCAGCATGTTGCATGTTACAAGAATATATCGATTTCATTAGTTGTTGGTTGAGAACCATATTGGCCCGCCCGCGAAATTTAACTTGAACTGATAATAACTTCTGAACAATTGATCGTTGCGAACACAATTATTTGCATTTTAATGAAACATGTTGAATGCTTCAAGAATATGTCGGTTTCACTAGTAGTTGTTTGAGAACCATATTGGCCCGCCCGCAAGTATTAAATTTAACTGCTTATAACTTCTGAACAAATGATCTTAGAGAGCGTAATAAAGTTGCATATTAATCAGCATGTTGCATGCTACAAGAATATATCGATTTCACTAGTTGTTGGTTGAGAACCATATTTGCCCGCCCGCGAAAAATAATTTGAACTGCTTATAACTTCTGAAGAAATAATCGTAGAAAGCGTAATAATTTAGCATATTAACCAGCATGTTGCATGCTACAAGAATATATCGATTTCACTAGTTGTTGTTTGAGAACTATATTGGCCTGCCCGCGAAAATTAACTTGAACTGCTTATAACTTCTGAACAATTGATCGTAGAGCACACAATTATTTGCATTTCAATCAAACATGTTGTATGCTACAAGAATATGTTGGTTTCACAAGTTATTGTTTGAGAACCATTTTGGCCCGCCCGCCAAAACTAATTTCAACTTCTTATAACTTCTGAACAAATGATCGTAGAGAGCGTAATAATTTTGCATATTAATCAGCATGTTGTATGCTACAAGAATATATCGATTTCATTGGTTGTTGGTTGAGAACCATATTGGCCCGCCCGCGAAAATCAACTTGAACTGCTTATAACTCCTGAACAATTGATCGTAGAGACCACAATTAATAGCATTTTAATCAAACATGTTGTATGCAACACGAATATGTCGGTTTCACTAGTTGTTTTTAGAAAAACATATTGGCCCGCCCGCGAGTATTAACTTGAACTGTTTATAACTTCTGAACAAATGATCCTAGAGAGCGTAATAAATTTGCCTATTAATCAGCATGTTGCATGCTACAAGGATATATCGATTTCACTAGTTGTTGGTTGAGAACTATATTGGCCTGCCCGCGAAAATTAACTTGAACTGCTTATAACTTCTGAACAATTGATCGTAGAGCACACAATTATTTGCATTTCAATCAAACATGTTGTATGCTACAAGAATATGTTGGTTTCACAAGTTATTGTTTGAGAACCATTTTGGCCCGCCCGCCAAAACTAATTTCAACTTCTTATAACTTCTGAACAAATGATCCTAGAGAGCGTAATAAATTTGCCTATTAATCAGCATGTTGCATGCTACAAGGATATATCGATTTCACTAGTTGTTGGTTGAAAAACATATTGGCCCGCCCGCGTAAATCAACTTGAACTGCTTATAACTTCTGAACAATTGATCGTAGAATTCACAATTATTTGCATTTTAATCTAACATGTTGTATGCTACATGAATATGTCAGTTTCACTAGTTATTGTTTGAGAACCATATTGGCCCGCCCACGAGTATCAAATTTAACTGCTTATAAGTTCTGAGCAAATGATCGTAGAAAGCTCGATTGTTTTGCATATTAATAAACATGTAGCTAGCTACAAGAATATATAGATTTCACTAGTTATTTTTTGAGAACCATGTTGGCCCACCCGCGAAAACTAATTCAACTGCTTACAATTTCTGAACAAATGATCGTAGAGACCACAATTATTTGCATTTTAATGAAACATGTTGTATGCTACAAGAATATGTCAGTTTTACTATTTGTTTTTTTAGAACCATATTGGCTCACCCGCGAGTATTGACTTGTTCTGCTTATAACTTCTCAACAAGTGATCGTAGTGAACGTAATAATTCTGCATATTAATCAGCATGTTGCATGCTACAAGAATATATCCATTTCACTAGTTATTGTTTGAGAACCATTTTGTCCCGCCCGCCAAAACTAACTTCAACTCCTTATAACTTCTGAACAAATAATCGTAGAGAGCTTAATAATTTTGCATATTAATCAGCATGTTGCATGCTAAAAGAATATATCGATTTCATTAGTTGTTGGTTGAGAACCATATTGGCCCGCCCGCGAAAATTAATTTGAACTGCTTATAACTTCTGTACAAATAATTGTAGCAAGCGTAATAATTTTGCATATTAATCAGCATGTTGCATGCTACAAGAATATATCGATTTCACTAGTTGTTGTTTGAGAAATATATTGGCCTGCCCGCGAAAATTAACGTGAACTGCTTATAACTTCTGAACAATTGATCGTAGAGCACACAATTATTTGCATTATAATGAAACATTTTGAATGCTAAAAGAATATGTCGGTTTCACTAGTTGTTTATAGAAAACCATATTGGCCCGCCCGCGAGTATTAACTTGAACTGTTTATAAATTCTGAACAAATGATCCTAGAGAGCGTAATAAATTTGCATATTAATCAGCATGTTGCATGCTACAAGAATATATCGATTTCACTAGTTGTTGGTTGAGAACCATATTGGCCCGCCCGCGAAAATCAACTTGAACTGCTTATAACTCCTGAACAATTGATCGTAGAGAACACAATTATTTGCATTTTAATGAAACATGTTGAATGCTACAAGAATATGTCGGTTTCACTAGTTGTTTTTAGAAAACCACTTTGGCCCGCCCGCCAAAACTAATTTCAACTCCTTATAACTTCTGAACAATTGATCGTAGAAAGCGTAATAATTTTGCATATTAAACAGCATGTTGCATGCTACAAGAATATATCGATTTCATTAGTTTTTGGTTGAGAACCATATTGGCCCGCCCGCGAAAATTAACTTGTACTGCTTATAACTTCTGAACAAATGATCTAAGAGAGCGTAATAAATTTGCATATTAATCAGCATGTTGCATGCTACAAGCATATATCGATTTCACTAGTTGTTGGTTGAGAACCATATTGGCCCGCCCCAGAAAATTGATTTGAACAGCTTATAACTTCTGAACAAATAATCGTAGAAAGCGTAATAATTTTTCATATTAATCAGCATGTTGCATGCTACAAGAATATATCGATTTCACTAGTTATTGTTTGAGAAATATATTGGCCTGGCCGCGAAAATTAACTTGAACTGCTTATAACTTCTGAACAATTGATCGTAGAGCACACAATTATTTGCATTTCAATCAAACATGTTGTATGCTACAAGATTATGTCGGTTTCACTAGTTATTGTTTGAGAACCATTTTGTCCCGCCCGCCAAAACTAACTTCAACTCCTTATAACTTCTGAACAAATGATCGTAGAGAGCGTAATAATTTTGCATATTAATCAGAATGTTGCATGCTACAAGAATATGTCGATTTCATTGGTTGTTTGTTGAGAACCATATTGGCCCGCCCGCGAAAATCAACTTGAACTGCTTATAACTCCTGAACAATTGATCGTAGAGATCACAATTATCTGCATTTTAATCTAACATGTTGTATGCTACAAGAATATGTCAGTTTCACTAGTTACTGTTTGAGAACCATATTGGCCCGCCCGCGAGTATTAAATTGAACTGCTTAAAAGTTCTGAACAAATGATCGTAGAAAGCTCGATTGTTTTGCATATTAATAAACATGTAGCTAGCTACAAGAATATATAGATTTCACTAGTTATTGTTTGAGAACCATGTTGGCCCACCCGCGAAAACTAATTCAACTGCTTACATTTTCTGAACAAATGATCGTAGAGAACACAATTATTTGCATTTTAATGAAACATGTTGTATGCTACAAGAATATGTCGGTTTCACTATTTGTTTTTTTAGAACCATATTGGCCCGCCCGCGAGTATTGACTTTTTCTGCTTAAAACGTCTGAACAAATGATCGTAGTGAGCGTAATAGTTTTGCATATTAAACAGCATGTTGCATGCTACAAGAATGTATCCATTTCACTAGTTGTTGGTTGAGAACCATATTGGCCCGCCCTCGAAAATTAACTTGAACTGCTTATAACTTCTGAAAGATTGATCGTTGAGAACACAATTATTTGCATTTCAATCAAACATGTTGTATGCTACAAGAATATGTCGGTTTCACTTGTTATTGTTTGAGAACCATTTTGGCGAGCCCGCCAAAACTAACTTCAACTCCTTATAACTTCTGAACAATTGATCGTAGAGAGCGTAATAATTTTGCTTATTAATCAGCATGTTGCATGTTACAAGAATATATCGATTTCATTAGTTGTTGGTTGAGAACCATATTGGCCCGCCCGCGAAATTTAACTTGAACTGATAATAACTTCTGAACAATTGATCGTAGCGAACACAATTATTTGCATTTTAATGAAACATGTTGAATGCTTCAAGAATATGTCGGTTTCACTAGTAGTTGTTTGAGAACCATATTGGCACGCCCGCAAGTATTAAATTTAACTGCTTATAACTTCTGAACAAATGATCTTAGAGAGCGTAATAAAGTTGCATATTAATCAGCATGTTGCATGCTACAAGAATATATCGATTTCACTAGTTGTTGGTTGAGAACCATATTTGCCCGCCCGCGAAAAATAATTTGAACTGCTTATAACTTCTGAAAAAATAATCGTAGAAAGCGTAATAATTTAGCATATTAACCAGCTTGTTGCATGCTACAAGAATATATCGATTTCACTAGTTGTTGTTTGAGAACTATATTGGCCTGCCCGCGAAAATTAACTTGAACTGCTTATAACTTCTGAACAATTGATCGTAGAGCACACAATTATTTGCATTTCAATCAAACATGTTGTATGCTACAAGAATATGTTTGTTTCACAAGTTATTGTTTGAGAACCATTTTGGCGCGCCCGCCAAAACTAATTTCAACTTCTTATAACTTCTGAACAAATGATCCTAGAGAGCGTAATAAATTTGCCTATTAATCAGCATGTTGCATGCTACAAGGATATATCGATTTCACTAGTTGTTGGTTGAAAAACATATTGGCCCGCCCGCGTAAATCAACTTGAACTGCTTATAACTTCTGAACAATTGATCGTAGAATTCACAATTATTTGCATTTTAATCTAACATGTTGTATGCTACATGAATATGTCAGTTTCACTAGTTATTGTTTGAGAACCATATTGGCCCGCCCACGAGTATTAAATTTAACTGCTTATAAGTTCTGAGCAAATGATCGTAGAAAGCTCGATTGTTTTGCATATTAATAAACATGTAGCTAGCTACAAGAATATATAGATTTCACTAGTTATTTTTTGAGAACCATGTTGGCCCACCCGCGAAAACTAATTCAACTGCTTACAATTTCTGAACAAATGATCGTAGAGACCACAATTATTTGCATTTTAATGAAACATGTTGTATGCTACAAGAATATGTCGGTTTTACTATTTGTTTTTTTAGAACCATATTGGCTCACCCGCGAGTATTGACTTGTTCTGCTTATAACTTCTCAACAAGTGATCGTAGTGAACGTAATAATTTTGCATATTAATCAGCATGTTGCATGCTACAAGAATATATCCATTTCACTAGTTATTGTTTGAGAACCATTTTGTCCCGCCCGCCAAAACTAACTTCAACTCCTTATAACTTCTGAACAAATAATCGTAGAGAGCTTAATAATTTTGCATATTAATCAGCATGTTGCATGCTAAAAGAATATATCGATTTCATTAGTTGTTGGTTGAGAACCATATTGGCCCGCCCGCGAAAATTAATTTGAACTGCTTATAACTTCTGTACAAGTAATTGTAGCAAGCGTAATAATTTTGCATATTAATCAGCATGTTGCATGCTACAAGAATATATCGATTTCACTAGTTGTTGTTTGAGAAATATATTGGCCTGCCCGCGAAAATTAACGTGAACTGCTTATAACTTCTGAACAATTGATCGTAGAGCACACAATTATTTGCATTATAATGAAACATTTTTAATGCTAAAAGAATATGTCGGTTTCACTAGTTGTTTATAGAAAACCATATTGGCCCGCCCGCGAGTATTAACTTGAACTGTTTATAAATTCTGAACAAATGATCCTAGAGAGCGTAATAAATTTGCATATTAATCAGCATGTTGCATGCTACAAGAATATATCGATTTCACTAGTTGTTGGTTGAGAACCATATTGGCCCGCCCGCGAAAATCAACTTGAACTGCTTATAACTCCTGAACAATTGATCGTAGAGAACACAATTATTTGCATTTTAATGAAACATGTTGAATGCTACAAGAATATGTCGGTTTCACTAGTTGTTTTTAGAAAACCACTTTGGCCCGCCCGACAAAACTAATTTCAACTCCTTATAACTTCTGAACAATTGATCGTAGAATACGTAATAATTTTGCATATTAAACAGCATGTTGCATGCTACAAGAATATATCGATTTCATTAGTTTTTGGTTGAGAACCGTATTGGCCCGCCCGCGAAAATCAACTTGAACTGCTTATAACTCCTGAACAATTGATCGTAAAGCACAAAATTATTTGCATTTTAATGAAACATGTTGAATGCTACAAGAATATCTCGGTTTCACTAGTTGTTTTTAGAAAACCATATTGGCCCGTCCGAGAGTATTAACTTGAACTGTTTATAACTTCTGAACAAATAATCCTAGAAAGCGTAATAAATTTGCATATTAATCAGAATGTTGCATGCTACAAGAATATATCGATTTCACTTGATGTTGGTTGAGAACCATATTGGCCGGCCGCAAAAATCAACTTTAACTGCTTATAACTCCTGAACAATTGATCGTAAACAACACAATTATTTGCATTTTAATGAAACATGTTGAATGCTACAAGAATATGTCAGTTTCACTAGTTGTTATTTGAGAACCATATTGGGCCGCCCGCCAGTATTAACTTGAACTGCTTATAACTTCTGAACAAATGATCGTAGAGAGCGTAAAAAATTTGCATATTAATCAGCACGTTGCATGCTACAAGAATATATCGCTTTCATTAGTTGTTGGTTGAAAAACATACTGGCCCGCCCACGAAAATCAATTTGAACTGCTTATAACTTCTGAACAATTGATCGTAGAGATCACAATTATTATCATTTTAATGAAACATGTTGTATGCTACAAGAATATGTCGGTTTCACTAGCTTTGTTTGAGAACCATTTCGGCCCGCCCGCCAAATCTAAATTCAACTCCTTATAACTTCTGAACAAATGATCGTAGAGAGCGTTATAATTTTGCATATTAATCAGCATGTTGCATGCTACAAGATTATATCTATTATATTGGTTGTTGGTTAAGAACCATATTAGCCCGCCCGCGAAAATTAACTTGTACTGCTTATAACTTCTGAACAAATGATCTAAGAGAGCGTAATAAATTTGCATATTAATCAGCATGTTGCATGCTACAAGAATATATCGATTTCACTAGTTGTTGGTTGAGAACCATATTGGCCCGCCCCAGAAAATTGATTTGAACAGCTTATAACTTCTGAACAAATAATCGTAGAAAGCGTAATAATTTTTCATATTAATCAGCATGTTGCATGCTACAAGAATATATCGATTTCACTAGTTATTGTTTGAGAAATATATTGGCCTGGCCGCGAAAATTAACTTGAACTGCTTATAACTTCTGAACAATTGATCGTAGAGCACACAATTATTTGCATTTCAATCAAACATGTTGTATGCTACAAGATTATGTCGGTTTCACTAGTTATTGTTTTAGAACCATTTTGTCCCGCCCGCCAAAACTAACTTCAACTCCTTATAACTTCTGAACAAATGATCGTAGAGAGCGTAATAATTTTGCATATTAATCAGAATGTTGCATGCTACAAGAATATGTCGATTTCATTGGTTGTTTGTTGAGAACCATATTGGCCCGCCCGCGAAAATCAACTTGAACTGCTTATAACTCCTGAACAATTGATCGTAGAGACCACAATTAATTGCATGTTAATCAAACATGTTGTATGCAACAAGAATTTGTCGGTTTCACTAGTTGTTTTAAGAAACCCATATTGGCCCGCCCGCGAGTATTAACTTGAACTGTTTATAACTTCTGAACAAATGATAATAGAGAGCGTTAAAAATTTGCATATTAATCAGCATGTTGCATGCTACAAGAATATATCGATTTCACTAGTTGTTGGTTGAAAAACATATTGGCCCTCCCGCGAAAATCAATTTGAACTGCTTATAACTTCAGAACAATTGATCGTAGAGATCACAATTATCTGCATTTTAATCTAACATGTTGTATGCTACAAGAATATGTCAGTTTCACTTGTTATTGTTTGAGAACCATATTGGCCCGCCCGCGAGTATTAAATTGAACTGCTTAAAAGTTCTGAACAAATGATCGTAGAAAGCTCGATTGTTTTGCATATTAATAAACATGTAGCTAGCTACAAGAATATATAGATTTCACTAGTTATTGTTTGAGAACCATGTTGGCCCACCCGCGAAAACTAATTCAACTGCTTACAATTTCTGAACAAATGATCGTAGAGACCACAATTATTTGCATTTTAATGAAACATGTTGTATGCTACAAGAATATGTCGGTTTCACTTGTTATTGTTTGAGAACCATTTTGGCCCGCCCGCCAAAACTAACTTCAACTCCTTATAACTTCTGAACAATTGATCGTAGAGAGCGTAATAATTTTGCTTATTAATCAGCATGTTGCATGTTACAAGAATATATCGATTTCATTAGTTGTTTGTTGAGAACCATATTGGCCCGCCCGCGAAATTTAACTTGAACTGATAATAACTTCTGAACAATTGATCGTAGCGAACACAATTATTTGCATTTTAATGAAACATGTTGAATGCTTCAAGAATATGTCGGTTTCACTAGTTGTTGTTTGAGAACCATATTGGCCCGCCCGCAAGTATTAAATTTAACTGCTTATAACTTCTGAACAAATGATCTTACAGAGCGTAATAAAGTTGCATATTAATCAGCATGTTGCATGCTACAAGAATATATCGATTTCACTAGTTGTTGGTTGAGAACTATAATGGCCTGCCCGCGAAAATTAACTTGAACTGCTTATAACTTCTGAAAGATTGATCGTAGAGAACACAATTATTTGCATTTCAATCAAACATGTTGTATGCTACAAGAATATGTCGGTTTCACTTGTTATTGTTTGAGAACCATTTTGGCCCGCCCGCCAAAACTAACTTCAACTCCTTATAACTTCTGAACAATTGATCGTAGAGAGCGTAATAATTTTGCTTATTAATCAGCATGTTGCATGTTACAAGAATATATCGATTTCATTAGTTGTTGGTTGAGAACCATATTGGCCCGCCCGCGAAATTTAACTTGAACTGATAATAACTTCTGAACAATTGATCGTAGCGAACACAATTATTTGCATTTTAATGAAACATGTTGAATGCTTCAAGAATATGTCGGTTTCACTAGTTGTTGTTTGAGAACCATATTGGCCCGCCAGCAAGTATTAAATTTAACTGCTTATAACTTCTGAACAAATGATCTTACAGAGCGTAATAAAGTTGCATATTAATCAGCATGTTGCATGCTACAAGAATATATCGATTTCACTAGTTGTTGGTTGATAACTATATTGGCCTGCCCGCGAAAATTAACTTGAACTGCTTATAACTTCTGAACAATTGATCGTAGAGCACACAATTATTTGCATTTCAATCAAACATGTTGTATGCTACAAGAATATGTTGGTTTCACAAGTTATTGTTTGAGAACCATTTTGGCCCGCCCGCCAAAACTAATTTCAACTTCTTATAACTTCTGAACAAATGATCCTAGAGAGCGTAATAAATTTGCCTATTAATCAGCATGTTGCATGCTACAAGGATATATCGATTTCACTAGTTGTTGGTTGAAAAACATATAAGCCCGCCCGCGTAAATCAACTTGAACTGCTTATAACTTCTGAGCAATTGATCGTAGAATTCACAATTATTTGCATTTTAATCTAACATGTTGTATGCTACATGAATATGTCAGTTTCACTAGTTATTGTTTGAGAACCATATTGGCCCGCCCACGAGTATTAAATTTAACTGCTTATAAGTTCTGAGCAAATGATCGTAGAAAGCTCGATTGTTTTGCATATTAATAAACATGTAGCTAGCTACAAGAATATATAGATTTCACTAGTTATTTTTTGAGAACCATGTTGGCCCACCCGCGAAAACTAATTCAACTGCTTACAATTTCTGAACAAATGATCGTAGAGACCACAATTATTTGCATTTTAATGAAACATGTTGTATGCTACAAGAATATGTCGGTTTTACTATTTGTTTTTTTAGAACCATATTGGCTCACCCGCGAGTATTGACTTGTTCTGCTTATAACTTCTCAACAAGTGATCGTAGTGAACGTAATAATTTTGCATATTAATCAGCATGTTGCATGCTACAAGAATATATCCATTTCACTAGTTATTGTTTGAGAACCATTTTGTCCCGCCCGCCAAAACTAACTTCAACTCCTTATAACTTCTGAACAAATAATCGTAGAGAGCTTAATAATTTTGCATATTAATCAGCATGTTGCATGCTACAAGAATATATCGATTTCATTAGTTGTTGGTTGAGAACCATATTGGCCCGCCCGCGAAAATTAATTTGAACTGCTTATAACTTCTGTACAAGTAATTGTAGCAAGCGTAATAATTGTGCATATTAATCAGCATGTTGCATGCTACAAGAATATATCGATTTCACTAGTTGTTGTTTGAGAAATATATTGGCCTGCCCGCGAAAATTAACGTGAACTGCTTATAACTTCTGAACAATTGATCGTAGAGCACACAATTATTTGCATTATAATGAAACATTTTGAATGCTAAAAGAATATGTCGGTTTCACTAGTTGTTTATAGAAAACCATATTGGCCCGCCCGCGAGTATTAACTTGAACTGTTTATAAATTCTGAACAAATGATCCTAGAGAGCGTAATAAATTTGCATATTAATCAGCATGTTGCATGCTACAAGAATATATCGATTTCACTAGTTGTTGGTTGAGAACCATATTGGCCCGCCCCCGAAAATCAACTTGAACTGCTTATAACTCCTGAACAATTGATCGTAGAGAACACAATTATTTGCATTTTAATGAAACATGTTGAATGCTACAAGAATATGTCGGTTTCACTAGTTGTTTTTAGAAAACCACTTTGGCCCGCCCGCCAAAACTAATTTCAACTCCTTATAACTTCTGAACAATTGATCGTAGAAAGCGTAATAATTTTGCATATTAAACAGCATGTTGCATGCTACAAGAATATATCGATTTTATTAGTTTTTGGTTGAGAACCATATTGGCCCGCCCGCGAAAATTAACTTGTACTGCTTATAACTTCTGAACAAATGATCTAAGAGAGCGTAATAAATTTGCATATTAATCAGCATGTTGCATGCTACAAGCATATATCGATTTCACTAGTTGTTGGTAGAGAACCATATTGGCCCGCCCCAGAAAATTGATTTGAACAGCTTATAACTTCTGAACAAATAATCGTAGAAAGCGTAATAATTTTTCATATTAATCAGCATGTTGCATGCTACAAGAATATATCGATTTCACTAGTTATTGTTTGAGAAATATATTGGCCTGGCCGCGAAAATTAACTTGAACTGCTTATAACTTCTGAACAATTGATCGTAGAGCACACAATTATTTGCATTTCAATCAAACATGTTGTATGCTACAAGATTATGTCGGTTTCACTAGTTATTGTTTGAGAACCATTTTGTCCCGCCCGCCAAAACTAACTTCAACTCCTTATAACTTCTGAACAAATGATCGTAGAGAGCGTAATAATTTTGCTTATTAATCAGCATGTTGCATGTTACAAGAATATATCGATTTCATTAGTTGTTGGTTGAGAACCATATTGGCCCGCCCGCGAAATTTAACTTGAACTGATAATAACTTCTGAACAATTGATCGTTGCGAACACAATTATTTGCATTTTAATGAAACATGTTGAATGCTTCAAGAATATGTCGGTTTCACTAGTAGTTGTTTGAGAACCATATTGGCCCGCCCGCAAGTATTAAATTTAACTGCTTATAACTTCTGAACAAATGATCTTAGAGAGCGTAATAAAGTTGCATATTAATCAGCATGTTGCATGCTACAAGAATATATCGATTTCACTAGTTGTTGGTTGAGAACCATATTTGCCCGCCCGCGAAAAATAATTTGAACTGCTTATAACTTCTGAAGAAATAATCGTAGAAAGCGTAATAATTTAGCATATTAACCAGCATGTTGCATGCTACAAGAATATATCGATTTCACTAGTTGTTGTTTGAGAACTATATTGGCCTGCCCGCGAAAATTAACTTGAACTGCTTATAACTTCTGAACAATTGATCGTAGAGCACACAATTATTTGCATTTCAATCAAACATGTTGTATGCTACAAGAATATGTTGGTTTCACAAGTTATTGTTTGAGAACCATTTTGGCCCGCCCGCCAAAACTAATTTCAACTTCTTATAACTTCTGAACAAATGATCGTAGAGAGCGTAATAATTTTGCATATTAATCAGCATGTTGTATGCTACAAGAATATATCGATTTCATTGGTTGTTGGTTGAGAACCATATTGGCCCGCCCGCGAAAATCAACTTGAACTGCTTATAACTCCTGAACAATTGATCGTAGAGACCACAATTAATAGCATTTTAATCAAACATGTTGTATGCAACACGAATATGTCGGTTTCACTAGTTGTTTTTAGAAAAACATATTGGCCCGCCCGCGAGTATTAACTTGAACTGTTTATAACTTCTGAACAAATGATCCTAGAGAGCGTAATAAATTTGCCTATTAATCAGCATGTTGCATGCTACAAGGATATATCAATTTCACTAGTTGTTGGTTGAAAAACATATTGGCCCGCCCGCGTAAATCAACTTGAACTGCTTATAACTTCTGAAAAATTGATCGTAGAATTCACAATTATTTGCATTTTAATCTAACATGTTTTATGCTACATGAATATGTCAGTTTCACTAGTTATTGTTTGAGAACCATATTGGCCCGCCCACGAGTATTAAATTTAACTGCTTTTAAGTTCTGAGCAAATGATCGTAGAAAGCTCGATTGTTTTGCATATTAATAAACATGTAGCTAGCTACAAGAATATATAGATTTCACTAGTAATTTTTTGAGAACCATGTTGGCCCACCCGCGAAAACTAATTCAACTGCTTACAATTTCTGAGCAAATGATCGCAGAGAACACAATTATTTGCATTTTAATGAAACATGTTGTATGCTACAAGAATATGTCGGTTTTACTATTTGTTTTTTTTAGAACCATATTGGCTCGCCCGCGAGCATTGACTTGTTCTGCTTATAAATTCTCAACAAGTGATCGTAGTGAACGTAATAATTTTGCATATTAATCAGCATGTTGCATGCTACAAGAATATATCCAATTCACTAGTTATTGTTTGAGAACCATTTTGTCCCGCCCGCCAAAACTAACTTCAACTCCTTATAACTTCTGAACAAATGATCTAAGAGAGCGTAATAAATTTGCATATTAATCAGCATGTTGCATGCTACAAGAATATATCGATTTCACTAGTTGTTGGTTGAGAACCATATTGGCCCGCCCCAGAAAATTGATTTGAACAGCTTATAACTTCTGAACAAATAATCGTAGAAAGCGTAATAATTTTTCATATTAATCAGCATGTTGCATGCTACAAGAATATATCGATTTCACTAGTTATTGTTTGAGAAATATATTGGCCTGGCCGCGAAAATTAACTTGAACTGCTTATAACTTCTGAACAATTGATCGTAGAGCACACAATTATTTGCATTTCAATCAAACATGTTGTATGCTACAAGATTATGTCGGTTTCACTAGTTATTGTTCGAGAACCATTTTGTCCCGCCCGCCAAAACTAACTTCAACTCCTTATAACTTCTGAACAAATGATCGTAGAGAGCGTAATAATTTTGCATATTAATCAGAATGTTGCATGCTACAAGAATATGTCGATTTCATTGGTTGTTTGTTGAGAACCATATTGGCCCGCCCGCGAAAATCAACTTGAACTGCTTATAACTCCTGAACATTTGATCGTAGAGACCACAATTAATTGCATTTTAATCAAAAATGTTGTACAACAAGAATATGTCGGTTTCACTAGTTTTTTTAAGAAACCCATATTGGCCCGCCCGCGAGTATTAACTTGAACTGTTTATAACTTCTGAACAAATGATAATAGAGAGCGTAAAAATTTGCATATTAATCTGCATGTTGCATGCTACAAGAATATATTTTGATTTCACTAGTTGTTGGTTGAAAAACATATTGGCCCTCCCGCGAAAATCAATTTGAACTGCTTATAACTTCAGAACAATTGATCGTAGAGATCACAATTATCTGCATTTTAATCTAACATGTTGTATGCTACAAGAATATGTCTGTTTCACTAGTTACTGTTTGAGAACCATATTGGCCCGCCCGCGAGTATTAAATTGAACTGCTTAAAAGTTCTGAACAAATGATCGTAGAAAGCTCGATTGTTTTGCATATTAATAAACATGTAGCTAGCTACAAGAATATATAGATTTCACTAGTTATTGTTTGAGAACCATGTTGGCCCACCCGCGAAAACTAATTCAACTGCTTACAATTTCTGAACAAATGATCGTAGAGAACACAATTATTTGCATTTTAATGAAACATGTTGTATGCTACAAGAATATGTCGGTTTTACTATTTGCTTTTTTAGAACCATATTGGCCCGCCCGCGAGTATTGACTTTTTCTGCTTAAAACGTCTGAACAAATGATCGTAGTGAGCGTAATAGTTTTGCATATTAATCAGCATGTTGCATGCTACAAGAATGTATCCATTTCACTAGTTGTTGGTTGAGAATCATATTGGCCCGCCCTCGAAAATTAACTTGAACTGCTTATAACTTCTGAACAATTGATCGTAGAGCACACAATTATTTGCATTTCAATCAAACATGTTGTATGCTACAAAAATATGTCGGTTTCACTTGTTATTGTTTGAGAACCATTTTGGCCCGCCCTCCAAAACTAACTTCAACTCCTTATAACTTCTGAACAATTGATCGCAGAGAGCGTAATAATTTTGCTTATTAATCAGCATGGTGCATGTTACAAGAATATATCGATTTCATTAGTTGTTGGTTGAGAACCATATTGGCCCGCCCGCGAAATTTAAATTGAACTGATAATAACTTCTGAACAATTGATCGTAGCGAACACAATTATTTGCATTTTAATGAAACATGTTGAATGCTTCAAGAATATGTCGGTTTCACTAGTAGTTGTTTGAGAACCATATTGGCCCGCCCGCAAGTATTAAATTTAACTGCTTATAACTTCTGAACAAACGATCTTAGAGAGCGTAATAAAGTTGCATATTAATCAGCATGTTGCATGCTACAAGAATATATCGATTTCACTAGTTGTTGGTTGAGAACCATATTGGCCCGCCCGCGAAAAATAATTTGAACTCCTTATAACGTCTGAAAAAATAATCGTAGAAAGCGTAATAATTTAGCATATTATCCAGCATGTTGCATGCTACAAGAATATATCGATTTCACTAGTTGTTGTTTGAGAACTATATTGGCCTGCCCGCGAAAATTAACTTGAACTGCTTATAACTTCTGAACAATTGATCGTAGAATTCACAATTATTTGCATTTTAATCTAACATGTTTTATGCTACATGAATATGTCAGTTTCACTAGTTATTGTTTGAGAACCATATTGGCCCGCCCACGAGTATTAAATTTAACTGCTTTTAAGTTCTGAGCAAATGATCGTAGAAAGCTCGATTGTTTTGCATATTAATAAACATGTAGCTAGCTACAAGAATATATAGATTTCACTAGTAATTTTTTGAGAACCATGTTGGCCCACCCGCGAAAACTAATTCAACTGCTTACAATTTCTGAGCAAATGATCACAGAGAACACAATTATTTGCATTTTAATGAAACATGTTGTATGCTACAAGAATATGTCGGTTTTACTATTTGTTTTTTTAGAACCATATTGGCTCGCCCGCGAGTATTGACTTGTTCTGCTTATAACTTCTCAACAATTGATCGTAGTGAACGTAATAATTTTGCATATTAATCAGCATGTTGCATGCTACAAGAATATATCCATTTCACTAGTTATTGTTTGAGAACCATTTTGTCCCGCCCGCCAAAACTAACTTCAACTCCTTATAACTTCTGAACAAATAATCGTAGAGAGCTTAATAATTTTGCTTATTAATCAGCATGTTGCATGCTACAAGAATATATCGAATTCATTAGTTGTTGGTTGAGAACCATATTGGCCCGCCCGCGAAAATTAATTTGAACTGCTTATAACTTCTGTACAATTAATCGTAGCAAGCGTAATAATTTTGCATATTAATCAGCATGTTGCATGCTACAAGAATATATCCATTTCACTAGTGGTTGTTTGAGATATATATTGGCCTGCCCGCGAAAATTAACGTGAACTGCTTATAACTTCTGAACAATTGATCGTAGAGCACACAATTATTTGCATTTTAATGAAACATGTTGAATGCTACAAGAATATGTCGGTTTCACTAGTTGTTTTTAGAAAACCACTTTGGCCCGCCCGCCGAAACTAATTTCAACTACTTATAACTTCTGAACAATTGATCGTAGAAAGCGTAATAATTTTGCATATTAAACAGCATGTTGCATGCTACAAGAATATATCGATTTCATTAGTTTTTAGTTGAGAACCATATTGACCCGCCCGCGAAAATCAACTTGAACTGCTTATAACTCCTGAACAATTGATCGTAAACAACACAATTATTTGCATTTTAATGAAACATGTTGAATGCTACAAGAATATGTCAGTTTCACTAGTTGTTATTTGAGAACCATATTGGCCCGCCCGCGAGTATTAACTTGAACTGCTTATAACTTCTGAACAATTGATCGTAGAAAGCGTAATAAATTTGCATATTAATCAGCATGTTGCATGCTACAAGAATATATCGATTTCACTAGTTGTTGGTTGAAAAACATATTGGCCCTCCCGCGAAAATCAATTTGAACTGCTTATAACTTCAGAACAATTGATCGTAGAGATCACAATTATCTGCATTTTTATCTAACATGTTGTATGCTACAAGAATATGTCTGTTTCACTAGTTACTGTTTGAGAACCATATTGGCCCGCCCGCGAGTATTAAATTGAACTGCTTAAAAGTTCTGAACAAATGATCGTAGAAAGCTCGATTGTTTTGCATATTAATAAACATGTAGCTAGCTACAAGAATATATAAATTTCACTAGTTATTGTTTGAGAACCATGTTGGCCCACCCGCGAAAACTAATTCAACTGCTTACAATTTCTGAACAAATGATCGTAGAGAACACAATTATTTGCATTTTAATGAAACATGTTGTATGCTACAAGAAAATGTCGGTTTTACTATTTGTTTTTTTAGAACCATATTGGCCCGCCCGCGAGTATTGACTTTTTCTGCTTAAAACGTCTGAACAAATGATCGTAGTGAGCGTAATAGTTTTGCATATTAATCAGCATGTTGCATGCTACAAGAATGTATCCATTTCACTAGTTGTTGGTTGAGAACCATATTGGCCCGCCCTCGAAAATTAACTTGAACTGCTTATAACTTCTGAAAGATTGATCGTTGAGAACACAATTATTTGCATTTCAATCAAACATGTTGTATGCTACAAAAATATGTCGGTTTCACTTGTTATTGTTTGAGAACCATTTTGACCCGCCCGCTAAAACTAACTTCAACTCCTTATAACTTCTGAACAATTGATCGTAGAGAGCGAAATAATTTTGCTTATTAATCAGCATGGTGCATGTTACAAGAATATATCGATTTCATTAGTTGTTGGTTGAGAACCATATTGGCCCGCCCGCGAAATTTAACTTGAACTGATAATAACTTCTGAACAATTGATCGTAGCGAACACAATTATTTGCATTTTAATGAAACATGTTGAATGCTTCAAGAATATGTCGGTTTCACTAGTAGTTGTTTGAGAACCATATTGGCCCGCCCGCAAGTATTAAATTTAACTGCTTATAACTTCTGAACAAATGATCTTAGAGAGCGTAATAAAGTTGCCTATTAATCAGCATGTTGCATGCTACAAGAATATATCGATTTCACTAGTTGTTGGTTGAGAACCATATTGGCCCGCCCGCGAAAAATAATTTGAACTGCTTATAACGTCTGAAAAAATAATCGTAGAAAGCGTAATAATTTAGCATATTAACCAGCATGTTGCATGCTACAAGAATATATCGATTTCACTAGTTGTTGTTTGAGAACTATATTGGCCTGCCCGCGAAAATTAACTTGAACTGCTTATAACTTCTGAACAATTGATCGTAGAGCACACAATTATTTGCATTTCAATCAAACATGTTGTATGCTACAAGAATATGTTGGTTTCACAAGTTATTGTTTGAGAACCATTTTGGCCCGCCCGCCAAAACTAATTTCAACTTCTTATAACTTCTGAACAAATGATCGTAGAGAGCGTAATAATTTTGCATATTAATCAGCATGTTATATGCTACAAGAATATATCGATTTCACTAGTTGTTGGTTGAGAACCATTTTGGCCAGCCCGCCAAAACTAACTTCAACTCCTTATAACTCCTGAACAAATGATTGTAGAGAGCGTAATAATTTTGCTTATTAATCAGCATGTTGCATGCTACAAGATTATATCGATTTCATTAGTTGTTGTTTGAGAACCATATTGGCCCGCCCTCGAAAATTAACTTGAACTGATAATAACTTCTGAACAATTGATCGTAGCGAACACAATTATTTGGATTTTAATGAAACATGTTGAATGCTTCAAGAATATGTCGGTTTCACTAGTTGTTGTTTGAGAACCATATTGGCCCGTCCGCGAGTATTAAATTGAACTGCTTATAACTTCTGAACAAATGATCGTAGAGCACACAATTATTTGCATTTCAAACAAACATGTTGTAAGCTACAAGAATATGTCGGTTTCACTAGTTATTGTTTGAGAACCATTTTGGCCCGCCCGCCAAAACTAATTTCAACTTCTTATAACTTCTGAACAAATGATCGTAGAGAGCGTAATAAAGTTGCATATTAATCAGCATGTTGCATGCTACAAGAATATATCGATTTCACTAGTTGTTGGTTGAGAACCATATTGGCCCGCCCGCGAAAATTAATTTGAACTGCTTATAACTTCTGAAAAATTAATCGTGGAAAGCGTAATAATTTTGAATATTAATCAGCATGTTGCATGCAACAGGAATATATCAATTTCACTAGTTGTTGTTTGAGAAATATATTGGCCTGCCCGCGAAAATTAACTTGAACTGCTTATAACTTCTGAACAATTGATCGTAGAGCACACAATTATTTGCATTTCAAACAAACATGTTGTATGCTACAAGAATATGTCGGTTTCACTAGTTATTGTTTGAGAACCATTTTGTCCCGCCCGCCAAAACTAATTTCAACTTCTTATAACTTCTGAACAAATGATCGTAGAGAGCGTAATAATTTTGCATATTAATCAGCATGTTGCATGCTACAAGAATATATCGATTTGATTGGTTGTTGGTTGAGAACCATATTGGCCCGCCCGCGAAAATCAACTTGAACTGCTTATAACTCCTGAACAATTGATCGTAGAGGCCACAATTAATAGCATTTTAATCAAACATGTTGTATGCAACAAGAATATGTCGGATTCACTAGTTGTTTTTAGAAAACCATATTGGCCCGCCCGCGAGTATTAACTTGAACTGTTTATAACTTCTGAACAAATGATCCTAGAGAGCGTAATAAATTTGCATATTAATCAGCATGTTGCATGCTACAAGAATATATCGATTTCACTAGTTGTTTTAAGAAATCCATATTGGCCCGCCCGCGAGTATTAACTTGAACTGTTTATAACTTCTGAACAAATGATCCTAGAGAGCGTAAAAAATTTGCATATTAATCAGCATGTTGCATGCTACAAGAATATATCGATTTCACTAGTTGTTGGTTGAAAAACATATTGGCCCTCCCGCGAAAATCAATTTGAACTGTTTATAACTTCTGAACAATTGATCGTAGGGATCACAATTATCTGCATTTTAATCTAACATGTATGCTACAAGAATATGTCAGTTTCACTAGTTATTGTTTAAGAACCATATTGGCCTGCCCGCGAGTATTAAATTGAACTGCTTAAAAGTTGTGAACAAATGATCGTAGAAAGCTCGATTGTTTTGCATATTAATAAACATGTAGCTAGCTACAAGAATATATAGATTTCACTAGTTATCGTTTGAGAACTATGTTGGCCCACCCGCGAAAACTAATTCAACTGCTTACAATTTCTGAACAAATGATCGTAGAGAACACAATTATTTGCATTTTAATGAAACATGTTGTATGCTACAAGAATATGTCGGTTTTACTATTTGTTTTTTTAGAACAATATTGGCCAGCCCGCGAGTATTGACTTTTTCTGCTTAAAACGTCTGAACAAATGATCGTAGTGAGCGTAATAGTTTTGCATATTAATCAGCATGTTGCATGCTACAAGAATATATCCATTTCACTAGTTGTTGGTTGAGAACCATATTGGAGCGCCCTCGAAAATTAACTTGAACTGCTTATAACTTCTGAACGATTGATCGTAGAGAACACAATTATTTGCATTTCAATCAAACAAGTTGTATGCTACAAGAATATGTCGGTTTCATTTGTTATTTTTTGAGAACCATTTTGGCCCGCCCGCCAAAACTAACTTCAACTCCTTATAACTTCTGAACAAATGATCGTAGAGAGCGTAATAATTTTGCTTATTAATCAGCATGTTGCATGCTACAAGAATATATCGATTTCATTAGTTGTTGGTTGAGAACCATATTAGCCCGCCCGCGAAAATTAACTTGAACTGATAATAACTTCTGAACAATTGATCGTAGCGAACACAATTATTTGCATTTTAATGAAACATGTTGAATGCTTCAAGAATATGTCAGTTTCACTAGTTGTTGTTTGAGAACCATATTGGCCCGCCCGCCAAAACTAATTTCAACTTCTTATAACTTCTGAACAAATGATCGTAGAGAGCGTAATAAATTGCATATTAATCAGCATGTTGCATGCTACAAGAATATATCGATTTCACTAGTTGTTGGTTGAGAACCATATTGGCTCGCCCGCGAAAATTAATTTGAACTGCTTATAACTACTGAACAAATAATCGTAGAAAGCGTAATAATTTTGCATATTAATCAGCATGTTGCATGCTACAAGAATATATCGATTTCACTAGTTGTTGTTTGAGAAATATATTGCCCTGCCCGCGAAAATTAACTTGAACTGCTTATAACTTCTGAACAATTGATCGTAGAGCACACAATTATTTGCATTTCAATCAAACATGTTGTATGCTACAAGAATATGTCGGTTTCACTAGTTATTGTTTGAGAACCATTTTGGCCCGCCCGCCAAAACTAATTTCAACTTCTTATAACTTCTGAACAAATGATCGTAGAGAGCGTAATAATTTTGCATATTAATCAGCATGTTGCATGCTACAAGAATATATCGATTTCACTAGTTGTTGGTTGAGAACAATATTGGACCGCCCGCGAAAATCAACTTGAACTGCTTATAACTCCTGAACAATTGATCGTAGAGACCACAATTAATAGCATTTCAATCAAACATGTTGTATGCAACAAGAATATGTCGGTTTCACTAGTTGTTTTTAGAAAACCATATTGGCCCACCCGCGAGTATTAAATTGAACTGTTTATAACTTCTGAACAAATGATCCTAGAGAGCGTAATAAATTTGCATATTAATCAGCATGTTGCATGCTACAAGAATATATCGATTTCACTAGTTTTTGGTTGAGAACCATATTGGCCCGCCCCTGAAAATCAACTTGAACTGCTTATAACTCCTGAAAAATTGATCGTAGAGAACACAATTATTTGCATTTTAATGAAACATGTTGAATGTTTCAAGAATATGTCGGTTTCACCAGTTGTTTTTAGAAAACCATATTGTCTCGCTCGCAATTATTAACTTGAACTGTTTATAACTTCGGAACATATGATCCTAGAGAGCGTAAGAAATTTGCATATAAATCAGCATGTTTTATGCTACAAGAATATGTCGGTTTCACTAGTTGTTTTTAGAAAACCATATTGGCCCGACGGCGAAAATCAACTTGAACTGCTTATAACTTCTGAACAATTGATCGCAGAGAACACAATTAATTGCATTTTAATGAAACATGTTGAATGCTACAAGAATATGTCGGTTTCACTAGTTGTTTTTAGAAAACCATTTTGGCCCGCCCGCCAAAACTAACTTCAACTCCTGATAACTTCTGAACAATTGATCGTAGAAAGCGTAATAATTTTGCATATTACTCAGCATGTTGCATGCTACAAGAATATATCGATTTCATTTGTTGTTGGTTGAGAACCATATTGGCCCGCCCGCGAAAATCAACTTGAACTGCTTATAACTCCTGAACAATTGATCGTAGAGCACACAATTATTTGCATTTTAATGAAACATGTTGAATGCTACAAGAATATGTCGGTTTCACTAGTTGTTTTTAGAAAACCATATTGGCCCGTCCGAGAGTATTAACTTGAACTGTTTATAACTTCTGAACAAATGATGCTAGAGAGCGTAATAAATTTGCATATTAATCAGCATGTTGCATGCTACAAGAATATATCGAATTCACTAGTTGTTGGTTGAAAAACATATTGGCTGGCCCGCGAAAATCAAGTTGAACTGCTTATAACTCCTTAACAATTGATCGTAGAGAACACAATTATTTGCATTTTAATGAAACATGTTGAATGCTACAAGAATATGTCGGTTTCACTAGTTGTTATTTGAGAACAATATTGGCCCGTCCGCGAGTATTAACTTGAACTGCTTACAACTTCTGAACAATTGATCGTAGAGATCACAATTATTTGCATTTTAATCTAACATGTTGTATGCTACAAGAATATGTCAGTTTCACTAGTTATTGTTTGAGAACCATATTGGCCCGCCCGCGAGTATTAAATTGAACTGCTTACAACTACTGAACAAATAATCGTAGAAAGCGTAATAATTTTTCATATTAATCAGCATGTTGCATGCTACAAGAATATATCGATTTCACTAGTTGTTGGTTGAGAACCATTTGGCCCACCCGCGAAAACTAAATCAACTGCTTATAACTTCTGAACAATTGATCGTAGAGAACACAATTATTTGCATTTCAAATAAACATGTTGTATGCTACAAGAATATGTCGGTTTCACTAGTTATTTTTTGAGAACCATTTTGGCCCGCCCGCCAAAACTAACTTTACCTCCTTTTAACTTCTGAACAAATGTTCGTATAGAGCGTAATAAATTTGTTTATTAATCAGCATGTTGCATGCTACAAGAATATATCGATTTCATTAGTTTTTGGTTGAGAACCATATTGGCCCGCCAGCGAAAATCAACTTGAACTTCTTATAACTCTTGAACAATTGATTGTAGAGACCACAATTAATAGCATTTTAATCAAACATGTTGTATGCAACAAGAATATGTCGGTTTCACTAGTTGTTTTAAGAAACCCATATGGGCCCACCCGCGAATATTAACTTGAACTGTTTATAACTTCTGAACAAATGATCCTAGAGAGCGTAATAAATTTGCATATTAATCAGCATGTTGCATGCTACAAGAATATATCGATTTAACTAGTTTTTGGTTGAGAACCATATTGGCCCGCCCGCGAGTATTAACTTGAACTGTTTATAACTTCTGAACAAATGATCCTAGAGAGCGTAAAAAATTTGCATATTAATCAGCATGTTGCTTGCTACAAGAATATATCGATTTCACTAGTTGTTGGTTGAAAAACATATTGGCCCTCCAGCGAAAATCAATTTGAACTGTTTATAACTTCTGAACAATTGATCGTAGGGATCACAATTATCTGCATTTTAATCTAACATGTTGTATGCTACAAGAATATGTCAGTTTCACTAGTTATTGTTTGAGAACCATATTGGCCCGCAGGCGAGTATTAAATTGAACTTCTCAAAAGTTCTGAACAAATGATCGTAGAAAGCTCGATTGTTTTGCATATTAATAAACATGTAGTTAGCTACAAGAATATATAGATTTCACTAGTTATTGTTTGAGTACCATGTTGGCCCACCCGCGAAAACTAATTCAACTGCTTACAATTTCTGAACAAATGATCGTAGTGAGCTTAATAGTTTTGCATATTAATCAGCATTTTGCATGCTACAAGAATTTATCGATTTCACTAGTTGTTGGTTGAGAACCATATTGGCCCGCCTTCGAAAATTATTTTGAACTGCATATAACTTCTGAACAATTGATCGTAATTGATCACAATTATTTGCATTTCAATCAAACATGTTGTATGCTACAAGAATATGTCGGTTTCACTTGTTATTGTTTGAGAACCATTTTGGCCCGCCCGCCAAAACTAATTTCAACTCCTTATAACTTCTGAACAAATGATCGTAGAGAGCGTAATAATTTTGCTTATTAATCAGCATGTTGCATGCTACAAGAATATATCGATTTCATTAGTTGTTGGTTGAGAACCATATTGGCCCGCCCGCGAAAATTAACTTGAACTGATAATAACTTCTGAACAATTGATCGTAGCGAACACAATTATTTGCATTTTAATGAAACATGTTGAATGCTTCAAGAATATGTCGGTTTCACTAGTTGTTGTTTGAGATCCATATTGGCCCGCCCGCCAAAACTAATTTCAACTTTTTAAAACTTCTGAACAAATGATCGTAGAGAGCGTAATAAAGTTGCATATTAATCAGCATGTTGCATGCTACAAGAATACATCGATTTCACTAGTTGTTGGTTGAGAACCATATTGGCCCGCCCGCGAAAATTAATTTGAACTGCTTATAACTTCTGAACAAATAATCGTAGAAAGCGTAATAATTTTGCATATTAATCAGCATGTTGCATGCTACAAGAATATATCGATTTCACTAGTTGTTGTTTGAGAAATATATTGGCCTGCCCGCGAAAATTAACTTGAACTGCTTATAACTTCTGAACAATTGATCGTAGAGCACACAATTATTTGCATTTCAATCAAACATGTTGTATGCTACAAGAATATGTCGGTTTCACTAGTTATTGTTTGAGAACCATTTTTGCCCGCCCGCCAAAACTAATTTCCACTTCTTATAACTTCTGAACAAATGATCGTAGAGAGCGTAATAATTTTGCATATTAATCAGCATGTTGCATGCTACAAGAATATATCGATTTCACTAGTTGTTGGTTGAGAACCATATTGGCCCGCCCGCGAAAATCAACTTGAACTGCTTATAACTCCTGAACATTTGATCGTAGAGACCACACTTAATAGCATTTTAATCAAACATGTTGTATGCAACAAGAATATGTCGGTTTCACTAGTTGTTTTTAGAAAACCATAGTGGCCCACCCGCGAGTATTAACTTGAACTGTTTATAACTTCTGAACAAATGATCCTAGAGAGCGTAATAAATTTGAATATAAATCAGCATGTTTTATGCTACAAGAATATGTCGGTTTCACTAGTTGTTTTTAGAAAACCATATTGGCCCGACGGCGAGAATCAACTTGAACTGCTTATAACTTCCGAACAATTGATCGTAGAGAACACAATTATTTGCATTTGAATGAAACATGTTGAATGCTACAAGAATATGTCGGTTTCACTAGTTGTTTTTAGAAAACCATTTTGGCCCGCCCGCCAAAACTAACTTCAACTCCTGATAACTTCTGAACATTTGATCGTAGAAAGCGTAATAATTTTGCATATTACTCAGCATGTTGCATGCTACAAGAATATATCGATTTCATTTGTTGTTGGTTGAGAACCATATTAGCCCGCCCGCGAAAATCAACTTGAACTGCTTATAACTCCTGAACAATTGATCGTAGAGCACACAATTATTTGCATTTTAATGAAACATGTTGAATGCTACAAGAATATGTCGGTTTCATTAGTTGTTTTTAGAAAACCATATTGGCCCGTCCGAGAGTATTAACTTGAAATGTTTTAACTTCTGAACAAATGATCCTAGAGAGCGTAATAAATTTGCATATTAATCAGCATGTTGCATGCTACAAGAATATATCGATTTCACTAGTTTTTGGTTGAGAACCATATTGGCCCGCCCGCGAAAATTAACTTGAACTGTTTATAACTTCTGAACAATTGATCGTAGGGATCACAATTATCTGCATTTTAATCTAACATGTTGTATGCTACAAGAATATGTCAGTTTCACTAGTTATTGTTTGAGAACCATATTGGCCCGCAGGCGAGTATTAAATTGAACTTCTCAAAAGTTCTGAGCAAATGATCGTAGAAAGCTCGATTGTTTTGCATATTAATAAACATGTAGCTAGCTACAAGAATATATAGATTTCACTAGTTTTTGTTTGAGTACCACGTTGGCCCACCCGCGAAAACTAATTCAACTGCTTACAATTTCTGAACAAATGATCGTAGAGAACACAATTATTTGCATTTTAATGAAACATGTTGTATGCTACAAGAATATGTCGATTTTACTATTTGTTTTTTTAGAACCATATTGGCCCGCCCGCGAGTATTGACTTTTTCTGCTTAAAACGTCTGAACAAATGATCGTAGTGAGCTTAATAGTTTTGCATATTAATCAGCATTTTGCATGCTACAAGAATTTATCGATTTCACTAGTTGTTAGTTGAGAACCATATTGGCCCGCCTTCGAAAATTAACTTGAACTGCTTATAACGTCTGAAAAAATAATCGTAGAAAGCGTAATAATTTAGCATATTATCCAGCATGTTGCATGTTACAAGAATATATCGATTTCATTAGTTGTTGGTTGAGAACCATATTGGCCCGCCCGCGAAATTTAAATTGAACTGATAATAACTTCTGAACAATTGATCGTAGCGAACACAATTATTTGCATTTTAATGAAACATGTTGAATGCTTCAAGAATATGTCGGTTTCACTAGTAGTTGTTTGAGAACCATATTGGCCCGCCCGCAAGTATTAAATTTAACTGCTTATAACTTCTGAACAAATGATCTTAGAGAGCGTAATAAAGTTGCATATTAATCAGCATGTTGCATGCTACAAGAATATATCGATTTCACTAGTTGTTGGTTGAAAAACATATTGGCCCTCCCGCGAAAATCAATTTGAACTGCTTATAACTTCAGAACAATTGATCGTAGAGATCACAATTATCTGCATTTTAATCTAACATGTTGTATGCTACAAGAATATGTCTGTTTCACTAGTTACTGTTTGAGAACCATATTGGCCCGCCCGCGAGTATTAAATTGAACTGCTTAAAAGTTCTGAACAAATGATCGTAGAAAGCTCGATTGTTTTGCATATTAATAAACATGTAGCTAGCTACAAGAATATATAAATTTCACTAGTTATTGTTTGAGAACCATGTTGGCCCACCCGCGAAAACTAATTCAACTGCTTACAATTTCTGAACAAATGATCGTAGAGAACACAATTATTTGCATTTTAATGAAACATGTTGTATGCTACAAGAAAATGTCGGTTTTACTATTTGTTTTTTTAGAACCATATTGGCCCGCCCGCGAGTATTGACTTTTTCTGCTTAAAACGTCTGAACAAATGATCGTAGTGAGCGTAATAGTTTTGCATATTAATCAGCATGTTGCATGCTACAAGAATGTATCCATTTCACTAGTTGTTGGTTGAGAACCATATTGGCCCGCCCTCGAAAATTAACTTGAACTGCTTATAACTTCTGAAAGATTGATCGTTGAGAACACAATTATTTGCATTTCAATCAAACATGTTGTATGCTACAAAAATATGTCGGTTTCACTTGTTATTGTTTGAGAACCATTTTGACCCGCCCGCCAAAACTAACTTCAACTCCTTATAACTTCTGAACAATTGATCGTAGAGAGCGAAATAATTTTGCTTATTAATCAGCATGGTGCATGTTACAAGAATATATCGATTTCATTAGTTGTTGGTTGAGAACCATATTGGCCCGCCCGCGAAATTTAACTTGAACTGATAATAACTTCTGAACAATTGATCGTAGCGAACACAATTATTTGCATTTTAATGAAACATGTTGTATGCAACAAGAATATGTCGGTTTCACTAGTTGTTTTTAGAAAACCATATTGGCCCGCCCGCGAGTATTAACTTGAACTGTTTATAACTTCTGAACAAATGATCCTAGAGAGCGTAATAAATTTGCATATTAATCAGCATGTTGCATGCTACAAGAATATATCGATTTCACTAGTTGTTTTAAGAAATCCATATTGGCCCGCCCGCGAGTATTAACTTGAACTGTTTATAACTTCTGAACAAATGATCCTAGAGAGCGTAAAAAATTTGCATATTAATCAGCATGTTGCATGCTACAAGAATATATCGATTTCACTAGTTGTTGGTTGAAAAACATATTGGCCCTCCCGCGAAAATCAATTTGAACTGTTTATAACTTCTGAACAATTGATCGTAGGGATCACAATTATCTGCATTTTAATCTAACATGTATGCTACAAGAATATGTCAGTTTCACTAGTTATTGTTTGAGAACCATATTGGCCTGCCCGCGAGTATTAAATTGAACTGCTTAAAATTTGTGAACAAATGATCGTAGAAAGCTCGATTGTTTTGCATATTAATAAACATGTAGCTAGCTACAAGAATATATAGATTTCACTAGTTATCGTTTGAGAACCATGTTGGCCCACCCGCGAAAACTAATTCAACTGCTTACAATTTCTGAACAAATGATCGTAGAGAACACAATTATTTGCATTTTAATGAAACATGTTGTATGCTACAAGAATATGTCGGTTTTACTATTTGTTTTTTTAGAACAATATTGGCCAGCCCGCGAGTATTGACTTTTTCTGCTTAAAACGTCTGAACAAATGATCGTAGTGAGCGTAATAGTTTTGCATATTAATCAGCATGTTGCATGCTACAAGAATATATCCATTTCACTAGTTGTTGGTTGAGAACCATATTGGAGCGCCCTCGAAAATTAACTTGAACTGCTTATAACTTCTGAACGATTGATCGTAGAGAACACAATTATTTGCATTTCAATCAAACAAGTTGTATGCTACAAGAATATGTCGGTTTCATTTGTTATTTTTTGAGAACCATTTTGGCCCGCCCGCCAAAACTAACTTCAACTCCTTATAACTTCTGAACAAATGATCGTAGAGAGCGTAATAATTTTGCTTATTAATCAGCATGTTGCATGCTACAAGAATATATCGATTTCATTAGTTGTTGGTTGAGAACCATATTAGCCCGCCCGCGAAAATTAACTTGAACTGATAATAACTTCTGAACAATTGATCGTAGCGAACACAATTATTTGCATTTTAATGAAACATGTTGAATGCTTCAAGAATATGTCAGTTTCACTAGTTGTTGTTTGAGAACCATATTGGCCCGCCCGCCAAAACTAATTTCAACTTCTTATAATTTCTGAACAAATGATCGTAGAGAGCGTAATAAAGTTGCATATTAATCAGCATGTTGCATGCTACAAGAATATATCGATTTCACTAGTTGTTGGTTGAGAACCATATTGGCCCGCCCGCGAAAATTAATTTGAACTGCTTATAACTACTGAACAAATAATCGTAGAAAGCGTAATAATTTTGCATATTAATCAGCATGTTGCATGCTACAAGAATATATCGATTTCACTAGTTGTTGTTTGAGAAATATATTGCCCTGCCCGCGAAAATTAACTTGAACTGCTTATAACTTCTGAACAATTGATCGTAGAGCACACAATTATTTGCATTTCAATCAAACATGTTGTATGCTACAAGAATATGTCGGTTTCACTAGTTATTGTTTGAGAACCATTTTGGCCCGCCCGCCAAAACTAATTTCAACTTCTTATAACTTCTGAACAAATGATCGTAGAGAGCGTAATAATTTTGCATATTAATCAGCATGTTGCATGCTACAAGAATATATCGATTTCACTAGTTTCTGGTTGAGAACAATATTGGACCGCCCGCGAAAATCAACTTGAACTGCTTATAACTCCTGAACAATTGATCGTAGAGACCACAATTAATAGCATTTCAATCAAACATGTTGTATGCAACAAGAATATGTCGGTTTCACTAGTTGTTTTTAGAAAACCATATTGGCCCACCCGCGAGTATTAAATTGAACTGTTTATAACTTCTGAACAAATGATCCTAGAGAGCGTAATAAATTTGCATATTAATCAGCATGTTGCATGCTACAAGAATATATCGATTTCACTAGTTGTTGGTTGAGAACCATATTGGCCCGCCCCTGAAAATCAACTTGAACTGCTTATAACTCCTGAAAAATTGATCGTAGAGAACACAATTATTTGCATTTTAATGAAACATGTTGAATGTTTCAAGAATATGTCGGTTTCACCAGTTGTTTTTAGAAAACCATATTGTCTCGCTCGCAATTATTAACTTGAACTGTTTATAACTTCGGAACAAATGATCCTAGAGAGCGTAAGAAATTTGCATATAAATCAGCATGTTTTATGCTACAAGAATATGTCGGTTTCACTAGTTGTTTTTAGAAAACCATATTGGCCCGACGGCGAAAATCAACTTGAACTGCTTATAACTTCTGAACAATTGATCGCAGAGAACACAATTAATTGCATTTTAATGAAACATGTTGAATGCTACAAGAATATGTCGGTTTCACTAGTTGTTTTTAGAAAACCATTTTGGCCCGCCCGCCAAAACTAACTTCAACTCCTGATAACTTCTGAACAATTGATCGTAGAAAGCGTAATAATTTTGCATATTACTCAGCATGTTGCATGCTACAAGAATATATCGATTTCATTTGTTGTTGGTTGAGAACCATATTGGCCCGCCCGCGAAAATCAACTTGAACTGCTTATAACTCCTGAACAATTGATCGTAGAGCACACAATTATTTGCATTTTAATGAAACATGTTGAATGCTACAAGAATATGTCGGTTTCACTAGTTGTTTTTAGAAAACCATATTGGCCCGTCCGAGAGTATTAACTTGAACTGTTTATAACTTCTGAACAAATGATGCTAGAGAGCGTAATAAATTTGCATATTAATCAGCATGTTGCATGCTACAAGAATATATCGAATTCACTAGTTGTTGGTTGAAAAACATATTGGCTGGCCCGCGAAAATCAAGTTGAACTGCTTATAACTCCTTAACAATTGATCGTAGAGAACACAATTATTTGCATTTTAATGAAACATGTTGAATGCTACAAGAATATGTCGGTTTCACTAGTTGTTATTTGAGAACAATATTGGCCCGTCCGCGAGTATTAACTTGAACTGCTTACAACTTCTGAACAATTGATCGTAGAGATCACAATTATTTGCATTTTAATCTAACATGTTGTATGCTACAAGAATATGTCAGTTTCACTAGTTATTGTTTGAGAACCATATTGGCCCGCCCGCGAGTATTAAATTGAACTGCTTACAACTACTGAACAAATAATCGTAGAAAGCGTAATAATTTTTCATATTAATCAGCATGTTGCATGCTACAAGAATATATCGATTTCACTAGTTGTTGGTTGAGAACCATTTGGCCCACCCGCGAAAACTAAATCAACTGCTTATAACTTCTGAACAATTGATCGTAGAGAACACAATTATTTGCATTTCAAATAAACATGTTGTATGCTACAAGAATATGTCGGTTTCACTAGTTATTTTTTGAGAACCATTTTGGCCCGCCCGCCAAAACTAACTTTACCTCCTTTTAACTTCTGAACAAATGTTCGTATAGAGCGTAATAAATTTGTTTATTAATCAGCATGTTGCATGCTACAAGAATATATCGATTTCATTAGTTTTTGGTTGAGAACCATATTGGCCCGCCAGCGAAAATCAACTTGAACTTCTTATAACTCTTGAACAATTGATTGTAGAGACCACAATTAATAGCATTTTAATCAAACATGTTGTATGCAACAAGAATATGTCGGTTTCACTAGTTGTTTTAAGAAACCCATATGGGCCCACCCGCGAATATTAACTTGAACTGTTTATAACTTCTGAACAAATGATCCTAGAGAGCGTAATAAATTTGCATATTAATCAGCATGTTGCATGCTACAAGAATATATCGATTTAACTAGTTTTTGGTTGAGAACCATATTGGCCCGCCCGCGAGTATTAACTTGAACTGTTTATAACTTCTGAACAAATGATCCTAGAGAGCGTAAAAAATTTGCATATTAATCAGCATGTTGCTTGCTACAAGAATATATCGATTTCACTAGTTGTTGGTTGAAAAACATATTGGCCCTCCAGCGAAAATCAATTTGAACTGTTTATAACTTCTGAACAATTGATCGTAGGGATCACAATTATCTGCATTTTAATCTAACATGTTGTATGCTACAAGAATATGTCAGTTTCACTAGTTATTGTTTGAGAACCATATTGGCCCGCAGGCGAGTATTAAATTGAACTTCTCAAAAGTTCTGAACAAATGATCGTAGAAAGCTCGATTGTTTTGCATATTAATAAACATGTAGCTAGCTACAAGAATATATAGATTTCACTAGTTATTGTTTGAGTACCATGTTGGCCCACCCGCGAAAACTAATTCAACTGCTTACAATTTCTGAACAAATGATCGTAGTGAGCTTAATAGTTTTGCATATTAATCAGCATTTTGCATGCTACAAGAATTTATCGATTTCACTAGTTGTTGGTTGAGAACCATATTGGCCCGCCTTCGAAAATTATTTTGAACTGCATATAACTTCTGAACAATTGATCGTAATTGATCACAATTATTTGCATTTCAATCAAACATGTTGTATGCTACAAGAATATGTCGGTTTCACTTGTTATTGTTTGAGAACCATTTTGGCCCGCCCGCCAAAACTAATTTCAACTCCTTATAACTTCTGAACAAATGATCGTAGAGAGCGTAATAATTTTGCTTATTAATCAGCATGTTGCATGCTACAAGAATATATCGATTTCATTAGTTGTTGGTTGAGAACCATATTGGCCCGCCCGCGAAAATTAACTTGAACTGATAATAACTTCTGAACAATTGATCGTAGCGAACACAATTATTTGCATTTTAATGAAACATGTTGAATGCTTCAAGAATATGTCGGTTTCACTAGTTGTTGTTTGAGATCCATATTGGCCCGCCCGCCAAAACTAATTTCAACTTTTTAAAACTTCTGAACAAATGATCGTAGAGAGCGTAATAAAGTTGCATATTAATCAGCATGTTGCATGCTACAAGAATACATCGATTTCACTAGTTGTTGGTTGAGAACCATATTGGCCCGCCCGCGAAAATTAATTTGAACTGCTTATAACTTCTGAACAAATAATCGTAGAAAGCGTAATAATTTTGCATATTAATCAGCATGTTGCATGCTACAAGAATATATCGATTTCACTAGTTGTTGTTTGAGAAATATATTGGCCTGCCCGCGAAAATTAACTTGAACTGCTTATAACTTCTGAACAATTGATCGTAGAGCACACAATTATTTGCATTTCAATCAAACATGTTGTATGCTACAAGAATATGTCGGTTTCACTAGTTATTGTTTGAGAACCATTTTGGCCCGCCCGCCAAAACTAATTTCCACTTCTTATAACTTCTGAACAAATGATCGTAGAGAGCGTAATAATTTTGCATATTAATCAGCATGTTGCATGCTACAAGAATATATCGATTTCACTAGTTGTTGGTTGAGAACCATATTGGCCCGCCCGCGAAAATCAACTTGAACTGCTTATAACTCCTGAACATTTGATCGTAGAGACCACACTTAATAGCATTTTAATCAAACATGTTGTATGCAACAAGAATATGTCGGTTTCACTAGTTGTTTTTAGAAAACCATAGTGGCCCACCCGCGAGTATTAACTTGAACTGTTTATAACTTCTGAACAAATGATCCTAGAGAGCGTAATAAATTTGCATATTAATCAGCATGTTGCATGCTACAAGAATATATCGATTTCACTAGTTGTTGGTTGAGAACCATATTGGCCCGCCCCTGAAAATCAACTTGAACTGCTTATAACTCCTGAAAAATTGATCGTAGAGAACACAATTATTTGCATGTTAATGAAACATGTTGAATGCTACAAGAATATGTCGGTTTCACTAGTTGTTTTTAGAAAACCATATTGGCTCGCTCGCAATTATTAACTTGAACTGTTTATAACTTCGGAACAAATGATCCTAGAGAGCGTAATAAATTTGAATATAAATCAGCATGTTTTATGCTACAAGAATATGTCGGTTTCACTAGTTGTTTTTAGAAAACCATATTGGCCCGACGGCGAGAATCAACTTGAACTGCTTATAACTTCCGAACAATTGATCGTAGAGAACACAATTATTTGCATTTGAATGAAACATGTTGAATGCTACAAGAATATGTCGGTTTCACTAGTTGTTTATAGAAAACCATTTTGGCCCGCCCGCCAAAACTAACTTCAACTCCTGATAACTTCTGAACAATTGATCGTAGAAAGCGTAATAATTTTGCATATTACTCAGCATGTTGCATGCTACAAGAATATATCGATTTCATTTGTTGTTGGTTGAGAACCATATTAGCCCGCCCGCGAAAATCAACTTGAACTGCTTATAACTCCTGAACAATTGATCGTAGAGCACACAATTATTTGCATTTTAATGAAACATGTTGAATGCTACAAGAATATGTCGGTTTCATTAGTTGTTTTTAGAAAACCATATTGGCCCGTCCGAGAGTATTAACTTGAAATGTTTTAACTTCTGAACAAATGATCCTAGAGAGCGTAATAAATTTGCATATTAATCAGCATGTTGCATGCTACAAGAATATATCGATTTCACTAGTTTTTGGTTGAGAACCATATTGGCCCGCCCGCGAAAATTAACTTGAACTGTTTATAACTTCTGAACAATTGATCGTAGGGATCACAATTATCTGCATTTTAATCTAACATGTTGTATGCTACAAGAATATGTCAGTTTCACTAGTTATTGTTTGAGAACCATATTGGCCCGCAGGCGAGTATTAAATTGAACTTCTCAAAAGTTCTGAGCAAATGATCGTAGAAAGCTCGATTGTTTTGCATATTAATAAACATGTAGCTAGCTACAAGAATATATAGATTTCACTAGTTTTTGTTTGAGTACCACGTTGGCCCACCCGCGAAAACTAATTCAACTGCTTACAATTTCTGAACAAATGATCGTAGAGAACACAATTATTTGCATTTTAATGAAACATGTTGTATGCTACAAGAATATGTCGATTTTACTATTTGTTTTTTTAGAACCATATTGGCCCGCCCGCGAGTATTGACTTTTTCTGCTTAAAACGTCTGAACAAATGATCGTAGTGAGCTTAATAGTTTTGCATATTAATCAGCATTTTGCATGCTACAAGAATTTATCGATTTCACTAGTTGTTAGTTGAGAACCATATTGGCCCGCCTTCGAAAATTAACTTGAACTGCTTATAACTTCTGAACAATTGATCGTAGAGAACACAATTATTTGCATTTCAATCAAACATGTTGTATGCTACAAGAATATGTCGGTTTCACTTGTTATTGTTTGAGAACCATTTTGGCCCGCTCGCCAAAACTAACTTCAAATCCTTATAACTTCTGAACAAATGATCGTAGAGAGCGTAATAATTTTGCTTATTAATCAGCATGTTGCATGCTACAAGAAGATATCGATTTCATTAGTTGTTGGTTGAGAACCATATTGGCCCGCCCGCGAAAATTAACTTGAACTGATAATAACTTCTGAACAATTGATCGTACCGAACACAATTATTTGCATTTCAATCAAACATGTTGTATGCTATAAGAATATGTCGGTTTCACTAGTTGTTGTTTGAGAACCATATTGGCCCGCCCGCCAAAAAACTAATTTCAACTCCTTATAACTTCTGAACAAATGATCGTAGAGAGCGTAATAATTTTGCATATTAATCAGCATGTTGCATGCTACAAGAATATATCGATTTCACTAGTTGTTGGTTGAGAACAATATTGGACCGCCCGCGAAAATCAACTTGAACTGCTTATAACTCCTGAACAATTGATCGTAGAGACCACAATTAATAGCATTTCAATCAAACATGTTGTATGCAACAAGAATATGTCGGTTTCTCTAGTTGTTTTTAGAAAACCATATTGGCCCACCCGCGAGTATTAAATTGAACTGTTTATAACTTCGGAACAAATGATCCTAGAGAGCGTAATAAATTTGCATATAAATCAGCATGTTTTATGCTACAAGAATATGTCGGTTTCACTAGTTGTTTTTAGAAAACCATATTGGCCCGACGGCGAAAATCAACTTGATTTGCTTATAACTTCTGAACAATTGATCGCAGAGAACACAATTAATTGCATTTTAATGAAACATGTTGAATGCTACAAGAATATGTCGGTTTCACTAGTTGTTTTTAGAAAACCATTTTGGCCCGCCCGCCAAAACTAACTTCAACTCCTGATAACTTCTGAACAATTGATCGTAGAAAGCGTAATAATTTTGCATATTACTCAGCATGTTGCATGCTACAAGAATATATCGATTTCATTTGTTGTTGGTTGAGAACCATATTGGCCCGCCCGCGAAAATCAACTTGAACTGCTTATAACTCCTGAACAATTGATCGTAGAGCACACAATTATTTGCATTTTAATGAAACATGTTGAATGCTACAAGAATATGTCGGTTTCACTAGTTGTTTTTAGAAAACCTAATTGGCCCGTCCGAGAGTATTAACTTGAACTGTTTATAACTTCTGAACAAATGATGCTAGAGAGCGTAATAAATTTGCATATTAATCAGCATGTTGCATGCTACAAGAATATATCGAATTCACTAGTTGTTGGTTGAAAAACATATTGGCTGGCCCGCGAAAATCAAGTTGAACTGCTTATAACTCCTTAACAATTGATCGTAGAGAACACAATTATTTGCATTTTAATGAAACATGTTGAATGCTACAAGATTATGTCGGTTTCACTAGTTGTTATTTGAGAACAAAATTGGCCCGTCCGCGAGTATTAACTTGAACTGCTTACAACTTCTGAACAATTGATCGTAGAGATCACAATTATTTGCATTTTAATCTAACATGTTGTATGCTACAAGAATATGTCAGTTTCACTAGTTATTGTTTGAGAACCATATTGGCCCGCCCGCGAGTATTAAATTGAACTGCTTACAACTACTGAACAAATAATCGTAGAAAGCGTAATAATTTTTCATATTAATCAGCATGTTGCATGCTACAAGAATATATCGATTTCACTAGTTGTTGGTTGAGAACCATTTGGCCCACCCGCGAAAACTAAATCAACTGCTTATAACTTCTGAACAATTGATCGTAGAGAACACAATTATTTGCATTTCAAATAAACATGTTGTACGCTACAAGAATATGTCGGTTTCACTAGTTATTTTTTGAGAACCATTTTGGCCCGCCCGCCAAAACTAACTTTACCTCCTTTTAACTTCTGAACAAATGTTCGTATAGAGCGTAATAAATTTGTTTATTAATCAGCATGTTGCATGCTACAAGAATATATCGATTTCATTAGTTTTTGGTTGAGAACCATATTGGCCCGCCAGCGAAAATCAACTTGAACTTCTTATAACTCTTGAACAATTGATTGTAGAGACCACAATTAATAGCATTTTAATCAAACATGTTGTATGCAACAAGAATATGTCGGTTTCACTAGTTGTTTTAAGAAACCCATATTGGCCCACCCGCGAATATTAACTTGAACTGTTTATAACTTCTGAACAAATGATCCTAGAGAGCGTAATAAATTTGCATATTAATCAGCATGTTGCATGCTACAAGAATATATCGATTTCACTAGTTTTTGGTTGAGAACCATATTGGCCCGCCCGCGAGTATTAACTTGAACTGTTTATAACTTCTGAACAAATGATCCTAGAGAGCGTAAAAAATTTGCATATTAATCAGCATGTTGCTTGCTACAAGAATATATCGATTTCACTAGTTGTTGGTTGAAAAACATATTGGCCCTCCAGCGAAAATCAATTTGAACTGTTTATAACTTCTGAAAAATTGATCGTAGGGATCACAATTATCTGCATTTTAATCTAACATGTTGTATGCTACAAGAATATGTCAGTTTCACTAGTTATTGTTTGAGAACCATATTGGCCCGCAGGCGAGTATTAAATTGAACTTCTCAAAAGTTCTGAACAAATGATCGTAGAAAGCTCGATTGTTTTGCATATTAATAAACATGTAGCTAGCTACAAGAATATATAGATTTCACTAGTTATTGTTTGAGTACCATGTTGGCCCACCCGCGAAAACTAATTCAACTGCTTACAATTTCTGAACAAATGATCGTAGTGAGCTTAATAGTTTTGCATATTAATCAGCATTTTGCATGCTACAAGAATTTATCGATTTCACTAGTTGTTGGTTGAGAACCATATTGGCCCGCCTTCGAAAATTATTTTGAACTGCATATAACTTCTGAACAATTGATCGTAATTGATCACAATTATTTGCATTTCAATCAAACATGTTGTATGCTACAAGAATATGTCGGTTTCACTTGTTATTGTTTGAGAACCATTTTGGCCCGCCCGCCAAAACTAATTTCAACTCCTTATAACTTCTGAACAAATGATCGTAGAGAGCGTAATAATTTTGCTTATTAATCAGCATGTTGCATGCTACAAGAATATATCGATTTCATTAGTTGTTGGTTGAGAACCATATTGGCCCGCCCGCGAAAATTAACTTGAACTGATAATAACTTCTGAACAATTGATCGTAGCGAACACAATTATTTGCATTTTAATGAAACATGTTGAATGCTTCAAGAATATGTCGGTTTCACTAGTTGTTGTTTGAGATCCATATTGGCCCGCCCGCCAAAACTAATTTCAACTTTTTAAAACTTCTGAACAAATGATCGTAGAGAGCGTAATAAAGTTGCATATTAATCAGCATGTTGCATGCTACAAGAATACATCGATTTCACTAGTTGTTGGTTGAGAACCATATTGGCCCGCCCGCGAAAATTAATTTGAACTGCTTATAACTTCTGAACAAATAATCGTAGAAAGCGTAATAATTTTGCATATTAATCAGCATGTTGCATGCTACAAGAATATATCGATTTCACTAGTTGTTGTTTGAGAAATATATTGGCCTGCCCGCGAAAATTAACTTGAACTGCTTATAACTTCTGAACAATTGATCGTAGAGCACACAATTATTTGCATTTCAATCAAACATGTTGTATGCTACAAGAATATGTCGGTTTCACTAGTTATTGTTTGAGAACCATTTTGGCCCGCCCGCCAAAACTAATTTCCACTTCTTATAACTTCTGAACAAATGATCGTAGAGAGCGTAATAATTTTGCATATTAATCAGCATGTTGCATGCTACAAGAATATATCGATTTCACTAGTTGTTGGTTGAGAACCATATTGGCCCGCCCGCGAAAATCAACTTGAACTGCTTATAACTCCTGAACAATTGATCGTAGAGACCACAATTAATAGCATTTTAATCAAACATGTTGTATGCAACAAGAATATGTCGGTTTCATTAGTTGTTTTTAGAAAACCATATTGGCCCACCCGCGAGTATTAACTTGAACTGTTTATAACTTCTGAACAAATGATCCTAGAGAGCGTAATAAATTTGCATATTAATCAGCATGTTGCATGCTACAAGAATATATCGATTTCACTAGTTGTTGGTTGAGAACCATATTGGCCCGCCCCTGAAAATCAACTTGAACTGCTTATAACTCCTGAAAAATTGATCGTAGAGAACACAATTATTTGCATGTTAATGAAACATGTTGAATGCTACAAGAATATGTCGGTTTCACTAGTTGTTTTTAGAAAACCATATTGGCTCGCTCGCAATTATTAACTTGAACTGTTTATAACTTCGGAACAAATGATCCTAGAGAGCGTAATAAATTTGAATATAAATCAGCATGTTTTATGCTACAAGAATATGTCGGTTTCACTAGTTGTTTTTAGAAAACCATATTGGCCCGACGGCGAGAATCAACTTGAACTGCTTATAACTTCCGAACAATTGATCGTAGAGAACACAATTATTTGCATTTGAATGAAACATGTTGAATGCTACAAGAATATGTCGGTTTCACTAGTTGTTTTTAGAAAACCATTTTGGCCCGCCCGCCAAAACTAACTTCAACTCCTGATAACTTCTGAACAATTGATCGTAGAAAGCGTAATAATTTTGCATATTACTCAGCATGTTGCATGCTACAAGAATATATCGATTTCATTTGTTGTTGGTTGAGAACCATATTGGCCCGCCCGCGAAAATCAACTTGAACTGCTTATAACTCCTGAACAATTGATCGTAGAGCACACAATTATTTGCATTTTAATGAAACATGTTGAATGCTACAAGAATATGTCGGTTTCATTAGTTGTTTTTAGAAAACCATATTGGCCCGTCCGAGAGTATTAACTTGAAATGTTTTAACTTCTGAACAAATGATCCTAGAGAGCGTAATAAATTTGCATATTAATCAGCATGTTGCATGCTACAAGAATATATCGATTTCACTAGTTTTTGGTTGAGAACCATATTGGCCCGCCCGCGAAAATTAACTTGAACTGTTTATAACTTCTGAACAATTGATCGTAGGGATCACAATTATCTGCATTTTAATCTAACATGTTGTATGCTACAAGAATATGTCAGTTTCACTAGTTATTGTTTGAGAACCATATTGGCCCGCAGGCGAGTATTAAATTGAACTTCTCAAAAGTTCTGAGCAAATGATCGTAGAAAGCTCGATTGTTTTGCATATTAATAAACATGTAGCTAGCTACAAGAATATATAGATTTCACTAGTTTTTGTTTGAGTACCACGTTGGCCCACCCGCGAAAACTAATTCAACTGCTTACAATTTCTGAACAAATGATCGTAGAGAACACAATTATTTGCATTTTAATGAAACATGTTGTATGCTACAAGAATATGTCGATTTTACTATTTGTTTTTTTAGAACCATATTGGCCCGCCCGCGAGTATTGACTTTTTCTGCTTAAAACGTCTGAACAAATGATCGTAGTGAGCTTAATAGTTTTGCATATTAATCAGCATTTTGCATGCTACAAGAATTTATCGATTTCACTAGTTGTTAGTTGAGAACCATATTGGCCCGCCTTCGAAAATTAACTTGAACTGCTTATAACTTCTGAACAATTGATCGTAGAGAACACAATTATTTGCATTTCAATCAAACATGTTGTATGCTACAAGAATATGTCGGTTTCACTTGTTATTGTTTGAGAACCATTTTGGCCCGCTCGCCAAAACTAACTTCAAATCCTTATAACTTCTGAACAAATGATCGTAGAGAGCGTAATAATTTTGCTTATTAATCAGCATGTTGCATGCTACAAGAAGATATCGATTTCATTAGTTGTTGGTTGAGAACCATATTGGCCCGCCCGCGAAAATTAACTTGAACTGATAATAACTTCTGAACAATTGATCGTACCGAACACAATTATTTGCATTTCAATCAAACATGTTGTATGCTATAAGAATATGTCGGTTTCACTAGTTGTTGTTTGAGAACCATATTGGCCCGCCCGCCAAAACTAATTTCAACTCCTTATAACTTCTGAACAAATGATCGTAGAGAGCGTAATAAAGTTGCATATTAATCAGCATGTTGCATGCTACAAGAATATATCGATTTCACTAGTTGTTGGTTGAGAACCATATTGGCCCGCCCGCGAAAATTAATTTGAACTGCTTATAACTTCTGAACACAAAATCGTAGAAAGCGTAATAATTTTGCATATTAATCAGCATGTTGCATGCTACAAGAATATATCGATTTCACTAGTTGTTGTTTGAGAAATATATTGGCCTGCCCGCGAAAATTAACTTGAACTGCTTATAACTTCTGAACAATTGATCGTAGAGCACACAATTATTTGCATTTCAATCAAACATGTTGTATGCTACAAGAATATGTCGGTTTCACTAGTTATTGTTTGAGAACCATTTTGCCCCGCCCGCCAAAACTAATTTCAAATTCTTATAACTTCTGAACAAATGATCGTAGAGAGCGTAATAATTTTGCATATTAATCAGCATGTTGCATGCTACAAGAATATATCGATTTCACTAGTTGTTGGTTGAGAACCATATTGGCCCGCCCGCGAAAATCAACTTGAACTGCTTATAACTCCTGAACAATTGATCGTAGAGACCACAATTAATAGCATTTTAATCAAACATGTTGTATGCAACAAGAATATGTCGGTTTCACTAGTTGTTTTTAGAAAACCATATTGGCCCGTCCGAGAGTATTAACTTGAACTGTTTATAACTTCTGAACAAATGATGCTAGAGAGCGTAATAAATTTGCATATTAATCAGCATGTTGCATGCTACAAGAATATATCGAATTCACTAGTTGTTGGTTGAAAAACATATTGGCTGGCCCGCGAAAATCAAGTTGAACTGCTTATAACTCCTTAACAATTGATCGTAGAGAACACAATTATTTGCATTTTAATGAAACATGTTGAATGCTACAAGAATATGTCGGTTTCACTAGTTGTTATTTGAGAACAATATTGGCCCGTCCGCGAGTATTAACTTGAACTGCTTACAACTTCTGAACAAATGATCGTAGAGAGCGTAAAAAATTTGCATATTAATCAGCATGTTGCGTGCTACAAGAATATATGGATTTCACTAGTTGTTGGTTGAAAAACATATTGGCCCGCCCGCGAAAATCAAGTTGAACTGCTTATAACTTCTGAACAATTGATCGTAGAGATCACAATTATTTGCATTTTAATCTAACATGTTGTATGCTACAAGAATATGTCAGTTTCACTAGTTATTGTTTGAGAACCATATTGGCCCGCCCGCGAGTATTAAATTGAACTGCTTACAACTACTGAACAAATAATCGTAGAAAGCGTAATAATTTTTCATATTAATCAGCATGTTGCATGCTACAAGAATATATCGATTTCACTAGTTGTTGGTTGAGAACCATTTGGCCCACCCGCGAAAACTAAATCAACTGCTTATAACTTCTGAACAATTGATCGTAGAGAACACAATTATTTGCATTTCAAATAAACATGTTGTATGCTACAAGAATATGTCGGTTTCATTAGTTATTTTTTGAGAACCATTTTGGCCCGCCCGCCAAAACTAACTTTACCTCCTTTTAACTTCTGAACAAATGTTCGTATAGAGCGTAATAAATTTGTTTATTAATCAGCATGTTGCATGTTACAAGAATATATCGATTTCATTAGTTTTTGGTTGAGAACCATATTGGCCCGCCAGCGAAAATCAACTTGAACTTCTTATAACTCTTGAACAATTGATTGTAGAGACCACAATTAATAGCATTTTAATCAAACATGTTGTATGCAACAAGAATATGTCGGTTTCACTAGTTGTTTTATGAAACCCATATTGGCCCACCCGCGAATATTAACTTGAACTGTTTATAACTTCTGAACAAATTATCCTAGAGAGCGTAATAAATTTGCATATTAATCAGCATGTTGCATGCTACAAGAATATATCGATTTCACTAGTTTTTGGTTGAGAACCATATTGGCCCGCCCGCGAGTATTAACTTGAACTGTTTATAACTTCTGAACAAATGATCCTAGAGAGCGTAAAAAATTTGCATATTAATCAGCATGTTGCATGCTACAAGAATATATCGATTTCACTAGTTGTTGGTTGAAAAACATATTGGCCCTCCCGCGAAAATCAATTTGAACTGTTTATAACTTCTGAACAATTGATCGTAGGGATCACAATTATCTGCATTTTAATCTAACATGTTGTATGCTACAAGAATATGTCAGTTTCACTAGTTATTGTTTGAGAACCATATTGGCCCGCAGGCGAGTATTAAATTGAACTTCTCAAAAGTTCTGAACAAATGATCGTAGAAAGCTCGATTGTTTTGCATATTAATAAACATGTAGCTAGCTACAAGAATATACAGATTTCACTAGTTATTGTTTGAGTACCATGTTGGCCCACCCGCGAAAACTAATTCAACTGCTTACAATTTCTGAACAAATGATCGTAGTGAGCTTAATAGTTTTGCATATTAATCAGCATTTTGCATGCTACAAGAATTTATCGATTTCACTAGTTGTTGGTTGAGAACCATATTGGCCCGCCTTCGAAAATTATTTTGAACTGCATATAACTTCTGAACAATTGATCGTAGAGAACACAATTATTTGCATTTCAATCAAACATGTTGTATGCTACAAGAATATGTCGGTTTCACTTGTTATTGTTTGAGAACCATTTTGGCCCGCCCGCAAAAACTAATTTCAACTACTTATAACTTCTGAACAAATGATCGTAGAGAGCGTAATAATTTTGCTTATTAATCAGCATGTTGCATGCTACAAGAATATATCGATTACATTAGTTGTTGGTTGAGAACCATATTGGCCCGCCCGCGAAAATTAACTTGAACTGATAATAACTTCTGAACAATTGATCGTAGCGAACACAATTATTTGCATTTTAATGAAACATGTTGAATGCTTCAAGAATATGTCGGTTTCACTAGTTGTTGTTTGAGATCCATATTGGCCCGCCCGCCAAAACTAATTTCAACTTTTTATAACTTCTGAACAAATGATCGTAGAGAGCGTAATAAAGTTGCATATTAATCAGCATGTTGCATGCTACAAGAATATATCGATTTCACTAGTTGTTGGTTGAGAACCATAATGGCCCGCCCGCGAAAATTAATTTGAACTGCTTATAACTTCTGAACAAATAATCGTAGAAAGCGTAATAATTTTGCATATTAATCAGCATGTTGCATGCTACAAGAATATATCGATTTCACTAGTTGTTGTTTGAGAAATATATTGGCCTGTTCGCGAAAATTAACTTGAACTGCTTATAACTTCTGAACAATTGATCGTAGAGCACACAATTATTTGCATTTCAATCAAACATGTTGTATGCTACAAGAATATGTCGGTTTCACTAGTTATTGTTTGAGAACCATTTTGGATCGCCCGCCAAAACTAATTTCAACTTCTTATAACTTCTGAACAAATGATCGTAGAGAGCGTAATAATTTTGCATATTAATCAGCATGTTGCATGCTACAAGAATATATCGATTTCATTAGTTGTTGGTTGAGAACCATATTGGCCCGCCCGCGAAAATTAACTTGAACTGATAATAACTTCTGAACAATTGATCGTAGGGATCACAATTATCTGCATTTTAATCTAACATGTTGTATGCTACAAGAATATGTCAGTTTCACTAGTTACTGTTTGAGAACCATATTGGCCCGCCCGCGAGTATTAAATTGAACTGCTTAAAAGTTCTGAACAAATGATCGTAGAAAGCTCGATTGTTTTGCATATTAATAAACATGTAGCTAGCTACAAGAATATATAGATTTCACTAGTTATTGTTTGAGAACCATGTTGGCCCACCCGCGAAAACTAATTCAGCTGCTTACAATTTCTGAACAAATGATCGTAGAGAACACAATTATTTGCATTTTAATGAAACATGTTGTATGCTACAAGAATATGTCGGTTTTACTATTTGTTTTTTTAGAACCATATTGTCCCGCCCGCGAGTATTGACTTTTTCTGCTTAAATCGTCTGAACAAATGATCGTAGTGAGCGTAATAGTTTTGCATATTAATCAGCATGTTGCATGCTACAAGAATGTATCCATTTCACTAGTTGTTGATTGAGAACCATATTGGCCCGCCCTCGAAAATTAACTTGAACTGCTTATAACTTGTGAAAGATTGATCGTTGAGAACACAATTATTTGCATTTCAATCAAACATGTTGTATGCTACAAGAATATGTCGGTTTCACTTGTTATTGTTTGAGAACCATTTTGGTCCGCCCGCCAAAACTAACTTCAACTCCTTATAACTTCTGAACAATTGATCGTAGAGAGCGTTATAATTTTGCTTATTAATCAGCATGTTGCATGTTACAAGAATATATCGATTTCATTAGTTGTTGGTTGAGAACCATATTGGCCCGCCCGCGAAATTTAACTTGAACTGATAATAACTTCTGAACAATTGATCGTAGCGAACACAATTATTTGCATTTTAATGAAACATGTTGAATGCTTCACGAATATGTCGGTTTCACTAGTAGTTGTTTGAGAACCATATTGGCCCGCCCGCAAGTATTAAATTTAACTGCTTATAACTTCTGAACAAATGATCTTAGAGAGCGTAATAAAGTTGCATATTAATCAGCATGTTGCATGCTACAAGAATATATCGATTTCACTAGTTGTTGGTTGAGAACCATATTGGCCCGCCCGCGAAAAATAATTTGAACTGCTTATAACTTCTGAAAAAATAATCGTAGATAGCGTAATAATTTAGCATATTAACCAGCATGTTGCATGCTACAAGAATATATCGATTTCACTAGTTGTTGTTTGAGAACTATATTGGCCTGCCCGCGAAAATTAACTTGAACTGCTTATAACTTCTGAACAATTGATCGTAGAGCACACAATTATTTGCATTTCAATCAAACATGTTGTATGCTACAAGAATATGTTGGTTTCACAAGTTATTGTTTGAGAACCATTTTGGCCCGCCCGCCAAAACTAATTTCAACTTCTTATAACTTCTGAACAAATGATCGTAGAGAGCGTAATAATTTTGCATATTAATCAGCATGTTGTATGCTACAAGAATATATCGATTTCACTAGTTGTTGGTTGAGAACCATTTTGGCCAGCCCGCCAAAACTAACTTCAACTCCTTATAACTCCTGAACAAATGATTGTAGAGAGCGTAATAATTTTGCTTATTAATCAGCATGTGGCATGCTACAAGATTATATCGATTTCATTAGTTGTTGTTTGAGAACCATATTGGCCCGCCCTCGAAAATTAACTTGAACTGATAATAACTTCTGAACAATTGATCGTAGCGAACACAATTATTTGGATTTTAATGAAACATGTTGAATGCTTCAAGAATATGTCGGTTTCACTAGTTGTTGTTTGAGAACCATATTGGCCCGCCCGCGAGTATTAAATTGAACTGCTTATAACTTCTGAACAAATGATCGTAGAGCACACAATTATTTGCATTTCAAACAAACATGTTGTAAGCTACAAGAATATGTCGGTTTCACTAGTTATTGTTTGAGAACCATTTTGGCCCGCCCGCCAAAACTAATTTCAACTTCTTATAACTTCTGAACAAATGATCGTAGAGAGCGTAATAAAGTTGCATATTAATCAGCATGTTGCATGCTACAAGAATATATCGATTTCACTAGTTGTTGGTTGAGAACCATATTGGCCCGCCCGCGAAAATTAATTTGAACTGCTTATAACTTCTGAAAAATTAATCGTGGAAAGCGTAATAATTTTGAATATTAATCAGCATGTTGCATGCTACAGGAATATATCAATTTCACTAGTTGTTCTTTGAGAAATATATTGGCCTGCCCGCGAAAATTAACTTGAACTGCTTATAACTTCTGAACAATTGATCGTAGAGCACACAATTATTTGCATTTCAAACAAACATGTTGTATGCTACAAGAATATGTCGGTTTCACTAGTTATTGTTTGAGAACCATTTTGGCCCCCCCATCAAAACTAATTTCAACTTCTTATAACTTCTGAACAAATGATCGTAGAGAGCGTAATAATTTTCCATATTAATCAGCATGTTGCATGCTACAAGAATATATCGATTTCACTAGTTGTTGGTTGAGAATAATATTGGACCGCCCGCGAAAATCAACTTGAACTGCTTATAACTCCTGAACAATTGATCGTAGAGACCACAATTAATAGCATTTCAATCAAACATGTTGTATGCAACAAGAATATGTCGGTTTCACTAGTTGTTTTTAGAAAACCATATTGGCCCACCCGCGAGTATTAAATTGAACTGTTTATAACTTCTGAACAAATGATCCTAGAGAGCGTAATAAATTTGCATATTAATCAGCATGTTGTATGCTACAAGAATATATCGATTTCACTAGTTGTTTTAAGAAATCCATATTGGCCCGCCCGCGAGTATTAACTTGAACTGTTTATAACTTCTGAACAAATGATCCTAGAGAGCGTAAAAAATTTGCATATTAATCAGCATGTTGCATGCTACAAGAATATATCGATTTCACTAGTTGTTGGTTGAAAAACATATTGGCCCTCCCGCGAAAATCAATTTGAACTGTTTATAACTTCTGAACAATTGATCGTAGGGATCACAATTATCTGCATTTTAATCTAACATGTATGCTACAAGAATATGTCAGTTTCACTAGTTATTGTTTGAGAACCATATTGGCCTGCCCGCGAGTATTAAATTGAACTGCTTAAAAGTTGTGAACAAATGATCGTAGAAAGCTCGATTGTTTTGCATATTAATAAACATGTAGCTAGCTACAAGAATATATAGATTTCACTAGTTATCGTTTGAGAACCATGTTGGCCCACCCGCGAAAACTAATTCAACTGCTTACAATTTCTGAACAAATGATCGTAGAGAACACAATTATTTGCATTTTAATGAAACATGTTTTATGCTACAAGAATATGTCGGTTTTACTATTTGTTTTTTTAGAACCATATTGGCCAGCCCGCGAGTATTGAATTTTTTCTGCTTAAAACGTCTGAACAAATGATCGTAGTGAGCGTAATAGTTTTGCATATTAATCAGCATGTTGCATGCTACAAGAATATATCCATTTCACTAGTTGTTGGTTGAGAACCATATTGGCCCGCCCGCGAAAAATAATTTGAACTGCTTATAACTTCTGAAAAAATAATCGTAGATAGCGTAATAATTTAGCATATTAACCAGCATGTTGCATGCTACAAGAATATATCGATTTCACTAGTTGTTGTTTGAGAACTATATTGGCCTGCCCGCGAAAATTAACTTGAACTGCTTATAACTTCTGAACAATTGATCGTAGAGCACACAATTATTTGCATTTCAATCAAACATGTTGTATGCTACAAGAATATGTTGGTTTCACAAGTTATTGTTTGAGAACCATTTTGGCCCGCCCGCCAAAACTAATTTCAACTTCTTATAACTTCTGAACAAATGATCGTAGAGAGCGTAATAATTTTGCATATTAATCAGCATGTTGTATGCTACAAGAATATATCGATTTCACTAGTTGTTGGTTGAGAACCATTTTGGCCAGCCCGCCAAAACTAACTTCAACTCCTTATAACTCCTGAACAAATGATTGTAGAGAGCGTAATAATTTTGCTTATTAATCAGCATGTGGCATGCTACAAGATTATATCGATTTCATTAGTTGTTGTTTGAGAACCATATTGGCCCGCCCTCGAAAATTAACTTGAACTGATAATAACTTCTGAACAATTGATCGTAGCGAACACAATTATTTGGATTTTAATGAAACATGTTGAATGCTTCAAGAATATGTCGGTTTCACTAGTTGTTGTTTGAGAACCATATTGGCCCGCCCGCGAGTATTAAATTGAACTGCTTATAACTTCTGAACAAATGATCGTAGAGCACACAATTATTTGCATTTCAAACAAACATGTTGTAAGCTACAAGAATATGTCGGTTTCACTAGTTATTGTTTGAGAACCATTTTGGCCCGCCCGCCAAAACTAATTTCAACTTCTTATAACTTCTGAACAAATGATCGTAGAGAGCGTAATAAAGTTGCATATTAATCAGCATGTTGCATGCTACAAGAATATATCGATTTCACTAGTTGTTGGTTGAGAACCATATTGGCCCGCCCGCGAAAATTAATTTGAACTGCTTATAACTTCTGAAAAATTAATCGTGGAAAGCGTAATAATTTTGAATATTAATCAGCATGTTGCATGCTACAAGAATATATCAATTTCACTAGTTGTTCTTTGAGAAATATATTGGCCTGCCCGCGAAAATTAACTTGAACTGCTTATAACTTCTGAACAATTGATCGTAGAGCACACAATTATTTGCATTTCAAACAAACATGTTGTATGCTACAAGAATATGTCGGTTTCACTAGTTATTGTTTGAGAACCATTTTGGCCCGCCCGCCAAAACTAATTTCAACTTCTTATAACTTCTGAACAAATGATCGTAGAGAGCGTAATAATTTTGCATATTAATCAGCATGTTGCATGCTACAAGAATATATCGATTTCACTAGTTGTTGGTTGAGAACAATATTGGACCGCCCGCGAAAATCAACTTGAACTGCTTATAACTCCTGAACAATTGATCGTAGAGACCACAATTAATAGCATTTCAATCAAACATGTTGTATGCAACAAGAATATGTCGGTTTCACTAGTTGTTTTTAGAAAACCATATTGGCCCACCCGCGAGTATTAAATTGAACTGTTTATAACTTCTGAACAAATGATCCTAGAGAGCGTAATAAATTTGCATATTAATCAGCATGTTGTATGCTACAAGAATATATCGATTTCACTAGTTGTTTTAAGAAATCCATATTGGCCCGCCCGCGAGTATTAACTTGAACTGTTTATAACTTCTGAACAAATGATCCTAGAGAGCGTAAAAAATTTGCATATTAATCAGCATGTTGCATGCTACAAGAATATATCGATTTCACTAGTTGTTGGTTGAAAAACATATTGGCCCTCCCGCGAAAATCAATTTGAACTGTTTATAACTTCTGAACAATTGATCGTAGGGATCACAATTATCTGCATTTTAATCTAACATGTATGCTACAAGAATATGTCAGTTTCACTAGTTATTGTTTGAGAACCATATTGGCCTGCCCGCGAGTATTAAATTGAACTGCTTAAAAGTTGTGAACAAATGATCGTAGAAAGCTCGATTGTTTTGCATATTAATAAACATGTAGCTAGCTACAAGAATATATAGATTTCACTAGTTATCGTTTGAGAACCATGTTGGCCCACCCGCGAAAACTAATTCAACTGCTTACAATTTCTGAACAAATGATCGTAGAGAACACAATTATTTGCATTTTAATGAAACATGTTTTATGCTACAAGAATATGTCGGTTTTACTATTTGTTTTTTTAGAACCATATTGGCCAGCCCGCGAGTATTGAATTTTTTCTGCTTAAAACGTCTGAACAAATGATCGTAGTGAGCGTAATAGTTTTGCATATTAATCAGTATGTTGCATGCTACAAGAATATATCCATTTCACTAGTTGTTGGTTGAGAACCATATTGGAGCGCCCTCGAAAATTAACTTGAACTGCTTATAACTTCTGAACGATTGATCGTAGAGAACACAATTATTTGCATTTCAATCAAACAAGTTGTATGCTACAAGAATATGTCGGTTTCATTTGTTATTTTTTGAGAACCATTTTGGCCCGCCCGCCAAAACTAACTTCAACTCCTTATAACTTCTGAACAAATGATCGTAGAGAGCGTAATAATTTTGCTTATTAATCAGCATGTTGCATGCTACAAGAATATATCGATTTCATTAGTTGTTGGTTGAGAACCATATTAGCCCGCCCGCGAAAATTAACTTGAACTGATAATAACTTCTGAACAATTGATCGTAGCGAACACAATTATTTGCATTTTAATGAAACATGTTGAATGCTTCAAGAATATGTCAGTTTCACTAGTTGTTGTTTGAGAACCATATTGGCCCGCCCGCCAAAACTAATTTCAACTTCTTATAACTTCTGAACAAATGATCGTAGAGAGCGTAATAAAGTTGCATAATAATCAGCATGTTGCATGCTACAAGAATATATCGATTTCACTAGTTGTTGGTTGAGAACCATATTGGCCCGCCCGCGAAAATTAATTTGAACTGCTTATAACTACTGAACAAATAATCGTAGAAAGCGTAATAATTTTGCATATTAATCAGCATGTTGCATGCTACAAGAATATATCGATTTCACTAGTTGTTGTTTGAGAAATATATTGCCCTGCCCGCGAAAATTAACTTGAACTGCTTATAACTTCTGAACAATTGATCGTAGAGCACACAATTATTTGCATTTCAATCAAACATGTTGTATGCTACAAGAATATGTCGGTTTCACTAGTTATTGTTTGAGAACCATTTTGGCCCGCCCGCCAAATCTAATTTCAACTTCTTATAACTTCTGAACAAATGATCGTAGAGAGCGTAATAATTTTGCATATTAATCAGCATGTTGCATGCTACAAGAATATATCGATTTCACTAGTTGTTGGTTGAGAACCATATTGGCCCGCCCCTGAAAATCAACTTGAACTGCTTATAACTCCTGAAAAATTGATCGTAGAGAACACAATTATTTGCATTTTAATGAAACATGTTGAATGTTTCAAGAATATGTCGGTTTCACCAGTTGTTTTTAGAAAACCATATTGACTCGCTCGCAATTATTAACTTGAACTGTTTATAACTTCGGAACAAATGATCCTAGAGAGCGTAATAAATTTGCATATAAATCAGCATGTTTTATGCTACAAGAATATGTCGGTTTCACTAGTTGTTTTTAGAAAACCATATTGGCCCGACGGCGAAAATCAACTTGAACTGCTTATAACTTCTGAACAATTGATCGCAGAGAACACAATTAATTGCATTTTAATGAAACATGTTGAATGCTACAAGAATATGTCGGTTTCACTAGTTGTTTTTAGAAAACCATTTTGGCCCGCCCGCCAAAACTAATTTCAACTCCTGATAACTTCTGAACAATTGATCGTAGAAAGCGTAATAATTTTGCATATTACTCAGCATGTTGCATGCTACAAGAATATATCGATTTCATTTGTTGTTGGTTGAGAACCATATTGGCCCGCCCGCGAAAATCAACTTGAACTGCTTATAACTCCTGAACAATTGATCGTAGAGCACACAATTATTTGCATTTTAATGAAACATGTTGAATGCTACAAGAATATGTCGGTTTCACTAGTTGTTTTTAGAAAACCATATTGGCCCGTCCGAGAGTATTAACTTGAACTGTTTATAACTTCTGAACAAATGATGCTAGAGAGCGTAATAAATTTGCATATTAATCAGCATGTTGCATGCTACAAGAATATATCGAATTCACTAGTTGTTGGTTGAAAAACATATTGGCTGGCCCGCGAAAATCAAGTTGAACTGCTTATAACTCCTTAACAATTGATCGTAGAGAACACAATTATTTGCATTTTAATGAAACATGTTGAATGCTACAAGAATATGTCGGTTTCACTAGTTGTTATTTGAGAACAATATTGGCCCGTCCGCGAGTATTAACTTGAACTGCTTACAACTTCTGAACAATTGATCGTAGAGATCACAATTATTTGCATTTTAATCTAACATGTTGTATGCTACAAGAATATGTCAGTTTCACTAGTTATTGTTTGAGAACTATATTGGCCCGCCCGCGAGTATTAAATTGAACTGCTTACAACTACTGAACAAATAATCGTAGAAAGCGTAATAATTTTTCATATTAATCAGCATGTTGCATGCTACAAGAATATATCGATTTCACTAGTTGTTGGTTGAGAACCATTTGGCCCACCCGCGAAAACTAAATCAACTGCTTATAACTTCTGAACAATTGATCGTAGAGAACACAATTATTTGCATTTCAAATAAACATGTTGTATGCTACAAGAATATGTCGGTTTCACTAGTTATTTTTTGAGAACCATTTTGGCCCGCCCGCCAAAACTAACTTTACCTCCTTTTAACTTCTGAACAAATGTTCGTATAGAGCGTAATAAATTTGTTTATTAATCAGCATGTTGCATGCTACAAGAATATATCGATTTCATTAGTTTTTGGTTGAGAACCATATTGGCCCGCCAGCGAAAATCAACTTGAACTTCTTATAACTCTTGAACAATTGATTGTAGAGAACACAATTAATAGCATTTTAATCAAACATGTTGTATGCAACAAGAATATGTCGGTTTCACTAGTTGTTTTAAGAAACCCATATTGGCCCACCCGCGAATATTAACTTGAACTGTTTATAACTTCTGAACAAATGATCCTAGAGAGCGTAATAAATTTGCATATTAATCAGCATGTTGCATGCTACAAGAATATATCGATTTCACTAGTTTTTGGTTGAGAACAATATTGGCCCGTCCGCGAGTATTAACTTGAACTGCTTACAACTTCTGAACAAATGATCGTAGAGAGCGTAAAAAATTTGCATATTAATCAGCATGTTGCATGCTACAAGAATATATGGATTTCACTAGTTGTTGGTTGAAAAACATATTGGCCCGCCCGCGAAAATCAAGTTGAACTGCTTATAACTTCTGAACAATTGATCGTAGAGATCACAATTATTTGCATTTTAATCTAACATGTTGTATGCTACAAGAATATGTCAGTTTCACTAGTTATTGTTTGAGAACCATATTGGCCCGCCCGCGAGTATTAAATTGAACTGCTTACAACTACTGAACAAATAATCGTAGAAAGCGTAATAATTTTTCATATTAATCAGCATGTTGCATGCTACAAGAATATATCGATTTCACTAGTTGTTGGTTGAGAACCATTTGGCCCACCCGCGAAAACTAAATCAACTGCTTATAACTTCTGAACAATTGATCGTAGAGAACACAATTATTGCATTTCAAATAAACATGTTGTATGCTACAAGAATATGTCGGTTTCACTAGTTATTTTTTGAGAACCATTTTGGCCCGCCCGCCAAAACTAACTTTACCTCCTTTTAACTTCTGAACAAATGTTCGTATAGAGCGTAATAAATTTGTTTATTAATCAGCATGTTGCATGCTACAAGAATATATCGATTTCATTAGTTTTTGGTTGAGAACCATATTGGCCCGCCAGCGAAAATCAACTTGAACTTCTTATAACTCTTGAACAATTGATTGTAGAGACCACAATTAATAGCATTTTAATCAAACATGTTGTATGCAACAAGAATATGTCGGTTTCACTAGTTGTTTTAAGAAACCCATATTGGCCCACCCGCGAATATTAACTTGAACTGTTTATAACTTCTGAACAAATGATCCTAGAGAGCGTAATAAATTTGCATATTAATCAGCATGTTGCATGCTACAAGAATATATCGATTTCACTAGTTTTTGGTTGAGAACCATATTGGCCCGCCCGCGAGTATTAACTTGAACTGTTTATAACTTCTGAACAAATGATCCTAGAGAGCGTAAAAAATTTGCATATTAATCAGCATGTTGCATGCTACAAGAATATATCGATTTCACTAGTTGTTGGTTGAAAAACATATTGGCCCTCCCGCGAAAATCAATTTGAACTGTTTATAACTTCTGAACAATTGATCGTAGGGATCACAATTATCTGCATTTTAATCTAACATGTATGCTACAAGAATATGTCAGTTTCACTAGTTATTGTTTGAGAACCATATTGGCCTGCCCGCGAGTATTAAATTGAACTGCTTAAAAGTTGTGAACAAATGATCGTAGAAAGCTCGATTGTTTTGCATATTAATAAACATGTAGCTAGCTACAAGAATATATAGATTTCACTAGTTATCGTTTGAGAACCATGTTGGCCCACCCGCGAAAACTAATTCAACTGCTTACAATTTCTGAACAAATGATCGTAGAGAACACAATTATTTGCATTTTAATGAAACATGTTGTATGCTACAAGAATATGTCGGTTTTACTATTTGTTTTTTTAGAACCATATTGGCCAGCCCGCGAGTATTGAATTTTTTCTGCTTAAAACGTCTGAACAAATGATCGTAGTGAGCGTAATAGTTTTGCATATTAATCAGCATGTTGCATGCTACAAGAATATATCCATTTCACTAGTTGTTGGTTGAGAACCATATTGGAGCGCCCTCGAAAATTAACTTGAACTGCTTATAACTTCTGAACGATTGATCGTAGAGAACACAATTATTTGCATTTCAATCAAACAAGTTGTATGCTACAAGAATATGTCGGTTTCATTTGTTATTTTTTGAGAACCATTTTGGCCCGCCCGCCAAAACTAACTTCAACTCCTTATAACTTCTGAACAAATGATCGTAGAGAGCGTAATAATTTTGCTTATTAATCAGCATGTTGCATGCTACAAGAATATATCGATTTCATTAGTTGTTGGTTGAGAACCATATTAGCCCGCCCGCGAAAATTAATTTGAACTGATAATAACTTCTGAACAATTGATCGTAGCGAACACAATTATTTGCATTTTAATGAAACATGTTGAATGCTTCAAGAATATGTCAGTTTCACTAGTTGTTGTTTGAGAACCATATTGGCCCGCCCGCCAAAACTAATTTCAACTTCTTATAACTTCTGAACAAATGATCTTAGAGAGCGTAATAAAGTTGCATAATAATCAGCATGTTGCATGCTACAAGAATATATCGATTTCACTAGTTGTTGGTTGAGAACCATATTGGCCCGCCCGCGAAAATTAATTTGAACTGCTTATAACTACTGAACAAATAATCGTAGAAAGCGTAATAATTTTGCATATTAATCAGCATGTTGCATGCTACAAGAATATATCGATTTCACTAGTTGTTGTTTGAGAAATATATTGCCCTGCCCGCGAAAATTAACTTGAACTGCTTATAACTTCTGAACAATTGATCGTAGAGCACACAATTATTTGCATTTCAATCAAACATGTTGTATGCTACAAGAATATGTCGGTTTCACTAGTTATTGTTTGAGAACCATTTTGGCCCGCCCGCCAAAACTAATTTCAACTTCTTATAACTTCTGAACAAATGATCGTAGAGAGCGTAATAATTTTGCATATTAATCAGCATGTTGCATGCTACAAGAATATATCGATTTCACTAGTTGTTGGTTGAGAACAATATTGGACCGCCCGCGAAAATCAACTTGAACTGCTTATAACTCCTGAACAATTGATCGTAGAGACCACAATTAATAGCATTTCAATCAAACATGTTGTATGCAACAAGAATATGTCGGTTTCACTAGTTGTTTTTAGAAAACCATATTGGCCCACCCGCGAGTATTAAATTGAACAGTTTATAACTTCTGAACAAATGATCCTAGAGAGCGTAATAAATTTGCATATTAATCAGCATGTTGCATGCTACAAGAATATATCGATTTCACTAGTTGTTGGTTGAGAACCATATTGGCCCGCCCCTGAAAATCAACTTGAACTGCTTATAACTCCTGAAAAATTGATCGTAGAGAACACAATTATTTTCATTTTAATGAAACATGTTGAATGTTTCAAGAATATGTCGGTTTCACCAGTTGTTTTTAGAAAACCATATTGACTCGCTCGCAATTATTAACTTGAACTGTTTATAACTTCGGAACAAATGATCCTAGAGAGCGTAATAAATTTGCATATAAATCAGCATGTTTTATGCTACAAGAATATGTCGGTTTCACTAGTTGTTTTTAGAAAACCATATTGGCCCGACGGCGAAAATCAACTTGAACTGCTTATAACTTCTGAACAATTGATCGCAGAGAACACAATTAATTGCATTTTAATGAAACATGTTGAATGCTACAAGAATATGTCGGTTTCACTAGTTGTTTTTAGAAAACCATTTTGGCCCGCCCGCCAAAACTAACTTCAACTCCTGATAACTTCTGAACAATTGATCGTAGAAAGCGTAATAATTTTGCATATTACTCAGCATGTTGCATGCTACAAGAATATATCGATTTCATTTGTTGTTGGTTGAGAACCATATTGGCCCGCCCGCGAAAATCAACTTGAACTGCTTATAACTCCTGAACAATTGATCGTAGAGCACACAATTATTTGCATTTTAATGAAACATGTTGAATGCTACAAGAATATGTCGGTTTCACTAGTTGTTTTTAGAAAACCATATTGGCCCGTCCGAGAGTATTAACTTGAACTGTTTATAACTTCTGAACAAATGATGCTAGAGAGCGTAATAAATTTGCATATTAATCAGCATGTTGCATGCTACAAGAATATATCGAATTCACTAGTTGTTGGTTGAAAAACATATTGGCTGGCCCGCGAAAATCAAGTTGAACTGCTTATAACTCCTTAACAATTGATCGTAGAGAACACAATTATTTGCATTTTAATGAAACATGTTGAATGCTACAAGAATATGTCGGTTTCACTAGTTGTTATTTGAGAACAATATTGGCCCGTCCGCGAGTATTAACTTGAACTGCTTACAACTTCTGAACAATTGATCGTAGAGATCACAATTATTTGCATTTTAATCTAACATGTTGTATGCTACAAGAATATGTCAGTTTCACTAGTTATTGTTTGAGAACTATATTGGCCTGCCCGCGAGTATTAAATTGAACTGCTTACAACTACTGAACAAATAATCGTAGAAAGCGTAATAATTTTTCATATTAATCAGCATGTTGCATGCTACAAGAATATATCGATTTCACTAGTTGTTGGTTGAGAACCATTTGGCCCACCCGCGAAAACTAAATCAACTGCTTATAACTTCTGAACAATTGATCGTAGAGAACACAATTATTTGCATTTCAAATAAACATGTTGTATGCTACAAGAATATGTCGGTTTCACTAGTTATTTTTTGAGAACCATTTTGGCCCGCCCGCCAAAACTAACTTTACCTCCTTTTAACTTCTGAACAAATGTTCGTATAGAGCGTAATAAATTTGTTTATTAATCAGCATGTTGCATGCTACAAGAATATATCGATTTCATTAGTTTTTGGTTGAGAACCATATTGGCCCGCCAGCGAAAATCAACTTGAACTTCTTATAACTCTTGAACAATTGATTGTAGAGACCACAATTAATAGCATTTTAATCAAACATGTTGTATGCAACAAGAATATGTCGGTTTCACTAGTTGTTTTAAGAAACCCATATTGGCCCACCCGCGAATATTAACTTGAACTGTTTATAACTTCTGAACAAATGATCCTAGAGAGCGTAATAAATTTGCATATTAATCAGCATGTTGCATGCTACAAGAATATATCGATTTCACTAGTTTTTGGTTGAGAACAATATTGGCCCGTCCGCGAGTATTAACTTGAACTGCTTACAACTTCTGAACAAATGATCGTAGAGAGCGTAAAAAATTTGCATATTAATCAGCATGTTGCATGCTACAAGAATATATGGATTTCACTAGTTGTTGGTTGAAAAACATATTGGCCCGCCCGCGAAAATCAAGTTGAACTGCTTATAACTTCTGAACAATTGATCGTAGAGATCACAATTATTTGCATTTTAATCTAACATGTTGTATGCTACAAGAATATGTCAGTTTCACTAGTTATTGTTTGAGAACCATATTGGCCCGCCCGCGAGTATTAAATTGAACTGCTTACAACTACTGAACAAATAATCGTAGAAAGCGTAATAATTTTTCATATTAATCAGCATGTTGCATGCTACAAGAATATATCGATTTCACTAGTTGTTGGTTGAGAACCATTTGGCCCACCCGCGAAAACTAAATCAACTGCTTATAACTTCTGAACAATTGATCGTAGAGAACACAATTATTTGCATTTCAAATAAACATGTTGTATGCTACAAGAATATGTCGGTTTCACTAGTTATTTTTTGAGAACCATTTTGGCCCGCCCGCCAAAACTAACTTTACCTCCTTTTAACTTCTGAACAAATGATCGTATAGAGCGTAATAAATTTGTTTATTAATCAGCATGTTGCATGCTACAAGAATATATCGATTTCATTAGTTTTTGGTTGAGAACCATATTGGCCCGCCAGCGAAAATCAACTTGAACTTCTTATAACTCTTGAACAATTGATTGTAGAGACCACAATTAATAGCATTTTAATCAAACATGTTGTATGCAACAAGAATATGTCGGTTTCACTAGTTGTTTTAAGAAACCCATATTGGCCCACCCGCGAATATTAACTTGAACTGTTTATAACTTCTGAACAAATTATCCTAGAGAGCGTAATAAATTTGCATATTAATCAGCATGTTGCATGCTACAAGAATATATCGATTTCACTAGTTTTTGGTTGAGAACCATATTGGCCCGCCCGCGAGTATTAACTTGAACTGTTTATAACTTCTGAACAAATGATCCTAGAGAGCGTAAAAAATTTGCATATTAATCAGCATGTTGCATGCTACAAGAATATATCGATTTCACTAGTTGTTGGTTGAAAAACATATTGGCCCTCCCGCGAAAATCAATTTGAACTGTTTATAACTTCTGAACAATTGATCGTAGGGATCACAATTATCTGCATTTTAATCTAACATGTTGTATGCTACAAGAATATGTCAGTTTCACTAGTTATTGTTTGAGAACCATATTGGCCCGCAGGCGAGTATTAAATTGAACTTCTCAAAAGTTCTGAACAAATGATCGTAGAAAGCTCGATTGTTTTGCATATTAATAAACATGTAGCTAGCTACAAGAATATATAGATTTCACTAGTTATTGTTTGAGTACCATGTTGGCCCACCCGCGAAAACTAATTCAACTGCTTACAATTTCTGAACAAATGATCGTAGTGAGCTTAATAGTTTTGCATATTAATCAGCATTTTGCATGCTACAAGAATTTATCGATTTCACTAGTTGTTGGTTGAGAACCATATTGGCCCGCCTTCGAAAATTATTTTGAACTGCATATAACTTCTGAACAATTGATCGTAGAGAACACAATTATTTGCATTTCAATCAAACATGTTGTATGCTACAAGAATATGTCGGTTTCACTTGTTATTGTTTGAGAACCATTTTGGCCCGCCCGCAAAAACTAATTTCAACTACTTATAACTTCTGAACAAATGATCGTAGAGAGCGTAATAAAGTTGCATATTAATCAGCATGTTGCATGCTACAAGAATATATCGATTTCACTAGTTGTTGGTTGAGAACCATATTGGCCCGCCCGCGAAAATTAATTTGAACTGCTTATAACTTCTGAACAAATAATCGTAGAAAGCGTAATAATTTTGAATATTAATCAGCATGTTGCATGCTACAAGAATATATCGATTTCACTAGTTGTTGTTTGAGAAATATATTGGCCTGCCCGCGAAAATTAACTTGAACTGCTTATAACTTCTGAACAATTGATCGTAGAGTACACAATTATTTGCATTTCAATAAAACATGTTGTATGCTACAAGAATATGTCGGTTTCACTAGTTATTGTTTGAGAACCATTTTGGCCCGCCCGCCAAAACTAATTTCAACTTCTTATAACTTTTGAACAAATGATCGTAGAGAGCGTAATAATTTTGCATATTAATCAGCATGTTGCATGCTACAAGAATATATCGATTTCATTAGTTGTTGGTTGAGAACCATATTGGCCCGCCCGCGAAAATTAACTTGAACTGATAATAACTTCTGAACAATTGATCGTAGGGATCACAATTATCTGCATTTTAATCTAACATGTTGTATGCTACAAGAATATGTCAGTTTCACTAGTTACTGTTTGAGAACCATATTGGCCCGCCCGCGAGTATTAAATTGAACTGCTTAAAAGTTCTGAACAAATGATCGTAGAAAGCTCGATTGTTTTGCATATTAATAAACATGTAGCTAGCTACAAGAATATATAGATTTCACTAGTTATTGTTTGAGAACCATGTTGGCCCACCCGCGAAAACTAATTCAACTGCTTACAATTTCTGAACAAATGATCGTAGAGAACACAATTATTTGCATTTTAATGAAACATGTTGTATGCTACAAGAATATGTCGGTTTTACTATTTGTTTTTTTAGAACCATATTGTCCCGCCCGCGAGTATTGACTTTTTCTGCTTAAATCGTCTGAACAAATGATCGTAGTGAGCGTAATAGTTTTGCATATTAATCAGCATGTTGCATGCTACAAGAATGTATCCATTTCACTAGTTGTTGGTTGAGAACCATATTGGCCCGCCCTCGAAAATTAACTTGAACTGCTTATAACTTGTGAAAGATTGATCGTTGAGAACACAATTATTTGCATTTCAATCAAACATGTTGTATGCTACAAGAATATGTCGGTTTCACTTGTTATTGTTTGAGAACCATTTTGGTCCGCCCGCCAAAACTAACTTCAACTCCTTATAACTTCTGAACAATTGATCGTAGAGAGCGTTATAATTTTGCTTATTAATCAGCATGTTGCATGTTACAAGAATATATCGATTTCATTAGTTGTTGGTTGAGAACCATATTGGCCCGCCCGCGAAATTTAACTTGAACTGATAATAACTTCTGAACAATTGATCGTAGCGAACACAATTATTTGCATTTTAATGAAACATGTTGAATGCTTCACGAATATGTCGGTTTCACTAGTAGTTGTTTGAGAACCATATTGGCCCGCCCGCAAGTATTAAATTTAACTGCTTATAACTTCTGAACAAATGATCTTAGAGAGCGTAATAAAGTTGCATATTAATCAGCATGTTGCATGCTACAAGAATATATCGATTTCACTAGTTGTTGGTTGAGAACCATATTGGCCCGCCCGCGAAAAATAATTTGAACTGCTTATAACTTCTGAAAAAATAATCGTAGAAAGCGTAATAATTTAGCATATTAACCAGCATGTTGCATGCTACAAGAATATATCGATTTCACTAGTTGTTGTTTGAGAACTATATTAGCCTGCCCGCGAAAATTAACTTGAACTGCTTATAACTTCTGAACAATTGATCGTAGAGCACACAATTATTTGCATTTCAATCAAACATGTTGTACGCTACAAGAATATGTTGGTTTCACAAGTTATTGTTTGAGAACCATTTTGGCCCGCCCGCCAAAACTAATTTCAACTTCTTATAACTTCTGAACAAATGATCGTAGAGAGCGTAATAATTTTGCATATTAATCAGCATGTTGTATGCTACAAGAATATATCGATTTCACTAGTTGTTGGTTGAGAACCATTTTGGCCAGCCCGCCAAAACTAACTTCAACTCCTTATAACTCCTGAACAAATGATTGTAGAGAGCGTAATAATTTTGCTTATTAATCAGCATGTTGCATGCTACAAGATTATATCGATTTCATTAGTTGTTGTTTGAGAACCATATTGGCCCGCCCTCGAAAATTAACTTGAACTGATAATAACTTCTGAACAATTGATCGTAGCGAACACAATTATTTGGATTTTAATGAAACATGTTGAATGCTTCAAGAATATGTCGGTTTCACTAGTTGTTGTTTGAGAACCATATTGGCCCGCCCGCGAGTATTAAATTGAACTGCTTATAACTTCTGAACAAATGATCGTAGAGCACACAATTATTTGCATTTCAAACAAACATGTTGTAAGCTACAAGAATATGTCGGTTTCACTAGTTATTTTTTGAGAACCATTTTGGCCCGCCCGCCAAAACTAATTTCAACTTCTTATAACTTCTGAACAAATGATCGTAGAGAGCGTAATAAAGTTGCATATTAATCAGCATGTTGCATGCTACAAGAATATATCGATTTCACTAGTTGTTGGTTGAGAACCATATTGGCCCGCCCGCGAAAATTAATTTGAACTGCTTATAACTTCTGAAAAATTAATCGTGGAAAGCGTAATAATTTTGAATATTAATCAGCATGTTGCATGCTACAGGAATATATCAATTTCACTAGTTGTTCTTTGAGAAATATATTGGCCTGCCCGCGAAAATTAACTTGAACTGCTTATAACTTCTGAACAATTGATCGTAGAGCACACAATTATTTGCATTTCAAACAAACATGTTGTATGCTACAAGAATATGTCGGTTTCACTAGTTATTGTTTGAGAACCATTTTGGCCCGCCCGCCAAAACTAATTTCAACTTCTTATAACTTCTGAACAAATGATCGTAGAGAGCGTAATAATTTTGCATATTAATCAGCATGTTGCATGCTACAAGAATATATCGATTTGATTGGTTGTTGGTTGAGAACCATATTGGCCCGCCCGCGAAAATCAACTTGAACTGCTTATAACTCCTGAACAATTGATCGTAGAGACCACAATTAATAGCATTTTAATCAAACATGTTGTATGCAACAAGAATATGTCGGTTTCACTAGTTGTTTTTAGAAAACCATATTGGCCCACCCGCGAGTATTAAATTGAACTGTTTATAACTTCTGAACAAATGATCCTAGAGAGCGTAATAAATTTGCATATTAATCAGCATGTTGTATGCTACAAGAATATATCGATTTCACTAGTTGTTTTAAGAAATCCATATTGGCCCGCCCGCGAGTATTAACTTGAACTGTTTATAACTTCTGAACAAATGATCCTAGAGAGCGTAAAAAATTTGCATATTAATCAGCATGTTGCATGCTACAAGAATATATCGATTTCACTAGTTGTTGGTTGAAAAACATATTGGCCCTCCCGCGAAAATCAATTTGAACTGTTTATAACTTCTGAACAATTGATCGTAGGGATCACAATTATCTGCATTTTAATCTAACATGTATGCTACAAGAATATGTCAGTTTCACTAGTTATTGTTTGAGAACCATATTGGCCTGCCCGCGAGTATTAAATTGAACTGCTTAAAAGTTGTGAACAAATGATCGTAGAAAGCTCGATTGTTTTGCATATTAATAAACATGTAGCTAGCTACAAGAATATATAGATTTCACTAGTTATCGTTTGAGAACCATGTTGGCCCACCCGCGAAAACTAATTCAACTGCTTACAATTTCTGAACAAATGATCGTAGAGAACACAATTATTTGCATTTTAATGAAACATGTTTTATGCTACAAGAATATGTCGGTTTTACTATTTGTTTTTTTAGAACCATATTGGCCAGCCCGCGAGTATTGAATTTTTTCTGCTTAAAACGTCTGAACAAATGATCGTAGTGAGCGTAATAGTTTTGCATATTAATCAGCATGTTGCATGCTACAAGAATATATCCATTTCACTAGTTGTTGGTTGAGAACCATATTGGCCCGCCCGCGAAAAATAATTTGAACTGCTTATAACTTCTGAAAAAATAATCGTAGATAGCGTAATAATTTAGCATATTAACCAGCATGTTGCATGCTACAAGAATATATCGATTTCACTAGTTGTTGTTTGAGAACTATATTGGCCTGCCCGCGAAAATTAACTTGAACTGCTTATAACTTCTGAACAATTGATCGTAGAGCACACAATTATTTGCATTTCAATCAAACATGTTGTATGCTACAAGAATATGTTGGTTTCACAAGTTATTGTTTGAGAACCATTTTGGCCCGCCCGCCAAAACTAATTTCAACTTCTTATAACTTCTGAACAAATGATCGTAGAGAGCGTAATAATTTTGCATATTAATCAGCATGTTGTATGCTACAAGAATATATCGATTTCACTAGTTGTTGGTTGAGAACCATTTTGGCCAGCCCGCCAAAACTAACTTCAACTCCTTATAACTCCTGAACAAATGATTGTAGAGAGCGTAATAATTTTGCTTATTAATCAGCATGTGGCATGCTACAAGATTATATCGATTTCATTAGTTGTTGTTTGAGAACCATATTGGCCCGCCCTCGAAAATTAACTTGAACTGATAATAACTTCTGAACAATTGATCGTAGCGAACACAATTATTTGGATTTTAATGAAACATGTTGAATGCTTCAAGAATATGTCGGTTTCACTAGTTGTTGTTTGAGAACCATATTGGCCCGCCCGCGAGTATTAAATTGAACTGCTTATAACTTCTGAACAAATGATCGTAGAGCACACAATTATTTGCATTTCAAACAAACATGTTGTAAGCTACAAGAATATGTCGGTTTCACTAGTTATTGTTTGAGAACCATTTTGGCCCGCCCGCCAAAACTAATTTCAACTTCTTATAACTTCTGAACAAATGATCGTAGAGAGCGTAATAAAGTTGCATATTAATCAGCATGTTGCATGCTACAAGAATATATCGATTTCACTAGTTGTTGGTTGAGAACCATATTGGCCCGCCCGCGAAAATTAATTTGAACTGCTTATAACTTCTGAAAAATTAATCGTGGAAAGCGTAATAATTTTGAATATTAATCAGCATGTTGCATGCTACAAGAATATATCAATTTCACTAGTTGTTCTTTGAGAAATATATTGGCCTGCCCGCGAAAATTAACTTGAACTGCTTATAACTTCTGAACAATTGATCGTAGAGCACACAATTATTTGCATTTCAAACAAACATGTTGTATGCTACAAGAATATGTCGGTTTCACTAGTTATTGTTTGAGAACCATTTTGGCCCGCCCGCCAAAACTAATTTCAACTTCTTATAACTTCTGAACAAATGATCGTAGAGAGCGTAATAATTTTGCATATTAATCAGCATGTTGCATGCTACAAGAATATATCGATTTCACTAGTTGTTGGTTGAGAACAATATTGGACCGCCCGCGAAAATCAACTTGAACTGCTTATAACTCCTGAACAATTGATCGTAGAGACCACAATTAATAGCATTTCAATCAAACATGTTGTATGCAACAAGAATATGTCGGTTTCACTAGTTGTTTTTAGAAAACCATATTGGCCCACCCGCGAGTATTAAATTGAACTGTTTATAACTTCTGAACAAATGATCCTAGAGAGCGTAATAAATTTGCATATTAATCAGCATGTTGTATGCTACAAGAATATATCGATTTCACTAGTTGTTTTAAGAAATCCATATTGGCCCGCCCGCGAGTATTAACTTGAACTGTTTATAACTTCTGAACAAATGATCCTAGAGAGCGTAAAAAATTTGCATATTAATCAGCATGTTGCATGCTACAAGAATATATCGATTTCACTAGTTGTTGGTTGAAAAACATATTGGCCCTCCCGCGAAAATCAATTTGAACTGTTTATAACTTCTGAACAATTGATCGTAGGGATCACAATTATCTGCATTTTAATCTAACATGTATGCTACAAGAATATGTCAGTTTCACTAGTTATTGTTTGAGAACCATATTGGCCTGCCCGCGAGTATTAAATTGAACTGCTTAAAAGTTGTGAACAAATGATCGTAGAAAGCTCGATTGTTTTGCATATTAATAAACATGTAGCTAGCTACAAGAATATATAGATTTCACTAGTTATCGTTTGAGAACCATGTTGGCCCACCCGCGAAAACTAATTCAACTGCTTACAATTTCTGAACAAATGATCGTAGAGAACACAATTATTTGCATTTTAATGAAACATGTTTTATGCTACAAGAATATGTCGGTTTTACTATTTGTTTTTTTAGAACCATATTGGCCAGCCCGCGAGTATTGAATTTTTTCTGCTTAAAACGTCTGAACAAATGATCGTAGTGAGCGTAATAGTTTTGCATATTAATCAGTATGTTGCATGCTACAAGAATATATCCATTTCACTAGTTGTTGGTTGAGAACCATATTGGAGCGCCCTCGAAAATTAACTTGAACTGCTTATAACTTCTGAACGATTGATCGTAGAGAACACAATTATTTGCATTTCAATCAAACAAGTTGTATGCTACAAGAATATGTCGGTTTCATTTGTTATTTTTTGAGAACCATTTTGGCCCGCCCGCCAAAACTAACTTCAACTCCTTATAACTTCTGAACAAATGATCGTAGAGAGCGTAATAATTTTGCTTATTAATCAGCATGTTGCATGCTACAAGAATATATCGATTTCATTAGTTGTTGGTTGAGAACCATATTAGCCCGCCCGCGAAAATTAACTTGAACTGATAATAACTTCTGAACAATTGATCGTAGCGAACACAATTATTTGCATTTTAATGAAACATGTTGAATGCTTCAAGAATATGTCAGTTTCACTAGTTGTTGTTTGAGAACCATATTGGCCCGCCCGCCAAAACTAATTTCAACTTCTTATAACTTCTGAACAAATGATCGTAGAGAGCGTAATAAAGTTGCATAATAATCAGCATGTTGCATGCTACAAGAATATATCGATTTCACTAGTTGTTGGTTGAGAACCATATTGGCCCGCCCGCGAAAATTAATTTGAACTGCTTATAACTACTGAACAAATAATCGTAGAAAGCGTAATAATTTTGCATATTAATCAGCATGTTGCATGCTACAAGAATATATCGATTTCACTAGTTGTTGTTTGAGAAATATATTGCCCTGCCCGCGAAAATTAACTTGAACTGCTTATAACTTCTGAACAATTGATCGTAGAGCACACAATTATTTGCATTTCAATCAAACATGTTGTATGCTACAAGAATATGTCGGTTTCACTAGTTATTGTTTGAGAACCATTTTGGCCCGCCCGCCAAATCTAATTTCAACTTCTTATAACTTCTGAACAAATGATCGTAGAGAGCGTAATAATTTTGCATATTAATCAGCATGTTGCATGCTACAAGAATATATCGATTTCACTAGTTGTTGGTTGAGAACCATATTGGCCCGCCCCTGAAAATCAACTTGAACTGCTTATAACTCCTGAAAAATTGATCGTAGAGAACACAATTATTTGCATTTTAATGAAACATGTTGAATGTTTCAAGAATATGTCGGTTTCACCAGTTGTTTTTAGAAAACCATATTGACTCGCTCGCAATTATTAACTTGAACTGTTTATAACTTCGGAACAAATGATCCTAGAGAGCGTAATAAATTTGCATATAAATCAGCATGTTTTATGCTACAAGAATATGTCGGTTTCACTAGTTGTTTTTAGAAAACCATATTGGCCCGACGGCGAAAATCAACTTGAACTGCTTATAACTTCTGAACAATTGATCGCAGAGAACACAATTAATTGCATTTTAATGAAACATGTTGAATGCTACAAGAATATGTCGGTTTCACTAGTTGTTTTTAGAAAACCATTTTGGCCCGCCCGCCAAAACTAATTTCAACTCCTGATAACTTCTGAACAATTGATCGTAGAAAGCGTAATAATTTTGCATATTACTCAGCATGTTGCATGCTACAAGAATATATCGATTTCATTTGTTGTTGGTTGAGAACCATATTGGCCCGCCCGCGAAAATCAACTTGAACTGCTTATAACTCCTGAACAATTGATCGTAGAGCACACAATTATTTGCATTTTAATGAAACATGTTGAATGCTACAAGAATATGTCGGTTTCACTAGTTGTTTTTAGAAAACCATATTGGCCCGTCCGAGAGTATTAACTTGAACTGTTTATAACTTCTGAACAAATGATGCTAGAGAGCGTAATAAATTTGCATATTAATCAGCATGTTGCATGCTACAAGAATATATCGAATTCACTAGTTGTTGGTTGAAAAACATATTGGCTGGCCCGCGAAAATCAAGTTGAACTGCTTATAACTCCTTAACAATTGATCGTAGAGAACACAATTATTTGCATTTTAATGAAACATGTTGAATGCTACAAGAATATGTCGGTTTCACTAGTTGTTATTTGAGAACAATATTGGCCCGTCCGCGAGTATTAACTTGAACTGCTTACAACTTCTGAACAATTGATCGTAGAGATCACAATTATTTGCATTTTAATCTAACATGTTGTATGCTACAAGAATATGTCAGTTTCACTAGTTATTGTTTGAGAACTATATTGGCCCGCCCGCGAGTATTAAATTGAACTGCTTACAACTACTGAACAAATAATCGTAGAAAGCGTAATAATTTTTCATATTAATCAGCATGTTGCATGCTACAAGAATATATCGATTTCACTAGTTGTTGGTTGAGAACCATTTGGCCCACCCGCGAAAACTAAATCAACTGCTTATAACTTCTGAACAATTGATCGTAGAGAACACAATTATTTGCATTTCAAATAAACATGTTGTATGCTACAAGAATATGTCGGTTTCACTAGTTATTTTTTGAGAACCATTTTGGCCCGCCCGCCAAAACTAACTTTACCTCCTTTTAACTTCTGAACAAATGTTCGTATAGAGCGTAATAAATTTGTTTATTAATCAGCATGTTGCATGCTACAAGAATATATCGATTTCATTAGTTTTTGGTTGAGAACCATATTGGCCCGCCAGCGAAAATCAACTTGAACTTCTTATAACTCTTGAACAATTGATTGTAGAGAACACAATTAATAGCATTTTAATCAAACATGTTGTATGCAACAAGAATATGTCGGTTTCACTAGTTGTTTTAAGAAACCCATATTGGCCCACCCGCGAATATTAACTTGAACTGTTTATAACTTCTGAACAAATGATCCTAGAGAGCGTAATAAATTTGCATATTAATCAGCATGTTGCATGCTACAAGAATATATCGATTTCACTAGTTTTTGGTTGAGAACAATATTGGCCCGTCCGCGAGTATTAACTTGAACTGCTTACAACTTCTGAACAAATGATCGTAGAGAGCGTAAAAAATTTGCATATTAATCAGCATGTTGCATGCTACAAGAATATATGGATTTCACTAGTTGTTGGTTGAAAAACATATTGGCCCGCCCGCGAAAATCAAGTTGAACTGCTTATAACTTCTGAACAATTGATCGTAGAGATCACAATTATTTGCATTTTAATCTAACATGTTGTATGCTACAAGAATATGTCAGTTTCACTAGTTATTGTTTGAGAACCATATTGGCCCGCCCGCGAGTATTAAATTGAACTGCTTACAACTACTGAACAAATAATCGTAGAAAGCGTAATAATTTTTCATATTAATCAGCATGTTGCATGCTACAAGAATATATCGATTTCACTAGTTGTTGGTTGAGAACCATTTGGCCCACCCGCGAAAACTAAATCAACTGCTTATAACTTCTGAACAATTGATCGTAGAGAACACAATTATTGCATTTCAAATAAACATGTTGTATGCTACAAGAATATGTCGGTTTCACTAGTTATTTTTTGAGAACCATTTTGGCCCGCCCGCCAAAACTAACTTTACCTCCTTTTAACTTCTGAACAAATGTTCGTATAGAGCGTAATAAATTTGTTTATTAATCAGCATGTTGCATGCTACAAGAATATATCGATTTCATTAGTTTTTGGTTGAGAACCATATTGGCCCGCCAGCGAAAATCAACTTGAACTTCTTATAACTCTTGAACAATTGATTGTAGAGACCACAATTAATAGCATTTTAATCAAACATGTTGTATGCAACAAGAATATGTCGGTTTCACTAGTTGTTTTAAGAAACCCATATTGGCCCACCCGCGAATATTAACTTGAACTGTTTATAACTTCTGAACAAATGATCCTAGAGAGCGTAATAAATTTGCATATTAATCAGCATGTTGCATGCTACAAGAATATATCGATTTCACTAGTTTTTGGTTGAGAACCATATTGGCCCGCCCGCGAGTATTAACTTGAACTGTTTATAACTTCTGAACAAATGATCCTAGAGAGCGTAAAAAATTTGCATATTAATCAGCATGTTGCATGCTACAAGAATATATCGATTTCACTAGTTGTTGGTTGAAAAACATATTGGCCCTCCCGCGAAAATCAATTTGAACTGTTTATAACTTCTGAACAATTGATCGTAGGGATCACAATTATCTGCATTTTAATCTAACATGTATGCTACAAGAATATGTCAGTTTCACTAGTTATTGTTTGAGAACCATATTGGCCTGCCCGCGAGTATTAAATTGAACTGCTTAAAAGTTGTGAACAAATGATCGTAGAAAGCTCGATTGTTTTGCATATTAATAAACATGTAGCTAGCTACAAGAATATATAGATTTCACTAGTTATCGTTTGAGAACCATGTTGGCCCACCCGCGAAAACTAATTCAACTGCTTACAATTTCTGAACAAATGATCGTAGAGAACACAATTATTTGCATTTTAATGAAACATGTTGTATGCTACAAGAATATGTCGGTTTTACTATTTGTTTTTTTAGAACCATATTGGCCAGCCCGCGAGTATTGAATTTTTTCTGCTTAAAACGTCTGAACAAATGATCGTAGTGAGCGTAATAGTTTTGCATATTAATCAGCATGTTGCATGCTACAAGAATATATCCATTTCACTAGTTGTTGGTTGAGAACCATATTGGAGCGCCCTCGAAAATTAACTTGAACTGCTTATAACTTCTGAACGATTGATCGTAGAGAACACAATTATTTGCATTTCAATCAAACAAGTTGTATGCTACAAGAATATGTCGGTTTCATTTGTTATTTTTTGAGAACCATTTTGGCCCGCCCGCCAAAACTAACTTCAACTCCTTATAACTTCTGAACAAATGATCGTAGAGAGCGTAATAATTTTGCTTATTAATCAGCATGTTGCATGCTACAAGAATATATCGATTTCATTAGTTGTTGGTTGAGAACCATATTAGCCCGCCCGCGAAAATTAATTTGAACTGATAATAACTTCTGAACAATTGATCGTAGCGAACACAATTATTTGCATTTTAATGAAACATGTTGAATGCTTCAAGAATATGTCAGTTTCACTAGTTGTTGTTTGAGAACCATATTGGCCCGCCCGCCAAAACTAATTTCAACTTCTTATAACTTCTGAACAAATGATCTTAGAGAGCGTAATAAAGTTGCATAATAATCAGCATGTTGCATGCTACAAGAATATATCGATTTCACTAGTTGTTGGTTGAGAACCATATTGGCCCGCCCGCGAAAATTAATTTGAACTGCTTATAACTACTGAACAAATAATCGTAGAAAGCGTAATAATTTTGCATATTAATCAGCATGTTGCATGCTACAAGAATATATCGATTTCACTAGTTGTTGTTTGAGAAATATATTGCCCTGCCCGCGAAAATTAACTTGAACTGCTTATAACTTCTGAACAATTGATCGTAGAGCACACAATTATTTGCATTTCAATCAAACATGTTGTATGCTACAAGAATATGTCGGTTTCACTAGTTATTGTTTGAGAACCATTTTGGCCCGCCCGCCAAAACTAATTTCAACTTCTTATAACTTCTGAACAAATGATCGTAGAGAGCGTAATAATTTTGCATATTAATCAGCATGTTGCATGCTACAAGAATATATCGATTTCACTAGTTGTTGGTTGAGAACAATATTGGACCGCCCGCGAAAATCAACTTGAACTGCTTATAACTCCTGAACAATTGATCGTAGAGACCACAATTAATAGCATTTCAATCAAACATGTTGTATGCAACAAGAATATGTCGGTTTCACTAGTTGTTTTTAGAAAACCATATTGGCCCACCCGCGAGTATTAAATTGAACAGTTTATAACTTCTGAACAAATGATCCTAGAGAGCGTAATAAATTTGCATATTAATCAGCATGTTGCATGCTACAAGAATATATCGATTTCACTAGTTGTTGGTTGAGAACCATATTGGCCCGCCCCTGAAAATCAACTTGAACTGCTTATAACTCCTGAAAAATTGATCGTAGAGAACACAATTATTTTCATTTTAATGAAACATGTTGAATGTTTCAAGAATATGTCGGTTTCACCAGTTGTTTTTAGAAAACCATATTGACTCGCTCGCAATTATTAACTTGAACTGTTTATAACTTCGGAACAAATGATCCTAGAGAGCGTAATAAATTTGCATATAAATCAGCATGTTTTATGCTACAAGAATATGTCGGTTTCACTAGTTGTTTTTAGAAAACCATATTGGCCCGACGGCGAAAATCAACTTGAACTGCTTATAACTTCTGAACAATTGATCGCAGAGAACACAATTAATTGCATTTTAATGAAACATGTTGAATGCTACAAGAATATGTCGGTTTCACTAGTTGTTTTTAGAAAACCATTTTGGCCCGCCCGCCAAAACTAACTTCAACTCCTGATAACTTCTGAACAATTGATCGTAGAAAGCGTAATAATTTTGCATATTACTCAGCATGTTGCATGCTACAAGAATATATCGATTTCATTTGTTGTTGGTTGAGAACCATATTGGCCCGCCCGCGAAAATCAACTTGAACTGCTTATAACTCCTGAACAATTGATCGTAGAGCACACAATTATTTGCATTTTAATGAAACATGTTGAATGCTACAAGAATATGTCGGTTTCACTAGTTGTTTTTAGAAAACCATATTGGCCCGTCCGAGAGTATTAACTTGAACTGTTTATAACTTCTGAACAAATGATGCTAGAGAGCGTAATAAATTTGCATATTAATCAGCATGTTGCATGCTACAAGAATATATCGAATTCACTAGTTGTTGGTTGAAAAACATATTGGCTGGCCCGCGAAAATCAAGTTGAACTGCTTATAACTCCTTAACAATTGATCGTAGAGAACACAATTATTTGCATTTTAATGAAACATGTTGAATGCTACAAGAATATGTCGGTTTCACTAGTTGTTATTTGAGAACAATATTGGCCCGTCCGCGAGTATTAACTTGAACTGCTTACAACTTCTGAACAATTGATCGTAGAGATCACAATTATTTGCATTTTAATCTAACATGTTGTATGCTACAAGAATATGTCAGTTTCACTAGTTATTGTTTGAGAACTATATTGGCCTGCCCGCGAGTATTAAATTGAACTGCTTACAACTACTGAACAAATAATCGTAGAAAGCGTAATAATTTTTCATATTAATCAGCATGTTGCATGCTACAAGAATATATCGATTTCACTAGTTGTTGGTTGAGAACCATTTGGCCCACCCGCGAAAACTAAATCAACTGCTTATAACTTCTGAACAATTGATCGTAGAGAACACAATTATTTGCATTTCAAATAAACATGTTGTATGCTACAAGAATATGTCGGTTTCACTAGTTATTTTTTGAGAACCATTTTGGCCCGCCCGCCAAAACTAACTTTACCTCCTTTTAACTTCTGAACAAATGTTCGTATAGAGCGTAATAAATTTGTTTATTAATCAGCATGTTGCATGCTACAAGAATATATCGATTTCATTAGTTTTTGGTTGAGAACCATATTGGCCCGCCAGCGAAAATCAACTTGAACTTCTTATAACTCTTGAACAATTGATTGTAGAGACCACAATTAATAGCATTTTAATCAAACATGTTGTATGCAACAAGAATATGTCGGTTTCACTAGTTGTTTTAAGAAACCCATATTGGCCCACCCGCGAATATTAACTTGAACTGTTTATAACTTCTGAACAAATGATCCTAGAGAGCGTAATAAATTTGCATATTAATCAGCATGTTGCATGCTACAAGAATATATCGATTTCACTAGTTTTTGGTTGAGAACAATATTGGCCCGTCCGCGAGTATTAACTTGAACTGCTTACAACTTCTGAACAAATGATCGTAGAGAGCGTAAAAAATTTGCATATTAATCAGCATGTTGCATGCTACAAGAATATATGGATTTCACTAGTTGTTGGTTGAAAAACATATTGGCCCGCCCGCGAAAATCAAGTTGAACTGCTTATAACTTCTGAACAATTGATCGTAGAGATCACAATTATTTGCATTTTAATCTAACATGTTGTATGCTACAAGAATATGTCAGTTTCACTAGTTATTGTTTGAGAACCATATTGGCCCGCCCGCGAGTATTAAATTGAACTGCTTACAACTACTGAACAAATAATCGTAGAAAGCGTAATAATTTTTCATATTAATCAGCATGTTGCATGCTACAAGAATATATCGATTTCACTAGTTGTTGGTTGAGAACCATTTGGCCCACCCGCGAAAACTAAATCAACTGCTTATAACTTCTGAACAATTGATCGTAGAGAACACAATTATTTGCATTTCAAATAAACATGTTGTATGCTACAAGAATATGTCGGTTTCACTAGTTATTTTTTGAGAACCATTTTGGCCCGCCCGCCAAAACTAACTTTACCTCCTTTTAACTTCTGAACAAATGATCGTATAGAGCGTAATAAATTTGTTTATTAATCAGCATGTTGCATGCTACAAGAATATATCGATTTCATTAGTTTTTGGTTGAGAACCATATTGGCCCGCCAGCGAAAATCAACTTGAACTTCTTATAACTCTTGAACAATTGATTGTAGAGACCACAATTAATAGCATTTTAATCAAACATGTTGTATGCAACAAGAATATGTCGGTTTCACTAGTTGTTTTAAGAAACCCATATTGGCCCACCCGCGAATATTAACTTGAACTGTTTATAACTTCTGAACAAATTATCCTAGAGAGCGTAATAAATTTGCATATTAATCAGCATGTTGCATGCTACAAGAATATATCGATTTCACTAGTTTTTGGTTGAGAACCATATTGGCCCGCCCGCGAGTATTAACTTGAACTGTTTATAACTTCTGAACAAATGATCCTAGAGAGCGTAAAAAATTTGCATATTAATCAGCATGTTGCATGCTACAAGAATATATCGATTTCACTAGTTGTTGGTTGAAAAACATATTGGCCCTCCCGCGAAAATCAATTTGAACTGTTTATAACTTCTGAACAATTGATCGTAGGGATCACAATTATCTGCATTTTAATCTAACATGTTGTATGCTACAAGAATATGTCAGTTTCACTAGTTATTGTTTGAGAACCATATTGGCCCGCAGGCGAGTATTAAATTGAACTTCTCAAAAGTTCTGAACAAATGATCGTAGAAAGCTCGATTGTTTTGCATATTAATAAACATGTAGCTAGCTACAAGAATATATAGATTTCACTAGTTATTGTTTGAGTACCATGTTGGCCCACCCGCGAAAACTAATTCAACTGCTTACAATTTCTGAACAAATGATCGTAGTGAGCTTAATAGTTTTGCATATTAATCAGCATTTTGCATGCTACAAGAATTTATCGATTTCACTAGTTGTTGGTTGAGAACCATATTGGCCCGCCTTCGAAAATTATTTTGAACTGCATATAACTTCTGAACAATTGATCGTAGAGAACACAATTATTTGCATTTCAATCAAACATGTTGTATGCTACAAGAATATGTCGGTTTCACTTGTTATTGTTTGAGAACCATTTTGGCCCGCCCGCAAAAACTAATTTCAACTACTTATAACTTCTGAACAAATGATCGTAGAGAGCGTAATAAAGTTGCATATTAATCAGCATGTTGCATGCTACAAGAATATATCGATTTCACTAGTTGTTGGTTGAGAACCATATTGGCCCGCCCGCGAAAATTAATTTGAACTGCTTATAACTTCTGAACAAATAATCGTAGAAAGCGTAATAATTTTGAATATTAATCAGCATGTTGCATGCTACAAGAATATATCGATTTCACTAGTTGTTGTTTGAGAAATATATTGGCCTGCCCGCGAAAATTAACTTGAACTGCTTATAACTTCTGAACAATTGATCGTAGAGTACACAATTATTTGCATTTCAATAAAACATGTTGTATGCTACAAGAATATGTCGGTTTCACTAGTTATTGTTTGAGAACCATTTTGGCCCGCCCGCCAAAACTAATTTCAACTTCTTATAACTTTTGAACAAATGATCGTAGAGAGCGTAATAATTTTGCATATTAATCAGCATGTTGCATGCTACAAGAATATATCGATTTCATTAGTTGTTGGTTGAGAACCATATTGGCCCGCCCGCGAAAATTAACTTGAACTGATAATAACTTCTGAACAATTGATCGTAGGGATCACAATTATCTGCATTTTAATCTAACATGTTGTATGCTACAAGAATATGTCAGTTTCACTAGTTACTGTTTGAGAACCATATTGGCCCGCCCGCGAGTATTAAATTGAACTGCTTAAAAGTTCTGAACAAATGATCGTAGAAAGCTCGATTGTTTTGCATATTAATAAACATGTAGCTAGCTACAAGAATATATAGATTTCACTAGTTATTGTTTGAGAACCATGTTGGCCCACCCGCGAAAACTAATTCAACTGCTTACAATTTCTGAACAAATGATCGTAGAGAACACAATTATTTGCATTTTAATGAAACATGTTGTATGCTACAAGAATATGTCGGTTTTACTATTTGTTTTTTTAGAACCATATTGTCCCGCCCGCGAGTATTGACTTTTTCTGCTTAAATCGTCTGAACAAATGATCGTAGTGAGCGTAATAGTTTTGCATATTAATCAGCATGTTGCATGCTACAAGAATGTATCCATTTCACTAGTTGTTGGTTGAGAACCATATTGGCCCGCCCTCGAAAATTAACTTGAACTGCTTATAACTTGTGAAAGATTGATCGTTGAGAACACAATTATTTGCATTTCAATCAAACATGTTGTATGCTACAAGAATATGTCGGTTTCACTTGTTATTGTTTGAGAACCATTTTGGTCCGCCCGCCAAAACTAACTTCAACTCCTTATAACTTCTGAACAATTGATCGTAGAGAGCGTTATAATTTTGCTTATTAATCAGCATGTTGCATGTTACAAGAATATATCGATTTCATTAGTTGTTGGTTGAGAACCATATTGGCCCGCCCGCGAAATTTAACTTGAACTGATAATAACTTCTGAACAATTGATCGTAGCGAACACAATTATTTGCATTTTAATGAAACATGTTGAATGCTTCACGAATATGTCGGTTTCACTAGTAGTTGTTTGAGAACCATATTGGCCCGCCCGCAAGTATTAAATTTAACTGCTTATAACTTCTGAACAAATGATCTTAGAGAGCGTAATAAAGTTGCATATTAATCAGCATGTTGCATGCTACAAGAATATATCGATTTCACTAGTTGTTGGTTGAGAACCATATTGGCCCGCCCGCGAAAAATAATTTGAACTGCTTATAACTTCTGAAAAAATAATCGTAGAAAGCGTAATAATTTAGCATATTAACCAGCATGTTGCATGCTACAAGAATATATCGATTTCACTAGTTGTTGTTTGAGAACTATATTAGCCTGCCCGCGAAAATTAACTTGAACTGCTTATAACTTCTGAACAATTGATCGTAGAGCACACAATTATTTGCATTTCAATCAAACATGTTGTACGCTACAAGAATATGTTGGTTTCACAAGTTATTGTTTGAGAACCATTTTGGCCCGCCCGCCAAAACTAATTTCAACTTCTTATAACTTCTGAACAAATGATCGTAGAGAGCGTAATAATTTTGCATATTAATCAGCATGTTGTATGCTACAAGAATATATCGATTTCACTAGTTGTTGGTTGAGAACCATTTTGGCCAGCCCGCCAAAACTAACTTCAACTCCTTATAACTCCTGAACAAATGATTGTAGAGAGCGTAATAATTTTGCTTATTAATCAGCATGTTGCATGCTACAAGATTATATCGATTTCATTAGTTGTTGTTTGAGAACCATATTGGCCCGCCCTCGAAAATTAACTTGAACTGATAATAACTTCTGAACAATTGATCGTAGCGAACACAATTATTTGGATTTTAATGAAACATGTTGAATGCTTCAAGAATATGTCGGTTTCACTAGTTGTTGTTTGAGAACCATATTGGCCCGCCCGCGAGTATTAAATTGAACTGCTTATAACTTCTGAACAAATGATCGTAGAGCACACAATTATTTGCATTTCAAACAAACATGTTGTAAGCTACAAGAATATGTCGGTTTCACTAGTTATTTTTTGAGAACCATTTTGGCCCGCCCGCCAAAACTAATTTCAACTTCTTATAACTTCTGAACAAATGATCGTAGAGAGCGTAATAAAGTTGCATATTAATCAGCATGTTGCATGCTACAAGAATATATCGATTTCACTAGTTGTTGGTTGAGAACCATATTGGCCCGCCCGCGAAAATTAATTTGAACTGCTTATAACTTCTGAAAAATTAATCGTGGAAAGCGTAATAATTTTGAATATTAATCAGCATGTTGCATGCTACAGGAATATATCAATTTCACTAGTTGTTCTTTGAGAAATATATTGGCCTGCCCGCGAAAATTAACTTGAACTGCTTATAACTTCTGAACAATTGATCGTAGAGCACACAATTATTTGCATTTCAAACAAACATGTTGTATGCTACAAGAATATGTCGGTTTCACTAGTTATTGTTTGAGAACCATTTTGGCCCGCCCGCCAAAACTAATTTCAACTTCTTATAACTTCTGAACAAATGATCGTAGAGAGCGTAATAATTTTGCATATTAATCAGCATGTTGCATGCTACAAGAATATATCGATTTGATTGGTTGTTGGTTGAGAACCATATTGGCCCGCCCGCGAAAATCAACTTGAACTGCTTATAACTCCTGAACAATTGATCGTAGAGACCACAATTAATAGCATTTTAATCAAACATGTTGTATGCAACAAGAATATGTCGGTTTCACTAGTTGTTTTTAGAAAACCATATTGGCCCGCCCGCGAGTATTAACTTGAACTGTTTATAACTTCTGAACAAATGATCCTAGAGAGCGTAATAAATTTGCATATTAATCAGCATGTTGCATGCTACAAGAATATATCGATTTCACTAGTTGTTTTAAGAAATCCATATTGGCCCGCCCGCGAGTATTAACTTGAACTGTTTATAACTTCTGAACAAATGATCCTAGAGAGCGTAAAAAATTTGCATATTAATCAGCATGTTGCATGCTACAAGAATATATCGATTTCACTAGTTGTTGGTTGAAAAACATATTGGCCCTCCCGCGAAAATCAATTTGAACTGTTTATAACTTCTGAACAATTGATCGTAGGGATCACAATTATCTGCATTTTAATCTAACATGTATGCTACAAGAATATGTCAGTTTCACTAGTTATTGTTTGAGAACCATATTGGCCTGCCCGCGAGTATTAAATTGAACTGCTTAAAAGTTGTGAACAAATGATCGTAGAAAGCTCGATTGTTTTGCATATTAATAAACATGTAGCTAGCTACAAGAATATATAGATTTCACTAGTTATCGTTTGAGAACCATGTTGGCCCACCCGCGAAAACTAATTCAACTGCTTACAATTTCTGAACAAATGATCGTAGAGAACACAATTATTTGCATTTTAATGAAACATGTTGTATGCTACAAGAATATGTCGGTTTTACTATTTGTTTTTTTAGAACCATATTGGCCAGCCCGCGAGTATTGACTTTTTCTGCTTAAAACGTCTGAACAAATGATCGTAGTGAGCGTAATAGTTTTGCATATTAATCAGCATGTTGCATGCTACAAGAATATATCCATTTCACTAGTTGTTGGTTGAGAACCATATTGGAGCGCCCTCGAAAATTAACTTGAACTGCTTATAACTTCTGAACGATTGATCGTAGAGAACACAATTATTTGCATTTCAATCAAACAAGTTGTATGCTACAAGAATATGTCGGTTTCATTTGTTATTTTTTGAGAACCATTTTGGCCCGCCCGCCAAAACTAACTTCAACTCCTTATAACTTCTGAACAAATGATCGTAGAGAGCGTAATAATTTTGCTTATTAATCAGCATGTTGCATGCTACAAGAATATATCGATTTCATTAGTTGTTGGTTGAGAACCATATTAGCCCGCCCGCGAAAATTAACTTGAACTGATAATAACTTCTGAACAATTGATCGTAGCGAACACAATTATTTGCATTTTAATGAAACATGTTGAATGCTTCAAGAATATGTCAGTTTCACTAGTTGTTGTTTGAGAACCATATTGGCCCGCCCGCCAAAACTAATTTCAACTTCTTATAACTTCTGAACAAATGATCGTAGAGAGCGTAATAAAGTTGCATATTAATCAGCATGTTGCATGCTACAAGAATATATCGATTTCACTAGTTGTTGGTTGAGAACCATATTGGCCCGCCCGCGAAAATTAATTTGAACTGCTTATAACTACTGAACAAATAATCGTAGAAAGCGTAATAATTTTGCATATTAATCAGCATGTTGCATGCTACAAGAATATATCGATTTCACTAGTTGTTGTTTGAGAAATATATTGCCCTGCCCGCGAAAATTAACTTGAACTGCTTATAACTTCTGAACAATTGATCGTAGAGCACACAATTATTTGCATTTCAATCAAACATGTTGTATGCTACAAGAATATGTCGGTTTCACTAGTTATTGTTTGAGAACCATTTTGGCCCGCCCGCCAAAACTAATTTCAACTTCTTATAACTTCTGAACAAATGATCGTAGAGAGCGTAATAATTTTGCATATTAATCAGCATGTTGCATGCTACAAGAATATATCGATTTCACTAGTTGTTGGTTGAGAACAATATTGGACCGCCCGCGAAAATCAACTTGAACTGCTTATAACTCCTGAACAATTGATCGTAGAGACCACAATTAATAGCATTTCAATCAAACATGTTGTATGCAACAAGAATATGTCGGTTTCACTAGTTGTTTTTAGAAAACCATATTGGCCCACCCGCGAGTATTAAATTGAACTGTTTATAACTTCTGAACAAATGATCCTAGAGAGCGTAATAAATTTGCATATTAATCAGCATGTTGCATGCTACAAGAATATATCGATTTCACTAGTTGTTGGTTGAGAACCATATTGGCCCGCCCCTAAAAATCAACTTGAACTGCTTATAACTCCTGAAAAATTGATCGTAGAGAACACAATTATTTGCATTTTAATGAAACATGTTGAATGTTTCAAGAATATGTCGGTTTCACCAGTTGTTTTTAGAAAACCATATTGACTCGCTCGCAATTATTAACTTGAACTGTTTATAACTTCGGAACAAATAATCCTAGAGAGCGTAATAAATTTGCATATAAATCAGCATGTTTTATGCTACAAGAATATGTCGGTTTCACTAGTTGTTTTTAGAAAACCATATTGGCCCGACGGCGAAAATCAACTTGAACTGCTTATAACTTCTGAACAATTGATCGCAGAGAACACAATTAATTGCATTTTAATGAAACATGTTGAATGCTACAAGAATATGTCGGTTTCACTAGTTGTTTTTAGAAAACCATTTTGGCCCGCCCGCCAAAACTAACTTCAACTCCTGATAACTTCTGAACAATTGATCGTAGAAAGCGTAATAATTTTGCATATTACTCAGCATGTTGCATGCTACAAGAATATATCGATTTCATTTGTTGTTGGTTGAGAACCATATTGGCCCGCCCGCGAAAATCAACTTGAACTGCTTATAACTCCTGAACAATTGATCGTAGAGCACACAATTATTTGCATTTTAATGAAACATGTTGAATGCTACAAGAATATGTCGGTTTCACTAGTTGTTTTTAGAAAACCATATTGGCCCGTCCGAGAGTATTAACTTGAACTGTTTATAACTTCTGAACAAATGATGCTAGAGAGCGTAATAAATTTGCATATTAATCAGCATGTTGCATGCTACAAGAATATATCGAATTCACTAGTTGTTGGTTGAAAAACATATTGGCTGGCCCGCGAAAATCAAGTTGAACTGCTTATAACTCCTTAACAATTGATCGTAGAGAACACAATTATTTGCATTTTAATGAAACATGTTGAATGCTACAAGAATATGTCGGTTTCACTAGTTGTTATTTGAGAACAATATTGGCCCGTCCGCGAGTATTAACTTGAACTGCTTACAACTTCTGAACAATTGATCGTAGAGATCACAATTATTTGCATTTTAATCTAACATGTTGTATGCTACAAGAATATGTCAGTTTCACTAGTTATTGTTTGAGAACCATATTGGCCCGCCCGCGAGTATTAAATTGAACTGCTTACAACTACTGAACAAATAATCGTAGAAAGCGTAATAATTTTTCATATTAATCAGCATGTTGCATGCTACAAGAATATATCGATTTCACTAGTTGTTGGTTGAGAACCATTTGGCCCACCCGCGAAAACTAAATCAACTGCTTATAACTTCTGAACAATTGATCGTAGAGAACACAATTATTTGCATTTCAAATAAACATGTTGTATGCTACAAGAATATGTCGGTTTCACTAGTTATTTTTTGAGAACCATTTTGGCCCGCCCGCCAAAACTAACTTTACCTCCTTTTAACTTCTGAACAAATGTTCGTATAGAGCGTAATAAATTTGTTTATTAATCAGCATGTTGCATGCTACAAGAATATATCGATTTCATTAGTTTTTGGTTGAGAACCATATTGGCCCGCCAGCGAAAATCAACTTGAACTTCTTATAACTCTTGAACAATTGATTGTAGAGACCATAATTAATAGCATTTTAATCAAACATGTTGTATGCAACAAGAATATGTCGGTTTCACTAGTTGTTTTAAGAAACCCATATTGGCCCACCCGCGAATATTAACTTGAACTGTTTATAACTTCTGAACAAATGATCCTAGAGAGCGTAATAAATTTGCATATTAATCAGCATGTTGCATGCTACAAGAATATATCGATTTCACTAGTTTTTGGTTGAGAACCATATTGGCCCGCCCGCGAGTATTAACTTGAACTGTTTATAACTTCTGAACAAATGATCCTAGAGAGCGTAAAAAATTTGCATATTAATCAGCATGTTGCATGCTACAAGAATATATCGATTTCACTAGTTGTTGGTTGAAAAACATATTGGCCCTCCAGCGAAAATCAATTTGAACTGTTTATAACTTCTGAACAATTGATCGTAGGGATCACAATTATCTGCATTTTAATCTAACATGTTGTATGCTACAAGAATATGTCAGTTTCACTAGTTATTGTTTGAGAACCATATTGGCCCGCAGGCGAGTATTAAATTGAACTTCTCAAAAGTTCTGAACAAATGATCGTAGAAAGCTCGATTGTTTTGCATATTAATAAACATGTAGCTAGCTACAAGAATATATAGATTTCACAAATTATTGTTTGAGTACCATGTTGGCCCACCCGCGAAAACTAATTCAACTGCTTACAATTTCTGAACAAATGATCGTAGTGAGCTTAATAGTTTTGCATATTAATCAGCATTTTGCATGCTACAAGAATTTATCGATTTCACTAGTTGTTGGTTGAGAACCATATTGGCCCGCCTTCGAAAATTATTTTGAACTGCATATAACTTCTGAACAATTGATCGTAGAGAACACAATTATTTGCATTTCAATCAAACATGTTGTATGCTACAAGAATATGTCGGTTTCACTTGTTATTGTTTGAGAACCATTTTGGCCCGCCCGCCAAAACTAATTTCAACTCCTTATAACTTCTGAACAAATGATCGTAGAGAGCGTAATAATTTTGCTTATTAATCAGCTTGTTGCATGCTACAAGAATATATCGATTTCATTAGTTGTTGGTTGAGAACCATATTGGCCCGCCCGCGAAAATTAACTTGAACTGATAATAACTTCTGAACAATTGATCGTAGCGAACACAATTATTTGCATTTTAATGAAACATGTTGAATGCTTCTAGAATATGTCGGTTTCACTAGTTGTTGTTTGAGATCCATATTGGCCCGCCCGCCAAAACTAATTTCAACTTTTTATAACTTCTGAACAAATGATCGTAGAGAGCGTAATAAAGTTGCATATTAATCAGCATGTTGCATGCTACAAGAATATATCGATTTCACTAGTTGTTGGTTGAGAACCATATTGGCCCGCCCGCGAAAATTAATTTGAACTGCTTATAACTTCTGAACAAATAATCGTAGAAAGCGTAATAATTTTGCATATTAATCAGCATGTTGCATGCTACAAGAATATATCGATTTCACTAGTTGTTGTTTGAGAAATATATTGGCCTGCCCGCGAAAATTAACTTGAACTGCTTATAACTTCTGAACAATTGATCGTAGAGCACACAATTATTTGCATTTCAATCAAACATGTTGTATGCTACAAGAATATGTCGGTTTCACTAGTTATTGTTTGAGAACCATTTTGGCCCGCCCGCCAAAACTAATTTCAACTTCTTATAACTTCTGAACAAATGATCGTAGAGAGCGTAATAATTTTGCATATTAATCAGCATGTTGCATGCTACAAGAATATATCGATTTCACTAGTTGTTGGTTGAGAACCATATTGGCCCGCCCGCGAAAATCAACTTGAACTGCTTATAACTCCTGAACAATTGATCGTAGAGACCACAATTAATAGCATTTTAATCAAACATGTTGTATGCAACAAGAATATGTCGGTTTCACTAGTTGTTTTTAGAAAACCATATTGGCCCACCCGCGAGAATTAACTTGAACTGTTTATAACTTCTGAACAAATGATCCTAGAGAGCGTAATAAATTTGCATATTAATCAGCATGTTGCATGCTACAAGAATATATCGATTTCACTTGTTGTTGGTTGAGAACCATATTGGCCCGCCCCTGAAAATCAATTTGAACTGCTTATAACTCCTGAAAAGTTGATCGTAGAGAACACAATTATTTGCATGTTAATGAAACATGTTGAATGCTACAAGAATATGTCGGTTTCACTAGTTGTTTTTAGAAAACCATATTGGCTCGCTCGCAATTATTAACTTGAACTGTTTATAACTTCGGAACAAATGATCCTAGAGAGCGTAATAAATTTGAATATAAATCAGCATGTTTTATGCTACAAGAATATGTCGGTTTCACTAGTTGTTTTTAGAAAACCATATTGGCCCGACGGTGAGAATCAACTTGAACTGCTTATAACTTCCGAACAATTGATCGTAGAGAACACAATTATTTGCATTTGAATGAAACATGTTGAATGCTACAAGAATATGTCGGTTTCACTAGTTGTTTTTGGAAAACCATTTTGGCCCGCCCGCCAAAACTAACTTCAACTCCTGATAACTTCTGAACAATTGATCGTAGAAAGCGTAATAATTTTGCATATTACTCAGCATGTTGCATGCTACAAGAATATATCGATTTCATTTGTTGTTGGTTGAGAACCATATTGGCCCGCCCGCGAAAATCAACTTGAACTGCTTATAACTCCTGAACAATTGATCGTAGAGCACACAATTATTTGCATTTTAATGAAACATGTTGAATGCTACAAGAATATGTCGGTTTCACTAGTTGTTTTTAGAAAACCATATTGGCCCGTCCGAGAGTATTAACTTGAAATGTTTTAACTTCTGAACAAATGATCCTAGAGAGCGTAATAAATTTGCATATTAATCAGCATGTTGCATGCTACAAGAATATATCGATTTCACTAGTTTTTGGTTGAGAACCATATTGGCCCGCCCGCGAAAATTAACTTGAACTGTTTATAACTTCTGAACAATTGATCGTAGGGATCACAATTATCTGCATTTTAATCTAACATGTTGTATGCTACAAGAATATGTCAGTTTCACTAGTTATTGTTTGAGAACCATATTGGACCGCAGGCGAGTATTAAATTGAACTTCTCAAAAGTTCTGAGCAAATGATCGTAGAAACTCGATTGTTTTGCATATTAATAAACATGTAGCTAGCTACAAGAATATATAGATTTCACTAGTTTTTGTTTGAGTACCACGTTGGCCCACCCGCGAAAACTAATTCAACTGCTTACAATTTCTGAACAAATGATCGTAGAGAACACAATTATTTGCATTTTAATGAAACATGTTGTATGCTACAAGAATATGTCGATTTTACTATTTGTTTTTTTAGAACCATATTGGCCCGCCCGCGAGTATTGACTTTTTCTGCTTAAAACGTCTGAACAAATGATCGTAGTGAGCTTAATAATTTTGCTTATTAATCAGCATGTTGCATGCTACAAGAAGATATCGACTTCATTAGTTGTTGGTTGAGAACCATATTGGCCCGCCCGCGAAAATTAACTTGAACTGATAATAACTTCTGAACAATTGATCGTACCGAACACAATTATTTGCATTTCAATCAAACATGTTGTATGCTATAAGAATATGTCGGTTTCACTAGTTGTTGTTTGAGAACCATATTGGCCCGCCCGCCAAAACTAATTTCAACTCCTTATAACTTCTGAACAAATGATCGTAGAGAGCGTAATAAAGTTGCATATTAATCAGCATGTTGCATGCTACAAGAATATATTGATTTCACTAGTTGTTGGTTGAGAACCATATTGGCCCGCCCGCGAAAATTAATTTGAACTGCTTATAACTTCTGAACACAAAATCGTAGAAAGCGTAATAATTTTGCATATTAATCAGCATGTTGCATGCTACAAGAATATATCGATTTCACTAGTTGTTGTTTGAGAAATATATTGGCCAGCCCGCGAAAATTAACTTGAACTGCTTATAACTTCTGAACAATTGATCGTAGAGCACACAATTATTTGCATTTCAATCAAACATGTTGTATGCTACAAGAATATGTCGGTTTCACTAGTTATTGTTTGAGAACCATTTTGGCCCGCCCGCCAAAACTAATTTCAACTTCTTATAACTTCTAAACAAATGATCGTAGAGAGCGTAATAATTTTGCATATTAATCAGCATGTTGCATGCTACAAGAATATATCGATTTCACTAGTTGTTGGTTGAGAACCATATTGGCCCGCCCGCGAAAATCAACTTGAACTGCTTATAAACTCCTGAACAATTGATCGTAGAGACCACAATTAATAGCATTTTAATCAAACATGTTGTATGCAACAAGAATATGTCGGTTTCACTAGTTGTTTTTAGAAAACCATATTGGCCCGTCCGAGAGTATTAACTTGAACTGTTTATAACTTCTGAACAAATGATGCTAGAGAGCGTAATAAATTTGCATATTAATCAGCATGTTGCATGCTACAAGAATATATCGAATTCACTAGTTGTTGGTTGAAAAACATATTGGCTGGCCCGCGAAAATCAAGTTGAACTGCTTATAACTCCTTAACAATTGATCGTAGAGAACACAATTATTTGCATTTTAATGAAACATGTTGAATGCTACAAGAATATGTCGGTTTCACTAGTTGTTATTTGAGAACAATATTGGCCCGTCCGCGAGTATTAACTTGAACTGCTTACAACTTCTGAACAAATGATTGTAGAGAGCGTAAAAAATTTGCATATTAATCAGCATGTTGCATGCTACAAGAATATATGGATTTCACTAGATGTTGGTTGAAAAACATATTGGCCCGCCCGCGAAAATCAAGTTGAACTGCTTATAACTTCTGAACAATTGATCGTAGAGATCACAATTATTTGCATTTTAATCTAACATGTTGTATGCTACAAGAATATGTCAGTTTCACTAGTTATTGTTTGAGAACCATATTGGCCCGCCCGCGAGTATTAAATTGAACTGCTTACAACTACTGAACAAATAATCGTAGAAAGCGTAATAATTTTTCATATTAATGAGCATGTTGCATGCTACAAGAATATATCGATTTCACTAGTTGTTGGTTGAGAACCATTTGGCCCACCCGCGAAAACTAAATCAACTGCTTATAACTTCTGAACAATTGATCGTAGAGAACACAATTATTTGCATTTCAAATAAACATGTTGTATGCTACAAGAATATGTCGGTTTCACTAGTTATTTTTTGAGAACCATTTTGGCCCGCCCGCCAAAACTAACTTTACCTCCTTTTAACTTCTGAACAAATGTTCGTATAGAGCGTAATAAATTTGTTTATTAATCAGCATGTTGCATGCTACAAGAATATATCGATTTCATTAGTTTTTGGTTGAGAACCATATTGGCCCGCCAGCGAAAATCAACTTGAACTTCTTATAACTCTTGAACAATTGATTGTAGAGACCACAATTAATAGCATTTTAATCAAACATGTTGTATGCAACAAGAATATGTCGGTTTCACTAGTTGTTTTAAGAAACCCATATTGGCCCACCCGCGAATATTAACTTGAACTGTTTATAACTTCTGAACAAATGATCCTAGAGAGCGTAATAAATTTGCATATTAATCAGCATGTTGCATGCTACAAGAATATATCGATTTCACTAGTTTTTGGTTGAGAACCATATTGGCCCGCCCGCGAGTATTAACTTGAACTGTTTATAACTTCTGAACAAATGATCCTAGAGAGCGTAAAAAATTTGCATATTAATCAGCATGTTGCATGCTACAAGAATATATCGATTTCACTAGTTGTTGGTTGAAAAACATATTGGCCTTCCCGCGAAAATCAATTTGAACTGTTTATAACTTCTGAACAATTGATCGTAGGGATCACAATTATCTGCATTTTAATCTAACATGTTGTATGCTACAAGAATATGTCAGTTTCACTAGTTATTGTTTGAGAACCATATTGGCCCGCAGGCGAGTATTAATCTGAACTTCTCAAAAGTTCTGAACAAATGATCGTAGAAAGCTCGATTGTTTTGCATATTAATAAACATGTAGCTAGCTACAAGAATATATAGATTTCACTAGTTATTGTTTGAGTACCATGTTGGCCCACCCGCGAAAACTAATTCAACTGCTTACAATTTCTGAACAAATGATCGTAGTTAGCTTAATAGTTTTGCATATTAATCAGCATTTTGCATGCTACAAGAATTTATCGATTTCACTAGTTGTTGGTTGAGAACCATATTGGCCCGCCTTCGAAAATTATTTTGAACTGCATATAACTTCTGAACAATTGATCGTAGAGAACACAATTATTTGCATTTCAATCAAACATGTTGTATGCTACAAGAATATGTCGGTTTCACTTGTTATTGTTTGAGAACCATTTTGGCCCGCCCGCAAAAACTAATTTCAACTACTTATAACTTCTGAACAAATGATCGTAGAGAGCGTAATAATTTTGCTTATTAATCAGCATGTTGCATGCTACAAGAATATATCGATTTCATTAGTTGTTGGTTGAGAACCATATTGGCCCGCCCGCGAAAATTAACTTGAACTGCTTATAACTTCTGAACAAATAATAGTAGAAAGCGTAATAATTTTGCATATTAATCAGCATGTTGCATGCTACAAGAATATATCGATTTCACTAGTTGTTGTTTGAGAAATATATTGGCCTGCCCGCGAAAATTAACTTGAACTGTTTATAACTTCTGAAAAATTGATCGTAGAGAACACAATTATTTGCATTTCAATCAAACATGTTGTATGCTACAAGAATATGTCGGTTTCACTAGTTATTGTTTGAGAACCATTCTGGCCCGCCCGTCAAAACTAACTTCAACTCCTTATAACTTCTGAACAATTGATCGTAGAGAGCGTAATAATTTTGCTTATTAATCAGCATGTTGCATGCTACAAAAATATATCTATTTCATTAGTTGTTGGTTGAGAACCATATTGGCCCGCCCGCGAAAATTAACTTGAACTGATAATAACTTCTGAACAATTGATCGTAGCGAACACAATTATTTGCATTTTAATGAAACATGTTGAATGCTTCAAGAATATGTCGGTTTCACTAGTTGTTTTTAGAAAACCATATTGGCCCACCCGCGAGTATTAACTTGAACTGTTTATAACTTCTGAACAAATGATCCTAGAGAGCGTAATAAATTTGCATATTAATCAGCATGTTGCATGCTACAAGAATATATCGATTTCACTAGTTGTTGGTTGAGAACCATATTGGCCCGCCCCTGAAAATCAACTTGAACTGCTTATAACTCCTGAAAAATTGATCGTAGAGAACACAATTATTTGCATGTTAATGAAACATGTTGAATGCTACAAGAATATGTCGGTTTCACTAGTTGTTTTTAGAAAACCATATTGGCTCGCTCGCAATTATTAACTTGAACTGTTTATAACTTCGGAACAAATGATCCTAGAGAGCGTAATAAATTTGAATATAAATCAGCATGTTTTATGCTACAAGAATATGTCGGTTTCACTAGTTGTTTTTAGAAAACCATATTGGCCCGACGGCGAGAATCAACTTGAACTGCTTATAACTTCCGAACAATTGATCGTAGAGAACACAATTATTTGCATTTGAATGAAACATGTTGAATGCTACAAGAATATGTCGGTTTCACTAGTTGTTTTTAGAAAACCATTTTGGCCCGCCCGCCAAAACTAACTTCAACTCCTGATAACTTCTGAACAATTGATCGTAGAAAGCGTAATAATTTTGCATATTACTCAGCATGTTGCATGCTACAAGAATATATCGATTTCATTTGTTGTTGGTTGAGAACCATATTGGCCCGCCCGCGAAAATCAACTTGAACTGCTTATAATTCCTGAACAATTGATCGTAGAGCACACAATTATTTGCATTTTAATGAAACATGTTGAATGCTACAAGAATATGTCGGTTTCACTAGTTGTTTTTAGAAAACCATATTGGCCCGTCCGAGAGTATTAACTTGAAATGTTTTAACTTCTGAACAAATGATCCTAGAGAGCGTAATAAATTTGCATATTAATCAGCATGTTGCATGCTACAAGAATATATCGATTTCACTAGTTTTTGGTTGAGAACCATATTGGCCCGCCCGCGAAAATTAACTTGAACTGTTTATAACTTCTGAACAATTGATCGTAGGGATCACAATTATCTGCATTTTAATCTAACATGTTGTATGCTACAAGAATATGTCAGTTTCACTAGTTATTGTTTGAGAACCATATTGGCCGCAGGCGAGTATTAAATTGAACTTCTCAAAAGTTCTGAGCAAATGATCGTAGAAAGCTCGATTGTTTTGCATATTAATAAACATGTAGCTAGCTACAAGAATATATAGATTTCACTAGTTTTTGTTTGAGTACCATGTTGGCCCACCCGCGAAAACTAATTCAACTGCTTACAATTTCTGAACAAATGATCGAGAAGAACACAATTATTTGCATTTTAATGAAACATGTTGTATGCTACAAGAATATGTCGATTTTACTATTTGTTTTTTTAGAACCATATTGGCCCGCCCGCGAGTATTGACTTTTTCTGCTTAAAACGTCTGAACAAATGATCGTAGTGAGCTTAATAGTTTTGCATATTAATCAGCATTTTGCATGCTACAAGAATTTATCGATTTCACTAGTTGTTAGTTGAGAACCATATTGGCCCGCCTTCGAAAATTAACTTGAACTGCTTATAACTTCTGAACAATTGATCGTAGAGAACACAATTATTTGCATTTTAATGAAACATGTTGAATGCTACAAGAATATGTCGGTTTCACTAGTTGTTTTTAGAAAACCATTTTGGCGTGCCTGCCAAAACTAACTTCAACTCCTGATAACTTCTGAACAATTGATTGTAGAAAGCGTAATAATTTTGCATATTACTCAGCATGTTGCTGAAGAAGGATGGAAAAAAGGACGAGACAAGTGTCAAGTCCTACAGACCCATATGCCTCCTAAACACACTAGGAAAACTTATGGAGAAACTAATTAGTAAAAGGCTATCCGAATTCCTCACCATGAAAGCACTATCAGACAGACAGTTCGGCTTCACCAAGGGACGATCCACGGAAGATGCTATAAACCAACTCCAACAAGCTGTTCACACAAACCCCCATAAGCTGGTTGTGGCGGTTTTCGCCGACATAACGGGAGCTTTCGACAATCTCTGGTGGCCCCACCTCTTCAAAACCCTGCGAGAATTGGACTGCCCAGCCACCCTGATTCACATTCTGGAGGATTACTTTAGAGGGAGAAAGGTATACCTGGACCTACACGGAGAAACAGTGTCAAAAAACACAACCAAGGGCTGCCCACAGGGTTCGGTCTTGGGACCGCACCTATGGAATTTGAACTTGGAGCCTTGCTTGCAGGCTCTCGCAAATAATGACCACATAGACAGTGTAATAGCCTACGCGGATGATATTGTGCTGATATGCTCGGGAAACTCCAGAAGAGGTGCGGAACTGGCGGTCAACGACTCCTTACGGACACTTAAGGAATGGTGCAATCAAGCAAAACTCCAACTGTCCTTAAACAAGACCAAATACCTTGTCCTGAAAGGAAAACTAAGTACCAAAAGAAACCCAACAATTAGGGTCGGAGATGCTCCAATACAGCGAGTCGGGGACTTTGAATACCTGGGAGTGACGATAGAGGAGGGCGTCCGTTTCGGAAAGCACATACAGAAGGTAACTGCAAAAGGAGAAGCAATCATGAATAAGCTAACAAGGCTGGCATCGCAGGATTACAACCTAAAACCCGTAATTATGGCAACATACGTCCGAGCTGTCTATGACTCTATAGTTACCTATGGAGCATCTGCATGGAGAACAGCCTTAGAAAACAAGAAAAATCTACGGACACTCCGATCATCCCAGCGCAGGGTGTTACTGAGAATTACGGGGGCTTTTGGAACCACATCCACCGAGGCTCTCCTAGCCCTGACTGGAACTATGCCCATTGACTGTGAGATTCGTTGGAGAGCGGCGAAATACCACTTTAAAAGAGGAAACGAAGCGGCACTGGTCGACTGCGTGGGGAAATTCTATCCCACACTCCAGGAGATCAAGAACAAACTTTTGGCGGATTGGCAGAGGGAATGGAACAATTCGACAAATGGTAGGAGACTGTACGACTTCATCCCTAACGTCCTGAGCAACCCTCTTAGAGGAACCAGAATATCCAGAGGATTGGTCCACCTCTTAACAGGTCATGGCCCATACGGTACCTACCTCCACCGCATAGGCAGCAGGGGCACTGAACGATGTGCAGACTGTGGCTGTGACCGAGACTCGCCTGAACACAGAGTTTTTCACTGTCCAATGGCTGACGAATCGATCAAAAGACTCAGATCTGAACTTCCAACTGCGGACATTAGAACCCTTCTGTGCGAACAACAACTAGAGAAGCTTAATGAGCTCGCTCAATCCATCTCTGATGTGGAGCTAATAAAATACAGAGCTCAACCCCGCAGGCGCCGGTCTCCCCCAGGGGCCCGAAATCCCCCTCCCTCCCCATCCGCGAAGACAAGAGTGCAACCAAAGAGAACCCTGTCTACTCCACGAACTCCGACGCCAGTGGCTCCCAGAGAGGAGCAGGAAGATGAAGAAGAGGAGGCCCCAGAGGGTGCATCTAGACGAAGGTTTTTCATCGTGTCGTCCGGGAGAAGAGAAGAAGCGGAGAGAAGGAGAATTCGACCAGTTCGAATGCAGGGTGAACGCCACAAAGACTACTTGGTCAGAGTGGCACTTGCTAGAAACAATTCCATGTAAGAGTATTGGTTTCAACCCCAAGATCTGATGTAACAACCAAGGCTAATCAATTATGCTAACACTTCGGGAGTGCCGACAAGACCATAGTCTTCGCAGATCACCGGTACTCCTGTGATCCTCCTGAAGTGATATCGAACCCGTAGGCAGAAATTGCCTTGTTCCTTCCTTCACATGCCTGAAACAAACTTACTACTGTTCATATAATATTATCTCATTTCATTCCATATCCTTATTATATTCCATTGTTTAGTTTTTATTCGTTTTACTTATTTTTGGCTTATATAGATACTGATATTATTTTTTTTTCTTCCTTTTTTTTATATATTTTTATATTTCATTTAACTTCATTATATTTCAACATATTAAACAAAAACCACCTTACACTTTGAACACCAACACACACCACACACTACACATCAATTAAAAGTATCAAACACAAGAACAATCAACATTTGTATATGCAACATAACTGGATAAACCACGCAACCCTAAACTCTAACTATATGATCAATACCTAACAAAAAAATTAACAACACAGGCATTACACAATCCCAATCATCATAACAAACTATAAAGATCATAAATAAATAATGAACATGGTGAGGCTAGCCATTTGACGACAGAAACACCTTGCCTTTGGGGTGGAGTTACTACCAAATAGAATAGAGATAAATTAACCAAATGTGCAAACTAAACTCAGCTGCGCGTTGAATGGCTGACCTCATACCACCAGTCAAGTTAAAAATAGACCTGGACCCCAGGTAACTAGACTAATGTAATTCTGGCTGCCAGAATCATCAATACAGACTCTTCATCATCACTCAACACGGTATAACCTGGATGTCTGTGAATACTTGGGCAAATCAATCAAAAAAAATAATTGTAAATGCATCATGCATACCATATATTCCATTTATATTATTCTGTATTTTTAAATTTACCAATAAAGATGTAGAGCAACGATTAACGGGGGAACCGTAATTCGAGAAATTGACGTCCCAGTTTATTTACAAAGGCACTGGGACACAGCGTATACCCTCGAATGTATACGGGTGGAGGTTTGGTTATATTCGGGGGTTCCCCCCTTAATTGTTTCTTTTAACAACTAATACGATGTTGCATGCTACAAGAATATATCGATTTCATTTGTTGTTGGTTGAGAACCATATTGGCCCGCCCGCGAAAATCAACTTGAACTGCTTATAACTCCTGAACAATTGATCGTAGAGCACACAATTATTTGCATTTTAATGAAACATGTTGAATGCTACAAGAATATGTCGGTTTCACTAGTTGTTTTTAGAAAACCATATTGGCCCGTCCGAGAGTATTAACTTGAACTGTTTATAACTTCTGAACAAATGATCCTAGAGAGCGTAATAAATTTGCATATTAATCAGCATGTTGCATGCTACAAGAATATATCGATTTCACTAGTTGTTGGTTGAAAAACATATTGGCTCGCCCGCGAAAATCAAGTTGAACTGCTTATAACTCCTGAACAATTGATCGTAGAGAACACAATTATTTGCATTTTAATGAAACATGTTGAATGCTACAAGAATATGTCGGTTTCACTAGTTGTTATTTGAGAACAATATTGGCCCGTCCGCGAGTATTAACTTGAACTGCTTACAACTTCTGAACAAATGATCGTAGAGAGCGTAAAAAATTTGCATATTAATCAGCATGTTGCATGCTACAAGAATATATGGATTTCACTAGTTGTTGGTTGAAAAACATATTGGCCCGCCCGCGAAAATCAAGTTGAACTGCTTATAACTTCTGAACAATTGATCGTAGAGATCACAATTATTTGCATTTTAATCTAACATGTTGTATGCTACAAGAATATGTCAGTTTCACTAGTTATTGTTTGAGAACCATATTGGCCCGCCCGCGAGTATTAAATTGAACTGCTTACAACTACTGAACAAATAATCGTAGAAAGCGTAATAATTTTTCATATTAATCAGCATGTTGCATGCTACAAGAATATATCGATTTCACTAGTTGTTGGTTGAGAACCATTTGGCCCACCCGCGAAAACTAATTCAACTGCTTATAACTTCTGAACAATTGATCGTAGAGAACACAATTATTTGCATTTCAATTAAACATGTTGTATGCTACAAGAATATGTCGGTTTCACTAGTTATTTTTTGAGAACCATTTTGGCCCGCCCGCCAAAACTAACTTCAAATCCTTTTAACTTCTGAACAAATGTTCGTATAGAGCGTAATAATTTTGTTTATTAATCAGCATGTTGCATGCTACAAGAATATATCGATTTCACTAGTTGTTGGTTGAAAAACATATTGGCTCGCCCGCGAAAATCAAGTTGAACTGCTTATAACTCCTGAACAATTGATCGTAGAGAACACAATTATTTGCATTTTAATCAAACATGTTGTATGCAACAAGAATATGTCGGTTTCACTAGTTGTTTTAAGAAACCCATATTGGCCCACCCGCGAATATTAACTTGAACTGTTTATAACTTCTGAACAAATGATCCTAGAGAGCGTAATAAATTTGCATATTAATCAGCATGTTGCATGCTACAAGAATATATCGATTTCACTAGTTTTTGGTTGAGAACCATATTGGCCCGCCCTCGAAAATGAACTTGAACAGCTTATAACTTCTGAAAAATTGATCGTAGAATGCGTAATAATTTTGCATATTACTCAGCATGTTGCATGCTACAAGAATATATCGATTTCATTAGTTGTTGGTTGAAAAACATATTGGCCCGCCCGCGAAAATCAAGTTGAACTGCTTATAACTTCTGAACAATTGATCGTAGAGATCACAATTATTTGCATTTTAATCTAACATGTTGTATGCTACAAGAATATGTCAGTTTCACTAGTTATTGTTTGAGAACCATATTGGCCCGCCGGCGAGTATTAAATTGAACTGCTTAAAAGTTCTGAACAAATGATCGTAGAAAGCTCGATTGTTTTGCATATTAATAAACATGTAGCTAGCTACAAGAATATATAGATTTCACTATTTATTGTTTGAGAACCATGTTGGCCCACCCGCGAAAACTAATTCAACTGCTTACAATTTCTGAACAAATGATCGTAGAGAACACAATTATTTGCATTTTAATGAAACATGTTGTATGCTACAAGAATATGTCGGTTTTACTATTTGTTTTTTTAGAACCATATTGGCCCGCCCGCGAGTATTGACTTTTTCTGCTTAAAACGTCTGAACAAATGATCGTAGTGAGCGTAATAGTCTTGCATATTAATCAGCATGTTGCATGCTACAAGAATTTATCGATTTCACTAGTTGTTGGTTGAGAACCATATTGGCCCGCCCTCGAAAATTAACTTGAACTGTTTATAACTTCTGAAAAATTGATCGTAGAGAACACAATTATTTGCATTTCAATCAAACATGTTGTATGCTACAAGAATATGTCGGTTTCACTAGTTATTGTTTGAGAACCATTCTGGCCCGCCCGTCAAAACTAACTTCAACTCCTTATAACTTCTGAACAAATGATCGTAGAGAGCGTAATAATTTTGCTTATTAATCAGCATGTTGCATGCTACAAAAATATATCTATTTCATTAGTTGTTGGTTGAGAACCATATTGGCCCGCCCGCGAAAATTAACTTGAACTGATAATAACTTCTGAACAATTGATCGTAGCGAACACAATTATTTGCATTTTAATGAAACATGTTGAATGCTTCAAGAATATGTCGGTTTCACTAGTTGTTGTTTGAGAACCATATTGGCCTGCCCGCGAAAATTAATTTGAACTGCTTATAACTTCTGAACAAATAATCGTAGAGAGCGTAATAATTTTGCATATTAATCAGCATGTTGCATGCTACAAGAATTTATCGATTTCACTAGTTGTTGTTTGAGAAATATATTGGCCTGCCCGCGAAAATTAACTTGAACTGCTTATAACTTCTGAACAATAATCGTAGAACACACAAATATTTGCATTTCAATTAAACATGTTGTATGCTACAAGAATATGTCGGTTTCACTAGTTATTGTTTGAGAACCATTTTGGCCCGCCCGCCAAAACTAATTTCAACTTCTCATTACTTCTGAACAAATGATCGTAGAGAGCGTAATAAATTTGCATATTAATCAGCATGTTGCATGCTACAAGAATATATCGATTTCACTAGTTGTTGGTTGAGAACCATATTGGCCCGCCCGCGAAAATTAATTTGAACTGCTTATAACTTCTGAACAAATAATCGTAGAAAGCGTAATAATTTTGCATATTAATCAGCATGTTGCATGCTACAAGAATTTATCGATTTCACTAGTTGTTGTTTGAGAAATATATTGGCCTGACCGCGAAAATTAATTTGAACTGCTTATAACTTCTGAACAATAATCGTAGAACACACAAATATTTGCATTTCAATTAAACATGTTGTATGCTACAAGAATATGTCGGTTTCACTAGTTATTGTTTGAGAACCATTTTGGCCCGCCCGCCAAAACTAATTTCAACTTCTTATTACTTCTGAACAAATGATCGTAGAGAGCGTAATAATTTTGCATATTAATCAGCATGTTGCATGCTACAACAATATATAGATTTCATTGGTTGTTGGTTGAGAACCATATTGGCCCGCCCGCGAAAATCAACTTGAACTGCTTATAACTCCTGAACAATTGATCGTAGAGACCACAATTAATAGCATTTTAATCAAACATGTTGTATGCAACGAGAATATGTCGGTTTCACTAGTTGTTTTTAGAAAACCATATTGGCCCACCTGCGAGTATTAACTTGAACTGTTTATAACTTCTGAACAAATGATCCTAGAGAGCGTAATAAATTTGCATATTAATCAGCATGTTGCATGCTACAAGAATATATCGATTTCACTAGTTGTTGGTTGAGAACCATATTGGCCCGCCCGCGGGTATTTACTTGAACTCTTTATGACTTCTGAACAAATGATCCTAGAGAGCGTAATAAATTTGCATATTCATCATCATGTTGCATGCTACAAGAATATATCGATTTCACTAGTTGTTTTTAGAAAACCATATTGGCCCGCCCGCGGGTATTAACTTGAACTCTTTATGACTTCTGAACAAATGATTCTAGAGAGCGTAATAAATTTGCATATTAATCAGCATGTTGCATGCTACAAGAATATATCGATTTCACTAGTTCTTGGTTGAGAACCATATTGGCCCGCCCCTGAAAATCAACTTGAACTGCTTATAACTCCTGAAAAATTGATCGTAGAGAACACAATTATTTGCATTTTAATGAGACATGTTGAATGCTACAAGAATATGTTGGTTTCACTAGTTGTTTTTAGAAAACCATATTGGCTCGCTCGCGAGTATTAACTTGAACTGTTTATAACTTCGGAACAAATTATCCTAGAGAGCGTAATAAATTTGCATATTAATCAGCATGTTTCATGCTACAAGAATATGTCGGTTTCACTAGTTTTTTCAGAAAACCATATTGGCCCGACGGCGAAAATCAACTTGAACTGCTTATAACTCCTGAACAATTGATCGTAGAGACCACAATTAATAGCATTTTAATCAAACATGTTGTATGCTACAAGAATATGTCGGTTTCACTAGTTATTGTTTGAGAACCATTTTGGCCCGCCCGCCAAAACTAATTTCAACTTCTTATAACTTCTGAACAAATGATCGTAGAGAGCGTAATAATTTTGCATATTAATCAGCATGTTGCATGCTACAAGAATATATCGATTTCACTAGTTGTTGGTTGAGAACCATATTGGCCCGCCCGCGAAAATCAACTTGAACTGCTTATAACTCCTGAACAATTGATCGTAGAGACCACAATTAATAGCATTTTAATCAAACATGTTGTATGCAACAAGAATATGTCGGTTTCACTAGTTGTTTTTAGAAAACCATATTGGCCCACCCGCGAGTATTAACTTGAACTGTTTATAACTTCTGAACAAATGATCCTAGAGAGCGTAATAAATTTGCATATTAATCAGCATGTTGCATGCTACAAGAATATATCGATTTCACTAGTTGTTGGTTGAGAACCATATTGGCCCGCCCGCAAAAACTAATTTCAACTACTTATAACTTCTGAACAAATGATCGTAGAGAGCGTAATAATTTTGCTTATTAATCAGCATGTTGCATGCTACAAGAATATATCGATTTCATTAGTTGTTGGTTGAGAACCATATTGGCCCGCCCGCGAAAATTAACTTGAACTGCTTATAACTTCTGAACAAATAATCGTAGAAAGCGTAATAATTTTGCATATTAATCAGCATGTTGCATGCTACAAGAATATATCGATTTCACTAGTTGTTGTTTGAGAAATATATTGGCCTGCCCGCGAAAATTAACTTGAACTGCTTATAACTTCTGAACAATTGATCGTAGAGCACACAATTATTTGCATTTCAATCAAACATGTTGTATGCTACAAGAATATGTCGGTTTCACTAGTTATTGTTTGAGAACCATTTTGGCCCGCCCGCCAAAACTAATTTCAACTTCTTATAACTTCTGAACAAATGATCGTAGAGAGCGTAATAATTTTGCACATTAATCAGCATGTTGCATGCTACAAGAATATATCGATTTCACTAGTTGTTGGTTGAGAACCATATTGGCCCGCCCGCGAAAATCAACTTGAACTGCTTATAACTCCTGAACAATTGATCGTAGAGACCACAATTAATAGCATTTTAATCAAACATGTTGTATGCAACAAGAATATGTCGGTTTCACTAGTTGTTTTTAGAAAACCATATTGGCCCACCCGCGAGTATTAACTTGAACTGTTTATAACTTCTGAACAAATGATCCTAGAGAGCGTAATAAATTTGCATATTAATCAGCATGTTGCATGCTACAAGAATATATCGATTTCACTAGTTGTTGGTTGAGAACCATATTGGCCCGCCCCTGAAAATCAACTTGAACTGCTTATAACTCCTGAAAAATTGATCGTAGAGAACACAATTATTTGCATGTTAATGAAACATGTTGAATGCTACAAGAATATGTCGGTTTCACTAGTTGTTTTTAGAAAACCATATTGGCTCGCTCGCAATTATTAACTTGAACTGTTAATAACTTCGGAACAAATGATCCTAGAGAGCGTAATAAATTTGAATATAAATCAGCATGTTTTATGCTACAAGAATATGTCGGTTTCACTAGTTGTTTTTAGAAAACCATATTGGCCCGACGGCGAGAATCAACTTGAACTGCTTATAACTTCCGAACAATTGATCGTAGAGAACACAATTATTTGCATTTGAATGAAACATGTTGAATGCTACAAGAATATGTCGGTTTCACTAGTTGTTTTTAGAAAACCATTTTGGCCCGCCCGCCAAAACTAACTTCAACTCCTGATAACTTCTGAACAATTGATCGTAGAAAGCGTAAAAATTTTGCATATTACTCAGCATGTTGCATGCTACAAGAATATATCGATTTCACTAGTTTTTGGTTGAGTACCATATTGGCCCGCCCGCGAAAATTAACTTGAACTGTTTATAACTTCTGAACAATTGATCGTAGGGATCACAATTATCTGCATTTTAATCTAACATGTTGTATGCTACAAGAATATGTCAGTTTCACTAGTTATTGTTTGAGAACCATATTGGCCCGCAGGCGAGTATTAAATTGAACTTCTCAAAAGTTCTGAGCAAATGATCGTAGAAAGCTCGATTGTTTTGCATAATAATAAACATGTAGCTAGCTACAAGAATATATAGATTTCACTAGTTTTTGTTTGAGTACCATGTTGGCCCACCCGCGAAAACTAATTCAACTGCTTACAATTTCTGAACAAATGATCGTAGAGAACACAATTATTTGCATTTTAATGAAACATGTTGTATGCTACAAGAATATGTCGATTTTACTATTTGTTTTTTTAGAACCATATTGGCCCGCCCGCGAGTATTGACTTTTTCTGCTTAAAACGTCTGAACAAATGATCGTAGTGAGCTTAATAGTTTTGCATATTAATCAGCATTTTGCATGCTACAAGAATTTATCGATTTCACTAGTTGTTAGTTGAGAACCATATTGGCCGGCCTTCGAAAATTAACTTGAACTGCTTATAACTTCTGAACAATTGATCGTAGAGAACACAATTATTTGCATTTTAATGAAACATGTTGAATGCTACAAGAATATGTCGGTTTCACTAGTTGTTTTTAGAAAACCATTTTGGCGTGCCTGCCAAAACTAACTTCAACTCCTGATAACTTCTGAACAATTGATTGTAGAAAGCGTAATAATTTTGCATATTACTCAGCATGTTGCATGCTACAAGAATATATCGATTTCATTTGTTGTTGGTTGAGAACCATATTGGCCCGCCCGCGAAAATCAACTTGAACTGCTTATAACTCCTGAACAATTGATCGTAGAGCACACAATTATTTGCATTTTAATGAAACATGTTGAATGCTACAAGAATATGTCGGTTTCACTAGTTGTTTTTAGAAAACCATATTGGCCCGTCCGAGAGTATTAACTTGAACTATTTATAACTTCTGAACAAATGATCCTAGAGAGCGTAATAAATTTGCATATTAATCAGCATGTTGCATGATACAAGAATATATCGATTTCACTAGTTGTTGGTTGAAAAACATATTGGCTCGCCCGCGAAAATCAAGTTGAACTGCTTATAACTCCTGAACAATTGATCGTAGAGAACACAATTATTTGCATTTTAATGAAACATGTTGAATGCTACAAGAATATGTCGGTTTCACTAGTTGTTATTTGAGAACAATATTGGCCCGTCCGCGAGTATTAACTTGAACTGCTTACAACTTCTGAACAAATGATCGTAGAGAGCGTAAAAAATTTGCATATTAATCAGCATGTTGCATGCTACAAGAATATATGGATTTCACTAGTTGTTGGTTGAAAAACATATTGGCCCGCCCGCGAAAATCAAGTTGAACTGCTTATAACTTCTGAACAATTGATCGTAGAGATCACAATTATTTGCATTTTAATCTAACATGTTGTATGCTACAAGAATATGTCAGTTTCACTAGTTATTGTTTGAGAACCATATTGGCCCGCCCGCGAGTATTAAATTGAACTGCTTACAACTACTGAACAAATAATCGTAGAAAGCGTAATAATTTTTCATATTAATCAGCATGTTGCATGCTACAAGAATATATCGATTTCACTAGTTGTTGGTTGAGAACCATTTGGCCCACCCGCGAAAACTAATTCAACTGCTTATAACTTCTGAACAATTGATCGTAGAGAACACAATTATTTGCATTTCAATTAAACATGTTGTATGCTACAAGAATATGTCGGTTTCACTAGTTATTTTTTGAGAACCATTTTGTCCCGCCCGCCAAAACTAACTTCAACTCCTTTTAACTTCTGAACAAATGTTCGTATAGAGCGTAATAATTTTGTTTATTAATCAGCATGTTGCATGCTACAAGAATATATCGATTTCACTAGTTGTTGGTTGAAAAACATATTGGCTCGCCCGCGAAAATCAAGTTGAACTGCTTATAACTCCTGAACAATTGATCGTAGAGAACACAATTATTTGCATTTTAATCAAACATGTTGTATGCAACAAGAATATGTCGGTTTCACTAGTTGTTTTAAGAAACCCATATTGGCCCACCCGCGAATATTAACTTGAACTGTTTATAACTTCTGAACAAATGATCCTAGAGAGCGTAATAAATTTGCATATTAATCAGCATGTTGCATGCTACAAGAATATATCGATTTCACTAGTTTTTGGTTGAGAACCATATTGGCCCGCCCTCGAAAATGAACTTGAACAGCTTATAACTTCTGAAAAATTGATCGTAGAATGCGTAATAATTTTGCATATTACTCAGCATGTTGCATGCTACAAGAATATATCGATTTCATTAGTTGTTGGTTGAAAAACATATTGGCCCGCCCGCGAAAATCAAGTTGAACTGCTTATAACTTCTGAACAATTGATCGTAGAGATCACAATTATTTGCATTTTAATCTAACATGTTGTATGCTACAAGAATATGTCAGTTTCACTAGTTATTGTTTGAGAACCATATTGGCCCGCCGGCGAGTATTAAATTGAACTGCTTAAAAGTTCTGAACAAATGATCGTAGAAAGCTCGATTGTTTTGCATATTAATAAACATGTAGCTAGCTACAAGAATTTATAGATTTCACTATTTATTGTTTGAGAACCATGTTGGCCCACCCGCGAAAACTAATTCAACTGCTTACAATTTCTGAACAAATGATCGTAGAGAACACAATTATTTGCATTTTAATGAAACATGTTGTATGCTACAAGAATATGTCGGTTTTACTATTTGTTTTTTTAGAACCATATTGGCCCGCCCGCGAGTATTGACTTTTTCTGCTTAAAACGTCTGAACAAATGATCGTAGTGAGCGTAATAGTCTTGCATATTAATCAGCATGTTGCATGCTACAAGAATTTATCGATTTCACTAGTTGTTGGTTGAGAACCATATTGGCCCGCCCTCGAAAATTAACTTGAACTGTTTATAACTTCTGAAAAATTGATCGTAGAGAACACAATTATTTGCATTTCAATCAAACATGTTGTATGCTACAAGAATATGTCGGTTTCACTAGTTATTGTTTGAGAACCATTCTGGCCCGCCCGTCAAAACTAACTTCAACTCCTTATAACTTCTGAACAAATGATCGTAGAGAGCGTAATAATTTTGCTTATTAATCAGCATGTTGCATGCTACAAGAATTTATCGATTTCACTAGTTGTTGTTTGAGAAATATATTGGCCTGCCCGCGAAAATTAACTTGAACTGCTTATAACTTCTGAACAATAATCGTAGAACACACAAATATTTGCATTTCAATTAAACATGTAGTATGCTACAAGAATATGTCGGTTTCACTAGTTATTGTTTGAGAACCATTTTTGCCCGCCCGCCAAAACTAATTTCAACTTCTTATTACTTCTGAACAAATGATCGTAGAGAGCGTAATAATTTTGCTTATTAATCAGCATGTTGCATGCTACAAGAATTTATCGATTTCACTAGTTGTTGGTTGAGAACCATATTGGCCCGCCCTCGAAAATTAACTTGAACTGTTTATAACTTCTGAAAAATTGATCGTAGAGAACACAATTATTTGCATTTCAATCAAACATGTTGAATGCTTCAAGAATATGTCGGTTTCACTAGTTGTTGTTTGAGAACCATATTGGCCTGCCCGCGAAAATTAATTTGAACTGCTTATAACTTCTGAACAAATAATCGTAGAGAGCGTAATAATTTTGCATATTAATCAGCATGTTGCATGCTACAAGAATTTATCGATTTCACTAGTTGTTGTTTGAGAAATATATTGGCCTGCCCGCGAAAATTAACTTGAACTGCTTATAACTTCTGAACAATAATCGTAGAACACACAAATATTTGCATTTCAATTAAACATGTTGTATGCTACAAGAATATGTCGGTTTCACTAGTTATTGTTTGAGAACCATTTTGGCCCGCCCGCCAAAACTAATTTCAACTTCTCATTACTTCTGAACAAATGATCGTAGAGAGCGTAATAAATTTGCATATTAATCAGCATGTTGCATGCTACAAGAATATATCGATTTCACTAGTTGTTGGTTGAGAACCATATTGGCCCGCCCGCGAAAATTAATTTGAACTGCTTATAACTTCTGAACAAATAATCGTAGAAAGCGTAATAATTTTGCATATTAATCAGCATGTTGCATGCTACAAGAATTTATCGATTTCACTAGTTGTTGTTTGAGAAATATATTGGCCTGACCGCGAAAATTAATTTGAACTGCTTATAACTTCTGAACAATAATCGTAGAACACACAAATATTTGCATTTCAATTAAACATGTTGTATGCTACAAGAATATGTCGGTTTCACTAGTTATTGTTTGAGAACCATTTTGGCCCGCCCGCCAAAACTAATTTCAACTTCTTATTACTTCTGAACAAATGATCGTAGAGAGCGTAATAATTTTGCATATTAATCAGCATGTTGCATGCTACAACAATATATAGATTTCATTGGTTGTTGGTTGAGAACCATATTGGCCCGCCCGCGAAAATCAACTTGAACTGCTTATAACTCCTGAACAATTGATCGTAGAGACCACAATTAATAGCATTTTAATCAAACATGTTGTATGCAACGAGAATATGTCGGTTTCACTAGTTGTTTTTAGAAAACCATATTGGCCCACCTGCGAGTATTAACTTGAACTGTTTATAACTTCTGAACAAATGATCCTAGAGAGCGTAATAAATTTGCATATTAATCAGCATGTTGCATGCTACAAGAATATATCGATTTCACTAGTTGTTGGTTGAGAACCATATTGGCCCGCCCGCGGGTATTTACTTGAACTCTTTATGACTTCTGAACAAATGATCCTAGAGAGCGTAATAAATTTGCATATTCATCATCATGTTGCATGCTACAAGAATATATCGATTTCACTAGTTGTTTTTAGAAAACCATATTGGCCCGCCCGCGGGTATTAACTTGAACTCTTTATGACTTCTGAACAAATGATTCTAGAGAGCGTAATAAATTTGCATATTAATCAGCATGTTGCATGCTACAAGAATATATCGATTTCACTAGTTCTTGGTTGAGAACCATATTGGCCCGCCCCTGAAAATCAACTTGAACTGCTTATAACTCCTGAAAAATTGATCGTAGAGAACACAATTATTTGCATTTTAATGAGACATGTTGAATGCTACAAGAATATGTTGGTTTCACTAGTTGTTTTTAGAAAACCATATTGGCTCGCTCGCGAGTATTAACTTGAACTGTTTATAACTTCGGAACAAATTATCCTAGAGAGCGTAATAAATTTGCATATTAATCAGCATGTTTCATGCTACAAGAATATGTTGGTTTCACTAGTTTTTTCAGAAAACCATATTGGCCCGACGGCGAAAATCAACTTGAACTGCTTATAACTCCTGAACAATTGATCGTAGAGACCACAATTAATAGCATTTTAATCAAACATGTTGTATGCTACAAGAATATGTCGGTTTCACTAGTTATTGTTTGAGAACCATTTTGGCCCGCCCGCCAAAACTAATTTCAACTTCTTATAACTTCTGAACAAATGATCGTAGAGAGCGTAATAATTTTGCATATTAATCAGCATGTTGCATGCTACAAGAATATATCGATTTCACTAGTTGTTGGTTGAGAACCATATTGGCCCGCCCGCGAAAATCAACTTGAACTGCTTATAACTCCTGAACAATTGATCGTAGAGACCACAATTAATAGCATTTTAATCAAACATGTTGTATGCAACAAGAATATGTCGGTTTCACTAGTTGTTTTTAGAAAACCATATTGGCCCACCCGCGAGTATTAACTTGAACTGTTTATAACTTCTGAACAAATGATCCTAGAGAGCGTAATAAATTTGCATATTAATCAGCATGTTGCATGCTACAAGAATATATCGATTTCACTAGTTGTTGGTTGAGAACCATATTGGCCCGCCCGCAAAAACTAATTTCAACTACTTATAACTTCTGAACAAATGATCGTAGAGAGCGTAATAATTTTGCTTATTAATCAGCATGTTGCATGCTACAAGAATATATCGATTTCATTAGTTGTTGGTTGAGAACCATATTGGCCCGCCCGCGAAAATTAACTTGAACTGCTTATAACTTCTGAACAAATAATCGTAGAAAGCGTAATAATTTTGCATATTAATCAGCATGTTGCATGCTACAAGAATATATCGATTTCACTAGTTGTTGTTTGAGAAATATATTGGCCTGCCCGCGAAAATTAACTTGAACTGCTTATAACTTCTGAACAATTGATCGTAGAGCACACAATTATTTGCATTTCAATCAAACATGTTGTATGCTACAAGAATATGTCGGTTTCACTAGTTATTGTTTGAGAACCATTTTGGCCCGCCCGCCAAAACTAATTTCAACTTCTTATAACTTCTGAACAAATGATCGTAGAGAGCGTAATAATTTTGCATATTAATCAGCATGTTGCATGCTACAAGAATATATCGATTTCACTAGTTGTTGGTTGAGAACCATATTGGCCCGCCCGCGAAAATCAACTTGAACTGCTTATAACTCCTGAACAATTGATCGTAGAGACCACAATTAATAGCATTTTAATCAAACATGTTGTATGCAACAAGAATATGTCGGTTTCACTAGTTGTTTTTAGAAAACCATATTGGCCCACCCGCGAGTATTAACTTGAACTGTTTATAACTTCTGAACAAATGATCCTAGAGAGCGTAATAAATTTGCATATTAATCAGCATGTTGCATGCTACAAGAATATATCGATTTCACTAGTTGTTGGTTGAGAACCATATTGGCCCGCCCCTGAAAATCAACTTGAACTGCTTATAACTCCTGAAAAATTGATCGTAGAGAACACAATTATTTGCATGTTAATGAAACATGTTGAATGCTACAAGAATATGTCGGTTTCACTAGTTGTTTTTAGAAAACCATATTGGCTCGCTCGCAATTATTAACTTGAACTGTTAATAACTTCGGAACAAATGATCCTAGAGAGCGTAATAAATTTGAATATAAATCAGCATGTTTTATGCTACAAGAATATGTCGGTTTCACTAGTTGTTTTTAGAAAACCATATTGGCCCGACGGCGAGAATCAACTTGAACTGCTTATAACTTCCGAACAATTGATCGTAGAGAACACAATTATTTGCATTTGAATGAAACATGTTGAATGCTACAAGAATATGTCGGTTTCACTAGTTGTTTTTAGAAAACCATTTTGGCCCGCCCGCCAAAACTAACTTCAACTCCTGATAACTTCTGAACAATTGATCGTAGAAAGCGTAATAATTTTGCATATTACTCAGCATGTTGCATGCTACAAGAATATATCGATTTCACTAGTTTTTGGTTGAGTACCATATTGGCCCGCCCGCGAAAATTAACTTGAACTGTTTATAACTTCTGAACAATTGATCGTAGGGATCACAATTATCTGCATTTTAATCTAACATGTTGTATGCTACAAGAATATGTCAGTTTCACTAGTTATTGTTTGAGAACCATATTGGCCCGCAGGCGAGTATTAAATTGAACTTCTCAAAAGTTCTGAGCAAATGATCGTAGAAAGCTCGATTGTTTTGCATAATAATAAACATGTAGCTAGCTACAAGAATATATAGATTTCACTAGTTTTTGTTTGAGTACCATGTTGGCCCACCCGCGAAAACTAATTCAACTGCTTACAATTTCTGAACAAATGATCGTAGAGAACACAATTATTTGCATTTTAATGAAACATGTTGTATGCTACAAGAATATGTCGATTTTACTATTTGTTTTTTTAGAACCATATTGGCCCGCCCGCGAGTATTGACTTTTTCTGCTTAAAACGTCTGAACAAATGATCGTAGTGAGCTTAATAGTTTTGCATATTAATCAGCATTTTGCATGCTACAAGAATTTATCGATTTCACTAGTTGTTAGTTGAGAACCATATTGGCCCGCCTTCGAAAATTAACTTGAACTGCTTATAACTTCTGAACAATTGATCGTAGAGAACACAATTATTTGCATTTTAATGAAACATGTTGAATGCTACAAGAATATGTCGGTTTCACTAGTTGTTTTTAGAAAACCATTTTGGCGTGCCTGCCAAAACTAACTTCAACTCCTGATAACTTCTGAACAATTGATTGTAGAAAGCGTAATAATTTTGCATATTACTCAGCATGTTGCATGCTACAAGAATATATCGATTTCATTTGTTGTTGGTTGAGAACCATATTGGCCCGCCCGCGAAAATCAACTTGAACTGCTTATAACTCCTGAACAATTGATCGTAGAGCACACAATTATTTGCATTTTAATGAAACATGTTGAATGCTACAAGAATATGTCGGTTTCACTAGTTGTTTTTAGAAAACCATATTGGCCCGTCCGAGAGTATTAACTTGAACTATTTATAACTTCTGAACAAATGATCCTAGAGAGCGTAATAAATTTGCATATTAATCAGCATGTTGCATGATACAAGAATATATCGATTTCACTAGTTGTTGGTTGAAAAACATATTGGCTCGCCCGCGAAAATCAAGTTGAACTGCTTATAACTCCTGAACAATTGATCGTAGAGAACACAATTATTTGCATTTTAATGAAACATGTTGAATGCTACAAGAATATGTCGGTTTCACTAGTTGTTATTTGAGAACAATATTGGCCCGTCCGCGAGTATTAACTTGAACTGCTTACAACTTCTGAACAAATGATCGTAGAGAGCGTAAAAAATTTGCATATTAATCAGCATGTTGCATGCTACAAGAATATATGGATTTCACTAGTTGTTGGTTGAAAAACATATTGGCCCGCCCGCGAAAATCAAGTTGAACTGCTTATAACTTCTGAACAATTGATCGTAGAGATCACAATTATTTGCATTTTAATCTAACATGTTGTATGCTACAAGAATATGTCAGTTTCACTAGTTATTGTTTGAGAACCATATTGGCCCGCCCGCGAGTATTAAATTGAACTGCTTACAACTACTGAACAAATAATCGTAGAAAGCGTAATAATTTTTCATATTAATCAGCATGTTGCATGCTACAAGAATATATCGATTTCACTAGTTGTTGGTTGAGAACCATTTGGCCCACCCGCGAAAACTAATTCAACTGCTTATAACTTCTGAACAATTGATCGTAGAGAACACAATTATTTGCATTTCAATTAAACATGTTGTATGCTACAAGAATATGTCGGTTTCACTAGTTATTTTTTGAGAACCATTTTGGCCCGCCCGCCAAAACTAACTTCAACTCCTTTTAACTTCTGAACAAATGTTCGTATAGAGCGTAATAATTTTGTTTATTAATCAGCATGTTGCATGCTACAAGAATATATCGATTTCACTAGTTGTTGGTTGAAAAACATATTGGCTCGCCCGCGAAAATCAAGTTGAACTGCTTATAACTCCTGAACAATTGATCGTAGAGAACACAATTATTTGCATTTTAATCAAACATGTTGTATGCAACAAGAATATGTCGGTTTCACTAGTTGTTTTAAGAAACCCATATTGGCCCACCCGCGAATATTAACTTGAACTGTTTATAACTTCTGAACAAATGATCCTAGAGAGCGTAATAAATTTGCATATTAATCAGCATGTTGCATGCTACAAGAATATATCGATTTCACTAGTTTTTGGTTGAGAACCATATTGGCCCGCCCTCGAAAATGAACTTGAACAGCTTATAACTTCTGAAAAATTGATCGTAGAATGCGTAATAATTTTGCATATTACTCAGCATGTTGCATGCTACAAGAATATATCGATTTCATTAGTTGTTGGTTGAAAAACATATTGGCCCGCCCGCGAAAATCAAGTTGAACTGCTTATAACTTCTGAACAATTGATCGTAGAGATCACAATTATTTGCATTTTAATCTAACATGTTGTATGCTACAAGAATATGTCAGTTTCACTAGTTATTGTTTGAGAACCATATTGGCCCGCCGGCGAGTATTAAATTGAACTGCTTAAAAGTTCTGAACAAATGATCGTAGAAAGCTCGATTGTTTTGCATATTAATAAACATGTAGCTAGCTACAAGAATTTATAGATTTCACTATTTATTGTTTGAGAACCATGTTGGCCCACCCGCGAAAACTAATTCAACTGCTTACAATTTCTGAACAAATGATCGTAGAGAACACAATTATTTGCATTTTAATGAAACATGTTGTATGCTACAAGAATATGTCGGTTTTACTATTTGTTTTTTTAGAACCATATTGGCCCGCCCGCGAGTATTGACTTTTTCTGCTTAAAACGTCTGAACAAATGATCGTAGTGAGCGTAATAGTCTTGCATATTAATCAGCATGTTGCATGCTACAAGAATTTATCGATTTCACTAGTTGTTGGTTGAGAACCATATTGGCCCGCCCTCGAAAATTAACTTGAACTGTTTATAACTTCTGAAAAATTGATCGTAGAGAACACAATTATTTGCATTTCAATCAAACATGTTGTATGCTACAAGAATATGTCGGTTTCACTAGTTATTGTTTGAGAACCATTCTGGCCCGCCCGTCAAAACTAACTTCAACTCCTTATAACTTCTGAACAAATGATCGTAGAGAGCGTAATAATTTTGCTTATTAATCAGCATGTTGCATGCTACAAGAATTTATCGATTTCACTAGTTGTTGTTTGAGAAATATATTGGCCTGCCCGCGAAAATTAACTTGAACTGCTTATAACTTCTGAACAATAATCGTAGAACACACAAATATTTGCATTTCAATTAAACATGTTGTATGCTACAAGAATATGTCGGTTTCACTAGTTATTGTTTGAGAACCATTTTGGCCCGCCCGCCAAAACTAATTTCAACTTCTCATTACTTCTGAACAAATGATCGTAGAGAGCGTAATAAATTTGCATATTAATCAGCATGTTGCATGCTACAAGAATATATCGATTTCACTAGTTGTTGGTTGAGAACCATATTGGCCCGCCCGCGAAAATTAATTTGAACTGCTTATAACTTCTGAACAAATAATCGTAGAAAGCGTAATAATTTTGCATATTAATCAGCATGTTGCATGCTACAAGAATTTATCGATTTCACTAGTTGTTGTTTGAGAAATATATTGGCCTGACCGCGAAAATTAATTTGAACTGCTTATAACTTCTGAACAATAAACGTAGAACACACAAATATTTGCATTTCAATTAAACATGTTGTATGTTACAAGAATATGTCGGTTTCACTAGTTATTGTTTGAGAACCATTTTGGCCCGCCCGCCAAAACTAATTTCAACTTCTTATTACTTCTGAACAAATGATCGTAGAGAGCGTAATAATTTTGCATATTAATCAGCATGTTGCATGCTACAACAATATATAGATTTCATTGGTTGTTGGTTGAGAACCATATTGGCCCGCCCGCGAAAATCAACTTGAACTGCTTATAACTCCTGAACAATTGATCGTAGAGACCACAATTAATAGCATTTTAATCAAACATGTTGTATGCAACGAGAATATGTCGGTTTCACTAGTTGTTTTTAGAAAACCATATTGGCCCACCTGCGAGTATTAACTTGAACTGTTTATAACTTCTGAACAAATGATCCTAGAGAGCGTAATAAATTTGCATATTAATCAGCATGTTGCATGCTACAAGAATATATCGATTTCACTAGTTGTTGGTTGAGAACCATATTGGCCCGCCCGCGGGTATTTACTTGAACTCTTTATGACTTCTGAACAAATGATCCTAGAGAGCGTAATAAATTTGCGTATTCATCATCATGTTGCATGCTACAAGAATATATCGATTTCACTAGTTGTTTTTAGAAAACCATATTGGCCCGCCCGCGGGTATTAACTTGAACTCTTTATGACTTCTGAACAAATGATTCTAGAGAGCGTAATAAATTTGCATATTAATCAGCATGTTGCATGCTACAAGAATATATCGATTTCACTAGTTCTTGGTTGAGAACCATATTGGCCCGCCCCTGAAAATCAACTTGAACTGCTTATAACTCCTGAAAAATTGATCGTAGAGAACACAATTATTTGCATTTTAATGAGACATGTTGAATGCTACAAGAATATGTTGGTTTCACTAGTTGTTTTTAGAAAACCATATTGGCTCGCTCGCGAGTATTAACTTGAACTGTTTATAACTTCGGAACAAATGATCCTAGAGAGCGTAATAAATTTGCATATTAATCAGCATGTTTCATGCTACAAGAATATGTCGGTTTCACTAGTTTTTTCAGAAAACCATATTGGCCCGACGGCGAAAATCAACTTGAACTGCTTATAACTCCTGAACAATTGATCGTAGAGACCACAATTAATAGCATTTTAATCAAACATGTTGTATGCTACAAGAATATGTCGGTTTCACTAGTTATTGTTTGAGAACCATTTTGGCCCGCCCGCCAAAACTAATTTCAACTTCTTATAACTTCTGAACAAATGATCGTAGAGAGCGTAATAATTTTGCATATTAATCAGCATGTTGCATGCTACAAGAATATATCGATTTCACTAGTTGTTGGTTGAGAACCATATTGGCCCGCCCGCGAAAATCAACTTGAACTGCTTATAACTCCTGAACAATTGATCGTAGAGACCACAATTAATAGCATTTTAATCAAACATGTTGTATGCAACAAGAATATGTCGGTTTCACTAGTTGTTTTTAGAAAACCATATTGGCCCACCCGCGAGTATTAACTTGAACTGTTTATAACTTCTGAACAAATGATCCTAGAGAGCGTAATAAATTTGCATATTAATCAGCATGTTGCATGCTACAAGAATATATCGATTTCACTAGTTGTTGGTTGAGAACCATATTGGCCCGCCCGCAAAAACTAATTTCAACTACTTATAACTTCTGAACAAATGATCGTAGAGAGCGTAATAATTTTGCTTATTAATCAGCATGTTGCATGCTACAAGAATATATCGATTTCATTAGTTGTTGGTTGAGAACCATATTGGCCCGCCCGCGAAAATTAACTTGAACTGCTTATAACTTCTGAACAAATAATCGTAGAAAGCGTAATAATTTTGCATATTAATCAGCATGTTGCATGCTACAAGAATATATCGATTTCACTAGTTGTTGTTTGAGAAATATATTGGCCTGCCCGCGAAAATTAACTTGAACTGCTTATAACTTCTGAACAATTGATCGTAGAGCACACAATTATTTGCATTTCAATCAAACATGTTGTATGCTACAAGAATATGTCGGTTTCACTAGTTATTGTTTGAGAACCATTTTGGCCCGCCCGCCAAAACTAATTTCAACTTCTTATAACTTCTGAACAAATGATCGTAGAGAGCGTAATAATTTTGCATATTAATCAGCATGTTGCATGCTACAAGAATATATCGATTTCACTAGTTGTTGGTTGAGAACCATATTGGCCCGCCCGCGAAAATCAACTTGAACTGCTTATAACTCCTGAACAATTGATCGTAGAGACCACAATTAATAGCATTTTAATCAAACATGTTGTATGCAACAAGAATATGTCGGTTTCACTAGTTGTTTTTAGAAAACCATATTGGCCCACCCGCGAGTATTAACTTGAACTGTTTATAACTTCTGAACAAATGATCCTAGAGAGCGTAATAAATTTGCATATTAATCAGCATGTTGCATGCTACAAGAATATATCGATTTCACTAGTTGTTGGTTGAGAACCATATTGGCCCGCCCCTGAAAATCAACTTGAACTGCTTATAACTTCTGAAAAATTGATCGTAGAGAACACAATTATTTGCATGTTAATGAAACATGTTGAATGCTACAAGAATATGTCGGTTTCACTAGTTGTTTTTAGAAAACCATATTGGCTCGCTCGCAATTATTAACTTGAACTGTTAATAACTTCGGAACAAATGATCCTAGAGAGCGTAATAAATTTGAATATAAATCAGCATGTTTTATGCTACAAGAATATGTCGGTTTCACTAGTTGTTTTTAGAAAACCATATTGGCCCGACTGCGAGAATCAACTTGAACTGCTTATAACTTCCGAACAATTGATCGTAGAGAACACAATTATTTGCATTTGAATGAAACATGTTGAATGCTACAAGAATATGTCGGTTTCACTAGTTGTTTTTAGAAAACCATTTTGGCCCGCCCGCCAAAACTAACTTCAACTCCTGATAACTTCTGAACAATTGATCGTAGAAAGCGTAATAATTTTGCATATTACTCAGCATGTTGCATGCTACAAGAATATATCGATTTCACTAGTTTTTGGTTGAGTACCATATTGGCCCGCCCGCGAAAATTAACTTGAACTGTTTATAACTTCTGAACAATTGATCGTAGGGATCACAATTATCTGCATTTTAATCTAACATGTTGTATGCTACAAGAATATGTCAGTTTCACTAGTTATTGTTTGAGAACCATATTGGCCCGCAGGCGAGTATTAAATTGAACTTCTCAAAAGTTCTGAGCAAATGATCGTAGAAAGCTCGATTGTTTTGCATAATAATAAACATGTAGCTAGCTACAAGAATATATAGATTTCACTAGTTTTTGTTTGAGTACCATGTTGGCCCACCCGCGAAAACTAATTCAACTGCTTACAATTTCTGAACAAATGATCGTAGAGAACACAATTATTTGCATTTTAATGAAACATGTTGTATGCTACAAGAATATGTCGATTTTACTATTTGTTTTTTTAGAACCATATTGGCCCGCCCGCGAGTATTGACTTTTTCTGCTTAAAACGTCTGAACAAATGATCGTAGTGAGCTTAATAGTTTTGCATATTAATCAGCATTTTGCATGCTACAAGAATTTATCGATTTCACTAGTTGTTAGTTGAGAACCATATTGGCCCGCCTTCGAAAATTAACTTGAACTGCTTATAACTTCTGAACAATTGATCGTAGAGAACACAATTATTTGCATTTTAATGAAACATGTTGAATGCTACAAGAATATGTCGGTTTCACTAGTTGTTTTTAGAAAACCATTTTGGCGTGCCTGCCAAAACTAACTTCAACTCCTGATAACTTCTGAACAATTGATTGTAGAAAGCGTAATAATTTTGCATATTACTCAGCATGTTGCATGCTACAAGAATATATCGATTTCATTTGTTGTTGGTTGAGAACCATATTGGCCCGCCCGCGAAAATCAACTTGAACTGCTTATAACTCCTGAACAATTGATCGTAGAGCACACAATTATTTGCATTTTAATGAAACATGTTGAATGCTACAAGAATATGTCGGTTTCACTAGTTGTTTTTAGAAAACCATATTGGCCCGTCCGAGAGTATTAACTTGAACTATTTATAACTTCTGAACAAATGATCCTAGAGAGCGTAATAAATTTGCATATTAATCAGCATGTTGCATGATACAAGAATATATCGATTTCACTAGTTGTTGGTTGAAAAACATATTGGCTCGCCCGCGAAAATCAAGTTGAACTGCTTATAACTCCTGAACAATTGATCGTAGAGAACACAATTATTTGCATTTTAATGAAACATGTTGAATGCTACAAGAATATGTCGGTTTCACTAGTTGTTATTTGAGAACAATATTGGCCCGTCCGCGAGTATTAACTTGAACTGCTTACAACTTCTGAACAAATGATCGTAGAGAGCGTAAAAAATTTGCATATTAATCAGCATGTTGCATGCTACAAGAATATATGGATTTCACTAGTTGTTGGTTGAAAAACATATTGGCCCGCCCGCGAAAATCAAGTTGAACTGCTTATAACTTCTGAACAATTGATCGTAGAGATCACAATTATTTGCATTTTAATCTAACATGTTGTATGCTACAAGAATATGTCAGTTTCACTAGTTATTGTTTGAGAACCATATTGGCCCGCCCGCGAGTATTAAATTGAACTGCTTACAACTACTGAACAAATAATCGTAGAAAGCGTAATAATTTTTCATATTAATCAGCATGTTGCATGCTACAAGAATATATCGATTTCACTAGTTGTTGGTTGAGAACCATTTGGCCCACCCGCGAAAACTAATTCAACTGCTTATAACTTCTGAACAATTGATCGTAGAGAACACAATTATTTGCATTTCAATTAAACATGTTGTATGCTACAAGAATATGTCGGTTTCACTAGTTATTTTTTGAGAACCATTTTGGCCCGCCCGCCAAAACTAACTTCAACTCCTTTTAACTTCTGAACAAATGTTCGTATAGAGCGTAATAATTTTGTTTATTAATCAGCATGTTGCATGCTACAAGAATATATCGATTTCACTAGTTGTTGGTTGAAAAACATATTGGCTCGCCCGCGAAAATCAAGTTGAACTGCTTATAACTCCTGAACAATTGATCGTAGAGAACACAATTATTTGCATTTTAATCAAACATGTTGTATGCAACAAGAATATGTCGGTTTCACTAGTTGTTTTAAGAAACCCATATTGGCCCACCCGCGAATATTAACTTGAACTGTTTATAACTTCTGAACAAATGATCCTAGAGAGCGTAATAAATTTGCATATTAATCAGCATGTTGCATGCTACAAGAATATATCGATTTCACTAGTTTTTGGTTGAGAACCATATTGGCCCGCCCTCGAAAATGAACTTGAACAGCTTATAACTTCTGAAAAATTGATCGTAGAATGCGTAATAATTTTGCATATTACTCAGCATGTTGCATGCTACAAGAATATATCGATTTCATTAGTTGTTGGTTGAAAAACATATTGGCCCGCCCGCGAAAATCAAGTTGAACTGCTTATAACTTCTGAACAATTGATCGTAGAGATCACAATTATTTGCATTTTAATCTAACATGTTGTATGCTACAAGAATATGTCAGTTTCACTAGTTATTGTTTGAGAACCGTATTGGCCCGCCGGCGAGTATTAAATTGAACTGCTTAAAAGTTCTGAACAAATGATCGTAGAAAGCTCGATTGTTTTGCATATTAATAAACATGTAGCTAGCTACAAGAATTTATAGATTTCACTATTTATTGTTTGAGAACCATGTTGGCCCACCCGCGAAAACTAATTCAACTGCTTACAATTTCTGAACAAATGATCGTAGAGAACACAATTATTTGCATTTTAATGAAACATGTTGTATGCTACAAGAATATGTCGGTTTTACTATTTGTTTTTTTAGAACCATATTGGCCCGCCCGCGAGTATTGACTTTTTCTGCTTAAAACGTCTGAACAAATGATCGTAGTGAGCGTAATAGTCTTGCATATTAATCAGCATGTTGCATGCTACAAGAATTTATCGATTTCACTAGTTGTTGGTTGAGAACCATATTGGCCCGCCCTCGAAAATTAACTTGAACTGTTTATAACTTCTGAAAAATTGATCGTAGAGAACACAATTATTTGCATTTCAATCAAACATGTTGTATGCTACAAGAATATGTCGGTTTCACTAGTTATTGTTTGAGAACCATTCTGGCCCGCCCGTCAAAACTAACTTCAACTCCTTATAACTTCTGAACAAATGATCGTAGAGAGCGTAATAATTTTGCTTATTAATCAGCATGTTGCATGCTACAAGAATTTATCGATTTCACTAGTTGTTGTTTGAGAAATATATTGGCCTGCCCGCGAAAATTAACTTGAACTGCTTATAACTTCTGAACAATAATCGTAGAACACACAAATATTTGAATTTCAATTAAACATGTTGTATGCTACAAGAATATGTCGGTTTCACTAGTTATTGTTTGAGAACCATTTTGGCCCGCCCGCCAAAACTAATTTCAACTTCTCATTACTTCTGAACAAATGATCGTAGAGAGCGTAATAAATTTGCATATTAATCAGCATGTTGCATGCTACAAGAATATATCGATTTCACTAGTTGTTGGTTGAGAACCATATTGGCCCGCCCGCGAAAATTAATTTGAACTGCTTATAACTTCTGAACAAATAATCGTAGAAAGCGTAATAATTTTGCATATTAATCAGCATGTTGCATGCTACAAGAATTTATCGATTTCACTAGTTGTTGTTTGAGAAATATATTGGCCTGACCGCGAAAATTAATTTGAACTGCTTATAACTTCTGAACAATAAACGTAGAACACACAAATATTTGCATTTCAATTAAACATGTTGTATGCTACAAGAATATGTCGGTTTCACTAGTTATTGTTTGAGAACCATTTTGGCCCGCCCGCCAAAACTAATTTCAACTTCTTATTACTTCTGAACAAATGATCGTAGAGAGCGTAATAATTTTGCATATTAATCAGCATGTTGCATGCTACAACAATATATAGATTTCATTGGTTGTTGGTTGAGAACCATATTGGCCCGCCCGCGAAAATCAACTTGAACTGCTTATAACTCCTGAACAATTGATCGTAGAGACCACAATTAATAGCATTTTAATCAAACATGTTGTATGCAACGAGAATATGTCGGTTTCACTAGTTGTTTTTAGAAAACCATATTGGCCCACCTGCGAGTATTAACTTGAACTGTTTATAACTTCTGAACAAATGATCCTAGAGAGCGTAATAAATTTGCATATTAATCAGCATGTTGCATGCTACAAGAATATATCGATTTCACTAGTTGTTGGTTGAGAACCATATTGGCCCGCCCGCGGGTATTTACTTGAACTCTTTATGACTTCTGAACAAATGATCCTAGAGAGCGTAATAAATTTGCATATTAATCATCATGTTGCATGCTACAAGAATATATCGATTTCACTAGTTGTTTTTAGAAAACCATATTGGCCCGCCCGCGGGTATTAACTTGAACTCTTTATGACTTCTGAACAAATGATTCTAGAGAGCGTAATAAATTTGCATATTAATCAGCATGTTGCATGCTACAAGAATATATCGATTTCACTAGTTCTTGGTTGAGAAACATATTGGCCCGCCCTCGAAAATTAACTTGAACTGCTTATAACTTCTGAAAAATTGATCGTAGAGAACACAATTATTTGCATTTCAATCAAACATGTTGTATGCTACAAGAATATGTCGGTTTCACTAGTTATTGTTTGAGAACCATTCTGGCCCGCCCGTCAAAACTAACTTCAACTCCTTATAACTTCTGAACAAATGATCGTAGAGAGCGTAATAATTTTGCATATTAATCAGCATGTTGCATGCTACAAGAATATATCGATTTCACTAGTTGTTGGTTGAGAACCATATTGGCCCGCCCCTGAAAATCAACGTGAACTGCTTATAACTTCTGAAAAATTGATCGTAGAGAACACAATTATTTGCATTTCAATCAAACATGTTGTATGCTACAAGAATATGTCGGTTTCACTAGTTATTGTTTGAGAACCATTCTGGCCCGCCCGTCAAAACTAACTTCAACTCCTTATAACTTCTGAACAAATGATCGTAGAGAGCGTAATAATTTTGCTTATTAATCAGCATGTTGCATGCTACAAAAATATATCTATTTCATTAGTTGTTGGTTGAGAACCATATTGGCCCGCCCGCGAAAATTAACTTGAACTGATAATAACTTCTGAACAATTGATCGTAGCGAACACAATTATTTGCATTTTAATGAGACATGTTGAATGCTACAAGAATATGTTGGTTTCACTAGTTGTTTTTAGAAAACCATATTGGCTCGCTCGCGAGTATTAACTTGAACTGTTTATAACATCGGAACAAATGATCCTAGAGAGCGTAATAAATTTGCATATTAATCAGCATGTTTCATGCTACAAGAATATGTCGGTTTCACTAGTTTTTTTCAGAAAACCATATTGGCCCGACGGCGAAAATCAACTTGAACTGCTTATAACTCCTGAACAATTGATCGTAGAGACCACAATTAATAGCATTTTAATCAAACATGTTGTATGCTACAAGAATATGTCGGTTTCACTAGTTATTGTTTGAGAACCATTTTGGCCCGCCCGCCAAAACTAATTTCAACTTCTTATAACTTCTGAACAAATGATCGTAGAGAGCGTAATAATTTTGCATATTAATCAGCATGTTGCATGCTACAAGAATATATCGATTTCACTAGTTGTTGGTTGAGAACCATATTGGCCCGCCCGCGAAAATCAACTTGAACTGCTTATAACTCCTGAACAATTGATCGTAGAGACCACAATTAATAGCATTTTAATCAAACATGTTGTATGCAACAAGAATATGTCGGTTTCACTAGTTGTTTTTAGAAAACCATATTGGCCCACCCGCGAGTATTAACTTGAACTGTTTATAACTTCTGAACAAATGATCCTAGAGAGCGTAATAAATTTGCATATTAATCAGCATGTTGCATGCTACAAGAATATATCGATTTCACTAGTTGTTGGTTGAGAACCATATTGGCCCGCCCCTGAAAATCAACGTGAACTGCTTATAACTCCTGAAAAATTGATCGTAGAGAACACAATTATTTGCATTTTAATGAAACATGTTGAATGCTACAAGAATATGTCGGTTTCACTAGTTGTTTTTAGAAAACCATATTGGCTCGCTCGCAATTATTAACTTGAACTGTTTATAACTTCGGAACAAATGATCCTAGAGAGCGTAATAAATTTGCATATAAATCAGCATGTTTTATGTTACAAGAATATGTCGGTTTCGGTAGTTGTTTTTAGAAAACCATATTGGCCCGACGGCGAAAATCAACTTGAACTGCTTATAACTTCCGAACAATTGATCGTAGAGAACACAATTATTTGCATTTTAATGAAACATGTTGAATGCTACAAGAATATGTCGGTTTCACTAGTTGTTTTTAGAAAACCATTTTGGCGTGCCTGCCAAAACTAACTTCAACTCCTGATAACTTCTGAACAATTGATTGTAGAAAGCGTAATAATTTTGCATATTACTCAGCATGTTGCATGCTACAAGAATATATCGATTTCATTTGTTGTTGGTTGAGAACCATATTGGCCCGCCCGCGAAAATCAACTTGAACTGCTTATAACTCCTGAACAATTGATCGTAGAGCACACAATTATTTGCATTTTAATGAAACATGTTGAATGCTACAAGAATATGTCGGTTTCACTAGTTGTTTTTAGAAAACCATATTGGCCCGTCCGAGAGTATTAACTTGAACTGCTTATAACTTCTGAACAAATGATCCTAGAGAGCGTAATAAATTTGCATATTAATCAGCATGTTGCATGCTACAAGAATATATCGATTTCACTAGTTGTTGGTTGAAAAACATATTGGCTCGCCCGCGAAAATCAAGTTGAACTGCTTATAACTCCTGAACAATTGATCGTAGAGAACACAATTATTTGCATTTTAATGAAACATGTTGTATGCTACAAGAATATGTCGATTTTACTATTTGTTTTTTTAGAACCATATTGGCCCGCCCGCGAGTATTGACTTTTTCTGCTTAAAACGTCTGAACAAATGATCGTAGTGAGCTTAATAGTTTTGCATATTAATCAGCATTTTGCATGCTACAAGAATTTATCGATTTCACTAGTTGTTAGTTGAGAACCATATTGGCCCGCCTTCGAAAATTAACTTGAACTGCTTATAACTTCTGAACAATTGATCGTAGAGAACACAATTATTTGCATTTTAATGAAACATGTTGAATGCTACAAGAATATGTCGGTTTCACTAGTTGTTTTTAGAAAACCATTTTGGCGTGCCTGCCAAAACTAACTTCAACTCCTGATAACTTCTGAACAATTGATTGTAGAAAGCGTAATAATTTTGCATATTACTCAGCATGTTGCATGCTACAAGAATATATCGATTTCATTTGTTGTTGGTTGAGAACCATATTGGCCCGCCCGCGAAAATCAACTTGAACTGCTTATAACTCCTGAACAATTGATCGTAGAGCACACAATTATTTGCATTTTAATGAAACATGTTGAATGCTACAAGAATATGTCGGTTTCACTAGTTGTTTTTAGAAAACCATATTGGCCCGTCCGAGAGTATTAACTTGAACTATTTATAACTTCTGAACAAATGATCCTAGAGAGCGTAATAAATTTGCATATTAATCAGCATGTTGCATGATACAAGAATATATCGATTTCACTAGTTGTTGGTTGAAAAACATATTGGCTCGCCCGCGAAAATCAAGTTGAACTGCTTATAACTCCTGAACAATTGATCGTAGAGAACACAATTATTTGCATTTTAATGAAACATGTTGAATGCTACAAGAATATGTCGGTTTCACTAGTTGTTATTTGAGAACAATATTGGCCCGTCCGCGAGTATTAACTTGAACTGCTTACAACTTCTGAACAAATGATCGTAGAGAGCGTAAAAAATTTGCATATTAATCAGCATGTTGCATGCTACAAGAATATATGGATTTCACTAGTTGTTGGTTGAAAAACATATTGGCCCGCCCGCGAAAATCAAGTTGAACTGCTTATAACTTCTGAACAATTGATCGTAGAGATCACAATTATTTGCATTTTAATCTAACATGTTGTATGCTACAAGAATATGTCAGTTTCACTAGTTATTGTTTGAGAACCATATTGGCCCGCCCGCGAGTATTAAATTGAACTGCTTACAACTACTGAACAAATAATCGTAGAAAGCGTAATAATTTTTCATATTAATCAGCATGTTGCATGCTACAAGAATATATCGATTTCACTAGTTGTTGGTTGAGAACCATTTGGCCCACCCGCGAAAACTAATTCAACTGCTTATAACTTCTGAACAATTGATCGTAGAGAACACAATTATTTGCATTTCAATTAAACATGTTGTATGCTACAAGAATATGTCGGTTTCACTAGTTATTTTTTGAGAACCATTTTGGCCCGCCCGCCAAAACTAACTTCAACTCCTTTTAACTTCTGAACAAATGTTCGTATAGAGCGTAATAATTTTGTTTATTAATCAGCATGTTGCATGCTACAAGAATATATCGATTTCACTAGTTGTTGGTTGAAAAACATATTGGCTCGCCCGCGAAAATCAAGTTGAACTGCTTATAACTCCTGAACAATTGATCGTAGAGAACACAATTATTTGCATTTTAATCAAACATGTTGTATGCAACAAGAATATGTCGGTTTCACTAGTTGTTTTAAGAAACCCATATTGGCCCACCCGCGAATATTAACTTGAACTGTTTATAACTTCTGAACAAATGATCCTAGAGAGCGTAATAAATTTGCATATTAATCAGCATGTTGCATGCTACAAGAATATATCGATTTCACTAGTTTTTGGTTGAGAACCATATTGGCCCGCCCTCGAAAATGAACTTGAACAGCTTATAACTTCTGAAAAATTGATCGTAGAATGCGTAATAATTTTGCATATTACTCAGCATGTTGCATGCTACAAGAATATATCGATTTCATTAGTTGTTGGTTGAAAAACATATTGGCCCGCCCGCGAAAATCAAGTTGAACTGCTTATAACTTCTGAACAATTGATCGTAGAGATCACAATTATTTGCATTTTAATCTAACATGTTGTATGCTACAAGAATATGTCAGTTTCACTAGTTATTGTTTGAGAACCATATTGGCCCGCCGGCGAGTATTAAATTGAACTGCTTAAAAGTTCTGAACAAATGATCGTAGAAAGCTCGATTGTTTTGCATATTAATAAACATGTAGCTAGCTACAAGAATTTATAGATTTCACTATTTATTGTTTGAGAACCATGTTGGCCCACCCGCGAAAACTAATTCAACTGCTTACAATTTCTGAACAAATGATCGTAGAGAACACAATTATTTGCATTTTAATGAAACATGTTGTATGCTACAAGAATATGTCGGTTTTACTATTTGTTTTTTTAGAACCATATTGGCCCGCCCGCGAGTATTGACTTTTTCTGCTTAAAACGTCTGAACAAATGATCGTAGTGAGCGTAATAGTCTTGCATATTAATCAGCATGTTGCATGCTACAAGAATTTATCGATTTCACTAGTTGTTGGTTGAGAACCATATTGGCCCGCCCTCGAAAATTAACTTGAACTGTTTATAACTTCTGAAAAATTGATCGTAGAGAACACAATTATTTGCATTTCAATCAAACATGTTGTATGCTACAAGAATATGTCGGTTTCACTAGTTATTGTTTGAGAACCATTCTGGCCCGCCCGTCAAAACTAACTTCAACTCCTTATAACTTCTGAACAAATGATCGTAGAGAGCGTAATAATTTTGCTTATTAATCAGCATGTTGCATGCTACAAGAATTTATCGATTTCACTAGTTGTTGTTTGAGAAATATATTGGCCTGCCCGCGAAAATTAACTTGAACTGCTTATAACTTCTGAACAATAATCGTAGAACACACAAATATTTGCATTTCAATTAAACATGTTGTATGCTACAAGAATATGTCGGTTTCACTAGTTATTGTTTGAGAACCATTTTGGCCCGCCCGCCAAAACTAATTTCAACTTCTCATTACTTCTGAACAAATGATCGTAGAGAGCGTAATAAATTTGCATATTAATCAGCATGTTGCATGCTACAAGAATATATCGATTTCACTAGTTGTTGGTTGAGAACCATATTGGCCCGCCCGCGAAAATTAATTTGAACTGCTTATAACTTCTGAACAAATAATCGTAGAAAGCGTAATAATTTTGCATATTAATCAGCATGTTGCATGCTACAAGAATTTATCGATTTCACTAGTTGTTGTTTGAGAAATATATTGGCCTGACCGCGAAAATTAATTTGAACTGCTTATAACTTCTGAACAATAAACGTAGAACACACAAATATTTGCATTTCAATTAAACATGTTGTATGCTACAAGAATATGTCGGTTTCACTAGTTATTGTTTGAGAACCATTTTGGCCCGCCCGCCAAAACTAATTTCAACTTCTTATTACTTCTGAACAAATGATCGTAGAGAGCGTAATAATTTTGCATATTAATCAGCATGTTGCATGCTACAACAATATATAGATTTCATTGGTTGTTGGTTGAGAACCATATTGGCCCGCCCGCGAAAATCAACTTGAACTGCTTATAACTCCTGAACAATTGATCGTAGAGACCACAATTAATAGCATTTTAATCAAACATGTTGTATGCAACGAGAATATGTCGGTTTCACTAGTTGTTTTTAGAAAACCATATTGGCCCACCTGCGAGTATTAACTTGAACTGTTTATAACTTCTGAACAAATGATCCTAGAGAACGTAATAAATTTGCATATTAATCAGCATGTTGCATGCTACAAGAATATATCGATTTCACTAGTTGTTGGTTGAGAACCATATTGGCCCGCCCGCGGGTATTTACTTGAACTCTTTATGACTTCTGAACAAATGATCCTAGAGAGCGTAATAAATTTGCGTATTCATCATCATGTTGCATGCTACAAGAATATATCGATTTCACTAGTTGTTTTTAGAAAACCATATTGGCCCGCCCGCGGGTATTAACTTGAACTCTTTATGACTTCTGAACAAATGATTCTAGAGAGCGTATTAAATTTGCATATTAATCAGCATGTTGCATGCTACAAGAATATATCGATTTCACTAGTTCTTGGTTGAGAACCATATTGGCCCGCCCCTGAAAATCAACTTGAACTGCTTATAACTCCTGAAAAATTGATCGTAGAGAACACAATTATTTGCATTTTAATGAGACATGTTGAATGCTACAAGAATATGTTGGTTTCACTAGTTGTTTTTAGAAAACCATATTGGCTCGCTCGCGAGTATTAACTTGAACTGTTTATAACTTCGGAACAAATGATCCTAGAGAGCGTAATAAATTTGCATATTAATCAGCATGTTTCATGCTACAAGAATATGTCGGTTTCACTAGTTTTTTCAGAAAACCATATTGGCCCGACGGCGAAAATCAACTTGAACTGCTTATAACTCCTGAACAATTGATCGTAGAGACCACAATTAATAGCATTTTAATCAAACATGTTGTATGCTACAAGAATATGTCGGTTTCACTAGTTATTGTTTGAGAACCATTTTGGCCCGCCCGCCAAAACTAATTTCAACTTCTTATAACTTCTGAACAAATGATCGTAGAGAGCGTAATAATTTTGCATATTAATCAGCATGTTGCATGCTACAAGAATATATCGATTTCACTAGTTGTTGGTTGAGAACCATATTGGCCCGCCCGCGAAAATCAACTTGAACTGCTTATAACTCCTGAACAATTGATCGTAGAGACCACAATTAATAGCATTTTAATCAAACATGTTGTATGCAACAAGAATATGTCGGTTTCACTAGTTGTTTTTAGAAAACCATATTGGCCCACCCGCGAGTATTAACTTGAACTGTTTATAACTTCTGAACAAATGATCCTAGAGAGCGTAATAAATTTGCATATTAATCAGCATGTTGCATGCTACAAGAATATATCGATTTCACTAGTTGTTGGTTGAGAACCATATTGGCCCGCCCGCAAAAACTAATTTCAACTACTTATAACTTCTGAACAAATGATCGTAGAGAGCGTAATAATTTTGCTTATTAATCAGCATGTTGCATGCTACAAGAATATATCGATTTCATTAGTTGTTGGTTGAGAACCATATTGGCCCGCCCGCGAAAATTAACTTGAACTGCTTATAACTTCTGAACAAATAATCGTAGAAAGCGTAATAATTTTGCATATTAATCAGCATGTTGCATGCTACAAGAATATATCGATTTCACTAGTTGTTGTTTGAGAAATATATTGGCCCACCCGCGAGTATTAACTTGAACTGTTTATAACTTCTGAACAAATGATCCTAGAGAGCGTAATAAATTTGCATATTAATCAGCATGTTGCATGCTACAAGAATATATCGATTTGACTAGTTGTTGGTTGAGAACCATATTGGCCCGCCCCTGAAAATCAACTTGAACTGCTTATAACTTCTGAAAAATTGATCGTAGAGAACACAATTATTTGCATGTTAATGAAACATGTTGAATGCTACAAGAATATGTCGGTTTCACTAGTTGTTTTTAGAAAACCATATTGGCTCGCTCGCAATTATTAACTTGAACTGTTAATAACTTCGGAACAAATGATCCTAGAGAGCGTAATAAATTTGAATATAAATCAGCATGTTTTATGCTACAAGAATATGTCGGTTTCACTAGTTGTTTTTAGAAAACCATATTGGCCCGACGGCGAGAATCAACTTGAACTGCTTATAACTTCCGAACAATTGATCGTAGAGAACACAATTATTTGCATTTGAATGAAACATGTTGAATGCTACAAGAATATGTCGGTTTCACTAGTTGTTTTTAGAAAACCATTTTGGCCCGCCCGCCAAAACTAACTTCAACTCCTGATAACTTCTGAACAATTGATCGTAGAAAGCGTAATAATTTTGCATATTACTCAGCATGTTGCATGCTACAAGAATATATCGATTTCACTAGTTTTTGGTTGAGTACCATATTGGCCCGCCCGCGAAAATTAACTTGAACTGTTTATAACTTCTGAACAATTGATCGTAGGGATCACAATTATCTGCATTTTAATCTAACATGTTGTATGCTACAAGAATATGTCAGTTTCACTAGTTATTGTTTGAGAACCATATTGGCCCGCAGGCGAGTATTAAATTGAACTTCTCAAAAGTTCTGAGCAAATGATCGTAGAAAGCTCGATTGTTTTGCATAATAATAAACATGTAGCTAGCTACAAGAATATATAGATTTCACTAGTTTTTGTTTGAGTACCATGTTGGCCCACCCGCGAAAACTAATTCAACTGCTTACAATTTCTGAACAAATGATCGTAGAGAACACAATTATTTGCATTTTAATGAAACATGTTGTATGCTACAAGAATATGTCGATTTTACTATTTGTTTTTTTAGAACCATATTGGCCCGCCCGCGAGTATTGACTTTTTCTGCTTAAAACGTCTGAACAAATGATCGTAGTGAGCTTAATAGTTTTGCATATTAATCAGCATTTTGCATGCTACAAGAATTTATCGATTTCACTAGTTGTTAGTTGAGAACCATATTGGCCCGCCTTCGAAAATTAACTTGAACTGCTTATAACTTCTGAACAATTGATCGTAGAGAACACAATTATTTGCATTTTAATGAAACATGTTGAATGCTACAAGAATATGTCGGTTTCACTAGTTGTTTTTAGAAAACCATTTTGGCGTGCCTGCCAAAACTAACTTCAACTCCTGATAACTTCTGAACAATTGATTGTAGAAAGCGTAATAATTTTGCATATTACTCAGCATGTTGCATGCTACAAGAATATATCGATTTCATTTGTTGTTGGTTGAGAACAATATTGGCCCGCCCGCGAAAATCAACTTGAACTGCTTATAACTCCTGAACAATTGATCGTAGAGCACACAATTATTTGCATTTTAATGAAACATGTTGAATGCTACAAGAATATGTCGGTTTCACTAGTTATTTTTAGAAAACCATATTGGCCCGTCCGAGAGTATTAACTTGAACTATTTATAACTTCTGAACAAATGATCCTAGAGAGCGTAATAAATTTGCATATTAATCAGCATGTTGCATGATACAAGAATATATCGATTTCACTAGTTGTTGGTTGAAAAACATATTGGCTCGCCCGCGAAAATCAAGTTGAACTGCTTATAACTCCTGAACAATTGATCGTAGAGAACACAATTATTTGCATTTTAATGAAACATGTTGAATGCTACAAGAATATGTCGGTTTCACTAGTTGTTATTTGAGAACAATATTGGCCCGTCCGCGAGTATTAACTTGAACTGCTTACAACTTCTGAACAAATGATCGTAGAGAGCGTAAAAAATTTGCATATTAATCAGCATGTTGCATGCTACAAGAATATATGGATTTCACTAGTTGTTGGTTGAAAAACATATTGGCCCGCCCGCGAAAATCAAGTTGAACTGCTTATAACTTCTGAACAAATGATCGTAGAGATCACAATTATTTGCATTTTAATCTAACATGTTGTATGCTACAAGAATATGTCAGTTTCACTAGTTATTGTTTGAGAACCATATTGGCCCGCCCGCGAGTATTAAATTGAACTGCTTACAACTACTGAACAAATAATCGTAGAAAGCGTAATAATTTTTCATATTAATCAGCATGTTGCATGCTACAAGAATATATCGATTTCACTAGTTGTTGGTTGAGAACCATTTGGCCCACCCGCGAAAACTAATTCAACTGCTTATAACTTCTGAACAATTGATCGTAGAGAACACAATTATTTGCATTTCAATTAAACATGTTGAATGCTACAAGAATATGTCGGTTTCACTAGTTATTTTTAGAAAACCATATTGGCCCGTCCGAGAGTATTAACTTGAACTATTTATAACTTCTGAACAAATGTTCGTATAGAGCGTAATAATTTTGTTTATTAATCAGCATGTTGCATGCTACAAGAATATATCGATTTCACTAGTTGTTGGTTGAAAAACATATTGGCTCGCCCGCGAAAATCAAGTTGAACTGCTTATAACTCCTGAACAATTGATCGTAGAGAACACAATTATTTGCATTTTAATCAAACATGTTGTATGCAACAAGAATATGTCGGTTTCACTAGTTGTTTTAAGAAACCCATATTGGCCCACCCGCGAATATTAACTTGAACTGTTTATAACTTCTGAACAAATGATCCTAGAGAGCGTAATAAATTTGCATATTAATCAGCATGTTGCATGCTACAAGAATATATCGATTTCACTAGTTTTTGGTTGAGAACCATATTGGCCCGCCCTCGAAAATGAACTTGAACAGCTTATAACTTCTGAAAAATTGATCGTAGAATGCGTAATAATTTTGCATATTACTCAGCATGTTGCATGCTACAAGAATATATCGATTTCATTAGTTGTTGGTTGAAAAACATATTGGCCCGCCCGCGAAAATCAAGTTGAACTGCTTATAACTTCTGAACAATTGATCGTAGAGATCACAATTATTTGCATTTTAATCTAACATGTTGTATGCTACAAGAATATGTCAGTTTCACTAGTTATTGTTTGAGAACCATATTGGCCCGCCGGCGAGTATTAAATTGAACTGCTTAAAAGTTCTGAACAAATGATCGTAGAAAGCTCGATTGTTTTGCATATTAATAAACATGTAGCTAGCTACAAGAATTTATAGATTTCACTATTTATTGTTTGAGAACCATGTTGGCCCACCCGCGAAAACTAATTCAACTGCTTACAATTTCTGAACAAATGATCGTAGAGAACACAATTATTTGCATTTTAATGAAACATGTTGTATGCTACAAGAATATGTCGGTTTTACTATTTGTTTTTTTAGAACCATATTGGCCCGCCCGCGAGTATTGACTTTTTCTGCTTAAAACGTCTGAACAAATGATCGTAGTGAGCGTAATAGTCTTGCATATTAATCAGCATGTTGCATGCTACAAGAATTTATCGATTTCACTAGTTGTTGGTTGAGAACCATATTGGCCCGCCCTCGAAAATTAACTTGAACTGTTTATAACTTCTGAAAAATTGATCGTAGAGAACACAATTATTTGCATTTCAATCAAACATGTTGTATGCTACAAGAATATGTCGGTTTCACTAGTTATTGTTTGAGAACCATTCTGGCCCGCCCGTCAAAACTAACTTCAACTCCTTATAACTTCTGAACAAATGATCGTAGAGAGCGTAATAATTTTGCTTATTAATCAGCATGTTGCATGCTACAAGAATTTATCGATTTCACTAGTTGTTGTTTGAGAAATATATTGGCCTGCCCGCGAAAATTAACTTGAACTGCTTATAACTTCTGAACAATAATCGTAGAACACACAAATATTTGCATTTCAATTAAACATGTTGTATGCTACAAGAATATGTCGGTTTCACTAGTTATTGTTTGAGAACCATTTTGGCCCGCCCGCCAAAACTAATTTCAACTTCTCATTACTTCTGAACAAATGATCGTAGAGAGCGTAATAAATTTGCATATTAATCAGCATGTTGCATGCTACAAGAATATATCGATTTCACTAGTTGTTGGTTGAGAACCATATTGGCCCGCCCGCGAAAATTAATTTGAACTGCTTATAACTTCTGAACAAATAATCGTAGAAAGCGTAATAATTTTGCATATTAATCAGCATGTTGCATGCTACAAGAATTTATCGATTTCACTAGTTGTTGTTTGAGAAATATATTGGCCTGACCGCGAAAATTAATTTGAACTGCTTATAACTTCTGAACAATAAACGTAGAACACACAAATATTTGCATTTCAATTAAACATGTTGTATGCTACAAGAATATGTCGGTTTCACTAGTTATTGTTTGAGAACCATTTTGGCCCGCCCGCCAAAACTAATTTCAACTTCTTATTACTTCTGAACAAATGATCGTAGAGAGCGTAATAATTTTGCATATTAATCAGCATGTTGCATGCTACAACAATATATAGATTTCATTGGTTGTTGGTTGAGAACCATATTGGCCCGCCCGCGAAAATCAACTTGAACTGCTTATAACTCCTGAACAATTGATCGTAGAGACCACAATTAATAGCATTTTAATCAAACATGTTGTATGCAACGAGAATATGTCGGTTTCACTAGTTGTTTTTAGAAAACCATATTGGCCCACCTGCGAGTATTAACTTGAACTGTTTATAACTTCTGAACAAATGATCCTAGAGAGCGTAATAAATTTGCATATTAATCAGCATGTTGCATGCTACAAGAATATATCGATTTCACTAGTTGTTGGTTGAGAACCATATTGGCCCGCCCGCGGGTATTTACTTGAACTCTTTATGACTTCTGAACAAATGATCCTAGAGAGCGTAATAAATTTGCATATTAATCATCATGTTGCATGCTACAAGAATATATCGATTTCACTAGTTGTTTTTAGAAAACCATATTGGCCCGCCCGCGGGTATTAACTTGAACTCTTTATGACTTCTGAACAAATGATTCTAGAGAGCGTAATAAATTTGCATATTAATCAGCATGTTGCATGCTACAAGAATATATCGATTTCACTAGTTCTTGGTTGAGAAACATATTGGCCCGCCCTCGAAAATTAACTTGAACTGCTTATAACTTCTGAAAAATTGATCGTAGAGAACACAATTATTTGCATTTCAATCAAACATGTTGTATGCTACAAGAATATGTCGGTTTCACTAGTTATTGTTTGAGAACCATTCTGGCCCGCCCGTCAAAACTAACTTCAACTCCTTATAACTTCTGAACAAATGATCGTAGAGAGCGTAATAATTTTGCATATTAATCAGCATGTTGCATGCTACAAGAATATATCGATTTCACTAGTTGTTGGTTGAGAACCATATTGGCCCGCCCCTGAAAATCAACGTGAACTGCTTATAACTTCTGAAAAATTGATCGTAGAGAACACAATTATTTGCATTTCAATCAAACATGTTGTATGCTACAAGAATATGTCGGTTTCACTAGTTATTGTTTGAGAACCATTCTGGCCCGCCCGTCAAAACTAACTTCAACTCCTTATAACTTCTGAACAAATGATCGTAGAGAGCGTAATAATTTTGCTTATTAATCAGCATGTTGCATGCTACAAAAATATATCTATTTCATTAGTTGTTGGTTGAGAACCATATTGGCCCGCCCGCGAAAATTAAATTGAACTGATAATAACTTCTGAACAATTGATCGTAGCGAACACAATTATTTGCATTTTAATGAGACATGTTGAATGCTACAAGAATATGTTGGTTTCACTAGTTGTTTTTAGAAAACCATATTGGCTCGCTCGCGAGTATTAACTTGAACTGTTTATAACTTCGGAACAAATGATCCTAGAGAGCGTAATAAATTTGCATATTAATCAGCATGTTTCATGCTACAAGAATATGTCGGTTTCACTAGTTTTTTTCAGAAAACCATATTGGCCCGACGGCGAAAATCAACTTGAACTGCTTATAACTCCTGAACAATTGATCGTAGAGACCACAATTAATAGCATTTTAATCAAACATGTTGTATGCTACAAGAATATGTCGGTTTCACTAGTTATTGTTTGAGAACCATTTTGGCCCGCCCGCCAAAACTAATTTCAACTTCTTATAACTTCTGAACAAATGATCGTAGAGAGCGTAATAATTTTGCATATTAATCAGCATGTTGCATGCTACAAGAATATATCGATTTCACTAGTTGTTGGTTGAGAACCATATTGGCCCGCCCGCGAAAATCAACTTGAACTGCTTATAACTCCTGAACAATTGATCGTAGAGACCACAATTAATAGCATTTTAATCAAACATGTTGTATGCAACAAGAATATGTCGGTTTCACTAGTTGTTTTTAGAAAACCATATTGGCCCACCCGCGAGTATTAACTTGAACTGTTTATAACTTCTGAACAAATGATCCTAGAGAGCGTAATAAATTTGCATATTAATCAGCATGTTGCATGCTACAAGAATATATCGATTTCACTAGTTGTTGGTTGAGAACCATATTGGCCCGCCCCTGAAAATCAACGTGAACTGCTTATAACTCCTGAAAAATTGATCGTAGAGAACACAATTATTTGCATTTTAATGAAACATGTTGAATGCTACAAGAATATGTCAGTTTCACTAGTTGTTTTTAGAAAACCATATTGGCTCGCTCGCAATTATTAACTTGAACTGTTTATAACTTCGGAACAAATGATCCTAGAGAGCGTAATAAATTTGCATATAAATCAGCATGTTTTATGTTACAAGAATATGTCGGTTTCGGTAGTTGTTTTTAGAAAACCATATTGGCCCGACGGCGAAAATCAACTTGAACTGCTTATAACTTCCGAACAATTGATCGTAGAGAACACAATTATTTGCATTTTAATGAAACATGTTGAATGCTACAAGAATATGTCGGTTTCACTAGTTGTTTTTAGAAAACCATTTTGGCGTGCCTGCCAAAACTAACTTCAACTCCTGATAACTTCTGAACAATTGATTGTAGAAAGCGTAATAATTTTGCATATTACTCAGCATGTTGCATGCTACAAGAATATATCGATTTCATTTGTTGTTGGTTGAGAACCATATTGGCCCGCCCGCGAAAATCAACTTGAACTGCTTATAACTCCTGAACAATTGATCGTAGAGCACACAATTATTTGCATTTTAATGAAACATGTTGAATGCTACAAGAATATGTCGGTTTCACTAGTTGTTTTTAGAAAACCATATTGGCCCGTCCGAGAGTATTAACTTGAACTGCTTATAACTTCTGAACAAATGATCCTAGAGAGCGTAATAAATTTGCATATTAATCAGCATGTTGCATGCTACAAGAATATATCGATTTCACTAGTTGTTGGTTGAAAAACATATTGGCTCGCCCGCGAAAATCAAGTTGAACTGCTTATAACTCCTGAACAATTGATCGTAGAGAACACAATTATTTGCATTTTAATGAAACATGTTGAATGCTACAAGAATATGTCGGTTTCACTAGTTGTTATTTGAGAACAATATTGGCCCGTCCGCGAGTATTAACTTGAACTGCTTACAACTTCTGAACAAATGATCGTAGAGAGCGTAAAAAATTTGCATATTAATCAGCATGTTGCATGCTACAAGAATATATGGATTTCACTAGTTGTTGGTTGAAAAACATATTGGCCCGCCCGCGAAAATCAAGTTGAACTGCTTATAACTTCTGAACAATTGATCGTAGAGATCACAATTATTTGAATTTTAATCTAACATGTTGTATGCTACAAGAATATGTCAGTTTCACTAGTTATTGTTTGAGAACCATATTGGCCCGCCCGCGAGTATTAAATTGAACTGCTTACAACTACTGAACAAATAATCGTACAAAGCGTAATAATTTTTCATATTAATCAGCATGTTGCATGCTACAAGAATATATCGATTTCACTAGTTGTTGGTTGAGAACCATATGGCCCATCCGCGAAAACTAATTCAACTGCTTATAACTTCTGAACAATTGATCGTAGAGAACACAATTATTTGCATTTCAATTAAACATGTTGTATGCTACAAGAATATGTCGGTTTCACTAGTTATTTTTTGAGAACCATTTTGGCCCGCCCGCCAAAACTAACTTCAACTCCTTTTAACTTCTGAACAAATGTTCGTATAGAGCGTAATAATTTTGTTTATTAATCAGCATGTTGCATGCTACAAGAATATATCGATTTCACTAGTTGTTGGTTGAAAAACATATTGGCTCGCCCGCGAAAATCAAGTTGAACTGCTTATAACTCCTGAACAATTGATCGTAGAGAACACAATTATTTGCATTTTAATCAAACATGTTGTATGCAACAAGAATATGTCGGTTTCACTAGTTGTTTTAAGAAACCCATATTGGCCCACCCGCGAATATTAACTTGAACTGTTTATAACTTCTGAACAAATGATCCTAGAGAGCGTAATAAATTTGCATATTAATCAGCATGTTGCATGCTACAAGAATATATCGATTTCACTAGTTTTTGGTTGAGAACCATATTGGCCCGCCCTCGAAAATTAACTTGAACTGCTTATAACTTCTGAAAAATTGATCGTAGAAAGCGTAATAATTTTGCATATTACTCAGCATGTTGCATGCTACAAGAATATATCGATTTCATTAGTTGTTGGTTGAAAAACATATTGGCCCGCCCGCGAAAATCAAGTTGAACTGCTTATAACTTCTGAACAATTGATCGTAGAGATCACAATTATTTGCATTTTAATCTAACATGTTGTATGCTACAAGAATATGTCAGTTTCACTAGTTATTGTTTGAGAACCATATTGGCCCGCCGGCGAGTATTAAATTGAACTGCTTAAAAGTTCTGAACAAATGATCGTAGAAAGCTCGATTGTTTTGCATATTAATAAACATGAATATATAGATATAGATTTCACTATTTATTGTTTGAGAACCATGTTGGCCCACCCGCGAAAACTAATTCAACTGCTTACAATTTCTGAACAAATGATCGTAGAGAACACAATTATTTGCATTTTAATGAAACATGTTGTATGCTACAAGAATATGTCGGTTTTACTATTTGTTTTTTTAGAACCATATTGGCCCGCCCGCGAGTATTGACTTTTTCTGCTTAAAACGTCTGAACAAATGATCGTAGTGAGCGTAATAGTCTTGCATATTAATCAGCATGTTGCATGCTACAAGAATTTATCGATTTCACTAGTTGTTGGTTGAGAACCATATTGGCCCGCCCTCGAAAATTAACTTGAACTGCTTATAACTTCTGAAAAATTGATCGTAGAGAACACAATTATTTGCATTTCAATCAAACATGTTGTATGCTACAAGAATATGTCGGTTTCACTAGTTATTGTTTGAGAACCATTCTGGCCCGCCCGTCAAAACTAACTTCAACTCCTTATAACTTCTGAACAAATGATCGTAGAGAGCGTAATAATTTTGCTTATTAATCAGCATGTTGCATGCTACAAAAATATATCTATTTCATTAGTTGTTGGTTGAGAACCATATTGGCCCGCCCGCGAAAATTAACTTGAACTGATAATAACTTCTGAACAATTGATCGTAGCGAACACAATTATTTGCATTTTAATGAAACATGTTGAATGCTTCAAGAATATGTAGGTTTCACTAGTTGTTGTTTGAGAACCATTTTGGCCTGCCCGCGAAAATTAATTTGAACTGCTTATAACTTCTGAACAAATAATCGTAGAGAGCGTAATAATTTTGCATATTAATCAGCATGTTGCATGCTACAAGAATTTATCGATTTCACTAGTTGTTGTTTGAGAAATATATTGGCCTGCCCGCGAAAATTAACTTGAACTGCTTATAACTTCTGAACAATAATCGTAGAACACACAAATATTTGCATTTCAATTAAACATGTTGTATGCTACAAGAATATGTCGGTTTCACTAGTTATTGTTTGAGAACCATTTTGGCCCGCCCGCCAAAACTAATTTCAACTTCTCATTACTTCTGAACAAATGATCGTAGAGAGCGTAATAAATTTGCATATTAATCAGCATGTTGCATGCTACAAGAATATATCGATTTCACTAGTTGTTGGTTGAGAACCATATTGGCCCGCCCGCGAAAATTAATTTGAACTGCTTATAACTTCTGAACAAATAATCGTAGAAAGCGTAATAATTTTGCATATTAATCAGCATGTTGCATGCTACAAGAATTTATCGATTTCACTAGTTGTTGTTTGAGAAATATATTGGCCTGACCGCGAAAATTAATTTGAACTGCTTATAACTTCTGAACAATAATCGTAGAACACACAAATATTTGCATTTCAATTAAACATGTTGTATGCTACAAGAATATGTCGGTTTCACTAGTTATTGTTTGAGAACCATTTTGGCCCGCCCGCCAAAACTAATTTCAACTTCTTATTACTTCTGAACAAATGATCGTAGAGAGCGTAATAATTTTGCATATTAATCAGCATGTTGCATGCTACAACAATATATAGATTTCATTGGTTGTTGGTTGAGAACCATATTGGCCCGCCCGCGAAAATCAACTTGAACTGCTTATAACTCCTGAACAATTGATCGTAGAGACCACAATTAATAGCATTTTAATCAAACATGTTGTATGCAACGAGAATATGTCGGTTTCACTAGTTGTTTTTAGAAAACCATATTGGCCCACCTGCGAGTATTAACTTGAACTGTTTATAACTTCTGAACAAATGATCCTAGAGAGCGTAATAAATTTGCATATTAATCAGCATGTTGCATGCTACAAGAATATATCGATTTCACTAGTTGTTGGTTGAGAACCATATTGGCCCGCCCGCGGGTATTTACTTGAACTCTTTATGACTTCTGAACAAATGATCCTAGAGAGCGTAATAAATTTGCATATTAATCATCATGTTGCATGCTACAAGAATATATCGATTTCACTAGTTGTTTTTAGAAAACCATATTGGCCCGCCCGCGGGTATTAACTTGAACTCTTTATGACTTCTGAACAAATGATTCTAGAGAGCGTAATAAATTTGCATATTAATCAGCATGTTGCATGCTACAAGAATATATCGATTTCACTAGTTCTTGGTTGAGAAACATATTGGCCCGCCCCTGAAAATCAACTTGAACTGCTTATAACTCCTGAAATATTGATCGTAGAGAACACAATTATTTGCATTTTAATGAGACATGTTGAATGCTACAAGAATATGTTGGTTTCACTAGTTGTTTTTAGAAAACCATATTGGCTCGCTCGCGAGTATTAACTTGAACTGTTTATAACTTCGGAACAAATGATCCTAGAGAGCGTAATAAATTTGCATATTAATCAGCATGTTTCATGCTACAAGAATATGTCGGTTTCACTAGTTTTTTTCAGAAAACCATATTGGCCCGACGGCGAAAATCAACTTGAACTGCTTATAACTTCTGAACAATTGATCGTAGAGAACACAATTATTTGCATTTTAATGAAACATGTTGAATGCTACAAGAATATGTCGGTTTCACTAGTTGTTTTTAGAAAACCATTTTGGCCCGCCCGCCAAAACTAACTTCAACTCCTGATAACTTCTGAACAATTGATCGTAGAAAGCGTAATAATTTTGCATATTACTCAGCATTTTGCATTCTACAAGAATATATCGATTTCATTAGTTGTTGGTTGAGAACCATATTGGCCCGCCCGCGAAAATCAACTTGAACTGCTTATAACTCCTGAACAATTGATCGTAGAGCACACAATTATTTGCATTTTAATGAAACATGTTGAATGCTACAAGAATATGTCGGTTTCACTAGTTGTTATTTGAGAACAATATTGGCCCGCCCGCGAGTATTAACGTGAACTGCTTACAACTTCTGAACAAATGATCGTAGAGAGCGTTATAATTTTGCATATCAATCAGCATGTTGCATGCTACAAGAATATATCGATTTCACTAGTTGTTGGTTGAAAAACATATTGGCCCGCCCGCGAAAATCAAGTTGAACTGCTTATAACTTCTGAACAATTGATCGTAGAGAACACAATTATTTGCATTTTAATTAAACATGTTGCATGCTACAAGAATATGTCGGTTTCACTAGTTACTTTTTGAGAACCATTTTTGCCCGCCCGCCGAAACTAACTTCAACTCCTTATAACTTCTGAAAAAATGTTCGTATAGAGCGTAATAATTTTGCTTATTAATCAGCATGTTGCATGCTACAAGAATATATCGATTTCATTAGTTTTTTGTTGAGAACCATATTGGCCCGCCCGCGAAAATCAACTTGAACTTCTTATAACTCCTGAACAATTGATTGTAGAGACCACAATTAATAGCATTTTAATCAAACATGTTGTATGCAACAAGAATATGTCGGTTTCACTAGTTGTTTTAAGAAACCCTTATTGGTCCACCCGCGAATATTAACTTGAACTGTTTATAACTTCTGAACAAATGATCCTAGAGAGCGTAATAAATTTGCATATTAATCAGCATGTTGCATGCTACAAGAATATATCGATTTCACTAGTTTTTGGTTGAGAACCATATTGGCCCGCTCGCGAAAGTCAACTTGAACTGCTTATAACTTCTGAACAATTGATCGTAGAGAACACAATTATTTGCATTTTAATGAAACATGTTGAATGCTACAAGAATATGTCGGTTTCACTAGTTGTTATTTGAGAACAATATTGGCCCGTCCGCGAGTATTAATTTGAACTGCTTACAACTTCTCAACAAATGATCGTAGAGAGCGTAAAAAATTTGCATATTAATCAGCATGTTGCATGCTACAAGAATATATCGATTTCACTAGTTGCTGGTTGAAAAACATATTGGCTCGCCCGCGAAAATCAAGTTGAACTGCTTATAACTTCTGAACAATTGATCGTAGAGATCACAATTATTTGCATTTTAATCTAACATGTTGTATGCTACAAGAATATGTCAGTTTCACTAGTTATTGTTTGAGAACCATATTGGCCCGCCCGCGAGTATTAAATTGAACTGCTTAAAGGTTCTGAACAAATGATCGTAGAAAGCTCGACTGTTTAGCATATTAATAAACATGTAGCTAGCTACAAGAATATATAGATTTCACTACTTATTGTTTGAGAACCATGTTGGCCCACCCGCGAAAACTAATTCAACTGCTTACAATTTCTGAACAAATGATCGTAGATAACACAATTATTTGCATTTTAATGAAACATGTTGTATGCTACAAGAATATGTCGGTTTTACTATTTGTTTTTTTAGAACCATATTGACCCGCCCGCGAGTATTGAATTTTTCTGCTTATCGTATCAATCCCTAGGATTGTATGTTTATTTTATTAAGTCTCTCTGAACGCTTCATGTTGACCAGGGCATTCACTTGTTTTTCTCAGCTGTCTCAAGCCTCTTAGGCATGTTTACAATGCATTGTGTTGTGCCATGCAAACCTCCTGAGTATTCAGGAAGCAGGTAATACTTCTGGGTTTGGTGTCAGCGGTTTGCATGGTAGCAATTATAATAAACACGATTCGGCGATTCGGCATCGAGGAAGAGCTCGATGGCCAGGGAATATAGAGGTGAGACAAGCTGGGAAGTGAGTGGACTTTGGGAATTGAGTTGGTAGAGAGAGGAAGTCAGCAAGACAGGAGGTCGATAGTGGAAGCACGCTTTGGTCAACAAGTTAGAAGCTTACAGAGGACTTCGCTATTTTCATTCAGCTCAGAGACTTCAGTTAGACAGGTAATTATCCTACACCCAGCCATGATACAGGTTCAACGGTTCACAAAATCCAACGAGTTGCCATTGTCTTTTCAGTAGTTTAATTCCTTTTGTGTAATTTGTACCTTTCGCATGCCAAGCAATAACTCGTCATGTCAATGACGAGTGGTCTCATCAAGAGGATGAATGATGAGTAGTTTACATCACCCCATTAGTTAACTGGTTCAGATCCCTTCATTCTATAGAATGACACGTGGTAGAGTTGCGGGCTTTTTCATTTTTTTTTCTTTCAGAAAATGAAAAGAGTTGCAGTTAAATTTTAACCAGTTTAAATTCAACCCCACCCCCAATTTTGTTACATGGTTTTAAATTCAAACCCACCCTACAATGTTGCTCATTTGTTTAGTTTTTTTTGGTATGTCCTTGCCAAAATTAATTTTGAAAATACATAGGGCTTAAAGCTTTTGCATTTATGGGGGGAGAAGAATTTATTTGTGCCATGATAGATGTCGAGCTTTCACCTTGCTGATGAACTCGACGAAACATTAGACCAATTATTAGATATAGCACGAGGGACTACAAGTTTTCATTTAGATGTCAGCGGTCCAGCTGCAAGTTCCACCCCCAAGTTTAAACGTAGCCCAATTTTAACTAGACGCCTTCAATGAGAATTATTGGAAAAACAGAAATGTGAACCACAATTAGAGCTACAAGATCAGGATTTTAGAGATTTAGACCAAACACAATTCGCAACAATGGCTCAGTCGCAGTTTGTTCCTCCAACTATTTTAGAGGGTATCCCATTTCAGGGGATAGCCGGGGAGGACGTTTCAAAATTTTTAGATAAAGTGGATAGCCTTGCCATATTAAATGGATGGAATAATGCCCGTAAACAGGAATTATTTCCAGCCCTTCTGGCCGGTCCAGCATTACGATGGTACCAGACCTGGAAAGATGGTACAGAAAATCAGGAAGTTACTTACGAGGAGATACAGAAGAAATTTAAAGACGAATTTACAGGGTCCTTGGATCAACTCCAGATCGAGGAGCAAATTCGATATAGATTACACAAAGAAACTGAGCCAGTTACGAATTATGTTCGGGACAAACAATTACTTCTACTCAAGGCAGACCCTAAAATGAGTATTCAACAACAGATCAAACAGATCATATTGGGTTTACAGGTGGATTACATGAAAGATATCCACCATAAAGAGTATGAGTCCGTGCATGGGTTGCTTAAAGATTTAAAATCCTTTGAGAAACTCCAATTTTTGATGAGACAGCGCAAGCTGAAGGAATTGAGGTACGAAGATCAAAGAGAGAGTTTATTCTCTCCTTTGCATAATCCATCAGCACTTTCGCAACAGCAGCAGATTTTACTGCAGAGTAACAATCTGGCTACTGCTGAGTCAGCGCAAGCGCGACCCACTTCAGACATTGAGGCAAAATTCAAAGCATTGCAAAAGGAGGTTGAGCAACTAAAATTATTTAACAATCCTCACAATACCAAAGCTCAAGTCCAGGCTCAGGAAACTGGTCTGGAAGCGAGATTAGCCAGTCTCACTTTGAGATTGGATAGCATGGAGGATCAAAAACAGAACCCTGGCACCGACTCATCTACTCCAAAACAATTTAGAGAACCTTATTATAAGGATAATTATCAGTCAAGTAATAATTATAGAGGCTCCTATCGGGGTAATAATAATAGACGACAATACAATAGGGGGTACAGGAATGGACGTAATAATAATGGCAAAAACTCAGATCGCAATAGGCGATATGGTAATACCCAACAATGGCGGGGACGTGGAAACTTCCGCGGACAGAACTCGCGGGGTTCCTCGTCTTCAGCAGGACGAGACCAGGAAAACAGGGAAGAGCAACGGGGGAGACCACGCTGCTCAATTTGTAATTACCCTAATCATACAGCAGCCACTTGTTTTCAGAACACGGAGGCTTTAAACGAACAATGACTGCCCATAGAAGAGACGTATGCGCAGATTTCGTTGGCAAACAGATATCAGTCTCTACTTTCCCCTATGAGGAATTAATTTATATTAATGCAGTATTAGGGGGACAACGTCAGAGGTTTCTCGTGGATTCCGGAAGCCAAGTATCCGTCACCAGTGATCGAGGCATTCCTTCAACCGCCAAACGATTTAAAATTCATACGGCCATAAGGGGAGTAGCAAAAGAACAAATTGAAATTAAAGAGATTGTCCTATTAACTTTTGCAATAAACGGCCGTAATTTTACCCATCCTTTTCGGATGATTCCAAATTTTGAACATGGGACAATCCTGGGAAACGATTTCTTAAGAGCTCATAAAGCAAATTTGGATTTTGATCAAAATCGACTCACATTGAGGAGATTTGGTACTCCTCCGCGAAACCAGTTAAGGACGGAACACAGAAAAACCTTTGACGTTTCCATAAAAGTTGCTAGTCTGATCAGGGATTTGTATGTGCCGGAATTTGTAACTTCCAGACAAATTAGAATCAAACCTAGATCTCATTTGTGTATTCCTGTCAAATTGACAAATTCTAGTAATCAAAACTTAACTTATTTGGAACCAGATTTACAGTTTCAAATGGACACAGGCTTAATGGTGCCTCGAGCCATTGTAAATCCGGAGTCATTTTTAATTTGGATTACTAATCCAAATTCTTACAAAATTAAAATTAGGAAAGGGGCACGCGTAGGTACCGCAGAGGCATGGCAAAATCCAGTACCAGCTTCGCGTCATACTACAGATGACGGAGGACCTAACGTTATGGTGACCAAGGAGACTGGCACCGTGACAAAACCAGTGCACGACATTACTAAATTTGACATAAATCCAGCATTGGAACCCGATCAGAAGTTGCAACTTAGACAATTGTTAGAGAAATATGTAGATGTATTTTCTTGGTCTGAGCAAGACATTGGTTGTGCCACTAATTATACGCATCGTATAAAGTTAAAGGACGATTCGGAATTTCACGTCCCAGCCTACCCTATACCAGTTCACCTGCGTAAGGAAATTAACCAGCAAATTGACAACTTGCTAGAAGCAGGAGTCATCAGTCCTACAACATCACCGTACAATTCACCAGTTTTTCTTGTCAAGAAGAAATCAGGAGCTTATCGCATGGTGCAGGATTTCCGATTACTTAATGCTAGGTCTGTTTTCGATGCAGTTTCTATAGGAAACATCTCAGAGATATTGCACAATATGGCCGGTAAGAGCTACTACTGTAGTGCTGACTTGAAACAAGGATTTTTTCAAATACCATTAGAAGAACAATCGAAAAAGTACACTGCCTTTACTATACCAGCCAGGGGACAATTTGCGATGAATTTTACACCTATGGGACATGTGACTTCTCCTGCGGCAATGACCCGATGTGTTCAGCTCGCTACAGCGGGGATGAACGACAATAATTTTGCCTTTTATATCGATGACATGTTTGTTTTTGCCAATACATTTAAGGATATGTTGGTCAATTTAGAGAAAATGTTTCAATGTTTACGATCTGCCGGATTGAAATTGGCTGTACCTAAATGTTCATTTGGATACTATGAGACAATTGCCTTGGGCCACAATGTGGGCAAATATGGCTATCGTATAAGTGATAGAATACTGTCATCCATTAAGAATTATAAGGTTCCCACCACCACAAAGAAGGTTAAAATGTTTTTAGGTCTTTGCAGCTACGTGAGGAAATATGTCAAGAATTTTTCTGATATCGCATCACCATTACAGGGTTTAATTCGTAAGGGCAAGAAATTTACATGGGGTCCTGAACAACAATCAGCATTTGAGAAATTAAAGGAAGCTCTAATTACTGCACCTGTTTTGTTACCGTACGATCCAGCGAAGAACACCAAAGTTTTCACCGATGCTTCATCTCATGCGGTCAGTGGCGTATTAATGCAGCCCAATGCAGAAGGAGAGTACTTGCCATGTGCGTACTGCAGTAGAACGTTGACCGACACTGAAAAAAGATTGAGTGTTATTGAGCAAGAATTAACAGCAATTTTATATGCTTTCAAATCATTTAGATTTTATCTTGTTGGCCGCCATTTTGATTTATATACGGACAACAAAGCAATTACGTACATTAGGACATCCCGTAATTTGAGCTCAAAGCTTCTTCGATGGAGCAACCTTTTGGAGGATTTTTCATTTACACCGATCCATGTTAAAACTACGGAGAACATCGCCGATCCCCTCAGCAGAGAATGTGGAGAAAACATAGAGGATGGCAAAACTGAAGAGGACATTCCCGAACCCAGGACACTTACTTTATTTGATGCAAGCACAGATGTCGCGGAACATCAGAGACAGGATTCATTTTTTGGCCCAATTATTAAAGTTTTGGAGGACCCAGACAGGGACGATGGAACATTACCTTTACACATCCAGAGGCAGGTCTATCATCACGTGTTGGAAGATGGATTATTGTATAGACAACAGAAATTAGGAGCTACTACCAAGAAATTATTATGCATTCCAATGACATTACGTGATTCTGTCATTGAGACACTCCATGCTTCACCCATAGGAGGTTCTCATCTTGGGTTTACTAAGTGTTACAATGTGGCCTTACCAAGAATTTATTTTCCAAATATGAAGTTGTTTATACAGAGGAAAATTAGGGAATGTATAACATGCCAGCAGAATAAACGCCGTCCAGGTCTACCAGCAGGGGAACTGTGCACTTTTCCCGCACAGAAGCCATTTCAGCGGATTTGCCTGGACTTTTCAGGTCCATATCCTCCTTCATCCAATCTTCGTCATCGATACATAATCGCTGCAACAGATTTTGGGACGCGCTATTTAATAGCCAAACCAGTTGCAGATTGCACGGCCAGCACAGCAGCAGAATTTGTGTACGAAGAGTTAGTGTTACGCTACGGAGTCCCACAGGATATTTACACGGATCGCGGATCTGCATTTAAATCTAAGCTTTTCCAGGAACTTGGCAATAAATTGGGAATCAACATCAAGTTTTCACCAGTCGGTCTTCATAACTCTATAGGTATTTCTGAACGCAACCACGGCGTACTGCAGAGTATAATGAAGTGCTATGTCAACTCAAAACACACTGATTGGGTCCAATATTTACAGCCAAGTGTATTTAGTTACAATACTAGCAGGAATCAGAATTTGCGGTATAGCCCATTCTTTTTAGTACATGGATTCCAACCTACTTTGCCCTGGGAGCTTGCATTACACACACCAACCTGTGAAAATGTGGAGAATGACGTACGGTTCCGAGTATTGGAGAAAGCAAGAACCAATGCTACGGATAACTTAGCAAAACGACATGTGGAAGTGAAGAAATATTATGATCAGAAGAGGAAACAGATCAAGTTTCAACCAGGCGATCAAGTATTAATTTTTGACAGCACCCAGAAAATTGGAACCGCACGGTGCTTTTCAGGTATTTATAAAGGCCCAGCCACAGTCATTCGAGAAGAGAATCCGAATACATACCTGGTGGAATTCCAAAACAAGCGCGGAAAGACATTAGTGGACTCTATTGCCGTCCAGAGACTCAAAAAATATTATGCGCCTGATGACGGTGAAGGCGAAGAGAATTTGGCAGGTGAAGATGAAGATCATCAAGAGGACAACGCGGACTCACGCACGGATAATGGTCACTAAAATTGAAAATTCATATAAGTAACAGGTTTAACATTTTAATTTCACTTGCATGACATAATAATAATAATAATTTATAACAAAATAGCACTAATAATATTAAAGGTTAAAAGCAGACTTATCATTTAATAATGTGCTTTGGCATAAAAGTTTTGCAGTATTAATAATACTAGCTCAGCGAATACATCACTAGAATTTTTTTAGTTACTCTTCAGAAGAAGGTATATGATTATATTAGCAAAGTTTATTTTTAAGCGCCAGTTATGAGAATATTTATATTATATGAATATGTAGACGTCGACGTCAAGATTTTTTGCGCTCCTATAAAAAGTATTTTCCTTCGGATATTGGATCATGACCGATAATCCTGGAAATCCATTCTGCCATCGCAGAATGATTATGAGTAAACCACAACGGTTTTAGTTTTAACTTTGCCACAATAATATGCTAAGCATATTTTAGAATGAGTTGAGAGAATTAAAGATTCTTCAAGTTTTAGTGATGTTAGTATTTTAATGCATTTAAAGATCGCATAAATAATAATAATTATTCTATTTCAGGTAGTCAGGAGTAAATCAGACTCAATTTTCCTTTACCTTGTACCTTAGTACAGTTCGTTTAATTTCAAAGTATTTAAACAAAGTTAACACCTGAAATTAAAATAAGATAAGTTAAACAGTGCTAATAAATTTAGAGAATAAATAAATTATATTAAATAAATAAATCACGCAGATAATTTGAGCCTAGAGTCAGAAATAATTAAAAGTTGAGTTAAAATATTTATTACTTAGACTAGGCAAGCTTAAAGTACGTATTAGCTCTGAAGAACTGTTTGTTTTGATTGCCTAAGCAACATGAAAATCATTGCGATTTTAGTTATTTTAAACGGATTTCTTCCATACGTAAAAGCTTCTAATTTTATTTATCTGTTGAACAAGTCCTTTGACTATCCTTATAATATAATTACAATTTTATTATTAACAACATTTATTATTAGTATTTTTATAATTTTCATAATCTGTTATTTTCAATGTCAGCGCAAGAAATCTATTACTTATGACCATGAGTGTACCAACGAATTACCGTTAAGCAAACTTAATAATGATTCACCGCCCATTGATCAGGTTTACGACGATGTTGCACCGATTGTTGAAGTGGTACCATTAAAAACGAGTCACCCGCCAATTCCCCCTCCACTCCCTCAGTCCATTATTATTCAACCTAGGGTACAAAAAGAAGTTCAAGACGTATCCAGAAATAGTGTAGTCACTACAAACGACAATATAGATTTGCCGAAGAATATTTTATCCGTTAAAGATAAAGTTCAGAAATTTGCTGTAAACAAGGGTCCTAATTTTGATCAAAACAGTCGCAAAATGGAAAGTGAATTGCCTATTTCATCCTGTGTTCAGCCAGTTGTAAAAATTAAAGAGTCATTTGCTAATCAGTCACCCGTAAAAATCGAGAAAGTTTCAAGTGTTACTTTAAAAGCAGAAAGTAAGCCAAATTCTCAGGTTTCCGAACCTGTTGTATCGTTTACAGACCATATTTTCTACGACTTCATGTTCGCCTAGAATTTTATATTCATTACGATTTAAATTTTAAGTATAAATTATTTTTTACGTTTAATTGTACCTTATGCAAGGTTTATTAGTCATTTAGTTTGCTAACAGTTTCCCAACTGTTGTTATTTTACCAGCACGGAAGTGTTCAGGTAACACACTGTCGGAAGCACAACGAAGGTTTTTTTTTTTCTTTCCATCCCATTTATTACGTCATTTCAAAGACCTTGACTTTATTTCGAACTCCCGCAGCGCTTACTAGACTTTGTTCGTAGTAATTTAAAGTTTTGTAAACAGTTACGCGTCATTCAATGTATCAGCGAATCATGGCGTTGCATTTTTCTTCCTCCGTTCCTTTGCCCGCTGCTCGAAGCAGCGACCTTTTCCCCTCCACCTCTCCGACGGCACCCGAACGTACCCGAAGTCGCCGATCACGGCAGCGAACTTGCCAGAGCTCTCGTTGTCGCCATAGAGAAATTTTCAGTTACGTCCAGCGACCACAAATGCAACCTTGCACAATTTAGAATGTCTCGTATCAGCAAATTCCTTTTCTGCACTCAAGCTCTCTCCCGAGTACTTTGAACACGCTAGAAGCTCAGAAACACTTACCACAGGCTTTGCATTTTTTTTTGCATTAGTGGCGTTCGTTCAGTAAAATTTTAGGGAATCAGTTTAGTTACGCATATAGCCATCAGAATTTGATTTTTACGATAGAAGTTCATGTAAACAATGTTAGGGATATTTTGTTCTATATAGATAATTTTTTCCGTAAAACGTCGCATTTATGCACTTCAGATTAATCACGACCAATAATTTTCAAAGGAACAACAAGACGAAATTTTTTTGCGTTTTTCTCGCAAAATTTTCCCGTTTTTCATAGAGATATTTATAGTAAGTAAATTTTTAGGGAAATCGACGTACATTTGGTTTAAATCAGGATAAAGATAAACGAAAATTTTGATAAAATCAGGGAAATTTCTACAAAAGGGCAATTTTAGCACTTTATGCACTTAGAGTAATCAAGATTATTAGCAACATGCCAGGCTAAGCCTCGGTGATTGGCACAGGCATGTGCAGCAAAAGTCGCCATGGCATCGTTAGCCTTTCCAAATTTAAACAGAGTGGTTTACCACAAATGTTATAATTTGAGAAATTATTATTATTATTAATATTTATTATTAGGAAGTTTAGTTTATCTACCCAATTTGCACTTTATTTGACCATGCAGCAATAAATTCATTACTTCTTACTGATTAACTTAGTGTTAATGTTAGTACAGTAGGTAATAACTATTAATTTGTATTTATATTGTAATATATAGCATAACTATTCTCTATCTATTTTGTTTAAACATACCTAAGGGATTGACACACCATTCTTATATGGGTCAAGTATACTTTTCCGCGGCGGGTCTGTTTACAAGACCAAGTGATTTGAGGTATACGGCGGACTCAAGAAGTTTTGAGTGGTTAAATTTCTTTTGTTTAAAGAAAATTTCAAATTGAGAAAGTTTTTATTATTTTTATTGTGTTTAAAATTTGAACATCACCTTTTTTAATTCCCTGATGCCATATTTGTTACCACCTGGAGTTTCAACGAAACTCAGAAGTAGCATTTACTGAAATTTTGTCTTACATTGCATATTTATGAACCACGGCAAATTGCACCGGCCTATCATTTATTAGGAGGCCATTAGAGGCTTGCCAAAGCAACCTTTTAGCCTAATAGCTTGCTTTGCGCAACACAAATTTTATATATTTATTTTAAGGGTTCACAACATAATAATTTTTTTTAATTTAAACAGAATTTAGAACATGCTTGCAACACTTATTTTTGTTTATTAATTCTACATTTTGTAATTTTGAAATGAAATCTATTGCTGACAATAAATTATTTCAGTTTATCAGAACACGCAATGGTATTTTAATATCAGGTTCAGGTCAATTTATTGTTATTCAGAATTTGAATAATAATTTGAACACGCACAGATCAATTCAGCTTAACGAAGGGGAATCTCTATTTTTTTTAATTATCAGGATTTTTCGCAAATTATTGTGGATCAACAAATTTTACACACAAGAATTTTAGCTTTCGAACAAGTCAAAATACAGGAAATTGAGTTATTACTTAATATCCCCAAGAATTTATCTGATTTCACTATTCCCCAATGGACTTCGCTTGAACTTGCTTTAAAGCAACTTAATCAATCAATTAGCAAGGGCATTTCATTTCAAGAATTAGTCCTAAACCTTTTGCCCATGTCTATATTAGTTTTTGTTATTTGGAATGTGTTATTAACCGCAACCTTAGGATATTACTTTTATAAGCATCATCAGCTTGCGAAACAGATTAATTCAGAGCAGCGCAGTAATAATTAATAGGTTAAGGCAACACATTAATCATGGACATTAATATTTTAATTACGGTTGGATATTTTATTTAAATTTTCCTTATTTATTTTCAAAGAGTTATGGCAATTATTTTATCAATTTATTTTAATCATATTTTATTTTGATGAGACAATTTAATTTGATTTTAAAGAAAAGGCAGTGGAAATTAGTTGGTTTTGTGTACATGCATACTTGAATTATATATACCCATCCTATTGCAATTTCCTTTCTTTGTCATAATTTTTCCTTTTAACCTAACCTGTCTATACGGAGCACCATGGACAAGCAATGCCTACACCATCCATGGGCATTTTTCGTGACGGACATCCGCAGGCAGTCTATTACTAGGCAGAAAGACTGATTACCATTCCACGAGGGAGACATGCAGACATTTTAAGTATTATTTCAAGAAGAGACTCGTCACCACCATTTTACGAGGGAGACATGCAGACATTTCTACTTATTACTGCACGGAGACTACCTTTTACAGGAAGGATGTAGTCAACCATACATTTCCCAGTATAGCGGACTATACATTATCAACAACACCTAGTGATGGAGCTAGATAAATTTCCCTCCACACTGCAGTTCGAACTACAACTTTTCCCCATTTCCCAAGTTCTACGGGTAATTTACCACATTTTTTACATTGCCCAATGCAGTTAAGACGACAAGCAATCCAGAGAGAAGAAGAAGAAGTATAGCAAACGTACTTTCTACAAACAGCAGTTCTGGTCACAAACAATAATTACAGAATTGTGCTACAGTGGTTCTACACATACACATGCAAGCTCCTATCATGTGTATCTATTTGGTCATTTACCATGCATTATGGGAAACAGTATTTTTCCATAGTCCTTATATACATTTTCAGTTTTGTGTCATGCATAAGAACTAGTTTTATATGCATGCAAGTGTACATCATACTACAAGGAAGCGACACGCACCAGTGGTGTCAATTGACCAGTGTTAGCATCAATTAGTGCATAATTTTTTTTTACGATGAAATTTTGCACTTCGAATAATAAATGGACATGCAAGCAATACAAATAACATAATTATAGCACTTTCGAACATTTTAGAAAGCATGCTTTAGTGCCAATATTTTATGCATATGTTTGTCGCATGCAGGTATTATTGTTATTTTTTTTTTATTTTATCTCTTTTTTTTTCACCAACATGGAATATTGAAAGCGACATATTTGTTCGCAAAACATTTTTGATATTTATAACTTAAGCACATCGTTTTGTCACTTGGAAAATTATTAATTTTGTGTGCAGTCATACAAAGGTATTCACCACGCCATAGTTGTGTATACAGTGTACAGTTTAAACGTAGAAAAGAAAATTGAACGCTATAATTAAGTTTTACCAGCGACAGTTTTCAGTGTAACTCACTATATGCATTTGAATATTGTATAATAATACATTGGAATGTGCAACACAGCCATGCAAGTTTATATATTTGGCGATGTTAGGAGTGCAGTGCTACGTAGTTCGTAAAACATACGCATTTTGATATGATCAGGTTTTTACACGGACAAAACAGTGAGAAGTGACAATGTTTTACATGCTTACTTACGTGTACTTACTTGTGCACCTTGTTAAGGTTTTCTATCTATTTGAAGAGTCTATATTGAGTGACAATATAAACTAACATTGTGAATTTCGTTCAATCTTGCAAGACGCTCCAGCCCAAAAGCCAGCCGTTGGCCTCGCGGGAGACACAGAGTCTTTACCGCGTGGCGAGGCATCACAGACTCTTGACTCGGAGCAAATGGATGAGCAATTATACATAATAAACAGTACGTACGCACAAAATGTGGTACATTAAGAGTTTTTCGCTTAACGACACGAACTTTTGTGATTTCTAGTCTTATAATAGTATATATTATTGTTTTTTACATCGTATAAACATACGAATTTGTTAGTATTAAGGGTATTATTCATTATAAAGTTTAGGGAATGAAAATTTTCTTTCCTTCGGGATACGGCAAACAACAGACAGTTGTGGTGGATTTTTTTTTTGTATATTTGGTTTTTTAAGAAAATATATGGAATTGGCGAACCTGAGTCATGTCAAGCTTTGCGATTTGACTTTTAAATTTTCAATGGGGAAAATTTTCCTTCGCGGGGGCGATCGTATCAATCCCTAGGATTGTATGTTTATTTTATTAAGTCTCTCTGAACGCTTCATGTTGACCAGGGCATTCACTTGTTTTTCTCAGCTGTCTCAAGCCTCTTAGGCATGTTTACAATGCATTGTGTTGTGCCATGCAAACCTCCTGAGTATTCAGGAAGCAGGTAATACTTCTGGGTTTGGTGTCAGCGGTTTGCATGGTAGCAATTATAATAAACACGATTCGGCGATTCGGCATCGAGGAAGAGCTCGATGGCCAGGGAATATAGAGGTGAGACAAGCTGGGAAGTGAGTGGACTTTGGGAATTGAGTTGGTAGAGAGAGGAGGTCAGCAAGACAGGAGGTCGATAGTGGAAGCACGCTTTGGTCAACAAGTTAGAAGCTTACAGAGGACTTCGCTATTTTCATTCAGCTCAGAGACTTCAGTTAGACAGGTAATTATCCTACACCCAGCCATGATACAGGTTCAACGGTTCACAAAATCCAACGAGTTGCTATTGTCTTTTCAGTAGTTTAATTCCTTTTGTGTAATTTGTACCTTTCGCATGCCAAGCAATAACTCGTCATGTCAATGACGAGTGGTCTCATCAAGAGGATGAATGATGAGTAGTTTACATCACCCCATTAGTTAACTGGTTCAGATCCCTTCATTCTATAGAATGACACGTTATAACGTCTGAAAAAATGATCGTAGCGAGCGTAATATTTTTGCATATTAATCAGCATGTTGCATGCTACAAGAATATATCGATTTCACTAGTTGTTGGTTTAGAACCATATTGGCCCGCACTCGAAAATTAACTTGAACTGTTTATAACTTCTGAACAATTGATCGTAGAGAACACAATTATTTGCATTTCAATCAAACATGTTGTATGCTACAAGAATATGTCGGTTTCACTAGTTATTGTTTGAGAACCATTTTGGCCCGCCCGCCAAAACTAACTTCAACTCCTTATAACTTTTGAACAAATGATCGTAGAGAGAGTAATAATTTTGCTTATTAATCAGCATGTTGCATGCTACAAGAATATATCGATTTCATTAGTTGTTGGTTTAGAACCATATTGGCCCGCCCGCTAAAATTAACTTGAACTGATAATAACTTCTGAACAATTGATCGTAGCGAACACAATTATTTGCATTTTAATGAAACATGTTGAATGCTTCAAGAATATGTCGGTTTCACTATTTGTTGTTTGAGAACCATATTGGCCCGCCCGCGAGTATTAAATTGAACTGCTTATAACTTCTGAACAAATGATCTTAGAGAGCGTAATAAATTTGCATATTAATCAGCATGTTGCATGCTATAAGAATATATCGATTTCACTAGTTGTTGGTTGAGAACCATATTGGCAAGCCGGCGAAAATTAATTTGAATTGCTTATAACTTCTGCACAAATAATCGTAGAAAGCGTAATAATTTTGCATATTAATCAGCATGTTGCATGCAACAAGAATATATCGATTTCACTAGTTGTTGTTTGAGAAATATATTGGCCTGCCCGCGATAATTAACTTGAACTGCTTATAACTTCTGAACAATTGATCGTAGAGACCACAATTAATAGCATTTTAATCAAACATGTTGTATGCTACAAGAATATGTCGGTTTCACTAGTTGTTTTTAGAAAACCTTTTTGGCCCGCCCCCAAAACTAACTTCAACTCCTGATAACTTCTGAACAATTGATCGTAGAAAGCGTAATAATTTTGCATATTACTCAGCATGTTGCATGCTACAAGAATATATCGATTTCATTTGTTGTTGGTTGAGAACCATATTGGCCCGCCCGCGAAAATCATCTTGAACTGCTTATAACTCCTGAACAATTGATCGTAGAGCACACAATTATTTGCATTTTAATGAAACATGTTGAATGCTACAAGAATATGTCGGTTTCACTAGTTGCTATCTGAGAACAATATTGGCCCGTCCGCGAGTATTAACTTGAACTGCTTACAACTTCTGAACAAATGATCGTAGAGAGCGTAAAAAATTTGCATATTAATAAGCATGTTGCATGCTACAAAAATATATGGGTTTCACTAGTTGCTATCTGAGAACAATATTGGCCCGCCCGCAAAAATCAAGTTGAACTGCTTATAACTTCTGAACAATTCATCGTAGAGATCACAATTATTTGCATTTTAATCTAACATGTTGTATGCTACAACAATATGTCAGTTTCACTAGTTATTGTTTGAGAACCATATTGGCCCGCCGGCGAGTATTAAATTGAACTGCTTAAAAGTTCTGAACAAATGTTCGTAGAAAGCTCGATTGTTTTGCATATTAATAAACATGTAGCTAGCTTCAAGAATATATAGATTTCACTAGTTATTGTTTGAGAACCATGTTGGCCCAACCGCGAAAACTAATTCAACTGCTTACAATTTCTGAACAAATGATCGTAGAGAACACAATTATTTGCATTTTAATGAAACATGTTGTATGCTACAAGAATATGTCGGTTTTAATATTTGTTTTTTTAGAACCATATTGACCCGCCCGCGAGTATTGACTTTCTCTGCTTATAACGTCTGAACAAATGATCGTAGTGAGCGTAATATTTTTGCATATTAATCAGCATGTTGCATGCTACAAGAATATATCGATTTCACTAGTTGTTGGTTGAGAACCATATTGGCCCGCCCTCGAAAATTAACTTGAACTGCTTATAACTTCTGTACAATTGATCGTAGAGAACACAATTATTTGCATTTGAATGAAACATGTTGAATGCTACAAGAATATGTTGGTTTCACTAGTTGTTTTTAGAAAACCATTTTGGACCGCCCGCCAAAACTAACTTCAACTCCTGATAACTTCTGAACAATTGATCGTAGAAAGCGTAATAATTTTGCATATTACTCAGCATGTTGCATGCTACAAGAATATATCGATTTCATTTGTTGTTGGTTGAGAACCATATTGGCCCGCCCGCGAAAATCAACTTGAACTGCTTATAACTCCTGAACAATTGATCGTAGAGCACACAATTATTTGCATTTTAATGAAACATGTTGAATGCTACAAGAATATGTCGGTTTCACTAGTTGTTTTTAGAAAACCATATTGGCCCGTCCGAGAGTATTAACTTGAACTGTTTTAACTTCTGAACAAATGATCCTAGAGAGCGTAATAAATTTGCATATTAATCAGCATGTTGCATGCTACAAGAATATATCGATTTCACTAGTTGTTGGTTGAAAAACATATTGGCTCGCCCACGAAAATCAAGTTGAACTGCTTATAACTCCTCAACAATTGATCGTAGAGAACACAATTATTTGCATTTTAATGAAACATGTTGAATGCTACAAGAATATGTCGGTTTCACTAGTTGTTATTTGAGAACAATATTGGCCCGTCCGCGAGTATTAACTTGAACTGCTTACAACTTCTGAACAAATGATCGTAGAGAGCGTAAAAAATTTGCATATTAATCAGCATGTTGCATGCTACAAGAATATATCGATTTCACTAGTTGTTGGTTGAGAACCATTTGGCCCACCCGCGAAAACTAATTCAACTGCTTATAACTTCTGAACAATTGATCGTAGAGAACACAATTATTAGCATTTCAATTAAACATGTTGTATGCTACAAGAAAATGTCGGTTTCACTAGTTATTTTTTGAGAACCATTTTGGCCCGCCCGCCAAAACTAACTTCAACTCCTTTTAACTTCTGAACAAATGTTCGTATAGAGCGTAATAATTTTGTTTATTAATCAGCATGTTGCATGCTACAAGAATATATCGATTTCATTAGTTTTTGGTTGAGAACCATATTGGCCCGCCAACGAAAATCAACTTGAACTTCTTATAACTCCTGAACAATTGATTGTAGAGATCACAATTAATAGCATTTTAATCAAACATGTTGTATGCAACAAGAATATGTCGGTTTCACTAGTTGTTTTAAGAAACCCATATTGGCCCACCCGCGAATATTAACTTGATCTGTTTATAACTTCTGAACAAATGATCCTAGAGAGCGTAATAAATTTGCATATTAATCAGCATGTTGCATGCTACAAGAATATATCGATTTCACTAGTTTTTGGTTGAGAACCATATTGGCCCGCCCGCGAGTATTAATTTAAACTGTTTATAACTTCTGAACAATTGATCGTAAGGATCACAATTATCTGCATTTTAATCTAACATGTTGTATGCTACAAGAATATGTCAGTTTCACTAGTTATTGTTTGAGAACCATATTGGCCTGCAGGCGAGTATTAAATTGAACTTCTCAAAAGTTCTGAACAAATGATCGTAGAAAGCTCGATTGTTTTGCATATTAATAAACATGTAGCTAGCTACAAGAATATATAGATTTCACTAGTTATTGTTTGAGAACCATTTTGGCCCGCCCGCCAAAACTAACTTCAACTCCTTATAACTTCTGAACAAATGATCGTAGAGAGCGTAATAATTTTGCTTATTAATCAGCATGTTGCATGCTACAAGAATATATCGATTTCATTAGTTGTTGGTTGAGAACCAAATTGGCCCGCCCGCGAAAATTAACTTGAACTGATAATAACTTCTGAACAATTGATCGTACCGAACACAATTATTTGCATTTTAATGAAACATGTTGAATGCTTCAAGAATATGTCGGTTTCACTAGTTGTTGTTTGAGAACCATATTGGCCCGCCCGCCAAACTAATTTCAACTTCTTATAACTTCTGAACAAATGATCGTAGAGAGCGTAATAAAGTTGCATATTAATCAGCATGTTGCATGCTACAAGAATATATCGATTTCACTAGTTGTTGGTTGAGAACCATATTGGCCCGCCCGCGAAAATTAATTTGAACTGCTTATAACTTCTGAACACATAATCGTAGAAAGCGCAATAATTTTGCATATTAATCAGCATGTTGCATGCTACAAGAATATATCGATTTCACTAGTTGTTGTTTGAGAAATATATTGGCCTGCCCGCGAAAATTAACTTGAACTGCTTATAACTTCTGAACAATTGATCGTAGAGCACACAATTATTTGCATTTCAATCAAACATGTTGTATGCTACAAGAATATGTCGGTTTTAATATTTGTTTTTTTAGAACCATATTGACCCGCCCGCGAGTATTGACTTTCTCTGCTTATAACGTCTGAACATATGATCGTAGTGAGCGTAATGTTTTTGCATATTAATCAGCATGTTGCATGCTACAAGAATATATCGATTTCACTAGTTTTTGGTTGAGAACCATATTGGCCCGCCCTCGAAAATTAACTTGAACTGCTTATAACTTCTGTACAATTGATCGTAGAGAACACAATTATTTGCATTTGAATGAAACATGTTGAATGCTACAAGAATATGTCGGTTTCACTAGTTGTTTTTAGAAAACCATTTTGGCCCGCCCGCCAAAACTAACTTCAACTCCTGATAACTTCTGAACAATTGATCGTAGAAAGCGTAATAATTTTGCATATTACTCAGCATGTTGCATGCTACAAGAATATATCGATTTCATTTGTTGTTGGTTGAGAACCATATTGGCCCGCCCGCGAAAATCAACTTGAACTGCTTATAACTCCTGAACAATTGATCGTAGAGCACACAATTATTTGGATTTTAATGAAACATGTTGAATGCTACAAGAATATGTCGGTTTCACTAGTTGTTTTTAGAAAACCATATTGGCCCGTCCGAGAGTATTAACTTGAACTGTTTTAACTTCTGAACAAATGATCCTAGAGAGCGTAATAAATTTGCATATTAATCAGCATGTTGCATGCTACAAGAATATATCGATTTCACTAGATGTTGGTTGAAAAACATATTGGCTCGCCCACGAAAATCAAGTTGAACTGCTTATAACTCCTGAACAATTGATCGTAGAGAACACAATTATTTGCATTTTAATGAAACATGTTGAATGCTACAAGAATATGTCGGTTTCACTAGTTGTTATTTGAGAACAATATTGGCCCGTCCGCGAGTATTAACTTGAACTGCTTACAACTTCTGAACAAATGATCGTAGAGAGCGTAAAAAATTTGCATATTAATCAGCATGTTGCATGCTACAAGAATATATCGATTTCACTAGTTGTTGGTTGAGAACCATTTGGCCCACCCGCGAAAACTAATTCAACTGCTTATAACTTCTGAACAATTGATCGTAGAGAACACAATTATTAGCATTTCAATTAAACATGTTGTATGCTACAAGAATATGTCGGTTTCACTAGTTATTTGTTGAGAACCATTTTGGCCCGCCCGCCAAAACTAACTTCAACTCCTTTTAACTTCTGAACAAATGTTCGTATAGAGCGTAATAATTTTGTTTATTAATCAGCATGTTGCATGCTACAAGAATATATCGATTTCATTAGTTTTTGGTTGAGAACCATATTGGCCCGCCAACGAAAATCAACTTGAACTTCTTATAACTCCTGAACAATTGATTGTAGAGATCACAATTAATAGCATTTTAATCAAACATGTTGTATGCAACAAGAATATGTCGGTTTCACTAGTTGTTTTAAGAAACCCATATTGGCCCACCCGCGAATATTAACTTGAACTGTTTATAACTTCTGAACAAATGATCCTAGAGAGCGTAATATATTTGCATATTAATCAGCATGTTGCATGCTACAAGAATATATCGATTTCACTAGTTTTTGGTTGAGAACCATATTGGCCCGCCCGCGAGTATTAACTTGAACTGTTTATAACTTCTGAACAATTGATCGTAGGGATCACAATTATCTGCATTTTAATCTAACATGTTGTATGCTACAAGAATATGTCAGTTTCACTAGTTATTGTTTGAGAACCATATTGGCCCGCAGGCGAGTATTAAATTGAACTTCTCAAAAGTTCTGAACAAATGATCGTAGAAAGCTCGATTGTTTTGCATATTAATAAACATGTAGCTAGCTACAAGAATATATAGATTTCACTAGTTATTGTTTGAGTACCATGTTGGCCCACCCGCGAAAACTAATTCAACTGCTTACAATTTCTGAACAAATGATCGTAGAGAACACAATTATTTGCATTTTAATGAAACATGTTGTATGCTACAAGAATATGTCGGTTTTACTATTTGTTTTTTTAGAACCATATTGGCCCGCCCGCGAGTATTGACTTTTTCTGCTTAAAACGTCTGAACAAATGATCGTAGTGAGCTTAATAGTTTTGCATATTAATCAGCATTTTGCATGCTACAAGAATTTATCGATTTCACTAGTTGTTGGTTGAGAACCATATTGGCCCGCCTTCGAAAATTAACTTGAACTGCTTATAACTTCTGAACAATTGATCGTAGAGAACACAATTATTTGCATTTCAATCAAACATGTTGTATGCTACAAGAATATGTCGGTTTCACTTGTTATTGTTTGAGAACCATTTTGGCCCGCCCGCCAAAACTAACTTCAACTCCTTATAACTTCTGAACAAATGATCGTAGAGAGCGTAATAATTTTGCTTATTAATCAGCATGTTGCATGCTAAGAGAATATATCGATTTCATTAGTTGTTGGTTGAGAACCAAATTGGCCCGCCCGCGAAAATTAACTTGAACTGATAATAACTTCTGAACAATTGATCGTACCGAACACAATTATTTGCATTTTAATGAAACATGTTGAATGCTTCAAGAATATGTCGGTTTCACTAGTTGTTGTTTGAGAACCATATTGGCCCGCCCGCCAAACTAATTTCAACTTCTTATAACTTCTGAACAAATGATCGTAGAGAGCGTAATAAAGTTGCATATTAATCAGCATGTTGCATGCTACAAGAATATATCGATTTCACTAGTTGTTGGTTGAGAACCATATTGGCCCGCCCGCGAAAATTAATTTGAACTGCTTATAACTTCTGAACACATAATCGTAGAAAGCGCAATAATTTTGCATATTAATCAGCATGTTGCATGCTACAAGAATATATCGATTTCACTAGTTGTTGTTTGAGAAATATATTGGCCTGCCCGCGAAAATTAACTTGAACTGCTTATAACTTCTGAACAATTGATCGTAGAGCACACAATTATTTGCATTTCAATCAAACATGTTGTATGCTACAAGAATATGTCGGTTTTAATATTTGTTTTTTTAGAACCATATTGACCCGCCCGCGAGTATTGACTTTCTCTGCTTATAACTTCTGAACAAATGATCGTAGAGAGCGTAATAATTTTGCTTATTAATCAGCATGTTGCAAGCTACAAGAATATATCGATTTCATTAGTTGTTGGTTGAGAACCAAATTGGCCCGCCCGCGAAAATTAACTTGAACTGCTTATAACTTCTGAACAATTGATCGTAGAGCACACAATTATTTGCATTTCAATCAAACATGTTGTATGCTACAAGAATATGTCGGTTTTAATATTTGTTTTTTTAGAACCATATTGACCCGCCCGCGAGTATTGACTTTCTCTGCTTATAACGTCTGAACAAATGATCGTAGTGAGCGTAATAATTTTGCATATTACTCAGCATGTTGCATGCTACAAGAATATATCGATTTCATTTGTTGTTGGTTGAGAACCATATTGGCCCGCCCGCGAAAATCAACTTGAACTGCTTATAACTCCTGAACAATTGATCGTAGAGCACACAATTATTTGCATTTTAATGAAACATGTTGAATGCTACAAGAATATGTCGGTTTCACTAGTTGTTTTTAGAAAACCATATTGGCCCGTCCGAGAGTATTAACTTGAACTGTTTTAACTTCTGAACAAATGATCCTAGAGAGCGTAATAAATTTGCATATTAATCAGCATGTTGCATGCTACAAGAATATATCGATTTCATTAGTTGTTGGTTGAAAAACATATTGGCTCGCCCACGAAAATCAAGTTGAACTGCTTATAACTCCTGAACAATTGATCGTAGAGAACACAATTATTTGCATTTTAATGAAACATGTTGAATGCTACAAGAATATGTCGGTTTCACTAGTTGTTATTTGAGAACAATATTGGCCCGTCCGCGAGTATTAACTCGAACTGCTTTCAACTTTTGAACAAATGATCGTAGAGAGCGTAAAAAATTTGCATATTAATCAGCATGTTGCATGCTACAAGAATATATCGATTTCACTAGTTGTTGGTTGAGAACCATTTGGCCCACCCGCGAAAACTAATTCAACTGCTTATAACTTCTGAACAATTGATCGTAGAGAACACAATTATTAGCATTTCAATTAAACAAGTTGTATGCTACAAGAATATGTCGGTTTCACTAGTTATTTTTTGAGAACCATTTTGGCCCGCCCGCCAAAACTAACTTCAACTCCTTTTAACTTCTGAACAAATGTTCGTATAGAGCGTAATAATTTTGTTTATTAATCAGCATGTTGCATGCTACAAGAATATATCGATTTCACTAGTTGTTGGTTGAGAACCATATTGGCCCGCCAACGAAAATCAACTTGAACTTCTTATAACTCCTGAACAATTGATTGTAGAGATCACAATTAATAGCATTTTAATCAAACATGTTGTATGCAACAAGAATATGTCGGTTTCACTAGTTGTTTTAAGAAACCCATATTGGCCCACCCGCGAATATTAACTTGAACTGTTTATAACTTCTGAACAAATGATACTAGAGAGCGTAATAAATTTGCATATTAATCAGCATGTTGCATGCTACAAGAATATATCGATTTCACTAGTTTTTGGTTGAGAACCATATTGGCCCGCCCGCGAGTATTAACTTGAACTCTTTATAACTTCTGAACAATTGATCGAAGGGATCACAATTATCTGCATTTTAATCTAACATGTTGTATGCTACAAGAATATGTCAGTTTCACTAGTTATTGTTTGAGAACCATATTGGCCCGCAGGCGAGTATTAAATTGAACTTCTCAAAAGTTCTGAACAAATGATCGTAGGAAGCTCGATTGTTTTGCATATTAATAAACATGTAGCTAGCTACAAGAATATATAGATTTCACTAGTTATTGTTTGAGTACCATGTTGGCCCACCCGCGAAAACTAATTCAACTGCTTACAATTTCTGAACAAATGATCGTAGAGAACACAATTATTTGCATTTTAATGAAACAAGTTGTATGCTACAAGAATATGTCGGTTTTACTATTTGTTTTTTTAGAACCATATTGGCCCGCCCGCGAGTATTGACTTTTTCTGCTTAAAACGTCTGAACAAATGATCGTAGTGAGCTTAATAGTTTTGCATATTAATCAGCATTTTGCATGCTACAAGAATTTATCGATTTCACTAGTTGTTGGTTGAGAACCATATTGGCCCGCCTTCGAAAATTAACTTGAACTGCTTATAACTTCTGAACAATTGATCGTAGAGAACACAATTATTTGCATTTCAATCAAACATGTTGTATGCTACAAGAATATGTCGGTTTCACTTGTTATTGTTTGAGAACCATTTTGGCCCGCCCGACAAAACTAACTTCAACTCCTTATAACTTCTGAACAAATGATCGTAGAGAGCGTAATAATTTTGCTTATTAATCAGCATGTTGCATGCTACAAGAATATATCGATTTCATTAGTTGTTGGTTGAGAACCAAATTGGCCCGCCCGCGAAAATTAACTTGAACTGATAATAACTTCTGAACAATTGATCGTACCGAACACAATTATTTGCATTTTAATGAAACATGTTGAATGCTTCAAGAATATGTCGGTTTCACTAGTTGTTGTTTGAGAACCATATTGGCCCGCCCGCCAAACTAATTTCAACTTCTTATAACTTCTGAACAAATGATCGTAGAGAGCGTAATAAAGTTGCATATTAATCAGCATGTTGCATGCTACAAGAATATATCGATTTCACTAGTTGTTGGTTGAGAACCATATTGGCCCGCCCGCGAAAATTAATTTGAACTGCTTATAACTTCTGAACAAATAATCGTAGAAAGCGCAATAATTTTGCATATTAATCAGCATGTTGCATGCTACAAGAATATATCGATTTCACTAGTTGTTGTTTGAGAAATATATTGGCCTGCCCGCGAAAATTAACTTGAACTGCTTATAACTTCTGAACAATTGATCGTAGAGCACACAATTATTTGCATTTCAATCAAACATGTTGTATGCTACAAGAATATGTCGGTTTCACTAGTTATTGTTTGAGAACCATTTTGGCCCGCCCGCCAAAACTAATTTCAACTTCTTATAACTTCTGAACAAATGATCGTAGAGAGCGTAATAATTTTGCATATTAATCAGCATGTTGCATGCTTCAAGAATATATCGATTTCACTAGATGTTGGTTGAGAACCATATTGGCCCGCCCGCGAAAATCAACTTGAACTGCTTATAACTCCTGGACAATTGATCGTAGAGACCACAATTAATAGCATTTTAATCAAACATGTTGTATGCAACAAGAATATGTCGGTTTCACTAGTTGTTTTTAGAAAACCATATTGGCCCACCCGCGAGTATTAACATGAACTGTTTATAACTTCGGAACAAATGATCCTAGAGAGCGTAATAAATTTGCATATTAATCAGCATGTTGCATGCTACAAGAATATATCGATTTCACTAGTTGTTGGTTGAGAACCATATTGGCCCGCCCCTGAAAATCAACTTGAACTGCTTATAACTCCTGAAAAATTGATCGTAGAGAACACAATTATTTGCATTTTAATGAAACATGTTGAATGCTACAAGAATATGTCGGTTTCACTAGTTGTTTTTAGAAAACCATATTGGCTCGCTCGCAATTATTAACTTGAACTGTTTATAACTTCGGAACAAATGATCCTAGAGAGCGTAATAAATTTGCATATAAATCAGCATGTTTTATGCTACAAGAATATGTCGGTTTCACTAGTAGTTTTTAGAAAACCATATTGGCCCGACGGCGAAAATCAACTTGAACTGCTTATAACTTCCGAACAATTGATCGTAGAGAACACAATTATTTGCATTTTAATGAAACATGTTGAATGCTACAAGAATATGTCGGTTTCACTAGTTGTTTTTAGAAAACAATTTTGGCGTGCCTGCCAAAACTAACTTCAACTCCTGATAACTTCTGAACAATTGATCGTAGAAAGCGTAATAATTTTGCATATTACTCAGCATGTTGCATGCTACAAGAATATATCGATTTCATTTGTTGTTGGTTGAGAACCATATTGGCCCGCCCGCGAAAATCAACTTGAACTGCTTATAACTCCTGAACAATTGATCGTAGAGCACACAATTATTTGCATTTTAATGAAACATGTTGAATGCTACAAGAATATGTCGGTTTCACTAGTTGTTTTTAGAAAACCATATTGGCCCGTCCGAGAGTATTAACTTGAACTGTTTATAACTTCTGAACAAATGATCCTAGAGAGCGTAATAAATTTGCATATTAATCAGCATGTTGCATGCTACAAGAATATATCGATTTCACTAGTTGTTGGTTGAAAAACATATTGGCTCGCCCGCGAAAATCAAGTTGAACTGCTTATAACTCCTGAACAATTGATCGTAGAGAACACAATTATTTGCATTTTAATGAAACATGTTGAATGCTACAAGAATATGTCGGTTTCACTAGTTGTTATTTGAGAACAATATTGGCCCGTCCGCGAGTATTAACTTGAACTGCTTACAACTTCAGAACAAATGATCGTAGAGAGCGTAAAAAATTTGCATATTAATCAGCATGTTGCATGCTACAAGAATATATGGATTTCACTAGTTGTTGGTTGAAAAACATATTGGCCCGCCCGCGAAAATCAAGTTGAACTGCTTATAACTTCTGAACAATTGATCGTAGAGATCACAATTATTTGCATTTTAATCTAACATGTTGTATGCTACAAGAATATGTCAGTTTCACTAGTTATTGTTTGAGAACCATATTGGCCCGCCCGCGAGTATTAAATTGAACTGCTTACAACTACTGAACAAATAATCGTAGAAAGCGTAATAATTTTTCATATTAATCAGCATGTTGCATGCTACAAGAATATATCGATTTCACTAGTTGTTGGTTGAGAACCATTTGGCCCACCCGCGAAAACTAATTCAACTGTTCTTAACTTCTGAACAATTGATCGTAGAGAACACAATTATTTGCATTTCAATTAAACATGTTGTATGCTACAAGAATATGCCGGTCTCACTAGTTATTTTTTGAGAACCATTTTGGCCCGCCCGCCAAAACTAACTTCAACTCCTTTTAACTTCTGAACAAATGTTCGTATAGAGCGTAATAATTTTGTTTATTAATCAGCATGTTGCATGCTACAAGAATATATCGATTTCATTAGTTTTTGGTTGAGAACCATATTGGCCCGCCAACGAAAATCAACTTGAACTTCTTATAACTCCTGAACAATTGATTGTAGAGACCACAATTAATAGCATTTTAATCAAACATGTTGTATGCAACAAGAATATGTCAGTTTCACTAGTTGTTTTAAGAAACCCATATTGGCCCACCCGCGAATATTAACTTGAACTGTTTATAACATCTGAACAAATGATCCTAGAGAGCGTAATAAATTTGCATATTAATCAGCATGTTGCATGCTACAAGAATATATCGATTTCATTAGTTGTTGGTTGAAAAACATATTGGCCCGCCCGCGAAAATCAAGTTGAACTGCTTATAACTTCTGAACAATTGATCGTAGAGATCACAATTATTTGCATTTTAATCTAACATGTTGTATGCTACAAGAATATGTCAGTTTCACTAGTTATTGTTTGAGAACCATATTGGCCCGCCGGCGAGTATTAAATTAAACTGCTTAAAAGTTCTGAACAAATGATCGTAGAAAGCTCGATTGTTTTGCATATTAATAAACATGTAGCTAGCTGCAAGAATATATAGATTTCACTATTTATTGTTTGAGAACCATGTTGGCCCACCCGCGAAAACTAATTCAACTGCTTACAATTTCTGAACAAATGATCGTAGAGAACACAATTATTTGCATTTTAATGAAACATGTTGTATGCTACAAGAATATGTCGGTTTTACAATTTGTTTTTTTAGAACCATATTGGCCCGCCCGCGAGTATTGACTTTTTCTGCTTAAAACGTCTGAACAAATGATCGTAGTGAGCGTAATAGTCTTGCATATTAATCAGCATGTTGCATGCTACAAGAATTTATCGATTTCACTAGTTGTTGGTTGAGAACCATATTGGCCCGCCCTCGAAAATTAACTTGAACTGCTTATAACTTCTGAAAAATTGATCGTAGAGAACACAATTATTTGCATTTCAATCAAACATGTTGTATGCTACAAGAATATGTCGGTTTCACTAGTTATTGTTTGAGAACCATTTTGGCCCGCCCGCCAAAACTAACTTCAACTCCTTATAACTTCTGAACAAATGATCGTAGAGAGCGTAATAATTTTGCTTATTAATCAGCATGTTGCATGCTACAAAAATATATCTATTTCATTAGTTGTTGGTTGAGAACCATATTGGCCCTCCCGCGAAAATTAACTTGAACTGATAATAACTTCTGAACAATTGATCGTAGCGAACACAATTATTTGCATTTTAATGAAACATGTTGAATGCTTCAAGAATATGTCGGTTTCACTAGTTGTTGTTTGAGAACCATATTGGCCTGCCCGCGAAAATTAATTTGAACTGCTTATAACTTCTGAACAAATAATCGTAGAGAGCGTAATAATTTTGCATATTAATCAGCATGTTGCATGCTACAAGAATTTATCGATTTCACTAGTTGTTGTTTGAGAAATATATTGGCCTGCCCGCGAAAATTAACTTGAACTGCTTATAACTTCTGAACAATAATCGTAGAACACACAAATATTTGCATTTCAATTAAACATGTTGTATGCTACAAGAATATGTCGGTTTCACTAGTTATTGTTTGAGAACCATTTTGGCCCGCCCGCCAAAACTAATTTCAACTTCTTATTACTTCTGAACAAATGATCGTAGAGAGCGTAATAAAGTTGCATATTAATCAGCATGTTGCATGCTACAAGAATATATCGATTTCACTAGTTGTTGGTTGAGAACCATATTGGCCCGCCCGCGAAAATTAATTTGAACTGCTTATAACTTCTGAACAAATAATCGTAGAAAGCATAATAATTTTGCATATTAATCAGCATGTTGCATGCTACAAGAATTTATCGATTTCACTAGTTGTTGTTTGAGAAATATATTTGCCTGCCCGCGAAAATTAATTTGAACTGCTTATAACTTCTGAACAATAATCGTAGAACACACAAATATTTGCATTTCAATTAAACATGTTGTATGCTACAAGAATATGTCGGTTTCACTAGTTATTGTTTGAGAACCATTTTGGCCCGCCCGCCAAAACTAATTTCAACTTCTTATTACTTCTGAACAAATGATCGTAGAGAGCGTAATAATTTTGCATATTAATCAGCATGTTGCATGTTACAACAATATTTAGATTTCATTGGTTGTTGGTTGAGAACCATATTGGCCCGCCCGCGAAAATCAACTTGAACTCCTTATAACTCCTGAACAATTGATCGTAGAGACCACAATTAATAGCATTTTAATCAAACATGTTGTATGCAACAAGAATATGTCGGTTTCACTAGTTGTTTTTAGAAGACCATATTGGCCCACCTGCGAGTATTAACTTGAACTGTTTATAACTTCTGAACAAATGATCCTAGAGAGCGTAATAAATTTGCATATTAATCAGCATGTTGCATGCTACAAGAATATATCGATTTCACTAGTTGTTGGTTGAGAACCATATTGGCCCGCCCGCGGGTATTTACTTGAACTCTTTATGACTTCTGAACAAATGATCCTAGAGAGCGTAATAAATTTGCATATTAATCATCATGTTGCATGCTACAAGAATATATCGATTTCACTAGTTGTTTTTAGAAAACCATATTGGCCCGCCCGCGGGTATTAACTTGAACTCTTTATGACTTCTGAACAAATGATTCTAGAGAGCGTAATAAATTTGCATATTAATCAGCATGTTGCATGCTACAAGAATATATCGATTTCACTAGTTCTTGGTTGAGAACCATATTGGCCCGCCCCTGAAAATCAACTTGAACTGCTTATAACTCCTGAAAAATTGATCGTAGAGAACACAATTATTTGCATTTTAATGAGACATGTTGAATGCTACAAGAATATGTTGGTTTCACTAGTTGTTTTTAGAAAACCATATTGGCTCGCTCGCGAGTATTAACTTGAACTGTTTATAACTTCGGAACAAATGATCCTAGAGAGCGTAATAAATTTGCATATTAATCAGCATGTTTCATGCTACAAGAATATGTCGGTTTCACTAGTTGTTTTCAGAAAACCATATTGGCCCGCCCGCCAAAACTAACTTCAACTCCTAATAACTTCTGAACACTTGATCGTAGAAAGCGTAATAATTTTGCATATTACTCAGCATTTTGCATTCTACAAGAATATATCGATTTCATTAGTTGTTGGTTGAGAACCATATTGGCCCGCCCGCGAAAATCAACTTGAACTGCTTATAACTCCTGAACAATTGATCGTAGAGCACACAATTATTTGCATTTTAGTGAAACATGTTGAATGCTACAGGAATATGTCGGTTTCACTAGTTGTTTTTAGAAAACCATATTGGCCCGTCCGAGAGTATTAACTTGAACTGTTTATAACTTCTGAACAAATGATCGTAGAGAGCGTTATACATTTGCATATTAATCAGCATGTTGCATGCTACAAGAATATATCGATTTCACTAGTTGTTGGTTGAAAAACATATTGGCTCGCCCGCGAAAATCAAGTTGAACTGCTTATAACTCCTGAACAATTGATCGTAGAGAACACAATTATTTGCATTTTAATGAAACATGTTGAATGCTACAAGAATATGTCGGTTTCTCTAGTTGTTATTTGAGAACAATATTGGCCCGCCCGCGAGTATTAACGTGAACTGCTTACAACTTCTGAACAAATGATCGTAGAGAGCGTTATACATTTGCATATTAATCAGCATGTTGCATGCTACAAGAATATATCGATTTCACTAGTTGTTGGTTGAAAAACATATTGGCTCGCCCGCGAAAATCAAGTTGAACTGCTTATAACTCCTGAACAATTGATCGTAGAGAACACAATTATTTGCATTTTAATGAAACATGTTGAATGCTACAAGAATATATCGATTTCACTAGTTGTTGGTTGAAAAACATATTGGCTCGCCCGCGAAAATCAAGTTGAACTGCTTATAACTTCTGAACAATTGATCGTAGAGAACACAATTATTTGCATTTCAATTAAACATGTTGTATGCTACAAGAATATGTCGGTTTCACTAGTTACTTTTTGAGAACCATTTTGGCCCGCCCGCCAAAACTAACTTCAACTCCTTATAACTTCTGAAAAAATGTTCGTATAGAGCGTAATAATTTTGCTTATTAATCAGCATGTTGCATGCTACAAGAATATATCGATTTCATTAGTTTTTTGTTGAGAACCATATTGGCCCGCCCGCGAAAATCAACTTGAACTTCTTATAACTCCTGAACAATTGATTGTAGAGACCACAATTAATAGCATTTTAATCAAACATGTTGTATGCAACAAGAATATGTCGGTTTCACTAGTTGTTTCAAGAAACCCTTATTGGTCCACCCGCGAATATTAAGCTGAACTGTTTATAACTTCTGAACAAATGATCCTAGAGAGCGTAATAAATTTGCATATTAATCAGCATGTTGCATGCTACAAGAATATATCGATTTCACTAGTTTTTGGTTGAGAACCATATTGGCCCGCTCGCGAAAGTCAACTTGAACTGCTTATAACTTCTGAACAATTGATCGTAGAGAACACAATTATTTGCATTTTAATGAAACATGTTGAATGCTTCAAGAATATGTCGGTTTCACTAGTTGTTGTTTGAGAACCATATTGGCCTGCCCGCGAAAATTAATTTGAACTGCTTATAACTTCTGAACAAATAATCGTAGAGAGCGTAATAATTTTGCATATTAATCAGCATGTTGCATGCTACAAGAATTTATCGATTTCACTAGTTGTTGTTTGAGAAATATATTGGCCTGCCCGCGAAAATTAACTTGAACTGCTTATAACTTCTGAACAATAATCGTAGAACACACAAATATTTGCATTTCAATTAAACATGTTGTATGCTACAAGAATATGTCGGTTTCACTAGTTATTGTTTGAGAACCATTTTGGCCCGCCCGCCAAAACTAATTTCAACTTCTTATTACTTCTGAACAAATGATCGTAGAGAGCGTAATAAAGTTGCATATTAATCAGCATGTTGCATGCTACAAGAATATATCGATTTCACTAGTTGTTGGTTGAGAACCATATTGGCCCGCCCGCGAAAATTAATTTGAACTGCTTATAACTTCTGAACAAATAATCGTAGAAAGCATAATAATTTTGCATATTAATCAGCATGTTGCATGCTACAAGAATTTATCGATTTCACTAGTTGTTGTTTGAGAAATATATTGGCCTGCCCGCGAAAATTAATTTGAACTGCTTATAACTTCTGAACAATAATCGTAGAACACACAAATATTTGCATTTCAATTAAACATGTTGTATGCTACAAGAATATGTCGGTTTCACTAGTTATTGTTTGAGAACCATTTTGGCCCGCCCGCCAAAACTAATTTCAACTTCTTATTACTTCTGAACAAATGATCGTAGAGAGCGTAATAATTTTGCATATTAATCAGCATGTTGCATGCTACAACAATATTTAGATTTCATTGGTTGTTGGTTGAGAACCATATTGGCCCGCCCGCGAAAATCAACTTGAACTGCTTATAACTCCTGAACAATTGATCGTAGAGACCACAATTAATAGCATTTTAATCAAACATGTTGTATGCAACAAGAATATGTCGGTTTCACTAGTTGTTTTTAGAAAACCATATTGGCCCACCTGCGAGTATTAACTTGAACTGTTTATAACTTCTGAACAAATGATCCTAGAGAGCGTAATAAATTTGCATATTAATCAGCATGTTGCATGCTACAAGAATATATCGATTTCACTAGTTGTTGGTTGAGAACCATATTGGCCCGCCCGCGGGTATTTACTTGAACTCTTTATGACTTCTGAACAAATGATCCTAGAGAGCGTAATAAATTTGCATATTAATCATCATGTTGCATGCTACAAGAATATATCGATTTCACTAGTTGTTTTTAGAAAACCATATTGGCCCGCCCGCGGGTATTAACTTGAACTCTTTATGACTTCTCAACAAATGATTCTAGAGAGCGTAATAAATTTGCATATTAATCAGCATGTTGCATGCTACAAGAATATATCGATTTCACTAGTTCTTGGTTGAGAACCATATTGGCCCGCCCCTGAAAATCAACTTGAACTGCTTATAACTCCTGAAAAATTGATCGTAGAGAACACAATTATTTGCATTTTAATGAGACATGTTGAATGCTACAAGAATATGTTGGTTTCACTAGTTGTTTTTAGAAAACCATATTGGCTCGCTCGCGAGTATTAACTTGAACTGTTTATAACTTCGGAACAAATGATCCTAGAGAGCGTAATAAATTTGCATATTAATCAGCATGTTTCATGCTACAAGAATATGTCGGTTTCACTAGTTGTTTTCAGAAAACCATATTGGCCCGCCCGCCAAAACTAACTTCAACTCCTAATAACTTCTGAACAATTGATCGTAGAAAGCGTAATAATTTTGCATATTACTCAGCATTTTGCATTCTACAAGAATATATCGATTTCATTAGTTGTTGGTTGAGAACCATATTGGCCCGCCCGCGAAAATCAACTTGAACTGCTTATAACTCCTGAACAATTGATCGTAGAGCACACAATTATTTGCATTTTAGTGAAACATGTTGAATGCTACAGGAATATGTCGGTTTCACTAGTTGTTTTTAGAAAACCATATTGGCCCGTCCGAGAGTATTAACTTGAACTGTTTATAACTTCTGAACAAATGATCGTAGAGAGCGTTATACATTTGCATATTAATCAGCGTGTTGCATGCTACAAGAATATATCGATTTCACTAGTTGTTGGTTGAAAAACATATTGGCTCGCCCGCGAAAATCAAGTTGAACTGCTTATAACTCCTGAACAATTGATCGTAGAGAACACAATTATTTGCATTTTAATGAAACATGTTGAATGCTACAAGAATATGTCGGTTTCTCTAGTTGTTATTTGAGAACAATATTGGCCCGCCCGCGAGTATTAACGTGAACTGCTTACAACTTCTGAACAAATGATCGTAGAGAGCGTTATAATTTTGCATATCAATCAGCATGTTGCATGCTACAAGAACATATCGATTTCACTAGTTGTTGGTTGAAAAACATATTGGCCCGCCCGCGAAAATCAAGTTGAACTGCTTATAACTTCTGAACAATTGATCGTAGAGAACACAATTATTTGCATTTCAATTAAACATGTTGTATGCTACAAGAATATGTCGGTTTCACTAGTTACTTTTTGAGAACCATTTTGGCCCGCCCGCCAAAACTAACTTCAACTCCTTATAACTTCTGAAAAAATGTTCGTATAGAGCGTAATAATTTTGCTTATTAATCAGCATGTTGCATGCTACAAGAATATATCGATTTCATTAGTTTTTTGTTGAGAACCATATTGGCCCGCCCGCGAAAATCAACTTGAACTTCTTATAACTCCTGAACAATTGATTGTAGAGACCACAATTAATAGCATTTTAATCAAACATGTTGTATGCAACAAGAATATGTCGGTTTCACTAGTTGTTTCAAGAAACCCTTATTGGTCCACCCGCGAATATTAAGCTGAACTGTTTATAACTTCTGAACAAATGATCCTAGAGAGCGTAATAAATTTGCATATTAATCAGCATGTTGCATGCTACAAGAATATATCGATTTCACTAGTTTTTGGTTGAGAACCATATTGGCCCGCTCGCGAAAGTCAACTTGAAATGCTTATAACTTCTGAACAATTGATCGTAGAGAACACAATTATTTGCATTTTAATGAAACATGTTGAATGCTACAAGAATATGTCGGTTTCACTAGTTGTTATTTGAGAACAATATTGGCCCCTTCCGCGAGTATTAATTTGAACTGCTTACAACTTCTCAACAAATGATCGTAGAGAGCGTAAAAAATTTGCATATTAATCAGCATGTTGCATGCTACAAGAATATATCGATTTCACTAGTTGCTGGTTGAAAAACATATTGGCTCGCCCGCGAAAATCAAGTTGAACTGCTTATAACTTCTGAACAATTGATCGTAGAGATCACAATTATTTGCATTTTAATCTAACATGTTGTATGCTACAAGAATATGTCAGTTTCACTAGTTATTGTTTGAAAACCATATTGGCCCGCCCGCGAGTATTAAATTGAACTGCTTAAAAGTTCTGAACAAATGATCGTAGAAAGCTCGACTGTTTAGCATATTAATAAACATGTAGCTAGCTACAAGAATATATAGATTTCACTACTTATTGTTTGAGAACCATGTTGGCCCACCCGCGAAAACTAATTCAACTGCTTACAATTTCTGAACAAATGATCGTAGATAACACAATTATTTGCATTTTAATGAAACATGTTGTATGCTACAAGAATATGTCGGTTTTACTATTTGTTTTTTTAGAACCATATTGACCCGCCCGCGAGTATTGAATTTTTCTGCTTATAACGTCTGAACAAATGATCGTAGCGAGCGTAATATTTTTGCATATTAATCAGCATGTTGCATGCTACAAGAATATATCGATTTTACTAGTTGTTGGTTTAGAACCATATTGGCCCGCACTCGAAAATTAACTTGAACTGTTTATAACTTCTGAACAATTGATCGTAGAGAACACAATTATTTGCATTTCAATCAAACATGTTGTATGCTACAAGAATATGTCGGTTTCACTAGTTATTGTTTGAGAACCATTTTGGCCCGCCCGCCAAAACTAACTTCAACTCCTTATAACTTTTGAACAAATGATCGTAGAGAGAGTAATAATTTTGCTTATTAATCAGCATGTTGCATGCTACAAGAATATATCGATTTCATTAGTTGTTGGTTTAGAACCATATTGGCCCGCCCGCAAAAATTAACTTGAACTGATAATAACTTCTGAACAATTGATCGTAGCGAACACAATTATTTGCATTTTAATGAAACATGTTGAATGCTTCAAGAATATGTCGGTATCACTATTTGTTGTTTGAGAACCATATTGGCCCGACCGCGAGTATTAAATTGAACTGCTTATAACTTCTGAACAAATGATCTTAGAGAGCGTAATAAATTTGCATATTAATTAGCATGTTGCATGCCATAAGAATATATCGATTTCACTAGTTGTTGGTTGAGAACCATATTGGCCCGCCGGCGAAAATTAATTTGAACTTCTTATAACTTCTGCACAAATAATCGTAGAAAGCGTAATAATTTTGCATATTAATCAGCATGTTGCATGCTACAAGAATATATCGATTTCACTAGTTGTTGTTTGAGAAATATATTGGCCTGCCCGCGATAATTAACTTGAACTGCTTATAACTTCTGAACAATTGATCGTAGAGACCACAATTAATAGCATTTTAATCAAACATGTTGTATGCTACAAGAATATGTCAGTTTCACTAGTTATTGTTTGAGAACCATATTGGCCCGCCGGCGAGTATTAAATTGAACTGCTTAAAAGTTCTGAACAAATGTTCGTAGAAAGCTCGATTGTTTTGCATATTAATAAACATGTAGCTAGCTTCAAGAATATATAGATTTCACTAGTTATTGTTTGAGAACCATGTTGGCCCAACCGCGAAAACTAATTCAACTGCTTACAATTTCTGAACAAATGATCGTAGAGAACACAATTATTTGCATTTTAATTAAACATGTTGTATGCTACAAGAATATGTCGGTTTTAATATTTGTTTTTTTAGAACCATATTGAACCGCCCGCGAGTATTGACTTTCTCTGCTTATAACGTCTGAACAAATGATCGTAGTGAGCGTAATATTTTTGCATATTAATCAGCATGTTGCATGCTACAAGAATATATCGATTTCACTAGTTGTTGGTTGAGAACCATATTGGCCCGCCCTCGAAAATTAACTTGAACTGCTTATAACTTCTGTACAATTGATCGTAGAGAACACAATTATTTGCATTTCAATCAAACATGTTGTATGCTACAAGAATATGTCGGTTTCACTAGTTATTGTTTGAGAACCATTTTGGCCCGCCCGCTAAATCTAACTACAACTCCTTATAACTTTTGAACAAATGATCGTAGAGAGCGTAATAATTTTGCTTATTAATCAGCATGTTGCGTGCAACAAGAATATATCGAATTCTCTTGTTGTTGGTTGAGAACCATATTGGCCCGCCCCAGAAAATTAATTTGAACTGCTTATAACTTCTGAACAAATAATCGTAGAAAGCGTAATAATTTTTCATATTAATCAGCATGTTGCATGCTACAAGAATTTATCGATTTCACTAGTTATTGTTTGAGAAATATATTGGCCTGCCGGCGAAAATTAACTTGAACTGCTTATAACTTCTGAACAATTGATAGTAGAGCACACAATTATTTGCATTTCAATCAAACATGTTGTATGCTACAAGATTATGTCGGTTTCACTAGTTATTGTTTGAGAACCATTTTGGCCCGGCCGCCAAAACTAACTTCAACTCCTTATAACTTCTCAAAAATGATCGTAGAGAGCGTAATAATTTTGCATATTAATCAGCATGTTGCATGCTACAAGAATATGTCGATTTCATTGGTTGTTGGTTGAGAACCATATTCGCAAGCCCGCGAAAATCAACTTGAACTGCTTATAACTGCTGAAAAATTGATCGTAGAGATCACAATTATCTGCATTTTAATCTAATATGTTGTATGCTACAAGAATATGTCAGTTTCACTAATTATTGCTTGAGAACCATATTGGCCCGCCCGCGAGTATTAAATTGAACTGCTTAAATGTTGTGAACAAATGATCGTAGAAAGCTCGATTGTTTTGCATATTAATAAACATGTAGCTAGCTACAAGAATATATAGATTTCACTAGTTATTGTTTGAGAACCATGTTGGCCCACCCGCGAAAACTAATTCAACTGCTTACAATTTCTGAACAAATGATCGTAGAGAACACAATTATTTGCATTTTAATGAAACATGTTGTATGCTACAAGAATATGTCGGTTTTACTATTTGTTTTTTAGAACCATATTGGCCCGTTCGCGAGTATTGACTTTTCTGATTAAAACGTCTGAACAAATGATCGTAGTGAGCGTAATAGTTTTGCATAATAATCAGCATGTTGCATGCTACAAGAATATATCGATTTCACTAGTTGTTGGTTGAGAACCATATTGACCCGCCCTCGAAAATTAACTTGAACTGCTTATAACTTCTGAACATTTGATCGTAGAGACCACAATTATTTGCATTTCAATCAAACATGTTGTATGCTACAATAATATGTCGGTTTCACTAGTTATTGTTTGAGAACCATTTTGGCCCGCCCGCCAAAATTAACTTGAACTCCTTATAACTTCTGAACAAATGATCGTAGTGAGCGTAATAGTTTTGCATATTAATCAGCATGTTGCATGCTACAAGAATATATTGATTTCACTGGTTGTTGGTTGAGAACCATTTTGGCCCGCCCGCGAATATTAACTTGAACTGATAATAACTTCTGAACAATTGATCGTAGTGAACGCAATTATTTGCATTTTAATGAAACATGTTGAATGCTTCAAGAATATGTCGGTTTCACTAGTTGTTGTTTGACAACCATATTGGCCCGCCCGCGAGTATTAAATTGAACTGCTTATAACTTCTGAACAAATGATCTTAGAGAGCGTAATAAAGTTGCATATTAATCAGCATGTTGCATGCTACAAGAATATATCGATTTCACTAGTTGTTGGTTGAGAACCATATTGGCCCGCCCTCGAAAATTAATTTGAACTGCTTATAACTTCTGAAAAAATAATCGTAGAAAGCGTAATAATTTTGCATATTAATCAGCATGTTGCATGCTACAAGAATATATCGATTTCACTAGTTGTTGTTTGAGAAATATATTTTCCAGCCCGTGAAAATTAACTTGAACTGCTTATAACTTCTGAACAATTGATCGTAGAGCACACAATTAATTGCATTTCAATCAGACAAGTTGTATACTACAAGAATATGTCGGTTTCACTAGTTATTGTTTGAGAACCATTTTGGCCCGCCCGCCAAAACTAATTTCAAATTCTTATAACTTCTGAACAAATGATCGTAGAGAGCGTAATAATTTTGCATATTAATCAGCATGTTGCATGCTACAAGAATATATCGATTTCATTTGTTGTTGGTTGAGAACCATATTGGCCCGGACGCGAAAATCAACTTGAACTGCTTATAACTCCTGAACCATTGATCGTAGAGACCACAATTAATAGCATTTTAATCAAACATGTTGTATGCAACAAGAATATGTCGGTTTCACTAGTTGTTTTTAGAAAACCATATTGGCCCACCCGCGAGTATTAACTTGAACTGTTTATAACTTCTGAACAAATGATCCTAGAGAGCGTAATAAATTTGCATATTAATCAGCATGTTGCATGCTACAAGAATATATCGATTTCACTAGTTGTTGGTTGAGAACCATATTGGCCCGCCCGCGGGTATTAACTTGAACTCTTTATGACTTCTGAACAAATGATCCTAGAGAGCGTAAAAAATTTGCATATTAATCAGCATGTTGCATGCTACAAGAATATATCGATTTCACTAGTTGTTGGTTGAAAAACATATTGGCCCTCCCGCGAAAATCAATTTGAACTGCTTATAACTTCTGAACAATTGATCGTTGAGAACACAATTATTTGCATTTCAATCAAACATGTTGTATGCTACAAGAATATGTCGGTTTCACTAGTTATTGTTTGAGAACCATTTTGGCCCGCCCTCCAAAACTAACTTCAACTCCTTATAACTTCTGAACAAATGATCGTAGAGAGCGTAATAATTTTGCTTATTAATCAGCATGTTGCATGCAACAAGAATATATCGATTTCATTAGTTGTTGGTTGAGAACCATATTGGCCCGCCCGCGAAAATTAACTTGAACTGATAATAACTTCTGAATAATTGATCGTAGCGAAAAAAATTATTTTATTTTAATGAAACATGTTGAATGCTTCAAGAATATGTCGGTTTCACTAGTTGTTGTTTGAGAACCATATTGGCCCGCCCGCGAGTATTAAATTGAACTGCTTATAACTTCTGAACAAATGATCTTAGAGAGCGTAATAAAGTTGCATTTTAATCAGCATGTTGCATGCTACAAGAATATATCGATTTCACTAGTTGTTGGTTGAGAACCATATTGGCCCTCCCGCGAAAATTAATTTGAACTGCTTATAACTTCTGAACAAATAATCGTAGAAAGCGTAATAATTTTGCATATTAATCAGCATGTTTCATGCTACAACAATATATCGATTTCACTAGTTGTTGTTTGAGAAATATATTGGCCTGCCCGCGAAAATTAAATTGAACTGCGTATAACTTCTGAACAATTGATCGTAGAGACCACAATTAATAGCATTTTATTCAAACATGTTGTATGCAACAAGAATAAGTCGGTTTCACTAGTTATTGTTTGAGAACCATTTTGGCCCGCCCGCCAAAAATAATTTCAACTTCTTATAACTTCTTAACAAATGATCGTAGAGAGCGTAATAATTTTGCATATTAATCAGCATGTTGCATGCTACAAGAATATATCGATTTCATTGGTTGTTGGTTGAGAACCATATTGGCCCGCCCGCGAAATACAACTTGAACTGCTTATAACTCCTGAACAATTGATCGTAGAGACCACAATTAATAGCATTTTATTCAAACATGTTGTATGCAACAAGAATAAGTCGGTTTCACTAGTTGTTTTTAGAAAACCATATTGGCCCGCCCGCGAGTATTAACTTGAACTGTTTATAACTTCTGAACAAATGATCCTAGAGAGCGTAATAAATTTGCATATTAATCAGCATGTTGCATGCTACAAGAACATATCGATTTCACTAGTTGTTTTAAGAAACCCATATTGGAACGCCCTCGAGTATTAACTTGAACTGTTTATAACTTCTGAACAAATGATACTAGAGAGCGTAAAAAATTTGCATATTAATCAGCATGTTGCATGCTACAAGAATATATCGATTTCACTAGTTGTTGGTTGAAAAACATATTGGCCCTCCCGCGAAAATCAATTTGAACTGCTTATAACTTCTGAACATTTGAACGTAGAGATCACAATTATTTGCATTTTAATCTAACATGTTGTATGCTACAAGAATATGTCAGTTTCACTAGTTATTGTTTGAGAACCATATTGGCCCGCCCGCGAGTATTAAATTGAACTGCTTAAAATTCTGAACAAATGATCGTAGAAAGCTCGATTGTTTTGCATATTAAAAAACATGTAGCTAGCTACAAGAATATATAGATTTCACTAGTTATTGTTTGAGAACCATGTTGGCACAACCACGAAAATTAATTCAACTGCTTACAATTTCTGAACAAATGATCGTAGAGAACACAATTATTTGCATTTTAATGAAACGTGTTGTATGCTACAAGAATATGTCGGTTTTACTATTTGTTTTTTTAGAACCATATTGGCCCGCCCGCGGGTATTGACTTTTTTTGCTTATAACGTCTGAACAAATGATCGTAGTGACCGTAATAGTTTTGCATATTAATCAACATGTTGCATGCTACAAGAATATGTCGGTTTCACTAGTTATTTTTTGAGAACCATTTTGGCCCGCCCGCCAAAACTAACTTCAACTCCTTATAACTTCTGAACAAATATTCGTAGAGAGCGTAATAGTTTTGCATATTAATCAACATGTTGCATGCTACAAGAATATGTCGGTTTCACTAGTTATTTTTTGAGAACCATTTTGGCCCGCCCGCCAAAACTAACTTCAACTCCTTATAACTTCTGACAAATGATCCTAGAGAGCGTAATAAATTTGCATATTAATCAGCATGTTGCATGCTACAAGAATATATCGTTTTCACTAGTTGTTTTTAGAAAACCATATTGGCCCGCCCGCGGATATTAACTTGAACTCTTTATGACTTCTGAACAAATGATCCTAGAGAGCGTAATAAATTTGCATATTAATCAGCATGTTGCATGCTACAAGATTATATCGATTTCACTAGTTGTTGGTTGAGAACCATATTGGCCCGCCCCTGAAAATAAACTTGAACTGCTTATAACTCCTGAACAATTGATCGTAGAGACCACAATTAATAGCATTTTAATCAAACATGTTGTATGCAACAAGAATATGTCGGTTTCACTAGTTGTTTTTTGAGAACCATATTGGCCCGCCCGCGAGTATTAACTTGAACTGTTTATAACTTCTGAAAAAATGATCCTAGAGAGCGTAATAAATTTGCATATTAATCAGCATGTTGCATGCTACAAGAATATATCGATTTCACTACTTGTTGGTTGAGAACCATATTGGCCCGCCCGCGGGTATTAACTTGAACTCTTTATGACTTCTGTACAAATGATCCTAGAGAGCGTAATAAATTTGCATAATTATCAGCATGTTGCATGCTACAAGAATATATCGTTTTCACTAGTTGTTTTTAGAAAACCATATTGGCCCGCCCGCGGGTATTAACTTTAACTCTTTATGACTTCTGAACAAATGATAATAGAGAGCGTAAAAAATTTGCATATTAATCAGCATGTTGCATGCTACAAGAATATATCGATTTCACTAGTTGTTGGTTGAAAAACATATTGGCCCTCCCGCGAAAATCAATTTGAACTGCTTATAACTTCTGAACAATTGATCGTAGAGAACACAATTATTTGCATTTCAATCAAACATGTTGTATGCTACAAGAATATGTCGGTTTCACTAGTTATTGTTTGAGAACCATTTTGGCCCGCCCTCCAAAACTAACTTCAACTCCTTATAACTTCTGAACAAATGATCGTAGAGAGCGTAATAATTTTGCTTATTAATCAGCATGTTGCATGCTACAAGAATATATCGATTTCATTAGTTGTTGGTTGAGAACCATATTGGCCCGCCCGCGAAAATTAACTTGAACTGATAATAACTTCTGAATAATTGTTCGTAGCGAAAAAAATTATTTTTTTTCAATGAAACATGTTGAATGCTTCAAGAATATGTCGGTTTCACTAGTTGTTGTTTGAGAACCATATTGGCCCGCCCGCGAGTATTAAATTGAAATGCTTATAACTTCTGAACAAATGATCCTAGAGAGCGTAATAAATTTGCATATTAATCAGCATGTTGCATGCTACAAGAATTTATCGATTTCACTACTTGTTGGTTGAGAACCATATTGGCCCGCCCGCGGGTATTAACTTGAACTCTTTATGACTTCTGTACAAATGATCCTAGAGAGCGTAATAAATTTGCATAATTATCAGCATGTTGCATGCTACAAGAATATATCGTTTTCACTAGTTGTTTTTAGAAAACCATATTGGCCCGCCCGCGGGTATTAACTTTAACTCTTTATGACTTCTGAACAAATGATAATAGAGAGCGTAAAAAATTTGCATATTAATCAGCATGTTGCATGCTACAAGAATATATCGATTTCACTAGTTGTTGGTTGAAAAACATATTGGCCCGCACGCGAAAATTAATTTGAACTGCTTATAACTTCTGAACAAATAATCGTAGAAAGCGTAATAATTTTGCATATTAATCAGCATGTTTCATGCTACAACAATATATCGATTTCACTAGTTGTTGTTTGAGAAATATATTGGCCTGCCCGCGAAAATTAACTTGAACTGCTTATAACTTCTGAACAATTGATCGTAGAGCACACAATTATTTGCATTTCAATCAAGCATGTTGTATGCTACAAGAATATGTCGGTTTCACTAGTTATTGTTTGAGAACCATTTTGGCCCGCCCGCCAAAACTAATTTCAACTTCTTATAACTTCTGAACAAATGATCGTAGAGAGCGTAATAATTTTGCATATTAATCAGCATGTTGCATGCTACAAGAATATATCGATTTCATTGGTTGTTGGTTGAGAACCATATTGGCCCGCCCGCGAAATACAACTTGAACTGCTTATAACTCCTGAACAATTGATCGTAGAGACCACAATTAATAGCATTTTATTCAAACATGTTGTATGCAACAAGAATATGTCGGTTTCACTAGTTGTTTTTAGAAAACCATATTGGCCCGCCCGCGAGTATTAACTTGAACTGTTTATAACTTCTGAACAAATGATCCTAGAGAGCGTAATAAATTTGCATATTAATCAGCATGTTGCATGCTACAAGAACATATCGATTTCACTAGTTGTTTTAAGAAACCCATATTGGAACGCCCTCGAGTATTAACTTGAACTGTTTATAACTTCTGAACAAATGATCCTAGAGAGCGTAAAAAATTTGCATATTAATCAGCATGTTGCATGCTACAAGAATATATCGATTTCACTAGTTGTTGGTTGAAAAACATATTGGCCCTCCCGCGAAAATCAATTTGAACTGCTTATAACTTCTGAACAATTGAACGTAGAGATCACAATTATTTGCATTTTAATCTAACATGTTGTATGCTACAAGAATATGTCAGTTTCACTAGTTATTGTTTGAGAACCATATTGGCCCGCCCGCGAGTATTATATTGAACTGCTTAAAATTCTGAACAAATGATCGTAGAAAGCTCGATTGTTTTGCATATTAAAAAACATGTAGCTAGCTACAAGAATATATAGATTTCACTAGTTATTGTTTGAGAACCATGTTGGCACAACCACGAAAACTAATTCAACTGCTTACAATTTCTGAACAAATGATCGTAGAGAACACAATTATTTGCATTTTAATGAAACGTGTTGTATGCTACAAGAATATGTCGGTTTTACTATTTCTTTTTTTAGAACCATATTGGCCCGCCCGCGGGTATTGACTTTTTTTGCTTATAACGTCTGAACAAATGATCGTAGTGACCGTAAAAATTTTGCATATTAATCAACATGTTGCATGCTACAAGAATATATCGATTTCACTAGCTGTTGGTTGAGAACCCTTTGGCCCTCCCGCGAAAACTAATTCAACTGCTTATAACTTCTGAACAATTGATCGTAGAGAACACAATTATTTGCCTTTCAATTAAACATGTTGTATGCTACAAGAATATGTCGGTTTCACTAGTTATTTTTTGAGAACCATTTTGGCCCGCCCGCCAAAACTAACTTCAACTCCTTATAACTTCTGAACAAATGTTCGTAGAGAGCGTAATAATTTTGCTTATTAATCAGCATGTTGCATGCTACAAGAATATATCGATTTCATTATTTTTGGTTGAGAACCATATTGGCCCGCCCGCGAAAATCAACTTGAACTTCTAATAACTCCTGAACAATTGATTGTAGAGACCACAATTAATAGCATTGTAATCAAACATGTTGTATGCAACAAGAATATGTCGGTTTCACTTGTTGTTTTAAGAAACCCATATTCGCCCACCCGCGAATATTAACTTGAACTGTTTATAACTTCTGAACAAATGATCCTAGAGAGCGTAATAAATTTGCATATTAATCAGCATGTTGCATGCTACAAGAATATATCGTTTTCACTAGTTGTTTTTAGAAAACCATATTGGCCCGCCCGCGGATATAACTTGAACTCTTTATGACTTCTGAACAAATGATCCTAGAGAGCGTAATAAATTTGCATATTAATCAGCATGTTGCATGCTACAAGATTATATCGTTTTCACTAGTTGTTGGTTGAGAACCATATTGGCCTGCCCCTGAAAATAAACTTGAACTGCTTATAACTCCTGAACAATTGATCGTAGAGACCACAATTAATAGCATTTTAATCAAACATGTTTTATGCAACAAGAATATGTCGGTTTCACTAGTTGTTGGTTGAGAACCATATTGGCCCGCCCGCGAGTATTAACTTGAACTGTTTATAACTTCTGAACAAATGATCCTAGAGAGCGTAATAAATTTGCATATTAATCAGCATGTTGCATGCTACAAGAATATATCGATTTCATTAGTTTTTGGTTGAGAACCATATTGGCCCGCCCGCGAAAATCAACTTGAACTGCTTATAACTTCTGATCAATTGATCGTAGAGAACACAATTATTTGCATTTTAATGAAACATGTTGAATGCTACAAGAATATGTCGGTTTCACTAGTTGTTATTTGAGAACAATATTGGCCCGTCCGCGAGTATTAACTTGAACTGCTTACAACTTCTGAACAAATGATCGTAGAGAGTGTAAAAAATTTGCATATTAATCAGCATGTTGCATGCTACAAGAATATATCGATTTCACTAGTTGTTGGTTGAAAAACATGTTGGCCCGCCCGCGAAAATTAATTTGAACTGCTTATAACTTCTGAACAAATAATCGTAGAAAGCGTAATAATTTTGCATATTAATCAGCATGTTGCATGCTACAAGAATATATCGATTTCACTAGTTGTTGTTTGAGAAATATATTGGCCTGCCCCGAAAATTAATTTGAACTGCTTATAACTTCTAAACAATTGATCGTAGAGCACACAATTATTTGCATTTCAATCAAACATGTATGCAACAAGAATATGTCGATTTCACTAGTTATTTTTTGAGAATCATTTTGGCCCGCCCGCCAAAACTAATTTCAACTTCTTATAACTTCTGAACAAATGATCGTAGAGAGCGTAATAATTTTGCATATTAATCAGCATGTTGCATGCTACAAGAATATATCGATTTCATTGGTTGTTGGTTGAGAACCATATTGGCCCGCCCGCGAAAATCAACTTGAACTGCTTATAACTCCTGAACAATTGATCGTAGAGACCACAATTAATAGCATTTTAATCAAACATGTTGTATGCAACAAGAATATGTCGGTTTCACTAGTTGTTGGTTGAGAACCATATTGGCCCGCCCGCGGGTATTAACTTGAATTCTTTATGACTTCTGAACAAATGATCCTAGAGAGCTTAATAAATTTGCATATTAATCAGCATGTTGCATGCTACAAGAATATATCGATTTCACTAGTTGTTTTTAGAAAACCATATTGGCCCGCCCGCGGGTATTAACTTGAACTCTTTATGACTTCTGAACAAATGATCCTAGAAACCGTAATAAATTTGCATATTAATCAGCATGTTGCATGCTGCAAGAATATATGGTTTTCACTAGTTGTTGGTTGAGAACCATATTGGCCCGCCCCTGAAAATCAACTTGAACTGCTTATAACTCCTGAAAAATTGATCGTAGAGAACACAATTATTCGCATTTTAATGAAACATGTTGAATGCTACAAGAATATGTCGGTTTCACTAGTTGTTTTTAGAAAACCATATTGGCCCGCCCGCGAGTATTAACTTGAACTGTTTATAACTTCGGAACAAATGATCCTAGAGAGCGTAATAAATTTGCATATTAATCAGCATGTTGCATGCTACAAGAATATATCGATTTCACTAGTTTCTGGTTGAGAACCATATTGGCCCGCCCGCGAAAGTCAACTTGAACTGCTTATAACTTCTGAACAATTGATCGTAGAGAACACAATTATTTGCATTTTAATGAAACATTTTGAATGCTACACGAATATGTCGGTTTCACTAGTTGTTATTTGAGAACAATATTGGCCCGTCCGCGAGTATTAACTTGAACTGCTTACAACTTCTGAACAAATGATCGTAGAGAGCGTAAAAAATTTTCATATTAATCAGCATGTTGCATGCTACAAGAATATATCGATTTCACTAGTTGTTGGTTGAAAAACATATTGGCCCGCCCGCGAAAATCAAGTTGAACTGCTTATAACTTCTGAACAATTGATCGTAGAGATCACAATTTTTTGAATTTTAATCTAACATGTTGTATGCTACAAAAATATATGTCAGTTTCACTAGTTATTGTTTGAGAACCATATTGGCCCGCCCGCGAGTATTAAATTGAACTGCTTATAAGTTCTGAGCAAATGATCGTAGAAAGCTCGATTGTTTTGCATATTAATAAACATGTAGCTAGCTACAAGAATATATAGATTTCACTATTTACTGTTTGAGAACCATGTTGGCCCACCCGCGAAAACTAATTCAACTGCTTACAATTTCTGAACAAATGATCGTAGAGAACACAATTATTTGCATTTTAATGAAACATGTTGTATGCTACAAGAATATGTCGGTTTTACTATTTGTTTTTTAGAACCATATTGGCTCGCCCGCGAGTATTGACTTGTTCTGCTTATAACTTCTCAAAAAATGATCGTAGTGAACGTAATAATTTGGCATATTAATCAGCATGTTGCATGCTACAAGAATATATCCATTTCACTAGTTATTGTTTGAGAACCATTTTGTCCCGCCCGCCAAAACTAACTTCAACTCCTTATAACTTCTGAACAAATAATCGTAGAGAGCTTAATAATTATTTTGCATATTAATCAGCATGTTGCATGCTACAAGAATATATCGATTTCATTAGTTGTTGGTTGAGAACCATATTGGCCCGCCCGCGAAAATAATTTGATCTGCTTATAACTTCTGAACAAGTAATCGTAGAAAGCGTAATAATTTTGCATATTAATCAGCATGTTGCATGCTACAAGAATATATCGATTTCACTAGTTGTTGGTTGAGAAATATATTGGCCTGCACGCGAAAATCAACTTGAACTGCTTATAACTCCTGAACAATTGATCGTAGTGAACACAATTATTTGCATTTTAATGAAACATGTTGAATGCTACAAGAATATGTCGGTTTCACTATTTGTTTTTAGAAAACCACTTTGGCCCGCCCGCCAAAACTAATTTCAACTCCTTATAACTTCTGAACAATTGATCGTAGAAAGCGTAATAATTTTGCATATTAAACAGCATGTTGCATGATACAAGAATATATCGATTTCATTAGTTTTTGGTTGAGAACCATATTGGCCCGCCCGCGAAAATCAACTTGAACTGCTTATAACTCCTGAACAATTGATCGTAAAGCACAAAATTATTTGCATTTTAATGAAACATGTTGAATGCTACAAGAATATCTCGGTTTCACTATGTGTTTTTAGAAAACCATATTGGCCCGTCCGAGAATATTAACTTGAACTGTTTATAACTTCTGAACAAATGATCCTAGAGAGCGTTATAAATTTGCATATTAATCAGAATATTGCATGCTACAAGAATATATCGATTTCACTTGTTTTTGGTTGAAAACAATATTGGCCGGCCGCAAAAATCAACTTTATCTGCTTATAACTCCTGAACAATTGATCGTAAACAACACAATTATTTGCATTTTAATGAAACATGTTGAAGGCTTCAAGAATATGTCAGTTTCACTAGTTGTTATTTGAGAGCCATATTGGCCCGCCCGCGAGTATTAACTTGAACTGCTTATAACTTCTGAACAAATGATCGTAGAAAGCGTAATAATTTTGCATATTAATCAGCACGTTGCATGCTACAAGAATATATCGCTTTCACTAGTTGTTTGTTGAAAAACATATTGGCCCGCCCGCGAAAATCAATTTGAACTGCTTATAACTTCTGAACAATTGATCGTAGAGATCACAATTATTATCATTTTAATCTAACATGTTGTATGCTACAAGAATATGTCGGTTTCACTAGCTTTGTTTGAGAACCATTTCGGCCCGCCCGCCAAATCTAACTTCAACTCCTTATAACTTTTGAACAAATGATCGTAGAGAGCGTTATAATTTTGCATATTAATCAGCATGTTGCATGCTACAAGAATATATCGATTTCATTGGTTGTTGGTTGAGAACCATATTAGCCCACCCGCGAAAATTAACTTGTACTGCTTATAACTTCTGAACAAATGATCTAAGAGAGCGTAATAAATTTACATATTAATCAGCATGTTGCATGCTACAAGAATATATCGATTTCACTAGTTGTTGGTTGAGAACCATATTGGCCCGCCCCAGAAAATTGATTTGAACTGCTTATAACTTCTGAACAAATAATCGTAGAAAGCGTAATAATTTTTCATATTAATCAGCATGTTGCATGCTACAAAAATATATCGATTTCACTAGTTATTGTTTGAGAAATATATTGGCCTGGCCGCGAAAATTAACTTGAGCTGCTTATAACTTCTGAACAATTGATCGTAGAGCACACAATTATTTGCATTTCAATCAAACATGTTGTATGCTACAAGATTATGTCGGTTTCACTAGTTATTGTTTGAGAACCATTTTGTCCCGCCCGCCAAAACTAACTTCAACTCCTGATAACTTCTGAACAAATGATCGTAGAAAGCGTAATAATTTTGCATATTAATCAGAATGTTGCATGATACAAGAATATGTCGATTTCATTGGTTGTTTGTTGAGAACCATATTGGCCCGTCCGCGAAAATCAATTTGAACTGCTTATAACTCGTGATCAATTGATCGTAGAGACCACAATTAATTGCATTTTAATCAAACATGTTGTATGCAACAAGAATATGTCGGTTTCACTAGTTGTTTTAAGAAACCCTTATTGGCCCGCCCGCGAGTATTAACTTGAACTGTTTATAACTTCTGAACAAATGATAATAGAGAGCTTAAAAAATTTGCATATTAATCAGCATGTTGCATGCTACAAGAATATATCGATTTCACATAGTTGTTTTTAGAAAACCATATTGGCCCGTCCGCGGGTATTAACTTGAACTCTTTATGACTTCTGAACAAATGATCCTAGAGAGCGTAATAAATTTGCATATTAATCAGCATGTTGCATGCTACAAGAATATATCGATTTCACTAGTTGTTGGTTGAGAACCATATTGGCCCGCCCCTGAAAATCAACTTGAACTGCTTATAACTCCTGAAAAATTGATCGTAGAGAACACAATTATTTGCATTTTAATGAAACATGTTGAATGCTACAAGAATATGTCGGTTTCACTAGTGTTTTTTAGAAAACCATATTGGCCCGCCCGCGAGTATTAACTTGAACTGTTTATAACTTCGGAACAAATGATCCTAGAGAGCGTAATAAATTTGCATATAAATCAGCATGTTTCATGCTACAAGAATATGTCGGTTTCACTAGTTGCTTTTAGAAAATCATATTGGCCCGACGGCGAAAATCAACTTGAACTGCTTATAACTTCTGAACAATTGATCGAGAGAACACAATTATTTGCATTTTAATGAAACATGTTGAATGCTACAAGAATATGTCGGTTTCACTAGTTCTTTTTAGAAAACCATATTGGCCCGCCCGCCAAAACTAACTTCAACTCCTGATAACTTCTGAACAATTTATCGTAGAAAGCGTAATAATTTTGCATATTACTCAGCATGTTGCATGCTACAAGAAAATATCGATTTCATTAGTTGTTTTTAGAAAACCATATTGGCCCGTCCGAGAGTATTAACTTGAACTGTTTATAACTTCTGAACAAATGATCCTAGGGAGCGTAATAAATTTGCATATTAATCAGCATGTTGCATGCTACACGAATATATCGATTTCATTAGTTGTTGGTTGAGAACCATATTGGCCCGCCCGCGAAAATCAAGTTGAACTGCTTATAACTTCTGAACAATTGATCGTAGAGAACACAATTATTTGCATTTTAATGAAACATGTTGAATGCTACAAGAATATGTCGGTTTCACTAGTTTTTATTTGAGAACAATATTGGCCCGTCCGCGAGTATTAACTTAAACTGCTTACAACTTCTGAACAAATGATCGTAGAGAGCGTAAAAAATTTGCATATTAATCAGCATGTTGCATGCTACAAGAATATATCGATTTCACTAGTTGTTGGTTGAAAAACATGTTGGCCCGCCCGCGAAAATTAATTTGAACTGCTTATAACTTCTGAACAAATAATCGTAGAAAGCGTAATAATTTGGATATTAATCAGCATGTTGCATGCTACAAGAATATATCGATTTCACTAGTTGTTGTTTGAGAAATATATTGGCCTGCCCGCGAAAATCAATTTGAACTGCTTATAACTCCTGAACAATTGATCGTAGAGACCACAATTAATAGCATTTTAATCAAACATGTTGTATGCAACAAGAATATGTCGGCTTCTCTAGTTGTTGGTTGAGAACCATATTGGCCCGCCGCGGGTATTAACTTGAATTCTTTATGACTTCTGAACAAATGATCCTAGAGAGCTTAATAAATTTGAATATTAATCAGCATGTTGCATGCTACAAGAATATATCGATTTCACTAGTTGTTTTTAGAAAACCATATTGGCCCGCCCGCGGGTATTAACTTGAACTCTTTATGACTTCTGAACAAATGATCCTAGAGAGCGTAATAAATTTGCATATTAATCAGCATGTTGCATGCTGCAAGAATATATCGATTTCACTAGTTGTTGGTTGAGAACCATATTGGCCCGCCCCTGAAAATCAACTTGAACTGCTTATAACTCCTGAAAAATTTATCGTAGAGAACACAATTATTTGCATTTTAATGAAACATGTTGAATGCTACAAGAATATGTTGGTTTCACTAGTTGTTTTTAGAAAACCATATTGGCCCGCCAGCGAGTATTAACTTGAACTGTTTATAACTTCGGAACAAATGATCCTAGAGAGCGTAATAAATTTGCATATTAATCAGCATGTTGCATGCTACAAGAATATATCGATTTCACTAGTTTTTGGTTGAGAACCATATTGGCCCGCCCGCGAAAGTCAACTTGAACTGCTTATAACTTCTGAACAATTGATCGTAGAGAACACAATTATTTGCATTTTAATGAAACATTTTGAATGCTACACGAATATGTCGGTTTCACTTGTTGTTATTTGAGAACAATATTGGCCCGTCCGCGAGTATTAACTTGATCTGCTTACAACTTCTGAACAAATGATCGTAGAGAACACAATTAATTGCATTTCAATCAAACATGTTGTATGCTACAAGAATATGTCGGTTTCACTTGTTATTGTTTGAGAACCATTTTGGCCCGCCCGCCAAATCTAACTTCAACTCCTGATAACTTTTGAACAAATGATCGTAGAGAGCGTAATAATTTTGCATATTAATCAGCATGTTGCATGCTACAAGAATATATCGATTTCATTGGTTGTTGGTTGAGAACCATATTAGCCCGCCCGCGAAAATTAATTTGTACTGCTTATAACTTCTGAACAAATGATCTAAGAGAGCGTAATAAATTTGCATATAAATCAGCATGTTGCATGCTACAAGAATATATCGATTTCACTAGTTGTTGGTTGAGAACCATATTGGCCCGCCCCAGAAAATTGATTTGAACTGCTTATAACTTCTGAACAAATAATAGTAGAAAGCGTAATAATTTTTCATATTAATCAGCATGTTGCATGCTACAAGAATATATCGATTGCACTAGTTATTGTTTGAGAAATATATTGGCCTGGCCGCGAAAATTAATTGAACTGCTTATAACTTCTGAACAATTGATCGTAGAGCACACAATTATTTGCATTTCAATCAAACATGTTGTATGCTACAAGATTATGTCGGTTTCACTAGAACCATTTTGTCCCGCCCGCCAAAACTAACTTCAACTCCTTATAACTTCTGAACAAATGATCGTAGAGAGCGTAATAATTTTGCATATTAATCAGAATGTTGCATGATACAAGAATATGTCGATTTCATTGGTTGTTTGTTGAGAACCATATTGGCCCGCCCGCGAAAATCAATTTGAACTGCTTATAACTCGTGATCAATTGATCGTACAGACCACAATTAAGTGCATTTTAATCAAACATGTTGTATGCAACAAGAATATGTCGGTTTCACTAGTTGTTTTAAGAAACCCATATTGGCCCGCCCGCGAGTATTAACTTGAACTGTTTATAACTTCTGAACAAATGATAATAGAGAGCGTAAAAAAATTGCATATTAATCAGCATGTTGCATGCTACAAGAATATATCGATTTCACTAGTTGTTGGTTGAAAAACATATTTTACCTCCCGCGAAAATCAATTTGAACTGCTTATAACTTCTGAACAATTGATCGTAGAGATCACAATTATCTGCATTTTAATCTAACATGTTGTATGCTACAAGAATATGTCAGTTTCACTAGATATTGTTTGAGAACCATATTGGCCCGCCCGCGAGTATTAAATTGAACTGCTTAAAAGTTCTGAACAAATGATCGTAGAAAGCTCGATTGTTTTGCATATTAATAAACATGTAGCTAGCTACAAGAATATATAGATTTCACTAGTTATTGTTTGAGAACCATGTTGGCCCACCCGCGAAAACTAATTCAACTGCTTGCAATTTCTAAACAAATGATCGTAGAGAATACAATTATTTGCATTTTAATGAAACATGTTGTATGCTACAAGAATATGTCGGTTTTACTATTTGTTTTTTTAGAACCATATTGGCCCGCCCGCGAGTATTGACTTTTTCTGCTTAAAACGTCTGAACAAATGATCGTAATGAGCGTAATAGTTTTGCATATTAATCAGCATGTTGCATGCTACAAGAATATATCCATTTCACTAGTTGTTGGTTGAGAACCATATTGGCCCGCCCTCGAAAATTAACTTGAACTGCTTATAACTTCTGAACGATTGATCGTAGAGAACACAATTAATTGCATTTCAATCAAACATGTTGAATGTTTCAAGAATATGTCGGTTTCACTAGTTGTTGTTTTAGAACCATATTGGCCCGCCGCAAGTATTAAATTTAACTGCTTATAACTTCTGAACAAATGATCTTAGAGAGCGTAATAAAGTTGCATATTAATCAGCATGTTGCATGCTACAAGAATATATCGATTTCACTAGTTGTTGGTTGAGAACCATATTGGCCCGCCTGCGAAAATTAATTTGAACTGCTTATAACTTCTGAAAAAATAATCGTAGAAAGCGTAATAATCTAGCATATTAACCAGCATGTTGCATGCTACAAGAATATATCGATTTCACTAGTTGTTGTTTGAGAAATATATTGGCCTGCCCGCGAAAATTAACTTGAACTGCTTATAACTTCTGAACAATTGATCGTAGAGCACACAATTATTTGCATTTCAATCAAACATGTTGTATGCTACAAGAATATGTTGGTTCCACAAGTTATTGTTTGAGAACCATTTTTTCCCGCCCGCCAAAACTAATTTCAACTTCTTATAACTTCTGAACAAATGATCGTAGAGAGCGTAATAATTTTGCATATTAATCAGCATGTTGCATGCTACAAGAATATATCGATTTCATTGGTTGTTGGTTGAGAACCATATTGGCCCGCCCGCGAAAATCAACTTGAACTGCTTATAACTCCTGAACAATTGATCGTAGAGACCACAATTAATAGCATTTTAATCAAACATGTTGTATGCAACAAGAATATGTCGGTTTCACTAGTTGTTTTTAGGAAACCATATTGGCCCGCCCGTCAGTATTAACTTGAACTGTTTATAACTTCTGAACAAATGATCCTAGAGAGCGTAATAAATTTGCCTATTAATCAGCATGTTGCATGCTACAAGTATATATCGATTTCACTAGTTGTTGGTTGAAAAACATATTGGCCCGCCCGCGTAAATCAACTTGAACTGCTTATAAATTCTGAACAATTGATCGTAGAGATCACAATTATTTGCATTTTAATCTAACATGTTGTATGCTACAAGAATATGTCAGTTTCACTAGTTATTGTTTGAGAACCATATTGGCCCGCCCGTGAGTATTAAATTGAACTGCTTATAACTTCTGAACAAATGATCTTAGAGAGCGTAATAAAGTTGCATATTAATCAGCATGTTGCATGCTACAAGAATATATCGATTTCACTAGTTGTTGGTTCAGAACCATATTGGCCCGCCCGCGAAAATTAACTTGAACTGATAATAACTTCTGAACAATTGATCGTAGCGAACACAATTATTTGCATTTTAATGAAACATGTTGAATGCTTCAAGAATATGTCGGTTTCACTAGTTGTTGTTTGAGAACCATATTGGCCCGCCCGCGAGTATTAAATTGAACTGCTTATAACTTTTGAACAAATGATCTTAGAGAGCGTAATAAAGTTGCATATTAATCAGCATGTTGCATGCTACAAGAATATATCGATTTCACTAGTTGTTGGTTGAGAACCATATTGGCCCGCCCGCGAAAATTAATTTGAACTGCTTATAACTTCTGAACAAATAATCGTAGAAAGCGTAATAATTTTGCATATTAATCAGCATGTTGCATGCTACAAGAATATATCGATTTCACTAGTTGTTGTTTGAGAAATATATTGGCCTGCCCGCGAAAATTAACTTGAACTGCTTATAACTTCTGAACAATTGATCGTAGAGCACACAATTATTTGCATTTTAATCAAACATGTTGTATGCTACAAGAATATGTTGGTTCCACTAGTTATTGTTTGAGAACCATTTTGGCCCGCCCGCCAAAACTAATTTCAACTTCTTGTAACTTCTGAACAAATGATCGTAGTGAGCGTAATATTTTGCATATTAATCAGCATGTTTCATGCTTCAAGGATATATCGATTTCATTGGTTGTTGGTTGAGAACCATACTGGCCCGCCCGCGAAAATCAACTTGAACTGCTTATAACTCTTGAACAATTGATCGTAGAGACCACAATTAATAGCATTTTAATCAAACATGTTGAATGCAACAAGAATATGTCGGTTTCACTAGTTGTTTTTAGAAAACCATATTGGCCCACCCGCGAGTATTAATTTGAACTGTTTATAACTTCTGAACAAATGATCGTAGAGAGCGTAATAAATTTGCATATTAATCAGCATGTTGCATGCTACAAGAATATATCGATTTCACTAGTTGTTGGTTAAAAAACATATTGGCTCGCCCGCGTAAATCAAGTTGAACTGCTTATAACACCTGAACAATTGATCGTAGAGAACACAATTATTTGCATTTTAATGAAACATGTTGAATGCTACAAGAATATGTCGGTTTCACTAGTTGTTATTTGAGAACAATATTGGCCTGTCCGCGAGTATTAACTTGAACTGCTTATAACTTCTGAACAAATGATGGTACAGAGCGTAATATTTTGCATATTAATCAGCATGTTTCATGCTTCAAGAATATATCGATTTCATTGGTTGTTGGTTGAGAACCATATTGGCCCGCCCGCAAAAATCAACTTGAACTGCTTATAACTCTTGAACAATTGATCGTAGAGACCACAATTAATAGCATTTTAATCAAACATGTTGAATGCAACAAGAATATGTCGGTTTCACTAGTTGTTTTTAGAAAACCATATTGGCCCACCCGCGAGTATTAACTTGAACTGTTTATAACTTCTGAACAAATGATCCTAGAGAGCGTAATAAATTTGCATATTAATCAGCATGTTGCATGCTACAAGAATATATCGATTTCACTAGTTGTTGGTTGAAAAACATATTGGCTCGCCCGCGTAAATCAAATTGAACTGCTTATAACTTCTGAACAATTGATCTTAGAGATCACAATTATTTGCATTTTAATCTAACATGTTGTATGCTACAAGAATATGTCAGTTTCACTAGTTATTGTTTGAGAACCATATTGGCCCGCCCGCGAGTATTAAATTGAACTGCTTAAAAGTTCTGAACAAATGATCGTAGAAAGCTCGATTGTTTAGCATATTAATAAACATGTAGCAGGCTACAAGAATATATAGATTTCACTAGTTATTGCTTGAGAACCATGTTGGCCCAACCGCGAAAACTAATTCAACTGCTTACAATTTCTGAACAAATGATCGTAGAGAACACAATTATTTGCATTTTAATGAAACATGTTGTATGCTACAAGAATATGTCGGTTTTAATATTTGTTGTTTGAGAACCATATTGGCATGCCCGCGAGTATTAAATTGAACTGCTTATAACTTCTGAACAATTATCTTAGAGAGCGTAATAATTTTGCTTATTAATCAGCATGTTGCATGCTACAAGAATATATCGATTTCATTAGTTGTTGGTTTAGAACCATATTGGCCCGCCCGCTAAAATTAACTTGAACTGATAATAACTTCTGAACAATTGATCGTAGTGAACACAATTATTTGCATTTTAATGAAACATGTTGAATGCTTCAAGAATATGTCGGTTTCACTAGTTGTTGTTTGAGAACCATATTGGCCCGCCCGCGAGTATTAAATTTAACTGCTTATAACTTCTGAACAAATGATCTTAGAGAGCGTAATAAATTTGCATATTAAACAGCATGTTGCATGCTATAAGAATATATCGATTTCACTAGTTGTTGGTTGAGAACCGTATTGGCCCGCCCTCGAAAATTAATTTGAACTGCTTATAACTTCTGCACAAATAATCGTAGAAAGCGTAATAATTTTGCATATTAATCAGCATGTTGCATGCTACAAGAATATATCGATTTCACTAGTTGTTGTTTGAGAAATATATTGGCCTGCCCGCGAAAATTAACTTGAACTGCTTATAACTTGTGAACAATTGATCGTAGAGCACACAATTATTTGCATTTCAATCAAACATGTTGTATGCTACAAGATTATGTCGGTTTCACTAGTTATTGTTTGAGAACCATTTTGGCCCGCCCGCCAAAACTAACTTCAACTCCTTATAACTTCTGAACAAATGATCGTAGAGAGCGTAATAATTTTGCATATTAATCAGCATGTTGCATGCTACAAGAATATGTCGATTTCATCGGTTGTTTGTTGAGAACCACATTGGCCCGCACGCTAAAATCAACTTGAACTGCTTATAACTCCTGAACAATTGATCGTAGAGACCACAATTAATAGCATTTTAATCAAACATGTTGTATGCTACAAGAATATGTCGGTTTCACTAGTTGTTTTTAGAAAACCATTTTGGCCCGCCCGCCAAAACTAACTTCAACTCCTGATAACTTCTGAACAATTGATCGTAGAAAGCGTAATAGTTTTGCATATTACTCAGCATGTTGTATGCTACAAGAATATATCGATTTCATTAGTTGTTGGTTTAGAACCATATTGGCCCGCCCGCGAAAATCATCTTGAACTGCTTATAACTCCTGAACAATTGATCGTAGAGCACACAATTATTTGCATTTTAATGAAACATATTGAATGCTACAAGAATATGTCGGTTTCACTAGTTGTTTTTAGAAAACCATATTGGCCCGTCCGAGAGTATTAACTTGAACTCTTTATAACTTCTGAACAAATGATCCTAGAGAGCGTAATAAATTTGCATATTAATCAGCATGTTGCATGCTACAAGAATATATCGATTTCACTAATTTTTGGTTGAGAACCATATTGGCCCGCCCTCGAAAATTAACTTGAACTGCTTATAACTTCTGAACAAATAATCGTAGAAAGCGTAATAATTTTGCATATTAATCAGCATGTTGCATGCTACAAGAATATATCGATTTCACTAGTTGTTGTTTGAGAAATATATTGGCCTGCCCGCGAAAATTAACTTGAACTGCTTATAACTTCTGAACAATTGATCGTAGAGCACACAATTATTTGCATTTCAATCAAACATGTTGTCTGCTACAAGAATATGTCGGTTTCACTAGTTATTGTTTGAGAACCATTTTGGCCCGAACGCCAAAACTAATTTCAACTTCTTATTACTTCTGAACAAATGATCGTAGAGAGCGTAATAATTTTGCATATTAATCAGCATGTTGCATGCTACAAGAATATATCGAATTCATTGGTTGTTGGTTGAGAACCATATTGGCCCGCCCGCGAAAATCAACTTGAACTGCTTATAACTCCTGAACAATTGATCGTAGAGACCACAATTAATAGCATTTTAATCAAACATGTTGTATGCAACAAGAATATGTCGGTTTTACTAGTTGTTTTTAGAAAACCATATTGGCCCACCTGCGAGTATTAACTTGAACTGTTTATATCTTCTGAACAAATGATCCTAGAGAGCGTAATAAATTTGCATATTAATCAACATGTTGCATGCTACAAGAATATATCGATTTCACTAGTTGTTTGTTGAGAACCATATTGGCCCGCCCGCGGGTATTAACTTGAACTCTTTATGACTTCTGAACAAATGATCCTAGAGAGCGTAATAAATTTGCATATTAATCATCATGTTGCATGCTACAAGAATATATCGATTTTACTAGTTGTTTTTAGAAAACCATATTGGCCCGCCCGAGGGTATTAACTTGAACTCTTTATGACTTCTGAACAAATGATTCTAGAGAGCGTAATAAATTTGCATATTAATCAGCATGTTGCATGCTACAAGAATATATCGATTTCACTAGTTGTTGGTTGAGAACCATATTGGCCCGCCCCTGAAAATCAACTTGAACTGCTTATAACTCCTGAAAAATTGATCGTAGAGAACACAATTATTTGCATTTTAATGAAACATGTTGAATGCTACAAGAATATGTCGGTTTCACTAGTTGTTTTTAGAAAACCATATTGGATCGCTCGCAAGTATTAACTTGAACTGTTTATAATTTCGGAACAAATGATCCTAGAGAGCGTAATAAATTTGCATATAAATCAGCATGTTTCATGCTACAAGAATATGTCGGTTTCGCTAGTTGTTTTTAGAAAACCATATTGGCCCGACGGCGAAAATCAACTTGAACTGCTTATAACTTCTGAAAAATTGATCGTAGAGAACACAATTATTTGCATTTTAATGAAACATGTTGAATGCTACAAGAATATGTCGGTTTCACTAGTTGTTTTTAGAAAACCATTTTGGCCCGCCCGCCAAAACTAACTTCAACTCCTGATAACTTCTGAACAATTGATCGTAGAAAGCGTAATAATTTTGCATATTAGTCAGCATGTTGCATGCTACAAGAATATATCGATTTCATTAGTTGTTGGTTGAGAACCATATTGGCCCGTCCGAGAGTATTAACTTGAACTCTTTATAACTTCTGAACAAATGATCCTAGAGAGCGTAATAAATTTGCATATTAATCAGCATGTTGCATGCTACAAGAATATATCGATTTCACTAATTTTTGGTTGAGAACCATATTGGCCCGCCCTCGAAAATTAACTTGAACTGCTTATAACTTCTGAACAATTGATCGTAGAAAGCGTAATAATTTTGCATATTACTCAGCATGTTGCATGCTACAAGAATATATCGATTTCATTAGTTGTTGGTTGAAAAACATATTGGCCCGCCCGCGAAAATCAAGTTGAACTGCTTATAACTTCTGAACAATTGATCGTAGAGATCACAATTATTTGCATTTTAATCTAACATGTTGTATGCTACAAGAATATGTCAGTTTCACTAGTTATTGTTTGAGAACCATATTGGCCCGCCGGCGAGTATTAAATTGAACTGCTTTAAAGTTCTGAACAAATGATCGTAGAAAGCTCGATTGTTTTGCATATTAATAAACATGTAGCTAGCTACAAGAATATATAGATTTCACTAGTTATTGTTTAAGAACCATGTTGGGCCACACGCGAAAACTAATTCAACTGCTTACAATTTCTGAACAAATGATCGTAGTGATCGTAATAGTTTTGCATATTAATCAGCATGTTGCATGCTACAAGAATTTATCGATTTCACTAGTTGTTGGTTGAGAACCATATTGGCCCGCCCGCGAAAATTAACTTGAACTGCTTATAACTTCTGAAAAATTGATCGTAGAGAACACAATTATTTGCATTTCAATCAAACATGTTGTATGCTACAAGAATATGTCGGTTTCATTAGTTATTGTTTGAGAACCATTTTGGCCAGCCCTCCAAAACTAACTTCAACTCCTTTTAACTTCTGAACAAATGATCGTAGAGAGCGTAATAATCTTGCTTATTAATCAGCATGTTGCATGCTACAAGAATATATCGATTTCATTAGTTGTTGGTTGAGAACCATATTGGCCCGCCCGCGAAAATTAACTTGAACTGATAATAACTTCTGAACAATTAATCGTAGCGAACACAATTATTTGCATTTTAATGAAACATGTTGAATGCTTCAAGAATATGTCGGTTTCACTAGTTGTTGTTTGAGAACCATATTGGCCCGCCCGCGAGTATTAAATTGAACTGCTTATAACTTCTGAACAAATGATCTTAGAGAGCGTAATAAAGTTGCATATTAATCAGCATGTTGCATTCTACAAGAATATATCGATTTCACTAGTTGTTGGTTGAGAACCATATTGGCCCGCCCGCGAAAATTAATTTGAACTGCTTATAACTTCTGAACAAATAATCGTAGAAAGCGTAATAATTTTGCATATTAATCAGCATGTTGCATGCTACAAGAATATATCGATTTCACTAGTTGTTGTTTGAGAAATATATTGGCCTGCCCGCGAAAATTAACTTGAACTGCTTATAACTTCTGAACAATTGATCGTAGAGCACACAATTATTTGCATTTCAATCAAACATGTTGTATGCTACAAGATTATGTCGGTTTCACTAGTTATTGTTTGAGAACCATTTTGGCCCGCCCGCCAAAACTAACTTCAACTCCTTATAACTTCTGAACAAATGATCGTAGAGAGCGTAATAATTTTGCATATTAATCAGCATGTTGCATGCTACAAGAATATGTCGATTTCATCGGTTGTTTGTTGAGAACCACATTGGCCCGCCCGCTAAAATCAACTTGAACTGCTTATAACTCCTGAACAATTGATCGTAGAGACCACAATTAATAGCATTTTAATCAAACATGTTGTATGCTACAAGAATATGTCGGTTTCACTAGTTGTTTTTAGAAAACCATTTTGGCCCGCCCGCCAAAACTAACTTCAACTCCTGATAACTTCTGAACAATTGATCGTAGAAAGCGTAATAGTTTTGCATATTACTCAGCATGTTGTATGCTACAAGAATATATCGATTTCATTAGTTGTTGGTTTAGAACCATATTGGCCCGCCCGCGAAAATCATCTTGAACTGCTTATAACTCCTGAACAATTGATCGTAGAGCACACAATTATTTGCATTTTAATGAAACATATTGAATGCTACAAGAATATGTCGGTTTCACTAGTTGTTTTTAGAAAACCATATTGGCCCGTCCGAGAGTATTAACTTGAACTCTTTATAACTTCTGAACAAATGATCCTAGAGAGCGTAATAAATTTGCATATTAATCAGCATGTTGCATGCTACAAGAATATATCGATTTCACTAATTTTTGGTTGAGAACCATATTGGCCCGCCCTCGAAAATTAACTTGAACTGCTTATAACTTCTGAACAATTGATCGTAGAAAGCGTAATAATTTTGCATATTACTCAGCATGTTGCATGCTACAAGAATATATCGATTTCATTAGTTGTTGGTTGAAAAACATATTGGCCCGCCCGCGAAAATCAAGTTGAACTGCTTATAACTTCTGAACAATTGATCGTAGAGATCACAATTATTTGCATTTTAATCTAACATGTTGTATGCTACAAGAATATGTCAGTTTCACTAGTTATTGTTTGAGAACCATATTGGCCCGCCGGCGAGTATTAAATTGAACTGCTTTAAAGTTCTGAACAAATGATCGTAGAAAGCTCGATTGTTTTGCATATTAATAAACATGTAGCTAGCTACAAGAATATATAGATTTCACTAGTTATTGTTTAAGAACCATGTTGGGCCACACGCGAAAACTAATTCAACTGCTTACAATTTCTGAACAAATGATCGTAGTGAGCGTAATAGTTTTGCATATTAATCAGCATGTTGCATGCTACAAGAATTTATCGATTTCACTAGTTGTTGGTTGAGAACCATATTGGCCCGCCCGCGAAAATTAACTTGAACTGCTTATAACTTCTGAACAATTGATCGTAGAGAACACAATTATTTGCATTTTAATGAAACATGTTGAATGCTACAAAAATATGTCGGTTTCACTAGTTGTTTTTAGAAAACCATATTGGCCCGCCCGAGGGTATTAACTTGAACTCTTTATGACTTCTGAACAAATGATTCTAGAGAGCGTAATAAATTTGCATATTAATCAGCATGTTGCATGCTACAAGAATATATCGATTTCACTAGTTGTTGGTTGAGAACCATATTGGCCCGCCCCTGAAAATCAACTTGAACTGCTTATAACTCCTGAAAAATTGATCGTAGAGAACACAATTATTTGCATTTTAATGAAACATGTTGAATGCTACAAGAATATGTCGGTTTCACTAGTTGTTTTTAGAAAACCATATTGGATCGCTCGCAAGTATTAACTTGAACTGTTTATAATTTCGGAACAAATGATCCTAGAGAGCGTAATAAATTTGCATATAAATCAGCATGTTTCATGCTACAAGAATATGTCGGTTTCACTAGTTGTTTTTAGAAAACCATATTGGCCCGACGGCGAAAATCAACTTGAACTGCTTATAACTTCTGAAAAATTGATCGTAGAGAACACAATTATTTGCATTTTAATGAAACATGTTGAATGCTACAAGAATATGTCGGTTTCACTAGTTGTTTTTAGAAAACCATTTTGGCCCGCCCGCCAAAACTAACTTCAACTCCTGATAACTTCTGAACAATTGATCGTAGAAAGCGTAATAATTTTGCATATTAGTCAGCATGTTGCATGCTACAAGAATATATCGATTTCATTAGTTGTTGGTTGAGAACCATATTGGCCCGCCCGCGAAAATCAACTTGAACTGCTTATAACTCCTGAACAATTGATCGTAGAGGACACAATTATTTACATTTTAATGAAACATGTTGAATGCTTCAAGAATATGTCGGTTTCACTAGTTGTTGTTTGAGAACCATATTGGCCCGCCCGCGAGTATTAAATTGAACTGCTTATAACTTCTGAACAAATGATCGTAGAGAGCGTAATAAATTTGCATATTAATCAGCATGTTGCATGCTACAAGAATATATCGATTTCACTAGTTGTTGGTTGAAAAACATATTGGCCCGCCCGCGAAAATCAAGTTGAACTGCTTATAACTTCTGAACAATTGATCGTAGAGATCACAATTATTTGCGTTTTAATGTAACATGTTGTATGCTACAAGAATATGTCAGTTTCACTAGTTATTGTTTGAGAACCATAATGGCCCGCCCGCAAGTAATAAATTGAACTGCTTATAACTTCTGAACAAATGATCTTAGAGAGCGTAATAAAGTTGCATATTAATCAGCATGTTGCATGATACAAGAATATATCGATTTCACTAGTTGTTGGTTGAGAACCATATTGGCCCGCCCGCGAAAATTAATTTGAACTGCTTATAACTTCTGAACAAATAATCGTAGAAAGCGTAATAGTTTTGCATATTACTCAGCATGTTGTATGCTACAAGAATATATCGATTTCATTAGTTGTTGGTTTAGAACCATATTGGCCCGCCCGCGAAAATCATCTTGAACTGCTTATAACTCCTGAACAATTGATCGTAGAGCACACAATTATTTGCATTTTAATGAAACATATTGAATGCTACAAGAATATGTCGGTTTCACTAGTTGTTTTTAGAAAACCATATTGGCCCGTCCGAGAGTATTAACTTGAACTCTTTATAACTTCTGAACAAATGATCCTAGAGAGCGTAATAAATTTGCATATTAATCAGCATGTTGCATGCTACAAGAATATATCGATTTCACTAATTTTTGGTTGAGAACCATATTGGCCCGCCCTCGAAAATTAACTTGAACTGCTTATAACTTCTGAACAATTGATCGTAGAAAGCGTAATAATTTTGCATATTACTCAGCATGTTGCATGCTACAAGAATATATCGATTTCATTAGTTGTTGGTTGAAAAACATATTGGCCCGCCCGCGAAAATCAAGTTGAACTGCTTATAACTTCTGAACAATTGATCGTAGAGATCACAATTATTTGCATTTTAATCTAACATGTTGTATGCTACAAGAATATGTCAGTTTCACTAGTTATTGTTTGAGAACCATATTGGCCCGCCGGCGAGTATTAAATTGAACTGCTTTAAAGTTCTGAACAAATGATCGTAGAAAGCTCGATTGTTTTGCATATTAATAAACATGTAGCTAGCTACAAGAATATATAGATTTCACTAGTTATTGTTTAAGAACCATGTTGGGCCACACGCGAAAACTAATTCAACTGCTTACAATTTCTGAACAAATGATCGTAGTGAGCGTAATAGTTTTGCATATTAATCAGCATGTTGCATGCTACAAGAATTTATCGATTTCACTAGTTGTTGGTTGAGAACCATATTGGCCCGCCCGCGAAAATTAACTTGAACTGCTTATAACTTCTGAAAAATTGATCGTAGAGAACACAATTATTTGCATTTCAATCAAACATGTTGTATGCTACAAGAATATGTCGGTTTCACTAGTTATTGTTTGAGAACCATTTTGGCCAGCCCTCCAAAACTAACTTCAACTCCTTTTAACTTCTGAACAAATGATCGTAGAGAGCGTAATAATCTTGCTTATTAATCAGCATGTTGCATGCTACAAGAATATATCGATTTCATTAGTTGTTGGTTGAGAACCATATTGGCCCGCCCGCGAAAATTAACTTGAACTGATAATAACTTCTGAACAATTAATCGTAGCGAACACAATTATTTGCATTTTAATGAAACATGTTGAATGCTTCAAGAATATGTCGGTTTCACTAGTTGTTGTTTGAGAACCATATTGGCCCGCCCGCGAGTATTAAATTGAACTGCTTATAACTTCTGAACAAATGATCTTAGAGAGCGTAATAAAGTTGCATATTAATCAGCATGTTGCATGCTACAAGAATATATCGATTTCACTAGTTGTTGGTTGAGAACCATATTGGCCCGCCCGCGAAAATTAATTTGAACTGCTTATAACTTCTGAACAAATAATCGTAGAAAGCGTAATAATTTTGCATATTAATCAGCATGTTGCATGCTACAAGAATATATCGATTTCACTAGTTGTTGTTTGAGAAATATATTGGCCTGCCCGCGAAAATTAACTTGAACTGCTTATAACTTCTGAACAATTGATCGTAGAGCACACAATTATTTGCATTTCAATCAAACATGTTGTATGCTACAAGATTATGTCGGTTTCACTAGTTATTGTTTGAGAACCATTTTGGCCCGCCCGCCAAAACTAACTTCAACTCCTTATAACTTCTGAACAAATGATCGTAGAGAGCGTAATAATTTTGCATATTAATCAGCATGTTGCATGCTACAAGAATATGTCGATTTCATCGGTTGTTTGTTGAGAACCACATTGGCCCGCCCGCTAAAATCAACTTGAACTGCTTATAACTCCTGAACAATTGATCGTAGAGACCACAATTAATAGCATTTTAATCAAACATGTTGTATGCTACAAGAATATGTCGGTTTCACTAGTTGTTTTTAGAAAACCATTTTGGCCCGCCCGCCAAAACTAACTTCAACTCCTGATAACTTCTGAACAATTGATCGTAGAAAGCGTAATAGTTTTGCATATTACTCAGCATGTTGTATGCTACAAGAATATATCGATTTCATTAGTTGTTGGTTTAGAACCATATTGGCCCGCCCGCGAAAATCATCTTGAACTGCTTATAACTCCTGAACAATTGATCGTAGAGCACACAATTATTTGCATTTTAATGAAACATATTGAATGCTACAAGAATATGTCGGTTTCACTAGTTGTTTTTAGAAAACCATATTGGCCCGTCCGAGAGTATTAACTTGAACTCTTTATAACTTCTGAACAAATGATCCTAGAGAGCGTAATAAATTTGCATATTAATCAGCATGTTGCATGCTACAAGAATATATCGATTTCACTAATTTTTGGTTGAGAACCATATTGGCCCGCCCTCGAAAATTAACTTGAACTGCTTATAACTTCTGAACAATTGATCGTAGAAAGCGTAATAATTTTGCATATTTCTCAGCATGTTGCATGCTACAAGAATATATCGATTTCATTAGTTGTTGGTTGAAAAACATATTGGCCCGCCCGCGAAAATCAAGTTGAACTGCTTATAACTTCTGAACAATTGATCGTAGAGATCACAATTATTTGCATTTTAATCTAACATGTTGTATGCTACAAGAATATGTCAGTTTCACTAGTTATTGTTTGAGAACCATATTGGCCCGCCGGCGAGTATTAAATTGAACTGCTTTAAAGTTCTGAACAAATGATCGTAGAAAGCTCGATTGTTTTGCATATTAATAAACATGTAGCTAGCTACAAGAATATATAGATTTCACTAGTTATTGTTTAAGAACCATGTTGGGCCACACGCGAAAACTAATTCAACTGCTTACAATTTCTGAACAAATGATCGTAGTGAGCGTAATAGTTTTGCATATTAATCAGCATGTTGCATGCTACAAGAATTTATCGATTTCACTAGTTGTTGGTTGAGAACCATATTGGCCCGCCCGCGAAAATTAACTTGAACTGCTTATAACTTCTGAACAATTGATCGTAGAGAACACAATTATTTGCATTTCAATCAAACATGTTGTATGCTACAAGAATATGTCGGTTTCACTAGTTATTGTTTGAGAACCATTTTGGCCAGCCCTCCAAAACTAACTTCAACTCCTTTTAACTTCTGAACAAATGATCGTAGAGAGCGTAATAATCTTGCTTATTAATCAGCATGTTGCATGCTACAAGAATATATCGATTTCATTAGTTGTTGGTTGAGAACCATATTGGCCCGCCCGCGAAAATTAACTTGAACTGATAATAACTTCTGAACAATTAATCGTAGCGAACACAATTATTTGCATTTTAATGAAACATGTTGAATGCTTCAAGAATATGTCGGTTTCACTAGTTGTTGTTTGAGAACCATATTGGCCGCCCGCGAGTATTAAATTGAACTGCTTATAACTTCTGAACAAATGATCTTAGAGAGCGTAATAAAGTTGCATATTAATCAGCATGTTGCATGCTACAAGAATATATCGATTTCACTAGTTGTTGGTTGAGAACCATATTGGCCCGCCCGCGAAAATTAATTTGAACTGCTTATAACTTCTGAACAAATAATCGTAGAAAGCGTAATAATTTTGCATATTAATCAGCATGTTGCATGCTACAAGAATATATCGATTTCACTAGTTGTTGTTTGAGAAATATATTGGCCTGCCCGCGAAAATTAACTTGAACTGCTTATAACTTCTGAACAATTGATCGTAGAGCACACAATTATTTGCATTTCAATCAAACATGTTGTCTGCTACAAGAATATGTCGGTTTCACTAGTTATTGTTTGAGAACCATTTTGGCCCGAACGCCAAAACTAATTTCAACTTCTTATTACTTCTGAACAAATGATCGTAGAGAGCGTAATAATTTTGCATATTAATCAGCATGTTGCATGCTACAAGAATATATCGAATTCATTGGTTGTTGGTTGAGAACCATATTGGCCCGCCCGCGAAAATCAACTTGAACTGCTTATAACTCCTGAACAATTGATCGTAGAGACCACAATTAATAGCATTTTAATCAAACATGTTGTATGCAACAAGAATATGTCGGTTTTACTAGTTGTTTTTAGAAAACCATATTGGCCCACCTGCGAGTATTAACTTGAACTGTTTATATCTTCTGAACAAATGATCCTAGAGAGCGTAATAAATTTGCATATTAATCAACATGTTGCATGCTACAAGAATATATCGATTTCACTAGTTGTTTGTTGAGAACCATATTGGCCCGCCCGCGGGTATTAACTTGAACTCTTTATGACTTCTGAACAAATGATCCTAGAGAGCGTAATAAATTTGCATATTAATCATCATGTTGCATGCTACAAGAATATATCGATTTTACTAGTTGTTTTTAGAAAACCATATTGGCCCGCCCGAGGGTATTAACTTGAACTCTTTATGACTTCTGAACAAATGATTCTAGAGAGCGTAATAAATTTGCATATTAATCTGCATGTTGCATGCTACAAGAATATATCGATTTCACTAGTTGTTGGTTGAGATCCATATTGGCCCGCCCCTGAAAATCAACTTGAACTGCTTATAACTCCTGAAAAATTGATCGTAGAGAACACAATTATTTGCATTTTAATGAAACATGTTGAATGCTACAAGAATATGTCGGTTTCACTAGTTGTTTTAAGAAAACCATATTGGATCGCTCGCAAGTATTAACTTGAACTGTTTATAATTTCGGAACAAATGATCCTAGAGAGCGTAATAAATTTGCATATAAATCAGCATGTTTCATGCTACAAGAATATGTCGGTTTCACTAGTTGTTTTTAGAAAACCATATTGGCCCGACGGCGAAAATCAACTTGAACTGCTTATAACTTCTGAAAAATTGATCGTAGAGAACACAATTATTTGCATTTTAATGAAACATGTTGAATGCTACAAGAATATGTCGGTTTCACTAGTTGTTTTTAGAAAACCATTTTGGCCCGCCCGCCAAAACTAACTTCAACTCCTGATAACTTCTGAACAATTGATCGTAGAAAGCGTAATAATTTTGCATATTAGTCAGCATGTTGCATGCTACAAGAATATATCGATTTCATTAGTTGTTGGTTGAGAACCATATTGGCCCGCCCGCGAAAATCAACTTGAACTGCTTATAACTCCTGAACAATTGATCGTAGAGGACACAATTATTTACATTTTAATGAAACATGTTGAATGCTTCAAGAATATGTCGGTTTCACTAGTTGTTGTTTGAGAACCATATTGGCCCGCCCGCGAGTATTAAATTGAACTGCTTATAACTTCTGAACAAATGATCGTAGAGAGCGTAATAAATTTGCATATTAATCAGCATGTTGCATGCTACAAGAATATATCGATTTCACTAGTTGTTGGTTGAAAAACATATTGGCCCGCCCGCGAAAATCAAGTTGAACTGCTTATAACTTCTGAACAATTGATCGTAGAGATCACAATTATTTGCGTTTTAATCTAACATGTTGTATGCTACAAGAATATGTCAGTTTCACTAGTTATTGTTTGAGAACCATATTGGCCCGCCCGCGAGTAATAAATTGAACTGCTTAAAAGTTCTGAACAAATGATCGTAGAAAGCTCGATTGTTTTGCATATTAATAAACATGTAGCTAGCTACAAGAATATATAGATTAAACTAGTTATGGTTTGAGAACCATGTTGGCCCAACCGCGAAAACTAATTCAACTGCTTACAATTTCTGAACAAATGATCGTAGAGAACACAATTATTTGCACTTTAATGAAACATGTTGTATGCTACAAGAATATGTCGGTTTTACTATTTGTTTTTTTAGAACCATATTGGCCCGCCCGCGGGTATTGACTTTTCTGCTTATAACGACTGAACAAATGATCGTAGTGAGAGTAATAGTTTTGCATATTAATCAACATGTTGCATGCTACAAGAATATATCGATTTCACTAGTTGTTGGTTGAGAACCATTTGGCCCACCCGCGAAAACTAATTCAACTGCTTATAACTTCTGAACAATTGATCGTAGAGAACACAATTATTTGCATTTCAATTAAACATGTTGTATGCTACAAGAATATGTCGGTTTCACTAGTTACTTTTTGAGAACCATTTTGGCCCGCCCGCAAAACTAACTTCAACTCCTTATAAGTTCTGAACAAATGTTCGTATAGAGCGTAATAATTTTGCTTATTAATCAGCATGTTGCATACTACAAGAATATATCGATTTCATTAGTTTTTGGTTGAGAACCATATTGGCCCGCCAGCGAAAATCAACTCGAACTTCTTATAACTTCTGAACAATTGATTGTAGAGACCACAATTAATAGCATTTTAATCAAACATGTTGTATGCAACAAGAATATGTCGGTTTCACTAGTTGTTTTAAGAAACCCATATTGGCCCACCCGCGAATATTAATTTGAACTATTTATAACTTCTGAACAAATGATCCTAGAGAGCGTAATAAATTTGCATATTAATCAGCATGTTGCATGCTACAGGAATATATCGATTTCACTAGTTTTTGGTTGAGAACCATATTGGCCCGCCCGCGAAAGTCAACTTGAACTGCTTATAACTTCTGAACAATTGATCGTAGAGAACACAATTATTTGCATTTTAATGAAACATGTTGAATGCTACAAGAATATGTCGGTTTCACTAGTTGTTATTTGAGAACAATATTGGCCCGTCCGCGAGTATTAACTTGAACTGCTTACAACTTCTGAACAAATGATCGTAGAGAGCGTAAAAAATTTGCATATTAATCAGCATGTTGCATGCTACAAGAATATATCGATTTCACTAGTTGTTGGTTGAAAAACATATTGGCCCGATAGCGAGAATCAAGTTGAACTGCTTATAACTCCTGAACATTTGATTGTAGAGACCACAATTAATAGCATTTTAATCAAACATGTTGTATGCAACAAGAATATGTCGGTTTCACTAGTTGTTTTAAGAAACCCATATTGGCCCACCCGCGAATATTAACTTGAACTGTTTATAACTTCTGAACAAATGATCCTAGAGAGCGTAATAAATTTGCATATTAATCAGCATGTTGCATGCTACAAGAATATATCGATTTCACTAGTTTTTGGTTGAGAACCATATTGGTCCGCCCGCGAAAGTCAACTTGAACTGCTTATAACTTCTGAACAATTGATCGCAGAGATCACAATTATTTGCATTTTAATCTAACATGTTGTATGCTACAAGAATATGTCAGTTTCACTAGTTATTGTTTGAGAACCATATTGGCCCGCCCGCGAGTATTAAATTGAACTGCTTAAAAGTTCTGAACAAATGATCGTAGAAAGCTCGACTGTTTTGCATATTAATAAACATGTAGCTAGCTACAAGAATATATAGGTTTCACTACTTATTGTTTGAGAACCATATTGGCCCACCCGCGAAAACTAATTCAACTGCTTACAATTTCTGAACAAATGATCGTAGATAACACAATTATTTGCATTTTAATGAAACATGTTGTATGCTACAAGAATATGTCGGTTTTACTATTTGTTTTTTTTTAGAACCATATTGACCCGCCAGCGAGTATTGACTTTTTCTGCTTATAACGTCTGAACAAATGATCGTAGTGAGCGTAATATTTTTGCATATTAATCAGCATGTTGCATGCTACAAGAATATATCGATTTCACTAGTTGTTGGTTGAGAACCATATTGGCCCGCACTCGAAAATTAACTTGAACTGTTTATAACTTCTGAACAATTGATAGTAGAGAACACAATTACTTGCATTTCAATCAAACATGTTGTATGCTACAAGAATATGTCGGTTTCACTAGTTATTGTTTGAGAACCATTTTGGCCCGCCCGCCAAAACTAACTTCAACTCCTTATAACTTTTGAACAAATGATCGTAGGAAGCGTAATAATTTTGCTTTTTAATCAGCATGTTGCATGCTACAAGAATATATCGATTTCATTAGTTGTTGTTTCAGAACCATATTGGCCCGCACTCGAAAATTAACTTGAACTGTTTATAACTTCTGAACAATTGATAGTAGAGAACACAATTACTTGCATTTCAATCAAACATGTTGTATGCTACAAGAATATGTCGTTTTCACTAGTTGTTGTTTGAGAACCATATTGGCCCGCCCGCGAGTATTAAATTGAACTGCTTATAACTTCTGAACAAATGATCTTAGAGAGCGTAATAAAGTTGCATATTAATCAGCATGTTGCATGCTACAAGAATATATCGATTTCACTAGTTGTTGGTTGAGAACCATATTGGCCCGCCCGCGAAAATTAATTTGAACTGCTTATAACTTCTGCACAAATAATCGTAGAAAGCGTAATAATTTTGCATATTAATCAGCATGCTGCATGCTACAAGAATATATCGATTTCACTAGTTGTTGTTTGAGAAAAATATTGGCCTGCCCGCGAAAATTAACTTGAACTGCTTATAACTTCTGAACAATTGATCGTAGAGCACACAATTATTTGCATTTCAATCAAACATGTTGTCTGCTACAAGAATATGTCGGTTTCACTAGTTATTGTTTGAGAACCTTTTTGGCCCGAACGCCAAAACTAATTTCAACTTCTTATTACTTCTGAACAAATGATCGTAGAGAGCGTAATAATTTTGCTTATTAATCAGCATGTTGCATACTACAAGAATATATCGATTTCATTAGTTTTTGGTTGAGAACCATATTGGCCCGCCCGCGAAAATCAACTCGAACTTCTTATAACTTCTGAACAATTGATTGTAGAGACCACAATTAATAGCATTTTAATCAAACATGTTGTATGCAACAAGAATATGTCGGTTTTACTAGTTGTTTTTAGAAAACCATATTGGCCCACCTGCGAGTATTAACTTGAACTGTTTATATCTTCTGAACAAATGATCCTAGAGAGCGTAATAAATTTGCATATTAATCAACATGTTGCAAGCTACAAGAATATATCGATTTCACTAGTTGTTTGTTGAGAACCATATTGGCCCGCCCGCGGGTATTAACTTGAACTCTTTATGACTTCTGAACAAATGATCCTAGAGAGCGTAATAAATTTGCATATTAATCATCATGTTGCATGCTACAAGAATATATCGATTTTACTAGTTGTTTTTAGAAAACCATATTGGCCCGCCCGCGGGTATTAACTTGAACTCTTTATGACTTCTGAACAAATGATTCTAGAGAGCGTAATAAATTTGCATATTAATCAGCATGTTGCATGCTACAAGAATATATCGATTTCACTAGTTGTTGGTTGAGAACCATATTGGCCCGCCCCTGAAAATCAACTTGAACTGCTTATAACTCCTGAAAAATTGATCGTAGAGAACACAATTATTTGCATTTTAATGAAACATGTTGAATGCTACAAGAATATGTCGGTTTCACTAGTTGTTTTTAGAAAACCATATTGGATCGCTCGCGAGTATTAACTTGAACTGTTTATAATTTCGGAACAAATGATCCTAGAGAGCGTAATAAATTTGCATATAAATCAGCATGTTTCATGCTACAAGAATATGTCGGTTTCACTAGTTGTTTTTAGAAAACCATATTGGCCCGACGGCGAAAATCAACTTGAACTGCTTATAACTTCTGAACAATTGATCGTAGAGAACACAATTATTTGCATTTTAATGAAACATGTTGAATGCTACAAGAATATGTCGGTTTCACTAGTTGTTTTTAGAAAACCATTTTGGCCCGCCCGCCAAAACTAACTTCAACTCCTGATAACTTCTGAACAATTGATCGTAGAAAGCGTAATAATTTTGCATATTACTCAGCATGTTGCATGCTACAAGAATATATCGGTTTCATTAGTTGTTGGTTGAGAACCATATTGGCCCGGCCGCGAAAATCAACTTGAACTGCTTATAACTCCTGAACAATTGATCGTAGAGAACACAATTATTTGCATTTTAATGAAACATGTTGAATGCTACAAGAATATGTCGGTTTCACTAGTTGTTATTTGAGAACAATATTGGCCCGTCCGCGAGTATTAACGTGAACTGCTTACAACTTCAGAACAAATGATCGTAGAGAGCGTAAAAAATTTGCATATTAATCAGCATGTTGCATGCTACAAGAATATATCGATTTCACTAGTTGTTGGTTGAAAAACATATTGGCCCGCCCGCGAAAATCAAGTTGAACTGCTTATAACTTCTGAACAATTGATCGTAGAGATCACAATTATTTGCGTTTTAATCTAACATGTTGTATGCTACAAGAATATGTCAGTTTCACTAGTTATTGTTTGAGAACCATATTGGCCCGCCCGCGAGTATTAAATTGAACTGCTTCAAAGTTCTGAACAAATGATCGTAGAAAGCTCGATTGTTTTGCATATTAATAAACATGTAGCTAGCTACAAGAATATATAGATTAAACTAGTTATTGTTTGAGAACCATGTTGGCCCACCCGCGAAAACTAATTCAACTGCTTACAATTTCTGAAAAAATGATCGTAGATAACACAATTATTTGCATTTTAATGAAACATGTTGTATGCTACAAGAATATGTCGGTTTTACTATTTGTTTTTTTTAGAACCATATTGACCCGCCAGCGAGTATTGACTTTTTCTGCTTATAACGTCTGAACAAATGATCGTAGTGAGCGTAATATTTTTGCATATTAATCAGCATGTTGCATGCTACAAAAATATATCGATTTCACTAGTTGTTGGTTGAGAACCATATTGGCCCGCACTCGAAAATTAACTTGAACTGTTTATAACTTCTGAACAATTGATAGTAGAGAACACAATTACTTGCATTTCAATCAAACATGTTGTATGCTACAAGAATATGTCGGTTTCACTAGTTATTGTTTGAGAACCATTTTGGCCCGCCCGCCAAAACTAACTTCAACTCCTTATAACTTTTGAACAAATGATCGTAGGGAGCGTAATAATTTTGCTTATTAATCAGCATGTTGCATGCTACAAGAATATATCGATTTCATTAGTTGTTGGTTGAGAACCATATTGGCCCGCCCGCGAAAATTAACTTGAACTGATAATAACTTCTGAACAATTAATCGTAGCGAACACAATTATTTGCATTTTAATGAAACATGTTGAATGCTTCAAGAATATGTCGGTTTCACTAGTTGTTGTTTGGGAACCATATTGGCCCGCCCGCGAGTATTAAATTGAACTGCTTATAACTTCTGAACAAATGATCTTAGAGAGCGTAATAAAGTTGCATATTAATCAGCATGTTGCATGCTACAAGAATATATCGATTTCAATAGTTGTTGGTTTAGAACCATATTGGCCCGCCCGCGAAAATTAATTTGAACTGCTTATAACTTCTGCACAAATAATCGTAGAAAGCGTAATAATTTTGCATATTAATCAGCATGTTGCATGCTACAAGAATATATCGATTTCACTAGTTGTTGTTTGAGAAATATATTGGCCTGCCCGCGAAAATTAACTTGAACTGCTTATAACTTCGGAACAATTGATCGTAGAGCACACAATTATTTGCATTTCAATCAAACATGTTGTCTGCTACAAGAATATGTCGGTTTCACTAGTTATTGTTTGAGAACCATTTTGGCCCGAACGCCAAAACTAATTTCAACTTCTTATTACTTCTGAACAAATGATCGTAGAGAGCGTAATAATTTTGCATATTAATCAGCATGTTGCATGCTACAAGAATATATCGAATTCATTGGTTGTTGTTTGAGAACCATATTGGCCCGCCCGCGAAAATCAACTTGAACTGCTTGTAACTCCTGAACAATTGATCGTAGAGACCACAATTAATAGCATTTTAATCAAACATGTTGTATGCAACAAGAATATGTCCGTTTTACTAGTTGTTTTTAGAAAACCATATTGGCCCACCTGCGAGTATTAACTTGAACTGTTTATATCTTCTGAACAAATGATCCTAGAGAGCGTAATAAATTTGCATATTAATCAACATGTTGCATGCTACAAGAATATATCGATTTCACTAGTTGTTTGTTGAGAACCATATTGGCCCGCCCGCGGGTATTAACTTGAACTCTTTATGACTTCTGAACAAATGATCCTAGAGAGCGTAATAAATTTGCATATTAATCATCATGTTGCATGCTACAAGAATATATCGATTTTACTAGTTGTTTTTAGAAAACTATATTGTCCCGCCCGCGTGTATTAACTTGAACTCTTTATGACTTCTGAACAAATGATTCTAGAGAGCGTAATAAATTTGCATATTAATCAGCATGTTGCATGCTACAAGAATATATCGATTTCACTAGTTGTTGGTTGAGAACCATATTGGCCCGCCCCTGAAAATCAACTTGAACTGCTTATAACTCCTGAAAAATTGATCGTAGAGAACACAATTATTTGCATTTTAATGAAACATGTTGAATGCTACAAGAATATGTCGGTTTCACTAGTTGTTTTTAGAAAACCATATTGGATCGCTCGCGAGTATTAACTTGAACTGTTTATAATTTCGGAACAAATGATCCTAGAGAGCGTAATAAATTTGCATATAAATCAGCATGTTTCATGCTACAAGAATATGTCGGTTTCACTAGTTGTTTTTAGAAAACCATATTGGCCCGACGGCGAAAATCAACTTGAACTGCTTATAACTTCTGAACAATTGATCGTAGAGAACACAATTATTTGCATTTTAATGAAACATGTTGAATGCTACAAGAATATGTCGGTTTCACTAGTTGTTATTTGAGAACAATATTGGCCCGTCCGCGAGTATTAATTTGAACTGTTTATAACTTCTGAACAAATGATCCTAGAGAGCGCAATAAATTTGCATATTAATCAGCATGTTGCATGCTACAAGAATATATCGATCTCACTAGTTGTTGGTTGAAAAACATATTGGTCCGGCAGCGAGAATCAAGTTGAACTACTTATAACTCCTGAACATTTGATTGTAGAGACCACAATTAATAGCATTTTAATCAAACATGTTGTATGCAACAAGAATATGTCGGTTTCACTAGTTGTTTTAAGAAACCCATATTGGCCCGCCCTCGAGTATTAAATTGAACTGCTTAAAAGTTCTGAACAAATGATCGTAGAAAGCTCGACTGTTTTGCATATTAATAAACATGTAGCTAGCTACAAGAATATATAGGTTTCACTACTTATTGTTTGAGAACCATGTTGGCCCACCCGCGAAAACTAATTCAACTGCTTACAATTTCTGAACAAATGATCGTAGATAACACAATTATTTGCATTTTAATGAAACATGTTGTATGCTACAAGAATATGTCGGTTTTACTATTTGTTTTTTTAGAACCATATTGACCCGCCAGCGAGTATTGACTTTTTCTGCTTATAACGTCTGAACAAATGATCGTAGTGAGCGTAATATTTTTGCATATTAATCAGCATGTTGCATGCTACAAGAATATATCAATTTCACTAGTTGTTGGTTTAGAACCATATTGGCCCGCCCGCTAAAATTAACTTGAACTGATAATAACTTCTGAACAATTGATCGTAGCGAACACAATTATTTGCATTTTAATGAAACATGTTGAATGCTTCAAGAATATGTCGGTTTCACTAGTTGTTGTTTGAGAACCATATTGGCCCGCCCGCGAGTATAAAATTGAACTGTTTATAACTTCTGAACAAATGATCTTAGAGAGCGTAATAAATTTGCATATTAATCAGCATGTTGCATGCTATAAGAATATATCGATTTCACTAGTTGTTGGTTGAGAACCATATTGGCCCGCCCGCGAAAATTAATTTGAACTGCTTATAACTTCTGCAAAAATAATCGTAGAAAGCGTAAAAATTTTGCATATTAATCAGCATGTTGCATGCTACAAGAATATATCGATTTCACTAGTTGTTGTTTGAGAAATATATTGGCCTGCCCGCGAAAATTAACTTGAACTGCTTATAACTTCTGAACAATTGATCGTAGAGCACACAATTATTTGCATTTCAATCAAACATGTTGTATGCTACAAGATTGTGTCGGTTTCACTAGTTAATTTTTTGAGAACCATTTTGGCCCGCCTGCCAAACTAACTTCAACTCCTTATAACTTCTGAACAAATGATCGTAGAGAGCGTAATAATTTTGCATATTAATCAGCATGTTGCATGCTACAAGAATATATCGATTTCATTAGTTGTTGGTTTAGAACCATATTGGCCTGCCCGCTAAAATTAACTTGAACTGATAATAACTTCTGAACAATTGATCGTAGCGAACACAATTATTTGCATTTTAATGAAACATGTTGAATGCTTCAAGAATATGTCGGTTTCACTAGTTGTTGTTTGAGAACCATATTGGCCCGCCCGCGAGTATAAAATTGAACTGTTTATAACTTCTGAACAAATGATCTTAGAGAGCGTAATAAATTTGCATATTAATCAGCATGTTGCATGCTATAAGAATATATCGATTTCACTAGTTGTTGGTTGAGAACCATATTGGCCCGCCCGCGAAAATTAATTTGAACTGCTTATAACTTCTGCAAAAAATAATCGTAGAAAGCGTAATAATTTTGCATATTAATCAGCATGTTGCATGCTACAAGAATATATCGATTTCACTAGTTGTTGTTTGAGAAATATATTGGCCTGCCCGCGAAAATTAACTTGAACTGCTTATAACTTCTGAACAATTGATCGTAGAGCACACAATTATTTGCATTTCAATCAAACATGTTGTATGCTACAAGATTGTGTCGGTTTCACTAGTTAATTTTTTGAGAACCATTTTGGCCCGCCTGCCAAAACTAACTTCAACTCCTGATAACTTCTGAACAATTGATCGTAGAAAGCGTAATAATTTTGCATATTACTCAGCATGTTGCATGCTACAAGAATATATCGATTTCATTAGTTGTTGGTTGAGAACCATATTGGCCCGCCCGCGAAAATCATCTTGAACAGCTTATAACTCCTGAACAATTGATCGTAGAGCACACAATTATTTGCGTTTTAATGAAACATGTTGAATGCTACAAGAATATGTCGGTTTCACTAGTTGTTTTTAGAAAACCATATTGGCCCGTCCGAGAGTATTAACTTGAACTGTTTATAACTTCTGAACAAATGATCCGAGAGAGCGTAATAAATTTGCATATTAATCAGCATGTTGCATGCTACAAGAATATATCGATTTCACTAGTTTTTGGTTGAGAACCATATTGGCCCGCCCACGAAAATCAACTTGAACTGCTTATAACTTCTGAACAATTGATCGTGGAGAACACAATTATTTGCATTTTAATGAAACATGTTGAATGCTACAAGAATATGTCGGTTTCACTAGTTGTTATTTGAGAACAATATTGGCCCGTCCGCGAATATTAACTTGAACTGCTTAAAACTTCTGAACAAATGATCGTAGAGAGCGTAATAAATTTGCATATTAATCAGCATGTTGCATGCTACAAGAATATATCGATTTCACTAGTTTTTGGTTGAGAACCATATTGGCCCGCCCGCGAAAATCATCTTGAACAGCTTATAACTCCTGAACATTTGATTGTAGAGACCACAATTAATAGCATTTTAATCAAACATGTTGTATGCAACAAGAATATGTCGGTTTCACTAGTTGTTTTAAGAAACCCATATTGGCCCGCCCTCGAGTATTAAATTGAACTGCTTAAAAGTTCTGAACAAATGATCGTAGAAAGCTCGACTGTTTTGCATATTAATAAACATGTAGCTAGCTACAAGAATATATAGGTTTCACTACTTATTGTTTGAGAACCATGTTGGCCCACCCGCGAAAACTAATTCAACTGCTTACAATTTCTGAACAAATGATCGTAGATAACACAATTATTTGCATTTTAATGAAACATGTTGTTAGCTACAAGAATATGTCGGTTTTACTATTTGTTTTTTTTAGAACCATATTGACCCGCCAGCGAGTATTGACTTTTTCTGCTTATAACGTCTGAACAAATGATCGTAGTGAGCGTAATATTTTTGCATATTAATCAGCATGTTGCATGCTACAAGAATATATCGATTTCACTAGTTGTTGGTTGAGAACCATATTGGCCCGCACTCGAAAATTAACTTGAACTGTTTATAACTTCTGAACAATTGATAGTAGAGAACACAATTACTTGCATTTCAATCAAACATGTTGTATGCTACAAGAATATGTCGGTTTCACTAGTTATTGTTTGAGAACCATTTTGGCCCGCCCGCCAAAACTAACTTCAACTCCTTATAACTTTTGAACAAATGATCGTAGGGAGCGTAATAATTTTGCTTATTAATCAGCATGTTGCATGCTACAAGAATATATCGATTTCATTAGTTGTTGGTTTAGAACCATATTGGCCCGCCCGCTAAAATTAACTTGAACTGATAATAACTTCTGAACAATTGATCGTAGCGAACACAATTATTTGCATTTTAATGAAACATGTTGAATGCTTCAAGAATATGTCGGTTTCACTAGTTGTTGTTTGAGAACCATATTGGCCCGCCCGCGAGTATAAAATTGAACTGTTTATAACTTCTGAACAAATGATCTTAGAGAGCGTAATAAATTTGCATATTAATCAGCATGTTGCATGCTATAAGAATATATCGATTTCACTAGTTGTTGGTTGAGAACCATATTGGCCCGCCCGCGAAAATTAATTTGAATTGCTTATAACTTCTGCACAAATAATCGTAGAAAGCGTAATAATTTTGCATATTAATCAGCATGTTGCATGCTACAAGAATATATCGATTTCACTAGTTGTTGTTTGAGAAATATATTTGCCTGCCCGCGAAAATTAACTTGAACTGCTTATAACTTCTGAACAATTGATCGTAGAGCACACAATTATTTGCATTTCAATCAAACATGTTGTATGCTACAAGATTGTGTCGGTTTCACTAGTTAATTTTTTGAGAACCATTTTGGCCCGCCTGCCAAAACTAACTTCAACTCCTGATAACTTCTGAACAATTGATCGTAGAAAGCGTAATAATTTTGCATATTACTCAGCATGTTGCATGCTACAAGAATATATCGATTTCATTAGTTGTTGGTTGAGAACCATATTGGCCCGCCCGCGAAAATCATCTTGAGCAGCTTATAACTCCTGAACAATTGATCGTAGAGCACACAATTATTTGCGTTTTAATGAAACATGTTGAATGCTACAAGAATATGTCGGTTTCACTAGTTGTTTTTAGAAAACCATATTGGCCCGTCCGAGAGTATTAACTTGAACTGTTTATAAATTCTGAACAAATGATCCGAGAGAGCGTAATAAATTTGCATATTAATCAGCATGTTGCATGCTACAAGAATATATCGATTTCACTAGTTTTTGGTTGAGAACCATATTGGCCCGCCCACGAAAATCAACTTGAACTGCTTATAACTTCTGAACAATTGATCGTGGAGAACACAATTATTTGCATATTAATGAAACATGTTGAATGCTACAAGAATATGTCGGTTTCACTAGTTGTTATTTGAGAACAATATTGGCCCGTCCGCGAGTATTAACTTGAACTGCTTACAACTTCTGAACAAATGATCGTAGAGAGCGTAATAAATTTGCATATTAATCAGCATGTTGCATGCTACAAGAATATATCGATTTCACTAGTTTTTGGTTGAGAACCATATTGGCCCGCCCGCGAAAATCAACTTGAACTGCTTATAACTTCTGAACAATTGATCGCAGAGATGACAATTATTTGCATTTTAATCTAACATGTTGTATGCTACAAGAATATGTCAGTTTCACTAGTTATTGTTTGAGAACCATATTGGCCCGCCGGCGAGTATTAAATTGAACTGCTTAAAAGTTCTGAACAAATGATCGTAGAAAGCTCGATTGTTTTGCATATTAATAAACATGTAGCTAGCTACAAGAATATATAGATTTCACTAGTTATTGTTTGAGAACCATGTTGGCCCAACCGCGAAAACTAATTCAACTGCTTACAATTTCTGAACAAATGATCGTAGATAACACAATTATTTGCATTTTAATGAAACATGTTGTATGCTACAAGAATATGTCGGTTTTACTATTTGTTTTTTTAGAACCATATTGACCCGCCCGCGAGTATTGACTTTTTCTGCTTATAACGTCTGAACAAATGATCGTATTGAGCGTAATAGTTTTGCATATTAATCAGCATTTTGCATGCTACATGAATAAATCGATTTCACTAGTTGTTGGTTGAGAACCATATTGGCCCGCCCTCGAAAATTAACTTGAACAGCTTATAACTTCTGAACAATTGATCGTAGAGAACACAATTATTTGCATTTCAATCAAACATGTTGTATGCTACAAGAATATGTCGGTTTCACTAGTTATTGTTTGAGAACCATTTTGGCCCGCCCGCCAAAACTAACTTCAACTCCTTATAACTTTTGAACAAATGATCGTAGAGAGCGTAATAATTTTGCTTATTAATCAGCATGTTGCATGCTACAAGAATATATCGATTTCATTAGTTGTTGGTTGAGAACCATGTTGGCCCGCCCGCGAAAATTAACTTGAACTGATAATAACTTCTGAACAATTGATCTTAGCGAACACAATTATTTGCATTTTAATGAAACATGTTGAATGCTTCAAGAATATGTCGGTTTCACTAGTTGTTTTTACAAAACTATATTGGCCCGCCCCGAGTACTAACTTGAACTGTTTATAACTTCTGAACAAATGATCCTAGAGAGCGTAATAATTTTGCTTATTAATCAGCATGTTGCATGCTACAAGAATATATCGATTTCATTAGTTGTTGTTTGAGAACCATATTGGCCCGCCCGCGAGTATTAAATTGAACTGCTTATAACTTCTGAACAAATGATCTTAAAGAGCGTAATAAATTTGCATATTAATCAGCATGTTGCATGCTACAAGAATATATCGATTTTACTAGTTGTTGGTTGAGAACCATATTGGCCCGCCCGCGAAAATCAACTTGAACTGCTTATAACTCCTGAACAATTGATCGTAGAGACCACAATTATTTGCATTTTAATGAAACATGTTCAATGCAACAAGAATATTTCGGTTTCACTAGTTGTTTTTACAAAACTATATTGGCCCGCCCCGAGTACTAACTTGAACTGTTTATAACTTCTGAACAAATGATCCTAGAGAGCGTAATAAATTTGCATATTAATCAGCATGTTGCATGCTACAAGAATATATCGATTTCACTAGTTGTTGGTTGAGAACCATATTTGCCCGCCTCTGAAAATCAACTTGAACTGCTTATAACTCCTGAAAAATTGATCGTAGAGAACACAATTATTTGCATTTTAATGAAACATGTTGAATGCTACAAGAATATGTCGGTTTCACTAGTTGTTTTTAGAAAACCATATTGGCCCGCCGGCGAGTATTAAATTGAACTGTTTATAACTTCGGAACAAATGATCCTAGAGAGCGTAATAAATTTGCATATTAATCAGCATGTTGCATGCTACAAGAATATATCGATTTCACTAGTTTTTGGTTGAGAACCATATTGGCCCGCCCGCGAAAATCGATTTGAAGTGCTTATAACTTTTGAAATATTGATCGTAGAGAACACAATTATTTGCATTTTAATGAAACATGTTGAATGCTACAAGAATATGTCGGTTTTACTATTTGTTTTTTTTAGAACCATATTGGCCCGCCCGCGAGTATTTACTTGTACTGCTTATAACGCCTGAACAAATGATCACAGTGAGCGTAATAGTTTTGCATATTTATCAGCATGTTGCATGCTACAAGAATATGTCGGTTTCACTAGTTATTGTTTGAGAAACATTTTGGCCCGCCCGCCAAAACTAACTTCAACTCCTTATAACTTCTGAACAAATGATCGTAGAGAGCGTAATAATTTTGCATATTAATCAGCATGTTTCATGCTACAAGAATATATCTATTTCACAGGTTGTTGGTTGAGAACCATATTGGCCCGCCCGCGAAAATTAATTTGAATTGCTTATAACTTCTGAACAAATAATCGTAGAAAGCGTAATAATTTTGCATATTAATCAGCATGTTGCCTGCTACAAGAATATATCGATTTCACTAGTTGTTGGTGGAGAACCATATTGGCCCGCCCGCGAAAATCAACTTCAACTGCTTATAACTCCTGAACAATTGATCGTAGAGAACACAATTATTTGCATTTTAATGAAACATGTTGAATGCTACAAGAATATGTCGGTTTCATAGTTGTTTTTAGAAAACCATATTGGCCCGCCCGCGAGTGTTAACTTGAACTGTTTATAACTTCTGAACAAATGATCGTAGAGAGCGTAAAAAGTTTGCATATTAATCAGCATGTTGCATGCTACAAGAGTATATCGATTTCACTAGTTGTTGGTTGAGAACCATATTGGTCCGCCCTCGAAAATTAACTTGAACTGCTTATAACGTCTGAACAATTGATCGTAGAGAACACAATTACTTGCATTTCAATCAAACATGTTGTATGCTACAAGAATATGTCGATTTCACTAGTTATTGTTTGAGAACCATTTTGGCCCGCCCGCCAAAACTAACTTCAACTCCTTATAACTTCTGAACAAATGATCGTAGAGAGCGTAATAATTTTGCATATTAATCAGCATGTTTCATGCTACAAGAATATATCGATTTCATTAGTTGTTGGTTGAGAACCATATTGGCCCGCCCGCGAAAATTAACTTGAACTGCTTATATCCTCTGAACAATTGATCGTAGAGCACACAATTATTTGCATTTTAATGAAACATTTTGAATGCTACAAGAATATGTCGGTTTCACTAGTTGTTTATAGAAAACCATATTAGCCCGCGAGTATTAACTTGAAATATTTATAACTTCTGAACAAATAAACCTAGAGAGCGTAATAAATTTGCATATTAATCAGCATGTTGCATGCTTCAAGAATATATCGATTTCACTAGTTGTTGGTTGAGAACCATATTGGCCCGCCCGCGAAAATCAATTTGAACTGCTTATAACTCATGAACAATTGATCGTAGAGAACACAATTGTTTGCATTTTAATGAAACATGTTGAATGCTACAAGAATATGTCGGTTTCACTAGTTGTTTTTAGAAAACCATTTTGGCCCGCCAGCCAAAACAAATTTCAACTCCTTATAACTTCTGGACAATTGATCGTATAAAGCGTAATAATTTTGCATATTAAACAGCATGTTGCATGCTACAAGAATATATCGATTTCATTAGTTTTTGGTTGAGAACCATATTGGCTCGCCTGCGAAAATCAACTTGAACTGCTTATAACTCCTGAACAATTGATCGTAAAGCACACAATTATTTGCATTTTAATGAAACATGTTGAATGCTAAAGGGATATGTCGGTTTCAGTAGTTGTTTTTAGAAAACCATATTGGCCCGTCCGAGAGTATTAATTTGAACTGTTTATAACTTCTGAACAAATGAACCTAGAGAGCGTAATAAATTCCCATATTATTCAGCATGTTGCATGCTACAAGAATATATCGATTTCATTGGTTGTTGGTTGAGAACCATATTGGCCCGCCCGCGAAAATCAACTTGAACTGCTTATAACTCCTGTACAATTGATCGTAGAGACCACAATTAATAGCATTTTAATCAAACATGTTGTATGCAACAAGAATATGTCGGTTTCACTAGTTGTTTTGAGAAACCCATATTGGCCCGTCCGCGAGTATTAACTTTAACTGTTTTATAACTTCTGAACAAATGATCGTAGAGAACGAAAAAATTTGCCTATTAATCAGCATGTTGCCTGCTACAAGAATATATCGATTTCACTAGTTGTTGGTTGAAAAACATATTGGCCCGCCCGCGTAAATCAATTTGAACTGCTTATAACTTCTGAACAATTGAATGTAGAGATCACAATTATTTGCATTTTAATCTAACATGTTGTATGCTACAAGAATATGTCAGTTTCACTAGTTATTGTTTGAGAACCATATTGGCTCGCCCGCGAGGATTAAATTGAACTGCTTATAAGTTCTGAGCAAATGATCGAAGAAAGCACGATTGTTTTGCATATTAATAAACATGTAGCTAGCTACAAGAATATATAGATTTCACTAGTTATTGTTTGAGAACCATGTTGGCCCACCCGCGAAAACTAATTCAACTGCTTACAATTTCTGAACAAATGATCGTAGAGAACACAATTATTTGCATTTTAATGAAACATGTTGAATGCTAAAGGGATATGTCGGTTTCAGTAGTTGTTTTTAGAAAACCATATTGGCCCGTCCGAGAGTATTAATTTGAACTGTTTATAACTTCTGAACAAATGAACCTAGAGAGCGTTATAAATTCCCATATTAATCAGCATGTTGCATGCTACAAGAATACATCGATTTCATTAGTTTTTGGTTGAGAACCATATTGGCCCGCCTGCGAAAATCAACTTGAACTGCTTATAACTCCTGAACAATTGATCGTAGAGCACACAATTATTTGCATTTTAATGAAACATGTTGAATGCTAAAAGAATATGTCGGTTTCACTAGTTATTCTTTGAGAACCATTTTGGCCCGCCCGCCAAAACTAACTTCAACTCCTTATAACTTCTGAACAAATGAACGTAGAGAGCGTAATAATTTTGCATATTAATCAGCATGTTGCATGCTACAAGAATATGTCGATTTCATTGGTAGTTGGTTGAGAACCATATTGGCCCGCCCTCGAAAATTAACTTGAACTGCTTATAACTTCTGAACAATTGATCGTAGAGAACACAATTACTTGCATTTCAATCAAACATGTTGTATGCTACAAGAATATGTCGATTTCACTAGTTATTGTTTGAGAACCATTTTGGCCCGCCCGCCAAAACTAACTTCAACTCCTTATAACTTCTGAACAAATGATCGTAGAGAGCGTAATAATTTTGCATATTAATCAGCATGTTGCATGCTACAAGAATATGTCGATTTCATTGGTTGTTGGTTGAGAACCATATTGGCCCGCCCGCGAAAATCAACTTGAACTGCTTATAACTCCTGAACAATTGATCGTAGAGACCACAATTAATAGCATTTTAATCAAACATGTTGTATGCAACAAGAATATGTCGGTTTCACTAGTTGTTTTGAGAAACCCATATTGGCCCGCCCGCGAGTATTTACTTGAACTGTTTATAACTTCTGAACAAATGATCGTAGAGAGCGTAATAAATTTGCATATTTATCAGCATGTTGCATGCTACAAGAATATATCGATTTCACTAGTTGTTGGTTGAGAACCCTATTGGCCGCCCGCGAAAATCAACTTGAACTGCTTATAACTCCTGAACAATTGATCGTAGACAACACAATTATTTGCATTTTAATGAAACATGTTGAATGCTACAAGAATATGTCAGTTTCACTAGTTGTTATTTGAGAACCATATTGGCACGCCCGCGAGTATTAACTTTAACTGTTTTATAACTTCTGAACAAATGATCGTAGAGAACGAAAAAATTTCCCTATTAATCAGCATGTTGCCTGCTACAAGAATATATCGATTTCACTAGTTGTTGGTTGAAAAACATATTGGCCCGCCCGCGTAAATCAATTTGAACTGCTTATAACTTCTGAACAATTGATCGTAGAGATCACAATTATTTGCATTTTAATCTAACATGTTGTATGCTACAAGAATATGTCAGTTTCACTAGTTATTGTTTGAGAACCATATTGGCTCGCCCGCGAGGATTAAATTGAACTGCTTATAAGTTCTGAGCAAATGATCGAAGAAAGCTCGATTGTTTTGCATATTAATAAACATGTAGCTAGCTACAAGAATATATATATTTCACTAGTTATTGTTTGAGAACCATGTTGGCCCACCCGCGAAAACTAATTCAACTGCTTACAATTTCTGAACAAATGATCGTAGAGAACACAATTATTTGCATTTTAATGAAACACGTAGTATGCTACTAGAATATGTCGGTTTCACTAGTTATTGTTTGAGAACCATTTTGTCCCGCCCGCCAAAACTAACTTCAACTCCTTATAACTTCTGAACACAAAATAGTAGAGTGCTTAATAATTTTGCATATTAATCAGCATGTTGCATGCTTTAAGAATATATCGATTTTATTATTTGTTGGTTGAGAACCATATTGGCCCGCCCGCGAAAATTAACGTGAACTGCTTATAACTTCTGAACAATTGATCGTAGAGCACACAATTATTTGCATTTTAATGAAACATGTTGAATGCTTCAAGAATATGTCGGTTTCACTAGTTGTTGTTTGAGAACCATATTGGCCCGCCCGCGAGTATAAAATTGAACTGTTTATAACTTCTGAACAAATGATCTTAGAGAGCGTAATAAATTTGCATATTAATCAGCATGTTGCATGCTATAAGAATATATCGATTTCACTAGTTGTTGGTTGAGAACCATATTGGCCCGCCCGCGAAAATTAATTTGAATTGCTTATAACTTCTGCACAAATAATCGTAGAAAGCGTAATAATTTTGCATATTAATCAGCATGTTGCATGCTACAAGAATATATCGATTTCACTAGTTGTTGTTTGAGAAATATATTTGCCTGCCCGCGAAAATTAACTTGAACTGCTTATAACTTCTGAACAATTGATCGTAGAGCACACAATTATTTGCATTTCAATCAAACATGTTGTATGCTACAAGATTGTGTCGGTTTCACTAGTTAATTTTTTGAGAACCATTTTGGCCCGCCTGCCAAAACTAACTTCAACTCCTGATAACTTCTGAACAATTGATCGTAGAAAGCGTAATAATTTTGCATATTACTCAGCATGTTGCATGCTACAAGAATATATCGATTTCATTAGTTGTTGGTTGAGAACCATATTGGCCCGCCCGCGAAAATCATCTTGAGCAGCTTATAACTCCTGAACAATTGATCGTAGAGCACACAATTATTTGCGTTTTAATGAAACATGTTGAATGCTACAAGAATATGTCGGTTTCACTAGTTGTTTTTAGAAAACCATATTGGCCCGTCCGAGAGTATTAACTTGAACTGTTTATAAATTCTGAACAAATGATCCGAGAGAGCGTAATAAATTTGCATATTAATCAGCATGTTGCATGCTACAAGAATATATCGATTTCACTAGTTTTTGGTTGAGAACCATATTGGCCCGCCCACGAAAATCAACTTGAACTGCTTATAACTTCTGAACAATTGATCGTGGAGAACACAATTATTTGCATATTAATGAAACATGTTGAATGCTACAAGAATATGTCGGTTTCACTAGTTGTTATTTGAGAACAATATTGGCCCGTCCGCGAGTATTAACTTGAACTGCTTACAACTTCTGAACAAATGATCGTAGAGAGCGTAATAAATTTGCATATTAATCAGCATGTTGCATGCTACAAGAATATATCGATTTCACTAGTTTTTGGTTGAGAACCATATTGGCCCGCCCGCGAAAATCAACTTGAACTGCTTATAACTTCTGAACAATTGATCGCAGAGATGACAATTATTTGCATTTTAATCTAACATGTTGTATGCTACAAGAATATGTCAGTTTCACTAGTTATTGTTTGAGAACCATATTGGCCCGCCGGCGAGTATTAAATTGAACTGCTTAAAAGTTCTGAACAAATGATCGTAGAAAGCTCGATTGTTTTGCATATTAATAAACATGTAGCTAGCTACAAGAATATATAGATTTCACTAGTTATTGTTTGAGAACCATGTTGGCCCAACCGCGAAAACTAATTCAACTGCTTACAATTTCTGAACAAATGATCGTAGATAACACAATTATTTGCATTTTAATGAAACATGTTGTATGCTACAAGAATATGTCGGTTTTACTATTTGTTTTTTTAGAACCATATTGACCCGCCCGCGAGTATTGACTTTTTCTGCTTATAACGTCTGAACAAATGATCGTATTGAGCGTAATAGTTTTGCATATTAATCAGCATTTTGCATGCTACATGAATAAATCGATTTCACTAGTTGTTGGTTGAGAACCATATTGGCCCGCCCTCGAAAATTAACTTGAACAGCTTATAACTTCTGAACAATTGATCGTAGAGAACACAATTATTTGCATTTCAATCAAACATGTTGTATGCTACAAGAATATGTCGGTTTCACTAGTTATTGTTTGAGAACCATTTTGGCCCGCCCGCCAAAACTAACTTCAACTCCTTATAACTTTTGAACAAATGATCGTAGAGAGCGTAATAATTTTGCTTATTAATCAGCATGTTGCATGCTACAAGAATATATCGATTTCATTAGTTGTTGGTTGAGAACCATGTTGGCCCGCCCGCGAAAATTAACTTGAACTGATAATAACTTCTGAACAATTGATCTTAGCGAACACAATTATTTGCATTTTAATGAAACATGTTGAATGCTTCAAGAATATGTCGGTTTCACTAGTTGTTTTTACAAAACTATATTGGCCCGCCCCGAGTACTAACTTGAACTGTTTATAACTTCTGAACAAATGATCCTAGAGAGCGTAATAATTTTGCTTATTAATCAGCATGTTGCATGCTACAAGAATATATCGATTTCATTAGTTGTTGTTTGAGAACCATATTGGCCCGCCCGCGAGTATTAAATTGAACTGCTTATAACTTCTGAACAAATGATCTTAAAGAGCGTAATAAATTTGCATATTAATCAGCATGTTGCATGCTACAAGAATATATCGATTTTACTAGTTGTTGGTTGAGAACCATATTGGCCCGCCCGCGAAAATCAACTTGAACTGCTTATAACTCCTGAACAATTGATCGTAGAGACCACAATTATTTGCATTTTAATGAAACATGTTCAATGCAACAAGAATATTTCGGTTTCACTAGTTGTTTTTACAAAACTATATTGGCCCGCCCCGAGTACTAACTTGAACTGTTTATAACTTCTGAACAAATGATCCTAGAGAGCGTAATAAATTTGCATATTAATCAGCATGTTGCATGCTACAAGAATATATCGATTTCACTAGTTGTTGGTTGAGAACCATATTTGCCCGCCTCTGAAAATCAACTTGAACTGCTTATAACTCCTGAAAAATTGATCGTAGAGAACACAATTATTTGCATTTTAATGAAACATGTTGAATGCTACAAGAATATGTCGGTTTCACTAGTTGTTTTTAGAAAACCATATTGGCCCGCCGGCGAGTATTAAATTGAACTGTTTATAACTTCGGAACAAATGATCCTAGAGAGCGTAATAAATTTGCATATTAATCAGCATGTTGCATGCTACAAGAATATATCGATTTCACTAGTTTTTGGTTGAGAACCATATTGGCCCGCCCGCGAAAATCGATTTGAAGTGCTTATAACTTTTGAAATATTGATCGTAGAGAACACAATTATTTGCATTTTAATGAAACATGTTGAATGCTACAAGAATATGTCGGTTTTACTATTTGTTTTTTTTAGAACCATATTGGCCCGCCCGCGAGTATTTACTTGTACTGCTTATAACGCCTGAACAAATGATCACAGTGAGCGTAATAGTTTTGCATATTTATCAGCATGTTGCATGCTACAAGAATATATCGATTTCACTAGTTGTTGGTTGAGAACCATATTGGCCTGCCCTCGAAAATTAACTTGAACTGCTTATAACTTCTGAACAATTGATCGTAGAGAACACAATTACTTGCATTTCAATCAAACATGTTGTATGCTACAAGAATATGTCGGTTTCACTAGTTATTGTTTGAGAAACATTTTGGCCCGCCCGCCAAAACTAACTTCAACTCCTTATAACTTCTGAACAAATGATCGTAGAGAGCGTAATAATTTTGCATATTAATCAGCATGTTTCATGCTACAAGAATATATCTATTTCACAGGTTGTTGGTTGAGAACCATATTGGCCCGCCCGCGAAAATTAATTTGAATTGCTTATAACTTCTGAACAAATAATCGTAGAAAGCGTAATAATTTTGCATATTAATCAGCATGTTGCCTGCTACAAGAATATATCGATTTCACTAGTTGTTGGTGGAGAACCATATTGGCCCGCCCGCGAAAATCAACTTCAACTGCTTATAACTCCTGAACAATTGATCGTAGAGAACACAATTATTTGCATTTTAATGAAACATGTTGAATGCTACAAGAATATGTCGGTTTCATAGTTGTTTTTAGAAAACCATATTGGCCCGCCCGCGAGTGTTAACTTGAACTGTTTATAACTTCTGAACAAATGATCGTAGAGAGCGTAAAAAGTTTGCATATTAATCAGCATGTTGCATGCTACAAGAGTATATCGATTTCACTAGTTGTTGGTTGAGAACCATATTGGTCCGCCCTCGAAAATTAACTTGAACTGCTTATAACGTCTGAACAATTGATCGTAGAGAACACAATTACTTGCATTTCAATCAAACATGTTGTATGCTACAAGAATATGTCGATTTCACTAGTTATTGTTTGAGAACCATTTTGGCCCGCCCGCCAAAACTAACTTCAACTCCTTATAACTTCTGAACAAATGATCGTAGAGAGCGTAATAATTTTGCATATTAATCAGCATGTTTCATGCTACAAGAATATATCGATTTCATTAGTTGTTGGTTGAGAACCATATTGGCCCGCCCGCGAAAATTAACTTGAACTGCTTATATCCTCTGAACAATTGATCGTAGAGCACACAATTATTTGCATTTTAATGAAACATTTTGAATGCTACAAGAATATGTCGGTTTCACTAGTTGTTTATAGAAAACCATATTAGCCCGCGAGTATTAACTTGAAATATTTATAACTTCTGAACAAATAAACCTAGAGAGCGTAATAAATTTGCATATTAATCAGCATGTTGCATGCTTCAAGAATATATCGATTTCACTAGTTGTTGGTTGAGAACCATATTGGCCCGCCCGCGAAAATCAATTTGAACTGCTTATAACTCATGAACAATTGATCGTAGAGAACACAATTGTTTGCATTTTAATGAAACATGTTGAATGCTACAAGAATATGTCGGTTTCACTAGTTGTTTTTAGAAAACCATTTTGGCCCGCCAGCCAAAACAAATTTCAACTCCTTATAACTTCTGGACAATTGATCGTATAAAGCGTAATAATTTTGCATATTAAACAGCATGTTGCATGCTACAAGAATATATCGATTTCATTAGTTTTTGGTTGAGAACCATATTGGCTCGCCTGCGAAAATCAACTTGAACTGCTTATAACTCCTGAACAATTGATCGTAAAGCACACAATTATTTGCATTTTAATGAAACATGTTGAATGCTAAAGGGATATGTCGGTTTCAGTAGTTGTTTTTAGAAAACCATATTGGCCCGTCCGAGAGTATTAATTTGAACTGTTTATAACTTCTGAACAAATGAACCTAGAGAGCGTAATAAATTCCCATATTATTCAGCATGTTGCATGCTACAAGAATATATCGATTTCATTGGTTGTTGGTTGAGAACCATATTGGCCCGCCCGCGAAAATCAACTTGAACTGCTTATAACTCCTGTACAATTGATCGTAGAGACCACAATTAATAGCATTTTAATCAAACATGTTGTATGCAACAAGAATATGTCGGTTTCACTAGTTGTTTTGAGAAACCCATATTGGCCCGTCCGCGAGTATTAACTTTAACTGTTTTATAACTTCTGAACAAATGATCGTAGAGAACGAAAAAATTTGCCTATTAATCAGCATGTTGCCTGCTACAAGAATATATCGATTTCACTAGTTGTTGGTTGAAAAACATATTGGCCCGCCCGCGTAAATCAATTTGAACTGCTTATAACTTCTGAACAATTGAATGTAGAGATCACAATTATTTGCATTTTAATCTAACATGTTGTATGCTACAAGAATATGTCAGTTTCACTAGTTATTGTTTGAGAACCATATTGGCTCGCCCGCGAGGATTAAATTGAACTGCTTATAAGTTCTGAGCAAATGATCGAAGAAAGCTCGATTGTTTTGCATATTAATAAACATGTAGCTAGCTACAAGAATATATAGATTTCACTAGTTATTGTTTGAGAACCATGTTGGCCCACCCGCGAAAACTAATTCAACTGCTTACAATTTCTGAACAAATGATCGTAGAGAACACAATTATTTGCATTTTAATGAAACATGTTGAATGCTAAAGGGATATGTCGGTTTCAGTAGTTGTTTTTAGAAAACCATATTGGCCCGTCCGAGAGTATTAATTTGAACTGTTTATAACTTCTGAACAAATGAACCTAGAGAGCGTTATAAATTCCCATATTAATCAGCATGTTGCATGCTACAAGAATACATCGATTTCATTAGTTTTTGGTTGAGAACCATATTGGCCCGCCTGCGAAAATCAACTTGAACTGCTTATAACTCCTGAACAATTGATCGTAGAGCACACAATTATTTGCATTTTAATGAAACATGTTGAATGCTAAAAGAATATGTCGGTTTCACTAGTTATTCTTTGAGAACCATTTTGGCCCGCCCGCCAAAACTAACTTCAACTCCTTATAACTTCTGAACAAATGAACGTAGAGAGCGTAATAATTTTGCATATTAATCAGCATGTTGCATGCTACAAGAATATGTCGATTTCATTGGTAGTTGGTTGAGAACCATATTGGCCCGCCCTCGAAAATTAACTTGAACTGCTTATAACTTCTGAACAATTGATCGTAGAGAACACAATTACTTGCATTTCAATCAAACATGTTGTATGCTACAAGAATATGTCGATTTCACTAGTTATTGTTTGAGAACCATTTTGGCCCGCCCGCCAAAACTAACTTCAACTCCTTATAACTTCTGAACAAATGATCGTAGAGAGCGTAATAATTTTGCATATTAATCAGCATGTTGCATGCTACAAGAATATGTCGATTTCATTGGTTGTTGGTTGAGAACCATATTGGCCCGCCCGCGAAAATCAACTTGAACTGCTTATAACTCCTGAACAATTGATCGTAGAGACCACAATTAATAGCATTTTAATCAAACATGTTGTATGCAACAAGAATATGTCGGTTTCACTAGTTGTTTTGAGAAACCCATATTGGCCCGCCCGCGAGTATTTACTTGAACTGTTTATAACTTCTGAACAAATGATCGTAGAGAGCGTAATAAATTTGCATATTTATCAGCATGTTGCATGCTACAAGAATATATCGATTTCACTAGTTGTTGGTTGAGAACCCTATTGGCCGCCCGCGAAAATCAACTTGAACTGCTTATAACTCCTGAACAATTGATCGTAGACAACACAATTATTTGCATTTTAATGAAACATGTTGAATGCTACAAGAATATGTCAGTTTCACTAGTTGTTATTTGAGAACCATATTGGCACGCCCGCGAGTATTAACTTTAACTGTTTTATAACTTCTGAACAAATGATCGTAGAGAACGAAAAAATTTGCCTATTAATCAGCATGTTGCCTGCTACAAGAATATATCGATTTCACTAGTTGTTGGTTGAAAAACATATTGGCCCGCCCGCGTAAATCAATTTGAACTGCTTATAACTTCTGAACAATTGATCGTAGAGATCACAATTATTTGCATTTTAATCTAACATGTTGTATGCTACAAGAATATGTCAGTTTCACTAGTTATTGTTTGAGAACCATATTGGCTCGCCCGCGAGGATTAAATTGAACTGCTTATAAGTTCTGAGCAAATGATCGAAGAAAGCTCGATTGTTTTGCATATTAATAAACATGTAGCTAGCTACAAGAATATATATATTTCACTAGTTATTGTTTGAGAACCATGTTGGCCCACCCGCGAAAACTAATTCAACTGCTTACAATTTCTGAACAAATGATCGTAGAGAACACAATTATTTGCATTTTAATGAAACACGTAGTATGCTACTAGAATATGTCGGTTTCACTAGTTATTGTTTGAGAACCATTTTGTCCCGCCCGCCAAAACTAACTTCAACTCCTTATAACTTCTGAACACAAAATAGTAGAGTGCTTAATAATTTTGCATATTAATCAGCATGTTGCATGCTTTAAGAATATATCGATTTTATTATTTGTTGGTTGAGAACCATATTGGCCCGCCCGCGAAAATTAACGTGAACTGCTTATAACTTCTGAACAATTGATCGTAGAGCACACAATTATTTGCATTTTAATGAAACATGTTGAATGCTACAAGAATATGTCGGTTTCACTAGTTGTTTTTAGAAAACCACTTTGGCCCGCCCGCCAAAACTAATTTCAACTTCTTATAACTTCTGAAAAATTGATCGTAGAAAGCGTAATAATTTTGCATATTAAACAGCATGTTGCATGCTACAAGAATATATCGATTTCATTAGTTTTTGGTTGAGAACCATATTGGCCCGCCCGCGAAAATCAACTTGAACTGCTTATAACTCCTGAACAATTGATCGTAAAGCACACAATTACTTGCATTTTAATGAAACATGTTGAATGCTACAAGAATATGTCGGTTTCACTAGTTGTTTTTAGAAAACCATATTGGCCCGTCCGAGAGTATTAACTTGAACTGCTTATAACTTCTGAACAAATGATCGTAGAGAGCGTAACAAATTTGCATATTAATCAGCATGTTGCATGCTACAAGAATATATCGATTTCACTTGTTGTTGGTTGAGAACCATATTGGCCGGCCGCGAAAATCAACTTTAACTGCTTATAACTCCTGAACAATTGATCGTAAACAACACAAATATTTGCATTTTAATGAAACATGTTGAATGCTACAAGAATATGTCAGTTTCACTAGTTGTTATTTGAGAACCATATTGGCCCGCCCGCGAGTATTAACTTGAACTGCTTAAAATTTCTGAACAAATGATCCTAGAGAGCGTAACAAATTTGCATATTAATAAGCATGTTGCATGCTACAAGAATACATAGATTTCACTAGTTGTTGGTTGAAAAACTTATTGGCCCGCCCGCGAAAATCAATTTGAACTGCTTATAACTTCTGAACAATTGATCGTAGAGATCACAATTATTATCATTTTAATCTAACATGTTGTATGCTACAAGAATATGTCGGTTTCACTAGTTATTGTTTGAGAACCATTTTGGCTCGCCCGCCAAATCTAACTTCAACTCTTTATAACTTCTGAAAAAATGATCCTAGAGAGCGTTATAATTTTGCATATTAATCAGCATGTTGCATGCTACAAGAATATATCGATTTCATTGGTTGTTGGTTGAGAACCATATAAGCCCTCCCGCGAAAATTTAATTTTACTGCTTATAACTTCTGAACAATTGATCGTAGCGAACACAATTATTTGCATTTTAATGAAACATGTTGAATGCTTCAAGAATATGTCGGTTTCATTTGTTGTTGTTTGAGAACCATATCGGTCCGCCCGCGAGTATTAAATTGAACAGCTTCTAACTTCTGAACAAATGATCTAAGAGAGCGTAATAAATTTGCATATTAATCAGCATGTTGCATGCTACAAGAATATATCGATTTCACTAGTTGTTGGTTGAGAACCATATTGGCCCGCCCGCGGGTATTAACTTGAACTCTTTATGACTTCTGAACAAATGATCCTAGAGAGCGTAATAAATTTGCATATTAATCAGCATGTTGCATGCTACTAGAATATATCGATTTCACTAGTTTTTGGTTGAGAACCATATTGGCCCGCCCCTGAAAATCAACTTGAACTGCTTATAACTCCTGAAAAATTGATCGTAGAGAACACAATTATTTGGATTTTAATGAAACATGTTGAATGCTACAAGAATATGTCGGTTTCACAAGTTGTTTTTTTAAAACCATATTGGCCCGCCCGCGAATATTAACTTGAACTGTTTATAACTTCTGAACAAATGATCCTAGAGAGCGTAAAAAATTTGCATATTAATCAGCATGTTGCATGCTACAAGAATATATCGATTTCACTAGTTATTGTTTGAGAAATATATTGGCCTGGCTGCGAAAATTAACTTGAACTGCTTATAACTTCTGAACAATTGATCGTAGAGCTCACAATTATTTGCATTTCAATGAAACATGTTGTATGCTACAAGATTATGTCGATTTAATTGGTTGTTGGTTGAGAACCATATTGGCCCGCCCGCGAAAATCAACTTGAACTGCTTATAACTCCTGAACAATTGATCGTAGAAACCACAATTAATAGCATTTTAATCAAACATGTTGTATGCAACAAGAATATGTCGGTTTCACTAGTTGTTTTAAGAAACCCATATTGGCCCGACCGCGAGTATTAACTTGAACTGTTTATAACTTCTGAACAAATGATCCTAGAGAGCGTAAAAAAATTGCATATTAATCAGCATGTTGCATGCTACAAGAATATATCGATTTCACTAGTTGTTGGTTGAAAAACATATTGGCCCACCCGCGAAAATCAAGTTGAACTGCATATAACTTCTGAACAATTGGTCGTAGCGAACACAATTATTTGCATTTTAATGAAACATGTTGAATGCTTAAAGAATATGTCGGTTTCACTAGTTGTTACTTGAGAACCATATTAGCCCGCCCGCGAGTATTAAATTGAACTGCTTATAACTTCTGAACAAATGATCTTAGAGAGCGTAATAAAGTTGCGTATTAATCAGCATGTTGCATGCTACAAGAATATATCGATTTCACTAGTTGTTGGTTGAGAACCATATTGGCCCGCCCGCGAAAATTAATTTGAACTGCTTATAACTTCTGAACAAATAATCGTAGAAAGCATAATAATTTTGCATATAAATCAGCATGTTGCATGCTACAAGAATATATCAATTTCATTGGTTGTTGGTTGAGAACCATATTGGCCCGCCCGCGAAAATCAACTTGAAGTGCTTATAACTCCTGAACAATTGATCGTAAAGACCACAATTAATAGCATTTTAATCAAAGATGTTGTATGCAACAAGAATATGTCGGTTTCACTAGTTGTTTTTAGAAAACCATATTCGCCCGCCCGCGAGTATTAACTTGAACTGTTTATAACTTCTGAACAAATGATCCTAGATAGCATAATAAATTTGCATATTAATCAGCATGTTGCATGCTACAAGAATATATCGATTTCATTAGTTGTTGGTTGAGAACCATATTGGCCCGCCCGCGGTTATTAACTTGAACTCTTTATGCCTTCTGAACAAATGATCCTAGAGAGCGTAAAAAATTTGCATATTAATTAGCATGTTGCATGCTACTAGAATATATCGATTTCACTAGTTGTTGGTTGAGAACCATATTGGCCCGCCCCTGAAAATCAACTTGAACTGCTTATAACTCCTGAAAAATTGATCGTAGAGAACAATTATTTGCATTTTAATGAAACATGTTGAATGCTACAAGAATATGTCTGTTTCACAAGTTGTTTTTTTAAAACCATATTGGCCCGCCCGCGAATATTAACTTGAACTGTTTATAACTTCGGAACAAATGATCCTAGAGAGCGTAATAAATTTGCATATTAATCAGCATGTTTCATGCTACAAGAATATGTCGGTTTCACTAGTTGTTTTTAGAAAACCATATTGACCCGACGGCGAAAATCAACTTGAACTGCTTATAACTTGTGAACAATTGATCGTAGAGAACACAATTATTTGCATTTTAATGAAACATGTTGAATGCTACAAGAATATGTCGGTTTTACTATTTGTTTTTTTAGAACCATATTGACCCGCCCGCGAATATTGACTTGTTCTGCTTATAACGTCTGAACAAATGATCGTAGTGAGCGTAATAGTTTTGCAAATTAATCAGCATGAAGCATTCTACAAGAATATATCGATTTCACTGGTTGTTGGTTGAGAACCATATTGGTCCGCTCTCGAAAATTAACTTGAACTGCTTATATCTTCTGAACAATTGATCGTAGAGACCACAATTAATAGCATTTTAATGAAACATGTTGTAAGCTACAAGAATATGTCGGTTTCACTAGTTGTTATTTGAGAACAATATTGGCCCGCCCGCGAGTATTAACTTGAACTGTTTATAACTTCTGAACAAATGATCCTAGATAGCATAATAAATTTGCATATTAATCAGCATGTTGCATGCTACAAGAATATATCGATTTCATTAGTTGTTGGTTGAGAACCATATTGGCCCGCCCGCGGGTATTAACTTGAACTCTTTATGACTTCTGAACAAATGATCCTAGAGAGCGTAAAAAATTTGCATATTAATCAGCATTTTGCATGCTAAAAGAATATATCGATTTCACTAGTTGTTGGTTGAGAACCATATTGGTCCGCTCTCGAAAATTAACTTGAACTGCTTATAACTTCTGAACAATTGATCGTAGAGAACACAATTATTTGCATTTCAATCAAACATGTTGGATGCTACAAGAATATGTCGGTTTCACTAGTTATTGTTTGAGAACCATTTTGGCCCGCCCGCCAAAACTAACTTCAACTCCTTATGACTTCTGAACAAATGATCGTAGAGAGCGCAATAATTTTGCATATTAATCAGCATGTTTCATGCTACAAGAATATATCGATTTCATTAGTTGTTGGTTGAGAACCATATTGGCCCGCCCGCGGAAATTAACTTGAACTGCTTATAACTTCTGAACAATTGATCGTAGCGAACACAATTATTTGCATTTTAATGAAACATGTTGAATGCTTCAAGAATATGTCGGTTTCACTAGTTGTTGTTTGAGAACCATATTGGCCCGCCCGCGAGTAATAAATTGAACTTCTTATAACTACTGAACAAATGATCTTAGAAAGCGTAATAAATTTGCATATTAATCAGCATGTTGCATGCTACAAAAATATATCGATTTCATTAGTTGTTGGTTGAGAACCATATTGGACCGCCCGGGAAAATTAATTTGAACTGCTTTTAAGTTCTGAACAAATAATCGTAGAAAGCGTAATAATTTTGCATATTAATCAGCATGTTGCATGCTACAAGAATATATCGATTTCATTAGTTGTTGATTGAGAATCATATTGGCCCGCCGCGAAAATTAATTTGAACTGCTTATAACATCTGAACAAATAATCGTAGAAAGCGTAATAAATTTGCATATTAATCAGCATGTTGCATGCTACAAGAATATATCGATTTCACTAGTTGTTGTTTGAGAACCATATTGGCCCGCCCGCGAAAATCAACTTGAACTGCTTATAACTCCTGAACAATTGATCGTAGAGAGCACAATTATTTGCATTTTAATGAAACATGTTGTTTGCTACAAGAATATGTCAGTTTCACTAGTAGTTATTTGAGAACCATATTGGCCCGCCCGCGAAAATCAACTTGAACTGCTTATAACTCCTGAACAATTGATCGTAGAGAGCACAATTATTTGCATTTTAATGAAACATGTTGTTTGCTACAAGAATATGTCAGTTTCACTAGTTGTTATTTGAGAACCATATTGGCCCGCCCGCGAAAATCAACTTGAACTGCTTATAACTCCTGAACAATTGATCGTAGAGAGCACAATTATTTGCATTTTAATAAAACATGTTGTTTGCTACAAGAATATGTCAGTTTCACTAGTTGTTATTTGAGAACCATATTGGCCCGCCCGCGAGTATTAAATTGAACTGCTTATATCTTCTGAACAATTGATCGTAGAGAACACAATTATTTGCATTTTAATGAAACATTTTGAATGCTACAAGAATATGTCGGTTTAACCAGTTGTTTTTAGAAAACCATTTTGGCCCACCCGCCAAAACTAATTTCAACTCCTTATAACTTCTGAACAATTGATCGTAGAAAGCGTAATAATTTTGCATATTAAACAGCATGTTGCATGCTACAAGAATATATCGATTTCATTAGTTTTTGGTTGAGAATCATATTTTCCCGCCCGCGAAAATTAATTTGAACTGCTTATAACATCTGAACAAATAATCGTAGAAAGCGTAATAAATTTGCATATTAATCAGCATGTTGCATGTTACAAGAATATATCGATTTCACTAGTTGTTGGTTGAGAACCATATTGACCCGCCCGCGAAATTTAATTTCAACTGATTATAACTTCTGAACAAATAATCGTTGAAAGCGTAATAATTTTTCATATTAATTAGCATGTTGCATGCTACAAGAATATATCGATTTCACTAGTTGTTGTTTGAGAAATATATTGGCCTGCCCGCGAAAATTAACTTGAACTGCTTATAACTTCTGAACAATTGATTGTAGAGCACACAATTATTTGCATTTCAATCAAACATGTTGTATGCTACAAGAATATGTCGGTTTCAATAGTTATTGTTTGAGAACCATTTTAGGCCGCCCGCCAAAACTAAATTCAACTCCTCATAACTTCTGAACAAATGATCGTAGAGAGCGTTATAATTTTGCATATCAATCAGCGTGTTGCATGCTACAAGAATATATCGATTTCATTGGTTGTTGGTTGAGAACCATATTGGCCCGCCCGCGAAAATCAATTTTAACTGCTTATAACACCTGAATAATTGATCGTAGAGACCACAATTAATAGCATTGTAATCAAACATGTTGTATGCAACAAGAATATGTCGGTTTCACTAGTTGTTTTTAGAAAACCTAATTGGCCCGCCCGCGAGTATTAACTTGAACTGTTTATAACTTCTGAACAAATTATCCTAGCGAGCGTAATAAATTTTCATATTAATCAGCATGTTGCATGCTACAAGAATATATAGATTTCACTAGTTGTTAGTTGAGAACCATATTGGCGCGCCCGCGAAAATCAACTTTAACTTCTTATAACTTCTGAACAATTGATCGTAGAGAACACAATTATTTGCATTTTAATGAAACATGTTGAATGCTACAAGAATATGTCGGTTTCACTAGTTGTTTTTAGAAAACCATTTTGGCCCGCCCGCCAAAACTAATTTCAACTCCTTATAATTTCTGAACAATTGATAGTAGAAAGCGTAATAATTTTCAATATTAAACAGCATGTTGCATGCTACAAGAATATATCGATTTCATTAGTTTTTGGTTGAGAACCATATTGGCCCGCCCGCGAGTATTAAATTGAACTGCTTAAAAGTTCTGAACAAATGATCGTAGAAAGCTCGATTATTTTGCATATTAATAAACATGTAGCTAGCTACAAGAATATATAGATTTCACTAGTTATTGTTTGAGAACCATGTTGGCCCACCCGCGAAAACTAATTCAACTGCTTACAATTTCTGAACAAATGATCGTAGAGAACACAATTATTTGCATTTTAAAGAAACATGTTGTATGCTACAAGAATATGTCGGTTTTACTATTTGTTTTTTTAGAACCATATTGGCCCGCCAGCGAGTATTGACTTGTTCTGCCTATAACGTCTGAAAAAATGATCGTAGTGAGCTTAAGAGTTTTGCATATTAATCAGCATGTTGCATGCTACAAGAACATATCGATTTCACTAGTTGTTGTTTGAGAACCATTTTGGCCCGCCCGCCAAAACTAACTTCAACTCCTTATGACTTCTGAACAAATGATCGTAGAGAACGCAATAATTTTGCATATTAATCAGCATGTTTCATGCTACAAGAATATATCGATTTCATTAGTTGTTGGTTGAGAACCATATTGGCGCGCCCGCGGAAATTAACTTGAACTGCTTATAACTTCTGAACAATTGATCGTAGCGAACACAATTATTTGCATTTTAATGAAACATGTTGAATGCTTCAAGAATATGTCGGTTTCACTAGTTGTTGTTTGAGAACCATATTGGCCCGCCCGCGAGTAATAAATTGAACTTCTTATAACTTCTGAACAAATGACCTTAGAGAGCGTAATAAATTTGCATATTAATCAGCATGTTGCATGCTACAAAAATATATCGATTTCATTAGTTGTTGGTTGAGAACCATATTGGCCCGCCCGGGAAAATTAATTTGAACTGCTTATAAGTTCTGAACAAATAATCGTAGAAAGGGTAATAATTTTGCATATTAATCAGCATGTTGCATGCTACAAGAATATATCGATTTCGTTAGTTGTTGTTTGAGAACCATATTGGCCCGCTGCGAAAATTAATTTGAACTGCTTATAACATCTGAACAAATAATCGTAGAAAGCGTAATAAATTTACATATTAATCACCATGTTGCATGCTACAAGAATATATCGATTTCACTAGTTGTTGTTTGAGAACCATATTGGCCCGCCCGCGAAAATCAACTTGAACTGCTTATAACTCCTGAACAATTGATCGTAGAGAGCACAATTATTTGCATTTTAATGAAACATGTTGTTTGCTACAAGAATATGTCAGTTTCACTAGTTGTTATTTGAGATCCATATTGGCCCGCCCGCGAAAATCAACTTGAACTGCTTATAACTCCTGAACAATTGATCGTAGAGAGCACAATTATTTGCATTTTAATGAAACATGTTGTTTTCTACAAGAATATGTCAGTTTCACTAGTTGTTATTTGAGAACCATATTGGCCCGCCCGCGAGTATTAAATTTAACTGATTATAACTTCTGAACAAATGATCGTAGAGAGCGTAAAAAATTTGCATATTAATCAGCATGTTGCATGCTACAAGAATATATCGATTTCACTAGTTGTTGTTTGAGAACCATATTGGCCCGCCCGCGAAAATCAACTTGAACTGCTTATAACTCCTGAACAATTGATCGTAGAGAGCACAATTATTTGCATTTTAATGAAACATGTTGTTTGCTACAAGAATATGTCAGTTTCACTAGTTGTTATTTGAGAACCATATTGGCCCGCCCGCGAAAATCAACTTGAACTGCTTATAACTCCTGAACAATTGATCGTAGAGAGCACAATTATTTGCATTTTAATGAAACATGTTGTTTGCTACAAGAATATGTCAGTTTCACTAGTTGTTATTTGAGAACCATATTGGCCCGCCCGCGAGTATTAAATTGAACTGCTTATATCTTCTGAACAATTGATCGTAGAGAACACAATTATTTGCATTTTAATGAAACATTTTGAATGCTACAAGAATATGTCGGTTTCACTAGTTGTTTTTAGAAAACCATTTTGGCCCACCCGCCAAAACTAATTTCAACTCCTTATAACTTCTGAACAATTGATCGTAGAAAGCGTAATAATTTTGCATATTAAACAGCATGTTGCATGCTACAAGAATATATCGATTTCATTAGTTTTTGGTTGAGAATCATATTTTCCCGCCCGTGAAAATCAACTTGAACTGCTTATAACTCCTGAACAATTGATCGTAGAGCACACAATTATTTGCATTTTAATGAAACATGTTGAATGCTACAAGAATATGTCGGTTTCACTAGTTGTTTTTAGAAAACCATACTGGCCCGTCCGAGAGTATTAACTTGAACAGTTTATAACTTCTGAACAAATGATCCAAGAGAGCGTAATAAATTTCCGTATTAATCAGCATGATGTATGCTACAAGAATATATCGATTTCACTAGTTGTTGGTTGAGAACCATATTGGCCCGCCCGCGAAAATCAACTTGAACTGCTTATAACTCCTGAACAATTGATCGTAGAGAGCACAATTATTTGCATTTTAATGAAACATGTTTGCTACAAGAATATGTCAGTTTCACTAGTTGTTATTTGAGAACCATATTGGCCCGCCCGCGAGTATTAAATTGAACTGATTATAACTTCTGAACAAATGATCGTAGAGAGCGTAAAAAATTGGCATATTAATCAGCATGTTGCATGCTACTAGAATATATCGATTTCTCTAGTTGTTGGTTGAGAACCATATTGGCCCGCCCGCGAAAATTAATTTGAACTGCTTATAACTTCTGAACAAATAATCGTAGAAAGCGTAATAATTTTGCATATAAATCAGCATGTTGCATGCTACAAGAATATATCAATTTCATTGGTTGTTGGTTGAGAACCATATTGGCCCGCCCGCGAAAATCAACTTGAAGTGCTTATAACTCCTGAACAATTGATCGTAAAGACCACAATTAATAGCATTTTAATCAAAGATGTTGTATGCAACAAGAATATGTCGGTTTCACTAGTTGTTTTTAGAAAACCATATTCGCCCGCCCGCGAGTATTAACTTGAACTGTTTATAACTTCTGAACAAATGATCCTAGATAGCATAATAAATTTGCATATTAATCAGCATGTTGCATGCTACAAGAATATATCGATTTCATTAGTTGTTGGTTGAGAACCATATTGGCCCGCCCGCGGGTATTAACTTGAACTCTTTATGACTTCTGAACAAATGATCCTAGAGAGCGTAAAAAATTTGCATATTAATTAGCATGTTGCATGCTACTAGAATATATCGATTTCACTAGTTGTTGGTTGAGAACCATATTGGCCCGCCCCTGAAAATCAACTTGAACTGCTTATAACTCCTGAAAAATTGATCGTAGAGAACAATTATTTGCATTTTAATGAAACATGTTGAATGCTACAAGAATATGTCTGTTTCACAAGTTGTTTTTTTAAAACCATATTGGCCTGCCCGCGAATATTAACTTGAACTGTTTATAACTTCGGAACAAATGATCCTAGAGAGCGTAATAAATTTGCATATTAATCAGCATGTTTCATGCTACAAGAATATGTCGGTTTCACTAGTTGTTTTTAGAAAACCATATTGACCCGACGGCGAAAATCAACTTGAACTGCTTATAACTTGTGAACAATTGATCGTAGAGAACACAATTATTTGCATTTTAATGAAACATGTTGAATGCTACAAGAATATGTCGGTTTTACTATTTGTTTTTTTAGAACCATATTGACCCGCCCGCGAATATTGACTTGTTCTGCTTATAACGTCTGAACAAATGATCGTAGTGAGCGTAATAGTTTTGCAAATTAATCAGCATGAAGCATTCTACAAGAATATATCGATTTCACTGGTTGTTGGTTGAGAACCATATTGGTCCGCTCTCGAAAATTAACTTGAACTGCTTATATCTTCTGAACAATTGATCGTAGAGACCGCAATTAATAGCATTTTAATGAAACATGTTGTAAGCTACAAGAATATGTCGGTTTCACTAGTTGTTATTTGAGAACAATATTGGCCCGCCCGCGAGTATTAACTTGAACTGTTTATAACTTCTGAACAAATGATCCTAGAGAGCGTAAAAAATTTGCATATTAATCAGCATTTTGCATGCTAAAAGAATATATCGATTTCACTAGTTGTTGGTTGAGAACCATATTGGTCCGCTCTCGAAAATTAACTTGAACTGCTTATAACTTCTGAACAATTGATCGTAGAGAACTCAATTATTTGCATTTCAATCAAACATGTTGGATGCTACAAGAATATGTCGGTTTCACTAGTTATTGTTTGAGAACCATTTCGGCCCGCCCGTCAAAACTAACTTCAACTCCTTATGACTTCTGAACAAATGATCGTAGAGAGCGCAATAATTTTGCATATTAATCAGCATGTTTCATGCTACAAGAATATATCGATTTCATTAGTTGTTGGTTGAGAACCATATTGGCCCGCCCGCGGAAATTAACTTGAACTGCTTATAACTTCTGAACAATTGATCGTAGCGAACACAATTATTTGCATTTTAATGAAACATGTTGAATGCTTCAAGAATATGTCGGTTTCACTAGTTGTTGTTTGAGAACCATATTGGCCCGCCCGCGAGTAATAAATTGAACTTCTTATAACTACTGAACAAATGATCTTAGAAAGCGTAATAAATTTGCATATTAATCAGCATGTTGCATGCTACAAAAATATATCGATTTCATTAGTTGTTGGTTGAGAACCATATTGGACCGCCCGGGAAAATTAATTTGAACTGCTTTTAAGTTCTGAACAAATAATCGTAGAAAGCGTAATAATTTTGCATATTAATCAGCATGTTGCATGCTACAAGAATATATCGATTTCATTAGTTGTTGATTGAGAATCATATTGGCCCGCCGCGAAAATTAATTTGAACTGCTTATAACATCTGAACAAATAATCGTAGAAAGCGTAATAAATTTGCATATTAATCAGCATGTTGCATGCTACAAGAATATATCGATTTCACTAGTTGTTGTTTGAGAACCATATTGGCCCGCCCGCGAAAATCAACTTGAACTGCTTATAACTCCTGAACAATTGATCGTAGAGAGCACAATTATTTGCATTTTAATGAAACATGTTGTTTGCTACAAGAATATGTCAGTTTCACTAGTAGTTATTTGAGAACCATATTGGCCCGCCCGCGAAAATCAACTTGAACTGCTTATAACTCCTGAACAATTGATCGTAGAGAGCACAATTATTTGCATTTTAATGAAACATGTTGTTTGCTACAAGAATATGTCAGTTTCACTAGTTGTTATTTGAGAACCATATTGGCCCGCCCGCGAAAATCAACTTGAACTGCTTATAACTCCTGAACAATTGATCGTAGAGAGCACAATTATTTGCATTTTAATAAAACATGTTGTTTGCTACAAGAATATGTCAGTTTCACTAGTTGTTATTTGAGAACCATATTGGCCCGCCCGCGAGTATTAAATTGAACTGCTTATATCTTCTGAACAATTGATCGTAGAGAACACAATTATTTGCATTTTAATGAAACATTTTGAATGCTACAAGAATATGTCGGTTTAACCAGTTGTTTTTAGAAAACCATTTTGGCCCACCCGCCAAAACTAATTTCAACTCCTTATAACTTCTGAACAATTGATCGTAGAAAGCGTAATAATTTTGCATATTAAACAGCATGTTGCATGCTACAAGAATATATCGATTTCATTAGTTTTTGGTTGAGAATCATATTTTCCCGCCCGCGAAAATTAATTTGAACTGCTTATAACATCTGAACAAATAATCGTAGAAAGCGTAATAAATTTGCATATTAATCAGCATGTTGCATGTTACAAGAATATATCGATTTCACTAGTTGTTGGTTGAGAACCATATTGACCCGCCCGCGAAATTTAATTTCAACTGATTATAACTTCTGAACAAATAATCGTTGAAAGCGTAATAATTTTTCATATTAATTAGCATGTTGCATGCTACAAGAATATATCGATTTCACTAGTTGTTGTTTGAGAAATATATTGGCCTGCCCGCGAAAATTAACTTGAACTGCTTATAACTTCTGAACAATTGATTGTAGAGCACACAATTATTTGCATTTCAATCAAACATGTTGTATGCTACAAGAATATGTCGGTTTCAATAGTTATTGTTTGAGAACCATTTTAGGCCGCCCGCCAAAACTAAATTCAACTCCTCATAACTTCTGAACAAATGATCGTAGAGAGCGTTATAATTTTGCATATCAATCAGCGTGTTGCATGCTACAAGAATATATCGATTTCATTGGTTGTTGGTTGAGAACCATATTGGCCCTTCCGCGAAAATCAATTTTAACTGCTTATAACACCTGAATAATTGATCGTAGAGACCACAATTAATAGCATTGTAATCAAACATGTTGTATGCAACAAGAATATGTCGGTTTCACTAGTTGTTTTTAGAAAACCTAATTGGCCCGCCCGCGAGTATTAACTTGAACTGTTTATAACTTCTGAACAAATTATCCTAGCGAGCGTAATAAATTTTCATATTAATCAGCATGTTGCATGCTACAAGAATATATAGATTTCACTAGTTGTTAGTTGAGAACCATATTGGCGCGCCCGCGAAAATCAACTTTAACTTCTTATAACTTCTGAACAATTGATCGTAGAGAACACAATTATTTGCATTTTTATGAAACATGTTGAATGCTACAAGAATATGTCGGTTTCACTAGTTGTTTTTAGAAAACCATTTTGGCCCGCCCGCCAAAACTAATTTCAACTCCTTATAATTTCTGAACAATTGATAGTAGAAAGCGTAATAATTTTCAATATTAAACAGCATGTTGCATGCTACAAGAATATATCGATTTCATTAGTTTTTGGTTGAGAACCATATTGGCCCGCCCGCGAGTATTAAATTGAACTGCTTAAAAGTTCTGAACAAATGATCGTAGAAAGCTCGATTATTTTGCATATTAATAAACATGTAGCTAGCTACAAGAATATATAGATTTCACTAGTTATTGTTTGAGAACCATGTTGGCCCACCCGCGAAAACTAATTCAACTGCTTACAATTTCTGAACAAATGATCGTAGAGAACACAATTATTTGCATTTTAAAGAAACATGTTGTATGCTACAAGAATATGTCGGTTTTACTATTTGTTTTTTTAGAACCATATTGGCCCGCCAGCGAGTATTGACTTGTTCTGCCTATAACGTCTGAAAAAATGATCGTAGTGAGCTTAAGAGTTTTGCATATTAATCAGCATGTTGCATGCTACAAGAACATATCGATTTCACTAGTTGTTGTTTGAGAACCATTTTGGCCCGCCCGCCAAAACTAACTTCAACTCCTTATGACTTCTGAACAAATGATCGTAGAGAACGCAATAATTTTGCATATTAATCAGCATGTTTCATGCTACAAGAATATATCGATTTCATTAGTTGTTGGTTGAGAACCATATTGGCGCGCCCGCGGAAATTAACTTGAACTGCTTATAACTTCTGAACAATTGATCGTAGCGAACACAATTATTTGCATTTTAATGAAACATGTTGAATGCTTCAAGAATATGTCGGTTTCACTAGTTGTTGTTTGAGAACCATATTGGCCCGCCCGCGAGTAATAAATTGAACTTCTTATAACTTCTGAACAAATGACCTTAGAGAGCGTAATAAATTTGCATATTAATCAGCATGTTGCATGCTACAAAAATATATCGATTTCATTAGTTGTTGGTTGAGAACCATATTGGCCCGCCCGGGAAAATTAATTTGAACTGCTTATAAGTTCTGAACAAATAATCGTAGAAAGCGTAATAATTTTGCATATTAATCAGCATGTTGCATGCTACAAGAATATATCGATTTCGTTAGTTGTTGTTTGAGAACCATATTGGCCCGCCGCGAAAATTAATTTGAACTGCTTATAACATCTGAACAAATAATCGTAGAAAGCGTAATAAATTTACATATTAATCACCATGTTGCATGCTACAAGAATATATCGATTTCACTAGTTGTTGTTTGAGAACCATATTGGCCCGCCCGCGAAAATCAACTTGAACTGCTTATAACTCCTGAACAATTGATCGTAGAGAGCACAATTATTTGCATTTTAATGAAACATGTTGTTTGCTACAAGAATATGTCAGTTTCACTAGTTGTTATTTGAGATCCATATTGGCCCGCCCGCGAAAATCAACTTGAACTGCTTATAACTCCTGAACAATTGATCGTAGAGAGCACAATTATTTGCATTTTAATGAAACATGTTGTTTTCTACAAGAATATGTCAGTTTCACTAGTTGTTATTTGAGAACCATATTGGCCCGCCCGCGAGTATTAAATTGAACTGATTATAACTTCTGAACAAATGATCGTAGAGAGCGTAAAAAATTTGCATATTAATCAGCATGTTGCATGCTACAAGAATATATCGATTTCACTAGTTGTTGTTTGAGAACCATATTGGCCCGCCCGCGAAAATCAACTTGAACTGCTTATAACTCCTGAACAATTGATCGTAGAGAGCACAATTATTTGCATTTTAATGAAACATGTTGTTTGCTACAAGAATATGTCAGTTTCACTAGTTGTTATTTGAGAACCATATTGGCCCGCCCGCGAAAATCAACTTGAACTGCTTATAACTCCTGAACAATTGATCGTAGAGAGCACAATTATTTGCATTTTAATGAAACATGTTGTTTGCTACAAGAATATGTCAGTTTCACTAGTTGTTATTTGAGAACCATATTGGCCCGCCCGCGAGTATTAAATTGAACTGCTTATATCTTCTGAACAATTGATCGTAGAGAACACAATTATTTGCATTTTAATGAAACATTTTGAATGCTACAAGAATATGTCGGTTTCACTAGTTGTTTTTAGAAAACCATTTTGGCCCACCCGCCAAAACTAATATCAACTCCTTATAACTTCTGAACAATTGATCGTAGAAAGCGTAATAATTTTGCATATTAAACAGCATGTTGCATGCTACAAGAATATATCGATTTCATTAGTTTTTGGTTGAGAATCATATTTTCCCGCCCGCGAAAATCAACTTGAACTGCTTATAACTCCTGAACAATTGATCGTAGAGCACACAATTATTTGCATTTTAATGAAACATGTTGAATGCTACAAGAATATGTCGGTTTCACTAGTTGTTTTTAGAAAACCATACTGGCCCGTCCGAGAGTATTAACTTGAACAGTTTATAACTTCTGAACAAATGATCCAAGAGAGCGTAATAAATTTCCGTATTAATCAGCATGATGTATGCTACAAGAATATATCGATTTCACTAGTTGTTGGTTGAGAACCATATTGGCCCGCCCGCGAAAATCAACTTGAACTGCTTATAACTCCTGAACAATTGATCGTAGAGAGCACAATTATTTGCATTTTAATGAAACATGTTTGCTACAAGAATATGTCAGTTTCACTAGTTGTTATTTGAGAACCATATTGGCCCGCCCGCGAGTATTAAATTGAACTGATTATAACTTCTGAACAAATGATCGTAGAGAGCGTAAAAAATTGGCATATTAATCAGCATGTTGCATGCTACAAGAATATATCGATTTCACTATTTGTTGGTTGAAAAACATATTGGCCCGCCCGCGAAAATCAACTTGAACTGCTTATAAATTCTGAACAATTGATCGTAGAGATCACAATTATTATCATTTTAATCTAACATTTTGTATGCTACAAGAATATGTCGGTTTCACTATTTATTGTTTGAGAACCATTTTGGCCCGAACGCCAAAACTAACTTCAACTCCTTATAACTTCTGAACAAATGATCGTAGAGAGCGTTATAATTTTGTATATTAATCAGCACGTTGCGTGCTACAAGAATATATCGATTTCATTGGTTGTTGGTTGAGAACCATATTGGCCCGCCCGCGAAAATTAACTTGAACTGCTTATAACTTCTGAACAATTGATCGTAGCGAACACAATTATTTGCATTTTAATGAAACATGTTGAATGCTTCAAGAATATGTCCGTTTCACTAGTTGTTGTTTGAGAACCATATTGGCCCGCCCGCGAATATTAAATTGGACTGCTTATAACTTATGAACAAATGATCTTAGAGAGCGTAATAAATTTGCATATTAATCAGCATGTTGCATGCTACAAGAATATATCGATTTCACTAGTTGTTGGTTGAGAACCATATTGACCCGCCCGCGAAATTTAATTTGAACTGATTATAACTTCTGAACAAATAATCGTTGAAAGCGTAATAATTTTTCATATTAATTAGCATGTTGCATGCTACAAGAATATACCGATTTCACTAGTTGTTGTTTGAGAAATATATTGGCCTGCCCGCGAAAATTAACTTGAACTGCTTATAACTTCTGAACAATTGATTGTAGAGCACACAATTATTTGCATTTCAATCAAACATGTTGTATGCTACAAGAATATGTCGGTTTCAATAGTTATTGTTTGAGAACCATTTTGGCCCGCCCGCCAAAACTAAATTCAACTCCTCATAACTTCTGAACAAATGATCGTAGAGAGCGTTATAATTTTGCATATCAATCAGCATGTTGCATGCTACAAGAATATATCGATTTCATTGGTTGTTGGTTGAGAACCATATTGGCCCGCCCGCGAAAATCAATTTCAACTGCTTATAACTCCTGAATAATTGATCGTAGAGACCACAATTAATAGCATTGTAATCAAACATGTTGTATGCAACAAGAATATGTCGGTTTCACTAGTTGTTTTTAGAAAACCTAATTGGCCCGCCCGCGAGTATTAACTTGAACTGTTTATAACTTCTGAACAAATGATCCTAGAGAGCGTAATAAATTTTCATATTAATCAGCATGTTGCATGCTACAAGAATATATCGATTTCACTAGTTGTTAGTTGAGAACCATATTTTCGCGCCCGCGAAAATCAACTTGAACTTCTTATAACTTCTGAACAATTGATCGTAGAGAACACAATTATTTGCATTTTAATGAAACATGTTTAATGCTACAAGAATATGTCGGTTTCACTAGTTGTTTTTAGAAAACCATTTTGGCCCGCCCGCCAAAACTAATTTCAACTCCTTATAATTTCTGAACAATTGATCGTAGAAAGCGTAATAATTTTGCATATTAAACAGCATGTTGCATGCTACAAGAATATATCGATTTCATTAGTTTTTGGTTGAGAACCATCTTGGCCCGCCCGCGAAAATCAACTTGAACTGCTTATAACTCCTGAACAATTGATCGTAAAGCACACAATTATTTGCATTTTAATGAAACATGTTGAATACTACAAGAATATGTCGGTTTCACTAGTTGTTTTTAGAAAACCATATTGGCCCGTCCGAGAGTATTAACTTGAACTGTTTATAACTTCTGAACAAATGATCCTAGAGAGCGTTATAAATTTGCATATTAATCAGCATGTTGCATGCTACAAGAATATATCGATTTCACTTGTTGGTTGAGAACCATATTGGCCGGCCGCGAAAATCAACTTGAACTGCTTATAACTTCTGAACATTTGATCGTAGAGATCACAATTATTATCATTTTAATCTAACATGTTGTATGCTACAAGAATATGTCGGTTTCACTAGTTATTGTTTGAGAACCATTTTGGCCCGCCCGCCAAAACTAACTTCAACTCCTTATAACTTCTGAACAAATGATCGTAGAGAGCGTTATAATTTTGCATATTAATCAGCATGTTGCATGCTACAAGAATATATCGATTTCATTGTTTTTTGGTTGAGAACCATATTAGCCCGCCCACGAAAATTAACTTGTACTGCTTATAACTTCTGAACAATTGATCGTAGAGCACACAATTATTTGCATTTTAATGAAACATGTTGAATGCTACAAGAATATGTCGGTTTCACTAGTTGTTTTAAGAAACCAATATTGGCCCGTCCGAGAGTATTAACTTGAACTGTTTATAACTTCTGAACAAATGATCCTAGAGAGCGTAAAAAATTTGCATATTAATCAGCGTGTTGCATGCTACAAGAATATATCGATTTCACTAGTTGTTGGTTGAAAAACATATTGGCCCTCCCGCGAAAATCAAGTTGACCTGCTTATAACTTCTGAACAATTGATCGTAGAGATCACAATTATCTGCATTTTAATCTAACATGTTGTATGCTACAAGAATATGTCAATTTCACTAGTTATTGTTTGAGAACCATATTGGCCCGCCCGCGAGTATTAAATTGAACTGCTTAAAAGTTCTGAACAAATGATCGTAGAAAGCTCGATTATTTTGCATATTAATAAACATGTAGCTAGCTACAAGAATATATAGATTTCACTAGTTATTGTTTGAGAACCATGTTGGCCCACCCGCGAAAACTAATTCAACTGCTTACAATTTCTGAACAAATGATCGTAGAGAACACAATTATTTGCATTTTAAAGAAACATGTTGTATGCTACAAGAATATGTCGGTTTTACTATTTGTTTTTTTAGAACCATATTGGGCCGCCAGCGAGTATTGACTTGTTCTGCCTATAACGTCTGAAAAAATGATCGTAGTGAGCTTAAGAGTTTTGCATATTAATCAGCATGTTGCATGCTACAAGAACATATCGATTTCACTAGTTGTTGGTTGAGAACCATATTGGTCCGCCCTCGAAAATTAACTTGAACTGCTTATAACTTCTGAACAATTGATCGTAGAGAACACAATTACTTGCATTTCAATCAAACATGTTGTATGCTACAAGAATATGTCGATTTCACTAGTTATTGTTTGAGAACCATTTTGGCCCGCCCGCGAAAATCAATTTGAACTGCTTATAACTCCTGAACAATTGATCGTAGAGAACACAATTGTTTGCATTTTAATGAAACATGTTGAATGCTACAAGAATATGTCGGTTTCACTAGTTGTTTTTTTAGAACCATATTGGCCCGCCAGCGAGTATTGACTTGTTCTGCCTATAACGTCTGAAAAAATGATCGTAGTGAGCTTAAGAGTTTTGCATATTAATCAGCATGTTGCATGCTACAAGAACATATCGATTTCACTAGTTGTTGGTTGAGAACCATATTGGTCCGCCCTCGAAAATTAACTTGAACTGCTTATAACTTCTGAACAATTGATCGTAGAGAACACAATTACTTGCATTTCAATCAAACATGTTGTATGCTACAAGAATATGTCGATTTCACTAGTTATTGTTTGAGAACCATTTTGGCCCGCCCGCCAAAACTAATTTCAACTCCTTATAACTTCTGGACAATTGATCGTATAAAGCGTAATAATTTTGCATATTAAACAGCATGTTGCATGCTACAAGAATATATCGATTTCATTAGTTTTTGGTTGAGAACCATATTGGCCCGCCTGCGAAAATCAACTTGAACTGCTTATAACTCCTGAACAATTGATCGTAGAGACCACAATTAATAGCATTTTAATCAAACATGTTGTATGCTACCAGAATATGTCGGTTTCACTAGTTGTTTTTAGAAAACCATTTTGGCCCGCCAGCCAAAACTAATTTCAACTCCTTATAACTTCTGGACAATTGATCGTATAAAGCGTAATAATTTTGCATATTAAACAGCATGTTGCATGCTACAAGAATATATCGATTTCACTAGTTGTTGGTTGAGAACCATATTGGCCCGCCCGCGAAAATCAATTTGAACTGCTTATAACTCCTGAACAATTGATAGTAGAGAACACAATTGTTTGCATTTTAATGAAACATGTTGAATGCTACCAGAATATGTCGGTTTCACTAGTTGTTTTTAGAAAACCATTTTGGCCCGCCAGCCAAATCTAATTTCAACTCCTTATAACTTCTGGACAATTGATCGTATAAAGCGTAATAATTTTGCATATTAATCAGCATGTTGCATGCTACAAGAATATATCGATTTTATTATTTGTTGGTTGAGAACCATATTCGCCCGCCCGCGAAAATTAACGTGAACTGCTTATAACTTCTGAACAATTGATCGTAGAGCATACAATTATTTGCATTTTAATGAAACGTGTTGAATGCTACAAGAATATGTCGGTTTCACTAGTTGTTTTTAGAAAACCACTTTGGCCCGCCCGCCAAAACTAATTTCAACTTCTTATAACTTCTGAACAATTGCTCGTAGAAAGCGTAATAATTTTGCATATTAAACAGCATGTTGCATGCTACAAGAATATATCGATTTCATTAGTTTTTGGTTGAGAACCATATTGGCCCGCCCGCGAAAAACAACTTGAACTGCTTATAACTCCTGAACAATTGATCGTAAAGCACACAATTACTTGCATTTTAATGAAACATGTTGAATGCTACAAGAATATGTCGGTTTCACTAGTTGTTTTTAGAAAACCATATTGGCCCGTCCGAGAGTATTAACTTGAACTGCTTATAACTTCTGAACAAATGATCGTAGAGAGCGTAACAAATTTGCATATTAATCAGCATGTTGCATGCTACAAGAATATATCGATTTCACTTGTTGTTGGTTGAGAACCATATTGGCCGGCCGCGAAAATCAACTTTAACTGCTTATAACTCCTGAACAATTGATCGTAAACAACACAAATATTTGCATTTTAATGAAACATGTTGAATGCTACAAGAATATGTCAGTTTCACTAGTTGTTATTTGAGAACCATATTGGCCCGCCCGCGAGTATTAACTTGAACTGCTTAAAATTTCTGAACAAATGATCCTAGAGAGCGTAACAAATTTGCATATTAATTAGCATGTTGCATGCTACAAGAATATATCGATTTCACTAGTTGTTGGTTGAAAAACTTATTGGCCCGCCCGCGAAAATCAATTTGAACTGCTTATAACTTCTGAACAATTGATCGTCGAGATCACAATTATTATCATTTTAATCTAACATGTTGTATGCTACAAGAATATGTCGGTTTCACTAGTTATTGTTTGAGAACCATTTTGGCTCGCCCGCCAAATCTAACTTCAACTCTTTATAACTTCTGAACAAATGATCCTAGAGAGCGTTATAATTTTGCATATTAATCAGCATGTTGCATGCTACAAGAATATATCGATTTCATTGGTTGTTGGTTGAGAACCATATAAGCCCGCCCGCGAAAATTTAATTTTACTGCTTATAACTTCTGAACAATTGATCGTAGCGAACACAATTATTTGCATTTTAATGAAACATGTTGAATGCTTCAAGAATATGTCGGTTTCATTTGTTGTTGTTTGAGAACCATATCGGTCCGCCCGCGAGTATTACATTGAACAGCTTCTAACTTCTGAACAAATGATCTAAGAGAGCGTAATAAATTTGCATATTAATCAGCATGTTGGATGCTACAAGAATATATCGATTTCACTAGTTGTTGGTTGAGAACCATATTGGCCCGCCCGCGGGTATTAACTTGAACTCTTTATGACTTCTGAACAAATGATCCTAGAGAGCGTAATAAATTTGCATATTAATCAGCATGTTGCATGCTACTAGAATATATCGATTTCACTAGTTGTTGGTTGAGAACCATATTGGCCCGCCCCTGCAAATCAACTTGAACTGCTTATAACTCCTGAAAAATTGATCGTAGAGAACACAATTATTTGCATTTTAATGAAACATGTTGAATGCTACAAGAATATGTCGGTTTCCCAAGTTGTTTTTTTAAAACCATATTGGCCCGCCAGCGAATATTAACTTGAACTGTTTATAACTTCTGAACAAATGATCCTAGAGAGCGTAAAAAATTTGCATATTAATCAGCATGTTGCATGCTACAAGAATATATCGATTTCATTAGTTATTATTTGAGAAATATATTGGCCTGGCTGCGAAAATTAACTTGAACTGCTTATAACTTCTGAACAATTGATCGTAGAGCTCACAATTTTTTGCATTTCAATGAAACATGTTGTATGCTACAAGATTATGTCGATTTAATTGGTTGTTGGTTGAGAACCATATTGGCCCGCCCGCGAAAATCAATTTGAACTGCTTATAACTCCTGAACAATTGATCGTAGAGACCACAATTAATAGCATTTTAATCAAACATGTTGTATGCAACAAGAATATGTCGGTTTCACTAGTTGTTTTAAGAAACCCATATTGGCCCGACCGCGAGTATTAACTTGAACTGTTTATAACTTCTGAACAAATGATCCTAGAGAGCGTAAAAAATTTGCATATTAATCAGCATGTTACATGCTACAAGAATATATCGATTTCACTAGTTGTTGGTTGAAAAACATATTGGCCCACCCGCGAAAATCAAGTTGAACTGCATATAACTTCTGAACAATTGGTCGTAGCGAACACAATTATTTGCATTTTAATGAAACATGTTGAATGCTTAAAGAATATGTCGGTTTCACTAGTTGTTATTTGAGAACCATATTGGCCCGCCCGCGAGTATTAAATTGAACTGCTTATAACTTCTGAACAAATGATCTTAGAGAGCGTAATAAAGTTGCGTATTAATCAGCATGTTGCATGCTACAAGAATATATCGATTTCACTAGTTGTTGGTTGAGAACCATATTGGCCCGCCCGCAAAAATTAATTTGAACTGCTTATAACTTCTGAACAAATAATCGTAGAAAGCGTAATAATTTTGCATATAAATCAGCATGTTGCATGCTACAAGAATATATCGATTTCATTGGTTGTTGGTTGAGAACCATATTGGCCCGCCCGCGAAAATCAACTTGAAGTGCTTATAACTCCTGAACAATTGATCGTAGACACCACAATTAATAGCATTTTAATCAAACATGTTGTATGCAACAAGAATATGTCGGTTTCACTAGTTGTTTTTAGAAAACCATATTGGCCCGCCCGCGAGTATTAACTTGAACTGTTTATAACTTCTGAACAAATGATCCTAGATAGCATAATAAATTTGCATATTAATCAGCATGTTTCATGCTACAAGAATATATCGATTTCACTAGTTGTTGGTTGAGAACCATATTGGCCCGCCCGCGGGTATTAACTTGAACTCTTTATGACTTCTGAACAAATGATCCTAGAGAGCGTAATAAATTTGCATATTAATCAGCATGTTGCATGCTACTAGAATATATCGATTTTACTAGTTGTTGGTTGAGAACCATATTGGCCCGCCCCTGAAAATCAACTTGAACTGCTTATAACTCCTGAAAAATTGATCGTAGAGAACAATTATTTGCATTTTAATGAAAGATGTTGAATGCTACAAGAATATGTCGGTTTCACAAGTTGTTTTTTTAAAACCATATTGGCCCGCCCGCGAGTATTAACTTGAACTGCTTATAACTTCTGAACAATTGATCGTAGAGATCACAATTAATATCATTTTAATCTAACATTTTGTATGCTACAAGAATATGTCGGTTTCACTATTTATTGTTTGAGAACCATTTTGGCCCGAACGCCAAAACTAACTTCAACTCCTTATAACTTCTGAAGAAATGATCGTAGAGAGCGTTATAATTTTGTATATTAATCAGCACGTTGCGTGCTTCAAGAATATATCGATTTCATTGGTTGTTGGTTGAGAACCATATTGGCCCGCCCGCGAAAATTAACTTGAACTGCTTATAACTTCTGAACAATTGATCGTAGCGAACACAATTATTTGCATTTTAATGAAACATGTTGAATGCTTCAAGAATATGTCAGTTTCACTAGTTGTTGTTTGAGAACCATATTGGCCCGCCCGCGAATATTAAATTGAACTGCTTATAACTTATGAACAAATGATCTTAGAGAGCGTAATAAATTTGCATATTAATCAGCATGTTGCATGCTACAAGAATATATCGATTTCACTAGTTGTTGGTTGAGAACCATATTGGCCCGCCCGCGAAATTTAATTTGAACTGATTATAACTTCTGAACAAATAATCGTTGAAAGCGTAATAATTTTTCATATTAATTAGCATGTTGCATGCTACAAGAATATATCGATTTCACTAGTTGTTGTTTGAGAAATATATTGGCCTGCCCGCGAAAATTAACTTGAACTGCTTATAACTTCTGAACAATTGATTGTAGAGCACACAATTATTTGCATTTCAATCAAACATGTTGTATGCTACAAGAATATGTCGGTTTCAATAGTTATTGTTTGAGAACCATTTTGGCCCGCCCGCCAAAACTAAATTCAACTCCTTATAACTTCTGAACAAATGATCGTAGAGAGCGTTATAATTTTGCATATCAATCAGCATGTTGCATGCTACAAGAATATATCGATTTCATTGGTTGTTGGTTGAGAACCATATTGGCCCGCCCGCGAAAATCAATTTTAACTGCTTATAACTGTTGAATAATTGATCGTAGAGACCACAATTAATAGCATTGTAATCAAACATGTTGTATGCAACAAGAATATGTCGGTTTCACTAGTTGTTATTTGAGAACAATATTGGCCCGTCCGCGAGTATTAAATTGAACTACTTATAAGTTCTGAACAAATGATCGTAGAAAGCTCGATTGTTTTCCTTATTAATAAACATGTAGCTAGCTACAAGAATATATAGATTTCACTAGTTATTGTTTGATAACCATGTTGGCCCACCCGCGAAAACTAATTCAAATGCTTACAATTTCTGAACAAATGATCGTAGAGAACACAATTATTTGCATTTTAATGAAACATGTTGTATGCTACAAGAATATGTCGGTTTTACTATTTGTTTTTTAGAACCATATTGGCCCGCCCGCGAGTATTGATTTGTTCTGCTTATAACGTCTGAACAAATGATCGTAGTGAGCGTAATAGTTTTGCATATTAATCAGCATTCTGCATGCTACAAGAATATATCGATTTCACTAGTTGTTGGTTGAGAACCATATTGGTCCGCCCTCGAGAATTAACTTGAACTGCTTATAACTTCTGAACAATTGATCATAGAGAACACAATTATTTGCATTTCAATGAAACATGTTGTATGCTACAAGAATATGTCGGTTTCACTAGTTATTGTTTGAGAACCATTTTGGCCCGCCCGCCAAAACTAACTTCAACTCCTTATAACTTCTGAACAAATGATCGTAGAGAGCGCAATAATTTTGCATATTAATCAGCATGTTTCGTGCTACAAGAATATATCGATTTCATTAGTTGTTGGTTGAGAACCATATTGGCCCGCCCGCGAACATTAACTTGAACTGCTAATAACTTCTGAACAATTGATCGTAGCGAACACAATTATTTGCATTTTAATGAAACATGTTGAATGCTTCAAGAATATGACGGTTTCACTAGTTGTTGTTTGAGAACCATATTGGCCCGCCCGCATGTATTAAAATGAACTGCTTATAACTTCTGAACAAATGATCCTAGAGAGCGTAATAAATTTGCATATTAATCAGCATGTTGCATGCTACAAGAATATATCGATTTCATTGGTTGTTGGTTGAGAACCATATTGGCACGCCCGCGAAAATCAATTTTAACTGCTTATAACTCCTGAATAATTGATCGCAGAGACCACAATTAATAGCATTTTAATAAACATGTTGTATGAAACAAGAATATGTCGGTTTCACTGGTTGTTTTTAGAAAACCATATTGGCCCGCCCGCGAGTATTAACTTGAACTGTTTATAACTTCTGAACAAATGATCCTAGAGAGCGTAATAAATTTGCATATTAATCAGCATGTTGCATGCTACAAGAATATATCGATTTCACTAGTTGTTGGTTGAGAACCATATTGGCCCGCCCGCGAAAATCAACTTGAACTGCTTATAACTCCTGAACAATTGATCGTAGAGACCACAATTATTTGCATTTTAATGAAACGTGTTGAATGCAACAAGAATATGTCGGTTTTACTAGTTGTTTTTAGAAAACCACATTGGCCCGCCCGCGAGTATTAACTTGAACTGTTTATGACTTCTGAACAAATGATCCTAGAGAGCGTAATAAATTTGCATATTAATCAGCATGTTGCATGCTACAAGAATATATCGATTTCACAAGTTGTTGGATGAGATCCATATTGGCCCGCCCGCGAAAATCAATTTGACCTGTATATAACTCCTGAACAATTGATCGTAGAGAACACAATTATTTGCATTTTAATGAAACATGTTGAATGCTACAAAAATATGTTGGTTTCACTAGTTGTTTTTAGAAAACCATTTTGGCCCGCCCGCTAAAACTAACTTCAACTCCTTATAACTTCTCAACAAATGATCCTAGAGAGCGTAATAAATTTGCATATTAATCAGCATGTTGCATGCTACAAGAATATATCGATTTCACAAGTTGTTGCATGAGATCCATATTGGACCGCCCGCGAAAATCAATTTGAACTGCTTATAACTCCTGAAAAATTGATCGTAGAAAACACAATTATTTGCATTTTAATGAAACATGTTGAATGCTTCAAGAATATAACGGTTTCACTAGTTGTTGGTTGAGAACCATATTGGCCCGCCCGCAAGTATTAAAATGAACTGTTTATAACTTCTGAACAAATGAACCTAGAGAGTAATAAATTTGCATATTAATCAGCATGTTGCATGCTACAAGAATATATCGATTTCACTAGTTGTTGTTTCAGAACCATATTGGCCCGCCCGCGAAAATCAACTTGAACTGCTTATAACTCCTGAACAGTTGATCGTAGAGAACACAATTATTTGCATTTTAATGAAACATGTTGATTGCTACAAGAATATGTCGGTTTCACTAGTTTTTTTAGAAAATCAATTTGGCTCGCCCGCGAGTATTAAATTGAACTGTTTATAACTTCTGAACAAATGAGCGTAGTGAGCGTAATAATTTTGCATATTAATCAGCATGTTGCATGCTACAAGAATATATCCATTTCAGTAGTTGTTGGTTGAGAACCATATTGGCCCGCCCTCGAAAATTAACTTGAACTGCTTATAACTTCTGAACAATTGATCGTAGAGAACACAATTATTTACATTTCAATCAAACATGTTGCATGCTACAAGAATATATCGATTTCATTAGTTTTTGGTTGAGAACCATATTGGCCCGCCCGCGAAAATCAACTTGAACTGCTTATAACTCCTGAACAATTGATCGTAAACAACACAAATATTTGTATTTTAATGAAACATGTTGAATGCTACAAGAATATGTCAGTTTCACTAGTTGTTATTTGAGAACCATATTGGCCCGCCCGCGAGTATTAACTTGAACTGCTTATAATTTCTGAACAAATGATCCTAGAGAGCGTAACAAATTTGCATATTAATCAGCATGTTGCATGCTACAAGAATATATAGCATTCACTAGTTGTTGGTTGAAAAACTTATTGGCCCGCCCGCGAAAATCAATTTGAACTGCTTATAACTTCTGAACAATTGATCGTAGAGATCACAATTATTATCATTTTAATCTAACATGTTGTATGCTACAAGAATATGTCAGTTTCACTAGTTGTTATTTGAGAACCATATTGGCCCGCCCGCGAGTATTAACTTGAACTGCTTATAACTTCTGAACAAATGATCGTTGAGAGCGTTATAATTTTGCATATTAATCAGCATGTTGCATGCTACAAGAATATATCGATTTCATTGGTTGTTGGTTGAGAACCATATTAGCCCGCCCGCGAAAATTTAATTTTACTGCTTATAACTTCTGAACAATTGATCGTAGCGAACACAATTATTTGCACTTTAATGAAACATGTTGAATGCTTCAAGAATATGTCGGTTTCATTAGTTGTTGTTTGAGAACCATATCGGTCCGCCCGCGAGTATTAAATTGAACAGCTTCTAACTTCTGAACAAATGATCTAAGAGAGCGTAATAAATTTGCATATTAATCAGCATGTTGCTGCTACAAGAATATATCGATTTCACTTGTTGTTGGTTGAGAACCATATTGGCCCGCCCGCGGGTATTAACTTGAACTCTTTATGACTTCTGAACAAATGATCCTAGAGAGCGTAATAAATTTGCATATTAATCAGCATGTTGCATGCTACTAGAATATATCGATTTCACTAGTTTTTGGTTGAGAACCATATTGGCCCGCCCCTGAAAATCAACTTGAACTGCTTATAACTCCTGAAAAATTGATCGTAGAGAACACAATTATTTGCATTTTAATGAAACATGTTGAATGCTACAAGAATATGTCGGTTTCACTAGTTGTTTTAAGAAACCCATATTGGCCCGACCGCGAGTATTAACTTGAACTGTTTATAACTTCTGAACAAATGATCCTAGAGAGCGTAAAAAAATTGCATATTAATCAGCATGTTGCATGCTACAAGAATATATCGATTTCACTAGTTGTTGGTTGAAAAACATATTGGCCCACCCGCGAAAATCAAGTTGAACTGTATATAACTTCTGAACAATTGGTCGTAGCGAACACAATTATTTGCATTTTAATGAAACATGTTGAATGCTTAAAGAATATGTCGGTTTCACTAGTTGTTACTTGAGAACCATATTAGCCCGCCCGCGAGTATTAAATTGAACTGCTTATAACTTCTGAACAAATGATCTTAGAGAGCGTAATAAAGTTGCGTATTAATCAGCATGTTGCATGCTACAAGAATATATCGATTTCACTAGTTGTTGGTTGAGAACCATATTGGCCCGCCCGCGAAAATTAATTTGAACTGCTTATAACTTCTGAACAAATAATCGTAGAAAGCGTAATAATTTTGCATATAAATCAGCATGTTGCATGCTACAAGAATATATCGATTTCATTGGTTGTTGGTTGAGAACCATATTGGCCCGCCCGCGAAAATCAACTTGAAGTGCTTATAACTCCTGAACAATTGATCGTAAAGACCACAATTAATAGCATTTTAATCAAAGATGTTGTATGCAACAAGAATATGTCGGTTTCACTAGTTGTTTTTAGAAAACCATATTCGCCCGCCCGCGAGTATTAACTTGAACTGTTTATAACTTCTGAACAAATGATCCTAGATAGCATAATAAATTTGCCTATTAATCAGCATGTTGCATGCTACAAGAATATATCGATTTCATTAGTTGTTGTTTGAGAACCATATTGGCCCGCCCGCGGGTATTAACTTGAACTCTTTATGACTTCTGAACAAATGATCCTAGAGAGCGTAAAAAATTTGCATATTAATTAGCATGTTGCATGCTACTAGAATATATCGATTTCACTAGTTGTTGGTTGAGAACCATATTGGCCCGCCCCTGAAAATCAACTTGAACTGCTTATAACTCCTGAAAAATTGATCGTAGAGAACAATTATTTGCATTTTAATGAAACATGTTGAATGCTACAAGAATATGTCTGTTTCACAAGTTGTTTTTTTAAAACCATATTGGCCCGCCCGCGAATATTAACTTGAACTGTTTATAACTTCGGAACAAATGATCCTAGAGAGCGTAATAAATTTGCATATTAATCAGCATGTTTCATGCTACAAGAATATGTCGGTTTCACTAGTTGTTTTTAGAAAACCATATTGACCCGACGGCGAAAATCAACTTGAACTGCTTATAACTTGTGAACAATTGATCGTAGAGAACACAATTATTTGCATTTTAATGAAACATGTTGAATGCTACAAGAATATGTCGGTTTTAATATTTGTTTTTTTAAACCCATATTGGCCCGACCGCGAGTATTAACTTGAACTGTTTATAACTTCGGAACAAATGATCCTAGAGAGCGTAATAAATTTGCATATTAATTAGCATGTTGCATGCTACTAGAATATATCGATTTCACTAGTTGTTGATTGAGAACCATATTGGCCCGCCCGCGAAAATCAACTTGAACTGCTTATAACTCCTGAACAATTGATCGTAGAGAGCACAATTATTTGCATTTTAATGAAACATGTTGTTTGCTACAAGAATATGTCAGTTTCACTAGTAGTTATTTGAGAACCATATTGGCCCGCCCGCGAAAATCAACTTGAACTGCTTATAACTCCTGAACAATTGATCGTAGAGAGCACAATTATTTGCATTTTAATGAAACATGTTGTTTGTTACAAGAATATGTCAGTTTCACTAGTTGTTATTTGAGAACCATATCGGCCCGCCCGCGAGTATTAAATTGAACTGATTATAACTTCTGAACAAATGATCGTAGAGAGCGTAAAAAATTTGCATATTAATCAGCATGTTGCATGCTACAAGAATATATCGATTTCACTAGTTGTTGTTTGAGAACCATATTGGCCCGCCCGCGAAAATCAACTTGAACTGCTTATAACTCCTGAACAATTGATCGTAGAGAGCACAATTATTTGCATTTTAATGAAACATGTTGTTTGCTACAAGAATATGTCAGTTTCACTAGTTGTTATTTGAGAACCATATTGGCCCGCCCGCGAAAATCAACTTGAACTGCTTATAACTCCTGAACAATTGATCGTAGAGAGCACAATTATTTGCATTTTAATAAAACATGTTGTTTGCTACAAGAATATGTCAGTTTCACTAGTTGTTATTTGAGAACCATATTGGCCCGCCCGCGAGTATTAAATTGAACTGCTTATATCTTCTGAACAATTGATCGTAGAGAACACAATTATTTGCATTTTAATGAAACATTTTGAATGCTACAAGAATATGTCGGTTTAACTAGTTGTTTTTAGAAAACCATTTTGGCCCACCCGTCAAAACTAATTTCAACTCCTTATAACTTCTGAACAATTGATCGTAGAAAGCGTAATAATTTTGCATATTAAACAGCATGTTGGATGCTACAAGAATATATCGATTTCATTAGTTTTTGGTTGAGAATCATATTTTCCCGCCCGCGAAAATCAACTTGAACTGCTTATAACTCCTGAACAATTGATCGTAGAGCACACAATTATTTGCATTTTAATGAAACATGTTGAATGCTACAAGAATATGTCGGTTTCACTAGTTGTTTTTAGAAAACCATATTGGCCCGTCCGAGAATATTAACTTGAACAGTTTATAACTTCTGAACAAATGATCCTAGAGAGCGTAATAAATTTCCGTATTAATCAGCATGATGTATGCTACAAGAATATATCGATTTCACTAGTTGTTGGTTGAGAACCATATTGGCCCGCCCGCGAAAATCAACTTGAACTGCTTATAACTCCTGAACAATTGATCGTAGAGAGCACAATTATTTGCATTTTAATGAAACATGTTGTTTGCTACAAGAATATGTCAGTTTCACTAGTTGTTATTTGAGAACCATATTGGCCCGCCCGCGAGTATTAAATTGAACTGATTATAACTTCTGAACAAATGATCGTAGAGAGCGTAAAAAATTGGCATATTAATCAGCATGTTGCATGCTACAAGAATATATCGATTTCACTATTTGTTGGTTGAAAAACATATTGGCCCGCCCGCGAAAATCAACTTGAACTGCTTATAAATTCTGAACAATTGATCGTAGAGATCACAATTATTATCATTTTAATCTAACATTTTGTATGCTACAAGAATATGTCGGTTTCACTATTTATTGTTTGAGAACCATTTTGGCCCGAACGCCAAAACTAACTTCAACTCCTTATAACTTCTGAACAAATGATCGTAGAGAGCGTTATAATTTTGAATATTAATCAGCACGTTGCGTGCTACAAGAATATATCGATTTCATTGGTTGTTGTTTGAGAACCATATTGGCCCGCCCGCGAAAATTAACTTGAACTGCTTATAACTTCTGAACAATTCATCGTAGCGAACACAATTATTTGCATTTTAATGAAACATGTTGAATGCTTCAAGAATATGTCAGTTTCACTAGTTGTTGTTTGAGAACCATATTGGCCCGCCCGCGAATATTAAATTGAACTGCTAATAACTTATGAACAAATGATCTTAGAGAGCGTAATAAATTTGCATATTAATCAACATGTTGCATGCTACAAGAATATATCGATTTCACTAGTTGTTGGTTGAGAACCATATTGACCCGCCCGCGAAATTTAATTTGAACTGATTATAACTTCTGAACAAATAATCGTTGAAAGCGTAATAATTTTTCATATTAATTAGCATGTTGCATGCTACAAGAATATATCGATTTCACTAGTTTTTGTTTGAGAAATATATTGGCCTGCCCGCGAAAATTAACTTGAACTGCTTATAACTTCTGAACAATTGATTGTAGAGCACACAATTATTTGCATTTCAATCAAACATGTTGTATGATACAAGAATATGTCGGTTTCAATAGTTATTGTTTGAGAACCATTTTAGGCCGCCCGCCAAAACTAAATTCAACTCCTCATAACTTCTGAACAAATGATCGTAGAGAGCGTTATAATTTTGCATATCAATCAGCATGTTGCATGCTACAAGAATATATCGATTTCATTGGTTGTTGGTTGAGAACCATATTGGCCCGCCCGCGAAAATCAATTTTAACTGCTTATAACACCTGAAAAATTGATCGTAGAGACCACAATTAATAGCATTGTAATCAAACATGTTGTATGCAACAAGAATATGTCGGTTTCACTAGTTGTTTTTAGAAAACCTAATTGGCCCGCCCGCGAGTATTAACTTGAACTGTTTATAACTTCTGAACAAATGATCCTAGCGAGCGTAATAAATTTTCATATTAATCAGCATGTTGCATGCTACAAGAATATATAGATTTCACTAGTTGTTAGTTGAGAACCATATTGGCGCGCCCGCGAAAATCAACTTGAACTTCTTATAAGTTCTGAACAATTTATCGTAGAGAACACAATTATTTGCATTTTAATGAAACATGTTGAATGCTACAAGAATATGTCGGTTTCACTAGTTGTTTTTAGAAAACCATTTTGGCCCGCCCGCCAAAACTAATTTCAACTCCTTATAATTTCTGAACAATTGATCGTAGAAAGCGTAATAATTTTCAATATTAAACAGCATGTTGCATGCTACAAGAATATATCGATTTCATTAGTTTTTGGTTGAGAACCATCTTGGCCCGAGCTCGAAAATCAACTTGAACTGCTTATAACTCCAGAACAATTGATCGTAAAGCACACAATTATTTGCATTTTAATGAAACATGTTGAATGCTACAAGAATATGTCGGTTTCACTAGTTGTTTTTAGAAAACCATATTGGCCCGTCCGAGAGTATTAACTTGAACTGTTTATAACTTCTGAACAAATGATCCTAGAGAGCGTTATAAATTTGCATATTAATCAGCATGTTGCATGCTACAAGAATATATCGATTTCACTTGTTGGTTGAGAACCATATTGGCCGGCCGCGAAAATCAACTTGAACTGCTTATAACTTCTGAACAATTGATCGTAGAGATCACAATTATTATCATTTTAATCTAACATGTTGTATGCTACAAGAATATGTCGGTTTCACTAGTTATTTTTGGAGAACCATTTTGGCCCGCCCGACAAAACTAACTTCAACTCCTTATAACTTCTGAACAAATGATCGTAGAGAGCGTTATAATTTTGCATATTAATCAGCATGTTGCATGCTACAAGAATATATCGATTTCATTGTTTTTTGGTTGAGAACCATATTAGTCCGCCCACGAAAATTAACTTGTACTGCTTATAACTTCTGAACAATTGATCGTAGAGCACACAATTATTTGCATTTTAATGAAACATGTTGAATGCTACAAGAATATGTCGGTTTCACTAGTTGTTTTAAGAAACCCATATTGGCCCGTCCGAGAGTATTAACTTGAACTGTTTATAACTTCTGAACAAATGATCCTAGAGAGCGTAAAAAATTTGCATATTAATCAGCGTGTTGCATGCTACAAGAATATATCGATTTCACTAGTTGTTGGTTGAAAAACATATTGGCCCTCCCGCGAAAATCAAGTTGACCTGCTTATAACTTCTGAACAATTGATCGTAGAGATCACAATTATCTGCATTTTAATCTAACATGTTGTATGCTACAAGAATATGTCAGTTTCACTAGTTATTGTTTGAGAACCATATTGGCCCGCCCGCGAGTATTAAATTGAACTGCTTAAAAGTTCTGAACAAATGATCGTAGAAAGCTCGATTATTTTGCATTTTAATAAACATGTAGCTAGCTACAAGAATATATAGATTTCACTAGTTATTGTTTGAGAACCATGTTGGCCCACCCGCGAAAACTAATTCAACTGCTTACAATTTCTGAACAAATGATCGTAGAGAACACAATTATTTGCATTTTAAAGAAACATGTTGTATGCTACAAGAATATGTCGGTTTTACTATTTGTTTTTTTAGAACCATATTGGCCCGCCAGCGAGTATTGACTTGTTCTGCCTATAACGTCTGAAAAAATGATCGTAGTGAGCTTAAGAGTTTTGCATATTAATCAGCATGTTGCATGCTACAAGAACATATCGATTTCACTAGTTGTTGTTTGAGAACCATTTTGGCCCGCCCGCCAAAACTAACTTCAACTCCTTATGACTTCTGAACAAATGATCGTAGAGAACGCAATAATTTTGCATATTAATCAGCATGTTTCATGCTACAAGAATATATCGATTTCATTAGTTGTTGGTTGAGAACCATATTGACCCGCCCGCGGAAATTAACTTGAACTGCTTATAACTTCTGAACAATTGATCGTAGCGAACACAATTATTTGCATTTTAATGAAACATGTTGAATGCTTCAAGAATATGTCGGTTTCACTAGTTGTTGTTTGAGAACCATATTGGCCCGCCCGCGAGTAATAAATTGAACTTCTTATAACTTCTGAACAAATGATCTTAGAGAGCGTAATAAATTTGCATATTAATCAGCATGTTGCATGCTACAAAAATATATCGATTTCATTAGTTGTTGGTTGAGAACCATATTGGCCCGCCCGGGAAAATTAATTTGAACTGCTTATAAGTTCTGAACAAATAATCGTAGAAAGCGTAATAATTTTGCATATTAATCAGCATGTTGCATGCTACAAGAATATATCGATTTCATTAGTTGTTGTTTGAGAACCATATTGGCCCGCCGCGAAAATTAATTTGAACTGCTTATAACATCTGAACAAATAATCGTAGAAAGCGTAATAAATTTACATATTAATCACCATGTTGCATGCTACAAGAATATATCGATTTCACTAGTTGTTGTTTGAGAACCATATTGGCCCGCCCGCGAAAATCAACTTGAACTGCTTATAACTCCTGAACAATTGATCGTAGAGAGCACAATTATTTGCATTTTAATGAAACATGTTGTTTGCTACAAGAATATGTCAGTTTCACTAGTTGTTATTTGAGAACCATATTGGCCCGCCCGCGAAAATCAACTTGAACTGCTTATAACTCCTGAACAATTGATCGTAGAGAGCACAATTATTTGCATTTTAATGAAACATGTTGTTTTCTACAAGAATATGTCAGTTTCACTAGTTGTTATTTGAGAACCATATTGGCCCGCCCGCGAGTATTAAATTGAACTGATTATAACTTCTGAACAAATGATCGTAGAGAGCGTAAAAAATTTGCATATTAATCAGCATGTTGCATGCTACAAGAATATATCGATTTCACTAGTTGTTGTTTGAGAACCATATGGGCCCGCCCGCGAAAATCAACTTGAACTGCTTATAACTCCTGAACAATTGATCGTAGAGAGCACAATTATTTGCATTTTAATGAAACATGTTGTTTGCTACAAGAATATGTCAGTTTCACTAGTTGTTATTTGAGAACCATATTGGCCCGCCCGCGAAAATCAACTTGAACTGCTTATAACTCCTGAACAATTGATCGTAGAGAGCACAATTTTTTGCATTTTAATGAAACATGTTGTTTGCTACAAGAATATGTCAGTTTCACTAGTTGTTATTTGAGAACCATATTGGCCCGCCCGCGAGTATTAAATTGAACTGCTTATATCTTCTGAACAATTGATCGTAGAGAACACAATTATTTGCATTTTAATGAAACATTTTGAATGCTACAAGAATATGTCGGTTTCACTAGTTGTTTTTAGAAAACCATTTTGGCCCACCCGCCAAAACTAATTTCAACTCCTTATAACTTCTGAACAATTGATCGTAGAAAGCGTAATAATTTTGCATATTAAAAAGCATGTTGCATGCTACAAGAATATATCGATTTCATTAGTTTTTGGTTGAGAATCATATTTTCCCGCCCGCGAAAATCATCTTGAACTGCTTATAACTCCTGAACAATTGATCGTAGAGCACACAATTATTTGCATTTTAATGAAACATGTTGAATGCTACAAGAATATGTCGGTTTCACTAGTTGTTTTTAGAAAACCATACTGGCCCGTCCGAGAGTATTAACTTGAACAGTTTATAACTTCTGAACAAATGATCCTAGAGAGCGTAATAAATTTCCGTATTAATCAGCATGATGTATGCTACAAGAATATAACGATTTCACTAGTTGTTGGTTGAGAACCATATTGGCCCGCCCGCGAAAATCAACTTGAACTGCTTATAACTCCTGAACAATTGATCGTAGAGAGCACAATTATTTGCATTTTAATGAAACATGTTTGCTACAAGAATATGTCAGTTTCACTAGTTGTTATTTGAGAACCATATTGGCCCGCCCGCGAGTATTAAATTGAACTGATTATAACTTCTGAACAAATGATCGTAGAGAGCGTAAAAAATTGGCATATTAATCAGCATGTTGCATGCTACAAGAATATATCGATTTCACTATTTGTTGGTTGAAAAACATATTGGCCCGCCCGCGAAAATCAACTTGAACTGCTTATAAATTCTGAACAATTGATCGTAGAGATCACAATTATTATCATTTTAATCTAACATTTTGTATGCTACAAGAATATGTCGGTTTCACTATTTATTGTTTGAGAACCATTTTGGCCCGAACGCCAAAACTAACTTCAACTCCTTATAACTTCTGAACAAATGATCGTAGAGAGCGTTATAATTTTGTATATTAATCAGCACGTTGCGTGCTACAAGAATATATCGATTTCATTGGTTGTTGGTTGAGAACCATATTGGCCCGCCCGCGAAAATTAACTTGAACTGCTTATAACTTCTGAACAATTGATCGTAGCGAACACAATTATTTGCATTTTAATGAAACATGTTGAATGCTTCAAGAATATGTCCGTTTCACTAGTTGTTGTTTGAGAACCATATTGGCCCGCCCGCGAATATTAAATTGGACTGCTTATAACTTATGAACAAATGATCTTAGAGAGCGTAATAAATTTGCATATTAATCAGCATGTTGCATGCTACAAGAATATATCGATTTCACTAGTTGTTGGTTGAGAACCATATTGACGAGCCCGCGAAATTTAATTTGAACTGATTATAACTTCTGAACAAATAATCGTTGAAAGCGTAATAATTTTTCATATTAATTAGCATGTTGCATGCTACAAGAATATACCGATTTCACTAGTTGTTGTTTGAGAAATATATTGGCCTGCCCGCGAAAATTAACTTGAACTGCTTATAACTTCTGAACAATTGATTGTAGAGCACACAATTATTTGCATTTCAATCAAACATGTTGTATGCTACAAGAATATGTCGGTTTCAATAGTTATTGTTTGAGAACCATTTTGGCCCGCCCGCCAAAACTAAATTCAACTCCTCATAACTTCTGAACAAATGATCGTAGAGAGCGTTATAATTTTGCATATCAATCAGCATGTTGCATGCTACAAGAATATATCGATTTCATTGGTTGTTGGTTTAGAACCATATTGGCCCGCCCGCGAAAATCAATTTCAACTGCTTATAACTCCTGAATAATTGATCGTAGAGACCACAATTAATAGCATTGTAATCAAACATGTTGTATGCAACAAGAATATGTCGGTTTCACTAGTTGTTTTTAGAAAACCTAATTGGCCCGCCCGCGAGTATTAACTTGAACTGTTTATAACTTCTGAACAAATGATCCTAGAGAACGTAATAAATTTTCATATTAATCAGCATGTTGCATGCTACAAGAATATATCGATTTCACTAGTTGTTAGTTGAGAACCATATTTTCGCGCCCGCGAAAATCAACTTGAACTTCTTATAACTTCTGAACAATTGATCGTAGAGAACACAATTATTTGCATTTTAATGAAACATGTTGAATGCTACAAGAATATGTCGGTTTCACTAGTTGTTTTTAGAAAACCATTTTGGCCCGCCCGCCAAAACTAATTTCAACTCCTTATAATTTCTGAACAATTGATCGTAGAAAGCGTAATAATTTTGCATATTAAACAGCATGTTGCATGCTACAAGAATATATCGATTTCATTAGTTTTTGGTTGAGAACCATCTTGGCCCGCCCGCGAAAATCAACTTGAACTGCTTATAACTCCTGAACAATTGATCGTAAAGCACACAATTATTTGCATTTTAATGAAACATGTTGTATGCTACAAGAATATGTCGGTTTTACTATTTGTTTTTTTTAGAACCATATTGGCCCGCCAGCGAGTATTGACTTGTTCTGCCTATAACGTCTGAAAAAATGATCGTAGTGAGCTTAAGAGTTTTGCATATTAATCAGCATGTTGCATGCTACAAGAACATATCGATTTCACTAGTTGTTGGTTGAGAACCATATTGGTCCGCCCTCGAAAATTAACCTGAACTGCTTATAACTTCTGAACAATTGATCGTAGAGAACACAATTACTTGCATTTCAATCAAACATGTTGTATGCTACAAGAATATGTCGATTTCACTAGTTATTGTTTGAGAACCATTTTGGCCCGCCCGCGAAAATCAATTTGAACTGCTTATAACTCCTGAACAATTGATCGTAGAGAACACAATTGTTTGCATTTTAATGAAACATGTTGAATGCTACAAGAATATGTCGGTTTCACTAGTTGTTTTTTTAGAACCATATTGGCCCGCCAGCGAGTATTGACTTGTTCTGCCTATAACGTCTGAAAAAATGATCGTAGTGAGCTTAAGAGTTTTGCATATTAATCAGCATGTTGCATGCTACAAGAACATATCGATTTCACTAGTTGTTGGTTGAGAACCATATTGGTCCGCCCTCGAAAATTAACTTGAACTGCTTATAACTTCTGAACAATTGATCGTAGAGAACACAATTACTTGCATTTCAATCAAACATGTTGTATGCTACAAGAATATGTCGATTTCACTAGTTATTGTTTGAGAACCATTTTGGCCCGCCCGCCAAAACTAATTTCAACTCCTTATAACTTCTGGACAATTGATCGTATAAAGCGTAATAATTTTGCATATTAAACAGCATGTTGCATGCTACAAGAATATATCGATTTCATTAGTTTTTGGTTGAGAACCATATTGGCCCGCCTGCGAAAATCAACTTGAACTGCTTATAACTCCTGAACAATTGATCGTAGAGACCACAATTAATAGCATTTTAATCAAACATGTTGTATGCTACCAGAATATGTCGGTTTCACTAGTTGTTTTTAGAAAACCATTTTGGCCCGCCAGCCAAAACTAATTTCAACTCCTTATAACTTCTGGACAATTGATCGTATAAAGCGTAATAATTTTGCATATTAAACAGCATGTTGCATGCTACAAGAATATATCGATTTCACTAGTTGTTGGTTGAGAACCATATTGGCCCGCCCGCGAAAATCAATTTGAACTGCTTATAACTCCTGAACAATTGATAGTAGAGAACACAATTGTTTGCATTTTAATGAAACATGTTGAATGCTACCAGAATATGTCGGTTTCACTAGTTGTTTTTAGAAAACCATTTTGGCCCGCCAGCCAAAACTAATTTCAACTCCTTATAACTTCTGGACAATTGATCGTATAAAGCGTAATAATTTTGCATATTAATCAGCATGTTGCATGCTACAAGAATATATCGATTTTATTATTTGTTGGTTGAGAACCATATTGGCCCGCCCGCGAAAATTAACGTGAACTGCTTATAACTTCTGAACAATTGATCGTAGAGCACACAATTATTTGCATTTTAATGAAACGTGTTGAATGCTACAAGAATATGTCGGTTTCACTAGTTGTTTTTAGAAAACCACTTTGGCCCGCCCGCCAAAACTAATTTCAACTTCTTATAACTTCTGAACAATTGCTCGTAGAAAGCGTAATAATTTTGCATATTAAACAGCATGTTGCATGCTACAAGAATATATCGATTTCATTAGTTTTTGGTTGAGAACCATATTGGCCCGCCCGCGAAAATCAACTTGAACTGCTTATAACTCCTGAACAATTGATCGTAAAGCACACAATTACTTGCATTTTAATGAAACATGTTGAATGCTACAAGAATATGTCGGTTTCACTATTTTTTTTTTTGAAAACCATATTGGCCCGTCCGAGAGTATTAACTTGAACTGCTTATAACTTCTGAACAAATGATCGTAGAGAGCGTAACAAATTTGCATATTAATCAGCATGTTGCATGCTACAAGAATATATCGATTTCACTTGTTGTTGGTTGAGAACCATATTGGCCGGCCGCGAAAATCAACTTTAACTGCTTATAACTCCTGAACAATTGATCGTAAACAACACAAATATTTGCATTTTAATGAAACATGTTGAATGCTACAAGAATATGTCAGTTTCACTAGTTGTTATTTGAGAACCATATTGGCCCGCCCGCGAGTATTAACTTGAACTGCTTAAAATTTCTGAACAAATGATCCTAGAGAGCGTAACAAATTTGCATATTAATAAGCATGTTGCATGCTACAAGAATACATCGATTTCACTAGTTGTTGGTTGAAAAACTTATTGGCCCGCCCGCGAAAATCAATTTGAACTGCTTATAACTTCTGAACAATTGATCGTAGAGATCACAATTATTATCATTTTAATCTAACATGTTGTATGCTACAAGAATATGTCGGTTTCACTAGTTATTGTTTGAGAACCATTTTGGCTCGCCCGCCAAATCTAACTTCAACTCTTTATAACTTCTGAAAAAATGATCCTAGAGAGCGTTATAATTTTGCATATTAATCAGCATGTTGCATGCTACAAGAATATATCGATTTCATTGGTTGTTGGTTGAGAACCATATAAGCCCTCCCGCGAAAATTTAATTTTACTGCTTATAACTTCTGAACAATTGATCGTAGCGAACACAATTATTTGCATTTTAATGAAACATGTTGAATGCTTCAAGAATATGTCGGTTTCATTTGTTGTTGTTTGAGAACCATATCGGTCCGCCCGCGAGTATTAAATTGAACAGCTTCTAACTTCTGAACAAATGATCTAAGAGAGCGTAATAAATTTGCATATTAATCAGCATGTTGCATGCTACAAGAATATATCGATTTCACTAGTTGTTGGTTGAGAACCATATTGGCCCGCCCGCGGGTATTAACTTGAACTCTTTATGACTTCTGAACAAATGATCCTAGAGAGCGTAATAAATTTGCATATTAATCAGCATGTTGCATGCTACTAGAATATATCGATTTCACTAGTTGTTGGTTGAGAACCATATTGGCCCGCCCCTGCAAATCAACTTGAACTGCTTATAACTCCTGAAAAATTGATCGTAGAGAACACAATTATTTGCATTTTAATGAAACATGTTGAATGCTACAAGAATATGTCGGTTTCACAAGTTGTTTTTTTAAAACCATATTGGCCCGCCAGCGAATATTAACTTGAACTGTTTATAACTTCTGAACAAATGATCCTAGAGAGCGTAAAAAATTTGCATATTAATCAGCATGTTGCATGCTACAAGAATATATCGATTTCATTAGTTATTGTTTGAGAAATATATTGGCCTGGCTGCGAAAATTAACTTGAACTGCTTATAACTTCTGAACAATTGATCGTAGAGCTCACAATTATTTGCATTTCAATGAAACATGTTGTATGCTACAAGATTATGTCGATTTAATTGGTTGTTGGTTGAGAACCATATTGGCCCGCCCGCGAAAATCAATTTGAACTGCTTATAACTTCTGAACAATTGATCGGAGAGACCACAATTAATAGCATTTTAATCAAACATGTTGTATGCAACAAGAATATGTCGGTTTCACTAGTTGTTTTAAGAAACCCATATTGGCCCGACCGCGAGTATTAACTTGAACTGTTTATAACTTCTGAACAAATGATCCTAGAGAGCGTAAAAAATTTGCATATTAATCAGCATGTTGCATGCTACAAGAATATATCGATTTCACTAGTTGTTGGTTGAAAAACATATTGGCCCACCCGCGAAAATCAAGTTGAATTGCATATAACTTCTGAACAATTGGTCGTAGCGAACACAATTATTTGCATTTTAATGAAACATGTTGAATGCTTAAAGAATATGTCGGTTTCACTAGATGTTATTTGAGAACCATATTGGCCCGCCCGCGAATATTAAATTGAACTGCTTATAACTTCTGAACAAATGATCTTAGAGAGCGTAATAAAGTTGCGTATTAATCAGCATGTTGCATGCTACAAGAATATATCGATTTCATTGGTTGTTGGTTGAGAACCATATTGGCCCGCCCGCGAAAATCAACTTGAAGTGCTTATAACTCCTGAACAATTGATCGTAGAGACCACAATTAATAGCATTTTAATCAAACATGTTGTATGCAACAAGAATATGTCGGTTTCACTAGTTGTTTTTAGAAAACCATATTGGCCCGCCCGCGAGTATTAACTTGAACTGTTTATAACTTCTGAACAAATGATCCTAGATAGCATAATAAATTTGCATATTAATCAGCATGTTTCATGCTACAAGAATATATCGATTTCACTAGTTGTTGGTTGAGAACCATATTGGCCCGCCCGCGGGTATTAACTTGAACTCTTTATGACTTCTGAACAAATGATCCTAGAGAGCGTAATAAATTTGCATATTAATCAGCATGTTGCATGCTACTAGAATATATCGATTTTACTAGTTGTTGGTTGAGAACCATATTGACCCGCCCCTGAAAATCAACTTGAACTGCTTATAACTCCTGAAAAATTGATCGTAGAGAACAATTATTTGCATTTTAATGAAAGATGTTGAATGCTACAAGAATATGTCGGTTTCACAAGTTGTTTTTTTAAAACCATATTGGCCCGCCAGCGAGTATTAACTTGAACTGTTTATAACTTCGGATCAAATGATCCTAGAGAGCGTAATAAATTTGCATATTAATCAGCATGTTTCATGCTACAAGAATATGTCGGTTTCACTAGTTGTTTTTAGAAAACCATATTGACCCGACGGCGAAAATCAACTTGAACTGCTTATAACTTCTGAACAATTGATCGTAGAGATCACAATTATTATCATTTTAATCTAACATTTTGTATGCTACAAGAATATGTCGGTTTCACTATTTATTGTTTGAGAACCATTTTGGCCCGAACGCCAAAACTAACTTCAACTCCTTATAACTTCTGAAGAAATGATCGTAGAGAGCGTTATAATTTTGTATATTAATCAGCACGTTGCGTGCTACAAGAATATATCGATTTCATTGGTTGTTGGTTGAGAACCATATTGGCCCGGCCGCGAAAATTAACATGAACTGCTTATAACTTCTGAACAATTGATCGTAGCGAACACAATTATTTGCATTTTAATGAAACATGTTGAATGCTTCAAGAATATGTCAGTTTCACTAGTTGTTGTTTGAGAACCATATTGGCCCGCCCGCGAATATTAAATTGAACTGCTTATAACTTATGAACAAATGATCTTAGAGAGCGTAATAAATTTGCATATTAATCAGCATGTTGCATGCTGCAAGAATATATCGATTTCACTAGTTGTTGGTTGAGAACCATATTGGCCCGCCCGCGAAATTTAATTTGAACTGATTATAACTTCTGAACAAATAATCGTTGAAAGCGTAATAATTTTTCATATTAATTAGTATGTTGCATGCTACAAGAATATATATCGATTTCACTAGTTGTTGTTTGAGAAATATATTGGCCTGCCCGCGAAAATTAACTTGAACTGCTTATAACTTCTGAACAATTGATTGTAGAGCACACAATTATTTGCATTTCAATCAAACATGTTGTATGCTACAAGAATATGTCGGTTTCAATAGTTATTGTTTGAGAACCATTTTGGCCCGCCCGCCAAAACTAAATTCAACTCCTTATAACTTCTGAACAAATGATCGTAGAGAGCGTTATAATTTTGCATATCAATCAGCATGTTGCATGCTACAAGAATATATCGATTTCATTGGTTGTTGGTTGAGAACCATATTGGCCCGCCCGCGAAAATCAATTTTAACTGCTTATAACTGCTGAATAATTGATCGTAGAGACCACAATTAATAGCATTGTAATCAAACATGTTGTATGCAACAAGAATATGTCGGTTTCACTAGTTGTTTTTAGAAAACCTAATTGGCCCGCCCGCGAGTATTAACTTGAACTGTTTATAACTTCTGAACAAATGATAATAGAGAGCGTAATAAATTTTCATATTAATCAGCATGTTGCATGCTACAAGAATATATCGATTTCACTAGTTGTTAGTTGAGAACCATATTGGCGCGCCCGCGAAAATCAACTTGAACTTCTTATAACTTCTGAACAATTGATCGTAGAGAACACAATTATTTGCATTTTAATGAAACATGTTGAATGCTACAAGAATATGTCGGTTTCACTAGTTGTTATTTGAGAACAATATTGGCCCGTCCGCGAGTTCTAAATTGAACTACTTATAAGTTCTGAACAAATGATCGTAGAAAGCTCGATTGTTTTCCTTATTAATAAACATGTAGCTAGCTACAAGAATATATAGATTTCACTAGTTATTGTTTGATAACCATGTTGGCCCACCCGCGAAAACTAATTCAAATGCTTACAATTTCTGAACAAATGATCGTAGAGAACACAATTATTTGCATTTTAATGAAACATGTTATATGCTACAAGAATATGTCGGTTTTACTATTTGTTTTTTAGAACCATATTGGCCCGCCCGCGAGTATTGATTTGTTCTGCTTATAACGTCTGAACAAATGATCGTAGTGAGCGTAATAGTTTTGCATATTAATCAGCATTCTGCATGCTACAAGAATATATCGATTTCACTAGTTGTTGGTTGAGAACCATATTGGTCCGCCCTCGAGAATTAACTTGAACTGCTTATAACTTCTGAACAATTGATCATAGAGAACACAATTATTTGCATTTCAATGAAACATGTTGTATGCTACAAGAATATGTCGGTTTCACTAGTTATTGTTTGAGAACCATTTTGGCCCGCCCGCCAAAACTAACTTCAACTCCTTATAACTTCTGAACAAATGATCGTAGAGAGCGCAATAATTTTGCATATTAATCAGCATGTTTCGTGCTACAAGAATATATCGATTTCATTAGTTGTTGGTTGAGAACCATATTGGCCCGCCCGCGAACATTAACTTGAACTGCTAATAACTTCTGAACAATTGATCGTAGCGAACACAATTATTTGCATTTTAATGAAACATGTTGAATGCTTCAAGAATATGACGGTTTCACTAGTTGTTGTTTGAGAACCATATTGGCCCGCCCGCAAGTATTAAAATGAACTGCTTATAACTTCTGAACAAATGATCCTAGAGAGCGTAATAAATTTGCATATTAATCAGCATGTTGCATGCTACAAGAATATATCGATTTCATTGATTGTTGGTTGAGAACCATATTGGCCCGCCCGCGAAAATCAACTTTAACTGCTTATAACTCCTGAATAATTGATCGCAGAGACCACAATTAATAGCATTTTAATAAACATGTTGTATGAAACAAGAATATGTCGGTTTCACTAGTTGTTTTTAGAAAACCATATTGGCCCGCCCGCGAGTATTAACTTGAACTGTTTATAACTTCTGAACAAATGATCCTAGAGAGCGTAATAAATTTGCATATTAATCAGCATGTTGCATGCTACAAGAATATATCGATTTCACTAGTTGTTGGTTGAGAACCATATTGGCCCGCCCGCGAAAATCAATTTGAACTGCTTATAACTCCTGAAAAATTGATCGTAGAAAACACAATTATTTGCATTTTAATGAAACATGTTGAATGCTTCAAGAATATGACGGTTTCACTAGTTGTTGGTTGAGAACCATATTGGCCCGCCCGCAAGTATTAAAATGAACTGTTTATAACTTCTGAACAAATGAACCTAGAGAGTAATAAATTTGCATATTAATCAGCATGTTGCATGCTACAAGAATATATCGATTTCACTAGTTGTTGTTTCAGAACCATATTGGCCCGCCCGCGAAAATCAACTTGAACTGCTTATAACTCCTGAACAGTTGATCGTAGAGAACACAATTATTTGCATTTTAATGAAACATGTTGATTGCTACAAGAATATGTCGGTTTCACTAGTTTTTTTAGAAAATCAATTTGGCTCGCCCGCGAGTATTAAATTGAACTGTTTATAACTTCTGAACAAATGATCGTAGTGAGCGTAATAATTTTGCATATTAATCAGCATGTTGCATGCTACAAGAATATATCCATTTCAGTAGTTGTTGGTTGAGAACCATATTGGCCCGCCCTCGAAAATTAACTTGAACTGCTTATAACTTCTGAACAATTGATCGTAGAGAACACAATTATTTACATTTCAATCAAACATGTTGCATGCTACAAGAATATATCGATTTCATTAGTTTTTGGTTGAGAACCATATTGGCCCGCCCGCGAAAATCAACTTGAACTGCTTATAACTCCTGAACAATTGATCGTAAACAACACAAATATTTGTATTTTAATGAAACATGTTGAATGCTACAAGAATATGTCAGTTTCACTAGTTGTTATTTGAGAACCATATTGGCCCGCCCGCGAGTATTAACTTGAACTGCTTATAATTTCTGAACAAATGATCCTAGAGAGCGTAACAAATTTGCATATTAATCAGCATGTTGCATGCTACAAGAATATATAGCATTCACTAGTTGTTGGTTGAAAAACTTATTGGCCCGCCCGCGAAAATCAATTTGAACTGCTTATAACTTCTGAACAATTGATCGTAGAGATCACAATTATTATCATTTTAATCTAACATGTTGTATGCTACAAGAATATGTCAGTTTCACTAGTTGTTATTTGAGAACCATATTGGCCCGCCCGCGAGTATTAACTTGAACTGCTTATAACTTCTGAACAAATGATCGTTGAGAGCGTTATAATTTTGCATATTAATCAGCATGTTGCATGCTACAAGAATATATCGATTTCATTGGTTGTTGGTTGAGAACCATATTAGCCCGCCCGCGAAAATTTAATTTTACTGCTTATAACTTCTGAACAATTGATCGTAGCGAACACAATTATTTGCACTTTAATGAAACATGTTGAATGCTTCAAGAATATGTCGGTTTCATTAGTTGTTGTTTGAGAACCATATCGGTCCGCCCGCGAGTATTAAATTGAACAGCTTCTAACTTCTGAACAAATGATCTAAGAGAGCGTAATAAATTTGCATATTAATCAGCATGTTGCTGCTACAAGAATATATCGATTTCACTTGTTGTTGGTTGAGAACCATATTGGCCCGCCCGCGGGTATTAACTTGAACTCTTTATGACTTCTGAACAAATGATCCTAGAGAGCGTAATAAATTTGCATATTAATCAGCATGTTGCATGCTACTAGAATATATCGATTTCACTAGTTTTTGGTTGAGAACCATATTGGCCCGCCCCTGAAAATCAACTTGAACTGCTTATAACTCCTGAAAAATTGATCGTAGAGAACACAATTATTTGCATTTTAATGAAACATGTTGAATGCTACAAGAATATGTCGGTTTCACTAGTTGTTTTAAGAAACCCATATTGGCCCGACCGCGAGTATTAACTTGAACTGTTTATAACTTCTGAACAAATGATCCTAGAGAGCGTAAAAAAATTGCATATTAATCAGCATGTTGCATGCTACAAGAATATATCGATTTCACTAGTTGTTGGTTGAAAAACATATTGGCCCACCCGCGAAAATCAAGTTGAACTGCATATAACTTCTGAACAATTGGTCGTAGCGAACACAATTATTTGCATTTTAATGAAACATGTTGAATGCTTAAAGAATATGTCGGTTTCACTAGTTGTTACTTGAGAACCATATTAGCCCGCCCGCGAGTATTAAATTGAACTGCTTATAACTTCTGAACAAATGATCTTAGAGAGCGTAATAAAGTTGCGTATTAATCAGCATGTTGCATGCTACAAGAATATATCGATTTCACTAGTTGTTGGTTGAGAACCATATTGGCCCGCCCGCGAAAATTAATTTGAACTGCTTATAACTTCTGAACAAATAATCGTAGAAAGCGTAATAATTTTGCATATAAATCAGCATGTTGCATGCTACAAGAATATATCGATTTCATTGGTTGTTGGTTGAGAACCATATTGGCCCGCCCGCGAAAATCAACTTGAAGTGCTTATAACTCCTGAACAATTGATCGTAAAGACCACAATTAATAGCATTTTAATCAAAGATGTTGTATGCAACAAGAATATGTCGGTTTCACTAGTTGTTTTTAGAAAACCATATTCGCCCGCCCGCGAGTATTAACTTGAACTGTTTATAACTTCTGAACAAATGATCCTAGATAGCATAATAAATTTGCCTATTAATCAGCATGTTGCATGCTACAAGAATATATCGATTTCATTAGTTGTTGTTTGAGAACCATATTGGCCCGCCCGCGGGTATTAACTTGAACTCTTTATGACTTCTGAACAAATGATCCTAGAGAGCGTAAAAAATTTGCATATTAATTAGCATGTTGCATGCTACTAGAATATATCGATTTCACTAGTTGTTGGTTGAGAACCATATTGGCCCGCCCCTGAAAATCAACTTGAACTGCTTATAACTCCTGAAAAATTGATCGTAGAGAACAATTATTTGCATTTTAATGAAACATGTTGAATGCTACAAGAATATGTCTGTTTCACAAGTTGTTTTTTTAAAACCATATTGGCCCGCCCGCGAATATTAACTTGAACTGTTTATAACTTCGGAACAAATGATCCTAGAGAGCGTAATAAATTTGCATATTAATCAGCATGTTTCATGCTACAAGAATATGTCGGTTTCACTAGTTGTTTTTAGAAAACCATATTGACCCGACGGCGAAAATCAACTTGAACTGCTTATAACTTGTGAACAATTGATCGTAGAGAACACAATTATTTGCATTTTAATGAAACATGTTGAATGCTACAAGAATATGTCGGTTTTAATATTTGTTTTTTTAAACCCATATTGGCCCGACCGCGAGTATTAACTTGAACTGTTTATAACTTCGGAACAAATGATCCTAGAGAGCGTAATAAATTTGCATATTAATTAGCATGTTGCATGCTACTAGAATATATCGATTTCACTAGTTGTTGATTGAGAACCATATTGGCCCGCCCGCGAAAATCAACTTGAACTGCTTATAACTCCTGAACAATTGATCGTAGAGAGCACAATTATTTGCATTTTAATGAAACATGTTGTTTGCTACAAGAATATGTCAGTTTCACTAGTAGTTATTTGAGAACCATATTGGCCCGCCCGCGAAAATCAACTTGAACTGCTTATAACTCCTGAACAATTGATCGTAGAGAGCACAATTATTTGCATTTTAATGAAACATGTTGTTTGTTACAAGAATATGTCAGTTTCACTAGTTGTTATTTGAGAACCATATCGGCCCGCCCGCGAGTATTAAATTGAACTGATTATAACTTCTGAACAAATGATCGTAGAGAGCGTAAAAAATTTGCATATTAATCAGCATGTTGCATGCTACAAGAATATATCGATTTCACTAGTTGTTGTTTGAGAACCATATTGGCCCGCCCGCGAAAATCAACTTGAACTGCTTATAACTCCTGAACAATTGATCGTAGAGAGCACAATTATTTGCATTTTAATGAAACATGTTGTTTGCTACAAGAATATGTCAGTTTCACTAGTTGTTATTTGAGAACCATATTGGCCCGCCCGCGAAAATCAACTTGAACTGCTTATAACTCCTGAACAATTGATCGTAGAGAGCACAATTATTTGCATTTTAATAAAACATGTTGTTTGCTACAAGAATATGTCAGTTTCACTAGTTGTTATTTGAGAACCATATTGGCCCGCCCGCGAGTATTAAATTGAACTGCTTATATCTTCTGAACAATTGATCGTAGAGAACACAATTATTTGCATTTTAATGAAACATTTTGAATGCTACAAGAATATGTCGGTTTAACTAGTTGTTTTTAGAAAACCATTTTGGCCCACCCGTCAAAACTAATTTCAACTCCTTATAACTTCTGAACAATTGATCGTAGAAAGCGTAATAATTTTGCATATTAAACAGCATGTTGGATGCTACAAGAATATATCGATTTCATTAGTTTTTGGTTGAGAATCATATTTTCCCGCCCGCGAAAATCAACTTGAACTGCTTATAACTCCTGAACAATTGATCGTAGAGCACACAATTATTTGCATTTTAATGAAACATGTTGAATGCTACAAGAATATGTCGGTTTCACTAGTTGTTTTTAGAAAACCATATTGGCCCGTCCGAGAATATTAACTTGAACAGTTTATAACTTCTGAACAAATGATCCTAGAGAGCGTAATAAATTTCCGTATTAATCAGCATGATGTATGCTACAAGAATATATCGATTTCACTAGTTGTTGGTTGAGAACCATATTGGCCCGCCCGCGAAAATCAACTTGAACTGCTTATAACTCCTGAACAATTGATCGTAGAGAGCACAATTATTTGCATTTTAATGAAACATGTTGTTTGCTACAAGAATATGTCAGTTTCACTAGTTGTTATTTGAGAACCATATTGGCCCGCCCGCGAGTATTAAATTGAACTGATTATAACTTCTGAACAAATGATCGTAGAGAGCGTAAAAAATTGGCATATTAATCAGCATGTTGCATGCTACAAGAATATATCGATTTCACTATTTGTTGGTTGAAAAACATATTGGCCCGCCCGCGAAAATCAACTTGAACTGCTTATAAATTCTGAACAATTGATCGTAGAGATCACAATTATTATCATTTTAATCTAACATTTTGTATGCTACAAGAATATGTCGGTTTCACTATTTATTGTTTGAGAACCATTTTGGCCCGAACGCCAAAACTAACTTCAACTCCTTATAACTTCTGAACAAATGATCGTAGAGAGCGTTATAATTTTGAATATTAATCAGCACGTTGCGTGCTACAAGAATATATCGATTTCATTGGTTGTTGTTTGAGAACCATATTGGCCCGCCCGCGAAAATTAACTTGAACTGCTTATAACTTCTGAACAATTCATCGTAGCGAACACAATTATTTGCATTTTAATGAAACATGTTGAATGCTTCAAGAATATGTCAGTTTCACTAGTTGTTGTTTGAGAACCATATTGGCCCGCCCGCGAATATTAAATTGAACTGCTAATAACTTATGAACAAATGATCTTAGAGAGCGTAATAAATTTGCATATTAATCAACATGTTGCATGCTACAAGAATATATCGATTTCACTAGTTGTTGGTTGAGAACCATATTGACCCGCCCGCGAAATTTAATTTGAACTGATTATAACTTCTGAACAAATAATCGTTGAAAGCGTAATAATTTTTCATATTAATTAGCATGTTGCATGCTACAAGAATATATCGATTTCACTAGTTTTTGTTTGAGAAATATATTGGCCTGCCCGCGAAAATTAACTTGAACTGCTTATAACTTCTGAACAATTGATTGTAGAGCACACAATTATTTGCATTTCAATCAAACATGTTGTATGATACAAGAATATGTCGGTTTCAATAGTTATTGTTTGAGAACCATTTTAGGCCGCCCGCCAAAACTAAATTCAACTCCTCATAACTTCTGAACAAATGATCGTAGAGAGCGTTATAATTTTGCATATCAATCAGCATGTTGCATGCTACAAGAATATATCGATTTCATTGGTTGTTGGTTGAGAACCATATTGGCCCGCCCGCGAAAATCAATTTTAACTGCTTATAACACCTGAAAAATTGATCGTAGAGACCACAATTAATAGCATTGTAATCAAACATGTTGTATGCAACAAGAATATGTCGGTTTCACTAGTTGTTTTTAGAAAACCTAATTGGCCCGCCCGCGAGTATTAACTTGAACTGTTTATAACTTCTGAACAAATGATCCTAGCGAGCGTAATAAATTTTCATATTAATCAGCATGTTGCATGCTACAAGAATATATAGATTTCACTAGTTGTTAGTTGAGAACCATATTGGCGCGCCCGCGAAAATCAACTTGAACTTCTTATAAGTTCTGAACAATTTATCGTAGAGAACACAATTATTTGCATTTTAATGAAACATGTTGAATGCTACAAGAATATGTCGGTTTCACTAGTTGTTTTTAGAAAACCATTTTGGCCCGCCCGCCAAAACTAATTTCAACTCCTTATAATTTCTGAACAATTGATCGTAGAAAGCGTAATAATTTTCAATATTAAACAGCATGTTGCATGCTACAAGAATATATCGATTTCATTAGTTTTTGGTTGAGAACCATCTTGGCCCGAGCGCGAAAATCAACTTGAACTGCTTATAACTCCAGAACAATTGATCGTAAAGCACACAATTATTTGCATTTTAATGAAACATGTTGAATGCTACAAGAATATGTCGGTTTCACTAGTTGTTTTTAGAAAACCATATTGGCCCGTCCGAGAGTATTAACTTGAACTGTTTATAACTTCTGAACAAATGATCCTAGAGAGCGTTATAAATTTGCATATTAATCAGCATGTTGCATGCTACAAGAATATATCGATTTCACTTGTTGGTTGAGAACCATATTGGCCGGCCGCGAAAATCAACTTGAACTGCTTATAACTTCTGAACAATTGATCGTAGAGATCACAATTATTATCATTTTAATCTAACATGTTGTATGCTACAAGAATATGTCGGTTTCACTAGTTATTTTTGGAGAACCATTTTGGCCCGCCCGACAAAACTAACTTCAACTCCTTATAACTTCTGAACAAATGATCGTAGAGAGCGTTATAATTTTGCATATTAATCAGCATGTTGCATGCTACAAGAATATATCGATTTCATTGTTTTTTGGTTGAGAACCATATTAGTCCGCCCACGAAAATTAACTTGTACTGCTTATAACTTCTGAACAATTGATCGTAGAGCACACAATTATTTGCATTTTAATGAAACATGTTGAATGCTACAAGAATATGTCGGTTTCACTAGTTGTTTTAAGAAACCCATATTGGCCCGTCCGAGAGTATTAACTTGAACTGTTTATAACTTCTGAACAAATGATCCTAGAGAGCGTAAAAAATTTGCATATTAATCAGCGTGTTGCATGCTACAAGAATATATCGATTTCACTAGTTGTTGGTTGAAAAACATATTGGCCCTCCCGCGAAAATCAAGTTGACCTGCTTATAACTTCTGAACAATTGATCGTAGAGATCACAATTATCTGCATTTTAATCTAACATGTTGTATGCTACAAGAATATGTCAGTTTCACTAGTTATTGTTTGAGAACCATATTGGCCCGCCCGCGAGTATTAAATTGAACTGCTTAAAAGTTCTGAACAAATGATCGTAGAAAGCTCGATTATTTTGCATTTTAATAAACATGTAGCTAGCTACAAGAATATATAGATTTCACTAGTTATTGTTTGAGAACCATGTTGGCCCACCCGCGAAAACTAATTCAACTGCTTACAATTTCTGAACAAATGATCGTAGAGAACACAATTATTTGCATTTTAAAGAAACATGTTGTATGCTACAAGAATATGTCGGTTTTACTATTTGTTTTTTTAGAACCATATTGGCCCGCCAGCGAGTATTGACTTGTTCTGCCTATAACGTCTGAAAAAATGATCGTAGTGAGCTTAAGAGTTTTGCATATTAATCAGCATGTTGCATGCTACAAGAACATATCGATTTCACTAGTTGTTGTTTGAGAACCATTTTGGCCCGCCCGCCAAAACTAACTTCAACTCCTTATGACTTCTGAACAAATGATCGTAGAGAACGCAATAATTTTGCATATTAATCAGCATGTTTCATGCTACAAGAATATATCGATTTCATTAGTTGTTGGTTGAGAACCATATTGACCCGCCCGCGGAAATTAACTTGAACTGCTTATAACTTCTGAACAATTGATCGTAGCGAACACAATTATTTGCATTTTAATGAAACATGTTGAATGCTTCAAGAATATGTCGGTTTCACTAGTTGTTGTTTGAGAACCATATTGGCCCGCCCGCGAGTAATAAATTGAACTTCTTATAACTTCTGAACAAATGATCTTAGAGAGCGTAATAAATTTGCATATTAATCAGCATGTTGCATGCTACAAAAATATATCGATTTCATTAGTTGTTGGTTGAGAACCATATTGGCCCGCCCGGGAAAATTAATTTGAACTGCTTATAAGTTCTGAACAAATAATCGTAGAAAGCGTAATAATTTTGCATATTAATCAGCATGTTGCATGCTACAAGAATATATCGATTTCATTAGTTGTTGTTTGAGAACCATATTGGCCCGCCGCGAAAATTAATTTGAACTGCTTATAACATCTGAACAAATAATCGTAGAAAGCGTAATAAATTTACATATTAATCACCATGTTGCATGCTACAAGAATATATCGATTTCACTAGTTGTTGTTTGAGAACCATATTGGCCCGCCCGCGAAAATCAACTTGAACTGCTTATAACTCCTGAACAATTGATCGTAGAGAGCACAATTATTTGCATTTTAATGAAACATGTTGTTTGCTACAAGAATATGTCAGTTTCACTAGTTGTTATTTGAGAACCATATTGGCCCGCCCGCGAAAATCAACTTGAACTGCTTATAACTCCTGAACAATTGATCGTAGAGAGCACAATTATTTGCATTTTAATGAAACATGTTGTTTTCTACAAGAATATGTCAGTTTCACTAGTTGTTATTTGAGAACCATATTGGCCCGCCCGCGAGTATTAAATTGAACTGATTATAACTTCTGAACAAATGATCGTAGAGAGCGTAAAAAATTTGCATATTAATCAGCATGTTGCATGCTACAAGAATATATCGATTTCACTAGTTGTTGTTTGAGAACCATATGGGCCCGCCCGCGAAAATCAACTTGAACTGCTTATAACTCCTGAACAATTGATCGTAGAGAGCACAATTATTTGCATTTTAATGAAACATGTTGTTTGCTACAAGAATATGTCAGTTTCACTAGTTGTTATTTGAGAACCATATTGGCCCGCCCGCGAAAATCAACTTGAACTGCTTATAACTCCTGAACAATTGATCGTAGAGAGCACAATTTTTTGCATTTTAATGAAACATGTTGTTTGCTACAAGAATATGTCAGTTTCACTAGTTGTTATTTGAGAACCATATTGGCCCGCCCGCGAGTATTAAATTGAACTGCTTATATCTTCTGAACAATTGATCGTAGAGAACACAATTATTTGCATTTTAATGAAACATTTTGAATGCTACAAGAATATGTCGGTTTCACTAGTTGTTTTTAGAAAACCATTTTGGCCCACCCGCCAAAACTAATTTCAACTCCTTATAACTTCTGAACAATTGATCGTAGAAAGCGTAATAATTTTGCATATTAAACAGCATGTTGCATGCTACAAGAATATATCGATTTCATTAGTTTTTGGTTGAGAATCATATTTTCCCGCCCGCGAAAATCATCTTGAACTGCTTATAACTCCTGAACAATTGATCGTAGAGCACACAATTATTTGCATTTTAATGAAACATGTTGAATGCTACAAGAATATGTCGGTTTCACTAGTTGTTTTTAGAAAACCATACTGGCCCGTCCGAGAGTATTAACTTGAACAGTTTATAACTTCTGAACAAATGATCCTAGAGAGCGTAATAAATTTCCGTATTAATCAGCATGATGTATGCTACAAGAATATAACGATTTCACTAGTTGTTGGTTGAGAACCATATTGGCCCGCCCGCGAAAATCAACTTGAACTGCTTATAACTCCTGAACAATTGATCGTAGAGAGCACAATTATTTGCATTTTAATGAAACATGTTTGCTACAAGAATATGTCAGTTTCACTAGTTGTTATTTGAGAACCATATTGGCCCGCCCGCGAGTATTAAATTGAACTGATTATAACTTCTGAACAAATGATCGTAGAGAGCGTAAAAAATTGGCATATTAATCAGCATGTTGCATGCTACAAGAATATATCGATTTCACTATTTGTTGGTTGAAAAACATATTGGCCCGCCCGCGAAAATCAACTTGAACTGCTTATAAATTCTGAACAATTGATCGTAGAGATCACAATTATTATCATTTTAATCTAACATTTTGTATGCTACAAGAATATGTCGGTTTCACTATTTATTGTTTGAGAACCATTTTGGCCCGAACGCCAAAACTAACTTCAACTCCTTATAACTTCTGAACAAATGATCGTAGAGAGCGTTATAATTTTGTATATTAATCAGCACGTTGCGTGCTACAAGAATATATCGATTTCATTGGTTGTTGGTTGAGAACCATATTGGCCCGCCCGCGAAAATTAACTTGAACTGCTTATAACTTCTGAACAATTGATCGTAGCGAACACAATTATTTGCATTTTAATGAAACATGTTGAATGCTTCAAGAATATGTCCGTTTCACTAGTTGTTGTTTGAGAACCATATTGGCCCGCCCGCGAATATTAAATTGGACTGCTTATAACTTATGAACAAATGATCTTAGAGAGCGTAATAAATTTGCATATTAATCAGCATGTTGCATGCTACAAGAATATATCGATTTCACTAGTTGTTGGTTGAGAACCATATTGACGAGCCCGCGAAATTTAATTTGAACTGATTATAACTTCTGAACAAATAATCGTTGAAAGCGTAATAATTTTTCATATTAATTAGCATGTTGCATGCTACAAGAATATACCGATTTCACTAGTTGTTGTTTGAGAAATATATTGGCCTGCCCGCGAAAATTAACTTGAACTGCTTATAACTTCTGAACAATTGATTGTAGAGCACACAATTATTTGCATTTCAATCAAACATGTTGTATGCTACAAGAATATGTCGGTTTCAATAGTTATTGTTTGAGAACCATTTTGGCCCGCCCGCCAAAACTAAATTCAACTCCTCATAACTTCTGAACAAATGATCGTAGAGAGCGTTATAATTTTGCATATCAATCAGCATGTTGCATGCTACAAGAATATATCGATTTCATTGGTTGTTGGTTTAGAACCATATTGGCCCGCCCGCGAAAATCAATTTCAACTGCTTATAACTCCTGAATAATTGATCGTAGAGACCACAATTAATAGCATTGTAATCAAACATGTTGTATGCAACAAGAATATGTCGGTTTCACTAGTTGTTTTTAGAAAACCTAATTGGCCCGCCCGCGAGTATTAACTTGAACTGTTTATAACTTCTGAACAAATGATCCTAGAGAACGTAATAAATTTTCATATTAATCAGCATGTTGCATGCTACAAGAATATATCGATTTCACTAGTTGTTAGTTGAGAACCATATTTTCGCGCCCGCGAAAATCAACTTGAACTTCTTATAACTTCTGAACAATTGATCGTAGAGAACACAATTATTTGCATTTTAATGAAACATGTTGAATGCTACAAGAATATGTCGGTTTCACTAGTTGTTTTTAGAAAACCATTTTGGCCCGCCCGCCAAAACTAATTTCAACTCCTTATAATTTCTGAACAATTGATCGTAGAAAGCGTAATAATTTTGCATATTAAACAGCATGTTGCATGCTACAAGAATATATCGATTTCATTAGTTTTTGGTTGAGAACCATCTTGGCCCGCCCGCGAAAATCAACTTGAACTGCTTATAACTCCTGAACAATTGATCGTAAAGCACACAATTATTTGCATTTTAATGAAACATGTTGTATGCTACAAGAATATGTCGGTTTTACTATTTGTTTTTTTTAGAACCATATTGGCCCGCCAGCGAGTATTGACTTGTTCTGCCTATAACGTCTGAAAAAATGATCGTAGTGAGCTTAAGAGTTTTGCATATTAATCAGCATGTTGCATGCTACAAGAACATATCGATTTCACTAGTTGTTGGTTGAGAACCATATTGGTCCGCCCTCGAAAATTAACCTGAACTGCTTATAACTTCTGAACAATTGATCGTAGAGAACACAATTACTTGCATTTCAATCAAACATGTTGTATGCTACAAGAATATGTCGATTTCACTAGTTATTGTTTGAGAACCATTTTGGCCCGCCCGCGAAAATCAATTTGAACTGCTTATAACTCCTGAACAATTGATCGTAGAGAACACAATTGTTTGCATTTTAATGAAACATGTTGAATGCTACAAGAATATGTCGGTTTCACTAGTTGTTTTTTTAGAACCATATTGGCCCGCCAGCGAGTATTGACTTGTTCTGCCTATAACGTCTGAAAAAATGATCGTAGTGAGCTTAAGAGTTTTGCATATTAATCAGCATGTTGCATGCTACAAGAACATATCGATTTCACTAGTTGTTGGTTGAGAACCATATTGGTCCGCCCTCGAAAATTAACTTGAACTGCTTATAACTTCTGAACAATTGATCGTAGAGAACACAATTACTTGCATTTCAATCAAACATGTTGTATGCTACAAGAATATGTCGATTTCACTAGTTATTGTTTGAGAACCATTTTGGCCCGCCCGCCAAAACTAATTTCAACTCCTTATAACTTCTGGACAATTGATCGTATAAAGCGTAATAATTTTGCATATTAAACAGCATGTTGCATGCTACAAGAATATATCGATTTCATTAGTTTTTGGTTGAGAACCATATTGGCCCGCCTGCGAAAATCAACTTGAACTGCTTATAACTCCTGAACAATTGATCGTAGAGACCACAATTAATAGCATTTTAATCAAACATGTTGTATGCTACCAGAATATGTCGGTTTCACTAGTTGTTTTTAGAAAACCATTTTGGCCCGCCAGCCAAAACTAATTTCAACTCCTTATAACTTCTGGACAATTGATCGTATAAAGCGTAATAATTTTGCATATTAAACAGCATGTTGCATGCTACAAGAATATATCGATTTCACTAGTTGTTGGTTGAGAACCATATTGGCCCGCCCGCGAAAATCAATTTGAACTGCTTATAACTCCTGAACAATTGATAGTAGAGAACACAATTGTTTGCATTTTAATGAAACATGTTGAATGCTACCAGAATATGTCGGTTTCACTAGTTGTTTTTAGAAAACCATTTTGGCCCGCCAGCCAAAACTAATTTCAACTCCTTATAACTTCTGGACAATTGATCGTATAAAGCGTAATAATTTTGCATATTAATCAGCATGTTGCATGCTACAAGAATATATCGATTTTATTATTTGTTGGTTGAGAACCATATTGGCCCGCCCGCGAAAATTAACGTGAACTGCTTATAACTTCTGAACAATTGATCGTAGAGCACACAATTATTTGCATTTTAATGAAACGTGTTGAATGCTACAAGAATATGTCGGTTTCACTAGTTGTTTTTAGAAAACCACTTTGGCCCGCCCGCCAAAACTAATTTCAACTTCTTATAACTTCTGAACAATTGCTCGTAGAAAGCGTAATAATTTTGCATATTAAACAGCATGTTGCATGCTACAAGAATATATCGATTTCATTAGTTTTTGGTTGAGAACCATATTGGCCCGCCCGCGAAAATCAACTTGAACTGCTTATAACTCCTGAACAATTGATCGTAAAGCACACAATTACTTGCATTTTAATGAAACATGTTGAATGCTACAAGAATATGTCGGTTTCACTATTTTTTTTTTTGAAAACCATATTGGCCCGTCCGAGAGTATTAACTTGAACTGCTTATAACTTCTGAACAAATGATCGTAGAGAGCGTAACAAATTTGCATATTAATCAGCATGTTGCATGCTACAAGAATATATCGATTTCACTTGTTGTTGGTTGAGAACCATATTGGCCGGCCGCGAAAATCAACTTTAACTGCTTATAACTCCTGAACAATTGATCGTAAACAACACAAATATTTGCATTTTAATGAAACATGTTGAATGCTACAAGAATATGTCAGTTTCACTAGTTGTTATTTGAGAACCATATTGGCCCGCCCGCGAGTATTAACTTGAACTGCTTAAAATTTCTGAACAAATGATCCTAGAGAGCGTAACAAATTTGCATATTAATAAGCATGTTGCATGCTACAAGAATACATCGATTTCACTAGTTGTTGGTTGAAAAACTTATTGGCCCGCCCGCGAAAATCAATTTGAACTGCTTATAACTTCTGAACAATTGATCGTAGAGATCACAATTATTATCATTTTAATCTAACATGTTGTATGCTACAAGAATATGTCGGTTTCACTAGTTATTGTTTGAGAACCATTTTGGCTCGCCCGCCAAATCTAACTTCAACTCTTTATAACTTCTGAAAAAATGATCCTAGAGAGCGTTATAATTTTGCATATTAATCAGCATGTTGCATGCTACAAGAATATATCGATTTCATTGGTTGTTGGTTGAGAACCATATAAGCCCTCCCGCGAAAATTTAATTTTACTGCTTATAACTTCTGAACAATTGATCGTAGCGAACACAATTATTTGCATTTTAATGAAACATGTTGAATGCTTCAAGAATATGTCGGTTTCATTTGTTGTTGTTTGAGAACCATATCGGTCCGCCCGCGAGTATTAAATTGAACAGCTTCTAACTTCTGAACAAATGATCTAAGAGAGCGTAATAAATTTGCATATTAATCAGCATGTTGCATGCTACAAGAATATATCGATTTCACTAGTTGTTGGTTGAGAACCATATTGGCCCGCCCGCGGGTATTAACTTGAACTCTTTATGACTTCTGAACAAATGATCCTAGAGAGCGTAATAAATTTGCATATTAATCAGCATGTTGCATGCTACTAGAATATATCGATTTCACTAGTTGTTGGTTGAGAACCATATTGGCCCGCCCCTGCAAATCAACTTGAACTGCTTATAACTCCTGAAAAATTGATCGTAGAGAACACAATTATTTGCATTTTAATGAAACATGTTGAATGCTACAAGAATATGTCGGTTTCACAAGTTGTTTTTTTAAAACCATATTGGCCCGCCAGCGAATATTAACTTGAACTGTTTATAACTTCTGAACAAATGATCCTAGAGAGCGTAAAAAATTTGCATATTAATCAGCATGTTGCATGCTACAAGAATATATCGATTTCATTAGTTATTGTTTGAGAAATATATTGGCCTGGCTGCGAAAATTAACTTGAACTGCTTATAACTTCTGAACAATTGATCGTAGAGCTCACAATTATTTGCATTTCAATGAAACATGTTGTATGCTACAAGATTATGTCGATTTAATTGGTTGTTGGTTGAGAACCATATTGGCCCGCCCGCGAAAATCAATTTGAACTGCTTATAACTTCTGAACAATTGATCGGAGAGACCACAATTAATAGCATTTTAATCAAACATGTTGTATGCAACAAGAATATGTCGGTTTCACTAGTTGTTTTAAGAAACCCATATTGGCCCGACCGCGAGTATTAACTTGAACTGTTTATAACTTCTGAACAAATGATCCTAGAGAGCGTAAAAAATTTGCATATTAATCAGCATGTTGCATGCTACAAGAATATATCGATTTCACTAGTTGTTGGTTGAAAAACATATTGGCCCACCCGCGAAAATCAAGTTGAATTGCATATAACTTCTGAACAATTGGTCGTAGCGAACACAATTATTTGCATTTTAATGAAACATGTTGAATGCTTAAAGAATATGTCGGTTTCACTAGATGTTATTTGAGAACCATATTGGCCCGCCCGCGAATATTAAATTGAACTGCTTATAACTTCTGAACAAATGATCTTAGAGAGCGTAATAAAGTTGCGTATTAATCAGCATGTTGCATGCTACAAGAATATATCGATTTCATTGGTTGTTGGTTGAGAACCATATTGGCCCGCCCGCGAAAATCAACTTGAAGTGCTTATAACTCCTGAACAATTGATCGTAGAGACCACAATTAATAGCATTTTAATCAAACATGTTGTATGCAACAAGAATATGTCGGTTTCACTAGTTGTTTTTAGAAAACCATATTGGCCCGCCCGCGAGTATTAACTTGAACTGTTTATAACTTCTGAACAAATGATCCTAGATAGCATAATAAATTTGCATATTAATCAGCATGTTTCATGCTACAAGAATATATCGATTTCACTAGTTGTTGGTTGAGAACCATATTGGCCCGCCCGCGGGTATTAACTTGAACTCTTTATGACTTCTGAACAAATGATCCTAGAGAGCGTAATAAATTTGCATATTAATCAGCATGTTGCATGCTACTAGAATATATCGATTTTACTAGTTGTTGGTTGAGAACCATATTGACCCGCCCCTGAAAATCAACTTGAACTGCTTATAACTCCTGAAAAATTGATCGTAGAGAACAATTATTTGCATTTTAATGAAAGATGTTGAATGCTACAAGAATATGTCGGTTTCACAAGTTGTTTTTTTAAAACCATATTGGCCCGCCAGCGAGTATTAACTTGAACTGTTTATAACTTCGGATCAAATGATCCTAGAGAGCGTAATAAATTTGCATATTAATCAGCATGTTTCATGCTACAAGAATATGTCGGTTTCACTAGTTGTTTTTAGAAAACCATATTGACCCGACGGCGAAAATCAACTTGAACTGCTTATAACTTCTGAACAATTGATCGTAGAGATCACAATTATTATCATTTTAATCTAACATTTTGTATGCTACAAGAATATGTCGGTTTCACTATTTATTGTTTGAGAACCATTTTGGCCCGAACGCCAAAACTAACTTCAACTCCTTATAACTTCTGAAGAAATGATCGTAGAGAGCGTTATAATTTTGTATATTAATCAGCACGTTGCGTGCTACAAGAATATATCGATTTCATTGGTTGTTGGTTGAGAACCATATTGGCCCGGCCGCGAAAATTAACATGAACTGCTTATAACTTCTGAACAATTGATCGTAGCGAACACAATTATTTGCATTTTAATGAAACATGTTGAATGCTTCAAGAATATGTCAGTTTCACTAGTTGTTGTTTGAGAACCATATTGGCCCGCCCGCGAATATTAAATTGAACTGCTTATAACTTATGAACAAATGATCTTAGAGAGCGTAATAAATTTGCATATTAATCAGCATGTTGCATGCTGCAAGAATATATCGATTTCACTAGTTGTTGGTTGAGAACCATATTGGCCCGCCCGCGAAATTTAATTTGAACTGATTATAACTTCTGAACAAATAATCGTTGAAAGCGTAATAATTTTTCATATTAATTAGTATGTTGCATGCTACAAGAATATATATCGATTTCACTAGTTGTTGTTTGAGAAATATATTGGCCTGCCCGCGAAAATTAACTTGAACTGCTTATAACTTCTGAACAATTGATTGTAGAGCACACAATTATTTGCATTTCAATCAAACATGTTGTATGCTACAAGAATATGTCGGTTTCAATAGTTATTGTTTGAGAACCATTTTGGCCCGCCCGCCAAAACTAAATTCAACTCCTTATAACTTCTGAACAAATGATCGTAGAGAGCGTTATAATTTTGCATATCAATCAGCATGTTGCATGCTACAAGAATATATCGATTTCATTGGTTGTTGGTTGAGAACCATATTGGCCCGCCCGCGAAAATCAATTTTAACTGCTTATAACTGCTGAATAATTGATCGTAGAGACCACAATTAATAGCATTGTAATCAAACATGTTGTATGCAACAAGAATATGTCGGTTTCACTAGTTGTTTTTAGAAAACCTAATTGGCCCGCCCGCGAGTATTAACTTGAACTGTTTATAACTTCTGAACAAATGATAATAGAGAGCGTAATAAATTTTCATATTAATCAGCATGTTGCATGCTACAAGAATATATCGATTTCACTAGTTGTTAGTTGAGAACCATATTGGCGCGCCCGCGAAAATCAACTTGAACTTCTTATAACTTCTGAACAATTGATCGTAGAGAACACAATTATTTGCATTTTAATGAAACATGTTGAATGCTACAAGAATATGTCGGTTTCACTAGTTGTTATTTGAGAACAATATTGGCCCGTCCGCGAGTTCTAAATTGAACTACTTATAAGTTCTGAACAAATGATCGTAGAAAGCTCGATTGTTTTCCTTATTAATAAACATGTAGCTAGCTACAAGAATATATAGATTTCACTAGTTATTGTTTGATAACCATGTTGGCCCACCCGCGAAAACTAATTCAAATGCTTACAATTTCTGAACAAATGATCGTAGAGAACACAATTATTTGCATTTTAATGAAACATGTTATATGCTACAAGAATATGTCGGTTTTACTATTTGTTTTTTAGAACCATATTGGCCCGCCCGCGAGTATTGATTTGTTCTGCTTATAACGTCTGAACAAATGATCGTAGTGAGCGTAATAGTTTTGCATATTAATCAGCATTCTGCATGCTACAAGAATATATCGATTTCACTAGTTGTTGGTTGAGAACCATATTGGTCCGCCCTCGAGAATTAACTTGAACTGCTTATAACTTCTGAACAATTGATCATAGAGAACACAATTATTTGCATTTCAATGAAACATGTTGTATGCTACAAGAATATGTCGGTTTCACTAGTTATTGTTTGAGAACCATTTTGGCCCGCCCGCCAAAACTAACTTCAACTCCTTATAACTTCTGAACAAATGATCGTAGAGAGCGCAATAATTTTGCATATTAATCAGCATGTTTCGTGCTACAAGAATATATCGATTTCATTAGTTGTTGGTTGAGAACCATATTGGCCCGCCCGCGAACATTAACTTGAACTGCTAATAACTTCTGAACAATTGATCGTAGCGAACACAATTATTTGCATTTTAATGAAACATGTTGAATGCTTCAAGAATATGACGGTTTCACTAGTTGTTGTTTGAGAACCATATTGGCCCGCCCGCAAGTATTAAAATGAACTGCTTATAACTTCTGAACAAATGATCCTAGAGAGCGTAATAAATTTGCATATTAATCAGCATGTTGCATGCTACAAGAATATATCGATTTCATTGATTGTTGGTTGAGAACCATATTGGCCCGCCCGCGAAAATCAACTTTAACTGCTTATAACTCCTGAATAATTGATCGCAGAGACCACAATTAATAGCATTTTAATAAACATGTTGTATGAAACAAGAATATGTCGGTTTCACTAGTTGTTTTTAGAAAACCATATTGGCCCGCCCGCGAGTATTAACTTGAACTGTTTATAACTTCTGAACAAATGATCCTAGAGAGCGTAATAAATTTGCATATTAATCAGCATGTTGCATGCTACAAGAATATATCGATTTCACTAGTTGTTGGTTGAGAACCATATTGGCCCGCCCGCGAAAATCAACTTGAACTGCTTATAACTCCTGAACAATTGATCGTAGAGACCACAATTATTTGCATTTTAATGAAACGTGTTGAATGCAACAAGAATATGTCGGTTTCAGTAGTTGTTTTTAGAAAACCACATTGGCCCGCCCGCGAGTATTAACTTGAACTGTTTATGACTTCTGAACAAATGATCCTAGAGAGCGTAATAAATTTGCATATTAATCAGCATGTTGCATGCTACAAGAATATATCGATTTCACAAGTTGTTGGATGAGATCCATATTGGCCCGCCCGCGAAAATCAATTTGACCTGTATATAACTCCTGAACAATTGATCGTAGAAAACACAATTATTTGCATTTTAATGAAACATGTTGAATGCTACAAAAATATGTTGGTTTCACTAGTTGTTTTTAGAAAACCATTTTGGCCCGCCCGCTAAAACTAACTTCAACTCCTTATAACTTCTCAACAAATGATCCTAGAGAGCGTAATAAATTTGCATATTAATCAGCATGTTGCATGCTACAAGAATATATCGATTTCACATGTTGTTGCATGAGATCCATATTGGCCCGCCCGCGAAAATCAATTTGAACTGCTTATAACTCCTGAACAATTGATCGTAGAAAACACAATTATTTGCATTTTAATGAAACATGTTGAATGCTTCAAGAATATGACGGTTTCACTAGTTGTTGGTTGAGAACCATATTGGCCCGCCCGCAAGTATTAAAATGAACTGTTTATAACTTCTGAACAAATGAACCTAGAGAGAGTAATAAATTTGCATATTAATCAACATGTTGCATGCAACAAGAATATATCGATTTCACTAGTTGTTGTTTCAGAACCATATTGGCCCGCCCGCGAAAATCAACTTGAACTGCTTATAACTCCTGAACAATTGATCGTAGAGAACACAATTATTTGCATTTTAATGAAACATGTTGATTGCTACAAGAATATGTCGGTTTCACTAGTTTTTTTTAGAAAATCAATTTGGCCCGCCCGCGAGTATTAAATTGAACTGTTTATAACTTCTGAACAAATGATCGTAGTGAGCGTAATAATTTTGCATATTAATCAGCATGTTGCATGCTACAAGAATATATCCATTTCAGTAGTTGTTGGTTGAGAACCATATTGGCCCGCCCTCGAAAATTAACTTGAACTGCTTATAACTTCTGAACAATTGATCGTAGAGAACACAATTATTTACATTTCAATCAAACATGTTGTATGCTACAAGAATGTGTCGGTTTCACTAGTTATTGTTTTAGAACCATTTTGGCCCGCCCGCCAAAACTAACTTCAACACCTTATAACTTCTGATCAAATTATCGTAGAGAGCGTTATAATTTTGCATATAATCAGCATGTTGCATACTACAATAATATATCGATTTCATTAGTTGTTGGTTGAGAACCATATTGGCCCGCCCGCGACAATTAATTTGAACTGCTTATAACTTCTGAAAAATTGATCGTAGCGAACACAATTATTTGCATTTTAATGAAACATGTTGAATGCTTCAAGAATATGTCGGTTTCACTAGTTGTTGTTTGAGAACCATATTGGTCCGCCTGCGAGTATTAAATTGATCTGCTTATAACTTCTGAACAAATGATCTTTGAGAGCGTAATAAATTTTCATATTAATCAGCATGTTGCATGCTACAAGAATATATCGATTTCACTAGTTGTTGCTTGAGAACCATATTGGCCCGGCCGAGGAAATTAATTAGAACTGCTTATAACTTCTGAACAAATAATCGTAGAAAGCGTAATAATTTTTCATATTAATCAGCATGTTGCATGCTACAAGAATATATCGATTTCACTAGTTGTTGTTTGAGAAATATATTGGCCTGCCGCAAAAATTAATTTGAACTGCTTATAACTTCTAAACAATTGGTCGTAGAGCACACAATTATTTGCATTTCAATCAAACATGTTGTATGCTACAAGAATATGTCGGTTTCACTAATTATTGTTTGAGAACCATTTTGGCCCGCCCGCAAAAACTAACTTTAACTCCTTATATATTCTGAACAAATGATCGTAGAGAGCGTAATAATTTTGCATATTAATCAGCATGTTGCATGCTACAAGAATATATCGATTTCATTGGTTGTTGGTTGAGAACCATATTGGCCCGCCCGCGAAAATCAACTTAAACTGCTTATAACTCCTGAACAATTGATCGTAGAGACCACAATTATTTGCATTTTAATGAAACATGTTGAATGCAACAAGAATATGTCGGTTTCACTAGTTGTTTTTAGAAAACCACATTGGCCCGCCCGCGAGTATTAACTTGAAATGTTTTTGACTTCTGAGCAAATGATCCTAGAGAGCGTAATAAATTTGCTTATTAATCAGCATGTTGCATACTACAAGAATATATCGATTTCACTAGTTGTTGGTTGAGAACCATATTAGCCCGCCCCTGAAAATCAACTTGAACTGCTTATAACTCCTGAAAAATTGATCGTAGAGAACACAATTATTTGCATTTTAAAGAAACATGTTGAATGCTACAAGAATATGTCGGTTTCACTAGTTGTTTTTAGAAAATCATATTGGCCCGCCCGCGAGTATTAATTTGAACTGTTTATAACTTCGGAACAAATGATCCTAGACAGCGTAATAAATTTGCATATTAATCAGCATGTAGCATACTACAAGAATATATCGATTTCACTAATTGTTGGTTGAGAACCATATTGGCCCGCCCGCGAAAATCAACTTGAACTGCTTATAACTTCTGAACAATTGATCGTAGAGAACACAATTATTTGCATTTTAAAGAAACATGTTGAATGCTACAAGAATATGTCGGTTTCACTAGTTGTTTTTAGAAAACCATATTGGACCGCCCGCGAGTAATAACTTGAACTGTTTATAACTTCTGAACAATTGATCGTAGAGAACACAATTATTTGCATTTCAATCAAACATGTTGTATGCTACAAGAATGTGTCGGTTTCACTAGTTATTGTTTGAGAACCATTTTGGCCCGCCCGTCAAAACTATCTTCAACTCCTTATAACTAATGAAAAATTGATCGTAGAGAACACAATTATTTGCATTTTAAAGAAACATGTTGAATGCTACAAGAATATGTCGGTTTCACTAGTTGTTTTTAGAAAACCATATTGGCCCGCCTGCGAGTATTAACTTGAACTGTTTATAACTTCGGAACAAATGATCCTAGAGAGCGTAATAAATTTGCATATTAATCAGCATGTTGCATGCTACAAGAATATATCGATTTCACTAGTTTTTGGTTGAGAACCATATTGGCGCGCCCGCGAAAATCAACTTGAACTTCTTATAACTTCTGAACAATTGATCGTAGAGAACACAATTATTTGCATTTTAATGAAACATGTTGAATGCTACAAGAATATGTCGGTTTCACTAGTTGTTATTTGAGAACAATATTGGCCCGTCCGCGAGTATTAAATTGAACTACTTATAAGTTCTGAACAAATGATAGTAGAAAGCTCGATTGTTTTGCTTATTAATAAACATGTAGCTAGCTAAAAGAATAAATAGATTTCACTAGTTATTGTTTGATAACCATGTTGGCCCACCCGCGAAAACTAATTCAAATGCTTACAATTTCTGAACAAATGATCGTAGAGAACACAATTATTTGCATTTTAATGAAACATGTTGTATGCAACAAGAATATGTCGGTTTTACTATTTGTTTTTTAGAACCATATTGGCTCGCCCGCGAGTATTGATTTGTTCTGCTTATAATGTCTGAACAAATGATCGTAGTGAGCGTAAGAGTTTTGCATATTAATCAGCATTCTGCATGCTACAAGAATATATCGATTTCACTAGTTGTTGGTTGAGAACCATATTGGTCCGCCCTCGAAAATTAACTTGAACTGCTTATAACTTCTGAACAATTGATCGTAGAGAACACAATTATTTGCATTTCAATGAAACATGTTGTATGCTACAAGAATATGTCGGTTTCACTAGTTATTGTTTGAGAACCATTTTGGTCCGCCCGCCAAAACTAACTTCAACTCCTTATAACTTCTGAACAAATGATCGTAGAGAGCGCAATAATTTTGCATATTAATCAGCATGTATCATGCTACAAGAATATATCGATTTCATTAGTTGTTGGTTGAGAACCATATTGGCCGCCCGCGAAAATTAACTTGAACTGCTAATAACTTCTGAACAATTGATCGTAGCGAACACAATTATTTGCATTTTAATGAAACATGTTGAATGCTTCAAGAATATGACGGTTTCACTAGTTGTTGTTTGAGAACCATATTGGCCCGCCCGCAAGTATTAAAATGAACTGCTTATAACTTCTGAACAAATGATCCTAGAGAGCGTAATAAATTTGCATATTAATCAGCATGTTGCATGCTACAAGAATATATCGATTTCACAAGTTGTTGGATGAGATCCATATTGGCCCGCCCGCGAAAATCAATTTGACCTGTATATAACTCCTGAACAATTGATCGTAGAAAACACAATTATTTGCATTTTAATGAAACATGTTGAATGCTACAAAAATATGATGGTTTCACTAGTTGTTTTTAGAAAACCATTTTGGCCCGCCCGCTAAAACTAACTTCAACTCCTTATAACTTCTCAACAAATGATCCTAGAGAGCGTAATAAATTTGCATATTAATCAGCATGTTGCATGCTACAAGAATATATCGATTTCACATGTTGTTGCATGAGATCCATATTGGCCCGCCCGCGAAAATCAATTTGAACTGCTTATAACTCCTGAACAATTGATCGTAGAAAACACAATTATTTGCATTTTAATGAAACATGTTGAATGCTTCAAGAATATGACGGTTTCACTAGTTGTTGGTTGAGAACCATATTGGCCCGCCCGCAAGTATTAAAATGAACTGTTTATAACTTCTGAACAAATGAACCTAGAGAGAGTAATAAATTTGCATATTAATCAGCATGTTGCATGCTACAAGAATATATCGATTTCACTAGTTGTTGTTTCAGAACCATATTGGCCCGCCCGCGAAAATCAACTTGAACTGCTTATAACTCCTGAACAATTGATCGTAGAGAACACAATTATTTGCATTTTAATGAAACATGTTGATTGCTACAAGAATATGTCGGTTTCACTAGTTTTTTTAGAAAATCAATTTGGCCCGCCCGCGAGTATTAAATTGAACTGTTTATAACTTCTGAACAAATGATCGTAGTGAGCGTAATAATTTTGCATATAATCAGCATGTTGCATACTACAAGAATATATCGATTTCATTAGTTGTTGGTTGAGAACCATATTGGCCCGCCCGCGACAATTAATTTGAACTGCTTATAACTTCTGAAAAATTGATCGTAGCGAACACAATTATTTGCATTTTAATGAAACATGTTGAATGCTTCAAGAATATGTCGGTTTCACTAGTTGTTGTTTGAGAACCATATTGGTCCGCCTGCGAGTATTAAATTGATCTGCTTATAACTTCTGAACAAATGATCTTTGAGAGCGTAATAAATTTTCATATTAATCAGCATGTTGCATGCTACAAGAATATATCGATTTCACTAGTTGTTGCTTGAGAACCATATTGGCCCGGCCGAGGAAATTAATTAGAACTGCTTATAACTTCTGAACAAATAATCGTAGAAAGCGTAATAATTTTTCATATTAATCAGCATGTTGCATGCTACAAGAATATATCGATTTCACTAGTTGTTGTTTGAGAAATATATTGGCCTGCCGCAAAAATTAATTTGAACTGCTTATAACTTCTAAACAATTGGTCGTAGAGCACACAATTATTTGCATTTCAATCAAACATGTTGTATGCTACAAGAATATGTCGGTTTCACTAATTATTGTTTGAGAACCATTTTGGCCCGCCCGCAAAAACTAACTTTAACTCCTTATATATTCTGAACAAATGATCGTAGAGAGCGTAATAATTTTGCATTATAATCAGCATGTTGCATGCTACAAGAATATATCGATTTCATTGGTTGTTGGTTGAGAACCATATTGGCCCGCCCGCGAAAATCAACTTAAACTGCTTATAACTCCTGAAAAATTGATCGTAGAGAACACAATTATTTGCATTTTAAAGAAACATGTTGAATGCTACAAGAATATGTCGGTTTCACTAGTTGTTTTTAGAAAATCATATTGGTCCGCCCGCGAGTATTAATTTGAACTGTTTATAACTTCGGAACAAATGATCCTAGACAGCGTAATAAATTTGCATATTAATCAGCATGTAGCATACTACAAGAATATATCGATTTCACTAATTGTTGGTTGAGAACCATATTGGCCCGCCCGCGAAAATCAACTTGAACTGCTTATAACTTCTGAACAATTGATCGTAGAGAACACAATTATTTGCATTTTAAAGAAACATGTTGAATGCTACAAGTATGTCGGTTTCACTAGTTGTTTTTAGAAAACCATATTGGCCCGCCCGCGAGTAATAACTTGAACTGTTTATAACTTTTGAACAATTGATCGTAGAGAACACAATTATTTGCATTTCAATCAAACATGTTGTATGCTACAAGAATGTGTCGGTTTCACTAGTTATTGTTTGAGAACCATTTTGGCCCGCCCGTCAAAACTAACTTCAACTCCTTATAACTCCTGAAAAATTGATCGTAGAGAACACAATTATTTGCATTTTAAAGAAACATGTTGAATGCTACAAGAATATGTCGGTTTCACTAGTTGTTTTTAGAAAACCATATTGGCCCGCCCGCGAGTATTAACTTGAACTGTTTATAACTTCGGAACAAATGATCCTAGAGAGCGTAATAAATTTGCATATTAATCAGCATGTTGCATGCTACAAGAATATATCGATTTCACTAGTTTTTGGTTGAGAACCATATTGGCGCGCCCGCGAAAATCAACTTGAACTTCTTATAACTTCTGAACAATTGATCGTAGAGAACACAATTATTTGCATTTTAATGAAACATGTTGAATGCTACAAGAATATGTCGGTTTCACTAGTTGTTATTTGAGAACAATATTGGCCCGTCCGCGAGTATTAAATTGAACTACTTATAAGTTCTGAACAAATGATAGTAGAAAGCTCGATTGTTTTGCTTATTAATAAACATGTAGCTAGCTACAAGAATATATAGATTTCACTAGTTATTGTTTGATAACCATGTTGGCCCACCCGCGAAAACTAATTCAAATGCTTACAATTTCTGAACAAATGATCGTAGAGAACACAATTATTTGCATTTTAATGAAACATGTTGTATGCAACAAGAATATGTCGGTTTTACTATTTGTTTTTTAGAAACATATTGGCCCGCCCGCGAGTATTGATTTGTTCTGTTAATAATGTCTGAACAAATGATCGTAGTGAGCGTAATAGTTTTGCATATTAATCAGCATTCTGCATGCTACAAGAATATATCGATTTCACTAGTTGTTGGTTGAGAACCATATTGGTCCGCCCTCGAAAATTAACTTGAACTGCTTATAACTTCTGAACAATTGATCGTAGAGAACACAATTATTTGCATTTCAATGAAACATGTTGTATGCTACAAGAATATGTCGGTTTCACTAGTTATTGTTTGAGAACCATTTTGGTCCGCCCGACAAAACTAACTTCAACTCCTTATAACTTCTGAACAAATGATCGTAGAGAGCGCAATAATTTTGCATATTAATCAGCATGTTTCATGCTACAAGAATATATCGATTTCATTAGTTGTTGGTTGAGAACCATATTGGCCCGCCCGCGAAAATTAACTTGAACTGCTAATAACTTCTGAACAATTGATCGTAGCGAACACAATTATTTGCATTTTAATGAAACATGTTGAATGCTTCAAGAATATGACGGTTTCACTAGTTGTTGTTTGAGAACCATATTGGCCCGCCCGCAAGTATTAAAATGAACTGCTTATAACTTCTGAACAAATGATCCTAGAGAGCGTAATAAATTTGCATATTAATCAGCGTGTTGCATGCTACAAGAATATATCGATTTCACAAGTTGTTGGATGAGATCCATATTGGCCCGCCCGCGAAAATCAATTTGAACTGCTTATAACTCCTGAACAATTGATCGTAGAAAACACAATTATTTGCATTTTAATGAAATATGTTGAATGCTACAAAAATATGTTGGCTTCACTAGTTGTTTTTAGAAAACCATTTTGGCCCGCCCGCTAAAACTAACTTCAACTCCTTATAACTTCTGAACAATTGATCGTAGAAAGCGTAATAATTTTGCATATTAATCAGCATGTTGCATGCTACAAGAATATATCGATTTCATTAGTTGTTGGTTGAGAACCATATTGGCCTGTCCGAGAGTATTAACTTGAACTGTTTATAACTTCTGAACAAATGAACCTAGAGAGCGTAATAAATTTGCATATCAATCAGCATGTTGCATGCTACAAGAATATATCGATTTCACTAGTTGTTGTTTCAGAACCATATATGCCCGCCCGCGAAAATCAACTTGAACTGCTTATAACTCGTGAACAATTGATCGTAGAGAACACAATTATTTGCATTTTAATGAAACATGTTGATTGCTACAAGAATATGTCGGTTTCACTAGTTTTTTTAGAAAATCATTTTGGCCCGCCGGCGAGTATTAACTTGAACTGTTTATAACTTCTGAACAAATGATCGTAGTGAGCGTAATAATTTTGCATATTAATCAGCATGTTGCATGCTACAAGAATATATCCATTTCAGTAGTTGTTGGTTGAGAACCATATTGGCCCGCCCTCGAAAATTAACTTGAACTGCTTATAACTTCTGAACAATTGATCGTAGAGAACACAATTATTTGCATTTCAATAAAACATGTTGTATGCTACAAGAATGTGTCGGTTTCACTAGTTGTTGGTTGAATTTTGCATATTAATCAGCATGTTGCATGCTACAAGAATATATCCATTTCAGTAGTTGTTGGTTGAGAACCATATTGGCCCGGCCGCGGAAATTAATTTGAACTGCTTATAACTTCTGAACAAATAATCGCAGAAAGCGTAATAATTTTTCATATTAATCAGCATGTTGCATGCTACAAGAATATATCGATTTCATTGGTTGTTGGTTGAGAACCATATTGGCCCGCCCGCGAGTATTAACTTGAACTGTTTATAACTTCTGAACAAATGATCCTAGAGAGCGTAATAAATTTGCATATTAATCAGGATGTTGCATGCTACAAGAATATATCGATTTCACTAGTTGTTGGTTGAGAACCATATTGGCCCGCCCGCGAAAATCAACTTGAACTGCTTATAACTCCTGAACAATTGATCGTAGAGACCACAATTATTTGCATTTTAATGAAACATGTTGCATACAACAAGAATATGTCGGTTTCACTAGTTGTTTTTAGAAAACCATATTGGCCCGCCCGCGAGTATTAACTTGAACTGTTGATAACTTCGGAACAAAGGATCCTAGAGAGCGTAATAAATTTGCATATTAATCAGCATGTTGCATGCTACAAGAATATATCGATTTCACTAGTTTTTGGTTGAGAACCATATTGGCCCGCCCGCGAAAATCAACTTAAACTGCTTATAACTCCTGAACAATTGATCGTAGAGACCACAATTATTTGCATTTTAATGAAACATGTTGAATGCAACAAGAATATGTCGGTTTCACTAGTTGTTTTTAGAAAACCACATTGGCCCGCCCGCGAGTATTAACTTGAAATGTTTATGACTTCTGAGCAAATGATCCTAGAGAGCGTAATAAATTTGCTTATTAATCAGCATGTTGCATACTACAAGAATATATCGATTTCACTAGTTGTTGGTTGAGAACCATATTAGCCCGCCCCTGAAAATCAACTTGAACTGCTTATAACTCCTGAAAAATTGATCGTAGAGAACACAATTATTTGCATTTTAAAGAAACATGTTGAATGCTACAAGAATATGTCGGTTTCACTAGTTGTTTTTAGAAAATCATATTGGCCCGCCCGCGAGTATTAATTTGAACTGTTTATAACTTCGGAACAAATGATCCTAGACAGCGTAATAAATTTGCATATTAATCAGCATGTAGCATACTACAAGAATATATCGATTTCACTAATTGTTGGTTGAGAACCATATTGGCCCGCCCGCGAAAATCAACTTGAACTGCTTATAACTTCTGAACAATTGATCGTAGAGAACACAATTATTTGCATTTTAAAGAAACATGTTGAATGCTACAAAAATATGTCGGTTTCACTAGTTGTTTTTAGAAAACCATATTGGCCCGCCCGCGAGTAATAACTTGAACTGTTTATAACTTCTGAACAAATGATCCTAGAGAGCGTAATAAATTTGCATATTAATCAGCATGTTGCATGCTACAAGAATATATCCATTTCAGTAGTTGTTGGTTGAGAACCATATTGGCCCGCCCTCGAAAATTAACTTGAACTGCTTATAACTTCTGAACAATTGATCGTAGAGAACACAATTATTTGCATTTCAATCAAACATGTTGTATGCTACAAGAATGTGTCGGTTTCACTAGTTATTGTTTGAGAACCATTTTGGCCCGCCCGTCAAAACTAACTTCAACTCCTTATAACTCCTGAAAAATTGATCGTAGAGAACACAATTATTTGCATTTTAAAGAAACATGTTGAATGCTACAAGAATATGTCGGTTTCACTAGTTGTTTTTAGAAAACCATATTGGCCCGCCCGCGAGTATTAACTTGAACTGTTTATAACTTCGGAACAAATGATCCTAGAGAGCGTAATAAATTTGCATATTAATCAGCATGTTGCATGCTACAAGAATATATCCATTTCAGTAGTTGTTGGTTGAGAACCATATTGGCCCGCCCTCGAAAATTAACTTGAACTGCTTATAACTTCTGAACAATTGATCGTAGAGAACACAATTATTTACATTTCAATCAAACATGTTGTATGCTACAAGAATGTGTCGGTTTCACTAGTTATTGTTTTAGAACCATTTTGGCCCGCCCGCCAAAACTAACTTCAACTCCTTATAACTTCTGATCAAATTATCGTAGAGAGCGTTATAATTTTGCATATAATCAGCATGTTGCATACTACAAGAATATATCGATTTCATTAGTTGTTGGTTGAGAACCATATTGGCCCGCCCGCGACAATTAATTTGAACTGCTTATAACTTCTGAAAAATTGATCGTAGCGAACACAATTATTTGCATTTTAATGAAACATGTTGAATGCTTCAAGAATATGTCGGTTTCACTAGTTGTTGTTTGAGAACCATATTGGTCCGCCTGCGAGTATTAAATTGATCTGCTTATAACTTCTGAACAAATGATCTTTGAGAGCGTAATAAATTTTCATATTAATCAGCATGTTGCATGCTACAAGAATATATCGATTTCACTAGTTGTTGCTTGAGAACCATATTGGCCCGGCCGAGGAAATTAATTAGAACTGCTTATAACTTCTGAACAAATAATCGTAGAAAGCGTAATAATTTTTCATATTAATCAGCATGTTGCATGCTACAAGAATATATCGATTTCACTAGTTGTTGTTTGAGAAATATATTGGCCTGCCGCAAAAATTAATTTGAACTGCTTATAACTTCTAAACAATTGGTCGTAGAGCACACAATTATTTGCATTTCAATCAAACATGTTGTATGCTACAAGAATATGTCGGTTTCACTAGTTGTTGTTTGAGAACCATATTGGTCCGCCTGCGAGTATTAAATTGATCTGCTTATAACTTCTGAACAAATGATCGTAGAGAGCGTAATAATTTTGCATATTAATCAGCATGTTGCATGCTACAAGAATATATCGATTTCATTGGTTGTTGGTTGAGAACCATATTGGCCCGCCCGCGAAAATCAACTTAAACTGCTTATAACTCCTGAAAAATTGATCGTAGAGAACACAATTATTTGCATTTTAAAGAAACATGTTGAATGCTACAAGAATATGTCGGTTTCACTAGTTGTTTTTAGAAAATCATATTGGCCCGCCCGCGAGTATTAATTTGAACTGTTTATAACTTCGGAACAAATGATCCTAGACAGCGTAATAAATTTGCATATTAATCAGCATGTAGCATACTACAAGAATATATCGATTTCACTAATTGTTGGTTGAGAACCATATTGGCCCGCCCGCGAAAATCAACTTGAACTGCTTATAACTTCTGAACAATTGATCGTAGAGAACACAATTATTTGCATTTTAAAGAAACATGTTGAATGCTACAAGAATATGTCGGTTTCACTAGTTGTTTTTAGAAAACCATATTGGCCCGCCCGCGAGTAATAACTTGAACTGTTTATAACTTCTGAACAATTGATCGTAGAGAACACAATTATTTGCATTTCAATCAAACATGTTGTATGCTACAAGAATGTGTCCGTTTCACTAGTTATTGTTTGAGAACCATTTTGGCCCGCCCGTCAAAACTAACTTCAACTCCTTATAACTCCTGAAAAATTGATCGTAGAGAACACAATTATTTGCATTTTAAAGAAACATGTTGAATGCTACAAGAATATGTCGGTTTCACTAGTTGTTTTTAGAAAACCATATTGGCCCGCCCGCGAGTATTAACTTGAACTGTTTATAACTTCGGAACAAATGATCCTAGAGAGCGTAATAAATTTGCATATTAATCAGCATGTTGCATGCTACAAGAATATATCGATTTCACTAGTTTTTGGTTGAGAACCATATTGGCGCGCCCGCGAAAATCAACTTGAACTTCTTATAACTTCTGAACAATTGATCGTAGAGAACACAATTATTTGCATTTTAATGAAACATGTTGAATGCTACAAGAATATGTCGGTTTCACTAGTTGTTATTTGAGAACAATATTGGCCCGTCCGCGAGTATTAAATTGAACTACTTATAAGTTCTGAACAAATGATAGTAGAAAGCTCGATTGTTTTGCTTATTAATAAACATGTAGCTAGCTACAAGAATATATAGATTTCACTAGTTATTGTTTGATAACCATGTTGGCCCACCCGCGAAAACTAATTCAAATGCTTACAATTTCTGAACAAATGATCGTAGAGAACACAATTATTTGCATTTTAATGAAACATGTTGTATGCAACAAGAATATGTCGGTTTTACTATTTGTTTTTTAGAACCATATTGGCCCGCCCGCGAGTATTGATTTGTTCTGCTTATAATGTCTGAACAAATGATCGTAGTGAGCGTAATAGTTTTGCATATTAATCAGCATTCTGCATGCTACAAGAATATATCGATTTCACTAGTTGTTGGTTGAGAACCATATTGGTCCGCCCTCGAAAATTAACTTGAACTGCTTATAACTTCTGAACAATTGATCGTAGAGAACACAATTATTTGCATTTCAATGAAACATGTTGTATGCTACAAGAATATGTCGGTTTCACTAGTTATTGTTTGAGAACCATTTTGGTCCGCCCGCCAAAACTAACTTCAACTCCTTATAACTTCTGAACAAATGATCGTAGAGAGCGCAATAATTTTGCATATTAATCAGCATGTTTCATGCTACAAGAATATATCGATTTCATTAGTTGTTGGTTGAGAACCATATTGGCCCGCCCGCGAAAATTAACTTGAACTGCTAATAACTTCTGAACAATTGATCGTAGCGAACACAATTATTTGCATTTTAATGAGACATGTTGAATGCTTCAAGAATATGACGGTTTCACTAGTTGTTGTTTGAGAACCATGTTGGCCCGCCCGCAAGTATTAAAATGAACTGCTTATAACTTCTGAACAAATGATCCTAGAGAGCGTAATAAATTTGCATATTAATCAGCGTGTTGCATGCTACAAGAATATATCGATTTCACAAGTTGTTGGATGAGATCCATATTGGCCCGCCCGCGAAAATCAATTTGAACTGCTTATAACTCCTGAACAATTGATCGTAGAAAACACAATTATTTGCATTTTAATGAAACATGTTGAATGCTACAAAAATATGTTGGCTTCACTAGTTGTTTTTAGAAAACCATTTTGGCCCGCCCGCTAAAACTAACTTCAACTCCTTATAACTTCTGAACAATTGATCGTAGAAAGCGTAATAATTTTGCATATTAATCAGCATGTTGCATGCTACAAGAATATATCGATTTCATTAGTTGTTGGTTGAGAACCATATTGGCCTGTCCGAGAGTATTAACTTGAACTGTTTATAACTTCTGAACAAATGAACCTAGAGAGCGTAATAAATTTGCATATCAATCAGCATGTTGCATGCTACAAGAATATATCGATTTCACTAGTTGTTGTTTCAGAACCATATATGCCCGCCCGCGAAAATCAACTTGAACTGCTTATAACTCGTGAACAATTGATCGTAGAGAACACAATTATTTGCATTTTAATGAAACATGTTGATTGCTACAAGAATATGTCGGTTTCACTAGTTTTTTTAGAAAATCATTTTGGCCCGCCGGCGAGTATTAACTTGAACTGTTTATAACTTCTGAACAAATGATCGTAGTGAGCGTAATAATTTTGCATATTAATCAGCATGTTGCATGCTACAAGAATATATCCATTTCAGTAGTTGTTGGTTGAGAACCATATTGGCCCGCCCTCGAAAATTAACTTTAACTGCTTATAACTTCTGAACAATTGATCGTAGAGAACACAATTATTTGCATTTCAATAAAACATGTTGTATGCTACAAGAATGTGTCGGTTTCACTAGTTGTTGTTTGAGAAACATATTGGTCCGCCTGCGAGTATTAAATTGAACTGCTTATAACTTCTGAACAAATGATCTTTGAGAGCGTAATAAATTTTCGGTAACACTTTACTATACCTGAGACAGATTCCTTCAAATTTACAGGAGAAAGTACTTACAGAAATCATTTTGTGAGGCGTTGTAGATGTTCCGGAATGTAGTTGTGTTCCATTTTAATGCGAATCCATGTGGTTTTATACGAAAATCTCTCTCCGACGTGCTATTCCTGCTCCCGCCATTTGCTTTTTACACGAGAGCAGTGTACGTGCTATTGCTGCGCGACCATATGGTTTGTGGACGAGAGTACAAAGCGTCGTACGCGTAAACCCCGTAGCACGGCCCCGTAGTCAGTGTTTCAAGCCACGCGTGTTTATCTCTACAAGATGACGTGTCGAGGATGCGCCGTGAAGATGTTGCCAGGTGTTGAAGATGCGGTGGAATTTTTAATTGAACATGGAATCGTCAAGAAAGAAATGGACTGCGGAAAATGTGGGGGTGTATGCACTTCACGGGCTACTTGTCTGAGTACGAAAAGTGATATAAGTAATTAAAAAAGTGAATTTAAAATTCCTAAAGTTTTTTTTTTTCATTTTTAAATTTTCCGTATATGCTAAATCCGTATATGCTAAATTGAACGAAAGGAGTGCTAATGGAACCTAACCTAACAGGCCTAACCTAACCTAGTAGGCATACCTCGTCCCCGTAAGTAAGTAAAAAAGTGAATTTAAAATTCCTAATTTTTTTTTTCATTTTTAAATTTTCCGTACATGCTAAATTGAACGAAAGGAGTGCTAATGGAACCTAACCTAACAGGCCTAACCTAACCTAGTAGGCATACCTCGTCCCCGTAAGTAAGTAAAAAAGTCAATTTAAAATTCCTAAAGTGTTTTTAATTTTTAAATTTTCCATATATGCTAAATTGAACGAAAGGAGTGCTAATGGAACCTAACCTAACAGGCCTAACCTAACCTAGTAGGCATACCTCGTACCCGTAAGTAAGTAAAAAAGTCAATTTAAAATTCCTAAAGTGTTTTTAATTTTTAAATTTTTATTTGAGCATCCTGCCCAAAACTAGGTATTTTTCGGTAAAGGAGCTTGCAACACTGCATGCACACTCCAAATCGACAAAACACTGGCTCAACGAACGATCAACGGTAAGCTATCGCCATGTTGTGTGTGGAAATAAACAAGAACAGTAAGAACTGTAAATGTAAGAAATATACATTATTTCGTTAGAAATTCCATTCTTTCACCCACATAAGTATTCCGGAATGCATAATAATACGTTAGCAATGTGAAAAAGTGCGAAAGAGATTATTTCCAGGTGTCTCAGGTATAGTAAAGTAGTACCAAATTTTCATATTATTCAACATGATGCATGCTACAAGAATATATCGATTTCACTAGTTGTTGCTTGAGAACCATATTGGCCCGGCCGCGGAAATTAATTTGAACTGCTTATAACTTCTGAACAAATAATCGTAGAAAGCGTAATAATTTTTCATATTAATCAGCATGTTGCATGCTACAAGAATATATCGATTTCATTGGTTGTTGGTTGAGAACCATATTGGCCCGCCCGCGAGTATTAACTTGAACTGTTTATAACTTCTGAACAAATGATCCTAGAGAGCGTAATAAATTTGCATATTAATCAGGATGTTGCATGCTACAAGAATATATCGATTTCACTAGTTGTTGGTTGAGAACCATATTGGCCCGCCCTCGAAAATCAACTTGAACTGCTTATAACTCCTGAACAATTGATCGTAGAGACCACAATTATTTGCATTTTAATGAAACATGTTGCATACAACAAGAATATGTCGGTTTCACTAGTTGTTTTTAGAAAACCATATTGGCCCGCCCGCGAGTATTAACTTGAACTGTTGATAACTTCGGAACAAAGGATCCTAGAGAGCGTAATAAATTTGCATATTAATCAGCATGTTGCATGCTACAAGAATATATCGATTTCACTAGTTTTTGGTTGAGAACCATATTGGCCCGCCCGCGAAAAACAACTTGAACTTCTTATAACTTCTGAACAATTGATCGTAGAGAACACAATTATTTGCATTTTAATGAAACATGTTGAATGCTACAAGAATATGTCGGTTTCACAAGTTGTTATTTGAGAACAATATTGGCCCGTCCACGAGTATTAAATTGAACTACTTATAAGTTCTGAACAAATGATCGTAGAAAGCTCGATTGTTTTGCTTATTAATAAACATGTAGCTAGCTTCAAGAATATATAGATTTCACTAGTTGTTGTTTGATAACCATGTTGGCCCACCCGCGAAAACTAATTCAAATGCTTACAATTTCTGAACAAATGATGGTAGAGAACACAATTATTTGCATTTTAATGAAACATATTGTATGCTACAAGAATATGTCGGTTTTATTATTTGTTTTTTAGAACCATATTGGCCCGCCGCGAGTATTGACTTGTTCTGCTTATAACGTCTGAACAAATGATCGTAGGGAGCGTAATAGTTTTGCATATTAATCAGCATTCTGCATGCTACAAGAATATATCGATTTCACTAGTTGTTGGTTGAGAACCATATTGGTCCGCCCTCGAAAATTAACTTGAACTGCTTATAACTTCTGAACAATTGATCGTAGAGAACACAATTATTTGCATTTCAATGAAACATGTTGTATGCTACAAGAATATGTCGGTTTCACTAGTTATTGTTTGAGAAAAATTTTGGCCCGTCCGCCAAAACTAACTTCAACTCCTTATAACTTCTGAACAAATGATCGTAGAGAGCGCAATAATTTTGCATATTAATCAGCATGTTTCATGCTACAAGAATATATCGATTTCATTAGTTGTTGGTTGAGAACCATATTGACCCGCCCGCGAAAATTAACTTGAACTGCTAATAACTTCTGAACAATTGATCGTAGCGAACACAATTATTTGCATTTTAATGAAACATGTTGAATGCTTCAAGAATATGACGGTTTCACTTGTTGTTGGTTGAGAACCATATTGGCCCGCCCGCGAAAATCAATTTGAACTGCTTATAACTCCTGAACAATTGATCTTAGAAAACACAATTATTTGCATTTTAATGAAACATGTTGAATGCTACAAAAATATATTGGTTTCACTAGTTGTTTTTAGAAAACCATTTTGGCCCGCCCGCTAAAACTAACTTCAACTCCTTATAACTTCTGAACAATTGATCGTAGAAAGCGTAATAATTTTGCATATTAATCAGCATGTTGCATGCTACAAGAATATATCGATTTCATTAGTTGTTGGTTGAGAACCATATTGGCCTGTCCGAGAGTATTAACTTGAACTGTTTATAACTTCTGAACAAATGAAAATAGAGAGCGTAATAAATTTGCATATTAATCAGCATGTTGCATGCTACAAGAATATATCGATTTCACTAGTTGTTGTTTCAGAACCATATATGCCCGCCCGCGAAAATCAACCTGAACTGCTTATAACTCCTGAACAATTGATCGTAGAGAACACAATTATTTGCATTTTAATGAAACATGTTGATTGCTACAAGAATATGTCGGTTTCACTAGTTTTTTTAGAAAATCATTTTGGCCCGCCGGCGAGTATTAACTTGAACTGTTTATAACTTCTGATCAAATGATCGTAGTGAGCGTAATAATTTTGCATATTAATCAGCATGTTGCATGCTACAAGAATATATCCATTTCAGTAGTTGTTGGTTGAGAACCATATTGGCCCGCCCTCGAAAATTAACTTGAACTGCTTATAACTTCTGAACAATTGATCGTAGAGAACACAATTATTTGCATTTCAATCAAACATGTTGTATGCTACAAGAATCTGTCGGTTTCACTAGTTATTGTTTGAGATCCATTTTGGCCCGCCCGCCAAAACTAACTTCAACTCCTTATAACTTCTGATCAAATTATCGTAGAGAGCGTTATAATTTTGCATATTAATCAGCATGTTGCATACTACAAGAATATATCGATTTCATTAGTTGTTGGTTGAGAACCATATTGGCCCGCCCGCGACAATTAATTTGAACTGCTTATAACTTCTGAAAAATTGATCGTAGCGAACACAATTATTTGCATTTTAATGAAACATGTTGAATGCTTCAAGAATATGTCGGTTTCACTAGTTGTTGTTTGAGAACCATATTGGTCCGCCTGCGAGTATTAAATTGAACTGCTTATAACTTCTGAACAAATGATCTTTGAGAGCGTAATAAATTTTCATATTATTCAGCATGTTGCATGCTACAAGAATATATCGATTTCACTAGTTTTTGCTTGAGAACCATATTGGCCCGGCCGCGGAAATTAATTTGAACTCCTTATAACTTCTGAAAAATAATCGTAGAAAGCGTAATAATTTTTCATATTAATCAGCATGTTGCATGCTACAAGAATATATCGATTTCACTAGTTGTTGTTTGAGAAATATATTGGCCTGCCCGCGAAAATTAACTTGAACTGCTTATAACTTCTGAACAATTGGTCGTAGAGCACACAATTATTTGCATTTCAATCAAACATGTTGTATGCAACAAGAATATGTCGGTTTCACTAGTTGTTTTTAAAAACCACATTGGCCCGCCCGGGAGTATTAACTTGAACTGTTTATGACTTCTGAACAAATGATCCTAGAGAGCGTAATAAATTTGCATATTAATCAGCATGTTGCATACTACAAGAATATATCGATTTCACTAGTTGTTGGTTGAGAACCATATTAGCCCGCCCCTGAAAATAAACTTGAACTGCTTATAACTCATGAAAAATTGATCGTAGAGAACACAATTATTTGCATTTTAAAGAAACATGTTGAATGCTACAAGAATATGTCGGTTTCACTAGTTGCTTTAGAAAATCATATTGGCCCGCCCGCGAGTATGAAATGGAACTGTTTATAACTTCGGAACAAATGATCCTAGAGAGCGTAATAAATTTGCATATTAATCAGCATGTTGCATACTACAAGAATATATCGATTTCACTAGTCGTTGGTTGAGAACCATATTGGCCCGCCCGCGAAAATCAACTTGAACTGCTTATAACTTCTGAACAATTGATCGTAGAGAACACAATTATTTGCATTTTAATGAAACATGTTGAATGCTACAAGAATATGTCGGTTTCACTAGTTATTGTTTGAGAACCATTTTGGCCCGCCCGTCAAAACTAAATTCAACTCCTTATAACTTCTGATCAAATTATCGTAGAGAGCGTTATAATTTTGCATATTAATCAGCATGTTGCATGCTACAAGAATATATCGATTTCACTAGTTGTTGGTTGAGAACCATATTGGCCCGCCCGCGACAATTAATTTGAACTGCTTATAACTTCTGAACAATTGATCGTAGCGAACACAATTATTTGCATTTTAATGAAACATGTTGAATGCTAAAAGAAAATGTCGGTTTCACTAGTTGTTTTTAGAAAACCACATTGGCCCGCCCGCGAGTAATAACTTGAACTGTTTATAACTTCTGAACAATTGATCGTAGAGAACACAATTATCTGCATTTCAATCAAACTTGTTGTATGCTACAAGAATGTCTCGGTTTCACTAGTTATTGTTTGAGAACCATTTTGGCCCGCCCGCGGAAATTAATTTGAACTGCCTATAACTTCTGAACAAATAATCGTAGAAAGCGTAATAATTTTTCATATTAATCAGCATGTTGCATGCTACAAGAATATATCGATTTCAGTAGTTGTTGTTTGAGAATTATATTGGCCTGCCCGTGAAAATTAACTTGAACTGCTTATAACTTCTGAACAATTGATCGTAGAGCACACAATTATTTGCATTTCAATCAAACATGTTGTATGCTACAAGAATATGTCGGTTTCACTAGTTGTTTTTAGAAAACCATATTGGCCTGCCCGCGAGTATTAACTTGAACTGTTTATAACTTCTGAACAAATGATCCTAGAGAGCGTAATAAATTTGCATATTAATCAGCATGTTGCATGCTACAAGAAAATATCGATTTCACTAGTTGGTTGAGAACCATATTGGCCCGCCCGCGAAAATAAATTTTGAACTGCTTATAACTCCTGAACAATTGATCGTAGAGACCACAATTATTTTCATTTTAATGAAACATGTTGAATGCAACAAGAATATATCGGTTTCACTAGTTGTTTTTAGAAAACCACATTGGCCCGCCCGCGAGTATTAACTTGAACTGTTTATGACTTCTGAACAAATGATCCAAGATAGCGTAATAAATTTGCATATTAATCAGCATGTTGCATGCTACAAGAATATATCGATTTCAGTAGTTGTTGGTTGAGAGCCATATTAGATCGCCCCTGAAAATCAACTTGAACTGCTTATAACTCCTGAAAAATTGATCGTAGAGAACACAATTATTTGCATTTTAAAGAAACATGTTGAATGATACAAGAATATGTCGGTTTCACTAGTTGTTTTTAGAAAACCATATTGGCCCGCCCGCGAGTATAAACTTTAACTGTTTATAACTTCGGAACAAATGATCCTAGAGAGCGTAATAAATTTGCATATTATTCAGCATGTTGCATGCTACAAGAATATATCGATTTCACTAGTTTTTGGTTGTGAACCATATTGGCCAGCCCGCGAAAATCAACTTGAACTGCTTATAACTTCTGAACAATTGATCGTAGAGAACACAATTATTTGCATTTTAATGAAACATGTTGAATGCTACAAGAATATGTCGGTTTCACTACTTGTTATTTGAGAACAATATTGGCCCGTCCGCGAGTATTAAATTGAACTGCTTATAAGTTCTGAAAAAATGATCGTAGAAAGCTCGATTGTTTTGCATATTAATAAACATGTAGCTAGCTACAAGAATATATAGATTTCACTAGTTATTGTTTGAGAACCATGTTGGCCCACCCGCGAAAACTAATTCAAATGCTTTCAATTTCTGAACAAATGATCGTAGAGAACACAATTATTTGCATTTTAATGAAACATGTTGTAAGCTACAAGAATATGTCTGTTTTACTATTTGTTTTTTAGAACCATATTGGCCCGCCCGCGAGTATTGACTTGTTCTGGTTATAACGTCTGAACAAATGATCGTAGTGAGCGTAATAGTTTTGCATATTAATCAGCATTTTACATGATACAAGAATATATCGATTTCACTAGTTGTTGGTTGAGAACCATATTGGTCCGCCCTCGAAAATTAACTTGAACTGCTTATAACTTCTGAACAATTGATCGTAGAGAACACAATTATTTGCATTTCAATCAAACATGTTGTATGCTACAAGAATATGTCGGTTTCACTAGTTATTGTTTGAGAACCATTTTGGCCCGCCCGCCAAAACTAACTTCAACTCCTTATAACTTCTGAACAAATGATCGTAGAGAACACAATAATTTTGCATATTAATCAGCATGTTTCATGCTACAAGAATATATCGATTTCACAAGTTGTTGGATGAGATCCATATTGGCCCGCCCGCGAAAATCAACACTAACTGCTTATAACTCCTGAACAATTGATCGTAGAGCACACAATTATTTGCATTTCAATCAAACATTTTGTATGCTACAAGAATATGTCGGTTTCACTAGTTATTTTTTGAGAACCATTTTGGCCCGCCCGCCAAAAATATCTTCAACTCCTTATATATTCTGAACAAATGATCGTAGAGAGCGTAATAATTTTGCTTATTAATCAGCATGTTGCATGCTACAACAATATATCGATTTCATTGGTTGTTGGTTGAGAACCATATTGGCCCGCCCGCGAAAATCAACTTGAACTGCTTATAACTCCTGAACAATTGATCGTAGAGACCACAATTATTTGCATTTTAATGAAACATGTTGAATGCAACAAGAATATGTCGGTTTCCCTAGTTGTTTTTAGAAAACCACATTTGCCCGTCCGCGAGTATTAACTTGAACTGTTTATGACTTCTGAACAAATGATCGTAGAGAGCTTAATAATTTTGCATATTAATCAGCATGTTGCATGCTACAAGAATATATCGATTTGATTAGTTTTTGGTTGAGAACCATATTGGCCCGCCCTCGAAAATCAACTTGAACTGCGTATAACTTCTGAACAATTGATCGTAGAGAGCTTAATAATTTTGCATATTAATCAGCATGTTGCATGCTACAAGAATATATCCATTTCACTAGTTGTTGGTTGAGAACCACATTGGCCCGCCCTCGAAAATTAACTTGAACTGCTTATAACTTCTGAACAATTGATCGTAGAGAACACAATTATTTGCATTTCAATCAAACATGTTGTATACTACAAGAATATGTCGGTTTCACTAGTTTGTGTTTGATAACCTTTTCGTCCCGCCCGCCAAAACTAACTTCTACTCCATATAACTTCTGAACAAATGATCGTAGAGAGCTTAATAATTTTGCATATTAATCAGCATGTTGCATGCTACAAGAATATATCGATTTGATTAGTTTTTGGTTGAGAACCATATTGGCCCGCCCTCGAAAATCAACTTGATCTGCGTATAACTTCTGAACAATTGATCGTAGAGAACACAATTATTTGCATTTTAATGAAACATGTTGAATGCTACAAGAATATGTCGGTTTCACTAGTTGTTATTTGAGAACAATATTGGCCCGTCCGCGAGTATTAAATTGATCTGCTTATAAGTTCTGAACAAATGATCGTAGAAAGCTCGATTGTTTTGCATATTAATAAACATGTAGCAAGCTACAAGAATATATAGATTTCACTAGTTATTGTTTGAGAACCATGTTGGCCCACCCGCGAAAACTAATGCAACTGCTTACAATTTCTGAACAAATGATCGTAGAGAGCGTAATAATTTTGCTTATTAATCAGCATGTTGCATGCTACAACAATATATCGATTTCATTGGTTGTTGGTTGAGAACCATATTGGCCCGCCCGCGAAAATCAACTTGAACTGCTTATAACTCCTGAACAATTGATCGTAGAGACCACAATTATTTGCATTTTAATGAAACATGTTGAATGCAACAAGAATATGTCGGTTTCCCTAGTTGTTTTTAGAAAACCACATTTGCCCGTCCGCGAGTATTAACTTGAACTGTTTATGACTTCTGAACAAATGATCGTAGAGAGCTTAATAATTTTGCATATTAATCAGCATTTTGCATGCTACAAGAATATATCGATTTCACTAGTTGTTGGTTGAGAACCATATTGGCCCGCCCGCGGAAATTAACTTGAACTGCTTATAACTTCTGAACAATTGATCGTAGAGAGCTTAATAATTTTGCATATTAATCAGCATGTTGCATGCTACAAGAATATATCCATTTCACTAGTTGTTGGTTGAGAACCACATTGGCCCGCCCTCGAAAATTAACTTGAACTGCTTATAACTTCTGAACAATTGATCGTAGAGAACACAATTATTTGCATTTCAATCAAACATGTTGTATACTACAAGAATATGTCGGTTTCACTAGTTTGTGTTTGATAACCTTTTTGTCCCGCCCGCCAAAACTAACTTCAACTCCTTATAACTTCTGAACAAATGATCGTAGAGAGCGTAATAATTTTGCATATTAATCAGCATGTTGCATGCTACAAGAATATATCGATTTCATTAGTTGTTGGTTGAGAACCATATTGGCCCGCCGCGAAAATTAAATTGAACTGCTTATAACATCTGAACAAATAATCATAGAAAGCGTAATAAATTTGCATATTAATCAGCATGTTGCATGCTACAAGAATATATCGATTTCACTAGTTGTTGTTTGAGAAATATATTGGCCTGCCCCCGAAAATTAACTTGAACTGCTTATAACTTCTGAACAATTGATCGTAGAGCACACAATTATTTGCATCTTAATGAAACATTTCGAATGCTACAAGAATATGTCGGTTTCACTAGTTGTTTTTAGAAAACCATTTTGGCCCACCCGCCAAAACTAATTTCAACTCCTTATAACTTCTGAACAATTGATCGTAGAAAGCGTAATAATTTTGCATATTAAACAGCATGTTGCATGCTACAAGAATATATCGATTTCATTAGTTTTTGGTTGAGAACCATATTGGCCGCCCGCGAAAATCAACTTGAACTGCTTATAACTCCTGAACAATTGATCGTAGAGCACACAATTATATGCATTTTAATGAAACATGTTGAATGCTACAAGAATATGTCAGTTTCACTAGTTGTTTTTTTGAAAACCATATTGGCCCGTCTGAGAGTATTAACTTGAACTTTTTATAACTTCTGAACAAATGATCCTAGAGAACGTAATAAATTTGCATATTAATCAGCATGTTGCATGCTAAAAGAATATATCGATTTCACTAGTTGTGGGTTGAGAACCATATAGGCCCGCCCGCGAAAATCAACCTGAACTGCTTATAACTCCTGAACAATTGATCGCAGAGAGCACAATTATTTGCATTTTAATGAAACATATTGAATGCTACAAGAATATGTCTGTTTCACTAGTTGTTTTTAGAAAACCATATTGGCCCGCCCGCGAGTTATAATTTGAACTGTTTATATCTTCTGAACAAATGATCGTAGAGAGCGTTATAAATTTGCATATTAATCAGCATGTTGCATGCTACAAGAATATATCGATTTCACTTGTTGTTGGTTGAGAACCACATTGGCCGGCCGCGAAAATCAACTTTAACTGCTTATAACTCCTGAACAATTGATCGTAAACAACACAATTATTTGCATTTTAATGAAACATGTTGTTTGCTACAAGAATATGTCAGTTTCACTAGTTGTTATTTGAGAACCATATTGACCCGCCCGCGAGTATTAAATTGAACTGCTTATAACTTCTGAACAAATGATCGTAGAGAGCGTAAAAAAATTGCATATTAATCAGCATGTTGCATGCTACAAGAATATATCGATTTCACTAGTTGTTGTTTGAAAAACATATTGGCCCGTCCGCGAAAATCAACTTGAACTGCTTATAACTTCTGAACAATTGATCGTAGAGATCACAATTTCTATCATTTTAATCTAACATTTTGTATGCTACAAGAATATGTCGGTTTCACTATTTATTGTTTGAGAACCATTTTGGCCCACCCGCCAAAACTAACTTCAACTCCTTATAACTTCTGAACAAATGATCGTAGAGAGCGTTATAATTTTGTATATTAATCAGCATGTTGCATGCTACAAGAATATATCGATTTCATTGGTTGTTGGTTGAGAACCATATTGGCCCGCCCGCGAAAATTAATTTGAACTGATTATAACTTCTGAACAAATAATCGTAGAAAGCGTAATAATTTTTCATATTAATTAGCATGTTGCATGCTACAAGAATATATCGATTTCACTAGTTGTTGTTTGAGAAATATATTGGCCTGCCCGCGAAAATTAACTTGAACTGCTTATAACTTCTGAAAAATTGATCGTAGAGCACACAATTATTTGCATTTCAATCAAACATGTTGTATGCTACAAGAATATGTCGGTTTCACTAGTTATTGTTTGAGAACCATTTTGGCCCGCCCGCCAAAACTAACTTCAACTCCTTATAACTTCTGAAAAAATGATCGTAGAGAGCGTTATAATTTTGCATATCAATCAGCATGTTGCATGCTTCAAGAATATATCGAGTTCATTGGTTGTTGGTTGAGAACCATTTTGGCCCGCCCGCGAAAATCAACTTTAACTGCTTATAACTCCTGAATAATTGATCGTAGGGACCACAATTAATAGCATTTTAATCAAACATGTTGTATGCAACAAGAATATGTCGGTTTCACTAGTTGTTTTTAGAAAACCATATTGGCCCGCCCGCGAGTATTAATTTGAACTGTTTATAACTTCTGAACAAATGATCCTAGAAAGCGTAATAAATTTGCATATTAATCAGCATGTTGCATGCTACAAGAATATATCGATTTCACTAGTTGGTTGAGAACCATATTGGCCCGCCCCTGAAAATCAACTTGAACTGCTTATAACTCCTTAAAAATTTATCGTAGAGAACACAATTATTTGCATTTTAATGAAACATGTTGAATGCTACAAGAATATGTCGGTTTCACTAGTTGTTTTTAGAAAACCATATTGGATCGACCGCGAGTAATAACTTGAACTGTTTATAACTTCTGAACAATTGATCGTAGCGAACACAATTATTTGCATTTTAATGAAACATGTTGAATGCTTCAAGAATATGTCGGTTTCACTAGTTGTTGTTTGAGAACCATATTGGTCCGCCCGCGAGTATTAAATTGAATTGCTTATAACTTCTGAACAAATGATCTTTGAGAGCGTAATAAATTTTCATATTAATCAGCATGTTGCATGCTACAAGAATATATCGATTTTACTAGTTGTTGGTTGAGAACCATATTGGCCCGCCCGCGGAAATTAATTTGAACTGCTTATAACTTCTGAACAAATAATCGTAGAAAGCGTAATAATTTTTCATATTAATCAGCATGTTGCATGCTACAAGAATATATCGATTTCACTAGTTGTTTTTTGAGAAATATGTTGGCCTGCCCGCGAAAATTAACTTGAACTGCTTATAACTTCTGAACAATTGATCGTAGAGCACACAATTATTTGCATTTCAATCAAACATGTATGCTACAAGAATATGTCGGTTTCACTAGTTATTGTTTGAGAACCATTTTGGCCCGCCCGCCAAAACTAACTTCAACTCCTTATATATTTTGAACAAGTGATAGTAAAGAGCGTAATAATTTTGCATATTAATCAGCATGTTGCATGCTACAACAATACATGGATTTCATTGGTTGTTGGTTGAGAACCATATTGGCCCGCCCGCGAAAATCAACTTGAACTGCTTATAACTCCTGAACAATTGATCGCAGAGACCACAATTAATAGCATTTTAATCAAACATGTTGTATGCAACAAGAATATGTCGGTTTCACTAGTTGTTTTTAGAAAACCATATTGGCCTGCCCGCGAGTATTAACTTGAACTGTTTATAACTTCTGAACAAATGATCGTAGAGAGCGTAATAAATTTGCGTATTAATCAGCATGTTGCATGCTACAAGAATATATCGATTTCACTAGTTGTTGGTTGAGAACCATGTTGGCCCGCCCGCGAAAATCAACTTGAACTGCTTATAACTCCTGAACAATTGATCGTAGAGACCACAGTTATTTGCATTTTAATGAAACATGTTGAATGCAACAAGAATATGTCGGTTTCACTAGTTGTTTTTAGAAAACCACATTGGCCCGCCCGCGAGTATTAACTTGAACTGTTTATGACTTCTGAACAAATGATCCTAGAGAGCGTAATAAATTTGCATATTAATCAGCATGTTGCATGCTACAAGAATATATCGATTTCACTAGTTTTTGGTTGAGAACCATATTGGCCGGCCCGCGAAAATCAACTTGAACTTCTTATAACTTCTGAACATTTGATCGTAGAGAACACAAATATTTGCATTTTAATGAAACATGTTGAATGCTACAAGAATATGTCAGTTTCACTAGTTGTTATTTGACAACAATATTGGCCCGCCCGCGAGTATTGACTTGTTCTGCTTATAACGTCTGAACAAATGATCGTAGTGATCGTAATAGTTTTGCATATTAATCAGCATTTTGCATGCTACAAGAATATATCGATTTCACTAGTTGTTGGTTGAGAACCATATTGGTCCGCCCTCGAAAATTAACTTGAACTGTTTATAACTTCTGAACAATTGATCGTAGAGAACACAATTATTTGCATTTCAATCAAACATGTTGTATGCTACAAGAATATGTTGGTTTCACTAGCTATTGTTTGAGAACCATTTTGGCCCGCCCGCCAAAACTAACTTCAACTCCTTATAACTTCTGAACAAATGATCGTAGAGAGCGCAATAATTTTGCATATTAATCAGCATGTTTCATGCTACAAGAATATATCGATTTCATTAGTTGTTGGTTGAGAACCATATTGGCCCGCCCGCGGAAATTAACTTGAACTGCTTATAACTTCTGAACAATTGATCGTAGAGAGCTTAATAATTTTGCATATTAATCAGCATGTTGCATGCTTCAAGAATATATCCATTTCACTAGTTGTTGGTTGACAACCACATTGGCCCGCCCTCGAAAATTAACTTGAACTGCTTATAACTTCTGAACAATTGATCGTAGAGAACACAATTATTTGCATTTCAATCAAACATGTTGTATACTACAAGAATATGTCGGTTTCACTAGTTGTTTTTAGAAAACCACATTGGCCCGCCCGCGAGTATTAACTTGAACTGCTTATGACTTCTGAACAAATGATCCTAGAGAGCGTAATAAATTTGCATATTAATCATTATGTTGCATGCTACAAGAATATATCGATTTCACTAGTTGTTGGTTGAGAACCATATTGGCCCGCCCGCGAAAATCAACTTGAACTGCTTATAACTCCTGAACAATTGATCGTAGAGACCACAATTATTTGCATTTTAATGAAACATGTTGCATACAACAAGAATATGTCGGTTTCACTAGTTGTTTTTAGAAAACCACATTGGCCCGCCCGCGAGTATTAACTTGAACTGTTTATGACTTCTGAACAAATGATCCTAGAGAGCGTAATAAATTTGCATATTAATCAGCATGTTGCATGCTACAAGAATATATCGATTTCACTAGTTGTTGGTTGAGAACCATATTAGCCCGCCCCTGAAAATCAACTTGAACTGCTTATAACTCCTGAAAAATTGATCGTAGAGAACACAATTATTTGCATTTTAAAGAAACATGTTGAATGCTACAAGAATATGTCGGTTTCACTAGTTGTTTTTAGAAAACCATATTGGCCCGCCCGCGAGTATTAACTTGAACTGTTGATAACTTCGGAACAAATGATCCTAGAGAGCGTAATAAATTTGCATATTAATCAGCATGTTGCTTGCTACAAGAATATATCGATTTCAATACTTTTTGATTGAGAACAATATTGGCCCGTCCGCGAGTATTAATTGAACTACTTATAAGTTCTGAACAAATGATCGTAGAAAGCTCGATTGTTTTGCTTATTAATAAACATGTAGCTAGCTTCAAGAATATATAGATTTCACTAGTTATTGTTTGATAACCATGTTGGCCCACCCGCGAAAACTAATTCAAATGCTTACAATTTCTGAACAAATGATGGTATAGAACACAATTATTTGCATTTTAATGAAACATGTTGTATGCTACAAGAATATGTCGGTTTTATTATTTGTTTTTTAGAACCATATTAGCCCGCCCGCGAGTATTGACTTGTTCTGCCTATAACGTCTGAACAAATGATCGTAGTGAGCGTAATAGTTTTGCATATTAATCAGCATTCTGCATGCTACAAGAATATATCGATTTCACTAGTTGTTGGTTGAGAACCATATTGGTCCGCCCTCGAAAATTAACTTGAACTGCTTATAACTTCTGAACAAATGATCCTAGAGAGCGTAATAAATTTGCATTTTAATCAGCATGTTGCATGCTACAAGAATATATCGATTTCACAAGTTGTTGGATGAGATCCATATTGGCCCGCCCGCGAAAATCAATTTGAACTGCTTATAACTCCTGAACAATTGATCGTAGAAAACACAATTATTTGCATTTTAATGAAACATGTTGAATGCTACAAAAATATGTTGGTTTCACTAGTTGTTTTTAGAAAACCATTTTGGCCCGCCCGCTAAAACTAACTTCAACTCCTTATAACTTCTGAACAATTGATCGTAGAAAGCGTAATAATTTTGCATATTAATCAGCATGTTGCATGCTACAAGAATATATCGATTTCATTAGTTGTTGGTTGAGAACCATATTGGCCTGTCCGAGAGTATTAACTTGAACTGTTTATAACTTCTGAACAAATGAACCTAGAGAGCGTAATAAATTTGAATATCAATCAGCATGTTGCATGCTACAAGAATATATCGATTTCACTAGTTGTTGTTTCAGAACCATATATGCCCGCCCGCGAAAATCAACTTGAACTGCTTATAACTCGTGAACAATTGATCGTAGAGAACACAATTATTTGCATTTTAATGAAACATGTTGATTGCTACAAGAATATGTCGGTTTCACTAGTTTTTTTAGAAAATCATTTTGGCCCGCCGGCGAGTATTAACTTGAACTGTTTATAACTTCTGAAGAAATGATCGTAGTGAGCGTAATAATTTTGCATATTAATCAGCATGTTGCATGCTACAAGAATATATCCATTTCAGTAGTTGTTGGTTGAGAACCATATTGGCCCGCCCTCGAAAATTAACTTGAACTGCTTATAACTTCTGAACAATTGATCGTAGAGAACACAATTATTTGCATTTCAATCAAACATGTTGTATGCTACAAGAATGTGTCGGTTTCACTAGTTGTTGTTTGAGAACCATATTGGTCCGCCTGCGAGTATTAAATTGAACTGCTTATAACTTCTGAACAAATTATCTTTGAGAGCGTAATAAATTTTCATATTATTCAGCATGTTGCATGCTACAAGAATATATCGATTTCACTAGTTGTTGCTTGAGAACCATATTGGCCCTGCCGCGGAAATTAATTTGAACTGCTTATAACTTCTGAACAAATAATCGTAGAAAGCGTAATAATTTTTCATATTAATCAGCATGTTGCATGCTACAAGAATATATCGATTTCACTAGTTGTTGTTTGAGAAATATATTGGCCTGCCCGCGAAAATTAAATTGAACTGGTTATAACTTCTGAATAATTGGTCGTAGAGCACACAATTATTTGCATTTCAATCAAACATGTTGTATGCTACAAGAATATGTCGGTTTCACTAATTATTGTTTGAGAACCATTTTGGCTCGCCCGCCAAAACTAACTTCAACTCCTTATAACTTCTGAACAAATGATCGTAGAGAGCGTTATAATTTTGCATATCAATCAGCATGTTGCATGCTACAAGAATATATCGATTTCATTGGTTGTTGGTTGAGAACCATATTGGCCCGCCCGCGAAAATCAACTTTAACTGCTTATAACTCCTGAATAATTGATCGCAGAGACCACAATTAATAGCATTTTAATCAAACATGTTGTATGCAACAAGAATATGTCGGTTTCACTAGTTGTTTTTAGAAAACCATATTGGCCCGCCCGCGAGTATTAACTTGAACTGTTTATAACTTCTGAACAAATGATCCTAGAGAGCGTAATAAATTTGCATATTAATCAGCATGTTGCATGCTACAAGAATATATCGATTTCACTAGTTGTTGGTTGAGAACCATATTGGCCCGCCCGCGAAAATCAACTTGAACTGCTTATAACTCCTGAACAATTGATCGTAGAGACCACAATTATTTGCTTTTTAATGAAACATGTTGCATACAACAAGAATATGTCGGTTTCACTAGTTGTTTTTAGAAAACCACATTGGCCCGCCCGCGAGTATTAACTTGAACTGTTTATGACTTCTGAACAAATGATCCTAGAGAGCGTAATAAATTTGCATATTAATCAGCATGTTGCATGCTACAAGAATATATCGATTTCACTAGTTGTTGGTTGAGAACAATATTAGCCCGCCCCTGAAAATCAACTTGAACAGCTTATAACTCCTGAAAAATATATCGTAGAGAACACAATTATTTGCATTTTAAAGAAACATGTTGAATGCTACAAGAATATGTCGGTTTCACTAGTTGTTTTTAGAAAACCATATTGGCCCGCCCGCGAGTATTAAATTGAACTGTTGATAACTTCGGAACAAAGGATCCTAGAGAGCGTAATAAATTTGCATATTAATCAGCATGTTGCATGCTACAAAAATATATCGATTTCACTAGTTTTTGGTTGAGAACCATATTGGCCCGCCCGCGAAAAACAACTTGAACTTCTTATAACTTCTGAACAATTGATCGTAGAGAACACAATTATTTGCATTTTAATGAAACATGTTGAATGCTACAAGAATATGTCGGTTTCACAAGTTGTTATTTGAGAAAAATATTGGCCCGTCCACGAGTATTAAATTGAACTACTTATAAGTTCTGAACAAATGATCGTAGAAAGCTCGATTGTTTTGCTTATTAATAAACATGTAGCTAGCTTCAAGAATATATAGATTTCACTAGTTATTGTTTGATAACCATGTTGGCCCACCCGCGAAAACTAATTCAAATGCTTACAATTTCTGAACAAATGATGGTAGAGAACACAATTATTTGCATTTTAATGAAACATATTGTATGCTACAACAATATGTCGGTTTTATTATTTGTTTTTTAGAACCATATTGGCCCGCCCGCGAGTATTGACTTGTTCTGCTTATAACGTCTGAACAAATGATCGTAGTGAGCGTAATAGTTTTGCATATTAATCAGCATTCTGCATGCTACAAGAATATATCGATTTCACTAGTTGTTGGTTGAGAACCATATTGGTCCGCCCTCGAAAATTAACTTGAACTGCTTATAACTTCTGAACAATTGATCGTAGAGAACACAATTATTTGCATTTCAATGAAACATGTTGTATGCTACAAGAATATGTCGGTTTCACTAGTTATTGTTTGAGAACCATTTTGGCCCGTCCGCCAAAACTAACTTCAACTCCTTATAACTTCTGAACAAATGATCGTAGAGAGCGCAATAATTTTGCATATTAATCAGCATGTTTCATGCTACAAGTATATATCGATTTCATTAGTTGTTGGTTGAGAACCATATTGGCCCGCCCGCGAAAATTAACTTGAACTGCTAATAACTTCTGAACAATTGATCGTAGCGAACACAATTATTTGCATTTTAATGAAACATGTTGAATGCTTCAAGAATATGACGGTTTCACTTGTTGTTGGTTGAGAACCATATTGGCCCGCCCGCGAAAATCAATTTGAACTGCTTATAACTCCTGAACAATTGATCTTAGAAAACACAATTATTTGCATTTTAATGAAACATGTTGAATGCTACAAAAATATATTGGTTTCACTAGTTGTTTTTAGAAAACCATTTTGGCCCGCCCGCTAAAACTAACTTCAACTCCTTATAACTTCTGAACAATTGATCGTAGAAAGCGTAATAATTTTGCATATTAATCAGCATGTTGCATGCTACAAGAATATATCGATTTCATTAGTTGTTGGTTGAGAACCATATTGGCCTGTCCGAGAGTATTAACTTGAACTGTTTATAACTTCTGAACAAATGAAAATAGAGAGCGTAATAAATTTGCATATTAATCAGCATGTTGCATGCTACAAGAATATATCGATTTCACTAGTTGTTGTTTCAGAACCATATATGCCCGCCCGCGAAAATCAACCTGAACTGCTTATAACTCCTGAACAATTGATCGTAGAGAACACAATTATTTGCATTTTAATGAAACATGTTGATTGCTACAAGAATATGTCGGTTTCACTAGTTTTTTTAGAAAATCATTTTGGCCCGCCGGCGAGTATTAACTTGAACTGTTTATAACTTCTGAACAAATGATCGTAGTGAGCGTAATAATTTTGCATATTAATCAGCATGTTGCATGCTACAAGAATATATCCATTTCAGTAGTTGTTGGTTGAGAACCATATTGGCCCGCCCTCGAAAATTAACTTGAACTGCTTATAACTTCTGAACAATTGATCGTAGAGAACACAATTATTTGCATTTCAATCAAACATGTTGTATGCTACAAGAATCTGTCGGTTTCACTAGTTATTGTTTGAGATCCATTTTGGCCCGCCCGCCAAAACTAACTTCAACTCCTTATAACTTCTGATCAAATTATCGTAGAGAGCGTTATAATTTTGCATATTAATCAGCATGTTGCATACTACAAGAATATATCGATTTCATTAGTTGTTGGTTGAGAACCATATTGGCCCGCCCGCGACAATTAATTTGAACTGCTTATAACTTCTGAAAAATTGATCGTAGCGAACACAATTATTTGCATTTTAATGAAACATGTTGAATGCTTCAAGAATATGTCGGTTTCACTAGTTGTTGTTTGAGAACCATATTGGTCCGCCTGCGAGTATTAAATTGAACTGCTTATAACTTCTGAACAAATGATCTTTGAGAGCGTAATAAATTTTCATATTATTCAGCATGTTGCATGCTACAAGAATATATCGATTTCACTAGTTTTTGCTTGAGAACCATATTGGCCCGGCCGCGGAAATTAATTTGAATCCTTATAACTTCTGAAAAATAATCGTAGAAAGCGTAATAATTTTTCATATTAATCAGCATGTTGCATGCTACAAGAATATATAGATTTCACTAGTTGTTAGTTGAGAACCATATTGGCGCGCCCGCGAAAATCAACTTGAACTTCTTAAAACTTCTGAACAATTGATCGTAGAGAACACAATTATTTGCATTTCAATCAAACATGTTGTATGCTACAAGAATCTGTCGGTTTCACTAGTTATTGTTTGAGATCCATTTTGGCCCGCCCGCCAAAACTAACTTCAACTCCTTATAACTTCTGATCAAATTATCGTAGAGAGCGTTATAATTTTGCATATTAATCAGCATGTTGCATACTACAAGAATATATCGATTTCATTAGTTGTTGGTTGAGAACCATATTGGCCCGCCCGCGACAATTAATTTGAACTGCTTATAACTTCTGAAAAATTGATCGTAGCGAACACAATTATTTGCATTTTAATAAAACATGTTGAATGCTTCAAGAATATGTCGGTTTCACTAGTTGTTGTTTGAGAACCATATTGGTCCGCCTGCGAGTATTAAATTAAACTGCTTATAACTTCTGAACAAATGATCTTTGAGAGCGTAATAAATTTTCATATTATTCAGCATGTTGCATGCTACAAGAATATATCGATTTCACTAGTTTTTGCTTGAGAACCATATTGGCCCGGCCGCGGAAATTAATTTGAACTGCTTATAACTTCTGAAAAATAATCGTAGAAAGCGTAATAATTTTTCATATTAATCAGCATGTTGCATGCTACAAGAATATATCGATTTCACTAGTTGTTGTTTGAGAAATATATTGGCCTGCCCGCGAAAATTAACTTGAACTGCTTATAACTTCTGAACAATTGGTCGTAGAGCACACAATTATTTGCATTTCAATCAAACATGTTGTATGCTACAAGAATATGTGGGTTTCACTAATTATTGTTTGAGAACCATTTTGGCCCGCCCGCAAAAACTAACTTTAACTCCTTATATATTCTTAACAAATGATCGTAGAGAGCGTAATAATTTTGCATATTAATCAGCATGTTGCATGCTACAAGAATATATCGATTTCATTGGTTGTTGGTTGAGAACCATATTGGCCCGCCCGCGAAAATCAACTTAAACTGCTTATAACTCCTGAACAATTGATCGTAGAGACCACAATTATTTGCATTTTAATGAAACATGTTGAATGCAACAAGAATATGTCGGTTTCACTAGTTGTTTTTAGAAAACCACATTGGCCCACCCGGGAGTATTAACTTGAACTGTTTATGACTTCTGAACAAATGATCCTAGAGAGCGTAATAAATTTGCATATTAAACAGCATGTTGCATACTACAAGAATATGTCGGTTTCACTAGTTGCTTTTAGAAAATCATATTGGCCCGCCCGCGAGTATGAAATGGAACTGTTTATAACTTCGGAACAAATGATCCTAGAGAGCGTAATAAATTTGCATATTAATCAGCATGTTGCATACTACAAGAATATATCGATTTCACTAGTTGTTGGTTGAGAACCATATTGGCCCGCCCGCGAAAATCAACTTGAACTGCTTATAACTTCTGAACAATTGATCGTAGAGAACACAATTATTTGCATTTTAATGAAACATGTTGAATGCTACAAGAATATGTCGGTTTCACTAGTTATTGTTTGAGAACCATTTTGGCCCGCCCGTCAAAACTAACTTCAACTCCTTATAACTTCTGATCAAATTATCGTAGAGAGCGTTATAATTTTGCATATTAATCAGCATGTTGCATGCTACAAGAATATATCGATTTCACTAGTTGTTGGTTGAGAACCATATTGGCCCGCCCGCGACAATTAATTTGAACTGCTTATAACTTCTGAACAATTGATCGTAGCGAACACAATTATTTGCATTTTAATGAAACATGTTGAATGCTAAAAGAATATGTCGGTTTCAATAGTTGTTTTTAGAAAACCACATTGGCCCGCCCGCGAGTAATAACTTGAACTGTTTATAACTTCTGAACAATTGATCGTAGAGAACACAATTATCTGCATTTCAATCAAACTTTTTGTATGCTACAAGAATGTCTCGGTTTCACTAGTTATTGTTTGAGAACCATTTTGGCCCGCCCGCGGAAATTAATTTGAACTGCTTATAACTTCTGAACAAATAATCGTAGAAAGCGTAATAATTTTTCATATTAATCAGCATGTTGCATGCTACAAGAATATATCGATTTCAGTAGTTGTTGTTTGAGAAATATATTGGCCTGCCCGTGAAAATTAACTTGAACTGCTTATAACTTCTGAACAATTGATCGTAGAGCACACAATTATTTGCATTTCAATCAAACATGTTGTATGCTACAAGAATATGTCGGTTTCACTAGTTGTTTTTAGAAAACCATATTGGCCTGCCCGCGAGTATTAACTTGAACTGTTTATAACTTCTGAACAAATGATCCTAGAGAGCGTAATAAATTTGCATATTAATCAGCATGTTGCATGCTACAAGAATATATCGATTTCACTAGTTGGTTGAGAACCATATTGGCCCGCCCGCGAAAATCAACTTGAACTGCTTATAACTCCTGAACAATTGATCGTAGAGACCACAATTATTTTCATTTTAATGAAACATGTTGAATGCAACAAGAATATATCGGTTTCACTAGTTGTTTTTAGAAAACCACATTGGCCCGCCCGCGAGTATTAACTTGAACTGTTTATGACTTCTGAACAAATGATCCAAGATAGCGTAATAAATTTGCATATTAATCAGCATGTTGCATGCTACAAGAATATATCGATTTCACTAGTTGTTGGTTGAGAACCATATTGGCCCGCCCGCGAAAATCAACTTGAACTGCTTATAACTCCTGAACAATTGATCGTAGAGACCACAATTATTTGCTTTTTAATGAAACATGTTGCATACAACAAGAATATGTCGGTTTCACTAGTTGTTTTTAGAAAACCACATTGGCCCGCCCGCGAGTATTAACTTGAACTGTTTATGACTTCTGAACAAATGATCTTAGAGAGCGTAATAAATTTGCATATTAATCAGCATGTTGCATGCTACAAGAATATATCGATTTCACTAGTTGTTGGTTGAGAACCATATTGGCCCGCCCGCGAATATTAAATTGAACTTCTTATAACTTCTGAACAAATGATCTTAGAGAGCGTAATAAATTTGCATATTAATCAGCATGTTGCATGCTACAAGAATATATCGATTTCACTAGTTGTTGGTTGAGAACCATATTGGCCCGCCCGCGAAAATTAATTTGAACTGCTTATAACTTCTGAACAAATAATCATAGAAAGCGTAATAATTTTGCATATTAATCAGCATGTTGCATGCTACAAGAATATATCGATTTCACTAGTTGTTGGTTGAGAACCATATTGGCCCGCCCGCGAAAATTAACTTGAACTGCTTATAACTTCTGAACAATTGATCGTAGCGAACACAATTATTTGCATTTTAATGAAACATGTTGAATGCTTCAAGAATATGTCGGTTTCACTAGTTGTTGTTTGAAAACCATATTGGCCCGCCCGCGAATATTAAATTGAACTTCTTATAACTTCTGAACAAATGATCTTAGAGAGCGTAATAAATTTGCATATTAATCAGCATGTTGCATGCTACAAGAATATATCGATTTCACTAGTTGTTGGTTGAGAACCATATTGGCCCGCCCGCGAAAATTAATTTGAACTGCTTATAACTTCTGAACAAATAATCATAGAAAGCGTAATAATTTTGCATATTAATCAGCATGTTGCATGCTACAAGAATATATCGATTTCACTAGTTGTTGGTTGAGAACCATATTGGCCCGCCCGCGAAAATCAACTTGAACTGCTTATAACTTCTGAACAATTGATGGTAGCGAACACAATTATTTGCATTTTAATGAAACATGTTGAATGCTTCAAGAATATGTCGGTTTCACTAGTTGTTGTTTGAGAACCATAATGGCCCGCCCGCGAGTATTAAATTGAAATGCTTTTAACTTCTGAACAAATGATCCTGGAGAGCGTAATAAATTTGCATATTAATCAGCATGTTGCATGCTACAAGAATATATCGATTTCACTAGTTGTTGGTTGAGAACAATATTAGCCCGCCCCTGAAAATCAACTTGAACAGCTTATAACTCCTGAAAAATATATCGTAGAGAACACAATTATTTGCATTTTAAAGAAACATGTTGAATGCTACAAGAATATGTCGGTTTCACTAGTTGTTTTTAGAAAACCATATTGGCCCGCCCGCGAGTATTAAATTGAACTGTTGATAACTTCGGAACAAAGGATCCTAGAGAGCGTAATAAATTTGCATATTAATCAGCATGTTGCATGCTACAAAAATATATCGATTTCACTAGTTTTTGGTTGAGAACCATATTGGCCCGCCCGCGAAAAACAACTTGAACTTCTTATAACTTCTGAACAATTGATCGTAGAGAACACAATTATTTGCATTTTAATGAAACATGTTGAATGCTACAAGAATATGTCGGTTTCACAAGTTGTTATTTGAGAAAAATATTGGCCCGTCCACGAGTATTAAATTGAACTACTTATAAGTTCTGAACAAATGATCGTAGAAAGCTCGATTGTTTTGCTTATTAATAAACATGTAGCTAGCTTCAAGAATATATAGATTTCACTAGTTATTGTTTGATAACCATGTTGGCCCACCCGCGAAAACTAATTCAAATGCTTACAATTTCTGAACAAATGATGGTAGAGAACACAATTATTTGCATTTTAATGAAACATATTGTATGCTACAACAATATGTCGGTTTTATTATTTGTTTTTTAGAACCATATTGGCCCGCCCGCGAGTATTGACTTGTTCTGCTTATAACGTCTGAACAAATGATCGTAGTGAGCGTAATAGTTTTGCATATTAATCAGCATTCTGCATGCTACAAGAATATATCGATTTCACTAGTTGTTGGTTGAGAACCATATTGGTCCGCCCTCGAAAATTAACTTGAACTGCTTATAACTTCTGAACAATTGATCGTAGAGAACACAATTATTTGCATTTCAATGAAACATGTTGTATGCTACAAGAATATGTCGGTTTCACTAGTTATTGTTTGAGAACCATTTTGGCCCGTCCGCCAAAACTAACTTCAACTCCTTATAACTTCTGAACAAATGATCGTAGAGAGCGCAATAATTTTGCATATTAATCAGCATGTTTCATGCTACAAGAATATATCGATTTCATTAGTTGTTGGTTGAGAACCATATTGGCCCGCCCGCGAAAATTAACTTGAACTGCTAATAACTTCTGAACAATTGATCGTAGCGAACACAATTATTTGCATTTTAATGAAACATGTTGAATGCTTCAAGAATATGACGGTTTCACTTGTTGTTGGTTGAGAACCATATTGGCCCGCCCGCGAAAATCAATTTGAACTGCTTATAACTCCTGAACAATTGATCTTAGAAAACACAATTATTTGCATTTTAATGAAACATGTTGAATGCTACAAAAATATATTGGTTTCACTAGTTGTTTTTAGAAAACCATTTTGGCCCGCCCGCTAAAACTAACTTCAACTCCTTATAACTTCTGAACAATTGATCGTAGAAAGCGTAATAATTTTGCATATTAATCAGCATGTTGCATGCTACAAGAATATATCGATTTCATTAGTTGTTGGTTGAGAACCATATTGGCCTGTCCGAGAGTATTAACTTGAACTGTTTATAACTTCTGAACAAATGAAAATAGAGAGCGTAATAAATTTGCATATTAATCAGCATGTTGCATGCTACAAGAATATATCGATTTCACTAGTTGTTGTTTCAGAACCATATATGCCCGCCCGCGAAAATCAACCTGAACTGCTTATAACTCCTGAACAATTGATCGTAGAGAACACAATTATTTGCATTTTAATGAAACATGTTGATTGCTACAAGAATATGTCGGTTTCACTAGTTTTTTTAGAAAATCATTTTGGCCCGCCGGCGAGTATTAACTTGAACTGTTTATAACTTCTGAACAAATGATCGTAGTGAGCGTAATAATTTTGCATATTAATCAGCATGTTGCATGCTACAAGAATATATCCATTTCAGTAGTTGTTGGTTGAGAACCATATTGGCCCGCCCTCGAAAATTAACTTGAACTGCTTATAACTTCTGAACAATTGATCGTAGAGAACACAATTATTTGCATTTCAATCAAACATGTTGTATGCTACAAGAATCTGTCGGTTTCACTAGTTATTGTTTGAGATCCATTTTGGCCCGCCCGCCAAAACTAACTTCAACTCCTTATAACTTCTGATCAAATTATCGTAGAGAGCGTTATAATTTTGCATATTAATCAGCATGTTGCATACTACAAGAATATATCGATTTCATTAGTTGTTGGTTGAGAACCATATTGGCCCGCCCGCGACAATTAATTTGAACTGCTTATAACTTCTGAAAAATTGATCGTAGCGAACACAATTATTTGCATTTTAATGAAACATGTTGAATGCTTCAAGAATATGTCGGTTTCACTAGTTGTTGTTTGAGAACCATATTGGTCCGCCTGCGAGTATTAAATTGAACTGCTTATAACTTCTGAACAAATGATCTTTGAGAGCGTAATAAATTTTCATATTATTCAGCATGTTGCATGCTACAAGAATATATCGATTTCACTAGTTTTTGCTTGAGAACCATATTGGCCCGGCCGCGGAAATTAATTTGAATCCTTATAACTTCTGAAAAATAATCGTAGAAAGCGTAATAATTTTTCATATTAATCAGCATGTTGCATGCTACAAGAATATATAGATTTCACTAGTTGTTAGTTGAGAACCATATTGGCGCGCCCGCGAAAATCAACTTGAACTTCTTATAACTTCTGAACAATTGATCGTAGAGAACACAATTATTTGCATTTCAATCAAACATGTTGTATGCTACAAGAATCTGTCGGTTTCACTAGTTATTGTTTGAGATCCATTTTGGCCCGCCCGGCAAAACTAACTTCAACTCCTTATAACTTCTGATCAAATTATCGTAGAGAGCGTTATAATTTTGCATATTAATCAGCATGTTGCATACTACAAGAATATATCGATTTCATTAGTTGTTGGTTGAGAACCATATTGGCCCGCCCGCGACAATTAATTTGAACTGCTTATAACTTCTGAAAAATTGATCGTAGCGAACACAATTATTTGCATTTTAATGAAACATTTTGAATGCTTCAAGAATATGTCGGTTTCACTAGTTGTTGTTTGAGAACCATATTGGTCCGCCTGCGAGTATTAAATTAAACTGCTTATAACTTCTGAACAAATGATCTTTGAGAGCGTAATAAATTTTCATATTATTCAGCATGTTGCATGCTACAAGAATATATCGATTTCACTAGTTTTTGCTTGAGAACCATATTGGCCCGGCCGCGGAAATTAATTTGAACTGCTTATAACTTCTGAAAAATAATCGTAGAAAGCGTAATAATTTTTCATATTATTCAGCATGTTGCATGCTACAAGAATATATCGATTTCACTAGTTGTTGTTTGAGAAATATATTGGCCTGCCCGCGAAAATTAACTTGAACTGCTTATAACTTCTGAACAATTGGTCGTAGAGCACACAATTATTTGCATTTCAATCAAACATGTTGTATGCTACAAGAATATGTGGGTTTCACTAATTATTGTTTGAGAACCATTTTGGCCCGCCCGCAAAAACTAACTTTAACTCCTTATATATTCTGAACAAATGATCGTAGAGAGCGTAATAATTTTGCATATTAATCAGCATGTTGCATGCTACAAGAATATATCGATTTCATTGGTTGTTGGTTGAGAACCATATTGGCCCGCCCGCGAAAATCAACTTAAACTGCTTATAACTCCTGAACAATTGATCGTAGAGACCACAATTATTTGCATTTTAATGAAACATGTTGAATGCAACAAGAATATGTCGGTTTCACTAGTTGTTTTTAGAAAACCACATTGGCCCACCCGGGAGTATTAACTTGAACTGTTTATGACTTCTGAACAAATGATCCTAGAGAGCGTAATAAATTTGCATATTAAACAGCATGTTGCATACTACAAGAATATGTCGGTTTCACTAGTTGCTTTTAGAAAATCATATTGGCCCGCCCGCGAGTATGAAATGGAACTGTTTATAACTTCGGAACAAATGATCCTAGAGAGCGTAATAAATTTGCATATTAATCAGCATGTTGCATACTACAAGAATATATCGATTTCACTAGTTGTTGGTTGAGAACCATATTGGCCCGCCCGCGAAAATCAACTTGAACTGCTTATAACTTCTGAACAATTGATCGTAGAGAACACAATTATTTGCATTTTAATGAAACATGTTGAATGCTACAAGAATATGTCGGTTTCACTAGTTATTGTTTGAGAACCATTTTGGCCCGCCCGTCAAAACTAACTTCAACTCCTTATAACTTCTGATCAAATTATCGTAGAGAGCGTTATAATTTTGCATATTAATCAGCATGTTGCATGCTACAAGAATATATCGATTTCACTAGTTGTTGGTTGAGAACCATATTGGCCCGCCCGCGACAATTAATTTGAACTGCTTATAACTTCTGAACAATTGATCGTAGCGAACACAATTATTTGCATTTTAATGAAACATGTTGAATGCTAAAAGAATATGTCGGTTTCAATAGTTGTTTTTAGAAAACCACATTGGCCCGCCCGCGAGTAATAACTTGAACTGTTTATAACTTCTGAACAATTGATCGTAGAGAACACAATTATCTGCATTTCAATCAAACTTTTTGTATGCTACAAGAATGTCTCGGTTTCACTAGTTATTGTTTGAGAACCATTTTGGCCCGCCCGCGGAAATTAATTTGAACTGCTTATAACTTCTGAACAAATAATCGTAGAAAGCGTAATAATTTTTCATATTAATCAGAATGTTGCATGCTACAAGAATATATCGATTTCAGTAGTTGTTGTTTGAGAAATATATTGGCCTGCCCGTGAAAATTAACTTGAACTGCTTATAACTTCTGAACAATTGATCGTAGAGCGCACAATTATTTTCATTTCAATCAAACATGTTGTATGCTACAAGAATATGTCGGTTTCACTAGTTGTTTTTAGAAAACCATATTGGCCTGCCCGCGAGTATTAACTTGAACTGTTTATAACTTCTGAACAAATGATCCTAGAGAGCGTAATAAATTTGCATATTAATCAGCATGTTGCATGCTACAAGAATATATCGATTTCACTAGTTGGTTGAGAACCATATTAGCCCGCCCGCGAAAATCAACTTGAACTGCTTATAACTCCTGAACAATTGATCGTAGAGACCACAATTATTTTCATTTTAATGAAACATGTTGAATGCAACAAGAATATATCGGTTTCACTAGTTGTTTTTAGAAAACCACATTGGCCCGCCCGCGAGTATTAACTTGAACTGTTTATGACTTCTGAACAAATGATCCAAGATAGCGTAATAAATTTGCATATTAATCAGCATGTTGCATGCTACAAGAATATATCGATTTCACTAGTTGTTGGTTGAGAACCATATTGGCCCGCCCGCGAAAATCAACTTGAACTGCTTATAACTCCTGAACAATTGATCGTAGAGACCACAATTATTTGCTTTTTAATGAAACATGTTGCATACAACAAGAATATGTCGGTTTCACTAGTTGTTTTTAGAAAACCACATTGGCCCGCCCGCGAGTATTAACTTGAACTGTTTATGACTTCTGAACAAATGATCTTAGAGAGCGTAATAAATTTGCATATTAATCAGCATGTTGCATGCTACAAGAATATATCGATTTCACTAGTTGTTGGTTGAGAACCATATTGGCCCGCCCGCGAATATTAAATTGAACTTCTTATAACTTCTGAACAAATGATCTTAGAGAGCGTAATAAATTTGCATATTAATCAGCATGTTGCATGCTACAAGAATATATCGATTTCACTAGTTGTTGGTTGAGAACCATATTGGCCCGCCCGCGAAAATTAATTTGAACTGCTTATAACTTCTGAACAAATAATCATAGAAAGCGTAATAATTTTGCATATTAATCAGCATGTTGCATGCTACAAGAATATATCGATTTCACTAGTTGTTGGTTGAGAACCATATTGGCCCGCCCGCGAAAATTAACTTGAACTGCTTATAACTTCTGAACAATTGATCGTAGCGAACACAATTATTTGCATTTTAATGAAACATGTTGAATGCTTCAAGAATATGTCGGTTTCACTAGTTGTTGTTTGAAAACCATATTGGCCCGCCCGCGAATATTAAATTGAACTTCTTATAACTTCTGAACAAATGATCTTAGAGAGCGTAATAAATTTGCATATTAATCAGCATGTTGCATGCTACAAGAATATATCGATTTCACTAGTTGTTGGTTGAGAACCATATTGGCCCGCCCGCGAAAATTAATTTGAACTGCTTATAACTTCTGAACAAATAATCATAGAAAGCGTAATAATTTTGCATATTAATCAGCATGTTGCATGCTACAAGAATATATCGATTTCACTAGTTGTTGGTTGAGAACCATATTGGCCCGCCCGCGAAAATCAACTTGAACTGCTTATAACTTCTGAACAATTGATGGTAGCGAACACAATTATTTGCATTTTAATGAAACATGTTGAATGCTTCAAGAATATGTCGGTTTCACTAGTTGTTGTTTGAGAACCATAATGGCCCGCCCGCGAGTATTAAATTGAAATGCTTTTAACTTCTGAACAAATGATCCTGGAGAGCGTAATAAATTTGCATATTAATCAGCATGTTGCATGCTACAAGAATATATCGATTTCACTAGTTGTTGGTTGAGAACAATATTAGCCCGCCCCTGAAAATCAACTTGAACAGCTTATAACTCCTGAAAAATATATCGTAGAGAACACAATTATTTGCATTTTAAAGAAACATGTTGAATGCTACAAGAATATGTCGGTTTCACTAGTTGTTTTTAGAAAACCATATTGGCCCGCCCGCGAGTATTAAATTGAACTGTTGATAACTTCGGAACAAAGGATCCTAGAGAGCGTAATAAATTTGCATATTAATCAGCATGTTGCATGCTACAAAAATATATCGATTTCACTAGTTTTTGGTTGAGAACCATATTGGCCCGCCCGCGAAAAACAACTTGAACTTCTTATAACTTCTGAACAATTGATCGTAGAGAACACAATTATTTGCATTTTAATGAAACATGTTGAATGCTACAAGAATATGTCGGTTTCACAAGTTGTTATTTGAGAAAAATATTGGCCCGTCCACGAGTATTAAATTGAACTACTTATAAGTTCTGAACAAATGATCGTAGAAAGCTCGATTGTTTTGCTTATTAATAAACATGTAGCTAGCTTCAAGAATATATAGATTTCACTAGTTATTGTTTGATAACCATGTTGGCCCACCCGCGAAAACTAATTCAAATGCTTACAATTTCTGAACAAATGATGGTAGAGAACACAATTATTTGCATTTTAATGAAACATATTGTATGCTACAACAATATGTCGGTTTTATTATTTGTTTTTTAGAACCATATTGGCCCGCCCGCGAGTATTGACTTGTTCTGCTTATAACGTCTGAACAAATGATCGTAGTGAGCGTAATAGTTTTGCATATTAATCAGCATTCTGCATGCTACAAGAATATATCGATTTCACTAGTTGTTGGTTGAGAACCATATTGGTCCGCCCTCGAAAATTAACTTGAACTGCTTATAACTTCTGAACAATTGATCGTAGAGAACACAATTATTTGCATTTCAATGAAACATGTTGTATGCTACAAGAATATGTCGGTTTCACTAGTTATTGTTTGAGAACCATTTTGGCCCGTCCGCCAAAACTAACTTCAACTCCTTATAACTTCTGAACAAATGATCGTAGAGAGCGCAATAATTTTGCATATTAATCAGCATGTTTCATGCTACAAGAATATATCGATTTCATTAGTTGTTGGTTGAGAACCATATTGGCCCGCCCGCGAAAATTAACTTGAACTGCTAATAACTTCTGAACAATTGATCGTAGCGAACACAATTATTTGCATTTTAATGAAACATGTTGAATGCTTCAAGAATATGACGGTTTCACTTGTTGTTGGTTGAGAACCATATTGGCCCGCCCGCGAAAATCAATTTGAACTGCTTATAACTCCTGAACAATTGATCTTAGAAAACACAATTATTTGCATTTTAATGAAACATGTTGAATGCTACAAAAATATATTGGTTTCACTAGTTGTTTTTAGAAAACCATTTTGGCCCGCCCGCTAAAACTAACTTCAACTCCTTATAACTTCTGAACAATTGATCGTAGAAAGCGTAATAATTTTGCATATTAATCAGCATGTTGCATGCTACAAGAATATATCGATTTCATTAGTTGTTGGTTGAGAACCATATTGGCCTGTCCGAGAGTATTAACTTGAACTGTTTATAACTTCTGAACAAATGAAAATAGAGAGCGTAATAAATTTGCATATTAATCAGCATGTTGCATGCTACAAGAATATATCGATTTCACTAGTTGTTGTTTCAGAACCATATATGCCCGCCCGCGAAAATCAACCTGAACTGCTTATAACTCCTGAACAATTGATCGTAGAGAACACAATTATTTGCATTTTAATGAAACATGTTGATTGCTACAAGAATATGTCGGTTTCACTAGTTTTTTTAGAAAATCATTTTGGCCCGCCGGCGAGTATTAACTTGAACTGTTTATAACTTCTGAACAAATGATCGTAGTGAGCGTAATAATTTTGCATATTAATCAGCATGTTGCATGCTACAAGAATATATCCATTTCAGTAGTTGTTGGTTGAGAACCATATTGGCCCGCCCTCGAAAATTAACTTGAACTGCTTATAACTTCTGAACAATTGATCGTAGAGAACACAATTATTTGCATTTCAATCAAACATGTTGTATGCTACAAGAATCTGTCGGTTTCACTAGTTATTGTTTGAGATCCATTTTGGCCCGCCCGCCAAAACTAACTTCAACTCCTTATAACTTCTGATCAAATTATCGTAGAGAGCGTTATAATTTTGCATATTAATCAGCATGTTGCATACTACAAGAATATATCGATTTCATTAGTTGTTGGTTGAGAACCATATTGGCCCGCCCGCGACAATTAATTTGAACTGCTTATAACTTCTGAAAAATTGATCGTAGCGAACACAATTATTTGCATTTTAATGAAACATGTTGAATGCTTCAAGAATATGTCGGTTTCACTAGTTGTTGTTTGAGAACCATATTGGTCCGCCTGCGAGTATTAAATTGAACTGCTTATAACTTCTGAACAAATGATCTTTGAGAGCGTAATAAATTTTCATATTATTCAGCATGTTGCATGCTACAAGAATATATCGATTTCACTAGTTTTTGCTTGAGAACCATATTGGCCCGGCCGCGGAAATTAATTTGAATCCTTATAACTTCTGAAAAATAATCGTAGAAAGCGTAATAATTTTTCATATTAATCAGCATGTTGCATGCTACAAGAATATATAGATTTCACTAGTTGTTAGTTGAGAACCATATTGGCGCGCCCGCGAAAATCAACTTGAACTTCTTATAACTTCTGAACAATTGATCGTAGAGAACACAATTATTTGCATTTCAATCAAACATGTTGTATGCTACAAGAATCTGTCGGTTTCACTAGTTATTGTTTGAGATCCATTTTGGCCCGCCCGGCAAAACTAACTTCAACTCCTTATAACTTCTGATCAAATTATCGTAGAGAGCGTTATAATTTTGCATATTAATCAGCATGTTGCATACTACAAGAATATATCGATTTCATTAGTTGTTGGTTGAGAACCATATTGGCCCGCCCGCGACAATTAATTTGAACTGCTTATAACTTCTGAAAAATTGATCGTAGCGAACACAATTATTTGCATTTTAATGAAACATTTTGAATGCTTCAAGAATATGTCGGTTTCACTAGTTGTTGTTTGAGAACCATATTGGTCCGCCTGCGAGTATTAAATTAAACTGCTTATAACTTCTGAACAAATGATCTTTGAGAGCGTAATAAATTTTCATATTATTCAGCATGTTGCATGCTACAAGAATATATCGATTTCACTAGTTTTTGCTTGAGAACCATATTGGCCCGGCCGCGGAAATTAATTTGAACTGCTTATAACTTCTGAAAAATAATCGTAGAAAGCGTAATAATTTTTCATATTATTCAGCATGTTGCATGCTACAAGAATATATCGATTTCACTAGTTGTTGTTTGAGAAATATATTGGCCTGCCCGCGAAAATTAACTTGAACTGCTTATAACTTCTGAACAATTGGTCGTAGAGCACACAATTATTTGCATTTCAATCAAACATGTTGTATGCTACAAGAATATGTGGGTTTCACTAATTATTGTTTGAGAACCATTTTGGCCCGCCCGCAAAAACTAACTTTAACTCCTTATATATTCTGAACAAATGATCGTAGAGAGCGTAATAATTTTGCATATTAATCAGCATGTTGCATGCTACAAGAATATATCGATTTCATTGGTTGTTGGTTGAGAACCATATTGGCCCGCCCGCGAAAATCAACTTAAACTGCTTATAACTCCTGAACAATTGATCGTAGAGACCACAATTATTTGCATTTTAATGAAACATGTTGAATGCAACAAGAATATGTCGGTTTCACTAGTTGTTTTTAGAAAACCACATTGGCCCACCCGGGAGTATTAACTTGAACTGTTTATGACTTCTGAACAAATGATCCTAGAGAGCGTAATAAATTTGCATATTAAACAGCATGTTGCATACTACAAGAATATGTCGGTTTCACTAGTTGCTTTTAGAAAATCATATTGGCCCGCCCGCGAGTATGAAATGGAACTGTTTATAACTTCGGAACAAATGATCCTAGAGAGCGTAATAAATTTGCATATTAATCAGCATGTTGCATACTACAAGAATATATCGATTTCACTAGTTGTTGGTTGAGAACCATATTGGCCCGCCCGCGAAAATCAACTTGAACTGCTTATAACTTCTGAACAATTGATCGTAGAGAACACAATTATTTGCATTTTAATGAAACATGTTGAATGCTACAAGAATATGTCGGTTTCACTAGTTATTGTTTGAGAACCATTTTGGCCCGCCCGTCAAAACTAACTTCAACTCCTTATAACTTCTGATCAAATTATCGTAGAGAGCGTTATAATTTTGCATATTAATCAGCATGTTGCATGCTACAAGAATATATCGATTTCACTAGTTGTTGGTTGAGAACCATATTGGCCCGCCCGCGACAATTAATTTGAACTGCTTATAACTTCTGAACAATTGATCGTAGCGAACACAATTATTTGCATTTTAATGAAACATGTTGAATGCTAAAAGAATATGTCGGTTTCAATAGTTGTTTTTAGAAAACCACATTGGCCCGCCCGCGAGTAATAACTTGAACTGTTTATAACTTCTGAACAATTGATCGTAGAGAACACAATTATCTGCATTTCAATCAAACTTTTTGTATGCTACAAGAATGTCTCGGTTTCACTAGTTATTGTTTGAGAACCATTTTGGCCCGCCCGCGGAAATTAATTTGAACTGCTTATAACTTCTGAACAAATAATCGTAGAAAGCGTAATAATTTTTCATATTAATCAGAATGTTGCATGCTACAAGAATATATCGATTTCAGTAGTTGTTGTTTGAGAAATATATTGGCCTGCCCGTGAAAATTAACTTGAACTGCTTATAACTTCTGAACAATTGATCGTAGAGCGCACAATTATTTTCATTTCAATCAAACATGTTGTATGCTACAAGAATATGTCGGTTTCACTAGTTGTTTTTAGAAAACCATATTGGCCTGCCCGCGAGTATTAACTTGAACTGTTTATAACTTCTGAACAAATGATCCTAGAGAGCGTAATAAATTTGCATATTAATCAGCATGTTGCATGCTACAAGAATATATCGATTTCACTAGTTGGTTGAGAACCATATTGGCCCGCCCGCGAAAATCAACTTGAACTGCTTATAACTCCTGAACAATTGATCGTAGAGACCACAATTATTTTCATTTTAATGAAACATGTTGAATGCAACAAGAATATATCGGTTTCACTAGTTGTTTTTAGAAAACCACATTGGCCATCCCGCGAGTATTAACTTGAACTGTTTATGACTTCTGAACAAATGATCCAAGATAGCGTAATAAATTTGCATATTAATCAGCATGTTGCATGCTACAAGAATATATCGATTTCAGTAGTTGTTGGTTGAGAGCCATATTAGATCGCCCCTGAAAATCAACTTGAACTGCTTATAACTCCTGAAAAATTGATCGTAGAGAACACAATTATTTGCATTTTAAAGAAACATGTTGAATGATACAAGAATATGTCGGTTTCACTAGTTGTTTTTAGAAAACCATATTGGCCCGCCCGCGAGTATAAACTTGAACTGTTTATAACTTCGGAACAAATGATCCTAGAGAGCGTAATAAATTTGCATATTATTCAGCATGTTGCATGCTACAAGAATATATCGATTTCACTAGTTTTTGGTTGTGAACCATATTGGCCCGCCCGCGAAAATCAACTTGAACTGCTTATAACTTCTGAACAATTGATCGTAGAGAACACAATTATTTGCATTTTAATGAAACATGTTGAATGCTACAAGAATATGTCGGTTTCACTACTTGTTATTTGAGAACAATATTGGCCCGTCCGCGAGTATTAAATTGAACTGCTTATAAGTTCTGAAAAAATGATCGTAGAAAGCTCGATTGTTTTGCATATTAATAAACATGTAGCTAGCTACAAGAATATATAGATTTCACTAGTTATTGTTTGAGAACCATGTTGGCCCACCCGCGAAAACTAATTCAAATGCTTTCAATTTCTGAACAAATGATCGTAGAGAACACAATTATTTGCATTTTAATGAAACATGTTGTAAGCTACAAGAATATGTCTGTTTTACTATTTGTTTTTTAGAACCATATTGGCCCGCCCGCGAGTATTGACTTGTTCTGGTTATAACGTCTGAACAAATGATCGTAGTGAGCGTAATAGTTTTGCATATTAATCAGCATTTTACATGATACAAGAATATATCGATTTCACTAGTTGTTGGTTGAGAACCATATTGGTCCGCCCTCGAAAATTAACTTGAACTGCTTATAACTTCTGAAAAATTGATCGTAGAGAACACAATTATTTGCATTTCAATCAAACATGTTGTATGCTACAAGAATATGTCGGTTTCACTAGTTATTGTTTGAGAACCATTTTGGCCCGCCCGCCAAAACTAACTTCAACTCCTTATAACTTCTGAACAAATGATCGTAGAGAACACAATAATTTTGCATATTAATCAGCATGTTTCATGCTACAAGAATATATCGATTTCACAAGTTGTTGGATGAGATCCATATTGGCCCGCCCGCGAAAATCAACACTAACTGCTTATAACTCCTGAACAATTGATCGTAGAGCACACAATTATTTGCATTTCAATCAAACATTTTGTATGCTACAAGAATATGTCGGTTTCACTAGTTATTTTTTGAGAACCATTTTGGCCCGCCCGCCAAAAATATCTTCAACTCCTTATATATTCTGAACAAATGATCGTAGAGAGCGTAATAATTTTGCTTATTAATCAGCATGTTGCATGCTACAACAATATGTCGATTTCATTGGTTGTTGGTTGAGAACCATATTGGCCCGCCCGCGAAAATCAACTTGAACTGCTTATAACTCCTGAACAATTGATCGTAGAGACCACAATTATTTGTATTTTAATGAAACATGTTGAATGCAACAAGAATATTTCGGTTTCCCTAGTTGTTTTTAGAAAACCACATTTGCCCGTCCGCGAGTATTAACTTGAACTGTTTATGACTTCTGAACAAATGATCGTAGAGAGCTTAATAATTTTGCATATTAATCAGCATGTTGCATGCTACAAGAATATATCGATTTGATTAGTTTTTGGTTGAGAACCATATTGGCCCGCCCTCGAAAATCAACTTGAACTGCGTATAACTTCTGAACAATTGATCGTAGAGAGCTTAATAATTTTGCATATTAATCAGCATGTTGCATGCTACAAGAATATATCCATTTCACTAGTTGTTGGTTGAGAACCACATTGGCCCGCCCTCGAAAATTAACTTGAACTGCTTATAACTTCTGAACAATTGATCGTAGAGAACACAATTATTTGCATTTCAATCAAACATGTTGTATACTACAAGAATATGTCGGTTTCACTAGTTTGTGTTTGATAACCTTTTTGTCCCGCCCGCCAAAACTAACTTCAACTCCTTATAACTTCTGAACAAATGATCGTAGAGAGCTTAATAAATTTGCATATTAATCAGCATGTTGCATGCTACAAGAATATATCGATTTCACTAGTTGGTTGAGAACCATATTGGCCCGCCCCTGAAAATCAACTTGAACTGCTTATAACTCCTTAAAAATTTATCGTAGAGAACACAATTATTTGCATTTTAATGAAACATGTTGAATGCTACAAGAATATGTCGGTTTCACTAGTTGTTTTTAGAAAACCATATTGGATCGACCGCGAGTAATAACTTGAACTGTTTATAACTTCTGAACAATTGATCGTAGCGAACACAATTATTTGCATTTTAATGAAACATGTTGAATGCTACAAGAATATGTCGGTTTCACTAGTTGTTGTTTGAGAACCATATTGGTCCGCCCGCGAGTATTAAATTGAATTGCTTATAACTTCTGAACAAATGATCTTTGAGAGCGTAATAAATTTTCATATTAATCAGCATGTTGCATGCTACAAGAATATATCGATTTTACTAGTTGTTGGTTGAGAACCATATTGGCCCGCCCGCGGAAATTAATTTGAACTGCTTATAACTTCTGAACAAATAATCGTAGAAAGCGTAATAATTTTTCATATTAATCAGCATGTTGCATGCTACAAGAATATATCGATTTCACTAGTTGTTTTTTGAGAAATATGTTGGCCTGCCCGCGAAAAATAACTTGAACTGCTTATAACTTCTGAACAATTGATCGTAGAGCACACAATTATTTGCATTTCAATCAAACATGTATGCTACAAGAATATGTCGGTTTCACTAGTTATTGTTTGAGAACCATTTTGGCCCGCCCGCCAAAACTAACTTCAACTCCTTTTATATTTTGAACAAGTGATCGTAAAGAGCGTAATAATTTTGCATATTAATCAGCATGTTGCATGCTACAACAATACATGGATTTCATTGGTTGTTGGTTGAGAACCATATTGGCCCGCCCGCGAAAATCAACTTGAACTGCTTATAACTCCTGAACAATTGATCGTAGAGACCACAATTAATAGCATTTTAATCAAACATGTTGTATGCAACAAGAATATGTCGGTTTCACTAGTTGTTTTTAGAAAACCATATTGGCCTGCCCGCGAGTATTAACTTGAACTGTTTATAACTTCTGAACAAATGATCGTAGAGAGCGTAATAAATTTGCGTATTAATCAGCATGTTGCATGCTACAAGAATATATCGATTTCATTAGTTGTTGGTTGAGAACCATATTGGCCCGGCCGCGGAAATTAATTTGAACTGCTTATAACTTCTGAAAAATAATCGTAGAAAGCGTAATAATTTTTCATATTAATCAGCATGTTGCATGCTACAAGAATATATCGATTTCACTAGTTGTTGTTTGAGAAATATATTGGCCTGCCCGTGAAAATTAACTTGAACTGTTTATAACTTCTGAACAATTGGTCGTAGAGCACACAATTATTTGCATTTCAATCAAACATGTTGTATGCTACAAGAATATGTGGGTTTCACTAATTATTGTTTGAGAACCATTTTGGCCCGCCCGCAAAAACTAAATTTAACTCCTTATATATTCTGAACAAATGATCGTAGAGAGCGTAATAATTTTGCATATTAATCACCATGTTGCATGCTACAAGAATATATCGATTTCATTGGTTGTTGGTTGAGAACCATATTGGCCCGCCCGCGAAAATCAACTTAAACTGCTTATAACTCCTGAACAATTGATCGTAGAGACCACAATTATTTGCATTTTAATGAAACATGTTGAATGCAACAAGAATATGTCGGTTTCACTAGTTGTTTTTAGAAAACCACATTGGCCCGCCCGGGAGTATTAACTTGAACTGTTTATGACTTCTGAACAAATGATCCTAGAGAGCTTAATAAATTTGCATATTAATCTGCATGTTGCATACTACAAGAATATATCGATTTCACTAGTTGTTGGTTGAGAACCATATTAGCCCGCCCCTGAAAATCAACTTGAACTGCTTATAACTTCTGAACAATTGATCGTAGAGAACACAATTATTTGCATTTCAATCAAACATGTTGTATGCTACAAGAATCTGTCGGTTTCACTAGTTATTGTTTGAGATCCATTTTGGCCCGCCCGCCAAAACTAACTTCAACTCCTTATAACTTCTGATAAAATTATCGTAGAGAGCGTTATAATTTTGCATATTAATCAGCATGTTGCATACTACAAGAATATATCGATTTCATTAGTTGTTGGTTGAGAACCATATTGGCCCGCCCGCGACAATTAATTTGAACTGCTTATAACTTCTGAAAAATTGATCGTAGCGAACACAATTATTTGCATTTTAATGAAACATGTTGAATGCTTCAAGAATATGTCGGTTTCACTAGTTGTTGTTTGAGAACCATATTGGTCCGCCTGCGAGTATTAAATTGAACTGCTTATAACTTCTGAACAAATGATCTTTGAGAGCGTAATAAATTTTCATATTATTCAGCATGTTGCATGCTACAAGAATATATCGATTTCACTAGTTTTTGCTTGAGAACCATATTGGCCCGGCCTCGGAAATTAATTTGAACTGCTTATAACTTTTGAAAAATAATAGTAGAAAGCGTAATAATTTTTCATATTAATCAGCATGTTGCATGCTACAAGAATATATCGATTTCACTAGTTGTTGTTTGAGAAATATATTGGCCTGCCCGCGAAAATTAACTTGAACTGCTTATAACTTCTGAACAATTGGTCGTAGAGCACACAATTATTTGCATTTCAATCAAACATGTTGTATGCTACAAGAATATGTGGGTTTCACTAATTATTGTTTGAGAACCATTTTGGCCCGCCCGCAAAAACTAACTTTAACTCCTTATATATTCTGAACAAATGATCGTAGAGAGCGTAATAATTTTGCATATTAATCAGCATGTTGCATGCTACAAGAATATATCGATTTCATTGGTTGTTGGTTGAGAACCATATTGGCCCGCCCGCGAAAATCAACTTAAACTGCTTATAACTCCTGAACAATTGATCGTAGAGACCTCAATTATTTGCATTTTAATGAAACATGTTGAATGCAACAAGAATATGTCGGTTTCACTAGTTGTTTTTAGAAAACCACATTGGCCCACGCGGGAGTATTAACTTGAACTGTTTATGACTTCTGAACAAATGATCCTAGAGAGCGTAATAAATTTGCATATTAATCAGCATGTTGCATACTACAAGAATATGTCGGTTTCACTAGTTGCTTTTAGAAAATCATATTGGCCCGCCCGCGAGTATGAAATGGAACTGTTTATAACTTCGGAACAAATGATCCTAGAGAGCGTAATAAATTTGCATATTAATCAGCATGTTGCATACTACAAGAATATATCGATTTCACTAGTTGTTGGTTGAGAACCATATTGGCCCGCCCGCGAAAATCAACTTGAACTGCTTATAACTTCTGAACAATTGATCGTAGAGAACACAATTATTTGCATTTTAATGAAACATGTTGAATGCTACAAGAATATGTCGGTTTCACTAGTTATTGTTTGAGAACCATTTTGGCCCGCCCGTCAAAACTAACTTCAACTCCTTATAACTTCTGATCAAATTATCGTAGAGAGCGTTATAATTTTGCATATTAATCAGCATGTTGCATGCTACAAGAATATATCGATTTCACTAGTTGTTGGTTGAGAACCATATTGGCCCGCCCGCGACAATTAATTTGAACTGCTTATAACTTCTGAACAATTGATCGTAGCGAACACAATTATTTGCATTTTAATGAAACATGTTGAATGCTAAAAGAATATGTCGGTTTCACTAGTTGTTTTTAGAAAACCACATTGGCCCGCCCGCGAGTAATAACTTGAACTGTTTATAACTTCTGAACAATTGATCGTAGAGAACACAATTATCTGCATTTCATTCAAACTTGTTGTATGCTACAAGAATGTCTCGGTTTCACTAGTTATTGTTTGAGAACCATTTTGGCCCGCCCGCGGAAATTAATTTGAACTGCTTATAACTTCTGAACAAATAATCGTAGAAAGCGTAATAATTTTTCATATTAATCAGCATGTTGCATGCTACAAGAATATATCGATTTCAGTAGTTGTTGTTTGAGAAATATATTGGCCTGCCCGTGAAAATTAACTTGAACTGCTTATAACTTCTGAACAATTGATCGTAGAGCACACAATTATTTGCATTTCAATCAAACATGTTGTATGCTACAAGAATATGTCGGTTTCACTAGTTGTTTTTAGAAAACCATATTGGCCTGCCCGCGAGTATTAACTTGAACTGTTTATAACTTCTGAACAAATGATCCTAGAGAGCGTAATAAATTTGCATATTAATCAGCATGTTGCATGCTACAAGAATATATCGATTTCACTAGTTGGTTGAGAACCATATTGGCCCGCCCGCGAAAATCAACTTGAACTGCTTATAACTCCTGAACAATTGATCGTAGAGACCACAATTATTTTCATTTTAATGAAACATGTTGAATGCAACAAGAATATATCGGTTTCACTAGTTGTTTTTAGAAAACCACATTGGCCCGCCCGCGAGTATTAACTTGAACTGTTTATGACTTCTGAACAAATGATCCAAGATAGGGTAATAAATTTGCATATTAATCAGCATGTTGCATGCTACAAGAATATATCGATTTCAGTAGTTGTTGGTTGAGAGCCATATTAGATCGCCCCTGAAAATCAACTTGAACTGCTTATAACTCCTGAAAAATTGATCGTAGAGAACACAATTATTTGCATTTTAAAGAAACATGTTGAATGATACAAGAATATGTCGGTTTCACTAGTTGTTTTTAGAAAACCATATTGGCCCGCCCGCGAGTATAAACTTGAACTGTTTATAACTTCGGAACAAATGATCCTAGAGAGCGTAATAAATTTGCATATTATTCAGCATGTTGCATGCTACAAGAATATATCGATTTCACTAGTTTTTGGTTGTGAACCATATTGGCCCGCCCGCGAAAATCAACTTGAACTGCTTATAACTTCTGAACAATTGATCGTAGAGAACACAATTATTTGCATTTTAATGAAACATGTTGAATGCTACAAGAATATGTCGGTTTCACTACTTGTTATTTGAGAACAAAATTGGCCCGTCCGCGAGTATTAAATTGAACTGCTTATAAGTTCTGAAAAAATGATCGTAGAAAGCTCGATTGTTTTGCATATTAATAAACATGTAGCTAGCTACAAGAATATATAGATTTCACTAGTTATTGTTTGAGAACCATGTTGGCCCACCCGCGAAAACTAATTCAAATGCTTTCAATTTCTGAACAAATGATCGTAGAGAACACAATTATTTGCATTTTAATGAAACATGTTGTAAGCTACAAGAATATGTCTGTTTTACTATTTGTTTTTTAGAACCATATTGGCCCGCCCGCGAGTATTGACTTGTTCTGGTTATAACGTCTGAACAAATGATCGTAGTGAGCGTAATAGTTTTGCATATTAATCAGCATTTTACATGATACAAGAATATATCGATTTCACTAGTTGTTGGTTGAGAACCATATTGGTCCGCCCTCGAAAATTAATTTGAACTGCTTATAACTTCTGAACAATTGATCGTAGAGAACACAATTATTTGCATTTCAATCAAACATGTTGTATGCTACAAGAATATGTCGGTTTCACTAGTTATTGTTTGAGAACCATTTTGGATCGCCCGCCAAAACTAACTTCAACTCCTTATAACTTCTGAACAAATGATCGTAGAGAACACAATAATTTTGCATATTAATCAGCATGTTTCATGCTACAAGAATATATCGATTTCACAAGTTGTTGGATGAGATCCATATTGGCCCGCCCGCGAAAATCAACACTAACTGCTTATAACTCCTGAACAATTGATCGTAGAGCACACAATTATTTGCATTTCAATCAAACATTTTGTATGCTACAAGAATATGTCGGTTTCACTAGTTATTTTTTGAGAACCATTTTGGCCCGCCCGCCAAAAATATCTTCAACTCCTTATAACTTCTGAACAAATGATCGTAGAGAACACAATAATTTTGCATATTAATCAGCATGTTTCATGCTACAACAATATGTCGATTTCATTGGTTGTTGGTTGAGAACTATATTGGCCCGCCCGCGAAAATCAACTTGAACTGCTTATAACTCCTGAACAATTGATCGTAGAGACCACAATTATTTGCATTTTAATGAAACATGTTGAATGCAACAAGAATATGTCGGTTTCCCTAGTTGTTTTTAGAAAACCACATTTGCCCGTCCGCGAGTATTAACTTGAACTGTTTATGACTTCTGAACAAATGATCGTAGAGAGCTTAATAATTTTGCATATTAATCAGCATGTTGCATGCTACAAGAATATATCGATTTGATTAGTTTTTGGTTGAGAACCATATTGGCCCGCCCTCGAAAATCAACTTGAACTGCGTATAACTTCTGAACAATTGATCGTAGAGAGCTTAATAATTTTGCATATTAATCAGCATGTTGCATGCTACAAGAATATATCCATTTCACTAGTTGTTGGTTGAGAACCACATTGGCACGCCCTCGAAAATTAACTTGAACTGCTTATAACTTCTGAACAATTGATCGTAGAGAACACAATTATTTGCATTTCAATCAAACATGTTGTATACTACAAGAATATGTCGGTTTCACTAGTTTGTGTTTGATAACCTTTTTGTCCCGCCCGCCAAAACTAACTTCAACTCCTTATAACTTCTGAACAAATGATCGTAGAGAGCTTAATAATTTTGCATATTAATCAGCATGTTGCATGCTACAAGAATATATCGATTTGATTAGTTTTTGGTTGAGAACCATATTGGCCCGCCCTCGAAAATCAACTTGATCTGCGTATAACTTCTGAACAATTGATCGTAGAGAACACAATTATTTGCATTTTAATGAAACATGTTGAATGCTACAAGAATATGTCGGTTTCACTAGTTGTTATTTGAGAACAATATTGGCCCGTCCGCGAGTATTAAATTGATCTGCTTATAATTTCTGAACAAATGATCGTAGAAAGCTCGATTGTTTTGCATATTAATAAACATGTAGCAAGCTACAAGAATATATAGATTTCACTAGTTATTGTTTGAGAACCATGTTGGCCCACCCGCGAAAACTAATGCAACTGCTTACAATTTCTGAACAAATGATCGTAGAGAACACAATTATTTGCATTTTAATGAAACATGTTTTACGCTTCAAGAATTTGTCGGTTTTGCTATTTGTTTTTTAGAACCATATTGGCCCGCCCGCGAGTATTGACTTGTTCTGGTTATAACGTCTGAACAAATGATCGTAGTGAGCGTAATAGTTTTGCATATTAATCAGCATTTTGCATGCTACAAGAATATATCGATTTCACTAGTTGTTGGTTGAGAACCATATTGGTCCGCCCTCGAAAATTAACTTGAACTGTTTATAACTTCTGAACAATTGATCGTAGAGAACACAACTATTTGCATTTCAATCAAACATGTTGTATGCTACAAGAATATGTTGGTTTCACTAGCTATTGTTTGAGAACCATTTTGGCCCGCCCGCCAAAACTAACTTCAACTCCTTATAACTTCTGAACAAATGATCGTAGAGAGCGCAATAATTTTGCATATTAATCAGCATGTTTCATGCTACAAGAATATATCGATTTCATTAGATGTTGGTTGAGAACCATATTGGCCCGCCCGCGGAAATTAACTTGAACTGCTTATAACTTCTGAACAATTGATCGTAGAGAGCTTAATAATTTTGCATATTAATCAGCATGTTTCATGCTACAAGAATATATCGATTTCACAAGTTGTTGGATGAGATCCATATTGGCCCGCCCGCGAAAATCAACACTATCTGCTTATAACTCCTGAACAATTGATCGTAGAGCACACAATTATTTGCATTTCAATCAAACATTTTGTATGCTACAAGAATATGTCGGTTTCACTAGTTATTTTTTGAGAACCATTTTGGCCCGCCCGCCAAAAATATCTTCAACTCCTTATATATTCTGAACAATTGATCGTAGAGAGCGTAATAATTTTGCATATTAATCAGCATGTTGCATGCTACAAGAATATATCCATTTCACTAGTTGTTGGTTGAGAACCACATTGGCCCGCCCTCGAAAATTAACTTGAACTGCTTATAACTTCTGAACAATTGATCGTAGAGAACACAATTATTTGCATTTCAATCAAACATGTTGTATACTACAAGAATATGTCGGTTTCACTAGTTTGTGTTTGATAACCTTTTTGTCCCGCCCGCCAAAACTAACTTCAACTCCTTATAACTTCTGAACAAATGATCGTAGAGAGCTTAATAATTTTGCATATTAATCAGCATGTTGCATGCTACAAGAATATATCGATTTGATTAGTTTTTGGTTGAGAACCATATTGGCCCGCCCTCGAAAATCAACTTGATCTGCGTATAACTTCTGAACAATTGATCGTAGAGAACACAATTATTTGCATTTTAATGAAACATGTTGAATGCTACAAGAATATGTCGGTTTCACTAGTTGTTATTTGAGAACAATTTTGCCCCGTCCGCGAGTATTAAATTGATCTGCATATAAGTTCTGAACAAATGATCGTAGAAAGCTCGATTGTTTTGCATATTAATAAACATGTAGCAAGCTACAAGAATATATAGATTTCACTAGTTATTGTTTGAGAACCATGTTGGCCCACCCGCGAAAACTAATGCAACTGCTTACAATTTCTTAACAAATGATCGTAGAGAACACAATTATTTGCATTTTAATGAAACATGTTGTACGCTTCAAGAATTTGTCGGTTTTGCTATTTGTTTTTTAGAACCATATTGGCCCGCCCGCGAGTATTGACTTTTTCTGGTTATAACGTCTGAACAAATGATCGTAGTGAGCGTAATAGTTTTGCATATTAATCAGCATTTTGCATGCTACAAGAATATATCGATTTCACTAGTTGTTGGTTGAGAACCATATTGGTCCGCCCTCGAAAATTAACTTGCACTGTTTATAACTTTTGAACAATTGATCGTAGAGAACACAACTATTTGCATTTCAATCAAACATGTTGTATGCTACAAGAATATGTTGGTTTCACTAGCTTTTGTTTGAGAACCATTTTGGCCCGACCGCCAAAACTAACTTCAACTCCTTATAACTTCTGAACAAATGATCGTAGAGAGCGCAATAATTTTGCATATTAATCAGCATGTTTCATGCTACAAGAATATATCGATTTCATTAGTTGTTGGTTGAGAACCATATTGGCCCGCCCGCGGAAATTAACTTGAACTGCTTATAACTTCTGAACAATTGATCGTAGAGAGCTTAATAATTTTGCATATTAATCAGCATGTTGCATGCTACAAGAATATATCCATTTCACTAGTTGTTGGTTGAGAACCACATTGGCCCGCCCTCGAAAATTAACTTGCACTGCTTATAACTTCTGAACAATTGATCGTAGAGAACACAATTATTTGCATTTCAATCAAACATGTTGTATACTACAAGAATATGTCGGTTTCACTAGTTTGTGTTTGATAACCTTTTTGTCCCGCCCGCCAAAACTAACTTCAACTCCTTATAACTTCTGAACAAATGATCGTAGAGAGCGTAATAATTTTGCATATTAATCAGCATGTTGCATGCTACAAGAATATATCGATTTCATTAGTTGTTGGTTGAGAACCATATTGGATCGCCGCGAAAATTAAATTGAACTGCTTATAACATCTGAACAAATAATCATAGAAAGCGTAATAAATTTGCATATTAATCGGCATGTTGCATGCTACAAGAATATATCGATTTCACTAGTTGTTGTTTGAGAAATATATTGGCCTGCCCCCGAAAATTAACTTTAACTGCTTATAACTTCTGAACAATTGATCGTAGAGCACACAATTATTTGCATCTTAATGAAACATTTCGAATGCTACAAGAATATGTCGGTTTCATTAGTTGTTTTTAGAAAACCATTTTGGCCCACCCGCCAAAACTAATTTCAAATCCTTATAACTTCTGAACAATTGATCGTAGAAAGCGTAATAATTTTGCATATTAAACAGCATGTTGCATGCTACAAGAATATATCGATTTCATTAGTTTTTGGTTGAGAACCATATTGGCCGCCCGCGAAAATCAACTTGAACTGCTTATAACTCCTGAACATTTGATCGTAGAGCACACAATTATATGCATTTTAATGAAACATGTTGAATGCTACTAGAATATGTCAGTTTCACTAGTTGTTTTTTTGAAAACCATATTGGCCCGTCCGAGAGTATTAACTTGAACTGTTTATAACTTCTGAACAAATGATCCTAGAGAACGTAATAAATTTGCATATTAATCAGCATGTTGCATGCTACAAGAATATATCGATTTCACTAGTTGTTGGTTGAGAACCATATTGGCCCGCCCGCGAAAATCAACCTGAACTGCTTATAACTCCTGAACAATTGATCGCAGAGAGCACAATTATTTGCATTTTAATGAAACATGTTGAATGCTACAAACATATGTCTGTTTCACTAGTTGTTTTTAGAAAACCATATTGGCCCGCCCGCGAGTTATAATTTGAACTGTTTATATCTTCTGAACAAATGATCGTAGAGAGCGTTATAAATTTGCATATTAATCAGCATGTTGCATGCTACAAGAATATATCGATTTCACTTGTTGTTGGTTGAGAACCACATTGGCCGGCCGCGAAAATCAACTTTAACTGCTTATAACTCCTGAACAATTGATCGTAAACAACACAATTATTTGCATTTTAATGAAACATGTTGTTTGCTACAAGAATATGTCAGTTTCACTAGTTGTTATTTGAGAACCATATTGACCCGCCCGCGAGTATTAAATTGAACTGCTTATAACTTCTGAACAAATGATCGTAGAGAGCGTAAAAAAATTGCATATTAATCAGCATGTTGCATGCTACAAGAATATATCGATTTCACTAGTTGTTGTTTGAAAAACATATTGGCCCGTCCGCGAAAATCAACTTGAACTGCTTATAACTTCTGAACAATTGATCGTAGAGATCACAATTTCTATCATTTTAATCTAACATTTTGTATGCTACAAGAATATGTCGGTTTCACTATTTATTGTTTGAGAACCATTTTGGCCCACCCGCCAAAACTAACTTCAACTCCTTATAACTTCTGAACAAATGATCGTAGAGAGCGTTATAATTTTGTATATTAATCAGCATGTTGCATGCTACAAGAATATATCGATTTCATTGGTTGTTGGTTGAGAACCATATTGGCCCGCCCGCGAAAATTAATTTGAACTGATTAAAACTTCTGAACAAATAATCGTAGAAAGCGTAATAATTTTTCATATTAATTAGCATGTTGCATGCTACAAGAATATATCGATTTCACTAGTTGTTGTTTGAGAAATTTATTGGCCTGCCCGCGAAAATTAACTTGAACTGCTTATAACTTCTGAAAAATTGATCGTAGAGCACACAATTATTTGCATTTCAATCAAACATGCTGTATGCTACAAGAATATGTCGGTTTCACTAGTTATTGTTTGAGAACCATTTTGGCCCGCCCGCCAAAACTAACTTCAACTCCTTATAACTTCTGAAAAAATGATCGTAGAGAGCGTTATAATTTTGCATATCAATCAGCATGTTGCATGCTACAAGAATATATCGAGTTCATTGGTTGTTGGTTGAGAACCATTTTGGCCCGCCCGCGAAAATCAACTTTAACTGCTTATAACTCCTGAATAATTGATCGTAGGGACCACAATTAATAGCATTTTAATCAAACATGTTGTATGCAACAAGAATATGTCGGTTTCACTAGTTGTTTTTAGAAAACCATATTGGCCCGCCCGCGAGTATTAACTTGAACTGTTTATAACTTCTGAACAAATGATCCTAGAAAGCGTAATAAATTTGCATATTAATCAGCATATTGCATGCTACAAGAATATATCGATTTCACTAGTTGGTTGAGAACCATATTGGCCCGCCCCTGAAAATCAACTTGAACTGCTTATAACTCCTTAAAAATTTATCGTAGAGAACACAATTATTTGCATTTTAATGAAACATGTTGAATGCTACAAGAATATGTCGGTTTCACTAGTTGTTTTTAGAAAACCATATTGGATCGACCGCGAGTAATAACTTGAACTGTTTATAACTTCTGAACAATTGATCGTAGCGAACACAATTATTTGCATTTTAATGAAACATGTTGAATGCTTCAAGAATATGTCGGTTTCACTAGTTGTTGTTTGAGAACCATATTGGTCCGCCCGCGAGTATTAGATTGAATTGCTTATAACTTCTGAACAAATGATCTTTGAGAGCGTAATAAATTTTCATATTAATCAGCATGTTGCATGCTACAAGAATATATCGATTTTACTAGTTGTTGGTTGAGAACCATATTGGCCCGCCCGCGGAAATTAATTTGACTGCTTATAACTTCTGAACAAATAATCGTAGAAAGCGTAATAATTTTTCATATTAATCAGCATGTTGCATGCTACAAGAATATATCGATTTCACTAGTTGTTTTTTGAGAAATATGTTGGCCTGCCCGCGAAAATTAACTTGAACTGCTTATAACTTCTGAACAATTGATCGTAGAGCACACAATTATTTGCATTTCAATCAAACATGTATGCTACAAGAATATGTCGGTTTCACTAGTTATTGTTTGAGAACCATTTTGGCCCGCCCGCCAAAACTAACTTCAACTCCTTATATATTTTGAACAAGTGATCGTAAAGAGCGTAATAATTTTGCATATTAATCAGCATGTTGCATGCTACAACAATACATGGATTTCATTGGTTGTTGGTTGAGAACCATATTGGCCCGCCCGCGAAAATCAACTTGAACTGCTTATAACTCCTGAACAATTGATCGTAGAGACAACAATTAATAGCATTTTAATCAAACATGTTATATGCAACAAGAATATGTCGGTTTCACTAGTTGTTTTTAGAAAACCATATTGGCCTGCCCGCGAGTATTAACTTGAACTGTTTATAACTTCTGAACAAATGATCGTAGAGAGCGTAATAAATTTGCGTATTAATCAGCATGTTGCATGCTACAAGAATATATCGATTTCACTAGTTGTTGGTTGAGAACCATATTGGTCCGCCCTCGAAAATTAACTTGAACTGTTTATAACTTCTGAACAATTGATCGTAGAGAACACAATTATTTGCATTTTAATGAAACATGTTGAATGCAACAAGAATATGTCGGTTTCACTAGTTGTTTTTAGAAAACCACATTGGCCCGCCCGCGAGTATTAACTTGAACTGTTTATGACTTCTGAACAAATGATCCTAGAGAGCGTAATAAATTTGCATATTAATCAGCATGTTGCATGCTACAAGAATATATCGATTTCACTAGTTTTTGGTTGAGAACCATATTGGCCGGCCCGCGAAAATCAACTTGAACTTCTTATAACTTCTGAACATTTGATCGTAGAGAACACAATTATTTGCATTTTAATGAAACATGTTGAATGCTACAAGAATATGTCAGTTTCACTAGTTGTTATTTGACAACAATATTGGCCCGCCCGCGAGTATTGACTTGTTCTGCTTATAACGTCTGAACAAATGATCGTAGTGATCGTAATAGTTTTGCATATTAATCATCATTTTGCATGCTACAAGAATATATCGATTTCACTAGTTGTTGGTTGAGAACCATATTGGTCCGCCCTCGAAAATTAACTTGAACTGTTTATAACTTCTGAACAATTGATCGTAGAGAACACAATTATTTGCATTTCAATCAAACATGTTGTATGCTACAAGAATATGTTGGTTTCACTAGCTATTGTTTGAGAACCATTTTGGCCCGCCCGCCAAAACTAACTTCAACTCCTTATAACTTCTGAACAAATGATCGTAGAGAGCGCAATAATTTTGCATATTAATCAGCATGTTTCATGCTACAAAAATATATCGATTTCATTAGTTGTTGGTTGAGAACCATATTGGCCCGCCCGCGGAAATTAACTTGAACTGCTTATAACTTCTGAACAATTGATCGTAGAGAGCTTAATAATTTTGCATATTAATCAGCATGTTGCATGCTACAAGAATATATCCATTTCACTAGTTGTTGGTTGACAACCACATTGGCCCGCCCTCGAAAATTAACTTGAACTGCTTATAACTTCTGAACAATTGATCGTAGAGAACACAATTATTTGCATTTCAATCAAACATGTTGTATACTACAAGAATATGTCGGTTTCACTAGTTTGTGTTTGATAACCTTTTTGTCCCGACCGCCAAAACTAACTTCAACTCCTTATAACTTCTGAACAAATGATCGTAGAGAGCGTAATAATTTTGCATATTAATCAGCATGTTGCATGCTACAAGAATATATCGATTTCACTAGTTGTTGGTTGAGAACCATATTGGCCCGCCCGCTAAAATTAATTTCAACTGCTTATAACTTCTGAACAAATAATCGTAGAAAGCGTAATAATTTTGCATATTAATCAGCATGTTGCATGCTACAAGAATATATCGATTTCACTAGTTTTTGGTTGACAACCACATTGGCCCGCCCTCGAAAATTAACTTGAACTGCTTATAACTTCTGAACAATTGATCGTAGAGAACACAATTATTTGCATTTCAATCAAACATGTTGTATACTACAAGAATATGTCGGTTTCACTAGTTTGTGTTTGATAACCTTTTTGTCCCGACCGCCAAAACTAACTTCAACTCCTTATAACTTCTGAACAAATGATCGTAGAGAGCGTAATAATTTTGCATATTAATCAGCATGTTGCATGCTACAAGAATATATCGATTTCACTAGTTGTTGGTTGAGAACCATATTGGCCCGCCCGCTAAAATTAATTTCAACTGCTTATAACTTCTGAACAAATAATCGTAGAAAGCGTAATAATTTTGCATATTAATCAGCATGTTGCATGCTACAAGAATATATCCATTTCACTAGTTGTTGGTTGACAACCACATTGGCCCGCCCTCGAAAATTAACTTGAACTGCTTATAACTTCTGAACAATTGATCGTAGAGAACACAATTATTTGCATTTCAATCAAACATGTTGTATACTACAAGAATATGTCGGTTTCACTAGTTTGTGTTTGATGACCTTTTTGTCCCGCCCGCCAAAACCAACTTCAACTCCTTATAACGTCTGAACAAATGATCGTAGTGAGCGTAATAGTTTTGCATATTAATCAGCATTTTGCATGCTACAAGAATATATCGATTTCACTAGTTGTTGGTTGAGAACCATATTGGTCCGCCCGCGAAAATTAACTTGAACTGTTTATAACTTCTGAACAATTGATCGTAGAGAACACAACTATTTGCATTTCAATCAAACATGTTGTATGCTACAAGAATATGTTGGTTTCACTAGCTATTGTTTGAGAACCATTTTGGCCCGACCGCCAAAACTAACTTCAACTCCTTATAACTTCTGAACAAATGATCGTAGAGAGCGCAATAATTTTGCATATTAATCAGCATGTTTCATGCTACAAGAATATATCGATTTCATTAGTTGTTGGTTGAGAACCATATTGGCCCGCCCGCGGAAATTAACTTGAACTGCTTATAACTTCTGAACAATTGATCGTAGAGAGCTTAATAATTTTGCATATTAATCAGCATGTTGCATGCTACAAGAATATATCCATTTCACTAGTTGTTGGTTGAGAACCACATTGGCCCGCCCTCGAAAATTAACTTGAACTGCTTATAACTTCTGAACAATTGATCGTAGAGAACACAATTATTTGCATTTCAATCAAACATGTTGTATACTACAAGAATATGTCGGTTTCACTAGTTTGTGTTTGATAACCTTTTTGTCCCGCCCGCCAAAACTAACTTCAACTCCTTATAACTTCTGAACAAATGATCGTAGAGAGCGTAATAATTTTGCATATTAATCAGCATGTTGCATGCTACAAGAATATACCGATTTCATTAATTGTTGGTTGAGAACCATATTGGATCGCCGCGAAAATTAAATTGAACTGCTTATAACATCTGAACAAATAATCATAGAAAGCGTAATAAATTTGCATATTAATCGGCATGTTGCATGCTACAAGAATATATCGATTTCACTAGTTGTTGTTTGAGAAATATATTGGCCTGCCCCCGAAAATTAACTTGAACTGCTTATAACTTCTGAACAATTGATCGTAGAGCACACAATTATTTGCATCTTAATGAAACATTTCGAATGCTACAAGAATATGTCGGTTTCACTAGTTGTTTTTAGAAAACCATTTTGGCCCACCCGCCAAAACTAATTTCAACTCCTTATAACTTCTGAACAATTGATCGTAGAAAGCGTAATAATTTTGCATATTAAACAGCATGTTGCATGCTACAAGAATATATCGATTTCATTAGTTTTTGGTTGAGAACCATATTGGCCGCCCGCGAAAATCAACTTGAACTGCTTATAACTCCTGAACAATTGATCGTAGAGCACACAATTATATGCATTTTAATGAAACATGTTGAATGCTACTAGAATATGTCAGTTTCACTAGTTGTTTTTTTGAAAACCATATTGGCCCGTCCGAGAGTATTAACTTGAACTGTTTATAACTTCTGAACAAATGATCCTAGAGAACGTAATAAATTTGCATATTAATCAGCATGTTGCATGCTACAAGAATATATCGATTTCACTAGTTGTTGGTTGAGAACCATATTGGCCCGCCCGCGAAAATCAACCTGAACTGCTTATAACTCCTGAACAATTGATCGCAGAGAGCACAATTATTTGCATTTTAATGAAACATGTTGAATGCTACAAGAATATGTCTGTTTCACTAGTTGTTTTTAGAAAACCATATTGGCCCGCCCGCGAGTTATAATTTGAACTGTTTATATCTTCTGAACAAATGATCGTAGAGAGCGTTATAAATTTGCATATTAATCAGCATGTTGCATGCTACAAGAATATATCGATTTCACTTGTTGTTGGTTGAGAACCACATTGGCCGGCCGCGAAAATCAACTTTAACTGCTTATAACTCCTGAACAATTGATCGTAAACAACACAATTATTTGCATTTTAATGAAACATGTTGTTTGCTACAAGAATATGTCAGTTTCACTAGTTGTTATTTGAGAACCATATTGACCCGCCCGCGAGTATTAAATTGAACTGCTTATAACTTCTGAACAAATGATCGTAGAGAGCGTAAAAAAATTGCATATTAATCAGCATGTTGCATGCTACAAGAATATATCGATTTCACTAGTTGTTGGTTGAAAAACATATTGGCCCGTCCGCGAAAATCAACTTGAACTGCTTATAACTTCTGAACAATTGATCGTAGAGATCACAATTTCTATCATTTTAATCTAACATTTTGTATGCTACAAGAATATGTCGGTTTCACTATTTATTGTTTGAGAATCATTTTGGCCCACCCGCTAAAACTAACTTCAACTCCTTATAACTTCTGAACAAATGATCGTAGAGAGCGTTATAATTTTGTATATTAATCAGCATGTTGCATGCTACAAGAATATATCGATTTCATTGGTTGTTGGTTGAGAACCATATTGGCCCGCCCGCGAAAATTAATTTGAACTGATTAAAACTTCTGAACAAATAATCGTAGAAAGCGTAATAATTTTTCATATTAATTAGCATGTTGCATGCTACAAGAATATATCGATTTCACTAGTTGTTGTTTGAGAAATATATTGGCCTGCCCGCGAAAATTAACTTGAACTGCTTATAACTTCTGAAAAATTGATCGTAGAGCACACAATTATTTGCATTTCAATCAAACATGCTGTATGCTACAAGAATATGTCGGTTTCACTAGTTATTGTTTGAGAACCATTTTGGCCCGCCCGCCAAAACTAACTTCAACTCCTTATAACTTCTGAAAAAATGATCGTAGAGAGTGTTATAATTTTGCATATCAATCAGCATGTTGCATGCTACAAGAATATATCGAGTTCATTGGTTGTTGGTTGAGAACCATTTTGGCCCGCCCGCGAAAATCAACTTTAACTGCTTATAACTCCTGAATAATTGATCGTAGGGACCACAATTAATAGCATTTTAATCAAACATGTTGTATGCAACAAGAATATGTCGGTTTCACTAGTTGTTTTTAGAAAACCATATTGGATCGACCGCGAGTAATAACTTGAACTGTTTATAACTTCTGAACAATTGATCGTAGCGAACACAATTATTTGCATTTTAATGAAACATGTTGAATGCTTCAAGAATATGTCGGTTTCACTAGTTGTTGTTTGAGAACCATATTGGTCCGCCCGCGAGTATTAAATTGAATTGCTTATAACTTCTGAACAAATGATCTTTGAGAGCGTAATAAATTTTCATATTAATCAGCATGTTGCATGCTACAAGAATATATCGATTTTACTAGTTGTTGGTTGAGAACCATATTGGCCCGCCCGCGGAAATTAATTTGACTGCTTATAACTTCTGAACAAATAATCGTAGAAAGCGTAATAATTTTTCATATTAATCAGCATGTTGCATGCTACAAGAATATATCGATTTCACTAGTTGTTTTTTGAGAAATATGTTGGCCTGCCCGCGAAAATTAACTTGAACTGCTTATAACTTCTGAACAATTGATCGTAGAGCACACAATTATTTGCATTTCAATCAAACATGTATGCTACAAGAATATGTCGGTTTCACTAGTTATTGTTTGAGAACCATTTTGGCCCGCCCGCCAAAACTAACTTCAACTCCTTATATATTTTGAACAAGTGATCGTAAAGAGCGTAATAATTTTGCATATTAATCAGCATGTTGCATGCTACAACAATACATGGATTTCATTGGTTGTTGGTTGAGAACCATATTGGCCCGCCCGCGAAAATCAACTTGAACTGCTTATAACTCCTGAACAATTGATCGTAGAGACCACAATTAATAGCATTTTAATCAAACATGTTGTATGCAACAAGAATATGTCGGTTTCACTAGTTGTTTTTAGAAAACCATATTGGCCTGCCCGCGAGTATTAACTTGAACTGTTTATAACTTCTGAACAAATGATCGTAGAGAGCGTAATAAATTTGCGTATTAATCAGCATGTTGCATGCTACAAGAATATATCGATTTCACTAGTTGTTGGTTGAGAACCATATTGGTCCGCCCTCGAAAATTAACTTGAACTGTTTATAACTTCTGAACAATTGATCGTAGAGAACACAATTATTTGCATTTTAATGAAACATGTTGAATGCAACAAGAATATGTCGGTTTCACTAGTTGTTTTTAGAAAACCACATTGGCCCGCCCGCGAGTATTAACTTGAACTGTTTATGACTTCTGAACAAATGATCCTAGAGAGCGTAATAAATTTGCATATTAATCAGCATGTTGCATGCTACAATAATATATCGATTTCACTAGTTTTTGGTTGAGAACCATATTGGCCGGCCCGCGAAAATCAACTTGAACTTCTTATAACTTCTGAACATTTGATCGTAGAGAACACAATTATTTGCATTTTAATGAAACATGTTGAATGCTACAAGAATATGTCAGTTTCACTAGTTGTTATTTGACAACAATATTGGCCCGCCCGCGAGTATTGACTTGTTCTGCTTATAACGTCTGAACAAATGATCGTAGTGATCGTAATAGTTTTGCATATTAATCAGCATTTTGCATGCTACAAGAATATATCGATTTCACTAGTTGTTGGTTGAGAACCATATTGGTCCGCCCTCGAAAATTAACTTGAACTGTTTATAACTTCTGAACAATTGATCGTAGAGAACACAATTATTTGCATTTCAATCAAACATGTTGTATGCTACAAGAATATGTTGGTTTCACTAGCTATTGTTTGAGAACCATTTTGGCCCGCCCGCCAAAACTAACTTCATCTCCTTATAACTTCTGAACAAATGATCGTAGAGAGCGCAATAATTTTGCATATTAATCAGCATGTTTCATGCTACAAAAATATATCGATTTCATTAGTTGTTGGTTGAGAACCATATTGGCCCGCCCGCGGAAATTAACTTGAACTGCTTATAACTTCTGAACAATTGATCGTAGAGAGCTTAATAATTTTGCATATTAATCAGCATGTTGCATGCTACAAGAATATATCCATTTCACTAGTTGTTGGTTGACAACCACATTGGCCCGCCCTCGAAAATTAACTTGAACTGCTTATAACTTCTGAACAATTGATCGTAGAGAACACAATTATTTGCATTTCAATCAAACATGTTGTATACTACAAGAATATGTCGGTTTCACTAGTTTGTGTTTGATAACCTTTTTGTCCCGACCGCCAAAACTAACTTCAACTCCTTATAACTTCTGAACAAATGATCGTAGAGAGCGTAATAATTTTGCATATTAATCAGCATGTTGCATGCTACAAGAATATATCGATTTCACTAGTTGTTGGTTGAGAACCATATTGGCCCGCCCGCTAAAATTAATTTCAACTGCTTATAACTTCTGAACAAATAATCGTAGAAAGCGTAATAATTTTGCATATTAATCAGCATGTTGCATGCTACAAGAATATATCGATTTCATTGGTTGTTAGTTGAGAACCATATTGGCCCGCCGCGAAAATTAAATTGAACTGCTTATAACATCTGAACAAATAATCTTAGAAAGCGTAATAAATTTGCATATTAATCAGCATGTTGCATGCTACAAGAATATATCGATTTCACTAGTTGTTGTTTGAGAAATATATTGGCCTGCCCCCGAAAATTAACTTGAACTGCTTATAACTTCTGAACAATTGATCGTAGAGCACACAATTATTTGCATTTCAATCAAACATGTTGTATGCTACAAGAATATGTCGGTTTCACTAGTTGTTTTTAGAAAACCATATTGGCCTGCCCGCGAGTATTAACTTGAACTGTTTATAACTTCTGAACAAATGATCCTAGAGAGCGTAATAAATTTGCATATTAATCAGCATGTTGCATGCTACAAGAATATATCGATTTCACTAGTTGGTTGAGAACCATATTGGCCCGCCCGCGAAAATCAACTTGAACTGCTTATAACTCCTGAACAATTGATCGTAGAGACCACAATTATTTTCATTTTAATGAAACATGTTGAATGCAACAAGAATATGTCGGTTTCACTAGTTGTTTTTAGAAAACCACATTGGCCCGCCCGCGAGTATTAACTTGAACTGTTTATGACTTCTGAACAAATGATCCAAGATAGCGTAATAAATTTGCATATTAATCAGCATGTTGCATGCTACAAGAATATATCGATTTCAGTAGTTGTTGGTTGAAAGCCATATTAGATCGCCCCTGAAAATCAACTTGAACTGCTTATAACTCCTGAAAAATTGATCGTAGAGAACACAATTATTTGCATTTTAAAGAAACATGTTGAATGATACAAGAATATGTCGGTTTCACTAGTTGTTTTTAGAAAACCATATTGGCCCGCCCGCGAGTATAAACTTGAACTGTTTATAACTTCGGAAAATATGATCCTAGAGAGCGTAATAAATTTGCATATTATTCAGCATGTTGCATGCTACAAGAATATATCGATTTCACTAGTTTTTGGTTGTGAACCATATTGGCCCGCCCGCGAAAATCAACTTGAACTGCTTATAACTTCTGAACAATTGATCGTAGAGAACACAATTATTTGCATTTCAATCAAACATGTTGTATGTTACAAGAATATGTTGGTTTCACTAGCTATTGTTTGAGAACCATTTTGGCCCGCCCGCCAAAACTAACTTCAACTCCTTATAACTTCTGAACAAATGATCGTAGAGACCACAATTATTTGCATTTTAATGAAACATGTTGAATGCAACAAGAATATGTCGGTTTCACTAGTTGTTTTTAGAAAACCACATTGGCCCGCCCGCGAGTATTAACTTGAACTGTTTATGACTTCTGAACAAATGATCCTAGAGAGCGTAATAAATTTGCATATTAATCAGCATGTTGCATGCTACAAGAATATATCGATTTCACTAGTTTTTGGTTGAGAACCATATTGGCCGGCCCGCGAAAATCAACTTGAACTTCTTATAACTTCTGAACATTTGATCGTAGAGAACACAATTATTTGCATTTTAATGAAACATGTTGAATGCTACAAGAATATGTCAGTTTCACTAGTTGTTATTTGACAACAATATTGGCCCGCCCGCGAGTATTGACTTGTTCTGCTTATAACGTCTGAACAAATGATCGTAGTGATCGTAATAGTTTTGCATTTTAATCAGCATTTTGCATGCTACAAGAATATATCGATTTCACTAGTTGTTGGTTGAGAACCATATTGGTCCGCCCTCGAAAATTAACTTGAACTGTTTATAACTTCTGAACAATTGATCGTAGAGAACACAATTATTTGCATTTCAATCAAACATGTTGTATGCTACAAGAATATGTTGGTTTCACTAGCTATTGTTTGAGAACCATTTTGGCCCGCCCGCCAAAACTAACTTCATCTCCTTATAACTTCTGAACAAATGATCGTAGAGAGCGCAATAATTTTGCATATTAATCAGCATGTTTCATGCTACAAAAATATATCGATTTCATTAGTTGTTGGTTGAGAACCATATTGGCCCGCCCGCGGAAATTAACTTGAACTGCTTATAACTTCTGAACAATTGATCGTAGAGAGCTTAATAATTTTGCATATTAATCAGCATGTTGCATGCTACAAGAATATATCCATTTCACTAGTTGTTGGTTGACAACCACATTGGCCCGCCCTCGAAAATTAACTTGAACTGCTTATAACTTCTGAACAATTGATCGTAGAGAACACAATTATTTGCATTTCAATCAAACATGTTGTATACTACAAGAATATGTCGGTTTCACTAGTTTGTGTTTGATAACCTTTTTGTCCCGACCGCCAAAACTAACTTCAACTCCTTATAACTTCTGAACAAATGATCGTAGAGAGCGTAATAATTTTGCATATTAATCAGCATGTTGCATGCTACAAGAATATATCGATTTCACTAGTTGTTGGTTGAGAACCATATTGGCCCGCCCGCTAAAATTAATTTCAACTGCTTATAACTTCTGAACAAATAATCGTAGAAAGCGTAATAATTTTGCATATTAATCAGCATGTTGCATGCTACAAGAATATATCGATTTCATTGGTTGTTAGTTGAGAACCATATTGGCCCGCCGCGAAAATTAAATTGAACTGCTTATAACATCTGAACAAATAATCTTAGAAAGCGTAATAAATTTGCATATTAATCAGCATGTTGCATGCTACAAGAATATATCGATTTCACTAGTTGTTGTTTGAGAAATATATTGGCCTGCCCCCGAAAATTAACTTGAACTGCTTATAACTTCTGAACAATTGATCGTAGAGCACACAATTATTTGCATTTCAATCAAACATGTTGTATGCTACAAGAATATGTCGGTTTCACTAGTTGTTTTTAGAAAACCATATTGGCCTGCCCGCGAGTATTAACTTGAACTGTTTATAACTTCTGAACAAATGATCCTAGAGAGCGTAATAAATTTGCATATTAATCAGCATGTTGCATGCTACAAGAATATATCGATTTCACTAGTTGGTTGAGAACCATATTGGCCCGCCCGCGAAAATCAACTTGAACTGCTTATAACTCCTGAACAATTGATCGTAGAGACCACAATTATTTTCATTTTAATGAAACATGTTGAATGCAACAAGAATATGTCGGTTTCACTAGTTGTTTTTAGAAAACCACATTGGCCCGCCCGCGAGTATTAACTTGAACTGTTTATGACTTCTGAACAAATGATCCAAGATAGCGTAATAAATTTGCATATTAATCAGCATGTTGCATGCTACAAGAATATATCGATTTCAGTAGTTGTTGGTTGAAAGCCATATTAGATCGCCCCTGAAAATCAACTTGAACTGCTTATAACTCCTGAAAAATTGATCGTAGAGAACACAATTATTTGCATTTTAAAGAAACATGTTGAATGATACAAGAATATGTCGGTTTCACTAGTTGTTTTTAGAAAACCATATTGGCCCGCCCGCGAGTATAAACTTGAACTGTTTATAACTTCGGAAAATATGATCCTAGAGAGCGTAATAAATTTGCATATTATTCAGCATGTTGCATGCTACAAGAATATATCGATTTCACTAGTTTTTGGTTGTGAACCATATTGGCCCGCCCGCGAAAATCAACTTGAACTGCTTATAACTTCTGAACAATTGATCGTAGAGAACACAATTATTTGCATTTCAATCAAACATGTTGTATGTTACAAGAATATGTTGGTTTCACTAGCTATTGTTTGAGAACCATTTTGGCCCGCCCGCCAAAACTAACTTCAACTCCTTATAACTTCTGAACAAATGATCGTAGAGACCACAATTATTTGCATTTTAATGAAACATGTTGAATGCAACAAGAATATGTCGGTTTCACTAGTTGTTTTTAGAAAACCACATTGGCCCGCCCGCGAGTATTAACTTGAACTGTTTATGACTTCTGAACAAATGATCCTAGAGAGCGTAATAAATTTGCATATTAATCAGCATGTTGCATGCTACAAGAATATATCGATTTCACTAGTTTTTGGTTGAGAACCATATTGGCCGGCCCGCGAAAATCAACTTGAACTTCTTATAACTTCTGAACATTTGATCGTAGAGAACACAATTATTAGCATTTTAATGAAACATGTTGAATGCTACAAGAATATGTCAGTTTCACTAGTTGTTATTTGACAACAATATTGGCCCGCCCGCGAGTATTGACTTGTTCTGCTTATAACGTCTGAACAAATGATCGTAGTGATCGTAATAGTTTTGCATTTTAATCAGCATTTTGCATGCTACAAGAATATATCGATTTCACTAGTTGTTGGTTGAGAACCATATTGGTCCGCCCTCGAAAATTAACTTGAACTGTTTATAACTTCTGAACAATTGATCGTAGAGAACACAATTATTTGCATTTCAATCAAACATGTTGTATGCTACAAGAATATGTTGGTTTCACTAGCTATTGTTTGAGAACCATTTTGGCCCGCCCGCCAAAACTAACTTCAACTCCTTATAACTTCTGAACAAATGATCGTAGAGAGCGCAATAATTTTGCATATTAATCAGCATGTTTCATGCTACAAAAATATATCGATTTCATTAGTTGTTGGTTGAGAACCATATTGGCCCGCCCGCGGAAATTAACTTGAACTGCTTATAACTTCTGAACAATTGATCGTAGAGAGCTTAATAATTTTGCATATTAATCAGCATGTTGCATGCTACAAGAATATATCCATTTCACTAGTTGTTGGTTGACAACCACATTGGCCCGCCCTCGAAAATTAACTTGAACTGCTTATAACTTCTGAACAATTGATCGTAGAGAACACAATTATTTGCATTTCAATCAAACATGTTGTATACTACAAGAATATGTCGGTTTCACTAGTTTGTGTTTGATAACCTTTTTGTCCCGACCGCCAAAACTAACTTCAACTCCTTATAACTTCTGAACAAATGATCGTAGAGAGCGTAATAATTTTGCATATTAATCAGCATGTTGCATGCTACAAGAATATATCGATTTCACTAGTTGTTGGTTGAGAACCATATTGGCCCGCCCGCTAAAATTAATTTCAACTGCTTATAACTTCTGAACAAATAATCGTAGAAAGCGTAATAATTTTGCATATTAATCAGCATGTTGCATGCTACAAGAATATATCGATTTCATTGGTTGTTAGTTGAGAACCATATTGGCCCGCCGCGAAAATTAAATTGAACTGCTTATAACATCTGAACAAATAATCTTAGAAAGCGTAATAAATTTGCATATTAATCAGCATGTTGCATGCTACAAGAATATATCGATTTCACTAGTTGTTGTTTGAGAAATATATTGGCCTGCCCCCGAAAATTAACTTGAACTGCTTATAACTTCTGAACAATTGATCGTAGAGCACACAATTATTTGCATTTCAATCAAACATGTTGTATGCTACAAGAATATGTCGGTTTCACTAGTTGTTTTTAGAAAACCATATTGGCCTGCCCGCGAGTATTAACTTGAACTGTTTATAACTTCTGAACAAATGATCCTAGAGAGCGTAATAAATTTGCATATTAATCAGCATGTTGCATGCTACAAGAATATATCGATTTCACTAGTTGGTTGAGAACCATATTGGCCCGCCCGCGAAAATCAACTTGAACTGCTTATAACTCCTGAACAATTGATCGTAGAGACCACAATTATTTTCATTTTAATGAAACATGTTGAATGCAACAAGAATATGTCGGTTTCACTAGTTGTTTTTAGAAAACCACATTGGCCCGCCCGCGAGTATTAACTTGAACTGTTTATGACTTCTGAACAAATGATCCAAGATAGCGTAATAAATTTGCATATTAATCAGCATGTTGCATGCTACAAGAATATATCGATTTCAGTAGTTGTTGGTTGAAAGCCATATTAGATCGCCCCTGAAAATCAACTTGAACTGCTTATAACTCCTGAAAAATTGATCGTAGAGAACACAATTATTTGCATTTTAAAGAAACATGTTGAATGATACAAGAATATGTCGGTTTCACTAGTTGTTTTTAGAAAACCATATTGGCCCGCCCGCGAGTATAAACTTGAACTGTTTATAACTTCGGAACAAATGATCCTAGAGAGCGTAATAAATTTGCATATTATTCAGCATGTTGCATGCTACAAGAATATATCGATTTCACTAGTTTTTGGTTGTGAACCATATTGGCCCGCCCGCGAAAATCAACTTGAACTGCTTATAACTTCTGAACAGTTGATCGTAGAGAACACAATTATTTGCATTTTAATGAAACATGTTGAATGCTACAAGAATATGTCGGTTTCACTACTTGTTATTTGAGAACAATATTGGCCCGTCCGCGAGTATTAAATTGAACTGCTTATAAGTTCTGAAAAAATGATCGTAGAAAGCTCGATTGTTTTGCATATTAATAAACATGTAGCTAGCTACAAGAATATATAGATTTCACTAGTTATTGTTTGAGAACCATGTTGGCCCACCCGCGAAAACTAATTCAAATGCTTTCAATTTCTGAACAATTGATCGTAGTGAACACAATTATTTGCATTTCAATCAAACATGTTGTATGCTACAAGAATATGTCGGTTTCACTAGTTATTGTTTGAGAACCATTTTGGCCCGCCCGCCAAAACTAACTTCAACTCCTTATAACTTCTGAACAAATGATCGTAGAGAACACAATAATTTTGCATATTAATCAGCATGTTTCATGCTACAAGAATATATCGATTTCACAAGTTGTTGGATGAGATCCATATTGGCCCGCCCGCGAAAATCAACACTAACTGCTTATAACTCCTGAACAATTGATCGTAGAGCACACAATTATTTGCATTTCAATCAAACATTTTGTATGCTACAAGAATATGTCGGTTTCACTAGTTATTTCTTGAGAACCATTTTGGCCCGCCCGCCAAAAATATCTTCAACTCCTTATATATTCTGAACAAATGATCGTAGAGAGCGTAATAATTTTGCTTATTAATCAGCATGTTGCATGCTACAAAAATATATCGATTTCATTGGTTGTTGGTTGAGAACCATATTGGCCCGCCCGCGAAAATCAACTTGAACTGCTTATAACTCCTGAACAATTGATCGTAGAGACCACAATTATTTTCATTTTAATGAAACATGTTGAATGCAACAAGAAAATGTCGGTTTCCCTAGTTGTTTTTAGAAAACCACATTTGCCCGTCCGCGAGTATTAACTTGAACTGTTTATGACTTCTGAACAAATGATCGTAGAGAGCTTAATAATTTTGCATATTAATCAGCATGTTGCATGCTACAAGAATATATCGATTTGATTAGTTTTTGGTTGAGAACCATATTGGCCCGCCCTCGAAAATCAACTTGAACTGCGTATAACTTCTGAACAATTGATCGTAGAGAGCTTAATAATTTTGCATATTAATCAGCATGTTGCATGCTACAAGAATATATCCATTTCACTAGTTGTTGGTTGAGAACCACATTGGCCCGCCCTCGAAAATTAACTTGAACTGCTTATAACTTCTGAACAATTGATCGTAGAGAACACAATTATTTGCATTTCAATCAAACATGTTGTATACTACAAGAATATGTCGGTTTCACTAGTTTGTGTTTGATAACCTTTTTGTCCCGCCCGCCAAAACTAACTTCAACTCCTTATAACTTCTGAACAAATGATCGTAGAGAGCTTAATAATTTTGCATATTAATCAGCATGTTGCATGCTACAAGAATATATCGATTTGATTAGTTTTTGGTTGAGAACCATATTGGCCCGCCCTCGAAAATCAACTTGATCTGCGTATAACTTCTGAACAATTGATCGTAGAGAACACAATTATTTGCATTTTAATGAAACATGTTGAATGCTACAAGAATATGTCGGTTTCACTAGTTGTTATTTGAGAACAATATTGGCCCGTCCGCGAGTATTAAATTGATCTGCTTATAAGTTCTGAACAAATGATCGTAGAAAGCTCGATTGTTTTGCATATTAATAAACATGTAGCAAGCTACAAGAATATATAGATTTCACTAGTTATTGTTTGAGAACCATGTTGGCCCACCAGCGAAAACTAATGCAACTGCTTACAATTTCTGAACAAATGATCGTAGAGAACACAATTATTTGCATTTTAATGAAACATGTTGTACGCTTCAAGAATTTGTTGGTTTTGCTATTTGTTTTTTAGAACCATATTGGCCCGCCCGCGAGTATTGACTTGTTCTGCTTATAACGTCTGAACAAATGATCGTAGTGAGCGTAATAGTTTTGCATATTAATCAGCATTTTGCATGCTACAAGATTATATCGATTTCACTAGTTGTTGGTTGAGAACCATGTTGGTCCGCCCTCGAAAATTAACTTGAACTGTTTATAACTTCTGAACAATTGATCGTAGAGAACACAACTATTTGCATTTCAATCAAACATGTTGTATGCTACAAGAATATGTTGGTTTCACTAGCTATTGTTTGAGAACTATTTTGGCCCGCCCGCCAAAACTAACTTCAACTCGTTATAACTTCTGAACAAATGATCGTAGAGAGCGCAATAATTTTGCATATTAATCAGCATGTTTCATGCTACAAGAATATATCGATTTCATTAGTTGTTGGTTGAGAACCATATTGGCCCGCCCGCGGAAATTAACTTGAACTGCTTATAACTTCTGAACAATTGATCGTAGAGAGCTTAATAATTTTGCATATTAATCAGCATGTTGCATGCTACAAGAATATATCCATTTCACTAGTTGTTGGTTGAGAACCACATTGGCCCGCCCTCGAAAATTAACTTGAACTGCTTATAACTTCTGAACAATTGATCGTAGAGAACACAATTATTTGCATTTCAATCAAACATGTTGTATACTACAAGAATATGTCGGTTTCACTAGTTTGTGTTTGATAACCTTTTTGTCCCGCCCGCCAAAACTAATTTCAACTCCTTATAACTTCTGAACAAATGATCGTAGAGAGCGTAATAATTTTGCATATTAATCAGCATGTTGCATACTACAAGAATATAACGATTTCATTAGTTGTTGGTTGAGAACCATATTGGCCCGCCGCGAAAATTAAATTGAACTGCTTATAACATCTGAACAAATAATCATAGAAAGCGTAATAAATTTGCATATTAATCAGCATGTTGCATGCTACAAGAATATATCGATTTCACTAGTTGTTGTTTGAGAAATATATTGGCCTGCCCCCGAAAATTAACTTGAACTGCTTATAACTTCTGAACAATTGATCGTAGAGCACACAATTATTTGCATCTTAATGAAACATTTCGAATGCTACAAGAATATGTCGGTTTCACTAGTTGTTTTTAGAAAACCATTTTGGCCCACCCGCCAAAACTAATTTCAACTCCTTATAACTTCTGAACAATTGATCGTAGAAAGCGTAATAATTTTGCATATTAAACAGCATGTTGCATGCTACAAGAATATATCGATTTCATTAGTTTTTGGTTGAGAACCATATTGGCCGCCCGCGAAAATCAACTTGAACTGCTTGTAACTCCTGAACAATTGATCGTAGAGCACACAATTATATGCATTTTAATGAAACATGTTGAATGCTACAAGAATATGTCAGTTTCACTAGTTGTTTTTTTGAAAACCATATTGGCCCGTCCGAGAGTATTAACTTGAACTGTTTATAACTTCTGAACAAATGATCCTAGAGAACGTAATAAATTTGCATATTAATCAGCATGTTGCATGCTACAAGAATATATCGATTTCACTAGTTGTTGGTTGAGAACCATATTGGCCCGCCCGCGAAAATCAACCTGAACTGCTTATAACTCCTGAACAATTGATCGCAGAGAGCACAATTATTTGCATTTTAATGAAACATGTTGAATGCTACAAGAATATGTCTGTTTCACTAGTTGTTTTTAGAAAACCATATTGGCCCGCCCGCGAGTTATAATTTGAACTGTTTATATCTTCTGAACAAATGATCGCAGAGAGCGTTATAAATTTGCATATTAATCAGCATGTTGCATGCTACAAGAATATATCGATTTCACTTGTTGTTGGTTGAGAACCACATTGGCCGGCCGCGAAAATCAATTTTAACTGCTTATAACTTCTGAACAATTGATCGTAGAGAGCTTAATAATTTTGCATATTAATCAGCATGTTTCATGCTACAAGAATATATCGATTTCATTAGTTGTTGGTTGAGAACCATATTGGCCCGCCCGCGGAAATTAACTTGAACTGCTTATAACTTCTGAACAATTGATCGTAGAGAGCTTAATAATTTTGCATATTAATCAGCATGTTTCATGCTACAAGAATATATCGATTTCACAAGTTGTTGGATGAGATCCATATTGGAACGCCCGCGAAAATCAACACTAACTGCTTATAACTCCTGAACAATTGATCGTAGAGCACACAATTATTTGCATTTCAATCAAACATTTTGTATGCTACAAGAATATGTCGGTTTCACTAGTTATTTTTGAGAACCATTTTGGCCCGCCCGCCAAAAATATCTTCAACTCCTTATATATTCTGAACAAATGATCGTAGAGAGCGTAATAATTTTGCTTATTAATCAGCATGTTGCATGCTACAACAATATATCGATTTCATTGGTTGTAGGTTGAGAACCATATTGGCCCGCCCGCGAAAATCAACTTGAACTGCTTATAACTCCTGAACAATTGATCGTAGAGACCACAATTATTTGCATTTTAATGAAACATGTTGAATGCAACAAGAATATGTCGGTTTCCCTAGTTGTTTTTAGAAAACCACATTTGCCCGTCCGCGAGTATTAACTTGAACTGTTTATGACTTCTGAACAAATGATCGTAGAGAGCTTAATAATTTTGCATATTAATCAGCATGTTGCATGCTACAAGAATATATCGATTTGATTAGTTTTTGGTTGAGAACCATATTGGCCCGCCCTCGAAAATCAACTTGAACTGCGTATAACTTCTGAACAATTGATCGTAGAGAGCTTAATAATTTTGCATATTAATCAGCATGTTGCATGCTACAAGAATATATCCATTTCACTAGTTGTTGGTTGAGAACCACATTGGCCCGCTCTCGAAAATTAACTTGAACTGCTTATAACTTCTGAACAATTGATCGTAGAGAACACAATTATTTGCATTTCAATCAAACATGTTGTATACTACAAGAATATGTCGGTTTCACTAGTTTGTGTTTGATAACCTTTTTGTCCCGCCCGCCAAAACTAATTTCAACTCCTTATAACTTCTGAACAAATGATCGTAGAGAGCTTAATAATTTTGCATATTAATCAGCATGTTGCATGCTACAAGAATATATCGATTTGATTAGTTTTTGGTTGAGAACCATATTGGCCCGCCCTCGAAAATCAACTTGATCTGCGTATAACTTCTGAACAATTGATCGTAGAGAACACAATTATTTGCATTTTAATGAAACATGTTGAATGCTACAAGAATATGTCGGTTTCACTAGTTGTTATTTGAGAACAATTTTGCCCCGTTCGCGAGTATTAAATTGATCTGCTTATAAGTTCTGAACAAATGATCGTAGAAAGCTCGATTGTTTTGCATATTAATAAACATGTAGCAAGCTACAAGAATATATAGATTTCACTAGTTATTGTTTGAGAACCATGTTGGCCCACCCGCGAAAACTAATGCAACTGCTTACAATTTCTGAACAAATGATCGTAGAGAACACAATTATTTGCATTTTAATGAAACATGTTGTACGCTTCAAGAATTTGTCGGTTATGCTATTTGTTTTTTAGAACCATATTGGCCCGCCCGCGAGTATTGACTTGTTCTGCTTATAACGTCTGAACAAATGATCGTAGTGAGCGTAATAATTTTGCATATTAATCAGCATTTTGCATGCTACAAGAATATATCGATTTCACTAGTTGTTGGTTGAGAACCATATTGGTCCGCCCTCGAAAATTAACTTGAACTGTTTATAACTTCTGAACAATTGATCGTAGAGAACACAACTATTTGCATTTCAATCAAACATGTTGTATGCTACAAGAATATGTTGGTTTCACTAGCTATTGTTTGAGAACCATTTTGGACCGCCCGCCAAAACTAACTTCAACTCCTTATAACTTCTGAACAAATGATCGTAGAGAGCGCAATAATTTTGCATATTAATCAGCATGTTTCATGCTACAAGAATATATCGATTTCATTAGTTGTTGGTTGAGAACCATATTGGCCCGCCCGCGGAAATTAACTTGAACTGCTTATAACTTCTGAACAATTGATCGTAGAGAGCTTAATAATTTTGCATATTAATCAGCATGTTGCATGCTACAAGAATATATCCATTTCACTAGTTGTTGGTTGAGAACCACATTGGCCCGCCCTCGAAAATTAACTTGAACTGCTTATAACTTCTGAACAATTGATCGTAGAGAACACAATTATTTGCATTTCAATCAAACATGTTGTATACTACAAGAATATGTCGGTTTCACTAGTTTGTGTTTGATAACCTTTTTGTCCCGCCCGCCAAAACTAACTTCAACTCCTTTTAACTTCTGAACAAATGATCGTAGAGAGCGTAATAATTTTGCATATTAATCAGCATGTTGCATGCTACAAGAATATATCGATTTCATTAGTTGTTGGTTGAGAACCATATTGGCCCGCCGCGAAAATTAAATTGAACTGCTTATAACATCTGAACAAATAAAAGTAGAAAGCGTAATAAATTTGCATATTAATCAGCATGTTGCATGCTACAAGAATATATCGATTTCACTAGTTGTTGTTTGAGAAATATATTGGCCTGCCCCCGAAAATTAACTTGAACTGCTTATAACTTCTGAACAATTGATCGTAGAGCACACAATTATTTGCATCTTAATGAAACATTTCGAATGCTACAAGAATATGTCGGTTTCACTAGTTGTTTTTAGAAAACCATTTTGGCCCACCCGCCAAAACTAATTTCAACTCCTTATAACTTCTGAACAATTGATCGTAGAAAGCGTAATAATTTTGCATATTAAACAGCATGTTGCATGCTACAAGAATATATCGATTTCATTAGTTTTTGGTTGAGAACCATATTGGCCGCCCGCGAAAATCAACTTGAACTGCTTATAACTCCTGAACAATTGATCGTAGAGCACACAATTATATGCATTTTAATGAAGCATGTTGAATGCTACAAGAATATGTCAGTTTCACTAGTTGTTTTTTTGAAAACCATATTGGCCCGTCCGAGAGTATTAACTTGAACTGTTTATAACTTCTGAACAAATGATCCTAGAGAACGTAATAAATTTGCATATTAATCAGCATGTTGCATGCTACAAGAATATATCGATTTCACTAGTTGTTGGTTGAGAACCATATTGGCCCGCCCGCGAAAATCAACCTGAACTGCTTATAACTTCTGAACAATTGATCGCAGAGAGCACAATTATTTGCATTTTAATGAAACATGTTGAATGCTACAAGAATATGTCTGTTTCACTAGTTGTTTTTAGAAAACCATATTGGCCCGCCCGCGAGTTATAATTTGAACTGTTTATATCTTCTGAACAAATGATCGTAGAGAGCGTTATAAATTTGCATATTAATCAGCATGTTGCATGCTACAAGAATATATCGATTTCACTTGTTGTTGGTTGAGAACCACATTGGCCGGCCGCGAAAATCAACTTTAACTGCTTATAACTCCTGAACAATTGATCGTAAACAACACAATTATTTGCATTTTAATGAAACATGTTGTTTGCTACAAGAATTGGTCAGTTTCACTAGTTGTTATTTGAGAACCATATTGACCCGCCCGCGAGTATTAAATTGAACTGCTTATAACTTCTGAACAAATGATCGTAGAGAGCGTAAAAAAATTGCATATTAATCAGCATGTTGCATGCTACAAGAATATATCGATTTCACTAGTTGTTGGTTGAAAAACATATTGGCCCGTCCGCGAAAATCAACTTGAACTGCTTATAACTTCTGAACAATTGATCGTAGAGATCACAATTTCTATCATTTTAATCTAACATTTTGTATGCTACAAGAATATGTCGGTTTCACTATTTATTGTTTGAGAACCATTTTGGCCCACCCGCCAAAACTAACTTCAACTCCTTATAACTTCTGAACAAATGATCGTAGAGAGCGTTATAATTTTGTATATTAATCAGCATGTTGCATGCTACAAGAATATATCGATTTCATTGGTTGTTGATTGAGAACCATATTGGCCCGCCCGCGAAAATTAATTTCAACTGATTAAAACTTCTGAACAAATAATCGTAGAAAGCGTAATAATTTTTCATATTAATTAGTATGTTGCATGCTACAAGAATATATCGATTTCACTAGTTGTTGTTTGAGAAATATATTGGCCTGCCCGCGAAAATTAACTTGAACTGCTTATAACTTCTGAACAATTGATCGTAGAGAACACAATTATTTGCATTTCAATCAAACATGTTGTATGCTACAAGAATATGTCGGTTTCACTAGTTGTTGTTTGAGAACCATATTGGCCCGCCCGCGAGTATTAACTTGAACTGTTTATAACTTCTGAACAAATGATCCTAGAAAGCGTAATAAATTTTCATATTAATCAGCATGTTGCATGCTACAAGAATATATCGATTTTACTAGTTGTTGGTTGAGAACCATATTGGCCCGCCCGCGGAAATTAATTTGAACTGCTTATAACTTCTGAACAAATAATCGTAGAAAGCGTAATAATTTTTCATATTAATCAGCATGTTGCATGCTACAAGAATATATCGATTTCACTAGTTGTTTTTTGAGAAATATGTTGGCCTGCCCGCGAAAATTAACTTGAACTGCTTATAACTTCTGAACAATTGATCGTAGAGCACACAATTATTTGCATTTCAATCAAACATGTATGCTACAAGAATATGTCGGTTTCACTAGTTATTGTTTGAGAACCATTTTGGCCCGCCCGCCAAAACTAACTTCAACTCCTTATATATTTTGAACAAGTGATCGTAAAGAGCGTAATAATTTTGCATATTAATCAGCATGTTGCATGCTACAACAATACATGGATTTCATTGGTTGTTGGTTGAGAACCATATTGGCCCGCCCGCGAAAATCAACTTGAACTGCTTATAACTCCTGAACAATTGATCGTAGAGACCACAATTAATTGCATTTTAATCAAACATGTTGTATGCAACAAGAATATGTCGGTTTCACTAGTTGTTTTTAGAAAACCATATTGGCCTGCCCGCGAGTATTAAATTGAACTGTTTATAACTTCTGAACAAATGATCGTAGAGAGCGTAATAAATTTGCGTATTAATCAGCATGTTGCATGCTACAAGAATATATCGATTTCACTAGTTGTTGGTTGAGAACCATATTGGTCCGCCCTCGAAAATTAACTTGAACTGTTTATAACTTCTGAACAATTGATCGTAGAGAACACAATTATTTGCATTTCAATCAAACATGTTGTATGCTACAAGAATATGTTGGTTTCACTAGCTATTGTTTGAGAACCATTTTGGCCCGCCTGCCAAAACTAACTTCAACTCCTTATAACTTTTGAACAAATGATCGTAGAGACCACAATTATTTGCATTTTAATGAAACATGTTGAATGCAACAAGAATATGTCGGTTTCACTAGTTGTTTTTAGAAAACCACATTGGCCCGCCCGCGAGTATTAACTTGAACTGTTTATGACTTCTGAACAAATGATCCTAGAGAGCGTAATAAATTTGCATATTAATCAGCATGTTGCATGCTACAAGAATATATCGATTTCACTAGTTTTTGGTTGAGAACCATATTGGCCGGCCCGCGAAAATCAACTTGAACTTCTTATAACTTCTGAACATTTGATCGTAGAGAACACAATTATTTGCATTTTAATGAAACATGTTGAATGCTACAAGAATATGTCAGTTTCACTAGTTGTTATTTGACAACAATATTGGCCCGCCCGCGAGTATTGACTTGTTCTGCTTATAACGTCTGAACAAATGATCGTAGTGATCGTAATAGTTTTGCATATTAATCAGCATTTTGCATGCTACAAGAATATATCGATTTCACTAGTTGTTGGTTGAGAACCATATTGGTCCGCCCTCGAAAATTAACTTGAACTGTTTATAACTTCTGAACAATTGATCGTAGAGACCACAATTATTTGCATTTTAATGAAACATGTTGAATGCAACAAGAATATGTCGGTTTCACTAGTTGTTTTTAGAAAACCACATTGGCCCGCCCGCGAGTATTAACTTGAACTGTTTATGACTTCTGAACAAATGATCCTAGAGAGCGTAATAAATTTGCATATTAATCAGCATGTTGCATGCTACAAGAATATATCGATTTCACTAGTTTTTGGTTGAGAACCATATTGGCCGGCCCGCGAAAATCAACTTGAACTTCTTATAACTTCTGAACATTTGATCGTAGAGAACACAATTATTTGCATTTTAATGAAACATGTTGAATGCTACAAGAATATGTCAGTTTCACTAGTTATTGTTTGAGAAACATTTTGGCCCGCCCGCCAAAACTAACTTCAACTCCTTATAACTTCTGATCAAATTATCGTAGAGAGCGTTATAATTTTGCATATTAATCAGCATGTTGCATGCTACAAGAATATATCGATTTGATTGCTTGTAGTTTGAGAACCATATTGGTCCGCTCGCCAGTATTAAATTGAACTGCTTATAACTTCTGAACAAATGAACTTTGAGAGCGTAATAAATTTTCATATTAATCAGCATGTTGCATGCTACAAGAATATATCCATTTCACTAGTTGTTGCTTGAGAACCATATTGGCCCGCCCGCGGAAATTAATTTGAACTGCTTATAACTTCTGAACCAATATACGTAGAAAGCGTAATAATTTTTCATATTAATCAGCATGTTGCATGCTACAAGAATATATCGATTTCATTAGTTGTTGTTTGAGAAATATATTGGCCTGCCCGCGAAAATTAACTTGAACTGCTTATAACTTCTGAACAATTGATCGTAGAGCACACAATTATTTGCATTTCAATCAAACATGTTGTATGCTACAAGAATATGTCGGTTTCACTAGTTATTGTTTGAGAACCATTTTGGCCCGCCCGCCAAAACTAACTTCAACTCCTTATATATTCTGAACATTTGATCGTAGAGACCACAATTATTTGCATTTTAATGAAACATGTTGAATGCAACAAGAATATGTCGGTTTCACTTGTTGTTTTTAGAAAACCACATTGGCCCGCCTTCGAGTATTAACTTGAACTGTTTATGACTTCTGAACAAATGTTCCTAGAGAGCGTACTAAATTTGCATATTAATCAGCATGTTGCATGCTACAAGAATATATCGATTTCACTAGTTGTTGGATGAGAACAATATTAGCCCGCCCCTGAAAATAAACTTGAACTGCTTATAACTCCTGAAAAATTGATCGTAGAGAACACAATTATTTGCATTTTAAAGAAACATCTTGAATGCTACAAGAATATGTCGGTTTCACTAGTTGTTTTTAGAAAACCATATTGGCCCGCCCGCGAGTATTAACTTGAACTGTTGATAACTTCGGAACAAATTATCTTAGAGAGCGTAATAAATTTGCATATTAATCAGCATGTTGCATGCTACAAGAATATATCGATTTCACTAGTTTTTGGTTGAGAACCATATTGGCCCGCCCGCGAAAATCAACTTGAACTGCTTATAACTTCTGAACAATTGATCGTAGAGAACTCAATTATTTGCATTTTAATGAAACATGTTGAATGCTACAAGAATATGTCGGTTTCACTAGTTGTTATTTGAGAACAATATTGGCCCGTCCGCGAGTATTAAATTGAACTGATTATAAGTTCTGAACAAATGATCGTAGAAAGCTCGATTGTTTTGCATATTAATAAACATGTAGCTAGCTACAAGAATATATAGATTTCGCTAGTTATTGTTTGATAACCATGTTGGCCCACCCGCGAAAACTAATTCAACTGCTTACAATTTTTGAACAAAAGATCGTAGATAACACAATTATTTGCATTTTAATGAAACATGTTGTATGCTACAAGAATATGTCGGTTTTACTATTTGCTTTTTGGAACCATATTGGCTCGCCCGCGAGTATTGACTTGTTCTGCTTATAACGTCTGAACAAATGATCGTAGTGAGCGTAATAGTTTTGAATATTAATCAGCATTTTGCATGCTACAAGAATATATCGATTTCACTAGTTGGTGGTTGAGAACCATATTGGTCCGCCCTCGAAAATTAACTTGAACTGCTTATAATTTCTGAACAATTGATCGTAGAGAACACAATTATTTGCATTTCAATGAAACATGTTGTATGCTACAAGAATATGTCGGTTTCACTAGTTATTGATTAAGAACCATTTTGGTCCGCCCGCCAAAACTAAATTCAACTCCATATAACTTCTGAACAAATGATCGTAGAGAGCGCAATAATTTTGCATATTAATCATCATGTTTCATGCTACAAGAATATATCGATTTCATTAGTTGTTGGTTGAGAACCATATTGGCCCGCCCGCGAAAATTAACTTGAACTGCTAATAACTTCTGAACAATTGATCGTAGAAAACACAATTATTTGCATTTTAATGAAACATGTTGAATGCTTCAAGAATATGACGGTTTCACTAGTTGTTGTTTGAGAACCATATTGGCCCGCCTGCAAGTATTAAAATTAACTGCTTATAACTTCTGAACAAATGATCCTAGAGAGCGTAATAAATTTGCATATTAATCAGCATGTTGCATGCTACAAGAATATATCGATTACACAAGTTGTTGGTTGAGATCCATATTGGCCCGCCCGCGAAAATCAACTTGAACTGCTTAAAACTCCTGAACAATTGATCGTAGAAAACACAATTATTTGCATTTTAATGAAACATGTTGAATGCTACAAAAATATGTCGGTTTCACTAGTTGTTTTTAGAAAACCGTTTTGCCCCGCCCGCTAAAACTAACTTCAACTCCTTATAACTTCTGAACAATTGATCGTAGAAAGCGTAATAATTTTGCATATTAATCAGCATGTTGCATGCTACAAGAATATATCGATTTCATTAGTTGTTGGTTGTGAAAAATATTGGCTCGTCCGAGAGTATTAACTTGAACTGTCTATAACTTCTGAAGAAATGAACCTAGAGAGCGTAATAAATTTGCATATTAATCAGCATGTTGCATGCTACAAGAATATATCGATTTCACTAGTTGTTGTTTTAGAACCATATTGGCCTGCCCGCGAAAATCAACTTGAACTGCTTATATCTCCTGAACAATTGATCGTAGAGAGCACAATAATTTGCATTTTAATGAAACTTGTTGAATGCTACAAGAATATATCGATTTCACTTGTTGTTGGTTGAGAACCATATTGGCCGGCCGCGAAAATCAACTTTAACTGCTTATAACTCCTGAACAATTGATCGTAAACAACAAAATTATTTGCATTTTAATGAAACATGTTGAATGCTACAAGAATATGTCAGTTTCACTAGTTGTTATTTGAGAACAATATTGTCCCGCCCGCGAGTATTAACTTGAATTGCTTATAACTTCTGAACAAATGATCGTAGAGAGCTTAAAAAATTTGCATATTAATCAGCATGTTGCATCCTACAAGAATATATCGATTTCACTAGTTGTTGGTTGAAAAACATATTGTTCCGCCCGCGAAAATCAACTTCAACTGCTTATAACTCCTGAACAATTGATCGTAGAGATCACAATTATTATCATTTTAATCTAACATGTTGTATGCTACAAGAATATGTCGGTTTCGCTAGTTATTGTTTGAGAACCATTTTGGCCCGCCAGCCAAAACTAACTTCAATTCCTTATAACTTCTGAACAAATGATCGTAGAGAGCGTTATAATTTTGCATATTAATCAGCATGTTGCATGCTACAAGAATATATCGATTTCATTGGTTGTTGGTTGAGAACCATATTAGCCCGCCCGCGAAAATTAACTTGAACTTTTTATAACTTCTGAACAATTGATCGTAGCGAACACAATTATTTGCATTTTTATGAAACATGTTGAATGCTTCAAGAATATGTCGGTTTCCCTAATTGTTGTTTGAGAACCATATTGGATCGCCCGCGAATATGAAATTGAACTGCTTATAACTTCTGAACAAATGATCTTAGAGAGCGTAATAAATTTGCATATTAATCAGCATGTTTCATGCTACAAGAATATATCGATTTCACTAGTTGTTGGTTGAGAACCATATTGGCCCGCCCGCGAGTATTAACTTGAATTGCTTATAACTGCTGAACAAATGATCGTAGAGAGCTTAAAAAATTTGCATATTAATCAGCATGTTGCATCCTACAAGAATATATCGATTTCACTAGTTGTTGGTTGAAAAACATATTGGCCCGCCCGCGAAAATCAACTTCAACTGCTTATAACTCCTGAACAATTGATCGTAGAGATCACAATTATTATCATTTTAATCTAACATGTTGTATGGTACAAGAATATGTCGGTTTCACTAGTTATTGTTTGAGAACCATTTTGGCCCGCCCGCCAAAATTAACTTCAATTCCTTATAACTTCTGAACAAAGATCGTAGAGAGCGTTATAATTTTGCATATTAATCAGCATGTTGCATGCTACAAGAATATATCGATTTCATTGGTTGTTGGTTGAGAACCATATTAGCCCGCCCGCGAAAATTAATTTGAACTTTTTATAACTTCTGAACAATTGATCGTAGCGAACACAATTATTTGCATTTTTATGAAACATGTTGATTGCTACAAGAATATGTCGGTTTCACTAGTTTTTTTAGAAAACCATTTTGGCCCGCCCGCGAGTATTAACTTGAACTGTTTATAACTTCTGAACAAATGATCGTAGTGAGCGTAATAATTTTGCATATTAATCAGCATGTTGCATGCTACAAGAATATATCCATTTCACTAGTTGTTGTTTGAGAACCATTTTGGCCCGCCCGCCAAAACTAACTTCAATTCCTTATAACTTCTGAACAAATGATCGTAGAGAGCTTAATAATTTTGCATATTAATCAGCATGTTGCATGCTTCAAGAATATGTCGGTTTCACAAGTTGTTGTTTGAGAACCATATTGGCCCGCCCGCGAAAATTAATTTGAACTGCTTATAACTTCTGAACAAATAATCGTAGAAAGCGTAATAATTTTGCATATTAATCAGTATGTTGCATGCTACAAGAATATGTTGGTTTCACTAGTTGTTATTAGAAAACCATTTTGGCCCACCTGCCAAAACTAATTTCAACTCCTTATAACTTCTGAACAATTGATCGTAGAAAGCGTAATAATTTTGCATATTAAACAGCATGTTGCATGCTTCAAGAATATATCGATTTCATTAGTTTTTGGTTGAGAACCATATTGGCCCGCCCGCGAAAGTCAATTTGAACTGCTTATAACTCCTTAACAATTGATCGAAGAGCACACAATTATTTGAATTTTAATGAAACATGTTGAATGCTACAAGAATATGTCGGTTTCACTAGTTGTTTTTAGAAAACCATATTGGCCCGTCCGAGAGTATTAACTTGAACTGTTTATAACTTCTGAACAAATTATCCTAGAGACCGTAATAAACTTGCATATTAATCAGCATGTTGCATGCTACAAGAATATATCGATTTCACTAGTTGTTGGTTGAGAACCATATTGGCCCGCCCGCGAAAATCAAATTGAACTGCTTATAACTCCTGAACAATTGATCGTAGAGAGCACAATTATTTGCATTTTAATGAAACTTGTTGAATGCTACAAGAATATGTCGGTTTCACTAGTTGTTTTTAGAAAATCATATTGGCCCGCCCGCGAGTATTAATTTGAACTGTTTATAACTTCTGAACAAATGATCGTAGAGAGCGTAATAAATTTGCATATTAATCAGCATGTTGCATGCTACAAGAATATATCGATTTCACTTGTTGTTGGTTGAGAACCATATTGGCCGGCCGCGAAAATCAACTTTAACTGCTTATAACTCCTGAACAATTGATCGTAAACAACAAAATTATTTGCATTTTGATGAAACATGTTGAATGCTACAAGAATATGTCAGTTTCACTAGTTGTTATTTGAGATCAATATTGGCCCGCCCGCGAGTATTAACTTGAATTGCTTATAACTTCTGAACAAATGATCGTAGAGAGCTTAAAAAATTTGCATATTAATCAGCATGTTGCATGCTACAAGAATATATCGATTTCACTAGTTGTTGGTTGAAAAACATATTGGCCCGCCCGCGAAAATCAACTTCAACTGCTTATAACTCCTGAACAATTGATCGTAGAGATCACAATTATTATCATTTTAATCTAACATGTTGTATGCTACAAGAATATGTCGGTTTCACTAGTTATTGTTTGAGAACCATTTTGGCCCGCCCGCCAAAACTAACTTCAATTCCTTATAACTTCTGAACAAATGATCGTAGAGAGCGTTATAATTTTGCATATTAATCAGCATGTTGCATGCTACAAGAATATTTCGATTTCATTGGTTGTTGGTTGAGAACCATATTGGCCCGCCCGAAAAAAATAACTTGAACTGCTTATAACTTCTGAACAATTGATCGTAGCGAACACAATTATTTGCATTTCAATCAAACATGTTGTATACAACAAGAATATGTCGGTTTCACTAGTTATTGTTTGAGAACCTTTTTGTCCCGCTAGCAAAACTAACTTCAACTCCTTATAACTTCTGAACAAATTATCGTAGAGAGCTTAATAATTTTGCATATTAATCAATATGTTGCATGCTACAAGAATATATCGATTTCATTAATTGTTGGTTGAGAACCATATTGGCCCGCCATCGGAAATTAACTTGAACTGCTTACAACTTCTGAACAATTGATCGTATCGAACACAATTATTTGCATTTTAATGAAACATTTTGAATGCTTCAAGAATATGTCGGTTTCACATGTTGTTGTTTGAGAACCATATTGGCCCGCCCGCGAGTATTAAATTGAACTGCTTATAACTTCTGAACAAATGATCTTAAAGAGCGTAATAAATTTGCATATTAATCAGCATGTTGCATGCTACAAGAATATATCGATTTCACTAGTTGTTGTTTGAGTAATATATTGGCCTGCCCGCGAAAATTAACTTGAACTGCTTATAACTTCTGAAAAATTGATCGTAGAGCACACAATTATTTGCATTTTAATGAAAAATTTTGAATGCTACAAGAATATGTCGGTTTCACTAGTTGTTTATAGAAAACCATATTAGCCCGCGAGTATTCACTTGAACCATTTATAACTTCTGAACAAATGATCCAAGAGAGCGTACTAAATTGCATATTAATCAGCATGTTGCATGCTACAAGAATATATCGATTTCACTAGTTGTTGGTTGAGAACAATATTGGCCCGCCCGCGAAAATCAACTTGAACTGCTTATAACTCCTGAACATTTGATCGTAGAGACTACAATTATTTGCACTTTAATGAAACATATTGAATGCTACAAGAATATGTCGGTTTCACTAGTTGTTTTTAGAAAACCATATTGGCCCGCCCGCGAGTATTAAGATGAACTGTTTATAACTTCTGAACAATTGATCGCAGAGAACACAATTATTTGCATTTCAATCAAACATATTGTATGCTACAAGAATATGTCGGTTTCACTAGTTATTGTTTGAGAACCATTTTGGCCCGCCCGCCAAAACTAACTTCAACTCCTTATAACTTCTGAACAAATGATCGTAGAGAGCGTAATAATTTTGCATATTAATCAGCATGTTGCATGCTACAACAATATATCGATTTCATTGGTTGTTGGTTGAGAACCATATTGTCCCGCCCGCGAAAATCAACTTGGATTGCTTATAACTCCTGAACAGTTGATCGTAGAGACCACAATTATTTGCCTTTTAATGAAACATGTTGAATGCAACAAGAATATGTCAGTTTCACTAGTTGTTTTTAGAAAACCATATTGGCCCGTCCGAGAGTATTAACTTGAACTGTTTATAACTTCTGAACAAATGATCCTAGAGACCGTAATAAACTTGCATATTAATCAGCATGTTGCATGCTACAAGAATATATCGATTTCACTAGTTGTTGGTTGAGAACCATATTGGCCCGCCCGCGAAAATCAAATTGAACTGCTTATAACTCCTGAACAATTGATCGTAGAGAGCACAATTATTTGCATTTTAATGAAACTTGTTGAATGCTACAAGAATATGTCGGTTTCACTAGTTGTTTTTAGAAAATCATATTGGCCCGCCCGCGAGTATTAATTTGAACTGTTTATAACTTCTGAACAAATGATCGTAGAGAGCGTAATAAATTTGCATATTAATCAGCATGTTGCATGCTACAAGAATATATCGATTTCACTTGTTGTTGGTTGAGAACCATATTGGCCGGCCGCGAAAATCAACTTTAACTGCTTATAACTCCTGAGCAATTGATCGTAAACAACAAAATTATTTGCATTTTGATGAAACATGTTGAATGCTACAAGAATATGTCAGTTTCACTAGTTGTTATTTGAGATCAATATTGGCCCGCCCGCGAGTATTAACTTGAATTGCTTATAACTTCTGAACAAATGATCGTAGAGAGCTTAAAAAATTTGCATATTAATCAGCATGTTGCATGCTACAAGAATATATCGATTTCACTAGTTGTTGGTTGAAAAACATATTGGCCCGCCCGCGAAAATCAACTTCAACTGCTTATAACTCCTGAACAATTGATCGTAGAGATCACAATTATTATCATTTTAATCTAACATGTTGTATGCTACAAGAATATGTCGGTTTCACTAGTTATTGTTTGAGAACCATTTTGGCCCGCCCGCCAAAACTAACTTCAATTCCTTATAACTTCTGAACAAATGATCGTAGAGAGCGTTATAATTTTGCATATTAATCAGCATGTTGCATGCTACAAGAATATTTCGATTTCATTGGTTGTTGGTTGAGAACCATATTGGCCCGCCCGAAAAAAATAACTTGAACTGCTTATAACTTCTGAACAATTGATCGTAGCGAACACAATTATTTGCATTTCAATCAAACATGTTGTATACAACAAGAATATGTCGGTTTCACTAGTTATTGTTTGAGAACTTTTTTGTCCCGCTAGCAAAACTAACTTCAACTCCTTATAACTTCTGAACAAATTATCGTAGAGAGCTTAATAATTTTGCATATTAATCAATATGTTGCATGCTACAAGAATATATCGATTTCATTAATTGTTGGTTGAGAACCATATTGGCCCGCCATCGGAAATTAACTTGAACTGCTTACAACTTCTGAACAATTGATCGTATCGAACACAATTATTTGCATTTTAATGAAACATTTTGAATGCTTCAAGAATATGTCGGTTTCACTTGTTGTTGTTTGAGAACCATATTGGCCCGCCCGCGAGTATTAAATTGAACTGCTTATAACTTCTGAACAAATGATCTTAAAGAGCGTAATAAATTTGCATATTAATCAGCATGTTGCATGCTACAAGAATATATCGATTTCACTAGTTGTTGTTTGAGTAATATATTGGCCTGCCCGCGAAAATTAACTTGAACTGCTTATAACTTCTGAAAAATTGATCGTAGAGCACACAATTATTTGCATTTTAATGAAAAATTTTGAATGCTACAAGAATATGTCGGTTTCACTAGTTGTTTATAGAAAACCATATTAGCCCGCGAGTATTAACTTGAACCATTTATAACTTCTGAACAAATGATCCAAGAGGGCGTACTAAATTGCATATTAATCAGCATGTTGCATGCTACAAGAATATATCGATTTCACTAGTTGTTGGTTGAGAACAATATTGGCCCGCCCGCCAAAACTAACTTCAACTCCTTATAACTTCTGAACAAATGATCGTAGAGAGCGTAATAATTTTGCATATTAATCAGCATGTTGCATGCTACAACAATATATCGATTTCATTGGTTGTTGGTTGAGAACCATATTGTCCCGCCCGCGAGTATTAAGATGAACTGTTTATAACTTCTGAACAATTGATCGCAGAGAACACAATTATTTGCATTTCAATCAAACATATTGTATGCTACAAGAATATGTCGGTTTCACTAGTTATTGTTTGAGAACCATTTTGGCCCGCCCGCCAAAACTAACTTCAACTCCTTATAACTTCTGAACAAATGATCGTAGAGAGCGTAATAATTTTGCATATTAATCAGCATGTTGCATGCTACAACAATATATCGATTTCATTGGTTGTTGGTTGAGAACCATATTGTCCCGCCCGCGAGTATTAAGATGAACTGTTTATAACTTCTGAACAATTGATCGTAGCGAACACAATTATTTGCATTTTAATGAAACATGTTGAATGCTTCAAGAATATGACGGTTTCACTAGTTGTTGTTTGAGAACCATATTGGCCCGCCTGCAAGTATTAAAATTAACTGCTTATAACTTCTGAACAAATGATCCTAGAGAGCGTAATAAATTTGCATATTAATCAGCATGTTGCATGCTACAAGAATATATCGATTACACAAGTTGTTGGTTGAGATCCATATTGGCCCGCCCGCGAAAATCAACTTGAACTGCTTAAAACTCCTGAACAATTGATCGTAGAAAACACAATTATTTGCATTTTAATGAAACATGTTGAATGCTACAAAAATATGTCGGTTTCACTAGTTGTTTTTAGAAAACCGTTTTGCCCCGCCCGCTAAAACTAACTTCAACTCCTTATAACTTCTGAACAATTGATCGTAGAAAGCGTAATAATTTTGCATATTAATCAGCATGTTGCATGCTACAAGAATATATCGATTTCATTAGTTGTTGGTTGTGAAAAATATTGGCTCGTCCGAGAGTATTAACTTGAACTGTCTATAACTTCTGAAGAAATGAACCTAGAGAGCGTAATAAATTTGCATATTAATCAGCATGTTGCATGCTACAAGAATATATCGATTTCACTAGTTGTTGTTTTAGAACCATATTGGCCTGCCCGCGAAAATCAACTTGAACTGCTTATATCTCCTGAACAATTGATCGTAGAGAGCACAATAATTTGCATTTTAATGAAACTTGTTGAATGCTACAAGAATATATCGATTTCACTTGTTGTTGGTTGAGAACCATATTGGCCGGCCGCGAAAATCAACTTTAACTGCTTATAACTCCTGAACAATTGATCGTAAACAACAAAATTATTTGCATTTTAATGAAACATGTTGAATGCTACAAGAATATGTCAGTTTCACTAGTTGTTATTTGAGAACAATATTGGCCCGCCCGCGAGTATTAACTTGAATTGCTTATAACTTCTGAACAAATGATCGTAGAGAGCTTAAAAAATTTGCATATTAATCAGCATGTTGCATCCTACAAGAATATATCGATTTCACTAGTTGTTGGTTGAAAAACATATTGTTCCGCCCGCGAAAATCAACTTCAACTGCTTATAACTCCTGAACAATTGATCGTAGAGATCATAATTATTATCATTTTAATCTAACATGTTGTATGCTACAAGAATATGTCGGTTTCGCTAGTTATTGTTTGAGAACCATTTTGGCCCGCCAGCCAAAACTAACTTCAATTCCTTATAACTTCTGAACAAATGATCGTAGAGAGCGTTATAATTTTGCATATTAATCAGCATGTTGCATGCTACAAGAATATATCGATTTCATTGGTTGTTGGTTGAGAACCATATTAGCCCGCCCGCGAAAATTAACTTGAACTTTTTATAACTTCTGAACAATTGATCGTAGCGAACACAATTATTTGCATTTTTATGAAACATGTTGAATGCTTCAAGAATATGTCGGTTTCACTAATTGTTGTTTGAGAACCATATTGGATCGCCCGCGAATATGAAATTGAACTGCTTATAACTTCTGAACAAATGATCTTAGAGAGCGTAATAAATTTGCATATTAATCAGCATGTTTCATGCTACACGAATATATCGATTTCACTAGTTGTTGGTTGAGAACCATATTGGCCCGCCCGCGAGTATTAACTTGAATTGCTTATAACTACTGAACAAATGATCGTAGAGAGCTTAAAAAATTTGCATATTAATCAGCATGTTGCATCCTACAAGAATATATCGATTTCACTAGTTGTTGGTTGAAAAACATATTGGCCCGCCCGCGAAAATCAACTTCAACTGCTTATAACTCCTGAACAATTGATCGTAGAGATCACAATTATTATCATTTTAATCTAACATGTTGTATGGTACAAGAATATGTCGGTTTCACTAGTTATTGTTTGAGAACCATTTTGGCCCGCCCGCCAAAATTAACTTCAATTCCTTATAACTTCTGAACAAAGATCGTAGAGAGCGTTATAATTTTGCATATTAATCAGCATGTTGCATGCTACAAGAATATATCGATTTCATTGGTTGTTGGTTGAGAACCATATTAGCCCGCCCGCGAAAATTAATTTGAACTTTTTATAACTTCTGAACAATTGATCGTAGCGAACACAATTATTTGCATTTTTATGAAACATGTTGATTGCTACAAGAATATGTCGGTTTCACTAGTTTTTTTAGAAAACCATTTTGGCCCGCCCGCGAGTATTAACTTGAACTGTTTATAACTTCTGAACAAATGATCGTAGTGAGCGTAATAATTTTGCATATTAATCAGCATGTTGCATGCTACAAGAATATATCCATTTCACTAGTTGTTGTTTGAGAACCATTTTGGCCCGCCCGCCAAAACTAACTTCAATTCCTTATAACTTCTGAACAAATGATCGTAGAGAGCTTAATAATTTTGCATATTAATCAGCATGTTGCATGCTTCAAGAATATGTCGGTTTCACTAGTTGTTGTTTGAGAACCATATTGGCCCGCCCGCGAAAATTAATTTGAACTGCTTATAACTTCTGAACAAATAATCGTAGAAAGCGTAATAATTTTGCATATTAATCAGTATGTTGCATGCTACAAGAATATGTTGGTTTCACTAGTTGTTATTAGAAAACCATTTTGGCCCACCTGCCAAAACTAATTTCAACTCCTTATAACTTCTGAACAATTGATCGTAGAAAGCGTAATAATTTTGCATATTAAACAGCATGTTGCATGCTTCAAGAATATATCGATTTCATTAGTTTTTGGTTGAGAACCATATTGGCCCGCCCGCGAAAATCAATTTGAACTGCTTATAACTCCTTAACAATTGATCGAAAAGCACACAATTATTTGAATTTTAATGAAACATGTTGAATGCTACAAGAATATGTCGGTTTCACTAGTTGTTTTTAGAAAACCATATTGGCCCGTCCGAGAGTATTAACTTGAACTGTTTATAACTTCTGAACAAATGATCCTAGAGACCGTAATAAACTTGCATATTAATCAGCATGTTGCATGCTACAAGAATATATCGATTTCACTAGTTGTTGGTTGAGAACCATATTGGCCCGCCCGCGAAAATCAAATTGAACTGCTTATAACTCCTGAACAATTGATCGTAGAGAGCACAATTATTTGCATTTTAATGAAACTTGTTGAATGCTACAAGAATATGTCGGTTTCACTAGTTGTTTTTAGAAAATCATATTGGCCCGCCCGCGAGTATTAATTTGAACTGTTTATAACTTCTGAACAAATGATCGTAGAGAGCGTAATAAATTTGCATATTAATCAGCATGTTGCATGCTACAAGAATATATCGATTTCACTTGTTGTTGGTTGAGAACCATATTGGCCGGCCGCGAAAATCAACTTTAACTGCTTATAACTCCTGAACAATTGATCGTAAACAACAAAATTATTTGCATTTTGATGAAACATGTTGAATGCTACAAGAATATGTCAGTTTCACTAGTTGTTATTTGAGATCAATATTGGCCCGCCCGCGAGTATTAACTTGAATTGCTTATAACTTCTGAACAAATGATCGTAGAGAGCTTAAAAAATTTGCATATTAATCAGCATGTTGCATGCTACAAGAATATATCGATTTCACTAGTTGTTGGTTGAAAAACATATTGGCCCGCCCGCGAAAATCAACTTCAACTGCTTATAACTCCTGAACAATTGATCGTAGAGATCACAATTATTATCATTTTAATCTAACATGTTGTATGCTACAAGAATATGTCGGTTTCACTAGTTATTGTTTGAGAACCATTTTGGCCCGCCCGCCAAAACTAACTTCAATTCCTTATAACTTCTGAACAAATGATCGTAGAGAGCGTTATAATTTTGCATATTAATCAGCATGTTGCATGCTACAAGAATATTTCGATTTCATTGGTTGTTGGTTGAGAACCATATTGGCCCGCCCGAAAAAAATAACTTGAACTGCTTATAACTTCTGAACAATTGATCGTAGCGAACACAATTATTTGCATTTCAATCAAACATGTTGTATACAACAAGAATATGTCGGTTTCACTAGTTATTGTTTGAGAACCTTTTTGTCCCGCTAGCAAAACTAACTTCAACTCCTTATAACTTCTGAACAAATTATCGTAGAGAGCTTAATAATTTTGCATATTAATCAATATGTTGCATGCTACAAGAATATATCGATTTCATTAATTGTTGGTTGAGAACCATATTGGCCCGCCATCGGAAATTAACTTGAACTGCTTACAACTTCTGAACAATTGATCGTATCGAACACAATTATTTGCATTTTAATGAAACATTTTGAATGCTTCAAGAATATGTCGGTTTCACATGTTGTTGTTTGAGAACCATATTGGCCCGCCCGCGAGTATTAAATTGAACTGCTTATAACTTCTGAACAAATGATCTTAAAGAGCGTAATAAATTTGCATATTAATCAGCATGTTGCATGCTACAAGAATATATCGATTTCACTAGTTGTTGTTTGAGTAATATATTGGCCTGCCCGCGAAAATTAACTTGAACTGCTTATAACTTCTGAAAAATTGATCGTAGAGCACACAATTATTTGCATTTTAATGAAAAATGTTGAATGCTACAAGAATATGTCGGTTTCACTAGTTGTTTATAGACAACCATATTAGCCCGCGAGTATTAACTTGAACCATTTATAACTTCTGAACAAATGATCCAAGAGAGCGTACTAAATTGCATATTAATCAGCATGTTGCATGCTACAAGAATATATCGATTTCACTAGTTGTTGGTTGAGAACAATATTGGCCCGCCCGCGAAAATCAACTTGAACTGCTTATAACTCCTGAACATTTGATCGTAGAGACTACAATTATTTGCACTTTAATGAAACATATTGAATGCTACAAGAATATGTCGGTTTCACTAGTTGTTTTTAGAAAACCATATTGGCCCGCCCGCGAGTAATAAGATGAACTGTTTATAACTTCTGAACAATTTATCGCAGAGAACACAATTATTTGCATTTCAATCAAACATATTGTATGCTACAAGAATATGTCGGCTTCACTAGTTATTGTTTGAGAACCATTTTGGCCCGCCCGCCAAAACTAACTTCAACTCCTTATAACTTCTGAACAAATGATCGTAGAGAGCGTAATAATTTTGCATATTAATCAGCATGTTGCATGCTACAACAATATATCGATTTCATTGGTTGTTGGTTGAGAACCATATTGTCCCGCCCGCGAAAATCAACTTGGATTGCTTATAACTCCTGAACAGTTGATCGTAGAGACCACAATTATTTGCCTTTTAATGAAACATGTTGAATGCAACAAGAATATGTCAGTTTCACTAGTTGTTTTTAGAAAACCATATTGGCCCGTCCGAGAGTATTAACTTGAACTGTTTATAACTTCTGAACAAATGATCCTAGAGACCGTAATAAACTTGCATATTAATCAGCATGTTGCATGCTACAAGAATATATCGATTTCACTAGTTGTTGGTTGAGAACCATATTGGCCCGCCCGCGAAAATCAAATTGAACTGCTTATAACTCCTGAACAATTGATCGTAGAGAGCACAATTATTTGCATTTTAATGAAACTTGTTGAATGCTACAAGAATATGTCGGTTTCACTAGTTGTTTTTAGAAAATCATATTGGCCCGCCCGCGAGTATTAATTTGAACTGTTTATAACTTCTGAACAAATGATCGTAGAGAGCGTAATAAATTTGCATATTAATCAGCATGTTGCATGCTACAAGAATATATCGATTTCACTTGTTGTTGGTTGAGAACCATATTGGCCGGCCGCGAAAATCAACTTTAACTGCTTATAACTCCTGAACAATTGATCGTAAACAACAAAATTATTTGCATTTTGATGAAACATGTTGAATGCTACAAGAATATGTCAGTTTCACTAGTTGTTATTTGAGATCAATATTGGCCCGCCCGCGAGTATTAACTTGAATTGCTTATAACTTCTGAACAAATGATCGTAGAGAGCTTAAAAAATTTGCATATTAATCAGCATGTTGCATGCTACAAGAATATATCGATTTCACTAGTTGTTGGTTGAAAAACATATTGGCCCGCCCGCGAAAATCAACTTCAACTGCTTATAACTCCTGAACAATTGATCGTAGAGATCACAATTATTATCATTTTAATCTAACATGTTGTATGCTACAAGAATATGTCGGTTTCACTAGTTATTGTTTGAGAACCATTTTGGCCCGCCCGCCAAAACTAACTTCAATTCCTTATAACTTCTGAACAAATGATCGTAGAGAGCGTTATAATTTTGCATATTAATCAGCATGTTGCATGCTACAAGAATATTTCGATTTCATTGGTTGTTGGTTGAGAACCATATTGGCCCGCCCGAAAAAAATAACTTGAACTGCTTATAACTTCTGAACAATTGATCGTAGCGAACACAATTATTTGCATTTCAATCAAACATGTTGTATACAACAAGAATATGTCGGTTTCACTAGTTATTGTTTGAGAACTTTTTTGTCCCGCTAGCAAAACTAACTTCAACTCCTTATAACTTCTGAACAAATTATCGTAGAGAGCTTAATAATTTTGCATATTAATCAATATGTTGCATGCTACAAGAATATATCGATTTCATTAATTGTTGGTTGAGAACCATATTGGCCCGCCATCGGAAATTAACTTGAACTGCTTACAACTTCTGAACAATTGATCGTATCGAACACAATTATTTGCATTTTAATGAAACATTTTGAATGCTTCAAGAATATGTCGGTTTCACTTGTTGTTGTTTGAGAACCATATTGGCCCGCCCGCGAGTATTAAATTGAACTGCTTATAACTTCTGAACAAATGATCTTAAAGAGCGTAATAAATTTGCATATTAATCAGCATGTTGCATGCTACAAGAATATATCGATTTCACTAGTTGTTGTTTGAGTAATATATTGGCCTGCCCGCGAAAATTAACTTGAACTGCTTATAACTTCTGAAAAATTGATCGTAGAGCACACAATTATTTGCATTTTAATGAAAAATTTTGAATGCTACAAGAATATGTCGGTTTCACTAGTTGTTTATAGAAAACCATATTAGCCCGCGAGTATTAACTTGAACCATTTATAACTTCTGAACAAATGATCCAAGAGAGCGTACTAAATTGCATATTAATCAGCATGTTGCATGCTACAAGAATATATCGATTTCACTAGTTGTTGGTTGAGAACAATATTGGCCCGCCAGCGAAAATCAACTTGAACTGCTTATAACTCCTGAACATTTGATCGTAGATACTACAATTATTTGCACTTTAATGAAACATATTGAATGCTACAAGAATATGTCGGTTTCACTAGTTGTTTTTAGAAAACCATATTGGCCCGCCCGCGAGTATTAAGATGAACTGTTTATAACTTCTGAACAATTGATCGCAGAGAACACAATTATTTGCATTTCAATCAAACATATTGTATGCTACAAGAATATGTCGGTTTCACTAGTTATTGTTTGAGAACCATTTTGGCCCGCCCGCCAAAACTAACTTCAACTCCTTATAACTTCTGAACAAATGATCGTAGAGAGCGTAATAATTTTGCATATTAATCAGCATGTTGCATGCTACAACAATATATCGATTTCATTGGTTGTTGGATGAGAACCATATTGTCCCGCCCGCGAAAATCAACTTGGATTGCTTATAACTCCTGAACAGTTGATCGTAGAGACCACAATTATTTGCCTTTTAATGAAACATGTTGAATGCAACAAGAATATGTCGGTTTCACTAGTTGTTTTTAGAAAACCACATTTTCCCGCCCGCGAGTATTAACTTGAACTGTTTATGACTTCTGAACAAATGATCCTAGAGAGCGTAAAAAATTTGCATATTAATCAGCATGTTGCATGCTACAAGAATATATCGATTTCACTAGTTTTTGGTTGAGAACAATATTGGCCCCCCTTGCGAAAATCAACTTGAACTGCTTATAACTTCTGAACAATTGATCGTAGACAACACAATTATTTGCATTTTAATGAAACATGTTGAATGCTACAAGAATATGTCGGTTTCACTAGTTGTTATTTGAGAACAATATTGGCCCGTCCGCGAGTATTAAATTGAACTGATTATAAGTTCTGAACAAATGATCGTAGAAAGCTCGATTGTTTTGCTTATTAATAAACATGTAACTAGCTACAAGAATATATAGATTTCACTAGTTATTGTTTGAGAACCATGTTGGCCCACCCGCGAAAACTAATTCAACTGCTTACAATTTTTGAACAAATGATCGTAGAGAACACAATTATTTGCATTTTAATGAAACATGTTGTATGCTACAAGAATATGTCGGTTTTACTATTTGCTTTTTGGAACCATATTGGCCCGCCCGCGAGTATTCACTTGTTCTGCTTATAACGTCTGAACAAATGATCGTAGTGAGCGTAATAGTTTTGAATATTAATCAGCATTTTGCATGCTACAAGAATATATCGATTTCACTAGTTGGTGGTTGAGAACCATATTGGTCCGCCCTCGAAAATTAACTTGAACTGCTTATAATTTCTGAACAATTGATCGTAGAGAACACAATTATTTGCATTTCAATGAAACATGTTGTATGCTACAAGAATATGTCGGTTTCACTAGTTATTGTTTGAGAACCATTTTGGCCCGCCCGCCAAAACTAACTTCAACTCCATATAACTTCTGAACAAATGATCGTAGAGAGCGCAATAATTTTGCATATTAATCAGCATGTTTCATGCTACAAGAATATATCGATTTCATTAGTTGTTGGTTGAGAACCATATTGGCCCGCCCGCGAAAATTAACTTGAACTGCTAATAACTTCTGAACAATTGATCGTAGCGAACACAATTATTTGCATTTTAATGAAACATGTTGAATGCTTCAAGAATATGACGGTTTCACTAGTTGTTGTTTGAGAACCATATTGGCCCGCCGGCAAGTATTAAAATGAACTGCTTATAACTTCTGAACAAATGATCCTAGAGAGCGTAATAAATTTGCATATTAATCAGCATGTTGCATGCTACAAGAATATATCGATTTCACAAGTTGTTGGATGAGATCCATATTGGCCCGCCCGCGAAAATCAACTTCAACTGCTTATAACTCCTGAACAATTGATCGTAGAAAACACAATTATTTGCATTTTAATGAAACATGTTGAATGCTACAAAAATATGTCGGTTTCACTAGTTGTTTTTAGAAAACCATTTTGGCCCGCCCGCTAAAACTAACTTCAACTCCTTATAACTTCTGAACAATTGATCGTAGAAAGCGTAATAATTTTGCATATTAATCAGCATGTTGCATGCTACAAGAATATATCGATTTCATTAGTTGTTGGTTGTGAACCATATTGGCTCGTCCGAGAGTATTAACTTGAACTGTTTATAACTTCTGAACAAATGAACCTAGAGAGCGTAATAAATTTGCATATTAATCAGCATGTTGCATGCTACAAGAATATATCGATTTCACTAGTTGTTGTTTTAGAACCATATTGGCCGGCCCGCGAAAATCAACTTGAACTGCTTATATCTCCTGCAAAATTGATCGTAGAAAACACAATTATTTGCATTTTAATGAAACATGTTGATTGCTACAAGAATATGTCGGTTTCACTAGTTTTTTTAGAAAACCATTTTGGCCCGCCCGCGAGTATTAACTTGAACTGTTTATAACTTCTGAACAAATGATCGTAGTGAGCGTAATAATTTTGCATATTAATCAGCACGTTGCATGCTACAAGAATATATCCATTTCACTAGTTGTTGGTTGAGAACCATATTGGCCCGCCCTCGAAAATTAACTTGAACTGCTTATAACTTCTGAACAATTGATCGTAGAGAACACAATTATTTGCATTTCAATCAAACATGTTGTATACTACAAGAATATGTCGGTTTCACTAGTTATTGTTTGATAACTTTTTGTCCCGCCCGCCAAAACTAACTTCAACTCCTTATAACTTCTGAACAAATGTTAGTAGAGAGCTTAATAATTTTGCATATTAATCAGCATGTTGCATGCTTCAAGAATATGTCGGTTTCACTAGTTGTTGGTTGAGAACCATATTGACCCGCCCGCGAAAATTAATTTGAACTGCTTATAACTTCTGAACAAATAATCGTAGAAAGCGTAATAATTTTGCATATTAATCAGCATGTTGCAAGCTACAAGAATATGTCGGTTTCACTAGTTGTTATTAGAAAACCATTTTGGCACACCTGCCAAAACTAATTTCAACTCCTTATAACTTCTGAACAATTGATCGTAGAAAGCGTAATAATTTTGCATATTAAACAGCATGTTGCATGCTTCAAGAATATATGGATTTCATTAGTTTTTGGTTGAGAACCATATTGACCCGCCGGCGAAAATCAATTTGAACTGCTTATAACTCCTTAACAATTGATCGTAGAGCACACAATTATTTGAATTTTAATGAAACATGTTGAATGCTACAAGAATATGTCGGTTTCACTAGTTGTTTTTAGAAAACCATATTGGCCCGTCCGAGAGTATTAACTTGAACTGTTTATAACTTCTGAACAAATGATCCTAGAGACCGTAATAAACTTGCATATTAATCAGCATGTTGCATGCTACAAGAATATATCGATTTCACTAGTTTTTGGTTGAGAACAATATTGGCCCCCCTTGCGAAAATCAACTTGAACTGCTTATAACTTCTGAACAATTGATCGTAGACAACACAATTATTTGCATTTTAATGAAACATGTTGAATGCTACAAGAATATGTCGGTTTCACTAGTTGTTATTTGAGAACAATATTGGCCCGTCCGCGAGTATTAAATTGAACTGATTATAAGTTCTGAACAAATGATCGTAGAAATCTCGATTGTTTTGCATATTAATAAACATGTAACTAGCTACAAGAATATATAGATTTCACTAGTTATTGTTTGAGAACCATGTTGGCCCACCCGCGAAAACTAATTCAACTGCTTACAATTTTTGAACAAATGATCGTAGAGAACACAATTATTTGCATTTTAATGAAACATGTTGTATGCTACAAGAATATGTCGGTTTTACTATTTGCTTTTTGGAACCATATTGGCCCGCCCGCGAGTATTCACTTGTTCTGCTTATAACGTCTGAACAAATGATCGTAGTGAGCGTAATAGTTTTGAATATTAATCAGCATTTTGCATGCTACAAGAATATATCGATTTCACTAGTTGGTGGTTGAGAACCATATTGGTCCGCCCTCGAAAATTAACTTGAACTGCTTATAATTTCTGAACAATTGATCGTAGAGAACACAATTATTTGCATTTCAATGAAACATGTTGTATGCTACAAGAATATGTCGGTTTCACTAGTTATTGTTTGAGAACCATTTTGGCCCGCCCGCCAAAACTAACTTCAACTCCATATAACTTCTGAACAAATTATCGTAGAGAGCGCAATAATTTTGCATATTAATCAGCATGTTTCATGCTACAAGAATATATCGATTTCATTAGTTGTTGGTTGAGAACCATATTGGCCCGCCCGCGAAAATTAACTTGAACTGCTAATAACTTCTGAACAATTGATCGTAGCGAACACAATTATTTGCATTTTAATGAAACATGTTGAATGCTTCAAGAATATGACGGTTTCACTAGTTGTTGTTTGAGAACCATATTGGCCCGCCGGCAAGTATTAAAATGAACTGCTTATAACTTCTGAACAAATGATCCTAGAGAGCGTAATAAATTTGCATATTAATCAGCATGTTGCATGCTACAAGAATATATCGATTTCACAAGTTGTTGGATGAGATCCATATTGGCCCGCCCGCGAAAATCAACTTCAACTGCTTATAACTCCTGAACAATTGATCGTAGCGAACACAATTATTTGCATTTTAATGAAACATGTTGCATGCTACAAGAATATATCGATTTCATTAGTTGTTGGTTGTGAACCATATTGGCTCGTCCGAGAGTATTAACTTGAACTGTTTATAACTTCTGAACAAATGAACCTAGAGAGCGTAATAAATTTGCATATTAATCAGCATGTTGCATGCTACAAGAATATATTGATTTCACTAGTTGTTGTTTTAGAACCATATTGGCCGGCCCGCGAAAATCAACTTGAACTGCTTATATCTCCTGCAAAATTGATCGTAGAAAACACAATTATTTGCATTTTAATGAAACATGTTGATTGCTACAAGAATATGTCGGTTTCACTAGTTTTTTTTAGAAAACCATTTTGGCCCGCCCGCGAGTATTAACTTGAACTGTTTATAACTTCTGAACAAATGATCGTAGTGAGCGTAATAATTTTGCATATTAATCAGCACGTTGCATGCTACAAGAATATATCCATTTCACTAGTTGTTGGTTGAGAACCATATTGGCCCGCCCTCGAAAATTAACTTGAACTGCTTATAACTTCTGAACAATTGATCGTAGAGAACACAATTATTTGCATTTCAATCAAACATGTTGTATACTACAAGAATATGTCGGTTTCACTAGTTATTGTTTGATAACTTTTTGTCCCGCCCGCCAAAACTAACTTCAACTCCTTATAACTTCTGAACAAATGTTAGTAGAGAGCTTAATAATTTTGCATATTAATCAGCATGTTGCATGCTTCAAGAATATGTCGGTTTCACTAGTTGTTGGTTGAGAACCATATTGACCCGCCCGCGAAAATTAATTTGAACTGCTTATAACTTCTGAACAAATAATCGTAGAAAGCGTAATAATTTTGCATATTAATCAGCATGTTGCAAGCTACAAGAATATGTCGGTTTCACTAGTTGTTATTAGAAAACCATTTTGGCCCACCTGCCAAAACTAATTTCAACTCCTTATAACTTCTGAACAATTGATCGTAGAAAGCGTAATAATTTTGCATATTAAACAGCATGTTGCATGCTTCAAGAATATATGGATTTCATTAGTTTTTGGTTGAGAACCATATTGACCCGCCGGCGAAAATCAATTTGAACTGCTTATAACTCCTTAACAATTGATCGTAGAGCACACAATTATTTGAATTTTAATGAAACATGTTGAATGCTACAAGAATATGTCGGTTTCACTAGTTGTTTTTAGAAAACCATATTGGTCCGTCCGAGAGTATTAACTTGAACTGTTTATAACTTCTGAACAAATGATCCTAGAGACCGTAATAAACTTGCATATTAATCAGCATGTTGCATGCTACAAGAATATATCTATTTCACTAGTTGTTGGTTGAGAACCATATTGGCCCGCCCGCGAAAATCAACTTGAACTGCTTATAACTCCTGAACAATTGATCGTAGAGTGCACAATAATTTGCATTTTAATGAAACTTGTTGAATGCTACAAGAATATGTCGGTTTCACTAGTTGTTTTTAGAAAATCATATTGGCCCGCCAGCGAGTATTAATTTGAACTGTTTATAACTTCTGAACAAATGATCGTAGAGAGCGTAATAAATTTGCATATTAATCAGCATGTTGCATGCTACAAGAATATATCGATTTCACTTGTTGTTGGTTGAGAACCATATTGGCCGGCCGCGAAAATCAACTTTAACTGCTTATAACTCCTGAACAATTGAACGTAAACAACAAAATTATTTGCATTTTAATGAAACATGTTGAATGCTAGAAGAATATGTCAGTTTCACTAGTTGTTATTTGAGAACAATATTGGCCCGCCCGCGAGTATTAACTTGAATTGCTTATAACTTCTGAACAAATGATCGTAGAGAGCTTAAAAAATTTGCATATTAATCAGCATGTTGCATCCTACAAGAATATATCGATTTCACTAGTTGTTGGTTGAAAAACATATTGGCCCGCCCGCGAAAATCAACTTCAACTGCTTATAACTCCTGAACAATTGATCGTAGAGATCACAATTATTATCATTTTAATCTAACATGTTGTATGCTACAAGAATATGTCCGTTTCACTAGTTATTGTTTGAGAACCATTTTGGCCCGCCCGCCAAAACTAACTTCAATTCCTTATAACTTCTGAACAAATGATCGTAGAGAGCGTTATAATTTTGCATATTAATCAGCATGTTGCATGCTGCAAGAATATATCGATTTCATTGGTTGTTGGTTGAGAACCATATTAGCCCGCCCGCGAAAATTAATTTGAACTTTTTATAACTTCTGAACAATTGATCGTAGCGAACACAATTATTTGCATTTTTATGAAACATGTTGAATGCTTCAAGAATATGTCGGTTTCACTAATTGTTGTTTGAGAACCATATTGAATCGCCCGCGAATATGAAATTGAACTGCTTATAACTTCTGAACAAATGATCTTAGAGAGCGTAATAAATTTGCATATTAATCAGCATGTTTCATGCTACAAGAATATATCGATTTCACTAGTTGTTGGTTGAGAACCATATTGGCCCGCCCGCGAGTATTAACTTGAATTGCTTATAACTTCTGAACAAATGATCGTAGAGAGCTTAAAAAATTTGCATATTAATCAGCATGTTGCATCCTACAAGAATATATCGATTACACTAGTTGTTGGTAGAAAAACATATTGGCCGGCCCGCGAAAATCAACTTCAACTGCTTATAACTCCTGAACAATTGATCGTAGAGATCACAATTATTATCATTTTAATCTAACATGTTGTATGTTAAAAGAATATGTCGGTTTCACTAGTTATTGTTGGAGAACCATTTTGGCCCGCCCGCCAAAACTAACTTCAATTCCTTATAACTTCTGAACAAATGATCGTAGAGAGCGTTATAATTTTGCATATTAATCAGCATGTTGCATGCTACAAGAATATATCGATTACATTGGTTGTTGGTTGAGAACCATATTAGCCAGCCCGCGAAAATTAATTTGAACTTTTTATAACTTCTGAACAATTGATCGTAGCGAACACAATTATTTGCATTTTTATGAAACATGTTGATTGCTACAAGAATATGTCGGTTTCACTAGTTTTTTTAGAAAACCATTTTGGCCCGCCCGCGAGTATTAACTTGAACTGTTTATAACTTCTGAACAAATGATCGTAGTGAGCGTAATAATTTTGCATATTAATCAGCACGTTGCATGCTACAAGAATATATCCATTTCACTAGTTTTTGGTTGAGAACCATATTGGCCCGCCCTCGAAAATTAACTTGAACTGCTTATAACTTCTGAACAATTGATCGTAGAGAACACAATTATTTGCATTTCAATCAAACATGTTGTATACTACAAGAATATGTCGGTTTCACTAGTTATTGTTTGATAACTTTTTGTCCCGCCCGCCAAAACTAACTTCAACTCCTTATAACTTCTGAACAAATGTTAGTAGAGAGCTTAATAATTTTGCATATTAATCAGCATGTTGCATGCTTCAAGAATATGTCGGTTTCACTAGTTGTTGGTTGAGAACCTTATTGGCCCGCCCGCGAAAATTAATTTGAACTGCTTATAACTTCTGAAAAAATAATCGTAGAAAGCGTAATAATTTTGCATATTAATCAGTATGTTGCATGCTACAAGAATATGTTGGTTTCACTAGTTGTTATTAGAAAACCATTTTGGCCCACCTTCCAAAACTAATTTCAACTCCTTATAACTTCTGAACAATTGATCGTAGAAAGCGTAATAATTTTGCATATTAAACAGCATGTTGCGTGCTTCAAGAATATATCGATTTCATTAGTTTTTGGTTGAGAACCATATTGGCCCGCCCGCGAAAATCAATTTGAACTGCTTATAACTCCTTAACAATTGATCGAAGAGCACACAATTATTTGAATTTTAATGAAACATGTTGAATGCTACAAGAATATGTCGGTTTCACTAGTTGTTTTTAGAAAACCATATTGGCCCGTCCGAGAGTATTAACTTGAACTGTTTATAACTTCTGAACAAATGATCCTAGAGACCGTAATAAACTTGCATATTAATCAGCATCTTGCATGCTACAAGAATATATCGATTTCACTAGTTGTTGGTTGAGAACCATATTGGCCCGCCCGCGAAAATCAAATTGAACTGCTTATAACTCCTGAACAATTGATCGTAGAGAGCACAACTATTTGCATTTTAATGAAACTTGTTGAATGCTACAAGAATATGTCGGTTTCACTAGTTGTTTTTAGAAAATCATATTGGCCCGCCCGCGAGTATTAATTTGAACTGTTTATAACTTCTGAACAAATGATCGTAGAGAGCGTAATAAATTTGCATATTAATCAGCATGTTGATTGCTACAAGAATATATCGATTTCACTTGTTGTTGGTTGAGAACCATATTGGCCCGCCCGCGAAAATCAACTTCAACTGCTTATAACTCCTGAACAATTGATCGTAGAGATCACAATTATTATCATTTTAATCTAACATGTTGTATGCTACAAGAATATGTCGGTTTCACTAGTTATTGTTTGAGAACCATTTTGGCCCGCCCGCCAAAACTAACTTCAATTCCTTATAACTTCTTAACAAATGATCGTAGAGAGCGTTATAATTTTAAATATTAATCAGCATGTTGCATGCTACAAGAATATATCGATTTCATTGGTTGTTGGTTGAGAACCATATTAGCCCGCCCGCGAAAATTAACTTGAAATTTTTATAACTTCTGAACAATTGATCGTAGCGAACACAATTATTTGCATTTTTATGAAACATGTTGAATGCTTCAAGAATATGTCGGTTTCACTAATTGTTGTTTGAGAACCATATTGGATCGCCCGCGAAAATTAATTTGAACTACTTATAACTACTGAACAATTAATCGTAGAAAGTGTAATAATTTTTCATATTAATCAGCATGTTGCATGCAACAAGAATATATCGATTTCACTAGTTGTTGTTTGAGAAGTATATTGGCCTGCACGCGAAAATTAACTTGAACTGCTTATAACTTCTGAACAATTGATTGTAGAGCACACAATTATTATCATTTCAATCAAACATGTTGTATGCTACAAGAATATGTCGGTTTCACTAGTTATTGTTTGAAAACCATTTTGGCCCGCCCGCCAAAACTAACTTCAACTCCTTATAACTTCTGAACAAATGATCGTAGAGAGCGTAATAATTTTGCATATCAATCAGCATTTTGCATGCTACAAGAATATATCGATTTCATTGGTTGTTGGTTGAGAAGCATATTGGCCCGCCCGCGAAAATCAACTTGAACTGCTTATAACTCCTGAACAATTGATCGTAGAGACCACAATTAATAGCATTTTAATCAAACATGTATGCAACAAGAATATGTCGGTTTCACTAGTTGTTTTTAGAAAACCATATTGGCCCGCCCACGAGTATTAACTTGAACTGTTTATAACTTCTGAACAAATGATCCTAGAGAGCGTAATAAATTTGCATATTAATCAGCATGTTGCATGCTACAAGAATATATCGATTTCACTAGTTGTAGGTTGAGAACCATATTGGCCCGCCCGCGAAAATCAACTTGAACTACTTATAACTCCTGAACAATTGATCGTAGAGACCACAATTATTTGCATTTTAATGAAACATGTTGAATGCAACAAGAATATGTCGGTTTCTCTAGTTATTGTTTGAGAACCATTTTGGCCCGCCCGCCAAAACTAACTTCAACTCCTTATGACTTCTGAACAAATGATCGTAGAGGGCGTTATAATTTTGCATATTAATCAGCATGTTGCATGCTACAAGAATATTTCGATTTCATTGGTTGTTGGTTGAGAACCATATTGGCCCGCCCGAAAAAAATAACTTGAACTGCTTATAACTTCTGAACAATTGATCGTAGCGAACACAATTATTTGCATTTCAATCAAACATGTTGTATACTACAAGAATATACAGGTTTCAATAGTTATTGTTTGAGAACCTTTTTGTCCCGCTAGCAAAACTAACTTCAACTCCTTATAACTTCTGAACAAATTATCGTAGAGAGCTTAATAATTTTGCATATTAATCAATATGTTGCATGCTACAAGAATATATCGATTTCATTAGTTGTTGGTTGAGAACCATATTGGCCCGCCATCGGAAATTAACTTGAACTGCTTACAACTTCTGAGCAATTGATCGTATCGAACACAATTATTTGCATTTTAATGAAACATTTTGAATGCTTCAAGAATATGTCGGTTTCACTTGTTGTTGTTTGAGAACCATATTGGCCCGCCCGCGAGTATTAAATTGAACTGCTTATAACTTCTGAACAAATGATCATAAAGAGCGTAATAAATTTGCATATTAATCAGCATGTTGCATGCTACAAGAATATATCGATTTCACTAGTTGTTGTTTGAGTAATATATTGGCCTGCCCGCGAAAATTAACTTGAACTGCTTATAACTTCTGAACAATTGATCGTAGAGCACACAATTATTTGCATTTTAATGAAAAATTTTGAATGCTACAAGAATATGTCGGTTTCACTAGTTGTTTATAGAAAACCATATTAGCTCGCGAGTATTAACTTGAACCATTTATAACATCTGAACAAATGATCCAAGAGAGCGTAATAAATTTGCATATTAATCAGCATGTTGCATGCTACAAGAATATATCGATTTCACTAGTTGTTGGTTGAGAACAATATTGGCCCGCCCGCGAAAATCAACTTGAACTGCTTATAACTCCTGAACAATTGATCGTAGAGACCACAATTATTTGCACTTTAATGAAACATGTTGAATGCAACAAAAATATGTCGGTTTCACTAGTTGTTTTTAGAAAACCACATTGGGCCGCCCGCGAGTATTAACTTGAACTGTTTATGACTTCTGAACAAATGATCCTAGAGAGCGTAATAAATTTGCATATTAATCAGCATGTTGCATGCTACAAGAATATATCGATTTCACTAGTTGTTGGTTGAGAACCATATTGGCCCACCCGCGAAAATCAACTTGGATTGCTTATAACTCCTGAACATTTGATCGTAGAGACTACAATTATTTGCACTTTAATGAAACATATTGAATGCTACAAGAATATGTCGGTTTCACTAGTTGTTTTTAGAAAACCATATTGGCCCGCCCGCGAGTATTAAGATGAACTGTTTATAACTTCTGAACAATTGATCGCAGAGAACACAATTATTTGCATTTCAATCAAACATATTGTATGCTACAAGAATATGTCGGTTTCACTAGTTATTGTTTGAGAACCAATTTGGCCCGCCCGCCAAAACTAACTTCAACTCCTTATAACTTCTGAACAAATTATCGTAGAGAGCGTAATAATTTTGCATATTAATCAGCATGTTGCATGCTACAACAATATATCGATTTCATTGGTTGTTGGTTGAGAACCATATTGTCCCGCCCGCGAAAATCAACTTGGATTGCTTATAACTCCTGAACAATTGATCGTAGAGACCACAATTATTTGCCTTTTAATGAAACATGTTGAATGCAACAAGAATATGTCGGTTTCACTAGTTGTTTTTAGAAAACCACATTGGTCCGCCCGCGAGTATTAACTTGAACTGTTTATGACTTCTGAACAAATGATCCTAGAGAGCGTAAAAAATTTGCATATTAATCAGCATGTTGCATGCTACAAGAATATATCGATTTCACTAGTTTTTGGTTGTGAACAATATTGGCCCGCCCGCGAAAATCAACTTGAACTGCTTATAACTTCTGAACAATTGATCGTAGAGAACACAATTATTTGCATTTTAATGAAACATGTTGAATGCTACAAGAATATGTCGGTTTCACTAGTTGTTATTTGAGAACAATATTGGCCCGTCCGCGAGTATTAAATTGAACTGATTATAAGTTCTGAACAAATGATCGTAGAAAGCTCGATTGTTTTGCATATTAATAAACATGTAGCTAGCTACAAGAATATATAGATTTCACTAGTTATTGTTTGAGAACCATGTTGGCCCACCCGCGAAAACTAATTCAACTGTTTACAATTTTTGAACAAATGATCGTAGAGAACACAATTATTTGCATTTTAATGAAACATGTTGTATGCTACAAGAATATGTCGGTTTTACTGTTTGCTTTTTGGAACCATATTGGCCCGCCCGCGAGTATTGACTTGTTCTGCTTATAACGTCTGAACAAATGATCGTAGTGAGCGTAATAGTTTTGAATATTAATCAGCATTTTGCATGCTACAAGAATATATCGATTTCACTAGTTGGTGGTTGAGAACCATATTGGTCCGCCCTCGAAAATTAACTTGAACTGCTTATAATTTCTGAATAAATTGATCGTAGAGAACACAATTATTTGCATTTCAATGAAACATGTTGTATGCTACAAGAATATGTCGGTTTCACTAGTTATTGTTTGAGAACCATTTTGGCCCGCCCGCCAAAACTAATTTCAACTCCATATAACTTCTGAACAAATGATCGTAGAGAGCGCAATAATTTTGCATATTAATCAGCATGTTTCATGCTACAAGAATATATCGATTTCATTAGTTGTTGGTTGAGAACCATATTGGCCCGCCCGCGAAAATTAACTTGAACTGCTAATAACTTCTGAACAATTGATCGTAGCGAACACAATTATTTGCATTTTAATGAAACATGTTGAATGCTTCAAGAATATGACGGTTTCACTAGTTGTTGTTTGAGAACCATATTGGCCCGCCGGCAAGTATTAAAATGAACTGCTTATAACTTCTGAACAAATGATCCTAGAGAGCGTAATAAATTTGCATATTAATCAGCATGTTGCATGCTACAAGAATATATCGATTTCACAAGTTGTTGGATGAGATCCATATTGGCCCGCCCGCGAAAATCAACTTCAACTGCTTATAACTCCTGAACAATTGATCGTAGAAAACACAATTATTTGCATTTTAATGAAACATGTTGAATGCTACAAAAATATGTCGGTTTCACTAGTTGTTTTTAGAAAACCATTTTGGCCCGCCCGCTAAAACTAACTTCAACTCCTTATAACTTCTGAACAATTAATCGTAGAAAGCGTAATAATTTTGCATATTAATCAGCATGTTGCATGCTACAAGAATATATCGATTTCATTAGTTGTTGGTTGTGAACCATATTATCTCGTCCGAGAGTATTAACTTGAACTGTTTATAACTTCTGAACAAATGAACCTAGAGAGCGTAATAAATTTGCATATTAATCAGCATGTTGCATGCTACAAGAATATATCGATTTCACTAGTTGTTGTTTTAGAACCATATTGGCCGGCCCGCGAAAATCAACTTGAACTGCTTATATCTCCTGCACAATTGATCGTAGAAAACACAATTATTTGCATTTTAATGAAACATGTTGATTGCTACAAGAATATGTCGGTTTCACTAGTTTTTTTAGAAAACCATTTTGGCCGCCCGCGAGTATTAACTTGAACTGTTTATAACTTCTGAACAAATGATCGTAGTGAGCGTAATAATTTTGCATATTAATCAGCACGTTGCATGCTACAAGAATATATCGATTTCACTAGTTGTTGGTTGAGAACCATATTGGCCCGCCCTCGAAAATTAACTTGAACTGCTTATAACTTCTGAACAATTGATCGTAGAGAACACAATTATTTGCATTTCAATCAAACATGTTGTATACTACAAGAATATTGTCGGTTTCACAAGTTATTGTTTGATAACTTTTTGTCCCGCCCGCCAAAACTAACTTCAACTCCTTATAACTTCTGAACAAATGTTAGTAGAGAGCTTAATAATTTTGCATATTAATCAGCATGTTGCATGCTTCAAGAATATGTCGGTTTCACTAGTTGTTGTTTGAGAACCATATTGGCCCGCCCGCGAAAATTAATTTGAACTGCTTATAACTTCTGAACAAATAATCGTAGAAAGCGTAATAATTTTGCATATTAATCAGCATGTTGCATGCTACAAGAATATGTCGGTTTCACTAGTCTTTATTAGAAAACCATTTTGGCCCACCTGCCAAAACTAATTTCAACTCCTTATAACTTCTGAACAATTGATCGTAGAAAGCGTAATAATTTTGCATATTAAACAGCATGTTGCATGCTTCAAGAATATATCGATTTCATTAGTTTTTGGTTGAGAACCATATTGACCCGCCGGCGAAAATCAATTTGAACTGCTTATAACTCCTTAACAATTGATCGTAGAGCACACAGTTATTTGAATTTTAATGAAACATGTTGAATGCTACAAGAATATGTCGGTTTCACTAGTTGTTTTTAGAAAACCATATTGGCCCGTCCGAGAGTATTAACTTGAACTGTTTATAACTTCTGAACAAATGATCCTAGAGAGCGTAATAAACTTGCATATTAATCAGCATGTTGCATGCTACAAGAATATATCGATTTCACTAGTTGTTGGTTGAGAACCATATTGGCCCACCCGCGAAAATCAACTTGAACTGCTTATAACTCCTGAACAATTGATCGTAGAGAGCACAATTATTTGCATTTTAATGAAACTTGTTGAATGCTACAAGAATATGTCGGTTTCACTAGTTGTTTTTAGAAAATCATATTGGCCCGCCCGCGAGTATTAATTTGAACTGTTTATAACTTCTGAACAAATGATCGTAGAGAGCGTAATAAATTTGCATATTAATCAGCATGTTGCATGCTACAAGAATATATCGATTTCACTTGTTGTTGGTTGAGAACCATATTGGCCGGCCGCGAAAATCAACTTTAACTGCTTATAACTCCTGAACAATTGATCGTAAACAACAAAATTATTTGCATTTTAATGAAACATGTTGAATGCTACAAGAATATGTCAGTTTCACTAGTTGTTATTTGAGAACAATATTGGCCCGCCCGCGAGTATTAACTTGAATTGCTTATAACTTCTGAACAAATGATCGTAGAGAGCTTAAAAAATTTGCATATTAATCAGCATGTTGCATCCTACAAGAATATATCGATTTCACTAGTTGTTGGTTGAAAAACATATTGGCCCGCCCGCGAAAATCAACTTTAACTGCTTATAACTCCTGAACAATTGATCGTAAACAACAAAATTATTTGCATTTTAATGAAACATGTTGAATGCTACAAGAATATGTCAGTTTCACTAGTTGTTATTTGAGAACAATATTGGCCCGCCCGCGAGTATTAACTTCAATTCCTTATAACTTCTGAACAAATGATCGTAGAGAGCGTTATAATTTTGCATATTAATCAGCATGTTGCATGCTACAAGAATATATCGATTTCATTGGTTGTTGGTTGAGAACCATAATAGCCCGCCCGCGAAAATTAACTTGAACTTTTTATAACTTCTGAACAATTGATCGTAGCGAACACAATTATTTGCATTTTTATGAAACATGTTGAATGCTTCAAGAATATGTCGGTTTCACTAATTGTTGTTTGAGAACCATATTGGATCGCCCGCGAATATGAAATTGAACTGCTTATAACTTCTGAACAAATGATCTTAGAGAGCGTAATAAATTTGCATATTAATCAGCATGTTTCATGCTACAAGAATATATCGATTTCACTAGTTGTTGGTTGAGAACCATATTGGCCCGCCCGCGAGTATTAACTTGAATTGCTTATAACTTCTGAACAAATGATCGTAGAGAGCTTAAAAAATTTGCATATTAATCAGCATATTTCATGCTACAAGAATATATCGATTTCACTAGTTGTTGTTTGAGAAATATATTGGCCTGCCCGCGAAAATTAACTTGAACTGCTTATAACTTCTGAACAATTGATCGTAGAGCACACAATTATTTGCATTTCAATCAAACATGTTGAATGCTACAAGAATATGTCAGTTTCACTAGTTGTTATTTGAGAACCATATTGGCCCGCCCGCGAAAATCAACTTGAACTGCTTATAACTCCTGAACAATTGATCGTAGAGAAAACAATTATTTGCATTTTAATGAAACATGTTGATTGCTAAAAGAATATGTCGGTTTCACTAGTTTTTTTAGAAAACCATTTTGGCCCGCCCGCGAGTATTAACTTGAACTGTTTATAACTTCTGAACAAATGATCGTAGTGAGCGTAATAATTTTGCATATTAATCAGCATGTTGCATGCTACAAGAATATATCCATTTCACTAGTTGTTGGTTGAGAACCATATTGGCCCGCCCTCGAAAATTAACTTGAACTGCTTATAACTTCTGAACAATTGATCGTAGAGAACACAATTATTTGCATTTCAATCAAACATGTATACTACAAGAATATGTCGGTTTCACTAGTTATTGTTTGAGAACCTTTTTGTCCCGCCCGCCGAAACTAACTTCAGCTCCTTTTAACTTCTGAGCAAATGATCGTAGAGAGCTTAATAATTTTTCATATTAATCAGCATGTTGCATGCTACAAGAATATATCGATTTCATTAGTTGTTGGTTGAGAACCATATTGGCCCGCCCGCGGAAATTAACTTGAACTGCTTATAACTTCTGAACAATTGATCGTAGCGAACACAATTATTTGCATTTTAATGAAACATGTTGAATGCTTCAAGAATATGTCGGTTTCACTAGTTGTTGTTTGAAAACCATATTGGCCCGCCCGCGAATATTAAATTGAACTTCTTATAACTTCTGAACAAATGATCTTAGAGAGCGTAATAAATTTGCATATTAATCAGCATGTTGCATGCTACAAGAATATATCGATTTCACTAGTTGTTGGTTGAGAACCATATTGGCCCGCCCGCGAAAATTAATTTGAACTGCTTATAACTTCTGAACAAATAATCATAGAAAGCGTAATAATTTTGCATATTAATCAGCATGTTGCATGCTACAAGAATATATCGATTTCACTAGTTGTTGGTTGAGAACCATATTGGCCCGCCCGCGAAAATCAACTTGAACTGCTTATAACTTCTGAACAATTGATGGTAGCGAACACAATTATTTGCATTTTAATGAAACATGTTGAATGCTTCAAGAATATGTCGGTTTCACTAGTTGTTGTTTGAGAACCATAATGGCCCGCCCGCGAGTATTAAATTGAAATGCTTTTAACTTCTGAACAAATGATCCTGGAGAGCGTAATAAATTTGCATATTAATCAGCATGTTGCATGCTACAAGAATATATCGATTTCACAAATTGTTGGTTGAGATCCATATTGGCCCGCCCGCGAAAATCAACTTGAACTGCTTATAACTCTTGAACAATTGATAGTAGAAAACAATTATTTGCATTTTAATGAAACATGTTGAATGCTACAAAAATATGTCGGTTTCACTAGTTGTTTTTAGAAAACCATTTTGGCGCGCCCGCTAAAACTAACTTCAACTCCTTATTACTTCTGAACAATTGATCGTAGAAAGCGTAATAATTTTGCATATTAATCAGCATGCTGCATGCAACAAGAATATATCGATTTCACTAGTTGTTGGTTGAGAACCATATTGGCTCGCCCGCGAAAATCAATTTGAACTGCATATAACTCCTTAACAATTAATCGTAGAGATCACAATTATTTGCATTTTAATGAAACATGTTGAATGCTACAAGAATATGTCGGTTTCACTATTTGTTTTTAGAAAACCATATTGGCCCGTCCGAGAGTATTAACTTCAACTGTTTATAGCTTCTGAGCAAATGATCCTAGAGAGCGTAATAAATTTGCATATTAATCAGCATGTTGCGTGCTACAAGAATATATCGATTTCACTAGTTGGTTGAGAACAATATTGGCCCGCCCCTGAAAATCAAATTGAACTGCTTATAACTCCTGAAAAATTGATCGTAGAGAACACAATTATTTGCATTTTAATGAAACATGTTGAATGCTACAAGAATATATCGGTTTCACTAGTTGTTTTTAGAAAACCATATTGGCCCGCCCGCGAGTGTTAACTTGAACTGTTTATAACTTCTGAACAATTGATCGTAGATAACACAATTATTTGCATTTCAATCAAACATGTTGTATGCTACAAGAATATGTCGCTTTCACTAGTTATTGTTTGAGAACCACTTTGGCCCGCCCACCAAAACTAGCTTCAACTCCTTATAACTTCTGACCAAATGATCGTAGAGAGCGTTATAATTTTGCATATTAATCAGCATGTTGCATGCTACAAGAATTTATCGATTTCATTGGTTGCTGGTTGAGAACCATATTGGCCAGCCCGCGAAAATTAAATTGAACTGTTTATAACTTCTGAACAATTGATCGTAGCGAACACAATTATTTGCATTTTAATGAAACATGTTGAATGCTTCAAGAATATGTCGGTTTCACTAGTTGTTGTTTGAGAACCATATTGGTCCGCCAGCGGGTATTAAATTGAAATGCTTATACCTTCTGAACAAATGATCTTAGAGAGCGTAATAAATTTTCATATTAATCAGCATGTTGAATGCTACAAGAATATATCGATTTCACTAGTTGTTGGATGAGAAACATATTGGCCCGCCCGCGAAAATTAATTGGAACTGCTTATAACTTCTGAACAAATGATCTTAGAGAGCGTAATAAATTTGCATATTAATCAGCATGTTGCATGCTACAAGAATATATCGATTTCACTAGTTGTTGTTTGAGAAATATATTGGCCTGCACGCGAAAATTAACTTGAACTGCTTATAACTTCTGAACAATTGATCGTAGAGCACACAATTATTTGCATTTCAATCAAACATGTTGTATGCTACAAGAATATGTCGGTTTCACTAGTTATTGTTTGAGAACCATTTTGGCCCGCCCGCCAAAACTAACTTCAACTCCTTATAAATTCTGAACAAATGATTGTAGGGAGCGTAATAATTTTGCATATTAATCAGCTTGTTGCATGCTACAACAATATATCGATTTCATTGGTTGTTGGTTGAGAACCATATTGGCCCGCCCGCGAAAATCAACTTGAACTGCTTATAACTCCTGAACAATTGATCGTAGAGACCACAATTAATAGCATTTTAATCTAACATGTTGTATGCAACAAGAATATGTCGGTTTCACTAGTTGTTTTTAGAAAACCATATTGACTCGCCCGCGAGTATTAACTTGAACTGTTTATAACTTCTGAACAAATGATCCTAGAGAGCGTAATAAATTTGCATATTAATCAGCATGTTGCATGCTACAAGAATATATCGATTTCACTAGTTGTTGGTTGAGAACCATATTGGCCCGCCCGCGAAAATCAACTTGAACTGATTATAACTTCTGAACAATTGATCGTAGAGATCACAATTATTTGCATTTTAATCTAACATGTTATATGCTACAAGAATATGTCATTTTCACTAGTTATTGTTTGAGAACCATATTGGCCCGCCCGCGAGTATTAAATTGAACTGCTTATAAATTCTGAACAAATGATCGTAGAAAGCTCGATTGTTTTGCATATTAATAAACATGTAGCTAGCTACAAGAATATATAGATTTCAATAGTTATTGTTTCAGAACCATGTTGGCCCACCCGCAAAAACTAATTCAACTGCTTACAATTTCTGAACAAATGATCATAAAGAACCCAATTATTTGCATTTTGATGAAACATGTTGTATGCTACAAGTATATGTCGGTTTTACTATTTGTTTTTTTAGAACCATATTGGCCCGCCCGCGAGTATTGACTTGTTCTGCTTATAACGTCTGAAAAAATGATCGTAGTGAGCGTAATAGTTTTGCATATTAATCAGCATTTTGCATTCTACAAGAATATATCGATTTCACTAGTTGTTGGTTGAGAACCATATTGGTCCGCCCTCGAAAATTAACTTAAACTGCTTTAAACTTCTGAACAATTGATCGTAGAGAACACAATTATTTGCATTTAAATCGAACATGTTGTATGCTACAAGTTATGTCGGTTTCACTAGTTATTGTTTGAGAACCATTTTGGCCCGCCCGCCAAAACTAACTTCAACTCCTTATAACTTCTGAACAAATGATCGTGGAGAGCGTAATAATTTTGCATATTAATTAGCATGTTTCATGCTACAAGAATATATCGATTTCATTCGTTGTTGGTTGAGAATCATATTGGCCCGCCCGCGAAAATTAACTTGAACTGCTAATAACTTCTGAACAATTGATCGTAGCGAACACAATTATTTGCATTTTAATGAAACATGTTGAATGCTTCAAGAATATGTCGGTTTCACTAGTTGTTGTTTGAGAACCATATTGGCCAGCCCGCGAGTATTAAATTGAACTGTTTATAACTTCTGAACAAATTATCATAGTGAGCGTAATATATTTGCATATTAATCAGCATGTTGCATGCTACAAGAATATATCGATTTCACAAGTTGTTGGTTGAGATCCATATTGGCCCGCCCGCGGAAATCAACTTGAACTGCTTATAACTCCTGAACAATTGATCGTAGAAAACAATTATTTGCATTTAAATGAAACATGTTGAATGCTACAAAAATATGTCGGTTTCACTAGTTGTTTTTAGAAAACCATTTTGGCCCGCCCGTTAAAACTAACTTCAACTCAACTTCAACTCCTTATAACTTCTGAACATTTGATCGTAGAAAGCGTAATAATTTTGCATATTAATCAGCATGCTGCATGCTACAAGAATATATCAATTTCACTAGTTGTTGGTTGAGAACTATATTGGGTCGCCCGCGAAAATCAACTTGAACTGCTTATAACTTTTGAACAATTGATCGTAGAGAACACAATTATTTGCATTTTAATGAAACATGTTGAATGCTACAAGAATATGTCGGTTTCACTAGTTGTTATTTGAGAACAATATTGGCCCGTCCGCGAGTATTAATTTGAACTACTTACAACTTCTGAACAAATGATCGTAGAGAGCGTAAAAAAATTTCATATTAATCAGCATGTTGCATGCTACAAGAATATATCGATTTCACTAGTTGTTGTTTGAGAAATATATTGGCCTGCCCCGAAAATTAACTTGAACTGCTTATAACTTCTGAACAATTGATCGTAGAGCACACAATTATTTGCATTTTAATGAAACATTTTGAATGCTACAAGAATATGTCGGTTTCACTAGTTGTTTATAGAAAACCATATTGGCCCGTCCGCGAGTATTAACTTGAACTGTTTATAACTTCTGAACAAATGATCCTAGAGGGCGTAATAAATTTGCATATTAATCAGCATGTTGCATGCTAAAAGAATATATCGATTTCACTAGTTGTTGGTTGAGAACTATATTGGGTCGCCCGCGAAAATCAACTTGAACTGCTTATAACTTCTGAACAATTGATCGTAGAGAACACAATTATTTGCATTTTAATGAAACATGTTGAATGCTACAAGAATATGTCGGTTTCACCAGTTGCTTTTAGAAAACCATTTTGGCCCACCCGCCAAAACTAATTTCAACTCCTTATAACTTCTGAACAATTGATCGTAGAAAGCGTAATCATTTTGCATATTAAACAGCATGTTGCATGCTACAAGAATATATCGATTTCATTAGTTTTTGGTTGAGAACCTAAATTGGCCCGCCCGCGAAAATCAACTTCAACTGCTTATAACTCCTGAACAATTGATCGTAGAGCACACAATTATTTCCACTTTAATGAAACATGTTGAATGCTTCAAGAATATGTCGGTTTCACTAGTTGTTTTTAGAAAACCATATTGGCCCGTCCGAGATTATTAACTTGAACTGTTTATAACTTCTGAAAAAATGATCCTAGAGAGCGTAATAAATTTGCATATTAATCAGCATGTTGCATGCTACAAGAATATATCGATTTCACAAGTTGTTGGTTGAGAACCATATTGGCCCGCCCGCGAAAATCATCTTGAACTGCTTATAACTCCTGAACAATTGATCGTACAGAGCACAATTATTTGCATTTTAATGAAACATGTTGAATGCTACAAGAATATGTCAGTTTCACTAGTTGTTATTTGAGAACCATATTGGGCCGCCCGCGAGTATTAACTTGAACTGCTTATAACTTCTGAACAAATGATCGTAGAGAGCGTAATAATTTTGCATATTAATCAGCATGTTGCATGCTACAAGAATATATCGATTTCACAAGTTGTTGGTTGAGAACCATATTGGCCGGCCGCGAAAATCAACTTTAACTGCTTATAACTCCTGAACAATTGATCGTAAACAACACAATTATTTGCATTTTAATGAAACATGTTGAATGCTACAAGAATATGTCAGTTACACTAGTTGTTATTTGAGAACCATATTGGCCCGCCCGCGAGTATTAACTTGAACTGCTTATAACTTCTGAACAAATGATCGTACAGAGCGTAAAAAATTTGCATATTAATCAGCATGTTGTATGCTACAAGAATATATCGATTTCACTAATTGTTGGTTGAAAAACATTGGCCCGCCCCCGTTAATCAACTTGAACTGCTTATAACTTCTGAACAATTGATCGTAGAGAACACAATTATTTGCATTTCAATCAAACATGTTGTATGCTAGAAGAATATGTCGGATTCACTAGTTATTGTTTGAGAACCATTTTGCCCGCCCGCCAAAACTAAATTCAACTCCTTATAACTTCTGAACAAATGATCGTAGAGAGCGTAATAATTTTGCATGTTAATCAGAATGTTTCATGCTACAAGAATATATCGATTTCATTGGTTGTTGGCTGAGAACCATATTGGCCCGCCCGCGAAAATTAACTTGAACTGCTTATAACTTCTGAAAAATTGATGGTAGCGAACACAATTATTTGCATTTTAATGAAACATGTTGAATGCTTCAAGAATATGTCGGTTTCACTACTTATTGTTTGAGAACCTTTTTGTCCCGCCCGCCGAAACTAACTTCAACTCCTTTTAACTTCTGAGCAAATGATCGTAGAGAGCTTAATAATTTTGCATATTAATCAGCATGTTGCATGCTACAAGAATATATCGATTTCATTAGTTGTTGGTTGAGAACCATATTGGCCCTCCCGCGGAAATTAACTTGAACTGCTTATAACTTCTGAACAATTGATCGTAGCGAGCACAATTATTTGCATTTTAATGAAACATGTTGAATGCTTCAAGAATATGTCGGTTTCACTAGTTGTTGTTTGAAAACCATATTGGCCCGCCCGCGAATATTAAATTGAACTTCTTATAACTTCTGAATAAATTATCTTAGAGAGCGTAATAAATTTGCATATTAATCAGCATGTTGCATGCTACAAGAATATATCGATTTCACTAGTTGTTGGTTGAGAACCATATTGGCCCGCCCGCGAAAATTAATTTGAACTGCTTATAACTTCTGAGCAAATAATCGTAGAATGCGTAATAATTTTGCATATTAATCAGCATGTTGCATGCTACAAGAATATATCGATTTCACAAGTTGTTGGCTGAGAACCATATTGGCCCGGCCGCGAAAATCAACTTGAACTGCTTATAACTTCTGAACAATTGATGGTAGCGAACACAATTATTTGCATTTTAATGAAACATGTTGAATGCTTCAAGAATATGTCGGTTTCACTAGTTGTTTTTAGAAAACCATTTTGGCGCGCCCGCTAAAACTAACTTCAACTCCTTATTACTTCTGAACAATTGATCGTAGAAAGCGTAATAATTTTGCATATTAATCAGCATGCTGCATGCTACAAGAATATATCGATTTCACTAGTTGTTAGTTGAGAACCATATTGGCCCGCCCGCGAAAATCAATTTGAACTGCTTATAACTCCTGAACAATTAATCGTAGAGATCACAATTATTTGCATTTTAATGAAACATGTTGAATGCTTCAAGAATATGTCGGTTTCACTAGTTGTTTTTAGAAAACCATATTGGCCCGTCCGAGAGTATTAACTTGAACTGTTTATAGCTTCTGAACAAATAATCGTAGAAAGCGTAATAATTTTTCATATTAATTAGCAAGTTGCATGCTACAAGAATATATCGATTTCATTGGTTGTTGGTTGAGAACCATATTGGCCGCCCGCGAAAATTAATTTGAACTGATTATAACTTCTGAACAAATAATCGTAGAAAGCGTAATAATTTTTCATATTAATTAGCAAGTTGCATGCTACAAGAATATATCGATTTCACTAGTTGTTGTTTGAGACATATATTGGCCTGCCCGCAAAAATTAACTTGAACTGCTTATAACTCCTGAACAATTGATCGTAGAGAGCACAATTATTTGCATTTTAATGAAACATGTTGAATGCTACAAGAATATGTCGGTTTCACTAGTTGTTTTTAGAAAACCATATTGGCCTGGCCGCGAATTTTAATTTGAACTGTTTATAACTTCTGAAGTAATGATCGTAGAGAGCGTTATACATTTGCATATTAATCAGCATATTGCATGCTACAAGAATATATCGATTTCACATGTTGAAGGTTGAGAACCACATTGGCCGGCTGCGAAAATCAACTTTAACTGCTTATAACTCCTGCACAATTGATCGTAAACAACACAATTATTTGCATTTCAATCAAACATGTTGTTTGCTACAAGAATATGTCAGTTTCACTAGTTGTTATTTCAGAACCATATTGGCCCGCCCGCGAGTATTAAATTGAACTGCTTATAACTTCTGAACAAATGATCGTAGAGAGCGTAAAAAATTTGCATATTAATCAGCATGTTGCATGCTACAAGAATATATCGATTTCACTAGTTGTTGGTTGAAAAATATATTGGCGCGCCCGCGAAAATCAACTTGAACTGCTTATAACTTCTGAACAATTGATCGTAGAGATCACAATTATTATCATTTTAATCTAACATTTTGTATGCTACAAGAATATGTCGGTTTCACTATTTATTGTTTGAGAACCATTTTGGCCCCCCGGCAAAACTAACTTCAACTCCTTATAACTTCTGAACAAATGATCGTAGAGAGCGTTATAACTTTGTATATTAATCAGCATGTTGCATGCTACAAGAATATATCGATTTCATTGGTTGTTGGTTGAGAACCATATTGGCCCGCTCGCGAAAATTAACTTGAACTGATTATAATTTCTGAACAATTGATCGTTGCGAACACAATTATTTGCATTTTAATGTAACATGTTGAAAGCTTCAAGAATATGTCAGTTTCACTAGTTGTTGTTTGAGAACCATATTGGCCCGCCCGCGAATATTAATTTGAACTGCTTATAACTTATGAACAAATGATCTTAGAGAGCGTAATAAATTTGCATATTAATCAGCATGTTGCATGCTACAAGAATATATCGTTTTCACTAGTTGTTGGTTGAGAACCATATTGGCCCGCCCGCGAAAATTAATTTGAACTGCTTATAACTTCTGAACAAATAATCGTAGAAAGCGTAATAATTTTTCATATTAATTAGCATGTTGCATGCTACAAGAATATATCGATTTCACTAGTGGTTGTTTGAGAAATATATTGGCCTGCCCGCGAAAATTAATTGAACTGCTTATAACTTCTGAACAATTGATTGTAGAGCACACAATTATTTGCATTTCAATCAAACATGTTGTATGCTACAAGGATATGTCGGTTTCACTAGATATTGTTTGAGAAACATTTTGGCCCGCCCGCCAAAACTAACTTCAACTCCTTATAACTTCTGATCAAATTATCGTAGAAAGCGTAATAATTTTGCATATTAAACAGCATGTTGCATGCTACAAGAATATATCGATTTCATTAATTTTTGGTTGAGAACCTAAATTGGCCCGCCCGCGAAAATCAACTTGAACTGCTTATAACTTCTGAACAAATAATCGTAGAAAGCGTAATAAATTTGCATATTAATCAGCATGTTGCATGCTACAAAAATATATCGATTTCACTAGTGGTTGTTTGAGAAATATATTGGCCTGCCCGCGAAAATTAATTGAACTGCTTATAACTTCTGAACAATTGATCGTAGAGAACACAATTATTTGCATTTTAATGAAACATGTTGAATGCTACAAGAATATATCGGTTTCACTAGTTGTTTTTAGAAAACCACATTGGCCCGCCCGCGAGTGTTAACTTGAACTGTTTATAACTTCTGAACAATTGATCGTAGAGAACACAATTATTTGCATTTCAATCAAACATGTTGTATGCTACAAGAATATGTCGGTTTCACTAGTTATTGTTTGAGAACCACTTTGGCCCGCCCACCAAAACTAGCTTCAACTCCTTATAACTTCTGACCAAATGATCGTAGAGAGCGTTATAATTTTGCATATTAATCAGCATGTTGCATGCTACAAGAATTTATCGATTTCATTGGTTGCTGGTTGAGAACCATATTGGCCAGCCCGCGAAAATTAAATTGAACTGTTTATAACTTCTGAACAATTGATCGTAGCGAACACAATTATTTGCATTTTAATGAAACATGTTGAATGCTTCAAGAATATGTCGGTTTCACTAGTTGTTGTTTGAGAACCATATTGGTCCGCCAGCGGGTATTAAATTGAAATGCTTATAACTTCTGAACAAATGATCTTAGAGAGCGTAATAAATTTTCATATTAATCAGCATGTTGAATGCTACAAGAATATATCGATTTCACTAGTTGTTGGATGAGAAACATATTGGCCCGCCCGCGAAAATTAATTGGAACTGCTTATAACTTCTGAACAAATGATCTTAGAGAGCGTAATAAATTTGCATATTAATCAGCATGTTGCATGCTACAAGAATATATCGATTTCACTAGTTGTTGTTTGAGAAATATATTGGCCTGCCCGCGAAAATTAACTTGAACTGCTTATAACTTCTGAACAATTGATCGTAGAGCACACAATTATTTGCATTTCAATCAAACATGTTGTATGCTACAAGAATATGTCGGTTTCACTAGTTATTGTTTGAGAACCATTTTGGCCCGCCCGCCAAAACTAACTTCAACTCCTTATAAATTCTGAACAAATGATTGTAGGGAGCGTAATAATTTTGCATATTAATCAGCTTGTTGCATGCTACAACAATATATCGATTTCATTGGTTGTTGGTTGAGAACCATATTGGCCCGCCCGCGAAAATCAACTTGAACTGCTTATAACTCCTGAACAATTGATCGTAGAGACCACAATTAATAGCATTTTAATCAAACATGTTGTATGCAACAAGAATATGTCGGTTTCACTAGTTGTTTTTAGAAAACCATATTGACTCGCCCGCGAGTATTAACTTGAACTGTTTATAACTTCTGAACAAATGATCCTAGAGAGCGTAATAAATTTGCATATTAATCAGCATGTTGCATGCTACAAGAATATATCGATTTCACTAGTTGTTGGTTGAGAACCATATTGGCCCGCCCGCGAAAATCAACTTGAACTGCTTATAACTTCTGAACAATTGATCGTAGAGATCACAATTATTTGCATTTTAATCTAACATGTTATATGCTACAAGAATATGTCATTTTCACTAGTTATTGTTTGAGAACCATATTGGCCCGCCCGCGAGTATTAAATTGAACTGCTTATAAATTCTGAACAAATGATCGTAGAAAGCTCGATTGTTTTGCATATTAATAAACATGTAGCTAGCTACAAGAATATATAGATTTCACTAGTTATTGTTTGAGAACCATGTTGGCCCACCCGCAAAAACTAATTCAACTGCTTACAATTTCTGAACAAATGATCATAGAGAACCCAATTATTTGCATTTTAATGAAACATGTTGTATGCTACAAGTATATGTCGGTTTTACTATTTGTTTTTTTAGAACCATATTGGCCCGCCCGCGAGTATTGACTTGTTCTGCTTATAACGTCTGAAAAAATGATCGTAGTGAGCGTAATAGTTTTGCATATTAATCAGCATTTTGCATGCTACAAGAATATATCGATTTCACTAGTTGTTGGTTGAGAACCATATTGGTCCGCCCTCGAAAATTAACTTAAACTGCTTTAAACTTCTGAACAATTGATCGTAGAGAACACAATTATTTGCATTTAAATCGAACATGTTGTATGCTACAAGTTATGTCGGTTTCACTAGTTATTGTTTGAGAACCATTTTGGCCCGCCCGCCAAAACTAACTTCAACTCCTTATAACTTCTGAACAAATGATCGTGGAGAGCGTAATAATTTTGCATATTAATCAGCATGTTTCATGCTACAAGAATATATCGATTTCATTCGTTGTTGGTTGAGAATCATATTGGCCCGCCCGCGAAAATTAACTTGAACTGCTAATAACTTCTGAACAATTGATCGTAGCGAACACAATTATTTGCATTTTAATGAAACATGTTGAATGCTTCAAGAATATGTCGATTTCACTAGTTGTTGTTTGAAAACCATATTGGCCCGCCCGCGAGTATTAAATTGAACTGTTTATAACTTCTGAACAAATTATCATAGTGAGCGTAATATATTTGCATATTAATCAGCATGTTGCATGCTACAAGAATATATCGATTTCACAAGTTGTTGGTTGAGATCCATATTGGCCCGCCCGCGGAAATCAACTTGAACTGCTTATAACTCCTGAACAATTGATCGTAGAAAACAATTATTTGCATTTAAATGAAACATGTTGAATGCTACAAAAATATGTCGGTTTCACTAGTTGTTTTTAGAAAACCATTTTGGCCCGCCCGTTAAAACTAATTTCAACTCAACTTCAACTCCTTATAACTTCTGAACATTTGATCGTAGAAAGCGTAATAATTTTGCATATTAATCAGCATGCTGCATGCTACAAGAATATATGAATTTCACTAGTTGTTGGTTGAGAACTATATTGGGTCGCCCGCGAAAATCAACTTGAACTGCTTATAACTTTTGAACAATTGATCGTAGAGAACACAATTATTTGCATTTTAATGAAACATGTTGAATGCTACAAGAATATGTCGGTTTCACTAGTTGTTATTTGAGAACAATATTGGCCCGTCCGCGAGTATTAATTTGAACTACTTACAACTTCTGAACAAATGATCGTAGAGAGCGTAAAAAAATTTCATATTAATCAGCATGTTGCATGCTACAAGAATATATCGATTTCACTAGTTGTTGTTTGAGAAATATATTGGCCTGCCCCGAAAATTAACTTGAACTGCTTATAACTTCTGAACAATTGATCGTAGAGCACACAATTATTTGCATTTTAATGAAACATTTTGAATGCTACAAGAATATGTCGGTTTCACTAGTTGTTTATAGAAAACCATATTGGCCCGCCCGCGAGTAATAACTTGAACTGTTTATAACTTCTGAACAAATGATCCTAGAGGGCGTAATAAATTTGCATATTAATCAGCATGTTGCATGCTAAAAGAATATATCGATTTCACTAGTTGTTGGTTGAGAACTATATTGGGTCGCCCGCGAAAATCAACTTGAACTGCTTGTAACTTCTGAACAATTGATCGTAGAGAACACAATTATTTGCATTTTAATGAAACATGTTGAATGCTACAAGAATATGTCGGTTTCACCAGTTGCTTTTAGAAAACCATTTTGGCCCACCCGCCAAAACTAATTTCAACTCCTTATAACTTCTGAACAATTGATCGTAGAAAGCGTAATAATTTTGCATATTAAACAGCATGTTGCGTGCTACAAGAATATATCGATTTCATTAGTTTTTGGTTGAGAACCTAAATTGGCCCGCCCGCGAAAATCAACTTCAACTGCTTATAACTCCTGAACAATTGATCGTAGAGCACACAATTATTTGCATTTTAATGAAACATGTTGAATGCTTCAAGAATATGTCGGTTTCACTAGTTGTTTTTAGAAAACCATATTGGCCCGTCCGAGATTATTAACTTGAACTGTTTATAACTTCTGAAAAAATGATCCTAGAGAGCGTAATAAATTTGCATATTAATCAGCATGTTGCATGCTACAAGAATATATCGATTTCACAAGTTGTAGGTTGAGAACCATATTGTCCCGCCCGCGAAAATCATCTTGAACTGCTTATAACTCCTGAACAATTGATCGTAGAGAGCACAATTATTTGCATTTTAATGAAACATGTTGAATGCTACATGAATATGTCAGTTTCACTAGTTGTTATTTGAGAACCATATTGGGCCGCCCGCGAGTATTAACTTGAACTGCTTATAACTTCTGAACAAATGATCGTAGAGAGCGTAATAATTTTGCATATTAATCAGCATGTTGCATGCTACAAGAATATATCGATTTCACAAGTTGTTGGTTGAGAACCATATTGGCCGGCCGCGAAAATCAACTTTAACTGCTTATAACTCCTGAACAATTGATCGTAAACAACACAATTATTTGCATTTTAATGAAACATGTTGAATGCTACAAGAATATGTCAGTTACACTAGTTGTTATTTGAGAACCATATTGGCCCGCCCGCGAGTATTAACTTGAACTGCTTATAACTTCTGAACAAATGATCGTACAGAGCGTAAAAAATTTGCATATTAATCAGCATGTTGCATGCTACAAGAATATATCGATTTCACTAATTGTTGGTTGAAAAACATTGGCCCGCCCCCGTTAATCAACTTGAACTGCTTATAACTTCTGAACAATTGATCGTAGAGAACACAATTATTTGCATTTCAATCAAACATGTTGTATGCTAGAAGAATATGTCGGATTCACTAGTTATTGTTTGAGTAGCATTTTGCCCGCCCGCCAAAACTAAATTCAACTCCTTATAACTTCTGAACAAATGATCGTAGAGAACGTAATAATTTTGCATGTTAATCAGAATGTTTCATGCTACAAGAATATATCGATTTCATTGGTTGTTGGCTGAGAACCATATTGGCCCGCCCGCGAAAATAACTTGAACTGCTTATAACTTCTGAACAATTGATGGTAGCGAACACAATTATTTGCATTTTAATGAAACATGTTGAATGCTTCAAGAATATGTCGGTTTCACTACTTATTGTTTGAGAACCTTTTTGTTCCGCCCGCCGAAACTAACTTCAACTCCTTTTAACTTCTGAGCAAATGATCGTAGAGAGCTTAATAATTTTGCATATTAATCAGCATGTTGCATGCTACAAGAATATATCGATTTCATTAGTTGTTGGTTGAGAACCATATTGGCCCGCCCGCGGAAATTAACTTGAACTGCTTATAACTTCTGAACAATTGATCGTAGCCAACACAATTATTTGCATTTTAATGAAACATGTTGAATGCTTCAAGAATATGTCGGTTTCACTAGTTGTTGTTTGAAAACCATATTGGCCCGCCCGCGAATATTAAATTGAACTTCTTATAACTTCTGAATAAATTATCTTAGAGAGCGTAATAAATTTGCATATTAATCAGCATGTTGCATGCTACAAGAATATATCGATTTCACTAGTTGTTGGTTGAGAACCATATTGGCCCGCCCGCGAAAATTAATTTGAACTGCTTATAACTTCTGAGCAAATAATCGTAGAAAGCGTAATAATTTTGCATATTAATCAGCATGTTGCATGCTACAAGAATATATCGATTTCACTAGTTGTTGGTTGAGAACCATATTGGCCCGGCCGCGAAAATCAACTTGAACTGCTTATAACTTCTGAACAATTGATGGTAGCGAACACAATTATTTGCATTTTAATGAAACATGTTGAATGCTTCAAGAATATGTCGGTTTCACTAGTTGTTTTTAGAAAACCATTTTGGCGCGCCCGCTAAAACTATCTTCAACTCCTTATTACTTCTGAACAATTGATCGTAGAAAGCGTAATAATTTTGCATATTAATCAGCATGCTGCATGCTACAAGAATATATCGATTTCACTAGTTGTTAGTTGAGAACCATATTGGCCAGCCCGCGAAAATCAATTTGAACTGCTTATAACTCCTGAACTATTAATCGTAGAGATCACAATTATTTGCATTTTAATGAAACATGTTGAATGCTTCAAGAATATGTCGGTTTCACTAGTTGTTTTTAGAAAACCATATTGGCCCGTCCGAGAGTATTAACTTGAACTGTTTATAGCTTCTGAAGAAATGATCCTAGAGAGCGTAATAAATTTGCATATTAATCAGCATGTTGCATGCTACAAGAATATATCGATTTCATTGGTTGTTGGTTGAGAACCATATTGGCCGCCCGCGAAAATTAATTTGAACTGATTATAACTTCTGAACAAATAATCGTAGAAAGCGTAATAATTTTTCATATTAATTAGCAAGTTGCATGCTACAAGAATATATCGATTTCACTAGTTGTTGTTTGAGAAATATATTGGCCTGCCCGCAAAAATTAACTTGAACTGCTTATAACTCCTGAACAATTGATCGTAGAGAGCACAATTATTTGCATTTTAATTAAACATGTTGAATGCTACAAGAATATGTCGGTTTCACTAGTTGTTTTTAGAAAACCATATTGGCCTGCCCGCGAGTTATAATTTGAACTGTTTATAACTTCTGAACAAATGATCGTAGAGAGCGTTATACATTTGCATATTATTCAGCATGTTGCATGCTACAAGAATATATCGATTTCACATGTTGAAGGTTGAGAACCACATTGGCCGGCTGCGAAAATCAACTTTAACTGCTTATAACTCCTGCACAATTGATCGTAAACAACACAATTATTTGCATTTTAATGAAACATGTTGTTTGCTACAAGAATATGTCAGTTTCACTAGTTTTTATTTCAGAACCATATTTTATCCCGCCCGCGAGTATTAAATAGAACTGCTTATAACTTCTGAACAAATGATCGTAGAGAGCGTAAAAAATTTGCATATTAATCAGCATGTTGCATGCTACAAGAATTAATCGATTTCACTAGTTGTTGGTTGAAAAATATATTGGCGCGCCCGCGAAAATCAACTTGAACTGCTTATAACTTCTGAACAATTGATCGTAGAGATCACAATTATTATCATTTTAATCTAACATTTTGTATGCTACAAGAATATGTCGGTTTCACTATTTATTGTTTGAGAACCATTTTGGCCCCCCGGCAAAAATAACTTCAACTCCTTATAACTTCTGAACAAATGATCGTAGAGAGCGTTATAACTTTGTATATTAATCAGCATGTTGCATGCTACAAGAATATATCGATTTCATTGGTTGTTGGTTGAGAACCATATTGGCCCGCTCGCGAAAATTAACTTGAACTGCTTATAACTTCTGAACAATTGATCGTAGCGAACACAATTATTTGCATTTTAATGTAACATGTTGAAAGCTTCAAGAATATGTCAGTTTCACTAGTTGTTGTTTGAGAACCATATTGGCCCGCCCGCGAATATTAATTTGAACTGCTTATAACTTATGAACAAATGATCTTAGAGAGCGTAATAAATTTGCATATTAATCAGCATGTTGCATGCTACAAGAATATATCGTTTTCACTAGTTGTTGGTTGAGAACCATATTGGCCCGCCCGCGAAAATTAATTTGAACTGCTTATAACTTCTGAACAAATAATCGTAGAAAGCGTAATAATTTTTCATATTAATTAGCATGTTGCATGCTACAAGAATATATCGATTTCACTAGTTGTTGTTTGAGAAATATATTGGCCTGCCCGCGAAAATTAACTTGAACTGCTTATAACTTCTGAACAATTGATTGTAGAGCACACAATTATTTGCATTTCAATCAAACATGTTGTATGCTACAAGGATATGTCGGTTTCACTAGTTATTGTTTGAGAAACATTTTGGCCCGCCCGCCAAAACTAACTTCAACTCCTTATAACTTCTGATCAAATTATCGTAGAAAGCGTAATAATTTTGCATATTAAACAGCATGTTGCATGCTACAAGAATATATCGATTTCATTAGTTTTTGGTTGAGAACCAAAATTGGCCCGCCCGCGAAAATCAACTTGAACTGCTTATAACTTCTGAACAAATAATCGTAGAAAGCGTAATAAATTTGCATATTAATCAGCATGTTGCATGCTACAAAAATATATCGATTTCACTAGTTGTTGGTTGAGAACCATATTGGCCCGCCCCTGAAAATCAACTTCAACTGCTTATAACTCCTTAAAAAATTGATCTTAGAGAACACAATTATTTGCATTTTAATGAAACATGTTGAATGCTACAAGAATATGTCGGTTTCACTAGTTGTTTTTAGAAAACCACATTGGCCCGCCCGCGAGTAATAACTTGAACTGTTTATAACTTCTGAACAATTGATCGTAGAGAACACAATTATTTGCATTTCAATCAAACATGTTGTATGCTACAAGAATGTGTCGGTCTCACTAGTTATTGTTTGAGAACCATTTTGGCCCGCCCGCCAAAACTAACTTCAACTCCTTATAACTTCTGATCAAATTATCGTAGAGAGCGTTATAATTTTGCATATTAATCACCATGTTGCATGCTACAAGAATATATCGATTTCATTGGTTGTTGGTTGAGAACCATATTGGCCCGCCCGCGACAATTAATTTGAACTGCTTATAACTTCTGAACAATTGATCGTAGCGAACACAATTATTTGCATTTTAATGAAACATGTTGAATGCTTCAAGAATATGTCGGTTTCACTAGTTGTTGTTTGAGAACCATATTGGTCCGACCGCGAGTATTAAATTGAACTGCTTATAACTTCAGAACAAATGATCCTAGAGAGCGTAATAATTTTGCATATTAATCAGCATGTTGCATGCTACAAGAATATGTCGGTTTCACTAGTGGTTTTTTGAAAACCATATTGGTCCGCCCGCGAGTATTAACTTGAACTGTCTATAACTTCTGAACAATTGATCGTAGAGAACACAATTATTTGCATTTCAATCAAACATGTTGTATGCTACAAGAAAATGTCGGTTTCACTAGATATTGTTTGAGAACCATTTTGGCCCGACCGCCAAAACTAAATTCAACTCCTTATAACTTCTGAACAAAAGATCGTAGAGAGCGTTATAATTTTGCATATTAATCAGCATGTTGCATGCTACAAGAATATATCGATTTCATTGGTTGTTGGTTGAGAACCATATTGGCCCGCCCGCGAAAATTAACTTGAACTGCTTATAACTTCTGAACAATTGATCGTAGCGAACACAATTATTTGCATTTTAATGAAACATGTTGATTGCTTCAAGAATATGTCGGTTTCACTAGTTGTTGTTTGAGAACCACATTGGCCCGCCCGCGAGTATTAATTTGAACTGTTTATGACTTCTGAACAAATGATCCTAGAGAGCGTAATATATTTGCATATTAATCAGCATGTTGCATGCTACAAGAATATATCGATTTCACTAGTTGTTGGTTGAGAACCATATTGGCCCGCCCCTGAAAATCAACTTGAACTGCTTATAACTCCTGAAAAATTGATCATAGAAAACACAATTATTTGCATTTTAATGAAACATGTTGAATGCTACAAGAATATGTCGGTTTCACTAGTTGTTTTTTAGAAAACCATATTGGCCCGCCCGCGAGTATTACCTTGAACTGTTTCTAACATCGGAACAAATGATCCTAGAGAGCGTAATAAATTTGCATATTAATCAGCATGTTGCATGCTAGAAGAATATATCGATTTCACTAGTTTTTGGTTGAGAACCATATTGGCCCGTCCGCGAAAATCAACTTGATCTGCTTATAACTCCTGAACAATTGATCGTTGAGAACACAATTATTTGCATTTCAATCAAACATGTATGCTACAAGAATATGTCGGTTTCACTAGTTATTGTTTGAGAACCATTTTGTCCCGCCCGCCGAAACTAATTTCAACTCCTTATAACTTCTGAACAAAGGATCGTAGAGAGCTTAATAATTATGCATATTAATCAGCATGTTGCATGCTACAAGAATATATCGATTTCATTAGTTGTTGGTTGAGAACCATATTGGCCCCCCGCGAAAATTAATTTGAACTGCTTATAACATCTGAACAAATAATCGTAGAAAGCGTAATAAATTTGCATATTAATCAGCATGTTGCATGCTACAAGAATATATCGATTTCACTAGTTGTTGTTTGAGAAATATATTGGCCTGCCCCGAAAATTAACTTGAACTGCTTATAACTTCTGAACAATTGATCGTAGAGCACACAGTTATTTGCATTTTAATGAAACATTTTGAATGCTACAAGAATATGTCGGTTTCACTAGTTGTTTATAGAAAACCATATTGGCCCGCCCGCGAGTATTAACTTGAACTGTTTATAACTTCTGAACAAATGATCCTAGAGGGCGTAATAAATTTGCATATTAATCAGCATGTTGCATGCTAAAAGAATATATCGATTTCACTAGTTGTTGGTTGAGAACTATATTGGGTCGCCCGCGAAAATCAACTTGAACTGCTTATAACTTCTGAACAATTAATCGTAGAGAACACAATAATTTGCATTTTAATGAAACATGTTGAATGCTACAAGAATATGTCGGTTTCACTAGTTGCTTTTAGAAAACCATTTTGGCCCACCCGCCAAAACTAATTTCAACTCCTTATAACTTCTGAACAATTGATCGTAGAAAGCGTAATAATTTTGCATATTAAACAGCATGTTGCATGCTACAAGAATATATCGATTTCACAAGTTGTTGGTTGAGAACCATATTGGCCCGACCGCGAAAATCATCTTGAACTGCTTATAACTCCTGAACTATTGATCGTAGAGAGCACAATTATTTGCATTTTAATGAAACATGTTGAATGCTACAAGAATATGTCAGTTTCACTAGTTGTTATTTGAGAACCATATTGGGCCGCCCGCGAGTATTAACTTGAACTGCTTATAACTTCTGAACAAATGATCGTAGAGTGCGTAATAATTTTGCATATTAATCAGCATGTTGCATGCTACAAGAATATATCGATTTCACAAGTTGTTGGTTGAGAACCATATTGGCCGGCCGCGAAAATCAACTTTAACTGCTTATAACTCCTGAACAATTGATCGTAAACAACACAATTATTTGCATTTTATTGAAACATGTTGAATGCTACAAGAATATGTCAGTTTCACTAGTTGTTATTTGAGAACCATATTGGCCCACCCGCCAAAACTAATTTCAACTCCTTATAACTTCTGAACAATTGATCGTAGAAAGCGTAATAATTTTGCATATTAAACAGCATGTTGCATGCTACAAGAATATATCGATTTCATTAGTTTTTGTATGAGAACCTAAATTGGCCCGCCCGCGAAAATCAACTTGAACTGCTTATAACTTCTGAACAATTGATCGTAGAGAACACAATTATTTGCATTTCAATCAAACATGTTGTATGCTAGAAGAATATGTCGGATTCACTAGTTATTGTTTGAGAACCATTTTGGCCCGCCCGCCAAAACTAAATTCAACTCCTTATAACTTCTGAACAAATGATCGTAGAGAGCTTAATAATTTTGCATATTGATCAGAATGATTCATGTTACAAGAATATATCGATTTCATTGGTTGTTGGCTGAGAACCATATTGGCCCGCCCGCGAAAATTAACTTGAACTGCTTATAACTTCTGAACAATTGATGGTAGCGAACACAATTATTTGCATTTTAATGAAACATGTTGAATGCTTCAAGAATATGTCGGTTTCACTAGTTGTTGTTTGAGAACCATATTGGCCCGCTCGCGAGTATTAAATTGAAAAACTTATAACTTCTGAACAAATGATCCTAGGGAGCGTAATAAATTTGCATATTAGTCAGCATGTTGCATGCTACAAGAATATATCGATTTCACAAGTTGTTGGTTGAGATCCATATTGGCCCGCCCGCGAAAATCAACTTGAACTGCTTATAACTCCTGAACAATTGATAGTAGAAAACAATTATTTGCATTTTAATGAAACATGTTGAATGCTACAAAAATATGTCGGTTTCACTAGTTGTTTTTAGAAAACCACTTTGGCCCGCCCGCTAAAACTAACTTCAACTCCTTATAACTTCTGAACAATTGATCGTAGAGAGCGTAATAATTTTGCATATTAATCAGCATGCTGTATGCTACAAGAATATATCGATTTCACTAGTTGTTGGTTGAGAACCATATTGGCCCGCCCGTGAAAATCAACTTGAACTGCTTATAACTCCTGAACAATTAATCGTAGAGAACACAATTATTTGCATTTTAATGAAACATGTTGAATGCTACAAGAATATGTCGGTTTCACTAGTTGTTTTTAGAAAACCATATTGGCCCGTCCGAGAGTATTAACTTGAACTGTTTATAACTTCTGAACAAATGATCCTAGAGAGCGTAATAAATTTGCATATTAATCAGCATGTTGCATGCTACAAGAATATATCGATTTCACTAGTTGTTGGTTGAGAACCATATTGGCCCGCCCCTGAAAATCAACTTGAACTGCTTATAACTCCTGAAAAATTGATCGTAGAGAACACAATTATTTGCATTTTAATTAAACATCTTGAATGCTACAAGAATATGTCGGTTTCACTAGTTGTTTTTAGAAAACCATATTGGCCCGCCCGCGAGTATTAGCTTGAACTGTTTATAACTTCTGAACAATTGATCGTAGAGAACACAATTATTTGCATTTCAATCAAACATGTTGTATGCTACAAGAATATGTCGGTTTCACTAGTTATTGTTTGAGAACCATTTTGGCCCGCCCGCCAAAACTAACTTGAACTGCTTATAACTTCTGAACAATTGATCGTAGCGAACACAATTATTTGCATTTTAATGAAACATGTTGAATGCTTCAAGAATATGTCGGTTTCACTAGTTGTTGCTTGAGAACCATATTGGTCCGCCAGCGGGTATTAAATTGAAATGCTTATAACTTCTGAACAAATGATCTTAGAGAGCGTAATAAATTTTCATATTAATCAGCATGTTGAATGCTACAAGAATATATCGATTTCACTAGTTGTTGGATGAGAAACATATTGGCCCGCCCGCGAGAATTAATTGGAACTGCTTATAACTTCTGAACAAATAATCGTAGAAAGCGTAATAATTTTTCATATTAATCACTATGTTGCATGCTACAAGAATATATCGATTTCACTAGTTGTTGTTTGAGAAATATGTTGGCCTGCCCGCGAAAATTAACTTGAACTGCTTATAACTTCTGAACAATTGATCGTAAACATCACAATTATTTGCATTTTAATGAAACATGTTGAATGCTACAAGAATATGTCAGTTTCACTAGTTGTTATTTGAGAACCATATTGGCCCACCCGCCAAAACTAATTTCAACTCCTTATAACTTCTGAACAATTGATCGTAGAAACCGTAATAATTCTGCATATTAAACAGCATGTTGCATGCTACAAGAATATATCGATTTCATTAGTTTTTGTTTGAGATCCTAAATTGGCCCGCCCGCGAAAATCAACTTAAACTGCTTATAACTTCTGAACAATTGATCGTAGAGAACACAATTATTTGCATTTCAATCAAACATGTTGTACGTTAGAAGAATATGTCGGAATCACTAGTTATTGTTTGAGAACCATTTTGGCCCGCCCGCCAAAACTAAATTCAACTCCTTATAACTTCTGAACAAATGATCGTAGAGAGCGTAATAATTTTGCATATTAATCAGAATGTTTCATGCTACAAGAATATATCGATTTCATTGGTTGTTGGCTGAGAACCATATTGGCCCGCCCGCGAAAATTAATTTGAACTGCTTATAACTTCTGAACAATTGATGGTAGCGAACACAATTATTTGCATTTTAATGAAACATGTTGAACGCTTCAAGAATATGTCGGTTTCACTAGTTGTTGTTTGAGAACCATATTGGCCCGCCCGCGAGTATTAAATTGAAATGTTTATAACTTCTGAACAAATGATCCTAGAGAGCGTAATAAATTTGCATATTAGTCAGCATGTTGCATCCTACAAGAATATATCGATTTCACAAGTTGTTGGTTGAGATCCATATTGACCCGACCGCGAAAATCAACTTGAACTGCTTATAACTCCTGAACAATTGATAGTAGAAAACAATTATTTGCATTTTAATGAAACATGTTGAATGGTACAAAAATATGTCGGTTTTACTAGTTGTTTTTAGAAAACCACTTTGCCCCGCCCGCTAAAACTAACTTCAACTCCTTATAACTTCTGAACAATTGATCGTAGAGAGCGTAATAATTTTGCATATTAATCAGCATGCTGCATGCTACAAGAATATATCGATTTCACTAGTTGTTGGTTGAGAACCATATTGGCCCGCCCGTGAAAATCAACTTGAACTGCTTATAACTCCTGAAAAATTAATCGTAGAGAACACAATTATTTGCATTTTAATGAAACATGTTGAATGCTACAAGAATATGTCGGTTTCACTAGTTGTTTTTAGAAAACCATATTGGCCCTTCCGAGAGTATTAACTTGAACTGTTTATAATTTCTGAACAAATGATCCTAGAGAGCGTAATAAATTTGCATATTAATCAGCATGTTGCATGCTACAAGAATATATCGATTTTACTAGTTGTTGTTTGAGAACCATATTGGCCCGCCCCTGAAAATCAAATTGAACTGCTTATAACTCCTGAAAAATTGATCGTAGAGAACACAATTATTTGCATTTTAATGAAACATGTTGAATGCTACAAGAATATGTCGGTTTCACTAGTTGTTTTTAGAAAACCATATTGGCCCGCCCGCGAGTATTAGCTTGAACTGTTTATAACTTCTGAACAATTGATCGTAGAGAACACAATTATTTGCATTTCAATCAAACATGTTGTATGCTACAAGAATATGTCGGTTTCACCAGTTATTGTTTGAGAACCATTTTGGCCCGCCCGCCAAAACTAACTTGAACTGCTTATAACTTCTGAACAATTGATCGTAGCGAACACAATTATTTGCATTTTAATGAAACATGTTGACAGCTTCAAGAATATGTCGGTTTCACTAGTTGTTGCTTGAGAACCATATTGGTCCGCCAGCTTGTATTAAATTGAAATGCTTATAACTTCTGAACAAATGATCTTAGAGAGCGTAATAAATTTTCATATTAATCAGCATGTTGAATGCTACAAGAATATATCGATTTCACTAGTTGTTGGATGAGAAACATATTGGCCCGCCCGCGAGAATTAATTGGAACTGCTTATAACTTCTGAACAAATAATCGTAGAAAGCGTAATAATTTTTCATATTAATCAGTATGTTGCATGCTACAAGAATATATCGATTTCACTAGTTGTTGTTCGAGAAATATATTGGCCTGCCCGCGAAAATTAACTTGAACTGCTTATAACTTCTGAACAATTGATCGTAGAGCACACAATTATTTGCATTTCAATCAAACATGTTGTATGCTACAAGAATATGTCGGTTTCACTAGTTATTGTTTGAGAACCATTTTGGCCCGCCCGCCAAAACTAACTTCAACTCCTTATAAATTCTGAACAAATGATCGTAGAGAGCGTAATAATTTTGCATATTAATCAGCATGTTGCATGCTACAACAAAATATCGATTTCATTGGTTGTTGGTTGAGAACCATATTGGCCCACCCGCGAAAATCAGCTTGAACTGCTTATAACTCCTGAACAATTGATCGTAGAGACCACAATTAATAGCATTTTAATCAAACATGTTGTATGCAACAAGAATATGTCGGTTTCACTAGTTGTTTTTAGAAAACCATATTGGCTCGCCCGGTAGTATTAACTTGAACTGTTTATAACTTCTGAACAAATGATCCTAGAGTGCGTAATAAATTTGCATATTAATCAGCATGTTGCATGCTACAAGAATATATCGATTTCACTAGTTGTTGGTTGAGAACCATATTGTCCCGCCCGCGAAAATCAATTTGAACTGCTTATAACTTCTGAACAATTGATCGTAGAGATCACAATTATTATCATTTAAATCTAACATGTTATATGCTACAAGAATATGTCATTTTCACTAGTTATTGTTTGAGAACCATATTGGCCCGCCCGCGAGTATTAAATTGAACTGCTTATAAGTTCTAAACAAAATGATCGTAGAAAGCTCGATTGTTTTGCATATTAATAAACATGTAGCTAGCTACAAGAATATATAGATTTCACTAGTTATTGTTTGAGAACCATCTTGGCCCACCCGCGAAAACTAATTCAACTGCTTACAATTTCTGAACAAATGATCGTAGAGAACACAATTATTTGCATTTTAATGAAACATGTTGTATGCTACAAGAATATGTCGGTTTTACTGTTTGTTTTTTTAGAACCATATTGGTCCGCCCTCGAAAATTAACTTGAACTGTTTATAACTTCTGAACAATTGATCGTAGAGAACCCAATTATTTGCATTTAAATCAAACATGTTGTATGCTACAAGAATATGTCGGTTTCATTAGTTATTGTTTGAGAACCTTTTTGGCCCGCCCGCCAGAACTAACTTCAACTCCTTATAACTTCTGAACAAATGATCTTAGAGAGCGTAATAATTTTGCATATTAATCACCATGTTTCATGCTACAAGAATATATCGATTTCATTAGTTGTTGGTTGAGAACCATATTGGCCCGCCGCGAAAATTAACTTGAACTGCTAATAACTTCTTAACAATTTATCGTAGCGAACACAATTATTTGCATTTTAATGAAACATGTTGAATGCTTCAAGAATATGTCGGTTTCACTAGTTGTTGTTTGAGAACCATATTGGCCCGCCCGCGAGTATTAAATTGAATTGTTTATAACTTCTGAACATATGATCCTAGAGAGCGTAATAAATTTGCATATTAATCAGCATGTTGCATGCTACAAGAATATATCGATTTCACAAGTTGTTGGTTGAGATCCATATTGGCCCGCCCGCGAAAATCAACTTGAACTGCTTATAACTCCTGAACAATTGATCGTAGAGAACACAATTATTTGCATTTTAATGAAACATGTTGAATGCTACAAGAATATGTCAGTTTCACTAGTTGTTATTTGAGAACCATATTGGCCCGCCCGCGAAAATCAACTTGAACTGCTTATAACTCCTGAACAATTGATCGTAGAGAACACAATTATTTGCATTTTAATGAAACATGTTGATTGCTACAAGAATATGTCGGTTTCACTAGTTTTTTTAGAAAACCATTTTGGCCCGCCCGCGAGTATTAACTTGACCTGTTTATAACTTCTGAACAAATGATCTTAGAGAGTGTAATAAATTTGCATATTAATCAGCATGTTGCATGCTACAAGAATATATCGATTTCACTAGTTGTTGGTTGAGAACCATATTGGCCCGCCCGCGAAAATCAACTTGAACTGCTTATAACTTCTGAACAATTGATCGTAGAGATCACAATTATTATCATTTTAATCTAACATGTTATATGCTACAAGAATATGTCATTTTCACTAGTTTTTGTTTGAGAACCATATTGGCCCGCCCGCGAGTATTAAATTGAACTGCTTATAAGTTCTGAACAAATGATCGTAGAAAGCTCGATTGTTTTGCATATTAATAAACATGTAGCTAGCTACAAGAATATATCGATTTCACTAGTTGTTGGTTGAGAACCATATTGGCCCGCCCGCGAAAATTAATTTGAACAGCTTATAACTTCTGAACAAATAATCGTAGAAAGCGTAATAATTTTTCATATTTATCAGCATGTTGCATGCTACAAGAATATATCGATTTCACTAGTTGTTGTTTGAGAAATATTTTGGCCTGCCCGCGAAAATTAACTTGAACTGCTTATAACTTCTGAACAATTGATTGTAGAGCACACAATTATTTGCATTTCAATCAAACATGTTGTATGCTACAAGAATATGTCGGTTTCACTAGTTATTGTTTGAGAACCATTTTGGCCCGCCCGCCAAAACTAACTTCAACTCTTTATAACTTCTGAACAATTGATCGTAGAGCACACAGTTATTTGCATTTTAATGAAACATTTTGAATGCTACAAGAATATGTCGGTTTCACTAGTTGTTTATAGAAAACCATATTGGCCCGCCCGCGAGTATTAACTTGAACTGTTTATAACTTCTGAACAAATGATCCTAGAGGGCGTAATAAATTTGCATATTAATCAGCATGTTGCATGCTAAAAGAATATATCGATTTCACTAGTTGTTGGTTGAGAACTATATTGGGTCGCCCGCGAAAATCAACTTGAACTGCTTATAACTTCTGAACAATTAATCGTAGAGAACACAATAATTTGCATTTTAATGAAACATGTTGAATGCTACAAGAATATGTCGGTTTCACTAGTTGCTTTTAGAAAACCATTTTGGCCCACCCGCCAAAACTAATTTCAACTCCTTATAACTTCTGAACAATTGATCGTAGAAAGCGTAATAATTTTGCATATTAAACAGCATGTTGCATGCTACAAGAATATATCGATTTCACAAGTTGTTGGTTGAGAACCATATTGGCCCGACCGCGAAAATCATCTTGAACTGCTTATAACTCCTGAACTATTGATCGTAGAGAGCACAATTATTTGCATTTTAATGAAACATGTTGAATGCTACAAGAATATGTCAGTTTCACTAGTTGTTATTTGAGAACCATATTGGGCCGCCCGCGAGTATTAACTTGAACTGCTTATAACTTCTGAACAAATGATCGTAGAGTGCGTAATAATTTTGCATATTAATCAGCATGTTGCATGCTACAAGAATATATCGATTTCACAAGTTGTTGGTTGAGAACCATATTGGCCGGCCGCGAAAATCAACTTTAACTGCTTATAACTCCTGAACAATTGATCGTAAACAACACAATTATTTGCATTTTATTGAAACATGTTGAATGCTACAAGAATATGTCAGTTTCACTAGTTGTTATTTGAGAACCATATTGGCCCACCCGCCAAAACTAATTTCAACTCCTTATAACTTCTGAACAATTGATCGTAGAAAGCGTAATAATTTTGCATATTAAACAGCATGTTGCATGCTACAAGAATATATCGATTTCACTAGTTGTTGTTTGAGAAATATTTTGGCCTGCCCGCGAAAATTAACTTGAACTGCTTATAACTTCTGAACAATTGATTGTAGAGCACACAATTATTTGCATTTCAATCAAACATGTTGAATGCTACAAGAATATGTCGGTTTCACTAGTTGTTTTTAGAAAACCATATTGGCCCGCCCGCGAGTATTAGCTTGAACTGTTTATAACTTCTGAACAATTGATCGTAGAGAACACAATTATTTGCATTTCAATCAAACATGTTGTATGCTACAAGAATATGTCGGTTTCACCAGTTATTGTTTGAGAACCATTTTGGCCCGCCCGCCAAAACTAACTTGAACTGCTTATAACTTCTGAACAATTGATCGTAGCGAACACAATTATTTGCATTTTAATGAAACATGTTGACAGCTTCAAGAATATGTCGGTTTCACTAGTTGTTGCTTGAGAACCATATTGGTCCGCCAGCTTGTATTAAATTGAAATGCTTATAACTTCTGAACAAATGATCTTAGAGAGCGTAATAAATTTTCATATTAATCAGCATGTTGAATGCTACAAGAATATATCGATTTCACTAGTTGTTGGATGAGAAACATATTGGCCCGCCCGCGAGAATTAATTGGAACTGCTTATAACTTCTGAACAAATAATCGTAGAAAGCGTAATAATTTTTCATATTAATCAGTATGTTGCATGCTACAAGAATATATCGATTTCACTAGTTGTTGTTCGAGAAATATATTGGCCTGCCCGCGAAAATTAACTTGAACTGCTTATAACTTCTGAACAATTGATCGTAGAGCACACAATTATTTGCATTTCAATCAAACATGTTGTATGCTACAAGAATATGTCGGTTTCACTAGTTATTGTTTGAGAACCATTTTGGCCCGCCCGCCAAAACTAACTTCAACTCCTTATAAATTCTGAACAAATGATCGTAGAGAGCGTAATAATTTTGCATATTAATCAGCATGTTGCATGCTACAACAAAATATCGATTTCATTGGTTGTTGGTTGAGAACCATATTGGCCCACCCGCGAAAATCAGCTTGAACTGCTTATAACTCCTGAACAATTGATCGTAGAGACCACAATTAATAGCATTTTAATCAAACATGTTGTATGCAACAAGAATATGTCGGTTTCACTAGTTGTTTTTAGAAAACCATATTGGCTCGCCCGGTAGTATTAACTTGAACTGTTTATAACTTCTGAACAAATGATCCTAGAGTGCGTAATAAATTTGCATATTAATCAGCATGTTGCATGCTACAAGAATATATCGATTTCACTAGTTGTTGGTTGAGAACCATATTGTCCCGCCCGCGAAAATCAATTTGAACTGCTTATAACTTCTGAACAATTGATCGTAGAGATCACAATTATTATCATTTAAATCTAACATGTTATATGCTACAAGAATATGTCATTTTCACTAGTTATTGTTTGAGAACCATATTGGCCCGCCCGCGAGTATTAAATTGAACTGCTTATAAGTTCTAAACAAAATGATCGTAGAAAGCTCGATTGTTTTGCATATTAATAAACATGTAGCTAGCTACAAGAATATATAGATTTCACTAGTTATTGTTTGAGAACCATCTTGGCCCACCCGCGAAAACTAATTCAACTGCTTACAATTTCTGAACAAATGATCGTAGAGAACACAATTATTTGCATTTTAATGAAACATGTTGTATGCTACAAGAATATGTCGGTTTTACTGTTTGTTTTTTTAGAACCATATTGGTCCGCCCTCGAAAATTAACTTGAATTGTTTATAACTTCTGAACAATTGATCGTAGAGAACCCAATTATTTGCATTTAAATCAAACATGTTGTATGCTACAAGAATATGTCGGTTTCATTAGTTATTGTTTGAGAACCTTTTTGGCCCGCCCGCCAGAACTAACTTCAACTCCTTATAACTTCTGAACAAATGATCTTAGAGAGCGTAATAATTTTGCATATTAATCACCATGTTTCATGCTACAAGAATATATCGATTTCATTAGTTGTTGGTTGAGAACCATATTGGCCCGCCGCGAAAATTAACTTGAACTGCTAATAACTTCTTAACAATTTATCGTAGCGAACACAATTATTTGCATTTTAATGAAACATGTTGAATGCTTCAAGAATATGTCGGTTTCACTAGTTGTTGTTTGAGAACCATATTGGCCCGCCCGCGAGTATTAAATTGAATTGTTTATAACTTCTGAACATATGATCCTAGAGAGCGTAATAAATTTGCATATTAATCAGCATGTTGCATGCTACAAGAATATATCGATTTCACAAGTTGTTGGTTGAGATCCATATTGGCCCGCCCGCGAAAATCAACTTGAACTGCTTATAACTCCTGAACAATTGATCGTAGAGAACACAATTATTTGCATTTTAATGAAACATGTTGAATGCTACAAGAATATGTCAGTTTCACTAGTTGTTATTTGAGAACCATATTGGCCCGCCCGCGAAAATCAACTTGAACTGCTTATAACTCCTGAACAATTGATCGTAGAGAACACAATTATTTGCATTTTAATGAAACATGTTGATTGCTACAAGAATATGTCGGTTTCACTAGTTTTTTTAGAAAACCATTTTGGCCCGCCCGCGAGTATTAACTTGACCTGTTTATAACTTCTGAACAAATGATCTTAGAGAGTGTAATAAATTTGCATATTAATCAGCATGTTGCATGCTACAAGAATATATCGATTTCACTAGTTGTTGGTTGAGAACCATATTGGCCCGCCCGCGAAAATCAACTTGAACTGCTTATAACTTCTGAACAATTGATCGTAGAGATCACAATTATTATCATTTTAATCTAACATGTTATATGCTACAAGAATATGTCATTTTCACTAGTTATTGTTTGAGAACCATATTGGCCCGCCCGCGAGTATTAAATTGAACTGCTTATAAGTTCTGAACAAATGATCGTAGAAAGCTCGATTGTTTTGCATATTAATAAACATGTAGCTAGCTACAAGAATATATCGATTTCACTAGTTGTTGGTTGAGAACCATATTGGCCCGCCCGCGAAAATTAATTTGAACAGCTTATAACTTCTGAACAAATAATCGTAGAAAGCGTAATAATTTTTCATATTTATCAGCATGTTGCATGCTACAAGAATATATCGATTTCACTAGTTGTTGTTTGAGAAATATTTTGGCCTGCCCGCGAAAATTAACTTGAACTGCTTATAACTTCTGAACAATTGATTGTAGAGCACACAATTATTTGCATTTCAATCAAACATGTTGTATGCTACAAGAATATGTCGGTTTCACTAGTTATTGTTTGAGAACCATTTTGGCCCGCCCGCCAAAACTAACTTCAACTCTTTATAACTTCTGAACAAATGATCGTAGAGAGCGTAATAATTTTGCATATCAATCAGCATGTTGCATGCTACAAGAATATATCAATTTCAATAGTTGTTGGTTGAGAACCATATTGGCCCGCCCGCGAAAATCAACTTGAACTGCTTATAACTAATGAACAATTGATCGTAGAGACCACAATTAATAGCATTTCAATCAAACATGTTGTATGCAACAAGAATATGTCGGTTTCACCAGTTGTTTTTAGAAAACCATATTGGCCCGCCCGCGATTATTAACTTGAACTGTTTATAACTTCTGAACAAATGATCCTAGAGAGCGCAATAAATTTGCATATTAATCAGCATGTTGCATGCTACAAGAATATATAGATTTCACTAGTTGTTGGTTGAGAACCATATTGGCCCGCCCGCGAAAATCAATTTGAACTGCTTATAACTCCTGAACAGTTGATCGTAGAGAACACAATTATTTGCATTTTAATGAAACATGTTGAATGCTACAAGAATATGTCGGTTTCACCAGTTGTTTTTAGAAAACCATATTGGCCCGCCCGCGAGTATTAACTTGAACTGTTTATAACTTCTGAACAAATGATCCTAGAGAGCGTAATAAATTTGCATATTAATCAACATGTTGCATGCTACAAGAATATGTCGGTTTCACTAGTTGTTTTTAGAAAACCATATTGGTCCGCCCGCGAGTATTAACTTGAACTGCCTATAACTTCTGAACAATTGATCGTAGAGAACACAATTATTTGCATTTCAATCAAACGTGTTGTATGCTACAAGAAAATGTCGGTTTCACTAGATATTGTTTGAGAACCATTTTGGCCCGCCCGCCAAAACTAACTTCAACTCCTTATAACTTCTGAACAAAAGATCGTAGAGAGCGTTATAATTTTGCATATTAATCAGCATGTTGCATGCTACAAGAATATATAGATTTCATTGGTTGTTGGTTGAGAACCGTATTGGCCCGCCCGCGAAAATTAACTTGAACTGCTTATAACTTCTGAACAATTGATCGTAGCGAACACAATTATTTGCATTTTAAAGAAACATGTTGATTGCTTCAAGAATATGTCGGTTTCACTAGTTGTTGTTTGAGAACCACATTGGCCCGCCCGCGAGTATTAACTTGAACTGTTTATGACTTCTGAACAAATGATCCTAGAGAGCGTAATATATTTGCTTATTAATCAGCATGTTGCATGCTACAAGAATATATCGATTTCACTAGTTGTTGGTTGAGAACCATATTGGCCCGCCCATGAAAATCAACTTGAACTGCTTATAACTCCTGAAAAATTGATCATAGAAAACACAATTATTTGCATTTTAATGAAACATGTTGAATGCTACAAGAATATGTCGGTTTCACTAGTTGTTTTTTAGAAAACCATATTGGCCCGCCCGCGAGTATTACCTTGAACTGTTTCCAACTTCGGAACAAATGATCCTAGAGAGCGTAATAAATTTGCATATTAATCAGCATGTTGCATGCTAGAAGAATATATCGATTTCACTAGTTTTTGGTTGAGAACCATATTGGCCCGCCCGCGAAAATCAACTTGATCTGCTAATAACTCCTGAACAATTGATCGTTGAGAACACAATTATTTGCATTTCAATCAAACATGTATGCTACAAGAATATGTCGGTTTCACTAGTTATTGTTTGAGAACCATTTTGTCCCGCCCGCCGAAACTAACTTCAACTCCTTATAACTTCTGAACAAATGATCGTAGAGAGCTTAATAATTTTGCATATTAATCAGCGTGTTGCATGCTACAAGAATATATCGATTTCATTAGTTGTTGGTTGAGAACCATATTGGCCCGCAAGCGAAAATCAACTTGAACTGCTTATAAACTCCTGAACAATTGATCGTAGAGAACACAATTATTTGCATTTTAATGAAACATGTTGAATGCTACAAGAATATGTCGGTATCACTAGTTGTTATTTGAGAACAATATTGGCCCGTCCGCGAGTATTAATTTGAACTACTTACAACCTCTGAACAAATGATCGTAGAGAGCGTAAAAAAATTGCATATTAATCAGCATGTTGCATGCTACAAGAATATATCGATTTCACTAGTTGTTGGTTGAAAAACATATTGGCCCGCCCGCGAAAATCAACTTGAACTGCTTATAACTTCTGAACAATTGATCGTAGAGATCACAATTATTTGCATTTTAATCTAACATGTTGTATGCTACAAGAATATGTCAGTTTCACTAGTTATTGTTTGAGAACCATATTGGCCCGCCCGCGAATATTAAATTGAACTGCTTATAAGTTCTAAGCAAATGATCGCAGAAAGCTCGATTGTTTTGCATATTAATAAACATGCAGCTAGCTACAAGAATATATAGATTTCACTAGTTATTGTTTGAGAACCATGTTGGATCACCCGCGAAAACTAATTCAACAGTTTACAATTTCTGAACAAATGATCGTAGAGAACACAATTATTTGCATTTCAATGAAACATGTTGTATGCTACAAGAATATGTCGGTTTTACTATTTGCTTTTTTAGAAACATATTGGCCCGCCCGCGAAAATTAACTTGAACTGCTTACATTTTCTGAACAATTGATCGTAGAGAACACAATTATTTGCATTTTAATGAAACATTTTGAATGCTACAAGAATATGTCGGTTTCACTAGTTGTTTATAGAAAACCATATTGGCCCGCCCGCGAGTATTACCTTGAACTGTTTATAACTTCTGAACAAATGATCGTAGTGAGCGTAATAATTTTGCATATTAATCAGCATATTGCATGCTTCAAGAATATATCGATTTCACTAGTTGTTGTTTGAGAATTATATTGGCCTGCCCGCGAAAATTAACTTGAACTGCTTATAACTTCTGAACAATTGATCGTAGAGCACACAATTATTTGCATTTCAATCAAACATGTTGTATGCTACAAGAATATGTCGGTTTCACTAGTTATTGTTTGAGAACCATTTTGGCCCGCCCGCCAAAACTAACTTCAACTCCTTATAAATTCTGAACAAATCATTGTAGAGAGCGTAATAATTTTGCATATTAATCAGCTTGTTGCATGCTACAACAATATATCGATTTCATTGGTTGTTGGGTGAGAACCATATTGGCCCGCCCGCGAAAATCAACTTGAACTGCTTATAACTCCTGAACAATTGATCGTAGAGACCACAATTAATAGCATTTTAATCAAACATGTTGTATGCAACAAGAATATGTCGGTTTCACTAGTTGTTGTTTGAGAACCATATTGGCCCGCCCGCGAGTATTAAATTGAACTGTTTATAACTTCTGAACAAATTATAATAGAGAGCGTAATATATTTGCATATTAATCAGCATGTTGCATGCTACAAGAATATATCGATTTCACAAGTTGTTGGTTGAGATCCATATTGGCCCGCCCGCGAAAATCAACTTCAACTGCTTATAACTCCTGAACAATTGATCGTAGAAAACAATTATTTGCATTTTAATGAAACGTTGAATGCTACAAAAATATGTCGGTTTCACTAGTTGTTTTTAGAAAACCATTTTGGCCCGCCCGCTAAAACTAACTTCAACTCAAATTCAACTCCTTATAACTTCTGAACATTTGATCGTAGAAAGCGTAATAATTTTGCATATTAATCAGCATGCTGCATGCTACAAGAATATGTCGGTTTCACCAGTTGTTTTTAGAAAACCATATTGGCCCGCCCGCGATTATTAACTTGAACTGTTTATAACTTCTGAACAAATGATCCTAGAGAGCGCAATAAATTTGCATATTAATCAGCATGTTGCATGCTACAAGAATATATAGATTTCACTAGTTGTTGGTTGAGAACCATATTGGCCCGCCCGCGAAAATCAATTTGAACTGCTTATAACTCCTGAACAGTTGATCGTAGAGAACACAATTATTTGCATTTTAATGAAACATGTTGAATGCTACAAGAATATGTCGGTTTCACCAGTTGTTTTTAGAAAACCATATTGGCCCGCCCGCGAGTATTAACTTGAACTGTTTATAACTTCTGAACAAATGATCCTAGAGAGCGTAATAAATTTGCATATTAATCAACATGTTGCATGCTACAAGAATATGTCGGTTTCACTAGTTGTTTTTAGAAAACCATATTGGTCCGCCCGCGAGTATTAACTTGAACTGCCTATAACTTCTGAACAATTGATCGTAGAGAACACAATTATTTGCATTTCAATCAAACGTGTTGTATGCTACAAGAAAATGTCGGTTTCACTAGATATTGTTTGAGAACCATTTTGGCCCGCCCGCCAAAACTAACTTCAACTCCTTATAACTTCTGAACAAAAGATCGTAGAGAGCGTTATAATTTTGCATATTAATCAGCATGTTGCATGCTACAAGAATATATAGATTTCATTGGTTGTTGGTTGAGAACCGTATTGGCCCGCCCGCGAAAATTAACTTGAACTGCTTATAACTTCTGAACAATTGATCGTAGCGAACACAATTATTTGCATTTTAAAGAAACATGTTGATTGCTTCAAGAATATGTCGGTTTCACTAGTTGTTGTTTGAGAACCACATTGGCCCGCCCGCGAGTATTAACTTGAACTGTTTATGACTTCTGAACAAATGATCCTAGAGAGCGTAATATATTTGCTTATTAATCAGCATGTTGCATGCTACAAGAATATATCGATTTCACTAGTTGTTGGTTGAGAACCATATTGGCCCGCCCATGAAAATCAACTTGAACTGCTTATAACTCCTGAAAAATTGATCATAGAAAACACAATTATTTGCATTTTAATGAAACATGTTGAATGCTACAAGAATATGTCGGTTTCACTAGTTGTTTTTTAGAAAACCATATTGGCCCGCCCGCGAGTATTACCTTGAACTGTTTCCAACTTCGGAACAAATGATCCTAGAGAGCGTAATAAATTTGCATATTAATCAGCATGTTGCATGCTAGAAGAATATATCGATTTCACTAGTTTTTGGTTGAGAACCATATTGGCCCGCCCGCGAAAATCAACTTGATCTGCTAATAACTCCTGAACAATTGATCGTTGAGAACACAATTATTTGCATTTCAATCAAACATGTATGCTACAAGAATATGTCGGTTTCACTAGTTATTGTTTGAGAACCATTTTGTCCCGCCCGCCGAAACTAACTTCAACTCCTTATAACTTCTGAACAAATGATCGTAGAGAGCTTAATAATTTTGCATATTAATCAGCGTGTTGCATGCTACAAGAATATATCGATTTCATTAGTTGTTGGTTGAGAACCATATTGGCCCGCAAGCGAAAATCAACTTGAACTGCTTATAAACTCCTGAACAGTTGATCGTAGAGAACACAATTATTTGCATTTTAATGAAACATGTTGAATGCTACAAGAATATGTCGGTATCACTAGTTGTTATTTGAGAACAATATTGGCCCGTCCGCGAGTATTAATTTGAACTACTTACAACTTCTGAACAAATGATCGTAGAGAGCGTAAAAAAATTGCATATTAATCAGCATGTTGCATGCTACAAGAATATATCGATTTCACTAGTTGTTGGTTGAAAAACATATTGGCCCGCCCGCGAAAATCAACTTGAACTGCTTATAACTTCTGAACAATTGATCGTAGAGATCACAATTATTTGCATTTTAATCTAACATGTTGTATGCTACAAGAATATGTCAGTTTCACTAGATATTGTTTGAGAACTATATTGGCCCGCCCGCGAATATTAAATTGAACTGCTTATAAGTTCTAAGCAAATGATCGCAGAAAGCTCGATTGTTTTGCATATTAATAAACATGCAGCTAGCTACAAGAATATATAGATTTCACTAGTTATTGTTTGAGAACCATGTTGGATCACCCGCGAAAACTAATTCAACAGTTTACAATTTCTGAACAAATGATCGTAGAGAACACAATTATTTGCATTTCAATGAAACATGTTGTATGCTACAAGAATATGTCGGTTTTACTATTTGCTTTTTTAGAAACATATTGGCCCGCCCGCGAAAATTAACTTGAACTGCTTACATTTTCTGAACAATTGATCGTAGAGAACACAATTATTTGCATTTTAATGAAACATTTTGAATGCTACAAGAATATGTCGGTTTCACTAGTTGTTTATAGAAAACCATATTGGCCCGCCCGCGAGTATTACCTTGAACTGTTTATAACTTCTGAACAAATGATCGTAGTGAGCGTAATAATTTTGCATATTAATCAGCATATTGCATGCTTCAAGAATATATCGATTTCACTAGTTGTTGTTTGAGAATTATATTGGCCTGCCCGCGAAAATTAACTTGAACTGCTTATAACTTCTGAACAATTGATCGTAGAGCACACAATTATTTGCATTTCAATCAAACATGTTGTATGCTACAAGAATATGTCGGTTTCACTAGTTATTGTTTGAGAACCATTTTGGCCCGCCCGCCAAAACTAACTTCAACTCCTTATAAATTCTGAACAAATCATTGTAGAGAGCGTAATAATTTTGCATATTAATCAGCTTGTTGCATGCTACAACAATATATCGATTTCATTGGTTGTTGGGTGAGATCCATATTGGCCCGCCCGCGAAAATCAACTTGAACTGCTTATAACTCCTGAACAATTGATCGTAGAGACCACAATTAATAGCATTTTAATCAAACATGTTGTATGCAACAAGAATATGTCGGTTTCACTAGTTGTTGTTTGAGAACCATATTGGCCCGCCCGCGAGTATTAAATTGAACTGTTTATAACTTCTGAACAAATTATAATAGAGAGCGTAATATATTTGCATATTAATCAGCATGTTGCATGCTACAAGAATATATCGATTTCACAAGTTGTTGGTTGAGATCCATATTGGCCCGCCCGCGAAAATCAATTTCAACTGCTTATAACTCCTGAACAATTGATCGTAGAAAACAATTATTTGCATTTTAATGAAACGTTGAATGCTACAAAAATATGTCGGTTTCACTAGTTGTTTTTAGAAAACCATTTTGGCCCGCCCGCTAAAACTAACTTCAACTCAAATTCAACTCCTTATAACTTCTGAACATTTGATCGTAGAAAGCGTAATAATTTTGCATATTAATCAGCATGCTGCATGCTACAAGAATATATCGATTTCACTAGTTGTTGGTTGAGAACCATATTGGCCCGCCCGCGAAAATCAACTTGAACTGCTTATAACTCCTGAACAATTGATCGTAGAGAGCACAATTATTTGCATTTTAATGAAACATGTTGAATGCTACAAGAATATATCGATTTCACTAGTTGTTGTTTGAGAACCATATTGGCCCGCCCGCGAAAATCAACTTGAACTGCTTATAACTCCTGAACAATTGATCGTAGAGAACACAATTATTTGCATTTTAATGAAACGTTGAATGCTACAAAAATATGTCGGTTTCACTAGTTGTTTTTAGAAAACCATTTTGGCCCGCCCGCTAAAACTAACTTCAACTCAAATTCAACTCCTTATAACTTCTGAACATTTGATCGTAGAAAGCGTAATAATTTTGCATATTAATCAGCATGCTGCATGCTACAAGAATATATCGATTTCACTAGTTGTTGGTTGAGAACCATATTGGCCCGCCCGCGAAAATCAACTTGAACTGCTTATAACTCCTGAACAATTGATCGTAGAGAACACAATTATTTGCATTTCAATGAAACATGTTGTATACTACAAGAATATGTCAGTTTCACTAGTTATTGTTTGAGAACCTCTTTGTCCCGCCCGCCAAAACTAACTTCAACTCCTTATAACTTCTGAACAAATGATCGTAGAGAGCTTAATAATTTTGCATATTAATCAGCATGTTGCATGCTACAAGAATATATCGATTTCATTAGTTGTTGGTTGAGAAGCATATTGGCCCGCCCGCGAAAATCAACTTGAACTGCTTATAACTCCTGAACAATTGATAGTAGAAAACAATTATTTGCATTTTAATGAAACATGTTGAATGCTACAAAAATATGTCGGTTTCACTAGTTGTTTTTAGAAAACCATTTTGGCGCGCCCGCTAAAACTAACTTCAACTCCTTATTACTTCTGAACAATTGATCGTAGAAAGCGTAATAATTTTGCATATTAATCAGCATGCTGCATGCTACAAGAATATATCGATTTCACTAGTTGTTGGTTGAGAACCATATTGCCCCGCCCGCGAAAATCAACTTGAACTGCTTATAACTCCTGAACAATTAATCGTAGAGATCACAATTATTTGCATTTTAATGAAACATGTTGAATGCTACAAGAATATGTCGGTTTCACTAGTTGTTTTTAGAAAACCATATTGGCCCGTCCGAGAGTATTAACTTGAACTGTTTATAACTTCTGAACAAATGATCCTAGAGAGCGTAATAAATTTGCATATTAATCAGCATGTTGCATGCTACAAGAATATATCGATTTCACTAGTTGGTTGAGAACCATATTGGCCCGCCCCTGTTAATCAACTTGAACTGCTTATAACTCCTGAAAAATTGATCGTAGAGAACACAATTATTTGCATTTTAATGAAACATGTTGAATGCTACAAGAATATGTCGGTTTCACTAGTTGTTTTTAGAAAACCATATTGGCCCGCCCGCGAGTATTAACTTGAACTGTTTATAACTTCTGAACAATTGATCGTAGAGAACACAATTATTTGCATTTCAATCAAACATGTTGTATGCTACAAGAATATGTCGCTTTCACTAGTTATTGTTTGAGAACCATTTTGGCCCGCCCGCCAAAACTAATTTCAACTCCTTATAACTTCTGAACAAATGATCGTAGAGAGCGTTATAATTTTGCATATTAATCAGCATGTTGCATGCTACAAAAATATATCGCTTTCATTGGTTGCTGGTTGAGAACCATATTGGCCAGCCCGCGAAAATTAAATTGAACTGCTTATAACTTCTGAACAATTAATCGTAGCGAACACAATTATTTGCATTTTAATGAAACATATTGAATGCTTCAAGAATATGTCGGTTTCACTAGTTGTTGTTTGAGAACCATATTGGTCCGCCAGCGGGTATTAAATTGAAATGCTTATAACTTCTGAACAAATGATCTTAGAGAGCGTAATAAATTTTCATATTAATCAGCATGTTGAATGCTACAAGAATATATCGATTTCACTAGTTGTTGGATGAGAAACATATTGGCCCGCCCGCGAAAATTAATTGGAACTGCTTATAACTTCTGAACAAATGATCTTAGAGAGCGTAATAAATTTGCATATTAATCAGCATGTTGCATGCTACAAGAATATATCGATTTCACTAGTTGTTGTTTGAGAAATATATTGGCCTGCCCGCGAAAATTAACTTGAACTGCTTATTACTTCTGAATAATTGATCGTAGAGCACACAATTATTTGCATTTCAATCAAACATGTTGTATGCTACAAGAATATGTCGGTTTCACTAGTTATTGTTTGAGAACCATTTTGGCCCGCCCGCCAAAACTAACTTCAACTCCTTATAAATTCTGAACAAATGATCGTAGAGAGCGTAATAATTTTGCATATTAATCAGCATGTTGCATGCTACAACAATATATCGATTTCATTGGTTGTTGGTTGAGAACCATATTGGCCCGCCCGCGAAAATCAACTTGAACTGCTTATAACTCCTGAACAATTGATAGTAGAAAACAATTATTTGCATTTTAATGAAACATGTTGAATGGTACAAAAATATGTCGGTTTTACTAGTTGTTTTTAGAAAACCACTTTGCCCCGCCCGCTAAAACTAACTTCAACTCCTTATAACTTCTGAACAATTGATCGTAGAGAGCGTAATAATTTTGCATATTAATCAGCATGCTGCATGCTACAAGAATATATCGATTTCACTAGTTGTTGGTTGAGAACCATATTGGCCCGCCCGTGAAAATCAACTTGAACTGCTTATAACTCCTGAAAAATTAATCGTAGAGAACACAATTATTTGCATTTTAATGAAACATGTTGAATGCTACAAGAATATGTCGGTTTCACTAGTTGTTTTTAGAAAACCATATTGGCCCTTCCGAGAGTATTAACTTGAACTGTTTATAATTTCTGAACAAATGATCCTAGAGAGCGTAATAAATTTGCATATTAATCAGCATGTTGCATGCTACAAGAATATATCGATTTTACTAGTTGTTGTTTGAGAACCATATTGGCCCGCCCCTGAAAATCAAATTGAACTGCTTATAACTCCTGAAAAATTGATCGTAGAGAACACAATTATTTGCATTTTAATGAAACATGTTGAATGCTACAAGAATATGTCGGTTTCACTAGTTGTTTTTAGAAAACCATATTGGCCCGCCCGCGAGTATTAGCTTGAACTGTTTATAACTTCTGAACAATTGATCGTAGAGAACACAATTATTTGCATTTCAATCAAACATGTTGTATGCTACAAGAATATGTCGGTTTCACCAGTTATTGTTTGAGAACCATTTTGGCCCGCCCGCCAAAACTAACTTGAACTGCTTATAACTTCTGAACAATTGATCGTAGCGAACACAATTATTTGCATTTTAATGAAACATGTTGACAGCTTCAAGAATATGTCGGTTTCACTAGTTGTTGCTTGAGAACCATATTGGTCCGCCAGCTTGTATTAAATTGAAATGCTTATAACTTCTGAACAAATGATCTTAGAGAGCGTAATAAATTTTCATATTAATCAGCATGTTGAATGCTACAAGAATATATCGATTTCACTAGTTGTTGGATGAGAAACATATTTGCCCGCCCGCGAGAATTAATTGGAACTGCTTATAACTTCTGAACAAATAATCGTAGAAAGCGTAATAATTTTTCATATTAATCAGTATGTTGCATGCTACAAGAATATATCGATTTCACTAGTTGTTGTTCGAGAAATATATTGGCCTGCCCGCGAAAATTAACTTGAACTGCTTATAACTTCTGAACAATTGATCGTAGAGCACACAATTATTTGCATTTCAATCAAACATGTTGTATGCTACAAGAAAATGTCGGTTTCACTAGTTATTGTTTGAGAACCATTTTGGCCCGCCCGCCAAAACTAACTTCAACTCCTTATAAATTCTGAACAAATGATCGTAGAGAGCGTAATAATTTTGCATATTAATCAGCATGTTGCATGCTACAACAATATATCGATTTCATTGGTTGTTGGTTGAGAACCATATTGGCCCACCCGCGAAAATCAGCTTGAACTGCTTATAACTCCTGAACAATTGATCGTAGAGACCACAATTAATAGCATTTTAATCAAACATGTTGTATGCAACAAGAATATGTCGGTTTCACTAGTTGTTTTTAGAAAACCATGTTGGCTCGCCCGGTAGTATTAACTTGAACTGTTTATAACTTCTGAACAAATGATCCTAGAGTGCGTAATAAATTTGCATATTAATCAGCATGTTGCATGCTACAAGAATATATCGATTTCACTTGTTGTTGGTTGAGAACAATATTGTCCCGCCCGCGAAAATCAATTTGAACTGCTTATAACTTCTGAACAATTGATCGTAGAGATCACAATTATTATCATTTAAATCTAACATGTTATATGCTACAAGAATATGTCATTTTCACTAGTTATTGTTTGAGAACCATATTGGCCCGCCCGCGAGTATTAAATTGAACTGCTTATAAGTTCTAAACAAATGATCGTAAAAAGCTCGATTGTTTTGCATATTAATAAACATGTAGCTAGCTACAAGAATATATAGATTTCACTAGTTATTGTTTGAGAACCATCTTGGCCCACCCGCGAAAACTAATTCAACTGCTTACAATTTCTGAACAAATGATCGTAGAGAACACAATTATTTGCATTTTAATGAAACATGTTGTATGCTACAAGAATATGTCGGTTTTACTGTTTGTTTTTTTAGAACCATATTGGTCCGCCCTCGAAAATTAACTTGAACTGTTTATAACTTCTGAACAATTGATCGTAGAGAACCCAATTATTTGCATTTAAATCAAACATGTTGTATGCTACAAGAATATGTCGGTTTCATTAGTTATTGTTTGAGAACGATTTTGGCCCGCCCGCCAGAACTAACTTCAACTCCTTATAACTTCTGAACAAATGATCTTAGAGAGCGTAATAATTTTGCATATTAATCACCATGTTTCATGCTACAAGAATATATCGATTTCATTAGTTGTTGGTTGAGAACCATATTGGCCCGCCGCGAAAATTAACTTGAACTGCTAATAACTTCTTAACAATTTATCGTAGCGAACACAATTATTTGCATTTTAATGAAACATGTTGAATGCTTCAAGAATATGTCGGTTTCACTAGTTGTTGTTTGAGAACCATATTGGCCCGCCCGCGAGTATTAAATTGAATTGTTTATAACTTCTGAACATATGATCCTAGAGAGCGTAATAAATATGCATATTAATCAGCATGTTGCATGCTACAAGAATATATCGATTTCACAAGTTGTTGGTTGAGATCCATATTGGCCCGCCCGCGAAAATCAACTTGAACTGCTTATAACTCCTGAACAATTGATCGTAGAGAACACAATTATTTGCATTTTAATGAAACATGTTGAATGCTACAAGAATATGTCAGTTTCACTAGTTGTTATTTGAGAACCATATTGGCCCGCCCGCGAAAATCAACTTGAACTGCTTATAACTCCTGAACAATTGATCGTAGAGAACACAATTATTTGCATTTTAATGAAACATGTTGATTGCTACAAGAATATGTCGGTTTCACTAGTTTTTTTAGAAAACCATTTTGGCCCGCCCGCGAGTATTAACTTGACCTGTTTATAACTTCTGAACAAATGATCATAGAGAGTGTAATAAATTTGCATATTAATCAGCATGTTGCATTCTACAGGAATATATCGATTTCACTAGTTGTTGGTTGAGAACCATATTGGCCCGCCCGCGAAAATCAACTTGAACTGCTTATAACTTCTGAACAATTGATCGTAGAGATCACAATTATTATCATTTTAATCTAACATGTTATATGCTACAAGAATATGTCATTTTCACTAGTTATTGTTTGAGAACCATATTGGCCCGCCCGCGAGTATTAAATTGAACAGCTTATAAGTTCTGAACAAATGATCGTAGAAAGCTCGATTGTTTTGCATATTAATAAACATGTAGCTAGCTACAAGAATGTATAGATTTCACTAGTTGTTGGTTGAGAACCATATTGGCCCGCCCGCGAAAATTAATTTGAACTGCTTATAACTTCTGAACAAATAATCGTAGAAAGCGTAATAATTTTTCATATTTATCAGCATGTTGCATGCTACAAGAATATATCGATTTCACTAGTTGTTGGTTGAAAAATATATTGGCGCGCCCGCGAAAATCAACTTGAACTGCTTATAACTTCTGAACAATTGATCGTAGAGATCACAATTATTATCATTTTAATCTAACATTTTGTATGCTACAAGAATATGTCGGTTTCACTATTTATTGTTTGAGAACCATTTTGGCCCCCCGGCAAAAATAAATTCAACTCCTTATAACTTCTGAACAAATGATCGTAGAGAACGTTATAACTTTGTATATTAATCAGCATGTTGCATGCTACAAGAATATATCGATTTCATTGGTTGTTGGTTGAGAACCATATTGGCCCGCTCGCGAAAATTAACTTGAACTGCTTATAACTTCTGAACAATTGATCGTAGCGAACACAATTATTTGCATTTTAATGTAACATGTTGAAAGCTTCAAGAATATGTCAGTTTCACTAGTTGTTGTTTGAGAACCATATTGGCCCGCCCGCGAATATTAATTTGAACTGCTTATAACTTATGAACAAATGATCTTAGAGAGCGTAATAAATTTGCATATTAATCAGCATGTTGCATGCTACAAGAATATATCGTTTTCACTAGTTGTTGGTTGAGAACCATATTGGCCCGCCCGCGAAAATTAATTTGAACTGCTTATAACTTCTGAACAAATAATCGTAGAAAGCGTAATAATTTTTCATATTAATTAGCATGTTGCATGCTACAAGAATATATCGATTTCACTAGTTGTTGTTTGAGAAATATATTGGCCTGCCCGCGAAAATTAACTTGAACTGCTTATAACTTCTGAACAATTGATTGTAGAGCACACAATTATTTGCATTTCAATCAAACATGTTGTATGCTACAAGGATATGTCGGTTTCTCTAGTTATTGTTTGAGAAACATTTTGGCCCGCCCGCCAAAACTAACTTCAACTCCTTATAACTTCTGATCAAATTATCGTAGAAAGCGTAATAATTTTGCATATTAAACAGCATGTTGCATGCTACAAGAATATATCGATTTCATTAGTTTTTGGTTGAGAACCAAAATTGGCCCGCCCGCGAAAATCAACTTGAACTGCTTATAACTTCTGAACAAATAATCGTAGAAAGCGTAATAAATTTGCATATTAATCAGCATGTTGCATGCTACAAAAATATATCGATTTCACTAGTTGTTGGTTGAGAGCCATATTGGCCCGCCCCTGAAAATCAACTTCAACTGCTTATAACTCCTTAAAAAATTGATCTTAGAGAACACAATTATTTGCATTTTAATGAAACATGTTGAATGCTACAAGAATATGTCGGTCTCACTAGTTATTGTTTGAGAACCATTTTGGCCCGCCCGCCAAAACTAACTTCAACTCCTTATAACTTCTGATCAAATTATCGTAGAGAGCGTTATAATTTTGCATATTAATCACCATGTTGCATGCTACAAGAATATATCGATTTCATTGGTTGTTGGTTGAGAACCATATTGGCCCACCCGCGAAAATCAGCTTGAACTGCTTATAACTCCTGAACAATTGATCGTAGAGACCACAATTAATAGCATTTTAATCAAACATGTTGTATGCAACAAGAATATGTCGGTTTCACTAGTTATTGTTTGAGAACCATTTTGGCCCGCCCGCCAAAACTAACTTCAACTCCTTATAACTTCTGATCAAATTATCGTAGAGAGCGTTATAATTTTGCATATTAATCACCATGTTGCATGCTACAAGAATATATCGATTTCATTGGTTGTTGGTTGAGAACCATATTGGCCCACCCGCGAAAATCAGCTTGAACTGCTTATAACTCCTGAACAATTGATCGTAGAGACCACAATTAATAGCATTTTAATCAAACATGTTGTATGCAACAAGAATATGTCGGTTTCACTAGTTGTTTTTAGAAAACCATATTGGCTCGCCCGGTAGTATTAACTTGAACTGTTTATAACTTCTGAACAAATGATCCTAGAGTGCGTAATAAATTTGCATATTAATCAGCATGTTGCATGCTACAAGAATATATCGATTTCACTAGTTGTTGGTTGAGAACCATATTGTCCCGCCCGCGAAAATCAATTTGAACTGCTTATAACTTCTGAACAATTGATCGTAGAGATCACAATTATTATCATTTAAATCTAACATGTTATATGCTACAAGAATATGTCATTTTCACTAGTTATTGTTTGAGAACCATATTGGCCCGCCCGCGAGTATTAAATTGAACTGCTTATAAGTTCTAAACAAATGATCGTAGAAAGCTCGATTGTTTTGCATATTAATAAACATGTAGCTAGCTACAAGAATATATAGATTTCACTAGTTATTGTTTGAGAACCATCTTGGCCCACCCGCGAAAACTAATTCAACTGCTTACAATTTCTGAACAAATGATCGTAGAGAACACAATTATTTGCATTTTAATGAAACATGTTGTATGCTACAAGAATATGTCGGTTTTACTGTTTGTTTTTTTAGAACCATATTGGTCCGCCCTCGAAAATTAACTTGAACTGTTTATAACTTCTGAACAATTGATCGTAGAGAACCCAATTATTTGCATTTAAATCAAACATGTTGTATGCTACAAGAATATGTCGGTTTCATTAGTTATTGTTTGAGAACCATTTTGGCCCGCCCGCCAGAACTAACTTCAACTCCTTATAACTTCTGAACAAATGATCTTAGAGAGCGTAATAATTTTGCATATTAATCACCATGTTTCATGCTACAAGAATATATCGATTTCATTAGTTGTTGGTTGAGAACCATATTGGCCCGCCGCGAAAATTAACTTGAACTGCTAATAACTTCTTAACAATTTATCGTAGCGAACACAATTATTTGCATTTTAATGAAACATGTTGAATGCTTCAAGAATATGTCGGTTTCACTAGTTGTTGTTTGAGAACCATATTGGCCCGCCCGCGAGTATTAAATTGAATTGTTTATAACTTCTGAACATATGATCCTAGAGAGCGTAATAAATTTGCATATTAATCAGCATGTTGCATGCTACAAGAATATATCGATTTCACAAGTTGTTGGTTGAGATCCATATTGGCCCGCCCGCGAAAATCAACTTGAACTGCTTATAACTCCTGAACAATTGATCGTAGAGAACACAATTATTTGCATTTTAATGAAACATGTTGAATGCTACAAGAATATGTCAGTTTCACTAGTTGTTATTTGAGAACCATATTGGCCCGCCCGCGAAAATCAACTTGAACTGCTTATAACTCCTGAACAATTGATCGTAGAGAACACAATTATTTGCATTTTAATGAAACATGTTGATTGCTACAAGAATATGTCGGTTTCACTAGTTTTTTTAGAAAACCATTTTGGCCCGCCCGCGAGTATTAACTTGACCTGTTTATAACTTCTGAACAAATGATCTTAGAGAGTGTAATAAATTTGCATATTAATCAGCATGTTGCATGCTACAAGAATATATCGATTTCACTAGTTGTTGGTTGAGAACCATAATGGCCCGCCCGCGAAAATCAACTTGAACTGCTTATAACTTCTGAACAATTGATCGTAGAGATCACAATTATTATCATTTTAATCTAACATGTTATATGCTACAAGAATATGTCATTTTCACTAGTTATTGTTTGAGAACCATATTGGCCCGCCCGCGAGCATTAAATTGAACTGCTTATAACTTCTGAACAAATGATCGTAGAAAGCTCGATTGTTTTGCATATTAATAAACATGTAGCTAGCTACAAGAATATATAGATTTCACTAGTTGTTGGTTGAGAACCATATTGGCCCGCCCGCGAAAATTAATTTGAACTGCTTATAACTTCTGAACAAATAATCGTAGAAAGCGTAATAATTTTTCATATTTATCAGCATGTTGCATGCTACAAGAATATATCGATTTCACTAGTTGTTGGTTGAAAAATATATTGGCGCGCCCGCGAAAATCAACTTGAACTGCTTATAACTTCTGAACAATTGATCGTAGAGATCACAATTATTATCATTTTAATCTAACATTTTGTATGCTACAAGAATATGTCGGTTTCACTATTTATTGTTTGAGAACCATTTTGGCCCCTGGCAAAAATAACTTCAACTCCTTATAACTTCTGAACAAATGATCGTAGAGAGCGTTATAACTTTGTATATTAATCAGCATGTTGCATGCTACAAGAATATATCGATTTCATTGGTTGTTGGTTGAGAACCATATTGGCCCGCTCGCGAAAATTAACTTGAACTGCTTATAACTTCTGAACAACTGATCGTAGCGAACACAATTATTTGCATTTTAATGTAACATGTTGAAAGCTTCAAGAATATGTCAGTTTCACTAGTTGTTGTTTGAGAACCATATTGGCCCGCCCGCGAATATTAATTTGAACTGCTTATAACTTATGAACAAATGATCTTAGAGAGCGTAATAAATTTGCATATTAATCAGCATGTTGCATGCTACAAGAATATATCGTTTTCACTAGTTGTTGGTTGAGAACCATATTGGCCCGCCCGCGAAAATTAATTTGAACTGCTTATAACTTCTGAACAAATAATCGTAGAAAGCGTAATAATTTTTCATATTAATTAGCATGTTGCATGCTACAAGAATATATCGATTTCACTAGTTGTTGTTTGAGAAATATATTGGCCTGCCCGCGAAAATTACCTTGAACTGCTTATAACTTCTGAACAATTGATTGTAGAGCACACAATTATTTGCATTTCAATCAAACATGTTGTATGCTACAAGGATATGTCGGTTTCACTAGTTATTGTTTGAGAAACATTTTGGCCCGCCCGCCAAAACTAACTTCAACTCCTTATAACTTCTGATCAAATTATCGTAGAAAGCGTAATAATTTTGCATATTAAACAGCATGTTGCATGCTACAAGAATATATCGATTTCATTAGTTTTTGGTTGAGAACCAAAATTGGCCCGCCCGCGAAAATCAACTTGAACTGCTTATAACTTCTGAACAAATAATCGTAGAAAGCGTAATAAATTTGCATATTAATCAGCATGTTGCATGCTACAAAAATATATCGATTTCACTAGTTGTTGGTTGAGAACCATATTGGCCCGCCCCTGAAAATCAACTTCAACTGCTTATAACTCCTTAAAAAATTGATCTTAGAGAACACAATTATTTGCATTTTAATGAAACATGTTGAATGCTACAAGAATATGTCGGTTTCACTAGTTGTTTTTAGAAAACCACATTGGCCCGCCCGCGAGTAATAACTTGAACTGTTTATAACTTCTGAACAATTGATCGTAGAGAACACAATTATTTGCATTTCAATCAAACATGTTGTATGCTACAAGAATGTGTCGGTCTCACTAGTTATTGTTTGAGAACCATTTTGGCCCGCCCGCCAAAACTAACTTCAACTCCTTATAACTTCTGATCAAATTATCGTAGAGAGCGTTATAATTTTGCATATTAATCACCATGTTGCATGCTACAAGAATATATCGATTTCATTGGTTGTTGGTTGAGAACCATATTGGCCCGCCCGCGACAATTAATTTGAACTGCTTATAACTTCTGAACAATTGATCGTAGCGAACACAATTATTTGCATTTTAATGAAACATGTTGAATGCTTCAAGAATATGTCGGTTTCACTAGTTGTTGTTTGAGAACCATATTGGTCCGACCGCGAGTATTAAATTGAACTGCTTATAACTTCAGAACAAATGATCCTAGAGAGCGTAATAATTTTGCATATTAATCAGCATGTTGCATGCTACAAGAATATGTCGGTTTCACTAGTTGTTTTTTGAAAACCATATTGGTCCGCCCGCGAGTATTAACTTGAACTGTCTATAACTTCTGAACAATTGATCGTAGAGAACACAATTATTTGCATTTCAATCAAACATGTTGTATGCTACAAGAAAATGTCGGTTTCACTAGATATTGTTTGAGAACCATTTTGGCCCGACCGCCAAAACTAAATTCAACTCCTTATAACTTCTGAACAAAAGATCGTAGAGAGCGTTATAATTTTGCATATTAATCAGCATGTTGCATGCTACAAGAATATATCGATTTCATTGGTTGTTGGTTGAGAACCATATTGGCCCGCCCGCGAAAATTAACTTGAACTGCTTATAACTTCTGAACAATTGATCGTAGCGAACACAATTATTTGCATTTTAATGAAACATGTTGATTGCTTCAAGAATATGTCGGTTTCACTAGTTGTTGTTTGAGAACCACATTGGCCCGCCCGCGAGTATTAATTTGAACTGTTTATGACTTCTGAACAAATGATCCTAGAGAGCGTAATATATTTGCATATTAATCAGCATGTTGCATGCTACAAGAATATATCGATTTCACTAGTTGTTGGTTGAGAACCATATTGGCCCGCCCCTGAAAATCAACTTGAACTGCTTATAACTCCTGAAAAATTGATCATAGAAAACACAATTATTTGCATTTTAATGAAACATGTTGAATGCTACAAGAATATGTCGGTTTCACTAGTTGTTTTTTAGAAAACCATATTGGCCCGCCCGCGAGTATTACCTTGAACTGTTTCTAACATCGGAACAAATGATCCTAGAGAGCGTAATAAATTTGCATATTAATCAGCATGTTGCATGCTAGAAGAATATATCGATTTCACTAGTTTTTGGTTGAGAACCATATTGGCCCGTCCGCGAAAATCAACTTGATCTGCTTAAAACTCCTGAACAATTGATCGTTGAGAACACAATTATTTGCATTTCAATCAAACATGTATGCTACAAGAATATGTCGGTTTCACTAGTTATTGTTTGAGAACCATTTTGTCCCGCCCGCCGAAACTAATTTCAACTCCTTATAACTTCTGAACAAAGGATCGTAGAGAGCTTAATAATTATGCATATTAATCAGCATGTTGCATGCTACAAGAATATATCGATTTCATTAGTTGTTGGTTGAGAACCATATTGGCCCCCCGCGAAAATTAATTTGAACTGCTTATAACATCTGAACAAATAATCGTAGAAAGCGTAATAAATTTGCATATTAATCAGCATGTTGCATGCTACAAGAATATATCGATTTCACTAGTTGTTGTTTGAGAAATATATTGGCCTGCCCCGAAAATTAACTTGAACTGCTTATAACTTCTGAACAATTGATCGTAGAGCACACAGTTATTTGCATTTTAATGAAACATTTTGAATGCTACAAGAATATGTCGGTTTCACTAGTTGTTTATAGAAAACCATATTGGCCCGCCCGCGAGTATTAACTTGAACTGTTTATAACTTCTGAACAAATGATCCTAGAGGGCGTAATAAATTTGCATATTAATGAGCATGTTGCATGCTAAAAGAATATATCGATTTCACTAGTTGTTGGTTGAGAACTATATTGGGTCGCCCGCGAAAATCAACTTGAACTGCTTATAACTTCTGAACAATTAATCGTAGAGAACACAATAATTTGCATTTTAATGAAACATGTTGAATGCTACAAGAATATGTCGGTTTCACTAGTTGCTTTTAGAAAACCATTTTGGCCCACCCGCCAAAACTAATTTCAACTCCTTATAACTTCTGAACAATTGATCGTAGAAAGCGTAATAATTTTGCATATTAAACAGCATGTTGCATGCTACAAGAATATATCGATTTCATTAGTTTTTGGTTGAGAACCTAAATTGGCCCGCCCGCGAAAATCAACTTGAACTGCTTATAACTCCTGAACAATTGATCGTAGAACACACAATTATTTGCATTTTAATGAAACATGTTGAATGCTACAAGAATATGTCAGTTTCACTAGTTGTTATTTGAGAACCATATTGGGCCGCCCGCGAGTATTAACTTGAACTGCTTATAACTTCTGAACAAATGATCGTAGAGTGCGTAATAATTTTGCATATTAATCAGCATGTTGCATGCTACAAGAATATATCGATTTCACAAGTTGTTGGTTGAGAACCATATTGGCCGGCCGCGAAAATCAACTTTAACTGCTTATAACTCCTGAACAATTGATCTTAAACAACACAATTATTTGCATTTTATTGAAACATGTTGAATGCTACAAGAATATGTCAGTTTCACTAGTTGTTATTTGAGAACCATATTGGCCCACCCGCCAAAACTAATTTCAACTCCTTATAACTTCTGAACAATTGATCGTAGAAAGCGTAATAATTTTGCATATTAAACAGCATGTTGCATGCTACAAGAATATATCGATTTCATTAGTTTTTGGTTGAGAACCTAAATTGGCCCGCCCGCGAAAATCAACTTGAACTGCTTATAACTTCTGAACAATTGATCGTAGAGAACACAATTATTTGCATTTCAATCAAACATGTTGTATGCTACAAGAATGTGTCGGTCTCACTAGTTATTGTTTGAGAACCATTTTGGCCCGCCCGCCAAAACTAACTTCAACTCCTTATAACTTCTGATCAAATTATCGTAGAGAGCGTTATAATTTTGCATATTAATCACCATGTTGCATGCTACAAGAATATATCGATTTCATTGGTTGTTGGTTGAGAACCATATTGGCCCGCCCGCGACAATTAATTTGAACTGCTTATAACTTCTGAACAATTGATCGTAGCGAACACAATTATTTGCATTTTAATGAAACATGTTGAATGCTTCAAGAATATGTCGGTTTCACTAGTTGTTGTTTGAGAACCATATTGGTCCGACCGCGAGTATTAAATTGAACTGCTTATAACTTCAGAACAAATGATCCTAGAGAGCGTAATAATTTTGCATATTAATCAGCATGTTGCATGCTACAAGAATATGTCGGTTTCACTAGTTGTTTTTTGAAAACCATATTGGTCCGCCCGCGAGTATTAACTTGAACTGTCTATAACTTCTGAACAATTGATCGTAGAGAACACAATTATTTGCATTTCAATCAAACATGTTGTATGCTACAAGAAAATGTCGGTTTCACTAGATATTGTTTGAGAACCATTTTGGCCCGACCGCCAAAACTAAATTCAACTCCTTATAACTTCTGAACAAAAGATCGTAGAGAGCGTTATAATTTTGCATATTAATCAGCATGTTGCATGCTACAAGAATATATCGATTTCATTGGTTGTTGGTTGAGAACCATATTGGCCCGCCCGCGAAAATTAACTTGAACTGCTTATAACTTCTGAACAATTGATCGTAGCGAACACAATTATTTGCATTTTAATGAAACATGTTGATTGCTTCAAGAATATGTCGGTTTCACTAGTTGTTGTTTGAGAACCACATTGGCCCGCCCGCGAGTATTAATTTGAACTGTTTATGACTTCTGAACAAATGATCCTAGAGAGCGTAATATATTTGCATATTAATCAGCATGTTGCATGCTACAAGAATATATCGATTTCACTAGTTGTTGGTTGAGAACCATATTGGCCCGCCCCTGAAAATCAACTTGAACTGCTTATAACTCCTGAAAAATTGATCATAGAAAACACAATTATTTGCATTTTAATGAAACATGTTGAATGCTACAAGAATATGTCGGTTTCACTAGTTGTTTTTTAGAAAACCATATTGGCCCGCCCGCGAGTATTACCTTGAACTGTTTCTAACATCGGAACAAATGATCCTAGAGAGCGTAATAAATTTGCATATTAATCAGCATGTTGCATGCTAGAAGAATATATCGATTTCACTAGTTTTTGGTTGAGAACCATATTGGCCCGTCCGCGAAAATCAACTTGATCTGCTTATAACTCCTGAACAATTGATCGTTGAGAACACAATTATTTGCATTTCAATCAAACATGTATGCTACAAGAATATGTCGGTTTCACTAGTTATTGTTTGAGAACCATTTTGTCCCGCCCGCCGAAACTAATTTCAACTCCTTATAACTTCTGAACAAAGGATCGTAGAGAGCTTAATAATTATGCATATTAATCAGCATGTTGCATGCTACAAGAATATATCGATTTCATTAGTTGTTGGTTGAGAACCATATTGGCCCCCCGCGAAAATTAATTTGAACTGCTTATAACATCTGAACAAATAATCGTAGAAAGCGTAATAAATTTGCATATTAATCAGCATGTTGCATGCTACAAGAATATATCGATTTCACTAGTTGTTGTTTGAGAAATATATTGGCCTGCCCCGAAAATTAACTTGAACTGCTTATAACTTCTGAACAATTGATCGTAGAGCACACAGTTATTTGCATTTTAATGAAACATTTTGAATGCTACAAGAATATGTCGGTTTCACTAGTTGTTTATAGAAAACCATATTGGCCCGCCCGCGAGTATTAACTTGAACTGTTTATAACTTCTGAACAAATGATCCTAGAGGGCGTAATAAATTTGCATATTAATGAGCATGTTGCATGCTAAAAGAATATATCGATTTCACTAGTTGTTGGTTGAGAACTATATTGGGTCGCCCGCGAAAATCAACTTGAACTGCTTATAACTTCTGAACAATTAATCGTAGAGAACACAATAATTTGCATTTTAATGAAACATGTTGAATGCTACAAGAATATGTCGGTTTCACTAGTTGCTTTTAGAAAACCATTTTGGCCCACCCGCCAAAACTAATTTCAACTCCTTATAACTTCTGAACAATTGATCGTAGAAAGCGTAATAATTTTGCATATTAAACAGCATGTTGCATGCTACAAGAATATATCGATTTCATTAGTTTTTGGTTGAGAACCTAAATTGGCCCGCCCGCGAAAATCAACTTGAACTGCTTATAACTCCTGAACAATTGATCGTAGAACACACAATTATTTGCATTTTAATGAAACATGTTGAATGCTACAAGAATATGTCAGTTTCACTAGTTGTTATTTGAGAACCATATTGGGCCGCCCGCGAGTATTAACTTGAACTGCTTATAACTTCTGAACAAATGATCGTAGAGTGCGTAATAATTTTGCATATTAATCAGCATGTTGCATGCTACAAGAATATATCGATTTCACAAGTTGTTGGTTGAGAACCATATTGGCCGGCCGCGAAAATCAACTTTAACTGCTTATAACTCCTGAACAATTGATCGTAAACAACACAATTATTTGCATTTTATTGAAACATGTTGAATGCTACAAGAATATGTCAGTTTCACTAGTTGTTATTTGAGAACCATATTGGCCCACCCGCCAAAACTAATTTCAACTCCTTATAACTTCTGAACAATTGATCGTAGAAAGCGTAATAATTTTGCATATTAAACAGCATGTTGCATGCTACAAGAATATATCGATTTCATTAGTTTTTGTTTGAGAACCTAAATTGGCCCGCCCGCGAAAATCAACTTGAACTGCTTATAACTTCTGAACAATTGATCGTAGAGAACACAATTATTTGCATTTCAATCAAACATGTTGTATGCTAGAAGAATATGTCGGATTCACTAGTTATTGTTTGAGAACCATTTTGGCCCGCCCGCCAAAACTAAATTCAACTCCTTATAACTTCTGAACAAATGATCGTAGAGAGCGTAATAATTTTGCATATTGATCAGAATGATTCATGTTACAAGAATATATCGATTTCATTGGTTGTTGGCTGAGAACCATATTGGCCCGCCCGCGAAAATTAACTTGAACTGCTTATAACTTCTGAACAATTGATGGTAGCGAACACAATTATTTGCATTTTAATGAAACATGTTGAATGCTTCAAGAATATGTCGGTTTCACTAGTTGTTGTTTGAGAACCATATTGGCCCGCTCGCGAGTATTAAATTGAAAAACTTATAACTTCTGAACAAATGATCCTAGGGAGCGTAATAAATTTGCATATTAGTCAGCATGTTGCATGCTACAAGAATATATCGATTTCACAAGTTGTTGGTTGAGATCCATATTGGCCCGCCCGCGAAAATCAACTTGAACTGCTTATAACTCCTGAACAATTGATAGTAGAAAACAATTATTTGCATTTTAATGAAACATGTTGAATGCTACAAAAATATGTCGGTTTCACTAGTTGTTTTTAGAAAACCACTTTGGCCCGCCCGCTAAAACTAACTTCAACTCCTTATAACTTCTGAACAATTGATCGTAGAGAGCGTAATAATTTTGCATATTAATCAGCATGCTGCATGCTACAAGAATATATCGATTTCACTAGTTGTTGGTTGAGAACCATATTGGCCCGCCCGTGAAAATCAACTTGAACTGCTTATAACTCCTGAAAAATTAATAGTAGAGAACACAATTATTTGCATTTTAATGAAACATGTTGAATGCTACAAGAATATGTCGGTTTCACTAGTTGTTTTTAGAAAACCATATTGGCCCGTCCGAGAGTATTAACTTGAACTGTTTATAACTTCTGAACAAATGATCCTAGAGAGCGTAATAAATTTGCATATTAATCAGCATGTTGCATGCTACAAGAATATATCGATTTCACTAGTTGTTGGTTGAGAACCATATTGGCCCGCCCCTGAAAATCAACTTGAACTGCTTATAACTCCTGAAAAATTGATCGTAGAGAACACAATTATTTGCATTTTAATTAAACATCTTGAATGCTACAAGAATATGTCGGTTTCACTAGTTGTTTTTAGAAAACCATATTGGCCCGCCCGCGAGTATTAGCTTGAACTGTTTATAACTTCTGAACAATTGATCGTAGAGAACACAATTATTTGCATTTCAATCAAACATGTTGTATGCTACAAGAATATGTCGGTTTCACTAGTTATTGTTTGAGAACCATTTTGGCCCGCCCGCCAAAACTAACTTGAACTGCTTATAACTTCTGAACAATTGATCGTAGCGAACACAATTATTTGCATTTTAATGAAACATGTTGAATGCTTCAAGAATATGTCGGTTTCACTAGTTGTTGCTTGAGAACCATATTGGTCCGCCAGCGGGTATTAAATTGAAATGCTTATAACTTCTGAACAAATGATCTTAGAGAGCGTAATAAATTTTCATATTAATCAGCATGTTGAATGCTACAAGAATATATCGATTTCACTAGTTGTTGGATGAGAAACATATTGGCCCGCCCGCGAGAATTAATTGGAACTGCTTATAACTTCTGAACAAATAATCGTAGAAAGCGTAATAATTTTTCATATTAATCAGTATGTTGCATGCTACAAGAATATATCGATTTCACTAGTTGTTGTTCGAGAAATATATTGGCCTGCCCGCGAAAATTAACTTGAACTGCTTATAACTTCTGAACAATTGATCGTAGAGCACACAATTATTTGCATTTCAATCAAACATGTTGTATGCTACAAGAATATGTCGGTTTCACTAGTTATTGTTTGAGAACCATTTTGGCCCGCCCGCCAAAACTAACTTCAACTCCTTATAAATTCTGAACAAATGATCGTAGAGAGCGTAATAATTTTGCATATTAATCAGCATGTTGCATGCTACAACAATATATCGATTTCATTGGTTGTTGGTTGAGAACCATATTGGCCCACCCGCGAAAATCAGCTTGAACTGCTTATAACTCCTGAACAATTGATCGTAGAGACCACAATTAATAGCATTTTAATCAAACATGTTGTATGCAACAAGAATATGTCGGTTTCACTAGTTGTTTTTAGAAAACCATATTGGCTCGCCCGGTAGTATTAACTTGAACTGTTTATAACTTCTGAACAAATGATCCTAGAGTGCGTAATAAATTTGCATATTAATCAGCATGTTGCATGCTACAAGAATATATCGATTTCACTAGTTGTTGGTTGAGAACCATATTGTCCCGCCCGCGAAAATCAATTTGAACTGCTTATAACTTCTGAACAATTGATCGTAGAGATCACAATTATTATCATTTAAATCTAACATGTTATATGCTACAAGAATATGTCATTTTCACTAGTTATTGTTTGAGAACCATATTGGCCCGCCCGCGAGTATTAAATTGAACTGCTTATAAGTTCTAAACAAATGATCGTAGAAAGCTCGATTGTTTTGCATATTAATAAACATGTAGCTAGCTACAAGAATATATAGATTTCACTAGTTATTGTTTGAGAACCATCTTGGCCCACCCGCGAAAACTAATTCAACTGCTTACAATTTCTGAACAAATGATCGTAGAGAACACAATTATTTGCATTTTAATGAAACATGTTGTATGCTACAAGAATATGTCGGTTTTACTGTTTGTTTTTTTAGAACCATATTGGTCCGCCCTCGAAAATTAACTTGAACTGTTTATAACTTCTGAACAATTGATCGTAGAGAACCCAATTATTTGCATTTAAATCAAACATGTTGTATGCTACAAGAATATGTCGGTTTCATTAGTTATTGTTTGAGAACCATTTTGGCCCGCCCGCCAGAACTAACTTCAACTCCTTATAACTTCTGAACAAATGATCTTAGAGAGCGTAATAATTTTGCATATTAATCACCATGTTTCATGCTACAAGAATATATCGATTTCATTAGTTGTTGGTTGAGAACCATATTGGCCCGCCGCGAAAATTAACTTGAACTGCTAATAACTTCTTAACAATTTATCGTAGCGAACACAATTATTTGCATTTTAATGAAACATGTTGAATGCTTCAAGAATATGTCGGTTTCACTAGTTGTTGTTTGAGAACCATATTGGCCCGCCCGCGAGTATTAAATTGAATTGTTTATAACTTCTGAACATATGATCCTAGAGAGCGTAATAAATTTGCATATTAATCAGCATGTTGCATGCTACAAGAATATATCGATTTCACAAGTTGTTGGTTGAGATCCATATTGGCCCGCCCGCGAAAATCAACTTGAACTGCTTATAACTCCTGAACAATTGATCGTAGAGAACACAATTATTTGCATTTTAATGAAACATGTTGAATGCTACAAGAATATGTCAGTTTCACTAGTTGTTATTTGAGAACCATATTGGCCCGCCCGCGAAAATCAACTTGAACTGCTTATAACTCCTGAACAATTGATCGTAGAGAACACAATTATTTGCATTTTAATGAAACATGTTGATTGCTACAAGAATATGTCGGTTTCACTAGTTTTTTTAGAAAACCATTTTGGCCCGCCCGCGAGTATTAACTTGACCTGTTTATAACTTCTGAACAAATGATCTTAGAGAGTGTAATAAATTTGCATATTAATCAGCATGTTGCATGCTACAAGAATATATCGATTTCACTAGTTGTTGGTTGAGAACCATATTGGCCCGCCCGCGAAAATCAACTTGAACTGCTTATAACTTCTGAACAGTTGATCGTAGAGATCACAATTATTATCATTTTAATCTAACATATTATATGCTACAAGAATATGTCATTTTCACTAGTTATTGTTTGAGAACCATATTGGCCCGCCCGCGAGTATTAAATTGAACTGCTTATAAGTTCTGAACAAATGATCGTAGAAAGCTCGATTGTTTCGCATATTAATAAACATGTAGCTAGCTACAAGAATATATAGATTTCACTAGTTGTTGGTTGAGAACCATATTGGCCCGCCCGCGAAAATTAATTTGAACTGCTTATAACTTCTGAACAAATAATCGTAGAAAGCGTAATAATTTTTCATATTTATCAGCATGTTGCATGCTACAAGAATATATCGATTTCACTAGTTGTTGTTTGAGAAATATTTTGGCCTGCCCGCGAAAATTAACTTGAACTGCTTATAACTTCTGAACAATTGATTGTAGAGCACACAATTATTTGCATTTCAATCAAACATGTTGTATGCTACAAGAATATGTCGGTTTCACTAGTTATTGTTTGAGAACCATTTTGGCCCGCCCGCCAAAACTAACTTCAACTCTTTATAACTTCTGAACAAATGATCGTAGAGAGCGTAATAATTTTGCATATCAATCAGCATGTTGCATGCTACAAGAATATATCAATTTCAATAGTTGTTGGTTGAGAACCATATTGGCCCGCCCGCGAAAATCAACTTGAACTGCTTATAACTAATGAACAATTGATCGTAGAGACCACAATTAATAGCATTTCAATCAAACATGTTGTATGCAACAAGAATATGTCGGTTTCACCAGTTGTTTTTAGAAAACCATATTGGCCCGCCCGCGATTATTAACTTGAACTGTTTATAACTTCTGAACAAATGATCCTAGAGAGCGCAATAAATTTGCATATTAATCAGCATGTTGCATGCTACAAGAATATATAGATTTCACTAGTTGTTGGTTGAGAACCATATTGGCCCGCCCGCGAAAATCAATTTGAACTGCTTATAACTCCTGAACAGTTGATCGTAGAGAACACAATTATTTGCATTTTAATGAAACATGTTGAATGCTACAAGAATATGTCGGTTTCACCAGTTGTTTTTAGAAAACCATATTGGCCCGCTCGCGAGTATTAACTTGAACTGTTTATAACTTCTGAACAAATGATCCTAGAGAGCGTAATAAATTTGCATATTAATCAACATGTTGCATGCTACAAGAATATGTCGGTTTCACTAGTTGTTTTTAGAAAACCATATTGGTCCGCCCGCGAGTATTAACTTGAACTGTCTATAACTTCTGAACAATTGATCGTAGAGAACACAATTATTTGCATTTCAATCAAACGTGTTGTATGCTACAAGAAAATGTCGGTTTCACTAGATATTGTTTGAGAACCATTTTGGCCCGCCCGCCAAAACTAACTTCAACTCCTTATAACTTCTGAACAAAAGATCGTAGAGAGCGTTATAATTTTGCATATTAATCAGCATGTTGCATGCTACAAGAATATATAGATTTCATTGGTTGTTGGTTGAGAACCGTATTGGCCCGCCCGCGAAAATTAACTTGAACTGCTTATAACTTCTGAACAATTGATCGTAGCGAACACAATTATTTGCATTTTAATGAAACATGTTGATTGCTTCAAGAATATGTCGGTTTCACTAGTTGTTGTTTGAGAACCACATTGGCCCGCCCGCGAGTATTAACTTGAACTGTTTATGACTTCTGAACAAATGATCCTAGAGAGCGTAATATATTTGCTTATTAATCAGCATGTTGCATGCTACAAGAATATATCGATTTCACTAGTTGTTGGTTGAGAACCATATTGGCCCGCCCATGAAAATCAACTTGAACTGCTTATAACTCCTGAAAAATTGATCATAGAAAACACAATTATTTGCATTTTAATGAAACATGTTGAATGCTACAAGAATATGTCGGTTTCACTAGTTGTTTTTTAGAAAACCATATTGGCCCGCCCGCGAGTATTACCTTGAACTGTTTCTAACTTCGGAACAAATGATCCTAGAGAGCGTAATAAATTTGCATATTAATCAGCATGTTGCATGCTAGAAGAATATATCGATTTCACTAGTTTTTGGTTGAGAACCATATTGGCCCGCCCGCGAAAATCAACTTGATCTGCTAATAACTCCTGAACAATTGATCGTTGAGAACACAATTATTTGCATTTCAATCAAACATGTATGCTACAAGAATATGTCGGTTTCACTAGTTATTGTTTGAGAACCATTTTGTCCCGCCCGCCGAAACTAACTTCAACTCCTTATAACTTCTGAACAAATGATCGTAGAGAGCTTAATAATTTTGCATATTAATCAGCATGTTGCATGCTACAAGAATATATCGATTTCATTAGTTGTTGGTTGAGAACCATATTGGCCCGCAAGCGAAAATCAACTTGAACTGCTTATAAACTCCTGAACAATTGATCGTAGAGAACACAATTATTTGCATTTTAATGAAACATGTTGAATGCTACAAGAATATGTCGGTATCACTAGTTGTTATTTGAGAACAATATTGGCCCGTCCGCGAGTATTAATTTGAACTACTTACAACTTCTGAACAAATGATCGTAGAGAGCGTAAAAAAATTGCATATTAATCAGCATGTTGCATGCTACAAGAATATATCGATTTCACTAGTTGTTGGTTGAAAAACATATTGGCCCGCCCGCGAAAATCAACTTGAACTGCTTATAACTTCTGAACAATTGATCGTAGAGATCACAATTATTTGCATTTTAATCTAACATGTTGTATGCTACAAGAATATGTCAGTTTCACTAGTTATTGTTTGAGAACCATATTGGCCCGCCCGCGAATATTAAATTGAACTGCTTATAAGTTCTAAGCAAATGATCGCAGAAAGCTCGATTGTTTTGCATATTAATAAACATGCAGCTAGCTACAAGAATATATAGATTTCACTAGTTATTGTTTGAGAACCATGTTGGATCACCCGCGAAAACTAATTCAACAGTTTACAATTTCTGAACAAATGATCGTAGAGAACACAATTATTTGCATTTCAATGAAACATGTTGTATGCTACAAGAATATGTCGGTTTTACTATTTGCTTTTTTAGAAACATATTGGCCCGCCCGCGAAAATTAACTTGAACTGCTTACATTTTCTGAACAATTGATCGTAGAGAACACAATTATTTGCATTTTAATGAAACATTTTGAATGCTACAAGAATATGTCGGTTTCACTAGTTGTTTATAGAAAACCATATTGGCCCGCCCGCGAGTATTAACTTGAACTGTTTATAACTTCTGAACAAATGATCGTAGTGAGCGTAATAATTTTGCATATTAATCAGCATATTGCATGCTTCAAGAATATATCGATTTCACTAGTTGTTGTTTGAGAATTATATTGGCCTGCCCGCGAAAATTAACTTGAACTGCTTATAACTTCTGAACAATTGATCGTAGAGCACACAATTATTTGCATTTCAATCAAACATGTTGTATGCTACAAGAATATGTCGGTTTCACTAGTTATTGTTTGAGAACCATTTTGGCCCGCCCGCCAAAACTAACTTCAACTCCTTATAAATTCTGAACAAATCATTGTAGAGAGCGTAATAATTTTGCATATTAATCAGCTTGTTGCATGCTACAACAATATATCGATTTCATTGGTTGTTGGGTGAGAACCATATTGGCCCGCCCGCGAAAATCAACTTGAACTGCTTATAACTCCTGAACAATTGATCGTAGAGACCACAATTAATAGCATTTTAATCAAACATATTGTATGCAACAAGAATATGTCGGTTTCACTAGTTGTTGTTTGAGAACCATATTGGCCCGCCCGCGAGTATTAAATTGAACTGTGTATAACTTCTGAACAAATTATCATAGAGAGCGTAATATATTTGCATATTAATCAGCATGTTGCATGCTGCAAGAATATATCGATTTCACAAGTTGTTGGTTGAGATCCATATTGGCCCGCCCGCGAAAATCAACTTCAACTGCTTATAACTCCTGAACAATTGATCGTAGAAAACAATTATTTGCATTTTAATGAAACGTTGAATGCTACAAAAATATGTCGGTTTCACTAGTTGTTTTTAGAAAACCATTTTGGCCCGCCCGCTAAAACTAACTTCAACTCAAATTCAACTCCTTATAACTTCTGAACATTTGATCGTAGAAAGCGTAATAATTTTGCATATTAATCAGCATGCTGCATGCTACAAGAATATATCGATTTCACTAGTTGTTGGTTGAGAACCATATTGGCCCGCCCGCGAAAATCAACTTGAACTGCTTATAACTCCTGAACAATTGATCGTAGAGAGCACAATTATTTGCATTTTAATGAAACATGTTGAATGCTACAAGAATATATCGATTTCACTAGTTGTTGTTTGAGAACCATATTGGCCCGCCCGCGAAAATCAACTTGAACTGCTTATAACTCCTGAACAATTGATCGTAGAGAACACAATTATTTGCATTTTAATGAAACATGTTTATTGCTACAAGAATATGTAGGTCTCACTAGTTTTTTAGAAAAAAAATTTGGCCCGCCCGCGAGTATTAAATTGAACTGTTTATAACTTCTGAACAAATGATCGTAGTGAGCGTAATAATTTTGCATATTAATCAGCATATTGCATGCTACAAGAATATATCCATTTCACTAGTTGTTGGTTGAGAACCATATTGGCCCGCCCTCGAAAATTAAATAGAACTGCTTATAACTTCTGAACAATTGATCGCAGAGAACACAATTATTTGCATTTCAATGAAACATGTTGTATACTACAAGAATATGTCGGTTTCACTAGTTATTGTTTGAGAACCTCTTTGTCCCGCCCGCCAAAACTAACTTCAACTCCTTATAACTTCTGAACAAATGATCGTAGAGAGCTTAATAATTTTGCATATTAATCAGCATGTTGCATGCTACAAGAATATATCGATTTCATTAGTTGTTGGTTGAGAAGCATATTGGGCCGCCCGCGGAAATTAACTTGAACTGCTTATAACTTCTGAACAATTGATCGTAGCGAACACAATTATTTGCATTTTAATGAAACATGTTGAATGCTTCAAGAATATGTCGGTTTCACTAGTTGTTGTTTGAGAACCATATTGGCCCGCCCGCGAATATTAAATTGAACTTCTTATAACTTCTGAACAAATGATCTTAGAGAGCGTAATAAATTTGCATATTAATCAGCATGTTGCATGCTACAAGAATATATCGATTTCACTAGTTGTTGGTTGAGAACCATATTGGCCGCCCGCGAAAATTAATTTGAACTGCTTATAACTTCTGAACAAATAATCGTAGAAAGCGTAATAATTTTGCATATTAATCAGCATGTTGCATGCTACAAGAATATATCGATTTCACTAGTTGTTGGTTGAGAACCATATTGGCCCGCCCGCGAAAATCAACTTGAACTGCTTATAACTTCTGAACAATTGATGGTCGTGAACACAATTATTTGCATTTTAATGATACATGTTGAATGCTTCAAGAATATGTCGGTTTCACTAGTTGCTGTTTGAGAACCATATTGGCCCGCCCGCGAGTATTAAATTGAAATGCTTATAACTTCTGAACAAATGATCCTAGAGAGCGAAATAAATTTGCATATTAATCAGCATGTTATATGCTACAAGAATATATCGATTTCACAAGTTGTTGGTTGAGATCCATATTGGCCCGCCCGCGAAAATCAACTTGAACTGCTTATAACTCCTGAACAATTGATAGTAGAAAACAATTATTTGCATTTTAATGAAACATGTTGAATGCTACAAAAATATGTCGGTTTCACTAGTTGTTTTTAGAAAACCATTTTGGCGCGCCCGCTAAAACTAACTTCAACTCCTTATTACTTCTGAACAATTGATCGTAGAAAGCGTAATAATTTTGCATATTAATCAGCATGCTGCATGCTACAAGAATATATCGATTTCACTAGTTGTTGGTTGAGAACCATATTGCCCCGCCCGCGAAAATCAACTTGAACTGCTTATAACTCCTGAACAATTAATCGTAGAGATCACAATTATTTGCATTTTAATGAAACATGTTGAATGCTACAAGAATATGTCGGTTTCACTAGTTGTTTTTAGAAAACCATATTGGCCCGTCCGAGAGTATTAACTTGAACTGTTTATAACTTCTGAACAAATGATCCTAGAGAGCGTAATAAATTTGCATATTAATCAGCATGTTGCATGCTACAAGAATATATCGATTTCACTAGTTGGTTGAGAACCATATTGGCCCGCCCCTGTTAATCAACTTGAACTGCTTATAACTCCTGAAAAATTGATCGTAGAGAACACAATTATTTGCATTTTAATGAAACATGTTGAATGCTACAAGAATATGTCGGTTTCACTAGTTGTTTTTAGAAAACCATATTGGCCCGCCCGCGAGTATTAACTTGAACTGTTTATAACTTCTGAATAATTGATCGTAGAGAACACAATTATTTGCATTTCAATCAAACATGTTGTATGCTACAAGAATATGTCGCTTTCACTAGTTATTGTTTGAGAACCATTTTGGCCCGCCCGCCAAAACTAATTTCAACTCCTTATAACTTCTGAACAAATGATCGTAGAGAGCGTTATAATTTTGCATATTAATCAGCATGTTGCATGCTACAAAAATATATCGCTTTCATTGGTTGCTGGTTGAGAACCATATTGGCCAGCCCGCGAAAATTAAATTGAACTGCTTATAACTTCTGAACAATTAATCGTAGCGAACACAATTATTTGCATTTTAATGAAACATATTGAATGCTTCAAGAATATGTCGGTTTCACTAGTTGTTGTTTGAGAACCATATTGGTCCGCCAGCGGGTATTAAATTGAAATGCTTATAACTTCTGAACAAATGATCTTAGAGAGCGTAATAAATTTTCATATTAATCAGCATGTTGAATGCTACAAGAATATATCGATTTCACTAGTTGTTGGATGAGAAACATATTGGCCCGCCCGCGAAAATTAATTGGAACTGCTTATAACTTCTGAACAAATGATCTTAGAGAGCGTAATAAATTTGCATATTAATCAGCATGTTGCATGCTACAAGAATATATCGATTTCACTAGTTGTTGTTTGAGAAATATATTGGCCTGCCCGCGAAAATTAACTTGAACTGCTTATAACTTCTGAATAATTGATCGTAGAGCACACAATTATTTGCATTTCAATCAAACATGTTGTATGCTACAAGAATATGTCGGTTTCACTAGTTATTGTTTGAGAACCATTTTGGCCCGCCCGCCAAAACTAACTTCAACTCCTTATAAATTCTGAACAAATGATCGTAGAGAGCGTAATAATTTTGCATATTAATCAGCATGTTGCATGCTACAACAATATATCGATTTCATTGTTTGTTGGTTGAGAACCATATTGGCCCGCCCGCGAAAATCAACTTGAACTGCTTATAACTTCTGAACAATTGATCTTAGAGACCACAATTAATAGCATTTTAATCAAACATGTTGTATGCAACAAGAATATGTCGGTTTCACTAGTTGTTTTTAGAAAACCATATTGGCCCGCCCGCGAGTATTAACTTGAACTGTTTATAACTTCTGAACAAATGATCCTAGAGAGCGTAATAAATTTGCATATTAATCAGCATGTTGCTTGCTACAAGAATATATCGATTTCACTAGTTGTTGGTTGAGAACCATATTGGCCCGCCTGCGAAAATCAACTTGAACTGCTTATAACTTCTGAACAATTGATCGTAAAGATCACAATTATTATCATTTTAATCTAACATGTTATATGCTACAAGAAATGTCATTTTCACTAGTTATTGTTTAAGAACCATATTGGCCCGCCCGCGAGTATTAAATTGAACTGCTTATAAGTTCTGAACCTATGATCGTAGAAAGCTCGATTGTTTTGCATATTAATAAACATGTAGCTAGCTACAACAATATATAGATTTCACTAGTTGTTGGTTGAGAACCATATTGGCTCGCCCGCGAAAATTAATTTGAACTGCTTATAACTTCTGAACAAATAATCGTAGAAAGCGTAATAATTTTTCATATTAATCAGCATGTTGCGTGCTACAAGAATATATCGATTTCACTAGTTGTTGTTTGAGAAATATATTGGCCTGCCCGCGAAAATTAACTTGAACTGCTTATAACTTCTGAACAATTGATTGTAGAGCACACAATTATTTGCATTTCAATCAAACATGTTGTATGCTACAAGAATATGTCGGTTTCACTAGTTATTGTTTGAGAACCATTTTGGCCCGCCCGCCAAAACTAACTTCAACTCTTTATAACTTCTGAACAAATGATCGTAGAGAGTTATATAATTTTGCATATCAATCAGCATGTTGCATGCTACAAGAATATATCAATTTCATTTGTTGTTGGTTGAGAACCATATTGGCCCGCCCGCGAAAATCAACTTGAACTGCTTATAACTAATGAACAATTGATCGTAGAGACCACAATTAATAGCATTTCAATCAAACATGTTGCATGCAACAAGAATATGTCGGTTTCACCAGTTGTTTTTAGAAAACCAATATTGGCCCGCCCGCGAGTATTAACTTTAACTGTTTATAACTTCTGAACAAATGATCCTAGAGAGCGCAATAAATTTGCATATTAATCAGCATGTTGCATGCTACAAGAATATATAGATTTCACTAGTTGTTGGTTGAGAACCATATTGGCCCGCCCGCGAAAATCAATTTGAACTGCTTATAACTCCTCAACAATTGATCGTAGAGACCACAATTTTTTTGCATTTTAATGAAACGTGTTGAATGCAACAAGAATATGTCGGTTTCACTAGTTGTTTTTAGAAAACCATATTGGCCCGCCCGCGAGTATTAATTGAACGGTTTATAACTTCTGAACAAATGATCATAGAGAGCGTAATAAATTTGCATATTAATCAGCATGTTGCAAGCTACAAGAATAAGTCTGTTTTACTAGTTGTTTTTAGAAAACCATATTGGTCCGCCCGCCAGTATTAACTTGAACTGTCTATAACTTCTGAACAATTGATCGTAGATAACACAATTATTTGCATTTCAATCAAACATGTTGTATGCTACAAGAAAATGTCGGTCTCACTAGATATTGTTTGAGAACCATTTTGGCCCGCCCGCCAAAACTAACTTCAACTCCTTATAACTTCTGAACAAAAGATCGTAGAGAGCGTTATAATTTTGCATATTAATCAGCATGTTGCATGCTACAAGAATATATCGATTTCATTGGTTGTTGGTTGAGAACCATAATGGCCCGCCCGCGAAAATTAACTTGAACTGTCTATAACTTCTGAACAATTGATCGTAGCGAACACAATTATTTGCATTTTAATGAAACATGTTGATTGCTTCAAGAATATGTCGGTTTCACTAGTTGTTTGAGAACCACATTGGCCCGCCCGCGAGTATTAACTTGAACTGTTTATGACTTCTGAACAAATGATCGTAGAGAGCGTAATATATTTGCATATTAATCAGCATGTTGCATGCTACAAGAATATATCGATTTCACTAGTTGTTGGTTGAGAACCATATTGGCCCGCCCCTGAAAATCAACTTGAACTGCTTATAACTCCTGAAAAATTGATCATAGAAAACACAATTATTTGCATTTTAATGAAACATGTTGAATGCTTCGAGAATATGTCGGTTTCACTAGTTGTTTTTTAGAAAACCATATTGGCCCGCCCGCGAGTATTACCTTGAACTGTTTCTAACTTCGGAACAAATGATCCTAGAGAGCGTAATAAATTTGCATATTAATCAGCATGTTGCATGCTAGAAGAATATATCGATTTCACTAGTTTTTGGTTGAGAACCATATTGGCCCGCCCGCGAAAATCAACTTGATCTGCTAATAACTCCTAAACAATGGATCGTTGAGAACACAATTATTTGCATTTCAATCAAACATGTATGCTACAAGAATATGTCGGTTTCACTAGTTATTGTTTAGAACCATTTTGTCCCGCCCGCCGAAACTAACTTCAACTCCTTATAACTTCTGAACAAATGATCGTAGAGAGCTTAATAATTTTGCATATTAATCAGCATGTTGCATGCTACAAGAATATATCGATTTCATTAGTTGTTGGTTGAGAACCATATTGGCCCGCCGCGAAAATTAATTTGAACTGCTTATAACATCTGAACAAGTAATCGTAGAAAGCATAATAAATTTGCATATTAATCAGCATGTTGCATGCTACACGAATATATCGATTTCATTAGTTTTTGGTTGAGAACCTAAATTGGCCCGCAAGCGAAAATCAACTTGAACTGCTTATAAACTCCTGAACAATTGATCGTAGAGAACACAATTATTTGCATTTTAATGAAACATGTTGAATGCTACAAGAATATGTCAGTTTCACTAGTTGTTATTTGAGAACAATATTTGCCCGTCCGCGAGTATTAATTTGAACTACTTACAACTTCTGAACAAATGAACGTAGAGAGCGTAAAAAAATTGCATATTAATCAGCATGTTGCATGCTACAAGAATATATCGATTTCACTAGTTGTTGGTTGAAAAACATATTGGCCCGCCCGCGAAATTCAACTTGAACTGCTTATAACTTCTGAACAATTGATCGTAGACATCACAATTATTTGCATTTTAATCTAACATGTTGTATGCTACAAGAATATGTCAGTTTCACTAGTTATTGTTTGAGAACCATATTGGCCCGCCCGCGAATATTAAATTGAACTGCTTATAAGTTCTGAGCAAATGATCGCAGAAAGCTCGATTGTTTTGCATATTAATAAACATGTAGCTAGCTACAAGAAAATATAGATTTCACTAGTTATTGTTTGAGAACCATGTTGGATCTCCCGCGAAAACTAATTCAGCAGTTTACAATTTCTGAACAAATGATCGTAAAGAACACAATTATTTGCATTTTAATGAAACATGTTATATGCTACAAGAATATGTCGGTTTTACTATTTGTTTTTTTAGAAACATATTGGCCCGCCCGCGAGTATTGACTTGTTCTGCTTATAACTTCTGAACAAATGATCGTAGTGAGCGTAATAATTTTGCATATTAATCAGCATGTTGCATGCTACAAGAATATATCCATTTCACTAGTTGTTGGATGAGAACCATATTGGCCCGCCTTCGAAAATTAACTTGAACTGCTTACAATTTCTGAACAATTGATCGTAGAGAACACAATTATTTGCATTTTAATGAAACATTTTGAATGCTACAAGAATATGTCGGTTTCACTAGTTGTTTATAGAAAACCATATTGGCCCGCCCGCGAGTATTAACTTGAACTGTTTATAACTTCTGAACAAATGATCCTAGAGGGCGTAATAAATTTGCATATTAATCAGCATGTTGCATGCTAAAAGAATATATCGATTTCACTAGTTGTTGGTTGAGAACTATATTGGGTCGCCCGCGAAAATCAACTTGAACTGCTTATAACTTCTGAACAATTGATCGTAGAGAACACAATTATTTGCATTTTAATGAAACATGTTGAATGCTACAAGAATATGTCGGTTTCACTAGTTGTTATTTGAGAACAATATTGGCCCGTCCGCGAGTATTAATTTGAACTACTTACAACTTCTGAACAAATGATCGTAGAGAGCGTAAAAAAATTGCATATTAATCAGCATGTTGCATGCTACAAGAATATATCGATTTCACTAGTTGTTGTTTGAGAAATATATTGGCCTGCCCCGAAAATTAACTTGAACTGCTTATAACTTCTGAACAATTGATCGTAGAGCACACAATTATTTGCATTTTAATGAAACATTTTGAATGCTACAAGAATATATCGGTTTCACTAGTTGTTTATAGAAAACCATATTGGCCCGCCCGCGAGTATTAAATTGAACTGTTTATAACTTCTGAACAAATGATCCTAGAGGGCGTAATAAATTTGCATATTAATCAGCTTGTTGCATGCTAAAAGAATATATCGATTTCACTAGTTGTTGGTTGAGAACTATATTGGGTCGCCCGCGAAAATCAACTTGAACTGCTTATAACTTCTGAACAATTGATCGTAGAGAACACAATTATTTGCATTTTAATGAAACATGTTGAATGCTACAAGAATATGTCGGTTTCACTAGTTGCTTTTAGAAAACCATTTTGGCCCACCCGCCAAAACTAAGTTCAACTCCTTATAACTTCTGAACAATTGATCGTAGAAAGCGTAATAATTTTGCATATTAAACAGCATGTTGCATGCTACAAGAATATATCGATTTCACTAGTTGTTGGTTGAGAACCATATTGGCCCGCCCGCAAAAATCAACTTGAACTGCTTATAACTCCTGAACAATTAATCGTAGAGAACACAATTATTTGCATTTTAATGAAACATGTTGAAAGCTACAAGAATATGTCGGTTTCACTAGTTGTTTTTAGAAAACCATATTGGCCCGTCCGAGAGTATTAACTTGAACTGTTTATAACTTCTGAACAAATGATCCTAGAGAGCGTAATAAATTTGCATATTAATCAGCATGTTGCATGCTACAAGAATATATCGATTTCACTAGTTGTTGGTTGAGAACCATATTGGCCCGCCCCTGAAAATCAACTTGAACTGCTTATAACTCCTGAAAAATTGATCGTAGAGAACACAATTATTTGCATTTTAATGGAACATGTTGAATGCTACAAGAATATGTCGGTTTCACTAGTTGTTTTTAGAAAACCATATTGGCCCGCCCGCGAGTATAAGCTTGAACTGTTTATAACTTCTGAACAATTGATCGTAGAGAACACAATTATTTGCATTTCAATCAAACATGTTGTATGCTACAAGAATATGTCGGTTTCACTAGTTATTGTTTGAGAACCATTTTGGCCCGCCCGCCAAAACTAACTTCAACTCCTTATAACTTCTGAACAAATGATCGTAGAGAGCGTTATAATTTTGCATATTAATCAGCATGCTGCATGCTACAAGAATATATCGATTTCACTAGTTGTTGGATGAGAAACATATTGGCCCGCCCGCGAAAATTAATTGGAACTGTTTATAACTTGTGAACAAATAATCGTAGAAAGCTTAATAATTTTTCATATTAATCAGTATGTTGCATGCTACAAGAATATATCGATTTCACTAGTTGTTGTTTGAGAAATATATTGGCCTGCCCGCGAAAATTAACTTGAACTGCTTATAACTTCTGAACAATTGATGGTAGAGCACACAATTATTTGCATTTCAATCAAACATGTTGTATGCTACAAGAATATGTCGGTTTCACTAGTTATTGTTTGAGAACCATTTTGGCCCGCCCGCCAAAACTAACTTCAACTCCTTATAAATTCTGAACAAATGATTGTAGAGAGCGTAATAATTTTGCATATTAATCAGCATGTTGCATGCTACAACAATATATCGATTTCATTGGTTGTTGGTTGAGAACCATATTGGCCCGCCCGCGAAAATCAGCTTGAATTGCTTATAACTCCTGAACAATTGATCGTAGACACCACAATTAATAGCATTTTAATCAAACATATTGTATGCAACAAGAATATGTCGGTTTCACTAGTTGTTTTTAGAAAACCATATTGGCTCGCCCGCGAGTATTAACTTGAACTGTTTATAACTTCTGAACAAATGATCCAAGAGAGCGTAATAAATTTGCATATTAATCAGCATGTTGCATGCTACAAGAATATATCGATTTCACAAGTTGTTGGTTGAGATCCATATTGGCCCGCCCGCGAAAATCAACTTGAACTGCTTATAACTCCTGAGCAATTGATCGTAGAGAACACAATTATTTGCATTTTAATGAAACATGTTGAATGCTACAAGAATATGTCAGTTTCACTAGTTGTTATTTGAGAACCATATTGGCCCGCCCGCGAAAATCAACTTGAACTGCTTATAACTCCTGAACAATTGATCGTAGAGAACACAATTATTTGCATTTTAATGAAACATGTTGATTGCTAAAAGAATATGTCCGTTTCACTAGTTTTTTTAGAAAACAATTTTGGCCCGCCCGCGAGTATTAATTTGAACTGTTTATAACTTCTGAACAAATGATCGTAGTGAGCGTAATAATTTTGCATATTAATCAGCATGTTGCATGCTACAAGAATATATCCATTTCACTAGTTGTTGGTTGAGAACCATATTGGCCCGCCCTCGAAAATTAACTTGAACTGCTTATAACTTCTGAACAATTGATCGTAGAGAACACAATTATTTGCATTTCAATCAAACATGTATACTACAAGAATATGTCGGTTTCACTAGTTATTGTTTGAGAACCACTTTGGCCCGCCCACCAAAACTAGCTTCAACTCCTTATAACTTCTGACCAAATGATCGTAGAGAGCGTTATAATTTTGCATATTAATCAGCATGTTGCATGCTACAAGAATTTATCGATTTCATTGGTTGCTGGTTGAGAACCATATTGGCCAGCCCGCGAAAATTAAATTGAACTGTTTATAACTTCTGAACAATTGATCGTAGCGAACACAATTATTTGCATTTTAATGAAACATGTTGAATGCTTCAAGAATATGTCGGTTTCACTAGTTGTTGTTTGAGAACCATATTGGTCCGCCAGCGGGTATTAAATTGAAATGCTTATAACTTCTGAACAAATGATCTTAGAGAGCGTAATAAATTTTCATATTAATCAGCATGTTGAATGCTACAAGAATATATCGATTTCACTAGTTGTTGGATGAGAAACATATTGGCCCGCCCGCGAAAATTAATTGGAACTGCTTATAACTTCTGAACAAATGATCTTAGAGAGCGTAATAAATTTGCATATTAATCAGCATGTTGCATGCTACAAGAATATATCGATTTCACTAGTTGTTGTTTGAGAAATATATTGGCCTGCCCGCGAAAATTAACTTGAACTGCTTATAACTTCTGAACAATTGATCGTAGAGCTCACAATTATTTGCATTTCAATCAAACGTGTTGTATGCTACAAGAATATGTCGGTTTCACTAGTTATTGTTTGAGAACCATTTTGGCCCGCCCGCTAAAACTAACTTCAACTCCTTATAAATTCTGAACAAATGATTGTAGGGAGCGTAATAATTTTGCATATTAATCAGCTTGTTGCATGCTACAACAATATATCGATTTCATTGGTTGTTGGTTGAGAACCATATTGGCCCGCCCGCGAAAATCAACTTGAACTGCTTATAACTCCTGAACAATTGATCGTAGAGACCACAATTAATAGCATTTTAATCAAACATGTTGTATGCAACAAGAATATGTCGGTTTCACTAGTTGTTTTTAGAAAACCATATTGACTCGCCCGCGAGTATTAACTTGAACTGTTTATAACTTCTGAACAAATGATCCTAGAGAGCGTAATAAATTTGCATATTAATCAGCATGTTGCATGCTACAAGAATATATCGATTTCACTAGTTGTTGGTTGAGAACCATATTGGCCCGCCCGCGAAAATCAACTTGAACTGCTTATAACTTCTGAACAATTGATCGTAGAGATCACAATTATTTGCATTTTAATCTAACATGTTATATGCTACAAGAATATGTCATTTTCACTAGTTATTGTTTGAGAACCATATTGACCCGCCCGCGAGTATTAAATTGAACTGCTGATAAATTCTGAACAAATGATCATAGAGAACCCAATTATTTGCATTTTAATGAAACATGTTGTATGCTACAAGTATATGTCGGTTTTACTATTTGTTTTTTTAGAACCATATTGGCCCGCCCGCGAGTATTGACTTGTTCTGCTTATAACGTCTGAAAAAATGATCGTAGTGAGCGTAATAGTTTTGCATATTAATCAGCATTTTGCATGCTACAAGAATATATCGATTTCACTAGTTGTTGGTTGAGAACCATATTGGTCCGCCCTCGAAAATTAACTTAAACTGCTTTAAACTTCTGAACAATTGAACGTAGAGAACACAATTATTTGCATTTAAATCGAACATGTTGTATGCTACAAGTTATGTCGGTTTCACTAGTTATTGTTTGAGAACCATATTGACCCGCCCGCGAGTATTAAATTGAACTGCTGATAAATTCTGAACAAATGATCATAGAGAACCCAATTATTTGCATTTTAATGAAACATGTTGTATGCTACAAGTATATGTCGGTTTTACTATTTGTTTTTTTAGAACCATATTGGCCCGCCCGCGAGTATTGACTTGTTCTGCTTATAACGTCTGAAAAAATGATCGTAGTGAGCGTAATAGTTTTGCATATTAATCAGCATTTTGCATGCTACAAGAATATATCGATTTCACTAGTTGTTGGTTGAGAACCATATTGGTCCGCCCTCGAAAATTAACTTAAACTGCTTTAAACTTCTGAACAATTGAACGTAGAGAACACAATTATTTGCATTTAAATCGAACATGTTATATGCTACAAGAATATGTCATTTTCACTAGTTATTGTTTGAGAACCATATTGACCCGCCCGCGAGTATTAAATTGAACTGCTGATAAATTCTGAACAAATGATCATAGAGAACCCAATTATTTGCATTTTAATGAAACATGTTGTATGCTACAAGTATATGTCGGTTTTACTATTTGTTTTTTTAGAACCATATTGGCCCGCCCGCGAGTATTAACTTGAACTGCTTATAACTTCTGAACAAATGATCGTGGAGAGCGTAATAATTTTGCATATTAATCAGCATGTTTCATGCTACAAGAATATATCGATTTCATTCGTTGTTGGTTGAGAATCATATTGGCCCGCCCGCGAAAATTAACTTGAACTGCTAATAACTTCTGAACAATTGATCGTAGCGAACACAATTATTTGCATTTTAATGAAACATGTTGAATGCTTCAAGAATATGTCGGTTTCACTAGTTGTTGTTTGAGAACCATATTGGCCCGCCCGCGAGTATTAAATTGAACTGTTTATAACTTCTGAACAAATTATCATAGTGAGCGTAATATATTTGCATATTAATCAGCATGTTGCATGCTACAAGAATATATCGATTTCACAAGTTGTTGGTTGAGATCCATATTGGCCCGCCCGCGGAAATCAACTTGAACTGCTTATAACTCCTGAACAATTGATCGTATTAAACAATTATTTGCATTTAAATGAAATATGTTGAATGCTACAAAAATATGTCGGTTTCACTAGTTGTTTTTAGAAAACCATTTTGGCCCGCCCGTTAAAACTAACTTCAACTCAACTTCAACTCCTTATAACTTCTGAACATTTGATCGTAGAAAGCGTAATAATTTTGCATATTAATCAGCATGCTGCATGCTACAAGAATATATCAATTTCACTAGTTGTTGGTTGAGAACTATATTGGGTCGCCCGCGAAAATCAACTTGAACTGCTTATAACTTTTGAACAATTGATCGTAGAGAACACAATTATTTGCATTTTAATGAAACATGTTGAATGCTACAAGAATATGTCGGTTTCACTAGTTGTTATTTGAGAACAATATTGGCCCGTCCGCGAGTATTAATTTGAACTACTTACAACTTCTGAACAAATGATCGTAGAGAGCGAAAAAAATTTCATATTAATCAGCATGTTGCATGCTACAAGAATATATCGATTTCACTAGTTGTTGTTTGAGAAATATATTGGCCTGCCCCGAAAATTAACTTGAACTGCTTATAACTTCTGAACAATTGATCGTAGAGCACACAATTATTTGCATTTTAATGAAACATTTTGAATGCTACAAGAATATGTCGGTTTCACTAGTTGTTTATAGAAAACCATATTGGCCCGCCCGCGAGTATTAACTTGAACTGTTTATAACTTCTGAACAAATGATCCTAGAGGGCGTAATAAATTTGCATATTAATCAGCATGTTGCATGCTAAAAGAATATATCGATTTCACTAGTTGTTGGTTGAGAACTATATTGGGTCGCCCGCGAAAATCAACTTGAACTGCTTATAACTTCAGAACAATTGATCGTAGAGAACACAATTATTTGCATTTTAATGAAACATGTTGAATGCTACAAGAATATGTCGGTTTCACCTGTTGCTTTTAGAAAACCATTTTGGCCCACCCGCCAAAACCAATTTCAACTCCTAATAACTTCTGAACAATTGATCGTAGAAAGCGTAATAATTTTGCATATTAAACAGCATGTTGCATGCTACAAGAATATATCGATTTCATTAGTTTTTGGTTGAGAACCTAAATTGGCCCGCCCGCGAAAATCAACTTCAACTGCTTATAACTCCTGAACAATTGATCGTAGAGCACACAATTATTTCCATTTTAATGAAACATGTTGAATGCTTCAAGAATATGTCGGTTTCACTAGTTGTTTTTAGAAAACCATATTGGCCCGTCCGAGATTATTAACTTGAACTGTTTATAACTTCTGAAAAAATGATCCTAGAGAGCGTAATAAATTTGCATATTAATCAGCATGTTGCATGCTACAAGAATATATCGATTTCACAAGTTGTAGGTTGAGAACCATATTGGCCCGCCCGCGAAAATCATCTTGAACTGCTTATAACTCCTGAACAATTGATCGTAGAGAGCACAATTATTTGCATTTTAATGAAACATGTTGAATGCTACAAGAATATGTCAGTTTCACTAGTTGTTATTTGAGAACCATATTGGGCCGCCCGCGAGTATTAACTTGAACTGCTTATAACTTCTGAACAAATGATCGTAGAGAGCGTAATAATTTTGCATATTAATCAGCATGTTGCATGCTACAAGAATATATCGATTTCACAAGTTGTTGGTTGAGAACCATATTGGCCGGCCGCGAAAATCAACTTTAACTGCTTATAACTCCTGAACAATTGATCGTAAACAACACAATTATTTGCATTTTAATGAAACATGTTGAATGCTACAAGAATATGTCAGTTACACTAGTTGTTATTTGAGAACCATATTGGCCCGCCCGCGAGTATTAACTTGAACTGCTTATAACTTCTGAACAAATGATCGTACAGAGCGTAAAAAATTTGCATATTAATCAGCATGTTGCATGCTACAAGAATATATCGATTTCACTAATTGTTGGTTGAAAAACATTGGCCCGCCCCCGTTAATCAACTTGAACTGCTTATAACTTCTGAACAATTGATCGTAGAGAACACAATTATTTGCATTTCAATCAAACATGTTGTATGCTAGAAGAATATGTCGGATTCACTAGTTATTGTTTGAGAACCATTTTGCCCGCCCGCCAAAACTAAATTCAACTCCTTATAACTTCTGAACAAATGATCGTAGAGAGCGTAATAATTTTGCATGTTAATCAGAATGTTTCATGCTACAAGAATATATCGATTTCATTGGTTGTTGGCTGAGAACCATATTGGCCCGCCCGCGAAAATTAACTTGAACTGCTTATAACTTCTGAACAATTGATGGTAGCGAACACAATTATTTGCATTTTAATGAAACATGTTGAATGCTTCAAGAATATGTCGGTTTCACTACTTATTGTTTGAGAACCTTTTTGTCCCGCCCGCCGAAACTAACTTCAACTCCTTTTAACTTCTGAGCAAATGATCGTAGAGAGCTTAATAATTTTGCATATCAATCAGCATGTTGCATGCTAAAAGAATATATCGATTTCATTAGTTGTTGGTTGAGAACCATATTGGCCCGCCCGCGGAAATTAACTTGAACTGCTTATAACTTCTGAACAATTGATCGTAGCGAACACAATTATTTGCATTTTAATGAAACATGTTGAATGCTTCAAGAATATGTCGGTTTCACTAGTTGTTGTTTGAAAACCATATTGGCCCGCCCGCGAATATTAAATTTAACTTCTTATAACTTCTGAATAAATTATCTTAGAGAGCGTAATAAATTTGCATATTAATCAGCATGTTGCATGCTACAAGAATATATCGATTTCACTAGTTGTTGGTTGAGAACCATATTGGCCCGCCCGCGAAAATTAATTTGAACTGCTTATAACTTCTGAGCAAATAATCGTAGAAAGCGTAATAATTTTGCATATTAATCAGCATGTTGAATGCTTCAAGAATATGTCGGTTTCACTAGTTGTTTTTAGAAAACCATTTTGGCGCGCCCGCTAAAACTATCTTCAACTCCTTATTACTTCTGAACAAATGATCGTAGAAAGCGTAATAATTTTGCATATTAATCAGCATGCTGCATGCTACAAGAATATATCGATTTCACTAGTTGTTAGTTGAGAACCATATTGGCCCGCCCGCGAAAATCAATTTGAACTGCTTATAACTCCTGAACAATTAATCGTAGAGATCACAATTATTTTCATTTTAATGAAACATGTTGAATGCTTCAAGAATATGTCGGTTTCACTAGTTGTTTTTAGAAAACCATATTGGCCCGTCCGAGAGTATTAACTTGAACTGTTTATAGCTTCTGAACAAATGATCCTAGAGAGCGTAATAAATTTGCATATTAATCAGCATGTTGCATGCTACAAGAATATATCGATTTCATTGGTTGTTGGTTGAGAACCATATTGGCCGCCCGCGAAAATTAATTTGAACTGATTATAACTTCTGAACAAATAATCGTAGAAAGCGTAATAATTTTTCATATTAATTAGCAAGTTGCATGCTACAAGAATATATCGATTTCACTAGTTGTTGTTTGAGAAATATATTGGCCTGCCCGCAAAAATTAACTTGAACTGCTTATAACTCCTGAACAATTGATCGTAGAGAGCACAATTATTTGCATTTTAATGAAACATGTTGAATGCTACATGAATATGTCGGTTTCACTAGTTGTTTTTAGAAAACCATATTGGCCTGCCCGCGAGTTATAATTTGAACTGTTTGTAACTTCTGAACAAATGATCGTAGAGAGCGTTATACATTTGCATATTAATCAGCATGTTGCATGCTACAAGAATATATCGATTTCACATGTTGAAGGTTGAGAACCACATTGGCCGGCTGCGAAAATCAACTTTAACTGCTTATAACTCCTGCACAATTGATCGTAAACAACACAATTATTTGCATTTTAATGAAACATGTTGTTTGCTACAAGAATATGTCAGTTTCACTAGTTGTTATTTCAGAACCATATTGGCCCGCCCGCGAGTATTAAATTGAACTGCTTATAACTTCTGAACAAATGATCGTAGAGAGCGTAAAAAATTTGCATATTAATCAGCATGTTGCATGCTACAAGAATATATCGATTTCACTAGTTGTTGGTTGAAAAATATATTGGCGCGCCCGCGAAAATCAACTTGAACTGCTTATAACTTCTGAACAATTGATCGTAGAGATCACAATTATTATCATTTTAATCTAACATTTTGTATGCTACAAGAATATGTCGGTTTCACTATTTATTGTTTGAGAATCATTTTGGCCCCCCGGCAAGACTAACTTCAACTCCTTATAACTTCTGAACAAATGATCGTAGAGAGCGTTATAACTTTGTATATTAATCAGCATGTTGCATGCTACAAGAATATATCGATTTCATTGGTTGTTGGTTGAGAACCATATTGGCCCGCTCGCGAAAATTAACTTGAACTGCTTATAACTTCTGAACAATTGATCGTAGCGAACACAATTATTTGCATTTTAATGTAACATGTTGAAAGCTTTAAGAATATGTCAGTTTCACTAGTTGTTGTTTGAGAACCATATTGGCCCGCCCGCGAATATTAATTTGAACTGCTTATAACTTATGAACAAATGATCTTAGAGAGCGTAATAAATTTGCATATTAATCAGCATGTTGCATGCTACAAGAATATATCGTTTTCACTAGTTGTTGGTTGAGAACCATATTGGCCCGCCCGCGAAAATTAATTTGAACTGCTTATAACTTCTGAACAAATAATCGTAGAAAGCGTAATAATTTTTCATATTAATTAGCATGTTGCATGCTACAAGAATATATCGATTTCACTAGTTGTTGTTTGAGAAATATATTGGCCTGCCCGCGAAAATTAACTTGAACAGCTTATAACTTCTGAACAATTGATTGTAGAGCACACAATTATTTGCATTTCAATCAAACATGTTGTATGCTACAAGGATATGTCGGTTTCACTAGTTATTGTTTGAGAAACATTTTGGCCCGCCCGCCAAAACTAACTTCAACTCCTTATAACTTCTGATCAAATTATCGTAGAAAGCGTAATAATTTTGCATATTAAACAGCATGTTGCATGCTACAAGAATATATCGATTTCATTAGTTTTTGGTTGAGAACCTAAATTGGCCCGCCCGCGAAAATCAACTTGAACTGCTTATAACTTCTGAACAAATAATCGTAGAAAGCGTAATAAATTTGCATATTAATCAGCATGTTGCATGCTACAAAAATATATCGATTTCACTAGTTGTTGGTTGAGAACCATATTGGCCCGCCCCTGAAAATCAACTTCAACTGCTTATAACTCCTGAAAAATTGATCGTAGAGAACACAATTATTTGCATTTTAAAGAAACATGTTGAATGCTACAAGAATATGTCCGTTTCACTAGTTGTTTTTAGAAAACCACATTGGCCCGCCCGCGAGTAATAACTTGAACTGTTTATAACTTCTGAACAATTGATCGTAGAGAACTCAATTATTTGCATTTCAATCAAACATGTTGTATGCTACAAGAATGTGTCGGTCTCACTAGTTATTGTTTGAGAACCATTTTGGCCCGCCCGCCAAAACTAACTTCAACTCCTTATAACTTCTGATCAAATTATCGTAGAGAGCGTTATAATTTTGCATATTAATCACCATGTTGCATGCTACAAGAATATATCGATTTCATTGGTTGTTGGTTGAGAACCATATTGGCCCGCCCGCGACAATTAATTTGAACTGCTTATAACTTCTGAACAATTGATCGTAGCGAACACAATTATTTGCATTTTAATGAAACGTGTTGAATGCTTCAAGAATATGTCGGTTTCACTAGTTGTTTTTTGAAAACCATATTGGTCCGCCCGCGACTATTAACTTGAACTGTCTATAACTTCTGAACAATTGATCGTAGAGAACACAATTATTTGCATTTCAATCAAACATGTTGTATGCTACAAGAAAATGTCGGTTTCACTAGATATTGTTTGAGAACCATTTTGGCCCGACCGCCAAAACTAAATTCAACTCCTTATAACTTCTGAACAAAAGATCGTAGAGAGCGTTATAATTTTGCATATTAATCAGCATGTTGCATGCTACAAGAATATAACGATTTCATTGGTTGTTGGTTGAGAACCATATTGGCCCGCCCGCGAAAATTAACTTGAACTGCTTATAACTTCTGAACAATTGATCGTAGCGAACACAATTATTTGCATTTTAATGAAACATGTTGATTGCTTCAAGAATATGTCGGTTTCACTAGTTGTTGTTTGAGAACCACATTGGCCCGCCCGCGAGTATTAACTTGAACTGTTTATGACTTCGGAACAAATGATCCTAGAGAGCGTAATATATTTGCATATTAATCAGCATGTTGCATGCTACAAGAATATATCGATTTCACTAGTTGTTGGTTGAGAACCATATTGGCCCGCCCCTGAAAATCAACTTGAACTGCTTATAACTCCTGAAAAATTGATCATAGAAAACACAATTATTTGCATTTTAATGAAACATGTTGAATGCTACAAGAATATGTCGGTTTCACTAGTTGTTTTTTAGAAAACCATATTGGCCCACCAGCGAGTATTACCTTGAACTGTTTCTAACATCGGAACAAATGATCCTAGAGAGCGTAATAAATTTGCATATTAATCAGCATGTTGCATGCTAGAAGAATATATCGATTTCACTAGTTTTTGGTTGAGAACCATATTGGCCCGTCCGCGAAAATCAACTTGATCTGCTTATAACTCCTGAACAATTGATCGTTGAGAACACAATTATTTGCATTTCAATCAAACATGTATGCTACAAGAATATGTCGGTTTCACTAGTTATTGTTTGAGAACCATTTTGTCCCGCCCGCCGAAACTAATTTCAACTCCTTATAACTTCTGAACAAAGGATCGTAGAGAGCTTAATAATTATGCATATTAATCAGCATGTTGCATGCTACAAGAATATATCGATTTCATTAGTTGTTGGTTGAGAACCATATTGGCCCCCCGCGAAAATTAATTTGAACTGCTTATAACATCTGAACAAATAATCGTAGAAAGCGTAATAAATTTGCATATTAATCAGCATGTTGCATGCTGCAATAATATATCGATTTCACTCGTTGTTGTTTGAGAAATATATTGGCCTGCCCCGAAAATTAACTTGAACTGCTTATAACTTCTGAACAATTGATCGTAGAGCACACAGTTATTTGCATTTTAATGAAACATTTTGAATGCTACAAGAATATGTCAGTTTCACTAGTTGTTTATAGAAAACCATATTGGCCCGCCCGCGAGTATTAACTTGAACTGTTTATAACTTCTGAACAAATGATCCTAGAGAGCGTAATAAATTTGCATATTAATCAGCATGTTGCATGCTACAAGAATATATCGATTTCACAAGTTGTTGGTTGTGAACCATATTGGCCCGCCCGCGAAAATCATCTTGAACTGCTTATAACTCCTGAACTATTGATCGTAGAGAGCACAATTATTTGCATTTTAATGAAACATGTTGAATGCTACAAGAATATGTCAGTTTCACTAGTTGTTATTTGAGAACCATATTGGGCCGCCCGCGAGTATTAACTTGAAATGCTTATAACTTCTGAACAAATGATCGTAGAGTGCGTAATAATTTTGCATATTAATCAGCATGTTGCATGCTACAAGGATATATCGATTTCACAAGTTGTTGGTTGAGAACCATATTGGCCGGCCGCGAAAATCAACTTTAACTGCTTATAACTCCTGAACAATTGATCGTAAACAACACAATTATTTGCATTTTATTGAAACATGTTGAATGCTACAAGAATATGTCAGTTTCACTAGTTGTTATTTGAGAACCATATTGGCCCACCCGCCAAAACTAATTTCAACTCCTTATAACTTCTGAACAATTGATCGTAGAAAGCGTAATAATTTTGCATATTAAACAGCATGTTGCATGCTACAAGAATATATCGATTTCATTAGTTTTTGTTTGAGAACCTAAATTGGCCCGCCCGCGAAAATCAACTTGAACTGCTTATAACTTCTGAACAATTGATCGTAGAGAACACAATTATTTGCATTTCAATCAAACATGTTGTATGCTAGAAGAATATGTCGGATTCACTAGTTATTGTTTGAGAACCATTTTGGAATGATTCATGCTACAAGAATATATCGATTTCATTGGTTGTTGGCTGAGAACCATATTGGCCCGCCCGCGAAAATTAACTTGAACTGATTATAACTTCTGAACAATTGATGGTAGCGAACACAATTATTTGCATTTTAATGAAAAATGTTGAATGCTTCAAGAATATGTCGGTTTCACTAGTTGTTGTTTGAGAACCATATTGGCCCGCCCGCGAGTATTAAATTAAAATGCTTATAACTTCTGAACAAATGATCCTAGTGAGCGTAATAAATTTGCATATTAGTCAGCATGTTGCATGCTACAAGAATATATCGATTTCACAAGTTGTTGGTTGAGATCCATATTGGCCCGCCCGCGAAAATCAACTTGAACTGCTTATAACTCCTGAACAATTGATAGTAGAAAACAATTATTTGCATTTTAATGAAACATGTTGAATGTTACAAAAATATGTCGGTTTCACTAGTTGTTTTTAGAAAACCACTTTGGCCCGCCCGCTAAAACTAACTTCAACTCCTTATAACTTCTGAACAATTGATCGTAGAGAGCGTAATAATTTTGCATATTAATCAGCATGCTGCATGCTACAAGAATATATCGATTTCACTAGTTGTTGGTTGAGAACCATATTGGCCCGCCCGTGAAAATCAACTTGAACTGCTTATAACTCCTGAACAATTAATCGTAGAGAACACAATTATTTGCATTTTAATGAAACATGTTGAATGCTACAAGAATATGTCGGTTTCACTAGTTGTTTTTAGAAAACCATATTGGCCCGTCCGAGAGTATTAACTTGAACTGTTTATAACTTCTGAACAAATGATCCTAGAGAGCGTAATAAATTTGCATATTAATCAGCATGTTGCATGCTACAAGAATATATCGATTTCACTAGTTGTTGGTTGAGAACCATATTGGCCCGCCCTTGAAAATCAACTTGAACTGCTTATAACTCCTGAAAAATTGATCGTAGAGAACACAATTATTTGCATTTTAATTAAACATCTTGAATGCTACAAGAATATGTCGGTTTCACTAGTTGTTTTTAGAAAACCATATTGGCCCGCCCGCGAGTATTAGCTTGAACTCTTTATAACTTCTGAACAATTGATCGTAGAGAACACAATTATTTGCATTTCAATCAAACATGTTGTATGCTACAAGAATATGTCGGTTTCACTAGTTATTGTTTGAGAACCATTTTGGCCCTCCCGCCAAAACTAACTTGAACTGCTTATAACTTCTGAACAATTGATCGTAGCGAACACAATTATTTGCATTTTAATGAAACATGTTGAATGCTTCAAGAATATGTCGGTTTCACTAGTTGTGTCTTGAGAACCATATTGGTCCGCCAGCGGGTATTAAATTGAAATGCTTATAACTTCTGAACAAATGATCTTAGAGAGCGTAATAAATTTTCATATTAATCAGCATGTTGAATGCTACAAGAATATATCGATTTCACTAGTTGTTGGATGAGAAACATATTGGCCCGCCCGCGAGAATTAAATGGAACTGCTTATAACTTCTGAACAAATAATCGTAGAAAGCGTAATAATTTTTCATATTAATCAGTATGTTGCATGCTACAAGAATATATCGATTTCACTAGTTGTTGTTTGAGAAATATGTTGGCCTGCCCGCGAAAATTAACTTGAACTGCTTATAACTTCTGAACAATTGATCGTAAACAACACAATTATTTGCATTTTAATGAAACATGTTGAATGCTACAAGAATATGTCAGTTTCACTAGTTGTTATTTGAGAACCATATTGGCCCACCCGCCAAAACTAATTTCAACTCCTTATAACTTCTGAACAATTGATCGTAGAAACCGTAATAATTCTGCATATTAAACACCATGTTGCATGCTACAAGAATATATCGATTTCATTAGTTTTTGTTTGAGATCCTAAATTGGCCCGCCCGCGAAAATCAACTTAAACTGCCTATAACTTCTGAACAATTGATCGTAGAGAACACAATTATTTGCATTTCAATCAAACATGTTGTATGTTAGAAGAATATGTCGGAATCACTAGTTATTGTTTGAGAACCATTTTGGCCCGCCCGCCAAAACTAAATTCAACTCCTTATAACTTCTGAACAAATGATCGTAGAGAGCGTAATAATTTTGCATATTAATCAGAATGTTTCATGCTACAAGAATATATCGATTTCATTGGTTGTTGGCTGAGAACCATATTGGCCCGCCCGCGAGTAATAAATTGAAATGTTTATAACTTCTGAACAAATGATCCTAGAGAGCGTAATAAATTTGCATATTAGTCAGCATGTTGCATGCTACAAGAATATATCGATTTCACAAGTTGTTGGTTGAGATCCATATTGACCCGACCGCGAAAATCAACTTGAACTGCTTATAACTCCTGAACAATTGATAGTAGAAAACAATTATTTGCATTTTAATAAAACATGTTGAATGGTTCAAAAATATGTCGGTTTTACTAGTTGTTTTTAGAAAACCACTTTGGCCCGCCCGCTAAAACTAACTTCAACTCCTTATAACTTCTGAACAATTGATCGTAGAGAGCGTAATAATTTTGCATATTAATCAGCATGCTGCATGCTACAAGAATATATCGATTTCACTAGTTGTTGGTTGAGAACCATATTGGCCCGCCCGTGAAAATCAACTTGAACTGCTTATAACTCCTGAAAAATTAATCGTAGAGAACACAATTATTTGCATTTTAATGAAACATGTTGAATGCTACAAGAATATGTCGGTTTCACTAGTTGTTTTTAGAAAACCATATTGGCCCGTCCGAGAGTATTAACTTGAACTGTTTATAATTTCTGAACAAATGATCCTAGAGAGCGTAATAAATTTGCATATTAATCAGCATGTTGCATGCTACAAGAATATATCGATTTTACTAGTTGTTGTTTGAGAACCATATTGGCCCGCCCCTGAAAATCAACTTGAACTGCTTATAACTCCTGAAAAATTGATCGTAGAGAACACAATTATTTGCATTTTAATGAAACATGTTGAATGCTACAAGAATGTGTCGGTTTCACTAGTTGTTTTTAGAAAACCAAATTGGCCCGCCCGCGAGTATTAGCTTGAACTGTTTATAACTTCTGAACAATTGATCGTAGAGAACACAATTATTTGCATTTCAATCAAACATGTTGTATGCTACAAGAATATGTCGGTTTCACCAGTTATTGTTTGAGAACCATTTTGGCCCGCCAGCCAAAACTAACTTGAACTGCTTATAACTTCTGAACAATTGATCGTAGCGAACACAATTATTTGCATTTTAATGAAACATGTTGACAGCTTCAAGAATATGTCGGTTTCACTAGTTGTTGCTTGAGAACCATATTGGTCCGCCAGCGGGTATTAAATTGAAATGCTTATAACTTCTGAACAAATGATCTTAGAGAGCGTAATAAATTTTCATATTAATCAGCATGTTGAATGCTACAAGAATATATCGATTTCACTAGTTGTTGGATGAGAAACATATTGGCCCGCCCGCGAGAATTAATTGGAACTGCTTATAACTTCTGAACAAATAATCGTAGAAAGCGTAATAATTTTTCATATTAATCAGTATGTTGAATGCTACAAGAATATATCGATTTCACTAGTTGTTGGATGAGAAACATATTGGCTCGCCCGGTAGTATTAACTTGAACTGTTTATAACTTCTGAACAAATGATCCTAGAGAGCGTAATAAATTTGCATATTAATCAGCATGTTGCATGCTACAAGAATATATCGATTTCACTAGTTGTTGGTTGAGAACCATATTGGCCCACCCGCGAAAATCAGCTTGAACTGCTTTTAACTCCTGAACAATTGATCGTAGAGACCACAATTAATAGCATTTTAATCAAACATGTTGTATGCAACAAGAATATGTCGGTTTCACTAGTTGTTTTTAGAAAACCATATTGGCTCGCCCGCCAGAACTAACTTCAACTCCTTATAACTTCTGAACAAATGATCTTAGAGAGCGTAATAATTTTGCATATTAATCAGCATGTTTCATGCTACAAGAATATATCGATTTCATTAGTTGTTGGTTGAGAACCATATTGGCCCGCCGCGAAAATTAACTTGAACTGCTAATAACTTCTTAACAATTTATCGTAGCGAACATAATTATTTGCATTTTAATGAAACATGTTGAATGCTACAAGAATATGTCAGTTTCACTAGTTGTTATTTGAGAACCATATTGGCCCGCCAGCGAAAATCAACTTGAACTGCTTATAACTCCTGAACAATTGATCGTAGAGAACACAATTATTTGCATTTTAATGAAACATGTTGATTGCTACAAGAATATGTCGGTTTCACTAGTTTTTTTAGAAAACCATTTTGGCCCGCCCGCGAGTATTAAATTGAACTGCTTATAAGTTCTGAACAAATGATCGTAGAAAGCTCGATTGTTTTGCATATTAATAAACATGTAGCTAGCTACAAGAATATATAGATTTCACTAGTTGTTGGTTGAGAACCATATTGGCCCGCCCGCGAAAATTAATTTGAACTTCTTATAACTTCTGAACAAATAATCGTAGAAATCGTAATAATTTTTCATATTTATCAGCATGTTGCATGCTACAAGAATATACCGATTTCACTAGTTGTTGTTTGAGAAATATTTTGGCCTGCCCGCGAAAATTAACTTGAACTGCTTATAACTTCTGAACAATTGATTGTAGAGCACACAATTATTTGCATTTCAATCAAACATGTTGTATGCTACAAGAATATGTCGGTTTCACTAGTTATTGTTTGAGAACCATTTTGGCCCGCCCGCCAAAACTAACTTCAACTCTTTATAACTTCTGAACAAATGATCGTAGAGAGCGTAATAATTTTGCATATCAATCAGCATGTTGCATGCTACAAGAATATATCAATTTCAATGGTTGTTGGTTGAGAACCATATTGGCCCGCCCGCGAAAATCAACTTGAACTGCTTATAACTAATGAACAATTGATCGTAGAGACCACAATTAATAGCATTTCAACCAAACATGTTGTATGCAACAAGAATATGTCGGTTTCACCAGTTGTTTTTAGAAAACCATATTGGCCCGCCCGCGAGTATTAACTTGAACTGTTTATAACTTCTGAACAAATGATCCTAGAGAGCGCAATAAATTTGCATATTAATCAGCATGATGCATGCTACAAGAATATATAGATTTCACTAGTTGTTGGTTGAGAACCATATTGGCCCGCCCGCGAAAATCAATTTGAACTGCTTATAACTCCTGAACAGTTGATCGTAGAGACCACAATTATTTGCATTTTAATGAAACGTGTTGAATGCAACAAGAATATGTCGGTTTCACTAGTTGTTTTTAGAAAACCATATTGGCCCGCCCGCGAGTATTAATTGAAATGTTTATAACTTCTGAACAAATAATCCTAGAGAGCGTAATAAATTTGCATATTAATCAACATGTTGCATGCTACAAGAATATGTCGGTTTCACTAGTTGTTTTTTGAAAACCATATTGGTCCGCCCGCGAGTATTAACTTGAACTGTCTATAACTTCTGAACAATTGATCGTAGAGAACACAATTATTTGCATTTCAATCAAACATGTTGTATGCTACAAGAAAATGTCGGTTTCACTAGATATTGTTTGAGATCCATTTTGGCCCGCCCGCCAAAACTAACTTCAACTCCTTATAACTTCTGAACAAAAGATCGTAGAGAGCGTTATAATTTTGCATATTAATCAGCATGTTGCATGCTACAAGAATATATCGATTTCATTGGTTGTTGGTTGAGAACCGTATTGGCCCGCCCGCGAAAATTAACTTGAACTGCTTACAACTTCTGAACAATTGATCGTAGCGAACACAATTATTTGCATTTTAATGAAACATGTTGATTGCTTCAAGAATATGTCGGTTTCACTAGTTGTTGTTTGAGAACCACATTGGCCCGCCCGCGAGTATTAACTTGAACTGTTTATGACTTCTGAACAAATGATCCTAGAGAGCGTAATATATTTGCTTATTAATCAGCATGTTGCATGCTACAAGAATATATCGATTTCACTAGTTGTTGGTTGAGAACCATATTGGCCCGCCCCTGAAAATCAACTTGAACTGCTTATAACTCCTGAAAAATTGATCATAGAAAACACAATTATTTGCATTTTAATGAAACATGTTGAATGCTACAAGAATATGTCGGTTTCACTAGTTGTTTTTTAGAAAACCATATTGGCCCGCCCGCGAGTATTACCTTGAACTGTTTCTAACTTCGGAACAAATGATCCTAGAGAGCGTAATAAATTTGCATATTAATCAGCATTTTGCATGCTAGAAGAATATATCGATTTCACTAGTTTTTGGTTGAGAACCATATTGGCCCGCCCGCGAAAATCAACTTGATCTGCTAATAACTCCTGAACAATTGATCGTTGAGAACACAATTATTTGCATTTCAATCAAACATGTATGCTACAAGAATATGTCGGCTTCACTAGTTATTGTTTGAGAACCATTTTGTCCCTCCCGTAGAAACTAACTTCAACTCCTTATAACTTCTGAACAAATGATCGTAGAGAGCTTAATAATTTTGCATATTAATCAGCATGTTGCATGCTACAAGAATATATCGATTTCTTTAGTTGTTGGTTGAGAACCATATTGGCCCGCCGCGAAAATTAATTTGAACTGCTTATAACATCTGAACAAGTAATCGTAGAAAGCATAATAAATTTGCATATTAATCAGCATGTTGCATGCAACAAGAATATATCGATTTCATTAGTTTTTGGTTGAGAACCTAAATTGGCCCGCAAGCGAAAATCAACTTGAACTGCTTATAAACTCCTGAACAATTGATCGTAGAGAACACAATTATTTGCATTTTAATGAAACATGTTGAATGCTACAAGAATATGTCGGTATCACTAGTTGTTATTTGAGAACAATATTGGCCCGTCCGCGAGTATTAATTTGAACTACTTACTACTTCTGAACAAATGATCGTAGAGAGCGTAAAAAAATTGCATATTAATCAGCATGTTGCATGCTACAAGAATATATCGATTTCACTATTTTTTGGTTGAAAAACATATTGGCCCGCCCGCGAAAATCAACTTGAACTGCTTATAACTTCTGAACAATTGATCGTAGAGATCACAATTATTTGCATTTTAATTTAACATGTTGTATGCTACAAGAATATGTCAGTTTCACTAGTTATTGTTTGAGAACCATATTGGCCCGCCCGCGAATATTAAATTGAACTGCTTATAAGTTCTAAGCAAATGATCGCAGAAAGCTCGATTGTTTTGCATATTAATAAACATGCAGCTAGCTACAAGAATATATAGATTTCACTAGTTATTGTTTGAGAACCATGTTGGATCACCCGCGAAAACTAATTCAACAGTTTACAATTTCTGAACAAATGATCGTAGAGAACGCAATTATTTGCATTTCAATGAAACATGTTGTATGCTACAAGAATATGTCGGTTTTACTATTTGTTTTTTTAGAAACATATTGGCCCGCACGCGAAAATTAACTTGAACTGCTTACATTTTCTGAACAATTGATCGTAGAGAACACAATTATTTGCATTTTAATGAAACATTTTGAATGCTACAAGAATATGTCGGTTTCACTAGTTGTTTATAGAAAACCATATTGGCCCGCCCGCGAGTATTAACTTGAACTGTTTATAACTTCTGAACAAATGATCCTAGAGGGCGTAATAAATTTGCATATTAATCAGCATGTTGCATGCTAAAAATTATATCGATTTCACTAGTTGTTGGTTGAGAACTATATTGGGTCGCCCGCGAAAATCAACTTGAACTGCTTATAACTTCTGAACAATTGATCGTAGAGAACACAATTATTTGCATTTTAATGAAACATGTTGAATGCTACAAGAATATGATGGTTTCACTAGTTGCTTTTAGAAAACCATTTTGGCCCACCCGCCGAAACTAATTTCACCTCCTTATAACTTCTGAACAATTGATCGTAGAAAGCGTAATAATTTTGCATATTAAACAGCATGTTGCATGCTACAAGAATATATCGATTTCATTAGTTTTTGGTTGAGAACCTAAATTGGCCCGCCCGCGAAAATCAACTTGAACTGCTTATAACTCCTGAACAATTGATCGTAGAGCACACAATTATTTGCATCTTAATGAAACATGTTGAATGCTTCAAGAATATGTCGGTTTCACTAGTTGTTTTTAGAAAACCATATTGGCCCGTCCGAGATTATTAACTTGAACTGTTTATAACTTCTGAACAATTGATCGTAGAGAGCACAATTATTTGCATTTTAATGAAACATGTTGAATGCTACAAGAATATGTCAGTTTCACTAGTTGTTATTTGAGAACCATATTGGGCCGCCCGCGAGTATTAACTTGAACTGCTTATAACTTCTGAACAAATGATCCTAGAGAGCGTAATAATTTTGCATATTAATCAGCATGTTGCATGCTACAAGAATATATCGATTTCACAAGTTGTTGGTTGAGAAAAATATTGGCCGGCCGTGAAAAACAACTTTAACTGCTTATAACTCCTGAACAATTGATCGTAAACAACACAATTATTTGCATTTTAATGAAACATGTTGAATGCTACAAGAATATGTCAGTTTCACTACTTGTTATTTGAGAACCATATTACCCGCCCGCGAGTATTAACTTGAACTGCTTATAAATTCTGAACAAATGATCGTAGAGAGCGTAAAAAATTTGCATATTAATCAGCATGTTGCATGCTACAAGAATATATCGATTTCACTAATTGTTGGTTGAAAAACATTGGCCCGCCCGCGTTAATCAACTTGAAATGCTTATAACTACTGAACAATTGATCGTAGAGAACACAATTATTTGCATTTCAATCAAACATGTTGTATGCTAGAAGAATATGTCGGATTCACTAGTTATTGTTTGAGAACCATTTTGCCCGCCCGCCAAAACTAAATTCAACTCCTTATAACTTCTGAACAAATGATCGTAGAGAGCGTAATAATTTTGCATATTAATCAGAATAATTCATGCTACAAGAATATATCGATTTCATTGGTTGTTGGCTGAGAACCATATTGGCCCGCCCGCGAAAATTAACTTGAACTGCTTATAACTTCTGAACAATTGATGGTAGCGAACACAATTATTTGCATTTTAATAAAACATGTTGAATGCTTCAAGAATATGTCGGTTTCACAAGTTGTTGTTTGAGAACAATATTGGCCCGCCCGCGAGTATTAAATTGAAATGCTTATAACTTCTGAACAAATGATCCTAGAGAGCGTAATAAATTTGCATATTAGTCAACATGTTGCATGCTACAAGAATATATCAATTTCACAAGTTGTTGGTTGAGATCCATATTGGCCCGCCCGCGAAAATGAACTTGAACTGCTTATAACTCCTGAACAATTGATAGTAGAAAACAATTATTTGCATTTTAATGAAACATGTTGAATGCTACAAAAATATGTTGGTTTCACTAGTTGTTTTTAGAAAACCACTTTGGCCCGCCCGCTAATACTAACTTCAACTCCTTATAACTTCTGAACAATTGATCGTAGAGAGCGTAATAATTTTGCATATTAATCAGCATGCTGCATGCTACAAGAATATATCGATTTCACTAGTTGTTGGTTGAGAACCATATTGGCCCGCCCGCGAAAATCAACTTGAACTGCTTATAACTCCTGAACAATTAATCGTAGAGAACACAATTATTTGCATTTTAATGAAACATGTTGAATGCTACAAGAATATGTCGGTTTCACTAGTTGTTTTTAGAAAACCATATTGGCCCGTCCGAGAGTATTAACTTGAACTGTTAATAACTTCTGAACAAATGATCCTAGAGAGCGTAATAAATTTGCATATTAGTCAGCATGTTGCATGCTACAAGAATATATCGATTTCACTAGTTGTTGGTTGAGATCCATATTGGCCCGCCCCTGAAAATCAACTTGAACTGCTTATAACTCCTGAAAAATTGATCGTAGAGAACACAATTATTTGCATTTTAATGAAACATGTTGAATGCTACAAGAATATGTCGGTTTCACTAGTTGTTTTTAGAAAACCATATTGGCCCGCCCGCGAGTATAAGCTTGAACTGTTTATAACTTCTGAAGAATTGATCGTAGAGAACACAATTATTTGCATTTCAATCAAACTTGTTGTATGCTACAAGAATATGTCGGTTTCACTAGTTATTGTTTGAGAACCATTTTGGCCCGCCCGCCAAAACTAACTTCAACTCCTTATAACTTCTGAACAAATGATCGTAGAGAGCGTTATAATTTTGCATATTAATCAGCATGTTGCATGCTACAAGAATATATCGATTTCATTGGTTGCTGGTTGAGAACCATATTGGCCAGCCCGCGAAAATTAACTTGAACTGCTTATAACTTCTGAACAATTGATCGTAGCGAACACAATTATTTGCATTTTAATGAAACATGTTGAATGCTTCAAGAATATGTCGGTTTCACTATTTGTTGCTTGAGAACCATATTGGTCCGCCAGCGGGTATTAAATTGAAATGCTTATAACTTCTGAACAAATGATCTTATAGAGCGTAATAAATTTTCATATTAATCAGCATGTTGAATGCTACAAGAATATATCGATTTCACTAGTTGTTGGATGAGAAACATATTGGCCCGCCCGCGAAAATTAATTGGAACTGCATATAACTTCTGAGCAAATAATCGTAGTAAGAGTAATAATTTTTCATATTAATCAGTATGTTGCATGCTACAAGAATATATCGATTTCACTAGTTGTTGTTTGAGAAATATATTGGCCTGCCCGCGAAAATTAACTTGAACTGCTTATAACTTCTGAACAATTGATCGTAGAGCACACATTTATTTGCATTTCAATCAAACATGTTGTATGCTACAAGAATGTGTCGGTTTCACTAGTTATTGTTTGAGAACCATTTTGGCCCGCCCGTCAAAACTAACTTCAACTCCTTATAAATTCTGAACAAATGATCGTAGAGAGCGTAATAATTTTGCATATTAATCAGCATGTTGCCTGCTACAACAATATATCGATTTCATTGGTTGTTGGTTGAGAACCATATTGGCCCGCCCGCGAAAATCAGCTTGAACTGCTTATAACTCCTGAACATTTGATCGTAGACACCACAATTAATAGCATTTTAATCAAACATGTTGTATGCAACAAGAATATGTCGGTTTCACTAGTTGTTTTTAGGAAACCATATTGGCTCGCCCGCGAGTATTAACTTGAACTGCTTATAACTTCTGAACAAATGATCCTAGAGAGCGTAATAAATTTGCATATTAATCAGCATGTTGCATGCTACAAGAATATATCGATTTCACTAGTTGTTGGTTGAGAACCATATTGGCCCGCCCGCGAAAATCAATTTGAACTGCTTATAACTTCTGAACAATTGATCGTAGAGATCACAATTATTATCATTTTAATCTAACATGTTATATGCTACAAGAATATGTCATTTTCACTAGTTATTGTTTGAGAACCATATTGGCCCGCCCGCGAGTATTAAATTGAACTGCTTATAAGTTCTAAACAAATGATCGTAGAAAGCTCGATTGTTTTGCATATTAATAAACATGTAGCTAGCTACAAGAATATATAGATTTCACTAGTTATTGTTTGAGAACCATGTTGGCCCACCCGCGAAAACTAATTCAACTGCTTACAATTTCTGAACAAATGATCGTAGAGAACACAATTATTTGCATTTTAATGAAACATGTTGTATGCTACAAGAATATGTCGGTTTTACTATTTGTTTTTTTAGAACCATATTGGCCCGCCCGCGAGTATTAACTTGTTCTGCTTATAACGTCTGAAAAAATGATCGTAGTGAGCGTAATAGTTTTGCATATTAATCAGCATTTTGCATGCTACAAGAATATATCGATTTCACTAGTTGTTGGTTGAGAACCATATTGGTCCGCCCTCGAAAATTAACTTGAACTGCTTATAACTTCTGAACAATTGATCGTAGCGAACCCAAATATTTGGATTTAAATCAAACATGTTGTATGCTACAAGAATATGTAGGTTTCACTAGTTATTGTTTGAGAACCATTTTGGCCCGCCCGCCAGAACTAACTTCAACTCCTTATAACTTCTGAACAAATGATCTTAGAGAGCGTAATAATTTTGCATATTAATCAGCATGTTTCATGCTACAAGAATATATCGATTTCATTAGTTGTTGGTTGAGAACCATATTGGCCCGCCCGCGAAAATTAACTTGAACTGCTAATAACTTCTTAACAATTTATCGTAGCGAACACAATTATTTGCATTTTAATGAAACATGTTGAATGCTTCAAGAATATGTCGGTTTCACTAATTGTTGTTTGAGAACCATATTGGCCCGCCCGCGAGTATTAAATTGAACTGTTTATAACTTCTGAACATATGATCCTAGAGAGCGTAATAAATTTGCATATTAATCAGCATGTTGCATGCTACAAGAATATATCGATTTCACAAGTTGTTGGTTGAGATCCATATTGGCCCGCCCGCGAAAATCAACTTGAACTGCTTATAACTCCTGAACAATTGATCGTAGAGAACACAATTATTTGCATTTTAATGAAACATGTTGATTGCTACAAGAATATGTCGGTTTCACTAGTTTTTTTAGAAAACCATTTTGGCCCGCCCGCGAGTATTAACTTGAACTGTTTATAACTTCTGTACAAATGATCGTAGTGAGCGTAATAATTTTGCATATTAATCAGCATGTTGCATGCTACAAGAATATATCCATTTCACTAGTTGTTGGTTGAGAACCATATTGGCCCGCCCTCGAAAATTAACTTGAACTGCTTATAACTTCTGAACAATTGATCGTAGAGAACACAATTATTTGCATTTCAATCAAACATGTTGTATACTAAAAGAATATGTCGGTTTCACTAGTTATTGTTTGAGAACCTTTTTGTCCCTCCCGCCGAAACTAACTTCAACTCCTTTTAACTTCTGAGCAAATGATCGTAGAGAGCTTAATAATTTTGCATATTAATCAGCATGTTGCATGCTACAAGAATATATCGATTTCATTAGTTGTTGGTTGAGAACCATATTGGCCCGCCCGCGGAAATTAACTTGAACTGCTTATAACTTCTGAACAATTGATCGTAGCGAACACAATTATTTGCATTTTAATGAAACACGTTGAATGCTTCAAGAATATGTCGGTTTCACTAGTTGTTGTTTGAAAACCATATTGGTCCGCCCGCGAATATTAAATTGAACTTCTTATAACTTCTGAACAAATGATCTTAGAGAGCGTAATAAATTTGCATATTAATCAGCATGTTGCATGCTACAAGAATATATCGATTTCACTAGTTGTTGGTTGAGAACCATATTGGCCCGCCCGCGAAAATTAATTTGAACTGCTTATAAGTTCTGAACAAATAATCGTAGAAAGCGTAATAATTTTGCATATTAATCAGCATGTTGCATGCTACAAGAATATATCGATTTCACTAGTTGTTGGTTGAGATCCATATTGGCCCGCCCGCGAAAATCAACTTGAACTGCTTATAACTTCTGAACAATTGATGGTAGCGAACAAAATTATTTGCATTTTAATGAAACATGTTGAATGCTTCAAGAATATGTCGGTTTCACTAGTTGTTGTTTGAGAAATATATTGGCCCTCCCGCGAGTATTAAATTGAAATGCTTATAACTTCTGAACAAATGATCCTAGAGAGCGTAATAAATTTTCATATTAATCAGCATGTTGCATGCTACAAGAATATATCGATTTCACAAATTGTTGGTTGAGATCCATATTGGCCCGCCCGCGAAAATCAACTTGAACTGCTTATAACTCTTGAACAATTGATAGTAGAAAACAATTATTTGCATTTTAATGAAACATGTTGAATGCTACAAAAATATGTCGGTTTCACTAGTTGTTTTTAGAAAACCATTTTGGCGCGCCCGCTAAAACTAACTTCAACTCCTTATTACTTCTGAACAATTGATCGTAGAAAGCGTAATAATTTTGCATATTAATCAGCATGCTGCATGCTACAAGAATATATCGATTTGACTAGTTGTTGGTTGAGAACCATATTGGCCCGCCCGCGAAAATCAATTTGAACTGATTATAACTCCTGAACAATTAATCGTAGAGATCACAATTATTTGCATTTTAATGAAACATGTTGAATGCTACAAGAATATGTCGGTTTCACTAGTTGTTTTTAGAAAACCATATTGGCCCGTCCGAGAGTATTAACTTGAACTGTTTATAACTTCTGAACAAATGATCCTAGAGAGCGTAATAAATTTGCATATTAATCAGCATGTTGCATACTACAAGAATATATCGATTTCACTAGTTGGTTGAGAACCATATTGGCCCGCTTCTGAAAATCAAATTGAACTGCTTATAACTCCTGAAAAATTGATCGTAGAGAACACAATTATTTGCATTTTAATGAAACATGTTGAATGTTACAAGAATATATCGGTTTCACTAGTTGTTTTTAGAAAACCATATTGGCCCGCCCGCGAGTGTTAACTTGAACTGTTTATAACTTCTGAACAATTGATCGTAGAGAACACAATTATTTGCATTTCAATCAAACATGTTGTATGCTACAAGAATATGTCGGTTTCACTAGTTATTGTTTGAGAACCATTTTGGCCCGCCCACCAAAACTAGCTTCAACTCCTTATAACTTCTGACCAAATGATCGTAGAGAGCGTTATAATTTTGCATATTAATCAGCATGTTGCATGCTACAAGAATTTATCGATTTCATTGGTTGCTGGTTGAGAACCATATTGGCCATCCCGCGAAAATTAAATTGAACTGCTTATAACTTCTGAACAATTGATCGTAGCGAACACAATTATTTGCATTTTAATGAAACATGTTGAATGCTTCAAGAATATGTCGGTTTCACTAGTTGTTGTTTGAGAAACATATTGGTCCGCCAGCGGGTATTAAATTGAAATGCTTATAACTTCTGAACAAATGATCTTAGAGAGCGTAATAAATTTTCATATTAATCAGCATGTTGAATGCTACAAGAATATATCGATTTCACTAGTTGTTGGATGAGAAACATATTGGCCCGCCCTCGAAAATTAATTGGAACTGCTTATAACTTCTGAACAAATGATCTTAGAGAGCGTAATAAATTTGCATATTAATCAGCATGTTGCATGCTACAAGAATATATCGATTTCACTAGTTGTTGTTTGAGAAATATATTGGCCCGCCCGCGAAAATCAACTTGAACTGCTTATAACTTCTGAACAATTGACCGTAGAGATCACAATTATTTGCATTTCAATCAAACATGTTGTATACTACAAGAATATGTCGGTTTCACTAGTTATTGTTTGAGAACCTTTTTGTCCCTCCCGCCGAAACTAACTTCAACTCCTTATAACTTCTGACCAAATGATCGTAGAGAGCGTTATAATTTTGCATATTAATCAGCATGTTGCATGCTACAAGAATTTATCGATTTCATTGGTTGCTGGTTGAGAACCATATTGGCCAGCCCGCGAAAATTAACTTGAACTGCTTATAACTTCTGAACAATTGATCGTAGAGCACACAATTATTTGCATTTCAATCAAACATGTTGTATGCTACAAGAATATGTCGGTTTCACTAGTTATTGTTTGAGAACCATTTTGGCCCGCCCGCCAAAACTAACTTCAACTCCTTATAAATTCTGAACAAATGATTGTAGAGAGCGTAATAATTTTGCATATTAATCAGCTTGTTGCATGCTACAACAATATATCGATTTCATTGGTTGTTGGTTGAGAACCATATTGGCCCGCCCGCGAAAATCAACTTGAACTGCTTATAACTCCTGAACAATTGATCGTAGAGACCACAATTAATAGCATTTTAATCAAACATGTTGTATGCAACAAGAATATGTCGGTTTCACTAGTTGTTTTTAGAAAACCATATTGGCTCGCCCGCGAGAATTAACTTGAACTGTTTATAACTTCTGAACAAATGATCCTAGAGAGCGTAATAAATTTGCATATTAATCAGCATGTTGAATGCCACAAGAATATATCGATTTCACTAGTTGTTGGTTGAGAACCATATTGGCCCGCCTGCGAAAATCAACTTGAACTGCTTATAACTTCTGAACAATTGACCGTAGAGATCACAATTATTTGCATTTTAATCTAACATGTTATATGCTACAAGAATATGTCATTTTCACTAGTTATTGTTTGAGAACCATATTGGCCCGCCCGCGAGTATTAAATTGAACTGCTTATAAATTCTGAACAAATGATCGTAGAAAGCTCGATTGTTTTGCATATTAATAAACATGTAGCTAGCTACAAGAATATATAGATTTCACTAGTTATTGTTTGAGAACCATGTTGGCCCACCCGCAAAAACTAATTCAACTGCTTACAATTTCTGAACAAATGATCGTAGAGAACCCAATTATTTGCATTTTAATGAAACATGTTGTATGCTACATGTATATGTCGGTTTTACTATTTGTTTTTTTAGAACCATATTGGCCCGCCCGCGAGTATTGACTTGTTCTGCTTATAACGTCTGAAAAAATGATCGTAGTGAGCGTAATAGTTTTGCATATTAATCAGCATTTTGCATGCTACAAGAATATATCGATTTCACTAGTATTTGTTTGAGAACCATATTGGTCCGCCCTCGAAAATTAACTTGAACTGCTTTAAACTTCTGAACAATTGATCGTAGAGAACACAATTATTTGCGTTTAAATCGAACATGTTGTATGCTACAAGTTATGTCGGTTTCACTAGTTATTGTTTGAGAACCATTTTGGCCCGCCCGCCAAAACTAACTTCAACTCCTTATAACTTCTGAACAAATGATCGTGGAGAGCGTAATAATTTTGCATATTAATCAGCATGTTTCATGCTACAAGAATATATCGATTTCATTCGTTGTTGGTTGAGAACCATATTGGCCCGCCCGAGAAAATTAACTTGAACTGCTAATAACTTCTGAACAATTGATCGTAGCGAACACAATTATTTGCATTTTAATGAAACATGTTGAATGCTTCAAGAATATGTCGGTTTCACTAGTTGTTGTTTGAGAACCATATTGGCCCGCCCGCGAGTATTAAATTGAACTGTTTATAACTTCTGAACAAATTATCATAGAGAGCGTAATATATTTGCATATTAATCAGCATGTTGCATGCTACAAGAATATATCGATTTCACAAGTTGTTGGTTGAGATCCATATTGGCCCGCCCGCGAAAATCAAATTGAACTGCTTATAACTCCTGAACAATTGATCGTAGAAAACAATTATTTGCATTTTAATGAAACATGTTGAATGCTACAAAAATATGTCGGTTTCACTAGTTGTTTTTAGAAAACCATTTTGGCCCGCCCGCTAAAACTAACTTCAACTCAACTTCAACTCCTTATAACTTCTGAACATTTGATCGTAGAAAGCGTAATAATTTTGCATATTAATCAGCATGCTGCATGCTACAAGAATATATCGATTTCACTAGTTGTTGGTTGAGAACCTAAATTGGCCCGCAAGCGAAAATCAACTTGAACTGCTTATAAACTCCTGAACAATTGATCATAGAGAACACAATTATTTGCATTTTAATGAAACATGTTGAATGCTACAAGAATATGTCGGTTTCACTAGTTGTTATTTGAGAACAATATTGGCCCGTCCGCGAGTATTAATTTGAACAACTTACAACTTCTGAACAAATGATCGTAGAGAGCGTAAAAAAAATGCATATTAATCAGCATGTTGCATGCTACAAGAATATATCGATTTCACTAGTTGTTGGTTGAAAAACATATTGGCCCGCCCGCGAAAATCAACTTGAACTGCTTATAACTTCTGAACAATTGATCGTAGAGATCACAATTATTTGCATTTTAATCTAACATGTTGTATGCTACAAGAATATGTCAGTTTCACTAGTTATTGTTTGAGAACCATATTGGCCCGCCCGCGAATATTAAATTGAACTGCTTATAAGTTCTGAGCAAATGATCGCAGAAAGCTCGATTGTTTTGCATATTAATAAACATGTAGCTAGCTACAAGAATATATAGATTTCACTAGTTATTGTTTGAGAACCATGTTGGATCACCCGCGAAAACTAATTCAACAGTTTACAATTTCTGAACAAATGATCGTAGAGAACACAATTATTTGCATTTTAATGAAACATGTTGTATGCTACAAGAATATGTCGGTTTTACTATTTGTTTTTTTAGAAACATATTGGCCCGCCCGCGAGTATTGACTTGTTCTGCTTATAACTTCTGAACAAATGATCGTAGTGAGCGTAATAATTTTGCATATTAATCAGCATGTTGCATGCTACAAGAATATATCCATTTCACTAGTTGTTGGATGAGAACCATATTGGCCCGCCCTCGAAAATTAACTTGAACTGCTTACTATTTCTGAACAATTGATCGTAAAGAACACAATTATTTGCATTTTAATGAAACATTTTCAATGCTACAAGAATATGTCGGTTTCACTAGTTGTTTATAGAAAACCATATTGGCCCGCCCGCGAGTATTAACTTGAACTGTTTATAACTTCTGAACAAATGATCCTAGTGGGCGTAATAAATTTGCATATTAATCAGCATGTTGCATGCTAAAAGAATATATCGATTTCACTAGTTGTTGGTTGAGAACTATATTGGGTCCCCCGCGAAAATCAACTTGAACTGCTTATAACACCTTAACAATTGATCGTAAACAACACAATTATTTGCATTTTAATGAAACATGTTGAATGCTACAAGAATATGTCAGTTACACTAGTTGTTATTTGAGAACAATATTGGCCCGCCCGCGAGTATTAACTTGAACTGCTTATAACTTCTGAACAAATGATCGTAGAGAGCGTAAAAAATTTGCATATCAATCAGCATGTTGCATGCTACAAGAATATATCGATTTCACTAGTTGTTGGTTGAAAAACATTGGCCCGCCCGCGTTAATCAACTTGAACTGCTTATAACTTCTGAACAATTGATCGTAGAGAACACAATTATTTGCATTTCAATCAAACATGTTGTATGCTAGAAGAATATGTCGGATTCACTAGTTATTGTTTGAGAACCATTTTGCCCGCCCGCCAAAACTAAATTCAACTCCTTATAACTTCTGAACAAATGATCGTAGAGAGCGATATAATTTTGCATATTAATCAGAATGTTTCATGCTACAAGAATATATCGATTTCATTGGTTGTTGGCTGAGAACCATATTGACCCGCCCGCGAAAATTAACATGAACTGTTTATAACTTCTGAACAATTGATGGTAGCGAACACAATTATTTGCATTTCAATCAAACATGTTGTATGCAACAAGAATATGTCGGTTTCACTAGTTGTTTTTAGAAAACCATATTGGCTCGCCCGCGAGAATTAACTTGAACTGTTTATAACTTCTGAACAAATGATCCTAGAGAGCGTAATAAATTTGCATATTAATCAGCATGTTGCATGCCACAAGAATATATCGATTTCACTAGTTGTTGGTTGAGAACCATATTGGCCCGCCCGCGAAAATCAACTTGAACTGCTTATAACTTCTGAACAATTGACCGTAGAGATCACAATTATTTGCATTTTAATCTAACATGTTATATGCTACAAGAATATGTCATTTTCACTAGTTATTGTTTGAGAACCATATTGGCCCGCCCGCGAAAATTAAATTGAACTGCTTATAACTTCTGAACAATTGATCGTAGCGAACACAATTATTTGCATTTTAATGAAACATGTTGAATGCTTCAAGAATATGTCGGTTTCACTAGTTGTTGTTTGAGAAACATATTGGTCCGCCAGCGGGTATTAAATTGAAATGCTTATAACTTCTGAACAAATGATCTTAGAGAGCGTAATAAATTTTCATATTAATCAGCATGTTGAATGCTACAAGAATATATCGATTTCACTAGTTGTTGGATGAGAAACATATTGGCCCGCCCTCGAAAATTAATTGGAACTGCTTATAACTTCTGAACAAATGATCTTAGAGAGCGTAATAAATTTGCATATTAATCAGCATGTTGCATGCTACAAGAATATATCGATTTCACTAGTTGTTGTTTGAGAAATATATTGGCCCGCCCGCGAATATCAACTTGAACTGCTTATAACTTCTGAACAATTGACCGTAGAGATCACAATTATTTGCATTTCAATCAAACATGTTGTATACTACAAGAATATGTCGGTTTCACTAGTTATTGTTTGAGAACCTTTTTGTCCCTCCCGCCGAAACTAACTTCAACTCCTTATAACTTCTGACCAAATGATCGTAGAGAGCGTTATAATTTTGCATATTAATCAGCATGTTGCATGCTACAAGAATTTATCGATTTCATTGGTTGCTGGTTGAGAACCATATTGGCCCGCCCGCGAAAATCAACTTGAACTGCTTATAACTCCTGAACAATTGATCGTAGAGACCACAATTAATAGCATTTTAATCAAACATGTTGTATGCAACAAGAATATGTCGGTTTCACTAGTTGTTTTTAGAAAACCATATTGGCTCGCCCGCGAGAATTAACTTGAACTGTTTATAACCTCTGAACAAATGATCCTAGAGAGCGTAATAAATTTGCATATTAATCAGCATGTTGCATGCCACAAGAATATATCGATTTCACTAGTTGTTGGTTGAGAACCATATTGGCCCGCCCGCGAAAATCAACTTGAACTGCTTATAACTTCTGAACAATTGACCGTAGAGATCACAATTATTTGCATTTTAATCTAACATGTTATATGCTACAAGAATATGTCATTTTCACTAGTTATTGTTTGAGAACCATATTGGCCCGCCCGCGAGTATTAAATTGAACTGCTTATAAATTCTGAACAAATGATCGTAGAAAGCTCGATTGTTTTGCATATTAATAAACATGTAGCTAGCTACAAGAATATATAGATTTCACTAGTTATTGTTTGAGAACCATGTTGGCCCACCCGCAAAAACTAATTCAACTGCTTACAATTTCTGAACAAATGATCGTAGAGAACCCAATTATTTGCATTTTAATGAAACATGTTGTATGCTACAAGTATATGTCGGTTTTACTATTTGTTTTTTTAGAACCATATTGGCCCGCCCGCGAGTATTGACTTGTTCTGCTTATAACGTCTGAAAAAATGATCGTAGTGAGCGTAATAGTTTTGCATATTAATCAGCATTTTGCATGCTACAAGAATATATCGATTTCACTAGTATTTGTTTGAGAACCATATTGGTCCGCCCTCGAAAATTAACTTGAACTGCTTTAAACTTCTGAACAATTGATCGTAGAGAACACAATTATTTGCGTTTAAATCGAACATGTTGTATGCTACAAGTTATGTCGGTTTCACTAGTTATTGTTTGAGAACCATTTTGGCCCGCCCGCCAAAACTAAGTTCAACTCCTTATAACTTCTGAACAAATGATCGTGGAGAGCGTAATAATTTTGCATATTAATCAGCATGTTTCATGCTACAAGAATATATCGATTTCATTCGTTGTTGGTTGAGAACCATATTGGCCCGCCCGAGAAAATTAACTTGAACTGCTAATAACTTCTGAACAATTGATCGTAGCGAACACAATTATTTGCATTTTAATGAAACATGTTGAATGCTTCAAGAATATGTCGGTTTCACTAGTTGTTGTTTGAGAACCATATTGGCCCGCCCGCGAGTATTAAATTGAACTGTTTATAACTTCTGAACAAATTATCATAGAGAGCGTAATATATTTGCATATTAATCAGCATGTTGCATGCTACAAGAATATATCGATTTCACAAGTTGTTGGTTGAGATCCATATTGGCCCGCCCGCGAAAATCAAATTGAACTGCTTATAACTCCTGAACAATTGATCGTAGAAAACAATTATTTGCATTTTAATGAAACATGTTGAATGCTACAAAAATATGTCGGTTTCACTAGTTGTTTTTAGAAAACCATTTTGGCCCGCCCGCTAAAACTAACTTCAACTCAACTTCAACTCCTTATAACTTCTGAACATTTGATCGTAGAAAGCGTAATAATTTTGCATATTAATCAGCATGCTGCATGCTACAAGAATATATCGATTTCACTAGTTGTTGGTTGAGAACCTAAATTGGCCCGCAAGCGAAAATCAACTTGAACTGCTTATAAACTCCTGAACAATTGATCGTAGAGAACACAATTATTTGCATTTTAATGAAACATGTTGAATGCTTCAAGAATATGTCGGTTTCACTAGTTGTTATTTGAGAACAATATTGGCCCGTCCGCGAGTATTAATTTGAACAACTTACAACTTCTGAACAAATGATCGTAGAGAGCGTAAAAAAAATGCATATTAATCAGCATGTTGCATGCTACAAGAATATATCGATTTCACTAGTTGTTGGTTGAAAAACATATTGGCCCGCCCGCGAAAATCAACTTGAACTGCTTATAACTTCTGAACAATTGATCGTAGAGATCACAATTATTTGCATTTTAATCTAACATGTTGTATGCTACAAGAATATGTCAGTTTCACTAGTTATTGTTTGAGAACCATATTGGCCCGCCCGCGAATATTAAATTGAACTGCTTATAAGTTCTGAGCAAATGATCGCAGAAAGCTCGATTGTTTTGCATATTAATAAACATGTAGCTAGCTACAAGAATATATAGATTTCACTAGTTATTGTTTGAGAACCATGTTGGATCACCCGCGAAAACTAATTCAACAGTTTACAATTTCTGAACAAATGATCGTAGAGAACACAATTATTTGCATTTTAATGAAACATGTTGTATGCTACAAGAATATGTCGGTTTTACTATTTGTTTTTTTAGAAACATATTGGCCCGCCCGCGAGTATTGACTTGTTCTGCTTATAACTTCTGAACAAATGATCGTAGTGAGCGTAATAATTTTGCATATTAATCAGCATGTTGCATGCTACTAGAATATATCCATTTCACTAGTTGTTGGATGAGAACCATATTGGCCCGCCCTCGAAAATTAACTTGAACTGCTTACAATTTCTGAACAATTGATCGTAAAGAACACAATTATTTGCATTTTAATGAAACATTTTCAATGCTACAAGAATATGTCGGTTTCACTAGTTGTTTATAGAAAACCATATTGGCCCGCCCGCGAGTATTAACTTGAACTGTTTATAACTTCTGAACAAATGATCCTAGAGGGCGTAATAAATTTGCATATTAATCAGCATGTTGCATGCTAAAAGAATATATCGATTTCACTAGTTGTTGGTTGAGAACTATATTGGGTCCCCCGCGAAAATCAACTTGAACTGCTTATAACACCTTAACAATTGATCGTAAACAACACAATTATTTGCATTTTAATGAAACATGTTGAATGCTACAAGAATATGTCAGTTACACTAGTTGTTATTTGAGAACCATATTGGCCCGCCCGCGAGTATTAACTTGAACTGCTTATAACTTCTGAACAAATGATCGTAGAGAGCGTAAAAAATTTGCATATCAATCAGCATGTTGCATGCTACAAGAATATATCGATTTCACTAGTTGTTGGTTGAAAAACATTGGCCCGCCCGCGTTAATCAACTTGAACTGCTTATAACTTCTGAACAATTGATCGTAGAGAACACAATTATTTGCATTTCAATCAAACATGTTGTATGCTAGAAGAATATGTCGGATTCACTAGTTATTGTTTGAGAACCATTTTGCCCGCCCGCCAAAACTAAATTCAACTCCTTATAACTTCTGAACAAATGATCGTAGAGAGCGATATAATTTTGCATATTAATCAGAATGTTTCATGCTACAAGAATATATCGATTTCATTGGTTGTTGGCTGAGAACCATATTGACCCGCCCGCGAAAATTAACATGAACTGTTTATAACTTCTGAACAATTGATGGTAGCGAACACAATTATTTGCATTTTAATGAAACATGTTGAATGCTTCAAGAATATGTCGGTTTCACTAGTTGTTGTTTGAGAACCATATTGGCCCGCCCGCGAGTATTAAATTGAAATGCTTATAACTTCTGAACAAATGATCCTAGAGAGCGTAATAAATTTGCATATTAGTCAGCATGTTGCATGCTACAAGAATATATCGATTTTACAAGTTGTTGGTTGAGATCCATATTGGCCCGCCCGCGAAAATCAACTTGAACTGCTTATAACTCCTGAACAATTGATAGTAGAAAACAATTATTTGCATTTTAATGAAACATGTTGAATGCTACAAAAATATGTCGGTTTCACTAGTTGTTTTTAGAAAACCACTTTTGCCCGCCCGCTAAAACTAACTTCAACTCCTTATCACTTCTGAAAAATTGATCGTAGAGAGCGTAATAATTTTGCATATTAATCAGCATGCTTCATGCTACAAGAATATATCGATTTCACTAGTTGTTGGTTGAGAACCATATTGGCCCGTCCGAGAGTATTCACTTGAACTGTTTATAACTTCGGAACAAATGATCCTAGAGAGCGTAATAAATTTGCATATTAATCAGCATGTTGCATGCTACAAGAATATATCGATTTCACTAGTTGTTGGTTGAGAACCATATTGGCCCGCCCGCGAAAATCAACTTGAACTGCTTATAACTCCTGAAAAATTGATCGTAGAGAACACAATTATTTGCATTTTAATGAAACATGTTGAATGCTACAAGAATATGTCGGTTTCACTAGTTGTTTTTAGAAAACCAAATTGGCCCGCTCGCGAGTATTAGCTTGAACTGTTTATATCTTCTGAACAATTGATCGTAGAGAACACAATTATTTGCATTTCAATCAAACATGTTGTATGCTACAAGAATATTTCGGTTTCACTAGTTTTTTTAGAAAACCATTTTGGCCCGCCCTCGAGTATTAACTTGTTCTGCTTATAACGTCTGAAAAAATTATCGTAGTGAGCGTAAGAGTTTTGCATATTAATCAGCATTTTGCATGCTACAAGAATATACCGATTTCACTAGTTGTTGGTTGAGAACCATATTGGTCCGCCCTCGAAAATTAACTTGAACTGCTTATAACTTCTGAACAATTGATCGTAGAGAACCCAATTATTTGCATTTAAATCAAACATGTTGTATGCTACAAGAATATGTCGGTTTCACTGATTATTGCTTGAGAACCATTTTGGCCCGCCCGCCAGAACTAACTTCAACTCCTTATAACTTCTGAACAAATGATCTTAGAGAGCGTAATAATTTTGCATATTAATCAGCATGTTTCATGCTACAAGAATATATCGATTTCATTAGTTGTTGGTTGAGAACCATATTGGCCCGCCCGCGAAAATTAACTTGAACTGCAAATAACTTCTTAACAATTTATCGTAGCGAACACAATTATTTGCATTTTAATGAAACATGTTGAATGCTTCAAGAATATGTCGGTTTCACTAGTTGTTGTTTGAGAACCATATTGGTCCGCCAGCGGGTATTAAATTGAAATGCTTATAACTTCTGAACAAACGATCTTACAGAGCGTAATAAATTTTCATATTAATCAGCATGTTGAATGCTACAGGAATATATCGATTTCACTAGTTGTTGCATGAGAAACATATTGGCCCGCCCGCGAAAATTAATTGGAACTGCTTATAACTTCTGAACAAATGATCTTAGAGAGCGTAATAAATTTGCATATTAATCAGCATGTTGCATGCTACAAGAATATATCGATTTCACTAGTTGTTGTTTGAGAAATATATTGGCCTGCCCGCGAAAATTAACTTGAACTGCTTATAACTTCTGAACAATTGATCGTAGAGCACACAATTATTTGCATTTCAATAAAACATGTTGTATGCTACAAGAATATGTCGGTTTCACTAGTTATTGTTTGAGAACCATATTGGCCCGCCCGCCAAAACTAACTTCAACTCCTTATAAATTCTGAACAAATGATTGTAGAGAGCGTAATAATTTTGCATATTAATCAGCTTGTTGCATGCTACAACAATATATCGATTTCATTGGTTGTTGGTTGAGAACCATATTGGCCCGCCCGCGAAAATCAACTTGAACTGCTTATAACTCCTGAACAATTGATCGTAGAGACCACAATTAATAGCATTTTAAACAAACATGTTGTATGCAACAAGAATATGTCATTTTCACTAGTTATTGTTTGAGAACCATATTGGCCCGCCCGCGAGTATTAAATTGAACTGCTTATAAGTTCTGAACAAATGATCGTAGAAAGCTCGATTGTTTTGCATATTAATAAACATGTAGCTAGCTACAAGAATATATAGATTTCACTAGTTATTGTTTGAGATCCACGTTGGCCCACCCGCGAAAACTAATTCAACTGCTTACAATTTCTGAAAAAATGATCCTAGAGAACCCAATTATTTACATTTTAATGAAACATGTTGTATGCTACAAGTATATGTCGGTTTTACTATTTGTTTTTTTAGAACCATATTGGCCCGCCCGCGAGTATTGACTTGTTCTGCTTATAACGTCTGAAAAAATGATCGTAGTGAGCGTAATAGTTTTGCATATTAATCATCATTTTGCATGCTACAAGAATATATCGATTTCACTAGTTGTTGGTTGAGAACCATATTGGTCCGCCCTCGAAAATTAACTTGAACTGCTTTAAACTTCTGAACAATTGATCGTAGAGAACACAATTATTTGCATTTAAATCAAACATGTTGTATGCTACAAGTTATGTCGATTTCACTGGTTATTGTTTGAGAACCATTTTGGCCCGCCCGCCAAAACTAACTTCAACTCCTTATAACTTCTGAACAAATGATCGTGGAGAGCGTAATAATTTTGCATATTAATCAGCATGATTCATGCTACAAGAATATATCGATTTCATTAGTTGTTGGTTGAGAACCATATTGGCCCCGCCGCGAAAATTAACTTGAACTGCTAATAACTTCTGAACAATTGATCGTAGCGAACACAATTATTTGCATTTTAATGAAACATGTTGAATGCTACAAAAATATGTCGGTATCACTAGTTGTTTTTAGAAAACCATTTTGGCCCGCCCGCTAAAACTAACTTCAACTCAAATTCAACTCCTTATAACTTCTGAACATTTGATCGTAGAAAGCGTAATAATTTTGCATATTAATCAGCATGCTGCATGCTACAAGAATATATCGATTTCACTAGTTGTTGGATGAGAACCATATTGGCCCGCCCGCGAAAATCAACTTGAACTGCTTATAACTCCTGAACAATTGATCGTAGAGAGCACAATTATTTGCATTTTAATGAAACATGTTGAATGCTACAAGAATATATCGATTTCACTAGTTGTTGTTTGAGAACCATATTGGCCCGCCCGCGAAAATCAACTTGAACTGCTTATAACTCCTGAACAATTGATCGTAGAGAACACAATTATTTGCATTTTAATGAAACATGTTGATTACTACAAGAATATGTAGGTCTCACTAGTTTTTTAGAAAAAAATTTTGGCCCGCCCGCGAGTATTAAATTGAACTGTTTATAACTTCTGAACAAATGATCGTAGTGAGCGTAATAATTTTGCATATTAATCAGCATATTGCATGCTACAAGAATATATCCATTTCACTAGTTGTTGGTTGAGAACCATATTGGCCCGCCCTCGAAAATTAAATAGAACTGCTTATAACTTCTGAACAATTGATCGCAGAGAACACAATTATTTGCATTTCAATGAAACATGTTGTATACTACAAGAATATGTCGGTTTCACTAGTTATTGTTTGAGAACCTCTTTGTCCCGCCCGCCAAAACTAACTTCAACTCCTTATAACTTCTGAACAAATGATCGTAGAGAGCTTAATAATTTTGCATATTAATCTGCATGTTGCATGCTACAAGAATATATCGATTTCATTAGTTGTTGGTTGAGAACCTTATTGGCCCGCCCGCGAAAATCAACTTGAACTGCTTATAACTTCTGAACAATTGATGGTCGTGAACACAATTATTTGCATTTTAATGAAACATGTTGAATGCTTCAAGAATATGTCGGTTTCACTAGTTGTTGTTTGAGAACCATATTGGCCCGCCCGCGAGTATTAAATTGAAATGCTTATAACTTCTGAACAAATGATCCTAGAGAGCGTAATAAATTTGCATATTAATCAGCATGTTGCATGTTACAAGAATATATCGATTTCACAAGTTGTTGGTTGAGATCCATATTGGCCCGCCCGCGAAAATCAACTTGAACTGCTTATAACTCCTGAACAATTGATAGTAGAAAACAATTATTTGCATTTTAATGAAACATGTTGAATGCTACAAAAATATGTCGGTTTCACTAGTTGTTTTTAGAAAACCATTTTGGCGCGCCCGCTAAAACTAACTTCAACTCATTATTACTTCTGAACAATTGATCGTAGAAAGCGTAATAATTTTGCATATTAATCAGCATGATGCATGCTACAAGAATATATCGATTTCACTAGTTGTTGGTTGAGAACCATATTGGCCCGCCCGCGAAAATCAACTTGAACTGCTTATAACTCCTGAACAATTAATCGTAGAGATCACAATTATTTGCATTTTAATGACACATGTTGAATGCTACAAGAATAAGTCGGTTTCGCTAGTTGTTTTTAGAAAACCATATTGGCCCGTCCGAGAGTATTAACTTGAACTGTTTATAACTTCTGAACAAATGATCCTAGAGAGCGTAATAAATTTGCATATTAATCAGCATGTTGCATGCTACAAGAATATATCGATTTCACTAGTTGGTTGAGAACCATATTGGCCCGCCCCTGAAAATCAACTTGAACTGCTTATAACTCCTGAAAAATTGATCGTAGAGAACACAATTATTTGCATTTTAATGAAACATGTTGAATGCTACAAGAATATGTCGGTTTCACTAGTTGTTTTTAGAAAACCATATTGGCCCGCCCGCGAGTGTTAACTTGAACTGTTTATAACTTCTGAACAATTGATCGTAGAGAACACAATTATTTGCATTTCAATCAAACATGTTGTATGCTACAAGAATATGTCGCTTTCACTAGTTATTGTTTGAGAACCATTTTGGCCCGCCCGCCAAAACTAACTTCAACTCCTTATAACTTCTGAACAAATGATCGTAGAGAGCGTTATAATTTCGCATATTAATCAGCATGTTGCATGCTACAAGAATATATCGATTTCATTGGTTGCTGGTTGAGAAACATATTGGCCAGCCCGCGAAAATTAAATTGAACTGCTTATAACTTCTGAACAATTGATCGTAGCGAACACAATTATTTGCATTTTAATGAAACATATTGAATGCTTCAAGAATATGTCGGTTTCGCTAGTTATTGTTTGAGAACCATATTGGCCCGCCCGCGAGTATTAAATTGAACTGCTTATAAGTTCTAAACAAATGATCGTAGAAAGCTCGATTGTTTTGCATATTAATAAACATGTAGCTAGCTACAAGAATATATAGATTTCACTAGTTATTGTTTGAGAACCATGTTGGCCCACCCACGAAAACTAATTCAGCTGCTTACAATTTCTGAACAAATGATCGTAGAGAACACAATTATTTGCATTTTAATGAAACATATTGAATGCTTCAAGAATATGTCGGTTTCACTATTTATTGTTTGAGAACCATTTTGGCCCGCCCTCGAGTATTAACTTGTTCTGCTTATAACGTCTGAAAAAATTATCGTAGTGAGCGTAATAATTTTGCATATTAATCAGCATTTTGCATGCTACAAGAATATACCGATTTCACTAGTTGTTGGTTGAGAACCATATTGGTCCGCCCTCGAAAATTAACTTGAACTGCTTATAACTTCTGAACAATTGATCGTAGAGAACCCAATTATTTGCATTTAAATCAAACATGTTGTATGCTACAAGAATATGTCGGTTTCACTGATTATTGTTTGAGAACCATTTTGGCCCGCCCGCCAGAACTAACTTCAACTCCTTATAACTTCTGAACAAATGATCTTAGAGAGCGTAATAATTTTGCATATTAATCAGCATGTTTCATGCTACAAGAATATATCGATTTCATTAGTTGTTGGTTGAGAACCATATTGGCCCGCCCGCGAAAATTAACTTGAACTGCAAATAACTTCTTAACAATTTATCGTAGCGAACACAATTATTTGCATTTTAATGAAACATGTTGAATGCTTCAAGAATATGTCGGTTTCACTAGTTGTTGCTTGAGAACCATATTGGTCCGCCAGCGGGTATTAAATTTAAATGCTTATAACTTCTGAACAAACGATCTTACAGAGCGTAATAAATTTTCATATTAATCAGCATGTTGAATGCTACAGGAATATATCGATTTCACTAGTTGTTGCATGAGAAACATATTGGCCCGCCCGCGAAAATTAATTGGAACTGCTTATAACTTCTGAACAAATGATCTTAGAGAGCGTAATAAATTTGCATATTAATCAGCATGTTGCATGCTACAAGAATATATCGATTTCACTAGTTGTTGTTTGAGAAATATATTGGCCTGCCCGCGAAAATTATCTTGAACTGCTTATAACTTCTGAACATTTGATCGTAGAGCACACAATTATTTGCATTTCAATCAAACATGTTGTATGCTACAAGAATATATAGATTTCACTAGTTATTATTTGAGATCCACGTTGGCCCACCCGCGAAAACTAATTCAACTGCTTACAATTTCTGAACAAATGATCCTAGAGAACCCAATTATTTGCATTTTAATGAAACATGTTGTATGCTACAAGTATATGTCGGTTTTACTATTTGTTTTTTTAGAACCATATTGGCCCGCCCGCGAGTATTGTTTTGTTCTGCTTATAACGTCTGAAAAAATGATCGTAGTGAGCGTAATAGTTTTGCATATTAATCAGCATTTTGCATGCTACAAGAATATATCGATTTCACTAGTTGTTGGTTGAGAACCATATTGGTCCGCCCTCGAAAATTAACTTGAACTGCTTTAAACTTCTGAACAATTGATCGTAGAGAACACAATTATTTGCATTTAAATCAAACATGTTGTATGCTACAAGTTATGTCAGTTTCACTAGTTATTGTTTGAGAACCATATTGGCCCGCCCGCGAGTATTAATTTGAACAACTTACAACTTCTGAACAAATGATCGTAGAGAGCGTAAAAAAATGCATATTAATCAGCATGTTGCATGCTACAAGAATATATCGATTTCACTAGTTGTTGGTTGAAAAACATATTGGCCCGCCCGCGAAAATCAACTTGAACTGCTTATAACTTCTGAACAATTGATCGTAGAGATAACAATTATTTGCATTTTAATCTAACATGTTGTATGCTACAAGAATATGTCAGTTTCACTAGTTATTGTTTGAGAACCATATTGGCCCGCCCGCGAATATTAAATTGAACTGCTTATAAGTTCTGAGCAAATGATCGCAGAAAGCTCGATTGTTTTGCATATTAATAAACATGTAGCTAGCTACACGAATATATAGATTTCACTAGTTATTGTTTGAGAACCATGTTGGATCACCCGCGAAAACTAATTCAACAGTTTACAATTTCTGAACAAATGATCGTAGAGAACACAATTATTTGCATTTTAATGAAACATGTTGTATGCTACAAGAATATGTCGGTTTTACTATTTGTCTTTTTAGAAACATATTGGCCCGCCCGCGAGTATTGACTTGTTCTGCTTATAACTTCTGAACAAATGATCGTAGTGAGCGTAATAATTTTGCATATTAATCAGCATGTTGCATGCTACTAGAATATATCCATTTCACTAGTTGTTGGATGAGAACCATATTGGCCCGCCCTCGAAAATTAACTTGAACTGCTTACAATTTCTGAACAATTGATCGTAAAGAACACAATTATTTGCATTTTAATGAAACATTTTCAATGCTACAAGAATATGTCGGTTTCACTAGTTGTTTATAGAAAACCATATTGGCCCGCCCGCGAGTATTAACTTGAACTGTTTATAACTTCTGAACAAATGATCCTAGAGGGCGTAATAAATTTGCATATTAATCAGCATGTTGCATGCTAAAAGAATATATCGATTTCACTAGTTGTTGGTTGAGAACTATATTGGGTCCCCCGCGAAAATCAACTTGAACTGCTTATAACACCTTAACAATTGATCGTAAACAACACAATTATTTGCATTTTAATGAAACATGTTGAATGCTACAAGAATATGTCAGTTACACTAGTTGTTATTTGAGAACCATATTGGCCCGCCCGCGAGTATTAACTTGAACTGCTTATAACTTCTGAACAAATGATCGTAGAGAGCGTAAAAAATTTGCATATCAATCAGCATGTTGCATGCTACAAGAATATATCGATTTCACTAGTTGTTGGTTGAAAAACATTGGCCCGCCCGCGTTAATCAACTTGAACTGCTTATAACTTCTGAACAATTGATCGTAGAGAACACAATTATTTGCATTTCAATCAAACATGTTGTATGCTAGAAGAATATGTCGGATTCACTAGTTATTGTTTGAGAACCATTTTGCCCGCCCGCCAAAACTAAATTCAACTCCTTATAACTTCTGAACAAATGATCGTAGAGAGCGATATAATTTTGCATATTAATCAGAATGTTTCATGCTACAAGAATATATCGATTTCATTGGTTGTTGGCTGAGAACCATATTGACCCGCCCGCGAAAATTAACATGAACTGTTTATAACTTCTGAACAATTGATGGTAGCGAACACAATTATTTGCATTTTAATGAAACATGTTGAATGCTTCAAGAATATGTCGGTTTCACAAGTTGTTGTTTGAGAACCATATTGGCCCGCCCGCGAGTATTAAATTGAAATGCTTATAACTTCTGAACAAATGATCCTAGAGAGCGTAATAAATTTGCATATTAGTCAGCATGTTGCATGCTACAAGAATATATCGATTTTACAAGTTGTTGGTTGAGATCCATATTGGCCCGCCCGCGAAAATCAACTTGAACTGCTTATAACTCCTGAACAATTGATAGTAGAAAACAATTATTTGCATTTTAATGAAACATGTTGAATGCTACAAAAATATGTCGGTTTCACTAGTTGTTTTTAGAAAACCACTTTTGCCCGCCCGCTAAAACTAACTTCAACTCCTTATCACTTCTGAAAAATTGATCGTAGAGAGCGTAATAATTTTGCATATTAATCAGCATGCTGCATGCTACAAGAATATATCGATTTCACTAGTTGTTGGTTGAGAACCATATTGGCCCGTCCGAGAGTATTAACTTGAACTGTTTATAACTTCGGAACAAATGATCCTAGAGAGCGTAATAAATTTGCATATTAATCAGCATGTTGCATGCTACAAGAATATATCGATTTCACTAGTTGTTGGTTGAGAACCATATTGGCCCGCCCGCGAAAATCAACTTGAACTGCTTATAACTCCTGAAAAATTGATCGTAGAGAACACAATTATTTGCATTTTAATGAAACATGTTGAATGCTACAAGAATATGTCGGTTTCACTAGTTGTTTTTAGAAAACCATATTGGCCCGCTCGCGAGTATTAGCTTGAACTGTTTATATCTTCTGAACAATTGATCGTAGAGAACACAATTATTTGCATTTCAATCAAACATGTTGTATGCTACAAGAATATGTCGGTTTCACTAGTTATTGTTTGAAAACCATTTTGGCCCGCCCGCCAAAACTAACTTCAACTCCTTATAACTTCTGAACAAATGATCGTGGAGAGCGTTATAATTTTGCATATTAATCAGCATGTTGCATGCTACAAGAATATATCGATTTCATTGGTTGCTGGTTGAGAACCATATTGGCCTGCCCGCGAAAATTAACTTGAACTGCTTATAACTTCTGAACAATTGATCGTAGCGAACACAATTATTTGCATTTTAATGAAACATGTTGAATGCTTCAAGAATATGTCGGTTTCACTAGCTGTTGCTTGAGAACCATATTGGTCCGCCAGCGGGTATTAAATTGAAATGCTTATAACTTCTGAACAAATGATCTTAGAGAGCGTAATAAATTTTCATATTAATCAGCATGTTGAATGCTACAAGAATATATCGATTTCACTAGTTGTAGGATGAGAAACATATTGGCCCGCCCGCGAAAATTAATTGGAACTGTTTATAACTTCTGAACAAATAATCGTAGAAAGCGTAATAATTTTTCATATTAATCAGTATGTTGCATGCTACAAGAATATATCGATTTCACTAGTTGTTGTTTGAGAAATATATTGGCCTGCCCGCGAAAATTAACTTGAACTGCTTATAACTTCTGAACAATTGATCGTAGAGCACACAATTATTTGCATTTCAATCAAACATGTTGTATGCTACAAGAATATGTCGGTTTCACTAGTTATTGTTTGATAACCATTTTGGCCCGCCCGCCAAAACTAACTTCAACTCCTTATAAATTCTGAACAAATGATCGTAGAGAGCGTAATAATTTTGCATATTAATCAGCATGTTGCATGCTACAACAATATATCGATTTCATTGGTTGTTGGTTGAGAACCATATTGGCCCGCCCGCGAAAATCAGTTTGAACTGCTTATAAATCCTGAAAAAAATGATCGTAGACACCACAATTAATAGCATTTTAATCAAACATGTTGTATGCAACAAGAATATGTCGGTTTTACTAGTTGTTTTTAGAAAACCATATTGGCTCGCCCGCGAGTATTAACTTGAACTGTTTATAACTTCTGAACAAATGATCCTAGAGAGCGTAATAAATTTTCATATTAATCAGCATGTTGCATGCTACAAGAATATATCGATTTCACTAGTTGTTGGTTGAGAACCATATTGGCCCGCCCGCGAAAATCAATTTGAACTGCTTATAACTTCTGAACAATTGATCGTAGAGATCACAATTATTATCATTTAAATCTAACATGTTATATGCTACAAGAATATGTCATTTTCACTAGTTATTGTTTGAGAACCATATTGGCCCGCCCGAGAGTATTAAATTGAACTGCTTATAAGTTCTAAACAAATGATCGTAGAAAGCTCGATTGTTTTGCATATTAATAAACATGTAGCTAGCTACAAGAATATATAGATTTCACTAGTTATTGTTTGAGAACCATGTTGGCCCACCCACGAAAACTAATTCAGCTGCTTACAATTTCTCAACAGATGATCGTAGAGAACACAATTATTTGCATTTTAATGAAACATGTTGTATGCTACAAGAATATTTCAGTTTCACTAGTTTTTTTAGAAAACCATTTTGGCCCGCCCTCGAGTATTAACTTGTTCTGCTTATAACGTCTGAAAAAATTATCGTAGTGAGCGTAATAGTTTTGCATATTAATCAGCATTTTGCATGCTACAAGAATATACCGATTTCACTAGTTGTTGGTTGAGAACCATATTGGTCCGCCCTCGAAAATTAACTTGAACTGCTTATAACTTCTGAACAATTGATCGTAGAGAACCCAATTATTTGCATTTAAATCAAACATGTTGTATGCTACAAGAATATGTCGGTTTCACTGATTATTGCTTGAGAACCATTTTGGCCCGCCCGCCAGAACTAACTTCAACTCCTTATAACTTCTGAACAAATGATCTTAGAGAGCGTAATAATTTTGCATATTAATCAGCATGTTTCATGCTACAAGAATATATCGATTTCATTAGTTGTTGGTTGAGAACCATATTGGCCCGCCCGCGAAAATTAACTTGAACTGCAAATAACTTCTTAACAATTTATCGTAGCGAACACAATTATTTGCATTTTAATGAAACATGTTGAATGCTTCAAGAATATGTCGGTTTCACTAGTTGTTGTTTGAGAACCATATTGGTCCGCCAGCGGGTATTAAATTGAAATGCTTATAACTTCTGAACAAACGATCTTACAGAGCGTAATAAATTTTCATATTAATCAGCATGTTGAATGCTACAGGAATATATCGATTTCACTAGTTGTTGCATGAGAAACATATTGGCCCGCCCGAGAAAATTAATTGGAACTGCTTATAACTTCTGAACAAATGATCTTAGAGAGCGTAATAAATTTGCATATTAATCAGCATGTTGCATGCTACAAGAATATATCGATTTCACTAGTTGTTGTTTGAGAAATATATTGGCCTGCCCGCGAAAATTAACTTGAACTGCTTATAACTTCTGAACAATTGATCGTAGAGCACACAATTATTTGCATTTCAATCAAACATGTTGTATGCTACAAGAATATGTCGGTTTCACTAGTTATTGTTTGAGAACCATATTGGCCCGCCCGCCAAAACTAACTTCAACTCCTTATAAATTCTGAACAAATGATTGTAGAGAGCGTAATAATTTTGCATATTAATCAGCTTGTTGCATGCTACAACAATATATCGATTTCATTGGTTGTTGGTTGAGAACCATATTGGCCCGCCCGCGAAAATCAACTTGAACTGCTTATAACTCCTGAACAATTGATCGTAGAGACCACAATTAATAGCATTTTAATCAAACATGTTGTATGCAACAAGAATATGTCATTTTCACTAGTTATTGTTTGAGAACCATATTGGCCCGCCCGCGAGTATTAAATTGAACTGCTTATAAGTTCTGAACAAATGATCGTAGAAAGCTCGATTGTTTTGCATATTAATAAACATGTAGCTAGCTACAAGAATATATAGATTTCACTAGTTATTGTTTGAGATCCACGTTGGCCCACCCGCGAAAACTAATTCAACTGCTTACAATTTCTGAAAAAATGATCCTAGAGAACCCAATTATTTACATTTTAATGAAACATGTTGTATGCTACAAGTATATGTCGGTTTTACTATTTGTTTTTTTAGAACCATATTGGCCCGCCCGCGAGTATTGACTTGTTCTGCTTATAACGTCTGAAAAAATGATCGTAGTGAGGGTAATAGTTTTGCATATTAATCAGCATTTTGCATGCTACAAGAATATATCGATTTCACTAGTTGTTGGTTGAGAACCATATTGGTCCGCCCTCGAAAATTAACTTGAACTGCTTTAAACTTCTGAACAATTGATCGTAGAGAACACAATTATTTGCATTTAAATCAAACATGTTGTATGCTACAAGTTATGTCGGTTTCACTGGTTATTGTTTGAGAACCATTTTGGCCCGCCCGCCAAAACTAACTTCAACTCCTTATAACTTCTGAACAAATGATCGAAGAGAGCGTAATAATTTTGCATATTAATCAGCATGATTCATGCTACAAGAATATATCGATTTCATTAGTTGTTGGTTGAGAACCATATTGGCCCCGCCGCGAAAATTAACTTGAACTGCTAATAACTTCTGAACAATTGATCGTAGCGAACACAATTATTTGCATTTTAATGAAACATGTTGAATGCTACAAAAATATGTCGGTATCACTAGTTGTTTTTAGAAAACCATTTTGGCCCGCCCGCTAAAACTAACTTCAACTCAAATTCAACTCCTTATAACTTCTGAACATTTGATCGTAGAAAGCGTAATAATTTTGCATATTAATCAGCATGCTGCATGCTACAAGAATATATCGATTTCACTAGTTGTTGGATGAGAACCATATTGGCCCGCCCGCGAAAATCAACTTGAACTGCTTATAACTCCTGAACAATTGATCGTAGAGAGCACAATTATTTGCATTTTAATGAAACATGTTGAATGCTACAAGAATATATCGATTTCACTAGTTGTTGTTTGAGAACCATATTGGCCCGCCCGCGAAAATCAACTTGAACTGCTTATAACTCCTGAACAATTGATCGTAGAGAACACAATTATTTGCATTTTAATGAAACATGTTGATTACTACAAGAATATGTAGGTCTCACTAGTTTTTTAGAAAAAAATTTTGGCCCGCCCGCGAGTATTAAATTGAACTGTTTATAACTTCTGAACAAATGATCGTAGTGAGCGTAATAATTTTGCATATTAATCAGCATATTGCATGCTACAAGAATATATCCATTTCACTAGTTGTTGGTTGAGAACCATATTGGCCCGCCCTCGAAAATTAAATAGAACTGCTTATAACTTCTGAACAATTGATCGCAGAGAACACAATTATTTGCATTTCAATGAAACATGTTGTATACTACAAGAATATGTCGGTTTCACTAGTTATTGTTTGAGAACCTCTTTGTCCCGCCCGCCAAAACTAACTTCAACTCCTTATAACTTCTGAACAAATGATCGTAGAGAGCTTAATAATTTTGCATATTAATCTGCATGTTGCATGCTACAAGAATATATCGATTTCATTAGTTGTTGGTTGAGAACCTTATTGGCCCGCCCGCGAAAATCAACTTGAACTGCTTATAACTTCTGAACAATTGATGGTCGTGAACACAATTATTTGCATTTTAATGAAACATGTTGAATGCTTCAAGAATATGTCGGTTTCACTAGTTGTTGTTTGAGAACCATATTGGCCCGCCCGCGAGTATTAAATTGAAATGCTTATAACTTCTGAACAAATGATCCTAGAGAGCGTAATAAATTTGCATATTAATCAGCATGTTGCATGTTACAAGAATATATCGATTTCACAAGTTGTTGGTTGAGATCCATATTGGCCCGCCCGCGAAAATCAACTTGAACTGCTTATAACTCCTGAACAATTGATAGTAGAAAACAATTATTTGCATTTTAATGAAACATGTTGAATGCTACAAAAATATGTCGGTTTCACTAGTTGTTTTTAGAAAACCATTTTGGCGCGCCCGCTAAAACTAACTTCAACTCATTATTACTTCTGAACAATTGATCGTAGAAAGCGTAATAATTTTGCATATTAATCAGCATGATGCATGCTACAAGAATATATCGATTTCACTAGTTGTTGGTTGAGAACCATATTGGCCCGCCCGCGAAAATCAACTTGAACTGCTTATAACTCCTGAACAATTAATCGTAGAGATCACAATTATTTGCATTTTAATGACACATGTTGAATGCTACAAGAATAAGTCGGTTTCGCTAGTTGTTTTTAGAAAACCATATTGGCCCGTCCGAGAGTATTAACTTGAACTGTTTATAACTTCTGAACAAATGATCCTAGAGAGCGTAATAAATTTGCATATTAATCAGCATGTTGCATGCTACAAGAATATATCGATTTCACTAGTTGGTTGAGAACCATATTGGCCCGCCCCTGAAAATCAACTTGAACTGCTTATAACTCCTGAAAAATTGATCGTAGAGAACACAATTATTTGCATTTTAATGAAACATGTTGAATGCTACAAGAATATGTCGGTTTCACTAGTTGTTTTTAGAAAACCATATTGGCCCGCCCGCGAGTGTTAACTTGAACTGTTTATAACTTCTGAACAATTGATCGTAGAGAACACAATTATTTGCATTTCAATCAAACATGTTGTATGCTACAAGAATATGTCGCTTTCACTAGTTATTGTTTGAGAACCATTTTGGCCCGCCCGCCAAAACTAACTTCAACTCCTTATAACTTCTGAACAAATGATCGTAGAGAGCGTTATAATTTCGCATATTAATCAGCATGTTGCATGCTACAAGAATATATCGATTTCATTGGTTGCTGGTTGAGAAACATATTGGCCAGCCCGCGAAAATTAAATTGAACTGCTTATAACTTCTGAACAATTGATCGTAGCGAACACAATTATTTGCATTTTAATGAAACATATTGAATGCTTCAAGAATATGTCGGTTTCGCTAGTTATTGTTTGAGAACCATATTGGCCCGCCCGCGAGTATTAAATTGAACTGCTTATAAGTTCTAAACAAATGATCGTAGAAAGCTCGATTGTTTTGCATATTAATAAACATGTAGCTAGCTACAAGAATATATAGATTTCACTAGTTATTGTTTGAGAACCATGTTGGCCCACCCACGAAAACTAATTCAGCTGCTTACAATTTCTGAACAAATGATCGTAGAGAACACAATTATTTGCATTTTAATGAAACATATTGAATGCTTCAAGAATATGTCGGTTTCACTATTTATTGTTTGAGAACCATTTTGGCCCGCCCTCGAGTATTAACTTGTTCTGCTTATAACGTCTGAAAAAATTATCGTAGTGAGCGTAATAATTTTGCATATTAATCAGCATTTTGCATGCTACAAGAATATACCGATTTCACTAGTTGTTGGTTGAGAACCATATTGGTCCGCCCTCGAAAATTAACTTGAACTGCTTATAACTTCTGAACAATTGATCGTAGAGAACCCAATTATTTGCATTTAAATCAAACATGTTGTATGCTACAAGAATATGTCGGTTTCACTGATTATTGTTTGAGAACCATTTTGGCCCGCCCGCCAGAACTAACTTCAACTCCTTATAACTTCTGAACAAATGATCTTAGAGAGCGTAATAATTTTGCATATTAATCAGCATGTTTCATGCTACAAGAATATATCGATTTCATTAGTTGTTGGTTGAGAACCATATTGGCCCGCCCGCGAAAATTAACTTGAACTGCAAATAACTTCTTAACAATTTATCGTAGCGAACACAATTATTTGCATTTTAATGAAACATGTTGAATGCTTCAAGAATATGTCGGTTTCACTAGTTGTTGCTTGAGAACCATATTGGTCCGCCAGCGGGTATTAAATTTAAATGCTTATAACTTCTGAACAAACGATCTTACAGAGCGTAATAAATTTTCATATTAATCAGCATGTTGAATGCTACAGGAATATATCGATTTCACTAGTTGTTGCATGAGAAACATATTGGCCCGCCCGCGAAAATTAATTGGAACTGCTTATAACTTCTGAACAAATGATCTTAGAGAGCGTAATAAATTTGCATATTAATCAGCATGTTGCATGCTACAAGAATATATCGATTTCACTAGTTGTTGTTTGAGAAATATATTGGCCTGCCCGCGAAAATTATCTTGAACTGCTTATAACTTCTGAACATTTGATCGTAGAGCACACAATTATTTGCATTTCAATCAAACATGTTGTATGCTACAAGAATATATAGATTTCACTAGTTATTATTTGAGATCCACGTTGGCCCACCCGCGAAAACTAATTCAACTGCTTACAATTTCTGAACAAATGATCCTAGAGAACCCAATTATTTGCATTTTAATGAAACATGTTGTATGCTACAAGTATATGTCGGTTTTACTATTTGTTTTTTTAGAACCATATTGGCCCGCCCGCGAGTATTGTTTTGTTCTGCTTATAACGTCTGAAAAAATGATCGTAGTGAGCGTAATAGTTTTGCATATTAATCAGCATTTTGCATGCTACAAGAATATATCGATTTCACTAGTTGTTGGTTGAGAACCATATTGGTCCGCCCTCGAAAATTAACTTGAACTGCTTTAAACTTCTGAACAATTGATCGTAGAGAACACAATTATTTGCATTTAAATCAAACATGTTGTATGCTACAAGTTATGTCAGTTTCACTAGTTATTGTTTGAGAACCATATTGGCCCGCCCGCGAGTATTAATTTGAACAACTTACAACTTCTGAACAAATGATCGTAGAGAGCGTAAAAAAATGCATATTAATCAGCATGTTGCATGCTACAAGAATATATCGATTTCACTAGTTGTTGGTTGAAAAACATATTGGCCCGCCCGCGAAAATCAACTTGAACTGCTTATAACTTCTGAACAATTGATCGTAGAGATAACAATTATTTGCATTTTAATCTAACATGTTGTATGCTACAAGAATATGTCAGTTTCACTAGTTATTGTTTGAGAACCATATTGGCCCGCCCGCGAATATTAAATTGAACTGCTTATAAGTTCTGAGCAAATGATCGCAGAAAGCTCGATTGTTTTGCATATTAATAAACATGTAGCTAGCTACACGAATATATAGATTTCACTAGTTATTGTTTGAGAACCATGTTGGATCACCCGCGAAAACTAATTCAACAGTTTACAATTTCTGAACAAATGATCGTAGAGAACACAATTATTTGCATTTTAATGAAACATGTTGTATGCTACAAGAATATGTCGGTTTTACTATTTGTCTTTTTAGAAACATATTGGCCCGCCCGCGAGTATTGACTTGTTCTGCTTATAACTTCTGAACAAATGATCGTAGTGAGCGTAATAATTTTGCATATTAATCAGCATGTTGCATGCTACTAGAATATATCCATTTCACTAGTTGTTGGATGAGAACCATATTGGCCCGCCCTCGAAAATTAACTTGAACTGCTTACAATTTCTGAACAATTGATCGTAAAGAACACAATTATTTGCATTTTAATGAAACATTTTCAATGCTACAAGAATATGTCGGTTTCACTAGTTGTTTATAGAAAACCATATTGGCCCGCCCGCGAGTATTAACTTGAACTGTTTATAACTTCTGAACAAATGATCCTAGAGGGCGTAATAAATTTGCATATTAATCAGCATGTTGCATGCTAAAAGAATATATCGATTTCACTAGTTGTTGGTTGAGAACTATATTGGGTCCCCCGCGAAAATCAACTTGAACTGCTTATAACACCTTAACAATTGATCGTAAACAACACAATTATTTGCATTTTAATGAAACATGTTGAATGCTACAAGAATATGTCAGTTACACTAGTTGTTATTTGAGAACCATATTGGCCCGCCCGCGAGTATTAACTTGAACTGCTTATAACTTCTGAACAAATGATCGTAGAGAGCGTAAAAAATTTGCATATCAATCAGCATGTTGCATGCTACAAGAATATATCGATTTCACTAGTTGTTGGTTGAAAAACATTGGCCCGCCCGCGTTAATCAACTTGAACTGCTTATAACTTCTGAACAATTGATCGTAGAGAACACAATTATTTGCATTTCAATCAAACATGTTGTATGCTAGAAGAATATGTCGGATTCACTAGTTATTGTTTGAGAACCATTTTGCCCGCCCGCCAAAACTAAATTCAACTCCTTATAACTTCTGAACAAATGATCGTAGAGAGCGATATAATTTTGCATATTAATCAGAATGTTTCATGCTACAAGAATATATCGATTTCATTGGTTGTTGGCTGAGAACCATATTGACCCGCCCGCGAAAATTAACATGAACTGTTTATAACTTCTGAACAATTGATGGTAGCGAACACAATTATTTGCATTTTAATGAAACATGTTGAATGCTTCAAGAATATGTCGGTTTCACAAGTTGTTGTTTGAGAACCATATTGGCCCGCCCGCGAGTATTAAATTGAAATGCTTATAACTTCTGAACAAATGATCCTAGAGAGCGTAATAAATTTGCATATTAGTCAGCATGTTGCATGCTACAAGAATATATCGATTTTACAAGTTGTTGGTTGAGATCCATATTGGCCCGCCCGCGAAAATCAACTTGAACTGCTTATAACTCCTGAACAATTGATAGTAGAAAACAATTATTTGCATTTTAATGAAACATGTTGAATGCTACAAAAATATGTCGGTTTCACTAGTTGTTTTTAGAAAACCACTTTTGCCCGCCCGCTAAAACTAACTTCAACTCCTTATCACTTCTGAAAAATTGATCGTAGAGAGCGTAATAATTTTGCATATTAATCAGCATGCTGCATGCTACAAGAATATATCGATTTCACTAGTTGTTGGTTGAGAACCATATTGGCCCGTCCGAGAGTATTAACTTGAACTGTTTATAACTTCGGAACAAATGATCCTAGAGAGCGTAATAAATTTGCATATTAATCAGCATGTTGCATGCTACAAGAATATATCGATTTCACTAGTTGTTGGTTGAGAACCATATTGGCCCGCCCGCGAAAATCAACTTGAACTGCTTATAACTCCTGAAAAATTGATCGTAGAGAACACAATTATTTGCATTTTAATGAAACATGTTGAATGCTACAAGAATATGTCGGTTTCACTAGTTGTTTTTAGAAAACCATATTGGCCCGCTCGCGAGTATTAGCTTGAACTGTTTATATCTTCTGAACAATTGATCGTAGAGAACACAATTATTTGCATTTCAATCAAACATGTTGTATGCTACAAGAATATGTCGGTTTCACTAGTTATTGTTTGAAAACCATTTTGGCCCGCCCGCCAAAACTAACTTCAACTCCTTATAACTTCTGAACAAATGATCGTGGAGAGCGTTATAATTTTGCATATTAATCAGCATGTTGCATGCTACAAGAATATATCGATTTCATTGGTTGCTGGTTGAGAACCATATTGGCCTGCCCGCGAAAATTAACTTGAACTGCTTATAACTTCTGAACAATTGATCGTAGCGAACACAATTATTTGCATTTTAATGAAACATGTTGAATGCTTCAAGAATATGTCGGTTTCACTAGCTGTTGCTTGAGAACCATATTGGTCCGCCAGCGGGTATTAAATTGAAATGCTTATAACTTCTGAACAAATGATCTTAGAGAGCGTAATAAATTTTCATATTAATCAGCATGTTGAATGCTACAAGAATATATCGATTTCACTAGTTGTAGGATGAGAAACATATTGGCCCGCCCGCGAAAATTAATTGGAACTGTTTATAACTTCTGAACAAATAATCGTAGAAAGCGTAATAATTTTTCATATTAATCAGTATGTTGCATGCTACAAGAATATATCGATTTCACTAGTTGTTGTTTGAGAAATATATTGGCCTGCCCGCGAAAATTAACTTGAACTGCTTATAACTTCTGAACAATTGATCGTAGAGCACACAATTATTTGCATTTCAATCAAACATGTTGTATGCTACAAGAATATGTCGGTTTCACTAGTTATTGTTTGATAACCATTTTGGCCCGCCCGCCAAAACTAACTTCAACTCCTTATAAATTCTGAACAAATGATCGTAGAGAGCGTAATAATTTTGCATATTAATCAGCATGTTGCATGCTACAACAATATATCGATTTCATTGGTTGTTGGTTGAGAACCATATTGGCCCGCCCGCGAAAATCAGTTTGAACTGCTTATAAATCCTGAAAAAAATGATCGTAGACACCACAATTAATAGCATTTTAATCAAACATGTTGTATGCAACAAGAATATGTCGGTTTTACTAGTTGTTTTTAGAAAACCATATTGGCTCGCCCGCGAGTATTAACTTGAACTGTTTATAACTTCTGAACAAATGATCCTAGAGAGCGTAATAAATTTTCATATTAATCAGCATGTTGCATGCTACAAGAATATATCGATTTCACTAGTTGTTGGTTGAGAACCATATTGGCCCGCCCGCGAAAATCAATTTGAACTGCTTATAACTTCTGAACAATTGATCGTAGAGATCACAATTATTATCATTTAAATCTAACATGTTATATGCTACAAGAATATGTCATTTTCACTAGTTATTGTTTGAGAACCATATTGGCCCGCCCGAGAGTATTAAATTGAACTGCTTATAAGTTCTAAACAAATGATCGTAGAAAGCTCGATTGTTTTGCATATTAATAAACATGTAGCTAGCTACAAGAATATATAGATTTCACTAGTTATTGTTTGAGAACCATGTTGGCCCACCCACGAAAACTAATTCAGCTGCTTACAATTTCTCAACAGATGATCGTAGAGAACACAATTATTTGCATTTTAATGAAACATGTTGTATGCTACAAGAATATTTCAGTTTCACTAGTTTTTTTAGAAAACCATTTTGGCCCGCCCTCGAGTATTAACTTGTTCTGCTTATAACGTCTGAAAAAATTATCGTAGTGAGCGTAATAGTTTTGCATATTAATCAGCATTTTGCATGCTACAAGAATATACCGATTTCACTAGTTGTTGGTTGAGAACCATATTGGTCCGCCCTCGAAAATTAACTTGAACTGCTTATAACTTCTGAACAATTGATCGTAGAGAACCCAATTATTTGCATTTAAATCAAACATGTTGTATGCTACAAGAATATGTCGGTTTCACTGATTATTGCTTGAGAACCATTTTGGCCCGCCCGCCAGAACTAACTTCAACTCCTTATAACTTCTGAACAAATGATCTTAGAGAGCGTAATAATTTTGCATATTAATCAGCATGTTTCATGCTACAAGAATATATCGATTTCATTAGTTGTTGGTTGAGAACCATATTGGCCCGCCCGCGAAAATTAACTTGAACTGCAAATAACTTCTTAACAATTTATCGTAGCGAACACAATTATTTGCATTTTAATGAAACATGTTGAATGCTTCAAGAATATGTCGGTTTCACTAGTTGTTGTTTGAGAACCATATTGGTCCGCCAGCGGGTATTAAATTGAAATGCTTATAACTTCTGAACAAACGATCTTACAGAGCGTAATAAATTTTCATATTAATCAGCATGTTGAATGCTACAGGAATATATCGATTTCACTAGTTGTTGCATGAGAAACATATTGGCCCGCCCGAGAAAATTAATTGGAACTGCTTATAACTTCTGAACAAATGATCTTAGAGAGCGTAATAAATTTGCATATTAATCAGCATGTTGCATGCTACAAGAATATATCGATTTCACTAGTTGTTGTTTGAGAAATATATTGGCCTGCCCGCGAAAATTAACTTGAACTGCTTATAACTTCTGAACAATTGATCGTAGAGCACACAATTATTTGCATTTCAATCAAACATGTTGTATGCTACAAGAATATGTCGGTTTCACTAGTTATTGTTTGAGAACCATATTGGCCCGCCCGCCAAAACTAACTTCAACTCCTTATAAATTCTGAACAAATGATTGTAGAGAGCGTAATAATTTTGCATATTAATCAGCTTGTTGCATGCTACAACAATATATCGATTTCATTGGTTGTTGGTTGAGAACCATATTGGCCCGCCCGCGAAAATCAACTTGAACTGCTTATAACTCCTGAACAATTGATCGTAGAGACCACAATTAATAGCATTTTAATCAAACATGTTGTATGCAACAAGAATATGTCATTTTCACTAGTTATTGTTTGAGAACCATATTGGCCCGCCCGCGAGTATTAAATTGAACTGCTTATAAGTTCTGAACAAATGATCGTAGAAAGCTCGATTGTTTTGCATATTAATAAACATGTAGCTAGCTACAAGAATATATAGATTTCACTAGTTATTGTTTGAGATCCACGTTGGCCCACCCGCGAAAACTAATTCAACTGCTTACAATTTCTGAAAAAATGATCCTAGAGAACCCAATTATTTACATTTTAATGAAACATGTTGTATGCTACAAGTATATGTCGGTTTTACTATTTGTTTTTTTAGAACCATATTGGCCCGCCCGCGAGTATTGACTTGTTCTGCTTATAACGTCTGAAAAAATGATCGTAGTGAGGGTAATAGTTTTGCATATTAATCAGCATTTTGCATGCTACAAGAATATATCGATTTCACTAGTTGTTGGTTGAGAACCATATTGGTCCGCCCTCGAAAATTAACTTGAACTGCTTTAAACTTCTGAACAATTGATCGTAGAGAACACAATTATTTGCATTTAAATCAAACATGTTGTATGCTACAAGTTATGTCGGTTTCACTGGTTATTGTTTGAGAACCATTTTGGCCCGCCCGCCAAAACTAACTTCAACTCCTTATAACTTCTGAACAAATGATCGAAGAGAGCGTAATAATTTTGCATATTAATCAGCATGATTCATGCTACAAGAATATATCGATTTCATTAGTTGTTGGTTGAGAACCATATTGGCCCCGCCGCGAAAATTAACTTGAACTGCTAATAACTTCTGAACAATTGATCGTAGCGAACACAATTATTTGCATTTTAATGAAACATGTTGAATGCTACAAAAATATGTCGGTATCACTAGTTGTTTTTAGAAAACCATTTTGGCCCGCCCGCTAAAACTAACTTCAACTCAAATTCAACTCCTTATAACTTCTGAACATTTGATCGTAGAAAGCGTAATAATTTTGCATATTAATCAGCATGCTGCATGCTACAAGAATATATCGATTTCACTAGTTGTTGGTTGAGAACCATATTGGCCCGCCCGCGAAAATCAACTTGAACTGCTTATAACTCCTGAACAATTGATCGTAGAGAGCACAATTATTTGCATTTTAATGAAACATGTTGAATGCTACAAGAATATATCTATTTCACTAGTTGTTGTTTGAGAACCATATTGGCCCGCCCGCGAAAATCAACTTGAACTGCTTATAACTCCTGAACAATTGATCGTAGAGAACACAATTATTTGCATTTTAATGAAACATGTTGATTACTACAAGAATATGTAGGTCTCACTAGTTTTTTAGAAAAAAATTTTGGCCCGCCCGCGAGTATTAAATTGAACTGTTTATAACTTCTGAACAAATGATCGTAGTGAGCGTAATAATTTTGCATATTAATCAGCATATTGCATGCTACAAGAATATATCCATTTCACTAGTTGTTGGTTGAGAACCATATTGGCCCGCCCTCGAAAATTAAATAGAACTGCTTATAACTTCTGAACAATTGATCGCAGAGAACACAATTATTTGCATTTCAATGAAACATGTTGTATACTACAAGAATATGTCGGTTTCACTAGTTATTGTTTGAGAACCTCTTTGTCCCGCCCGCCAAAACTAACTTCAACTCCTTATAACTTCTGAACAAATGATCGTAGAGAGCTTAATAATTTTGCATATTAATCAGCATGTTGCATGCTACAAGAATATATCGATTTCATTAGTTGTTGGTTGAGAACCATATTGGCCCGCCCGCGAAAATCAACTTGAACTGCTTATAACTTCTGAACAATTGATGGTCGTGAACACAATTATTTGCATTTTAATGAAACATGTTGAATGCTTCAAGAATATGTCGGTTTCACTAGTTGTTGTTTGAGAACCATATTGGCCCGCCCGCGAGTATTAAATTGAAATGCTTATAACTTGTGAACAAATGATCCTAGAGAGCGTAATAAATTTGCATATTAATCAGCATGTTGCATGCTACAAGAATATATCGATTTCACAAGTTGTTGGTTGAGATCCATATTGGCCCGCCCGCGAAAATCAACTTGAACTGCTTATAACTCCTGAACAATTGATAGTAGAAAACAATTATTTGCATTTTAATGAAACATGTTGAATGCTACAAAAATATGTCGGTTTCACTAGTTGTTTTTAGAAAACCATTTTGGCGCGTCCGCTAAAACTAACTTCAACTCCTTATTACTTCTGAACAATTGATCGTAGAAAGCGTAATAATTTTGCATATTAATCAGCATGATGCATGCTACAAGAATATATCGATTTCACTAGTTGTTGGTTGAGAACCATATTGGCCCGCCCGCGAAAATCAACTTGAACTGCTTATAACTCCTGAACAATTAATCGTAGAGATCACAATTATTTGCATTTTAATGACACATGTTGAATGCTACAAGAATAAGTCGGTTTCGCTAGTTGTTTTTAGAAAACCATATTGGCCCGTCCGAGAGTATTAACTTGAACTGTTTATAACTTCTGAACAAATGATCCTAGAGAGCGTAATAAATTTGCATATTAATCAGCATGTTGCATGCTACAAGAATATATCGATTTCACTAGTTGGTTGAGAACCATATTGGCCCGCCCCTGAAAATCAACTTGAACTGCTTATAACTCCTGAAAAATTGATCGTAGAGAACACAATTATTTGCATTTTAATGAAACATGTTGAATGCTACAAGAATATGTCGGTTTCACTAGTTGTTTTTAGAAAACCATATTGGCCCGCCCGCGAGTATTAACTTGAACTGTTTATAACTTCTGAACAATTGATCGTAGAGAACACAATTATTTGCATTTCAATCAAACATGTTGTATGCTACAAGAGTATGTCGCTTTCACTAGTTATTGTTTGAGAACCATTTTGGCCCGCCCGCCAAAACTAACTTCAACTCCTTATAACTTCTGAACAAATGATCGTAGAGAGCGTTATAATTTCGCATATTAATCAGCATGTTGCATGCTACAAGAATATATCGATTTCATTGGTTGCTGGTTGAGAAACATATTGGCCAGCCCGCGAAAATTAAATTGAACTGCTTATAACTTCTGAACAATTGATCGTAGCGAACACAATTATTTGCATTTTAATGAAACATATTGAATGCTTCAAGAATATGTCGGTTTCGCTAGTTATTGTTTGAGAACCATATTGGCCCGCCCGCGAGTATTAAATTGAACTGCTTATAAGTTCTAAACAAATGATCGTAGAAAGCTCGATTGTTTTGCATATTAATAAACATGTAGCTAGCTACAAGAATATATAGATTTCACTAGTTATTGTTTGAGAACCATGTTGGCCCACCCACGAAAACTAATTCAGCTGCTTACAATTTCTGAACAAATGATCGTAGAGAACACAATTATTTGCATTTTAATGAAACATATTGAATGCTTCAAGAATATGTCGGTTTCACTATTTATTGTTTGAGAACCATTTTGGCCCGCCCTCGATTATTAACTTGTTCTGCTTATAACGTCTGAAAAAATTATCGTAGTGAGCGTAATAGTTTTGCATATTAATCAGCATTTTGCATGCTACAAGAATATACCGATTTCACTAGTTGTTGGTTGAGAACCATATTGGTCCGCCCTCGAAAATTAACTTGAACTGCTTATAACTTCTGAACAATTGATCGTAGAGAACCCAATTATTTGCATTTAAATCAAACATGTTGTATGCTACAAGAATATGTCGGTTTCACTGATTATTGTTTGAGAACCATTTTGGCCCGCCCGCCAGAACTAACTTCAACTCCTTATAACTTCTGAACAAATGATCTTAGAGAGCGTAATAATTTTGCATATTAATCAGCATGTTTCATGCTACAAGAATATATCGATTTCATTAGTTGTTGGTTGAGAACCATATTGGCCCGCCCGCGAAAATTAACTTGAACTGCAAATAACTTCTTAACAATTTATCGTAGCGAACACAATTATTTGCATTTTAATGAAACATGTTGAATGCTTCAAGAATATGTCGGTTTCACTAGTTGTTGCTTGAGAACCATATTGGTCCGCCAGCGGGTATTAAATTTAAATGCTTATAACTTCTGAACAAACGATCTTACAGAGCGTAATAAATTTTCATATTAATCAGCATGTTGAATGCTACAGGAATATATCGATTTCACTAGTTGTTGCATGAGAAACATATTGGCCCGCCCGCGAAAATTAATTGGAACTGCTTATAACTTCTGAACAAATGATCTTAGAGAGCGTAATAAATTTGCATATTAATCAGCGTGTTGCATGCTACAAGAATATATCGATTTCACTAGTTGTTGTTTGAGAAATATATTGGCCTGCCCGCGAAAATTATCTTGAACTGCTTATAACTTCTGAACAATTGATCGTAGAGCACACAATTATTTGCATTTCAATCAAACATGTTGTATGCTACAAGAATATGTCGGTTTCACTAGTTATTGTTTGAGAACCATTTTGGCCCGCCCGCCAAAACTAACTTCAACTCCTTATAAATTCTGAACAAATGATTGTAGAGAGCGTAATAATTTTGCATATTAATCAGCTTGTTGCATGCTACAACAATATATCGATTTCATTGGTTGTTGGTTGAGAACCATATTGGCCCGCCCGCGAAAATCAACTTGAACTGCTTATAACTCCTGAACAATTGATCGTAAAGACCACAATTAATAGCATTTTAATCAAACATGTTGTATGCAACAAGAATATGTCATTTTCACTAGTTATTGTTTGAGAACCATATTGGCCCGCCCGCGAGTATTAAATTGAACTGCTTATTAGTTCTGAACAAATGATCGTAGAAAGCACGATTGTTTTGCATATTAATAAACATGTAGCTAGCTACAAGAATATATAGATTTCACTAGTTATTATTTGAGATCCACGTTGGCCCACCCGCGAAAACTAATTCAACTGCTTACAATTTCTGAACAAATGATCCTAGAGAACCCAATTATTTGCATTTTAATGAAACATGTTGTATGCTACAAGTATATGTCGGTTTTACTATTTGTTTTTTTAGAACCATATTGGCCCGCCCGCGAGTATTGTTTTGTTCTGCTTATAACGTCTGAAAAAATGATCGTAGTGAGCGTAATAGTTTTGCATATTAATCAGCATTTTGCATGCTACAAGAATATATCGATTTCACTAGTTGTTGGTTGAGAACCATATTGGTCCGCCCTCGAAAATTAACTTGAACTGCTTTAAACTTCTGAACAATTGATCGTAGAGAACACAATTATTTGCATTTAAATCAAACATGTTGTATGCTACAAGTTATGTCGGTTTCACTGGTTATTGTTTGAGAACCATTTTGGCCCGCCCGCCAAAACTAACTTCAACTCCTTATAACTTCTGAACAAATGATCGTGGAGAGCGTAATAATTTTGCATATTAATCAGCATGTTTCATGCTACAAGAATATATCGATTTCATTAGTTGTTGGTTGAGAACCATATTGGCCCGCCCGCGAAAATTAACTTGAACTGCTAATAACTTCTGAACAATTGATCGTAGCGAACACAATTATTTGCATTTTAATGAAACATGTTGAATGCTACAAAAATAAGTCGGTATCACTAGTTGTTTTTAGAAAACAATTTTGGCCCGCCCGCTAAAACTAACTTCAACTCAAATTCAACTCCTTATAACTTCTGAACATTTGATCGTAGAAAGCGTAATAATTTTGCATATTAATCAGCATGCTGCATGCTACAAGAATATATCGATTTCACTAGTTGTTGGTTGAGAACCATATTGGCCCGCCCGCGAAAATCAACTTGAACTGCTTATAACTTCTGAACAATTGATCGTAGAGAGCACAATTATTTGCATTTTAATGAAAAATGTTGAATGCTACAAGAATATATCGATTTCACTAGTCGTTGTTTGAGAACCATATTGGCCCGCCCGCGAAAATCAACTTGAACTGCTTATAACTCCTGAACAATTGATCGTAGAGAACACAATTATTTGCATTTTAATGAAACATGTTGATTGCTACAAGAATATGTAGGTCTCACTAGTTTTTAGAAAAAAATTTTGGCCCGCCCGCGAGTATTAACTTGAACTGTTTATAACTTCTGAACAAATGATCGTAGTGAGCGTAATAATTTTGCATATTAATCAGCATATTGCATGCTACAAGAATATATCCATTTCACTAGTTGTTGGTTGAGAACCATATTGGCCCGCCCTCGAAAATTAAATAGAACTGCTTATAACTTCTGAACAATTGATCGCAGAGAACACAATTATTTGCATTTCAATGAAACATGTTGTATACTACAAGAATATGTCGGTTTCACTAGTTATTGTTTGAGAACCTCTTTGTCCCGCCCGCCAAAACTAACTTCAACTCCTTATAACTTCTGAACAAATGATCGTAGAGAGCTTAATAATTTTGCATATTAATCAGCATGTTGCATGCTACAAGAATATATCGATTTCATTAGTTGTTGGTTGAGAAGCATATTGGCCCGCCCGCGGATATTAATTTGAACTGCTTATAACTTCTGAACAATTGATCGTAGCGAACACAATTATTTGCATTTTAATGAAACATGTTGAATGCTTCAAGAATATGTCGGTTTCACTAGTTGTTGTTTGAGAACCATATTGGCCCGCCCGCGAAATTCAACTTGAACTGCTTATAACTTCTGAACAATTGATGGTCGTGAACACAATTATTTGCATTTTAATGAAACATGTTGAATGCTTCAAGAATATGTCGGTTTCACTAGTTGTTGTTTGAGAACCATATTGGCCCGCCCGCGAGTATTAAATTGAAATGCTTATAACTTCTGAACAAATGATCCTAGAGAGCGTAATAAATTTGCATATTAATCAGCATGTTGCATGCTACAAGAATATATCGATTTCACAAGTTGTTGGTTGAGATCCATATTGGCCCGCCCGCGAAAATCAACTTGAACTGCTTATAACTCCTGAACAATTGATAGTAGAAAACAATTATTTGCATTTTAATGAAACATGTTGAATGCTACAAAAATATGTCGGTTTCACTAGTTGTTTTTAGAAAACCATTTTGGCGCGCCCGCTAAAACTAACTTCAACTCCTTATTACTTCTGAACAATTGATCGTAGAAAGCGTAATAATTTTGCATATTAATCAGCATGCTGCATGCTACAAGAATATATCGATTTCACTAGTTGTTGGTTGAGAACCATATTGGCCCGCCCGCGAAAATCAACTTGAACTGCTTATAACTCCTGAACAATTAATCGTAGAGATCACAATTATTTGCATTTTAATGACACATGTTGAATGCAACAAGAATAAGTCGGTTTCGCTAGTTGTTTTTAGAAAACCATATTGGCCCGTCCGAGAGTATTAACTTGAACTGTTTATAACTTCTGAACAAATGATCCTAGAGAGCGTAATAAATTTGCATATTAATCAGCATGTTGCATGCTACAAGAATATATCGATTTCACTAGTTGGTTGAGAACCATATTGGCCCGCCCCTGAAAATCAACTTGAACTGCTTATAACTCCTGAAAAATTGATCGTAGAGAACACAATTATTTGCATTTTAATGAAACATGTTGAATGCTACAAGAATATGTCGGTTTCACTAGTTGTTTTTAGAAAACCATATTGGCCCGCCCGCGAGTGTTAACTTGAACTGTTTATAACTTCTGAACAATTGATCGTAGAGAACACAATTATTTGCATTTCAATCAAACATGTTGTATGCTACAAGAATATGTCGCTTTCACTAGTTATTGTTTGAGAACCATTTTGGCCCGCCCGCCAAAACTAACTTCAACTCCTTATAACTTCTGAACAAATGATCGTAGAGAGCGTTATAATTTTGCATATTAATCAGCATGTTGAATGCTACAAGAATATTTCGAATTCATTGGTTGCTGGTTGAGAAACATATTGGCCAGCCCGCGAAAATTAAATTGAACTGCTTATAACTTCTGAACAATTGATCGTAGCGAACACAATTATTTGCATTTTAATGAAACATATTGAATGCTTCAAGAATATGTCGGTTTCACTAGTTGTTGTTTGAGAACCATATTGGTCAGCCAGCGGGTATTAAATTGAAATGCTTATAACTTCTGAACAAATGATCTTAGAGAGCGTAATAAATTTGCATATTAATCAGCATGTTGCATGCTACAAGAATATATCGATTTCACTAGTTGTTGTTTGAGAAATATATTGGCCTGCCCGAGAAAATTAACTTGAACTGCTTATAACTTCTGAACAATTGATCGTAGTGCACACAATTATTTGCATTTCAATCAAACATGTTGTATGCTACAAGTATATGTCGGTTTTACTATTTGTTTTTTTAGAACCATATTGGCCCGCCCGCCAAAACTAACTTCAACTCCTTATAACTTCTGAACAAATGATCGTGGAGAGCGTAATAATTTTGCATATTAATCAGCATGTTTCATGCTACAAGAATATATCGATTTCATTAGTTGTTGGTTGAGAACCATATTGGCCCGCCCGCGAAAATTAACTTGAACTGCAAATAACTTCTGAACAATTGATCGTAGCGAACACAATTATTTGCATTTTAATGAAACATGTTGAATGCTACAAAAATATGTCGGTATCACTAGTTGTTTTTAGAAAACAATTTTGGCCCACCCGCTAAAACTAACTTCAACTCAAATTCAACTCCTTATAACTTCTGAACATTTGATCGTAGAAAGCGTAATAATTTTGCATATTAATCAGCATGCTGCATGCTACAAGAATATATCGATTTCACTAGTTGTTGGTTGAGAACCATATTGGCCCGCCCGCGAAAATCAACTTGAACTGCTTATAACTCCTGAACAATGGATCGTAGAGAGCACAATTATTTGCATTTTAATGAAACATGTTGAATGCTACAAGAATATATCGATTTCACTAGTTGTTGTTTGAGAACCATATTGGCCCGCCCGCGAAAATCAACTTGAACTGCTTATAACTCCTGAACAATTGATCGTAGAGAACACAATTATTTGCATTTTAATGAAACATGTTGATTGCTACAAGAATATGTAGGTCTCACTAGTTTTTTAGAAAAAAAAATTTTCCCGCCCGCGAGTATTAACTTGAACTGTTTATAACTTCTGAACAAATGATCGTAGTGAGCGTAATAATTTTGCATATTAATCAGCATATTGCATGCTACAAGAATATATCCATTTCACTAGTTGTTGGTTGAGAACCATATTGGCCCTCCCTCGAAAATTAAATAGAACTGCTTATAACTTCTGAACAATTGATCGCAGAGAACACAATTATTTGCATTTCAATGAAACATGTTGTACATTACAAGAATATGTCGGTTTCACTTGTTATTGTTTGAGAACCTCTTTGTCCCGCCCGCCAAAACTAATTTCAACTCCTTATAACTTCTGAACAAATGATCGTAGAGAGCTTAATAATTTTGCATATTAATCAGCATGTTGCATGCTACAAGAATATATCGATTTCATTAGTTGTTGGTTGAGAAGCATATTGGCCCGCCCGCGGAAATTAACTTGAACTGCTTATAACTTCTGAACAATTGATCGTAGCGAACACAATTATTTGCATTTAAATGAAACATGTTGAATGCTTCAAGAATATGTCGGTTTCACTAGTTGTTGTTTGAGAACCATATTGGCCCGCCCGCGAATATTAAATTGAACTTCTTATAACTTCTGAACAAATGATCTTAGAGAGCGTAATAAATTTGCATATTAATCAGCATGTTGCATGCTACAAGAATATATCGATTTCACTAGTTGTTGGTTGAGAACCATATTGGCCCGCCCGCGAAAATTAATTTGAACTGCTGATAACTTCTGAACAAATAATCGTAGAAAGCGTAATAATTTTGCATATTAATCAGCATGTTGCATGCTACAAGAATATATCGATTTCACTAGTTGTTGGTTGAGAACCATATTGGCCCGCCCGCGAAAATCAACTTGAACTGCTTATAACTTCTGAACAATTGATGGTCGTGAACACAATTATTTGCATTTTAATGAAACATGTTGAATGTTTCAAGAATATGTCGGTTTCACTAGTTGTTGTTTGAGAACCATATTGGCCCGCCCGCGAGTATTAAATTGAAATGCTTATAACTTCTGAACAAATGATCCTAGAGAGCGTAATATATTTGCATATTAATCAGCATGTTGCATGCTACAAGAATATATCGATTTCAAAAGTTGTTGGTTGAGATCCATATTGGCCCGCCCGCGAAAATCAACTTGAACTGCTTATAAGTCCTGAACAATTGGTAGTAGAAAACAATTATTTGCATTTTAATGAAACATGTTGAATGCTACAAAAATATGTCGGTTTCCCTAGTTGTTTTTAGAAAACCATTTTGGCGCGCCCGCTAAAACTATCTTCAACTCCTTATTACTTCTGAACAATTGACCGTAGAAAGCGTAATAATTTTGCATATTAATCAGCATGCTGCATGCTACAAGAATATATCGATTTCACTAGTTGTTGTTTGAGAACCATATTGGCCCGCCCGCGAGTATTAAATTGAAATGCTTATAACTTCTGAACAAATGATCCTAGAGAGCGTAATAAATTTGCATATTAATCAGCATGTTGCATGCTACAAGAATATATCGATTTCACAAGTTGTTGGTTGAGATCCATATTGGCCCGCCCGCGAAAATCAACTTGAACTGCTTATAACTCCTGAACAATTGATAGTAGAAAACAATTATTTGCATTTTAATGAAACATGTTGAATGCTACAAAAATATGTCGGTTTCACTAGTTGTTTTTAGAAAACCATTTTGGCGCGCCCGCTAAAACTAACTTCAACTCCTTATTACTTCTGAACAATTGATCGTAGAAAGCGTAATAATTTTGCATATTAATCAGCATGCTGCATGCTACAAGAATATATCGATTTCACTAGTTGTTGGTTGAGAACCATATTGGCCCGCCCGCGAAAATCAACTTGAACTGCTTATAACTCCTGAACAATTAATCGTAGAGATCACAATTATTTGCATTTTAATGACACATGTTGAATGCAACAAGAATAAGTCGGTTTCGCTAGTTGTTTTTAGAAAACCATATTGGCCCGTCCGAGAGTATTAACTTGAACTGTTTATAACTTCTGAACAAATGATCCTAGAGAGCGTAATAAATTTGCATATTAATCAGCATGTTGCATGCTACAAGAATATATCGATTTCACTAGTTGGTTGAGAACCATATTGGCCCGCCCCTGAAAATCAACTTGAACTGCTTATAACTCCTGAAAAATTGATCGTAGAGAACACAATTATTTGCATTTTAATGAAACATGTTGAATGCTACAAGAATATGTCGGCTTCACTAGTTGTTTTTAGAAAACCATATTGGCCCGCCCGCGAGTGTTAACTTGAACTGTTTATAACTTCTGAACAATTGATCGTAGAGAACACAATTATTTGCATTTCAATCAAACATGTTGTGAGCTACAAGAATATGTCGCTTTCACTAGTTATTGTTTGAGAACCATTTTGGCCCGCCCGCCAAAACTAACTTCAACTCCTTATAACTTCTGAACAAATGATCGTAGAGAGCGTTATAATTTTGCATATTAATCAGCATGTTGAATGCTACAAGAATATATCGAATTCATTGGTTGCTGGTTGAGAAACATATTGGCCAGCCCGCGAAAATTAAATTGAACTGCTTATAACTTCTGAACAATTGATCGTAGCGAACACAATTATTTGCATTTTAATGAAACATATTGAATGCTTCAAGAATATGTCGGTTTCACTAGTTGTTGTTTGAGAACCATATTGGTCAGCCAGCGGGTATTAAATTGAAATGCTTATAACTTCTGAACAAATGATCTTAGAGAGCGTAATAAATTTGCATATTAATCAGCATGTTGCATGCTACAAGAATATATCGATTTCACTAGTTGTTGTTTGAGAAATATATTGGCCTGCCCGAGAAAATTAACTTGAACTGCTTATAACTTCTGAACAATTGATCGTAGTGCACACAATTATTTGCATTTCAATCAAACATGTTGTATGCTACAAGTATATGTCGGTTTTACTATTTGTTTTTTTAGAACCATATTGGCCCGCCCGCCAAAACTAACTTCAACTCCTTATAACTTCTGAACAAATGATCGTAGAAAGCGTAATAATTTTGCATATTAATCAGCATGTTGCATGCTACAAGAATATATCGATTTCACTAGTTGTTGGTTGAGAACCATATTGGCCCGCCCGCGAAAATCAACTTGAACTGCTTATAACTTCTGAACAATTGATGGTCGTGAACACAATTATTTGCATTTTAATGAAACATGTTGAATGTTTCAAGAATATGTCGGTTTCACTAGTTGTTGTTTGAGAACCATATTGGCCCGCCCGCGAGTATTAAATTGAAATGCTTATAACTTCTGAACAAATGATCCTAGAGAGCGTAATATATTTGCATATTAATCAGCATGTTGCATGCTACAAGAATATATCGATTTCAAAAGTTGTTGGTTGAGATCCATATTGGCCCGCCCGCGAAAATCAACTTGAACTGCTTATAAGTCCTGAACAATTGGTAGTAGAAAACAATTATTTGCATTTTAATGAAACATGTTGAATGCTACAAAAATATGTCGGTTTCCCTAGTTGTTTTTAGAAAACCATTTTGGCGCGCCCGCTAAAACTATCTTCAACTCCTTATTACTTCTGAACAATTGACCGTAGAAAGCGTAATAATTTTGCATATTAATCAGCATGCTGCATGCTACAAGAATATATCGATTTCACTAGTTGTTGTTTGAGAACCATATTGGCCCGCCCGCGAGTATTAAATTGAAATGCTTATAACTTCTGAACAAATGATCCTAGAGAGCGTAATAAATTTGCATATTAATCAGCATGTTGCATGCTACAAGAATATATCGATTTCACAAGTTGTTGGTTGAGATCCATATTGGCCCGCCCGCGAAAATCAACTTGAACTGCTTATAACTCCTGAACAATTGATAGTAGAAAACAATTATTTGCATTTTAATGAAACATGTTGAATGCTACAAAAATATGTCGGTTTCACTAGTTGTTTTTAGAAAACCATTTTGGCGCGCCCGCTAAAACTAACTTCAACTCCTTATTACTTCTGAACAATTGATCGTAGAAAGCGTAATAATTTTGCATATTAATCAGCATGCTGCATGCTACAAGAATATATCGATTTCAAAAGTTGTTGGTTGAGATCCATATTGGCCCGCCCGCGAAAATCAACTTGAACTGCTTATAAATCCTGAACAATTGGTAGTAGAAAACAATTATTTGCATTTTAATGACACATGTTGAATGCAACAAGAATAAGTCGGTTTCGCTAGTTGTTTTTAGAAAACCATATTGGCCCGTCCGAGAGTATTAACTTGAACTGTTTATAACTTCTGAACAAATGATCCTAGAGAGCGTAATAAATTTGCATATTAATCAGCATGTTGCATGCTACAAGAATATATCGATTTCACTAGTTGGTTGAGAACCATATTGGCCCGCCCCTGAAAATCAACTTGAACTGCTTATAACTCCTGAAAAATTGATCGTAGAGAACACAATTATTTGCATTTTAATGAAACATGTTGAATGCTACAAGAATATGTCGGCTTCACTAGTTGTTTTTAGAAAACCATATTGGCCCGCCCGCGAGTGTTAACTTGAACTGTTTATAACTTCTGAACAATTGATCGTAGAGAACACAATTATTTGCATTTCAATCAAACATGTTGTGAGCTACAAGAATATGTCGCTTTCACTAGTTATTGTTTGAGAACCATTTTGGCCCGCCCGCCAAAACTAACTTCAACTCCTTATAACTTCTGAACAAATGATCGTAGAGAGCGTTATAATTTTGCATATTAATCAGCATGTTGAATGCTACAAGAATATATCGAATTCATTGGTTGCTGGTTGAGAAACATATTGGCCAGCCCGCGAAAATTAAATTGAACTGCTTATAACTTCTGAACAATTGATCGTAGCGAACACAATTATTTGCATTTTAATGAAACATATTGAATGCTTCAAGAATATGTCGGTTTCACTAGTTGTTGTTTGAGAACCATATTGGTCAGCCAGCGGGTATTAAATTGAAATGCTTATAACTTCTGAACAAATGATCTTAGAGAGCGTAATAAATTTGCATATTAATCAGCATGTTGCATGCTACAAGAATATATCGATTTCACTAGTTGTTGTTTGAGAAATATATTGGCCTGCCCGAGAAAATTAACTTGAACTGCTTATAACTTCTGAACAATTGATCGTAGTGCACACAATTATTTGCATTTCAATCAAACATGTTGTATGCTACAAGTATATGTCGGTTTTACTATTTGTTTTTTTAGAACCATATTGGCCCGCCCGCCAAAACTAACTTCAACTCCTTATAACTTCTGAACAAATGATCGTGGAGAGCGTAATAATTTTGCATATTAATCAGCATGTTTCATGCTACAAGAATATATCGATTTCATTAGTTGTTGGTTGAGAACCATATTGGCCCGCCCGCGAAAATTAACTTGAACTGCAAATAACTTCTGAACAATTGATCGTAGCGAACACAATTATTTGCATTTTAATGAAACATGTTGAATGCTACAAAAATATGTCGGTATCACTAGTTGTTTTTAGAAAACCATTTTGGCCCACCCGCTAAAACTAACTTCAACTCAAATTCAACTCCTTATAACTTCTGAACATTTGATCGTAGAAAGCGTAATAATTTTGCATATTAATCAGCATGCTGCATGCTACAAGAATATATCGATTTCACTAGTTGTTGGTTGAGAACCATATTGGCCCGCCCGCGAAAATCAACTTGAACTGCTTATAACTCCTGAACAATTGATCGTAGAGAGCACAATTATTTGCATTTTAATGAAACATGTTGAATGCTACAAGAATATATCGATTTCACTAGTTGTTGTTTGAGAACCATATTGGCCCGCCCGCGAAAATCAACTTGAACTGCTTATAACTCCTGAACAATTGATCGTAGAGAACACAATTATTTGCATTTTAATGAAACATGTTGATTGCTACAAGAATATGTAGGTCTCACTAGTTTTTTAGAAAAAATTTTTTTCCCGCCCGCGAGTATTAACTTGAACTGTTTATAACTTCTGAACAAATGATCGTAGTGAGCGTAATAATTTTGCAAATTAATCAGCATATTGCATGCTACAAGAATATATCCATTTCACTAGTTGTTGGTTGAGAACCATATTGGCCCGCCCTCGAAAATTAAATAGAACTGCTTATAACTTCTGAACAATTGATCGCAGAGAACACAATTATTTGCATTTCAATGAAACATGTTGTATATTACAAGAATATGTCGGTTTCACTTGTTATTGTTTGAGAACCTCTTTGTCCCGCCCGCCAAAACTAATTTCAACTCCTTATAACTTCTGAACAAATGATCGTAGAGAGCTTAATAATTTTGCATATTAATCAGCATGTTGCATGCTACAAGAATATATCGATTTCATTAGTTGTTGGTTGAGAAGCATATTGGCCCGCCCGCGGAAATTAACTTGAACTGCTTATAACTTCTGAACAATTGATCGTAGCGAACACAATTATTTGCATTTAAATGAAACATGTTGAATGCTTCAAGAATATGTCGGTTTCACTAGTTGTTGTTTGAGAACCATATTGGCCCGCCCGCGAATATTAAATTGAACTTCTTATAACTTCTGAACAAATGATCTTAGAGAGCGTAATAAATTTGCATATTAATCAGCATGTTGCATGCTACAAGAATATATCGATTTCACTAGTTGTTGGTTGAGAACCATATTGGCCCGCCCGCGAAAATTAATTTGAACTGCTGATAACTTCTGAACAAATAATCGTAGAAAGCGTAATAATTTTGCATATTAATCAGCATGTTGCATGCTACAAGAATATATCGATTTCACTAGTTGTTGGTTGAGAACCATATTGGCCCGCCCGCGAAAATCAACTTGAACTGCTTATAACTTCTGAACAATTGATGGTCGTGAACACAATTATTTGCATTTTAATGAAACATGTTGAATGCTTCAAGAATATGTCGGTTTCACTAGTTGTTGTTTGAGAACCATATTGGCCCGCCCGCGAGTATTAAATTGAAATGCTTATAACTTCTGAACAAATGATCCTAGAGAGCGTAATATATTTGCATATTAATCAGCATGTTGCATGCTACAAGAATATATCGATTTCAAAAGTTGTTGGTTGAGATTCATATTGGCCCGCCCGCGAAAATCAACTTGAACTGCTTATAAGTCCTGAACAATTGATAGTAGAAAACAATTATTTGCATTTTAATGAAACATGTTGAATGCTACAAAAATATGTCGGTTTCCCTAGTTGTTTTTAGAAAACCATTTTGGCGCGCCCGCTAAAACTATCTTCAACTCCTTATTACTTCTGAACAATTGATCGTAGAAAGCGTAATAATTTTGCATATTAATCAGCATGCTGCATGCTACAAGAATATATCGATTTCACTAGTTGTTGGTTGAGAACCATATTGGCCCGCCCGCGAAAATCAACTTGAACTGCTTATAACTCCTGAACAATTAATCGTAGAGATCACAATTATTTGCATTTTAATGACACATGTTGAATGCTACAAGAATATGTCGGTTTCACTAGTTGTTTTTAGAAAACCATATTGGCCCGTCCGAGAGTATTAACTTGAACTGTTTATAACTTCTGAACAAGTGATCCTAGAGAGCGTAATACATTTGCATATTAATCACCATGTTGCATGCTACAAGAATATATCGATTTCACTAGTTTTTTGAGAACCATATTGGCCCGCCCATGAAAATCAACTTGAACTGCTTATAACTCCTGAAAAATTGATCGTAGAGAACACAATTATTTGCATTTTAATGAAACATGTTGAATGCTACAAGAATATGTCGGTTTCACTAGTTGTTTTTAGAAAACCATATTGGCCCGCCCGCGAGTATTAACTTGAACTGTTTATAACTTCTGAACAATTGATCGTAGAGAACACAATTATTTGCATTTCAATCAAACATGTTGTATCCTACAAGAATATGTCGCTTTCACTAGTTATTGTTTGAGAACCATTTTGGCCCGCCCGCCAAAACTAACTTCAACTCCTTATAACTTCTGAACAAATGATCGTAGAGAGCGTTATAATTTAGCATATTAATCAGCATGTTGCATGCTACAAGAATATATCGATTTCATTGGTTGCTGGTTGAGAAACATATTGGCCAGCCCGCGAAAATTAAATTGAACTGCTTATAACTTCTGAACAATTGATCGTAGCGAACACAATTATTTGCATTTTAATGAAACATATTGAATGCTTCAGAATATGTCGGTTTCACTAGTTGTTGTTTGAGAACCATATTGGTCCGCCAGCGGGTATTAAATTGAAATGCTTATAACTTCTGAACAAATGATCTTAGAGAGCGTAATAAATTTTCATATTAATCAGCATGTTGAATGCTACAAGAATATATCGATTTCACTAGTTGTTGGATGAGAAACATATTGGCCCGCCCGCGAAAATTAATTGGAACAGCTTATAACTTCTGAACAAATGATCTTAGAGGGCGTAATAAATTTGCATATTAATCAGCATGTTGCATGCTACAAGAATATATCGATTTCACTAGTTGTTGTTTGAGAAATATATTGGCCTGCCCGCGAAAATTAACTTGAACTGCTTATAACTTCTGAACAATTGATCGTAGTGCACACAATTATTTGCATTTCAATCAAACATGTTGTATGCTACAAGAATATGTCGGTTTCACTAGTTATAGTTTGAGAACCATTTTGGCCCGCCCGCCAAAACTAACTTCAACTCCTTATAAATTCGGAACAAATGATCGTAGAGAGCGTAATAATTTTGCATATTAATCAGCATGTTGCATGTTACAAGAATATATCGATTTCATTGGTTGTTGGTTGAGAACCATATTGGCCCGCCCACGAAAATCAACTTGATCTGCTTATAACTCCTGAACAATTGATCGTAGAGACCACAATTATTTCCATTTTAATAAAAGATGTTGTATGCAACAAGAATATGTCGGTTTCAATAGTTTTTTTTAGAAAACCATATTGGCTCGCCCGCGAGTATTAACTTGAACTGTTTATAACTTCTGAACAAATGATCCTAGAGAGCGTAATAAATTTGCATATTAATCAGCATGTTGCATGCTACAAGAATATATCGATTTCACTAGTTGTTGGTTGAGAATCATATTGGCCCGCCCGCGAAAATCAACTTGAACTGCTTATAACTCCTGAACAATTGATCGTAGAGAACACAATTATTTCCATTTTAATAAAAGATGTTGAATGCTACAAGAATATGTAGGTCTCACTAGTTTTTTAGAAAAAAATTTTTTCCCGCCCGCGAGTATTAACTTGAACTGTTTATAACTTCTGAACAAATGATCGTAGTGAGCGTAATAATTTTGCAAATTAATCAGCATATTGCATGCTACAAGAATATATCCATTTCACTAGTTGTTGGTTGAGAACCATATTGGCCCGCCCTCGAAAATTAAATAGAACTGCTTATAACTTCTGAACAATTGATCGCTGAGAACACAATTATTTGCATTTCAATGAAACATGTTGTATATTACAAGAATATGTCGGTTTTACTTGTTATTGTTTGAGAACCTCTTTGTCCCGCCCGCCAAAACTAATTTCAACTCCTTATAACTTCTGAACAAATGATCGTAGAGAGCTTAATAATTTTGCATATTAATCAGCATGTTGCATGCTACAAGAATATATCGATTTCATTAGTTGTTGGTTGAGAAGCATATTGGCCCGCCCGCGGAAATTAACTTGAACTGCTTATAACTTCTGAACAATTGATCGTAGCGAACACAATTATTTGCATTTAAATGAAACATGTTGAATGCTTCAAGAATATGTCGGTTTCACTAGTTGTTGTTTGAGAACCATATTGGCCCGCCCGCGAATATTAAATTGAACTTCTTATAACTTCTGAACAAATGATCTTAGAGAGCGTAATAAATTTGCATATTAATCAGCATGTTGCATGCTACAAGAATATATCGATTTCACTAGTTGTTGGTTGAGAACCATATTGGCCCGCCCGCGAAAATTAATTTGAACTGCTGATAACTTCTGAACAAATAATCGTAGAAAGCGTAATAATTTTGCATATTAATCAGCATGTTGCATGCTACAAGAATATATCGATTTCACTAGTTGTTGGTTGAGAACCATATTGGCCCGCCCGCGAAAATCAACTTGAACTGCTTATAACTTCTGAACAATTGATGGTCGTGAACACAATTATTTGCATTTTAATGAAACATGTTGAATGCTTCAAGAATATGTCGGTTTCACTAGTTGATGTTTGAGAACCATATTGGCCCGCCCGCGAGTATTAAATTGAAATGCTTATAACTTCTGAACAAATGATCCTAGAGAGCGTAATATATTTGCATATTAATCAGCATGTTGCATGCTACAAGAATATATCGATTTCAAAAGTTGTTGGTTGAGATCCATATTGGCCCGCCCGCGAAAATCAACTTGAACTGCTTATAAGTCCTGAACAATTGATAGTAGAAAACAATTATTTGCATTTTAATGAAACATGTTGAATGCTACAAAAATATGTCGGTTTCCCTAGTTGTTTTTAGAAAACCATTTTGGCGCGCCCGCTAAAACTATCTTCAACTCCTTATTACTTCTGAACAATTGATCGTAGAAAGCGTAATAATTTTGCATATTAATCAGCATGCTGCATGCTACAAGAATATATCGATTTCACTAGTTGTTGGTTGAGAACCATATTGGCCCGCCCGCGAAAATCAACTTGAACTGCTTATAACTCCTGAACAATTAATCGTAGAGATCACAATTATTTGCATTTTAATGACACATGTTGAATGCTACAAGAATATGTCGGTTTCACTAGTTGTTTTTAGAAAACCATATTGGCCCGTCCGAGAGTATTAACTTGAACTGTTTATAACTTCTGAACAAGTGATCCTAGAGAGCGTAATACATTTGCATATTAATCAGCATGTTGCATGCTACAAGAATATATCGATTTCACTAGTTTTTTGAGAACCATATTGGCCCGCCCATGAAAATCAACTTGAACTGCTTATAACTCCTGAAAAATTGATCGTAGAGAACACAATTATTTGCATTTTAATGAAACATGTTGAATGCTACAAGAATATGTCGGTTTCACTAGTTGTTTTTAGAAAACCATATTGGCCCGCCCGCGAGTATTAACTTGAACTGTTTATAACTTCTGAACAATTGATCGTAGAGAACACAATTATTTGCATTTCAATCAAACATGTTGTATCCTACAAGAATATGTCGCTTTCACTAGTTATTGTTTGAGAACCATTTTGGCCCGCCCGCCAAAACTAACTTCAACTCCTTATAACTTCTGAACAAATGATCGTAGAGAGCGTTATAATTTTGCATATTAATCAGCATGTTGCATGCTACAAGAATATATCGATTTCATTGGTTGCTGGTTGAGAAACATATTGGCCAGCCCGCGAAAATTAAATTGAACTGCTTATAACTTCTGAACAATTGATCGTAGCGAACACAATTATTTGCATTTTAATGAAACATATTGAATGCTTCAGAATATGTCGGTTTCACTAGTTGTTGTTTGAGAACCATATTGGTCCGCCAGCGGGTATTAAATTGAAATGCTTATAACTTCTGAACAAATGATCTTAGAGAGCGTAATAAATTTTCATATTAATCAGCATGTTGAATGCTACAAGAATATATCGATTTCACTAGTTGTTGGATGAGAAACATATTGGCCCGCCCGCGAAAATTAATTGGAACAGCTTATAACTTCTGAACAAATGATCTTAGAGGGCGTAATAAATTTGCATATTAATCAGCATGTTGCATGCTACAAGAATATATCGATTTCACTAGTTGTTGTTTGAGAAATATATTGGCCTGCCCGCGAAAATTAACTTGAACTGCTTATAACTTCTGAACAATTGATCGTAGTGCACACAATTATTTGCATTTCAATCAAACATGTTGTATGCTACAAGAATATGTCGGTTTCACTAGTTATAGTTTGAGAACCATTTTGGCCCGCCCGCCAAAACTAACTTCAACTCCTTATAAATTCGGAACAAATGATCGTAGAGAGCGTAATAATTTTGCATATTAATCAGCATGTTGCATGTTACAAGAATATATCGATTTCATTGGTTGTTGGTTGAGAACCATATTGGCCCGCCCGCGAAAATCAACTTGATCTGCTTATAACTCCTGAACTATTGATCGTAGAGACCACAATTATTTCCATTTTAATAAAAGATGTTGTATGCAACAAGAATATGTCGGTTTCAATAGTTTTTTTTAGAAAACCATATTGGCTCGCCCGCGAGTATTAACTTGAACTGTTTATAACTTCTGAACAAATGATCCTAGAGAGCGTAATAAATTTGCATATTAATCAGCATGTTGCATGCTACAAGAATATATCGATTTCACTAGTTGTTGGTTGAGAATCATATTAGCCCGCCCGCGAAAATCAATTTGATCTGCTTATAACTTCTGAACAATTGATCGTAGAGAACACAATTATTTCCATTTTAATAAAAGATGTTGAATGCTACAAGAATATGTCGGTTTCACTAGTTGTTGTTTGAGAACCATATTGGCCCGCCCGCGAGTATTAAATTGAACTGTTTATTACTTCTGAACAAATTATCATAGAGAGCGTAATATATTTGCATATTAATCAGCATGTTGCATGCTACAAGATATATCGATTTCACAAGTTGTTGGTTGAGATCCATATTGGCCCGCCCGCGAAAATCAACTTGAACTGCTTATAACTCCTGAACAATTGATCGTAGAAAACAATTATTTGCATTTTAATGAAACATGTTGAATGCTACAAAAATATGTCGGTTTCACTAGTTGTTTTTAGAAAACCATTTTGGCCCGCCCGCTAAAACTAACTTCAACTCAATTTCAACTCCTTATAACTTCTGAACATTTGATCGTAGAAAGCGTAATAATTCTGCATATTAATCAGCATGCTGCATGCTACAAGAATATATCGATTTCACTAGTTGTTGGTTGAGAACCATATTAGCCCGCCCGCGAAAATCAACTTGAACTGCTTATAACTCCTGAACAATTGATCGTAGAGAACACAATTATTTGCATTTTAATGAAAGATGTTGAATGCTACAAGAATATGTCGGTTTCACTAGTTGTTTTTAGAAAACCATTTTGGCCCGCCTGCCAAAACTAATTTCAACTCCTTATAACTTCTGAACAATTGATCGTAGAAAGCATAATATTGCTGCATATTAAACAGCATGTTGCATGCTACAAGAATATATCGATTTCATTAGTTTTTGGATGAGAACCATATTGGCCCGCCCGCGAAAATCAACTTGAACTGCTTATAACTCCTGAACAATTGATCGTAGAGCACACAAATATTTGCATTTTAATGAAACATGTTGAATGCTACAAGAATATGTCGGTTTCACTAGTTGTTTTTAGAAAACCATATTGGCCCTTCCGAGAGTATTAACTTGAACAGTTTATAACTTCTGAACAAATGATCCTAGAGAGCGTAATAAATTTGCATATTAATCAGCATGTTGCATGCTACAAGAATATATCGATTTCACTAGTTGTTATTTGAGAACCATATTGGCCCGCCTGCGAAAATCAACTTGAACTGCTTATAACTCCTGAACAATTGATCGTAGAGAGCACAATTATTTGCATTTTAATGAAACATGTTGAATGCTACAAGAATATATCTTTTTCACTAGTTGTTGTTTGAGAACCATATTGGCCCGCCCGCGAAAATCAATTTGAACTGCTTATAACTCCTGAACAATTGATCGTAGAGAACACAATTTTTTGCATTATAATGAAACATGTTGATTGCTACAAGAATATGTCGGTCTCACTAGTTTTTTAGAAAACCAATTTTGCCCGCCCGCGAGTATTAACTTGAACTGTTTATAACTTCTGAACAAATGATCGTAGTGAGCGTAATAATTTTGCATATTAATCAGCATATTGCATGCAACAAGAATATATCGATTTCACTACTTGTTGGTTGAGAACCATATTGGCCCGCCGCGAAAATCAACTTGAACTGCTTATAACTCCTGAACAATTAATCGTAGAGATCACAATTATTTGCATTTTAATGAAACATGTTGAATGCTACAAGAATATGTCTGTTTCACTAGTTGTTTTTAGAAAACCATATTGGCCCGTCCGAGAGTATTAACTTGAACTGTTTATAACTTCTGAACAAATGATCCTAGAGAGCGTAATAAATTTGCATATTAATCAGCATGTTGCATGTTACAAGAATATATCGATTTCACTAGTTGGTTGAGAACCATATTGGCCCGCCCCTGAAAATCAACTTGAACTGCTTATAACTCCTGAAAAATTGATCGTAGAGAACACAATTATTTGCATTTTAATGAAACATGTTGAATGCTACAAGAATATGTCGGTTTCACTAGTTGTTTTTAGAAAACCATATTGGCCCGCCCGAGAGTATTAACTTGAACTGTTTATAACTTCTGAACAATTGATCGTAGAGAACACAATTATTTGCATTTCAATCAAACATGTTGGATGCTACAAGAATATGTCGCTTTCACTAGTTATTGTTTGAGAACCATTTTGGCCCGCCCGCCAAAACTAACTTCAACTCCTTATAACTTCTGAACAAATGATCGTAGAGAGCGTTATAATTTGCATATTAATCAGCATGTTGCATGCTACAAGAATATATCGATTTCATTGGTTGCTGGTTGAGAAACATATTGGCCAGCCCGCGAAAATTAAATTGAACTGCTTATAACTTCTGAACAATTGATCGTAGCGAACACAATTATTTGCATTTTAATGAAACATATTGAATGCTTCAAGAATATGTAGGTTTCACTAGTTGTTGATTGAGAACCATATTGGTCCGCCAGCGGGTATTAAATTGAAATGCTTATAACTTCTGAACAAATGATCTTAGAGAGCGTAATAAATTTTCATATTAATCAGCATGTTGAATGCTACAAGAATATATCGATTTCACTAGTTGTTGGATGAGAAACATATTGGCCAGCCCGTGAAAATTAAATTGAACTGCTTATAACTTCTGAACAATTGATCGTAGCGAACACAATTATTTGCATTTTAATAAAAGATGTTGAATGCTACAAGAATATGTCGGTTTCACTAGTTGTTGTTTGAGAACCATATTGGCCCACCCGCGAGTATTAAATTGAACTGTTTATAACTTCTGAACAAATTATCATAGAGAGCGTAATATATTTGCATATTAATCAGCATGTTGCATGCTACAAGAATATATCGATTTCACAAGTTGTTGGTTGAGATCCATATTGGCCCGCCTGCGAAAATCAATTTCAACTGCTTATAACTCCTGAACAATTGATCGTAGAAAACAATTATTTGCATTTTAATGAAACATGTTGAATGCTACAAAAATATGTCGGTTTCACTAGTTGTTTTTAGAAAACCATTTTGGCCCGCCCGCTAAAACTTACTTCAACTCAAATACAACTCCTTATAACTTCAGAACATTTGATCGTAGAAAGCGTAATAATTTTGCATATTAATCAGCATGCTGCATGCTACAAGAATATATCGATTTCACTAGTTGTTGGTTGAGAACCATATTGGCCCGCCCGCGAAAATCAACTTGAACTGCTTATAACTCCTGAACAATTGATCGTAGAGAACACAATTATTTGCATTTTAATGAAAGATGTTGAATGCTACAAGAATATGTCGGTTTCACTAGTTGTTTTTAGAAAACCATTTTGGCCCGCCCGCCAAAACTAATTTCAACTCCTTATAACTTCTGAACAATTGATCGTAGAAAGCGTAATAATTCTGCATATTAAACAGCATGTTGCATGCTACAAGAATATATCGATTTCATTAGTTTTTTGTTGAGAACCATATTGGCCCGCCGCGAAAATCAACTTGAACTGCTTATAACTCCTGATCAATTGATCGTAGAGCACACAATTATTTGCATTTTAATGAAACATGTTGAATGCTACAAGAATATGTCGGTTTCACTAGTTGTTTTTAGAAAACCATATTGGCCCGTCCGAGAGTATTAACTTGAACTGTTTATAACTTCTGAACAAATGATCCTAGAGAGCGTAATAAATTTGCATATTAATCAGCATGTTGCATGCTACAAGAATATATCGATTTCACTAGTTGTTGGTTGAGATCCATATTGGCCCGCTCGCGAAAATCAACTTGAACTGCTTATAACTCCTGAACAATTGATCGTAGAGAACACAATTATTTGCATTTTAATGACACATGTTGAATGCTACAAGAATATGTCAGTTTCACTAGTTGTTATTTGAGAACCATATTGGCCCGCCCGCGAAAATCAACTTGAACTGCTTATAACTCCTGAACAATTGATCGTAGAGAGCACAATTATTTGCATTTTAATGAAACATGTTGAATGCTACAAGAATATATCGTTTTCACTAGTTGTTGTTTGAGAACCATATTGGCCCGCCCGCGAAAATCAACTTGAACTGCTTATAACTCCTGAACAATTGATCGTAGAGAACACAATTATTTGCATTTTAATGAAACATGTTGATTGCTACAAGAATATGTGGGTCTCACTAGTTTTTTAGAAAACCATTTTGGCCCGCCCGCGAGTATTATCTTGAACTGTTTATAACTTCTGAACAAATGATCGTAGTGAGCGTAATAATTTTGCATATTAATCAGCATATTGCATGCTACAAGAATATATCCACTTCACTAGTTGTTGGTTGAGAACCATATTGGCCCGCCCCTGAAAATCAAATTGAACTGCTTATAACTCCTGAACAATTGATCGTAGAGAACACAATTATTTGCATTTTTATGAAACATGTTGAATGCTACAAGAATATATCGCTTTCACTAGTTGTTTTTAGAAAACCATATTGGCCCGCCCGCGAGTGTTAACTTGAACTGTTTATAACTTCTGAACAATTGATCGTAGAGAACACAATTATTTGCATTTCAATCAAACATGTTGGATGCTACAAGAATATGTCGGTTTCACTAGTTGTTGTTTGAGAACCATATTGGCCCGCCCGCGAATATTAAATTGAACTTCTTATAACTTCTGAACAAATGAAATTAGAGAGCGTAATAAATTTGCATATTAATCAGCATGTTGCATGCTACAAGAATATATCGATTTCACTAGTTGTTGGTTGAGAACCATATTGGCCCGCCCGCGAAAATTAATTTGAACTGCTTATAACTTCTGAACAAATAATCGTAGAAAGCGTAATAATTTTGCATATTAATCAGCATGTTGCATGCTACAAGAATATATCGATTTCACTAGTTGTTGGTTGAGAACCATATTGGCCCGCCCGCGAAAATCAACTTGAACTGCTTATAACTTCTGAACAATTGATGGTCGTGAACACAATTATTTGCATTTTAATGAAACATGTTGAATGCTTCAAGAATATGTCGGTTTCACTAGTTGTTGTTTGAGAACCATATTGGCCCGCCCGCGAGTATTAAATTGAAATGCTTATAACTTCTGAACAAATGATCCTAGAGAGCGTAATATATTTGCATATTAATCAGCATGTTGCATGCTACAAGAATATATCGATTTCACAAGTTGTTGGTTGAGATCCATATTGGCCCGCCCGCGAAAATCAACTTGAACTGCTTATAACTCCTGAACAATTGATAGTAGAAATCAATTATTTGCATTTTAATGAAACATGTTGAATGCTACAAAAATATGTCGGTTTCCCTAGTTGTTTTTAGAAAACCATTTTGGCGCGCCCGCTAAAACTATCTTCAACTCCTTATTACTTCTGAACAATTGATCGTAGAAAGCGTAATAATTTTGCATATTAATCAGCATGCTGCATGCTACAAGAATATATCGATTTCAGTAGTTGTTGGTTGAGAACCATATTGGCCCGCCCGCGAAAATCAACTTGAACTGCTTATAACTCCTGAACCATGAATCGTAGAGATCACAATTATTTGCATTTTAATGACACATGTTGAATGCTACAAGAATATGTCGGTTTCACTAGTTGTTTTTAGAAAACCATATTGGCCCGTCCGAGAGTATTAACTTGAACTGTTTATAACTTCTGAACAAATGATCCTAGAGAGCGTAATAAATTTGCATATTAATCAGCATGTTGCATGCTACAAGAATATATCGATTTCACTAGTTTTTTGAGAACCATATTGGCCCGCCCCTGAAAATCAACTTGAACTGCTTATAACTCCTGAAAAATTGATCGTAGAGAACACAATTGTTTGCATTTTAATGAAACATGTTGAATGCTACAAGAATATGTCGGTATCACTAGTTGTTTTTAGAAAACCATATTGGCCCGCCCGCGAGTATTAACTTGAACTGTTTATAACTTCTGAACAATTGATCGTAGAGAACACAATTATTTGCATTTCAATCAAACATGTTGTATCCTACAAGAATATGTCGCTTTCACTAGTTATTGTTTGAGAACCATTTTGGCCCGCCCGCCAAAACTAACTTCAACTCCTTATAACTTCTGAACAAATGATCGTAGAGAGCGTTATAATTTTGCATATTAATCAGCATGTTGCATGCTACAAGAATATATCGATTTCATTGGTTGCTGGTTGAGAAACATATTGGCCAGCCCGCGAAAATTAAATTGAACTGCTTATAACTTCTGAACAATTGATCGTAGCGAACACAATTATTTGCATTTTAATGAAACATATTGAATGCTTCAAGAATATGTCGGTTTCACTAGTTGTTGTTTGAGAACCATATTGGTCCGCCAGCGGGTATTAAATTGAAATGCTTATAACTTCTGAACAAATGATCTTAGAGAGCGTAATAAATTTTCATATTAATCAGCATGTTGAATGCTACAAGAATATATCGATTTCACTAGTTGTTGGATGAGAAACATATTGGCCCGCCCGCGAAAATTAATTGGAACAGCTTATAACTTCTGAACAAATGATCTTAGAGGGCGTAATAAATTTGCATATTATTCAGCATGTTGCATGCTACAAGAATATATCGATTTCACTAGTTGTTGTTTGAGAAATATATTGGCCTGCCCGCGAAAATTAACTTGAACTGCTTATAACTTCTGAACAATTGATCGTAGTGCACACAATTATTTGCATTTCAATCAAACATGTTGTATGCTACAAGAATATGTCGGTTTCACTAGTTATAGTTTGAGAACCATTTTGGCCCGCCCGCCAAAACTAACTTCAACTCCTTATAAATTCGGAACAAATGATCGTAGAGAGCGTAATAATTTTGCATATTAATCAGCATGTTGCATGTTACAAGAATATATCGATTTCATTGGTTGTTGGTTGAGAACCATATTGGCCCGCCCGCGAAAATCAACTTGAACTGCTTATAACTCCTGAACAATTGATCGTAGAGACCACAATTAATAGCATTTTAATCAAACATGTTGTATGCAACAAGAATATGTCGGTTTCACTAGTTTTTTTTAGAAAACCATATTGGCTCGCCCGCGAGTATTAACTTGAACTGTTTAAAACTTCTGAACAAATGATCCTAGAGAGCGTAATAAATTTGCATATTAATCAGCATGTTGCATGCTACAAGAATATATCGATTTCACTAGTTGTTGGTTGAGAATCATATTGGCCCGCCCGCGAAAATCAATTTGATCTGCTTATAACTTCTGAGCAATTGATCGTAGAGAACACAATTATTTCCATTTTAATAAAAGATGTTGAATGCTACAAGAATATGTCGGTTTCACTAGTTGTTGTTTGAGAACCATATTGGCCCGCCCGCGAGTATTAAATTGAACTGTTTATTACTTCTGAACAAATTATCATAGAGAGCGTAATATATTTGCATATTAATCAGCATGTTGCATGCTACAAGAATATATCGATTTCACAAGTTGTTGGTTGAGATCCATATTGGCCCGCCCGCGAAAATCAACTTGAACTGCTTATAACTCCTGAACAATTGATCGTAGAAAACAATTATTTGCATTTTAATGAAACATGTTGAATGCTACAAAAATATGTCGGTTTCACTAGTTGTTTTTAGAAAACCATTTTGGCCCGCCCGCTAAAACTAACTTCAACTCAACTTCAACTCCTTATAACTTCTGAACATTTGATCGTAGAAAGCGTAATAATTCTGCATATTAATCAGCATGGTGCATGCTACAAGAATATATCGATTTCACTAGTTGTTGGTTGAGAACCATATTGGCCCGCCCGCGAAAATCAACTTGAACTGCTTATAACTCCTGAACAATTGATCGTAGAGAACACAATTATTTGCATTTTAATGAAAGATGTTGAATGCTACAAGAATATGTCGGTTTCACTAGTTGTTTTTAGAAAACAATTTTGGCCCGCCTGCCAAAACTAATTTCAACTCCTTATAACTTCTGAACAATTGATCGTAGAAAGCATAATAATGCTGCATATTAAACAGCATGTTGCATGCTACAAGAATATATCGATTTCATTAGTTTTTGGATGAGAACCATATTGGCCCGCCCGCGAAAATCAACTTGAACTGCTTATAACTCCTGAACAATTGATCGTAGAGCACACAAATATTTGCATTTTAATGAAACATGTTGAATGCTACAAGAATATGTCGGTTTCACTAGTTGTTTTTAGAAAACCATATTGGCCCTTCCGAGAGTATTAACTTGAACAGTTTATAACTTCTGAACAAATGATCCTAGAGAGCGTAATAAATTTGCATATTAATCAGCATGTTGCATGCTACAAGAATATATCGATTTCACTAGTTGTTATTTGAGAACCATATTGGCCCGCCTGCGAAAATCAACTTGAACTGCTTATAACTCCTGAACAATTGATCGTAGAGAGCACAATTATTTGCATTTTAATGAAACATGTTGAATGCTACAAGAATATATCTTTTTCACTAGTTGTTGTTTGAGAACCATATTGGCCCGCCCGCGAAAATCAACTTGAACTGCTTATAACTCCTGAACAATTGATCGTAGAGAACACAATTTTTTGCATTTTAATGAAACATGTTGATTGCTACAAGAATATGTCGGTCTCACTAGTTTTTTAGAAAACCATTTTGGCCCGCCCGCGAGTATTAACTTGAACTGTTTATAACTTCTGAACAAATGATCGTAGTGAGCGTAATAATTTTGCATATTAATCAGCATATTGCATGCAACAAGAATATATCGATTTCACTAGTTGTTGGTTGAGAACCATATTGGCCCGCCCGCGAAAATCAACTTGAACTGCTTATAACTCCTGAACAATTAATCGTAGAGATCACAATTATTTGCATTTTAATGAAACATGTTGAATGCTACAAGAATATGTCTGTTTCACTAGTTGTTTTTAGAAAACCATATTGGCCCGTCCGAGAGTATTAACTTGAACTGTTTATAACTTCTGAACAAATGATCCTAGAGAGCGTAATAAATTTGCATATTAATCAGCATGTTGCATGTTACAAGAATATATCGATTTCACTAGTTGGTTGAGAACCATATTGGCCCGCCCCTGAAAATCAACTTGAACTGCTTATAACTCCTGAAAAATTGATCGTAGAGAACACAATTATTTGCATTTTAATGAAACATGTTGAATGCTACAAGAATATGTCGGTTTCACTAGTTGTATTTAGAAAACCATATTGGCCCGCCCGAGAGTATTAACTTGAAATGTTTATAACTTCTGAACAATTGATCGTAGAGAACACAATTATTTGCATTTCAATCAAACATGTTGTATGCTAAAAGAATATGTCGCTTTCACTAGTTATTGTTTGAGAACCATTTTGGCCCGCCCGCCAAAACTAACTTCAACTCCTTATAACTTCTGAACAAATGATCGCAGAGAGCGTTATAATTTGCATATTAATCAGCATGTTGCATGCTACAAGAATATATCGATTTCATTGGTTGCTGGTTGAGAAACATATTGGCCAGCCCGCGAAAATTAAATTGAACTGCTTATAACTTCTGAACAATTGATCGTAGCGAACACAATTATTTGCATTTTAATGAAACATATTGAATGCTTTAAGAATATGTAGGTTTCACTAGTTGTTGTTTGAGAACCATATTGGTCCGCCAGCGGGTATTAAATTGAAATGCTTATAACTTCTGAACAAATGATATTAGAGAGCGTAATAAATTTTCATATTAATCAGCATGTTGAATGCTACAAGAATATATCGATTTCACTAGTTGTTGGATGAGAAACATATTGGCCAGCCCGCGAAAATTAAATTGAACTGCTTATAACTTCTGAACAATTGGTCGTAGCGAACACAATTATTTGCATTTTAATGAAACATATTGAATGCTTCAAGAATATGTAGGTTTCACTAGTTGTTGTTTGAGAACCATATTGGTCCGCCAGCGGGTATTAAATTGAAATGCTTATAACTTCTGAACAAATGATCTTAGAGAGCGTAATAAATTTGCATATTAATCAGCATGTTGCATGCTACAAGAATATATCGATTTCACTAGTTTTTGTTTGAGAAATATATTGGCCTGCCCGCGAAAATTAACTTGAACTGCTTATAACTTCTGAACAATTGATCGTAGAGCACACAATTATTTGCATTTCAATCAAACATGTTGTATGCTACAAGAATATGTCGGTTTCACTAGTTATTGTTTGAGAACCATTTTGGCCCGCCCGCCAAAACTAACTTCAACTCCTTATAAATTCTGAACAAATGATCGTAGAGAGCGTAATAATTTTGCATATTAATCAGCATGTTGCATGCTACAAGAATATATCGATTTCATTGGTTGTTGGTTGAGAACCATATTAGCCCGCCCGCGAAAATCAACTTGAACTGCTTATAACTCCTGAACAATTGATCGTAGAGACCACAATTAATAGCATTTTAATCAAACATGTTGTATGCAACAAGAATATGTCGGTTTCACTAGTTGTTTTTAGAAAACCATATTGGCTCGCCCGCGAGTATTAACTTGAACTGTTTTAACTTCTGAACAAATGATCCTAGAGAGCGTAATAAATTTGCATATTAATCAGCATGTTGCATGCTACAAGAATATATCGATTTCACTAGTTGTTGGTTGAGAACCATATTGGCCCGCCCGCGAAAATCAATTTGAACTGCTTATAACTTCTGAACAATTGATCGTAGAGAACACAATTATTTGCATTTTAATAAAAGATGTTGAATGCTACAAGAATATGTCGGTTTCACTAGTTGTTGTTTGAGAACCATATTGGCCCACCCGCGAGTATTAAATTGAACTGTTTATAACTTCTGAACAAATTATCATAGAGAGCGTAATATATTTGCATATTAATCAGCATGTTGCATGCTACAAGAATATATCGATTTCACAAGTTGTTGGTTGAGATCCATATTGGCCCGCCTGCGAAAATCAATTTCAACTGCTTATAACTCCTGAACAATTGATCGTAGAAAACAATTATTTGCATTTTAATGAAACATGTTGAATGCTACAAAAATATGTCGGTTTCACTAGTTGTTTTTAGAAAACCATTTTGGCCCGCCCGCTAAAACTTACTTCAACTCAACTACAACTCCTTATAACTTCTGAACATTTGATCGTAGAAAGCGTAATAATTTTGCATATTAATCAGCATGCTGCATGCTACAAGAATATATCGATTTCACTAGTTGTTGGTTGAGAACCATATTGGCCCGCCCGCGAAAATCAACTTGAACTGCTTATAACTCCTGAACAATTGATCGTAGAGAACACAATTATTTGCATTTTAATGAAAGATGTTGAATGCTACAAGAATATGTCGGTTTCACTAGTTGTTTTTAGAAAACCATTTTGGCCCGCCCGCCAAAACTAATTTCAACTCCTTATAACTTCTGAACAATTGATCGTAGAAAGCGTAATAATTCTGCATATTAAAAAGCATGTTGCATGCTACAAGAATATATCGATTTCATTAGTTTTTGTTGAGAACCATATTGGCCCGCCGCGAAAATCAACTTGAACTGCTTATAACTCCTGAACAATTGATCGTAGAGCACACAATTATTTGCATTTTAATGAAACATGTTGAATGCTACAAGAATATGTCGGTTTCACTAGTTGTTTTTAGAAAACCATATTGGCCCGTCCGAGAGTATTAACTTGAACTGTTTATAACTTCTGAACAAATGATCCTAGAGAGCGTAATAAATTTGCATATTAATCAGCATGTTGCATGCTACAAGAATATATCGATTTCACTAGTTGTTGGTTGAGATCCATATTGGCCCGCTCGCGAAAATCAACTTGAACTGCTTATAACTCCTGAACAATTGATCGTAGAGAGCACAATTATTTGCATTTTAATGAAACATGTTGAATGCTACAAGAATATATCGTTTTCACTAGTTGTTGTTTGAGAACCATATTGGCCCGCCCGCGAAAATCAACTTGAACTGCTTATAACTCCTGAACAATTGATCGTAGAGAACACAATTATTTGCATTTTAATGAAACATGTTGATTGCTACAAGAATATGTGGGTCTCACTAGTTTTTTAGAAAACCATTTTGGCCCGCCCGCGAGTATTATCTTGAACTGTTTATAACTTCTGAACAAATGATCGTAGTGAGCGTAATAATTTTGCATATTAATCAGCATATTGCATGCTACAAGAATATATCCACTTCACTAGTTGTTGGTTGAGAACCATATTGGCCCGCCCCTGAAAATCAAATTGAACTGCTTATAACTCCTGAACAATTGATCGTAGAGAACACAATTATTTGCATTTTAATGAAACATGTTGAATGCTACAAGAATATATCGCTTTCACTAGTTGTTTTTAGAAAACCATATTGGCCCGCCCGCGAGTGTTAACTTGAACTGTTTATAGCTTCTGAACAATTGATCGTAGAGAACACAATTATTTGCATTTCAATCAAACATGTTGTATGCTACAAGAATATGTCGGTTTCACTAGTTATTGTTTGAGAACCATTTTGGCCCGCCCGCCAAAACTATCTTCAACTCCTTATAACTTCTGACCAAATGATCGTAGAGAGCGTTATAATTTTGCATATTAATCAGCATGTTGCATGCTACAAGAATTTATCGATTTCATTGGTTACTGGTTGAGAACCATATTGGCCAGCCCGCGAAAATTAAATTTAACTGCTTATAACTTCTGAACAATTGATCGTAGCGAACACAATTATTTGCATTTTAATGAAACATATTGAATGCTTCAAGAATATGTCGGTTTCACTAGTTGTTGTATGAGAACCATATTGGTCCGCCAGCGGGTATTAAATTGAAATGCTTATAACTTCTGAACAAACGACCTTACAGAGCTTAATAAATTTTCATATTAATCAGCATGTTGAATGCTACAAGAATATATCGATTTCACTAGTTGTTGGATGAGAAACATATTGGCCCGCCCGCGAAAATTAATTGGAACTGCTTATAACTTCTGAACAAATGATCTTAGAGAGCGTAATAAATTTGCATATTAATCAGCATGTTGCATGCTACAAGAATATATCGATTTCACTAGTTGTTGTTTGAGAAATATATTGGCCTGCCCGCGAAAATTAACTTGAACTGCTTAAAACTTCTGAACAATTGATCGTAGAGCACACAATTATTTGCATTTCAATCAAACATGTTGTATGCTACAAGAATATGTCGGTTTCACTAGTTATTGTTTGAGAAACATTTTGGCCCGCCCGCCAAAACTAACTTCAACTCCTTATAAATTCTGAACAAATGATTGTAGAGAGCGTAATAATTTTGCATATTAATCAGCTTGTTGCATGCTACAACAATATATCGATTTCATTGGTTGTTGGTTGAGAACCATATTGGCCCGCCCGCGAAAATCAACTTGAACTGCTTATAACTCCTGAACAATTGATCGTAGAGACCACAGTTAATAGCATTTTAATCAAACATGTTGTATGCAACAAGAATATGTTGGTTTCACTAGTTGTTTTTAGAAAACCATATTGGCTCGCCCGCGAGTATTAACTTGAACTGTTTATAAATTCTGAACAAATGATCCTAGAGAGCGTAATAAATTTGCATATTAATCAGCATGTTGCATGCTACAAGAATATATCGATTTCACTAGTTGTTGGTTGAGAACCATATTGGCCCGCCCGCCAAAACTAACTTCAACTCCTTATAACTTCTGAACAAATGATCGTAGTGGGCGTAATAATTTTGCATATTAATCAGCATATTGCATGCTACAAGAATATATCCATTTCACTAGTTGTTGGTTGAGAACCATATTGGCCCGCCCGCGGAAATTAACTTGAACTGCTTATAACTTCTGAACAATTGATCGTAGCGAACACAATTATTTGCATTTTAATGAAACATGTTGAATGCTACAAGAATATATCGTTTTCACTAGTTGTTGTTTGAGAACCATATTGGCCCGCCCGCGAAAATCAACTTGAACTGCTTATAACTCCTGAACAATTGATCGTAGAGAACACAATTATTTGCATTTTAATGAAACATGTTGATTGCTACAAGAATATGTGGGTCTCACTAGTTTTTTAGAAAACCATTTTGGCCCGCCCGCGAGTATTATCTTGAACTGTTTATAACTTCTGAACAAATGATCGTAGTGAGCGTAATAATTTTGCATATTAATCAGCATATTGCATGCTACAAGAATATATCCACTTCACTAGTTGTTGGTTGAGAACCATATTGGCCCGCCCCTGAAAATCAAATTGAACTGCTTATAACTCCTGAACAATTGATCGTAGTAGAGTAGTGTCCCCGGTTCCACGCCCGAAAATGAGGTATAGTGAGGTACACAGTGTTGCCAACCTCTTACTCGAAAAAATAACCAAGGTTTTTTTTTTTGGTCTAACCTAACCTCAAACAAGGAGCTGGCAACCTTGTTTGAGGCTTTTCTCGCAGTGTTGCCAGCTGGGGCTCGGTGGGGCTCGGTGCCAACCTCTTACTTGAAAAGTTACCAAGGTTTTTATTTCTTGGGCTAATCTAACCTAACGCGAGGAGCTGGCAATCTTGCTTGAGGCTTTTCTCGCAGTGTTGCCAGCTGGGGCTCGGTGGGGCTCGCAGTGTTGCCAACCTCTTACTCGAAAAAAAATGACCAAGGTTTTTATCTTGGTCTAACCTAACCTCAAGCAAGGAGCTGGCAATACTGCTTGAGGCTTGTCTTGCAGTGTTGCCAATATTTTACTCGAAAAGTTACCAAGGTTTTTATTTTGGTCTAACCTAACCTAAGGCAAGGAGCTGGCAATCTTGCTTGAGGCTTGAGGCTTGCTTTAATTAATTGCATAAATCAAGGTTGCCAACCTACTGGTATTTCTACCATGGTTTTTTTTACAAAAAAAAAAGAGAGAGGGGGAAGAGTTAAACAACCGACAATGCTGCCAACACCTACCTATAGTTTTTCTTACTTGATAAGGGTTTAGCCAATTTATACACTGGCGTAACATACACACACTGTGCAATAGAGCCGGCAACAAATATATACTGCCGTAAAAGAGAGATGGCAACACAGTATGTGTGTGCGTGTATAATATGTAGCATTATTAACTAGAGTGTGTTGGCAACCCACCTGCAATTAAAAAAAAACTAGAGACGTCAATGTTGCCGTAAGATAAAGAGGGAGACTAAGCTGGCAACAGTGGTGAGCGAATATGCCTTATTTCCAAGTCCCGGGGCGCTAATGTATATCGGGATTTTTGTAAAAATCTTATCGCGGGAACGATGTGCTGCACATATGCGCGCGCGCACCTGTATTGTGATGCAAACAAACAAATAAATAATTGTTGTTTTTAGGATGCCTGGCCCCTAACCCCGCCAGGGTGCGTGGTGCCCAACCAAAAAAGGTTCTAACGGCTGCGGCTCTAGATTACCGCACCTCTGTAGAGTTTCACGTGTTTTTTTTTTTCCCCCAAACTTCCATGAAACCCTACAGAGGACCTCCGTAATGCATGCAACGTGTACTAACGACTCTAGTGTTATTTTGATGTTGTAATATTTTTGGATATAGAGTTTTATTGTGAGATATAGATAAAAATAATTATGTTTATTATAATATTTTTTTTGATGAAGATGGATAATGTATGTGTGTGTGTTACAAATAAAGTTGCATGCTTTTTTCTAGTGTGTGTGTATGTGTTTTTGATGTTTCGACAGCATCTGAAACGATAAAAAAGAATTTTATTGTTAATTTTCTCGTGTAAAAAAACAACAACAAATTTTTTTTGTGCAAATTTTCTGATTGTTTTGTGCTATAGTGCAAAAAAGATATTGTAACTGATCTGAACTAGTGAAATTTTCGTATTGTGCCATTGAAACTGATTGTGCTAGTACAAAAATTTCTTATTGTGCAAGAAAAAATGTTAAAAAAACTTGTTAAAACTGCTCTGTGACCCTCTCGTTCTTCACGTCGTGGACGAAGGACTTCTCTGCAATCAGGATGACGCTGCACACGGTGTCCTCGGGCAAGGCTTCGTGGAACTCGCAGACGACCTTGATGTTGGTTCGATCGTTGACCACCACCTGCTTTCTCTTAGATGTGTTGATGACGAACATCGGCCTGCGGGTTTTGAATTCGCTGGGCGTGTAGTACATGTCCATGCTTCCCTCGGTCACACGTTTGAAAGAAGTGTAAGCTTCGTAAAGTTTTAGGTAATCGTCTTTGGTCATGTCGAGGTTGTAATTCTCGCGCGGGAACACTTCGTTGCGTCCATTCTTCAGATAAATATTTTTGATCTTGCAGTCGTCGAACTTGCTGGAATCTTTTTCCTGGTTGTTATCGCGCCCGGTTTGAAAGAACACTACGACGAAATCTGGCATGTCGAACTGTATGTTGTTGAACTGCGTCGTCACATCGAATTCCATGTGACTTCCCGATGCCATCTTCTGCACGCACTGGTAACCGTGAAAGTGAATCGGCACCTGCGGACTCTTCAAGATCTCTGCTTTGTACTTGAGGGCATAGTTCGTCTCGTATTCCACGATCGGCATTCTCAATTCCATGCTCCGTATGACGCACTTGGCCGCTTCGGGTAATGTGTTGGCTATCGGCGTGCCGTCAGCGTTCAAGTTGGTGTATCGCATCAGTGCGTTGTTGTCGTTGGCCGCTCTTCGAAACGTGACGCGCAATCCCCCCTTCCACATGATCTCTTTGTAGTCCGAGAAGAATCCCGGCAGCAGACGCATGGGGAAAAGCACCGTGTGACTTCTAGTCGATATTTTCGTCCCCGCTTCGAATCCTCCCGCCTGGTAGTATGCTGCGTCAGTTTTGGATAATTTCAATGTTCCCACTGCCGTCGACGTGATGCCTGGATAATCTATTCTGTCTATGACGGTGTTGTGTTTCCTCACCTCCACCTGCGAGAACAGATGAGGCACGAAGTTGTCCACGAGTATCAAATTTGCTGTTGCGGGAAACGCGTCTTCGCTTTCCTTCTTCACCACGTCGAATTGAAGATAGAGGTCTGCTCTGTGAGGATGAACAAACCCGTCGCCTACGTCCACGTCGTATTCGATCTCCCTGTTCGCTTCGTTGAGATTGGCGAACGTGCGACGGTTGGGAGGGAAAGATTGCAATTCGTAACTTTCGATTTGCTCCATTTTTACTATGCGTGTTATTTATTATACGTTGATCTCCACGATGGCAGTGGTCGTTGCACCTGCGAAATCCACCACGTCTCCTTTCTCGTTTGTCACCACCAACTCTATGTCGTCTATGCGGTTGCGGCATACTGGAAAATAGATCGGCGAAGAGGGTGTGTAGATGATCGGTTCCATGAATTCGGAACTGGGTTTGAATGTGGCTATGATTCCTGTCTGCTTGTGACTTCCTAACAATCCGTCCGAGGATTTCGTGATCATGCCTTCCGCCACGTTGCAGTGAACGTTTAGAGTTTCTATGGCTAGAAATTTAGGAATGTTGGTTGCCGTATGTTTGATGCCAGCTTCGAGTTTGGTGTCGTTCTCGAAACCTAAAAGTTCTCCCATGGTGCCCAGGTCCACGGTCTCCGACGCCGACACGATTTCCACTCTGTGCGTGACCGAATTTTGAGAAAGGTACGTGCCTTTGGGTAACTGAGCTTGCAAAGTGGAAAGATTGTATTGGCCTGGCGTGACGACGATGTGTTCGTTTCCGACACTAATTTTATTATTGTGCTGCGTGACGTTAGGTATGAGGTACATGCTGTAGAATGCACGCAGAGCTACGGATTTAGGATAGACGATGTCGTCGTGCAGCGTGAGTTTCAGGATCGAAGATTCGCTCGTGAGATGGAACACGCCCATCGTGTTTCAGGTTCCACAATGCTTTCTGAAAATGTTCCACCGACGGGTTATTTATTTTAGACATGTATGCGAGAACAGAAAGGCATAGGTGGCCGCAGTTAACATCGGTGAAACCTTGGATGCGTTTGTCATTGTAGTAGAGGTTGGCAACACTGAGATACTTCACCAACCTGGCAGGCGGTGTGCCACCGAACGAATCGAAAACAAATGCATTGTTATCGTCAATTTTAAGGTAGCATATCCAATGTGTACCAGGATTTTTGTAACTGTCCAGGTTGACCACGCCATACTCCTTTTTCTTCACAGCAGAGGGTAGAGAATCGGACATGAAAACACCCCTGAAGTTTTTTATTCCCAACAGTTCGATTAGAGATTCAATATCGAAGTTGGACAGGGCTTCTTCTTTTTTTTATATTTTTTCAAAGCATCGAGGTTGCTTTTTTGTTTTTTGGTTATACCTTTCCCCTTCTTCTCCATGGCCAGGTTGTGACGTTTCTGTTCTTCCAACTCGGCTTTGTTCTTCTTCGAGTCGATGACGGTTTTCGCGATGGCGGCACTTCCGCCGGCCAAACTTCCAACAGCCCCCAATGCTGCCAGGATGGCTGGGATGCTGAATATGAAACCTCCGATTTTTTGCTGTTTCCGCGAACGCTGCAAGCGTCTCAATTGAGGTGTGCTGAGAAGTAATTTTATTCCGTGTCCTTTCGTCAAGCAAGAACGTTTCTTTTCGCGTTGTTTTTTGGTGAGTAAACCATCGAGGGTGCCTAGATTTTTCAGATTGGAGTATGGTATCTGGTACACGACACCTTTGGGCTTCATGTTGATGCTTTATATGTTATCTTCACGGTATGTTATTTATATATATGTTCTGAGATTTTTTTTGTTTTGTGTAATTTTTTTTCGGTATGTTATTTATATATAAATGTTCTGAGATTTTTTTTGTTCCGTGTAATTTTTTTTTCAAGGATATACTCCGCGCAGAGCCGTTACACAAATTCTATTACGTGCTTTGTTTTCTTACCAAGAAGTTCCTTTGTACCCTTGTACACGATTTGAGTTTTGTTCTCGATTAAAATAGCTAGCTTCTCGTCGGATAACATGTTAGCGTATCGATCTGGTAAAAATAGACTGTATTGTGCGTTGAGCAACAAACGCGCCTTGGGACCATACTGGGTAGAAACAATTGAACCGGAAGTTATCGTGTAAGGTTTGTCCACTTCCAATTCCTGAATTTTTACATACTCTACTGACAAATTTAGCATTTGTTTTAATGCTTGAAAGTCACTCATTTTTTCAGTCGTCATATTGAAGAGAAATTTTCAGTGTGTGTGTTATTTATATATCAAGTTTTCGACAGAAGAAAAAAGTTCGTGCTTCGGAAAACACGATGATGTGTGTGATAATATCTTCCGTTTCTTGTTTAGATCTACGCCAATCATCCGTGTATCGTCTTCTTCCCTGCCTCGCCTCGTGCAGTTCGTCCATCCTCTTGTTTAATTTTTCCCCTGCTGCCGAAAGAAGAGTGTCGAGATCACCGCACCTCATGCCGCTGATCTCCCGAAGATAATCCTTAACAGCCATTTCACAAGGGATGCGAAATTCCGGCGTTGATCTCGCTATGATTAAAAGTTTATTAACATCTCCGTTTACTGCGTGTTTAAAAATTTTACACAACAGTTCGTGTGGCAAGAAGGTTATACCAGACATGATGTGTTTTTTTTTTTTTTTTTTTTTTTACTATATGTTATTTATATACCCCACCCAAGTTTTTGTTTTGTGTTCATGGCGATGGTGGTGCCCAGTGCTGCAACTCTTTCTCCCAGCGAAGCGTCTCTGCTGACGAATCTTTCGAAAGCTGCGTGCTCTAACTTTCTGTCTGCTTCGTGACGTGCATCCAGTTCGGTGCGAGTGGTGTTGTAAGCGATGTCGTGATCTTTGCATGCGGCGTCCAACGGATTCACACCCCTGTCTCCTCTCTTCAATCTTTTCTCGAGTTTGGTACCTGGTCCGCAGTACTGGTAGCCGGGTAAATGCATCTCGAAAGGTAACTTGTTGATGATGTCGTTCACAAGTCCCTTTCCTTCAGCCACGTTCCAGAATCTCGGAGGCAGCGTGTTGATAATTTTAATGAGGTAACCTATGCCCTTGTCGTCGTTCACGATGAAGTTGGAAAGTTTTGTGCTGATCATGTCCACAATTCCTACCTTCTCGTTGTAGAAATTACGATTGCCTGCAGTCTCCTCTCCTGCAATAACCAACAATCGGTCTATGAGCTTGCGCACGTCGTCCACCCAAACGAATTCTTTGGGCAGGGTGTTGTAGAGTTTGACGCCGCTGCCTGTTTTCACCTGGTTCCATATCGGCTTGATGAGATTTCTGTACTTCTCACCGCTGCTGGATTTGACCCTATTCTGCGTAGCGTCGTTGTTTTGGTACAAGGCATCCGTCATGATCAAAATTTCCTTGTAACTTTGGTAATCTTCGTCGGTGTAATCTTTCGGCTGCTTTTTGGCAACGAGTTCCCACAGTCCCACCGTACCTGGATACCTGTTCCAACTATCCTTCTCGCCTAAATTAACTTTAATGTCGTTGCCTTCGAAGGTCACTTTCGATTTTCCAATCTTCCAAACCACACCGCCGCCTTCGTTGCTCTCCATGCTCGGATACAATCCGAACACTTCATCCTTGTCGAATTTCCCCGTGCTCAGGTAGTCTCGTGCCAAAGGTCCCAACTCGATCTTATCCAAAGACGACGACGTGCTACCTATGGCTCGACATCGTGCCGGTACGTCTCTTAGTTCGAACGGCGTCGAAGGAATGCTCGAAATGGGCGTGGGTACGGTGTAACTTTTAGCTGCAAGTGGTACGAGTTCGTTGATCAAATTTTTATTTTGTTCCGTGACGCCTTTAATTTCTTTACCTAGATCGCTGATGGCGTCGATCACAGGTTGATCTTGACGCTTCTTCTCTTCGTAGAATCCGCGATTCTCGGATTTCCAACCTTTGAAGCGTTTCGCGAGGTAGTTTCGCAACTTGAGATTTTCGTCTTCGATTTTTCGTTTCGTCATAACGTTATTTATACACGTCGTTTCTCACAACGTTGCAACGTTTAGAAAGTCGTTGATTTTGTTTCTGTATTTTCCGTCGTTGGGTTTCCTCGTCATGTCGATCGTCGCGAATCCGAAATCGTCACTGTTCCAACAGTGGGAGCAGCAGCGTTCCGAAAATTGATTGTAGTTCATGTCTCCGCCTACGTAGTCATCGTACGCGTGCTTGAGGTTGGTGTGATCTTGACGAAACAAACATATGAAATTAGCGTTGTCGCGTACTAACTGTTTTGGAATTTTGGAAAACGTTTGAGCTAGGAAGAAGCAATCTATTCCTTTGTGACGACCTTGCGTGAAAAAATTGCGAATTTCATTTTGATTTTCCAGGATGACATCGTCGAACACAACGACTGAATTTTCACGACAATCGTCGAGTGGCTTTATTTCCGAAGCGAACGTTGCAATGTCCAGACCATCGTACAGTTTCATCAGTTGCTTGTATTTCGCTTGTTCGAGACTTTTCGAAAATACGTAGAGGTGCCTGTTCTTCCAATCTAACCAATTCGGTGCGAGGAGAAAATTGTCCACGAGCAGTGTTGTTTTCCCACACCCCGAAGGACCTACGATCAGACAGCGGATGCTGTCGGGAAGCAACTCCCCATTCTTTTTTCTCGTTTGACTTTCCGAATCCGGTAGACGCTTCACCACGTTCCACGTACTCACAAGATCACTTCGTTCGCGTCGATCCAACTTTTTTCCGGAAGTCCCAGCCATTTGACAAACAGTTTGTTGCCTTTCCTACGCAATATTTTCTCGATGAGGTACGTGTCGGGGTATTTTGTTTTAGAGAGTTCCTCTTCGTAAAATCTTCCTTTCAAAATCTCGCCGCTACTATCTTTTATTATATACGTGTGTCGGTTTCCGGGTAAAACTAGAACCACCGTAAAAAGTTCCGTGCTCCAATTTTTTGTGAACCCCTTCTCGAAGGTGCGTTTGAATTTGCTGATCCTCACCTGGTCTCCAATTTTGAATTTTGATTTCTTGGTAGTCGTGGGAGTGTACTTTGGACAGTAAACTGTAGAAATTAAACGCTGCTCGTCAGATTTCGTAACGTCAGCTGGCTTCATGCCTATCGTTCTGTGTACTGTATTATTATAGGTGTCGACGAGTTCCGGCAGTATGTCGACCCATTTGTAATTTCCTCGAAGCGTGAATCGTTTCCACATGTGTGTTTTCAAGGTTCGATTAAATCTTTCCACGATGCTGGCTTTGATGTGACTGAAGGTTGAATAATGTCGAATGTCGTGTTTCCGAATAAACTTTTGGAATACGGCATTGTAAAATTCCTTCCCCTTGTCCGTTTGCAAAAACCGAGGTCGTCTGTCGCTTTCGCGAAAAATTGTCTTGAATGCTTCCGTGACGCACGTTCCTGTTTTGGCTTTCAAAGGTAGAGCCCATGCGAATTTCGAAAACGTGTCTATGACGGTGAGGAGGTACTTGTTGCCCTTGTTCAATTTATGCACATTTTTTAGATTGCCGCTACTCATCTCCACGAGGTCACTTTGCCAGAGGTCATCGATTCCCTTGGTCACCACCGCCAAACGTTTGTAGTTGCGGCGTGCAGGTTTATGCAATTCTTCGACGATGGCTTGCCTAGACATTTTTTAGAGATTACGTTTGAAGAGAAGCACCAGCGTGATGGGATTCAAAGAGGGTGGCACTTCGCTCGTGTTTTGAATGATCAGCTTATCGCCGGCACTCACGTCGAAAACGGCGAGATCTTCGTCTTCGTGTATTTCATATATGTTGTGCGTTTCGTTCCAACGTGCCAGAGGAATGTTTCCTGCTTTCTGAACACCACGATTCGATATCAAGGTCATGGTGGGGACGCTAGCTTTTCTGCCGTGAGACCAGTACGAAAATTCGTTTATCTGAATTGTACCATCGAGGAGAAACTTGTAGTACGGATGATAAGGATGTAACATGTACAGTTTGTTACCTTCGACGAACGTGGAGATTCTCTGTTGATTGGGTACGCTGTTGATTTCGATGGCTTGCAGAGAATGCAGTTTAGCGAATTTAGTATCGACGCTAACGAGGTTGCTGTGAAGCTGTCCCAGTGTATTTTGTACGGGCAACAAATATTCGACGATGGTATCCGTTACTGTAGAAAATGACGGCTTGATTTTCACTTCCACGTTCAACTGCTTGAAGTTTTCGTTGAGTTCTTGTAACTTGGCACCGAAAGAGGCCAGCGTCGATTCCTGCGTGGATTCCAGCACTCCAACTTGATCTCTGATGTTGACGACGATACTCTGAAGGTTCTCGACTTGATTCAATTTCGAGCTCTTCTCGGTAAGATCGTTCACGATGCTTCGCATCTCGGTAAACTGCGTGTGAAGGTCGACGACGCTCTGCGAAGTGGGCAGCGTCGACACCAGCGAAGCAAGTTCGTCTCGAATCTGTTCCACGTTCGCCGTTTCTGTTTCCAGTCGTTTCAGCATACGTGATATGCTTCTTTTCAAAGCGTGCAATTCTTTGGAGGTGGGGAGATTGGCAACCCTACTCTCGAGATCGCTCAACGAACTTTTGATGTCGCTCGAATCGGATAGTGCCGTCACCGCAGTTTTCAATTTTTCCAAATCTTCGCTCGAAGGTACGCTCGTCCGTAACGATTCCAAGTCACCCTGTATGTTGTCCAGTACGTGATGAAAATGAGCAAGGTTCGATTCGACGTTCAAATTTTCTAAATATTCGATCTTCTGCTGAACCGTGCTCAACGTGTCTTGTATGCTCGTCAACGCACTTGCTTCAGCGTGAATATTTTTAATTTCTTCGTTGATCAACTCCAGAGACGCCTGAAGCGTAGCGATGGTGGTTTGAATGTGTTCGAAATCTTGATAAGCCTCCAATTGAATTTTTATGTTCGCGACGCTTTTGCCGATGACCTGCAGTTCGTCTGACGATGGTAGGTTCGTCATGGTATCTTCCAAAGTCTGTAACTTGGATTTAATTTCTTCCAACGTGCTGGCGAATTCTTCTTGTAATTTGGAAACAACAACATGCAAGCGTTCTACATCAATATCCTTCACGACGGTTTGAAGTTCAGAGAAATTCTTTTCGATTGCGGAAGTTCGTTCTTCGATTTCGAGTTTCAATTTTTCCAAATCTTCATTTTTCGATTGAAATTGTTGTAATTTGGCCAAATCATTTTGAAGCTTATCCACGCTCAACTGTATATTTTGAACGTTGTCGTAAGAAGGTACGTCGACATAATTTTTTATGAGCGTTTTCAGTTCGGAATCGATTTTCAGAATGGGGTCCAGACATTGCGTTTGGAGCGTAGCAATCTCCGACTCTAAACTTTTGTTTAAGGTCTCCTGCAAAGCGATCAAATCGCTCCTCAACTTTTTAATTCTGACGTCCAACATGAGAATCTCTTCTGCGTGGTCTACACGTTTGGTGTGGCCGAAAATATCGTTAGGCATTTTGGTTAACGGTTATTTATAATAGGATAGACGATTCGTAATTCTACGAAGAGAGGAATAAGTTTGTCGTAATCTCCTAGGAGTTCCACGTATAAACAATCTCCTGCAGAAACATCGTACGTAATGTTAGAAAGCATCTTGTCGTGCTTGATTCGAAAAATGTTCTTGCCGGTAGATATTTTGATTTCACCTACGTTTTCCGGATTCACGGTGATTTGAAGTTTTCCATCGATCGGAATTTTGTAAAAATGTAAATTGTTGTTGAAGACGTAAAACATCTTGCCCACATCGTCATCCAATTTCGTCCAAATGCTGTTAAGGTGAACAATCAGTAGACCGTTGAGTTTAGTTAACATGGAAGGTAGAAATTCATGATCTGTCGTCGCGCGGTGTACAGTCTCCATGTTGGTTTGTTTTCGGAAACCAAAGAGATTCATAGGTATGCTGGTTATTTAAAATACGGTCAAAGTTTTTTTGTAATAACAGTCAGTGTTGTTTTTTTTGTAATGACTAACAAAATGTTTTGTTTTTTTTGTTTTTTTTTGTTTTTTTTTGTTTTGTTTTATGAATCTTCTGTTGAAGATGGGCATATGTTGCAGGTTTTGCTTTCTGCTAAGCGATAGTGCCCCCACGGCAGTGTGTGGATTCCACACTCGAGGACGCGCCTCTTGTCGTCGTTGGGATCCAGAGCAATCTTCCTCACTTTGTTGGTGGTCAACACATGGTCGACGCTCTGGATGCGCTGTTCTGCTCTTAGAACCGACGACTTGGTCTTGAGGCAATCCACGAAGTCCTCGAATGTGAGATGCTCCCGAACCACCTGTCTGCCGACACCCTTGGCCTTCTTGGTAACGCTACCCTCGGCTTTGATGGTATAGGCCTTGGCGCGAAGACCTGCAAATTCGAGAATCACGTCTCCATCCTTTTCGTCTTTGAGTTTGCCAGGCACCTTCTTGTTGCGAGCCAGGATACCATACTGGTTCGGCTGGGGATAGCCCGAGGTGTCGAAGAGGTTAACCAAAGATGGAACTGTGGCTATATCCCCATATGCGTCGGCTGTGCGAACGTGGTACACCAAGCTGTCCGTGTCCGTGTAGAGAAGCGAGATGTTGTGGTCGTAGTGTGGACGTAATATATCGTAGTACGTCTCGAACATGTGGAGCTTGCTCAGATCCAGAACCGTGGCTCCGACATAGATGGGCTTGGTGAGTTTCACCACACCTTGCCTCATGTGAATCAGAGCCAGCTGCTCGTTATAGATTGTTCGAGACTTGAACAATGGACTCGCGACAAGCTGACGACATCGCTCTTTCCTCGTCACCAATTTTATGTCCACGCGATTCCGTACATTCTCCATGGTCTTGCCAAACACCGCATTATTCATGAGCTTGAAGAAATCCTTATCAAGCTCGGACGTGGCTGCGGTGCGGTGTTCAGTGTTAACTTCGATATATGGACGCAACCACGGAGAATGCTCGAACTTGAGGATACGGTGAACTGCGTGGACCGTAACCCCTTGCTGCATCAACCACCGGAGATTCTGGTAGTGAAGGACGTAATTCTTTTTGGGTTCGAAATCCATGACGAGCTTCTTCTGGTTAGAATCGGGTGGACACTTGAACTCGGGTGCAGGGGGAAGATCGCAGAACGAATCCTGCACGTTCTTGGAGAACTCAAGGTCCACCTCGGCGAAGAACCCATGTTCCGAATCGTCAAAACCTTCAACGTCGAAGTTGGAAGGATCAGCCCACTCGAACCCTCTAAAGGGGAGTGGCTGCATCATGGAGTGCCCGTAGAGGTTATTGACGTCCGTGTGCATGATGTAGCTCGACGGTTGGGTGGAGTCGTAGCCAGTAGCCATGTGATGGTTGTTGGCGCACGCGTGCCGTTGCGACACCTGGACCATTCCACCCCGCACGGCGCGTTCCACAAACAGCATCATGTCCACATCCGAAAGAAGCTCCAGCTCGATTTTCGTCACCAGAAGCATGGCTGACCACGCCAGTCCGGGGAGACTATAGAAGTAGGCGGGATCCAGGTGGTAGATGTTTATTGCAGTCGCCCGGAACGTCTGGAACACGTCGGCGAGGAGCGTCACATCAAGTCTGAGGTAGGCGTCGTGGTAGTCTCCGAGAGTTCGACAACCCAGCTCGCGCCACATGGACTGGGAGTGATGATATTCTTCGTCGGTGATGTTCGAGTCCCGTAGCTGACTGTAGAACTTCACCTGGGGAGGTAGCAACGTCTCCGCAAACTTGGTAGAGTCGGTGACGTATTCGTAGGGGTAGATCCCCTTACGCCTGAAGAGACCGGCGTCCAAGTTTGGAAAATTTGCAGAGGTAATAAGCATTTGCTCGTTGCTCAGCTTCCCTGCAAGAGCATCGAGGCTGGCCGGGAGGAACCTCAGGGAGTCGAGGAAGCGAAGCTCGATGCTCCTACTTTTTGAGTTGGGGATCGGCACCCACTTGCTGACGCTAATATAACGCTCCTCGTTCTGCGCCAGGACATTGATTCTTGCATTGTCGTATCCAAGATGCTTGATCAGGTGGTGAAAGTCGTACCCCGAGCCATTGTGAAAAAACACAGGGATGAAGCGCGAGTCCCGGGCCAAGCGGTTGCAATCGTTGCACCAAGAACCAACGTACCTACCGTTAAAGTGATCGTGGTGATGGACTTTACGGTTTTTGGCGGTGTACTCCTTGACGCAGACAGGGCAAGTGATGGCCTCGTCGTGTCTACGTTGATCATCGGGGGACAGTGGGAGCATAGGCTTGGGGGTCAATAGTACCTTCCCTATCTCGATGGCCTCGACAACCATCCTCTCGAGGAAGTGTTTGGCTGCGTCGGGACCACGGTACACGTAGGGCTCGGGGGCGATGTGTTGATCTCGTCGCACCGCAACGTATGCGAAACTGGATGCCTCGTGGAGTTGGTAAGGGGTGGTGGAAGAAACTTCAGGATCGGGATCGCAAGTGGACAGGGGTTTGAGGAAGGCCTCGAAATCCGCGATGATGATAGCAGGGTGCTCCACCATGGCACCGTGCATGTGGAAACGCTCCACGGTGCCAGGTTCGGGCAAGTCTGCCACCCCCGGTTCATTGGCATTGCAGTAGAGCTTGTGGTTAGCGAGCTTCTCGGCAGCGATGTTGGGACCTCTGATGCGCTGGTAATCCTGCCGTTCTCGATTACGAAATATAGACAAGCACCTGGGACAAACTTCTATGTGGTGTTCGTCTTTGCTCAGCTGGCTCGAAACAAGCCGAGAGAGGGAGCGGATGAGGGTGTAATGGTGATGGGTCTCGTCCTTGATGAGTAGGAGATGGATTTCTCGAGCATCATTGTTGTCTACGTCGCTCACCCGGATGGGGTACACCACATTTTTGTCGGTGAGGCCATAAACGTTGATGGCCAACCGAGGGTTGTGTGTACGGGCCTCGAACTTGCGAATGTCCGAGACCTCCACCGGGTAGTCAATCCCAGCAATGGCATCTTCCAGCTCTGGCTCATAGGGTAGGTAGTGGTTAACTCGGTGTGGATGGTTTTTCCAGTCGACAGGGTGCAACGCCGCAAGCACACACCATACGAAGCACTTGTTATCTTTATTTTGGATGTTCAGGACGGCCGTCTTTGCCGCAATTGCTTTTGGTAAGCGAACGTAGCTGGAGGCGGAGAGAGGCACAAACTTGGAAAGTTTGACGCGCAACTCGTGAGGCTCACCACACAGCGAACCCCCCGAGCCCTTAGCTTCATGTTCTTCTTGCTTTGCCAGCAGCTCCTCGACAAACTTGTTGTAGATGTCCTCGAGGTTGTCGACATCCGCCAAATGCAGCGTCTTCGCCTTGGTGTTGTGGCAGAAGCTGTAAATTTCATCAGACGGCTTCTTGTACCAGCAACAAAGCGATGCGTAGAATTTGGTAGAGTGCGTTGCAAGCGCATCGCCGAGAATAGAAATAATTTGGGCTTGCACGTTCTCCAAAAAGCTACGCACGTCGCATGAGTCCTCCGATGTAAAAGGAAAGTCCTCTAACAAATGCTGGAAAGCAGACTGGTTCGCTTTCGCCACATGCTTGACACGTTTGGCGGGTGGTGCATTGATGGTGGCTGCTTCTGCCTCTCTCTTGGTGGAGGTCGAAGGCTGTGCCCCAGATGTATTTTTGCTTAGACAAGTAAGCTTATGTTTCTTGGCATACGCAATCGTAATATGTTTATTGCATCCGGAACACAGTTCAGTGGCAGCCAAATGCTTGTCTGGCACGCAGGTGCGACAATGTCTTGCAAAATTTTTGCTTAATATAGTTTTTTTGCACACAGGGCAACTTTTCATAGAGGGCATTTTTTCGGGGTATGTTTATTTATATATGGGTAGCGTTGTCTTCCTCAAATATGTGTTTTAATCAATTCTATAAAAAAATATAAAAAAATATATAAGAAAAATATGATTGTAGATGGAAAAAACACAATAAATATTGTATGTATGTGTAATTTTATTTAGCTTACTTTCGCTAGACACGAATTTTCTTCAGATTTTATTGCCCACTAGTATATTTTTCCACCAATCTAGTAGAGGTGTGAAACTATGAAAATATACTTGTTTATATATATTTTTTTTTGTTTTGGCTGATATAATAGCAAATATATATATATAGTTATTTTGAAATTCTAAAACTTTCAGGTATACTTATTTTTATATGCAAACATACATCATAAAAAAATTACACAATCGTATTTTTTTCCATACACATATTTTTTATTTTCAGAAAACAAAATTATTTTCGATCTTTATTTTTTTAAAAAATTTATTTGTGTTTATAGTATTTGTCGGGCAATAGCAGATAGAGCAAGAATCGTTTTCCTACAACCCATAGTTTATAAATTACAAAACATCTTAGAAATTACATCTTGAAATTTTAATCCAAAATAACTCAAAAACAGCAGGCACTAGTCATCATCCCTCCATTAGGTTGTAGAGTACTTCTAATTTTGTATCGAATACTATTAAAATTTTCGAAATAGGGTAAAAACTAAGCCAGCAAATCAAGTTTCTCAAAAAATAAAAAAATTGTCTGTATTTCCGAAACTTGAGGGGGTAGAATTGATTTTATTTGCCAGTCGAATAGTTCTCGTCGAATCCTATCCAACAAACCTAAAATCATCATCCTAGCTCAATTAGAAGCCGAGAAAATCAATATCTTGGAAAACGTCTTAAGATTTTTGTCTTAAGAAAATTTTCTTGATAGACCGGAAGTAACATCTTGACAGACCGGAAGTCGACTTTCTTAAAGATTAAGATATTTGTCTTAAGATATTTTCCAAGATATTGATTTTCTCGGCTTCTATGGGACCTAGAACCATGTAACTTTGGTCTATGTATATACCTGTACTTGCCCGACCCTGTGGCCGAGTGGTTAGCACATCGCGCTGCGACGCCAAGAGTCCCGGGTTCGAATCCCGATCGGGTATGGTTGTTTGTGAATATCCATTTTCATCAATTTCATCACTCATCCCCATCTTCGCAAATTAGCCAAAAAGCACAAAACACGAAATAAAATAAACTAAATCAATCAATCAATCAATATACCAATACTTTTCCTACATGTTCACTCACCTTACAACCCACTCGATCAAAAAAAATAAAATTTACCCCCTGCGCGCATGCGCACATGTTAAAATTTAAAATATAGGCTCGACATTAAAACAAAATATTATTTTTTTTCCTCCTCTCCTCTCTCTGGCCAAGATTGCAAATAATTGCAGAAATAATAATACCATGATATTTTTTAGACTGTAAGTCTAAATAAATAAGATTCGAATAACTATGTACTTCTACTAGCCTTTGCGATGGCGCAGCGGTAGCGTCGTTGCCTTGTAATCAAGGGTTCGATACCTACACAAGTGGTTCTTGAAACTGTAGGTTCAATCCCGATTAGCCTTACTGTGCATAAAATAGACTTAAAAAAACATCAAATCAATCAGTACTTCCACTAGCCTCTGCGATGGCGCAGCGGTAGCATTATAATCAAAAAATCTCGGCTTCGATACCCACACAAGTGGTTCTTGAAACTGTAGGCCCAGTCCCGATTAGCCTTACTGGGCATAAAATAGACTTAAAACATCAAATCAATCAGTACTTCCACCAGCCTCTGCGATAGCACAGCGGTAGCATTATAATCAAAAAATCTCGGCTTCGATACCCACACAAGTGGTTCTTGAAACTGTAGGCCCAGTCCCGATTAGCCTTACTGTGCATAAAATAGACTTAAAACATCAAATCAATCAGTACTTCCACCAGCCTCTGCGATAGCACATCAATAGCCTTGTAATCTCGGCTTCGATACCCACACAAGTGGTTTTTTTTGAAACTGTAGGCCCAGTCCCGATTAGCCTTACTGTGCATAAAATAGACTTAAAACATCAAAATCCAATCCAGAGTATCACCAAATTCAAAAAATAGAGTTTCCCCTGTACACTTGTATAATTTTAAACTCAAAATTCGATACCCAGCAGAGGTGGTTCGGATCTCGCTGTAGGCTCAGTTTCGATTAGCCTTACTATGCATAAAATAGACTTAAAACAACAAAATCCAATCAAGAGTATCAACAAATTCAAAAAAAATAAAATTTCCCGTGTACACTTGTATAATTGTAAACTCCAAGTTCGATACCCAGTGGAAGTGGTTCGGAACCCACTGTAGACCTAGTTTCGATTAGCCTTACTGCGTAAATTTTAGTTTTATAGCTAGTCAAGCAACTTGTGTGCGTATAACTTATGCTGATATGGTACTCACCTGACAGACCAAACTAATTCAGCTTCTATTACACTTGATATTTACACTTGGTATAGCGTACACTTTTATGCGACTGCCCAGTAGCAATACTCGACTGCAACTGATGTGGGCGAGGTTTCTAATAGAAACTTATACCTGTCGGTAGCTAAAATTCCAAAGTTGGTTCGTGACGATAAATAATAACAAAAAAACAACACACCCGTCCATCATGATTTGGATCGCTGCCTTTGGAGCTTTCTGCATCACTGGCGTGCCCAGCAGCGAAACCAACGCCCGCACAAAAAAAACTGGTCGCAACTGGGTGAAGTAGACCTTCCGGTGGGAATAACCGCGAAGACAATCAGACGCCGCCGCTTCACGTTCCCACGCTCATCATAATTTGGTTCGCTGCCTTTGGAGCTTTCTGCATCACTGGCGTGCCCAGCAGCGAAACCAACGCCCGCACAAAAAAAACTGGCCGCAACTGGGTGAAGTAGACCTTCCGGTGGGAATAACCGCGAAGACAATCAGACGCCGCCGCTTCACGTTCCCACGCTCATCATGATTTGGTTCGCTGCCTTTGGAGCTTTCTGCATCACTGGCGTGCCCAGCAGCGAAACCAACGCCCGCACAAAAAAAAACTGGCCGCAACTGGGTGAAGTAGACCTTCCGGTGGGAATAACCGCGAAGACAATCAGACGCCGCCGCTTCACGTTCCCACGCTCATCATAATTTGGTTCGCTGCCTTTGGAGCTTTCTGCATCACTGGCGTGCCCAGCAGCGAAACCAACGCCCGCACAAAAAAAACTGGCCGCAACTGGGTGAAGTAGACCTTCCGGTGGGAATAACCGCGAAGACAATCAGACGCCGCCGCTTCACGTTCCCACGCTAACTCCTCTAGTTACTAGCAGTATTTTGCCAAATAACCAAAATATTACGACAACAATTAACCCACCCACTATTGCCAGCACCACCACTACCATACAAAAAAAAACACGTGAAACCCTACAGAGGTGCGGTTATTTAGAGCCGCAGCCGTTAGAACCTTTTTGGATGGGCACCACGCACCCTGGCGGGGTTAGGGGCCAGGCATCCTAAAAACAACAATTATTTATTTGTTTGTTTGCGTCACAATACAGGTGCACGCGCGCGTATGTGCAGCACATCGTTCCCGCGATAAGGTTTTTACAAAAAATCCCGATATACATTAGCGCCCCGGGACTTGGAAATAATGCATATTCGCTCACCACTGTTGCCAGCTTAGTCTCCCTCTTTATCTTACGGCAACATTTGACGTCTCTAGTTTTTTTTTTAATTGCAGGTGGGTTGCCAACACACTCTAGTTAATAATGCTACATATTATACACGCACACACGCACACACATACTGTGTTGCCATCTCTCTTTTACGGCAGTATATATTTTGTTGCCGGCTCTATTGCACAGTGTGTGTATGTTACGCCAGTGTATAAATTGGCTAAACCCTTATCAAGTAAGAAAAACTATAGGTAGGTGTTGGCAGCATTGTCGGTTGTTTAACTCTTCCCCCTCTCTCTTTTTTTTTTTTTTGTAAAAAAAACCATGGTAGAAATACCAGTAGGTTGGCAACCTTGATTTATGCAATTAATTAAAGCAAGCCTCAAGCCTCAAGCAAGATTGCCAGCTCCTTGCCTTAGGTTAGGTTAGACCAAAATAAAAACCTTGGTAACTTTTCGAGTAAAATATTGGCAACACTGCAAGACAAGCCTCAAGCAGTATTGCCAGCTCCTTGCTTGAGGTTAGGTTAGACCAAGATAAAAACCTTGGTCATTTTTTTTCGAGTAAGAGGTTGGCAACACTGCGAGCCCCACCGAGCCCCAGCTGGCAACACTGCGAGAAAAGCCTCAAGCAAGATTGCCAGCTCCTCGCGTTAGGTTAGATTAGCCCAAGAAATAAAAACCTTGGTAACTTTTCAAGTAAGAGGTTGGCACCGAGCCCCACCGAGCCCCAGCTGGCAACACTGCGAGAAAAGCCTCAAGCAAGGTTGCCAGCTCCTTGTTTGAGGTTAGGTTAGACCAAAAAAAAAAACCTTGGTTATTTTTTCGAGTAAGAGGTTGGCAACACTGTGTACCTCACTATACCTCATTTTCGGGCGTGGAACCGGGGACACTACTCTACTGATCGTAGAGAACACAATTATTTGCATTTTAATGAAACATGTTGAATGCTACAAGAATATATCGCTTTCACTAGTTGTTTTTAGAAAACCATATTGGCCCGCCCGCGAGTGTTAACTTGAACTGTTTATAACTTCTGAACAATTGATCGTAGAGAACACAATTATTTGCATTTCAATCAAACATGTTGTATGCTACAAGAATATGTCGGTTTCACTAGTTATTGTTTGAGAACCATTTTGGCCCGCCCGCCAAAACTATCTTCAACTCCTTATAACTTCTGACCAAATGATCGTAGAGAGCGTTATAATTTTGCATATTAATCAGCATGTTGCATGCTACAAGAATTTATCGATTTCATTGGTTACTGGTTGAGAACCATATTGGCCAGCCCGCGAAAATTAAATTTAACTGTTTATAACTTCTGAACAATTGATCGTAGCGAACACAATTATTTGCATTTTAATGAAACATATTGAATGCTTCAAGAATATGTCGGTTTCACTAGTTGTTGTATGAGAACCATATTGGTCCGCCAGCGGGTATTAAATTGAAATGCTTATAACTTCTGAACAAACGACCTTACAGAGCTTAATAAATTTTCATATTAATCAGCATGTTGAATGCTACAAGAATATATCGATTTCACTAGTTGTTGGATGAGAAACATATTGGCCCGCCCGCGAAAATTAATTGGAACTGCTTATAACTTCTGAACAAATGATCTTAGAGAGCGTAATAAATTTGCATATTAATCAGCATGTTGCATGCTACAAGAATATATCGATTTCACTAGTTGTTGTTTGAGAAATATATTGGCCTGCCCGCGAAAATTAACTTGAACTGCTTAAAACTTCTGAACAATTGATCGTAGAGCACACAATTATTTGCATTTCAATCAAACATGTTGTATGCTACAAGAATATGTCGGTTTCACTAGTTATTGTTTGAGAAACATTTTGGCCCGCCCGCCAAAACTAACTTCAACTCCTTATAAATTCTGAACAAATGATTGTAGAGAGCGTAATAATTTTGCATATTAATCAGCTTGTTGCATGCTACAACAATATATCGATTTCATTGGTTGTTGGTTGAGAACCATATTGGCCCGCCCGCGAAAATCAACTTGAACTGCTTATAACTCCTGAACAATTGATCGTAGAGACCACAATTAATAGCATTTTAATCAAACATGTTGTATGCAACAAGAATATGTTGGTTTCACTAGTTGTTTTTAGAAAACCATATTGGCTCGCCCGCGAGTATTAACTTGAACTGTTTATAAATTCTGAACAAATGATCCTAGAGAGCGTAATAAATTTGCATATTAATCAGCATGTTGCATGCTACAAGAATATATCGATTTCACTAGTTGTTGGTTGAGAACCATATTGGCCCGCCCGCCAAAACTAACTTCAACTCCTTATAACTTCTGAACAAATGATCGTAGTGGGCGTAATAATTTTGCATATTAATCAGCATATTGCATGCTACAAGAATATATCCATTTCACTAGTTGTTGGTTGAGAACCATATTGGCCCGCCCGCGGAAATTAACTTGAACTGCTTATAACTTCTGAACAATTGATCGTAGCGAACACAATTATTTGCATTTTAATGAAACATGTTGAATGCTTCAAGAATATGTCGGTTTCACTAGTTGTTGTTTGAGAACCATATTGGCCCGCCCGCGAATATTAAATTGAACTTCTTATAACTTCTGAACAAATGATCTTAGAGAGCGTAATAAATTTGCATATTAATCAGCATGTTGCATGCTACAAGAATATATCGATTTTACTAGTTGTTGGTTGAGAACCATATTGGCCCGCCCGCGAAAAATAATTTGAAGTGCTTATAACTTCTGAACAAATAATCGTAGAAAGCGTAATAATTTTGCATATTAATCAGCATGTTGCATGCTACAAGAATATATCGATTTCACTAGTTGTTGGTTGAGAACCATATTGGCCCGCCCGCGATAATCAACTTGAACTGCTTATAACTTCTGAACAATTGATGGTCGTGAACACAATTATTTGCATTTTAATGAAACATGTTGAATGCTTCAAGAATATGTCGGTTTCACTAGTTGTTGTTTGAGAACCATATTGGCCCGCCCGCGAGTATTAAATTGAAATGCTTATAACTTCTGAACAAATGATCCTAGAGAGCGTAACAAATTTGCATATTAATCAGCATGTTGCATGCTACAAGAATATATCGATTTCACAAGTTGTTGGTTGAGATCCATATTGGCCCGACCGCGAAAATCAACTTGAACTGCTTATAACTCCTGAACAATTGATAGTAGAAAACAATTATTTGCATTTTAATGAAACATGTTGAATGCTACAAAAATATGTCGGTTTCACTAGTTGTTTTTAGAAAACCATTTTGGCGCGCCCGCTAAATCTAACTTCAACTCCTTATTACTTCTGAACAATTGATCGTAGAAAGCGTAATAATTTTGCATATTATTCAGCATGCTTCATGCTACAAGAATATATCGATTTCACTAGTTGTTGGTTGAGAACCATATTGGCCCGCCCGCGAAAATCAACTTGAACTGCTTATAACTCCTGAACAATTAATCGTAGAGATCACAGTTATTTGCATTTTAATGAAACATGTTGAATGCTACAAGAATATGTCGGTTTCACTAGTTGTTTTTATAAAACCATATTGGCCCGTCCGAGAGTATTAACTTGAACTGTTTATAACTTCTGAACAAATGATCCTAGAGAGCGTAATAAATTTGCATATTAATCAGCATGTTGCATGCTACAAGAATATATCGATTTCACTAGTTGGTTGAGAACCATATTGGCCCGCCCCTGAAAATCAACTTGAACTGCTTATAACTCCTGAAAAATTGATCGTAGAGAACACAATTATTTGCATTTCAATAAAACATGTTGTATGCTACAAGAATATGTCGGTTTCACTAGTTATTGTTTGAGAACCATTTTGGCCCGCCCGCCAAAACTAACTTCAACTCCTTATAAATTCTGAACAAATGATCGTAGAGAGCGTAATAAATTTGCATATTAATCAGCATGTTGCATGCTACAAGAATATATCGATTTCACTAGTTGTTCGTTGAGAACCATATTGGCCCGAGCGCGAAAATCAATTTGAACTGCTTATAACTTCTGAACAATTGATCGTAGAGAACACAATTATTTGCATTTTAATAAAAGATGTTGAATGCTACAAGAATATGTCGGTTTCACTAGTTGTTGTTTGAGAACCATATTGGCCCACCCGCAAGTATTAACTTGAACTGTTTATAACTTCTGAACAAATGATCCTAGAGAGCGTAATAAATTTGCATATTAATCAGCATGTTGCATGCTACAAGAATATATCGATTTCACTAGTTGTTGGTTGAGAACCATATACGCCCGCCCGCGAAAATCAATTTGAACTGCTTATAACTTCTGAACAATTGATCGTAGAGAACACAATTATTTGCATTTCAATAAAAGATGTTGAATGCTACAAGAATATGTCGGTTTCACTAGTTGTTGTTTGAGAACCATATTGGCCCACCCGCGAGTATTAAATTGAACTGTTTATAACTTCTGAACAAATTATCATAGAGAGCGTAATATATTTGCATATTAATCAGCATGTTGCATGCTACAAGAATATATCGATTTCACAAGTTGTTGGTTGAGATCCATATTGGCCCGCCCGCGAAAATCAACTTCAACTGTTTATAACTCCTGAGCAATTGATCGTAGAAAACAATTATTTGCATTTTAATGAAACATGTTGATTGCTACAAAAATATGTCGGTTTCACTAGTTGTTTTTAGAAAACCATTTTGGCCCGCCCGCTAAAACTAACTTCAACTCAACTACAACTCCTTATAACTTCTGAACATTTGATCGTAGAAAGCGTAATAATTTTGCATATTAATCAGCATGCTGCATGCTACAAGAATATATCGATTTCACTAGTTGTTGGTTGAGAACCATATTGGCCCGCCCGCGAAAATCAACTTGAACTGTTTATAACTCCTGAACAATTGATCGTAGAGAACACAATTATTTGCATTTTAATGAAAGATGTTGAATGCTACAAGAATATGTCGGTTTCACTAGTTGATTTTAGAAAACCATTTTGGCCCGCCCGCCAAAACTAATTTCAACTCCTTATAACTTCTGAACAATTGATCGTAGAAAGCGTAATAATTCTACATATTAAACAGCATGTTGCATGCTACAAGAATATATCGATTTCATTAGTTTTTGGTTGAAAACCATATTGGCCCGCCCGCGAAAATCAACTTGAACTGCTTATAACTCCTGAACAATTGATCGTAGAGCACACAATTATTTGCATTTTAATGAAACATGTTGAATGCTACAAGAATATGTCGGTTTCACTAGTTGTTTTTAGAAAACCATATTGGCCCGTCCGAGAGTATTAACTTGAACTGTTTATAACTTCTGAACAAATGATCCTAGAGAGCGTAATAAATTTGCATATTAATCAGCATGTTGCATGCTACAAGAATATATCGATTTCACTAGTTGTTGGTTGAGAACCATATTGGCCCGCTCGCGAAAATCAACTTGAACTGCTTATAACTCCTGAACAATTGATCGTAGAGAGCACAATTATTTGCATTTTAATGAAACATGTTGAATGCTACAAGAATATGTCAGTTTCACTAGTTGTTATTTGAGAACCATATTGGCCCGCCCGCGAAAATCAACTTGAACTGCTTATAACTCCTGAACAATTGATCGTAGAGAGCACAATTATTTGCATTTTAATGAAACATGTTGAATGCTACAAGAATATATCGTTTTCACTAGTTGTTGTTTGAGAACCATATTGGCCCGCCCGCGAAAATCAACTTGAACTGCTTATAACTCCTGAACAATTGATCGAAGAGAACACAATTATTTGCATTTTAATGAAACATGTTGATTGCTACAAAAATATGTGGGTCTCACTAGTTTTTTAGAAAACCATTTTGGCCCGCCCGCGAGTATTAACTTGAACTGTTTATAACTTCTGAACAAATGATCGTAGTGAGCGTAATAATTTTGCATATTAATCAGCATATTGCATGCTACAAGAATATATCGATTTCACTAGTTGTTGGTTGAGAACCATATTGGGCCGCCCTCGAAAATTAAATAGAACCGCTTAAAACTTCTGAACAATTGATCGTAGAGAACACAATTATTTGCATCTCAATGAAACATGTTGTATACTACAAGAATATGTCGGTTTCAATAGTTGTTTTTAGAAAACCATATTGGCCCGTCCGAGAGTATTAACTTGAACTGTTTATAACTTCTGAACAAATGATCCTAGAGAGCGTAATAAATTTGCATATTAATCAGCATGTTGCATGCTACAAGAATATATCGATTTCACTAGTTGGTTGAGAACCATATTGGCCCGCCCCTGAAAATCAACTTGAACTGCTTATAACTCCTGAAAAATTGATCGTAGAGAACACAATTATTTGCATTTCAATAAAACATGTTGTATGCTACAAGAATATGTCGGTTTCACTAGTTATTGTTTGAGAACCATTTTGGCCCGCCCGCCAAAACTAACTTCAACTCCTTATAAATTCTGAACAAATGATCGTAGAGAGCGTAATAAATTTGCATATTAATCAGCATGTTGCATGCTACAAGAATATATCGATTTCATTAGTTGTTCGTTGAGAACCATATTGGCCCGCCCGCGAAAATCAATTTGAACTGCTTATAACTTCTGAACAATTGATCGTAGAGAACACAATTATTTGCATTTTAATAAAAGATGTTGAATGCTACAAGAATATGTCGGTTTCACTAGTTGTTGTTTGAGAACCATATTGGCCCACCCGCAAGTATTAACTTGAACTGTTTATAACTTCTGAACAAATGATCCTAGAGAGCGTAATAAATTTGCATATTAATCAGCATGTTGCATGCTACAAGAATATATCGATTTCACTAGTTGTTGGTTGAGAACCATATACGCCCGCCCGCGAAAATCAATTTGAACTGCTTATAACTTCTGAACAATTGATCGTAGAGAACACAATTATTTGCATTTCAATAAAAGATGTTGAATGCTACAAGAATATGTCGGTTTCACTAGTTGTTGTTTGAGAACCATATTGGCCCACCCGCGAGTATTAAATTGAACTGTTTATAACTTCTGAACAAATTATCATAGAGAGCGTAATATATTTGCATATTAATCAGCATGTTGCATGCTACAAGAATATATCGATTTCACAAGTTGTTGGTTGAGATCCATATTGGCCCGCCCGCGAAAATCAACTTCAACTGTTTATAACTCCTGAGCAATTGATCGTAGAAAACAATTATTTGCATTTTAATGAAACATGTTGATTGCTACAAAAATATGTCGGTTTCACTAGTTGTTTTTAGAAAACCATTTTGGCCCGCCCGCTAAAACTAACTTCAACTCAACTACAACTCCTTATAACTTCTGAACATTTGATCGTAGAAAGCGTAATAATTTTGCATATTAATCAGCATGCTGCATGCTACAAGAATATATCGATTTCACTAGTTGTTGGTTGAGAACCATATTGGCCCGCCCGCGAAAATCAACTTGAACTGTTTATAACTCCTGAACAATTGATCGTAGAGAACACAATTATTTGCATTTTAATGAAAGATGTTGAATGCTACAAGAATATGTCGGTTTCACTAGTTGTTTTTAGAAAACCATTTTGGCCCGCCCGCCAAAACTAATTTCAACTCCTTATAACTTCTGAACAATTGATCGTAGAAAGCGTAATAATTCTACATATTAAACAGCATGTTGCATGCTACAAGAATATATCGATTTCATTAGTTTTTGGTTGAAAACCATATTGGCCCGCCCGCGAAAATCAACTTGAACTGCTTATAACTCCTGAACAATTGATCGTAGAGCACACAATTATTTGCATTTTAATGAAACATGTTGAATGCTACAAGAATATGTCGGTTTCACTAGTTGTTTTTAGAAAACCATATTGGCCCGTCCGAGAGTATTAACTTGAACTGTTTATAACTTCTGAACAAATGATCCTAGAGAGCGTAATAAATTTGCATATTAATCAGCATGTTGCATGCTACAAGAATATATCGATTTCACTAGTTGTTGGTTGAGAACCATATTGGCCCGCTCGCGAAAATCAACTTGAACTGCTTATAACTCCTGAACAATTGATCGTAGAGAGCACAATTATTTGCATTTTAATGAAACATGTTGAATGCTACAAGAATATGTCAGTTTCACTAGTTGTTATTTGAGAACCATATTGGCCCGCCCGCGAAAATCAACTTGAACTGCTTATAACTCCTGAACAATTGATCGTAGAGAGCACAATTATTTGCATTTTAATGAAACATGTTGAATGCTACAAGAATATATCGTTTTCACTAGTTGTTGTTTGAGAACCATATTGGCCCGCCCGCGAAAATCAACTTGAACTGCTTATAACTCCTGAACAATTGATCGAAGAGAACACAATTATTTGCATTTTAATGAAACATGTTGATTGCTACAAGAATATGTGGGTCTCACTAGTTTTTTAGAAAACCATTTTGGCCCGCCCGCGAGTATTAACTTGAACTGTTTATAACTTCTGAACAAATGATCGTAGTGAGCGTAATAATTTTGCATATTAATCAGCATATTGCATGCTACAAGAATATATCCATTTCACTAGTTGTTGGTTGAGAACCATATTGGGCCGCCCTCGAAAATTAAATAGAACCGCTTAAAACTTCTGAACAATTGATCGTAGAGAACACAATTATTTGCATCTCAATGAAACATGTTGTATACTACAAGAATATGTCGGTTTCAATAGTTATTGTTTGAGAACCTCTTTGTCCCGCCCGCCAAAACTAACTTCAACTCCTTATAACTTCTGAACAAATGATCTTAGAGAGCGTAATAAATTTGCATATTAATCAGCATGTTGCATGCTACAAGAATATATCGATTTCACTAGTTGTTGTTTGAGAAATATATTGGCCTGCCCGCGAAAATTAACTTGAACTGCTTATAACTTCTGAACAATTGATCGTAGAGCACACAATTTTTTGCATTTCAATGAAACATGTTGTATGCTACAAGAATATGTCGGTTTCACTAGTTATTGTTTGAGAACCATATTGGCCCGCTCGCGAAAATCAACTTGAACTGCTTATAACTCCTGAACAATTGATCGTAGAGAGCACAATTATTTGCATTTTAATGAAACATGTTGAATGCTACAAGAATATGTCAGTTTCACTAGTTGTTATTTGAGAACCATATTGGCCCGCCCGCGAAAATCAACTTGAACTGCTTATAACTCCTGAACAATTGATCGTAGAGAGCACAATTATTTGCATTTTAATGAAACATGTTGAATGCTACAAGAATATATCGTTTTCACTAGTTGTTGTTTGAGAACCATATTGGCCCGCCCGCGAAAATCAACTTGAACTGCTTATAACTCCTGAACAATTGATCGAAGAGAACACAATTATTTGCATTTTAATGAAACATGTTGATTGCTACAAGAATATGTGGGTCTCACTAGTTTTTTAGAAAACCATTTTGGCCCGCCCGCGAGTATTAACTTGAACTGTTTATAACTTCTGAACAAATGATCGTAGTGAGCGTAATAATTTTGCATATTAATCAGCATATTGCATGCTACAAGAATATATCCATTTCACTAGTTGTTGGTTGAGAACCATATTGGGCCGCCCTCGAAAATTAAATAGAACCGCTTAAAACTTCTGAACAATTGATCGTAGAGAACACAATTATTTGCATCTCAATGAAACATGTTGTATACTACAAGAATATGTCGGTTTCAATAGTTATTGTTTGAGAACCTCTTTGTCCCGCCCGCCAAAACTAACTTCAACTCCTTATAACTTCTGAACAAATGATCTTAGAGAGCGTAATAAATTTGCATATTAATCAGCATGTTGCATGCTACAAGAATATATCGATTTCACTAGTTGTTGGTTGAGAACCATATTGGCCCGCCCGCGAAAATCAACTTGAACTGCTTATAACTCCTGAACAATTAATCGTAGAGATCACAGTTATTTGCATTTTAATGAAACATGTTGAATGCTACAAGAATATGTCGGTTTCACTAGTTGTTTTTAGAAAACCATATTGGCCCGTCCGAGAGTATTAACTTGAACTGTTTATAACTTCTGAACAAATGATCCTAGAGAGCGTAATAAATTTGCATATTAATCAGCATGTTGCATGCTACAAGAATATATCGATTTCACTAGTTGGTTGAGAACCATATTGGCCCGCCCCTGAAAATCAACTTGAACTGCTTATAACTCCTGAAAAATTGATCGTAGAGAACACAATTATTTGCATTTCAATAAAACATGTTGTATGCTACAAGAATATGTCGGTTTCACTAGTTATTGTTTGAGAACCATTTTGGCCCGCCCGCCAAAACTAACTTCAACTCCTTATAAATTCTGAACAAATGATCGTAGAGAGCGTAATAAATTTGCATATTAATCAGCATGTTGCATGCTACAAGAATATATCGATTTCACTAGTTGTTCGTTGAGAACCATATTGGCCCGAGCGCGAAAATCAATTTGAACTGCTTATAACTTCTGAACAATTGATCGTAGAGAACACAATTATTTGCATTTTAATAAAAGATGTTGAATGCTACAAGAATATGTCGGTTTCACTAGTTGTTGTTTGAGAACCATATTGGCCCACCCGCAAGTATTAACTTGAACTGTTTATAACTTCTGAACAAATGATCCTAGAGAGCGTAATAAATTTGCATATTAATCAGCATGTTGCATGCTACAAGAATATATCGATTTCACTAGTTGTTGGTTGAGAACCATATACGCCCGCCCGCGAAAATCAATTTGAACTGCTTATAACTTCTGAACAATTGATCGTAGAGAACACAATTATTTGCATTTCAATAAAAGATGTTGAATGCTACAAGAATATGTCGGTTTCACTAGTTGTTGTTTGAGAACCATATTGGCCCACCCGCAAGTATTAACTTGAACTGTTTATAACTTCTGAACAAATGATCCTAGAGAGCGTAATAAATTTGCATATTAATCAGCATGTTGCATGCTACAAGAATATATCGATTTCACAAGTTGTTGGTTGAGATCCATATTGGCCCGCCCGCGAAAATCAACTTCAACTGTTTATAACTCCTGAGCAATTGATCGTAGAAAACAATTATTTGCATTTTAATGAAACATGTTGATTGCTACAAAAATATGTCGGTTTCACTAGTTGTTTTTAGAAAACCATTTTGGCCCGCCCGCTAAAACTAACTTCAACTCAACTACAACTCCTTATAACTTCTGAACATTTGATCGTAGAAAGCGTAATAATTTTGCATATTAATCAGCATGCTGCATGCTACAAGAATATATCGATTTCACTAGTTGTTGGTTGAGAACCATATTGGCCCGCCCGCGAAAATCAACTTGAACTGTTTATAACTCCTGAACAATTGATCGTAGAGAACACAATTATTTGCATTTTAATGAAAGATGTTGAATGCTACAAGAATATGTCGGTTTCACTAGTTGTTTTTAGAAAACCATTTTGGCCCGCCCGCCAAAACTAATTTCAACTCCTTATAACTTCTGAACAATTGATCGTAGAAAGCGTAATAATTCTACATATTAAACAGCATGTTGCATGCTACAAGAATATATCGATTTCATTAGTTTTTGGTTGAAAACCATATTGGCCCGCCCGCGAAAATCAACTTGAACTGCTTATAACTCCTGAACAATTGATCGTAGAGCACACAATTATTTGCATTTTAATGAAACATGTTGAATGCTACAAGAATATGTCGGTTTCACTAGTTGTTTTTAGAAAACCATATTGGCCCGTCCGAGAGTATTAACTTGAACTGTTTATAACTTCTGAACAAATGATCCTAGAGAGCGTAATAAATTTGCATATTAATCAGCATGTTGCATGCTACAAGAATATATCGATTTCACTAGTTGTTGGTTGAGAACCATATTGGCCCGCTCGCGAAAATCAACTTGAACTGCTTATAACTCCTGAACAATTGATCGTAGAGAGCACAATTATTTGCATTTTAATGAAACATGTTGAATGCTACAAGAATATGTCAGTTTCACTAGTTGTTATTTGAGAACCATATTGGCCCGCCCGCGAAAATCAACTTGAACTGCTTATAACTCCTGAACAATTGATCGTAGAGAGCACAATTATTTGCATTTTAATGAAACATGTTGAATGCTACAAGAATATATCGTTTTCACTAGTTGTTGTTTGAGAACCATATTGGCCCGCCCGCGAAAATCAACTTGAACTGCTTATAACTCCTGAACAATTGATCGAAGAGAACACAATTATTTGCATTTTAATGAAACATGTTGATTGCTACAAAAATATGTGGGTCTCACTAGTTTTTTAGAAAACCATTTTGGCCCGCCCGCGAGTATTAACTTGAACTGTTTATAACTTCTGAACAAATGATCGTAGTGAGCGTAATAATTTTGCATATTAATCAGCATATTGCATGCTACAAGAATATATCGATTTCACTAGTTGTTGGTTGAGAACCATATTGGGCCGCCCTCGAAAATTAAATAGAACCGCTTAAAACTTCTGAACAATTGATCGTAGAGAACACAATTATTTGCATCTCAATGAAACATGTTGTATACTACAAGAATATGTCGGTTTCAATAGTTATTGTTTGAGAACCTCTTTGTCCCGCCCGCCAAAACTAACTTCAACTCCTTATAACTTCTGAACAAATGATCTTAGAGAGCGTAATAAATTTGCATATTAATCAGCATGTTGCATGCTACAAGAATATATCGATTTCACTAGTTGTTGGTTGAGAACCATATTGGCCCGCCCGCGAAGATCAACTTGAACTGCTTATAACTCCTGAACAATTAATCGTAGAGATCACAGTTATTTGCATTTTAATGAAACATGTTGAATGCTACAAGAATATGTCGGTTTCACTAGTTGTTTTTAGAAAACCATATTGGCCCGTCCGAGAGTATTAACTTGAACTGTTTATAACTTCTGAACAAATGATTCTAGAGAGCGTAATAAATTTGCATATTAATCAGCATGTTGCATGCTACAAGAATATATCGATTTCACTAGTTGGTTGAGAACCATATTGGCCCGCCCCTGAAAATCAACTTGAACTGCTTATAACTCCTGAAAAATTGATCGTAGAGAACACAATTATTTGCATTTCAATAAAACATGTTGTATGCTACAAGAATATGTCGGTTTCACTAGTTATTGTTTGAGAACCATTTTGGCCCGCCCGCCAAAACTAACTTCAACTCCTTATAAATTCTGAACAAATGATCGTAGAGAGCGTAATAAATTTGCATATTAATCAGCATGTTGCATGCTACAAGAATATATCGATTTCATTAGTTGTTCGTTGAGAACCATATTGGCCCGCCCGCGAAAATCAATTTGAACTGCTTATAACTTCTGAACAATTGATCGTAGAGAACACAATTATTTGCATTTTAATAAAAGATGTTGAATGCTACAAGAATATGTCGGTTTCACTAGTTGTTGTTTGAGAACCATATTGGCCCACCCGCAAGTATTAACTTGAACTGTTTATAACTTCTGAACAAATGATCCTAGAGAGCGTAATAAATTTGCATATTAATCAGCATGTTGCATGCTACAAGAATATATCGATTTCACTAGTTGTTGGTTGAGAACCATATACGCCCGCCCGCGAAAATCAATTTGAACTGCTTATAACTTCTGAACAATTGATCGTAGAGAACACAATTATTTGCATTTCAATAAAAGATGTTGAATGCTACAAGAATATGTCGGTTTCACTAGTTGTTGTTTGAGAACCATATTGGCCCACCCGCGAGTATTAAATTGAACTGTTTATAACTTCTGAACAAATTATCATAGAGAGCGTAATATATTTGCATATTAATCAGCATGTTGCATGCTACAAGAATATATCGATTTCACAAGTTGTTGGTTGAGATCCATATTGGCCCGCCCGCGAAAATCAACTTCAACTGTTTATAACTCCTGAGCAATTGATCGTAGAAAACAATTATTTGCATTTTAATGAAACATGTTGATTGCTACAAAAATATGTCGGTTTCACTAGTTGTTTTTAGAAAACCATTTTGGCCCGCCCGCTAAAACTAACTTCAACTCAACTACAACTCCTTATAACTTCTGAACATTTGATCGTAGAAAGCGTAATAATTTTGCATATTAATCAGCATGCTGCATGCTACAAGAATATATCGATTTCACTAGTTGTTGGTTGAGAACCATATTGGCCCGCCCGCGAAAATCAACTTGAACTGTTTATAACTCCTGAACAATTGATCGTAGAGAACACAATTATTTGCATTTTAATGAAAGATGTTGAATGCTACAAGAATATGTCGGTTTCACTAGTTGTTTTTAGAAAACCATTTTGGCCCGCCCGCCAAAACTAATTTCAACTCCTTATAACTTCTGAACAATTGATCGTAGAAAGCGTAATAATTCTACATATTAAACAGCATGTTGCATGCTACAAGAATATATCGATTTCATTAGTTTTTGGTTGAAAACCATATTGGCCCGCCCGCGAAAATCAACTTGAACTGCTTATAACTCCTGAACAATTGATCGTAGAGCACACAATTATTTGCATTTTAATGAAACATGTTGAATGCTACAAGAATATGTCGGTTTCACTAGTTGTTTTTAGAAAACCATATTGGCCCGTCCGAGAGTATTAACTTGAACTGTTTATAACTTCTGAACAAATGATCCTAGAGAGCGTAATAAATTTGCATATTAATCAGCATGTTGCATGCTACAAGAATATATCGATTTCACTAGTTGTTGGTTGAGAACCATATTGGCCCGCTCGCGAAAATCAACTTGAACTGCTTATAACTCCTGAACAATTGATCGTAGAGAGCACAATTATTTGCATTTTAATGAAACATGTTGAATGCTACAAGAATATGTCAGTTTCACTAGTTGTTATTTGAGAACCATATTGGCCCGCCCGCGAAAATCAACTTGAACTGCTTATAACTCCTGAACAATTGATCGTAGAGAGCACAATTATTTGCATTTTAATGAAACATGTTGAATGCTACAAGAATATATCGTTTTCACTAGTTGTTGTTTGAGAACCATATTGGCCCGCCCGCGAAAATCAACTTGAACTGCTAATAACTCCTGAACAATTGATCGAAGAGAACACAATTATTTGCATTTTAATGAAACATGTTGATTGCTACAAGAATATGTGGGTCTCACTAGTTTTTTAGAAAACCATTTTGGCCCGCCCGCGAGTATTAACTTGAACTGTTTATAACTTCTGAACAAATGATCGTAGTGAGCGTAATAATTTTGCATATTAATCAGCATATTGCATGCTACAAGAATATATCCATTTCACTAGTTGTTGGTTGAGAACCATATTGGGCCGCCCTCGAAAATTAAATAGAACCGCTTAAAACTTCTGAACAATTGATCGTAGAGAACACAATTATTTGCATCTCAATGAAACATGTTGTATACTACAAGAATATGTCGGTTTCAATAGTTATTGTTTGAGAACCTCTTTGTCCCGCCCGCCAAAACTAACTTCAACTCCTTATAACTTCTGAACAAATGATCTTAGAGAGCGTAATAAATTTGCATATTAATCAGCATGTTGCATGCTACAAGAATATATCGATTTCACTAGTTGTTGTTTGAGAAATATATTGGCCTGCCCGCGAAAATTAACTTGAACTGCTTATAACTTCTGAACAATTGATCGTAGAGCACACAATTTTTTGCATTTCAATCAAACATGTTGTATGCTACAAGAATATGTCGGTTTCACTAGTTATTGTTTGAGAACCATATTGGCCCGCTCGCGAAAATCAACTTGAACTGCTTATAACTCCTGAACAATTGATCGTAGAGAGCACAATTATTTGCATTTTAATGAAACATGTTGAATGCTACAAGAATATGTCAGTTTCACTAGTTGTTATTTGAGAACCATATTGGCCCGCCCGCGAAAATCAACTTGAACTGCTTATAACTCCTGAACAATTGATCGTAGAGAGCACAATTATTTGCATTTTAATGAAACATGTTGAATGCTACAAGAATATATCGTTTTCACTAGTTGTTGTTTGAGAACCATATTGGCCCGCCCGCGAAAATCAACTTGAACTGCTTATAACTCCTGAACAATTGATCGAAGAGAACACAATTATTTGCATTTTAATGAAACATGTTGATTGCTACAAGAATATGTGGGTCTCACTAGTTTTTTAGAAAACCATTTTGGCCCGCCCGCGAGTATTAACTTGAACTGTTTATAACTTCTGAACAAATGATCGTAGTGAGCGTAATAATTTTGCATATTAATCAGCATATTGCATGCTACAAGAATATATCCATTTCACTAGTTGTTGGTTGAGAACCATATTGGGCCGCCCTCGAAAATTAAATAGAACCGCTTAAAACTTCTGAACAATTGATCGTAGAGAACACAATTATTTGCATCTCAATGAAACATGTTGTATACTACAAGAATATGTCGGTTTCAATAGTTATTGTTTGAGAACCTCTTTGTCCCGCCCGCCAAAACTAACTTCAACTCCTTATAACTTCTGAACAAATGATCTTAGAGAGCGTAATAAATTTGCATATTAATCAGCATGTTGCATGCTACAAGAATATATCGATTTCACTAGTTGTTGGTTGAGAACCATATTGGCCCGCCCGCGAAAATCAACTTGAACTGCTTATAACTCCTGAACAATTAATCGTAGAGATCACAGTTATTTGCATTTTAATGAAACATGTTGAATGCTACAAGAATATGTCGGTTTCACTAGTTGTTTTTAGAAAACCATATTGGCCCGTCCGAGAGTATTAACTTGAACTGTTTATAACTTCTGAACAAATGATCCTAGAGAGCGTAATAAATTTGCATATTAATCAGCATGTTGCATGCTACAAGAATATATCGATTTCACTAGTTGGTTGAGAACCATATTGGCCCGCCCCTGAAAATCAACTTGAACTGCTTATAACTCCTGAAAAATTGATCGTAGAGAGCACAATTATTTGCATTTTAATGAAACATGTTGAATGCTACAAGAATATATCGTTTTCACTAGTTGTTGTTTGAGAACCATATTGGCCCGCCCGCGAAAATCAACTTGAACTGCTTATAACTTCTGAACAATTGATCGTAGAGCACACAATTTTTTGCATTTCAATCAAACATGTTGTATGCTACAAGAATATGTCGGTTTCACTAGTTATTGTTTGAGAACCATATTGGCCCGCTCGCGAAAATCAACTTGAACTGCTTATAACTCCTGAACAATTGATCGTAGAGAGCACAATTATTTGCATTTTAATGAAACATGTTGAATGCTACAAGAATATATCGTTTTCACTAGTTGTTGTTTGAGAACCATATTGGCCCGCCCGCGAAAATCAACTTGAACTGCTTATAACTTCTGAACAATTGATCGTAGAGCACACAATTTTTTGCATTTCAATCAAACATGTTGTATGCTACAAGAATATGTCGGTTTCACTAGTTATTGTTTGAGAACCATATTGGCCCGCTCGCGAAAATCAACTTGAACTGCTTATAACTCCTGAACAATTGATCGTAGAGAGCACAATTATTTGCATTTTAATGAAACATGTTGAATGCTACAAGAATATGTCAGTTTCACTAGTTGTTATTTGAGAACCATATTGGCCCGCCCGCGAAAATCAACTTGAACTGCTTATAACTCCTGAACAATTGATCGTAGAGAGCACAATTATTTGCATTTTAATGAAACATGTTGAATGCTACAAGAATATATCGTTTTCACTAGTTGTTGTTTGAGAACCATATTGGCCCGCCCGCGAAAATCAACTTGAACTGCTAATAACTCCTGAACAATTGATCGAAGAGAACACAATTATTTGCATTTTAATGAAACATGTTGATTGCTACAAGAATATGTGGGTCTCACTAGTTTTTTAGAAAACCATTTTGGCCCGCCCGCGAGTATTAACTTGAACTGTTTATAACTTCTGAACAAATGATCGTAGTGAGCGTAATAATTTTGCATATTAATCAGCATATTGCATGCTACAAGAATATATCCATTTCACTAGTTGTTGGTTGAGAACCATATTGGGCCGCCCTCGAAAATTAAATAGAACCGCTTAAAACTTCTGAACAATTGATCGTAGAGAACACAATTATTTGCATCTCAATGAAACATGTTGTATACTACAAGAATATGTCGGTTTCAATAGTTATTGTTTGAGAACCTCTTTGTCCCGCCCGCCAAAACTAACTTCAACTCCTTATAACTTCTGAACAAATGATCTTAGAGAGCGTAATAAATTTGCATATTAATCAGCATGTTGCATGCTACAAGAATATATCGATTTCACTAGTTGTTGTTTGAGAAATATATTGGCCTGCCCGCGAAAATTAACTTGAACTGCTTATAACTTCTGAACAATTGATCGTAGAGCACACAATTTTTTGCATTTCAATCAAACATGTTGTATGCTACAAGAATATGTCGGTTTCACTAGTTATTGTTTGAGAACCATATTGGCCCGCTCGCGAAAATCAACTTGAACTGCTTATAACTCCTGAACAATTGATCGTAGAGAGCACAATTATTTGCATTTTAATGAAACATGTTGAATGCTACAAGAATATGTCAGTTTCACTAGTTGTTATTTGAGAACCATATTGGCCCGCCCGCGAAAATCAACTTGAACTGCTTATAACTCCTGAACAATTGATCGTAGAGAGCACAATTATTTGCATTTTAATGAAACATGTTGAATGCTACAAGAATATATCGTTTTCACTAGTTGTTGTTTGAGAACCATATTGGCCCGCCCGCGAAAATCAACTTGAACTGCTTATAACTCCTGAACAATTGATCGAAGAGAACACAATTATTTGCATTTTAATGAAACATGTTGATTGCTACAAGAATATGTGGGTCTCACTAGTTTTTTAGAAAACCATTTTGGCCCGCCCGCGAGTATTAACTTGAACTGTTTATAACTTCTGAACAAATGATCGTAGTGAGCGTAATAATTTTGCATATTAATCAGCATATTGCATGCTACAAGAATATATCCATTTCACTAGTTGTTGGTTGAGAACCATATTGGGCCGCCCTCGAAAATTAAATAGAACCGCTTAAAACTTCTGAACAATTGATCGTAGAGAACACAATTATTTGCATCTCAATGAAACATGTTGTATACTACAAGAATATGTCGGTTTCAATAGTTATTGTTTGAGAACCTCTTTGTCCCGCCCGCCAAAACTAACTTCAACTCCTTATAACTTCTGAACAAATGATCTTAGAGAGCGTAATAAATTTGCATATTAATCAGCATGTTGCATGCTACAAGAATATATCGATTTCACTAGTTGTTGGTTGAGAACCATATTGGCCCGCCCGCGAAAATCAACTTGAACTGCTTATAACTCCTGAACAATTAATCGTAGAGATCACAGTTATTTGCATTTTAATGAAACATGTTGAATGCTACAAGAATATGTCGGTTTCACTAGTTGTTTTTAGAAAACCATATTGGCCCGTCCGAGAGTATTAACTTGAACTGTTTATAACTTCTGAACAAATGATCCTAGAGAGCGTAATAAATTTGCATATTAATCAGCATGTTGCATGCTACAAGAATATATCGATTTCACTAGTTGGTTGAGAACCATATTGGCCCGCCCCTGAAAATCAACTTGAACTGCTTATAACTCCTGAAAAATTGATCGTAGAGAACACAATTATTTGCATTTCAATAAAACATGTTGTATGCTACAAGAATATGTCGGTTTCACTAGTTATTGTTTGAGAACCATTTTGGCCCGCCCGCCAAAACTAACTTCAACTCCTTATAAATTCTGAACAAATGATCGTAGAGAGCGTAATAAATTTGCATATTAATCAGCATGTTGCATGCTACAAGAATATATCGATTTCACTAGTTGTTCGTTGAGAACCATATTGGCCCGCCCGCGAAAATCAATTTGAACTGCTTATAACTTCTGAACAATTGATCGTAGAGAACACAATTATTTGCATTTTAATAAAAGATGTTGAATGCTACAAGAATATGTCGGTTTCACTAGTTGTTGTTTGAGAACCATATTGGCCCACCCGCAAGTATTAACTTGAACTGTTTATAACTTCTGAACAAATGATCCTAGAGAGCGTAATAAATTTGCATATTAATCAGCATGTTGCATGCTACAAGAATATATCGATTTCACTAGTTGTTGGTTGAGAACCATATACGCCCGCCCGCGAAAATCAATTTGAACTGCTTATAACTTCTGAACAATTGATCGTAGAGAACACAATTATTTGCATTTCAATAAAAGATGTTGAATGCTACAAGAATATGTCGGTTTCAGTAGTTGTTGTTTGAGAACCATATTGGCCCACCCGCGAGTATTAAATTGAACTGTTTATAACTTCTGAACAAATTATCATAGAGAGCGTAATATATTTGCATATTAATCAGCATGTTGCATGCTACAAGAATATATCGATTTCACAAGTTGTTGGTTGAGATCCATATTGGCCCGCCCGCGAAAATCAACTTCAACTGTTTATAACTCCTGAGCAATTGATCGTAGAAAACAATTATTTGCATTTTAATGAAACATGTTGATTGCTACAAAAATATGTCGGTTTCACTAGTTGTTTTTAGAAAACCATTTTGGCCCGCCCGCTAAAACTAACTTCAACTCAACTACAACTCCTTATAACTTCTGAACATTTGATCGTAGAAAGCGTAATAATTTTGCATATTAATCAGCATGCTGCATGCTACAAGAATATATCGATTTCACTAGTTGTTGGTTGAGAACCATATTGGCCCGCCCGCGAAAATCAACTTGAACTGTTTATAACTCCTGAACAATTGATCGTAGAGAACACAATTATTTGCATTTTAATGAAAGATGTTGAATGCTACAAGAATATGTCGGTTTCACTAGTTGTTTTTAGAAAACCATTTTGGCCCGCCTGCCAAAACTAATTTCAACTCCTTATAACTTCTGAACAATTGATCGTAGAAAGCGTAATAATTCTACATATTAAACAGCATGTTGCATGCTACAAGAATATATCGATTTCATTAGTTTTTGGTTGAAAACCATATTGGCCCGCCCGCGAAAATCAACTTGAACTGCTTATAACTCCTGAACAATTGATCGTAGAGCACACAATTATTTGCATTTTAATGAAACATGTTGAATGCTACAAGAATATGTCGGTTTCACTAGTTGTTTTTAGAAAACCATATTGGCCCGTCCGAGAGTATTAACTTGAACTGTTTATAACTTCTGAACAAATGATCCTAGAGAGCGTAATAAATTTGCATATTAATCAGCATGTTGCATGCTACAAGAATATATCGATTTCACTAGTTGTTGGTTGAGAACCATATTGGCCCGCTCGCGAAAATCAACTTGAACTGCTTATAACTCCTGAACAATTGATCGTAGAGAGCACAATTATTTGCATTTTAATGAAACATGTTGAATGCTACAAGAATATGTCAGTTTCACTAGTTGTTATTTGAGAACCATATTGGCCCGCCCGCGAAAATCAACTTGAACTGCTTATAACTACTGAACAATTGATCGTAGAGAGCACAATTATTTGCATTTTAATGAAACATGTTGAATGCTACAAGAATATATCGTTTTCACTAGTTGTTGTTTGAGAACCATATTGGCCCGCCCGCGAAAATCAACTTGAACTTCTTATAACTCCTGAACAATTGATCGAAGAGAACACAATTATTTGCATTTTAATGAAACATGTTGATTGCTACAAGAATATGTGGGTCTCACTAGTTTTTTAGAAAACCATTTTGGCCCGCCCGCGAGTATTAACTTGAACTGTTTATAACTTCTGAACAAATGATCGTAGTGAGCGTAATAATTTTGCATATTAATCAGCATATTGCATGCTACAAGAATATATCCATTTCACTAGTTGTTGGTTGAGAACCATATTGGGCCGCCCTCGAAAATTAAATAGAACCGCTTAAAACTTCTGAACAATTGATCGTAGAGAACACAATTATTTGCATCTCAATGAAACATGTTGTATACTACAAGAATATGTCGGTTTCAATAGTTATTGTTTGAGAACCTCTTTGTCCCGCCCGCCAAAACTAACTTCAACTCCTTATAACTTCTGAACAAATGATCTTAGAGAGCGTAATAAATTTGCATATTAATCAGCATGTTGCATGCTACAAGAATATATCGATTTCACTAGTTGTTGTTTGAGAAATATATTGGCCTGCCCGCGAAAATTAACTTGAACTGCTTATAACTTCTGAACAATTGATCGTAGAGCACACAATTTTTTGCATTTCAATCAAACATGTTGTATGCTACAAGAATATGTCGGTTTCACTAGTTATTGTTTGAGAACCATATTGGCCCGCTCGCGAAAATCAACTTGAACTGCTTATAACTCCTGAACAATTGATCGTAGAGAGCACAATTATTTGCATTTTAATGAAACATGTTGAATGCTACAAGAATATGTCAGTTTCACTAGTTGTTATTTGAGAACCATATTGGCCCGCCCGCGAAAATCAACTTGAACTGCTTATAACTCCTGAACAAATGATCTTAGAGAGCGTAATAAATTTGCATATTAATCAGCATGTTGCATGCTACAAGAATATATCGATTTCACTAGTTGTTGGTTGAGAACCATATTGGCCCGCCCGCGAAAATCAACTTGAACTGCTTATAACTCCTGAACAATTAATCGTAGAGATCACAGTTATTTGCATTTTAATGAAACATGTTGAATGCTACAAGAATATGTCGGTTTCACTAGTTGTTTTTAGAAAACCATATTGGCCCGTCCGAGAGTATTAACTTGAACTGTTTATAACTTCTGAACAAATGATCCTAGAGAGCGTAATAAATTTGCATATTAATCAGCATGTTGCATGCTACAAGAATATATCGATTTCACTAGTTGGTTGAGAACCATATTGGCCCGCCCCTGAAAATCAACTTGAACTGCTTATAACTCCTGAAAAATTGATCGTAGAGAACACAATTATTTGCATTTCAATAAAACATGTTGTATGCTACAAGAATATGTCGGTTTCACTAGTTATTGTTTGAGAACCATTTTGGCCCGCCCGCCAAAACTAACTTCAACTCCTTATAAATTCTGAACAAATGATCGTAGAGAGCGTAATAAATTTGCATATTAATCAGCATGTTGCATGCTACAAGAATATATCGATTTCACTAGTTGTTCGTTGAGAACCATATTGGCCCGCCCGCGAAAATCAATTTGAACTGCTTATAACTTCTGAACAATTGATCGTAGAGAACACAATTATTTGCATTTTAATAAAAGATGTTGAATGCTACAAGAATATGTCGGTTTCACTAGTTGTTGTTTGAGAACCATATTGGCCCACCCGCAAGTATTAACTTGAACTGTTTATAACTTCTGAACAAATGATCCTAGAGAGCGTAATAAATTTGCATATTAATCAGCATGTTGCATGCTACAAGAATATATCGATTTCACTAGTTGTTGGTTGAGAACCATATACGCCCGCCCGCGAAAATCAATTTGAACTGCTTATAACTTCTGAACAATTGATCGTAGAGAACACAATTATTTGCATTTCAATAAAAGATGTTGAATGCTACAAGAATATGTCGGTTTCACTAGTTGTTGTTTGAGAACCATATTGGCCCACCCGCGAGTATTAAATTGAACTGTTTATAACTTCTGAACAAATTATCATAGAGAGCGTAATATATTTGCATATTAATCAGCATGTTGCATGCTACAAGAATATATCGATTTCACAAGTTGTTGGTTGAGATCCATATTGGCCCGCCCGCGAAAATCAACTTCAACTGTTTATAACTCCTGAGCAATTGATCGTAGAAAACAATTATTTGCATTTTAATGAAACATGTTGATTGCTACAAAAATATGTCGGTTTCACTAGTTGTTTTTAGAAAACCATTTTGGCCCGCCCGCTAAAACTAACTTCAACTCAACTACAACTCCTTATAACTTCTGAACATTTGATCGTAGAAAGCGTAATAATTTTGCATATTAATCAGCATGCTGCATGCTACAAGAATATATCGATTTCACTAGTTGTTGGTTGAGAACCATATTGGCCCGCCCGCGAAAATCAACTTGAACTGTTTATAACTCCTGAACAATTGATCGTAGAGAACACAATTATTTGCATTTTAATGAAAGATGTTGAATGCTACAAGAATATGTCGGTTTCACTAGTTGTTTTTAGAAAACCATTTTGGCCCGCCCGCCAAAACTAATTTCAACTCCTTATAACTTCTGAACAATTGATCGTAGAAAGCGTAATAATTCTACATATTAAACAGCATGTTGCATGCTACAAGAATATATCGATTTCATTAGTTTTTGGTTGAAAACCATATTGGCCCGCCCGCGAAAATCAACTTGAACTGCTTATAACTCCTGAACAATTGATCGTAGAGCACACAATTATTTGCATTTTAATGAAACATGTTGAATGCTACAAGAATATGTCGGTTTCACTAGTTGTTTTTAGAAAACCATATTGGCCCGTCCGAGAGTATTAACTTGAACTGTTTATAACTTCTGAACAAATGATCCTAGAGAGCGTAATAAATTTGCATATTAATCAGCATGTTGCATGCTACAAGAATATATCGGATTCACTAGTTGTTGGTTGAGAACCATATTGGCCCGCTCGCGAAAATCAACTTGAACTGCTTATAACTCCTGAACAATTGATCGTAGAGAGCACAATTATTTGCATTTTAATGAAACATGTTGAATGCTACAAGAATATGTCAGTTTCACTAGTTGTTATTTAAAAACCATATTGGCCCGCCCGCGAAAATCAACTTGAACTGCTTATAACTCCTGAACAATTGATCGTAGAGAGCACAATTATTTGCATTTTAATGAAACATGTTGAATGCTACAAGAATATATCGTTTTCACTAGTTGTTGTTTGAGAACCATATTGGCCCGCCCGCGAAAATCAACTTGAACTGCTTATAACTCCTGAACAATTGATCGAAGAGAACACAATTATTTGCATTTTAATGAAACATGTTGATTGCTACAAGAATATGTGGGTCTCACTAGTTTTTTAGAAAACCATTTTGGCCCGCCCGCGAGTATTAACTTGAACTGTTTATAACTTCTGAACAAATGATCGTAGTGAGCGTAATAATTTTGCATATTAATCAGCATATTGCATGCTACAAGAATATATCCATTTCACTAGTTGTTGGTTGAGAACCATATTGGGCCGCCCTCGAAAATTAAATAGAACCGCTTAAAACTTCTGAACAATTGATCGTAGAGAACACAATTATTTGCATCTCAATGAAACATGTTGTATACTACAAGAATATGTCGGTTTCAATAGTTATTGTTTGAGAACCTCTTTGTCCCGCCCGCCAAAACTAACTTCAACTCCTTATAACTTCTGAACAAATGATCTTAGAGAGCGTAATAAATTTGCATATTAATCAGCATGTTGCATGCTACAAGAATATATCGATTTCACTAGTTGTTGTTTGAGAAATATATTGGCCTGCCCGCGAAAATTAACTTGAACTGCTTATAACTTCTGAACAATTGATCGTAGAGCACACAATTTTTTGCATTTCAATCAAACATGTTGTATGCTACAAGAATATGTCGGTTTCACTAGTTATTGTTTGAGAACCATTATGGCCCGCCCGCCAAAACTAACTTCAACTCCTTATAAATTCTGAACAAATGATCGTAGAGAGCGTAATAATTTTGCATATTAATCAGCATGTTGCATGCTACAACAATATATCGATTTCATTGGTTGTTGGTTGAGAACCATATTGGCCCGCCCACGAAAATCAACTTGAACTGCTTATAACTCCTGAACAATTGATCGTAGAGACCACAATCAATAGCATTTTAATCAAACATGTTGTATGCAACAAGAATATGTCGGTTTCACTAGTTGTTTTTAGAAAACCATTTTGGCCCGCCCGCTAAAACTAACTTCAACTCAACTACAACTCCTTATAACTTCTGAACATTTGATCGTAGAAAGCGTAATAATTTTGCATATTAATCAGCATGCTGCATGCTACAAGAATATATCGATTTCACTAGTTGTTGGTTGAGAACCATATTGGTCCGCCCGCGAAAATCAACTTGAACTGCTTATAACTCCTGAACAATTAATCGAAGAGATCACAATTATTTGCATTTTAATGAAACATGTTGAATGCTACAAGAATATGTCGGTTTCACTAGTTGTTTTAAGAAAACCATTTTGGCCCGTCCGAGAGTATTAACTTGAACTGTTTATAACTTCTGAACAAATGATCCTAGAGAACGTAATAAATTTGCATATTAATCAGCATGTTGCATGCTACAAGAATATATCGATTTCACTAGTTGGTTGAGAACCATATTGGCCCGCCCCTGAAAATCAACTTGAACTGCTTATAACTCCTGAAAAATTGATCGTAGAGAACACAATTATTTGCATTTTAATGATACATGTTGAATGCTACAAGAATATGTCGGTTTCACTAGTAGTTTTTAGAAAACCTAATTGGCCCGCCCGCGAGTATTAACTTGAACTGTTTATAACTTCTGAACAATTGATCGTAGAGAACACAATTATTTGCATTTCAATCAAACAGGTTGTATGCTACAAGAATATGTCGGTTTCACTAGTTATTGTTTGAGAACCATTTTGGCCCGCCCGCCAAAACTAACTTCAACTCCTTATAACTTCTGAACAATTGATCGTAGCGAACACAATTATTTGCATTTTAATGAAACATGTTGAATGCTTCAAGAATATGTCGGTTTCACTAGTTGTTGTTTGAGAACCATATTAGTCCGCCAGCGGGTATTAAATTGAAATGCTTATAACTTCTGAACAAATGATCTTAGAGAGCGTAATAAATTTTCATATTAATCAGCATGTTGAATGCTACAAGAATATATCGATTTCACTAGTTGTTGGATGAGAAACATATTGGCCCGCCAGCGAAAATTAATTGGAACTGCTTATAACTTCTGAACAAATGATCTTAGAGAGCGTAATAAATTTGCATATTAATCAGCATGTTGCATGCTACAAGAATATATCGATTTCACTAGTTGTTGTTTGAGAAATATATTGGCCTGCCCGCGAAAATTAACTTGAACTGCTTATAACTTCTGAACAATTGATCGTAGAGCACACAATTTTTTGCATTTCAATCAAACATGTTGTATGCTACAAGAATATGTCGGTTTCACTAGTTATTGTTTGAGAACCATTATGGCCCGCCCGCCAAAACTAACTTCAACTCCTTATAAATTCTGAACAAATGATCGTAGAGAGCGTAATAATTTTGCATATTAATCAGCATGTTGCATGCTACAACAATATATCGATTTCATTGGTTGTTGGTTGAGAACCATATTGGCCCGCCCACGAAAATCAACTTGAACTGCTTATAACTCCTGAACAATTGATCGTAGAGACCACAATCAATAGCATTTTAATCAAACATGTTGTATGCAACAAGAATATGTCGGTTTCACTAGTTGTTTTTAGAAAACCATATTGGCTCGCCCGCGAGTATTAACTTGAACTGTTTATAACTTCTGAACAAATGATCGTAGAGAGCGTAATAAATTTGCATATTAATCAGCATGTTGAATGCTACAAGAATATATCGATTTCACTAGTTGTTGTTTGAAAACTTATTGGCCCGCCCGCGAAAATCAATTTGAACTGCTTATAACTTCTGAACAATTGATCGTAGAGAACACAATTATTTGCATTTTAATAAAAGATGTTGAATGCTACAAGAATATGTCGGTTTCACTAGTTGTTGTTTGAGAACCATATTGGCCCGCCCGTTATTTGCATTTTAATAAAAGATGTTATATGCTACAAGAATATGTCGGTTTCACTAGTTGTTGTTTGAGAACCATATTGGCCCGCCCGCGAGTATTAAATTGAACTGTTTATAACTTCTGAACAAATTATCATAGAGAGCGTAATATATTTGCATATTAATCAGCATGTTGCATGCTACGAGAATATATCGATTTCACAAGTTGTTGGTTGAGATCCATATTGGCCCGCCCGCGAAAATCAACTTCAACTGCTTATAACTCCTGAACAATTGATCGTAGAAAACAATTATTTGCATTTTAATGAAACATGTTGAATGCTACAAAAATATGTCGGTTTCACTAGTTGTTTTTAGAAAACCATTTTGGCCCGCCCGCTAAAACTAACTTCAACTCAACTACAACTCCTTATAACTTCTGAACATTTGATCGTAGAAAGCGTAATAATTTTGCATATTAATCAGCATGCTGCATGCTACAAGAATATATCGATTTCACTAGTTGTTGGTTGAGGACCATATTGGCCCGCCCGCGAAAATCAACTTGAACTGCTTATAACTCCTGAACAATTGATCGTAGAGAACACAATTATTTACATTTTAATGAAAGATGTTGAATGCTACAAGAATATGTCGGTTTCACTAGTTGTTTTTAGAAAACCATTTTGGCCCGCCCGCCAAAACTAATTTCAACTCCTTATAACTTCTGAACAATTGATCGTAGAAAGCGTAATAATTCTGCATATTAAACAGCATGTTGCATGCTACAAGAATATATCGATTTCATTAGTTTTTGGTTGAGAACCATATTGGCCCGCCCGCGAAAATCAACTTGAACTGCTGATAACTCCTGAACAATTGATCGTAGAGCACACAATTATTTGCATTTTAATGAAACATGTTGAATGCTACAAGAATATGTCGGTTTCACTAGTTGTTTTTAGAAAACCATATTGGCCCGTCCGAGAGTATTAACTTGAACTGTTTATAACTTCTGAACAAATGATCCTAGAGAGCGTAATAATTTTGCATATTAATCAGCATATTGCATGCTACAAGAATATATCGATTTCACTAGTTGTTGGTTGAGAACCATATTGGCCCGCCCTCGAAAATTAAATAGAACTGCTTAAAACTTCTGAACAATTGATCGTAGAGAACACAATTATTTGCATCTCAATGAAACATGTTGTATACTACAAGAATATGTCGGTTTCAATAGTTATTGTTTGAGAACCTCTTTGTCCCGCCCGCCAAAACTAACTTCAACTCCTTATAACTTCTGAACAAACGATCGTAGAGAGCTTAATAATTTTGCATATTAATCAGCATGTTGCATGCTACAAGAATATATCGATTTCATTAGTTGTTGGTTGAGAAGCATATTGGCCCGCCCGCGGAAATTAAATTGAACTGCTTATAACTTCTGAACAATTGATCGTAGCGAACACAATTATTTGCATTTTAATGAAACATGTTGAATGCTTCAAGAATATGTCGGTTTCACTAGTTGTTGTTTGAGAACCATATTGGCCCGCCCGCGAATATTAAATTGAACTTCTTATAACTTCTGAACAAATGATCTTAGAGAGCGTAATAAATTTGCATATTATTCAGCATGTTGCATGCTACAAGAATATATCGATTTCACTAGTTGTTGGTTGAGAACCATATTGGCCCGCCCCCGAAAATTAATATGAACTGCTTATAACTTCTGAACAAATAATCGTAGCGAACACAATTATTTGCATTTTAATGAAACATGTTGAATGCTTCAAGAATATGTCGGTTTCACTAGTTGTTGTTTGAGAACCATATTGGCCCGCCCGCGAGTATTAAATTGAAATGCTTATAACTTCTGAACAAATGATCCTAGAGAGCGTAATAAATTTGCATATTAATCAGCATGTTGCATGCTACAAGAATATATCGATTTCTCAAGTTGTTGGTTGAGATCCATATTGGCCCGCCCGCGAAAATCAACTTGAACTGCTTATAACTCCTGAACAATTGATAGTAGAAAACAATTATTTGCATTTTAATGAAACATGTTGAATGCTACAAAAATATGTCGGTTTCACTAGTTGTTTTTAGAAAACCATTTTGGAGCGCCCGCTAAAACTAACTTCAACTCCTTATTACTTCTGAACAATTGATCGTAGAAAGCGTAATAATTTTGCATATTATTCAGCATGCTGCATGCTACAAGAATATATCGATTTCACTAGTTGTTGGTTGAGAACCATATTGGTCCACCCGCGAAAATCAACTTGAACTGCTTATAACTCCTGAACAATTAATCGTAGAGATCACAATTATTTGCATTTTAATGAAACATGTTGAATGCTACAAGAATATGTCGGTTTCACTAGTTGTTTTTAGAAAACCATTTTGGCCCGTCCGAGAGTATTAACTTGAACTGTTTATAACTTCTGAACAAATGATCCTAGAGAACGTAATAAATTTGCATATTAATCAAACAGGTTGTATGCTACAAGATTATGTCGGTTTCACTAGTTATTGTTTGAGAACCATTTTGGCCCGCCCGCCAAAACTAACTTCAACTCCTTATAACTTCTGAACAATTGATCGTAGCGAACACAATTATTTGCATTTTAATGAAACATGTTGAATGCTTCAAGAATATGTCGGTTTCACTAGTTGTTGTTTGAGAACCATATTGGTCCGCCAGCGGGTATTAAATTGAAATGCTTATAACTTCTTAACAAATGATCTTAGAGAGCGTAATAAATTTTCATATTAATCAGCATGTTGAATGCTACAAGAATATATCGATTTCACTAGTTGTTGGATGAGAAACATATTGGCCCGCCCGCGAAAATTAATTGGAACTGCTTATAACTTCTGAACAAATGATCTTAGAGAGCGTAATAAATTTGCATTTTAATAAAAGATGTTGAATGCTACAAGAATATGTCGGTTTCACTAGTTGTTGTTTGAGAACCATATTGGCCCGCCCGCGAGTATTAAATTGAACTGTTTATAACTTCTGAACAAATTATCATAGAGAGCGTAATATATTTGCATATTAATCAGCATGTTGCATGCTACAAGAATATATCGATTTCACAAGTTGTTGGTTGAGATCCATATTGGCCCGCCCGCGAAAATCAACTTCAACTGCTTATAACTCCTGAACAATTGATCGTAGAAAACAATTATTTGCATTTTAATGAAACATGTTGAATGCTACAAAAATATGTCGGTTTCACTAGTTGTTTTTAGAAAACCATTTTGGCCCGCCCGCTAAAACTAACTTCAACTCAACTACAACTCCTTATAACTTCTGAACATTTGATCGTAGGAAGCGTAATAATTTTGCATATTAATCAGCATGCTGCATGCTACAAGAATATATCGATTTCAATAGTTGTTGGTTGAGAACCATATTAGCCCGCCCGCGAAAATCAACTTGAACTGCTTATAACTCCTGAACAATTGATCGTAGAGAGCACAATTATTTGCATTTTAATGAAAGATGTTGAATGCTACAAGAATATGTCGGTTTCACTAGTTGTTTTAAAAAACCATTTTGGCCCGCCCGCCAAAACTAATTTCAACACCTTATAACTTCTGAACAATTGATCGTAGAAAGCGTAATAATTCTGCATATTAAACAGCATGTTGCATGCTACAAGAATATATCGATTTCATTAGTTTTTGGTTGAGAACCATATTGGCCCGCCCGCGAAAATCAACTTGAACTGCTTATAACTCCTGAACAATTGATCGTAGAGCACACAATTATTTGCATTTTAATGAAACATGTTGAATGCTACAAGAACATGTCGGTTTCACTAGTTGTTTTTAGAAAACCATATTGGCCCGTCCGAGAGTATTAACTTGAACTGTTTATAACTTCTGAACAAATGATCCTAGAGAGCGTAATAAATTTGCATATTAATCAGCATGTTGCATGCTACAAGAATATATCGATTTCACTAGTTGTTGGTTGAGAACCATATTGGCCCGCTCGCGAAAATCAACTTGAACTGCTTATAACTCCTGAACAATTGATCGTAGAGAGCACAATTATTTGCATTTTAATGAAACATGTTGAATGCTACAAGAATATGTCAGTTTCACTAGTTGTTATTTGAGAACCATATTGGCCCGCCCGCGAATATCAACTTGAACTGCTTATAACTCCTGAACAATTGATCGTAGAGAGCACAATTATTTGCATTTTAATGAAACATGTTGATTGCTACAAGAATATGTTGGTCTCACTAGTTTTTTAGAAAACCATTTTGGCCCGCCCGCGAGTATTAACTTGAACTGTTTATAACTTCTGAACAAATGATCGTAGTGAGCGTAATAATTTTGCATATTAATCAGCATATTGCATGCTACAAGAATATATCCATTTCACTAGTTGTTGGTTGAGAACCATATTGGCCCGCCCTCGAAAATTAAATAGAACTGCTTAAAACTTCTGAACAATTGATCGTAGAGAACACAATTATTTGCATCTCAATGAAACATGTTGTATACTACAAGAATATGTCGGTTTCAATAGTTATTGTTTGAGAACCTCTTTGTCCCGCCCGCCAAAACTAACTTCAACTCCTTATAACTTCTGAACAAACGATCGTAGAGAGCTTATTAATTTTGCATATTAATCAGCATGTTGCATGCTACAAGAATATATCGATTTCATTAGTTGTTGGTTGAGAAGCATATTGGCCCGCCCGCGGAAATTAAATTGAACTGCTTATAACTTCTGAACAATTGATCGTAGCGAACACAATTATTTGCATTTTAATGAAACATGTTGAATGCTTCAAGAATATGTCGGTTTCACTAGTTGTTGTTTGAGAACCATATTGGCCCGCCCGCGAATATTAAATTGAACTTCTTATAACTTCTGAACAAATGATCTTAGAGAGCGTAAAAAATTTGCATATTATTCAGCATGTTGCATGCTACAAGAATATATCGATTTCACTAGTTGTTGGTTGAGAACCATATTGGCCCGCCCGCGAAAATTAATATGAACTGCTTATAACTTCTGAACAAATAATCGTAGCGAACACAATTATTTGCATTTTAATGAAACATGTTGAATGCTTCAAGAATATGTCGGTTTCACTAGTTGTTGTTTGAGAACCATATTGGCCCGCCCGCGAGTATTAAATTGAAATGCTTATAACTTCTGAACAAATGATCCTAGAGAGCGTAATAAATTTGCATATTAATCAGCATGTTGCATGCTACAAGAATATATCGATTTCTCAAGTTGTTGGTTGAGATCCATATTGGCCCGCCCGCGAAAATCAACTTGAACTGCTTATAACTCCTGAACAATTGATCGTAAACAACAATATTATTTGCATTTTAATGAAACATGTTGAATGCTACAAAAATATGTCGGTTTCACTAGTTGTTTTTAGAAAACCATTTTGGAGCGCCCGCTAAAACTAACTTCAACTCCTTATTACTTCTGAACAATTGATCGTAGAAAGCGTAATAATTTTGCATATTATTCAGCATGCTGCATGCTACAAGAATATATCGATTTCACTAGTTGTTGGTTGAGAACCATATTGGCCCGCCCCTGAAAATCAACTTGAAATGCTTATAACTCCTGAACAATTAATCGTAGAGATCACAATTATTTGCATTTTAATGAAACATGTTGAATGCTACAAGAATATGTCGGTTTCACTAGTTGTTTTTAGAAAACCATTTTGGCCCGTCCGAGAGTATTAACTTGAACTGTTTATAACTTCTGAACAAATGATCCTAGAGAACGTAATAAATTTGCATATTAATCAGCATGTTGCATGCTACAAGAATATATCGATTTCACTAGTTGGTTGAGAACCATATTGGCCCGCCCCTGAAAATCAACTTGAACTGCTTATAACTCCTGAAAAATTGATCGTAGAGAACACAATTATTTGCATTTTAATGATACATGTTGAATGCTACAAGAATATGTCGGTTTCACTAGTAGTTTTTAGAAAACCTAATTGGCCCGCCCGCGAGTATTAACTTGAACTGTTTATAACTTCTGAACAATTGATCGTAGAGAACACAATTATTTGCATTTCAATCAAACAGGTTGTATGCTACAAGAATATGTCGGTTTCACTAGTTATTGTTTGAGAACCATTTTGGCCCGCCCGCCAAAACTAACTTCAACTCCTTATAACTTCTGAACAATTGATCGTAGCGAACACAATTATTTGCATTTTAATGAAACATGTTGAATGCTTCAAGAATATGTCGGTTTCACTAGTTGTTGTTTGAGAACCATATTGGTCCGCCAGCGGGTATTAAATTGAAATGCTTATAACTTCTGAACAAATGATCTTAGAGAGCGTAATAAATTTTCATATTAATCAGCATGTTGAATGCTACAAGAATATATCGATTTCACTAGTTGTTGGATGAGAAACATATTGGCCCGCCCGCGAAAATTAATTGGAACTGCTTATAACTTCTGAACAAATGATCTTAGAGAGCGTAATAAATTTGCATATTAATCAGCATGTTGCATGCTACAAGAATATATCGATTTCACTAGTTGTTGTTTGAGAAATATATTGGCCTGCCCGCGAAAATTAACTTGAACTGCTTATAACTTCTGAACAATTGATCGTAGAGCACACAATTATTTGCATTTCAATCAAACATGTTGTATGCTACAAGAATATGTCGGTTTCACTAGTTATTTTTTGAGAACCATTTTGGCCCGCCCGCCAAAACTAACTTCAACTCCTTATAAATTCTGAACAAATGATCGTAGAGAGCGTAATCATTTTGCATATTAATCAGTATGTTGCATGCTACAACAATATATCGATTTCATTGGTTGTTGGTTGAGAACCATATTGGCCCGCCCACGAAAATCAACTTGAACTGCTTATAACTCCTGAACAATTGATCGTAGAGACCACAATCAATAGCATTTTAATCAAACATGTTGTATGCAACAAGAATATGTCGGTTTCACTAGTTGTTTTTAGAAAACCATATTGGCTCGCCCGCGAGTATTAACTTGAACTGTTTATAACTTCTGAACAAATGATCCTAGAGAGCGTAATAAATTTGCATATTAATCAGCATGTTGAATGCTACAAGAATATATCGATTTCACTAGTTGTTGTTTGAAAACTTATTGGCCCGCCCGCGAAAATCAATTTGAACTGCTTATAACTTCTGAACAATTGATCGTAGAGAACACAATTATTTGCATTTTAATAAAAGATGTTGAATGCTACAAGAATATGTCGGTTTCACTAGTTGTTGTTTGAGAACCATATTGGCCCGCCCGCGAGTATTAAATTGAACTTTTTATAACTTCTGAACAAATTATCATAGAGAGCGTAATATATTTGCATATTAATCAGCATGTTGCATGCTACAAGAATATATCGATTTCACAAGTTGTTGGTTGAGATCCATATTGGCCCGCCCGCGAAAATCAACTTCAACTGCTTATAACTCCTGAACAATTGATCGTAGAAAACAATTATTTGCATTTTAATGAAACATGTTGAATGCTACAAAAATATGTCGGTTTCACTAGTTGTTTTTAGAAAACCATTTTGGCCCGCCCGCTAAAACTAACTTCAACTCAACTACAACTCCTTATAACTTCTGAACATTTGATCGTAGGAAGCGTAATAATTTTGCATATTAATCAGCATGCTGCATGCTACAAGAATATATCGATTTCACTAGTAGTTGGTTGAGAACCATATTGGCCCTCCCGCGAAAATCAACTTGAACTGCTTATAACTCCTGAACAATTGATCGTAGAGAACACAATTATTTGCATTTTAAAGAAAGATGTTGAATGCTACAAGAATATGTCGGTTTCACTAGTTGTTTTTAGAAAACCATTTTGGCCCGCCCGCCAAAACTAATTTCAACTCCTTATAACTTCTGAACAATTGATCGTAGAAAGCGTAATAATTCTGCATATTAAACAGCATTTTGCATGCTACAAGAATATATCGATTTCATTAGTTTTTGGCTGAGAATCATATTGGCCCGCCCGCGAAAATCAACTTGAACTGCTTATAACTCCTGAACAATTGATCGTAGAGCACACAATTATTTGCATTTTAATGAAACATGTTGAATGCTACAAGAATATGTCGGTTTCACTAGTTGTTTTTAGAAAACCATATTGGCCCGTCCGAGAGTATTAACTTGAACTGTTTATAACTTCTGAACAAATGATCCTAGAGAGCGTAATAAATTTGCATATTAATCAGCATGTTGCATGCTACAAGAATATATCGATTTCACTAGTTGTTGGTTGAGAACCATATTGGCCCGCTCGCGAAAATCAACTTGAACTGCTTATAACTCCTGAACAATTGATCGTAGAGAGCACAATTATTTGCATTTTAATGAAACATGTTGAATGCTACAAGAATATGTCAGTTTCACTAGTTGTTATTTGAGAACCATATTGGCCCGCCCGCGAATATCAACTTGAACTGCTTATAACTCCTGAACAATTGATCGTAGAGAGCACAATTATTTGCATTTTAATGAAACATGTTGAATGCTACAAGAATAAATCGTTTTCACTAGTTGTTGTTTGAGAACCATATTGGCCCGCCCGCGAAAATCAACTTGAACTGCTTATAACCCTGAACAATTGATCGTAGAGAACACAATTATTTGCATTTTAATGAAACATGTTGAATGCTACAAGAATATGTCGGTTTCACTAGTTGTTTTTAGAAAACCAAATTGGACCGTCCGAGAGTATTAACTTGAACTGTTTATAACTTCTGAACAAATGATCCTAGAGAGCGTAATAAATTTGAATATTAATCAGCATGTTGCATGCTACAAGAATATATCCATTTCACTAGTTGTTGGTTGAGAACCATATTGGCCTGCCCTCGAAAATTAAATAGAACTGCTTAAAACTTCTGAACAATTGATCGTAGAGAACACAATTATTTGCATCTCAATGAAACATGTTGTATACTACAAGAATATGTCGGTTTCAATAGTTATTGTTTGAGAACCTCTTTGTCCCGCCCGCCAAAACTAACTTCAACTCCTTATAACTTCTGAACAAACGATCGTAGAGAGCTTTATAATTTTGCATATTAATCAGCATGTTGCATGCTACAAGAATATATCGATTTCATTAGTTGTTGGTTGAGAAGCATATTGGCCCGCCCGCGGAAATTAAATTGAACTGCTTATAACTTCTGAACAATTGATCGTAGCGAACACAATTATTTGCATTTTAATGAAACATGTTGAATGCTTCAAGAATATGTCGGTTTCACTAGTTGTTGTTTGAGAACCATATTGGCCCGCCCGCGAATATTAAATTGAACTTCTTATAACTTCTGAACAAATGATCTTAGAGAGCGTAATAAATTTGCATATTATTCAGCATGTTGCATGCTACAAGAATATATAGATTTCACTAGTTGTTGGTTGAGAACCATATTGGCCCGCCCGCGAAAATTATTATGAACTGCTTATAACTTCTGAACAAATAATCGTAGCGAACACAATTATTTGCATTTTAATGAAACATGTTGAATGCTTCAAGAATATGTCGGTTTCACTAGTTGTTGTTTGAGAACCATATTGGCCCGCCCGCGAGTATTAAATTGAAATGCTTATAACATCTGAACAAATGATCCTAGAGAGCGTAATAAATTTGCATATTAATCAGCATGTTGCATGCTACAAGAATATATCGATTTCTCAAGTTGTTGGTTGAGATCCATATTGGCCCGCCCGCGAAAATCAACTTGAACTGCTTATAACTCCTGAACAATTGATAGTAGAAAACAATTATTTGCATTTTAATGAAACATGTTGAATGCTACAAAAATATGTCGGTTTCACTAGTTGTTTTTAGAAAACCATTTTGGAGCGCCCGCTAAAACTAACTTCAACTCCTTATTACTTCTGAACAATTGATCGTAGAAAGCGTAATAATTTTGCATATTATTCAGCATGCTGCATGCTACAAGAATATATCGATTTCACTAGTTGTTGGTTGAGAACCATATTGGTCCACCCGCGAAAATCAACTTGAACTGCTTATAACTCCTGAACAATTAATCGTAGAGATCACAATTATTTGCATTTTAATGAAACATGTTGAATGCTACAAGAATATGTCGGTTTCACTAGTTGTTTTTAGAAAACCATTTTGGCCCGTCCGAGAGTATTAACTTGAACTGTTTATAACTTCTGAACAAATGATCCTAGAGAACGTAATAAATTTGCATATTAATCAGCATGTTGCATGCTACAAGAATATATCGATTTCACTAGTTGGTTGAGAACCATATTGGCCCGCCCCTGAAAATCAACTTGAACTGCTTATAACTCCTGAAAAATTGATCGTAGAGAACACAATTATTTGCATTTTAATGATACATGTTGAATGCTACAAGAATATGTCGGTTTCACTAGTAGTTTTTAGAAAACCTAATTGGCCCGCCCGCGAGTATTAACTTGAACTGTTTATAACTTCTGAACAATTGATCGTAGAGAACACAATTATTTGCATTTCAATCAAACAGGTTGTATGCTACAAGAATATGTCGGTTTCACTAGTTATTGTTTGAGAACCATTTTGGCCCGCCCGCCAAAACTAACTTCAACTCCTTATAACATCTGAACAATTGATCGTAGCGTACACAATTATTTGCATTTTAATGAAACATGTTGAATGCTTCAAGAATATGTCGGTATCACTAGTTGTTGTTTGAGAACCATATTGGTCCGCCAGCGGGTATTAAATTGAAATGCTTATAACTTCTGAACAAATGATCTTAGAGAGCGTAATAAATTTTCATATTAATCAGCATGTTGAATGCTACAAGAATATATCGATTTCACTAGTTGTTGTATGAGAAACATATTGGCCCGCCCGCGAAAATTAATTGGAACTGCTTATAACTTCTGAACAAATGATCTTAGAGAGCGTAATAAATTTGCATATTAATCAGCATGTTGCATGCTACAAGAATATATCGATTTCACTAGTTGTTGTTTGAGAAATATATTGGCCTGCCCGCGAAAATTAACTTGAACTGCTTATAACTTCTGAACAATTGATCGTAGAGCACACAATTATTTGCATTTCAATCAAACATGTTGTATGCTACAAGAATATGTCGGTTTCACTAGTTATTGTTTGAGAACCATTTTGGCCCGCCCGCCAAAACTAACTTCAACTCCTTATAAATTCTGAACAAATGATCGTAGAGAGCGTAATAATTTTGCATATTAATCAGTATGTTGCATGCTACAACAATATATCGATTTCATTGGTTGTTGGTTGAGAACCATATTGGCCCGCCCACGAAAATCAACTTGAACTGCTTATAACTCCTGAACAATTGATCGTAGAGACCACAATCAATAGCATTTTAATCAAACATGTTGTATGCAACAAGAATATGTCGGTTTCACTAGTTGTTTTTAGAAAACCATATTGGCTCGCCCGCGAGTATTAACTTGAACTGTTTATAACTTCTGAACAAATGATCCTAGAGAGCGTAATAAATTTTCATATTAATCAGCATGTTGGATGCTACAAGAATATATCGATTTCACTAGTTGTTGTTTGAAAACTTATTGGCCCGCCCGCGAAAATCAATTTGAACTGCTTATAACTTCTGAACAATTGATCGTAGAGAACACAATTATTTGCATTTTAATAAAAGATGTTGAATGCTACAAGAATATGTCGGTTTCACTAGTTGTTGTTTGAGAACCATATTGGCCCGCCCGCGAGTATTAAATTGAACTGTTTATAACTTCTGAACAAATTATCATAGAGAGCGTAATATATTTGCATATTAATCAGCATGTTGCATGCTACAAGAATATATCGATTTCACAAGTTGTTGGTTGAGATCCATATTGGCCCGCCCGCGAAAATCAACTTCAACTGCTTATAACTCCTGAACAATTGATCGTAGAAAACAATTATTTGCATTTTAATGAAACATGTTGAATGCTACAAAAATATGTCGGTTTCACTAGTTGTTTTTAGAAAACCATTTTGGCCCGCCCGCTAAAACTAACTTCAACTCAACTACAACTCCTTATAACTTCTGAACATTTGATCGTAGGAAGCGTAATAATTTTGCATATTAATCAGCATGCTGCATGCTACAAGAATATATCGATTTCACTAGTTGTTGGTTGAGAACCATATTGGCCCGCCCGCGAAAATCAACTTGAACTGCTTATAACTCCTGAACAATTGATCGTAGAGAACACAATTATTTGCATTTTAATGAAAGATGTTGAATGCTACAAGAATATGTCGGTTTCACTAGTTGTTTTTAGAAAACCATTTTGGCCCGCCCGCCAAAACTAATTTCAACTCCTTATAACTTCTGAAGAATTGATCGAAGAAAGCGTAATAATTCTGCATATTAAACAGCATGTTGCATGCTACAAGAATATATCGATTTCATTAGTTTTTGGTTGAGAACCATATTGGCCCGCCCGCGAAAATCAACTTGAACTGCTTATAACTCCTGAACAATTGATCGTAGAGCACACAATTATTTGCATTTTAATGAAACATGTTGAATGCTACAAGAATATGTCGGTTTCACTAGTTGTTTTTAGAAAACCATATTGGCCCGTCCGAGAGTATTAACTTGAACTGTTTATAACTTCTGAACAAATGATCCTAGAGAGCGTAATAAATTTGCATATTAATCAGCATGTTGCATGCTACAGGAATATATCGATTTCACTAGTTGTTGGTTGAGAACCATATTGGCCCGCTCGCGAAAATCAACTTGAACTGCTTATAACTCCTGAACAATTGATCGTAGAGAGCACAATTATTTGCATTTTAATGAAACATGTTGAATGCTACAAGAATATGTCAGTTTCACTAGTTGTTATTTGAGAACCATATTGGCCCGCCCGCGAATATCAACTTGAACTGCTTATAACTCCTGAACAATTGATCGTAGAGAGCACAATTATTTGCATTTTAATGAAACATGTTGAATGCTACAAGAATAAATCGTTTTCACTAGTTGTTGTTTGAGAACCATATTGGCCCGCCCGCGAAAATCAACTTGAACTGCTTATAACTCCTGTACAATTGATCGTAGAGAACACAATTATTTGCATTTTAATGAAACATGTTGATTGCTACAAGAATATGTGGGTCTCACTAGTTTTTTAGAAAACCATTTTGGCCCGCCCGCGAGTATTAATTTGAACTGTTTATAACTTCTGAACAAATGATCGTAGTGAGCGTAATAATTTTGCATATTAATCAGCATATTGCATGCTACAAGAATATATCCATTTCACTAGTTGTTGGTTGAGAACCATATTGGCCCGCCCTCGAAAATTAAATAGAACTGCTTAAAACTTCTGAACAATTGATCGTAGAGAACACAATTATTTGCATCTCAATGAAACATGTTGTATACTACAAGAATATGTCGGTTTCAATAGTTATTGTTTGAGAACCTCTTTGTCCCGCCCGCCAAAACTAACTTCAACTCCTTATAACTTCTGAACAAATGATCGTAGTGAGCGTAATAATTTTGCATATTAATCAGCATATTGCATGCTACAAGAATATATCCATTTCACTAGTTGTTGGTTGAGAAATATATTGGCCCGCCCTCGAAAATTAAATAGAACTGCTTAAAACTTCTGAACAATTTATCGTAGAGAACACAATTATTTGCATCTCAATGAAACATGTTGTATACTACAAGAATATGTCGGTTTCAATAGTTATTGTTTGAGAACCTCTTTGTCCCGCCCGCCAAAACTAACTTCAACTCCTTATAACTTCTGAACAAACGATCGTAGAGAGCTTAATAATTTTGCATATTAATCAGCATGTTGCATGCTACAAGAATATATCGATTTCACTAGTTGTTGTTTGAGAACCATATTGGCCCGCCCGCGAATATTAAATTGAACTTCTTATAACTTCTGAACAAATGATCTTAGAGAGCGTAATAAATTTGCATATTATTCAGCATGTTGCATGCTACAAGAATATATCGATTTCACTAGTTGTTGGTTGAGAACCATATTGGCCCGCCCGCGAAAATTAATATGAACTGCTTATAACTTCTGAACAAATAATCGTAGCGAACACAATTATTTGCATTTTAATGAAACATGTTGAATGCTTCAAGAATATGTCGGTTTCACTAGTTGTTGTTTGAGAACCATATTGGCCCGCCCGCGAGTATTAAATTTAACTGCTTATAACTTCTGAACAAATGATCCTAGAGAGCGTAATAAATTTGCATATTAATCAGCATGTTGCATGCTACAAGAATATATCGATTTCTCAAGTTGTTGGTTGAGATCCATATTGGCCCGCCCGCGAAAATCAACTTGAACTGCTTATAACTCCTGAACAATTGATAGTAGAAAACAATTATTTGCATTTTAATGAAACATGTTGAATGATACAAAAATATGTCGGTTTCACTAGTTGTTTTTAGAAAACCATTTTGGAGCGCCTTCTAAAACTAACTTCAACTCCTTATTACTTCTGAACAATTGATCGTAGAAAGCGTAATAATTTTGCATATTATTCAGCATGCTGCATGCTACAAGAATATATCGATTTCACTAGTTGTTGGTTGAGAACCATATTGGTCCGCCCGCGAAAATCAACTTGAACTGCATATAACTCCTGAATAATTAATCGTAGAGATCACAATTATTTGCATTTTAATGAAACATGTTGAATGCTACAAGAATATGTCGGTTTCACTAGTTGTTTTTAGAAAACCATTTTGGCCCGTCCGAGAGTATTAACTTGAACTGTTTATAACTTCTGAACAAATGATCCTAGAGAACGTAATAAATTTGCATATTAATCAGCATGTTGCATGCTACAAGAATATATCGATTTCACTAGTTGGTTGAGAACCATATTGGCCCGCCCCTGAAAATCAACTTGAACTGCTTATAACTCCTGAAAAATTGATCGTGGAGAACACAATTATTTGCATTTTAATGATACATGTTGAATGCTACAAGAATATGTCGGTTTCACTAGTAGTTTTTAGAAAACCTAATTGGCCCGCCCGCGAGTATTAACTTGAACTGTTTATAACTTCTGAACAATTGATCGTAGAGAACACAATTATTTGCATTTCAATCAAACAGGTAGTATGCTACAAGAATATGTCGGTTTCACTAGTTATTGTTTGAGAACCATTTTGGCCCGCCCGCCAAAACTAACTTCAACTCCTTATAACTTCTGAACAATTGATCGTAGCGAACACAATTATTTGCATTTTAATGAAACATGTTGAATGCTTCAAGAATATGTCGGTTTCACTAGTTGTTGTTTGAGAACCATATTGGTCCGCCAGCGGGTATTAAATTGAAATGCTTATAACTTCTGAACAAATGATCTTAGAGAGCGTAATAAATTTTCATATTAATCAGCATGTTGAATGCTACAAGAATATATCGATTTCACTAGTTGTTGGATGAGAAACATATTGGCCCGCCCGCGAAAATTAATTGGAACTGCTTATAACTTCTGAACAAATGATCTTAGAGAGCGTAATAAATTTGCATATTAATCAGCATGTTGCATGCTACAAGAATATATCGATTTCACTAGTTGTTGTTTGAGAAATATATTGGCCTGCCCGCGAAAATTAACTTGAACTGCTTATAACTTCTGAACAATTGATCGTAGAGCACACAATTATTTGCATTTCAATCAAACATGTTGTATGCTACAAGAATATGTCGGTTTCACTAGTTATTGTTTGAGAACCATTTTGGCCCGCCCGCCAAAACTAACTTCAACTCCTTATAAATTCTGAACAAATGATCGTAGAGAGCGTAATAATTTTGCATATTAATCAGCATGTTGCATGCTACAACAATATATCGATTTCATTGGTTGTTGGTTGAGAACCATATTGGCCCGCCCACGAAAATCAAATTGAACTGCTTATAACTCCTGAACAATTGATCGTAGAGACCACAATCAATAGCATTTTAATCAAACATGTTGTATGCAACAAGAATATGTCGGTTTCACTAGTTGTTTTTAGAAAACCATATTGGCTCGCCCGCGAGTATTAACTTGAACTGTTTATAACTTCTGAACAAATGATCCTAGAGAGCGTAATAAATTTGCATATTAATCAGCATGTTGAATGCTACAAGAATATATCAATTTCACTAGTTGTTGTTTGAAAACTTATTGGCCCGCCCGCGAAAATCAATTTGAACTGCTTATAACTTCTGAACAATTGATCGTAGAGAACACAATTATTTGCATTTTAATAAAAGATGTTGAATGCTACAAGAATATGTCGGTTTCACTAGTTGTTGTTTGAGAACCATATTGGCCCGCCCGCGAGTATTAAATTGAACTGTTTATAACTTCTGAACAAATTATCATAGAGAGCGTAATATATTTGCATATTAATCAGCATGTTGCATGCTACGAGAATATATCGATTTCACAAGTTGTTGGTTGAGATCCATATTGGCCCGCCCGCGAAAATCAACTTCAACTGCTTATAACTCCTGAACAATTGATCGTAGAAAACAATTATTTGCATTTTAATGAAACATGTTGAATGCTACAAAAATATGTCGGTTTCACTAGTTGTTTTTAGAAAACCATTTTGGCCCGCCCGCTAAAACTAACTTCAACTCAACTACAACTCCTTATAACTTCTGAACATTTGATCGTAGAAAGCGTAATAATTTTGCATATTAATCAGCATGCTGCATGCTACAAGAATATATCGATTTCACTAGTTGTTGGTTGAGAACCATATTGGCCCGCCCGCGAAAATCAACTTGAACTGCTTATAACTCCTGAACAATTGATCGTAGAGCACACAATTATTTGCATTTTAATGAAAGATGTTGAATGCTACAAGAATATGTCGGTTTCACTAGTTGTTTTTAGAAAACCATTTTGGCCCGCCCGCTAAAACTAACTTCAACTCAACTACAACTCCTTATAACTTCTGAACATTTGATCGTAGAAAGCGTAATAATTTTGCATATTAATCAGCATGCTGCATGCTACAGGAATATATCGATTTCACTAGTTGTTGGTTGAGAACCATATTGGCCCGCTCGCGAAAATCAACTTGAACTGCTTATAACTCCTGAACAATTGATCGTAGAGAGCACAATTATTTGCATTTTAATGAAACATGTTGAATGCTACAAGAATATGTCAGTTTCACTAGTTGTTATTTGAGAACCATATTGGCCCGCCCGCGAATATCAACTTGAACTGCTTATAACTCCTGAACAATTGATCGTAGAGAGCACAATATTTGCATTTTAATGAAACATGTTGAATGCTACAAGAATAAATCTTTTTCACTAGTTGTTGTTTGAGAACCATATTGGCCCGCCCGCGAAAATCAACTTGAACTGCTTATAACTCCTGAACAATTGATCGTAGAGAACACAATTATTTGCATTTTAATGAAACATGTTGATTGCTACAAGAATATGTGGGTCTCACTAGTTTTTTAGAAAACCATTTTGGCCCGCCCGCGAGTATTAACTTGAACTGTTTATAACTTCTGAACAAATGATCGTAGTGAGCGTAATAATTTTGCATATTAATCAGCATATTGCATGCTACAAGAATATATCCATTTCACTAGTTGTTGGTTGAGAACCATATTGGCCCGCCCTCGAAAATTAAATAGAACTGCTTAAAACTTCTGAACAATTGATCGTAGAGAACACAATTATTTGCATCTCAATGAAACATGTTGTATACTACAAGAATATGTCGGTTTCAATAGTTATTGTTTGAGAACCTCTTTGTCCCGCCCGCCAAAACTAACTTCAACTCCTTATAACTTCTGAACACATGATCGTAGTGAGCGTAATAATTTTGCATATTAATCAGCATATTGCATGCTACAAGAATATATCCATTTCACTAGTTGTTGGTTGAGAACCATATTGGCCCGCCCTCGAAAATTAAATAGAACTGCTTAAAACTTCTGAACAATTTATCGTAGAGAACACAATTATTTGCATCTCAATGAAACATGTTGTATACTACAAGAATATGTCGGTTTCAATAGTTATTGTTTGAGAACCTCTTTGTCCCGCCCGCCAAAACTAACTTCAACTCCTTATAACTTCTGAACAAACGATCGTAGAGAGCTTAATAATTTTGCATATTAATCAGCATGTTGCATGCTACAAGAATATATCGATTTCACTAGTTGTTGTTTGAGAACCATATTGGCCCGCCCGCGAATATTAAATTGAACTTCTTATAACTTCTGAACAAATGATCTTAGAGAGCGTAATAAATTTGCATATTATTCAGCATGTTGCATGCTACAAGAATATATCGATTTCACTAGTTGTTGGTTGAGAACCATATTGGCCCGCCCGCGAAAATTAATATGAACTGCTTATAACTTCTGAACAAATAATCGTAGCGAACACAATTATTTGCATTTTAATGAAACATGTTGAATGCTTCAAGAATATGTCGGTTTCACTAGTTGTTGTTTGAGAACCATATTGGCCCGCCCGCGAGTATTAAATTTAACTGCTTATAACTTCTGAACAAATGATCCTAGAGAGCGTAATAAATTTGCATATTAATCAGCATGTTGCATGCTACAAGAATATATCGATTTCTCAAGTTGTTGGTTGAGATCCATATTGGCCCGCCCGCGAAAATCAACTTGAACTGCTTATAACTCCTGAACAATTGATAGTAGAAAACAATTATTTGCATTTTAATGAAACATGTTGAATGCTACAAAAATATGTCGGTTTCACTAGTTGTTTTTAGAAAACCATTTTGGAGCGCCCGCTAAAACTAACTTCAACTCCTTATTACTTCTGAACAATTGATCGTAGAAAGCGTAATAATTTTGCATATTATTCAGCATGCTGCATGCTACAAGAATATATCGATTTCACTAGTTGTTGGTTGAGAACCATATTGGCCCGCCCACGAAAATCAAATTGAACTGCTTATAACTCCTGAACAATTGATCGTAGAGACCACAATCAATAGCATTTTAATCAAACATGTTGTATGCAACAAGAATATGTCGGTTTCACTAGTTGTTTTTAGAAAACCATATTGGCTCGCCCGCGAGTATTAACTTGAACTGTTTATAACTTCTGAACAAATGATCCTAGAGAGCGTAATAAATTTGCATATTAATCAGCATGTTGAATGCTACAAGAATATATCGATTTCACTAGTTGTTGTTTGAAAACTTATTGGCCCGCCCGCGAAAATCAATTTGAACTGCTTATAACTTCTGAACAATTGATCGTAGAGAACACAATTATTTGCATTTTAATAAAAGATGTTGAATGCTACAAGAATATGTCGGTTTCACTAGTTGTTGTTTGAGAACCATATTGGCCCGCCCGCGAGTATTAAATTGAACTGTTTATAACTTCTGAACAAATTATCATAGAGAGGGTAATATATTTGCATATTAATCAGCATGTTGCATGCTACGAGAATATATCGATTTCACAAGTTGTTGGTTGAGATCCATATTGGCCCGCCCGCGAAAATCAACTTCAACTGCTTATAACTCCTGAACAATTGATCGTAGAAAACAATTATTTGCATTTTAATGAAACATGTTGAATGCTACAAAAATATGTCGGTTTCACTAGTTGTTTTTAGAAAACCATTTTGGCCCGCCCGCTAAAACTAACTTCAACTCAACTACAACTCCTTACAACTTCTGAACATTTGATCGTAGAAAGCGTAATAATTTTGCATATTAATCAGCATGCTGCATGCTACAAGAATATATCGATTTCACTAGTTGTTGGTTGAGAACCATATTGGCCCGCCCGCGAAAATCAACTTGAACTGCTTATAACTCCTGAACAATTGATCGTAGAGCACACAATTATTTGCATTTTAATGAAAGATGTTGAATGCTACAAGAATATGTCGGTTTCACTAGTTGTTTTTAGAAAACCATTTTGGCCCGCCCGCCAAAACTAATTTCAACTCCTTATAACTTCTGAACATTTGATCGTAGAAAGCGTAATAATTCTGCATATTAAACAGCATGTTGCATGCTACAAGAATATATCGATTTCATTAGTTTTTGGTTGAGAACCATATTGGCCCGCCCGCGAAAATCAACTTGAACTGCTTATAACTCCTGAGCAATTGATCGTAGAGCACACAATTATTTGCATTTTAATGAAACATGTTGAATGCTACAAGAATATGTCGGTTTCACTAGTTGTTTTTAGAAAACCATATTGGCCCGTCCGAGAGTATTAACTTGAACTGTTTATAACTTCTGAACAAATGATCCTAGAGAGCGTAATAAATTTGCATATTAATCAGCATGTTGCATGCTACAAGAATATATCGATTTCACTAGTTGTTGGTTGAGAACCATATTGGCCCGCCCGCGAAAATCAACTTGAACTGCTTATAACTCCTGAACAATTGATCGTAGAGCACACAATTATTTGCATTTTAATGAAAGATGTTGAATGCTACAAGAATATGTCGGTTTCACTAGTTGTTTTTAGAAAACCATTTTGGCCCGCCCGCTAAAACTAACTTCAACTCAACTACAACTCCTTATAAGTTCTGAACATTTGATCGTAGAAAGCGTAATAATTTTGCATATTAATCAGCATGCTGCATGCTACATGAATATATCGATTTCACTAGTTGTTGGTTGAGAACCATATTGGCCCGCTCGCGAAAATCAACTTGAACTGCTTATAACTCCTGAACAATTGATCGTAGAGAGCACAATTATTTGCATTTTAATGAAACATGTTGAATGCTACAAGAATATGTCAGTTTCACTAGTTGTTATTTGAGAACCATATTGGCCCGCCCGCGAATATCAACTTGAACTGCTTATAACTCCTGAACAATTGATCGTAGAGAGCGCAATTATTTGCATTTTAATGAAACATGTTGAATGCTACAAGAATAAATCTTTTTCACTAGTTGTTGTTTGAGAACCATATTGGCCCGCCCGCGAAAATCAACTTGAACTGCTTATAACTCCTGAACAATTGATCGTAGAGAACACAATTATTTGCATTTTAATGAAACATGTTGATTGCTACAAGAATATGTGGGTCTCACTAGTTTTTTAGAAAACCATTTTGGCCCGCCCGCGAGTATTAACTTGAACTGTTTATAACTTCTGAACAAATGATCGTAGTGAGCGTAATAATTTTGCATATTAATCAGCATATTGCATGCTACAAGAATATATCCATTTCACTAGTTGTTGGTTGAGAACCATATTGGCCCGCCCTCGAAAATTAAATAGAACTGCTTAAAACTTCTGAACATTTGATCGTAGAGAACACAATTATTTGCATCTCAATGAAACATGTTGTATACTACAAGAATATGTCGGTTTCAATAGTTATTGTTTGAGAACCTCTTTGTCCCGCCCGCCAAAACTAACTTCAACTCCTTATAACTCTGATCAAATGATCGTAGTGAGCGTAATAATTTTGCATATTAATCAGCATATTGCATGCTACAAGAATATATCCATTTCACTAGTTGTTGGTTGAGAACCATATTGGCCCGCCCTCGAAAATTAAATAGAACTGCTTAAAACTTCTGAACAATTGATCGTAGAGAACACAATTATTTGCATCTCAATGAAACATGTTGTATACTACAAGAATATGTCGGTTTCAATAGTTATTGTTTGAGAACCTCTTTGTCCCGCCCGCCAAAACTAACTTCAACTCCTTATAACTTCTGAACAAACGATCGTAGAGAGCTTATTAATTTTGCATATTAATCAGCATGTTGCATGCTACAAGAATATATCGATTTCATTAGTTGTTGGTTGAGAAGCATATTGGCCCGCCCGCGGAAATTAAATTGAACTGCTTATAACTTCTGAACAATTGATCGTAGCGAACACAATTATTTGCATTTTAATGAAACATGTTGAATGCTTCAAGAATATGTCGGTTTCACTAGTTGTTGTTTGAGAACCATATTGGCCCGCCCGCGAATATTAAATTGAACTTCTTATAACTTCTGAACAAATGATCTTAGAGAGCGTAAAAAATTTGCATATTATTCAGCATGTTGCATGCTACAAGAATATATCGATTTCACTAGTTGTTGGTTGAGAACCATATTGGCCCGCCCGCGAAAATTAATATGAACTGCTTATAACTTCTGAACAAATAATCGTAGCGAACACAATTATTTGCATTTTAATGAAACATGTTGAATGCTTCAAGAATATGTCGGTTTCACTAGTTGTTGTTTGAGAACCATATTGGCCCGCCCGCGAGTATTAAATTGAAATGCTTATAACTTCTGAACAAATGATCCTAGAGAGCGTAATAAATTTGCATATTAATCAGCATGTTGCATGCTACAAGAATATATCGATTTCTCAAGTTGTTGGTTGAGATCCATATTGGCCCGCCCGCGAAAATCAACTTGAACTGCTTATAACTCCTGAACAATTGATCGTAAACAACAATATTATTTGCATTTTAATGAAACATGTTGAATGCTACAAAAATATGTCGGTTTCACTAGTTGTTTTTAGAAAACCATTTTGGAGCGCCCGCTAAAACTAACTTCAACTCCTTATTACTTCTGAACAATTGATCGTAGAAAGCGTAATAATTTTGCATATTATTCAGCATGCTGCATGCTACAAGAATATATCGATTTCACTAGTTGTTGGTTGAGAACCATATTGGCCCGCCCCTGAAAATCAACTTGAAATGCTTATAACTCCTGAACAATTAATCGTAGAGATCACAATTATTTGCATTTTAATGAAACATGTTGAATGCTACAAGAATATGTCGGTTTCACTAGTTGTTTTTAGAAAACCATTTTGGCCCGTCCGAGAGTATTAACTTGAACTGTTTATAACTTCTGAACAAATGATCCTAGAGAACGTAATAAATTTGCATATTAATCAGCATGTTGCATGCTACAAGAATATATCGATTTCACTAGTTGGTTGAGAACCATATTGGCCCGCCCCTGAAAATCAACTTGAACTGCTTATAACTCCTGAAAAATTGATCGTAGAGAACACAATTATTTGCATTTTAATGATACATGTTGAATGCTACAAGAATATGTCGGTTTCACTAGTAGTTTTTAGAAAACCTAATTGGCCCGCCCGCGAGTATTAACTTGAACTGTTTATAACTTCTGAACAATTGATCGTAGAGAACACAATTATTTGCATTTCAATCAAACAGGTTGTATGCTACAAGAATATGTCGGTTTCACTAGTTATTGTTTGAGAACCATTTTGGCCCGCCCGCCAAAACTAACTTCAACTCCTTATAACTTCTGAACAATTGATCGTAGCGAACACAATTATTTGCATTTTAATGAAACATGTTGAATGCTTCAAGAATATGTCGGTTTCACTAGTTGTTGTTTGAGAACCATATTGGTCCGCCAGCGGGTATTAAATTGAAATGCTTATAACTTCTGAACAAATGATCTTAGAGAGCGTAATAAATTTTCATATTAATCAGCATGTTGAATGCTACAAGAATATATCGATTTCACTAGTTGTTGGATGAGAAACATATTGGCCCGCCCGCGAAAATTAATTGGAACTGCTTATAACTTCTGAACAAATGATCTTAGAGAGCGTAATAAATTTGCATATTAATCAGCATGTTGCATGCTACAAGAATATATCGATTTCACTAGTTGTTGTTTGAGAAATATATTGGCCTGCCCGCGAAAATTAACTTGAACTGCTTATAACTTCTGAACAATTGATCGTAGAGCACACAATTATTTGCATTTCAATCAAACATGTTGTATGCTACAAGAATATGTCGGTTTCACTAGTTATTTTTTGAGAACCATTTTGGCCCGCCCGCCAAAACTAACTTCAACTCCTTATAAATTCTGAACAAATGATCGTAGAGAGCGTAATCATTTTGCATATTAATCAGTATGTTGCATGCTACAACAATATATCGATTTCATTGGTTGTTGGTTGAGAACCATATTGGCCCGCCCACGAAAATCAACTTGAACTGCTTATAACTCCTGAACAATTGATCGTAGAGACCACAATCAATAGCATTTTAATCAAACATGTTGTATGCAACAAGAATATGTCGGTTTCACTAGTTGTTTTTAGAAAACCATATTGGCTCGCCCGCGAGTATTAACTTGAACTGTTTATAACTTCTGAACAAATGATCCTAGAGAGCGTAATAAATTTGCATATTAATCAGCATGTTGAATGCTACAAGAATATATCGATTTCACTAGTTGTTGTTTGAAAACTTATTGGCCCGCCCGCGAAAATCAATTTGAACTGCTTATAACTTCTGAACAATTGATCGTAGAGAACACAATTATTTGCATTTTAATAAAAGATGTTGAATGCTACAAGAATATGTCGGTTTCACTAGTTGTTGTTTGAGAACCATATTGGCCCGCCCGCGAGTATTAAATTGAACTTTTTATAACTTCTGAACAAATTATCATAGAGAGCGTAATATATTTGCATATTAATCAGCATGTTGCATGCTACAAGAATATATCGATTTCACAAGTTGTTGGTTGAGATCCATATTGGCCCGCCCGCGAAAATCAACTTCAACTGCTTATAACTCCTGAACAATTGATCGTAGAAAACAATTATTTGCATTTTAATGAAACATGTTGAATGCTACAAAAATATGTCGGTTTCACTAGTTGTTTTTAGAAAACCATTTTGGCCCGCCCGCTAAAACTAACTTCAACTCAACTACAACTCCTTATAACTTCTGAACATTTGATCGTAGGAAGCGTAATAATTTTGCATATTAATCAGCATGCTGCATGCTACAAGAATATATCGATTTCACTAGTAGTTGGTTGAGAACCATATTGGCCCTCCCGCGAAAATCAACTTGAACTGCTTATAACTCCTGAACAATTGATCGTAGAGAACACAATTATTTGCATTTTAAAGAAAGATGTTGAATGCTACAAGAATATGTCGGTTTCACTAGTTGTTTTTAGAAAACCATTTTGGCCCGCCCGCCAAAACTAATTTCAACTCCTTATAACTTCTGAACAATTGATCGTAGAAAGCGTAATAATTCTGCATATTAAACAGCATTTTGCATGCTACAAGAATATATCGATTTCATTAGTTTTTGGCTGAGAATCATATTGGCCCGCCCGCGAAAATCAACTTGAACTGCTTATAACTCCTGAACAATTGATCGTAGAGCACACAATTATTTGCATTTTAATGAAACATGTTGAATGCTACAAGAATATGTCGGTTTCACTAGTTGTTTTTAGAAAACCATATTGGCCCGTCCGAGAGTATTAACTTGAACTGTTTATAACTTCTGAACAAATGATCCTAGAGAGCGTAATAAATTTGCATATTAATCAGCATGTTGCATGCTACAAGAATATATCGATTTCACTAGTTGTTGGTTGAGAACCATATTGGCCCGCTCGCGAAAATCAACTTGAACTGCTTATAACTCCTGAACAATTGATCGTAGAGAGCACAATTATTTGCATTTTAATGAAACATGTTGAATGCTACAAGAATATGTCAGTTTCACTAGTTGTTATTTGAGAACCATATTGGCCCGCCCGCGAATATCAACTTGAACTGCTTATAACTCCTGAACAATTGATCGTAGAGAGCACAATTATTTGCATTTTAATGAAACATGTTGAATGCTACAAGAATAAATCGTTTTCACTAGTTGTTGTTTGAGAACCATATTGGCCCGCCCGCGAAAATCAACTTGAACTGCTTATAACCCTGAACAATTGATCGTAGAGAACACAATTATTTGCATTTTAATGAAACATGTTGAATGCTACAAGAATATGTCGGTTTCACTAGTTGTTTTTAGAAAACCAAATTGGACCGTCCGAGAGTATTAACTTGAACTGTTTATAACTTCTGAACAAATGATCCTAGAGAGCGTAATAAATTTGAATATTAATCAGCATGTTGCATGCTACAAGAATATATCCATTTCACTAGTTGTTGGTTGAGAACCATATTGGCCTGCCCTCGAAAATTAAATAGAACTGCTTAAAACTTCTGAACAATTGATCGTAGAGAACACAATTATTTGCATCTCAATGAAACATGTTGTATACTACAAGAATATGTCGGTTTCAATAGTTATTGTTTGAGAACCTCTTTGTCCCGCCCGCCAAAACTAACTTCAACTCCTTATAACTTCTGAACAAACGATCGTAGAGAGCTTTATAATTTTGCATATTAATCAGCATGTTGCATGCTACAAGAATATATCGATTTCATTAGTTGTTGGTTGAGAAGCATATTGGCCCGCCCGCGGAAATTAAATTGAACTGCTTATAACTTCTGAACAATTGATCGTAGCGAACACAATTATTTGCATTTTAATGAAACATGTTGAATGCTTCAAGAATATGTCGGTTTCACTAGTTGTTGTTTGAGAACCATATTGGCCCGCCCGCGAATATTAAATTGAACTTCTTATAACTTCTGAACAAATGATCTTAGAGAGCGTAATAAATTTGCATATTATTCAGCATGTTGCATGCTACAAGAATATATAGATTTCACTAGTTGTTGGTTGAGAACCATATTGGCCCGCCCGCGAAAATTATTATGAACTGCTTATAACTTCTGAACAAATAATCGTAGCGAACACAATTATTTGCATTTTAATGAAACATGTTGAATGCTTCAAGAATATGTCGGTTTCACTAGTTGTTGTTTGAGAACCATATTGGCCCGCCCGCGAGTATTAAATTGAAATGCTTATAACATCTGAACAAATGATCCTAGAGAGCGTAATAAATTTGCATATTAATCAGCATGTTGCATGCTACAAGAATATATCGATTTCTCAAGTTGTTGGTTGAGATCCATATTGGCCCGCCCGCGAAAATCAACTTGAACTGCTTATAACTCCTGAACAATTGATAGTAGAAAACAATTATTTGCATTTTAATGAAACATGTTGAATGCTACAAAAATATGTCGGTTTCACTAGTTGTTTTTAGAAAACCATTTTGGAGCGCCCGCTAAAACTAACTTCAACTCCTTATTACTTCTGAACAATTGATCGTAGAAAGCGTAATAATTTTGCATATTATTCAGCATGCTGCATGCTACAAGAATATATCGATTTCACTAGTTGTTGGTTGAGAACCATATTGGTCCACCCGCGAAAATCAACTTGAACTGCTTATAACTCCTGAACAATTAATCGTAGAGATCACAATTATTTGCATTTTAATGAAACATGTTGAATGCTACAAGAATATGTCGGTTTCACTAGTTGTTTTTAGAAAACCATTTTGGCCCGTCCGAGAGTATTAACTTGAACTGTTTATAACTTCTGAACAAATGATCCTAGAGAACGTAATAAATTTGCATATTAATCAGCATGTTGCATGCTACAAGAATATATCGATTTCACTAGTTGGTTGAGAACCATATTGGCCCGCCCCTGAAAATCAACTTGAACTGCTTATAACTCCTGAAAAATTGATCGTAGAGAACACAATTATTTGCATTTTAATGATACATGTTGAATGCTACAAGAATATGTCGGTTTCACTAGTAGTTTTTAGAAAACCTAATTGGCCCGCCCGCGAGTATTAACTTGAACTGTTTATAACTTCTGAACAATTGATCGTAGAGAACACAATTATTTGCATTTCAATCAAACAGGTTGTATGCTACAAGAATATGTCGGTTTCACTAGTTATTGTTTGAGAACCATTTTGGCCCGCCCGCCAAAACTAACTTCAACTCCTTATAACATCTGAACAATTGATCGTAGCGTACACAATTATTTGCATTTTAATGAAACATGTTGAATGCTTCAAGAATATGTCGGTTTCACTAGTTGTTGTTTGAGAACCATATTGGTCCGCCAGCGGGTATTAAATTGAAATGCTTATAACTTCTGAACAAATGATCTTAGAGAGCGTAATAAATTTTCATATTAATCAGCATGTTGAATGCTACAAGAATATATCGATTTCACTAGTTGTTGGATGAGAAACATATTGGCCCGCCCGCGAAAATTAATTGGAACTGCTTATAACTTCTGAACAAATGATCTTAGAGAGCGTAATAAATTTGCATATTAATCAGCATGTTGCATGCTACAAGAATATATCGATTTCACTAGTTGTTGTTTGAGAAATATATTGGCCTGCCCGCGAAAATTAACTTGAACTGCTTATAACTTCTGAACAATTGATCGTAGAGCACACAATTATTTGCATTTCAATCAAACATGTTGTATGCTACAAGAATATGTCGGTTTCACTAGTTATTGTTTGAGAACCATTTTGGCCCGCCCGCCAAAACTAACTTCAACTCCTTATAAATTCTGAACAAATGATCGTAGAGAGCGTAATAATTTTGCATATTAATCAGTATGTTGCATGCTACAACAATATATCGATTTCATTGGTTGTTGGTTGAGAACCATATTGGCCCGCCCACGAAAATCAACTTGAACTGCTTATAACTCCTGAACAATTGATCGTAGAGACCACAATCAATAGCATTTTAATCAAACATGTTGTATGCAACAAGAATATGTCGGTTTCACTAGTTGTTTTTAGAAAACCATATTGGCTCGCCCGCGAGTATTAACTTGAACTGTTTATAACTTCTGAACAAATGATCCTAGAGAGCGTAATAAATTTTCATATTAATCAGCATGTTGGATGCTACAAGAATATATCGATTTCACTAGTTGTTGTTTGAAAACTTATTGGCCCGCCCGCGAAAATCAATTTGAACTGCTTATAACTTCTGAACAATTGATCGTAGAGAACACAATTATTTGCATTTTAATAAAAGATGTTGAATGCTACAAGAATATGTCGGTTTCACTAGTTGTTGTTTGAGAACCATATTGGCCCGCCCGCGAGTATTAAATTGAACTGTTTATAACTTCTGAACAAATTATCATAGAGAGCGTAATATATTTGCATATTAATCAGCATGTTGCATGCTACAAGAATATATCGATTTCACAAGTTGTTGGTTGAGATCCATATTGGCCCGCCCGCGAAAATCAACTTCAACTGCTTATAACTCCTGAACAATTGATCGTAGAAAACAATTATTTGCATTTTAATGAAACATGTTGAATGCTACAAAAATATGTCGGTTTCACTAGTTGTTTTTAGAAAACCATTTTGGCCCGCCCGCTAAAACTAACTTCAACTCAACTACAACTCCTTATAACTTCTGAACATTTGATCGTAGGAAGCGTAATAATTTTGCATATTAATCAGCATGCTGCATGCTACAAGAATATATCGATTTCACTAGTTGTTGGTTGAGAACCATATTGGCCCGCCCGCGAAAATCAACTTGAACTGCTTATAACTCCTGAACAATTGATCGTAGAGAACACAATTATTTGCATTTTAATGAAAGATGTTGAATGCTACAAGAATATGTCGGTTTCACTAGTTGTTTTTAGAAAACCATTTTGGCCCGCCCGCCAAAACTAATTTCAACTCCTTATAACTTCTGAAGAATTGATCGAAGAAAGCGTAATAATTCTGCATATTAAACAGCATGTTGCATGCTACAAGAATATATCGATTTCATTAGTTTTTGGTTGAGAACCATATTGGCCCGCCCGCGAAAATCAACTTGAACTGCTTATAACTCCTGAACAATTGATCGTAGAGCACACAATTATTTGCATTTTAATGAAACATGTTGAATGCTACAAGAATATGTCGGTTTCACTAGTTGTTTTTAGAAAACCATATTGGCCCGTCCGAGAGTATTAACTTGAACTGTTTATAACTTCTGAACAAATGATCCTAGAGAGCGTAATAAATTTGCATATTAATCAGCATGTTGCATGCTACAGGAATATATCGATTTCACTAGTTGTTGTTTGAGAAATATATTGGCCTGCCCGCGAAAATTAACTTGAACTGCTTATAACTTCTGAACAATTGATCGTAGAGCACACAATTATTTGCATTTCAATCAAACATGTTGTATGCTACAAGAATATGTCGGTTTCACTAGTTATTTTTTGAGAACCATTTTGGCCCGCCCGCCAAAACTAACTTCAACTCCTTATAAATTCTGAACAAATGATCGTAGAGAGCGTAATCATTTTGCATATTAATCAGTATGTTGCATGCTACAACAATATATCGATTTCATTGGTTGTTGGTTGAGAACCATATTGGCCCGCCCACGAAAATCAACTTGAACTGCTTATAACTCCTGAACAATTGATCGTAGAGACCACAATCAATAGCATTTTAATCAAACATGTTGTATGCAACAAGAATATGTCGGTTTCACTAGTTGTTTTTAGAAAACCATATTGGCTCGCCCGCGAGTATTAACTTGAACTGTTTATAACTTCTGAACAAATGATCCTAGAGAGCGTAATAAATTTGCATATTAATCAGCATGTTGAATGCTACAAGAATATATCGATTTCACTAGTTGTTGTTTGAAAACTTATTGGCCCGCCCGCGAAAATCAATTTGAACTGCTTATAACTTCTGAACAATTGATCGTAGAGAACACAATTATTTGCATTTTAATAAAAGATGTTGAATGCTACAAGAATATGTCGGTTTCACTAGTTGTTGTTTGAGAACCATATTGGCCCGCCCGCGAGTATTAAATTGAACTTTTTATAACTTCTGAACAAATTATCATAGAGAGCGTAATATATTTGCATATTAATCAGCATGTTGCATGCTACAAGAATATATCGATTTCACAAGTTGTTGGTTGAGATCCATATTGGCCCGCCCGCGAAAATCAACTTCAACTGCTTATAACTCCTGAACAATTGATCGTAGAAAACAATTATTTGCATTTTAATGAAACATGTTGAATGCTACAAAAATATGTCGGTTTCACTAGTTGTTTTTAGAAAACCATTTTGGCCCGCCCGCTAAAACTAACTTCAACTCAACTACAAATCCTTATAACTTCTGAACATTTGATCGTAGGAAGCGTAATAATTTTGCATATTAATCAGCATGCTGCATGCTACAAGAATATATCGATTTCACTAGTAGTTGGTTGAGAACCATATTGGCCCTCCCGCGAAAATCAACTTGAACTGCTTATAACTCCTGAACAATTGATCGTAGAGAACACAATTATTTGCATTTTAAAGAAAGATGTTGAATGCTACAAGAATATGTCGGTTTCACTAGTTGTTTTTAGAAAACCATTTTGGCCCGCCCGCCAAAACTAATTTCAACTCCTTATAACTTCTGAACAATTGATCGTAGAAAGCGTAATAATTCTGCATATTAAACAGCATTTTGCATGCTACAAGAATATATCGATTTCATTAGTTTTTGGCTGAGAATCATATTGGCCCGCCCGCGAAAATCAACTTGAACTGCTTATAACTCCTGAACAATTGATCGTAGAGCACACAATTATTTGCATTTTAATGAAACATGTTGAATGCTACAAGAATATGTCGGTTTCACTAGTTGTTTTTAGAAAACCATATTGGCCCGTCCGAGAGTATTAACTTGAACTGTTTATAACTTCTGAACAAATGATCCTAGAGAGCGTAATAAATTTGCATATTAATCAGCATGTTGCATGCTACAAGAATATATCGATTTCACTAGTTGTTGGTTGAGAACCATATTGGCCCGCTCGCGAAAATCAACTTGAACTGCTTATAACTCCTGAACAATTGATCGTAGAGAGCACAATTATTTGCATTTTAATGAAACATGTTGAATGCTACAAGAATATGTCAGTTTCACTAGTTGTTATTTGAGAACCATATTGGCCCGCCCGCGAATATCAACTTGAACTGCTTATAACTCCTGAACAATTGATCGTAGAGAGCACAATTATTTGCATTTTAATGAAACATGTTGAATGCTACAAGAATAAATCGTTTTCACTAGTTGTTGTTTGAGAACCATATTGGCCCGCCCGCGAAAATCAACTTGAACTGCTTATAACCCTGAACAATTGATCGTAGAGAACACAATTATTTGCATTTTAATGAAACATGTTGAATGCTACAAGAATATGTCGGTTTCACTAGTTGTTTTTAGAAAACCAAATTGGACCGTCCGAGAGTATTAACTTGAACTGTTTATAACTTCTGAACAAATGATCCTAGAGAGCGTAATAAATTTGAATATTAATCAGCATGTTGCATGCTACAAGAATATATCCATTTCACTAGTTGTTGGTTGAGAACCATATTGGCCTGCCCTCGAAAATTAAATAGAACTGCTTAAAACTTCTGAACAATTGATCGTAGAGAACACAATTATTTGCATCTCAATGAAACATGTTGTATACTACAAGAATATGTCGGTTTCAATAGTTATTGTTTGAGAACCTCTTTGTCCCGCCCGCCAAAACTAACTTCAACTCCTTATAACTTCTGAACAAACGATCGTAGAGAGCTTTATAATTTTGCATATTAATCAGCATGTTGCATGCTACAAGAATATATCGATTTCATTAGTTGTTGGTTGAGAAGCATATTGGCCCGCCCGCGGAAATTAAATTGAACTGCTTATAACTTCTGAACAATTGATCGTAGCGAACACAATTATTTGCATTTTAATGAAACATGTTGAATGCTTCAAGAATATGTCGGTTTCACTAGTTGTTGTTTGAGAACCATATTGGCCCGCCCGCGAATATTAAATTGAACTTCTTATAACTTCTGAACAAATGATCTTAGAGAGCGTAATAAATTTGCATATTATTCAGCATGTTGCATGCTACAAGAATATATAGATTTCACTAGTTGTTGGTTGAGAACCATATTGGCCCGCCCGCGAAAATTATTATGAACTGCTTATAACTTCTGAACAAATAATCGTAGCGAACACAATTATTTGCATTTTAATGAAACATGTTGAATGCTTCAAGAATATGTCGGTTTCACTAGTTGTTGTTTGAGAACCATATTGGCCCGCCCGCGAGTATTAAATTGAAATGCTTATAACATCTGAACAAATGATCCTAGAGAGCGTAATAAATTTGCATATTAATCAGCATGTTGCATGCTACAAGAATATATCGATTTCTCAAGTTGTTGGTTGAGATCCATATTGGCCCGCCCGCGAAAATCAACTTGAACTGCTTATAACTCCTGAACAATTGATAGTAGAAAACAATTATTTGCATTTTAATGAAACATGTTGAATGCTACAAAAATATGTCGGTTTCACTAGTTGTTTTTAGAAAACCATTTTGGAGCGCCCGCTAAAACTAACTTCAACTCCTTATTACTTCTGAACAATTGATCGTAGAAAGCGTAATAATTTTGCATATTATTCAGCATGCTGCATGCTACAAGAATATATCGATTTCACTAGTTGTTGGTTGAGAACCATATTGGTCCACCCGCGAAAATCAACTTGAACTGCTTATAACTCCTGAACAATTAATCGTAGAGATCACAATTATTTGCATTTTAATGAAACATGTTGAATGCTACAAGAATATGTCGGTTTCACTAGTTGTTTTTAGAAAACCATTTTGGCCCGTCCGAGAGTATTAACTTGAACTGTTTATAACTTCTGAACAAATGATCCTAGAGAACGTAATAAATTTGCATATTAATCAGCATGTTGCATGCTACAAGAATATATCGATTTCACTAGTTGGTTGAGAACCATATTGGCCCGCCCCTGAAAATCAACTTGAACTGCTTATAACTCCTGAAAAATTGATCGTAGAGAACACAATTATTTGCATTTTAATGATACATGTTGAATGCTACAAGAATATGTCGGTTTCACTAGTAGTTTTTAGAAAACCTAATTGGCCCGCCCGCGAGTATTAACTTGAACTGTTTATAACTTCTGAACAATTGATCGTAGAGAACACAATTATTTGCATTTCAATCAAACAGGTTGTATGCTACAAGAATATGTCGGTTTCACTAGTTATTGTTTGAGAACCATTTTGGCCCGCCCGCCAAAACTAACTTCAACTCCTTATAACATCTGAACAATTGATCGTAGCGTACACAATTATTTGCATTTTAATGAAACATGTTGAATGCTTCAAGAATATGTCGGTTTCACTAGTTGTTGTTTGAGAACCATATTGGTCCGCCAGCGGGTATTAAATTGAAATGCTTATAACTTCTGAACAAATGATCTTAGAGAGCGTAATAAATTTTCATATTAATCAGCATGTTGAATGCTACAAGAATATATCGATTTCACTAGTTGTTGGATGAGAAACATATTGGCCCGCCCGCGAAAATTAATTGGAACTGCTTATAACTTCTGAACAAATGATCTTAGAGAGCGTAATAAATTTGCATATTAATCAGCATGTTGCATGCTACAAGAATATATCGATTTCACTAGTTGTTGTTTGAGAAATATATTGGCCTGCCCGCGAAAATTAACTTGAACTGCTTATAACTTCTGAACAATTGATCGTAGAGCACACAATTATTTGCATTTCAATCAAACATGTTGTATGCTACAAGAATATGTCGGTTTCACTAGTTATTGTTTGAGAACCATTTTGGCCCGCCCGCCAAAACTAACTTCAACTCCTTATAAATTCTGAACAAATGATCGTAGAGAGCGTAATAATTTTGCATATTAATCAGTATGTTGCATGCTACAACAATATATCGATTTCATTGGTTGTTGGTTGAGAACCATATTGGCCCGCCCACGAAAATCAACTTGAACTGCTTATAACTCCTGAACAATTGATCGTAGAGACCACAATCAATAGCATTTTAATCAAACATGTTGTATGCAACAAGAATATGTCGGTTTCACTAGTTGTTTTTAGAAAACCATATTGGCTCGCCCGCGAGTATTAACTTGAACTGTTTATAACTTCTGAACAAATGATCCTAGAGAGCGTAATAAATTTTCATATTAATCAGCATGTTGGATGCTACAAGAATATATCGATTTCACTAGTTGTTGTTTGAAAACTTATTGGCCCGCCCGCGAAAATCAATTTGAACTGCTTATAACTTCTGAACAATTGATCGTAGAGAACACAATTATTTGCATTTTAATAAAAGATGTTGAATGCTACAAGAATATGTCGGTTTCACTAGTTGTTGTTTGAGAACCATATTGACCCGCCCGCGAGTATTAAATTGAACTGTTTATAACTTCTGAACAAATTATCATAGAGAGCGTAATATATTTGCATATTAATCAGCATGTTGCATGCTACAAGAATATATCGATTTCACAAGTTGTTGGTTGAGATCCATATTGGCCCGCCCGCGAAAATCAACTTCAACTGCTTATAACTCCTGAACAATTGATCGTAGAAAACAATTATTTGCATTTTAATGAAACATGTTGAATGCTACAAAAATATGTCGGTTTCACTAGTTGTTTTTAGAAAACCATTTTGGCCCGCCCGCTAAAACTAACTTCAACTCAACTACAACTCCTTATAACTTCTGAACATTTGATCGTAGGAAGCGTAATAATTTTGCATATTAATCAGCATGCTGCATGCTACAAGAATATATCGATTTCACTAGTTGTTGGTTGAGAACCATATTGGCCCGCCCGCGAAAATCAACTTGAACTGCTTATAACTCCTGAACAATTGATCGTAGAGAACACAATTATTTGCATTTTAATGAAAGATGTTGAATGCTACAAGAATATGTCGGTTTCACTAGTTGTTTTTAGAAAACCATTTTGGCCCGCCCGCCAAAACTAATTTCAACTCCTTATAACTTCTGAAGAATTGATCGAAGAAAGCGTAATAATTCTGCATATTAAACAGCATGTTGCATGCTACAAGAATATATCGATTTCATTAGTTTTTGGTTGAGAACCATATTGGCCCGCCCGCGAAAATCAACTTGAACTGCTTATAACTCCTGAACAATTGATCGTAGAGCACACAATTATTTGCATTTTAATGAAACATGTTGAATGCTACAAGAATATGTCGGTTTCACTAGTTGTTTTTAGAAAACCATATTGGCCCGTCCGAGAGTATTAACTTGAACTGTTTATAACTTCTGAACAAATGATCCTAGAGAGCGTAATAAATTTGCATATTAATCAGCATGTTGCATGCTACAGGAATATATCGATTTCACTAGTTGTTGGTTGAGAACCATATTGGCCCGCTCGCGAAAATCAACTTGAACTGCTTATAACTCCTGAACAATTGATCGTAGAGAGCACAATTATTTGCATTTTAATGAAACATGTTGAATGCTACAAGAATATGTCAGTTTCACTAGTTGTTATTTGAGAACCATATTGGCCCGCCCGCGAATATCAACTTGAACTGCTTATAACTCCTGAACAATTGATCGTAGAGAGCACAATTATTTGCATTTTAATGAAACATGTTGAATGCTACAAGAATAAATCGTTTTCACTAGTTGTTGTTTGAGAACCATATTGGCCCGCCCGCGAAAATCAACTTGAACTGCTTATAACTCCTGTACAATTGATCGTAGAGAACACAATTATTTGCATTTTAATGAAACATGTTGATTGCTACAAGAATATGTGGGTCTCACTAGTTTTTTAGAAAACCATTTTGGCCCGCCCGCGAGTATTAATTTGAACTGTTTATAACTTCTGAACAAATGATCGTAGTGAGCGTAATAATTTTGCATATTAATCAGCATATTGCATGCTACAAGAATATATCCATTTCACTAGTTGTTGGTTGAGAACCATATTGGCCCGCCCTCGAAAATTAAATAGAACTGCTTAAAACTTCTGAACAATTGATCGTAGAGAACACAATTATTTGCATCTCAATGAAACATGTTGTATACTACAAGAATATGTCGGTTTCAATAGTTATTGTTTGAGAACCTCTTTGTCCCGCCCGCCAAAACTAACTTCAACTCCTTATAACTTCTGAACAAATGATCGTAGTGAGCGTAATAATTTTGCATATTAATCAGCATATTGCATGCTACAAGAATATATCCATTTCACTAGTTGTTGGTTGAGAAATATATTGGCCCGCTTTCGAAAATTAAATAGAACTGCTTAAAACTTCTGAACAATTTATCGTAGAGAACACAATTATTTGCATCTCAATGAAACATGTTGTATACTACAAGAATATGTCGGTTTCAATAGTTATTGTTTGAGAACCTCTTTGTCCCGCCCGCCAAAACTAACTTCAACTCCTTATAACTTCTGAACAAACGATCGTAGAGAGCTTAATAATTTTGCATATTAATCAGCATGTTGCATGCTACAAGAATATATCGATTTCACTAGTTGTTGTTTGAGAACCATATTGGCCCGCCCGCGAATATTAAATTGAACTTCTTATAACTTCTGAACAAATGATCTTAGAGAGCGTAATAAATTTGCATATTATTCAGCATGTTGCATGCTACAAGAATATATCGATTTCACTAGTTGTTGGTTGAGAACCATATTGGCCCGCCCGCGAAAATTAATATGAACTGCTTATAACTTCTGAACAAATAATCGTAGCGAACACAATTATTTGCATTTTAATGAAACATGTTGAATGCTTCAAGAATATGTCGGTTTCACTAGTTGTTGTTTGAGAACCATATTGGCCCGCCCGCGAGTATTAAATTTAACTGCTTATAACTTCTGAACAAATGATCCTAGAGAGCGTAATAAATTTGCATATTAATCAGCATGTTGCATGCTACAAGAATATATCGATTTCTCAAGTTGTTGGTTGAGATCCATATTGGCCCGCCCGCGAAAATCAACTTGAACTGCTTATAACTCCTGAACAATTGATAGTAGAAAACAATTATTTGCATTTTAATGAAACATGTTGAATGATACAAAAATATGTCGGTTTCACTAGTTGTTTTTAGAAAACCATTTTGGAGCGCCTTCTAAAACTAACTTCAACTCCTTATTACTTCTGAACAATTGATCGTAGAAAGCGTAATAATTTTGCATATTATTCAGCATGCTGCATGCTACAAGAATATATCGATTTCACTAGTTGTTGGTTGAGAACCATATTGGTCCGCCCGCGAAAATCAACTTGAACTGCATATAACTCCTGAATAATTAATCGTAGAGATCACAATTATTTGCATTTTAATGAAACATGTTGAATGCTACAAGAATATGTCGGTTTCACTAGTTGTTTTTAGAAAACCATTTTGGCCCGTCCGAGAGTATTAACTTGAACTGTTTATAACTTCTGAACAAATGATCCTAGAGAACGTAATAAATTTGCATATTAATCAGCATGTTGCATGCTACAAGAATATATCGATTTCACTAGTTGGTTGAGAACCATATTGGCCCGCCCCTGAAAATCAACTTGAACTGCTTATAACTCCTGAAAAATTGATCGTGGAGAACACAATTATTTGCATTTTAATGATACATGTTGAATGCTACAAGAATATGTCGGTTTCACTAGTAGTTTTTAGAAAACCTAATTGGCCCGCCCGCGAGTATTAACTTGAACTGTTTATAACTTCTGAACAATTGATCGTAGAGAACACAATTATTTGCATTTCAATCAAACAGGTAGTATGCTACAAGAATATGTCGGTTTCACTAGTTATTGTTTGAGAACCATTTTGGCCCGCCCGCCAAAACTAACTTCAACTCCTTATAACTTCTGAACAATTGATCGTAGCGAACACAATTATTTGCATTTTAATGAAACATGTTGAATGCTTCAAGAATATGTCGGTTTCACTAGTTGTTGTTTGAGAACCATATTGGTCCGCCAGCGGGTATTAAATTGAAATGCTTATAACTTCTGAACAAATGATCTTAGAGAGCGTAATAAATTTTCATATTAATCAGCATGTTGAATGCTACAAGAATATATCGATTTCACTAGTTGTTGGATGAGAAACATATTGGCCCGCCCGCGAAAATTAATTGGAACTGCTTATAACTTCTGAACAAATGATCTTAGAGAGCGTAATAAATTTGCATATTAATCAGCATGTTGCATGCTACAAGAATATATCGATTTCACTAGTTGTTGTTTGAGAAATATATTGGCCTGCCCGCGAAAATTAACTTGAACTGCTTATAACTTCTGAACAATTGATCGTAGAGCACACAATTATTTGCATTTCAATCAAACATGTTGTATGCTACAAGAATATGTCGGTTTCACTAGTTATTGTTTGAGAACCATTTTGGCCCGCCCGCCAAAACTAACTTCAACTCCTTATAAATTCTGAACAAATGATCGTAGAGAGCGTAATAATTTTGCATATTAATCAGCATGTTGCATGCTACAACAATATATCGATTTCATTGGTTGTTGGTTGAGAACCATATTGGCCCGCCCACGAAAATCAAATTGAACTGCTTATAACTCCTGAACAATTGATCGTAGAGACCACAATCAATAGCATTTTAATCAAACATGTTGTATGCAACAAGAATATGTCGGTTTCACTAGTTGTTTTTAGAAAACCATATTGGCTCGCCCGCGAGTATTAACTTGAACTGTTTATAACTTCTGAACAAATGATCCTAGAGAGCGTAATAAATTTGCATATTAATCAGCATGTTGAATGCTACAAGAATATATCAATTTCACTAGTTGTTGTTTGAAAACTTATTGGCCCGCCCGCGAAAATCAATTTGAACTGCTTATAACTTCTGAACAATTGATCGTAGAGAACACAATTATTTGCATTTTAATAAAAGATGTTGAATGCTACAAGAATATGTCGGTTTCACTAGTTGTTGTTTGAGAACCATATTGGCCCGCCCGCGAGTATTAAATTGAACTGTTTATAACTTCTGAACAAATTATCATAGAGAGCGTAATATATTTGCATATTAATCAGCATGTTGCATGCTACGAGAATATATCGATTTCACAAGTTGTTGGTTGAGATCCATATTGGCCCGCCCGCGAAAATCAACTTCAACTGCTTATAACTCCTGAACAATTGATCGTAGAAAACAATTATTTGCATTTTAATGAAACATGTTGAATGCTACAAAAATATGTCGGTTTCACTAGTTGTTTTTAGAAAACCATTTTGGCCCGCCCGCTAAAACTAACTTCAACTCAACTACAACTCCTTATAACTTCTGAACATTTGATCGTAGAAAGCGTAATAATTTTGCATATTAATCAGCATGCTGCATGCTACAAGAATATATCGATTTCACTAGTTGTTGGTTGAGAACCATATTGGCCCGCCCGCGAAAATCAACTTGAACTGCTTATAACTCCTGAACAATTGATCGTAGAGCACACAATTATTTGCATTTTAATGAAAGATGTTGAATGCTACAAGAATATGTCGGTTTCACTAGTTGTTTTTAGAAAACCATTTTGGCCCGCCCGCTAAAACTAACTTCAACTCAACTACAACTCCTTATAACTTCTGAACATTTGATCGTAGAAAGCGTAATAATTTTGCATATTAATCAGCATGCTGCATGCTACAGGAATATATCGATTTCACTAGTTGTTGGTTGAGAACCATATTGGCCCGCTCGCGAAAATCAACTTGAACTGCTTATAACTCCTGAACAATTGATCGTAGAGAGCACAATTATTTGCATTTTAATGAAACATGTTGAATGCTACAAGAATATGTCAGTTTCACTAGTTGTTATTTGAGAACCATATTGGCCCGCCCGCGAATATCAACTTGAACTGCTTATAACTCCTGAACAATTGATCGTAGAGAGCACAATATTTGCATTTTAATGAAACATGTTGAATGCTACAAGAATAAATCTTTTTCACTAGTTGTTGTTTGAGAACCATATTGGCCCGCCCGCGAAAATCAACTTGAACTGCTTATAACTCCTGAACAATTGATCGTAGAGAACACAATTATTTGCATTTTAATGAAACATGTTGATTGCTACAAGAATATGTGGGTCTCACTAGTTTTTTAGAAAACCATTTTGGCCCGCCCGCGAGTATTAACTTGAACTGTTTATAACTTCTGAACAAATGATCGTAGTGAGCGTAATAATTTTGCATATTAATCAGCATATTGCATGCTACAAGAATATATCCATTTCACTAGTTGTTGGTTGAGAACCATATTGGCCCGCCCTCGAAAATTAAATAGAACTGCTTAAAACTTCTGAACAATTGATCGTAGAGAACACAATTATTTGCATCTCAATGAAACATGTTGTATACTACAAGAATATGTCGGTTTCAATAGTTATTGTTTGAGAACCTCTTTGTCCCGCCCGCCAAAACTAACTTCAACTCCTTATAACTTCTGAACACATGATCGTAGTGAGCGTAATAATTTTGCATATTAATCAGCATATTGCATGCTACAAGAATATATCCATTTCACTAGTTGTTGGTTGAGAACCATATTGGCCCGCCCTCGAAAATTAAATAGAACTGCTTAAAACTTCTGAACAATTTATCGTAGAGAACACAATTATTTGCATCTCAATGAAACATGTTGTATACTACAAGAATATGTCGGTTTCAATAGTTATTGTTTGAGAACCTCTTTGTCCCGCCCGCCAAAACTAACTTCAACTCCTTATAACTTCTGAACAAACGATCGTAGAGAGCTTAATAATTTTGCATATTAATCAGCATGTTGCATGCTACAAGAATATATCGATTTCACTAGTTGTTGTTTGAGAACCATATTGGCCCGCCCGCGAATATTAAATTGAACTTCTTATAACTTCTGAACAAATGATCTTAGAGAGCGTAATAAATTTGCATATTATTCAGCATGTTGCATGCTACAAGAATATATCGATTTCACTAGTTGTTGGTTGAGAACCATATTGGCCCGCCCGCGAAAATTAATATGAACTGCTTATAACTTCTGAACAAATAATCGTAGCGAACACAATTATTTGCATTTTAATGAAACATGTTGAATGCTTCAAGAATATGTCGGTTTCACTAGTTGTTGTTTGAGAACCATATTGGCCCGCCCGCGAGTATTAAATTTAACTGCTTATAACTTCTGAACAAATGATCCTAGAGAGCGTAATAAATTTGCATATTAATCAGCATGTTGCATGCTACAAGAATATATCGATTTCTCAAGTTGTTGGTTGAGATCCATATTGGCCCGCCCGCGAAAATCAACTTGAACTGCTTATAACTCCTGAACAATTGATAGTAGAAAACAATTATTTGCATTTTAATGAAACATGTTGAATGCTACAAAAATATGTCGGTTTCACTAGTTGTTTTTAGAAAACCATTTTGGAGCGCCCGCTAAAACTAACTTCAACTCCTTATTACTTCTGAACAATTGATCGTAGAAAGCGTAATAATTTTGCATATTATTCAGCATGCTGCATGCTACAAGAATATATCGATTTCACTAGTTGTTGGTTGAGAACCATATTGGCCCGCCCACGAAAATCAAATTGAACTGCTTATAACTCCTGAACAATTGATCGTAGAGACCACAATCAATAGCATTTTAATCAAACATGTTGTATGCAACAAGAATATGTCGGTTTCACTAGTTGTTTTTAGAAAACCATATTGGCTCGCCCGCGAGTATTAACTTGAACTGTTTATAACTTCTGAACAAATGATCCTAGAGAGCGTAATAAATTTGCATATTAATCAGCATGTTGAATGCTACAAGAATATATCGATTTCACTAGTTGTTGTTTGAAAACTTATTGGCCCGCCCGCGAAAATCAATTTGAACTGCTTATAACTTCTGAACAATTGATCGTAGAGAACACAATTATTTGCATTTTAATAAAAGATGTTGAATGCTACAAGAATATGTCGGTTTCACTAGTTGTTGTTTGAGAACCATATTGGCCCGCCCGCGAGTATTAAATTGAACTGTTTATAACTTCTGAACAAATTATCATAGAGAGGGTAATATATTTGCATATTAATCAGCATGTTGCATGCTACGAGAATATATCGATTTCACAAGTTGTTGGTTGAGATCCATATTGGCCCGCCCGCGAAAATCAACTTCAACTGCTTATAACTCCTGAACAATTGATCGTAGAAAACAATTATTTGCATTTTAATGAAACATGTTGAATGCTACAAAAATATGTCGGTTTCACTAGTTGTTTTTAGAAAACCATTTTGGCCCGCCCGCTAAAACTAACTTCAACTCAACTACAACTCCTTACAACTTCTGAACATTTGATCGTAGAAAGCGTAATAATTTTGCATATTAATCAGCATGCTGCATGCTACAAGAATATATCGATTTCACTAGTTGTTGGTTGAGAACCATATTGGCCCGCCCGCGAAAATCAACTTGAACTGCTTATAACTCCTGAACAATTGATCGTAGAGCACACAATTATTTGCATTTTAATGAAAGATGTTGAATGCTACAAGAATATGTCGGTTTCACTAGTTGTTTTTAGAAAACCATTTTGGCCCGCCCGCCAAAACTAATTTCAACTCCTTATAACTTCTGAACATTTGATCGTAGAAAGCGTAATAATTCTGCATATTAAACAGCATGTTGCATGCTACAAGAATATATCGATTTCATTAGTTTTTGGTTGAGAACCATATTGGCCCGCCCGCGAAAATCAACTTGAACTGCTTATAACTCCTGAGCAATTGATCGTAGAGCACACAATTATTTGCATTTTAATGAAACATGTTGAATGCTACAAGAATATGTCGGTTTCACTAGTTGTTTTTAGAAAACCATATTGGCCCGTCCGAGAGTATTAACTTGAACTGTTTATAACTTCTGAACAAATGATCCTAGAGAGCGTAATAAATTTGCATATTAATCAGCATGTTGCATGCTACAAGAATATATCGATTTCACTAGTTGTTGGTTGAGAACCATATTGGCCCGCCCGCGAAAATCAACTTGAACTGCTTATAACTCCTGAACAATTGATCGTAGAGCACACAATTATTTGCATTTTAATGAAAGATGTTGAATGCTACAAGAATATGTCGGTTTCACTAGTTGTTTTTAGAAAACCATTTTGGCCCGCCCGCTAAAACTAACTTCAACTCAACTACAACTCCTTATAAGTTCTGAACATTTGATCGTAGAAAGCGTAATAATTTTGCATATTAATCAGCATGCTGCATGCTACATGAATATATCGATTTCACTAGTTGTTGGTTGAGAACCATATTGGCCCGCTCGCGAAAATCAACTTGAACTGCTTATAACTCCTGAACAATTGATCGTAGAGAGCACAATTATTTGCATTTTAATGAAACATGTTGAATGCTACAAGAATATGTCAGTTTCACTAGTTGTTATTTGAGAACCATATTGGCCCGCCCGCGAATATCAACTTGAACTGCTTATAACTCCTGAACAATTGATCGTAGAGAGCGCAATTATTTGCATTTTAATGAAACATGTTGAATGCTACAAGAATAAATCTTTTTCACTAGTTGTTGTTTGAGAACCATATTGGCCCGCCCGCGAAAATCAACTTGAACTGCTTATAACTCCTGAACAATTGATCGTAGAGAACACAATTATTTGCATTTTAATGAAACATGTTGATTGCTACAAGAATATGTGGGTCTCACTAGTTTTTTAGAAAACCATTTTGGCCCGCCCGCGAGTATTAACTTGAACTGTTTATAACTTCTGAACAAATGATCGTAGTGAGCGTAATAATTTTGCATATTAATCAGCATATTGCATGCTACAAGAATATATCCATTTCACTAGTTGTTGGTTGAGAACCATATTGGCCCGCCCTCGAAAATTAAATAGAACTGCTTAAAACTTCTGAACATTTGATCGTAGAGAACACAATTATTTGCATCTCAATGAAACATGTTGTATACTACAAGAATATGTCGGTTTCAATAGTTATTGTTTGAGAACCTCTTTGTCCCGCCCGCCAAAACTAACTTCAACTCCTTATAACTTCTGATCAAATGATCGTAGTGAGCGTAATAATTTTGCATATTAATCAGCATATTGCATGCTACAAGAATATATCCATTTCACTAGTTGTTGGTTGAGAACCATATTGGCCCGCCCTCGAAAATTAAATAGAACTGCTTAAAACTTCTGAACAATTTATCGTAGAGAACACAATTATTTGCATCTCAATGAAACATGTTGTATACTACAAGAATATGTCGGTTTCAATAGTTATTGTTTGAGAACCTCTTTGTCCCGCCCGCCAAAACTAACTTCAACTCCTTATAACTTCTGAACAAACGATCGTAGAGAGCTTAATAATTTTGCATATTAATCAGCATGTTGCATGCTACAAGAATATATCGATTTCACTAGTTGTTGTTTGAGAACCATATTGGCCCGCCCGCGAATATTAAATTGAACTTCTTATAACTTCTGAACAAATGATCTTAGAGAGCGTAATAAATTTGCATATTATTCAGCATGTTGCATGCTACAAGAATATATCGATTTCACTAGTTGTTGGTTGAGAACCATATTGGCCCGCCCGCGAAAATTAATATGAACTGCTTATAACTTCTGAACAAATAATCGTAGCGAACACAATTATTTGCATTTTAATGAAACATGTTGAATGCTTCAAGAATATGTCGGTTTCACTAGTTGTTGTTTGAGAACCATATTGGCCCGCCCGCGAGTATTAAATTTAACTGCTTATAACTTCTGAACAAATGATCCTAGAGAGCGTAATAAATTTGCATATTAATCAGCATGTTGCATGCTACAAGAATATATCGATTTCTCAAGTTGTTGGTTGAGATCCATATTGGCCCGCCCGCGAAAATCAACTTGAACTGCTTATAACTCCTGAACAATTGATAGTAGAAAACAATTATTTGCATTTTAATGAAACATGTTGAATGCTACAAAAATATGTCGGTTTCACTAGTTGTTTTTAGAAAACCATTTTGGAGCGCCCGCTAAAACTAACTTCAACTCCTTATTACTTCTGAACAATTGATCGTAGAAAGCGTAATAATTTTGCATATTATTCAGCATGCTGCATGCTACAAGAATATATCGATTTCACTAGTTGTTGGTTGAGAACCATATTGGTCCGCCCGCGAAAATCAACTTGAACTGCATATAACTCCTGAATAATTAATCGTAGAGATCACAATTATTTGCATTTTAATGAAACATGTTGAATGCTACAAGAATATGTCGGTTTCACTAGTTGTTTTTAGAAAACCATTTTGGCCCGTCCGAGAGTATTAACTTGAACTGTTTATAACTTCTGAACAAATGATCCTAGAGAACGTAATAAATTTGCATATTAATCAGCATGTTGCATGCTACAAGAATATATCGATTTCACTAGTTGGTTGAGAACCATATTGGCCCGCCCCTGAAAATCAACTTGAACTGCTTATAACTCCTGAAAAATTGATCGTAGAGAACACAATTATTTGCATTTTAATGATACATGTTGAATGCTACAAGAATATGTCGGTTTCACTAGTAGTTTTTAGAAAACCTAATTGGCCCGCCCGCGAGTATTAACTTGAACTGTTTATAACTTCTGAACAATTGATCGTAGAGAACACAATTATTTGCATTTCAATCAAACAGGTTGTATGCTACAAGAATATGTCGGTTTCACTAGTTATTGTTTGAGAACCATTTTGGCCCGCCCGCCAAAACTAACTTCAACTCCTTATAACTTCTGAACAATTGATCGTAGCGAACACAATTATTTGCATTTTAATGAAACATGTTGAATGCTTCAAGAATATGTCGGTTTCACTAGTTGTTGTTTGAGAACCATATTGGTCCGCCAGCGGGTATTAAATTGAAATGCTTATAACTTCTGAACAAATGATCTTAGAGAGCGTAATAAATTTTCATATTAATCAGCATGTTGAATGCTACAAGAATATATCGATTTCACTAGTTGTTGGATGAGAAACATATTGGCCCGCCCGCGAAAATTAATTGGAACTGCTTATAACTTCTGAACAAATGATCTTAGAGAGCGTGATAAATTTGCATATTAATCAGCATGTTGCATGCTACAAGAATATATCGATTTCACTAGTTGTTGTTTGAGAAATATATTGGCCTGCCCGCGAAAATTAACTTGAACTGCTTATAACTTCTGAACAATTGATCGTAGAGCACACAATTATTTGCATTTCAATCAAACATGTTGTATGCTACAAGAATATGTCGGTTTCACTAGTTATTGTTTGAGAACCATTTTGGCCCGCCCGCCAAAACTAACTTCAACTCCTTATAAATTCTGAACAAATGATCGTAGAGAGCGTAATAATTTTGCATATTAATCAGCATGTTGCATGCTACAACAATATATCGATTTCATTGGTTGTTGATTGAGAACCATATTGGCCCGCCCACGAAAATCAAATTGAACTGCTTATAACTCCTGAACAATTGATCGTAGAGACCACAATCAATAGCATTTTAATCAAACATGTTGTATGCAACAAGAATATGTCGGTTTCACTAGTTGTTTTTAGAAAACCATATTGGCTCGCCCGCGAGTATTAACTTGAACTGTTTATAACTTCTGAACAAATGATCCTAGAGAGCGTAATAAATTTGCATATTAATCAGCATGTTGAATGCTACAAGAATATATCGATTTCACTAGTTGTTGTTTGAAAACTTATTGGCCCGCCCGCGAAAATCAATTTGAACTGCTTATAACTTCTGAACAATTGATCGTAGAGAACACAATTATTTGCATTTTAATAAAAGATGTTGAATGCTACAAGAATATGTCGGTTTCACTAGTTGTTGTTTGAGAACCATATTGGCCCGCCCGCGAGTATTAAATTGAACTGTTTATAACTTCTGAACAAATTATCATAGAGAGCGTAATATATTTGCATATTAATCAGCATGTTGCATGCTACGAGAATATATCGATTTCACAAGTTGTTGGTTGAGATCCATATTGGCCCGCCCGCGAAAATCAACTTCAACTGCTTATAACTCCTGAACAATTGATCGTAGAAAACAATTATTTGCATTTTAATGAAACATGTTGAATGCTACAAAAATATGTCGGTTTCACTAGTTGTTTTTAGAAAACCATTTTGGCCCGCCCGCTAAAACTAACTTCAACTCAACTACAACTCCTTATAACTTCTGAACATTTGATCGTAGAAAGCGTAATAATTTTGCATATTAATCAGCATGCTGCATGCTACAAGAATATATCGATTTCACTAGTTGTTGGTTGAGAACCATATTGGCCCGCCCGCGAAAATCAACTTGAACTGCTTATAACTCCTGAACAATTGATCGTAGAGCACACAATTATTTGCATTTTAATGAAAGATGTTGAATGCTACAAGAATATGTCGGTTTCACTAGTTGTTTTTAGAAAACCATTTTGGCCCGCCCGCCAAAACTAATTTCAACTCCTTATAACTTCTGAACATTTGATCGTAGAAAGCGTAATAATTCTGCATATTAAACAGCATGTTGCATGCTACAAGAATATATCGATTTCATTAGTTTTTGGTTGAGAACCATATTGGCCCGCCCGCGAAAATCAACTTGAACTGCTTATAACTCCTGAGCAATTGATCGTAGAGCACACAATTATTTGCATTTTAATGAAACATGTTGAATGCTACAAGAATATGTCGGTTTCACTAGTTGTTTTTAGAAAACCATATTGGCCCGTCCGAGAGTATTAACTTGAACTGTTTATAACTTCTGAACAAATGATCCTAGAGAGCGTAATAAATTTGCATATTAATCAGCATGTTGCATGCTACAAGAATATATCGATTTCACTAGTTGTTGGTTGAGAACCATATTGGCCCGCTCGCGAAAATCAACTTGAACTGCTTATAACTCCTGAACAATTGATCGTTGAGAGCACAATTATTTGCATTTTAATGAAACATGTTGAATGCTACAAGAATATGTCAGATTCACTAGTTGTTATTTGAGAACCATATTGGCCCGCCCGCGAATATCAACTTCAACTGCTTATAACTCCTGAACAATTGATCGTAGAGAGCACAATTATTTGCATTTTAATGAAACATGTTGAATGCTACCAGAATAAATCGTTTTCACTAGTTGTTGTTTGAGAACCATATTGGCCCGCCCGCGAAAATCAACTTGAACTGCTTATAACTCCTGAACAATTGATCGTAGAGAACACAATTATTTGCATTTTAATGAAACATGTTGATTGCTACAAGAATATGTGGGTCTCACTAGTTTTTTAGAAAACAATTTTGGCCCGCCCGCGAGTATTAACTTGAACTGTTTATAACTTCTGAACAAATGATCGTAGTGAGCGTAATAATTTTGCATATTAATCAGCATATTGCATGCTACAAGAATATATCCATTTCACTAGTTGTTGGTTGAGAACCATATTGGCCCGCCCTCGAAAATTAAATAGAACTGCTTAAAACTTCTGAACAATTGATCGTAGAGAACACAATTATTTGCATCTCAATGAAACATGTTGTATACTACAAGAATATGTCGGTTTCAATTGTTATTGTTTGAGAACCTCTTTGTCCCGCCCGCCAAAACTAACTTCAACTCCTTATAACTTCTGAACAAATGATCGTAGAGAGCTTAATAATTTTGCATATTAATCAGCATGTTGCATGCTACAAGAATATATCGATTTCATTAGTTGTTGGTTGAGAAGCATATTGGCCCGCCCGCGGAAATTAAATTGAACTGCTTATAACTTCTGAACAATTGATCGTAGCGAACACAATTATTTGCATTTTAATGAAACATGTTGAATGCTTCAAGAATATGTCGGTTTCACTAGTTGTTGTTTGAAAACCATATTGGCCCGCCCGCGAATATTAAATTGAACTTCTTATAACTTCTGAACAAATTATCTTAGAGAGCGTAATAAATTTGCATATTATTCAGCATGTTGCATGCTACAAGAATATATCGATTTCACTTGTTGTTGGTTGAGAACCATATTGGCCCACCCGCGAAAATTAATATGAACTGCTTATAACTTCTGAACAAATAATCGTAGCGAACACAATTATTTGCATTTTAATGAAACATGTTGAATGCTTCAAGAATATGTCGGTTTCACTAGTTGTTGTTTGAGAACCATATTGGCCCGCCCGCGAGTATTAAATTGAAATGCTTATAACTTCTGAACAAATGATCCTAGAGAGCGTAATAAATTTGCATATTAATCAGCATGTTGCATGCTACAAGAATATATCGATTTCTCAAGTTGTTGGTTGAGATCCATATTGGTCCGCCCGCGAAAATCAACTTGAACTGCTTATAACTCCTGAACAATTGATAGTAGAAAACAATTATTTGTATTTTAATGAAACATGTTGAATGCTACAAAAATATGTCGGTTTCACTAGTTGTTTTTAGAAAACCATTTTGGCGCGGCCACTAAAACTAAATTCAACTCCTTATTACTTCTGAACAATTGATCGTAGAAAGCGTAATAATTTTGCATATTATTCAGCATGCTGCATGCTACAAGAATATATCGATTTCACTAGTTGTTGGTTGAGAACCATATTGGCCCGCCCGCGAAAATCAACTTGAACTGCTTATAACTCCTGAACAATTAATCGTAGAGATCACAATTATTTGCATTTTAATGAAACATGTTGAATGCTACAAGAATATGTCGGTTTCACTAGTTGTTTTTAGAAAACCATTTTGGCCCGTCCGAGAGTATTAACTTGAACTGTTTATAACTTCTGAACAAATGATCCTAGAGAACGTAATAAATTTGCATATTAATCAGCATGTTGCATGCTACAAGAATATATCGATTTCACTAGTTGGTTGAGAACCATATTGGCCCGCCCCTGAAAATCAACTTGAACTGCTTATAACTCCTGAAAAATTGATCGTAGAGAACACAATTATTTGCATTTTAATGAAACATGTTGAATGCTACAAGAATATGTCGGTTTCACTAGTAGTTTTTAGAAAACCTAATTGGCCCGCCCGCGAGTATTAACTTGAACTGTTTATAACTTCTGAACATATGATCGTAGAGAACACAATTATTTGCATTTCAATCAAACAGGTTGTATGCTACAAGAATATGTCGCTTTCACTAGTTATTGTTTGAGAACCATTTTGGCCCGCCCGCCAAAACTAACTTCAACTCCTTATAACTTCTGAACAATTGATCGTAGCGAACACAATTATTTGCATTTTAATGAAACATGTTGAATGCTTCAAGAATATGTCGGTTTCACTAGTTGTTGTTTGAGAACCATATTGGTCCGCCAGCGGGTATTAAATTGAAATGCTTATAACTTCTGAACAAATGATCTTAGAGAGCGTAATAAATTTTCATATAATCAGCATGTTGAATGCTACAAGAATATATCGATTTCACTAGTTGTTGGATGAGAAACACATTGGCCCGCCCGCGAAAATTAATTGGAACTGCTTATAACTTCTGAACAAATGATCTTAGAGAGCGTAATAAATTTGCATATTAATCAGCATGTTGCATGCTACAAGAATATATCGATTTCACTAGTTGTTGTTTGAGAAATATATTGGCCTGCCCGCGAAAATTAACTTGAACTGCTTATAACTTCTGAACAATTGATCGTAGAGCACACAATTATTTGCATTTCAATCAAACATGTTGTATGCTACAAGAATATGTCGGTTTCACTAGTTATTGTTTGAGAACCATTTTGGCCCGCCCGCCAAAACTAACTTCAACTCCTTATAAATTCTGAACAAATGATCGTAGAGAGCGTAATAATTTTGCATATTAATCAGCATGTTGCATGCTACAACAATATATCGATTTCATTGGTTGTTGGTTGAGAACCATATTGGCCCGCCCACGAAAATCAACTTGAACTGCTTATAACTCCTGAACAATTGATCGTAGAGACCACAATCAATAGCATTTTAATCAAACATGTTGTATGCAACAAGAATATGTCGGTTTCACTAGTTGTTTTTAGAAAACCATATTGGCTCGCCCGCGAGTATTAACTTGAACTGTTTATAACTTCTGAACAAATGATCCTAGAGAGCGTAATAAATTTGCATATTAATCAGCATGTTGAATGCTACAAGAATATATCGATTTCACTAGTTGTTGTTTGAAAACTTATTGGCCCGCCCGCGAAAATCAATTTGAACTGCTTATAACTTCTGAACAATTGATCGTAGAGAACACAATTATTTGCATTTTAATAAAAGATGTTGAATGCTACAAGAATATGTCGGTTTCACTAGTTGTTGTTTGAGAACCATATTGGCCCGCCCGCGAGTATTAAATTAAACTGTTTATAACTTCTGAACAAATTATCATAGAGAGCGTAATATATTTGCATATTAATCAGCATGTTGCAAGCTACAAGAATATATCGATTTCACAAGTTGTTGGTTGAGATCCATATTGGCCCGCCCGCGAAAATCAATTTCAACTGCTTATAACTCCTGAACAATTGATCGTAGAAAACAATTATTTGCATTTTAATGAAACATGTTGAATGCTACAAAAATATGTCGGTTTCACTAGTTGTTTTTAGAAAACCATTTTGGCCCGCCCGCTAAAACTAACTTCAACTCAACTACAACTCCTTATAACTTCTGAACATTTGATCGTAGAAAGCGTAATAATTTTGCATATTAATCAGCATGCTGCATGCTACAAGAATATATCGATTTCACTAGTTGTTGGTTGAGAACCATATTGGCCCGCCCGCGAAAATCAACTTGAACTGCTTATAACTAATGAACAATTGATCGTAGAGAACACAATTATTTGCATTTTAATGAAACATGTTGATTGCTACAAGAATATGTGGGTCTCACTAGTTTTTTAGAAAACCATTTTGGCCCGCCCGCGAGTATTAACTTGAACTGTTTATAACTTCTGAACAAATGATCGTAGTGAGCGTAATAATTTTGCATATTAATCAGCATATTGCATGCTACAAGAATATATCCATTTCACTAGTTGTTGGTTGAGAACCATATTGGCCCGCCCTCGAAAATTAAATAGAACTGCTTAAAACTTCTGAACAATTGATCGTAGAGGACACAATTATTTGCATCTCAATTAAACATGTTGTATACTACAAGAATATGTCGGTTTCAATAGTTATTGTTTGAGAACCTCTTTGTCCCGCCCGCCAAAACTAACTTCAACTCCTTATAACTTCTGAACAAATGATCGTAGAGAGCTTAATAATTTTGCATATTAATCAGCATGTTGCATGCTACAAGAATATATCGATTTCATTAGTTGTTGGTTGAGAAGCATATTGGTCCGCCAGCGGGTATTAAATTGAAATGCTTATAACTTCTGAACAAATGATCTTAGAGAGCGTAATAAATTTTCATATTAATCGGCATGTTGAATGCTACAAGAATATATCGATTTCACTAGTTGTTGGATGAGAAACATATTGGCCCGCCCGCGAAAATTAATTGGAACTGCTTATAACTTCTGAACAAATGAACTTAGAGAGCGTAATAAATTTGCATATTAATCAGGATGTTGTATGCTACAAGAATATGTCGCTTTCACTAGTTATTGTTTGAGAACCATTTTGGCCCGCCCGCCAAAACTAACTTCAACTCCTTATAACTTCTGAACAAATGATCGTAAAGAGCGTTATATTTTCGCATATTAATCAGCATGTTGCATGCTACAAGAATATATCGATTTCATTGGTTGCTGGTTGAGAACCATATTGTCCAGCCCGCGAAAATTAAATTGTACTGCTTATAACTTCTGAACAATTGATCGTAGCGAACACAATTATTTGCATTTTAATGAAACATGTTGAATGCTTCAAGAATATGTCGGTTTCACTAGTTGTTGTTTGAGAACCATATTGGTCCGCCAGCGGGTATTAAATTGAAATGCTTATAACTTCTGAACAAATGATCTTAGAGAGCGTAATAAATTTTCATATTAATCAGCATGTTGAATGCTACAAGAATATATCGATTTCACTAGTTGTTGTTTGAGAAATATATTGGCCTGCCCGCGAAAATTAACTTGAACTGCTTATAACTTCTGAACAATTGATCGTAGAGCTCACAATTATTTGCATTTCAATCAAACATGTTGTATGCTACAAGGATATGTCGGTTTCACTAGTTATTGTTTGAGAACCATTTTGGCCCGCCCGCCAAAACTAACTTCAACTCCTTATAAATTCTGAACAAATGATCGTAGAGAGCGTAATAATTTTGCATATTAATCAGCATGTTGCATGCTACAACAATATATCGATTTCATTGGTTGTTGGTTGAGAACCATATTGGCCCGCCCACGAAAATCAACTTGAACTGCTTATAACTCCTGAACAATTGATCGTAGAGACCACAATTAATAGCATTTTAATCAAACATGTTGTATGCAACAAGAATATGTCGGTTTCACTAGTTGTTTTTAGAAAACCATATTGGCTCGCCCGCGAGTATTAACTTGAACTGTTTATAACTTCTGAACAAATGATCCTAGAGAGCGTAATAAATTTGCATATTAATCAGCATGTTGCATGCTACAAGAATATATCGATTTCACTAGTTGTTGTTTGAAAACTTATTGGCCCGCCCGCGAAAATCAATTTGAACTGCTTATAACTTCTGAACAATTGATCGTAGAGAACACAATTATTTGCATTTTAATAAAAGATGTTGAATGCTACAAGAATATGTCGGTTTCACTAGTTGTTGTTTGAGAACCATATTGGCCCGCCCGCGAGTATTAAATTGAACTGTTTATAACTTCTGAACAAATTATCATAGAGAGCGTAATATATTTGCATATTAATCAGCATGTTGCATGCTACAAGAATATATCGATTTCACAAGTTGTTGGTTGAGATCCATATTGGCCCGCCCGCGAAAATCAACTTGAACTGCTTATAACTCCTGAACAATTGATCGTAGAAAACAATTATTTGCATTTTAATGAAACATGTTGAATGCTACAAAAATATGTCGGTTTCACTAGTTGTTTTTAGAAAACCATTTTGGCCCGCCCGCTAAAACTAACTTCAACTCAACTTCAACTCCTTATAACTTCTGAACATTTGATCGTAGAAAGCGTAATAATTTTGCATATTAATCAGCATGCTGCATGCTACAAGAATATATCGATTTCACTAGTTGTTGGTTGAGAACCACATTGGCCCGCCCGCGAAAATCAACTTGAACTGCTTATAACTCCTGAACAATTGATCGTAGAGAACACAATTATTTGCATTTTAATGAAAGATGTTGAATGCTACAAGAATATGTCGGTTTCACTAGTTGTTTTTAGAAAACCATTTTGGCCCGCCCGCCAAAACTAATTTTAACTCCTTATAACTTCTGAACAATTGATCGTAGAAAGCGTAATAATTCTGCATATTAAACAGCATGTTGCATGCTACAAGAATATATCGATTTCACTAGTTGTTGGTTGAGAACCATATTGGCCCGCTCGCGAAAATCAACTTGAACTGCTTATAACTCCTGAACAATTGATCGTAGAGAACACAATTATTTGCATTTTAATGAAACATGTTGAATGCTACAAGAATATGTCGGTTTCACTAGTTGTTTTTAGAAAACCATATTGGCCCGTCCGAGAGTATTAACTTGAACTGTTTATAACTTCTGAACAAATGATCCTAGAGAGCGTAATAAATTTGCATATTAATCAGCATGTTGCATGCTACAAGAATATATCGATTTCACTAGTTGTTGGTTGAGAACCATATTGGCCCGCTCGCGAAAATCAACTTGAACTGCTTATAACTCCTGAACAATTGATCGTAGAGAGCACAATTATTTGCATTTTAATGAAACATGTTGAATGCTACAAGAATATGTCAGTTTCACAAGTTGTTATTTGAGAACCATATTGGCCCGCCCGCGAAAATCAACTTGAACTGCTTATAACTCCTGAACAATTGATCGTAGAGAGCACAATTATTTGCATTTTAATGAAACATGTTGAATGCTACAAGAATATATCGTTTTCACTTGTTGTTGTTTGAGAACCATATTGGCCCGCCCGCGAAAATCAACTTGAACTGCTTACAACTCCTGAACAATGGATCGTAGAGAACACAATTATTTGCATTTTAATGAAACATGTTGATTGCTACAAGAATATGTCGGTCTCACTAGTTTTTTAGAAAACCATTTTGGCCCGCCCGCGAGTATTAACTTGAACTGTTTATAACTTCTGAACAAATGATCGTAGTGAGCGTAATAATTTTGCATATTAATCAGCATATTGCATGTTACAAGAATATATCCATTTCACTAGTTGTTGGTTAAGAACCATATTGACCCGCCCTCGAAAATTAAATACAACTGCTTATTACTTCTGAACAATTGATCGTACAGAACACAATTATTTGCATTTCAATGAAACATGTTGTATACTACAAGAATATGTCGGTTTCAATAGTTATTGTTTGAGAACCTCTTTGTCCCGCCCGCCAAAACTAACTTCAACTCCTTATAACTTCTGAACAAATGATCGTAGAGAGCTTAATAATTTTGAATATTAATCAGCATGTTGCATGCTACAAGAATATATCGATTTCATTAGTTGTTGGTTGAGAAGCATATTGGCCCGCCCGCGGAAATTAAATTGAACTGCTTATAACTTCTGAACAATTGATCGTAGCGAACACAATTATTTGCATTTTAATGAAACATGTTGAATGCTTCAAGAATATGTCGGTTTCACTAGTTTTTGTTTGAGAACCATATTGGCCCGCCCGCGAATATTAAATTGAACTTCTTATAACTTCTGAACAAATGATCTTAGAGAGCGTAATAAATTTGCATATTAATCAGCATGTTGCATGCTACAAGAATATATCGATCTCACTAGTTGTTGGTTGAGAACCATATTGGCCCGCCCGCGAAAATTAATTTGAACTACTTATAACATCTGAACAAATAATCGTAGAAAGCGTAATAATTTTGCACATTAATCAGCATGTTGCATGCTACTAGAATATATCGATTTCACTAGTTGTTGGTTGAGAACCATATTGGCCCCCCCCTCGAAAATCAACTTGAACTGCTTATAACTTCTGAACAATTGATCGTAGCGAACACAATTATTTGCATTTTAATGAAACATGTTGAATGCTTCAAGAATATGTCGGTTTCACTAGTTGTTGTTTGAGAACCATATTGGCCCGCCCGCGAGTATTAAATTTAACTGCTTATAACTTCTGAACAAATGATCCTAGAGAGCGTAATAAATTTGCATATTAATCAGCATGTTGCATGCTACAAGAATATATCGATTTCTCAAGTTGTTGGTTGAGATCCACATTGGCCCGCCCGCGAAAATCAACTTGAACTGCTTATAACTCCTGAACAATTGATAGTAGAAAACAATTATTTGCATTTTAATGAAACATGTTGAATGCTACAAAAATATGTCGGTTTCACTAGTTGTTTTTAGAAAACCATTTTGGAGCGCCCGCTAAAACTAACTTCAACTCCTTATTACTTCTGAACAATTGATCGTAGAAAGCGTAATAATTTTGCATATTATTCAGCATGCTGCATGCTACAAGAATATATCGATTTCACTAGTTGTTGGTTGAGAACCATATTGGTCCGCCCGCGAAAATCAACTTGAACTGCATATAACTCCTGAATAATTAATCGTAGAGATCACAATTATTTGCATTTTAATGAAACATGTTGAATGCTACAAGAATATGTCGGTTTCACTAGTTGTTTTTAGGAAACCATTTTGGCCCGTCCGAGAGTATTAACTTGAACTGTTTATAACTTCTGAACAAATGATCCTAGAGAACGTAATAAATTTGCATATTAATCAGCATGTTGCATGCTACAAGAATATATCGATTTCACTAGTTGGTTGAGAACCATATTGGCCCGCCCCTGAAAATCAACTTGAACTGCTTATAACTCCTGAAAAATTGATCGTAGAGAACACAATTATTTGCATTTTAATGATACATGTTGAATGCTACAAGAATATGTCGGTTTCACTAGTAGTTTTTAGAAAACCTAATTGGCCCGCCCGCGAGTATTAACTTGAACTGTTTATAACTTCTGAACAATTGATCGTAGAGAACACAATTATTTGCATTTCAATCAAACAGGTTGTATGCTACAAGAATATGTCGGTTTCACTAGTTATTGTTTGAGAACCATTTTGGCCCGCCCGCCAAAACTAACTTCAACTCCTTATAACTTCTGAACAATTGATCGTAGCGAACACAATTATTTGCATTTTAATGAAACATGTTGAATGCTTCAAGAATATGTCGGTTTCACTAGTTGTTGTTTGAGAACCATATTGGTCCGCCAGCGGGTATTAAATTGAAATGCTTATAACTTCTGAACAAATGATCTTAGAGAGCGTAATAAATTTTCATATTAATCAGCATGTTGAATGCTACAAGAATATATCGATTTCACTAGTTGTTGGATGAGAAACATATTGGCCCGCCCGCGAAAATTAATTGGAACTGCTTATAACTTCTGAACAAATGATCTTAGAGAGCGTAATAAATTTGCATATTAATCAGCATGTTGCATGCTACAAGAATATATCGATTTCACTAGTTGTTGTTTGAGAAATATATTGGCCTGCCCGCGAAAATTAACTTGAACTGCTTATAACTTCTGAACAATTGATCGTAGAGCACACAATTATTTGCATTTCAATCAAACATGTTGTATGCTACAAGAATATGTCGGTTTCACTAGTTATTGTTTGAGAACCATTTTGGCCCGCCCGCCAAAACTAACTTCAACTCCTTATAAATTCTGAACAAATGATCGTAGAGAGCGTAATAATTTTGCATATTAATCAGCATGTTGCATGCTACAACAATATATCGATTTCATTGGTTGTTGATTGAGAACCATATTGGCCCGCCCACGAAAATCAAATTGAACTGCTTATAACTCCTGAACAATTGATCGTAGAGACCACAATCAATAGCATTTTAATCAAACATGTTGTATGCAACAAGAATATGTCGGTTTCACTAGTTGTTTTTAGAAAACCATATTGGCTCGCCCGCGAGTATTAACTTGAACTGTTTATAACTTCTGAACAAATGATCCTAGAGAGCGTAATAAATTTGCATATTAATCAGCATGTTGAATGCTACAAGAATATATCGATTTCACTAGTTGTTGTTTGAAAACTTATTGGCCCGCCCGCGAAAATCAATTTGAACTGCTTATAACTTCTGAACAATTGATCGTAGAGAACACAATTATTTGCATTTTAATAAAAGATGTTGAATGCTACAAGAATATGTCGGTTTCACTAGTTGTTGTTTGAGAACCATATTGGCCCGCCCGCGAGTATTAAATTGAACTGTTTATAACTTCTGAACAAATTATCATAGAGAGCGTAATATATTTGCATATTAATCAGCATGTTGCATGCTACGAGAATATATCGATTTCACAAGTTGTTGGTTGAGATCCATATTGGCCCGCCCGCGAAAATCAACTTCAACTGCTTATAACTCCTGAACAATTGATCGTAGAAAACAATTATTTGCATTTTAATGAAACATGTTGAATGCTACAAAAATATGTCGGTTTCACTAGTTGTTTTTAGAAAACCATTTTGGCCCGCCCGCTAAAACTAACTTCAACTCAACTACAACTCCTTATAACTTCTGAACATTTGATCGTAGAAAGCGTAATAATTTTGCATATTAATCAGCATGCTGCATGCTACAAGAATATATCGATTTCACTAGTTGTTGGTTGAGAACCATATTGGCCCGCCCGCGAAAATCAACTTGAACTGCTTATAACTCCTGAACAATTGATCGTAGAGCACACAATTATTTGCATTTTAATGAAAGATGTTGAATGCTACAAGAATATGTCGGTTTCACTAGTTGTTTTTAGAAAACCATTTTGGCCCGCCCGCCAAAACTAATTTCAACTTATTATAACTTCTGAACATTTGATCGTAGAAAGCGTAATAATTCTGCATATTAAACAGCATGTTGCATGCTACAAGAATATATCGATTTCATTAGTTTTTGGTTGAGAACCATATTGGCCCGCCCGCGAAAATCAACTTGAACTGCTTATAACTCCTGAGCAATTGATCGTAGAGCACACAATTATTTGCATTTTAATGAAACATGTTGAATGCTTCAAGAATATGTCGGTTTCACTAGTTGTTTTTAGAAAACCATATTGGCCCGTCCGAGAGTATTAACTTGAACTGTTTATAACTTCTGAACAAATGATCCTAGAGAGCGTAATAAATTTGCATATTAATCAGCATGTTGCATGCTACAAGAATATATCGATTTCACTAGTTGTTGGTTGAGAACCATATTGGCCCGCCCGCGAAAATCAACTTGAACTGCTTATAACTCCTGAACAATTGATCGTAGAGCACAGAATTATTTGCATTTTAATGAAAGATGTTGAATGCTACAAGAATATGTCGGTTTCACTAGTTGTTTTTAGAAAACCATTTTGGCCCGCCCGCTAAAACTAACTTCAACTCAACTACAACTCCTTATAAGTTCTGAACATTTGATCGTAGAAAGCGTAATAATTTTGCATATTAATCAGCATGCTGCATGCTACATGAATATATCGATTTCACTAGTTGTTGGTTGAGAACCATATTGGCCCGCTCGCGAAAATCAACTTGAACTGCTTATAACTCCTGAACAATTGATCGTAGAGAGCACAATTATTTGCATTTTAATGAAACATGTTGAATGCTACAAGAATATGTCAGTTTCACTAGTTGTTATTTGAGAACCATATTGTCCCGCCCGCGAATATCAACTTGAACTGCTTATAACTCCTGAACAATTGATCGTAGAGAGCACAATTATTTGCATTTTAATGAAACATGTTGAATGCTACAAGAATAAATCTTTTTCACTAGTTGTTGTTTGAGAACCATATTGGCCCGCCCGCGAAAATCAACTTGAACTGCTTATAACTCCTGAACAATTGATCGTAGAGAACACAATTATTTGCATTTTAATGAAACATGTTGATTGCTACAAGAATATGTGGGTCTCACTAGTTTTTTAGAAAACCATTTTGGCCCGCCCGCGAGTATTAACTTGAACTGTTTATAACTTCTGAACAAATGATCGTAGTGAGCGTAATAATTTTGCATATTAATCAGCATATTGCATGCTACAAGAATATATCCATTTCACTAGTTGTTGGTTGAGAACCATATTGGCCCGCCCTCGAAAATTAAATAGAACTGCTTAAAACTTCTGAACAATTGATCGTAGAGAACACAATTATTTGCATCTCAATGAAACATGTTGTATACTACAAGAATATGTCGGTTTCAATAGTTATTGTTTGAGAACCTCTTTGTCCCGCCCGCCAAAACTAACTTCAACTACTTATAACTTCTGATCAAATGATCGTAGTGAGCGTAATAATTTTGCATATTAATCAGCATATTGCATGCTACAAGAATATATCCATTTCACTAGTTGTTGGTTGAGAACCATATTGGCCCGCCCTCGAAAATTAAATAGAACTGCTTAAAACTTCTGAACAATTTATCGTAGAGAACACAATTATTTGCATCTCAATGAAACATGTTGTATACTACAAGAATATGTCGGTTTCAATAGTTATTGTTTGAGAACCTCTTTGTCCCGCCCGCCAAAACTAACTTCAACTCCTTATAACTTCTGAACAAACGATCGTAGAGAGCTTAATAATTTTGCATATTAATCAGCATGTTGCATGCTACAAGAATATATCGATTTCACTAGTTGTTGTTTGAGAACCATATTGGCCCGCCCGCGAATATTAAATTGAACTTCTTATAACTTCTGAACAAATGATCTTAGAGAGCGTAATAAATTTGCATATTATTCAGCATGTTGCATGCTACAAGAATATATCGATTTCACTAGTTGTTGGTTGAGAACCATATTGGCCCGCCCGCGAAAATTAATATGAACTGCTTATAACTTCTGAACAAATAATCGTAGCGAACACAATTATTTGCATTTTAATGAAACATGTTGAATGCTTCAAGAATATGTCGGTTTCACTAGTTGTTGTTTGAGAACCATATTAGCCCGCCCGCGAGTATTAAATTTAACTGCTTATAACTTCTGAACAAATGATCCTAGAGAGCGTAATAAATTTGCATATTAATCAGCATGTTGCATGCTACAAGAATATATCGATTTCTCAAGTTGTTGGTTGAGATCCATATTGGCCCGCCCGCGAAAATCAACTTGAACTGCTTATAACTCCTGAACAATTGATAGTAGAAAACAATTATTTGCATTTTAATGAAACATGTTGAATGCTACAAAAATATGTCGGTTTCACTAGTTGTTTTTAGAAAACCATTTTGGAGCGCCCGCTAAAACTAACTTCAACTCCTTATTACTTCTGAACAATTGATCGTAGAAAGCGTAATAATTTTGCATATTATTCAGCATGCTGCATGCTACAAGAATATATCGATTTCACTAGTTGTTGGTTGAGAACCATATTGGTCCGCCCGCGAAAATCAACTTGAACTGCATATAACTCCTGAATAATTAATCGTAGAGATCACAATTATTTGCATTTTAATGAAACATGTTGAATGCTACAAGAATATGTCGGTTTCACTAGTTGTTTTTAGAAAACCATTTTGGCCCGTCCGAGAGTATTAACTTGAACTGTTTATAACTTCTGAACAAATGATCCTAGAGAACGTAATAAATTTGCATATTAATCAGCATGTTGCATGCTACAAGAATATATCGATTTCACTAGTTGGTTGAGAACCATATTGGCCCGCCCCTGAAAATCAACTTGAACTGCTTATAACTCCTGAAAAATTGATCGTAGAGAACACAATTATTTGCATTTTAATGATACATGTTGAATGCTACAAGAATATGTCGGTTTCACTAGTAGTTTTTAGAAAACCTAATTGGCCCGCCCGCGAGTATTAACTTGAACTGTTTATAACTTCTGAACAATTGATCGTAGAGAACACAATTATTTGCATTTCAATCAAACAGGTTGTATGCTACAAGAATATGTCGGTTTCACTAGTTATTGTTTGAGAACCATTTTGGCCCGCCCGCCAAAACTAACTTCAACTCCTTATAACTTCTGAACAATTGATCGTAGCGAACACAATTATTTGCATTTTAATGAAACATGTTGAATGCTTCAAGAATATGTCGGTTTCACTAGTTGTTGTTTGAGAACCATGTTGGTCCGCCAGCGGGTATTAAATTGAAATGCTTATAACTTCTGAACAAATGATCTTAGAGAGCGTAATAAATTTTCATATTAATCAGCATGTTGAATGCTACAAGAATATATCGATTTCACTAGTTGTTGGATGAGAAACATATTGGCCCGCCCGCGAAAATTAATTGGAACTGCTTATAACTTCTGAACAAATGATCTTAGAGAGCGTGATAAATTTGCATATTAATCAGCATGTTGCATGCTACAAGAATATATCGATTTCACTAGTTGTTGTTTGAGAAATATATTGGCCTGCCCGCGAAAATTAACTTGAACTGCTTATAACTTCTGAACAATTGATCGTAGAGCACACAATTATTTGCATTTCAATCAAACATGTTGTATGCTACAAGAATATGTCGGTTTCACTAGTTATTGTATGAGAACCATTTTGGCCCGCCCGCCAAAACTAACTTCAACTCCTTATAAATTCTGAACAAATGATCGTAGAGAGCGTAATAATTTTGCATATTAATCAGCATGTTGCATGCTACAACAATATATCGATTTCATTGGTTGTTGATTGAGAACCATATTGGCCCGCCCACGAAAATCAAATTGAACTGCTTATAACTCCTGAACAATTGATCGTAGAGACCACAATCAATAGCATTTTAATCAAACATGTTGTATGCAACAAGAATATGTCGGTTTCACTAGTTGTTTTTAGAAAACCATATTGGCTCGCCCGCGAGTATTAACTTGAACTGTTTATAACTTCTGAACAAATGATCCTAGAGAGCGTAATAAATTTGCATATTAATCAGCATGTTGAATGCTACAAGAATATATCGATTTCACTAGTTGTTGTTTGAAAACTTATTGGCCCGCCCGCGAAAATCAATTTGAACTGCTTATAACTTCTGAACAATTGATCGTAGAGAACACAATTATTTGCATTTTAATAAAAGATGTTGAATGCTACAAGAATATGTCGGTTTCACTAGTTGTTGTTTGAGAACCATATTGGCCCGCCCGCGAGTATTAAATTGAACTGTTTATAACTTCTGAACAAATTATCATAGAGAGCGTAATATATTTGCATATTAATCAGCATGTTGCATGCTACGAGAATATATCGATTTCACAAGTTGTTGGTTGAGATCCATATTGGCCCGCCCGCGAAAATCAACTTCAACTGCTTATAACTCCTGAACAATTGATCGTAGAAAACAATTATTTGCATTTTAATGAAACATGTTGAATGCTACAAAAATATGTCGGTTTCACTAGTTGTTTTTAGAAAACCATTTTGGCCCGCCCGCTAAAACTAACTTCAACTCAACTACAACTCCTTATAACTTCTGAACATTTGATCGTAGAAAGCGTAATAATTTTGCATATTAATCAGCATGCTGCATGCTACAAGAATATATCGATTTCACTAGTTGTTGGTTGAGAACCATATTGGCCCGCCCGCGAAAATCAACTTGAACTGCTTATAACTCCTGAACAATTGATCGTAGAGCACACAATTATTTGCATTTTAATGAAAGATGTTGAATGCTACAAGAATATGTCGGTTTCACTAGTTGTTTTTAGAAAACCATTTTGGCCCGCCCGCCAAAACTAATTTCAACTCCTTATAACTTCTGAACATTTGATCGTAGAAAGCGTAATAATTCTGCATATTAAACAGCATGTTGCATGCTACAAGAATATATCGATTTCATTAGTTTTTGGTTGAGAACCATATTGGCCCGCCCGCGAAAATCAACTTGAACTGCTTATAACTCCTGAGCAATTGATCGTAGAGCACACAATTATTTGCATTTTAATGAAACATGTTGAATGCTACAAGAATATGTCGGTTTCACTAGTTGTTTTTAGAAAGCCATATTGGCCCGTCCGAGAGTATTAACTTGAACTGTTTATAACTTCTGAACAAATGATCCTAGAGAGCGTAATAAATTTGCATATTAATCAGCATGTTGCATGCTACAAGAATATATCGATTTCACTAGTTGTTGGTTGAGAACCATATTGGCCCGCTCGCGAAAATCAACTTGAACTGCTTATAACTCCTGAACAATTGATCGTTGAGAGCACAATTATTTGCATTTTAATGAAACATGTTGAATGCTACAAGAATATGTCAGATTCACTAGTTGTTATTTGAGAACCATATTGGCCCGCCCGCGAATATCAACTTCAACTGCTTATAACTCCTGAACAATTGATCGTAGAGAGCACAATTATTTGCATTTTAATGAAACATGTTGAATGCTACCAGAATAAATCGTTTTCACTAGTTGTTGTTTGAGAACCATATTGGCCCGCCCGCGAAAATCAACTTGAACTGCTTATAACTCCTGAACAATTGATCGTAGAGAACACAATTATTTGCATTTTAATGAAACATGTTGATTGCTACAAGAATATGTGGGTCTCACTAGTTTTTTAGAAAACCATTTTGGCCCGCCCGCGAGTATTAACTTGAACTGTTTATAACTTCTGAACAAATGATCGTAGTGAGCGTAATAATTTTGCATATTAATCAGCATATTGCATGCTACAAGAATATATCCATTTCACTAGTTGTTGGTTGAGAACCATATTGGCCCGCCCTCGAAAATTAAATAGAACTGCTTAAAACTTCTGAACAATTGATCGTAGAGAACACAATTATTTGCATCTCAATGAAACATGTTGTATACTACAAGAATATGTCGGTTTCAATTGTTATTGTTTGAGAACCTCTTTGTCCCGCCCGCCAAAACTAACTTCAACTCCTTATAACTTCTGAACAAATGATCGTAGAGAGCTTAATAATTTTGCATATTAATCAGCATGTTGCATGCTACAAGAATATATCGATTTCATTAGTTGTTGGTTGAGAAGCATATTGGCCCGCCCGCGGAAATTAAATTGAACTGCTTATAACTTCTGAACAATTGATCGTAGCGAACACAATTATTTGCATTTTAATGAAACATGTTGAATGCTTCAAGAATATGTCGGTTTCACTAGTTGTTGTTTGAAAACCATATTGGCCCGCCCGCGAATATTAAATTGAACTTCTTATAACTTCTGAACAAATTATCTTAGAGAGCGTAATAAATTTGCATATTATTCAGCATGTTGCATGCTACAAGAATATATCGATTTCACTTGTTGTTGGTTGAGAACCATATTGGCCCGCCCGCGAAAATTAATATGAACTGCTTATAACTTCTGAACAAATAATCGTAGCGAACACAATTATTTGCATTTTAATGAAACATGTTGAATGCTTCAAGAATATGTCGGTTTCACTAGTTGTTGTTTGAGAACCATATTGGCCCGCCTGCGAGTATTAAATTGAACTGTTTATAACTTCTGAACAAATTATCATAGAGAGCGTAATATATTTGCATATTAATCAGCATGTTGCATGCTACAAGAATATATCGATTTCACAAGTTGTTGGTTGAGATCCATATTGGCCCGCCCGCGAAAATCAACTTGAACTGCTTATAACTCCTGAACAATTGATCGTAGAAAACAATTATTTGCATTTTAATGAAACATGTTGAATGCTACAAAAATATGTCGGTTTCACTAGTTGTTTTTAGAAAACCATTTTGGCCCGCCCGCTAAAACTAACTTCAACTCAACTTCAACTCCTTATAACTTCTGAACATTTGATCGTAGAAAGCGTAATAATTTTGCATATTAATCAGCATGCTGCATGCTACAAGAATATATCGATTTCACTAGTTGTTGGTTGAGAACCACATTGGCCCGCCCGCGAAAATCAACTTGAACTGCTTATAACTCCTGAACAATTGATCGTAGAGAACACAATTATTTGCATTTTAATGAAAGATGTTGAATGCTACAAGAATATGTCGGTTTCACTAGTTGTTTTTAGAAAACCATTTTGGCCCGCCCGCCAAAACTAATTTTAACTCCTTATAACTTCTGAACAATTGATCGTAGAAAGCGTAATAATTCTGCATATTAAACAGCATGTTGCATGCTACAAGAATATATCGATTTCATTAGTTTTTGGTTGAGAACCATATTGGCCCGCCCTCGAAAATCAAATTGAACTGCTTATAACTCCTGAACAATTGATCGTAGAGAACACAATTATTTGCATTTTAATGAAACATGTTGAATGCTACAAGAATATGTCGGTTTCACTAGTTGTTTTTAGAAAACCATATTGGCCCGTCCGAGAGTATTAACTTGAACTGTTTATAACTTCTGAACAAATGATCCTAGAGAGCGTAATAAATTTGCATATTAATCAGCATGTTGCATGCTACAAGAATATATCGATTTCACTAGTTGTTGGTTGAGAACCATATTGGCCCGCTCGCGAAAATCAACTTGAACTGCTTATAACTCCTGAACAATTGATCGTAGAGAGCACAATTATTTGCATTTTAATGAAACATGTTGAATGCTACAAGAATATGTCAGTTTCACAAGTTGTTATTTGAGAACCATATTGGCCCGCCCGCGAAAATCAACTTGAACTGCTTATAACTCCTGAACAATTGATCGTAGAGAGCACAATTATTTGCATTTTAATGAAACATGTTGAATGCTACAAGAATATATCGTTTTCACTTGTTGTTGTTTGAGAACCATATTGGCCCGCCCGCGAAAATCAACTTGAACTGCTTACAACTCCTGAACAATGGATCGTAGAGAACACAATTATTTGCATTTTAATGAAACATGTTGATTGCTACAAGAATATGTCGGTCTCACTAGTTTTTTAGAAAACCATTTTGGCCCGCCCGCGAGTATTAACTTGAACTGTTTATAACTTCTGAACAAATGATCGTAGTGAGCGTAATAATTTTGCATATTAATCAGCATATTGCATGTTACAAGAATATATCCATTTCACTAGTTGTTGGTTAAGAACCATATTGACCCGCCCTCGAAAATTAAATACAACTGCTTATTACTTCTGAACAATTGATCGTACAGAACACAATTATTTGCATTTCAATGAAACATGTTGTATACTACAAGAATATGTCGGTTTCAATAGTTATTGTTTGAGAACCTCTTTGTCCCGCCCGCCAAAACTAACTTCAACTCCTTATAACTTCTGAACAAATGATCGTAGAGAGCTTAATAATTTTGAATATTAATCAGCATGTTGCATGCTACAAGAATATATCGATTTCATTAGTTGTTGGTTGAGAAGCATATTGGCCCGCCCGCGGAAATTAAATTGAACTGCTTATAACTTCTGAACAATTGATCGTAGCGAACACAATTATTTGCATTTTAATGAAACATGTTGAATGCTTCAAGAATATGTCGGTTTCACTAGTTTTTGTTTGAGAACCATATTGGCCCGCCCGCGAATATTAAATTGAACTTCTTATAACTTCTGAACAAATGATCTTAGAGAGCGTAATAAATTTGCATATTAATCAGCATGTTGCATGCTACAAGAATATATCGATCTCACTAGTTGTTGGTTGAGAACCATATTGGCCCGCCCGCGAAAATTAATTTGAACTACTTATAACATCTGAACAAATAATCGTAGAAAGCGTAATAATTTTGCACATTAATCAGCATGTTGCATGCTACTAGAATATATCGATTTCACTAGTTGTTGGTTGAGAACCATATTGGCCCCCCCCTCGAAAATCAACTTGAACTGCTTATAACTTCTGAACAATTGATCGTAGCGAACACAATTATTTGCATTTTAATGAAACATGTTGAATGCTTCAAGAATATGTCGGTTTCACTAGTTGTTGTTTGAGAACCATATTGGCCCGCCCGCGAGTATTAAATTTAACTGCTTATAACTTCTGAACAAATGATCCTAGAGAGCGTAATAAATTTGCATATTAATCAGCATGTTGCATGCTACAAGAATATATCGATTTCTCAAGTTGTTGGTTGAGATCCATATTGGCCCGCCCGCGAAAATCAACTTGAACTGCTTATAACTCCTGAACAATTGATAGTAGAAAACAATTATTTGCATTTTAATGAAACATGTTGAATGCTACAAAAATATGTCGGTTTCACTAGTTGTTTTTAGAAAACCATTTTGGAGCGCCCGCTAAAACTAACTTCAACTCCTTATTACTTCTGAACAATTGATCGTAGAAAGCGTAATAATTTTGCATATTATTCAGCATGCTGCATGCTACAAGAATATATCGATTTCACTAGTTGTTGGTTGAGAACCATATTGGTCCGCCCGCGAAAATCAACTTGAACTGCATATAACTCCTGAATAATTAATCGTAGAGATCACAATTATTTGCATTTTAATGAAACATGTTGAATGCTACAAGAATATGTCGGTTTCACTAGTTGTTTTTAGGAAACCATTTTGGCCCGTCCGAGAGTATTAACTTGAACTGTTTATAACTTCTGAACAAATGATCCTAGAGAACGTAATAAATTTGCATATTAATCAGCATGTTGCATGCTACAAGAATATATCGATTTCACTAGTTGGTTGAGAACCATATTGGCCCGCCCCTGAAAATCAACTTGAACTGCTTATAACTCCTGAAAAATTGATCGTAGAGAACACAATTATTTGCATTTTAATGATACATGTTGAATGCTACAAGAATATGTCGGTTTCACTAGTAGTTTTTAGAAAACCTAATTGGCCCGCCCGCGAGTATTAACTTGAACTGTTTATAACTTCTGAACAATTGATCGTAGAGAACACAATTATTTGCATTTCAATCAAACAGGTTGTATGCTACAAGAATATGTCGGTTTCACTAGTTATTGTTTGAGAACCATTTTGGCCCGCCCGCCAAAACTAACTTCAACTCCTTATAACTTCTGAACAATTGATCGTAGCGAACACAATTATTTGCATTTTAATGAAACATGTTGAATGCTTCAAGAATATGTCGGTTTCACTAGTTGTTGTTTGAGAACCATATTGGTCCGCCAGCGGGTATTAAATTGAAATGCTTATAACTTCTGAACAAATGATCTTAGAGAGCGTAATAAATTTTCATATTAATCAGCATGTTGAATGCTACAAGAATATATCGATTTCACTAGTTGTTGGATGAGAAACATATTGGCCCGCCCGCGAAAATTAATTGGAACTGCTTATAACTTCTGAACAAATGATCTTAGAGAGCGTAATAAATTTGCATATTAATCAGCATGTTGCATGCTACAAGAATATATCGATTTCACTAGTTGTTGTTTGAGAAATATATTGGCCTGCCCGCGAAAATTAACTTGAACTGCTTATAACTTCTGAACAATTGATCGTAGAGCACACAATTATTTGCATTTCAATCAAACATGTTGTATGCTACAAGAATATGTCGGTTTCACTAGTTATTGTTTGAGAACCATTTTGGCCCGCCCGCCAAAACTAACTTCAACTCCTTATAAATTCTGAACAAATGATCGTAGAGAGCGTAATAATTTTGCATATTAATCAGCATGTTGCATGCTACAACAATATATCGATTTCATTGGTTGTTGATTGAGAACCATATTGGCCCGCCCACGAAAATCAAATTGAACTGCTTATAACTCCTGAACAATTGATCGTAGAGACCACAATCAATAGCATTTTAATCAAACATGTTGTATGCAACAAGAATATGTCGGTTTCACTAGTTGTTTTTAGAAAACCATATTGGCTCGCCCGCGAGTATTAACTTGAACTGTTTATAACTTCTGAACAAATGATCCTAGAGAGCGTAATAAATTTGCATATTAATCAGCATGTTGAATGCTACAAGAATATATCGATTTCACTAGTTGTTGTTTGAAAACTTATTGGCCCGCCCGCGAAAATCAATTTGAACTGCTTATAACTTCTGAACAATTGATCGTAGAGAACACAATTATTTGCATTTTAATAAAAGATGTTGAATGCTACAAGAATATGTCGGTTTCACTAGTTGTTGTTTGAGAACCATATTGGCCCGCCCGCGAGTATTAAATTGAACTGTTTATAACTTCTGAACAAATTATCATAGAGAGCGTAATATATTTGCATATTAATCAGCATGTTGCATGCTACGAGAATATATCGATTTCACAAGTTGTTGGTTGAGATCCATATTGACCCGCCCGCGAAAATCAACTTCAACTGCTTATAACTCCTGAACAATTGATCGTAGAAAACAATTATTTGCATTTTAATGAAACATGTTGAATGCTACAAAAATATGTCGGTTTCACTAGTTGTTTTTAGAAAACCATTTTGGCCCGCCCGCTAAAACTAACTTCAACTCAACTACAACTCCTTATAACTTCTGAACATTTGATCGTAGAAAGCGTAATAATTTTGCATATTAATCAGCATGCTGCATGCTACAAGAATATATCGATTTCACTAGTTGTTGGTTGAGAACCATATTGGCCCGCCCGCGAAAATCAACTTGAACTGCTTATAACTCCTGAACAATTGATCGTAGAGCACACAATTATTTGCATTTTAATGAAAGATGTTGAATGCTACAAGAATATGTCGGTTTCACTAGTTGTTTTTAGAAAACCATTTTGGCCCGCCCGCCAAAACTAATTTCAACTCCTTATAACTTCTGAACATTTGATCGTAGAAAGCGTAATAATTCTGCATATTAAACAGCATGTTGCATGCTACAAGAATATATCGATTTCATTAGTTTTTGGTTGAGAACCATATTGGCCCGCCCGCGAAAATCAACTTGAACTGCTTATAACTCCTGAGCAATTGATCGTAGAGCACACAATTATTTGCATTTTAATGAAACATGTTGAATGCTACAAGAATATGTCGGTTTCACTAGTTGTTTTTAGAAAACCATATTGGCCCGTCCGAGAGTATTAACTTGAACTGTTTATAACTTCTGAACAAATGATCCTAGAGAGCGTAATAAATTTGCATATTAATCAGCATGTTGCATGCTACAAGAATATATCGATTTCACTAGTTGTTGGTTGAGAACCATATTGGCCCGCCCGCGAAAATCAACTTGAACTGCTTATAACTCCTGAACAATTGATCGTAGAGCACACAATTATTTGCATTTTAATGAAAGATGTTGAATGCTACAAGAATATGTCGGTTTCACTAGTTGTTTTTAGAAAACCATTTTGGCCCGCCCGCTAAAACTAACTTCAACTCAACTACAACTCCTTATAAGTTCTGAACATTTGATCGTAGAAAGCGTAATAATTTTGCATATTAATCAGCATGCTGCATGCTACATGAATATATCGATTTCACTAGTTGTTGGTTGAGAACCATATTGGCCCGCTCGCGAAAATCAACTTGAACTGCTTATAACTCCTGAACAATTGATCGTAGAGAGCACAATTATTTGCATTTTAATGAAACATGTTGAATGCTACAAGAATATGTCAGTTTCACTAGTTGTTATTTGAGAACCATATTGGCCCGCCCGCGAATATCAACTTGAACTGCTTATAACTCCTGAACAATTGATCGTAGAGAGCACAATTATTTGCATTTTAGTGAAACATGTTGAATGCTACAAGAATAAATCTTTTTCACTAGTTGTTGTTTGAGAACCATATTGGCCCGCCCGCGAAAATCAACTTGAACTGCTTATAACTCCTGAACAATTGATCGTAGAGAACACAATTATTTGCATTTTAATGAAACATGTTGATTGCTACAAGAATATGTGGGTCTCACTAGTTTTTTAGAAAACCATTTTGGCCCGCCCGCGAGTATTAACTTGAACTGTTTATAACTTCTGAACAAATGATCGTAGTGAGCGTAATAATTTTGCATATTAATCAGCATATTGCATGCTACAAGAATATATCCATTTCACTAGTTGTTGGTTGAGAACCATATTGGCCCGCCCTCGAAAATTAAATAGAACTGCTTAAAACTTCTGAACAATTGATCGTAGAGAACACAATTATTTGCATCTCAATGAAACATGTTGTATACTACAAGAATATGTCGGTTTCAATAGTTATTGTTTGAGAACCTCTTTGTCCCGCCCGCCAAAACTAACTTCAACTCCTTATAACTTCTGATCAAATGATCGTAGTGAGCGTAATAATTTTGCATATTAATCAGCATATTGCATGCTACAAGAATATATCCATTTCACTAGTTGTTGGTTGAGAACCATATTGGCCCGCCCTCGAAAATTAAATAGAACTGCTTAAAACTTCTGAACAATTTATCGTAGAGAACACAATTATTTGCATCTCAATGAAACATGTTGTATACTACAAGAATATGTCGGTTTCAATAGTTATTGTTTGAGAACCTCTTTGTCCCGCCCGCCAAAACTAACTTCAACTCCTTATAACTTCTGAACAAACGATCGTAGAGAGCTTAATAATTTTGCATATTAATCAGCATGTTGCATGCTACAAGAATATATCGATTTCACTAGTTGTTGTTTGAGAACCATATTGGCCCGCCCGCGAATATTAAATTGAACTTCTTATAACTTCTGAACAAATGATCTTAGAGAGCGTAATAAATTTGCATATTATTCAGCATGTTGCATGCTACAAGAATATATCGATTTCACTAGTTGTTGGTTGAGAACCATATTGGCCCGCCCGCGAAAATTAATATGAACTGCTTATAACTTCTGAACAAATAATCGCAGCGAACACAATTATTTGCATTTTAATGAAACATGTTGAATGCTTCAAGAATATGTCGGTTTCACTAGTTGTTGTTTGAGAACCATATTGGCCCGCCCGCGAGTATTAAATTTAACTGCTTATAACTTCTGAACAAATGATCCTAGAGAGCGTAATAAATTTGCATATTAATCAGCATGTTGCATGCTACAAGAATATATCGATTTCTCAAGTTGTTGGTTGAGATCCATATTGGCCCGCCCGCGAAAATCAACTTGAACTGCTTATAACTCCTGAACAATTGATAGTAGAAAACAATTATTTGCATTTTAATGAAACATGTTGAATGCTACAAAAATATGTCGGTTTCACTAGTTGTTTTTAGAAAACCATTTTGGAGCGCCCGCTAAAACTAACTTCAACTCCTTATTACTTCTGAACAATTGATCGTAGAAAGCGTAATAATTTTGCATATTATTCAGCATGCTGCATGCTACAAGAATATATCGATTTCACTAGTTGTTGGTTGAGAACCATATTGGTCCGCCCGCGAAAATCAACTTGAACTGCATATAACTCCTGAATAATTAATCGTAGAGATCACAATTATTTGCATTTTAATGAAACATGTTGAATGCTACAAGAATATGTCGGTTTCACTAGTTGTTTTTAGAAAACCATTTTGGCCCGTCCGAGAGTATTAACTTGAACTGTTTATAACTTCTGAACAAATGATCCTAGAGAACGTAATAAATTTGCATATTAATCAGCATGTTGCATGCTACAAGAATATATCGATTTCACTAGTTGGTTGAGAACCATATTGGCCCGCCCCTGAAAATCAACTTGAACTGCTTATAACTCCTGAAAAATTGATCGTAGAGAACACAATTATTTGCATTTTAATGATACATGTTGAATGCTACAAGAATATGTCGGTTTCACTAGTAGTTTTTAGAAAACCTAATTGGCCCGCCCGCGAGTATTAACTTGAACTGTTTATAACTTCTGAACAATTGATCGTAGAGAACACAATTATTTGCATTTCAATCAAACAGGTTGTATGCTACAAGAATATGTCGGTTTCACTAGTTATTGTTTGAGAACCATTTTGGCCCGCCCGCCAAAACTAACTTCAACTCCTTATAACTTCTGAACAATTGATCGTAGCGAACACAATTATTTGCATTTTAATGAAACATGTTGAATGCTTCAAGAATATGTCGGTTTCACTAGTTGTTGTTTGAGAACCATGTTGGTCCGCCAGCGGGTATTAAATTGAAATGCTTATAACTTCTGAACAAATGATCTTAGAGAGCGTAATAAATTTTCATATTAATCAGCATGTTGAATGCTACAAGAATATATCGATTTCACTAGTTGTTGGATGAGAAACATATTGGCCCGCCCGCGAAAATTAATTGGAACTGCTTATAACTTCTGAACAAATGATCTTAGAGAGCGTGATAAATTTGCATATTAATCAGCATGTTGCATGCTACAAGAATATATCGATTTCACTAGTTGTTGTTTGAGAAATATATTGGCCTGCCCGCGAAAATTAACTTGAACTGCTTATAACTTCTGAACAATTGATCGTAGAGCACACAATTATTTGCATTTCAATCAAACATGTTGTATGCTACAAGAATATGTCGGTTTCACTAGTTATTGTATGAGAACCATTTTGGCCCGCCCGCCAAAACTAACTTCAACTCCTTATAAATTCTGAACAAATGATCGTAGAGAGCGTAATAATTTTGCATATTAATCAGCATGTTGCATGCTACAACAATATATCGATTTCATTGGTTGTTGATTGAGAACCATATTGGCCCGCCCACGAAAATCAAATTGAACTGCTTATAACTCCTGAACAATTGATCGTAGAGACCACAATCAATAGCATTTTAATCAAACATGTTGTATGCAACAAGAATATGTCGGTTTCACTAGTTGTTTTTAGAAAACCATATTGGCTCGCCCGCGAGTATTAACTTGAACTGTTTATAACTTCTGAACAAATGATCCTAGAGAGCGTAATAAATTTGCATATTAATCAGCATGTTGAATGCTACAAGAATATATCGATTTCACTAGTTGTTGTTTGAAAACTTATTGGCCCGCCCGCGAAAATCAATTTGAACTGCTTATAACTTCTGAACAATTGATCGTAGAGAACACAATTATTTGCATTTTAATAAAAGATGTTGAATGCTACAAGAATATGTCGGTTTCACTAGTTGTTGTTTGAGAACCATATTGGCCCGCCCGCGAGTATTAAATTGAACTGTTTATAACTTCTGAACAAATTATCATAGAGAGCGTAATATATTTGCATATTAATCAGCATGTTGCATGCTACGAGAATATATCGATTTCACAAGTTGTTGGTTGAGATCCATATTGGCCCGCCCGCGAAAATCAACTTCAACTGCTTATAACTCCTGAACAATTGATCGTAGAAAACAATTATTTGCATTTTAATGAAACATGTTGAATGCTACAAAAATATGTCGGTTTCACTAGTTGTTTTTAGAAAACCATTTTGGCCCGCCCGCTAAAACTAACTTCAACTCAACTACAACTCCTTATAACTTCTGAACATTTGATCGTAGAAAGCGTAATAATTTTGCATATTAATCAGCATGCTGCATGCTACAAGAATATATCGATTTCACTAGTTGTTGGTTGAGAACCATATTGGCCCGCCCGCGAAAATCAACTTGAACTGCTTATAACTCCTGAACAATTGATCGTAGAGCACACAATTATTTGCATTTTAATGAAAGATGTTGAATGCTACAAGAATATGTCGGTTTCACTAGTTGTTTTTAGAAAACCATTTTGGCCCGCCCGCCAAAACTAATTTCAACTCCTTATAACTTCTGAACATTTGATCGTAGAAAGCGTAATAATTCTGCATATTAAACAGCATGTTGCATGCTACAAGAATATATCGATTTCATTAGTTTTTGGTTGAGAACCATATTGGCCCGCCCGCGAAAATCAACTTGAACTGCTTATAACTCCTGAGCAATTGATCGTAGAGCACACAATTATTTGCATTTTAATGAAACATGTTGAATGCTACAAGAATATGTCGGTTTCACTAGTTGTTTTTAGAAAGCCATATTGGCCCGTCCGAGAGTATTAACTTGAACTGTTTATAACTTCTGAACAAATGATCCTAGAGAGCGTAATAAATTTGCATATTAATCAGCATGTTGCATGCTACAAGAATATATCGATTTCACTAGTTGTTGGTTGAGAACCATATTGGCCCGCTCGCGAAAATCAACTTGAACTGCTTATAACTCCTGAACAATTGATCGTTGAGAGCACAATTATTTGCATTTTAATGAAACATGTTGAATGCTACAAGAATATGTCAGATTCACTAGTTGTTATTTGAGAACCATATTGGCCCGCCCGCGAATATCAACTTCAACTGCTTATAACTCCTGAACAATTGATCGTAGAGAGCACAATTATTTGCATTTTAATGAAACATGTTGAATGCTACCAGAATAAATCGTTTTCACTAGTTGTTGTTTGAGAACCATATTGGCCCGCCCGCGAAAATCAACTTGAACTGCTTATAACTCCTGAACAATTGATCGTAGAGAACACAATTATTTGCATTTTAATGAAACATGTTGATTGCTACAAGAATATGTGGGTCTCACTAGTTTTTTAGAAAACCATTTTGGCCCGCCCGCGAGTATTAACTTGAACTGTTTATAACTTCTGAACAAATGATCGTAGTGAGCGTAATAATTTTGCATATTAATCAGCATATTGCATGCTACAAGAATATATCCATTTCACTAGTTGTTGGTTGAGAACCATATTGGCCCGCCCTCGAAAATTAAATAGAACTGCTTAAAACTTCTGAACAATTGATCGTAGAGAACACAATTATTTGCATCTCAATGAAACATGTTGTATACTACAAGAATATGTCGGTTTCAATTGTTATTGTTTGAGAACCTCTTTGTCCCGCCCGCCAAAACTAACTTCAACTCCTTATAACTTCTGAACAAATGATCGTAGAGAGCTTAATAATTTTGCATATTAATCAGCATGTTGCATGCTACAAGAATATATCGATTTCATTAGTTGTTGGTTGAGAAGCATATTGGCCCGCCCGCGGAAATTAAATTGAACTGCTTATAACTTCTGAACAATTGATCGTAGCGAACACAATTATTTGCATTTTAATGAAACATGTTGAATGCTTCAAGAATATGTCGGTTTCACTAGTTGTTGTTTGAAAACCATATTGGCCCGCCCGCGAATATTAAATTGAACTTCTTATAACTTCTGAACAAATTATCTTAGAGAGCGTAATAAATTTGCATATTATTCAGCATGTTGCATGCTACAAGAATATATCGATTTCACTTGTTGTTGGTTGAGAACCATATTGGCCCGCCGCGAAAATTAATATGAACTGCTTATAACTTCTGAACAAATAATCGTAGCGAACACAATTATTTGCATTTTAATGAAACATGTTGAATGCTTCAAGAATATGTCGGTTTCACTAGTTGTTGTTTGAGAACCATATTGGCCCGCCCGCGAGTATTAAATTGAAATGCTTATAACTTCTGAACAAATGATCCTAGAGAGCGTAATAAATTTGCATATTAATCAGCATGTTGCATGCTACAAGAATATATCGATTTCTCAAGTTGTTGGTTGAGATCCATATTGGTCCGCCCGCGAAAATCAACTTGAACTGCTTATAACTCCTGAACAATTGATAGTAGAAAACAATTATTTGTATTTTAATGAAACATGTTGAATGCTACAAAAATATGTCGGTTTCACTAGTTGTTTTTAGAAAACCATTTTGGCGCGGCCACTAAAACTAAATTCAACTCCTTATTACTTCTGAACAATTGATCGTAGAAAGCGTAATAATTTTGCATATTATTAAGCATGCTGCATGCTACAAGAATATATCGATTTCACTAGTTGTTGGTTGAGAACCATATTGGCCCGCCCGCGAAAATCAACTTGAACTGCTTATAACTCCTGAACAATTAATCGTAGAGATCACAATTATTTGCATTTTAATGAAACATGTTGAATGCTACAAGAATATGTCGGTTTCACTAGTTGTTTTTAGAAAACCATTTTGGCCCGTCCGAGAGTATTAACTTGAACTGTTTATAACTTCTGAACAAATGATCCTAGAGAACGTAATAAATTTGCATATTAATCAGCATGTTGCATGCTACAAGAATATATCGATTTCACTAGTTGGTTGAGAACCATATTGGCCCGCCCCTGAAAATCAACTTGAACTGCTTATAACTCCTGAAAAATTGATCGTAGAGAACACAATTATTTGCATTTTAATGAAACATGTTGAATGCTACAAGAATATGTCGGTTTCACTAGTAGTTTTTAGAAAACCTAATTGGCCCGCCCGCGAGTATTAACTTGAACTGTTTATAACTTCTGAACATATGATCGTAGAGAACACAATTATTTGCATTTCAATCAAACAGGTTGTATGCTACAAGAATATGTCGCTTTCACTAGTTATTGTTTGAGAACCATTTTGGCCCGCCCGCCAAAACTAACTTCAACTCCTTATAACTTCTGAACAATTGATCGTAGCGAACACAATTATTTGCATTTTAATGAAACATGTTGAATGCTTCAAGAATATGTCGGTTTCACTAGTTGTTGTTTGAGAACCATATTGGTCCGCCAGCGGGTATTAAATTGAAATGCTTATAACTTCTGAACAAATGATCTTAGAGAGCGTAATAAATTTTCATATAATCAGCATGTTGAATGCTACAAGAATATATCGATTTCACTAGTTGTTGGATGAGAAACACATTGGCCCGCCCGCGAAAATTAATTGGAACTGCTTATAACTTCTGAACAAATGATCTTAGAGAGCGTAATAAATTTGCATATTAATCAGCATGTTGCATGCTACAAGAATATATCGATTTCACTAATTGTTGTTTGAGAAATATATTGGCCTGCCCGCGAAAATTAACTTGAACTGCTTATAACTTCTGAACAATTGATCGTAGAGCACACAATTATTTGCATTTCAATCAAACATGTTGTATGCTACAAGAATATGTCGGTTTCACTAGTTATTGTTTGAGAACCATTTTGGCCCGCCCGCCAAAACTAACTTCAACTCCTTATAAATTCTGAACAAATGATCGTAGAGAGCGTAATAATTTTGCATATTAATCAGCATGTTGCATGCTACAACAATATATCGATTTCATTGGTTGTTGGTTGAGAACCATATTGGCCCGCCCACGAAAATCAACTTGAACTGCTTATAACTCCTGAACAATTGATCGTAGAGACCACAATCAATAGCATTTTAATCAAACATGTTGTATGCAACAAGAATATGTCGGTTTCACTAGTTGTTTTTAGAAAACCATATTGGCTCGCCCGCGAGTATTAACTTGAACTGTTTATAACTTCTGAACAAATGATCCTAGAGAGCGTAATAAATTTGCATATTAATCAGCATGTTGAATGCTACAAGAATATATCGATTTCACTAGTTGTTGTTTGAAAACTTATTGGCCCGCCCGCGAAAATCAATTTGAACTGCTTATAACTTCTGAACAATTGATCGTAGAGAACACAATTATTTGCATTTTAATAAAAGATGTTGAATGCTACAAGAATATGTCGGTTTCACTAGTTGTTGTTTGAGAACCATATTGGCCCGCCCGCGAGTATTAAATTAAACTGTTTATAACTTCTGAACAAATTATCATAGAGAGCGTAATATATTTGCATATTAATCAGCATGTTGCATGCTACAAGAATATATCGATTTCACAAGTTGTTGGTTGAGATCCATATTGGCCCGCCCGCGAAAATCAATTTCAACTGCTTATAACTCCTGAACAATTGATCGTAGAAAACAATTATTTGCATTTTAATGAAACATGTTGAATGCTACAAAAATATGTCGGTTTCACTAGTTGTTTTTAGAAAACAATTTTGGCCCGCCCGCTAAAACTAACTTCAACTCAACTACAACTCCTTATAACTTCTGAACATTTGATCGTAGAAAGCGTAATAATTTTGCATATTAATCAGCATGCTGCATGCTACAAGAATATATCGATTTCACTAGTTGTTGGTTGAGAACCATATTGGCCCGCCCGCGAAAATCAACTTGAACTGCTTATAACTCCTGAACAATTGATCGTAGAGAACACAATTATTTGCATTTTAATGAAACATGTTGATTGCTACAAGAATATGTGGGTCTCACTAGTTTTTTAGAAAACCATTTTGGCCCGCCCGCGAGTATTAACTTGAACTGTTTATAACTTCTGAACAAATGATCGTAGTGAGCGTAATAATTTTGCATATTAATCAGCATATTGCATGCTACAAGAATATATCCATTTCACTAGTTGTTGGTTGAGAACCATATTGGCCCGCCCTCGAAAATTAAATAGAACTGCTTAAAACTTCTGAACAATTGATCGTAGAGAACACAATTATTTGCATCTCAATGAAACATGTTGTATACTACAAGAATATGTCGGTTTCAATAGTTATTGTTTGAGAACCTCTTTGTCCCGCCCGCCAAAACTAACTTCAACTCCTTATAACTTCTGAACAAATGATCGTAGAGAGCTTAATAATTTTGCATATTAATCAGCATGTTGCATGCTACAAGAATATATCGATTTCATTAGTTGTTGGTTGAGAAGCATATTGGTCCGCCAGCGGGTATTAAATTGAAATGCTTATAACTTCTGAACAAATGATCTTAGAGAGCGTAATAAATTTTCATATTAATCGGCATGTTGAATGCTACAAGAATATATCGATTTCACTAGTTGTTGGATGAGAAACATATTGGCCCGCCCGCGAAAATTAATTGGAACTGCTTATAACTTCTGAACAAATGAACTTAGAGAGCGTAATAAATTTGCATATTAATCAGGATGTTGTATGCTACAAGAATATGTCGCTTTCACTAGTTATTGTTTGAGAACCATTTTGGCCCGCCCGCCAAAACTAACTTCAACTCCTTATAACTTCTGAACAAATGATCGTAAAGAGCGTTATATTTTCGCATATTAATCAGCATGTTGCATGCTACAAGAATATATCGATTTCATTGGTTGCTGGTTGAGAACCATATTGTCCAGCCCGCGAAAATTAAATTGTACTGCTTATAACTTCTGAACAATTGATCGTAGCGAACACAATTATTTGCATTTTAATGAAACATGTTGAATGCTTCAAGAATATGTCGGTTTCACTAGTTGTTGTTTGAGAACCATATTGGTCCGCCAGCGGGTATTAAATTGAAATGCTTATAACTTCTGAACAAATGATCTTAGAGAGCGTAATAAATTTTCATATTAATCAGCATGTTGAATGCTACAAGAATATATCGATTTCACTAGTTGTTGTTTGAGAAATATATTGGCCTGCCCGCGAAAATTAACTTGAACTGCTTATAACTTCTGAACAATTGGTCGTAGAGCTCACAATTATTTGCATTTCAATCAAACATGTTGTATGCTACAAGGATATGTCGGTTTCACTAGTTATTGTTTGAGAACCATTTTGGCCCGCCCGCCAAAACTAACTTCAACTCCTTATAAATTCTGAACAAATGATCGTAGAGAGCGTAATATTTTTGCATATTAATCAGCATGTTGCATGCTACAACAATATATCGATTTCATTGGTTGTTGGTTGAGAACCATATTGGCCCGCCCACGAAAATCAACTTGAACTGCTTATAACTCCTGAACAATTGATCGTAGAGACCACAATTAATAGCATTTTAATCAAACATGTTGTATGCAACAAGAATATGTCGGTTTCACTAGTTGTTTTTAGAAAACCATATTGGCTCGCCCGCGAGTATTAACTTGAACTGTTTATAACTTCTGAACAAATGATCCTAGAGAGCGTAATAAATTTGCATATTAATCAGCATGTTGCATGCTACAAGAATATATCGATTTCACTAGTTGTTGTTTGAAAACTTATTGGCCCGCCCGCGAAAATCAATTTGAACTGCTTATAACTTCTGAACAATTGATCGTAGAGAACACAATTATTTGCATTTTAATAAAAGATGTTGAATGCTACAAGAATATGTCGGTTTCACTAGTTGTTGTTTGAGAACCATATTGGCCCGCCCGCGAGTATTAAATTGAACTGTTTATAACTTCTGAACAAATTATCATAGAGAGCGTAATATATTTGCATATTAATCAGCATGTTGCATGCTACAAGAATATATCGATTTCACAAGTTGTTGGTTGAGATCCATATTGGCCCGCCCGCGAAAATCAACTTGAACTGCTTATAACTCCTGAACAATTGATCGTAGAAAACAATTATTTGCATTTTAATGAAACATGTTGAATGCTACAAAAATATGTCGGTTTCACTAGTTGTTTTTAGAAAACCATTTTGGCCCGCCCGCTAAAACTAACTTCAACTCAACTTCAACTCCTTATAACTTCTGAACATTTGATCGTAGAAAGCGTAATAATTTTGCATATTAATCAGCATGCTGCATGCTACAAGAATATATCGATTTCACTAGTTGTTGGTTGAGAACCACATTGGCCCGCCCGCGAAAATCAACTTGAACTGCTTATAACTCCTGAACAATTGATCGTAGAGAACACAATTATTTGCATTTTAATGAAAGATGTTGAATGCTACAAGAATATGTCGGTTTCACTAGTTGTTTTTAGAAAACCATTTTGGCCCGCCCGCCAAAACTAATTTCAACTCCTTATAACTTCTGAACAATTGATCGTAGAAAGCGTAATAATTCTGCATATTAAACAGCATGTTGCATGCTACAAGAATATATCGATTTCATTAGTTTTTGGTTGAGAACCATATTGGCCCGCCCTCGAAAATCAAATTGAACTGCTTATAACTCCTGAACAATTGATCGTAGAGCACACAATTATTTGCATTTTAATGAAACATGTTGAATGCTACAAGAATATGTCGGTTTCACTAGTTGTTTTTAGAAAACCATATTGGCCCGTCCGAGAGTATTAACTTGAACTGTTTATAACTTCTGATCAAATGATCCTAGAGAGCGTAATAAATTTGCATATTAATCAGCATGTTGCATGCTACAAGAATATATCGATTTCACTAGTTGTTGGTTGAGAACCATTTTGGCCCGCTCGCGAAAATCAACTTGAACTGCTTATAACTCCTGAACAATTGATCGTAGAGAGCACAATTATTTGCATTTTAATGAAACATGTTGAATGCTACAAGAATATGTCAGTTTCACAAGTTGTTATTTGAGAACCATATTGGCCCGCTCGCGAAAATCAACTTGAACTGCTTATAACTCCTGAACAATTGATCGTAGAGAGCACAATTATTTGCATTTTAATGAAACATGTTGAATGCTACAAGAATATATCGTTTTCACTTGTTGTTGTTTGAGAACCATATTGGCCCGCCCGCGAAAATCAACTTGAACTGCTTACAACTCCTGAACAATTGATCGTAGAGAACACAATTATTTGCATTTTAATGAAACATGTTGAATGCTACAAGAATATGTCGGTCTCACTAGTTTTTTAGAAAACCATTTTGGCCCGCCCGCGAGTATTAACTTGAACTGTTTATAACTTCTGAACAAATGATCGTAGTGAGCGTAATAATTTTGCATATTAATCAGCATATTGCATGTTACAAGAATATATCCATTTCACTAGTTGTTGGTTAAGAACCATATTGACCCGCCCTCGAAAATTAAATACAACTGCTTATTACTTCTGAACAATTGATCGTACAGAACACAATTATTTGCATTTCAATGAAACATGTTGTATACTACAAGAATATGTCGGTTTCAATAGTTATTGTTTGAGAACCTCTTTGTCCCGCCCGCCAAAACTAACTTCAACTCCTTATAACTTCTGAACAAATGATCGTAGAGAGCTTAATAATTTTGAATATTAATCAGCATGTTGCATGCTACAAGAATATATCGATTTCATTAGTTGTTGGTTGAGAAGCATATTGGCCCGCCCGCGGAAATTAAATTGAACTGCTTATAACTTCTGAACAATTGATCGTAGCGAACACAATTATTTGCATTTTAATGAAACATGTTGAATGCTTCAAGAATATGTCGGTTTCACTAGTTTTTGTTTGAGAACCATATTGGCCCGCCCGCGAATATTAAATTGAACTTCTTATAACTTCTGAACAAATGATCTTAGAGAGCGTAATAAATTTGCATATTAATCAGCATGTTGCATGCTACAAGAATATATCGATCTCACTAGTTGTTGGTTGAGAACCATATTGGCCCGCCCGCGAAAATTAATTTGAACTACTTATAACATCTGAACAAATAATCGTAGAAAGCGTAATAATTTTGCACATTAATCAGCATGTTGCATGCTACTAGAATATATCGATTTCACTAGTTGTTGGTTGAGAACCATATTGGCCCGCCCGCGAAAATCAACTTGAACTGCTTATAACTTCTGAACAATTGATCGTAGCGAACACAATTATTTGCATTTTAATGAAACATGTTGAATGCTTCAAGAATATGTCGGTTTCACTAGTTGTTGTTTGAGAACCATATTGGCCCGCCCGCGAGTATTAAATTGAAATGCTTATAACTTCTGAACAAATGATCCTAGAGACCGTAATAAATTTGCATATTAATCAGCATGTTGCATGCTACAAGAATATATCGATTTCACAAGTTGTTGGTTGAGATCCATATTGGCCCGCCCGCGAAAATCAACTTGAACTGCTTATAACTCCTGAACAATTGATAGTAGAAAACAATTATTTGCATTTTAATGAAACATGTTGAATGCTACAAAAATATGTCGGTTTCACTAGTTGTTTTTAGAAAACCATTTTGGCGCGCCCGCTAAAACTAACTTCAATTCCTTATTACTTCTGAACAATTGATCGTAGAAAGCGTAATAATTTTGCATATTATTCAGCAAGCTGCATGCTACAAGAATATATCGATTTCACTAGTTGTTGGTTGAGAACCATATTGGCCCGCCCGCGAAAATCAACTTGAACTGCTTATAACTCCTGAACAATTAATCGTAGAGATCACAATTATTTGCATTTTAATGAAACATGTTGAATGCTACAAGAATATGTCGGTTTCACTAGTTGTTTTTAGAAAACCATATTGGCCCGTCCGAGAGTATTAACTTGAACTGTTTATAACTTCTGAACAAATGATCCTAGAGAACGTAATAAATTTGCATATTAATCAGCATGTTGCATGCTACAAAAATATATCGATTTCACTAGTTGGTTGAGAACCATATTGGCCCGCCCCTGAAAATCAACTTGAACTGATTATAACTCCTGAAAAATTGATCGTAGAGAACACAATTATTTGCATTTTAATGAAACATGTTGAATGCTACAAGAATATGTCGGTTTCACTAGTTGTTTTTAGAAAACCTAATTGGCCCGCCCGCGAGTATTAACTTGAACTGTTTATAACTTCTGAACAATTGATCGTAGAGAACACAATTATTTGCATTTCAATCAAACATGTTGTATGCTACAAGAATATGTCGCTTTCACTAGTTATTGTTTGAGAACCATTTTGGCCCGCCCGCCAAAACTAACTTCAACTCCTTATAAATTCTGAACAAATGATCGTAAAGAGCGTTATAATTTCGCATATTAATCAGCATGTTGCATGCTACAAGAATATATCGATTTCATTGGTTGCTGGATGAGAACCATATTGGCCAGCCCGCGAAAATTAAATTGAACTGCTTATAACTTCTGAACAATTGATCGTAGCGAACACAATTATTTGCATTTTAATGAAACATGTTGAATGCTTCAAGAATATGTCGGTTTCACTAGTTGTTGTTTGAGAACCATATTGGTCCGCCAGCGGGTATTAAATTGAAATGCTTATAACTTCTGAACAAATGATCTTAGAGAGCCTAATAAATTTTCATATTAATCAGCATGTTGAATGCTACAAGAATATATCGATTTCACTAGTTGTTGGATGAGAAACATATTGGCCCGCCCGCGAAAATTAATTGGAACTGCTTATAACTTCTGAACAAATGATCTTAGAGAGCGTAATAAATTTGCATATTAATCAGCATGTTGCATGCTACAAGAATATATCGATTTCACTAGTTGTTGTTTGAGAAATATATTGGCCTGCCCGCGAAAATTAACTTGAACTGCTTATAACTTCTGAACAATTGATCGTAGAGCACACAATTATTTGCATTTCAATCAAACATGTTGTATGCTACAAGAATATGTCGGTTTCACTAGTTATTGTTTGAGAACCATTTTGGCCCGCCCGCCAAAACTAACTTCAACTCCTTATAAATTCTGAACAAATGATCGTATAGAGCGTAATAATTTTGCATATTAATCAGCATGTTGCATGCTACAACAATATATCGATTTCATTGGTTGTTGATTGAGAACCATATTGGCCCGCCCACGAAAATCAAATTGAACTGCTTATAACTCCTGAACAATTGATCGTAGAGACCACAATCAATAGCATTTTAATCAAACATGTTGTATGCAACAAGAATATGTCGGTTTCACTAGTTGTTTTTAGAAAACCATATTGGCTCGCCCGCGAGTATTAACTTGAACTGTTTATAACTTCTGAACAAATGATCCTAGAGAGCGTAATAAATTTGCATATTAATCAGCATGTTGAATGCTACAAGAATATATCGATTTCACTAGTTGTTGTTTGAAAACTTATTGGCCCGCCCGCGAAAATCAATTTGAACTGCTTATAACTTCTGAACAATTGATCGTAGAGAACACAATTATTTGCATTTTAATAAAAGATGTTGAATGCTACAAGAATATGTCGGTTTCACTAGTTGTTGTTTGAGAACCATATTGGCCCGCCCGCGAGTATTAAATTGAACTGTTTATAACTTCTGAACAAATTATCATAGAGAGCGTAATATATTTGCATATTAATCAGCATGTTGCATGCTACGAGAATATATCGATTTCACAAGTTGTTGGTTGAGATCCATATTGGCCCGCCCGCGAAAATCAACTTCAACTGCTTATAACTCCTGAACAATTGATCGTAGAAAACAATTATTTGCATTTTAATGAAACATGTTGAATGCTACAAAAATATGTCGGTTTCACTAGTTGTTTTTAGAAAACCATTTTGGCCCGCCCGCTAAAACTAACTTCAACTCAACTACAACTCCTTATAACTTCTGAACATTTGATCGTAGAAAGCGAAATAATTTTGCATATTAATCAGCATGCTGCATGCTACAAGAATATATCGATTTCACTAGTTGTTGGTTGAGAACCATATTGGCCCGCCCGCGAAAATCAACTTGAACTGCTTATAACTCCTGAACAATTGATCGTAGAGCACACAATTATTTGCATTTTAATGAAAGATGTTGAATGCTACAAGAATATGTCGGTTTCACTAGTTGTTTTTAGAAAACCATTTTGGCCCGCCCGCCAAAACTAATTTCAACTCCTTATAACTTCTGAACATTTGATCGTAGAAAGCGTAATAATTCTGCATATTAAACAGCATGTTGCATGCTACAAGAATATATCGATTTCATTAGTTTTTGGTTGAGAACCATATTGGCCCGCCCGCGAAAATCAACTTGAACTGCTTATAACTCCTGAGCAATTGATCGTAGAGCACACAATTATTTGCATTTTAATGAAACATGTTGAATGCTACAAGAATATGTCGGTTTCACTAGTTGTTTTTAGAAAACCATATTGGCCCGTCCGAGAGTATTAACTTGAACTGTTTATAACTTCTGAACAAATGATCCTAGAGAGCGTAATAAATTTGCATATTAATCAGCATGTTGCATGCTACAAGAATATATCGATTTCACTAGTTGTTGGTTGAGAACCATATTGGCCCGCCCGCGAAAATCAACTTGAACTGCTTATAACTCCTGAACAATTGATCGTAGAGCACACAATTATTTGCATTTTAATGAAAGATGTTGAATGCTACAAGAATATGTCGGTTTCACTAGTTGTTTTTAGAAAACCATTTTGGCCCGCCCGCTAAAACTAACTTCAACTCAACTACAACTCCTTATAAGTTCTGAACATTTGATCGTAGAAAGCGTAATAATTTTGCATATTAATCAGCATGCTGCATGCTACATGAATATATCGATTTCACTAGTTGTTGGTTGAGAACCATATTGGCCCGCTCGCGAAAATCAACTTGAACTGCTTATAACTCCTGAACAATTGATCGTAGAGAGCACAATTATTTGCATTTTAATGAAACATGTTGAATGCTACAAGAATATGTCAGTTTCACTAGTTGTTATTTGAGAACCATATTGGCCCGCCCGCGAATATCAACTTGAACTGCTTATAACTCCTGAACAATTGATCGTAGAGAGCACAATTATTTGCATTTTAATGAAACATGTTGAATGCTACAAGAATAAATCTTTTTCACTAGTTGTTGTTTGAGAACCATATTGGCCCGCCCGCGAAAATCAACTTGAACTGCTTATAACTCCTGAACAATTGATCGTAGAGAACACAATTATTTGCATTTTAATGAAACATGTTGATTGCTACAAGAATATGTGGGTCTCACTAGTTTTTTAGAAAACCATTTTGGCCCGCCCGCGAGTATTAACTTGAACTGTTTATAACTTCTGAACAAATGATCGTAGTGAGCGTAATAATTTTGCATATTAATCAGCATATTGCATGCTACAAGAATATATCCATTTCACTAGTTGTTGGTTGAGAACCATATTGGCCCGCCCTCGAAAATTAAATAGAACTGCTTAAAACTTCTGAACAATTGATCGTAGAGAACACAATTATTTGCATCTCAATGAAACATGTTGTATACTACAAGAATATGTCGGTTTCAATAGTTATTGTTTGAGAACCTCTTTGTCCCGCCCGCCAAAACTAACTTCAACTCCTTATAACTTCTGATCAAATGATCGTAGTGAGCGTAATAATTTTGCATATTAATCAGCATATTGCATGCTACAAGAATATATCCATTTCACTAGTTGTTGGTTGAGAACCATATTGGCCCGCCCTCGAAAATTAAATAGAACTGCTTAAAACTTCTGAACAATTTATCGTAGAGAACACAATTATTTGCATCTCAATGAAACATGTTGTATACTACAAGAATATGTCGGTTTCAATAGTTATTGTTTGAGAACCTCTTTGTCCCGCCCGCCAAAACTAACTTCAACTCCTTATAACTTCTGAACAAACGATCGTAGAGAGCTTAATAATTTTGCATATTAATCAGCATGTTGCATGCTACAAGAATATATCGATTTCACTAGTTGTTGTTTGAGAACCATATTGGCCCGCCCGCGAATATTAAATTGAACTTCTTATAACTTCTGAACAAATGATCTTAGAGAGCGTAATAAATTTGCATATTATTCAGCATGTTGCATGCTACAAGAATATATCGATTTCACTAGTTGTTGGTTGAGAACCATATTGGCCCGCCCGCGAAAATTAATATGAACTGCTTATAACTTCTGAACAAATAATCGTAGCGAACACAATTATTTGCATTTTAATGAAACATGTTGAATGCTTCAAGAATATGTCGGTTTCACTAGTTGTTGTTTGAGAACCATATTGGCCCGCCCGCGAGTATTAAATTTAACTGCTTATAACTTCTGAACAAATGATCCTAGAGAGCGTAATAAATTTGCATATTAATCAGCATGTTGCATGCTACAAGAATATATCGATTTCTCAAGTTGTTGGTTGAGATCCATATTGGCCCGCCCGCGAAAATCAACTTGAACTGCTTATAACTCCTGAACAATTGATAGTAGAAAACAATTATTTGCATTTTAATGAAACATGTTGAATGCTACAAAAATATGTCGGTTTCACTAGTTGTTTTTAGAAAACCATTTTGGAGCGCCCGCTAAAACTAACTTCAACTCCTTATTACTTCTGAACAATTGATCGTAGAAAGCGTAATAATTTTGCATATTATTCAGCATGCTGCATGATACAAGAATATATCGATTTCACTAGTTGTTTTTAGAAAACCATTTTGGCCCGTCCGAGAGTATTAACTTGAACTGTTTATAACTTCTGAACAAATGATCCTAGAGAACGTAATAAATTTGCATATTAATCAGCATGTTGCATGCTACAAGAATATATCGATTTCACTAGTTGGTTGAGAACCATATTGGCCCGCCCTTGAAAATCAACTTGAACTGCTTATAACTCCTGAAAAATTGATCGTAGAGAACACAATTATTTGCATTTTAATGATACATGTTGAATGCTACAAGAATATGTCGGTTTCACTAGTAGTTTTTAGAAAACCTAATTGGCCCGCCCGCGAGTATTAACTTGAACTGTTTATAACTTCTGAACAATTGATCGTAGAGAACACAATTATTTGCATTTCAATCAAACAGGTTGTATGCTACAAGAATATGTCGGTTTCACTAGTTATTGTTTGAGAACCATTTTGGCCCGCCCGCCAAAACTAACTTCAACTCCTTATAACTTCTGAACAATTGATCGTAGCGAACACAATTATTTGCATTTTAATGAAACATGTTGAATGCTTCAAGAATATGTCGGTTTCACTAGTTGTTGTTTGAGAACCATATTGGTCCGCCAGCGGGTATTAAATTGAAATGCTTATAACTTCTGAACAAATGATCTTAGAGAGCGTAATAAATTTTCATATTAATCAGCATGTTGAATGCTACAAGAATATATCGATTTCACTAGTTGTTGGATGAGAAACATATTGGCCCGCCCGCGAAAATTAATTGGAACTGCTTATAACTTCTGAACAAATGATCTTAGAGAGCGTGATAAATTTGCATATTAATCAGCATGTTGCATGCTACAAGAATATATCGATTTCACTAGTTGTTGTTTGAGAAATATATTGGCCTGCCCGCGAAAATTAACTTGAACTGCTTATAACTTCTGAACAATTGATCGTAGAGCACACAATTATTTGCATTTCAATCAAACATGTTGTATGCTACAAGAATATGTCGGTTTCACTAGTTATTGTATGAGAACCATTTTGGCCCGCCCGCCAAAACTAACTTCAACTCCTTATAAATTCTGAACAAATGATCGTAGAGAGCGTAATAATTTTGCATATTAATCAGCATGTTGCATGCTACAACAATATATCGATTTCATTGGTTGTTGATTGAGAACCATATTGGCCCGCCCACGAAAATCAAATTGAACTGCTTATAACTCCTGAACAATTGATCGTAGAGACCACAATCAATAGCATTTTAATCAAACATGTTGTATGCAACAAGAATATGTCGGTTTCACTAGTTGTTTTTAGAAAACCATATTGGCTCGCCCGCGAGTATTAACTTGAACTGTTTATAACTTCTGAACAAATGATCCTAGAGAGCGTAATAAATTTGCATATTAATCAGCATGTTGAATGCTACAAGAATATATCGATTTCACTAGTTGTTGTTTGAAAACTTATTGGCCCGCCCGCGAAAATCAATTTGAACTGCTTATAACTTCTGAACAATTGATCGTAGAGAACACAATTATTTGCATTTTAATAAAAGATGTTGAATGCTACAAGAATATGTCGGTTTCACTAGTTGTTGTTTGAGAACCATATTGGCCCGCCCGCGAGTATTAAATTGAACTGTTTATAACTTCTGAACAAATTATCATAGAGAGCGTAATATATTTGCATATTAATCAGCATGTTGCATGCTACGAGAATATATCGATTTCACAAGTTGTTGGTTGAGATCCATATTGGCCCGCCCGCGAAAATCAACTTCAACTGCTTATAACTCCTGAACAATTGATCGTAGAAAACAATTATTTGCATTTTAATGAAACATGTTGAATGCTACAAAAATATGTCGGTTTCACTAGTTGTTTTTAGAAAACCATTTTGGCCCGCCCGCTAAAACTAACTTCAACTCAACTACAACTCCTTATAACTTCTGAACATTTGATCGTAGAAAGCGTAATAATTTTGCATATTAATCAGCATGCTGCATGCTACAAGAATATATCGATTTCACTAGTTGTTGGTTGAGAACCATATTGGCCCGCCCGCGAAAATCAACTTGAACTGCTTATAACTCCTGAACAATTGATCGTAGAGCACACAATTATTTGCATTTTAATGAAAGATGTTGAATGCTACAAGAATATGTCGGTTTCACTAGTTGTTTTTAGAAAACCATTTTGGCCCGCCCGCCAAAACTAATTTCAACTCCTTATAACTTCTGAACATTTGATCGTAGAAAGCGTAATAATTCTGCATATTAAACAGCATGTTGCATGCTACAAGAATATATCGATTTCATTAGTTTTTGGTTGAGAACCATATTGGCCCGCCCGCGAAAATCAACTTGAACTGCTTATAACTCCTGAGCAATTGATCGTAGAGCACACAATTATTTGCATTTTAATGAAACATGTTGAATGCTACAAGAATATGTCGGTTTCACTAGTTGTTTTTAGAAAACCATATTGGCCCGTCCGAGAGTATTAACTTGAACTGTTTATAACTTCTGAACAAATGATCCTAGAGAGCGTAATAAATTTGCATATTAATCAGCATGTTGCATGCTACAAGAATATATCGATTTCACTAGTTGTTGGTTGAGAACCATATTGGCCCGCTCGCGAAAATCAACTTGAACTGCTTATAACTCCTGAACAATTGATCGTTGAGAGCACAATTATTTGCATTTTAATGAAACATGTTGAATGCTACAAGAATATGTCAGATTCACTAGTTGTTATTTGAGAACCATATTGGCCCGCCCGCGAATATCAACTTCAACTGCTTATAACTCCTGAACAATTGATCGTAGAGAGCACAATTATTTGCATTTTAATGAAACATGTTGAATGCTACCAGAATAAATCGTTTTCACTAGTTGTTGTTTGAGAACCATATTGGCCCGCCCGCGAAAATCAACTTGAACTGCTTATAACTCCTGAACAATTGATCGTAGAGAACACAATTATTTGCATTTTAATGAAACATGTTGATTGCTACAAGAATATGTGGGTCTCACTAGTTTTTTAGAAAACCATTTTGGCCCGCCCGCGAGTATTAACTTGAACTGTTTATAACTTCTGAACAAATGATCGTAGTGAGCGTAATAATTTTGCATATTAATCAGCATATTGCATGCTACAAGAATATATCCATTTCACTAGTTGTTGGTTGAGAACCATATTGGCCCGCCCTCGAAAATTAAATAGAACTGCTTAAAACTTCTGAACAATTGATCGTAGAGAACACAATTATTTGCATCTCAATGAAACATGTTGTATACTACAAGAATATGTCGGTTTCAATTGTTATTGTTTGAGAACCTCTTTGTCCCGCCCGCCAAAACTAACTTCAACTCCTTATAACTTCTGAACAAATGATCGTAGAGAGCTTAATAATTTTGCATATTAATCAGCATGTTGCATGCTACAAGAATATATCGATTTCATTAGTTGTTGGTTGAGAAGCATATTGGCCCGCCCGCGGAAATTAAATTGAACTGCTTATAACTTCTGAACAATTGATCGTAGCGAACACAATTATTTGCATTTTAATGAAACATGTTGAATGCTTCAAGAATATGTCGGTTTCACTAGTTGTTGTTTGAAAACCATATTGGCCCGCCCGCGAATATTAAATTGAACTTCTTATAACTTCTGAACAAATTATCTTAGAGAGCGTAATAAATTTGCATATTATTCAGCATGTTGCATGCTACAAGAATATATCGATTTCACTTGTTGTTGGTTGAGAACCATATTGGCCCGCCCGCGAAAATTAATATGAACTGCTTATAACTTCTGAACAAATAATCGTAGCGAACACAATTATTTGCATTTTAATGAAACATGTTGAATGCTTCAAGAATATGTCGGTTTCACTAGTTGTTGTTTGAGAACCATATTGGCCCGCCCGCGAGTATTAAATTGAAATGCTTATAACTTCTGAACAAATGATCCTAGAGAGCGTAATAAATTTGCATATTAATCAGCATGTTGCATGCTACAAGAATATATCGATTTCTCAAGTTGTTGGTTGAGATCCATATTGGTCCGCCCGCGAAAATCAACTTGAACTGCTTATAACTCCTGAACAATTGATAGTAGAAAACAATTATTTGTATTTTAATGAAACATGTTGAATGCTACAAAAATATGTCGGTTTCACTAGTTGTTTTTAGAAAACCATTTTGGCGCGGCCACTAAAACTAAATTCAACTCCTTATTACTTCTGAACAATTGATCGTAGAAAGCGTAATAATTTTGCATATTATTCAGCATGCTGCATGCTACAAGAATATATCGATTTCACTAGTTGTAGGTTGAGAACCATATTGGCCCGCCCGCGAAAATCAACTTGAACTGCTTATAACTCCTGAACAATTAATCGTAGAGATCACAATTATTTGCATTTTAATGAAACATGTTGAATGCTACAAGAATATGTCGGTTTCACTAGTTGTTTTTAGAAAACCATTTTGGCCCGTCCGAGAGTATTAACTTGAACTGTTTATAACTTCTGAACAAATGATCCTAGAGAACGTAATAAATTTGCATATTAATCAGCATGTTGCATGCTACAAGAATATATCGATTTCACTAGTTGGTTGAGAACCATATTGGCCCGCCCCTGAAAATCAACTTGAACTGCTTATAACTCCTGAAAAATTGATCGTAGAGAACACAATTATTTGCATTTTAATGAAACATGTTGAATGCTACAAGAATATGTCGGTTTCACTAGTAGTTTTTAGAAAACCTAATTGGCCCGCCCGCGAGTATTAACTTGAACTGTTTATAACTTCTGAACATATGATCGTAGAGAACACAATTATTTGCATTTCAATCAAACAGGTTGTATGCTACAAGAATATGTCGCTTTCACTAGTTATTGTTTGAGAACCATTTTGGCCCGCCCGCCAAAACTAACTTCAACTCCTTATAACTTCTGAACAATTGATCGTAGCGAACACAATTATTTGCATTTTAATGAAACATGTTGAATGCTTCAAGAATATGTCGGTTTCACTAGTTGTTGTTTGAGAACCATATTGGTCCGCCAGCGGGTATTAACTTGAACTGTTTATAACTTCTGAACAAATGATCCTAGAGAGCGTAATAAATTTGCATATTAATCAGCATGTTGCATGCTACAAGAATATATCGATTTCACTAGTTGTTGGTTTAGAACCATATTGGCCCGCTCTCGAAAATCAACTTGAACTGCTTATAACTCCTGAACAATTGATCGTAGAGAGCACAATTATTTGCATTTTAATGAAACATGTTGAATGCTACAAGAATATATCGTTTTCACTAGTTGTTGTTTGAGAACCATATTGGCCCGCCCGCGAAAATCAACTTGAACTGCTTACAACTCCTGAACAATTGATCGTAGAGAACACAATTATTTGCATTTTAATGAAACATGTTGATTGCTACAAGAATATGTCGGTCTCACTAGTTTTTTAGAAAACCATTTTGGCCCGCCCGCGAGTATTAACTTGAACTGTTTATAACTTCTGAACAAATGATCGTAGTGAGCGTAATAATTTTGCATATTAATCAGCATATTGCATGCTACAAGAATATATCCATTTCACTAGTTGTTGGTTGAGAACCATATTGACCCGCCCTCGAAAATTAAATAGAACTGCTTATAACTTCTGAACAATTGATCGTAGAGAACACAATTATTTGCATTTCAATGAAACATGTTGTATACTACAAGAATATGTCGGTTTCAATAGTTATTGTTTGAGAACCTCTTTGTCCCGCCCGCCAAAACTAACTTCAACTCCTTATAACTTCTGAACAAATGATCGTAGAGAGCTTAATAATTTTGAATATTAATCAGCATGTTGCATGCTACAAGAATATATCGATTTCATTAGTTGTTGGTTGAGAAGCATATTGGCCCGCCCGCGGAAATTAAATTGAACTGCTTATAACTTCTGAACAATTGATCGTAGCGAACACAATTATTTGCATTTTAGTGAAACACGTTGAATGCTTCAAGAATATGTCGGTTTCACTAGTTGTTGTTTGAGAACCATATTGGCCCGCCCGCGAATATTAAATTGAACTTCTTATAACTTCTGAACAAATGATCTTAGAGAGCGTAATAAATTTGAATATTAATCAGCATGTTGCATGCTACAAGAATATATCGATTTCACTAGTTGTTGGTTGAGAACCATATTGGCCCGCCCGCGAAAATTAATTTGAACTACTTATAACTTCTGAACAAATAATCGTAGAAAGCGTAATAATTTTGCATATTAATCAGCATGTTGCATGCTACAAGAATATATCGATTTCACTAGTTGCTGGTTGAGAACCATATTGGCCCGCCCGCGAAAATCAACTTGAACTGCTTATAACTTCTGAACAATTGATCGTAGCGAACACAATTATTTGCATTTTAATGAAACATGTTGAATGCTTCAAGAATATGTCGGTTTCACTAGCTGTTGTTTGAGAACCATATTGGCCCGCCCGCGAGTATTAAATTGAAATGCTTATAACTTCTGAACAAATGATCCTAGAGAGCGTAATAAATTTGCATATTAATCAGCATGTTGCATGCTACAAGAATATATCGATTTCACAAGTTGTTGGTTGAGATCCATATTGGCCCGCCCGCGAAAATCAACTTGAACTGCTTATAACTCCTGAACAATTGATAGTAGAAAACAATTAATTGCATTTTTTGAAACATGTTGAATGCTACAAAAATATGTCTGTTTCACTAGTTGTTTTTAGAAAACCATTTTGGCGCGCCCGCTAAAACTAACTTCAACTCCTTATTACTTCTGAACAATTGATCGTAGAAAGCGTAATAATTTTGCATATTATTCAGCATGCTGCATGCTACAAGAATATATCGAATTCACTAGTTGTTGGTTGAGAACCATATTGGCCCGCCCGCGAAAATCAACTTGAACTGCTTATAACTCCTGAACAATTAATCGTAGAGATCACAATTATTTGCATTTTAATGAAACATGTTGAATGCTACAAGAATATGTCGGTTTCACTAGTTGTTTTTAGAAAACCATATTGGCCCGTCCGAGAGTATTAACTTGAACTGTTTATAACTTCTGAACAAATGATCCTAGAGAACGTAATAAATTTGCATATTAATCAGCATGTTGCATGCTACAAGAATATATCGATTTCACTAGTTGGTTGAGAACCATATTGGCCCGCCCCTGAAAATCAACTTGAACTGCTTATAACTCCTGAAAAATTGATCGTAGAGAACACAATTATTTGCATTTTAATGAAACATGTTGAATGCTACAAGAATATGTCGGTTTCACTAGTTGTTTTTAGAAAACCTAATTGGCCCGCCCGCGAGTATTAACTTGAACTGTTTATAACTTCTGAACAATTGATCGTAGAGAACACAATTATTTGCATTTCAATCAAACATGTTGTATGCTACAAGAATATGTCGCTTTCACTAGTTATTGTTTGAGAACCATTTTGGCCCGCCCGCCAAAACTAACTTCAACTCCTTATAACTTCTGAACAAATGATCGTAAAGAGCGTTATAATTTCGCATATTAATCAGCATGTTGCATGCTACAAGAATATATCGATTTCATTGGTTGCTGGTTGAGAACCATATTGGCCAGCCCGCGAAAATTAAATTGAACTGCTTATAACTTCTGAACAATTGATCGTAGCGAACACAATTATTTGCATTTTAATGAAACATGTTGAATGCTTCAAGAATATGTCGGTTTCACTAGTTGTTGTTTGAGAACCATATTGGTCCGCCAGCGGGTATTAAATTGAAATGCTTATAACTTCTGAACAAATGATCTTAGAGAGCGTAATAAATTTTCATATTAATCAGCATGTTGAATGCTACAAGAATATATCGATTTCACTAGTTGTTGGATGAGAAACATATTGGCCCGCCCGCGAAAATTAATTGAAACTGCTTATAACTTCTGAACAAATGATCTTAGAGAGCGTAATAAATTTGCATATTAATCAGCATGTTGCATGCTACAAGAATATATCTATTTCACTAGTTGTTGTTTGAGAAATATATTGGCCTGCCCGCGAAAATTAACTTGAACTGCTTATAACTTCTGAACAATTGATCGTAGAGCACACAATTATTTGCATTTCAATCAAACATGTTGTATGCTACAAGAATATGTCGGTTTCACTAGTTATTGTTTGAGAACCATTTTGGCCCGCCCGCCAAAACTAACTTCAACTCCTTATAAATTCTGAACAAATGATCGTAGAGAGCGTAATAATTTTGCATATTAATCAGCATGTTGCATGCTACAAGAATATATCGATTTCACTAGTTGTTGTTTGAAAACTTATTGGTCCGCCCGCGAAAATCAATTTGAACTGCTTATAACTTCTGAACAATTGATCGTAGAGAACACAATTATTTGCATTTTAATAAAATATGTTGAATGCTACAAGAATATGTCGGTTTCACTAGTTGTTGTTTGAGAACCATATTGGCCCGCACGCGAGTATTAAATTGAACTGTTTATAGCTTCTGAACAAATTATCATAGAGAGCGTAATATATTTGCATATTAATCAGCATGTTGCATGCTACAAGAATATTTCGATTTCACAAGTTGTTGGTTGAGATCCATATTGGCCCGCCCGCAAAAATCAACTTGAACTGCTTGAAACTCCTGAACAATTGATCGTAGAAAACAATTATTTGCATTTTAATGAAACATGTTGAATGTTACAAGAATATGTCAGTTTCACTAGTTGTTATTTGAGAACCATATTGGCCCGCCCGCGGAAATCAACTTGAACTGCTTATAACTCCTGAACAATTGATCGTAGAGAGCACAATTATTTGCATTTTAATGAAACATGTTGAATGCTACAAGAATATATCGTTTTCACTAGTTGTTGTTTGAGAACCATATTGGCCCGCCCGCGAAAATCAACTTGAACTGCTTACAACTCCTGAACAATTGATCGTAGAGAACACAATTATTTGCATTTTAATGAAACATGTTGATTGCTACAAGAATATGTCGGTCTCACTAGTTTTTTAGAAAACCATTTTGGCCCGCCCGCGAGTATTAACTTGAACTGTTTATAACTTCTGAACAAATGATCGTAGTGAGCGTAATAATTTTGCATATTAATCAGCATATTGCATGCTACAAGAATATATCCATTTCACTAGTTGTTGGTTGAGAACCATATTGACCCGCCCTCGAAAATTAAATAGAACTGCTTATTACTTCTGAACAATTGATCGTACAGAACACAATTATTTGCATTTCAATGAAACATGTTGTATACTACAAGAATATGTCGGTTTCAATAGTTATTGTTTGAGAACCTCTTTGTCCCGCCCGCCAAAACTAACTTCAACTCCTTATAACTTCTGAACAAATGATCGTAGAGAGCTTAATAATTTTGAATATTAACAGCATGTTGCATGCTACAAGAATATATCGATTTCATTAGTTGTTGGTTGAGAAGCATATTGGCCCGCCCGCGGAAATTAAATTGAACTGCTTATAACTTCTGAACAATTGATCGTAGCGAACACAATTATTTGCATTTTAATGAAACATGTTGAATGCTTCAAGAATATGTCGGTTTCACTAGTTGTTGTTTGAGAACCATATTGGAACGCCCGCGAATATTAAATTGAACTTCTTATAACTTCTGAACAAATGATCTTAGAGAGCGTAATAAATTTGCATATTAATCAGCATGTTGCATGCTACAAGAATATATCGATTTCACTAGTTGTTGGTTGAGAACCATATTGGCCCGCCCGCGAAAATTAATTTGAACTACTTATAACATCTGAACAAATAATCGTAGAAAGCGTAATAATTTTGCATATTAATCATCATGTTGCATGCTACAAGAATATATCGATTTCACTAGTTGTTGCTTGAGAACCATATTGGCCCGCCCGCGAAAATCAACTTGAACTGCTTATAACTTCTGAACAATTGATCGTAGCGAACACAATTATTTGCATTTTAATGAAACATGTTGAATGCTTCAAGAATATGTCGGTTTCACTAGTTGTTGTTTAAGAACCATATTGGCCCGCCCGCGAGTATTAAATTGAAATGCTTATAACTTCTGAACAAATGATCCTAGAGAGCGTAATAAATTTGCATATTAATCAGCATGTTGCATGCTACAAGAACATATCGATTTCACAAGTTGTTGGTTGAGATCCATATTGGCCCGCCCGCGAAAATCAACTTGAACTGCTTATAACTCCTGAACAATTGATAGTAGAAAACAATTATTTGCATTTTAATGAAACATGATGAATGCTACAAAAATATGTCGGTTTCACTAGTTGTTTTTAGAAAACCATTTTGGCGCGCCCGCTAAAACTAACTTCAACTCCTTATTACTTCTGAACAATTGATCGTAGAAAGCGTAATAATTTTGCTTATTATTCAGCATGCTGCATGCTACAAGAATATATCGATTTCACTAGTTGTTGGTTAAGAACCATATTGGCCCGCCCGCGAAAATCAACTTGAACTGCTTATAACTCCTGAACAATTAATCGTAGAGATCACAATTATTTGCATTTTAATGAAACATGTTGATTGCTACAAGAATATTACGGTCTCACTAGTTTTTTAGAAAACCATTTTGGCCCGCCCGCGAGTATTAACTTGAACTGTTTATAACTTCTGAACAAATGATCGTAGTGAGCGTAATAATTTTGCATATTAATCAGCATATTGCATGCTACAAGAATATATCCATTTCACTAGTTGTTGGTTGAGAACCATATTGACCCGCCCTCGAAAATTAAATAGAACTGCTTATTACTTCTGAACAATTGATCGTACAGAACACAATTATTTGCATTTCAATGAAACATGTTGTATACTACAAGAATATGTCGGTTTCAATAGTTATTGTTTGAGAACCTCTTTGTCCCGCCCGCCAAAAATAACTTCAACTCCTTATAACTTCTGAACAAATGATCGTAGAGAGCTTAATAATTTTGAATATTAATCAGCATGTTGCATGCTACAAGAATATATCGATTTCATTAGTTGTTGGTTGAGAAGCATATTGGCCCGCCCGCGGAAATTAAATTGAACTGCTTACAACTTCTGAACAATTGATCGTAGCGAACACAATTATCTGCATTTTAATGAAACACGTTGAATGCTTCAAGAATATGTCGGTTTCACTAGTTGTTGTTTGAGAACCATATTTGCCCGCCCGCGAATATTAAATTGAACTTCTTATAACTTCTGAACAAATGATCTTAGAGAGCGTAATAAATTTGCATATTAATCAGCATGTTGCATGCTACAAGAATATATCGATTTCACAAGTTGTTGGTTGAGATCCATATTGGCCCGCCCGCGAAAATCAACTTGAACTTCTTATAACTCCTGAACAATTGATAGTAGAAAACAATTAATTGCATTTTAATGAAACATGTTGAATGCTACAAAAATATGTCGGTTTCACTAGTTGTTTTTAGAAAACCATTTTGGCGCGCCCGCTAAAACTAACTTCAACTCCTTATTACTTCTGAACAATTGATCGTAGAAAGCGTAATAATTTTGCATATTATTCAGCATGCTGCATGATACAAGAATATATCGATTTCACTAGTTGTTGGTTGAGAACCATATTGGCCCGCCCGCGAAAATCAACTTGAACTGCTTATAACTCCTGAACAATTAATCGTAGAGATCACAATTATTTGCATTTTAATGAAACATGTTGAATGCTAGAAGAATATGTCGGTTTCACTAGTTGTTTTTAGAAAACCATATTGGCCCGTCCGAGAGTATTAACTTGAACTGTTTATAACTTCTGAACAAATGATCCTAGAGAACGTAATAAATTTGCATATTAATCAGCATGTTGCATGCTACAAGAATATATCGAATTCACTAGTTGGTTGAGAACCATATTGGCCCGCCCCTGAAAATCAACTTGAACTGATTATAACTCCTGAAAAATTGATCGTAGAGAACACAATTATTTGCATTTTAATGAAACATGTTCAATGGTACAAGAATATGTCGGTTTCACTAGTTGTTTTTAGAAAACCTAATTGGCCCGCCCGCGAGTATTAACTTGAACTGTTTATAACTTCTGAACAATTGATCGTAGAGAACACAATTATTTGCATTTCAATCAAACATGTTGTATGCTACAAGAATATGTCGCTTTCACTAGTTATTGTTTGAGAACCATTTTGGCCCGCCCGCCAAAACTAACTTCAACTCCTTATAACTTCTGAACAAATGATCGTAAAGAGCGTTATAATTTCGCATATTAATCAGCATGTTGCATGCTACAAGAATATATCGATTTCATTGGTTGCTGGTTGAGAACCATATTGGCCAGCCCGCGAAAATTAAATTGAACTGCTTATAACTTCTGAACAATTGATCGTAGCGAACACAATTATTTGCATTTTAATGAAACATGTTGAATGCTTCAAGAATATGTCGGTTTCACTAGTTGTTGTTTGAGAACCATATTGGTCCGCCAGCGGGTATTAAATTGAAATGCTTATAACTTCTGAACAAATGATCTTAGAGAGCGTAATAAATTTTCATATTAATCAGCATGTTGAATGCTACAAGAATATATCGATTTCACTAGTTGTTGGATGAGAAACATATTGGCCCGCCCGCGAAAATTAATTGGAACTGCTTATAACTTCTGAACAAATGATCTTAGAGAGCGTAATAAATTTGCATATTAATCAGCATGTTGCATGCTACAAGAATATATCGATTTCACTAGTTGTTGTTTGAGAAATATATTGGCCTGCCCGCGAAAATTAACTTGAACTGCTTATAACTTCTGAACAATTGATCGTAGAGCACACAATTATTTGCATTTCAATCAAACATGTTGTATGCTACAAGAATATGTCGGTTTCACTAGTTATTGTTTGAGAACCATTTTGGCCCGCCCCCCAAAACTAACTTCAACTCCTTATAAATTCTGAACAAATGATCGTAGAGAGCGTAATAATTTTGCATATTAATCAGCATGTTGCATGCTACAACAATATATCGATTTCATTGGTTGTTGGTTGAGAACCATATTGGCCCGCCCACGAAAATCAACTTGAACTGCTTATAACTCCTGAACAATTGATCGTAGAGACCACAATTAATAGCATTTTAATCAAACATGTTGTATGCAACAAGAATATGTCGGTTTCACTAGTTGTTTTTAGAAAACCATATTGGCTCGCCCGCGAATATTAACTTGAACTGTTTATAACTTCTGAACAAATGATCCTAGAGAGCGTAATAAATTTGCATATTAATCAGCATGTTGGATGCTACAAGAATATATCGATTTCACTAGTTGTTGTTTGAAAACTTATTGGTCCGCCCGCGAAAATCAATTTGAACTGCTTATAACTTCTGAACAATTTATCGTAGAGAACACAATTATTTGCATTTTAATAAAATATGTTGAATGCTACAAGAATATGTCGGTTTCACTAGTTGTTGTTTGAGAACCATATTGGCCCGCCCGCGAGTATTAAATTGAACTGTTTATAACTTCTGAACAAATGATCCTAGAGAGCGTAATATATTTGCATATTAATCAGCATGTTGCATGCTACAAGAATATTTCGATTTCGCAAGTTGTTGGTTGAGATCCATATTGGCCCGCCCGCAAAAATCAACTTGAACTGCTTATAACTCCTGAACAATTGATCGTAGAAAACAATTATTTGCATTTTAATGAAACATGTTGAATGCTACAAAAATATGTCGGTTTCACTAGTTGTTTTTAGAAAACCATTTTGGCCCGCCCGCTAAAACTAACTTCAACTCAACTTCAACTCCTTATAACTTCTGAACATTTGATCGTAGAAAGCGTAATAATTTTGCATATTAATCAGCATGCTGCTTGCTACAAGAATATATCGATTTCACTAGTTGTTGGTTGAGAACCATATTGGCCCGCCCGCGAAAATCAACTTGAACTGCTTATAACTCCTGAACAATTGATCGTAGAGAACACAATTATTTGCATTTTAATGAAAGATGTTGAATGCTACAAGAATATGTCGGTTTCACTAGTTGTTTTTAGAAAACCATTTTGGCCCGCCCGCCAAAACTAATTTCAACTCCTTATAACTTCTGAACAATTGATCGTAGAAAGCGTAATAATTCTGCATATTAAACAGCATGTTGCATGCTACAAGAATATATCGATTTCATTAGTTTTTGGTTGAGAACCATATTGGCCCGCCCGCGAAAATCAACTTGAACTGCTTATAACTCCTGAACAATTGATCGTAGAGCACACAATTATTTGCATTTTAATGAAACATGTTGAATGCTACAAGAATATGTCGGTTTCACTAGTTGTTTTTAGAAAACCATATTGGCCCGTCCGAGAGTATTAACTTGAACTGTTTATAACTTCTGAACAAATGATCCTAGAGAGCGTAATAAATTTGCATATTAATCAGCATGTTGCATGCTACAAGAATATATCGATTTCACTAGTTGTTGGTTGAGAACCATATTGGCCCGCTCGCGAAAATCAACTTGAACTGCTTATAACTCCTGAACAATTGATCGTAGAGAGCACAATTATTTGCATTTTAATGAAACATGTTGAATGCTACAAGAATATGTCAGTTTCACTAGTTGTTATTTGAGAACCATATTGGCCCGCCCGCGAAAATCAACTTGAACTGCTTATAACTCCTGAACATTTGATCGTAGAGAGCACAATTATTTGCATTTTAATGAAACATGTTGAATGCTACAAGAATATATCGATTTCATTAGTTGTTGGTTGAGAAGCATATTGGCCCGCCCGCGGAAATTAAATTGAACTGCTTATAACTTCTGAACAGTTGATCGTAGCGAACACAATTATTTGCATTTTAATGAAACACGTTGAATGCTTCAAGAATATGTCGGTTTCACTAGTTGTTGTTTGAGAACCATATTGGCCCGCCCGCGAATATTAAATTGAACTTCTTATAACTTCTGAACAAATGATCTTAGAGAGCGTAATAAATTTGCATATTAATCAGCATGTTGCATGCTACAAGAATATATCGATTTCACTAGTTGTTGGTTGAGAAACATATTGGCCCGCCCGCGAAAATTAATTTGAACTACTTATAACTTCTGAACAAATAATCGAAGAAAGCGTAATAATTTTGCATATTAATCAGCATGTTGCATGCTACAAGAATATATCGATTTCACTAGTTGCTGGTTGAGAACCATATTGGCCCGCCCGCGAAAATCAACTTGAACTGCTTATAACTTCTGAACAATTGATCGTAGCGAACACAATTATTTGCATTTTAATGAAACATGTTGAATGCTTCAAGAATATGTCGGTTTCACTAGTTGTTGTTTGAGAACCATATTGGCCCGCCCGCGAGTATTAAATTGAAATGCTTATAACTTCTGAACAAATGATCCTAGAGAGCGTAATAAATTTGCATATTAATCAGCATGTTGCATGCTACAAGAATATATCGATTTCACAAGTTGTTGGTTGAGATCCATATTGGTCCGCCCGCGAAAATCAACTTGAACTGCTTATAACTCCTGAACAATTGATAGTAGAAAACAATTATTTGCATTTTTTGAAACATGTTGAATGCTACAAAAATATGTCGGTTTCACTAGTTGTTTTTAGAAAACCATTTTGGCGCGCCCGCTAAAACTAACTTCAACTCTTTATTACTTCTGAACAATTGATCGTAGAAAGCGTAATAATTTTGCATATTATTCAGCATGCTGCATGCTACAAGAATATATCGAATTCACTAGTTGTTGGTTGAGAACCATATTGGCCCGCCCGCGAAAATCAACTTGAACTGCTTATAACTCCTGAACAATTAATCGTAGAGATCACAATTATTTGCATTTTAATGAAACATGTTGAATGCTAGAAGAATATGTCGGTTTCACTAGTTGTTTTTAGAAAACCATATTGGCCCGTCCGAGAGTATTAACTTGAACTGTTTATAACTTCTGAACAAATGATCCTAGAGAACGTAATAAATTTGCATATTAATCAGCATGTTGCATGCTACAAGAATATATCGATTTCACTAGTTGGTTGAGAACCATATTGGCCCGCCCCTGAAAATCAACTTGAACTGCTTATAACTCCTGAAAAATTGATCGTAGAGAACACAATTATTTGCATTTTAATGAAACATGTTGAATGCTACAAGAATATGTCGGTTTCACTAGTTGTTTTTAGAAAACCTAATTGGCCCGCCCGCGAGTATTAACTTGAACTGTTTATAACTTCTGAACAATTGATCGTAGAGAACACAATTATTTGCATTTCAATCAAACATGTTGTATGCTACAAGAATATGTCGCTTTCACTAGTTATTGTTTGAGAACCATTTTAGCCCGCCCGCCAAAACTAACTTCAACTCCTTATAACTTCTGAACAAATGATCGTAAAGGGCGTTATAATTTCGCATATTAATCAGCATGTTGCATGCTACAAGAATATATCGATTTCATTGGTTGCTGGTTGAGAACCATATTGGCCAGCCCGCGAAAATTAAATTGAACTGCTTATAACTTCTGAACAATTGATCGTAGCGAACACAATTATTTGCATTTTAATGAAACATGTTGAATGCTTCAAGAATATGTCGGTTTCACTAGTTGTTGTTTGAGAACCATATTGGTCCGCCAGCGGGTATTAAATTGAAATGCTTATAACTTCTGAACAAATGATCTTAGAGAGCGTAATAAATTTTCATATTAATCAGCATGTTGAATGCTACAAGAATATATCGATTTCACTAGTTGTTGGATGAGAAACATATTGGCCCGCCCGCGAAAATTAATTGGAACTGCTTATAACTTCTGAACAAATGATCTTAGAGAGCGAAATAAATTTGCATATTAATCAGCATGTTGCATGCTACAAGAATATATCGATTTCACTAGTTGTTGTTTGAGAAATATATTGGCCTGCCCGCGAAAATTAACTTGAACTGCTTATAACTTCTGAACAATTGATCGTAGAGCACACAATTATTTGCATTTCAATCAAACATGTTGTATGCTACAAGAATATGTCGGTTTCACTAGTTATTGTTTGAGAACCATTTTGGCCCGCCCCCCAAAACTAACTTCAACTCCTTATAAATTCTGAACAAATGATCGTAGAGAGCGTAATAATTTTGCATATTAATCAGCATGTTGCATGCTACAACAATATATCGATTTCATTGGTTGTTGGTTGAGAACCATATTGGCCCGCCCACGAAAATCAACTTGAACTGCTTATAACTCCTGAACAATTGATCGTAGAGACCACAATTAATAGCATTTTAATCAAACATGTTGTATGCAACAAGAATATGTCGGTTTCACTAGTTGTTTTTAGAAAACCATATTGGCTCGCCCGCGAATATTAACTTGAACTGTTTATAACTTCTGAACAAATGATCCTAGAGAGCGTAATAAATTTGCATATTAATCAGCATGTTGGATGCTACAAGAATATATCGATTTCACTAGTTGTTGTTTGAAAACTTATTGGTCCGCCCGCGAAAATCAATTTGAACTGCTTATAACTTCTGAACAATTTATCGTAGAGAACACAATTATTTGCATTTTAATAAAATATGTTGAATGCTACAAGAATATGTCGGTTTCACTAGTTGTTGTTTGAGAACCATATTGGCCCGCCCGCGAGTATTAAATTGAACTGTTTATAACTTCTGAACAAATGATCCTAGAGAGCGTAATATATTTGCATATTAATCAGCATGTTGCATGCTACAAGAATATTTCGATTTCGCAAGTTGTTGGTTGAGATCCATATTGGCCCGCCCGCAAAAATCAACTTGAACTGCTTATAACTCCTGAACAATTGATCGTAGAAAACAATTATTTGCATTTTAATGAAACATGTTGAATGCTACAAAAATATGTCGGTTTCACTAGTTGTTTTTAGAAAACCATTTTGGCCCGCCCGCTAAAACTAACTTCAACTCAACTTCAACTCCTTATAACTTCTGAACATTTGATCGTAGAAAGCGTAATAATTTTGCATATTAATCAGCATGCTGCTTGCTACAAGAATATATCGATTTCACTAGTTGTTGGTTGAGAACCATATTGGCCCGCCCGCGAAAATCAACTTGAACTGCTTATAACTCCTGAACAATTGATCGTAGAGCACACAATTATTTGCATTTTAATGAAACATGTTGAATGCTACAAGAATATGTCGGTTTCACTAGTTGTTTTTAGAAAACCATATTGGCCCGTCCGAGAGTATTAACTTGAACTGTTTATAACTTCTGAACAAATGATCCTAGAGAGCGTAATAAATTTGCATATTAATCAGCATGTTGCATGCTACAAGAATATATCGATTTCACTAGTTGTTGGTTGAGAACCATATTGGCCCGCTCGCGAAAATCAACTTGAACTGCTTATAACTCCTGAACAATTGATCGTAGAGAGCACAATTATTTGCATTTTAATGAAACATGTTGAATGCTACAAGAATATGTCAGTTTCACTAGTTGTTATTTGAGAACCATATTGGCCCGCCCGCGAAAATCAACTTGAACTGCTTATAACTCCTGAACATTTGATCGTAGAGAGCACAATTATTTGCATTTTAATGAAAGATGTTGAATGCTACAAGAATATGTCGGTTTCACTAGTTGTTTTTAGAAAACCATTTTGGCCCGCCCGCCAAAACTAATTTCAACTCCTTATAACTTCTGAACAATTGATCGTAGAAAGCGTAATAATTCTGCATATTAAACAGCATGTTGCATGCTACAAGAATATATCGATTTCATTAGTTTTTGGTTGAGAACCATATTGGCCCGCCCGCGAAAATCAACTTGAACTGCTTATAACTCCTGAACAATTGATCGTAGAGCACACAATTATTTGCATTTTAATGAAACATGTTGAATGCTACAAGAATATGTCGGTTTCACTAGTTGTTTTTAGAAAACCATATTGGCCCGTCCGAGAGTATTAACTTGAACTGTTTATAACTTCTGAACAAATGATCCTAGAGAGCGTAATAAATTTGCATATTAATCAGCATGTTGCATGCTACAAGAATATATCGATTTCACTAGTTGTTGGTTGAGAACCATATTGGCCCGCTCGCGAAAATCAACTTGAACTGCTTATAACTCCTGAACAATTGATCGTAGAGAGCACAATTATTTGCATTTTAATGAAACATGTTGAATGCTACAAGAATATGTCAGTTTCACTAGTTGTTATTTGAGAACCATATTGGCCCGCCCGCGAAAATCAACTTGAACTGCTTATAACTCCTGAACATTTGATCGTAGAGAGCACAATTATTTGCATTTTAATGAAACATGTTGAATGCTACAAGAATATATCGATTTCATTAGTTGTTGGTTGAGAAGCATATTGGCCCGCCCGCGGAAATTAAATTGAACTGCTTATAACTTCTGAACAATTGATCGTAGCGAACACAATTATTTGCATTTTAATGAAACACGTTGAATGCTTCAAGAATATGTCGGTTTCACTAGTTGTTGTTTGAGAACCATATTGGCCCGCCCGCGAATATTAAATTGAACTTCTTATAACTTCTGAACAAATGATCTTAGAGAGCGTAATAAATTTGCATATTAATCAGCATGTTGCATGCTACAAGAATATATCGATTTCACTAGTTGTTGGTTGAGAAACATATTGGCCCGCCCGCGAAAATTAATTTGAACTACTTATAACTTCTGAACAAATAATCGAAGAAAGCGTAATAATTTTGCATATTAATCAGCATGTTGCATGCTACAAGAATATATCGATTTCACTAGTTGCTGGTTGAGAACCATATTGGCCCGCCCGCGAAAATCAACTTGAACTGCTTATAACTTCTGAACAATTGATCGTAGCGAACACAATTATTTGCATTTTAATGAAACATGTTGAATGCTTCAAGAATATGTCGGTTTCACTAGTTGTTGTTTGAGAACCATATTGGCCCGCCCGCGAGTATTAAATTGAAATGCTTATAACTTCTGAACAAATGATCCTAGAGAGCGTAATAAATTTGCATATTAATCAGCATGTTGCATGCTACAAGAATATATCGATTTCACAAGTTGTTGGTTGAGATCCATATTGGCCCGCCCGCGAAAATCAACTTGAACTGCTTATAACTCCTGAACAATTGATAGTAGAAAACAATTATTTGCATTTTTTGAAACATGTTGAATGCTACAAAAATATGTCGGTTTCACTAGTTGTTTTTAGAAAACCATTTTGGCGCGCCCGCTAAAACTAACTTCAACTCTTTATTACTTCTGAACAATTGATCGTAGAAAGCGTAATAATTTTGCATATTATTCAGCATGCTGCATGCTACAAGAATATATCGAATTCACTAGTTGTTGGTTGAGAACCATATTGGCCCGCCCGCGAAAATCAACTTGAACTGCTTATAACTCCTGAACAATTAATCGTAGAGATCACAATTATTTGCATTTTAATGAAACATGTTGAATGCTAGAAGAATATGTCGGTTTCACTAGTTGTTTTTAGAAAACCATATTGGCCCGTCCGAGAGTATTAACTTGAACTGTTTATAACTTCTGAACAAATGATCCTAGAGAACGTAATAAATTTGCATATTAATCAGCATGTTGCATGCTACAAGAATATATCGATTTCACTAGTTGGTTGAGAACCATATTGGCCCGCCCCTGAAAATCAACTTGAACTGCTTATAACTCCTGAAAAATTGATCGTAGAGAACACAATTATTTGCATTTTAATGAAACATGTTGAATGCTACAAGAATATGTCGGTTTCACTAGTTGTTTTTAGAAAACCTAATTGGCCCGCCCGCGAGTATTAACTTGAACTGTTTATAACTTCTGAACAATTGATCGTAGAGAACACAATTATTTGCATTTCAATCAAACATGTTGTATGCTACAAGAATATGTCGCTTTCACTAGTTATTGTTTGAGAACCATTTTAGCCCGCCCGCCAAAACTAACTTCAACTCCTTATAACTTCTGAACAAATGATCGTAAAGGGCGTTATAATTTCGCATATTAATCAGCATGTTGCATGCTACAAGAATATATCGATTTCATTGGTTGCTGGTTGAGAACCATATTGGCCAGCCCGCGAAAATTAAATTGAACTGCTTATAACTTCTGAACAATTGATCGTAGCGAACACAATTATTTGCATTTTAATGAAACATGTTGAATGCTTCAAGAATATGTCGGTTTCACTAGTTGTTGTTTGAGAACCATATTGGTCCGCCAGCGGGTATTAAATTGAAATGCTTATAACTTCTGAACAAATGATCTTAGAGAGCGTAATAAATTTTCATATTAATCAGCATGTTGAATGCTACAAGAATATATCGATTTCACTAGTTGTTGGATGAGAAACATATTGGCCCGCCCGCGAAAATTAATTGGAACTGCTTATAACTTCTGAACAAATGATCTTAGAGAGCGTAATAAATTTGCATATTAATCAGCATGTTGCATGCTACAAGAATATATCGATTTCACGAGTTGTTGTTTGAGAAATATATTGGCCTGCCCGCGAAAATTAACTTGAACTGCTTATAACTTCTGAACAATTGATCGTAGAGCACACAATTATTTGCATTTCAATCAAACATGTTGTATGCTACAAGAATATGTCGGTTTCACTAGTTATTGTTTGAGAACCATTTTGGCCCGCCCGCCAAAACTAACTTCAACTCCTTATAAATTCTGAACAAATGATCGTAGAGAGCGTAATAATTTTGCATATTAATCAGCATGTTGCATGCTACAACAATATATCGATTTCATTGGTTGTTTGTTGAGAACCATATTGGCCCGCCCACGAAAATCAACTTGAACTGCTTATAACTCCTGAACAATTGATCGTAGAGACAACAATTAATAGCATTTTAATCAAACATGTTGTAAGCAACAAGAATATGTCGGTTTCACTAGTTGCTTTTAGAAAACCATATTGGCTCGCCCGCGAGTATTAACTTGAACTGTTTATAACTTCTGAACAAATGATCCTAGAGAGCGTAATAAATTTGCATATTAATCAGCATGTTGCATGCTACAAGAATATATCGATTTCACTAGTTGTTGTTTGAAAACTTATTGGTCCGCCCGCGAAAATCAATTTGAACTGCTTATAACTTCTGAACAATTGATCGTAGAGAACTCAATTATTTGCATTTTAATAAAATATGTTGAATGCTACAAGAATATGTCGGTTTCACTAGTTGTTGTTTGAGAACCATATTGGCCCGCCCGCGAGTATTAAATTGAACTGTTTATAACTTCTGAACAAATTATCATAGAGAGCGTAATACATTTGCATATTAATCAGCATGTTGCATGTTACAAGAATATTTCGATTTCACAAGTTGTTGGTTGAGATCCATATTGGCCCGCCCGCAAAAATCAACTTGAACTGCTTATAACTCCTGAACAATTGATCGTAGAAAACAATTATTTGCATTTTAATGAAACATGTTGAATGCTACAAAAATATGTCGGTTTCACTAGTTGTTTTTAGAAAACCATTTTGGCCCGCCCGCTAAAACTAACTTCAACTCAACTTCAACTCCTTATAACTTCTGAACATTTGATCGTAGAAAGCGTAATAATTTTGCATATTAATCAGCATGCTGCATGCTACAAGAATATATCGATTTCACTAGTTTTTGGTTGAGATCCATATTGGCCCGCCCGCGAAAATCAACTTGAACTGCTTATAACTCCTGAACAATTGATCGTAGAGAACACAATTATTTGCATTTTAATGAAAGATGTTGAATGCTACAAGAATATGTCGGTTTCACTAGTTGTTTTTAGAAAACCATTTTGGCCCGCCCGCCAAAACTAATTTCAACTCCTTATAACTTATGAACAATTGATCGTAGAAAGCGTAATAATTCTGCATATTAAACAGCATGTTGCATGCTACAAGAATATGTCGATTTCATTGGTTGTTGGTTGAGAACCATATTGGCCCGCCCTCGAAAATTAACTTGAACTGCTTATATCTTCTGAACAATTGATCGTAGAGAACACAATTACTTGCATTTCAATCAAACATGTTGTATGCTACAAGAATATGTCGATTTCACTAGTTATTGTTTGAGAACCATTTTGGCCCGCCCGCCAAAACTAACTTCAACTCCTTATAACTTCTGAACAAATGATCGTAGAGAGCGTAATAATTTTGCATATTAATCAGCATGTTGCATGCTACAAGAATATGTCGATTTCATTGGATGTTGGTTGAGAACCATATTGGCCCGCCCGCGAAAATCAACTTGAACTGCTTATAACTCCTGAACAATTGATCGTAGAGACCACAATTAATAGCATTTTAATCAAACATGTTGTAAGCAACAAGAATATGTCGGTTTCACTAGTTGTTTTGAGAAACCCATATTGGCCCGCCCGCGAGTATTTACTTGAACTGTTTATAACTTCTGAACAAATGATCGTAGAGAGCGTAATAAATTTGCATATTTATCAGCATGTTGCATGCTACAAGAATATATCGATTTCACTAGTTGTTGGTTGAGAACCCTATTGGCCGCCCGCGAAAATCAACTTGAACTGCTTATAACTCCTGAACAATTGATCGTAGAGAGCACAATTATTTGCATTTTAATGAAACATGTTGAATGCTACAAGAATATGTCAGTTTCACTAGTTGTTATTTGAGAACCATATTGGCCCGCCCGCGAAAATCAACTTGAACTGCTTATAACTCCTGAACAATTGATCGTAGAGAGCACAATTATTTGCATTTTAATGAAACATGTTGAATGCTACAAGAATATATCTTTTTCACTAGTTGTTGTTTGAGAACCATATTGGCCCGCCCGCGAAAATCAACTTGAACTGCTTACAACTCCTGAACAATTGATCGTAGAGAACACAATTATTTGCATTTTAATGAAACATGTTGATTGCTACAAGAATATGTCGGTCTCACTATTCTTTTAGAAAACCATTTTGGCCCGCCCGCGAGTATTAACTTGAACTGTTTATAACTTCTGAACAAATGATCGTAGTGAGCGTAATAATTTTGCATATTAATCAGCATATTGCATGCTACAAGAATATATCCATTTCACTAGTTGTTGGTTGAGAACCATATTGGCCCGCCCTCGAAAATTAAATAGAACTGCTTATAACTTCTGAACAATTGATCGTACAGAACACAATTATTTGCATTTCAATGAAACATGTTGTATACTACAAGAATATGTCGGTTTCAATAGTTATTGTTTGAGAACCTCTTTGTCCCGCCCGCCAAAACTAACTTCAACTCCTTATAACTTCTGAACAAATGATCGTAGAGAGCTTAATAATTTTGAATATTAATCAGCATGTTGCATGCTACAAGAATATATCGATTTCATTAGTTGTTGGTTGAGAAGCATATTGGCCCGCCCGCGGAAATTAAATTGAACTGCTTATAACTTCTGAACGATTGATCGTAGCGAACACAATTATTTGCATTTTAATGAAACATGTTGAATGCTTCAAGAATATGTCGGTTACACTAGTTGTTGTTTGAGAACCATATTGGCCCGCCCGCGAATATTAAATTGAACTTCTTATAACTTCTGAACAAATGATCCTAGAGAACGTAATAAATTTGCATATTAATCAGCATGTTGCATGCTACAAGAATATATCGATTTCACTAGTTGGTTGAGAACCATATTGGCCCGCCCCTGAAAATCAACTTGAACTGCTTATAACTCCTGAAAAATTGATCGTAGAGAACACAATTATTTGCATTTTAATGAAACATGTTGAATGCTACAAGAATATGTCGGTTTCACTAGTAGTTTTTAGAAAACTTAATTGGCCCGCCCGCGAGTATTAACTTGAACTGTTTATAACTTCTGAACAATTGATCGTAGAGAACACAATTATTTGCATTTCAATCAAACAGGTTGTATGCTACAAGAATATGTCGCTTTCACTAGTTATTGTTTGAGAACCATTTTGGAACGCCCGCCAAAACTAACTTCAACTCCTTATAACTTCTGAACAATTGATCGTAGCGAACACAATTATTTGCATTTTAATGAAACATGTTGAATGCTTCAAGAATATGTCGGTTTCACTAGTTGTTGTTTGAGAACCATATTGGTCCGCCAGCGGGTATTAAATTGAAATGCTTATAACTTCTGAACAAATGATCTTAGAGAGCGTAATAAATTTTCATATTAATCAGCATGTTGAATGCTACAAGAATATATCGATTTCACTAGTTGTTGGATGAGAAACATATTGGCCCGCCCGCGAAAATTAATTGGAACTGCTTATAACTTCTGAACAAATGATCTTAGAGAGCGTAATAAATTTGCATATTAATCAGGATGTTGTATGCTACAAGAATATGTCGCTTTCACTAGTTATTGTTTGAGAACCATTTTGGCCCGCCCGCCAAAACTAACTTCAACTCCTTATAACTTCTGAACAAATGATCGTAAAGAGCGTTATATTTTCGCATATTAATCAGCATGTTGCATGCTACAAGAATATATCGATTTCATTGGTTGCTGGTTGAGAACCATATTGGCCAGCCCGCGAAAATTAAATTGAACTGCTTATAACTTCTGAACAATTGATCGTAGCGAACACAATTATTTGCATTTTAATGAAACATGTTGAATGCTTCAAGAATATGTCGGTTTCACTAGTTGTTGTTTGAGAACCATATTGGTCCGCCAGCGTGTATTAAATTGAAATGCTTATAACTTCTGAACAAATGATCTTAGAGAGCGTAATAAATTTTCATATTAATCAGCATGTTGAATGCTACAAGAATATATCGATTTCACTAGTTGTTGGATGAGAAACATATTGGCCCGCCCGCGAAAATTAATAGGAACTGCTTATAACTTCTGAACAAATGATCTTAGAGAGCGTAATAAATTTGCATATTAATCAGCATGTTGCATGCTACAAGAATATATCGATTTCACTAGTTGTTGTTTGAGAAATATATTGGCCTGCCCGCGAAAATTAACTTGAACTGCTTATAACTTCTGAACAATTGATCGTAGAGCACATAATTATTTGCATTTCAATCAAACATGTTGTATGCTACAAGGATATGTCGGTTTCACTAGTTATTGTTTGAGAACCATTTTGGCCCGCCCGCCAAAACTAACTTCAACTCCTTATAAATTCTGAACAAATGATCGTAGAGAGCGTAATAATTTTGCATATTAATCAGCATGTTGCATGCTACAACAATATATCGATTTCATTGGTTGTTGGTTGAGAACCATATTGGCCCGCCCACGAAAATCAACTTGAACTGCTTATAACTCCTGAACAATTGATCGTAGAGACCACAATTAATAGCATTTTAATCAAACATGTTGTATGCAACAAGAATATGTCGGTTTCACTAGTTGTTTTTAGAAAACCATATTGGCTCGCCCGCGACTATTAACTTGAACTGTTTATAACTTCTGAACAAATGATCCTAGAGAGCGTAATAAATTTGCATATTAATCAGCATGTTGCATGCTACAAGAATATATCGATTTCACTAGTTGTTGTTTGAAAACTTATTGGCCCGCCCGCGAAAATCAATTTGAACTGCTTATAACTTCTGAACAATTGATCGTAGAGAACACAATTATTTGCATTTTAATAAAAGATGTTGAATGCTACAAGAATATGTCGGTTTCACTAGTTGTTGTTTGAGAACCATATTGGCCCGCCCGCGAGTATTAAATTGAACTGTTTATAACTTCTGAACAAATTATCATAGAGAGCGTAATATATTTGCATATTAATCAGCATGTTGCATGCTACAAGAATATATCGATTTCACAAGTTGTTGGTTGAGATCCATATTGGCCCGCCCGCGAAAATCAACTTGAACTGCTTATAACTCCTGAACAATTGATCGTAGAAAACAATAATTTGCATTTTAATGAAACATGTTGAATGCTACAAAAATATGTCGGTTTCACTAGTTGTTTTTAGAAAACCATTTTGGCCCGCCCGCTAAAACTAACTTCAACTCAACTTCAACTCCTTATAACTTCTGAACATTTGATCGTAGAAAGCGTAATAATTTTGCATATTAATCAGCATGCTGCATGCTACAAGAATATATCGACTTCACTAGTTGTTGGTTGAGAACCATATTGACCCGCCCGCGAAAATCAACTTGAACTGCTTATAACTCCTGAACAATTGATCGTAGAGAACACAATTATTTGCATTTTAATGAAAGATGTTGAATGCTACAAGAATATGTCGGTTTCACTAGTTGTTTTTAGAAAACCATATTGGCCCGTCCGAGAGTATTAAATTGAACTGTTTATAACTTCTGAACAAATGATTTTAGAGAGCGTAATAAATTTGCATATTAATCAGAATGTTGCATGCTACAAGAATATATCGATTTCACTAGTTGTTGGTTGAGAACCATATTGGCCCGCTCGCGAAAATCAACTTGAACTGCTTATAACTCCTGAACAATTGATCGTAGAGAGCACAATTATTTGCATTTTAATGAAACATGTTGAATGCTACAAGAATATGTCAGTTTCACTAGTTGTTATTTGAGAACCATATTGGCCCGCCCGCGAAAATCAACTTGAACTGCTTATAACTCTTGAACAATTGATCGTAGAGAGCACAATTATTTGCATTTTAATGAAACATGTTGAATGCTACAAGAATATATCGTTTTCACTAGTTGTTGTTTGAGAACCATATTGGCCCGCCCGCGAAAATCAACTTGAACTGCTTACAACTCCTGGACAATTGATCGTAGAGAACACAATTATTTGCATTTTAATGAAACATGTTGATTGCTACAAGAATATGTCGGTCTCACTAGTTTTTTAGAAAACCATTTTGGCCCGCCCGCGAGTATTAATTTGAACTGTTTATAACTTCTGAACAAATGATCGTAGTGAGCGTAATAATTTTGCATATTAATCAGCATATTGCATGCTACAAGAATATATCCATTTCACTAGTTGTTGGTTGAGAACCATATTGACCCGCCCTCGAAAATTAAATAGAACTGCTTATTACTTCTGAACAATTGATCGTACAGAACACAATTATTTGCATTTCAATGAAACATGTTGTATACTACAAGAATATGTCGGTTTCAATAGTTATTGTTTGAGAACCTCTTTGTCCCGCCCGCCAAAACTAACTTCAACTCCTTATAACTTCTGAACAAATGATCGTAGAGAGCTTAATAATTTTGAATATTAATCAGCATGTTGCATGCTACAAGAATATATCGATTTCATTAGTTGCTGGTTGAGAAGCATATTGGCCCGCCCGCGGAAATTAAATTGAACTGCTTATAACTTCTGAACAATTGATCGTAGCGAACACAATTATTTGCATTTTAATGAAACATGTTGAATGCTTCAAGAATATGTCGGTTTCACTAGTTGTTGTTTGAGAACCATATTGGCCCGCCCGCGAATATTAAATTGAACTTCTTATAACTTCTGAACAAATGATCTTAGAGAGCGTAATAAATTTGCATATTAATCAGCATGTTGCATGCTACAAGAATATATCGATTTCACTAGTTTTTGGTTGAGAACCATATTGGCCTGCCCGCGAAAATTAATTTGAACTACTTATAACATCTGAACAAATAATCGTAGGAAGCGTAATAATTTTGCATATTAATCAGCATGTTGCATGCTACAAGAATATATCGATTTCACTAGTTGTTGTTTGAGAACCATATTGGCCCGCCCGCGAGTATTAAATTGAAATGCTTATAACTTCTGAACAAATGATCCTAGAGAGCGTAATAAATTTGCATATTAATCAGCATGTTGCATGCTACAAGAATATATCGATTTCACAAGTTGTTGGTTGAGATCCATATTGGCCCGCCCGCGAAAATCAACTTGAACTGCTTATAACTCCTGAACAATTGATAGTAGAAAACAATTATTTGCATTTTAATGAAACATGTTGAATGCTACAAAAATATGTCGGTTTCACTAGTTGTTTTTAGAAAACCATTTTGGCGCGCCCGCTAAAACTAACTTCAACTCCTTATTACTTCTGAACAATTGATCGTAGAAAGCGTAATAATTTTGCATATTATTCAGCATGCTGCATGCTACAAGAATATATCGAATTCACTAGTTGTTGGTTGAGAACCATATTGGCCCGCCCGCGAAAATCAACTTGAACTGCTTATAACTCCTGAACAATTATTCGTAGAGATCACAATTATTTGCATTTTAATGAAACATGTTGAATGCTACAAGAATATGTCGGTTTCACTAGTTGCTTTTAGAAAACCATATTGGCCCGTCCGAGAGTATTAACTTGAACTGTTTATAACTTCTGAACAAATGATCCTAGAGAACGTAATAAATTTGCATATTAATCAGCATGTTGCATGCTACAAGAATATATCGATTTCACTAGTTGTTGTTTGAAAACTTATTGGTCCGCCCGCGAAAATCAATTTGAACTGCTTATAACTTCTGAACAATTGATCGTAGAGAACACAATTATTTGCATTTTAATAAAATATGTTGAATGCTACAAAAATATGTCGGTTTCACTAGTTGTTTTTAGAAAACCATTTTGGCCCGCCCGCTAAAACTAACTTCAACTCAACTTCAACTCCTTATAACTTCTGAACATTTGATCGTAGAAAGCGTAATAATTTTGCATATTAATCAGCATGCTGCATGCTACAAGAATATATCGATTTCACTAGTTGTTGGTTGAGAACCATATTGGCCCGCCCGCGAAAATCAACTTGAACTGCTTATAACTCCTGAACAATTGATCGTAGAGAACACAATTATTTGCATTTTAATGAAAGATGTTGAATGCTACAAGAATATGTCGGTTTCACTAGTTGTTTTTAGAAAACCATATTGGCCCGTCCGAGAGTATTAAATTGAACTGTTTATAACTTCTGAACAAATGATTTTAGAGAGCGTAATAAATTTGCATATTAATCAGAATGTTGCATGCTACAAGAATATATCGATTTCACTAGTTGTTGGTTGAGAACCATATTGGCCCGCTCGCGAAAATCAACTTGAACTGCTTATAACTCCTGAACAATTGATCGTAGAGAGCACAATTATTTGCATTTTAATGAAACATGTTGAATGCTACAAGAATATGTCAGTTTCACTAGTTGTTATTTGAGAACCATATTGGCCCGCCCGCGAAAATCAACTTGAACTGCTTATAACTCCTGAACAATTGATCGTAGAGAGCACAATTATTTGCATTTTAATGAAACATGTTGAATGCTACAAGAATATATCGTTTTCACTAGTTGTTGTTTGAGAACCATATTGGCCCGCCCGCGAAAATCAACTTGAACTGCTTACAACTCCTGAACAATTGATCGTAGAGAACACAATTATTTGCATTTTAATGAAACATGTTGATTGCTACAAGAATATGTCGGTCTCACTAGTTTTTTAGAAAACCATTTTGGCCCGCCCGCGAGTATTAATTTGAACTGTTTATAACTTCTGAACAAATGATCGTAGTGAGCGTAATAATTTTGCATATTAATCAGCATATTGCATGCTACAAGAATATATCCATTTCACTAGTTGTTGGTTGAGAACCATATTGACCCGCCCTCGAAAATTAAATAGAACTGCTTATTACTTCTGAACAATTGATCGTACAGAACACAATTATTTGCATTTCAATGAAACATGTTGTATACTACAAGAATATGTCGGTTTCAATAGTTATTGTTTGAGAACCTCTTTGTCCCGCCCGCCAAAACTAACTTTAACTCCTTATAACTTCTGAACAAATGATCGTAGAGAGCTTAATAATTTTGAATATTAATCAGCATGTTGCATGCTACAAGAATATATCGATTTCATTAGTTGTTGGTTGAGAAGCATATTGGCCCGCCCGCGGAAATTAAATTGAACTGCTTATAACTTCTGAACAATTGATCGTAGCGAACACAATTATTTGCATTTTAATGAAACATGTTGAATGCTTCAAGAATATGTCGGTTTCACTAGTTGTTGTTTGAGAACCATATTGGCCCACCCGCGAATATTAAATTGAACTTCTTATAACTTCTGAACAAATGATCTTAGAGAGCGTAATAAATTTGCATATTAATCAGCATGTTGCATGCTACAAGAATATATCGATTTCACTAGTTTTTGGTTGAGAACCATATTGGCCTGCCCGCGAAAATTAATTTGAACTACTTATAACATCTGAACAAATAATCGTAGGAAGCGTAATAATTTTGCATATTAATCAGCATGTTGCATGCTACAAGAATATATCGATTTCACTAGTTGTTGGTTGAGAACCATATTGGCCCGCCCGCGAAAATCAACTTGAACTGCTTATAACTTCTGAACAATTGATCGTAGCGAACACAATTATTTCCATTTTAATGAAACATGTTGAATGCTTCAAGAATATGTCGGTTTCACTAGTTGTTGTTTGAGAACCATATTGGCCCGCCCGCGAGTATTAAATTGAAATGCTTATAACTTCTGAACAAATGATCCTAGAGAGCGTAATAAATTTGCATATTAATCAGCATGTTGCATGCTACAAGAATATATCGATTTCACAAGTTGTTGGTTGAGATCCATATTGGCCCGCCCGCGAAAATCAACTTGAACTGCTTATAACTCCTGAACAATTGATAGTAGAAAACAATTATTTGCATTTTAATGAAACATGTTGAATGCTACAAAAATATGTCGGTTTCACTAGTTGTTTTTAGAAAACCATTTTGGCGCGCCCGCTAAAACTAACTTCAACTCCTTATTACTTCTGAACAATTGATCGTAGAAAGCGTAATAATTTTGCATATTATTCAGCATGCTGCATGCTACAAGAATATATCGAATTCACTAGTTGTTGGTTGAGAACCATATTGGCCCGCCCGCGAAAATCAACTTGAACTGCTTATAACTCCTGAACAATTATTCGTAGAGATCACAATTATTTGCATTTTAATGAAACATGTTGAATGCTACAAGAATATGTCGGTTTCACTAGTTGCTTTTAGAAAACCATATTGGCCCGTCCGAGAGTATTAACTTGAACTGTTTATAACTTCTGAACAAATGATCCTAGAGAACGTAATAAATTTGCATATTAATCAGCATGTTGCATGCTACAAGAATATATCGATTTCACTAGTTGTTGTTTGAAAACTTATTGGTCCGCCCGCGAAAATCAATTTGAACTGCTTATAACTTCTGAACAATTGATCGTAGAGAACACAATTATTTGCATTTTAATAAAATATGTTGAATGCTACAAAAATATGTCGGTTTCACTAGTTGTTTTTAGAAAACCATTTTGGCCCGCCCGCTAAAACTAACTTCAACTCAACTTCAACTCCTTATAACTTCTGAACATTTGATCGTAGAAAGCGTAATAATTTTGCATATTAATCAGCATGCTGCATGCTACAAGAATATATCGATTTCACTAGTTGTTGGTTGAGAACCATATTGGCCCGCCCGCGAAAATCAACTTGAACTGCTTATAACTCCTGAACAATTGATCGTAGAGAACACAATTATTTGCATTTTAATGAAAGATGTTGAATGCTACAAGAATATGTCGGTTTCACTAGTTGTTTTTAGAAAACCATATTGGCCCGTCCGAGAGTATTAAATTGAACTGTTTATAACTTCTGAACAAATGATTTTAGAGAGCGTAATAAATTTGCATATTAATCAGAATGTTGCATGCTACAAGAATATATCGATTTCACTAGTTGTTGGTTGAGAACCATATTGGCCCGCTCGCGAAAATCAACTTGAACTGCTTATAACTCCTGAACAATTGATCGTAGAGAGCACAATTATTTGCATTTTAATGAAACATGTTGAATGCTACAAGAATATGTCAGTTTCACTAGTTGTTATTTGAGAACCATATTGGCCCGCCCGCGAAAATCAACTTGAACTGCTTATAACTCCTGAACAATTGATCGTAGAGAGCACAATTATTTGCATTTTAATGAAACATGTTGAATGCTACAAGAATATATCGTTTTCACTAGTTGTTGTTTGAGAACCATATTGGCCCGCCCGCGAAAATCAACTTGAACTGCTTACAACTCCTGAACAATTGATCGTAGAGAACACAATTATTTGCATTTTAATGAAACATGTTGATTGCTACAAGAATATGTCGGTCTCACTAGTTTTTTAGAAAACCATTTTGGCCCGCCCGCGAGTATTAATTTGAACTGTTTATAACTTCTGAACAAATGATCGTAGTGAGCGTAATAATTTTGCATATTAATCAGCATATTGCATGCTACAAGAATATATCCATTTCACTAGTTGTTGGTTGAGAACCATATTGACCCGCCCTCGAAAATTAAATAGAACTGCTTATTACTTCTGAACAATTGATCGTACAGAACACAATTATTTGCATTTCAATGAAACATGTTGTATACTACAAGAATATGTCGGTTTCAATAGTTATTGTTTGAGAACCTCTTTGTCCCGCCCGCCAAAACTAACTTTAACTCCTTATAACTTCTGAACAAATGATCGTAGAGAGCTTAATAATTTTGAATATTAATCAGCATGTTGCATGCTACAAGAATATATCGATTTCATTAGTTGTTGGTTGAGAAGCATATTGGCCCGCCCGCGGAAATTAAATTGAACTGCTTATAACTTCTGAACAATTGATCGTAGCGAACACAATTATTTGCATTTTAATGAAACATGTTGAATGCTTCAAGAATATGTCGGTTTCACTAGTTGTTGTTTGAGAACCATATTGGCCCGCCCGCGAGTATTAAATTGAAATGCTTATAACTTCTGAACAAATGATCCTAGAGAGCGTAATAAATTTGCATATTAATCAGCATGTTGCATGCTACAAGAATATATCGATTTCACAAGTTGTTGGTTGAGATCCATATTGGCCCGCCCGCGAAAATCAACTTGAACTGCTTATAACTCCTGAACAATTGATAGTAGAAAACAATTATTTGCATTTTAAAGAAACATGTTGAATGCTACAAAAATATGTCGGTTTCACTAGTTGTTTTTAGAAAACCATTTTGGCGCGCCCGCTAAAACTAACTTCAACTCCTTATTACTTCTGAACAATTGATCGTAGAGAGCGTAATAATTTTGCATATTATTCAGCATGCTGCATGCTACAAGAATATATCGAATTCACTAGTTGTTGGTTGAGAACCATATTGGCCCGCCCGCGAAAATCAACTTGAACTGCTTATAACTCCTGAACAATTAATCGTAGAGATCACAATTATTTGCATTTTAATGAAACATGTTGAATGCTACAAGAATATGTCGGTTTCACTAGTTGCTTTTAGAAAACCATATTGGCCCGTCCGAGAGTATTAACTTGAACTGTTTATAACTTCTGAACAAATGATCCTAGAGAACGTAATAAATTTGCATATTAATCAGCATGTTGCATGCTACAAGAATATATCGATTTCACTAGTTGTTGTTTGAAAACTTATTGGTCCGCCCGCGAAAATCAATTTGAACTGCTTATAACTTCTGAACAATTGATCGTAGAGAACACAATTATTTGCATTTTAATAAAATATGTTGAATGCTACAAAAATATGTCGGTTTCACTAGTTGTTTTTAGAAAACCATTTTGGCCCGCCCGCTAAAACTAACTTCAACTCAACTTCAACTCCTTATAACTTCTGAACATTTGATCGTAGAAAGCGTAATAATTTTGCATATTAATCAGCATGCTGCATGCTACAAGAATATATCGATTTCACTAGTTGTTGGTTGAGAACCATATTGGCCCGCCCGCGAAAATCAACTTGAACTGCTTATAACTCCTGAACAATTGATCGTAGAGAACACAATTATTTGCATTTTAATGAAAGATGTTGAATGCTACAAGAATATGTCGGTTTCACTAGTTGTTTTTAGAAAACCATTTTGGCCCGCCCGCCAAAACTAATTTCAACTCCTTATAACTTCTGAACAATTGATCGTAGAAAGCGTAATAATTCTGCATATTAAACAGCATGTTGCATGCTACAAGAATATATCGATTTCATTAGTTTTTGGTTGAGAACCATATTGGCCCGCCCGCGAAAATCAACTTCAACTGCTTATAACTCCTGAACAATTGATCGTAGAGCACACAATTATTTGCATTTTAATGAAACATGTTGAATGCTACAAGAATATGTCGGTTTCACTAGTTGTTTTTAGAAAACCATATTGGCCCGTCCGAGAGTATTAACTTGAACTGTTTATAACTTCTGAACAAATGATCCTAGAGAGCGTAATAAATTTGCATATTAATCAGCATGTTGCATGCTACAAGAATATATCGATTTCACTAGTTGTTGGTTGAGAACCATATTGGCCCGCCCGCGAAAATTAATTTGAACTACTTATAACTTCTGAACAAATAATCGTAGAAAGCGTAATAATTTTGCATATTAATCAGCATGTTGCATGCTACAAGAATATATCGATTTCACTAGTTGTTGGTTGAGAACCATATTGGCCCGCCCGCGAAAATCAACTTGAACTGCTTATAACTTCTGAACAATTGATCGTAGCGAACACAATTATTTGCATTTTAATGAAACATGTTGAATGCTTCAAGAATATGTCGGTTTCACTAGTTGTTGTTTGAGAGCCATATTGGCCCGCCCGCGAGTATTAAATTGAAATGCTTATAACTTCTGAACAAATGATCCTAGAGAGCGTAATAAATTTGCATATTAATCAGCATGTTGCATGCTACAAGAATATATCGATTTCACAAGTTGTTGGTTGAGATCCATATTGGCCCGCCCGCGAAAATCAACTTGAACTGCTTATAACTCCTGAACAATTGATAGTAGAAAACAATTATTTCCATTTTAATGAAACATGTTGAATGCTACAAAAATATGTCGGTTTCACTAGTTGTTTTTAGAAAACCATTTTGGCGCGCCCGCTAAAACTAACTTCAACTCCTTATTACTTCTGAACAATTGATCGTAGAAAGCGTAATAATTTTGCATATTATTCAGCATGCTGCATGCTACAAGAATATATCGATTTGACTAGTTGTTGGTTGAGAACCATATTGGCCCGCCCGCGAAAATCAACTTGAACTGCTTATAACTCCTGAACAATTAATCGTAGAGATCACAATTATTTGCATTTTAATGAAACATGTTGAATGCTACAAGAATATGTCGGTTTCACTAGTTGTTTTTAGAAAACCATATTGGCCCGTCCGAGAGTATTAACTTGAACTGTTTATAACTACTGAACAAATGATCCTAGAGAACGTAATAAATTTGCATATTAATCAGCATGTTGCATGCTACAAGAATATATCGATTTCACTTGTTGGTTGAGAACCATATTGGCCCGCCCCTGAAAATCAACTTGAACTGCTTATAACTCCTGAAAAATTGATCGTAGAGAACACAATTATTTGCATTTTAATGAAACATGTTGAATGCTACAAGAATATGTCGGTTTCACTAGTTGTTTTTAGAAAACCTAATTGGCCCGCCCGCGAGTATTAACTTGAACTGTTTATAGCTTCTGAACAATTGATCGTAGAGAACACAATTATTTGCATTTCAATCAAACATTTTGTATGCTACAAGAATATGTCGCTTTCACTAGTTATTGTATGAGAACCATTTTGGCCCGCCCGCCAAAACTAACTTCAACTCCTTATAACTTCTGAACAAATGATCGTAAAGAGCGTTATAATTTCGCATATTAATCAGCATGTTGCATGCTACAAGAATATATCGATTTCATTGGTTGCTGGTTGAGAACCATATTGGCCAGCCCGCGAAAATTAAATTGAACTGCTTATAACTTCTGAACAATTGATCGTAGCGAACACAGTTATTTGCATTTTAATGAAACATGTTGAATGTTTCAAGAATATGTCGGTTTCACTAGTTGTTGTTTGAGAACCATATTGGCCCGCCAGCGGGTATTAAATTGAAATGCTTATAACTTCTGAACAAATGATCTTAGAGAGCGTAATAAATTTTCATATTAATCAGCATGTTGCATGCTACAAGAATATAACGATTTCACTAGTTGTTGTTTGAGAAATATATTGGCCTGCCCGCGAAAATTAACTTGAACTGCTTATAACTTCTGAACAATTGATCGTAGAGCACACAATTATTTGCATTTCAATCAAACATGTTGTATGCTACAAGAATATGTCGGTTTCACTAGTTATTGTTTGAGAACCATTTTGGCCCGCCCGCCAAAACTAACTTCAACTCCTTATAAATTCTGAACAAATGATCGTAGAGAGCGTAATAATTTTGCATATTAATCAGCATGTTGCATGCTACAACAATATATCGATTTCATTGGTTGTTGGTTGAGAACCATATTGGCTCGCCCGCGAAAATCAACTTGAACTGCTTATAACTCCTGAAATATTGATCGTAGAGACCACAATTAATAGCATTTTAATCAAACATGTTGTATGCAACAAGAATATGTCGGTTTCACTAGTTGTTTTTAGAAAACCATATTGGCTCGCCCGCGAGTATTAACTTGAACTGTTTATAACTTCTGAACAAATGATCCTAGAGAGCATAATAAATTTGCATATTAATCAGCATGTTGGATGCTACAAGAATATATAGTTTTCACTAGTTATTGTTTGAGAACCATGTTGGCCCACCCGCGAAAACTAATTCAACTGCTTACAATTTCTGAACAAATGATCGTAGAGAACCCAATTATTTGCATTTTAATGAAACATGTTGTATGCTACAAGTATATGTCGGTTTTACTATTTGTTTTTTAGAACCATATTGGCCCGCCCGCGAGTATTGACTTGTTCTGCTTATAACGTCTGAAAAATGATCGAAGTGAGCTTAATAGTTTTGCATATTAATCAGCATTTTGCATGCTACAAGAATATATCGATTTCACTAGTTGTTGGTTGAGAACCATATTGGTCCGCCCTCGAAAATTAACTTGAACTGCTTTAAACTTCTGAACAATTGATCGTAGAGAACACAATTATTTGCATTTCAATCAAACATGTTGTATGCTACAAGTTATGTCGGTTTCACTAGTTATTGTTTGAGAACCATTTTGGCCCGCCCGCCAAAACTAACTTCAACTCCTTATAACTTCTGAACAAATGATCGTGGAGAGCGTAATAATTTTGCATATTAATCAGCATGTTTCATGCTACAAGAATATATCGATTTCATTAGTTGTTGGTTGAGAACCATATTGGCCCGCCCGCGAAAATTTACTTGAACTGCTAATAAATTCTGAACAATTGATCGTAGAGAGCAGAATTATTTGCATTTTAATGAAACATGTTGAATGCTGCAAGAATATGTCAGTTTCACTAGTTGTTATTTGAGAACCATATTGGCCCGCCCGCGAAAATCAACTTGTTCTGCTTATAACTCCTGAACAATTGATCGTAGTGAACACAATTATTTGCAATTTGATGAAACATGTTGATTGCTACAAGAATATGTCGGTCTCACTAGTTTTTTAGAAAACCATTTTGGCCCGCCCGCGAGTATTAACTTGAACTGTTTATAACTTCTGAACAAATGATCGTAGTCAGCGTAATAATTTTGCATATTATTCAGCATATTGCATGCTACAAGAATATATCCATTTCACTAGTTGTTGGTTGAGAACCATATTGGCCCGCCCTCGAAAATTAAATAGAACTGCTTATAACTTCTGAACAATTGATCGTAGAGAACACAATTATTTGCATTTCAATCAAACATGTTGTATGCTACAAGTTATGTCGGTTTCACTAGTTATTGTTTGAGAACCATTTTGGCCCGCCCGCCAAAACTAACTTCAAGTCCTTATAACTTCTGAACAAATGATCGTAGAGAGCTTAATAATTTTGCATATTAATCAGCATGTTGCATGCTACAAAAATATATCGATTTCATTAGTTGTTGGTTGAGAAGCATATTGGCCCGCCCGCGGAAATTAACTTGAACTGCTTATAACCTCTGAACAATTGATCCTAGCGAACACAATTATTTGCATTTTAATGAAACATGTTGAATGCTTCAAGAATATGTCGGTTTCACTAGTTGTTGTTTGAGAACCATATTGGCCCGCCCGCGAATATTAAATTGAATCTCTTATAACTTCTGAACAAATGATCTTAGAGAGCGTAATAATTTGCATATTAATCAGCATGTTGCATGCTACAAGAATATATCGATTTCACTAGTTGTTGGTTGAGAACCATATTGGCCCGCCCGCGAAAATTAATTTGAACTGTTTATAACTTCTGAACAAATAATCGTAGAAAGCGTAATAATTTTGCATATTAATCAGCATGTTGCATGCTACAAGAATATATCGATTTCACTAGTTGTTGGTTGAGAACCATATTGGCCCGCCCGCGAAAATCAACTTGAACTGTTTATAACTTCTGAACAATTGATGGTAGTGAACACAATCATTTGCATTTTAATGAAAAATGTTGAATGCTTCAAGAATATGTCGGTTTCACTAGTTGTTGTTTGAGAACCATATTGGCCCGCCCGCGAGTATTAAATTGAAATGCTTGTAACTTCTGAACAAATGATCCTAGAGAGCGTAATAAATTTGCATATTAATCAGCATGTTGCATCCTACAAGAATATATCGAATTCACAAGATGTTGGTTGAGATCCATATTGGCCCTCCCGCGAAAATCAACTTGAACTGCTTATAACTCCTGAACAATTGATAGTAGAAAACAATTATTTGCATTTTAATGAAACATGTTGAATGCTACAAAAATATGTCGGTTTCACTATTTTTTTTTAGACAACCATTTTGGCGCGCCCGCTAAAACTAACTTCAACTCCTTATAACTTCTGAACAATTGATCGTAGAAAGCGTAATAATTTTGCATATTAAACAGCTTGTTACATGCTACAAGAATATATCGATTTCATTAGTTGTTGGTTGAGAACCATATTGGCCCGCCGTGAAAATTAATTTGAACTGCTTATAACTTCTGAAAAAGTAATCGTAGAAAGCGTAATAATTTTGCATATTAATCAGCATGCTGCATGCTACAAGAATATATCGATTTCACTAGTTGTTGGTTGAGAACCATATTGGCCCGCCCGCGAGAATCAACTTGAACTGCTTATAACTCCTGAACAATTAATCGTAGAGATCACAATTATTTGCATTTTAATGAAACATGTTGAATGCTTCAAGAATATGTCGGTTTCACTAGTTGTTGTTTGAGAACCATTGTGTCCCGCCCGCGAATATTAAATTGAACTTCTTATAACTTCTGAACAAATGATCTTAGAGAGCGTAATAAATTTGCATATTAATCAGCATGTTGCATGCTACAAGAAAATATCGATTTCACTAGTTGTTGGTTGAGAACCTTATTGGCCCGCCCGCGAAAATTAATTTGAACTGCTTATAACTTCTGAACAAATAATAGTAGAAAGCGTAATAATTTTGCATATTAATCAGCATGTTGCATGCTACAAGAATATATCGATTTCACTAGTTGTTGGTTGAGAACCATATTGGCCCGCCCGCGAAAATCAACTTGAACTGTTTATAACTTCTGAACAATTGATGGTAGCGAACACAATTATTTGCATTTTAATGAAACATGTTGAATGCTTCAAGAATATGTCGGTTTCACTAGTTGTTGTTTGAGAACCATATTGGCCCGCCCGCGAAAATTAATTTGAACTGCTTATAACTTCTGAACAATTGATCGTAGAGCACACAATTATTTGCATTTTAATGAAACTTTTTGAATGCTACAAGAATATGTCGGTTTCACTAGTTGTTTATAGAAAACCATATTAGCCCGCGAGTATTAACTTGAACTATTTATAACTTCTGAACAAATGATCCTAGAGAGCGTAATAAATTTGCATATAATTCAGCATGTTGCATGCTACAAGAATATATCGATTTCACTAGTTGTTGGTTGAGAACCATATTGGCCCGCTGGTGAAAATCAACTTGAACTGCTTATAACTCCTGAACAATTGATCGTAGAACACACAATTATTTGCATTTTAATGAAATATGTTGAATGCTACTCGAATATGTCGGTTTTACTAGTTGTTTTTAGAAAACCATATTGGCGCGTCCGAGAGTATTAACTTGAACTGTTTATAACTTCTGAACAATTGATCGTAGAGAACACAATTATTTGCATTTCAATCAAACATTTTGTATGCTACAAGAATATGTCGCTTTCACTAGTTATTGTTTGAGAACCATATTGGTCCGCCAGCGGGTATTAAATTGAAATGCTTATAACTTCTGAACAAATGATCTTAGAGAGCGTAATAAATTTGCATATTAATCAGCATGTTGCATGCTACAAGAATATATCGATTTCACTAGTTGTTGTTTGAGAAATATATTGGCCTGCCCGCGAAAATTAACTTGAACTGCTTATAACTTCTGAACAATTGATCGTAGAGCACACAATTATTTGCATTTCAATCAAACATGTTGTATGCTACAAGAATATGTCGGTTTCACTAGTTATTGTTTGAGAACCATTTTGGCCCGCCCGCCAAAACTAACTTCAACTCCTTATAAATTCTGAACAAATGATCGTAGAGAGCGTAATAATTTTGCATATTAATCAGCATGTTGCATGCTACAACAATATATCGATTTCATTGGTTGTTGGTTGAGAACCATATTGGCTCGCCCGCGAAAATCAACTTGAACTGCTTATAACTCCTGAAATATTGATCGTAGAGACCACAATTAATAGCATTTTAATCAAACATGTTGTATGCAACAAGAATATGTCGGTTTCACTAGTTGTTATTTGAGAACAGTATTGGCCCGTCCGCGAGTATTAATTTGAACTGCTTATAACTTCTGAACAAACGATCGTAGAGATCGTAAAAAATTTACATATTAATCAGCATGTTGCATGATACAACAATATATCGATTTCATTGGTTTTTGGTTGAGAACCATATTGGCCCGCCCGCGAAAATCAACTTGAACTGCTTATAACTCCTGAACAATTGATCGTAGAGACCACAATTAATAGCATTTTAATCAAACATGTTGTATGCAACAAGAATATGTCGGTTTCACTAGTTGTTTTTAGAAAACCATATTGGCCCGCCCGCGAGTATTAACTTGAACTGTTTATAGCTTCTGAACAAATGATCCTAGAGAGCGTAATAAATTTGCATATTAATCAGCATGTTGCATGCTACAAGAATATATCGATTTCACTATTTATTGTTTGAGAACCATATTGGCCCGCCCGCGAGTATTAAATTGAACTGCTTATAAGTTCTGAACAAATAATCGTAGAAAGCTCGATTGTTTTGCATATTAATAAACATGTAGCTAGCTACAAGAATATATAGATTTCACTAGTTATTGTTTGAGAACCATGTTGGCCCACCCGCGAAAACTAATTCAACTGCTTACAATTTCTGAACAAATGATCGTAGAGAACCCAATTATTTGCATTTTAAAGAAACATGTTGAATGCTACAAGAATATGTCGGTTTCACTAGTTGTTTTTAGAAAACCCTATTGGCCCGCCCGCGAGTATTGACTTGTTCTGCTTATAACGTCTGAAAAATGATCGAAGTGAGCGTAATAGTTTTGCATATTAATCAGCATTTTGCATGCTACAAGAATATATCGATTTCACTAGTTGTTGGTTGAGAACCATATTGGCCCGCCGGCGAAAATTTACTTGAACTGCTAATAAATTCTGAACAATTGATCGTAGAGAGCACAATTATTTGCATTTTAATGAAACATGTTGAATGCTACAAGAATATGTCAGTTTCACTAGTTGTTATTTGAGAACCATATTGGCCCGCCCGCGAAAATCAACTTGAACTGCTTATAACTCCTGAACAATTGATCGTAGAGAACACAATTATTTGCAATTTGATGAAACATGTTGATTGCTACAAGAATATGTCGGTCTCACTAGTTTTTTAGAAAACCATTTTGGCCCGCCCGCGAGTATTAACTTGAACTGTTTATAACATCTGAACAAATGATCGTAGTGAGCGTAATAATTTTGCATATTATTCAGCATATTGCATGCTACAAGAATATATCCATTTCACTAGTTGTTGGTTGAGAACCATATTGGCCCGCCCTCGAAAATTAAAAAGAACTGCTTATAACTTCTGAACAATTGATCGTAGAGAACACAATTATTTGCATTTCAATCAAACATGTTGTATGCTACAAGTTATGTCGGTTTCACTAGTTATTGTTTGAGAACCATTTTGGCCCGCCCGCCAAAACTAACTTCAAGTCCTTATAACTTCTGAACAAATGATCGTAGAGAGCTTAATAATTTTGCATATTAATCAGCATGTTGCATGCTACAAGAATATATCGATTTCATTAGTTGTTGGTTGAGAACCATATTGGCCCGCCCGCGAAAATCAACTTGAACTGTTTATAACTTCTGAACAATTGATGGTAGCGAACACAATCATTTGCATTTTAATGAAAAAATGTTGAATGCTTCAAGAATATGTCGGTTTCACTAGTTGTTGTTTGAGAACCATATTGGCCCGCCCGCGAGTATTAAATTGAAATGCTTATAACTTCTGAACAAATGATCCTAGAGAGCGTAATAAATTTGCATATTAATCAGCATGTTGCATGCTACAAGAATATATCGATTTCACAAGATGTTGGTTGAGATCCATATTGGCCCTCCCGCGAAAATCAACTTGAACTGCTTATAACTCCTGAACAATTGATAGTAGAAAACAATTATTTGCATTTTAATGAAACATGTTGAATGCTACAAAAATATGTCGGTTTCACTATTTTTTTTTAGACAACCATTTTGGCGCGCCCGCTAAAACTAACTTCAACTCCTTATAACTTCTGAACAATTGACCGTAGAAAGCGTAATAATTTTGCATATTAAACAGCTTGTTACATGCTACAAGAAAATATCGATTTCATTAGTTGTTGGTTGAGAACCATATTGGCCCGCCGCGAAAATTAATTTGAACTGCTTATAACTTGTGAAAAAGTAATCGTAGAAAGCGTAATAATTTTGCATATTAATCAGCATGCTGCATGCTACAAGAATATATCGATTTCACTAGTTGTTGGTTGAGAACCATATTGGCCCGCCCGCGAGAATCAACTTGAACTGCTTATAACTCCTGAACAATTAATCGTAGAGATCACAATTATTTGCATTTTAATGAAACATGTTGAATGCTACAAGAATATGTCGGTTTCACTAGTTGTTTTTAGAAAACCATATTGGCCTGTCCGAGAGTATTAACTTGAACTGTTTATAACTTCTGAACAAATGATCCTAGAGAGCGTAATAAATTTGCATATTAATCAGCATGTTGCATGCTACAAGAATATATCGATTTCATTAGTTGTTGGTTGAGAAGCATATTGGCCCGCCCGCGGAAATTAACTTGAACTGCTTATAACTTCTGAACAATTGATCGTAGCGAACACAATTATTTGGATTTTAATGAAACATGTTGAATGCTTCAAGAATATGTCGGTTTCACTAGTTGTTGTTTGAGAACCATTGTGGCCCGCCCGCGAATATTAAATTGAACTTCTTATAACTTCTGAACAAATGATCTTAGAGAGCGTAATAAATTTGCATATTAATCAGCATGTTGCATGCTACAAGAAAATATCGATTTCACTAGTTGTTGGTTGAGAACCTTATTGGCCCGCCCGCGAAAATTAATTTGAACTGCTTATAACTTCTGAACAAATAATCGTAGAAAGCGTAATAATTTTGCATATTAATCAGCATGTTGCATGCTACAAGAATATATCGATTTCACTAGTTGTTGGTTGAGAACCATATTGGCCCGCCCGCGAAAATCAACTTGAACTGTTTATAACTTCTGAACAATTGATGGTAGCGAACACAATTATTTGCATTTTAATGAAACATGTTGAATGCTTCAAGAATATGTCGGTTTCACTAGTTGTTGTTTGAGAACCATATTGGCCCGCCCGCGAAAATTAATTTGAACTGCTTATAACTTCTGAACAATTGATCGTAGAGCACACAATTATTTGCATTTTAATGAAACATTTTGAATGCTACAAGAATATGTCGGTTTCACTAGTTGTTTATAGAAAACCATATTAGCCCGCGAGTATTAACTTGAACTATTTATAACTTCTGAACAAATGATCCTAGAGAGCGTAATAAATTTGCATATAATTCAGCATGTTGCATGCTACAAGAATATATCGATTTCACTAGTTGTTGGTTGAGAACCATATTGGCCCGCTGGCGAAAATCAACTTGAACTGCTTATAACTCCTGAACAATTGATCGTAGAACACACAATTATTTGCATTTTAATGAAATATGTTGAATGCTACACGAATATGTCGGTTTTACTAGTTGTTTTTAGAAAACCATATTGGCGCGTCCGAGAGTATTAACTTGAACTGTTTATAACTTCTGAACAAATTATCCTAGAGAGCGTAATAAATTTCCATCTTAATGAGCATGGTGCATGCTACAAGAATATATCGATTTCACGAGTTGTTGGCTGAGAACCATATTGGCCGCCCGCGAAAATCAAATTGAACTGCTTATAACTCCTGAACAATTGTTCGTAGACAACACAATGATTTGCATTTTAATGAAACATGTTGAATGCTACAAGAATATGTCAGTTTCACTAGTTGTTACTTGAGAACCATATTGGCCCGCCCGCGAGTATTAACTTGAACTGTTTATAACTTCTCAACAAATGACCGTAGAGAGCGTAAAAAATGTGCATATTAATCAGCTTGTTGCATGCTACAAGAATATATCGATTTCACTAGTTGTTGGTTGAAAAACATATTTTCCCACCCGCGAAAATCAACTTGAACTGCTTATAACTTCTGAAGAATTGATCGTAGAGATCACAATTATTATCATTTTAATCTAACATGTTGTATGCTACAAGAATATGTCGGTTTCACTAGTTATTGTTTGAGAACCATTTTGGCCCGCCCGCCAAAACTAACTTCAACTCCTGATAACTTCTGAACAAATGATCGTAGAGAGCGTAATAATTTTGCATATCAATCAGCATGTTGCATGCTACAAGAATATATCGATTTCACTAGTTGTTGGTTGAAAAACATATTTTCCCGCCAGCGAAAATCAACTTGAACTGCTTATAACTTCTGAAGAATTGATCGTAGAGATCACAATTATTATCATTTTAATCTAACATGTTGTATGGTACAAGAATATGTCGGTTTCACTAGTTATTGTTTGAGAACCATTTTGGCCCGCCCGCCAAAACTAACTTCAACTCCTGATAACTTCTGAACAAATGATCGTAGAGAGCGTAATAATTTTGCATATCAATCAGCATGTTGCATGCTACAAGAATATATCGATTTCACTAGTTGTTGGTTGAGAACCATATTGGCCCTCCCGCGAATATCAACTTGAACTGCTTATAACTCCTGAACAATTGATCGTAGAGAACAGAATTATTTGCATTTTAATCAAACTTGTTGAATGCTACAAGAATATGTCGGTTTCACTAGTTGTTTTTAGAAAACCATATTGGCCAGCCCGCCAGTATTAACTTGAACTGTTTATAACTTCTGAACAAATGGTCGTAGAGAGCGTAATAAATTTGAATATTAATCAGCATGTTGCATGCTACAAGAATAAATCGATTTCACTTGTTGTTGGTTGAAAAACATATTTTCCCGCCCGCGAAAATCAACTTGAACTGCTTATAACTTCTGAACAATTGATCGTAGAGATCACATTTATTATCATTTTAATCTAACATGTTGTATGCTACAAGAATATGTCGGTTTCACTAGTTATTGTTTGAGAACCATTTTGGCCCGCCCGCCAAAACTAACTTCAACTCCTTATAACTTCTGAACAAATGATCGGAGAGAGCGTAATTATTTTGCATATCAATCTGCATGTTGCATGCTACAAGAATATATCGATTTCATTGGTTGTTGGTTAAGAACCATATTGGTCCGCCCGCGAAAATCAACTTGAACTGCTTATAACTCCTGAACAATTGATCGTAGAGACCACAATTAATAGCATTTTAATCAAACATGTTGTATGCAACAAGAATATGTCGGTTTCACTAGTTGTTTTTAGAAAACCATATTGGCCCGCCCGCGTGTATTAATTTGAACTGTTTATAACTTCTGAACAAATGATCCTAGAGAGCGTATTAAATTTGCATATTAATTAGCATGTTGCATGCTACAAGAATATATCGATTTCACTAGTTGTTGGTTGAGAACCATATTGGCTCGCCCCTGAAAATCAACTTGAACTGCTTATAACTCCTGAAAAATTGATCGTAGAGAACACAATTATTTGCATTTTAATGAAACATATTGAATGCTACCAGAATATGTCGGTTTCACTAGTTGTTCTTGGAAAACAATATTGGCCCGCCCGCGAGTATTAACTTAAACTGTTTATAACTTCTGAACAATTGATCGCAGAGAACACAATTACTTGCATTTCAATCAAACAAGTTGTATGCTACAAGAATATGTCGGTTTCACTAGTTATTGTTTGAGAACCATTTTGGACCGCCCGCCAAAACTAAATTCAACTCCTTCTAACTTATGAACAATTGATCGTAGAGAGCGTTATAATATTGCATATTAATCAGCATGTTGCATGCTACAAGAATATATCGATTCCATTGGTTGTTGGTTGAGAACCATATTGGCTCGCCCCTGAAATTTAACTTGAACTGCTTATAACTTCTGAACAATTGATCGTAGCGAACACAATTATTTGCATTTCAATCAAACATGTTGTATGCTACAAGAATATGTCGGTTTCACTAGTTATTGTTTGAGAACCATTTTGGCCCGCCCGCCAAAACTAACTTCAACTCCTTATAACTTCTGAACAAATTATCGTAGATAGAATAATAATATTGGTTAATAATCAGCATGTTGCATGCTACAAGAATATATCAATTTCATTAGTTGTTGGTTGAGAACCATATTGGCCCGCCCGCGAAAATTAATTTGAACTGATAATAACTTCTGAAATATTGATCGTAACGAACACAATTATTTGCATTTTAATGAAACGTGTTGAATGCTTCAAGAATATGTCGGTTTCACTAGTTGTTGTTTGAGAACCATATTGGCCCGCCCGCGAGTATTAAATTGAAGTGCTTATAACTTTGAACAAATGATCTTAGAGAGCGTAATAAATTTGCATATTAATCAGCATGTTGCATGCTACAAGAATATATCGATTTCACTAGTTGTTGGTTGAGAACCATATTGGCCAGCCCGCGAAAATTAAATTGAACTGCTTATAACTTCTGAACAATTGATCGTAGCGAACACAGTTATTTGCATTTTAATGAAACATGTTGAATGCTTCAAGAATATGTCGGTTTCACTAGTTGTTGTTTGAGAACCATATTGGTCCTTCAGCGGGTATTAAATTGAAATGCTTATAACTTCTGAACAAATGATCTTAGAGAGCGTAATACATTTGCATATTAATCAGCATGTTGCATGCTACAAGAATATATCGATTTCACTAGTTGTTGTTTGAGAAATATATTGGCCTGCCCGCGAAAATTAACTTGAACTGCTTATAACTTCTGAACAATTGATCGTAGAGCACAAAATTATTTGCATTTCAATCAAACATGTTGTATGCTACAAGAATATGTCGGTTTCACTAGTTATTGTTTGAGAACCATTTTGGCCCGCCCGCCAAAACTAACTTCAACTCCTTATAAATTCTGAACAAATGATCGTAGAGAGCGTAATAATTTTGCATATTAATCAGCATGTTGCATGCTACAACAATATATCGATTTCATTGGTTGTTGGTTGAGAACCATATTGGCTCGCCCGCGAAAATCAACTTGAACTGCTTATAACTCCTGAAATATTGATCGTAGAGACCACAATTAATAGCATTTTAATCAAACATGTTGTATGCAACAAGAATATGTCGGTTTCACTAGTTGTTATTTGAGAACAGTATTGGCCCGTCCGCGAGTATTAATTTGAACTGCTTATAACTTCTGAACAAACGATCGTAGAGATCGTAAAAAATTTACATATTAATCAGCATGTTGCATGATACAACAATATATCGATTTCATTGGTTTTTGGTTGAGAACCATATTGGCCCGCCCGCGAAAATCAACTTGAACTGCTTATAACTCCTGAACAATTGATCGTAGAGACCACAATTAATAGCATTTTAATCAAACATGTTGTATGCAACAAGAATATGTCGGTTTCACTAGTTGTTTTTAGAAAACCATATTGGCCCGCCCGCGAGTATTAACTTGAACTGTTTATAGCTTCTGAACAAATGATCCTAGAGAGCGTAATAAATTTGCATATTTATCAGCATGTTGCATGCTACAAGAATATATCGATTTCACTATTTATTGTTTGAGAACCATATTGGCCCGCCCGCGAGTATTAAATTGAACTGCTTATAAGTTCTGAACAAATAATCGTAGAAAGCTCGATTGTTTTGCATATTAATAAACATGTAGCTAGCTACAAGAATATATAGATTTCACTAGTTATTGTTTGAGAACCATGTTGGCCCACCCGCGAAAACTAATTCAACTGCTTACAATTTCTGAACAAATGATCGTAGAGAACCCAATTATTTGCATTTTAAAGAAACATGTTGAATGCTACAAGAATATGTCGGTTTCACTAGTTGTTTTTAGAAAACCCTATTGGCCCGCCCGCGAGTATTGACTTGTTCTGCTTATAACGTCTGAAAAATGATCGAAGTGAGCGTAATAGTTTTGCATATTAATCAGCATTTTGCATGCTACAAGAATATATCGATTTCACTAGTTGTTGGTTGAGAACCATATTGGCCCGCCGGCGAAAATTTACTTGAACTGCTAATAAATTCTGAACAATGGATCGTAGAGAGCACAATTATTTGCATTTTAATGAAACATGTTGAATGCTACAAGAATATGTCAGTTTCACTAGTTGTTATTTGAGAACCATATTGGCCCGCCCGCGAAAATCAACTTGAACTGCTTATAACTCCTGAACAATTGATCGTAGAGAACACAATTATTTGCAATTTGATGAAACATGTTGATTGCTACAAGAATATGTCGGTCTCACTAGTTTTTTAGAAAACCATTTTGGCCCGCCCGCGAGTATTAACTTGAACTGTTTATAACATCTGAACAAATGATCGTAGTGAGCGTAATAATTTTGCATATTATTCAGCATATTGCATGCTACAAGAATATATCCATTTCACTAGTTGTTGGTTGAGAACCATATTGGCCCGCCCTCGAAAATTAAAAAGAACTGCTTATAACTTCTGAACAATTGATCGTAGAGAACACAATTATTTGCATTTCAATCAAACATGTTGTATGCTACAAGTTATGTCGGTTTCACTAGTTATTGTTTGAGAACCATTTTGGCCCGCCCGCCAAAACTAACTTCAAGTCCTTATAACTTCTGAACAAATGATCGTAGAGAGCTTAATAATTTTGCATATTAATCAGCATGTTGCATGCTACAAGAATATATCGATTTCATTAGTTGTTGGTTGAGAAGCATATTGGCCCGCCCGCGGAAATTAACTTGAACTGCTTATAACTTCTGAACAATTGATCGTAGCGAACACAATTATTTGCATTTTAATGAAACATGTTGAATGCTTCAAGAATATGTCGGTTCACTAGTTGTTGTTTGAGAACCATATTGGCCCGCCCGCGAATATTAAATTGAACTTCTTATAACTTCTGAACAAATGATCTTAGAGAGCGTAATAAATTTGCATATTAATCAGCATGTTGCATGCTACAAGAATATATCGATTTCACTAGTTGTTGGTTGAGAACCATATTGGCCCGATCGCGAAAATTAATTTGAACTGCTTATAACTTCTGAACAAATAATCGTAGAAAGCGTAATAATTTTGCATATTAATCAGCATGTTGCATGCTACAAGAATATATCGATTTCACTAGTTGTTGGTTGAGAACCATATTGGCCCGCCCGCGAAAATCAACTTGAACTGTTTATAACTTCTGAACAATTGATGGTAGCGAACACAATCATTTGCATTTTAATGAAAAATGTTGAATGCTTCAAGAATATGTCGGTTTCACTAGTTGTTGTTTGAGAACCATATTGGCCCGCCCGCGAGTATTAAATTGAAATGCTTATAACTTCTGAACAAATGATCCTAGAGAGCGTAATAAATTTGCATATTAATCAGCATGTTGCATGCTACAAGAATATATCGATTTCACAAGATGTTGGTTGAGATCCATATTGGCCCTCCCGCGAAAATCAACTTGAACTGCTTATAACTCCTGAACAATTGATAGTAGAAAACAATTATTTGCATTTTAATGAAACATGTTGAATGCTACAAAAATATGTCGGTTTCACAATTTTTTTTAGACAACCATTTTGGCGCGCCCGCTAAAACTAACTTCAACTCCTTATAACTTCTGAACAATTGACCGTAGAAAGCGTAATAATTTTGCATATTAAACAGCTTGTTACATGCTACAAGAAAATATCGATTTCATTAGTTGTTGGTTGAGAACCATATTGGCCCGCCGCGAAAATTAAATTGAACTGCTTATAACTTGTGAAAAAGTAATCGTAGAAAGCGTAATAATTTTGCATATTAATCAGCATGCTGCATGCTACAAGAATATATCGATTTCACTAGTTGTTGGTTGAGAACCATATTGGCCCGCCCGCGAGAATCAACTTGAACTGCTTATAACTCCTGAACAATTAATCGTAGAGATCACAATTATTTGCATTTTAATGAAACATGTTGAATGCTACAAGAATATGTCGGTTTCACTAGTTGTTTTTAGAAAACCATATTGGCCTGTCCGAGAGTATTAACTTGAACTGTTTATAACTTCTGAACAAATGATCCTAGAGAGCGTAATAAATTTGCATATTAATCAGCATGTTGCATGCTACAAGAATATATCGATTTCATTAGTTGTTGGTTGAGAAGCATATTGGCCCGCCCGCGGAAATTAACTTGAACTGCTTATAACTTCTGAACAATTGATCGTAGCGAACACAATTATTTGGATTTTAATGAAACATGTTGAATGCTTCAAGAATATGTCGGTTTCACTAGTTGTTGTTTGAGAACCATTGTGGCCCGCCCGCGAATATTAAATTGAACTTCTTATAACTTCTGAACAAATGATCTTAGAGAGCGTAATAAATTTGCATATTAATCAGCATGTTGCATGCTACAAGAAAATATCGATTTCACTAGTTGTTGGTTGAGAACCTTATTGGCCCGCCCGCGAAAATTAATTTGAACTGCTTATAACTTCTGAACAAATAATCGTAGAAAGCGTAATAATTTTGCATATTAATCAGCATGTTGCATGCTACAAGAATATATCGATTTCACTAGTTGTTGGTTGAGAACCATATTGGCCCGCCCGCGAAAATCAACTTGAACTGTTTATAACTTCTGAACAATTGATGGTAGCGAACACAATTATTTGCATTTTAATGAAACATGTTGAATGCTTCAAGAATATGTCGGTTTCACTAGTTGTTGTTTGAGAACCATATTGGCCCGCCCGCGAAAATTAATTTGAACTGCTTATAACTTCTGAACAATTGATCGTAGAGCACACAATTATTTGCATTTTAATGAAACATTTTGAATGCTACAAGAATATGTCGGTTTCACTAGTTGTTTATAGAAAACCATATTAGCCCGCGAGTATTAACTTGAACTATTTATAACTTCTGAACAAATGATCCTAGAGAGCGTAATAAATTTGCATATAATTCAGCATGTTGCATGCTACAAGAATATATCGATTTCACTAGTTGTTGGTTGAGAACCATATTGGCCCGCTGGCGAAAATCAACTTGAACTGCTTATAACTCCTGAACAATTGATCGTAGAACACACAATTATTTGTATTTTAATGAAATATGTTGAATGCTACACGAATATGTCGGTTTTACTAGTTGTTTTTAGAAAACCATATTGGCGCGTCCGAGAGTATTAACTTGAACTGTTTATAACTTCTGAACAAATTATCCTAGAGAGCGTAATAAATTTCCATCTTAATGAGCATGGTGCATGCTACAAGAATATATCGATTTCACGAGTTGTTGGCTGAGAACCATATTGGCCGCCCGCGAAAATCAAATTGAACATCTTATAACTCCTGAACAATTGATCGTAGACAACACAATGATTTGCATTTTAATGAAACATGTTGAATGCTACAAGAATATGTCAGTTTCACTAGTTGTTACTTGAGAACCATATTGGCCCGCCCGCGAGTATTAACTTGAACTGTTTATAACTTCTCAACAAATGACCGTAGAGAGCGTAAAAAATGTGCATATTAATCAGCTTGTTGCATGCTACAAGAATATATCGATTTCACTAGTTGTTGGTTGAAAAACATATTTTCCCACCCGCGAAAATCAACTTGAACTGCTTATAACTTCTGAAGAATTGATCGTAGAGATCACAATTATTATCATTTTAATCTAACATGTTGTATGCTACAAGAATATGTCGGTTTCACTAGTTATTGTTTGAGAACCATTTTGGCCCGCCCGCCAAAACTAACTTCAACTCCTGATAACTTCTGAACAAATGATCGTAGAGAGCGTAATAATTTTGCATATCAATCAGCATGTTGCATGCTACAAGAATATATCGATTTCACTAGTTGTTGGTTGAAAAACATATTTTCCCGCCAGCGAAAATCAACTTGAACTGCTTATAACTTCTGAAGAATTGATCGTAGAGATCACAATTATTATCATTTTAATCTAACATGTTGTATGCTACAAGAATATGTCGGTTTCACTAGTTATTGTTTGAGAACCATTTTGGCCCGCCCGCCAAAACTAACTTCAACTCCTGATAACTTCTGAACAAATGATCGTAGAGAGCGTAATAATTTTGCATATCAATCAGCATGTTGCATGCTACAAGAATATATCGATTTCACTAGTTGTTGGTTGAGAACCATATTGGCCCTCCCGCGAATATCAACTTGAACTGCTTATAACTCCTGAACAATTGATCGTAGAGAACAGAATTATTTGCATTTTAATGAAACTTGTTGAATGCTACAAGAATATGTCGGTTTCACTAGTTGTTTTTAGAAAACCATATTGGCCAGCCCGCCAGTATTAACTTGAACTGTTTATAACTTCTGAACAAATGGTCGTAGAGAGCGTAATAAATTTGAATATTAATCAGCATGTTGCATGCTACAAGAATAAATCGATTTTACTTGTTGTTGGTTGAAAAACATATTTTCCCGCCCGCGAAAATCAACTTGAACTGCTTATAACTTCTGAACAATTGATCGTAGAGATCACATTTATTATCATTTTAATCTAACATGTTGTATGCTACAAGAATATGTCGGTTTCACTAGTTATTGTTTGAGAACCATTTTGGCCCGCCCGCCAAAACTAACTTCAACTCCTGATAACTTCTGAACAAATGATCGTAGAGAGCGTAATAATTTTGCATATCAATCAGCATGTTGCATGCTACAAGAATATATCGATTTCACTAGTTGTTGGTTGAGAACCATATTGGCCCTCCCGCGAATATCAACTTGAACTGCTTATAACTCCTGAACAATTGATCGTAGAGACCACAATTAATAGCATTTTAATCAAACATGTTGTATGCAACAAGAATATGTCGGTTTCACTAGTTGTTTTTAGAAAACCATATTGGCCCGCCCGCGTGTATTAATTTGAACTGTTTATAACTTCTGAACAAATGATCCTAGAGAGCGTATTAAATTTGCATATTAATTAGCATGTTGCATGCTACAAGAATATATCGATTTCACTAGTTGTTGGTTGAGAACCATATTGGCTCGCCCCTGAAAATCAACTTGAACTGCTTATAACTCCTGAAAAATTGATCGTAGAGAACACAATTATTTGCATTTTAATGAAACATATTGAATGCTACCAGAATATGTCGGTTTCACTAGTTGTTCTTGGAAAACAATATTGGCCCGCAAGCGAGTATTAACTTAAACTGTTTATAACTTCTGAACAATTGATCGCAGAGAACACAATTACTTGCATTTCAATCAAACAAGTTGTATGCTACAAGAATATGTCGGTTTCACTAGTTATTGTTTGAGAACCATTTTGGCCCGCCCGCCAAAACTAAATTCAACTCCTTCTAACTTCTGAACAATTGATCGTAGAGAGCGTTATAATATTGCATATTAATCAGCATGTTGCGTGCTACAAGAATATATCGATTCCATTGGTTGTTGGTTGAGAACCATATTGGCTCGCCCCTGAAATTTAACTTGAACTGCTTATAACTTCTGAACAATTGATCGTAGCGAACACAATTATTTGCATTTCAATCAAACATGTTGTATGCTACAAGGATATGTCGGTTTCACTAGTTATTGTTTGAGAACCATTTTGGCCCGCCCGCCAAAACTAACTTCAACTCCTTATAACTTCTGAACAAATTATCGTAGATAGAATAATAATATTGGTTATTAATCAGCATGTTGCATGCTACAAGAATATATCAATTTCATTAGTTGTTGGTTGAGAACCATATTGGCCCGCCCGCGAAAATTAATTTGAACTGATAATAACTTCTGAAATATTGATCGTAACGAACACAATTATTTGCATTTTAATGAAACATGTTGAATGCTTCAAGAATATGTCGGTTTCACTAGTTGTTGTTTGAGAACCATATTGGCCCGCCCGCGAGTATTAAATTGAAGTGCTTATAACTTTGAACAAATGATCTTAGAGAGCGTAATAAATTTGCATATTAATCAGCATGTTGCATGCTACAAGAATATATCGATTTCACTAGTTGTTGGTTGAGAACCATTATGGCCCGCCCGCTAAAATTAATTTGAACTGCTTATAACTTCTGAACAAATAATCGTAGAAAGCGTAATAATTTTGCATATTAATCAGCATGTTGCATGCTTCAAGAATATGTCGGTTTCACTAGTTATTGTTTGAGAACCATTTTATCCCGCCCGCCAAAACTAACTTCAACTCCTTATAACTTCTGAACAAATGATCGTAGAGAGCGTAATAATTTTGCTTGTTAATCAGCATGTTGCATGCTACAAGAATATATCGAATTCACTAGTTGTTATTTGAGAACCATATTGGCCCGCCCGCGAGTATTAACTTGAACTGCTTATAACTTCTGAACAAATGTTCGTAGAGAGCGTAAAAAATTTGCATATTAATCAGCATGTTGCATGCTACAAGAATATATCAATTTCACTAGTTGTTGGTTGAAAAACATATTGGCCCGACCGCGAAAATCAACTTAAACTGCTTATAACTTCTGAACAATTGATCGTAGCGAACAAAATTATTTGCATTTTAATGAAACATGTTGAATGCTTCAAGAATATGTCGGTTTCACTAGTTGTTGTTTGAGAACCATATCGGCCCGCCCGCGGAAATTAATTTGAACTGCTTATAACTTCTGAACAAATAATCGTAGAAAGGTTAATAATTTTTCATATTATACAGCATGTTGCATGCTACAAAAATATATCGATTTCACTAGTTGTTGTTTGAGAAATATATTGGCCTGCCCGCGAAAATTAATTTGAACTGCTTATAACTTCTGAACAATTGATCGTAGAGCACACAATTATTTGCATTTCAATCAAATATGTTGTATGCTACAAGATTATGTCGGTTTCACTAGTTCTTGTTTGAGAACCATTTTGGCCCGCCCGCCAAAACTTACTTCAACTCCTTATAACTTCTGAACAAATGATCGTAGAGAGCTTAATAATTTTGCATATTAATCAGAATGTTGCATGCTACAAGAATATGTTGATTTCATTGGTTGTTGGTTGAGAACCATATTGGCCCGCCCGCGAAAATCAACTTGAACTGCTTATAACTCCTGAACAATTGATCGTAGAGACCACAATTAATAGCATTTTAATCAAACATGTTGTATGCAACAAGAATATGTCGGTTTCACTAGTTGCTTTAAGAAACCCATATTGGCCCGCCCGCGAGTATTAACTTGAACTATTTATAACTTCTGAACAAATGATCCTAGAGAGAGTAATAAATTTGCGTATTAATCTGCATGTTGCATGCTACAAGAATATATCGATTTCACTAGTTTTTGGTTGAGAACCATATTGGCCCGCTCGCGAAAATCAAATTGAACTGCTTATAACTCCTGAACAATTGATCGTAGAGACCACAATAAATAGCATTTTAATCAAACATGTTATATGCAACAAGAATATGTCGGTTTCACTAGTTGTTTTAAGAAACCCATATTGGCCCGCCCGCGAATATTAAATTGAACTGCTTATAAGTTCTGAACAAATGATCGTAGAAAGCTCGATTGTTTTGCATATTAATAGACATGTAGCTAGCTACAAGAATATATAGATTTCACTAGTTATTGTTTGAGAACCATGTTGGCCCACCCGCGAAAACTAATTCAACTGCTTACAATTTCTGAAGCAACGATCGTAGAGAACACAATTATTTTCATTTTAATGAAACATGTTGAATGCTACAAGAATATGTCGGTTTCAATAGTTGTTATTTGAGAACAATATTGGCACGTCCGCGAGTATTAACTTGAACTGCTTACAACATCTGAACAAATGATCGTGGAGAGCGTAAAAAATTTGCATATTAATCAGCATGTTCCATGCTACAAGAATGTATCGATTTCACTAGTTGTTGGTTGAGAACCATATTGGCCCGCCCTCGAAAATTAACTTGAACTGCTTATAACTTCTGAAAAATTGATCGTAGAGAACACAATTATTTGCATTTCAATCAAACATGTATGCTACAAGAATATTTCGGTTTCACTATTTATTGTTTGAGAACCATTTTGGCCCGCCCGCCAAAACTAACGTCAACTCCTTATAACTTCTGAACAAATTATCGTAGATAGCGTAATAATTTTGGTTATTAATCAGCATGTTGCATGCTACAAGAATATATCGATTTCATTAGTTGTTGGTTGAGAACCATATTGGCCCTCTCGCGAAAATTAATTTGAACTGATAATAACTTCTGAAATATTGATCGTAGCGAACACAATTATTTGCATTTTAATGAAACATGTTGAATGCTTCAAGAATATGTCGGTTTCACTAGTTGTTGTTTGAGAACCATATTGGCCCGCCCGCTAGTATTAAATTGAACTGCTTATAACTTCTGAACAAATGATCTTAGAGAGCGTAATAAATTTGCATATTAATCAGCATGTTGCATGCTACAAGGATATATCGATTTCACTAGTTGTTGGTTGAGAACCATTATGGCCCGCCCGCGAAAATTAATTTGAACTGCTTATAACTTCTGAACAAATAATCGTAGAAAGCGTAATAATTTTGTATATTAATCAGCATGTTGCATGCTACAAGAATATGTCGGTTTCACTAGTTATTGTTTGAGAACCATTTTGGCCCGCCCGCCAAAACTAACTTCAACTCCTTATAACTTCTGAACAAATGATCGTAGAGAGCGTAATAATTTTGCTTTTTAATCAGCATGTTGCATGCTACAAGAATATATCGATTTCATTAGTTGTTGGTTGAGAACCATATTTGCCCGCCCGCGAAAATTATCTTGAACTGATAATAACTTCTGAACAATTGATCGTATCGAACACAATTATTTGCATTTCAAAGAAACATGTTGAATGCTTCAAAAATATATCGGTTTCACTAGTTGTTGTTTGAGAACCATATTGGCCCGCCCGCGAGTATTAAATTAAACTGCTTATAACTTCTGAACAAATGATCTTGGAGAGCGTAATAAATTTGCATATTAATCACCATGTTGCATGCTACAAGAATATATCGATTTCACAGTTGTTGGTTGAGAACCATATTGGCCCGCCCTCGAAAATTAATTTGAACTGCTTATAACTTCTGAACAAATAATATTAGAAAGCGTAATAATTTTGCATATTAATGAGCATGTTGCATGCTACAAGAATATACCGATTTCACTAGTTGTTGTTTGAGAAATATATTGGCCTGCCCGCGAAAATTAACTTGAACTGCTTATAACTTCTGAACAATTGATCGTAGAGCACAAAATTATTTGCATTTCAATCAAACATGTTGTATGCTACAAGAATATGTCGGTTTCACTTGTTATTGTTTGAGAACCATTTTGGCCCGCCCGCCAAAACTAACTTCAACTCCTTATAACTTCTGAACAAATGATCGTAGAGAGCGTAATAATTTTGCATATTAATCATCATGTTGCATGCTACAAGAATATAGCGATTTCATTGCTTGTTGGTTGAGAACCATATTGGCCCGCCCGCGAAAATCAACTTGAACTGCTTATAACTCTTGAACAATTGATCGTAGAGACCACAATTATTTGCATTTTAATGAAACATTTTGAATGCAACAAGAATATGTCGGTTTCACTTGTTGTTTTTAGAAAACCATATTGGCCCGCCCGCGAGTATTAACTTGAACTGTTTATAACTTCTGAACAAATGATCCTAGAGAGCGTAATAAATTTGCATATTAATCAGCATGTTGCATGCAACAAGAATATATCGGTTTCACTTGTTGTTTTTAGAAAACCATATTGGCCCGCCCGCGAGTATTAACTTGAACTGTTTATAACTTCTGAACAAATGATCCTAGAGAGCGTAATAAATTTGCATATTAATCAGCATGTTGCATGCTACAAAGATATATCTATTTCATTAGTAGTTGTTTGAGATATATATTGGCCTGCCCGCTAAAATTAACTTGAACTGCTTATAACTTCTGAACAATTGATCGTAGAGCACACAATTATTTGCATTTCAATCAAACATGTTGTATGCTACAAGATTATATCGGTTTCACTAGTTCTTGTTTGAGAACCATTTTGGCCCGCCCGCCAAAACTTACTTCAACTCCTTATAACTTCTGAACAAATGATCGTAGAGAGCGTAATAATTTTGCATATTAATCAGCATGTAGCATGCAAAAGAATATGTTGATTTCATTGGTTGTTGGTTGAGAACCATATTGGCCCGCCCGCGAAAATCAACTTGAACTGCTTATAACTCCTGAACAATTGATCGTAGAGACCACAATTAATTGCATTTTAATCAAACATGTTGTATGCAACAAGAATATGTCGGTTTCACTAGTTGTTTTAAGAAACCCATATTGGCCCGCCCGCGAGTATTAACTTGAACTGTTTATAATTTCTGAACAAATGATCCTAGAGAGAGTAATAAATTTGCATATTAATCAGCATGTTGCATGCTACAAGAATATATCGATTTCACTAGTTTTTGGTTGAGAACCATATTGGCCCGCTCGCGAAAATCAACTTGAACTGCTTATAACTCCTGAACAATTGATCGTAGAGACCACAATAAATAGCATTTTAATCAAACATGTTATATGCAACAAGGATATGTCGGTTTCACTAGTTGTTTTAAGAAACCCATATTGGCCCGCCCGCGAATATTAAATTGAACTGCTTATAAGTTCTGAACAAATGATCGTAGAAAGCTCGATTGTTTTGCATATTAATAGACATGTAGCTAGCTACAAGAATATATAGATTTCACTAGTTATTGTTTGAGAACCTTGTTGGCCCACCCGCGAAAACTAGTTCAACTGCTTACAATTTCTGAACAAATGATCGTAGAGAACACAATTATTTGCATTTTAATGAAACATGCTGTATGCTACAAGAATATGTCGGTTTTACTATTTGTTTATTTAGAACCATATTGGCCCGCCCGCGAGTATTGACTTTTTCTGCTTATAACGTCTGAACAAATGGTCGTAGTGAGCGTAATAGTTTTGCATATTAATCAGCATGTTGCATGCTACAAGAATATATCGATTTCACTAGTTGTTGGTTGAGAACCATATTGGTCCGCCCGCGAAAATCAACTTGAACTGCTTATAACTTCTGAACAATTGATCGTAGAGAAAACAATTATTTGCATTTTAATGAAACATGTTGAATGCTACAAGAATATGTCGGTTTCAATAGTTGTTATTTGAGAACAATATTGGCACGTCCGCGAGTATTAACTTGAACTGCTTACAACTTCTGAACAAATGATCGTGGAGAGCGTAAAAAATTTGCATATTAATCAGCATGTTCCATGCTACAAGAATGTATCGATTTCACTAGTTGTTGGTTGAGAACCATATTGGCCCGCCCTCGAAAATTAACTTGAACTGCTTATAACTTCTGAAAAATTGATCGTAGAGAACACAATTATTTGCATTTCAATCAAACATGTATGCTACAAGAATATGTCGGTTTCACTATTTATTGTTTGAGAACCATTTTGGCCCGCCCGCCAAAACTAACTTCAACTCCTTATAACTTCTGAACAAATTATCGTAGATAGCGTAATAATTTTGGTTATTAATCAGCATGTTGCATGCTACAAGAATATATCAATTTCATTAGTTGTTGGTTGAGAACCATATTGGCCCGCCCGCGAAAATTAATTTGAACTGATAATAACTTCTGAAATATTGATCGTAGCGAACACAATTATTTGCATTTTAAAGAAACATGTTGAATGGTTCAAGAATATGTCGGTTTCACTAGTTGTTGTTTGAGAACCATATTGGCCCGCCCGCGAGTATTAAATTGAACTGCTTATAACTTCTGAACAAATGATCTTAGAGAGCGTAATAAATTTGCATATTAATCAGCATGTTGCATGCTACAAGAATATATCGATTTCACTAGTTGTTGGTTGAGAACCATTATGGCCCGCCCGCGAAAATTAATTTGAACTGCTTATAACTTCTGAACAAATAATCGTAGAAAGCGTAATAATTTTGCATATTAATCAGCATGTTGCATGCTACAAGAATATGTCGGTTTCAATAGTTATTGTTTAAGAACCATTTTGGCCCGCCCGCCAAAACTAACTTCAACTCCTTATAACTTCTGAACAAATGATCGTAGAGAGCGTAATAATTTTGCTTTTTAATCAGCATGTTGCATGCTACAAGAATATATCGATTTCATTAGTTGTTGGTTGAGAACCATATTGGCCAGCCCGCGAAAATTAACTTGAACTGATAATAACTTCTGAACAATTGGTCGTATCGAACACAATTATTTGCATTTTAAAGAAACATGTTGAATGGTTCAAGAATATGTCGGTTTCACTAGTTGTTGTTTGAGAACCATTTTGGCCCGCCCTCGAAAATTAATTTGAACTGCTTATAACTTCTGAACAAATAATATTAGAAAGCGTAATAATTTTGCATATTAATGAGCATGTTGCATGCTACAAGAATATACCGATTTCACTAGTTGTTGTTTGAGAAATATATTTTCCTGCCCGCGAAAATTAACTTGAACTGCTTATAACTTCTGAATAATTGATCGTAGAGCACACAATTATTTGCATTTCTATCAAACATGTTGTATGCTACAAGAATATGTCGGTTTCACTTGTTATTGTTTGAGAACCATTTTGGCCCGCCCGCCAAAACTAACTTCAACTCCTTATAACTTCTCAACAAATGATCGTAGAGAGCGTAATAATTTTGCATATTAATCATCATGTTGCATCCTACAAGAATATAGCGATTTCATTGCTTGTTGGTTGAGAACCATATTGGCCCGCCCGCGAAAATCAACTTGAACTGCTTATAACTCTTGAACAATTGATCGTAGAGACCACAATTATTTGCATTTTAATGAAACATTTTGAATGCAACAAGAATATGTCGGTTTCACTAGTTGTTTTTAGAAAACCATATTGGCCCGCCCGCGAGTATTAACTTGAACTGTTTATAACTTCTGAACAAATGATCCTAGAGAGCGTAATAAATTTGCATATTAATCAGCATGTTGCATGCTACAAGAATATATCGATTTCACTAGTTGTTATTTGAAAACCATATTGGCCCGCCCGCCAGTATTAACTTGAACTGCTTATAACTTCTGAAAAAATGTTCGTAGAGAGCGTAAAAAATTTGCATATTAATCAGCATGTTGCATGCTACAAGAATATATCAATTTCACTAGTTGTTGTTTGAAAAACATATTGGCCCGACCGCGAAAATCAACTTAAACTGCTTATAACTTCTGAACAATTGATCGTAGCGAACAAAATTATTTGCATTTTAATGAAACATGTTGAATGCTTCAAGAATATGTCGGTTTCACTAGTTGTTGTTTGAGAACCATATCGGCCCGCCCGCGAGTATTAAATTGAACTGATTATAACTTCTGAACAAATGATCTAAGATAGCGTAATAAATTTGCATATTAATCAGCATGTTGCATGCTACAAGAATATATCGATTTCACTAGTTGTTGGTTGAGAACCATATTGGCCCGCCCGCGAAAATTAATTTGAACTGCTTATAACTTCTGAACAAATAATCGTAGAAAGCGTAATAATTTTTCATATTATACAGCATGTTGCATGCTACAAAAATATATCGATTTCACTAGTTGTTGTTTGAGAAATATATTGGCCTGCCCGCGAAAATTAACTTGAACTGCTTATAACTTCTGAACAATTGATCGTAGAGCACACAATTATTTGCATTTCAATCAAACATGTTGTATGCTACAAGAATATGTCGGTTTCACTAGTTATTGTTTGAGAACCATTTTGGCCCGCCCGCCAAAACTAACTTCAACTCCTTATAACTTCTGAACAAATTATCGTAGATAGCGTAATAATTTTGGTTATTATCCAGCATGTTGCATGATACAAGAATATATCGATTTCATTAGTTGTTGGTTGAGAACCATATTGGCCCGCCCGCGAAAATTAATTTGAACTGATAATAACTTCTGAAATATTGATCGTAGCGAACACAATTATTTGCATTTTAATGAAACATGTTGAATGCTTCAAGAATATGTCGGTTTCACTAGTTTTTGTTTGAGAACCATATTGGCCCGCCCGCGAGTATTAAATTGAACTGCTTATAACTTCTGAACAAATGATCTTAGAGAGCGTAATAAATTTGCATATTAATCAGCATGTTGCATGCTACAAGAATATATCGATTTCACTAGTTGTTGGTTGAGAACCATATTGGCTCGCCCCTGAAAATCAACTTGAACTGCTTATAACTCCTGAAAAATTGATCGTAGAGAACACAATTATTTGCATTTTAATGAAACATATTGAATGCTACAAGAATATGTCGGTTTCACTAGTTGTTCTTAGAAAACAATATTGGCCCGCCCACGAGTATTAACTTAAACTGTTTATAACTTCTGAACAATTGATCGCAGAGAACACAATTACTTGCATTTCAAACAAACATGTTGTATGCTACAAGAATATGTCGGTTTCACTAGTTGTTGTTTGTGAACCATATTGGCACGCCCGCGAGTATTAAATTGAACTGCTTATAACTTCTGAACAAATGATCTTAAAGAGCGTAATAAATTTGCATATTAATCAGCATGTTGGATGCTACAAGAATATATCGATTTCACTAGTTGTTAGTTGAGAACCATATTGGCCCGCCCGCGAAAATTAATTTGAACTGCTTATAACTTCTGAACAATTGATCGTAGAGCAAATAATTATTTGCATTTTAATGAAACATTTTGAATGCTACAAGAATATGTCGGTTTCACAAGTTGTTTATAGAAAACCATATTAGCCCGCGAGTATTAACTTGAACCATTTATAACTTCTGAACAAATGATCCTAGAGAGCGTAATAAATTTGCATATTAATCAGCATGTTGCATGCTACAGGAATATATCGATTTCACTAGTTGTTGGTTGAGAACCATATTGGCCCGCCCGCGAAAATCAACTTGAACTGCTTATAACTCCTGAACAATTGATCGCAGAGATCACAATTATTTGCATTTTAATGAAACTTGTTGAATGCTACAAGAATATGTCGGTTTCACTAGTTGTTTTTAGAAAACCATTTTGGCCCGCCCGCCAAAACTAATTTCAAATTCTTATAACATCTGAACAATTGATCGTAGAAAGCGTAATAATTTTGCATATTAAACAGCTTGTTACATGCTACAAGAATATATCGATTTCACTAGTTGTTGGTTGAGAACCATATTGGCCCGCCCGCGAAAATCAACTTGAACTGCTTATAACTTCTGAAGAATTGATCGTAGAGATCACAATTATTATCATTTTAATCTAAGATGTTGTATGCTACAAGAATATGTCGGTTTCACTAGTTATTGTTTGAGAACCATTTTGGCCCGCCCGCCAAAACTAACTTCAACTCCTTATAACTTCTGAACAATTGATCGTAGAAAGCGTAATAATTTTGCATATTAAACAGCTTGTTACATGCTACATGAATATATCGATTTCATTAGTTGTTGGTTGAGAACCATATTGGCCCGCCGCGAAAATTAATTTGAACTGCTTATAACTTCTGAAAAAGTAATCGTAGAAAGCGTAATAATTTTGCATATTAATCAGCATGCTGCATGCTACAAGAATATATCGATTCCACTAGTTGTTGTTTGAGAAATATATTGGCCCGCCCGCGAGTATTGAATTGTTCTGCTTATAACTTCTGAACAAATGATCGTAGTGAGCGCAATAATTTTGCATATTAATCAGCATGTTGCATGCTACAAGAATATATCCATTTCACTAGTTGTTGGTTGAGAACCATATTGACCTGCCCTCGAAAATTAACTTGAACTACTTATAACTTCTGAACAATTGATCATAGAGAACACAATTATTTGCATTTCAATCAAACATGTTGTATGCTACAAGATTATGTCCGTTTCACTAGTTATTGTTTGAGAATCATTTTGTCCCGCCCGCCAAAACTAACTTCAACTCCTTATAACTTCTGAACAAATGATCGTAGAGAGCTTAATCATTTTGCATATTAAACAGCATGTTGCATGCTACAAGAATATATCGATTTCATTAGTTGTTGGTTGAGAACCATATTGGCCCGCCCGCCAAAACTAACTTCAACTCCTTATAACTTCTGAACAAATGATCGTAGAGAGCGTAATTATTTTGCATATCAATCAGCATGTTGCATGCTAGAAGAATATATCGATTTCATTGGTTGTTGGTTGAGAACCATATTGGCCCGCCCGCCAAAACTAACTTCAGCTCCTTATAACTCCTGAACAATTGATCGTAGAGACCACAATTAATAGCATTTTAATCAAACATGTTGTATGCAACAAGAATATGTCGGTTTCACTAGTTGTTTTTAGAAAACCATATTGGCCCGCCCGCGTGTATTAAATTGAACTGTTTATAACTTCTGAACAAATGATCCTAGAGAGCGTATTAAATTTGCATATTAATTAGCATGTTGCATGCTACAAGAATATATCGATTTCACTAGTTGTTGGTTGAGAACCATATTGGCTCGCCCCTGAAAATCAACTTGAACTGCTTATAACTCCTGAAAAATTGATCGTAGAGAACACAATTATTTGCATTTTAATGAAACATATTGAATGCTACAAGAATATGTCGGTTTCACTAGTTGTTCTTAGAAAACAATATTGGCCCGCCCGCGAGTATTAACTTAAACTGATTATAACTTCTGAACAATTGATCGCAGAGAACACAATTACTTGCATTTCAATCAAACATGTTGTATGCTACAAGAATATGTCGGTTTCACTAGTTATTGTTTGAGAACCATTTTGGCCCGCCCGCCAAAACTAACTTCAACTCCTTCTAACTTCTGAACAATTGATCGTAGAGAGCGTTATAATATTGCATATTAATCAGCATGTTGCATGCTACAAGAATATATCGATTTCATTGGTTGTTGGTTGAGAACCATATTGTCCCGCCCGCGAAAATTAACTTGAACTGCTTATAACTTCTGAACAATTGATCGTAGCGAACACAATTATTTGCATTTCAATCAAACATGTTGTATACTACATGAATATGTCGGTTTCACTAGTTGTTGTTTGTGAACCATATTGGCACGCCCGCGAGTATTAAATTGAACTGCTTATAACTTCTGAACAAATGAACTTAAAGAGCGTAATAAATTTGCATATTAATCAGCATGTTGGATGCTACAAGAATATATCGATATCACTAGTTGTTAGTTGAGAACCATATTTGCCCGCCCGCGAAAATTAATTTGAACTGCTTATAACTTCTGAACAATTGATCGTAGAGCAAATAATTATTTGCATTTTAATGAAACATTTTGAATGCTACAAGAATATGTCGGTTTCACAAGTTGTTTATAGAAAACCATATTAGCCCGCGAGTATTAAATTGAACCATTTATAACTTCTGAACAAATGATCCTAGAGAGCGTAATAAATTTGCATATTAATCAGCATGTTGCATGCTACAAGAATATATCGATTTCACTAGTTGTTGGTTGAGAACCATATTGGCCCGCCCGCGAAAATCAACTTGAACTGCTTATAACTCCTGAACAATTGATCGTAGAGATCACAATTATTTGCATTTTAATGAAACTTGTTGAATGCTACAAGAATATGTCGGTTTCACTAGTTGTTTTTGGGAAACCATTTTGGCCCGCCCGCCAAAACTAATTTCAAATTCTTATAACTTCTGAACAATTGATCGTAGAAAGCGTAACAATTTTGCATATTAAACAGCTCGTTACATGCTACAAGAATATATCGATTTCACTAGTTGTTGGTTGAGAACCATATTGGCCCTCCCGCGAAAATCAACTTGAACTGCTTATAACTTCTGAAGAATTGATCGTAGAGATCACAATTATTATCATTTTAATCTAAGATGTTGTATGCTACAAGAATATGTCGGTTTCACTAGTTATTTTTGAGAACCATTTTGGCCCGCCCGCCAAAACTAATTTCAACTCCTTATAACTTCTGAACAATTGATCGTAGAAAGCGTAATAATCTTGCATATTAAACAGCTTGTTACATGCTACAAGAATATATCGATTTCATTAGTTGTTGGTTGAGAACCATATTGGCCCGCCGCGAAAATTAATTTGAACTGCTTATAACTTCTGAAAAAGTAATCGTAGAAAGCGTAATAATTTTGCATATTAATCAGCATGTTGCATGCTACAAGAATATATCGATTTCACTAGTTGTTGTTTGAGAAATATATTGGCCCGCCCGCGAGTATTGACTTGTTCTGCTTATAACTTCTGAACAAATGATCGTAGTGAGCGCAATAATTTTGCATATTAATCAGCATGTTGCATGCTACAAGAATATATCCATTTCACTAGTTTTTGGTTGAGAACCATATTGACCTGCCCTCGAAAATTAACTTGAACTACTTATAACTTCTGAACAATTGATCATAGAGAACACAATTATTTGCATTTCAATCAAACATGTTGTATGCTACAAGATTATGTCGGTTTCACTAGTTATTGTTTGGGAATCATTTTGTCCCGCCCGCCAAAACTAACTTCAACTCCTTATAACTTCTGAACAAATGATCGTAGAGAGCTTAATCATTTTGCATATTAAACAGCATGTTGCATGCTACAAGAATATATCGATTTCATTAGTTGTTGGTTGAGAACCATATTGGCCCGCCCGCCAAAACTAATTTCAACTCCTTATAACTTCTGAACACATGATCGTAGAGAGCGTAATTATTTTGCATATCAATCAGCATGTTGCATGCTACAAGAATATATCGATTTCATTGGTTGTTGGTTGAGAACCATATTGGCCCGCCCGCGAAAATCAACTTGAACTGCTTATAACTCCTGAACAATTGATCGTAGAGACCACAATTAATAGCATTTTAATCAAACATGTTGTATGCAACAAGAATATGTCGGTTTCACTAGTTGTTTTTAGAAAACCATATTGGCCCGCCCGCGTGTATTAATTTGAACTGTTTATAACTTCTGAACAAATGATCATAGAGAGTGTATTGAATTTGCATATTAATTAGCATGTTGCATGCTACAAGAATATATCGATTTCACTAGTTGTTGGTTGAGAACCATTTTGGCTCGCCCCTGAAAATCAACTTGAACTGCTTACAACTCCTGAAAAATTGATCGTAGAGAACACAAATATTTGCATTTTAATGAAACATATTGAATGCTACAAGAATATGTCGGTTTCACTAGTTGTTTTTAGAAAACCATATTGGCCCGCCCGCGAGTATTAACTTAAACTGTTTATAACTTCTGAACAATTCATCGCAGAGAACACAATTACTTGCATTTCAATCAAACATGTTGTATGCTACAAGAATATGTCGGTTTCACTAGTTATTGTTTGAGAACCATTTTGGCCCGCCCGCCAAAACTAACTTCAACTCCTTCTAACTTCTGAACAATTGATCGTAGAGAGCGTTATAATATTGCATATTAATCAGCATGTTGCATGCTACAAGAATATATCGATTTCATTGGTTGTTGGTTGAGAACCATATTGTCCCGCCCGCGAAAATTAACTTGAACTGCTTATAACTTCTGAACAATTGATCGTAGCGAACACAATTATTTGCATTTCAATCAAACATGTTGTATACTACAAGAATATGTCGGTTTCACTAGTTATTGTTTGAGAACCTTTTTGTCCCGCCCGCCAAAACTAACTTCAACTCCTTATAACTTCTGAACAAATTATCGTAGAGAGCTTAATAATTTTGCATATTAATCAGCATGTTGCATGGTACAAGAATATATCGATTTCATTAGTTGTTGGTTGAGAACCATATTGGCCCTCCCGCGGAAATTAACTTGAAATGCTTATAACATCTGAACAATTGATCGTAGAGCAAATAATTATTTGCATTTTAATGAAACATTTTGAATGCTACAAGAATATGTCGGTTTCACAAGTCGTTTATAGAAAACCATATTAGCCCGCGAGTATTAACTTGAACTATTTATAACTTCTGAACAAATGATCCTAGAGAGCGTAATAAATTTGCATATTAATCAGCATGTTGCATGCTACAAGAATATATCGATATCACTAGTTGTTGGTTGAGAACCATATTGGCCCGCCCGCGAAAATCAACTTGAACTGCTTATAACTCCTGAACAATTGATCGTAGAGAGCACAATTATTTGCATTTTAATGAAACTTGTTGAATGCTACAAGAATATGTCTCTTTCACTAGTTGTTTTTAGAAAACCATTTTGGCCCGCCCGCCAAAACTAATTTCAAATTCTTATAACTTCTGAACAATTGATCGTAGAAAGCGTAATAATTTTGCATATTAAACAGCTTGTTACATGCTACAAGAATATATCGATTTCACTAGTTGTTGGTTGAGAACCATATTGGCCCTCCCGCGAAAATCAACTTGAACTGCTTATAACTTCTGAAGAATTGATCGTAGAGATCACAATTATTATCATTTTAATCTAAGATGTTGTATGCTACAAGAATATGTCGGTTTCACTAGTTATTGTTTGAGAACCATTTTGGCCTGCCCGCCAAAATTAATTTCATCTCCTTATAACTTCTGAACAATTGATCGTAGAAAGCGTAATAATTTTGCATATTAAACAGCTTGTTACATACTACAAGCATATATCGATTTCATTAGTTGTTGGTTGAGAACCATATTGGCCCGCCGCGAAAATTAATTTGAACTGCTTATAACTTCTGAAAAAGTAATCGTAGAAAGCGTAATAATTTTGCATATTAATCAGCATGTTGCATGCTACAAGAATATATCGATTTCACTAGTTGTTGATTGAGAAATATATTGGCCCGCCCGCGAGTATTGACTTGTTCTGCTTATAACTTCTGAACAAATGATCGTAGTGAGCGCAATAATTTTGCATATTAATCAGCATGTTGCATGCTACAAGAATATATCCATTTCACTAGTTGTTGGTTGAGAACCATATTGACCTGCCCTCGAAAATTAACTTGAACTACTTATAACTTCTGAACAATTGATCATAGAGAACACAATTATTTGCATTTCAATCAAACATGTTGTATGCTACAAGATTATGTCGGTTTCACTAGTTATTGTTTGAGAATCATTTTGTCCCGCCCGCCAAAACTAACTTCAACTCCTTATAACTTCTGAACAAATGATCGTAGAGAGCTTAATCATTTTGCATATTAAACAGCATGTTGCACGCTACAAGAATATATCGATTTCATTAGTTGTTGGTTGAGAACCATATTGGCCCGCCCGCCAAAACTAATTTCAACTCCTTATAACTTCTGAACAAATGATCGTAGAGAGCGTAATTATTTTGCATATCAATCAGCATGTTGCATGCTACAAGAATATATCGATTTCATTGGTTGTTGGTTGAGAACCATATTGGCCCGCCCGCGAAAATCAACTTGAACTGCTTATAACTCCTGAACAATTGATCGTAGAGACCACAATTAATAGCATTTTAATCAAACATGTTGTATGCAACAAGAATATGTCGGTTTCACTAGTTGTTTTTAGAAAACCATATTGGCCCGCCCGCGTGTATTAATTTGAACTGTTTATAACTTCTGAACAAATGATCCTAGAGAGCGTATTAAATTTGCATATTAATTAGCATGTTGCATGCTACAAGAATATATCGATTTCACTAGTTGTTGGTTGAGAACCATATTGGCTCGCCCCTGAAAATCAATTTGAACTGCTTATAACTCCTGAAAAATTGATCGTAGAGAACACAAATATTTGCATTTTAATGAAACATATTGAATGCTACAAGAATATGTCGGTTTCACTAGTTGTTTTTAGAAAACCATATTGGCCCGCCCGCGAGTATTAACTTAAACAATTTATAACTTCTGAACAATTCATCGAAGAGAACACAATTACTTGCATTTCAATCAAACATGTTGTATGCTACAAGAATATGTCGGTTTCACTAGTTATTGTTTGAGAACTATTTTGGCCCGCCCGCCAAAACTAACTTCAACTCCTTCTAACTTCTGAACAATTGATCGTAGAGAGCGTTATAATATTGCATATTAATCAGCATGTTGCATGCTACAACAATATATCGATTTCATTGGTTGTTGGTTGAGAACCATATTGTCCCGCCCGCGTAAATTAACTTGAACTGCTTATAACTTCTGAACAATTGATCGTAGCGAACACAATTATTTGCATTTCAATCAAACATGTTGTATACTACAAGAATATGTCGGTTTCACTAGTTATTGTTTGAGAACCTTTTTGTCCCGCCCGCCAAAACTAACTTCAACTCCTTATAACTTCTGAACAAATTATCGTAGAGAGCTTAATAATTTTGCATATTAATCAGCATGTTGCATGCTACAAGAATATATCGATTTCATTAGTTGTTGGTTGAGAACCATATTGGCCCGCCCGCGGAAATTAAATTGAACTGCTTATAACTTCTGAACAATTGATCGTAGCGAACACAATTATTTGCATTTTAATGAAACATGTTGAATGCTTCAAGAATATGTCGGTTTCACTAGTTGTTGTTTGAGAACCATATTGGCCCGCCCGCGAGTATTAAATTGAACTGCTTATAACTTCTGAACAAATGATCTTAAAGAGCGTAATAAATTTGCATATTAATCAGCATGTTGGATGCTACAAGAATATATCGATTTCACTAGTTGTTAGTTGAGAACCTAACTGGCCCGCCCGCGAAAATTAATTTGAACTGCTTATAACTTCTGAACAATTGATCGTAGAGCAAATAATTATTTGCATTTTAATGAAACATTTTGAATGCTACAAGAATATGTCGGTTTCACTAGTTGTTTATAGAAAACCATATTAGCTCGCGAGTATTAACTTGAACTATTTATAACTTCTGCACAAATGATCCTAGAGAGCGTAATAAATTTGCATATTAATCAGCATGTTGCATGCTACAAGAATATATCGATTTCACTAGTTGTTGGTTGAGAACCATATTGGCCCGCCCGCGAAAATCAATTTGAACTGCTTATAACTCCTGAAAAAGTGATCGTAGAGAACACAATTATTTGCATTTTAATGAAACATGTTGAATGCTACAAGAATCTGTCAGTTTCACTAGTTGTTGGTTGAGAACCATATTGGCCCGCCCGCGAAAATCAACTTGAACTGCTTATAACTCCTGAACAATTGATCGTAGAGAGCACAATTATTTGCATTTTAATGAAACTTGTTGAATGCTACAAGAATATGTCGGTTTCACTAGTTGTTTTTAGAAAACCATTTTGGCCCGCCCGCCAAAACTAATTTCAAATTCTTAAAACTTCTGAACAATTGATCGTAGAAAGCGTAATAATTTTGCATATTAAACAGCTTGTTACATGCTACAAGAATATATCGATTTCACTAGTTGCTGGTTGAGAACCATATTGGCCCGCACGCGAAAATCAACTTGAACTGCTTATAACTTCTGAAGAATTGATCGTAGAGATCACAATTATTATCATTTTAATCTAAGATGTTGTATGCTACAAGAATATGTCGGTTTCACTAGTTATTGTTTGAGAACCATTTTGGCCCGCCCGCCAAAACTAACTTCAACTCCTTATAACTTCTGAACAATTGATCGTAGAAAGCGTAATAATTTTGCATATTAAACAGCTTGTTACATGCTACAAGAATATATCGATTTCATTAGTTGTTGGTTGAGAACCATATTGGCCCGCCGCGAAAATTAATTTGAACTGCTTATAACTTCTGAAAAAGTAATCGTAGAAAGCGTATAAATTTTGCATATTAATCAGCATGTTGCATGCTACACGAATATATCGATTTCACTAGTTGTTGTTTGAGAAATATATTGGCCTGCCCGCGAAAATTAACTTGAACTGCTTATAACTTCTGAACAATTCATCGTAGAGCACACAATTATTTGCAATTAATGAAACATTTTGAATGCTACAAGAATATGTCGGTTTCACTAGTTGTTTATAGAAAACCATATTGGCCCGCCCGCGAGAATTAACTTGAACTGTTTATAACTTCTGAACAAATGATCGTAGAGAGCGTAATAAATTTGCATATTAATCAGAATGTTGCATGCTACAAGAATATATCGATTTCAGTAATTGTTGGTTGAGAACCATATTGGCCTGCCCGCGAAAATCAACTTGAACTGCTTATAACTCCTGAACAATTGATCGTAGAGAACACAATTATTTGCATTTTAATGAAACATGTTGAATGACACAAGAATATGTTGGTTTCACTAGTTGTTTTTAGAAAACCATTTTGGCCCGCCCGCAAAAACTAATTTCAACTCCTTATAACTTCTGAACAATTGATCGTAGAAAGCGTAATAATTTTGCATATTAAACAGCATGTTGCATGCTACAAGAATATATCCATTTCACTAGTTGTTGGTTGAGAACCATATTGACCTGCCCTCGAAAATTAACTTGAACTACTTATAACTTCTGAACAAATGATCGTAGAGAGCGTTATAATTTTGTATATTAATCAGCATGTTGCATGCTACAAGAATATATCGATTTCATTGGTTGCTGGTTGAGAACCATATTGGCCCGCCCGCGAATATCAACTTGAACTGCTTATAACTCCTGAACAATTCATCGTAGAGAGCAGAATTATTTGCATTTTAATGAAACTTGTTGAATGCTACAAGAATATGTCGGTTCAACTAGTTGTTTTTAGAAAACCATATTGGCCCGCCCGCCAATATTAACTTGAACTGTTTATAACTTCTGAACAAATGATCGTAGAGAGCGTAATAAATTTGCATATTAATCAGCATGTTGCATGCTACAAGAATATATCGATTTCACTTGTTGTTGGTTGAGAACCATATTGGCCGGCCGAGAGAATCAATTTTAACTGCTTATAACTCCTGAACAATTGATCGTAAACAACAAAATTATTTGCATTGTAATGAAACATGTTGAATGCTACAAGAATATGTCAGTTTCACTAGTTGTTATTTGAGAACCATATTGGCCCGCCCGTGAGTATTAACTTGAATTGCTTATAACTTCTGAACAAATGATCGTAGGGAACTTAAAAAATTTGCATATTAATCAGCATGCTGCAAGAATATATCGATTTCACTAATTGTTGGTTGAAAAAAATATTTTCCCGCCCGCGAAAATCAACTTGAACTGCTTATAACTTCTGAACAATAGATCGCAGAGATCACATTTATTATCATTTTAATCTAACATGTTGTATGCTACAAGAATATGTCGGTTTCACTAGTTATTGTTTGAGAACCATTTTGGCCCGCCCGCCAAAACTAAATTCAACTACTTATAACTTCTGAAAAAATGATCGTAGAGAGCGTTATAATTTTGCATATTAATCAGCATGTTGCATGCTACAAGAATATATCGATTTTATTGGTTGTTGGTTGAGAACCATATTGGCCCGCCCGCGAAAATTAACTTGAACTGCTTATAACTTCTGAACAATTGATCGTAGAGACCACAATTAATAGCATTTTAATCAAACATGTTGTATGCAACAAGAATATGTCGGTTTCACTAGTTGTTTTTAGAAAACCATATTGGCCCGCCCGCGTGTATTATTTTGAACTGTTTATAACTTCTGAACAAATGATCCTAGAGAGCGTATTAAATTTGCATATTAATTAGCATCTTGCATGCTACAAGAATATATCGATTTCACTAGTTGTTGGTTGAGAACCATATTGGCTCGCCCCTGAAAATCAACTTGAACTGCTTATAACTCCTGAAAAATTGATCGTAGAGAACACAATTATTTGCATTTTAATGAAACATATTGAATGCTACAAGAATATGTCGGTTTCACTAGTTGTTTCTAGAAAACCATATTGGCCCGCCCGCTAGTATTAACTTGAACTGTTTATAACTTCTGAAAAATTGATCGCAGAGAACACAATTACTTGCATTTCAATCAAACATGTTGTATGCTACAAGAATGTGTCTGTTTCACTAGTTATTGTTTGAGAACCATTTTGGCCCGCCCGCCAAAACTAACTTCAACTCCTTCTAACTTCTGAACATTTGATCGTAGAGAGCGTTATAATATTACATATCAATCAGCATGTTGCATGCTACAAGAATATATCGATTTCATTGGTTGTTGGTTGAGAACCATATTGTCCCGCCCGCGAAAATTAACTTGAACTGCTTATAACTTCTGAACAATTGATCGTAGCGAACACAATTATTTGCATTTTAATGAAACATGTTGAATGCTTCAAGAATATGTCGGTTTCACTAGTTGTTTGAGAACCATATTGGCCATCCCGCGAGTATTAAATTGAACTGCTTATAACTTCTGAACAAATGATCTTAAAGAGCGTAATAAATTTGCATATTAATCAGCATGTTGGATGCTACAAGAATATATCGATTTCACTAGTTGTTAGTTGAGAACCATATTGGCCCTCCTGCGAAAATTAATTTGAACTGCTTATAACTTCTGAACAATTGATCGTAGAGCAAATAATTATTTGCATTTTAATGAAACATTTTGAATGCTACAAGAATATGTCGGTTTCACTAGTTGTTTATAGAAAACCATATTAGCCCGCGAGTATTAACTTGAACTATTTATAACTTCTGAACAAATGATCCTAGAGAGCGTAATAAATTTGCATATTAATCAGCATGTTGCATGCTACAAGAATATATCGATTTCACTAGTTGTTGGTTGAGAACCATATTGGCCCGCCCGCGAAAATGAACTTGAACTGCTTATAACTCCTGAACAATTTATCGTAGAGAGCACAATTATTTGCATTTTAATGTTGAATGCTACAAGAATATGTCGGTTTCACTAGTTGTTTTTAGAAAACCATTTTGGCCCGCCCGCCAAAACTAATTTCAAATTCTTATAACTTCTGAACAATTGATCGTAGAAAGCGTAATAATTTTGCATATTAAACAGCTTGTTACATGCTACAAGAATATATCGATTTCACTAGTTGTTGGTTGAGAACCATATTGGCCCGCCCGCGAAAATCAACTTGAACTGCTTACAACTTCTGAGGAATTGATCATAGAGATCACAATTATTATCATTTTAATCTAAGATGTTGTATGCTACAAGAATATGTCGGTTTCACTAGTTATTGTTTGAGAACCATTTTGGCCCGCCCGCCAAAACTAACTTCAACTCCTTATAACTTCTGAACAATTGATCGTAGAAAGCGTAATAATTTTGCATATTAAACAGCTTGTTACATGCTACAAGAATATATCGATTTCATTAGTTGTTGTTTGAGAACCATATTGGCCAGCCGCAAAAATTAATTTGAACTGCTTATAACTTCTGAAAAAGTAATCGTAGAAAGCGTAATAATTTTGCATATTAATCAGCATGTTGCATGCTACAAGAATATATCGATTTCACTAGTTGTTGTTTGAGAAATATATTGGCCCGCCCGCGAGTATTGACTTGTTCTGCTTATAACTTCTGAACAAATGATCGTAGTGAGCGTAATAATTTTGCATATTAATCAGCATGTGCATGCTACAAGAATATATCTATTTCACTAGTTGTTGGTTGAGAACCATATTGACCTGCCCTCGAAAATTAACTTGAACTACTTATAACTTCTGAACAATTGATCATAGAGAACACAAATATTTGCATTTCAATCAAACATGTTGTATGCTACAAGATTATGTCGGTTTCACTAGTTATTGTTTGAGAATCATTTTGTCCCGCCCGCCAAAACTAACTTCAACTCCTTATAACTTCTGAACAAATGATCGCAGAGAGCTTAATAATTTTGCATATTAAACAGCATGTTGCATGCTACAAGAATATATCGATTTCATTAGTTGTTGGTTGATAACCATATTGGCCCGCCCGCGAAAATCAACTTGAACTGCTTATAACTCCTGAACAATTGATCGTAGAGAACACAATTATTTGCATTTTAATGAAACATGTTGAATGATACAAGAATATGTTGGTTTCACTAGTTGTTTTTAGAAAACCATTTTGGCCCGCCCGCAAAAACTATTTTCTACTCCTTATAACTTCTGAACAATTGATCGTAGAAAGCGTAATAATTTTGCATATTAAACAGCATGTTGCATGCTACAAGAATATATCGATTTAATTAGTTTTTCGTTGAGAACCATATTGGCCCGCCCGCGAAAATCAACTTGAACTGCTTATAACTCCTGAACAATTGATCGTAGAGAGTACAATTATTTGCATTTTAATGAAACATGTTGAATGCTACAAGAATATGTCGGTTTCACTAGTTGTTTTTAGAAAACCATATTGGCCCGCCCGCGAGTATTGACTTGTTCTGCTTATAACTTCTGAACAAATGATCGTAGTGAGCGTAATAATTTTGCATATTAATCAGCATGTTGCATGCTACAAGAATATATCCATTTCACTAGTTGTTGGTTGAGAACCATATTGACCTGCCCTCGAAAATTAACTTGAACTACTTATAACTTCTGAACAATTGATCATAGAGAACACAATTATTTGCATTTCAATCAAACATGTTGTATGCTACAAGATTATGTCGGTTTCACTAGTTATTGTTTGAGAATCATTTTGTCCCGCCCGCCAAAACTAACTTCAACTCCTTATAACTTCTGAACAAATGATCGTAGAGAGCGTAATAATTTTGCATATCAATCAGCATGTTGCATGCTACAAGAATATATCGATTTCACTAGTTGTTGGTTGAGAACCATATTGGCCCGCCCGCGAATATCAACTTGAACTGCTTATAATTCCTGAACAATTGATCGTAGAGAGCACAATTATTTGCATTTTAATGAAACTTGTTGAATGCTACAAGAATATGTCGGTTTCACTAGTTGTTTTTAGAAAACCATATTGACCCGCCCGCCAGTATTAACTTGAACTGTTTATAACTTCTGAACAAATGATCGTAGAGAGCGTAATAAATTTGCATATTAATCAGCATGTTGCATGCTACAAGAATATATCGATTTCACTTGTTGTTGGTTGAGAACCATATTGGCCTGCCGAGAGAATCAACTTTAACTGCTTATAACTCCTGAACAATTGATCGTAAACAACAAAATTATTTGCATTTTAATGAAACATGTTGAATGCTACAAGAATATGTCAGTTTCACTAGTTGTTATTTGAGAACCATATTGGCCCGCCCGTGAGTATTAACTTGAATTGCTTATAACTTCTGAACAAATGATCGTAGGGAACTTAAAAAATTTGGATATTAATCAGCATGTTGCATGCTAAAAGAATATATCGATTTCACTAGTTGTTGGTTGAAAAACATATTTTCCCGCCCGCGAAAATCAACTTGAACTGCTTATAACTTCTGAACAATTGATCGTAGAGATCACATTTATTATCATTTTAATCTAACATGTTGTATGCTACAAGAATATGTCTGTTTCACTAGTTATTGTTTGAGAACCATTTTGGCCCGCCCGCCAAAAATAAATTCAACTACTTATAACTTCTGAAAAAATGATCAAAGAGAGCGTTATAATTTTGCATATTAATCAGCATGTTGCATGCTACAAGAATATATCGATTTCATTGGTTGTTGGTTGAGAACCATATTGGCCCGCCCGCGAAAATTAACTTGAACTGCTTATAACTTCTGAACATTTGATCGTAGCGAACACATTTATTATCATTTTAATCTAACATATTGAATGCTTCAAGAATATGTCGGTTTCACTAATTGTTGTTTGAGAACCATATTGGATCGCCCGCGAATATTAAAATGAACTGCTTATAACTTCTGAACAAATGATCTTAGAGAGCGTAATAAATTTGCATATTAATCAGCATGTTGCATGCTACAAGAATATATCGATTTCACTAGTTGTTGGTTGAGAACCATATTGGCCCACCCGCGAAAATTATTTGAACTGCTTATAACTACTGAACAAATAATCGTAGAAAGCGTAATAATTTTTCATATTAATCAGCATGTTGCATGCTACAAGAATATATCGATTTCACTAGTTGTTGTTTGAGAAATATATTGGCCTGCCCGCGAAAATTAACTTGAACTGCTTATAACTTCTGAACAATTGATTGTAGAGCACACAATTATTTGCATTTCAATCAAACATGTTGTATGCTACAAGAATATGTCGGTTTCACTAGTTATTGTTTGAGAACCATTTTGGCCCGCCCGCCAAAACTAACTTCAACTCCTTATAACTTCTGAACAAATGATCGTAGAGAGCGTAATAATTTTGCATATCAATCAGCATGTTGCATGCTACAAGAATATATCGATTTCATTGGTTGTTGGCTGAGAACCATATTGGCCCGCCCGCGAATATCAACTTGAACTGCTTATAACGCCTGAACAATTCATCGTAGAGAGCAGAATTATTTGCATTTTAATGAAACTTGTTGAATGCTACAAGAATATGTCGGTTTCACTAGTTGTTTTTAGAAAACCATATTGGCCCGCCCGCCAGTATTAAATTGAACTGTTTATAACTTCTGAACTAATGATCGTAGAGAGCGTAATAAATTTGCATATTAATCACCATGTTGCATGCTACAAGAATATATCGATTTTACTTGTTGTTGGTTGAGAACCATATTGGCCGGCCGAGAGAATCAATTTTAACTGCTTATAACTCCTGAACAATTGATCGTAAACAACAAAATTATTTGCATTTTAATGAAACATGTTGAATGCTACAAGAATATGTCAGTTTCACTAGTTGTTATTTGAGAACCATATTGGCCCGCCCGTGAGTATTAACTTGAATTGCTTATAACTTCTGAACAAATGATCGTAGGGAACTTAAAAAATTTGCATATTAATCAGCATGCTGCAAGAATATATCGATTTCACTAATTGTTGGTTGAAAAAAATATTTTCCCGCCCGCGAAAATCAACTTGAACTGCTTATAACTTCTGAACAATTGATCGCAGAGATCACATTTATTATCATCTTAATCTAACATGTTGTATGCTACAAGAATATGTCGGTTTCACTGGTTATTGTTTGAGAACCATTTTGGCCCGCCCGCCAAAACTAAATTCAACTACTTATAACTTCTGAAAAAATGATCGTAGAGAGCATTATAATTTTGCATATTAATCAGCATGTTGCATGCTACAAGAATATATCGATTTCAATGGTTGTTGGTTGAGAACCATATTGGCCCGCCCGCGAAAATTAACTTGAACTGCTTATAACTTCTGAACAATTGATCGTAGAGACCACAATTAATAGCATTTTAATCAAACATGTTGTATGCAACAAGAATATGTCGGTTTCACTAGTTGTTTTTAGAAAACCATATTGGCCCGCCCGCGTGTATTATTTTGAACTGTTTATAACTTCTGAACAAATGATCCTAGAGAGCGTATTAAATTTGCATATTAATTAGCATGTTGCATGCTACAAGAATATATCGATTTCACTAGTTGTTGGTTGAGAACCATATTGGCTCGCCCCTGAAAATCAATTTGAACTGCTTACAACTCCTGAAAAATTGATCGTAGAGAACACAATTACTTGCATTTCAATCAAACATGTTGTATGCTACAAGAATATGTCGGTTTCACTAGTTATTGTTTGAGAACCATTTTGGCCCGCCCGCCAAAACTAACTTCAACTCCTTATAACTTCTGAACAATTGATCGTAGAAAGCGTAATAATTTTGCATATTAAACAGCTTGTTACATGCTACAAGAATATATCGATTTCATTAGTTGTTGTTTGAGAACCATATTGGCCAGCCGCAAAAATTAATTTGAACTGCTTATAACTTCTGAAGAATTGATCGTAGTGATCACAATTATTATCATTTTAATCTAAGATGTTGTATACTACAAGAATATGTCGGTTTCACTAGTTATTGTTTGAGAACCATTTTGGCCCCCCCGCCAAAACTAACTTCAACTCCTTATAACTTCTGAACAATTGATCGTAGAAAGCGTAATAATTTTGCATATTAAACAGCTTGTTACATGCTACAAGAATATATCGATTTCATTAGTTGTTGTTTGAGAACCATATTGGCCAGCCGCAAAAATTAATTTGAGCTGCTTATAACTTCTGAAAAAGTAATCGTAGAAAGCGTAATAATTTTGCATATTAATCAGCATGTTGCATGCTACAAGAATATATCGATTTCACTAGTTGTTGTTTGAGAAATATATTGGCCCGCCCGCGAGTATTGACTTGTTCTGCTTATAACTTCTGAACAAATGATCGTAGTGAGCGTAATAATTTTGCATATTAATCAGCATGTGCATGCTACAAGAATATATCCATTTCACTAGTTGTTGGTTGAGAACCATATTGACCTGCCCTCGAAAATTAACTTGAACTACTTATAACTTCTGAACAATTGATCATAGAAAACACAAATATTTGCATTTCAATCAAACATGTTGTATGCTACAAGATTATGTCGGTTTCACTAGTTATTGTTTGAGAATCATTTTGTCCCGCCCGCCAAAACTAACTTCAACTCCTTATAACTTCTGAACAAATGATCGTAGAGAGCTTAATAATTTTGCATATTAAACAGCATGTTGCATGCTACAAGAATATATCCATTTCATTAGTTGTTGGTTGAGAACCATATTGGCCCGCCTTCGAAAATCAACTTGAACTGCTTATAACTCCTGAACAATTGATCGTAAAGAACACAATTATTTGCATTTTAATGAAACATGTTGAATGATACAAGAATATGTTGGTTTCACTACTTGTTTTTAGAAAACCATTTTGGCCCGCCCGCAAAAACTATTTTCAACTCCTTATAACTTCTGAACAATTGATCGTAGAAAGCGTAATAATTTTGCATATTAAACAGCATGTTGCATGCTACAAGAATATATCGATTTAATTAGTTTTTCGTTGAGAACCATATTGGCCCGCCCGCGAAAATCAACTTGAACTGCTTATAACTCCTGTACAATTGATCGTAGAGAGCACAATTATTTGCATTTTAATGAAACATGTTGAATGCTACAAGAATATGTCGGTTTCACTAGTTGTTTTTAGAAAACCATATTGGCCCGCCCGCGAGTATTAATTTGAACTGTTTATAACTTCTGAACAAATGATCGTAGTGAGCGTAATAATTTTGCATATTAATCAGCATGTTCCATGCTACAAGAATATATCCATTTCACTAGTTGTTGGTTGAGAACCATATTGACCTGCCCTCGAAAATTAACTTGAACTACTTATAACTTCTGAACAATTGATCATAGAGAACACAATTATTTGCATTTCAATCAAACATGTTGTATGCTACAAGATTATGTCGGTTTCACTAGTTATTGTTTGAGAATCATTTTGTCCCGCCCGCCAAAACTAACTTCAACTCCTTATAACTTCTGAACAAATGATCGTAGAGAGCTTAATAATTTTGCATATTAATCAGCATGTTGCATGCTACAAGAATATATCGATTTCACTAGTTGTTGGTTGAAAAACATATTTTCCCGCCAGCGAAAATCAACTTGAAATGCTTATAACTTCTGAAGAATTGATCGTAGAGATCACAATTATTATCATTTTAATCTAACATGTTGTATGCTAGAAGAATATGTCGGTTTCACTAGTTATTGTTTGAGAACCATTTTTGCCCGCCCGCCAAAACTAACTTCAACTCCTTATAACTTCTGAACAAATGATCGTAGAGAGCGTAATAATTTTGCATATCAATCAGCATGTTGCATGCTACAAGAATATATCGATTTCACTAGTTGTTGGTTGAGAACCATATTGGCCCGCCCGCGAATATCAAGTTGAACTGCTTATAATTCCTGAACAATTGATCGTAGAGAGCACAATTATTTGCATTTTAATGAAACTTGTTGAATGCTACAAGAATATGTCGGTTTCACTAGTTATTGTTTGAGAATCATTTTGTCCCGCCCGCCAAAACTAACTTCAACTCCTTATAACTTCTGAACAAATGATCGTAGAGAGCTTAATAATTTTGCATATTAAACAGCATGTTGCATGCTAAAAGAATATATCCATTTCATTAGTAGTTGGTTGAGAACCATATTGGCCCGCCCTCGAAAATCAACTTGAACTGCTTATAACTCCTGAACAATTGATCGTAAAGAACACAATTATTTGCATTTTAATGAAACATGTTGAATGATACAAGAATATGTTGGTTTCACTAGTTGTTTTTAGAAAACCATTTTGGCCCGCCCGCAAAAACTATTTTCAACTCCTTATAACTTCTGAACAATTGATCGTAGAAAGCGTAATAATTTTGCATATTAAACAGCATGTTGCATGCTACAAGAATATTTCGATTTAATTAGTTTTTCGTTGAGAACCATATTGGCCCGCCCGCGAAAATCAACTTGAACTGCTTATAACTCCTGTACAATTGATCGTAGAGAGCACAATTATTTGCATTTTAATGAAACATGTTGAATGCTACAAGAATATGTCGGTTTCACTAGTTGTTTTTAGAAAACCATATTGGCCCGCCCGCGAGTATTGACTTGTTCTGCTTATAACTTCTGAACAAATGATCGTAGTGAGCGTAATAATTTTGCATATTAATCAGCATGTTGCATGCTACAAGAATATATCCATTTCACTAGTTGTTGGTTGAGAACCATATTGACCTGCCTTCGAAAATTAACTTGAACTACTTATAACTTCTGAACAATTGATCATAGAGAACACAATTATTTGCATTTCAATCAAACATGTTGTATGCTACAAGATTATGTCGGTTTCACTAGTTATTGTTTGAGAATCATTTTGTCCCGCCCGCCAAAACTAACTTCAACTCCTTATAACTTCTGAACAAATGATCGTAGAGAGCTTAATAATTTTGCATATTAATCAGCATGTTGCATGCTACAAGAATATATCGATTTCACTAGTTGTTGGTTGAAAAACATATTTTCCCGCCAGCGAAAATCAACTTGAAATGCTTATAACTTCTGAAGAATTGATCGTAGAGATCACAATTATTATCATTTTAATCTAACATGTTGTATGCTAGAAGAATATGTCGGTTTCACTAGTTATTGTTTGAGAACCATTTTTGCCCGCCCGCCAAAACTAACTTCAACTCCTTATAACTTCTGAACAAATGATCGTAGAGAGCGTAATAATTTTGCATATCAATCAGCATGTTGCATGCTACAAGAATATATCGATTTCACTAGTTGTTGGTTGAGAACCATATTGGCCCGCCCGCGAATATCAACTTGAACTGCTTATAATTCCTGAACAATTGATCGTAGAGAGCACAATTATTTGCATTTTAATGAAACTTGTTGAATGCTACAAGAATATGTCGGTTTCACTAGTTGTTTTTAGAAAACCATATTGGCCCGCCCGCCAGTATTAACTTGAACTGTTTATAACTTCTGAACAAATGATCGTAGAGAGCGTAATAAATTTGCATATTAATCAGCATGTTGCATGCTACAAGAATATATCGATTTCACTTGTTTTTGGTTGAGAACCATATTGGCCTGCCGAGAGAATCAACTTTAACTGCTTATAACTCCTGAACAATTGATCGTAAACAACAAAATTATTTGCATTTTAATGAAACATGTTGAATGCTACAAGAATATGTCAGTTTCACTAGTTGTTATTTGAGAACCATATTGGCCCGCCCGTGAGTATTAACTTGAATTGCTTATAACTTCTGAACAAATGATCGTAGGGAACTTAAAAAATTTGGATATTAATCAGCATGTTGCATGCTACAAGAATATATCGATTTCACTAGTTGTTGGTTGAAAAACATATTTTCCCGCCCGCGAAAATCAACTTGAACTGCTTATAACTTCTGAACAATTGATCGTAGAGATCACATTTATTATCATTTTAATCTAACATGTTGTATGCTACAAGAATATGTCTGTTTCACTAGTTATTGTTTGAGAACCATTTTGGCACGCCCGCCAAAACTAAATTCAACTACTTATAACTTCTGAACAAATGATCGTAGAGAGCTTAATAATTTTGCATATTAAACAGCATGTTGCATGCTACAAGAATATATCCATTTCATTAGTTGTTGGTTGAGAACCATATTGGCCCGCCCGCGAAAATCAACTTGAACTGCTTATAACTCCTGAACAATTGATCGTAGAGAACACAATTATTTGCATTTTAATGAAACATGTTGAATGATACAAGAATATGTTGGTTTCACTAGTTGTTTTTAGAAAACCATTTTGGCCCGCCCGCAAAAACTATTTTCAACTCCTTATAACTTCTGAACAATTGATAGTAGAAAGCGTAAAAATTTTGCATATTAAACAGCATGTTGCATGCTACAATATATCGATTTAATTAGTTTTTCGTTGAGAACCATATTGGCCCGCCCGCGAAAATCAACTTGAACTGCTTATAACTCCTGAACAATTGATCGTAGAGAGCACAATTATTTGCATTTTAATGAAACATGTTGAATGCTACAAGAATATGTCGGTTTCACTAGTTGTTTTTAGAAAACCATATTGGCCCGCCCGCGAGTATTGACTTGTTCTGCTTATAACTTCTGAACAAATGATCGTAGTGAGCGTAATAATTTTGCATATTAATCAGCATGTTGCATGCTACAAGAATATATCCATTTCACTAGTTGTTGGTTGAGAACCATATTGACCTGCCCTCGAAAATTAACTTGAACTACTTATAACTTCTGAACAATTGATCATAGAGAACACAATTATTTGCATTTCAATCAAACATGTTGTATGCTACAAGATTATGTCGGTTTCACTAGTTATTGTTTGAGAATCATTTTGTCCCGCCCGCCAAAACTAACTTCAACTCCTTATAACTTCTGAACAAATGATCGTAGAGAGCTTAATATTTTTGCATATTAATCAGCATGTTGCATGCTACAAGAATATATCGATTTCACTAGTTGTTGGTTGAAAAACATATTTTCCCGCCAGCGAAAATCAACTTGAAATGCTTATAACTTCTGAAGAATTGATCGTAGAGATCACAATTATTATCATTTTAATCTAACATGTTGTATGCTAGAAGAATATGTCGGTTTCACTAGTTATTGTTTGAGAACCATTTTTGCCCGCCCGCCAAAACTAACTTCAACTCCTTATAACTTCTGAACAAATGATCGTAGAGAGCGTAATAATTTTGCATATCAATCAGCATGTTGCATGCTACAAGAATATATCGATTTCACTAGTTGTTGGTTGAGAACCATATTGGCCCGCCCGCGAATATCAACTTGAACTGCTTATAATTCCTGAACAATTGATCGTAGAGAGCACAATTATTTGCATTTTAATGAAACTTGTTGAATGCTACAAGAATATGTCGGTTTCACTAGTTGTTTTTAGAAAACCATATTGGCCCGCCCGCCAGTATTAACTTGAACTGTTTATAACTTCTGAACAAATGATCGTAGAGAGCGTAATAAATTTGCATATTAATCAGCATGTTGCATGCTACAAGAATATATCGATTTCACTTGTTGTTGGTTGAGAACCATATTGGCCTGCCGAGAGAATCAACTTTAACTGCTTATAACTCCTGAACAATTGATCGTAAACAACAAAATTATTTGCATTTTAATGAAACATGTTGAATGCTACAAGAATATGTCAGTTTCACTAGTTGTTATTTGAGAACCATATTGGCCCGCCCGTGAGTATTAACTTGAATTGCTTATAACTTCTGAACAAATGATCGTAGGGAACTTAAAAAATTTGGATATTAATCAGCATGTTGCATGCTACAAGAATATATCGATTTCACTAGTTGTTGGTTGAAAAACATATTTTCCCGCCCGCGAAAATCAACTTGAACTGCTTATAACTTCTGAACAATTGATCGTAGAGATCACATTTATTATCATTTTAATCTAACATGTTGTATGCTACAAGAATATGTCTGTTTCACTAGTTATTGTTTGAGAACCATTTTGGCACGCCCGCCAAAACTAAATTCAACTACTTATAACTTCTGAAAAAATGATCGAAGAGAGCGTTATAATTTTGCATATTAATCAGCATGTTGCATGCTACAAGAATATATCGATTTCATTGGTTGTTGGTTGAGAACCATATTGGCCCGCCCGCGAAAATTAACTTGAACTGCTTATAACTTCTGAACATTTGATCGTAGCGAACACATTTATTATCATTTTAATCTAACATATTGAATGCTTCAAGAATATGTCGGTTTCACTAATTGTTGTTTGAGAACCATATTGGATCGCACGCGAATATTAAAATGAACTGCTTATAACTTCTGAACAAATGACCTTAGAGAGCGTAATAAATTTGCATATTAATCAGCATGTTGCATGCTACAAGAATATATCGATTTCACTAGTTGTTGGTTGAGAACCATATTGGCCCACCCGCGAAAATTATTTGAACTGCTTATAACTACTGAACAAATAATCGTAGAAAGCGTAATAATTTTTCATATTAATCAGCATGTTGCATGCTACAAGAATATATCGATTTCACTAGTTGTTGTTTGAGAAATATATTGGCCTGCCCGCGAAAATTAACTTGAACTGCTTATAACTTCTGAACAATTGATTGTAGAGCACACAATTATTTGCATTTCAATCAAACATGTTGTATGCTACAAGAATATGTCGGTTTCACTAGTTATTGTTTGAGAACCATTTTGGCCCGCCCGCCAAAACTAACTTCAACTCCTTATAACTTCTGAACAAATGATCGTAGAGAGCGTAATAATTTTGCATATCAATCAGCATGTTGCATGCTACAAAAATATATCGATTTCATTGGTTGTTGGTTGAGAACCATATTAGCCTGCCCGCGAAAATCAACTTGAACTGCTTATAACTCCTGAACAATTGATCGTAGAGACCACAATTAATAGCATTTTAATCATACATGTTGCATGCAACAAGAATATGTCGGTTTCACTAGTTGTTTTTAGAAAACCATATTGGCCCGCCCGCGTGTATTAATTTGAACTGTTTATAACTTCTGAACAAATGATCCTAGAGAGCGTATTAAAATTGCATATTAATTAGCATGTCGCATGCTACAAGAATATATCGATTTCACTAGTTGTTGGTTGAGAACCATATTGGCTCGCCCCTGAAAATCAACTTGAACTGCTTATAACGCCTGAAAAATTGATCGTAGAGAACACAATTATTTGCATTTTAATGAAAAAAATTTTGAATGCTACAAGAATATGTCGATATCATTAGTTGTTTTTAGAAAACCATATTGGCCCGCCCGCGAGTATTAACTTGAACTGTTTATAACTTCTGAACAATTGATCGCAGAGAACACAATTACTTGCATTTCAATCAAACATGTTGTATGCTACAAGAATATGTCGGTTTCACTAGTTATTGTTTGAGAACCATTTTCGCCCGCCCGCCAAAACTAACTTCAACTCCTTCTAACTTCTGAACAATTGATCGTAGAGAGCGTTATAATATTGCATATTAATCAGCATGTTGCATGCTACAAGAATATATCGATTTCATTGGTTGTTGGTTGAGAACTATATTGTCCCGCCCGCGAAAATTAACTTGAACTGCTTATAAGTTCTGAACAATTGATCGTAGCGAACACAATTATTTGCATTTCAATCAAACATGATGTATACTACAAGAATATGTCGGTTTCACTAGTTATTGTTTGAGAATATTTTTGTCCCGCCAGCCAAAACTAACTTCAACTCCTTATAACTTCTGAATAAATTATCGTAGAGAGCTTAATAATTTTGCATATTAATCAGCATGTTGAATGCTACAAGAATATATCGATTTCATTAGTTGTTGTTTGAGAACCATATTGGCCCGCCCGCGAGTATTAAATTGAACTGCTTATAACTTCTGAACAAATGATCTTAAAGAGCGTAATAAATTTGCATATTAATCAGCATGTTGCATGCTACAAGAATATATCGATTTCATTGGTTGTTGGTTGAGAACTATATTGTCCCGCCAGCGAAAATCAACTTGAACTGCTTATAACTTCTGAAGAATTGATCGTAGAGATCACAATTATTATCATTTTAATCTAACATGTTGTATGCTACAAGAATATGTCGGTTTCACTAGTTATTGTTTGAGAACCATTTTGGCCCGCCAGCCAAAACTAATTTCAACTCCTTATAACTTCTGAACAAATGATCGTAGAGAGCGTTATAATTTTGTATATTAATCAGCATGTTGCATGCTACAAGAATATATCGATTTCATTGGTTGTTGGTTGAGAACCATATTGGCCCGCCCGCGAATATCAACTTGAACTCCTTATAACTCCTGAACAATTCATCGTAGAGAGCAGAATTATTTGCATTTTAATGAAACTTGTTGAATGCTACAAGAATATGTCGGTTTCACTAGTTGTTTTTAGAAAACCATATTGGCCCGCCCGCCAGTATTAACTTGAACTGTTTATAACTTCTGAACAAATGATCGTAGAGAGCGTAATAAATTTGCATATTAATCAGCATGTTACATGCTACAAGAATATATCGATTTTACTTGTTGTTGGTTGAGAACCATATTGGCCGGCCGAGAGATTCAATTTTAACTGCTTATAACTCCTGAACAATTGATCGTAAACAACAAAATTATTTGCATTTTAATGAAACATGTTGAATGCTACAAGAATATGTCAGTTTCACTAGTTGTTATTTGAGAACCATATTGGCCCGCCCGCGAAAATTAACTTGAACTGCTTATAACTTCTGAACAATTGATCGTAGAGACCACAATTAATAGCATTTTAATCAAACATGTTGTATGCAACAAGAATATGTCGGTTTCACTAGTTGTTTTTAGAAAACCATATTGGCCCGCCCGCGTGTATTAATTTGTACTGTTTATAACTTCTGAACAAATGATCCTAGAGAGCGTATTAAATTTGCATATTAATTAGCATGTTGCATGCTACAAGAATATATCGATTTCACTAGTTGTTGGTTGAGAACCATATTGGCTCGCCCCTGAAAATCAACTTGAACTGCTTAAAACTCCTGAAAAATTGATCGTAGAGAACACAATTATTTGCATTTTAATGAAACATATTGAATGCTACAAGAATATGTCGGTTTCACTAGTTGTTTCTAGATAACCATATTGGCCCGCCCGCGAGTATTAACTTGAACTGTTTATAACTTCTGAAAAATTGATCGCAGAGAACACAATTACTTGCATTTCAATCAAACATGTCGTATGCTACAAGAATATGTCGGTTTCACTAGTTATTGTTTGAGAACCATTTTTGCCAGCCCGCCAAAACTAACTTCAAATCCTTATAACTTCTGAACAAATGATCGTAGAGAGCGTAATAATTTTGCATGTCAATCAGCATGTTGCATGCTACAAGAATATATCGATTTCACTAGTTGTTGGTTGAGAACCATATTGGCCCGCCCGCGAATATCAGCTTGAACTGCTTATAATTCCTGAACAATTGATCGTAGAGAGCACAATTATTTGCATTTTAATGAAACTTGTTGAATGCTACAAGAATATGTCGGTTTCACTAGTTGTTTTTAGAAAACCATATTGGCCCGCCCGCCAGTATTAACTTGAACTGTTTATAACTTCTGAACAAATGATCGTAGAGAGCGTAATAAATTTGCATATTAATCAGCATCGATTTCACTTGTTGTTGGTTGAGAACCATATTGGCCTGCCGAGAGAATCAACTTTAACTGCTTATAACTCCTGAACAATTGATCGTAAACAACAAAATTATTTGCATTTTAATGAAACATGTTGAATGCTACAAGAATATGTCAGTTTCACTAGTTGTTATTTGAGAACTATATTGGCCCGCCTGTGAGTATTAACTTGAATTGCTTATAACTTCTGAACAAATGATCGTAGGGTACTTAAAAAATTTGGATATTAATCAGCATGTTGCATGCTACAAGAATATATCGATTTCACTAGTTGTTGGTTGAAAAACATATTTTCCCGCCCGCGAAAATCAACTTGAACTGCTTATAACTTCTGAACAATTGATCGTAGAGATCACATTTATTATCATTTTAATCTAACATGTTGTATGCTACAAGAATATGTCTGTTTCACTAGTTATTGTTTGAGAACCATTTTGGCCCGCCCGCCAAAACTAAATTCAACTACTTATAACTTCTGAAAAAATGATCGAAGAGAGCGTTATAATTTTGCATATTAATCAGCATGTTGCATGCTACAAGAATATATCGATTTCATTGGTTGTTGGTGGAGAACCATATTGGCCCGCCCGCGAAAATTAACTTGAACTGCTTATAACTTCTGAACATTTGATCGTAGCGAACACATTTATTATCATTTTAATCTAACATATTGAATGCTTCAAGAATATGTCGGTTTCACTAATTGTTGTTTGAGAACCATATTGGATCGCCCGCGAATATTAAAATGAACTGCTTATAACTTCTGAACAAATGATCTTAGAGAGCGTAATAAATTTGCATATTAATCAGCATGTTGCATGCTACAAGAATATATCGATTTCACTAGTTGTTGGTTGAGAACCATATTGGCCCACCCGCGAAAATTATTTGAACTGCTTATAACTACTGAACAAATAATCGTAGAAAGCGTAATAATTTTTCATATTAATCAGCATGTTGCATGCTACAAGAATATATCGATTTCACTAGTTGTTGTTTGAGAAATATATTGGCCTGCCCGCGAAAATTAACTTGAACTGCTTATAACATCTGAACAATTGATTGTAGAGCACACAATTATTTGCATTTCAATCAAACATGTTGTATGCTACAAGAATATGTCGGTTTCACTAGTTATTGTTTGAGAACCATTTTGGCCCGCCCGCCAAAACTAACTTCAACTCCTTATAACTTCTGAACAAATGATCGTAGAGAGCGTAATAATTTTGCATATCAATCAGCATGTTGCATGCTACAAGAATATATCGATTTCATTGGTTGTTGGTTGAGAACTATATTAGCCCGCCCGCGAAAATCAACTTGAACTGCTTATAACTCCTGAACAATTGATCGTAGAGACCACAATTAATAGCATTTTAATCAAACATGTTGCATGCAACAAGAATATGTCGGTTTCACTAGTTGTTTTTAGAAAACCATATTGGCCCGCCCGCGTGTATTAATTTGAACTGTTTATAACTTCTGAACAAATGATCCTAGAGAGCGTATTAAATTTGCATATTAATTAGCATGTCGCATGCCACAAGAATATATCGATTTCACTAGTTGTTGGTTGAGAACCATATTGGCTCGCCCCTGAAAATCAACTTGAACTGCTTTTAACGCCTGAAAAATTGATCGTAGAGAACACAATTATTTGCATTTTAATGAAACATTTTGAGTGCTACAAGAATATGTCGATATCACTAGTTGTTTTTAGAAAACCATATTGGCCCGCCCGCGAGTATTAACTTGAACTGTTTATAACTTCTGAACAATTGATCGCAGAGAACACAATTACTTGCATTTCAATCAAACATGTTGTATGCTACAAGAATATGTCGGTTTCACTAGTTATTGTTTGAGAACCATTTTGGCCCGCCCGCCAAAACTAATTTCAACTCCTTCTAACTTCTGAACAATTGATCGTAGAGAGCGTTATAATATTGCATATTAATCAGCATGTTCAATGCTACAAGAATATATCGATTTCATTGGTTGTTGGTTGAGAACTATATTGTCCCGCCGGCGAAAATTAACTTGAACTGCTTATAACTTCTGAACAATTGATCGTAGCGAACACAATTATTTGCATTTCAATCAAACATGATGTATACTACAAGAATATGTCGGTTTCACTAGTTATTGTTTGAGAATATTTTTGTCCCGCCAGCCAAAACTAACTTCAACTCCTTATAACTTCTGAATAAATTATCGTAGAGAGCTTAATAATTTTGCATATTAATCAGCATGTTGAATGCTACAAGAATATATCGATTTCATTAGTTGTTGTTTGAGAACCATATTGGCCCGCCCGCGAGTATTAAATTGAACTGCTTATAACTTCTGATCAATTGATCGTAGCGAACACAATTATTTGCATTTCAATCAAACATGATGTATACTACAAGAATATGTCGGTTTCACTAGTTATTGTTTGAGAATATTTTTGTCCCGCCAGCCAAAACTAACTTCAACTCCTTATAACTTCTGAATAAATTATCGTAGAGAGCTTAATAATTTTGCATATTAATCAGCATGTTGCATGCTACAAGAATATATCGATTTCATTGGTTGTTGGTTGAGAACTATATTGTCCCGCCAGCGAAAATCAACTTGAACTGCTTATAACTTCTGAAGAATTGATCGTAGAGATCACAATTATTATCATTTTAATCTAACATGTTGTATGCTACAAGAATATGTCGGTTTCACTAGTTATTGTTTGAGAACCATTTTGGCCCGCACGCCAAAACTAACTTCAACACCTTATAACTTCTGAACAAATGATCGTAGAGAGCGTTATAATTTTGTATATTAATCAGCATGTTGCATGCTACAAGAATATATCGATTTTACTTGTTGTTGGTTGAGAACCATATTGGCCGGCCGAGAGAATCAATTTTAACTGCTTATAACTCCTGAACAATTGATCGTAAACAACAAAATTATTTGCATTTTAATGAAACATGTTGAATGCTACAAGAATATGTCAGTTTCACTAGTTGTTATTTGAGAACCATATTGGCCCGCCCGTGAGTATTAACTTGAATTGCTTATAACTTCTGAACAAATGATCGTAGGGAACTTAAAAAATTTGCATATTAATCAGCATGCTGCAAGAATATATCGATTTCACTAATTGTTGGTTGAAAAAAATATTTTCCCGCCCGCGAAAATCAACTTGAACTGCTTATAACTTCTGAACAATTGATCGCAGAGATCACATTTATTATCATCTTAATCTAACATGTTGTATGCTACAAGAATATGTCGGTTTCACTGGTTATTGTTTGAGAACCATTTTGGCCCGCCCGCCAAAACTAAATTCAACTACTTATAACTTCTGAAAAAATGATCGTAGAGAGCATTATAATTTTGCATATTAATCAGCATGTTGCATGCTACAAGAATATATCGATTTCAATGGTTGTTGGTTGAGAACCATATTGGCCCGCCCGCGAAAATTAACTTGAACTGCTTATAACTTCTGAACAATTGATCGTAGAGACCACAATTAATAGCATTTTAATCAAACATGTTGTATGCAACAAGAATATGTCGGTTTCACTAGTTGTTTTTAGAAAACCATATTGGCCCGCCCGCGTGTATTATTTTGAACTGTTTATAACTTCTGAACAAATGATCCTAGAGAGCGTATTAAATTTGCATATTAATTAGCATGTTGCATGCTACAAGAATATATCGATTTCACTAGTTGTTGGTTGAGAACCATATTGGCTCGCCCCTGAAAATCAATTTGAACTGCTTACAACTCCTGAAAAATTGATCGTAGAGAACACAATTATTTGCATTTTAATGAAACATATTGAATGCTACAAGAATATGTCGGTTTCACTAGTTGTTTCTAGAAAACCATATTGGCCCGCCCGCGAGTATTAACTTGAACTGTTTATAACTTCTGAAAAATTGATCGCAGAGAACACAATTACTTGCATTTCAATCAAACATGTTGTATGCTACAAGAATATGTCGGTTTCACTAGTTATTGTTTGAGAACCATTTTGGCCCGCCCGCCAAAACTAACTTCAACTCCTTATAACTTCTGAACAATTGATCGTAGAAAGCGTAATAATTTTGCATATTAAACAGCTTGTTACATGCTACAAGAATATATCGATTTCATTAGTTGTTGTTTGAGAACCATATTGGCCAGCCGCAAAAATTAATTTGAACTGCTTATAACTTCTGAAGAATTGATCGTAGAGATCACAATTATTATCATTTTAATCTAAGATGTTGTATACTACAAGAATATGTCGGTTTCACTAGTTATTGTTTGAGAACCATTTTGGCCCCCCCGCCAAAACTAACTTCAACTCCTTATAACTTCTGAACAATTGATCGTAGAAAGCGTAATAATTTTGCATATTAAACAGCTTGTTACATGCTACAAGAATATATCGATTTCATTAGTTGTTGTTTGAGAACCATATTGGCCAGCCGCAAAAATTAATTTGAGCTGCTTATAACTTCTGAAAAAGTAATCGTAGAAAGCGTAATAATTTTGCATATTAATCAGCATGTTGCATGCTACAAGAATATATCGATTTCACTAGTTGTTGTTTGAGAAATATATTGGCCCGCCCGCGAGTATTGACTTGTTCTGCTTATAACTTCTGAACAAATGATCGTAGTGAGCGTAATAATTTTGCATATTAATCAGCATGTGCATGCTACAAGAATATATCCATTTCACTAGTTGTTGGTTGAGAACCATATTGACCTGCCCTCGAAAATTAACTTGAACTACTTATAACTTCTGAACAATTGATCATAGAAAACACAAATATTTGCATTTCAATCAAACATGTTGTATGCTACAAGATTATGTCGGTTTCACTAGTTATTGTTTGAGAATCATTTTGTCCCGCCCGCCAAAACTAACTTCAACTCCTTATAACTTCTGAACAAATGATCGTAGAGAGCTTAATAATTTTGCATATTAAACAGCATGTTGCATGCTACAAGAATATATCCATTTCATTAGTTGTTGGTTGAGAACCATATTGGCCCGCCTTCGAAAATCAACTTGAACTGCTTATAACTCCTGAACAATTGATCGTAAAGAACACAATTATTTGCATTTTAATGAAACATGTTGAATGATACAAGAATATGTTGGTTTCACTACTTGTTTTTAGAAAACCATTTTGGCCCGCCCGCAAAAACTATTTTCAACTCCTTATAACTTCTGAACAATTGATCGTAGAAAGCGTAATAATTTTGCATATTAAACAGCATGTTGCATGCTACAAGAATATATCGATTTAATTAGTTTTTCGTTGAGAACCATATTGGCCCGCCCGCGAAAATCAACTTGAACTGCTTATAACTCCTGTACAATTGATCGTAGAGAGCACAATTATTTGCATTTTAATGAAACATGTTGAATGCTACAAGAATATGTCGGTTTCACTAGTTGTTTTTAGAAAACCATATTGGCCCGCCCGCGAGTATTAATTTGAACTGTTTATAACTTCTGAACAAATGATCGTAGTGAGCGTAATAATTTTGCATATTAATCAGCATGTTGCATGCTACAAGAATATATCCATTTCACTAGTTGTTGGTTGAGAACCATATTGACCTGCCCTCGAAAATTAACTTGAACTACTTATAACTTCTGAACAATTGATCATAGAGAACACAATTATTTGCATTTCAATCAAACATGTTGTATGCTACAAGATTATGTCGGTTTCACTAGTTATTGTTTGAGAATCATTTTGTCCCGCCCGCCAAAACTAACTTCAACTCCTTATAACTTGTGAACAAATGATCGTAGAGAGCTTAATAATTTTGCATATTAATCAGCATGTTGCATGCTACAAGAATATATCGATTTCACTAGTTGTTGGTTGAAAAACATATTTTCCCGCCAGCGAAAATCAACTTGAAATGCTTATAACTTCTGAAGAATTGATCGTAGAGATCACAATTATTATCATTTTAATCTAACATGTTGTATGCTAGAAGAATATGTCGGTTTCACTAGTTATTGTTTGAGAACCATTTTTGCCCGCCCGCCAAAACTAACTTCAACTCCTTATAACTTCTGAACAAATGATCGTAGAGAGCGTAATAATTTTGCATATCAATCAGCATGTTGCATGCTACAAGAATATATCGATTTCACTAGTTGTTGGTTGAGAACCATATTGGCCCGCCCGCGAATATCAACTTGAACTGCTTATAATTCCTGAACAATTGATCGTAGAGAGCACAATTATTTGCATTTTAATGAAACTTGTTGAATGCTACAAGAATATGTCGGTTTCACTAGTTATTGTTTGAGAATCATTTTGTCCCGCCCGCCAAAACTAACTTCAACTCCTTATAACTTCTGAACAAATGATCGTAGAGAGCTTAATAATTTTGCATATTAAACAGCATGTTGCATGCTACAAGAATATATCCATTTCATTAATAGTTGGTTGAGAACCATATTGGCCCGCCCTCGAAAATCAACTTGAACTGCTTATAACTCCTGAACAATTGATCGTAAAGAACACAATTATTTGCATTTTAATGAAACATGTTGAATGATACAAGAATATGTTGGTTTCACTAGTTGTTTTTAGAAAACCATTTTGGCCCGCCCGCAAAAACTATTTTCAACTCCTTATAACTTCTGAACAATTGATCGTAGAAAGCGTAATAATTTTGCATATTAAACAGCATGTTGCATGCTACAAGAATATATCGATTTAATTAGTTTTTCGTTGAGAACCATATTGGCCCGCCCGCGAAAATCAACTTGAACTGCTTATAACTCCTGTACAATTGATCGTAGAGAGCACAATTATTTGCATTTTAATGAAACATGTTGAATGCTACAAGAATATGTCGGTTTCACTAGTTGTTTTTAGAAAACCATATTGGCCCGCCCGCGAGTATTGACTTGTTCTGCTTATAACTTCTGAACAAATGATCGTAGTGAGCGTAATAATTTTGCATATTAATCAGCATGTTGCATGCTACAAGAATATATCCATTTCACTAGTTGTTGGTTGAGAACCATATTGACCTGCCCTCGAAAATTAACTTGAACTACTTATAACTTCTGAACAATTGATCATAGAGAACACAATTATTTGCATTTCAATCAAACATGTTGTATGCTACAAGATTATGTCGGTTTCACTAGTTATTGTTTGAGAATCATTTTGTCCCGCCCGCCAAAACTAACTTCAACTCCTTATAACTTCTGAACAAATGATCGTAGAGAGCTTAATAATTTTGCATATTAATCAGCATGTTGCATGCTACAAGAATATATCGATTTCACTAGTTGTTGGTTGAAAAACATATTTTCCCGCCAGCGAAAATCAACTTGAAATGCTTATAACTTCTGAAGAATTGATCGTAGAGATCACAATTATTATCATTTTAATCTAACATGTTGTATGCTAGAAGAATATGTCGGTTTCACTAGTTATTGTTTGAGAACCATTTTTGCCCGCCCGCCAAAACTAACTTCAACTCCTTATAACTTCTGAACAAATGATCGTAGAGAGCGTAATAATTTTGCATATCAATCAGCATGTTGCATGCTACAAGAATATATCGATTTCACTAGTTGTTGGTTGAGAACCATATTGGCCCGCCCGCGAATATCAACTTGAACTGCTTATAATTCCTGAACAATTGATCGTAGAGAGCACAATTATTTGCATTTTAATGAAACTTGTTGAATGCTACAAGAATATGTCGGTTTCACTAGTTGTTTTTAGAAAACCATATTGGCCCGCCCGCCAGTATTAACTTGAACTGTTTATAACTTCTGAACAAATGATCGTAGAGAGCGTAATAAATTTGCATATTAATCAGCATGTTGCATGCTACAAGAATATATCGATTTCACTTGTTTTTGGTTGAGAACCATATTGGCCTGCCGAGAGAATCAACTTTAACTGCTTATAACTCCTGAACAATTGATCGTAAACAACAAAATTATTTGCATTTTAATGAAACATGTTGAATGCTACAAGAATATGTCAGTTTCACTAGTTGTTATTTGAGAACCATATTGGCCCGCCCGTGAGTATTAACTTGAATTGCTTATAACTTCTGAACAAATGATCGTAGGGAACTTAAAAAATTTGGATATTAATCAGCATGTTGCATGCTACAAGAATATATCGATTTCACTAGTTGTTGGTTGAAAAACATATTTTCCCGCCCGCGAAAATCAACTTGAACTGCTTATAACTTCTGAACAATTGATCGTAGAGATCACATTTATTATCATTTTAATCTAACATGTTGTATGCTACAAGAATATGTCTGTTTCACTAGTTATTGTTTGAGAACCATTTTGGCACGCCCGCCAAAACTAAATTCAACTACTTATAACTTCTGAACAAATGATCGTAGAGAGCTTAATAATTTTGCATATTAAACAGCATGTTGCATGCTACAAGAATATATCCATTTCATTAGTTGTTGGTTGAGAACCATATTGGCCCGCCCGCGAAAATCAACTTGAACTGCTTATAACTCCTGAACAATTGATCGTAGAGAACACAATTATTTGCATTTTAATGAAACATGTTGAATGATACTAGAATATGTTGGTTTCACTAGTTGTTTTTAGAAAACCATTTTGGCCCGCCCGCAAAAACTATTTTCAACTAATTATAACTTCTGAACAATTGATAGTAGAAAGCGTAAAAATTTTGCATATTAAACAGCATGTTGCATGCTACAATATATCGATTTAATTAGTTTTTCGTTGAGAACCATATTGGCCCGCCCGCGAAAATCAACTTGAACTGCTTATAACTCCTGAACAATTGATCGTAGAGAGCACAATTATTTGCATTTTAATGAAACATGTTGAATGCTACAAGAATATGTCGGTTTCACTAGTTGTTTTTAGAAAACCATATTGGCCCGCCCGCGAGTATTGACTTGTTCTGCTTATAACTTCTGAACAAATGATCGTAGTGAGCGTAATAATTTTGCATATTAATCAGCATGTTGCATGCTACAAGAATATATCCATTTCACTAGTTGTTGGTTGAGAACCATATTGACCTGCCCTCGAAAATTAACTTGAACTACTTATAACTTCTGAACAATTGATCATAGAGAACACAATTATTTGCATTTCAATCAAACATGTTGTATGCTACAAGATTATGTCGGTTTCACTAGTTATTGTTTGAGAATCATTTTGTCCCGCCCGCCAAAACTAACTTCAACTCCTTATAACTTCTGAACAAATGATCGTAGAGAGCTTAATAATTTTGCATATTAATCAGCATGTTGCATGCTACAAGAATATATCGATTTCACTAGTTGTTGGTTGAAAAACATATTTTCCCGCCAGCGAAAATCAACTTGAAATGCTTATAACTTCTGAAGAATTGATCGTAGAGATCACAATTATTATCATTTTAATCTAACATGTTGTATGCTAGAAGAATATGTCGGTTTCACTAGTTATTGTTTGAGAACCATTTTTGCCCGCCCGCCAAAACTAACTTCAACTCCTTATAACTTCTGAACAAATGATCGTAGAGAGCGTAATAATTTTGCATATCAATCAGCATGTTGCATGCTACAAGAATATATCGATTTCACTAGTTGTTGGTTGAGAACCATATTGGCCCGCCCGCGAATATCAACTTGAACTGCTTATAATTCCTGAACAATTGATCGTAGAGAGCACAATTATTTGCATTTTAATGAAACTTGTTGAATGCTACAAGAATATGTCGGTTTCACTAGTTGTTTTTAGAAAACCATATTGGCCCGCCCGCCAGTATTAACTTGAACTGTTTATAACTTCTGAACAAATGATCGTAGAGAGCGTAATAAATTTGCATATTAATCAGCATGTTGCATGCTACAAGAATATATCGATTTCACTTGTTGTTGGTTGAGAACCATATTGGCCTGCCGAGAGAATCAACTTTAACTGCTTATAACTCCTGAACAATTGATCGTAAACAACAAAATTATTTGCATTTTAATGAAACATGTTGAATGCTACAAGAATATGTCAGTTTCACTAGTTGTTATTTGAGAACCATATTGGCCCGCCCGTGAGTATTAACTTGAATTGCTTATAACTTCTGAACAAATGATCGTAGGGAACTTAAAAAATTTGGATATTAATCAGCATGTTGCATGCTACAAGAATATATCGATTTCACTAGTTGTTGGTTGAAAAACATATTTTCCCGCCCGCGAAAATCAACTTGAACTGCTTATAACTTCTGAACAATTGATCGTAGAGATCACATTTATTATCATTTTAATCTAACATGTTGTATGCTACAAGAATATGTCTGTTTCACTAGTTATTGTTTGAGAACCATTTTGGCACGCCCGCCAAAACTAAATTCAACTACTTATAACTTCTGAAAAAATGATCGAAGAGAGCGTTATAATTTTGCATATTAATCAGCATGTTGCATGCTACAAGAATATATCGATTTCATTGGTTGTTGGTTGAGAACCATATTGGCCCGCCCGCGAAAATTAACTTGAACTGCTTATAACTTCTGAACATTTGATCGTAGCGAACACATTTATTATCATTTTAATCTAACATATTGAATGCTTCAAGAATATGTCGGTTTCACTAATTGTTGTTTGAGAACCATATTGGATCGCCCGCGAATATTAAAATGAACTGCTTATAACTTCTGAACAAATGACCTTAGAGAGCGTAATAAATTTGCATATTAATCAGCATGTTGCATGCTACAAGAATATATCGATTTCACTAGTTGTTGGTTGAGAACCATATTGGCCCACCCGCGAAAATTATTTGAACTGCTTATAACTACTGAACAAATAATCGTAGAAAGCGTAATAATTTTTCATATTAATCAGCATGTTGCATGCTACAAGAATATATCGATTTCACTAGTTGTTGTTTGAGAAATATATTGGCCTGCCCGCGAAAATTAAATTGAACTGCTTATAACTTCTGAACAATTGATTGTAGAGCACACAATTATTTGCATTTCAATCAAACATGTTGTATGCTACAAGAATATGTCGGTTTCACTAGTTATTGTTTGAGAACCATTTTGGCCCGCCCGCCAAAACTAACTTCAACTCCTTATAACTTCTGAACAAATGATCGTAGAGAGCGTAATAATTTTGCATATCAATCAGCATGTTGCATGCTACAAGAATATATCGATTTCATTGGTTGTTGGTTGAGAACCATATTAGCCCGCCCGCGAAAATCAACTTGAACTGCTTATAACTCCTGAACAATTGATCGTAGAGACCACAATTAATAGCATTTTAATCATACATGTTGCATGCAACAAGAATATGTCGGTTTCACTAGTTGTTTTTAGAAAACCATATTGGCCCGCCCGCGTGTATTAATTTGAACTGTTTATAACTTCTGAACAAATGATCCTAGAGAGCGTATTAAATTTGCATATTAATTAGCATGTCGCATGCTACAAGAATATATCGATTTCACTAGTTGTTGGTTGAGAACCATATTGGCTCGCCCCTGAAAATCAACTTGAACTGCTTATAACGCCTGAAAAATTGATCGTAGAGAACACAATTATTTGCATTTTAATGAAAAAAATTTTGAATGCTACAAGAATATGTCGATATCACTAGTTGTTTTTAGAAAACCATATTGGCCCGCCCGCGAGTATTAACTTGAACTGTTTATAACTTCTGAACAATTGATCGCAGAGAACACAATTACTTGCATTTCAATCAAACATGTTGTATGCTACAAGAATATGTCGGTTTCACTAGTTATTGTTTGAGAACCATTTTCGCCCGCCCGCCAAAACTAACTTCAACTCCTTCTAACTTCTGAACAATTGATCGTAGAGAGCGTTATAATATTGCATATTAATCAGCATGTTGCATGCTACAAGAATATATCGATTTCATTGGTTGTTGGTTGAGAACTATATTGTCCCGCCCGCGAAAATTAACTTGAACTGCTTATAAGTTCTGAACAATTGATCGTAGCGAACACAATTATTTGCATTTCAATCAAACATGATGTATACTACAAGAATATGTCGGTTTCACTAGTTATTGTTTGAGAATATTTTTGTCCCGCCAGCCAAAACTAACTTCAACTCCTTATAACTTCTGAATAAATTATCGTAGAGAGCTTAATAATTTTGCATATTAATCAGCATGTTGAATGCTACAAGAATATATCGATTTCATTAGTTGTTGTTTGAGAACCATATTGGCCCGCCCGCGAGTATTAAATTGAACTGCTTATAACTTCTGAACAAATGATCTTAAAGAGCGTAATAAATTTGCATATTAATCAGCATGTTGCATGCTACAAGAATATATCGATTTCATTGGTTGTTGGTTGAGAACTATATTGTCCCGCCAGCGAAAATCAACTTGAACTGCTTATAACTTCTGAAGAATTGATCGTAGAGATCACAATTATTATCATTTTAATCTAACATGTTGTATGCTACAAGAATATGTCGGTTTCACTAGTTATTGTTTGAGAACCATTTTGGCCCGCCAGCCAAAACTAATTTCAACTCCTTATAACTTCTGAACAAATGATCGTAGAAAGCGTTATAATTTTGTATATTAATCAGCATGTTGCATGCTACAAGAATATATCGATTTCATTGGTTGTTGGTTGAGAACCATATTGGCCCGCCCGCGAATATCAACTTGAACTGCTTATAACTCCTGAACAATTCATCGTAGAGAGCAGAATTATTTGCATATTAATCAGCATGTTGAATGCTACAAGAATATATCGATTTCATTAGTTGTTGTTTGAGAACCATATTGGCCCGCCCGCGAGTATTAAATTGAACTGCTTATAACTTCTGAACAAATGATCTTAAAGAGCGTAATAAATTTGCATATTAATCAGCATGTTGCATGCTACAAGAATATATCGATTTCACTAGTTGTTGGTTGAAAAACATATTTTCCCGCCCGCGAAAATCAACTTGAACTGCTTATAACTTCTGAACAATTGATCGTAGAGATCACATTTATTATCATTTTAATCTAACATGTTGTATGCTACAAGAATATGTCTGTTTCACTAGTTATTGTTTGAGAACCATTTTGGCCCGCCCGCCAAAACTAAATTCAACTACTTATAACTTCTGAAAAAATGATCGAAGAGAGCGTTATAATTTTGCATATTAATCAGCATGTTGCATGCTACAAGAATATATCGATTTCATTGGTTGTTGGTGGAGAACCATATTGGCCCGCCCGCGAAAATTAACTTGAACTGCTTATAACTTCTGAACATTTGATCGTAGCGAACACATTTATTATCATTTTAATCTAACATATTGAATGCTTCAAGAATATGTCGGTTTCACTAATTGTTGTTTGAGAACCATATTGGATCGCCCGCGAATATTAAAATGAACTGCTTATAACTTCTGAACAAATGATCTTAGAGAGCGTAATAAATTTGCATATTAATCAGCATGTTGCATGCTACAAGAATATATCGATTTCACTAGTTGTTGGTTGAGAACCATATTGGCCCACCCGCGAAAATTATTTGAACTGCTTATAACTACTGAACAAATAATCGTAGAAAGCGTAATAATTTTTCATATTAATCAGCATGTTGCATGCTACAAGAATATATCGATTTCACTAGTTGTTGTTTGAGAAATATATTGGCCTGCCCGCGAAAATTAACTTGAACTGCTTATAACATCTGAACAATTGATTGTAGAGCACACAATTATTTGCATTTCAATCAAACATGTTGTATGCTACAAGAATATGTCGGTTTCACTAGTTATTGTTTGAGAACCATTTTGGCCCGCCCGCCAAAACTAACTTCAACTCCTTATAACTTCTGAACAAATGATCGTAGAGAGCGTAATAATTTTGCATATCAATCAGCATGTTGCATGCTACAAGAATATATCGATTTCATTGGTTGTTGGTTGAGAACCATATTGGCCCACCCGCGAAAATCAACTTGAACTGCTTATAACTCCTGAACAATTGATCGTAGAGACCCCAATTAATAGCATTTTAATGAAACATATTGAATGCTACAAGAATATGTCGGTTTCACTAGTTGTTTTTAGAAAACCAAATTGGCCCGCCCGCGAGTATTAACTTGAACTGTTTATAACTTCTGAACAATTGATCGCAGAGAACACAATTACTTGCATTTCAATCAAACATGTTGTATGCTACAAGAATATGTCGGTTTCACTAGTTATTGTTTGAGAACCATTTTGGCCCGCCCGCCAAAACTAACTTCAACTCCTTCTAACTTCTGAACAAATGATCTTAAAGAGCGTAATAAATTTGCATATTAATCAGCATGTTGGATGCTACAAGAATATATCGATTTCACTAGTTTTTAGTTGAGAACCATATTGGCCCGCCAGCGAAAATTAATTTGAACTGCTTATAACTTCTGAACAATTGATCGTAGAGCAAATAATTATTTGCATTTTAATGAAACATTTTGAATGCTACAAGAATATGTCGGTTTCACAAGTTGTTTATACAAAACCATATTAGCCCGCGAGTATTAACTTGAACTATTTATAACTTCTGAACAAATGATCCTAGAGAGCGTAATAAATTTGCATATTAATCAGCATGTTGCATGCTACAAGAATATATCCATTTCACTAGTTGTTGGTTGAGAACCATATTGGCCCGCCCTCGAAAATCAATTTGAACTGCTTATAACTCCTGAAAAATTGATCGTAGAGAACACAATTATTTGCATATTAATCAGCATGTTGCATGCTACAAGAATATATCGATTTCACTAGTTGTTGGTTGAGAACCATATTGGCCCGCCCGTGAGTATTAACTTGAATTGCTTATAACTTCTGAACAAATGATCGTAGGGAACTTAAAAAATTTGCATATTAATCAGCATGCTGCAAGAATATATCGATTTCACTAATTTTTGGTTGAAAAAAATATTTTCCCGCCCGCGAAAATCAACTTGAACTGCTTATAACTTCTGAAAAATTGATCGCAGAGATCACATTTATTATCATTTTAATCTAACATGTTGTATGCTACAAGAATATGTCGGTTTCACTGGTTATTGTTTGAGAACCATTTTGGCCCGCCCGCCAAAACTAAATTCAACTACTTATAACTTCTGAAAAAATGATCGTAGAGAGCGTTTTAATTTTGCATATTAATCAGCATGTTGCATGCTACAAGAATATATCGATTTCATTGGTTGTTGGTTGAGAACCATATTGGCCCGCCCGCGAAAATTAACTTGAACTGCTTATAACTTCTGAACAATTGATCGTAGAGACCACAATTAATAGCATTTTAATCAAACATGTTGTATGCAACAAGAATATGTCGGTTTCACTAGTTTTTTTTAGAAAACCATATTGGCCCGCCCGCGTGTATTAATTTGAACTGTTTATAACTTCTGAACAAATGATCCTAGAGAGCGTATTAAATTTGCATATTAATTAGCATGTTGCATGCTACAAGAATATATCGATTTCACTAGTTGTTGGTTGAGAACCATATTGGCTCGCCCCTGAAAATCAACTTGAACTGCTTATAACTCCTGAAAAATTGATCGTAGAGAACACAAATATTTGCATTTTAATGAAACATATTGAATGCTACAAGAATATGTCGGTTTCACTAGTTGTTTCTAGAAAACCATATTGGCCCGCCCGCGAGTATTAACTTGAACTGTTTATAACTTCTGAAAAATTGATCGCAGAGAACACAATTACATGCATTTCAATCAAACATGTTGTATGCTACAAGAATATGTCGGTTTCACTAGTTATTGTTTGAGAACCATTTTTGCCCGCCCGCCAAAACTAACTTGAACTCCTTATAACTTCTGAACAAATGATCGTAGAGAGCGTAATAATTTTGCATATCAATCAGCATGTTGCATGCTACAAGAATATATCGATTTCACTAGTTGTTGGTTGAGAACCATATTGGCCCGCCCGCGAATATCAACTTGAACTGCTTATAATTCCTGAACAATTGATCGTAGAGAGCACAATTATTTGCATTTTAATGAAACTTGTTGAATGCTACAAGAATATGTCGGTTTCACTAGTTGTTTTTAGAAAACCATATTGGCCCGCCCGCCAGTATTAACTTTAACTGTTTATAACTTCTGAACAAATGATCGTAGAGAGCGTAATAAATTTGCATATTAATCAGCATCTATTTCACTTGTTGTTGGTTGAGAACCATATTGGCCTGCCGAGAGAATCAACTTTAACTGCTTATAACTCCTGAACAATTGATCGTAAACAACAAAATTATTTGCATTTTAATGAAACATGTTGAATGCTACAAGAATATGTCAGTTTCACTAGTTGTTATTTGAGAATCATATTGGCCCGCCCGTGAGTATTAACTTGAATTGCTTATAACTTCTGAACAAATGATCGTAGGGTACTTAAAAAATTTGGATATTAATCAGCATGTTGCATGCTACAAGAATATATCGATTTCACTAGTTGTTGGTTGAAAAACATATTTTCCCGCCCGCGAAAATCAACTTGAACTGCTTATAACTTCTGAACAATTGATCGTAGAGATCACATTTATTATCATTTTAATCTAACATGTTGTATGCTACAAGAATATGTCTGTTTCACTAGTTATTGTTTGAGAACCATTTTGGCCCGCCCGCCAAAACTAAATTCAACTACTTATAACTTCTGAAAAAATGATCGAAGAGAGCGTTATAATTTTGCATATTAATCAGCATGTTGCATGCTACAAGAATATATCGATTTCATTGGTTGTTGGTGGAGAACCATATTGGCCCGCCCGCGAAAATTAACTTGAACTGCTTATAACTTCTGAACATTTGATCGTAGCGAACACATTTATTATCATTTTAATCTAACATATTGAATGCTTCAAGAATATGTCGGTTTCACTAATTGTTGTTTGAGAACCATATTGGATCGCCCGCGAATATTAAAATGAACTGCTTATAACTTCTGAACAAATGATCTTAGAGAGCGTAATAAATTTGCATATTAATCAGCATGTTGCATGCTACAAGAATATATCGATTTCACTAGTTGTTGGTTGAGAACCATATTGGCCCACCCGCGAAAATTATTTGAACTGCTTATAACTACTGAACAAATAATCGTAGAAAGCGTAATAATTTTTCATATTAATCAGCATGTTGCATGCTACAAGAATATTTCGATTTCACTAGTTGTTGTTTGAGAAATATATTGGCCTGCCCGCGAAAATTAACTTAAACTGCTTATAACTTCTGAACAATTGATTGTAGAGCACACAATTATTTGCATTTCAATCAAACATGTTGTATGCTACAAGAATATGTCGGTTTCACTAGTTATTGTTTGAGAACCATTTTGGCCCGCCCGCCAAAACTAACTTCAACTCCTTATAACTTCTGAACAAATGATCGTAGAGAGCGTAATTATTTTGCATATCAATCAGCATGTTGCATGCTACAAGAATATATCGATTTCATTGGTTGTTGGTTGAGAACTATATTGTCCCGCCCGCGAAAATTAACTTGAACTGCTTATAACTTCTGAACAATTGATCGTAGCGAACACAATTATTTGCATTTCAATCAAACATGATGTATACTACAAGAATATGTCGGTTTCACTAGTTATTGTTTGAGAATATTTTTGTCCCGCCAGCCAAAACTAACTTCAACTCCTTATAACTTCTGAATAAATTATCGTAGAGAGCTTAATAATTTTGCATATTAATCAGCATGTTGCATGCTACAAGAATATATCGATTTCACTAGTTTTTAGTTGAGAACCATATTGGCCCGCCCGCGAAAATTAATTTGAACTGCTTATAACTTCTGAACAATTGATCGTAGAGCTAATAATTATTTGCATTTTAATGAAACATTTTGAATGCTACAAGAATATGTCGGTTTCACTAGTTGTTTATACAAAACCATATTAGCCCGCGAGTATTAACTTGAACTATTTATAACTTCTGAACAAATGATCCTAGAGAGCGTAATAAATTTGCATATTAATCAGCATGTTGTATGCTACAAGAATATATCGATTTCACTAGTTGTTGGTTGAGAACCATATTGGCCCGCCCTCGAAAATCAATTTGAACTGCTTATAACTCCTGAAAAATTGATCGTAGAGAACACAATTATTTGCATTTTAATGAAACATGTTGAATGCTACAAGAATATGTCAGTTTCACTAGTTGTTGGTTGAGAACCATATTGGCCCGCCCGCGAAAATCAACTTGAACTGCTTATAACTCCTGAACAATTGATCGTAGAGAGCACAATTATTTGCATTTTAATGAAACTTGTTGAATGTTACAAGAATATGTCGGTTTCACTAGTTGTTTTTAGAAAACCATTTTGGCCCGCCCGCCAAAACTAATTTCAAATTCTTATAACTTCTGAACAATTGATCGTAGAAAGCGTAATAATTTTGCATATTAAACAGCTTGTTACATGCTACAAGAATATATCGATTTCACTAGTTTTTGGCTGAGAACCATATTGGCCCGCCCGCGAAAATCAACTTGAACTGCTTATAACTCCTGAACAATTGATCGTAGAGATCACAATTATTTGCATTTTAATGAAACATGTTGAATGCTACAAGAATATGTCGGTTTCACTAGTTGTTTTTAGAAAACCATATTGGCCCGCCCGCGAGTATTAACTTGAACTATTTATAACTTCTGAACAAATGATCCTAGAGAGCGTAATGAATTTGCATATTAATCAGCATGTTGTATGCTACAAGAATATATCGATTTCACTAGTTGTTGGTTGAGAACCATATTGGCCCGCCCTCGAAAATCAATTTGAACTGCTTATAACTCCTGAACAATTGATCGTAAACAACAAAATTATTTGCATTTTAATGAAACATGTTGAATGCTACAAGAATATGTCAGTTTCACTAGTTGTTATTTGAGAATCATATTGGCCCGCCCGTGAGTATTAACTTGAATTGCTTATAACTTCTGAACAAATGATCGTAGGGTACTTAAAAAATTTGGATATTCATCAGCATGTTGCATGCTACAAGAATATATCGATTTCACTAGTTGTTGGTTGAAAAACATATTTTCCCGCCCGCGAAAATCAACTTGAACTGCTTATAACTTCTGAACAATTGATCGTAGAGATCACATTTATTATCATTTTAATCTAACATGTTGTATGCTACAAGAATATGTCTGTTTCACTAGTTATTGTTTGAGAACCATTTTGGCCCGCCCGCCAAAACTAAATTCAACTACTTATAACTTCTGAAAAAATGATCGAAGAGAGCGTTATAATTTTGCATATTAATCAGCATGTTGCATGCTACAAGAATATATCGATTTCATTGGTTGTTGGTGGAGAACCATATTGGCCCGCCCGCGAAAATTAACTTGAACTGCTTATAACTTCTGAACATTTGATCGTAGCGAACACATTTATTATCATTTTAATCTAACATATTGAATGCTTCAAGAATATGTCGGTTTCACTAATTGTTGTTTGAGAACCATATTGGATCGCCCGCGAATATTAAAATGAACTGCTTATAACTTCTGAACAAATGATCTTAGAGAGCGTAATAAATTTGCATATTAATCAGCATGTTGCATGCTACAAGAATATATCGATTTCACTAGTTGTTGGTTGAGAACCATATTGGCCCACCCGCGAAAATTATTTGAACTGCTTATAACTACTGAACAAATAATCGTAGAAAGCGTAATAATTTTTCATATTAATCAGCATGTTGCATGCTACAAGAATATATCGATTTCACTAGTTGTTGTTTGAGAAATATATTGGCCTGCCCGCGAAAATTAACTTAAACTGCTTATAACTTCTGAACAATTGATTGTAGAGCACACAATTATTTGCATTTCAATCAAACATGTTGTATGCTACAAGAATATGTCGGTTTCACTAGTTATTGTTTGAGAACCATTTTGGCCCGCCCGCCAAAACTAACTTCAACTCCTTATAACTTCTGAACAAATGATCGTAGAGAGCGTAATTATTTTGCATATCAATCAGCATGTTGCATGCTACAAGAATATATCGATTTCATTGGTTGTTGGTTGAGAACTATATTGTCCCGCCCGCGAAAATTAACTTGAACTGCTTATAACTTCTGAACAATTGATCGTAGCGAACACAATTATTTGCATTTCAATCAAACATGATGTATACTACAAGAATATGTCGGTTTCACTAGTTATTGTTTGAGAATATTTTTGTCCCGCCAGCCAAAACTAACTTCAACTCCTTATAACTTCTGAATAAATTATCGTAGAGAGCTTAATAATTTTGCATATTAATCAGCATGTTGCATGCTACAAGAATATATCGATTTCACTAGTTTTTAGTTGAGAACCATATTGGCCCGCCCGCGAAAATTAATTTGAACTGCTTATAACTTCTGAACAATTGATCGTAGAGCTAACAATTATTTGCATTTTAATGAAACATTTTGAATGCTACAAGAATATGTCGGTTTCACTAGTTGTTTATACAAAACCATATTAGCCCGCGAGTATTAACTTGAACTATTTATAACTTCTGAACAAATGATCCTAGAGAGCGTAATAAATTTGCATATTAATCAGCATGTTGTATGCTACAAGAATATATCGATTTCACTAGTTGTTGGTTGAGAACCATATTGGCCCGCCCTCGAAAATCAATTTGAACTGCTTATAACTCCTGAAAAATTGATCGTAGAGAACACAATTATTTGCATTTTAATGAAACATGTTGAATGCTACAAGAATATGTCAGTTTCACTAGTTGTTGGTTGAGAACCATATTGGTCCGCCCGCGAAAATCAACTTGAACTGCTTATAACTCCTGAACAATTGATCGTAGAGAGCACAATTATTTGCATTTTAATGAAACTTGTTGAATGCTACAAGAATATGTCGGTTTCACTAGTTGTTTTTAGAAAACCATTTTGGCCCGCCCGCCAAAACTAATTTCAAATTCTTATAACTTCTGAACAATTGATCGTAGAAAGCGTAATAATTTTGCATATTAAACAGCTTGTTACATGCTACAAGAATATATCGATTTCACTAGTTTTTGGCTGAGAACCATATTGGCCCGCCCGCGAAAATCAACTTGAAGTGCTTATAACTCCTGAACAATTGATCGTAGAGATCACAATTATTTGCATTTTAATGAAACATGTTGAATGCTACAAGAATATGTCGGTTTCACTAGTTGTTTTTAGAAAACCATATTGGCCCGCCCGCGAGTATTAACTTGAACTGTTTATAACTTCTGAACAAATGATCGTAGAGAGCGTAAAAAATTTGCATATTAATCAGCATGTTGCATGCTACAAGAATATATCGATTTCACTAGTTGTTGGTTGAGAACCATATTGGCCCGCCCGCGAGTATTGACTTGTTCTGCTTATAACTTCTGAACAAATGATCGTAGTGAGCGTAATAATTTTGCATATTAATCAGCATGTTGCATGCTACAAGAATATATCGATTTCACTAGTTCTTGTTTGAGAAATATATTGGCCTGCCCGCAAAAATTAACTTGAACTGCTTATAACTTCTGAACAATTGATCGTAGAGTAAACAATTATTTGCATTTCAATCAAACATGTTGTATGCTACAAGATTATGTCGGTTTCACTAGTCATTGTTTGAGAACCATATTGTCCCGCCGCCAAAACTAACTTCAACTCCTTATAACTTCTGAACAAATGATCGTAGAGAGCTTAATAATTTTGCATATTAATCAGCATGTTGCATGCTACAAGAATATATCGATTTCAATAGTTGTTGGTTGAGAACCATATTGGCCCGCCGCGAAAATTAATTTGAACTGCTTATAACTTCTGAACAAGTAATCGTAGAAAGCGTAATAATTTTGCATATTAATCAGCATGTTGCATGCTACAAGAATATATCGATTTCACTAGTTGTTGTTTGAGAAATATATTGGCCTGCCCGCAAAAATTAACTTGAACTGCTTATAACTTCTGAACAATTGATCGTAGAGGAAACAATTATTTGCATTTTAATGAAACATTTTGAATGCTACAAGAATATGTCGGTTTCACTAGTTGTTTATAGAAAACCATATTGGCCCGCCCGCGAGTATTAACTTGAACTGTTTATAACTTCTGAACAAATGATCGTAGAGAGCGTAATAAATTTGCATATTAATCAGCATGTTGCATGCTACAAGAATATATCGATTTCACTAGTTGTTGGTTGAGAACCATAATGGCCGCCCGCGGAAATCAACTTGAACTGCTTATAATTCCTGAACAATTGATCGCAGACAACACAATGGTTTGCATTTTAATGAAACATGTTGAATGCTACTAGAATATGTCAGTTTCACTAGTTGTTATTTGAGAACCATATTGGCCCGCCCGCGAGTATTAAATTGAACTGCTCATAAGTTCTGAGCAAATGATCGTAGAAAGCTCGATTGTTTGCATAATAATAAACATGTAGTTAGCTACTAGAATACATAGATTTCACTAGTTGTTGGTTGAGAACCATATTGGCCCGCCCTCGAAAATTAACTTGAACTGCTTATAACTCCTGAACAATTGATCGAAGCGAACACAATTATTTGCATTTTAATGAAACATGTTGAATGCTTCAAGAATATGTCGGTTTCACTAGTTGTTGTTTGAGAATCATATTGGCCCGCCCGTTAGTATTAAATTGAACTGCTTATAACTTCTGAACAAATGATCTTAGAGAGCGTAATAAATTTGCATATTAATAAGCATGTTGCATGCTACAAGGATATATCGATTTCACTAGTTGTTGGTTGAGAACAATATTGGCCCGCCCGCGAAAATTAATTTGAACTGGTTATAACTTCTGAACAAATAATCGTAGAAAGCGTAATAATTTTCATATTAATCAGCATGTTGCATGCTACAAGAATATGTCGGTTTCACTAGTTGTTTTTAGAAAACCATTTTGGCCCACCTGCCAAAACTAATTTCAACTCCTTATAACTTCTCAATAATTGATCGTAGAAAGCGTAATAATTTTGCATATTTAGCATTATGTTGCATGCTACAAGAATATATCGATTTCATTAGTTTTTGTTTGAGAACCATATTGGCCCGCCCGCGAAAATCAACTTGAACTGCTTATAACTCCTGAACAATTGATCGTAGAGCACAAAATTATTTGCATTTTAATGAACCATGTTGAATGCTACTTAAATATGTCGGTTTGACTAGTTGTTTTTAGAAAACCATATTGGCCCGTCCGAGAGTATTAACTTGAACTGTTTATAACTTCTGAACAAATGATCTTAGAGAGCGTAATAAATTTGCATATTAATCAGCATGTTGCATGCTACAAGAATATATCGATTTCACTAGTTGTTGGTTGAGAACCATCTTGGCCCGCTTGCGAAAATCAACTTGAACTGCTTATAACTTCTTAACAATTGATCGTAGAGATCACAATTATTATCATTTTAATCTAACATGTTGTATGCTACAAGAATATGTCGGTTTCACTTGTTATTGTTTGAGAACCATTTTGGCCCGCACGCCAAAACTAACTTCAACTCCTTATAACTTCTGAACAAATGATCGTAGAGAGCGTTATAATTTTGCAAATTAATCAGCATGTTGCATGCTACAAGAATATATCGATTTCATTGGTTGTTGGTTGAGAACCATATTGGCCCGCCCGCGAAAATTAATTTGAACTGCTTATAACTACTGAAAAAATAATCGTAGAAAGCGTAATAATTTTTCATATTAATCAGCATGTTGCATGCTACAAGAATATATCGATTTCACTAGTTGCTGTTTGAGAAATATATTGGCCTGCCCGCGAAAATTAACTTGAACTGCTTATAACTTCTGAACAATTGATTGTAGAGCACACAATTATTTGTATTTTAATGAAACATATTGAATGATTCAAGAATATGTCGGTTTCACTAATTGTTGTTTGAGAACCATATTGGATCGCCCGCGAATATTAAATTGAACTGCTTATAACTTCTGAACAAATGATCTTAGAGAGCGTAATAAATTTGCATATTAATTAGCATGTTGCATGCTACAAGAATATATCGATTTCAATAGTTGTTGGTTGAGAACCATATTGGCCCGCCCGCGAAAATTAATTTGAACTGCTTATAACTACTGAAAAAATAATCGTAGAAAGCGTAATAATTTTGCATATTAATCAGCATGTTGCATGCTACAAGAATATATCGATTTCACTAGTTGTTGTTTGAGAAATATATTGGCCTGCCCGCAAAAATTAACTTGAACTGCTTATAACTTCTGAACAATTGATCGTAGAGCAAACAATTATTTGCATTTTAATGAAACATTTTGAATGCTACAAGAATATGTCGGTTTCACTAGTTGTTTATAGAAAACCATATTGGCCCGCCCGCGAGTATTAACTTGAACTGTTTATAACTTCTGAACAAATGATCGTAGAGAGCGTAATAAATTTGCATATTAATCAGCATGTTGCATGCTACAAGAATATATCGATTTCACTAGTTGTTGGTTGAGAACCATAATGGCCGCCCGCGGAAATCAACTTGAACTGCTTATAATTCCTGAACAATTGATCGCAGACAACACAATGGTTTGCATTTTAATGAAACATGTTGAATGCTACTAGAATATGTCAGTTTCACTAGTTGTTATTTGAGAACCATATTGGCCCGCCCGCGAGTATTAAATTGAACTGTTTATAACTTCTGAAGAAATGATCCTAGAAAGCGTAATAAATTTGCATATTAATCAGCATGTTGCATGCTACAAGAATATATCGATTTCACTAGTTGTTGGTTGAGAACCATATTGGCCCGCCTGCGAAAATCAACTTGAACTACTTATAACTCCTGAACAATTGATCGTAGAGACCACAATTATTTGCATTTTAATGAAACATGTTGAATGCATCAGGAATATGTAGGTTTCACTAGTTGTTTTTAGAAAACCATATTGGCCCGCCCGCGAGTATTAACTTGAACTTTTTGTAACTTCTGAACAATTGATCGCAGAGAACACAATTATTTGCATTTCAATCAAACATGTTGTATGCTACAAGAATATGTCGGTTTCACTAGTTGTTTTTAGAAAACCTTTTTGGCCCGCCCGCCAAAACTAATTTCAACTCCTTATAACTTCTGAACAATTGATCGTAGAAAGCGTAATAATTTTGCATATTAAACAGCTTGTTACATGCTACAAGAATATATCGATTTCACTGCTTATAACTTCTGAACAAATGATCTTAGAGAGCGTAATAAATTTGCATATTAATTAGCATGTTGCATGCTACAAGAATATATCGATTTCAATAGTTGTTGGTTGAGAACCATATTGGCCCGCCCGCGAAAATTAATTTGAACTGCTTATAACTACTGAAAAAATAATCGTAGAAAGCGTAATAATTTTTCATATTAATCAGCATGTTGCATGCTACAGGAATATATCGATTTCACTAGTTGCTGTTTGAGAAATATATTGGCCTGCCCGCGAAAATTAACTTGAACTGCTTATAACTTCTGAACAATTGATTGTAGAGCACACAATTATTTGCATTTCAATCAAACATGTTGTATGCTACAAGAATATGTCGGTTTCACTAGTTATTGTTTGAGAACCATTTTGGCCCGCCTGCCAAAACTAACTTCAACTCCTTATAACTTCTGAACAGATGATCGTAGAGAGCGTAATTATTTTGCATATCAATCAGAATGTTGCATGCTACAAGAATATATCGATTTCATTGGTTGTTGGTTGAGAACATATTGGCCCGCCCGCGAAAATCAACTTGAACAGCTTATAACTCCTGAACAATTGATCGTAGAGACCACAATTAATAGCATTTTAATCAAACATGTTGTATGCAACAAGAATATGTCGGTTTTACTAGTTGTTTTTAGAAAACCATATTGGCCCGCCCACGAGTATTAACTTGAAATGTTTATAACTTCTGAACAAATGATCCTAGAAAGCGTAATAAATTTGCATATTAATCAGCATGTAGCATGCTACAAGAATATATCGATTTCACTAGTTGTTGGTTGAGAACCATATTGGCCCGCCCGCGAAAATCAACTTGAACTACTTATAACTCCTGAACAATTGATCGTAGAGACCACAATTATTTGCATTTTAATGAAACATGTTGAATGCATCAGGAATATGTAGGTTTCACTAGTTGTTTTTAGAAAACCATATTGGCCCGCCCGCGAGTATTAACTTGAACTGTTTGTAACTTCTGAACAATTGATCGCAGAGAACACAATTATTTGCATTTCAATCAAACATGTTGTATGCTACAAGAATATGTCGGTTTCACTAGTTGTTTTTAGAAAACCTTTTTGGCCCGCCCGCCAAAACTAATTTCAACTCCTTATAACTTCTGAACAATTGATCGTAGAAAGCGTAATAATTTTGCATATTAAACAGCTTGTTACATTCTACAAGAATATATCGATTTCACTAGTTGTTGGTTGAGAACCATATTGGCCCGCCCGCGAAAATCAACTTGAACTGCTTATAACTCCTGAACAATTGATCGTAGAGAACACAATTATTTGCGTTTTAATGAAACATGTTGAATGCTACAAGAATATGTCGGTTTCACTATTTGTTTTTAGAAAACCATATTGGCCCGCCCGCGAGTATTAACTTGAACTGTTTATAACTTCTGAACAAATGATCGTAGAGAGCGTAATAAATTTGCATATTAATCAGCTTGTTGCATGCTACAAGAATATATCGATTTCACTAGTTGTTGTTTGAAAAACATATTGGCCCGCCCGCGAAAGTCAATTTGAACTGCTTATAACTTCTGAACAATTGATCGTAGAGATCACAATTATTTGCATTTTAATCTAACATGTTGTATGCTACAAGAATATGCCAGTTTCACTAGTAATTATTTGAGAACCATATTGGCCCGCCAGCGAGTATTAAATTGAACTGCTCATAACTTCTGAACAAATGATCGTAGAGAGCGTAATAAATTTGCATATTAATCAGCTTGTTGCATGCTACAAGAATATATCGATTTCACTAGTTGTTGTTTGAAAAACATATTGGCCCGCCCGCGAAAATCAATTTGAACTGCTTATAACTTCTGAACAATTGATCGAAGCGAACACAATTATTTGCATTTTAATGAAACATGTTGAATGCTTCAAGAATATGTCGGTTTCACTAGTTGTTGTTTGAGAACCATATTGGCCCGCCCGTTAGTATTAAATTGAACTGCTTATAACTTCTGAACAAATGATCTTAGAGAGCGTTATAAATTTGCATATTAATAAGCATGTTGCATGCTACAAGAATATATCCATTTCACTAGTTGTTGGTTGAGAACCATATTGGCCCGCCCTCGAAAATTAACTTCAACTGCTTATAACTTCTGAACAATTGATCGTAGAGAACACAATTATTTGCATTTCAATCAAACATGTTGTATGCTACAAGATTATGTCGGTTTCACTAGTTGTTGTTTGAGAACCATATTGGCCCGCCCGTTAGTATTAAATTGAACTGCTTATAACTTCTGAACAAATGATCTTAGAGAGCGTTATAAATTTGCATATTAATAAGCATGTTGCATGCTACAAGAATATATCCATTTCACTAGTTGTTGGTTGAGAACCATATTGGCCCGCCCTCGAAAATTAACTTCAACTGCTTATAACTTCTGAACAATTGATCGTAGAGAACACAATTATTTGCATTTCAATCAAACATGTTGTATGCTACAAGATTATGTCGGTTTCACTAGTTATTGTTTGAGAAACATTTTGTCCCGCCCGCCAAAACTAAATTCAACTCCTTATAACTTCTGAACAAATGATCGTAGAGAGCTTAATAATTTTGCATATTAATCAGCATGTTGCATGCTACAAGAATATATCGATTTCACTAGTTGTTGGTTAAAAAACATATTTTCCCGCCCGCGAAAATCAACTTGAACTGCTTATAACTTCTGAAGAATTGATCGTAGAGATCACAATTATTTGCATTTTAATCTAATATGTTGAATGCTACAAGAATATGTCGGTTTTACTAGTTATTGTTTGAGAACCATTTTGGCCCGCCCGCCAAAACTAACTTCAAATCCTTATAACTTCTGAACAAATTATCGTAGAGAGGGTTATAATTTTGTATATTAATCAGCATGTTGCAAGCTACAAGAATATATCGATTTCATTGGTTGTTGGTTGAGAACCATATTGGCCCGCCCGCGAAAATCAATTTGAACTGCTTATAACTTCTGAACAATTGATCGTAGAGATCACAATTATTTGCATTTTAATCTAACATGTTGTATGCTACAAGAATATGTCAGTTTCACTAGTAATTATTTGAGAACCATATTGGCCCGCCAGCGAGTATTAAATTGAACTGCTCATAACTTCTGAACAAATGATCGTAGAGAGCGTAATAAATTTGCATATTAATCAGCTTGTTGCATGCTACAAGAATATATCGATTTCACTAGTTGTTGTTTGAAAAACATATTGGCCCGCCCGCGAAAATCAATTTGAACTGCTTATAACTTCTGAACAATTGATCGAAGCGAACACAATTATTTGCATTTTAATGAAACATGTTGAATGCTTCAAGAATATGTCGGTTTCACTAGTTGTTGTTTGAGAACCATATTGGCCCGCCCGTTAGTATTAAATTGAACTGCTTATAACTTCTGAACAAATGATCTTAGAGAGCGTTATAAATTTGCATATTAATAAGCATGTTGCATGCTACAAGAATATATCCATTTCACTAGTTGTTGGTTGAGAACCATATTGGCCCGCCCTCGAAAATTAACTTCAACTGCTTATAACTTCTGAACAATTGATCGTAGAGAACACAATTATTTGCATTTCAATCAAACATGTTGTATGCTACAAGATTATGTCGGTTTCACTAGTTATTGTTTGAGAAACATTTTGTCCCGCCCGCCAAAACTAAATTCAACTCCTTATAACTTCTGAACAAATGATCGTAGAGAGCTTAATAATTTTGCATATTAATCAGCATGTTGCATGCTACAAGAATATATCGATTTCACTAGTTGTTGGTTAAAAAACATATTTTCCCGCCCGCGAAAATCAACTTGAACTGCTTATAACTTCTGAAGAATTGATCGTAGAGATCACAATTATTTGCATTTTAATCTAATATGTTGTATGCTACAAGAATATGTCGGTTTTACTAGTTATTGTTTGAGAACCATTTTGGCCCGCCCGCCAAAACTAACTTCAACTCCTTATAACTTCTGAACAAATTATCGTAGAGAGGGTTGTAATTTTGTATATTAATCAGCATGTTGCATGCTACAAGAATATATTGATTTCATTGGTTGTTGGTTGAGAACCATATTGGCCCGCCCGCGAAAATTAACTTGAACTGCTTATAACTTCTGAACAATTGATCGTAGCGAACACAATTATTTGCATTTTAATGAAACATGTTGAATGCTTCAAGAATATGTCGGTTTCACTAGTTGTTGTTTGAGAACCATATTGGCCCGCCCTCGAAAATTAACTTGAACTGCTTATAACTCCTGAACAATTGATCGAAGCGAACACAATTATTTGCATTTTAATGAAACATGTTGAATGCTTCAAGAATATGTCGGTTTCACTAGTTGTTGTTTAAGAACCATATTGGCCCGCCCGTTAGTATTAAATTGAACTGCTTATAACTTCTGAACAAATGATCTTAGAGAGCGTTATAAATTTGCATATTAATAAGCATGTTGCATGCTACAAGAATATATCCATTTCACTAGTTGTTGGTTGAGAACCATATTGGCCCGCCCTCGAAAATTAACTTCAACTGCTTATAACTTCTGAACAATTGATCGTAGAGAACACAATTATTTGCATTTCAATAAAACATGTTGTATGCTACAAGATTATGTCGGTTTCACTAGTTATTGTTTGAGAAACATTTTGTCCCGCCCGCCAAAACTAAATTCAACTCCTTATAACTTCTGAACAAATGATCGTAGAGAGCTTAATAATTTTGCATATTAATCAGCATGTTGCATGCTACAAGAATATATCGATTTCACTAGTTGTTGGTTAAAAAACATATTTTCCCGCCCGCGAAAATCAACTTGAACTGCTTATAACTTCTGAAGTATTGATCGTAGAGATCACAATTATTTGCATTTTAATCTAATATGTTGTATGCTACAAGAATATGTCGGTTTTACTAGTTATTGTTTGAGAACCATTTTGGCCCGCCCGCCAAAACTAACTTCAACTCCTTATAACTTCTGAACAAATTATCGTAGAGAGGGTTATAATTTGTATATTAATCAGCATGTTGCATGCTACAAGAATATATCGATTTCATTGGTTGTTGGTTGAGAACCATATTGGCCCGCCCGCGAAAATCAATTTGAACTGCTTATAACTTCTGAACAATTGATCGTAGAGATCACAATTATTTGCATTTTAATCTAACATGTTGTATGCTACAAGAATATGTCAGTTTCACTAGTAATTATTTGAGAACCATATTGGCCCGCCAGCGAGTATTAAATTGAACTGCTCATAACTTCTGAACAAATGATCGTAGAGAGCGTAATAAATTTGCATATTAATCAGCTTGTTGCATGCTACAAGAATATATCGATTTCACTAGTTGTTGTTTGAAAAACATATTGGCCCGCCCGCGAAAATCAATTTGAACTGCTTATAACTTCTGAACAATTGATCGAAGCGAACACAATTATTTGCATTTTAATGAAACATGTTGAATGCTTCAAGAATATGTCGGTTTCACTAGTTGTTGTTTGAGAACCATATTGGCCCGCCCGTTAGTATTAAATTGAACTGCTTATAACTTCTGAACAAATGATCTTAGAGAGCGTTATAAATTTGCATATTAATAAGCATGTTGCATGCTACAAGAATATATCCATTTCACTAGTTGTTGGTTGAGAACCATATTGGCCCGCCCTCGAAAATTAACTTCAACTGCTTATAACTTCTGAACAATTGATCGTAGAGAACACAATTATTTGCATTTCAATCAAACATGTTGTATGCTACAAGATTATGTCGGTTTCACTAGTTATTGTTTGAGAAACATTTTGTCCCGCCCGCCAGAACTAAATTCAACTCCTTATAACTTCTGAACAAATGATCGTAGAGAGCTTAATAATTTTGCATATTAATCAGCATGTTCCATGCTACAAGAATATATCGATTTCACTAGTTGTTGGTTAAAAAACATATTTTCCCGCCCGCGAAAATCAACTTGAACTGCTTATAACTTCTGAACAATTGATCGTAGAGATCACAATTATTTGCATTTTAATCTAATATGTTGCATGCTACAAGAATATGTCGGTTTTACTAGTTATTGTTTGAGAACCATTTTGGCCCGCCCGCCAAAACTAACTTCAACTCCTTATAACTTCTGAACAAATTATCGTAGAGAGGGTTATAATTTTGTATATTAATCAGCATGTTGCATGCTACAAGAATATATCGATTTCATTGGTTGTTGGTTGAGAACCATATTGGCCCGCTCGCGAAAATTAACTTGAACTGCTTATAACTTCTGAACAATTGATCGTAGCGAACACAATTATTTGCATTTTAATGAAACATGTTGAATGCTTCAAGAATATGTCGGTTTCACTAGTTGTTGTTTGAGAACCATATTGGCCCGCCCTCGAAAATTATCTTGAACTGCTTATAACTCCTGAACAATTGATCGAAGCGAACACAATTATTTGCATTTTAATGAAACATGTTGAATGCTTCAAGAATATGTCGGTTTCACTAGTTGTTGTTTGAGAACCATATTGGCCCGCCCGTTAGTATTAAATTGAACTGCTTATAACTTCTGAACAAATGATCTTAGAGAGCGTTATAAATTTGCATATTAATAAGCATGTTGCATGCTACAAGAATATATCCATTTCACTAGTTGTTGGTTGAGAACCATATTGGCCCGCCCTCGAAAATTAACTTCAACTGCTTATAACTTCTGAACAATTGATCGTAGAGAACACAATTATTTGCATTTCAATCAAACATGTTGTATGCTACAAGATTATGTCGGTTTCACTAGTTATTGTTTGAGAAACATTTTGTGCCGCCCGCCAAAACTAAATTCAACTCCTTATAACTTCTGAACAAATGATCGTAGAGAGCTTAATAATTTTGCATATTAATCAGCATGTTGCATGCTACAAGAATATATCGATTTCACTAGTTGTTGGTTAAAAAACATATTTTCCCGCCCGCGAAAATCAACTTGAACTGCTTATAACTTCTGAAGAATTGATCGTAGAGATCACAATTATTTGCATTTTAATCTAATATGTTGTATGCTACAAGAATATGTCGGTTTTACTAGTTATTGTTTGAGAACCATTTTGGCCCGCCCGCCAAAACTAACTTCAACTCCTTATAACTTCTGAACAAATTATCGTAGAGAGGGTTGTAATTTTGTATATTAATCAGCATGTTGCATGCTACAAGAATATATCGATTTCATTGGTTGTTGGTTGAGAACCATATTGGCCCGCCCGCGAAAATTAACTTGAACTGCTTATAACTTCTGAACAATTGATCGTAGCGAACACAATTATTTGCATTTTAATGAAACATGTTGAATGCTTCAAGAATATGTCGGTTTCACTAGTTGTTGTTTGAGAACCATATTGGCCCGCCCGCGAAAATTAATTTAAACTGCTTATAACTTCTGAACAAATAATCGTAGAAAGCGTAATAATTTTTCATATTGATCAGCATGTTGCATGCTACAAGAATATATCGATTTCACTAGTTGTTGGTTGAGAACCATATTGGCCCGCCCGCGAAAATTAATTTGAACTGCTTATAACTTTTGAACAAATGATCTTAGAGAGCGTAATAAATTTGCATATTAATCAGCATGTTGCATGCTACAAGAATATATCGATTTCACTAGTTATTGCTTGAGAACCATTTTGGCCCGCCCGCCAAAACTAACTTCAACTCCTTATAACTTCTGAACAAATGATCGTAGAGAGCGTAATAATTTTGAATATCAATCAGCATGTTGCATGCTACAGGAATATATCGATTTCACTAGTTGTTGGTTGAGAACCATATTGGCCCGCCCGCGAATATCATCTTGAACTGCTTATAACTCCTGAACAATTGATCGTAGAGAGCACAATTATTTGCATTTTAATGAAACTTGTTGAATGCTACAAGAATATGTCGGTTTCAGTAGTTGTTTTTAGAAAACCATATTGGCCCGCCCGCCAGTATTAACTTGAACTCCTTATAACTTCTGAAAAAATGATCGTAGAGAGCGTAATAAATTTGCATATTAATCAGCATGTTGCATGCTACAAGAATATATCGATTTCACTAGTTGTTGGTTGAAAAACATATTGGCTCGCCCGCGAAAATCAATTTGAACTGCTTATAACTTCTGAACAATTTATCGTAGAGATCACAATTATTATCATTTTAATCTAACATGTTGTATGCTACAAGAATATGTCGGTTTCACTAGTTATTGTTTGAGAACCATTTTGGCCCGCCCGCCGAAACTAAATTCAACTCCTTATAACTTCTGAACAAATGATCGTAGAGAGCGTTATAATTTTGCATATTAATCAGCATGTTGCATGCTACAAGAATATATCGATTTCAATAGTTGTTGGTTGACAACCATATTGGCCCGCCCGCGAAAATTGATTTGAACTGCTTATAACTACTGAAAAAATAATCGTAGAAAACGTAATAATTTTTCATATTAATCAGCATGTTGCATGCTACAAGATTATATCGATTTCACTAGATGTTGGTTGAGAACCATATTGATCCGCCTGCGAAAATCAACATGAACTACTTATAACTCCTGAACAATTGATCGTAGAGACCACAATTATTTGCATTTTAATGAAACATGTTGAATGCAACAAGAATATGTCAGTTTCACTATTTGTTTTTAGAAAACCATATTGGCCCGCCCGCGTGTATTAATTTGAACTGTTTATAACTTCTGAACAAATGATCCTAGAGAGCGTAATAAATTTGCATATTATTTAGCATATTGCATGCTACAAGAATATATCGATTTCATTAGTTGTTGGTTGAGAACCATATTGGCTCGCCCCAGAAAATCAACTTGAACTGCTTATAACTCCTGAAAAATTGATCGTAGAGAACACAATTATTTGCATTTTAATGAAACATATTGAATGCTACAAAAATATGTCGGTTTCTCTAGTTGTTTTTAGAAAACCATATTGGCCCGCCTGCGAGTATTAACTTGAACTGTTTATAACTTCTGAACAATTGATCGCAGAGAACACAATTATTTGCATTTCAATAAAACATGTTATGCTACAAGAATATGTCGGTTTCACTAGTTATTGTTTGAGAACCATTTTGGCCCGCCCGCCAAAACTAACTTCAACTCATTCTAACTTCTGAACAAATTATCGTAGAGAGCTTAATAATTTTGCATATTAATCAGCATGTTGCATGCTACAAGAATATATCGATTTCATTGGTTGTTGGTTGAGAACCATATTGGCCCGCCCGAGGAAATTAACTTGAACTCCTTATAACTTCTGAACAATTGATCGTAGCGAACACAATTATTTGCATTTTAATGAAACATTTTGAATGCTACAAGAATATGTCGGTTTCACTAGTTGTTTATAGAAAACCATATTGGCCCGCCCGCGAGAATTAACTTGAACTGTTTATAACTTCTGAACAAATGATCCTAGAGAGCGTTATAATTTTGCATATTAATCAGCATGTTGCATGCTACAAAAATATTACAATTTCATTGGTTGTTGGTTGAGAACCATATTGGCCCGCCCGCGAAAATTAACTTGAACTGCTTATAACTTCTGAACAATTGATCGTAGCGAACACAATTATTTGCATTTCAATCAAACATGTTGTACACAACAAGAATATGTCGGTTTCACTAGTTATTGTTTGAGAACCTTTTTGTCCCGCCCGCCAAAACTAACTTCAACTCCTTATAACTTCTGAACAAATTATCGTAGAGAGCTTAATAATTTTGCATATTAATCAGCATGTTGCATGCTACAAGAATATATCGATTTCATTGGTTGTTGGTTGAGAACCATATTGGCCCGCCCGAGGAAATTAACTTGAACTCCTTATAACTTCTGAACAATTGATCGTAGCGAACACAATTATTTGCATTTTAATGAAACATGTTGAATGCTTCAAGAATATGTCGGTTTCACTAGTTGTTGTTTGAGAACCATATTGGCCCGCCCGCGAAAATTAACTTGAACTGCTTATAACTTCTGAACAATTGATCGTAGCGAACACACTTATTTGCATTTCAATCAAACATGTTGTACACAACAAGAATATGTCGGTTTCACTAGTTATTGTTTGAGAACCTTTTTGTCCCGCCCGCCAAAACTAATTTCAACTCCTTATAACTTCTGAACAAATTATCGTAGAGAGCTTAATAATTTTGCATATTAATCAGCATGTTGCATGCTACAAGAATATTACAATTTCATTGGTTGTTGGTTGAGAACCATATTGGCCCGCCCGCGAAAATTAACTTGAACTGCTTATAACATCTGAACAATTGATCGTAGCGAACACAATTATTTGCATTTTAATGAAACATGTTGAATGCTACAAGAATATGTCGGTTTCACTAGTTGTTTTTAGAAAACCATTTTGGCCCGCCCGCCAAAACTAATTTCAACTCCTTATAACTTCTGAACAATTGATCGTAGAAAGCGTAATAATTTTGCATATTAAACAGCTTGTTACATGCTACAAGAATATATCTATTTCACTAGTTGTTGGTTGAGAACCATATTGGCCCGCCCTCGAAAATCAACTTGAACTGCTTATAACTCCTGAACAATTGATCGTAGAGAACACAATTATTTGCATTTTAATGAAACATGTTGAATGCTACAAGAATATGTCGGTTTCACTATTTGTTTTTAGAAAACCATATTGGCCCGCCTGCGAGTATTAACTTGAACTGTTTATAACTTCTGAACAATTGATCGCAGAGAACACAATTATTTGCATTTCAATCAAACATGTTGTATGCTACAAGAATATGTCGGTTTCACTAGTTATTGTTTGAGAACCATTTTGGCCCGCCCGCCAAAACTAACTTCAACTCCTTCTAACTTCTGAACAAATGATCGTAGAGAGCGTTATAATTTTGCATATTAATCAGCATGTTGCATGCTACAAGAATATTACAATTTCATTGGTTGTTGGTTGAGAACCATATTGGCCCGCCCGCGAAAATTAACTTGAACTGCTTATAACTTCTGAACAATTGATCGTAGCGAACACAATTATTTGCATTTCAATCAAACATGTTGTACACAACAAGAATATGTCGGTTTCACTAGTTATTGTTTGAGAACCTTTTTGTCCCGCCCGCCAAAACTAACTTCAACTCCTTATAACTTCTGAACAAATTATCGTAGAGAGCTTAATAATTTTGCATATTAATCAGCATGTTGCATGCTACAAGAATATATCGATTTCATTGGTTGTTGGTTGAGAACCATATTGGCCCGCCCGAGGAAATTAACTTGAATTCCTTATAACTTCTGAACAATTGATCGTAGCGAACACAATTATTTGCATTTTAATGAAACATGTTGAATGCTTCAAGAATATGTCGGTTTCACTAGTTGTTGTTTGAGAACCATATTGGCCCGCCCGCGAAAATTAACTTGAACTGCTTATAACTTCTGAACAATTGATCGTAGCGAACACACTTATTTGCATTTCAATCAAACATGTTGTACACAACAAGAATATGTCGGTTTCACTAGTTATTGTTTGAGAACCTTTTTGTCCCGCCCGCCAAAACTAACTTCAACTCCTTATAACTTCTGAACAAATTATCGTAGAGAGCTTAATAATTTTGCATATTAATCAGCATGTTGCATGCTACAAGAATATTACAATTTCATTGGTTGTTGGTTGAGAACCATATTGGCCCGCCCGCGAAAATTAACTTGAACTGCTTATAACTTCTGAACAATTGATCGTAGCGAACACAATTATTTGCATTTCAATCAAACATGTTGCACACAACAAGAATATGTCGGTTTCACTAGTTATTGTTTGAGAACCTTTTTGTCCGCCCGCCAAAACTAACTTCAACTCCTTATAACTTCTGAACAAATTATCGTAGAGAGCTTAATAAATTTGCATATTAATCAGCATGTTGCATGCTACAAGAATATATCGATTTCACTAGTTGTTGGTTGAGAACCATATTTTCCCGCCCGCGAAAATCAATTTGAACTGCTTAAAACTCCTGAAAAATTGATAGTAGAGAACACCATTTTTTGCATTTTAATGAAACATGTTGAATGCTACAAGAATATGTCGGTTTCACTAGTTGTTTTTAGAAAACCATTTTGGCCCGCCCGCCAAAACTAATTTCAACTCCTTATAACTTCTGAACAATTGATCGTAGAAAGCGTAATAATTTTGCATATTAAACAGCTTGTTACATGCTACAAGAATATATCTATTTCACTAGTTGTTGGTTGAGAACGATATTGGCCCGCCCGCGAAAATCAACTTGAACTGCTTATAACTCCTGAACAATTGATCGTAGAGAACACAATTATTTGCATTTTAATGAAACATGTTGAATGCTACAAGAATATGTCGGTTTCACTATTTGTTTTTAGAAAACCATATTGGCCCGCCCACGAGTATTAACTTGAACTGTTTATAACTTCTGAACAAATGATCGTAGAGAGCGTAATAAATTTGCATATTAATCAGCATGTTGCATGCTACAAGAATATATCGATTTCACTAGTTGTTAGTTGAGAACCATATTGGCCGCCCGCGAAAATCAACTTGAACTGCTAATAACTCCTGAAAAATTGATCGTAGACAACACAATTATTTGCATTTTAATGAAACATGTTGAATGCTACAAGAATATGTCAGTTTCACTAGTTGTTATTTGAGAACCATATTGGCCCGCCCGCGATTATTAACTTGAACTGTTTATAACTTCTGAACAAATGATCGTAGAGAGCGTAAAAAATTTGCATATTAATCAGCATGTTGCATGCTACAAGAATATATCGATTTCACTAGTTGTTGGTTGAAAAACATATTGGCCCGCCAGCGAAAATCCATTTGAACTGCTTATAACTTCTGAACAATTGATCGTAGAGATCACAATTATTTGCATTTTAATCTAACATGTTGTATGCTACAAGAATATGTCAGTTTCACTACTTATTGTTTGAGAACCATATTGGCCCGCCCCCGAGTATTAAATTGAACTGCTTATAAGTTCTGAGCAAATGATCGTAGAAAGCTCGACTGTTTGCATAATAATAAACATGTAGTTAGCTACAACAATATATAGATTTCACTAGTTGTTGGTTGAGAACCATATTGGCCCGCCCTCGAAAATTAACTTGAACTGCTTATAACTCCTGAACAATTGATCGTAGACAACACAATTATTTGCATTTTAATGAAACATGTTGTATGCAACAAGAATATGTCGGTTTTACTATTTGTTTTTTAGAACCATATTGGCCCGCCCGCGAGTATTGACTTGTTCTGCTTATAACTTCTGAACAAATGATCGTAGTGAGCGTAATAATTTTGCATATTAATCAGCATGTTGCATGCTACAAGAATATATCGATTTCATTAGTTGTTGGTTGAGAACCATATTGGCCCGCCGCGAAAATCAACTTGAACTGCTTATAACTCCTGAACAATTGATCGTAGAGAGCACAATTATTTGCATTTTAATGAAACTTGTTGAATGCTACAAGAATATGTCGGTTTCACTAGTTGTTTTTAGAAAACCATTTTGGCCCGCCCGCCAAAACTAATTTCAAATTCTTATAACTTCTGAACAATTGATCGTAGAAAGCGTAATAATTTTGCATATTAAACAGCGTGTTACATGCTACAAGAATATATCGATTTCACTAGTTGTTGGCTGAGAACCATATTGGCCCGCCCGCGAAAATCAACTTGAACTGCTTATAACTCCTGAACAAATGATCGTAGAGATCACAATTATTTGCATTTTAATGAAACGTGTTGAATGCTACAAGAATATGTCAGTTTCACTAGTTGCTATTTGAGAACCATATTGGCCCGCCCGCGAGTATTGACTTGTTCTGCTTATAACTTCTGAACAAATGATCGTAGTGAGCGTAATAATTTTGCATATTAATCAGCATGTTGCATGCTACAAGAATATATCCATTTCACTAGTTGTTGGTTGAGTACCATATTGGCCCGCCCTCGAAAATTAACTTGAACTGCTTATAACTTCTGAGCAATTGATCGTAGAGAACACAATTATTTGCATTTCAATCGAACATGTTGTATGCTACAAGATTATGTCGGTGTCACTAGTTATTGTTTGAGAACCATATTGTCCCGCCGCCAAAACTAACTTCAACTCCTTATAACTTCTGAACAAATGATCGTGGAGAGCTTAATAATTTTGCATATTAATCAGCATGTTGCATGCTACAAAAATATATCGATTTCAATAGTTGTTGGTTGAGAACCATATTGGCCCGCCGCGAAAATTAATTTGAACTGCTTATAACTTCTGAACAAGTAATCGTAGAAAGCGTAATAATTTTGCATATTAATCAGCATGTTGCATGCTACAAGAATATATCGATTTCACTAGTTGTTGTTTAAGAAATATAATGGCCTGCCCGCAAAAATTAACTTGAACTGCTTATAACTTCTGAACAATTGATCGTAGAGCACACAATTATTTGCATTTTAATGAAACATTTTGAATGCTACAAGAATATGTCGGTTTCACTAGTTGTTTATAGAAAACCATATTGGCCCGCCCGCGAGAATTAACTTGAACTGTTTATAACTTCTGAACAAATGATCCTAGAGAGCGTAATAAATTTGCATATTAATCAGCATGTTGCATGCTACAAGAATATATCGATTTCAGTAGTTGTTGGTTGAGAACCATATTGGCCCGCCCGCGAAAATCAACTCGAACTGCTTATAACTCCTGAACAATTGATCGTAGAGAACACAATTATTTGCATTTTAATGAAAAATGTTGAATGCTACAAGAATATGTCGGTTTCACTAGTTGTTTTTTGAAAACCATATTGGCCCGCCCGCGAGTATTAACTTGAACTGTTTATAACTTCTGAACAAATGATCGTAGAGATCGTAATAAATTTGCATATTAATCAGCATGTTACATGCTACAAGAATATATCGATTTCACTAGTTGTTGGTTCAGAACCATATTGGCCGCCCGCGGAAATCAACTTGAACTGCTTATAATTCCTGAACAATTGATCAAAGACAACACAATGATTTGCATTTTAATGAAACATGTTGAATGCTACAAGAATATGTCAGTTTCACTAGTTGTTATTTGAGAACCATATTGGCCCGCCCGCGAGTATTAAATTGAACTGCTCATAAGTTCTGAGCAAATGATCGTAGAAAGCTCGATTGTTTGCATAATAATAAACATGTAGTTAGCTACAAGAATACATAGATTTCACTGGTTGTTGGTTGAGAACCATATTGGCCCGCCCTCGAAAAGTAACTTGAACTGCTTATAACTCCTGAACAATTGATCGAAGCGAACAAAATTATTTGCATTTTAATGAAACATGTTGAATGCTTCAAGAATATGTCGGTTTCACTAGTTGTTGTTTGAGAACCATATTGGCCCGCCCGTTAGTATTAAATTGAACTGCTTATAACTTCTGAACAAATGATCTTAGAGAGCGTAATAAATTTGCATATTAATAAGCATGTTGCATGCTACAAGGATATATCGATTTCACTAGTTGTTGGTTGAGAACCATATTGGCCCGCCCGCGAAAATTAAATTGAACTGCTTATAACTTCTGAACAAATAATCGTAGAAAGCGTAATAATTTTGCATATTAATCAGCATGTTGCATGCTACAAGAATATGTCGGTCTCACTAGTTGTTTTTAGAAAACCATTTTGGCCCGCCTGCCAAAACTAATTTCAACTCCTTATAACTTCTCAATAATTGATCGTAGAAAGCGTAATAATTTTGCATATTTAGCATTATGTTGCATGCTACAAGAATATATCGATTTCATTAGTTTTTGGTTGAGAACGATATTGGCCCGCCCGCGAAAATCAACTTGAACTGCTTATAACTCCTGAACAATTGATCGTAGAGCACAAAATTATTTGCATTTTAATGAACCATGTTGAATGCTACAAGAATATGTCGGTTTGACTAGTTGTTTTTAGAAAACCATATTGGCCCGTCCGAGAGTATTAACTTGAACTGTTTATAACTTCTGAACAAATGATCTTAGAGAGCGTAATAAATTTGCATATTAATCAGCATGTTGCATGCTACAAGAATATATCGATTTCACTAGTTGTTGGTTGAGAACCATCTTGGCCCGCTTGCGAAAATCAACTTGAACTGCTTATAACTTCTGAACAATTGATCGTAGAGATCACAATTATTATCATTTTAATCTAACATGTATGCTAAAAGTATATGTCGGTTTCACTTGTTATTGTTTGAGAACCATTTTGGCCCGCCCGCCAAAACTAACTTCAACTCCTTATAACTTCTGAACAAATGATCGTAGAGAGCGTTATAATTTTGCATATTAATCAGCATGTTGCATGCTACAAGAATATATCGATTTCATTGGTTGTTGGTTGAGAACCATATTGGCCCGCCCGCGAAAATTAACTTGAACTGCTTATAACTTGTGAACAATTGATCGTAGCGAAAACAATTATTTGTATTTTAATGAAACATATTGAATGCTTCAAGAATATGTCGGTTTCACTAATTGTTGTTTGAGAACCATATTGGATCGCCCGGGAATATTAAATTGAACTGCTTATAACTTCTGAACAAATGATCTTAGAGAGCGTAATAAATTTGCATATTAATCAGCATGTTGCATGCTACAAGAATATATCGATTTCAATAGGTGTTGGTTGAGAACCATATTGGCCCGCCCGCGAAAATTAATTTGAACTGCTTATAACTACTGAAAAAATAATCGTAGAAAGCGTAATAATTTTTCATATTAATCAGCATGTTGCATGCTACAAGAATATATCGATTTCACTAGTTGCTGTTTGAGAAATATATTGGCCTGCCCGCGAAAATTAATTTGAACTGCTTATAACTTCTGAACAATTGATTGTAGAGCACACAATTATTTGCATTTGAATCAAACATGTTGTATGCTACAAGAATATGTCGGTTTCACTAGTTATTGTTTGAGAACCATTTTGGCCCGCCTGCCAAAACTAACTTCAACTCCTTATAACTTCTGAACAGATGATCGTAGAGAGCGTAATTATTTGCATATCAATCAGCATGTTGCATGCTACAAGAATATATCGATTTCACTAGTTGCTGTTTGAGAAATATATTGGCCTGCCCGCGAGTATTAACTTGAACTGTTTGTAACTTCTGAACAATTGATCGCAGAGAACACAATTATTTGCATTTCAATCAAACATGTTGTATGCTACAAGAATATGTCGGTTTCACTAGTTGTTTTTAGAAAACCTTTTTGGCCCGCCCGCCAAAACTAATTTCAACTCCTTATAACTTCTGAACAATTGATCGTAGAAAGCGTAATAATTTTGCATATTAAACAGCATGTTGCATGCTACAAGAATATATCGATTTCACTAGTTGCTGTTTGAGAAATATATTGGCCTGCCCGCGAGTATTAACTTGAACTGTTTGTAACTCCTGAACAATTGATCGTAGAGAACACAATTATTTGCGTTTTAATGAAACATGTTGAATGCTACAAGAATATGTCGGTTTCACTATTTGTTTTTAGAAAACCATATTGGCCCGCCCGCGAGTATTAACTTGAACTGTTTATAACTTCTGAACAAATGATCGTAGAGAGCGTAATAAATTTGCATATTAATCAGCTTGTTGCATTCTACAAGAATATATCGATTTCACTAGTTGTTGTTTGAAAAACATATTGGCCCGCCCGCGAAAATCAATTTGAACTGCTTATAACTTCTGAACAATTGATCGTAGAGATCACAATTATTTGCATTTTAATCTAACATGTTGTATGCTACAAGAATATGTCAGTTTCACTAGTAATTATTTGAGAACCATGTTGGCCCGCCAGCGAGTATTAAATTGAACTGCTCATAAGTTCTGAGCAAATGATCGTAGAATGCTCGATTGTTTGCATAATAATAAACATGTAGTTAGCTACAAGAATACATAGATTTCACTAGTTGTTGGTTGAGAACCATATTGGCCCGCCCTCGAAAATTAACTTGAACTGCTTATAACTCCTGAACAATTGATCGAAGCGAACACAATTATTTGCATTTTAATGAAACATGTTGAATGCTTCAAGAATATGTCGGTTTCACTAGTTGTTGTTTGAGAACCATATTGGCCCGCCCGTTAGTATTAAATTGAACTGCTTATAACTTCTGAACAAATGATCTTAGAGAGCGTAATAAATTTGCATATTAATAAGCATGTTGCATGCTACAAGAATATATCCATTTCACTAGTTGTTTTTTGAGAACCATATTGGCCCGCCCTCGAAAATTAACTTCAACTGCTTATAACTTCTGAACAATTGATCGTAGAGAACACAATTATTTGCATTTCAATCAAACATGTTGTATGCTACAAGATTATGTCGGTTTCACTAGTTATTGTTTGAGAAACATTTTGTCCCGCCCGCCAAAACTAACTTCAACTCCTTATAACTTCTGAACAAATGATCGTAGAGAGCTTAATAATTTTGCATATTAATCAGCATGTTGCATGCTACAAGAATATATCGATTTCACTAGTTGTTGGTTAAAAAACATATTTTCCCGCCCGCGAAAATCAACTTGAACTGCTTATAACTTCTGAAGAATTGATCGTAGAGATCACAATTATTATCATTTTAATCTAATATGTTGTATGCTACAAGAATATGTCGGTTTTACTAGTTATTGTTTGAGAACCATTTTGGCCCGCCCGCCAAAACTAACTTCAACTCCTTATAACTTCTGAGCAAATTATCATAGAGAGGGTTATAATTTTGTATATTAATCAGCATGTTGCATGCTACAAGAATATATCGATTTCATTGGTTGTTGGTTGTGAACCATATTGGCCCGCCCGCGAAAATTAACTTGAACTGCTTATAACTTCTGAACAATTGATCGTAACGAACACAATTATTTGCATTTTAATGAAACATGTTGAATCCTTCAAGAATATGTCGGTTTCACTAGTTGTTGTTTGAGAACCATATTGGCCCGCCCGCGAAAATTAATTTGAACTGCTTATAACTTCTGAACAAATAATCGTAGAAAGCGTAATAATTTTTTATATTTATCAGCATGTTGCATGCTACAAGAATATATCGATTTCACTAGTTGTTTGTTGAGAACCATATTGGCCCGCCCGCGAAAATTAATTTGAACTGCTTATAACTTCTGAACAAATGATCTTAGAGAGCGTAATAAATTTGCATATTAATCAGCATGTTGCATGCTACAAGAATATATCGATTTCATTAGTTATTGTTTGAGAACCATTTTGGCCCGACCGCCAAAACTAATTTCAACTCCTCATAACTTCTGAACAAATGATCGTAGAGAGCGTAATAATTTTGAATATCAATCAGCATGTTGCATGCTACAAGAATATATCGATTTCACTAGTTGTTGGTTGAGAACCATATTGGCCCGCCCGCGATTATCATCTTGAACTGCTTATAACTCCTGAACAATTGATCGTAGAGAGCACAATTATTTGCATTTTAATGAAACTTGTTGAATGCTACAAGAATATGTCGGTTTCACTAGTTGTTTTTAGAAAACCATATTGGCCCGCCCGCCAGTATTAACTTGAACTCCTTATAACTTCTGAACAAATGATCCTAGAGAGCGTCATAAATTTGCATATTAATCAGCATGTTGCATGCTACAAGAATATATCGATTTCACTAGTTGTTGGTTGAAAAACATATTGGCTCGCCCGCGAAAATCAACTTGAACTGCTTATAACTTCTGAACAATTTATCGTAGAGATCACAATTATTATCATTTTAATCTAACATGTTGTATGCTACAAGAATATGTCGGTTTCATTAGTTATTGTTTGAGAACATTTTTGGCCCGCCCGCCGAAACTAAATTCAACTCTTTATAACTTCTGAACAAATGATCGTAGAGAGCGTTATAATTTTGCATATTAATCAGCATGTTGCATGCTACAAGAATATATCGATTTCATTGGTTGTTGGTTGAGAACCATATTGGCCCGCCCGCGAAAATTAACTCGAACTGCTTATAACTTCTGAACAATTGATCGCAGCGAACACAATTATTTGCATTTTAATGAAACATATTGTATGCAACAAGAATATGTCGGTTTTACTAGTTGTTTTTAGAAAACCATATTGGCCCGCCCACGAGTTTTAACTTGCACTGTTTATAACTTCTGAACAAATGATCCTAGAGAGCGTAATAAATTTGCATATTAATCAGCATGTTGCATGCTACAAGAATATATCGATTTCACTAGTTGTAGGTTGAGAACCATATTGGCCCGCCCGCGAAAATCAACTTGAACTACTTATAGCTCCTGAACAATTGATCGTAGAGACCACAATTATTTGCATTTTAATGAAATATGTTGAATGCAACAAGAATATGTCGGTTTCACTAGTTATTGTTTGAGAACCATTTTGGCCCGCCCGCCGAAACTAAATTCAACTCCTTATAACTTCTGAACAAATGATCGTAGAGAGCGTTATAATTTTGCATATTAATCAGCATGTTGCATGCTACAAGAATATATCGATTTCAATAGTTGTTGGTTGACAACCATATTGGCCCGCCCGCGAAAATTAATTTGAACTGCTTATAACTACTGAAAAAATAATCGTAGAAAGCGTAATAATTTTTCATATTAATCAGCATGTTGCATGCTACAAGAATATATCGATTTCACTAGATGTTGTTTGAGAACCATATTGACCCGCCTGCGAAAATCAACATGAACTACTTATAACTCCTGAACAATTGATCGTAGAGACCACAATTATTTGCATTTTAATGAAACATGTTGAATGCAACAAGAATATGTCAGTTTCACTATTTGTTTTTAGAAAACCATATTGGCCCGCCCGCGTGTATTAATTTGAACTGTTTATAACTTCTGAACAAATGATCCTAGAGAGCGTAATAAATTTGCATATTATTTAGCATATTGCATGCTACAAGAATATATCGATTTCATTAGTTGTTGGTTGAGAACCATATTGGCTCGCCCCAGAAAATCAACTTGAACTGCTTATAACTCCTGAAAAATTGATCGTAGAGAACACAATTATTTGCATTTTAATGAAACATATTGAATGCTACAAGAATATGTCGGTTTCACTAGTTGTTTTTAGAAAACCATATTGGCCCGCCTGCGAGTATTAACTTGAACTGTTTATAACTTCTGAACAATTGATCGCAGAGAACACAATTATTTGCATTTCAATAAAACATGTTGTATGCTACAAGAATATGTCGGTTTCACTAGTTATTGTTTGAGAACCATTTTGGCCCGCCCGCCAAAACTAACTTCAACTCCTTCTAACTTCTGAACAAATGATCGTAGAGAGCGTTATAATTTTGCATATTAATCAGCATGTTGCATGCTACAAGAATATTACAATTTCATTGGTTGTTGGTTGAGGACCATATTGGCCCGCCCGCGAAAATTAACTTGTACTGCTTATAACTTCTGAACAATTGATCGTAGCGAACACAATTATTTGCATTTCAATCAAACATGTTGTACACAACAAGAATATGTCGGTTTCACTAGTTATTGTTTGAGAACCTTTTTGTCCCGCCCGCCAAAACTAACTTCAACTCCTTATAACTTCTGAACAAATTATCGTAGAGAGCTTAGTAATTTTGCATATTAATCAGCATGTTGCATGCTACAAGAATATATCGATTTCATTGGTTGTTTGTTGAGAACCATATTGGCCCGCCCGAGGAAATTAACTTGAACTCCTTATAACTTCTGAACAATTGATCGTAGCGAACACAATTATTTGCATTTTAATGAAACATGTTGAATGCTTCAAGATATGTCGGTTTTACTAGTTGTTGTTTGAGAACCATTTTGGCCCGCCCGCCAAAACTAACTTCAACTCCTTATAACTTCTGAACAAATTATCTCAGAGAGCTTAATAAATTTGCATATTAATCAGCATGTTGCATGCTACAAGAATATATCGATTTCACTAGTTGTTGGTTGAGAACCATATTGGCCCGCCCTCGAAAATCAACTTGAACTGCTTATAACTCCTGTACAATAGATCGTGGCGAACACAATTATTTGTATTTCAATCAAACATGTTGAATGCTACAAGAATATGTCGGTTTCACTAGTTGTTTTTAGAAAACCATTTTGGCCCGCCCGCCAAAACTAATTTCAACTCCTTATAACTTCTGAACAATTGATCGTAGAAAGCGTAATAATTTTGCATATTAAACAGCTTGTTACATGCTACAAGATTATATCTATTTCACTAGTTGTTGGTTGAGAACCATATTGGCCCGCCCGCGAAAATCAACTTGAACTGCTTATAACTCCTGAACAATTGATCGTAGAGAACACAATTATTTGCATTTTAATGAAACATGTTGAATGCTACAAGAATATGTCGGTTTCACTATTTGTTTTTAGAAAACCATATTGGCCCGCCCACGAGTATTAACTTGAACTGTTTATAACTTCTGAACAAATGATCGTAGAGAGCGTAATAAATTTGCATATTAATCAGCATGTTGCATGCTACAAGAATATATCGATTTCACTAGTTGTTAGTTGAGAACCATATTGGCCGCCCGCGAAAATCAACTTGAACTGCTAATAACTCCTGAAAAATTGATCGTAGACAACACAATTATTTGCATTTTAATGAAACATGTTGAATGCTACAAGAATATGTCAGTTTCACTAGTTGTTATTTGAGAACCATATTGGCCCGCACGCGATTATTAACTTGAACTCTTTATAACTTCTGAACAAATGATCGTAGAGAGCGTAAAAAATTTGAATATTAATCAGCATGTTGCATGCTACAAGAATATATCGATTTCACTAGTTGTTGGTTGAAAAACATATTGGCCCGCCCGCGAAAATCAATTTGAACTGCTTATAACTTCTGAACAATTGATCGTAGAGATCACAATTATTTGCATTTTAATCTAACATGTTGTATGCTACAAGAATATGTCAGTTTCATTAGTTATTGTTTGAGAACCATATTGGCCCGCCCGCGAGTATTATATTGAACTGCTTATAAGTTCTGAGCAAATGATCGTAGAAAGCTCGACTGTTTGCATAATAATAAACATGTAGTTAGCAACAAGAATATATAGATTTCACTAGTTGTTTGTTGAGAACCATATTGGCCCGCCCTCGAAAATGAAATTGAACTGCTTTTAACTCCTGAACAATTGATCGTAGACAACACAATTATTTGCATTTTAATGAAACATGTTGTATGCAACAAGAATATGTCGGTTTTACTATTTGTTTTTTAGAACCATATTGGCCCGCCCGCGAGTATTGATTTGTTCTGCTTATAACTTCTGAACAAATGATCGTAGTGAGCGTAAAAATTTTGCATATTAATCAGCATGTTGCATGCTACAAGAATATATCGATTTCATTAGTTGTTGGTTGAGAACCATATTGGCCCGCCGCGTAAATTAATTTGAACTGCTTATAACTTCTGAACAAGTAATCGTAGAAAGCGTAATAATTTTGCATATTAATCAGCATGCTGCATGCTACAAGAATATATCAATTTCACTAGTTGTTGTTTGAGAAATATATTGGCCTGCCCGCGAAAATTAACTTGAACTGCTTATAACTTCTGAACAATTGATCGTAGAGCACACAATTATTTGCATTTTAATGAAACATGTTGAATGATACAAGAATATCTCGGTTTCACTAGTTGTTTTTAGAAAACCATTTTGGCCCGCCCGCCAAAACTAATTTCAACTCCTTATAACTTCTGAACAATTGATCGTAGAAAGCGTAATAATTTTGCATATTAAACAGCATGTTGCATGCAACAAGAATATATCGATTTCATTAGTTTTTTGGTGAGAACCATATTGGCCCGCCCGCGAAAATCAACTTGAACTGCTTATAACTCCTGAACAATTAATCGTAGAGAGCACAATTATTTGCATTTTAATGAAACATGTTGAATGCTACAAGAATATGTCGGTTTCACTAGTTGTTTTTAGAAAACCTTATTGGCCCGCCCGCGATTATTGACTTGCTCTGCTTATAACTTCTGAACAAATGATCGTAGTGAGCGTAATAATTTTGCATTTCAATCAAACATGTTGTATGCTACAAGATTATGTCGGTTTCACTAGTTATTGTTTGAGAAGCATTTTGGCCCGCCCGCCAAAACTAAATTCAACTCCTTATAACTTCTGAACAAATGATCGTAGAGAGCTTAATAATTTTGCATATTAATCAGCATGTTGCATGCTAGAAGAATATATCGATTTCACTAGTTGTTGGTTAAAAAACATATTTTCCCGCCCGCGAAAATCAACTTGAACTGCTTATAACTTCTGAAGAATTGATCGTAGAGATCACAATTATTATCATTTTAATCCAACATGTTGTATGCTACAAGAATATGTCGGTTTCACTAGTTATTGTTTGAGAACCATTTTGGCCCGCCCGCCAAAACTAACTTCAACTCCTTATAACTTCTGAACAAATGATCGTAGAGAGCGTTATAATTTTGTATATTAATCAGCATGTTGCATGCTACAAGAATATATCGATTTCATTTTTTGTTGGTTGAGAACCATACTGGCCCTCCTGCGAAAATTAACTTGAACTGCTTATAACGTCTGAACAATTGATCGTAGCGAACACAATTATTTGAATTTTAATGGAACATGTTGAATGCTTCAAGAATATGTCGGTTTCAGTAGTTGTTGTTTGAGAACCATATTGGCCCGCCCGCGAATATTAAATTGAACTGCTTATAACTTGTGAACAAATGATCTTAGAGAGCGTATTAAATTTGCATATTAATCAGCATGTTGCATGCTACAAGAATATATCGATTTCACTAGTTGTTGGTTGAGAACCATATTGGCCCGCCCGCGAAAATTAATTTGAACTGCTCATAACTTCTGAACAAATGATCTTAGAGAGCGTAATAAATTTGCATATTAATCAGCATGTTGCATGCTACAAGAATATATCGATTACACTAGTTATTGTTTGAGAACCATTTTGGCCCGCCCGCCAAAACTAACTTCAACTCCTTATAACTTCTGAACAAATGATCGTAGAGAGCGTAATAATTTTGAATATCAATCAGCATGTTGCATGCTACAAGAATATATCCATTTCACTAGTTGTTGGTTGAGAACCATATTGGGCCGCAAGCGAATATCAACTTGAACTGCTTATAACTCCTGAACAATTGATCGTAGAGAGCACAATTATTTGCATTTTAATGAAACTTGTTGAATGCTACAAGAATATGTCGGTTTCACTAGTTGTTTTTATTAAACCATATTGGCCCGCCCGCCAGTATTAACTTGAACTCCTTATAACTTCTGAACAAATGATCGTAGAGAGCGTAATAAATTTGCATATTAATCAGCATGTTGCATGCTACAAGAATATATCGATTTCACTAGTTGTTGGTTGAAAAACATATTGGCCCGCCCGCGAAAATCAACTTGAACTGCTTATAACTTCTGAACAATTGATCGTAGAGATCACAATTATTATCATTTTAATGAAACATATTGAATGCTACAAGAATATGTCGGTTTCATTAGTTGTTTTTAGAAAACCATATTGGCCCGCCCGCGAGTATTAACTTGAACTGTTTATAACTTCTGAACAATTAATCGCAGAGAACACAATTTTTGCATTTCAATCAAACATGTTGTATGCTACAAGAATATGTCGGTTTCACTAGTTATTGTTTGAGAACCATTTTGGCCCGCCTGCGAAAATCAACATGAACTACTTATAACTCCTGAACAATTGATCGTAGAGACCACAATTATTTGCATTTTAATGAAACATGTTGAATGCAACAAGAATATGTCAGTTTCACTATTTGTTTTTAGAAAACCATATTGGCCCGCCCGCGTGTATTAATTTGAACTGTTTATAACTTCTGAACAAATGATCCTAGAGAGCGTAATAAATTTGCATATTATTTAGCATATTGCATGCTACAAGAATATATCGATTTCATTAGTTGTTGGTTGAGAACCATATTGGCTCGCCCCAGAAAATCAACTTGAACTGCTTATAACTCCTGAAAAATTGATCGTAGAGAACACAATTATTTGCATTTTAATGAAACATGTTGAATGCTACAAGAATATGTCGGTTTCACTAGTTGTTTTTAGAAAACCATATTGGCCCGCCCGCGAGTATTAACTTGAACTGTTTATAACTTCTGAACAAATGATCGTAGAGAGCGTAAAAAATTTGCATATTAATCAGCATGTTGCATGCTACAAGAATATATCGATTTCACTAGTTGTTGGTTGAGAACCATATTGGCCCGCCCGCGAGTATTGACTTGTTCTGCTTATAACTTCTGAACAAATGATCGTAGTGAGCGTAATAATTTTGCATATTAATCAGCATGTTGCATGCTACAAGAATATATCGATTTCACTAGTTCTTGTTTGAGAAATATATTGGCCTGCCCGCAAAAATTAACTTGAACTGCTTATAACTTCTGAACAATTGATCGTAGAGTAAACAATTATTTGCATTTCAATCAAACATGTTGTATGCTACAAGATTATGTCGGTTTCACTAGTCATTGTTTGAGAACCATATTGTCCCGCCGCCAAAACTAACTTCAACTCCTTATAACTTCTGAACAAATGATCGTAGAGAGCTTAATAATTTTGCATATTAATCAGCATGTTGCATGCTACAAGAATATATCGATTTCAATAGTTGTTGGTTGAGAACCATATTGGCCCGCCGCGAAAATTAATTTGAACTGCTTATAACTTCTGAACAAGTAATCGTAGAAAGCGTAATAATTTTGCATATTAATCAGCATGTTGCATGCTACAAGAATATATCGATTTCACTAGTTGTTGTTTGAGAAATATATTGGCCTGCCCGCAAAAATTAACTTGAACTGCTTATAACTTCTGAACAATTGATCGTAGAGGAAACAATTATTTGCATTTTAATGAAACATTTTGAATGCTACAAGAATATGTCGGTTTCACTAGTTGTTTATAGAAAACCATATTGGCCCGCCCGCGAGTATTAACTTGAACTGTTTATAACTTCTGAACAAATGATCGTAGAGAGCGTAATAAATTTGCATATTAATCAGCATGTTGCATGCTACAAGAATATATCGATTTCACTAGTTGTTGGTTGAGAACCATAATGGCCGCCCGCGGAAATCAACTTGAACTGCTTATAATTCCTGAACAATTGATCGCAGACAACACAATGGTTTGCATTTTAATGAAACATGTTGAATGCTACTAGAATATGTCAGTTTCACTAGTTGTTATTTGAGAACCATATTGGCCCGCCCGCGAGTATTAAATTGAACTGCTCATAAGTTCTGAGCAAATGATCGTAGAAAGCTCGATTGTTTGCATAATAATAAACATGTAGTTAGCTACTAGAATACATAGATTTCACTAGTTGTTGGTTGAGAACCATATTGGCCCGCCCTCGAAAATTAACTTGAACTGCTTATAACTCCTGAACAATTGATCGAAGCGAACACAATTATTTGCATTTTAATGAAACATGTTGAATGCTTCAAGAATATGTCGGTTTCACTAGTTGTTGTTTGAGAATCATATTGGCCCGCCCGTTAGTATTAAATTGAACTGCTTATAACTTCTGAACAAATGATCTTAGAGAGCGTAATAAATTTGCATATTAATAAGCATGTTGCATGCTACAAGGATATATCGATTTCACTAGTTGTTGGTTGAGAACAATATTGGCCCGCCCGCGAAAATTAATTTGAACTGGTTATAACTTCTGAACAAATAATCGTAGAAAGCGTAATAATTTTCATATTAATCAGCATGTTGCATGCTACAAGAATATGTCGGTTTCACTAGTTGTTTTTAGAAAACCATTTTGGCCCACCTGCCAAAACTAATTTCAACTCCTTATAACTTCTCAATAATTGATCGTAGAAAGCGTAATAATTTTGCATATTTAGCATTATGTTGCATGCTACAAGAATATATCGATTTCATTAGTTTTTGTTTGAGAACCATATTGGCCCGCCCGCGAAAATCAACTTGAACTGCTTATAACTCCTGAACAATTGATCGTAGAGCACAAAATTATTTGCATTTTAATGAACCATGTTGAATGCTACTTAAATATGTCGGTTTGACTAGTTGTTTTTAGAAAACCATATTGGCCCGTCCGAGAGTATTAACTTGAACTGTTTATAACTTCTGAACAAATGATCTTAGAGAGCGTAATAAATTTGCATATTAATCAGCATGTTGCATGCTACAAGAATATATCGATTTCACTAGTTGTTGGTTGAGAACCATCTTGGCCCGCTTGCGAAAATCAACTTGAACTGCTTATAACTTCTTAACAATTGATCGTAGAGATCACAATTATTATCATTTTAATCTAACATGTTGTATGCTACAAGAATATGTCGGTTTCACTTGTTATTGTTTGAGAACCATTTTGGCCCGCACGCCAAAACTAACTTCAACTCCTTATAACTTCTGAACAAATGATCGTAGAGAGCGTTATAATTTTGCAAATTAATCAGCATGTTGCATGCTACAAGAATATATCGATTTCATTGGTTGTTGGTTGAGAACCATATTGGCCCGCCCGCGAAAATTAATTTGAACTGCTTATAACTACTGAAAAAATAATCGTAGAAAGCGTAATAATTTTTCATATTAATCAGCATGTTGCATGCTACAAGAATATATCGATTTCACTAGTTGCTGTTTGAGAAATATATTGGCCTGCCCGCGAAAATTAACTTGAACTGCTTATAACTTCTGAACAATTGATTGTAGAGCACACAATTATTTGTATTTTAATGAAACATATTGAATGATTCAAGAATATGTCGGTTTCACTAATTGTTGTTTGAGAACCATATTGGATCGCCCGCGAATATTAAATTGAACTGCTTATAACTTCTGAACAAATGATCTTAGAGAGCGTAATAAATTTGCATATTAATTAGCATGTTGCATGCTACAAGAATATATCGATTTCAATAGTTGTTGGTTGAGAACCATATTGGCCCGCCCGCGAAAATTAATTTGAACTGCTTATAACTACTGAAAAAATAATCGTAGAAAGCGTAATAATTTTGCATATTAATCAGCATGTTGCATGCTACAAGAATATATCGATTTCACTAGTTGTTGTTTGAGAAATATATTGGCCTGCCCGCAAAAATTAACTTGAACTGCTTATAACTTCTGAACAATTGATCGTAGAGCAAACAATTATTTGCATTTTAATGAAACATTTTGAATGCTACAAGAATATGTCGGTTTCACTAGTTGTTTATAGAAAACCATATTGGCCCGCCCGCGAGTATTAACTTGAACTGTTTATAACTTCTGAACAAATGATCGTAGAGAGCGTAATAAATTTGCATATTAATCAGCATGTTGCATGCTACAAGAATATATCGATTTCACTAGTTGTTGGTTGAGAACCATAATGGCCGCCCGCGGAAATCAACTTGAACTGCTTTTAATTCCTGAACAATTGATCGCAGACAACACAATGGTTTGCATTTTAATGAAACATGTTGAATGCTACTAGAATATGTCAGTTTCACTAGTTGTTATTTGAGAACCATATTGGCCCGCCCGCGAGTATTAAATTGAACTGTTTATAACTTCTGAACAAATGATCCTAGAAAGCGTAATAAATTTGCATATTAATCAGCATGTTGCATGCTACAAGAATATATCGATTTCACTAGTTGTTGGTTGAGAACCATATTGGCCCGCCTGCGAAAATCAACTTGAACTACTTATAACTCCTGAACATTGATCGTAGAGACCACAATTATTTGCATTTTAATGAAACATGTTGAATGCATCAGGAATATGTAGGTTTCACTAGTTGTTTTTAGAAAACCATATTGGCCCGCCCGCGAGTATTAACTTGAACTTTTTGTAACTTCTGAACAATTGATCGCAGAGAACACAATTATTTGCATTTCAATCAAACATGTTGTATGCTACAAGAATATGTCGGTTTCACTAGTTGTTTTTAGAAAACCTTTTTGGCCCGCCCGCCAAAACTAATTTCAACTCCTTATAACTTCTGAACAATTGATCGTAGAAAGCGTAATAATTTTGCATATTAAACAGCTTGTTACATGCTACAAGAATATATCGATTTCACTGCTTATAACTTCTGAACAAATGATATTAGAGAGCGTAATAAATTTGCATATTAATTAGCATGTTGCATGCTACAAGAATATATCGATTTCAATAGTTGTTGGTTGAGAACCATATTGGCCCGCCCGCGAAAATTAATTTGAACTGCTTATAACTACTGAAAAAATAATCGTAGAAAGCGTAATAATTTTTCATATTAATCAGCATGTTGCATGCTACAAGAATATATCGATTTCACTAGTTGCTGTTTGAGAAATATATTGGCCTGCCCGCGAAAATTAACTTGAACTGCTTATAACTTCTGAACAATTGATTGTAGAGCACACAATTATTTGCATTTCAATCAAACATGTTGTATGCTACAAGAATATGTCGGTTTCACTAGTTATTGTTTGAGAACCATTTTGGCCCGCCTGCCAAAACTAACTTCAACTCCTTATAACTTCTGAACAGATGATCGTAGAGAGCGTAATTATTTTGCATATCAATCAGAATGTTGCATGCTACAAGAATATATCGATTTCATTGGTTGTTGGTTGAGAACATATTGGCCCGCCCGCGAAAATCAACTTGAACAGCTTATAACTCCTGAACAATTGATCGTAGAGACCACAATTAATAGCATTTTAATCAAACATGTTGTATGCAACAAGAATATGTCGGTTTTACTAGTTGTTTTTAGAAAACCATATTGGCCCGCCCACGAGTATTAACTTGAAATGTTTATAACTTCTGAACAAATGATCCTAGAAAGCGTAATAAATTTGCATATTAATCAGCATGTTGCATGCTACAAGAATATATCGATTTCACTAGTTGTTGGTTGAGAACCATATTGGCCCGCCCGCGAAAATCAACTTGAACTACTTATAACTCCTGAACAATTGATCGTAGAGACCACAATTATTTGCATTTTAATGAAACATGTTGAATGCATCAGGAATATGTAGGTTTCACTAGTTGTTTTTAGAAAACCATATTGGCCCGCCCGCGAGTATTAACTTGAACTGTTTGTAACTTCTGAACAATTGATCGCAGAGAACACAATTATTTGCATTTCAATCAAACATGTTGTATGCTACAAGAATATGTCGGTTTCACTAGTTGTTTTTAGAAAACCTTTTTGGCCCGCCCGCCAAAACTAATTTCAACTCCTTATAACTTCTGAACAATTGATCGTAGAAAGCGTAATAATTTTGCATATTAAACAGCTTGTTACATGCTACAAGAATATATCGATTTCACTAGTTGTTGGTTGAGAACCATATTGGCCCGCCCGCGAAAATCAACTTGAACTGCTTATAACTCCTGAACAATTGATCGTAGAGAACACAATTATTTGCGTTTTAATGAAACATGTTGAATGCTACAAGAATATGTCGGTTTCACTATTTGTTTTTAGAAAACCATATTGGCCCGCCCGCGAGTATTAACTTGAACTGTTTATAACTTCTGAACAAATGATCGTAGAGAGCGTAATAAATTTGCATATTAATCAGCTTGTTGCATGCTACAAGAATATATCGATTTCACTAGTTGTTGTTTGAAAAACATATTGGCCCGCCCGCGAAAATCAATTTGAACTGCTTATAACTTCTGAACAATTGATCGTAGAGATCACAATTATTTGCATTTTAATCTAACATGTTGTATGCTACAAGAATATGCCAGTTTCACTAGTAATTATTTGAGAACCATATTGGCCCGCCAGCGAGTATTAAATTGAACTGCTCATAACTTCTGAACAAATGATCGTAGAGAGCGTAATAAATTTGCATATTAATCAGCTTGTTGCATGCTACAAGAATATATCGATTTCACTAGTTGTTGTTTGAAAAACATATTGGCCCGCCCGCGAAAATCAATTTGAACTGCTTATAACTTCTGAACAATTGATCGAAGCGAACACAATTATTTGCATTTTAATGAAACATGTTGAATGCTTCAAGAATATGTCGGTTTCACTAGTTGTTGTTTGAGAACCATATTGGCCCGCCCGTTAGTATTAAATTGAACTGCTTATAACTTCTGAACAAATGATCTTAGAGAGCGTTATAAATTTGCATATTAATAAGCATGTTGCATGCTACAAGAATATATCCATTTCACTAGTTGTTGGTTGAGAACCATATTGGCCCGCCCTCGAAAATTAACTTCAACTGCTTATAACTTCTGAACAATTGATCGTAGAGAACACAATTATTTGCATTTCAATCAAACATGTTGTATGCTACAAGATTATGTCGGTTTCACTAGTTGTTGTTTGAGAACCATATTGGCCCGCCCGTTAGTATTAAATTGAACTGCTTATAACTTCTGAACAAATGATCTTAGAGAGCGTTATAAATTTGCATATTAATAAGCATGTTGCATGCTACAAGAATATATCCATTTCACTAGTTGTTGGTTGAGAACCATATTGGCCCGCCCTCGAAAATTAACTTCAACTGCTTATAACTTCTGAACAATTGATCGTAGAGAACACAATTATTTGCATTTCAATCAAACATGTTGTATGCTACAAGATTATGTCGGTTTCACTAGTTATTGTTTGAGAAACATTTTGTCCCGCCCGCCAAAACTAAATTCAACTCCTTATAACTTCTGAACAAATGATCGTAGAGAGCTTAATAATTTTGCATATTAATCAGCATGTTGCATGCTACAAGAATATATCGATTTCACTAGTTGTTGGTTAAAAAACATATTTTCCCGCCCGCGAAAATCAACTTGAACTGCTTATAACTTCTGAAGAATTGATCGTAGAGATCACAATTATTTGCATTTTAATCTAATATGTTGAATGCTACAAGAATATGTCGGTTTTACTAGTTATTGTTTGAGAACCATTTTGGCCCGCCCGCCAAAACTAACTTCAACTCCTTATAACTTCTGAACAAATTATCGTAGAGAGGGTTATAATTTTGTATATTAATCAGCATGTTGCATGCTACAAGAATATATCGATTTCATTGGTTGTTGGTTGAGAACCATATTGGCCCGCCCGCGAAAATCAATTTGAACTGCTTATAACTTCTGAACAATTGATCGTAGAGATCACAATTATTTGCATTTTAATCTAACATGTTGTATGCTACAAGAATATGTCAGTTTCACTAGTAATTATTTGAGAACCATATTGGCCCGCCAGCGAGTATTAAATTGAACTGCTCATAACTTCTGAACAAATGATCGTAGAGAGCGTAATAAATTTGCATATTAATCAGCTTGTTGCATGCTACAAGAATATATCGATTTCACTAGTTGTTGTTTGAAAAACATATTGGCCCGCCCGCGAAAATCAATTTGAACTGCTTATAACTTCTGAACAATTGATCGAAGCGAACACAATTATTTGCATTTTAATGAAACATGTTGAATGCTTCAAGAATATGTCGGTTTCACTAGTTGTTGTTTGAGAACCATATTGGCCCGCCCGTTAGTATTAAATTGAACTGCTTATAACTTCTGAACAAATGATCTTAGAGAGCGTTATAAATTTGCATATTAATAAGCATGTTGCATGCTACAAGAATATATCCATTTCACTAGTTGTTGGTTGAGAACCATATTGGCCCGCCCTCGAAAATTAACTTCAACTGCTTATAACTTCTGAACAATTGATCGTAGAGAACACAATTATTTGCATTTCAATCAAACATGTTGTATGCTACAAGATTATGTCGGTTTCACTAGTTATTGTTTGAGAAACATTTTGTCCCGCCCGCCAAAACTAAATTCAAATCCTTATAACTTCTGAACAAATGATCGTAGAGAGCTTAATAATTTTGCATATTAATCAGCATGTTGCATGCTACAAGAATATATCGATTTCACTAGTTGTTGGTTAAAAAACATATTTTCCCGCCCGCGAAAATCAACTTGAACTGCTTATAACTTCTGAAGAATTGATCGTAGAGATCACAATTATTTGCATTTTAATCTAATATGTTGTATGCTACAAGAATATGTCGGTTTTACTAGTTATTGTTTGAGAACCATTTTGGCCCGCCCGCCAAAACTAACTTCAACTCCTTATAACTTCTGAACAAATTATCGTAGAGAGGGTTGTAATTTTGTATATTAATCAGCATGTTGCATGCTACAAGAATATATCGATTTCATTGGTTGTTGGTTGAGAACCATATTGGCCCGCCCGCGAAAATTAACTTGAACTGCTTATAACTTCTGAACAATTGATCGTAGCGAACACAATTATTTGCATTTTAATGAAACATGTTGAATGCTTCAAGAATATGTCGGTTTCACTAGTTGTTGTTTGAGAACCATATTGGCCCGCCCTCGAAAATTAACTTGAACTGCTTATAACTCCTGAACAATTGATCGAAGCGAACACAATTATTTGCATTTTAATGAAACATGTTGAATGCTTCAAGAATATGTCGGTTTCACTAGTTGTTGTTTAAGAACCATATTGGCCCGCCCGTTAGTATTAAATTGAACTGCTTATAACTTCTGAACAAATGATCTTAGAGAGCGTTATAAATTTGCATATTAATAAGCATGTTGCATGCTACAAGAATATATCCATTTCACTAGTTGTTGGTTGAGAACCATATTGGCCCGCCCTCGAAAATTAACTTCAACTGCTTATAACTTCTGAACAATTGATCGTAGAGAACACAATTATTTGCATTTCAATAAAACATGTTGTATGCTACAAGATTATGTCGGTTTCACTAGTTATTGTTTGAGAAACATTTTGTCCCGCCCGCCAAAACTAAATTCAACTCCTTATAACTTCTGAACAAATGATCGTAGAGAGCTTAATAATTTTGCATATTAATCAGCATGTTGCATGCTACAAGAATATATCGATTTCACTAGTTGTTGGTTAAAAAACATATTTTCCCGCCCGCGAAAATCAACTTGAACTGCTTATAACTTCTGAAGTATTGATCGTAGAGATCACAATTATTTGCATTTTAATCTAATATGTTGTATGCTACAAGAATATGTCGGTTTTACTAGTTATTGTTTGAGAACCATTTTGGCCCGCCCGCCAAAACTAACTTCAACTCCTTATAACTTCTGAACAAATTATCGTAGAGAGGGTTATAATTTGTATATTAATCAGCATGTTGCATGCTACAAGAATATATCGATTTCATTGGTTGTTGGTTGAGAACCATATTGGCCCGCCCGCGAAAATCAATTTGAACTGCTTATAACTTCTGAACAATTGATCGTAGAGATCACAATTATTTGCATTTTAATCTAACATGTTGTATGCTACAAGAATATGTCAGTTTCACTAGTAATTATTTGAGAACCATATTGGCCCGCCAGCGAGTATTAAATTGAACTGCTCATAACTTCTGAACAAATGATCGTAGAGAGCGTAATAAATTTGCATATTAATCAGCTTGTTGCATGCTACAAGAATATATCGATTTCACTAGTTGTTGTTTGAAAAACATATTGGCCCGCCCGCGAAAATCAATTTGAACTGCTTATAACTTCTGAACAATTGATCGAAGCGAACACAATTATTTGCATTTTAATGAAACATGTTGAATGCTTCAAGAATATGTCGGTTTCACTAGTTGTTGTTTGAGAACCATATTGGCCCGCCCGTTAGTATTAAATTGAACTGCTTATAACTTCTGAACAAATGATCTTAGAGAGCGTTATAAATTTGCATATTAATAAGCATGTTGCATGCTACAAGAATATATCCATTTCACTAGTTGTTGGTTGAGAACCATATTGGCCCGCCCTCGAAAATTAACTTCAACTGCTTATAACTTCTGAACAATTGATCGTAGAGAACACAATTATTTGCATTTCAATCAAACATGTTGTATGCTACAAGATTATGTCGGTTTCACTAGTTATTGTTTGAGAAACATTTTGTCCCGCCCGCCAGAACTAAATTCAACTCCTTATAACTTCTGAACAAATGATCGTAGAGAGCTTAATAATTTTGCATATTAATCAGCATGTTGCATGCTACAAGAATATATCGATTTCACTAGTTGTTGGTTAAAAAACATATTTTCCCGCCCGCGAAAATCAACTTGAACTGCTTATAACTTCTGAACAATTGATCGTAGAGATCACAATTATTTGCATTTTAATCTAATATGTTGCATGCTACAAGAATATGTCGGTTTTACTAGTTATTGTTTGAGAACCATTTTGGCCCGCCCGCCAAAACTAACTTCAACTCCTTATAACTTCTGAACAAATTATCGTAGAGAGGGTTATAATTTTGTATATTAATCAGCATGTTGCATGCTACAAGAATATATCGATTTCATTGGTTGTTGGTTGAGAACCATATTGGCCCGCTCGCGAAAATTAACTTGAACTGCTTATAACTTCTGAACAATTGATCGTAGCGAACACAATTATTTGCATTTTAATGAAACATGTTGAATGCTTCAAGAATATGTCGGTTTCACTAGTTGTTGTTTGAGAACCATATTGGCCCGCCCTCGAAAATTATCTTGAACTGCTTATAACTCCTGAACAATTGATCGAAGCGAACACAATTATTTGCATTTTAATGAAACAAGTTGAATGCTTCAAGAATATGTCGGTTTCACTAGTTGTTGTTTGAGAACCATATTGGCCCGCCCGTTAGTATTAAATTGAACTGCTTATAACTTCTGAACAAATGATCTTAGAGAGCGTTATAAATTTGCATATTAATAAGCATGTTGCATGCTACAAGAATATATCCATTTCACTAGTTGTTGGTTGAGAACCATATTGGCCCGCCCTCGAAAATTAACTTCAACTGCTTATAACTTCTGAACAATTGATCGTAGAGAACACAATTATTTGCATTTCAATCAAACATGTTGTATGCTACAAGATTATGTCGGTTTCACTAGTTATTGTTTGAGAAACATTTTGTGCCGCCCGCCAAAACTAAATTCAACTCCTTATAACTTCTGAACAAATGATCGTAGAGAGCTTAATAATTTTGCATATTAATCAGCATGTTGCATGCTACAAGAATATATCGATTTCACTAGTTGTTGGTTAAAAAACATATTTTCCCGCCCGCGAAAATCAACTTGAACTGCTTATAACTTCTGAAGAATTGATCGTAGAGATCACAATTATTTGCATTTTAATCTAATATGTTGTATGCTACAAGAATATGTCGGTTTTACTAGTTATTGTTTGAGAACCATTTTGGCCCGCCCGCCAAAACTAACTTCAACTCCTTATAACTTCTGAACAAATTATCGTAGAGAGGGTTGTAATTTTGTATATTAATCAGCATGTTGCATGCTACAAGAATATATCGATTTCATTGGTTGTTGGTTGAGAACCATATTGGCCCGCCCGCGAAAATTAACTTGAACTGCTTATAACTTCTGAACAATTGATCGTAGCGAACACAATTATTTGCATTTTAATGAAACATGTTGAATGCTTCAAGAATATGTCGGTTTCACTAGTTGTTGTTTGAGAACCATATTGGCCCGCCCGCGAAAATTAATTTAAACTGCTTATAACTTCTGAACAAATAATCGTAGAAAGCGTAATAATTTTTCATATTGATCAGCATGTTGCATGCTACAAGAATATATCGATTTCACTAGTTGTTGGTTGAGAACCATATTGGCCCGCCCGCGAAAATTAATTTGAACTGCTTATAACTTTTGAACAAATGATCTTAGAGAGCGTAATAAATTTGCATATTAATCAGCATGTTGCATGCTACAAGAATATATCGATTTCACTAGTTATTGCTTGAGAACCATTTTGGCCCGCCCGCCAAAACTAACTTCAACTCCTTATAACTTCTGAACAAATGATCGTAGAGAGCGTAATAATTTTGAATATCAATCAGCATGTTGCATGCTACAAGAATATATCGATTTCACTAGTTGTTGGTTGAGAACCATATTGGCCCGCCCGCGAATATCATCTTGAACTGCTTATAACTCCTGAACAATTGATCGTAGAGAGCACAATTATTTGCATTTTAATGAAACTTGTTGAATGCTACAAGAATATGTCGGTTTCAGTAGTTGTTTTTAGAAAACCATATTGGCCCGCCCGCCAGTATTAACTTGAACTCCTTATAACTTCTGAAAAAATGATCGTAGAGAGCGTAATAAATTTGCATATTAATCAGCATGTTGCATGCTACAAGAATATATCGATTTCACTAGTTGTTGGTTGAAAAACATATTGGCTCGCCCGCGAAAATCAATTTGAACTGCTTATAACTTCTGAACAATTTATCGTAGAGATCACAATTATTATCATTTTAATCTAACATGTTGTATGCTACAAGAATATGTCGGTTTCACTAGTTATTGTTTGAGAACCATTTTGGCCCGCCCGCCGAAACTAAATTCAACTCCTTATAACTTCTGAACAAATGATCGTAGAGAGCGTTATAATTTTGCATATTAATCAGCATGTTGCATGCTACAAGAATATATCGATTTCAATAGTTGTTGGTTGACAACCATATTGGCCCGCCCGCGAAAATTGATTTGAACTGCTTATAACTACTGAAAAAATAATCGTAGAAAACGTAATAATTTTTCATATTAATCAGCATGTTGCATGCTACAAGATTATATCGATTTCACTAGATGTTGGTTGAGAACCATATTGATCCGCCTGCGAAAATCAACATGAACTACTTATAACTCCTGAACAATTGATCGTAGAGACCACAATTATTTGCATTTTAATGAAACATGTTGAATGCAACAAGAATATGTCAGTTTCACTATTTGTTTTTAGAAAACCATATTGGCCCGCCCGCGTGTATTAATTTGAACTGTTTATAACTTCTGAACAAATGATCCTAGAGAGCGTAATAAATTTGCATATTATTTAGCATATTGCATGCTACAAGAATATATCGATTTCATTAGTTGTTGGTTGAGAACCATATTGGCTCGCCCCAGAAAATCAACTTGAACTGCTTATAACTCCTGAAAAATTGATCGTAGAGAACACAATTATTTGCATTTTAATGAAACATATTGAATGCTACAAAAATATGTCGGCTTCTCTAGTTGTTTTTAGAAAACCATATTGGCCCGCCTGCGAGTATTAACTTGAACTGTTTATAACTTCTGAACAATTGATCGCAGAGAACACAATTATTTGCATTTCAATAAAACATGTTATGCTACAAGAATATGTCGGTTTCACTAGTTATTGTTTGAGAACCATTTTGGCCCGCCCGCCAAAACTAAATTCAACTCATTCTAACTTCTGAACAAATTATCGTAGAGAGCTTAATAATTTTGCATATTAATCAGCATGTTGCATGCTACAAGAATATATCGATTTCATTGGTTGTTGGTTGAGAACCATATTGGCCCGCCCGAGGAAATTAACTTGAACTCCTTATAACTTCTGAACAATTGATCGTAGCGAACACAATTATTTGCATTTTAATGAAACATTTTGAATGCTACAAGAATATGTCGGTTTCACTAGTTGTTTATAGAAAACCATATTGGCCCGCCCGCGAGAATTAACTTGAACTGTTTATAACTTCTGAACAAATGATCCTAGAGAGCGTTATAATTTTGCATATTAATCAGCATGTTGCATGCTACAAAAATATTACAATTTCATTGGTTGTTGGTTGAGAACCATATTGGCACGCCCGCGAAAATTAACTTGAACTGCTTATAACTTCTGAACAATTGATCGTAGCGAACACAATTATTTGCATTTCAATCAAACATGTTGTACACAACAAGAATATGTCGGTTTCACTAGTTATTGTTTGAGAACCTTTTTGTCCCGCCCGCCAAAACTAACTTCAACTCCTTATAACTTCTGAACAAATTATCGTAGAGAGCTTAATAATTTTGCATATTAATCAGCATGTTGCATGCTACAAGAATATATCGATTTCATTGGTTGTTGGTTGAGAACCATATTGGCCCGCCCGAGGAAATTAACTTGAACTCCTTATAACTTCTGAACAATTGATCGTAGCGAACACAATTATTTGCATTTTAATGAAACATGTTGAATGCTTCAAGAATATGTCGGTTTCACTAGTTGTTGTTTGAGAACCATATTGGCCCGCCCGCGAAAATTAACTTGAACTGCTTATAACTTCTGAACAATTGATCGTAGCGAACACACTTATTTGCATTTCAATCAAACATGTTGTACACAACAAGAATATGTCGGTTTCACTAGTTATTGTTTGAGAACCTTTTTGTCCCGCCCGCCAAAACTAATTTCAACTCCTTATAACTTCTGAACAAATTATCGTAGAGAGCTTAATAATTTTGCATATTAATCAGCATGTTGCATGCTACAAGAATATTACAATTTCATTGGTTGTTGGTTGAGAACCATATTGGCCCGCCCGCGAAAATTAACTTGAACTGCTTATAACATCTGAACAATTGATCGTAGCGAACACAATTATTTGCATTTTAATGAAACATGTTGAATGCTACAAGAATATGTCGGTTTCACTAGTTGTTTTTAGAAAACCATTTTGGCCCGCCCGCCAAAACTAATTTCAACTCCTTATAACTTCTGAACAATTGATCGTAGAAAGCGTAATAATTTTGCATATTAAACAGCTTGTTACATGCTACAAGAATATATCTATTTCACTAGTTGTTGGTTGAGAACCATATTGGCCCGCCCGCGAAAATCAACTTGAACTGCTTATAACTCCTGAACAATTGATCGTAGAGAACACAATTATTTGCATTTTAATGAAACATGTTGAATGCTACAAGAATATGTCGGTTTCACTATTTGTTTTTAGAAAACCATATTGGCCCGCCTGCGAGTATTAACTTGAACTGTTTATAACTTCTGAACAATTGATCGCAGAGAACACAATTATTTGCATTTCAATCAAACATGTTGTATGCTACAAGAATATGTCGGTTTCACTAGTTATTGTTTGAGAACCATTTTGGCCCGCCCGCCAAAACTAACTTCAACTCCTTCTAACTTCTGAACAAATGATCGTAGAGAGCGTTATAATTTTGCATATTAATCAGCATGTTGCATGCTACAAGAATATTACAATTTCATTGGTTGTTGGTTGAGAACCATATTGGCCCGCCCGCGAAAATTAACTTGAACTGCTTATAACTTCTGAACAATTGATCGTAGCGAACACAATTATTTGCATTTCAATCAAACATGTTGTACACAACAAGAATATGTCGGTTTCACTAGTTATTGCTTGAGAACCTTTTTGTCCCGCCCGCCAAAACTAACTTCAACTCCTTATAACTTCTGAACAAATTATCGTAGAGAGCTTAATAATTTTGCATATTAATCAGCATGTTGCATGCTACAAGAATATATCGATTTCATTGGTTGTTGGTTGAGAACCATATTGGCCCGCCCGAGGAAATTAACTTGAATTCCTTATAACTTCTGAACAATTGATCGTAGCGAACACAATTATTTGCATTTTAATGAAACATGTTGAATGCTTCAAGAATATGTCGGTTTCACTAGTTGTTGTTTGAGAACCATATTGGCCCGCCCGCGAAAATTAACTTGAACTGCTTATAACTTCTGAACAATTGATCGTAGCGAACACACTTATTTGCATTTCAATCAAACATGTTGTACACAACAAGAATATGTCGGTTTCACTAGTTATTGTTTGAGAACCTTTTTGTCCCGCCCGCCAAAACTAACTTCAACTCCTTATAACTTCTGAACAAATTATCGTAGAGAGCTTAATAATTTTGCATATTAATCAGCATGTTGCATGCTACAAGAATATTACAATTTCATTGGTTGTTGGTTGAGAACCATATTGGCCCGCCCGCGAAAATTAACTTGAACTGCTTATAACTTCTGAACAATTGATCGTAGCGAACACAATTATTTGCATTTCAATCAAACATGTTGCACACAACAAGAATATGTCGGTTTCACTAGTTATTGTTTGAGAACCTTTTTGTCCGCCCGCCAAAACTAACTTCAACTCCTTATAACTTCTGAACAAATTATCGTAGAGAGCTTAATAAATTTGCATATTAATCAGCATGTTGCATGCTACAAGAATATATCGATTTCACTAGTTGTTGGTTGAGAACCATATTTTCCCGCCCGCGAAAATCAATTTGAACTGCTTAAAACTCCTGAAAAATTGATAGTAGAGAACACAATTTTTTGCATTTTAATGAAACATGTTGAATGCTACAAGAATATGTCGGTTTCACTAGTTGTTTTTAGAAAACCATTTTGGCCCGCCCGCCAAAACTAATTTCAACTCCTTATAACTTCTGAACAATTGATCGTAGAAAGCGTAATAATTTTGCATATTAAACAGCTTGTTACATGCTACAAGAATATATCTATTTCACTAGTTGTTGGTTGAGAACGATATTGGCCCGCCCGCGAAAATCAACTTGAACTGCTTATAACTCCTGAACAATTGATCGTAGAGAACACAATTATTTGCATTTTAATGAAACATGTTGAATGCTACAAGAATATGTCGGTTTCACTATTTGTTTTTAGAAAACCATATTGGCCCGCCCACGAGTATTAACTTGAACTGTTTATAACTTCTGAACAAATGATCGTAGAGAGCGTAATAAATTTGCATATTAATCAGCATGTTGCATGCTACAAGAATATATCGATTTCACTAGTTGTTAGTTGAGAACCATATTGGCCGCCCGCGAAAATCAACTTGAACTGCTAATAACTCCTGAAAAATTGATCGTAGACAACACAATTATTTGCATTTTAATGAAACATGTTGAATGCTACAAGAATATGTCAGTTTCACTAGTTGTTATTTGAGAACCATATTGGCCCGCCCGCGATTATTAACTTGAACTGTTTATAACTTCTGAACAAATGATCGTAGAGAGCGTAAAAAATTTGCATATTAATCAGCATGTTGCATGCTACAAGAATATATCGATTTCACTAGTTGTTGGTTGAAAAACATATTGGCCCGCCAGCGAAAATCAATTTGAACTGCTTATAACTTCTGAACAATTGATCGTAGAGATCACAATTATTTGCATTTTAATCTAACATGTTGTATGCTACAAGAATATGTCAGTTTCACTACTTATTGTTTGAGAACCATATTGGCCCGCCCCCGAGTATTAAATTGAACTGCTTATAAGTTCTGAGCAAATGATCGTAGAAAGCTCGACTGTTTGCATAATAATAAACATGTAGTTAGCTACAACAATATATAGATTTCACTAGTTGTTGGTTGAGAACCATATTGGCCCGCCCTCGAAAATTAACTTGAACTGCTTATAACTCCTGAACAATTGATCGTAGACAACACAATTATTTGCATTTTAATGAAACATGTTGTATGCAACAAGAATATGTCGGTTTTACTATTTGTTTTTTAGAACCATATTGGCCCGCCCGCGAGTATTGACTTGTTCTGCTTATAACTTCTGAACAAATGATCGTAGTGAGCGTAATAATTTTGCATATTAATCAGCATGTTGCATGCTACAAGAATATATCGATTTCATTAGTTGTTGGTTGAGAACCATATTGGCCCGCCGCGAAAATCAACTTGAACTGCTTATAACTCCTGAACAATTGATCGTAGAGAGCACAATTATTTGCATTTTAATGAAACTTGTTGAATGCTACAAGAATATGTCGGTTTCACTAGTTGTTTTTAGAAAACCATTTTGGCCCGCCCGCCAAAACTAATTTCAAATTCTTATAACTTCTGAACAATTGATCGTAGAAAGCGTAATAATTTTGCATATTAAACAGCGTGTTACATGCTACAAGAATATATCGATTTCACTAGTTGTTGGCTGAGAACCATATTGGCCCGCCCGCGAAAATCAACTTGAACTGCTTATAACTCCTGAACAAATGATCGTAGAGATCACAATTATTTGCATTTTAATGAAACGTGTTGAATGCTACAAGAATATGTCAGTTTCACTAGTTGCTATTTGAGAACCATATTGGCCCGCCCGCGAGTATTGACTTGTTCTGCTTATAACTTCTGAACAAATGATCGTAGTGAGCGTAATAATTTTGCATATTAATCAGCATGTTGCATGCTACAAGAATATATCCATTTCACTAGTTGTTGGTTGAGTACCATATTGGCCCGCCCTCGAAAATTAACTTGAACTGCTTATAACTTCTGAGCAATTGATCGTAGAGAACACAATTATTTGCATTTCAATCAAACATGTTGTATGCTACAAGATTATGTCGGTGTCACTAGTTATTGTTTGAGAACCATATTGTCCCGCCGCCAAAACTAACTTCAACTCCTTATAACTTCTGAACAAATGATCGTGGAGAGCTTAATAATTTTGCATATTAATCAGCATGTTGCATGCTACAAAAATATATCGATTTCAATAGTTGTTGGTTGAGAACCATATTGGCCCGCCGCGAAAATTAATTTGAACTGCTTATAACTTCTGAACAAGTAATCGTAGAAAGCGTAATAATTTTGCATATTAATCAGCATGTTGCATGCTACAAGAATATATCGATTTCACTAGTTGTTGTTTAAGAAATATAATGGCCTGCCCGCAAAAATTAACTTGAACTGCTTATAACTTCTGAACAATTGATCGTAGAGCACACAATTATTTGCATTTTAATGAAACATTTTGAATGCTACAAGAATATGTCGGTTTCACTAGTTGTTTATAGAAAACCATATTGGCCCGCCCGCGAGAATTAACTTGAACTGTTTATAACTTCTGAACAAATGATCCTAGAGAGCGTAATAAATTTGCATATTAATCAGCATGTTGCATGCTACAAGAATATATCGATTTCAGTAGTTGTTGGTTGAGAACCATATTGGCCCGCCCGCGAAAATCAACTCGAACTGCTTATAACTCCTGAACAATTGATCGTAGAGAACACAATTATTTGCATTTTAATGAAAAATGTTGAATGCTACAAGAATATGTCGGTTTCACTAGTTGTTTTTTGAAAACCATATTGGCCCGCCCGCGAGTATTAACTTGAACTGTTTATAACTTCTGAACAAATGATCGTAGAGATCGTAATAAATTTGCATATTAATCAGCATGTTACATGCTACAAGAATATATCGATTTCACTAGTTGTTGGTTGAGAACCATATTGGCCGCCCGCGGAAATCAACTTGAACTGCTTATAATTCCTGAACAATTGATCAAAGACAACACAATGATTTGCATTTTAATGAAACATGTTGAATGCTACAAGAATATGTCAGTTTCACTAGTTGTTATTTGAGAACCATATTGGCCCGCCCGCGAGTATTAAATTGAACTGCTCATAAGTTCTGAGCAAATGATCGTAGAAAGCTCGATTGTTTGCATAATAATAAACATGTAGTTAGCTACAAGAATACATAGATTTCACTGGTTGTTGGTTGAGAACCATATTGGCCCGCCCTCGAAAAGTAACTTGAACTGCTTATAACTCCTGAACAATTGATCGAAGCGAACACAATTATTTGCATTTTAATGAAACATGTTGAATGCTTCAAGAATATGTCGGTTTCACTAGTTGTTGTTTGAGAACCATATTGGCCCGCCCGTTAGTATTAAATTGAACTGCTTATAACTTCTGAACAAATGATCTTAGAGAGCGTAATAAATTTGCATATTAATAAGCATGTTGCATGCTACAAGGATATATCGATTTCACTAGTTGTTGGTTGAGAACCATATTGGCCCGCCCGCGAAAATTAAATTGAACTGCTTATAACTTCTGAACAAATAATCGTAGAAAGCGTAATAATTTTGCATATTAATCAGCATGTTGCATGCTACAAGAATATGTCGGTCTCACTAGTTGTTTTTAGAAAACCATTTTGGCCCGCCTGCCAAAACTAATTTCAACTCCTTATAACTTCTCAATAATTGATCGTAGAAAGCGTAATAATTTTGCATATTTAGCATTATGTTGCATGCTACAAGAATATATCGATTTCATTAGTTTTTGGTTGAGAACGATATTGGCCCGCCCGCGAAAATCAACTTGAACTGCTTATAACTCCTGAACAATTGATCGTAGAGCACAAAATTATTTGCATTTTAATGAACCATGTTGAATGCTACAAGAATATGTCGGTTTGACTAGTTGTTTTTAGAAAACCATATTGGCCCGTCCGAGAGTATTAACTTGAACTGTTTATAACTTCTGAACAAATGATCTTAGAGAGCGTAATAAATTTGCATATTAATCAGCATGTTGCATGCTACAAGAATATATCGATTTCACTAGTTGTTGGTTGAGAACCATCTTGGCCCGCTTGCGAAAATCAACTTGAACTGCTTATAACTTCTGAACAATTGATCGTAGAGATCACAATTATTATCATTTTAATCTAACATGTATGCTAAAAGTATATGTCGGTTTCACTTGTTATTGTTTGAGAACCATTTTGGCCCGCCCGCCAAAACTAACTTCAACTCCTTATAACTTCTGAACAAATGATCGTAGAGAGCGTTATAATTTTGCATATTAATCAGCATGTTGCATGCTACAAGAATATATCGATTTCATTGGTTGTTGGTTGAGAACCATATTGGCCCGCCCGCGAAAATTAACTTGAACTGCTTATAACTTGTGAACAATTGATCGTAGCGAAAACAATTATTTGTATTTTAATGAAACATATTGAATGCTTCAAGAATATGTCGGTTTCACTAATTGTTGTTTGAGAACCATATTGGATCGCCCGGGAATATTAAATTGAACTGCTTATAACTTCTGAACAAATGATCTTAGAGAGCGTAATAAATTTGCATATTAATCAGCATGTTGCATGCTACAAGAATATATCGATTTCAATAGGTGTTGGTTGAGAACCATATTGGCCCGCCCGCGAAAATTAATTTGAACTGCTTATAACTACTGAAAAAATAATCGTAGAAAGCGTAATAATTTTTCATATTAATCAGCATGTTGCATGCTACAAGAATATATCGATTTCACTAGTTGCTGTTTGAGAAATATATTGGCCTGCCCGCGAAAATTAATTTGAACTGCTTATAACTTCTGAACAATTGATTGTAGAGCACACAATTATTTGCATTTGAATCAAACATGTTGTATGCTACAAGAATATGTCGGTTTCACTAGTTATTGTTTGAGAACCATTTTGGCCCGCCTGCCAAAACTAACTTCAACTCCTTATAACTTCTGAACAGATGATCGTAGAGAGCGTAATTATTTGCATATCAATCAGCATGTTGCATGCTACAAGAATATATCGATTTCACTAGTTGCTGTTTGAGAAATATATTGGCCTGCCCGCGAGTATTAACTTGAACTGTTTGTAACTTCTGAACAATTGATCGCAGAGAACACAATTATTTGCATTTCAATCAAACATGTTGTATGCTACAAGAATATTTCGGTTTCACTAGTTGTTTTTAGAAAACCTTTTTGGCCCGCCCGCCAAAACTAATTTCAACTCCTTATAACTTCTGAACAATTGATCGTAGAAAGCGTAATAATTTTGCATATTAAACAGCTTGTTACATGCTACAAGAATATATCGATTTCACTAGTTGTTGGTTGAGAACCATATTGGCCCGCCCGCGAAAATCAACTTGAACTGCTTATAACTCCTGAACAATTGATCGTAGAGAACACAATTATTTGCGTTTTAATGAAACATGTTGAATGCTACAAGAATATGTCGGTTTCACTATTTGTTTTTAGAAAACCATATTGGCCCGCCCGCGAGTATTAACTTGAACTGTTTATAACTTCTGAACAAATGATCGTAGAGAGCGTAATAAATTTGCATATTAATCAGCTTGTTGCATTCTACAAGAATATATCGATTTCACTAGTTGTTGTTTGAAAAACATATTGGCCCGCCCGCGAAAATCAATTTGAACTGCTTATAACTTCTGAACAATTGATCGTAGAGATCACAATTATTTGCATTTTAATCTAACATGTTGTATGCTACAAGAATATGTCAGTTTCACTAGTAATTATTTGAGAACCATGTTGGCCCGCCAGCGAGTATTAAATTGAACTGCTCATAAGTTCTGAGCAAATGATCGTAGAATGCTCGATTGTTTGCATAATAATAAACATGTAGTTAGCTACAAGAATACATAGATTTCACTAGTTGTTGGTTGAGAACCATATTGGCCCGCCCTCGAAAATTAACTTGAACTGCTTATAACTCCTGAACAATTGATCGAAGCGAACACAATTATTTGCATTTTAATGAAACATGTTGAATGCTTCAAGAATATGTCGGTTTCACTAGTTGTTGTTTGAGAACCATATTGGCCCGCCCGTTAGTATTAAATTGAACTGCTTATAACTTCTGAACAAATGATCTTAGAGAGCGTAATAAATTTGCATATTAATAAGCATGTTGCATGCTACAAGAATATATCCATTTCACTAGTTGTTTTTTGAGAACCATATTGGCCCGCCCTCGAAAATTAACTTCAACTGCTTATAACTTCTGAACAATTGATCGTAGAGAACACAATTATTTGCATTTCAATCAAACATGTTGTATGCTACAAGATTATGTCGGTTTCACTAGTTATTGTTTGAGAAACATTTTGTCCCGCCCGCCAAAACTAACTTCAACTCCTTATAACTTCTGAACAAATGATCGTAGAGAGCTTAATAATTTTGCATATTAATCAGCATGTTGCATGCTACAAGAATATATCGATTTCACTAGTTGTTGGTTAAAAAACATATTTTCCCGCCCGCGAAAATCAACTTGAACTGCTTATAACTTCTGAAGAATTGATCGTAGAGATCACAATTATTATCATTTTAATCTAATATGTTGTATGCTACAAGAATATGTCGGTTTTACTAGTTATTGTTTGAGAACCATTTTGGCCCGCCCGCCAAAACTAACTTCAACTCCTTATAACTTCTGAGCAAATTATCATAGAGAGGGTTATAATTTTGTATATTAATCAGCATGTTGCATGCTACAAGAATATATCGATTTCATTGGTTGTTGGTTGTGAACCATATTGGCCCGCCCGCGAAAATTAACTTGAACTGCTTATAACTTCTGAACAATTGATCGTAACGAACACAATTATTTGCATTTTAATGAAACATGTTGAATCCTTCAAGAATATGTCGGTTTCACTAGTTGTTGTTTGAGAACCATATTGGCCCGCCCGCGAAAATTAATTTGAACTGCTTATAACTTCTGAACAAATAATCGTAGAAAGCGTAATAATTTTTTATATTTATCAGCATGTTGCATGCTACAAGAATATATCGATTTCACTAGTTGTTTGTTGAGAACCATATTGGCCCGCCCGCGAAAATTAATTTGAACTGCTTATAACTTCTGAACAAATGATCTTAGAGAGCGTAATAAATTTGCATATTAATCAGCATGTTGCATGCTACAAGAATATATCGATTTCATTAGTTATTGTTTGAGAACCATTTTGGCCCGACCGCCAAAACTAACTTCAACTCCTCATAACTTCTGAACAAATGATCGTAGAGAGCGTAATAATTTTGAATATCAATCAGCATGTTGCATGCTACAAGAATATATCGATTTCACTAGTTGTTGGTTGAGAACCATATTGGCCCGCCCGCGATTATCATCTTGAACTGCATATAACTCCTGAACAATTGATCGTAGAGAGCACAATTATTTGCATTTTAATGAAACTTGTTGAATGCTACAAGAATATGTCGGTTTCACTAGTTGTTTTTAGAAAACCATATTGGCCCGCCCGCCAGTATTAACTTGAACTCCTTATAACTTCTGAACAAATGATCCTAGAGAGCGTCATAAATTTGCATATTAATCAGCATGTTGCATGCTACAAGAATATATCGATTTCACTAGTTGTTGGTTGAAAAACATATTGGCTCGCCCGCGAAAATCAACTTGAACTGCTTATAACTTCTGAACAATTTATCGTAGAGATCACAATTATTATCATTTTAATCTAACATGTTGTATGCTACAAGAATATGTCGGTTTCATTAGTTATTGTTTGAGAACATTTTTGGCCCGCCCGCCGAAACTAAATTCAACTCTTTATAACTTCTGAACAAATGATCGTAGAGAGCGTTATAATTTTGCATATTAATCAGCATGTTGCATGCTACAAGAATATATCGATTTCATTGGTTGTTGGTTGAGAACCATATTGGCCCGCCCGCGAAAATTAACTCGAACTGCTTATAACTTCTGAACAATTGATCGCAGCGAACACAATTATTTGCATTTTAATGAAATATGTTGAATGCAACAAGAATATGTCGGTTTCACTAGTTATTGTTTGAGAACCATTTTGGCCCGCCCGCCGAAACTAAATTCAACTCCTTATAACTTCTGAACAAATGATCGTAGAGAGCGTTATAATTTTGCATATTAATCAGCATGTTGCATGCTACAAGAATATATCGATTTCACTAGTTGTAGGTTGAGAACCATATTGGCCCGCCCGCGAAAATCAACTTGAACTACTTATAGCTCCTGAACAATTGATCGTAGAGACCACAATTATTTGCATTTTAATGAAATATGTTGAATGCAACAAGAATATGTCGGTTTCACTAGTTATTGTTTGAGAACCATTTTGGCCCGCCCGCCGAAACTAAATTCAACTCCTTATAACTTCTGAACAAATGATCGTAGAGAGCGTTATAATTTTGCATATTAATCAGCATGTTGCATGCTACAAGAATATATCGATTTCAATAGTTGTTGGTTGACAACCATATTGGCCCGCCCGCGAAAATTAATTTGAACTGCTTATAACTACTGAAAAAATAATCGTAGAAAGCGTAATAATTTTTCATATTAATCAGCATGTTGCATGCTACAAGAATATATCGATTTCACTAGATGTTGTTTGAGAACCATATTGACCCGCCTGCGAAAATCAACATGAACTACTTATAACTCCTGAACAATTGATCGTAGAGACCACAATTATTTGCATTTTAATGAAACATGTTGAATGCAACAAGAATATGTCAGTTTCACTATTTGTTTTTAGAAAACCATATTGGCCCGCCCGCGTGTATTAATTTGAACTGTTTATAACTTCTGAACAAATGATCCTAGAGAGCGTAATAAATTTGCATATTATTTAGCATATTGCATGCTACAAGAATATATCGATTTCATTAGTTGTTGGTTGAGAACCATATTGGCTCGCCCCAGAAAATCAACTTGAACTGCTTATAACTCCTGAAAAATTGATCGTAGAGAACACAATTATTTGCATTTTAATGAAACATATTGAATGCTACAAGAATATGTCGGTTTCACTAGTTGTTTTTAGAAAACCATATTGGCCCGCCTGCGAGTATTAACTTGAACTGTTTATAACTTCTGAACAATTGATCGCAGAGAACACAATTATTTGCATTTCAATAAAACATGTTGTATGCTACAAGAATATGTCGGTTTCACTAGTTATTGTTTGAGAACCATTTTGGCCCGCCCGCCAAAACTAACTTCAACTCCTTCTAACTTCTGAACAAATGATCGTAGAGAGCGTTATAATTTTGCATATTAATCAGCATGTTGCATGCTACAAGAATATTACAATTTCATTGGTTGTTGGTTGAGGACCATATTGGCCCGCCCGCGAAAATTAACTTGTACTGCTTATAACTTCTGAACAATTGATCGTAGCGAACACAATTATTTGCATTTCAATCAAACATGTTGTACACAACAAGAATATGTCGGTTTCACTAGTTATTGTTTGAGAACCTTTTTGTCCCGCCCGCCAAAACTAACTTCAACTCCTTATAACTTCTGAACAAATTATCGTAGAGAGCTTAATAATTTTGCATATTAATCAGCATGTTGCATGCTACAAGAATATATCGATTTCATTGGTTGTTTGTTGAGAACCATATTGGCCCGCCCGAGGAAATTAACTTGAACTCCTTATAACTTCTGAACAATTGATCGTAGCGAACACAATTATTTGCATTTTAATGAAACATGTTGAATGCTTCAAGATATGTCGGTTTTACTAGTTGTTGTTTGAGAACCATTTTGGCCCGCCCGCCAAAACTAACTTCAACTCCTTATAACTTCTGAACAAATTATCTCAGAGAGCTTAATAAATTTGCATATTAATCAGCATGTTGCATGCTACAAGAATATATCGATTTCACTAGTTGTTGGTTGAGAACCATATTGGCCCGCCCTCGAAAATCAACTTGAACTGCTTATAACTCCTGTACAATAGATCGTGGCGAACACAATTATTTGTATTTCAATCAAACATGTTGAATGCTACAAGAATATGTCGGTTTCACTAGTTGTTTTTAGAAAACCATTTTGGCCCGCCCGCCAAAACTAATTTCAACTCCTTATAACTTCTGAACAATTGATCGTAGAAAGCGTAATAATTTTGCATATTAAACAGCTTGTTACATGCTACAAGATTATATCTATTTCACTAGTTGTTGGTTGAGAACCATATTGGCCCGCCCGCGAAAATCAACTTGAACTGCTTATAACTCCTGAACAATTGATCGTAGAGAACACAATTATTTGCATTTTAATGAAACATGTTGAATGCTACAAGAATATGTCGGTTTCACTATTTGTTTTTAGAAAACCATATTGGCCCGCCCACGAGTATTAACTTGAACTGTTTATAACTTCTGAACAAATGATCGTAGAGAGCGTAATAAATTTGCATATTAATCAGCATGTTGCATGCTACAAGAATATATCGATTTCACTAGTTGTTAGTTGAGAACCATATTGGCCGCCCGCGAAAATCAACTTGAACTGCTAATAACTCCTGAAAAATTGATCGTAGACAACACAATTATTTGCATTTTAATGAAACATGTTGAATGCTACAAGAATATGTCAGTTTCACTAGTTGTTATTTGAGAACCATATTGGCCCGCACGCGATTATTAACTTGAACTCTTTATAACTTCTGAACAAATGATCGTAGAGAGCGTAAAAAATTTGAATATTAATCAGCATGTTGCATGCTACAAGAATATATCGATTTCACTAGTTGTTGGTTGAAAAACATATTGGCCCGCCCGCGAAAATCAATTTGAACTGCTTATAACTTCTGAACAATTGATCGTAGAGATCACAATTATTTGCATTTTAATCTAACATGTTGTATGCTACAAGAATATGTCAGTTTCATTAGTTATTGTTTGAGAACCATATTGGCCCGCCCGCGAGTATTATATTGAACTGCTTATAAGTTCTGAGCAAATGATCGTAGAAAGCTCGACTGTTTGCATAATAATAAACATGTAGTTAGCAACAAGAATATATAGATTTCACTAGTTGTTTGTTGAGAACCATATTGGCCCGCCCTCGAAAATGAAATTGAACTGCTTTTAACTCCTGAACAATTGATCGTAGACAACACAATTATTTGCATTTTAATGAAACATGTTGTATGCAACAAGAATATGTCGGTTTTACTATTTGTTTTTTAGAACCATATTGGCCCGCCCGCGAGTATTGATTTGTTCTGCTTATAACTTCTGAACAAATGATCGTAGTGAGCGTAAAAATTTTGCATATTAATCAGCATGTTGCATGCTACAAGAATATATCGATTTCATTAGTTGTTGGTTGAGAACCATATTGGCCCGCCGCGTAAATTAATTTGAACTGCTTATAACTTCTGAACAAGTAATCGTAGAAAGCGTAATAATTTTGCATATTAATCAGCATGCTGCATGCTACAAGAATATATCAATTTCACTAGTTGTTGTTTGAGAAATATATTGGCCTGCCCGCGAAAATTAACTTGAACTGCTTATAACTTCTGAACAATTGATCGTAGAGCACACAATTATTTGCATTTTAATGAAACATGTTGAATGATACAAGAATATCTCGGTTTCACTAGTTGTTTTTAGAAAACCATTTTGGCCCGCCCGCCAAAACTAATTTCAACTCCTTATAACTTCTGAACAATTGATCGTAGAAAGCGTAATAATTTTGCATATTAAACAGCATGTTGCATGCAACAAGAATATATCGATTTCATTAGTTTTTTGGTGAGAACCATATTGGCCCGCCCGCGAAAATCAACTTGAACTGCTTATAACTCCTGAACAATTAATCGTAGAGAGCACAATTATTTGCATTTTAATGAAACATGTTGAATGCTACAAGAATATGTCGGTTTCACTAGTTGTTTTTAGAAAACCTTATTGGCCCGCCCGCGATTATTGACTTGCTCTGCTTATAACTTCTGAACAAATGATCGTAGTGAGCGTAATAATTTTGCATTTCAATCAAACATGTTGTATGCTACAAGATTATGTCGGTTTCACTAGTTATTGTTTGAGAAGCATTTTGTCCCGCCCGCCAAAACTAAATTCAACTCCTTATAACTTCTGAACAAATGATCGTAGAGAGCTTAATAATTTTGCATATTAATCAGCATGTTGCATGCTAGAAGAATATATCGATTTCACTAGTTGTTGGTTAAAAAACATATTTTCCCGCCCGCGAAAATCAACTTGAACTGCTTATAACTTCTGAAGAATTGATCGTAGAGATCACAATTATTATCATTTTAATCCAACATGTTGTATGCTACAAGAATATGTCGGTTTCACTAGTTATTGTTTGAGAACCATTTTGGCCCGCCCGCCAAAACTAACTTCAACTCCTTATAACTTCTGAACAAATGATCGTAGAGAGCGTTATAATTTTGTATATTAATCAGCATGTTGCATGCTACAAGAATATATCGATTTCATTTTTTGTTGGTTGAGAACCATACTGGCCCTCCTGCGAAAATTAACTTGAACTGCTTATAACGTCTGAACAATTGATCGTAGCGAACACAATTATTTGAATTTTAATGGAACATGTTGAATGCTTCAAGAATATGTCGGTTTCAGTAGTTGTTGTTTGAGAACCATATTGGCCCGCCCGCGAATATTAAATTGAACTGCTTATAACTTGTGAACAAATGATCTTAGAGAGCGTATTAAATTTGCATATTAATCAGCATGTTGCATGCTACAAGAATATATCGATTTCACTAGTTGTTGGTTGAGAACCATATTGGCCCGCCCGCGAAAATTAATTTGAACTGCTCATAACTTCTGAACAAATGATCTTAGAGAGCGTAATAAATTTGCATATTAATCAGCATGTTGCATGCTACAAGAATATATCAATTACACTAGTTATTGTTTGAGAACCATTTTGGCCCGCCCGCCAAAACTAACTTCAACTCCTTATAACTTCTGAACAAATGATCGTAGAGAGCGTAATAATTTTGAATATCAATCAGCATGTTGCATGCTACAAGAATATATCCATTTCACTAGTTGTTGGTTGAGAACCATATTGGGCCGCAAGCGAATATCAACTTGAACTGCTTATAACTCCTGAACAATTGATCGTAGAGAGCACAATTATTTGCATTTTAATGAAACTTGTTGAATGCTACAAGAATATGTCGGTTTCACTAGTTGTTTTTATTAAACCATATTGGCCCGCCCGCCAGTATTAACTTGAACTCCTTATAACTTCTGAACAAATGATCGTAGAGAGCGTAATAAATTTGCATATTAATCAGCATGTTGCATGCTACAAGAATATATCGATTTCACTAGTTGTTGGTTGAAAAACATATTGGCCCGCCCGCGAAAATCAACTTGAACTGCTTATAACTTCTGAACAATTGATCGTAGAGATCACAATTATTATCATTTTAATGAAACATATTGAATGCTACAAGAATATGTCGGTTTCATTAGTTGTTTTTAGAAAACCATATTGGCCCGCCCGCGAGTATTAACTTGAACTGTTTATAACTTCTGAACAATTAATCGCAGAGAACACAATTTTTGCATTTCAATCAAACATGTTGTATGCTACAAGAATATGTCGGTTTCACTAGTTATTGTTTGAGAACCATTTTGGCCCGCCTGCGAAAATCAACATGAACTACTTATAACTCCTGAACAATTGATCGTAGAGACCACAATTATTTGCATTTTAATGAAACATGTTGAATGCAACAAGAATATGTCAGTTTCACTATTTGTTTTTAGAAAACCATATTGGCCCGCCCGCGTGTATTAATTTGAACTGTTTATAACTTCTGAACAAATGATCCTAGAGAGCGTAATAAATTTGCATATTATTTAGCATATTGCATGCTACAAGAATATATCGATTTCATTAGTTGTTGGTTGAGAACCATATTGGCTCGCCCCAGAAAATCAACTTGAACTGCTTATAACTCCTGAAAAATTGATCGTAGAGAACACAATTATTTGCATTTTAATGAAACATGTTGAATGCAACAAGAATATGTCAGTTTCACTATTTGTTTTTAGAAAACCATATTGGCCCGCCCGCGTGTATTAATTTGAACTGTTTATAACTTCTGAACAAATGATCCTAGAGAGCGTAATAAATTTGCATATTATTTAGCATATTGCATGCTACAAGAATATATCGATTTCATTAGTTGTTGGTTGAGAACCATATTGGCTCGCCCCAGAAAATCAACTTGAACTGCTTATAACTCCTGAAAAATTGATCGTAGAGAACACAATTATTTGCATTTTAATGAAACATATTGAATGCTACAAGAATATGTCGGTTTCACTAGTTGTTTTTAGAAAACCATATTGGCCCGCCTGCGAGTATTAACTTGAACTGTTTATAACTTCTGAACAATTGATCGCAGAGAACACAATTATTTGCATTTCAATCAAACATGTTGTATGCTACAAGAATATGTCGGTTTCACTAGTTATTGTTTGAGAACCATTTTGGCCCGCCCGCCAAAACTAACTTCAACTCCTTCTAACTTCTGAACAAATGATCGTAGAGAGCGTTATAATTTTGCATATTAATCAGCATGTTGCATGCTACAAGAATATTACAATTTCATTGGTTGTTGGTTGAGGACCATATTGGCCCGCCCGCGAAAATTAACTTGTACTGCTTATAACTTCTGAACAATTGATCGTAGCGAACACAATTATTTGCATTTCAATCAAACATGTTGTACACAACAAGAATATGTCGGTTTCACTAGTTATTGTTTGAGAACCTTTTTGTCCCGCCCGCCAAAACTAACTTCAACTCCTTATAACTTCTGAACAAATTATCGTAGAGAGCTTAATAATTTTGCATATTAATCAGCATGTTGCATGCTACAAGAATATATCGATTTCATTGGTTGTTTGTTGAGAACCATATTGGCCCGCCCGAGGAAATTAACTTGAACTCCTTATAACTTCTGAACAATTGATCGTAGCGAACACAATTATTTGCATTTTAATGAAACATGTTGAATGCTTCAAGATATGTCGGTTTTACTAGTTGTTGTTTGAGAACCATTTTGGCCCGCCCGCCAAAACTAACTTCAACTCCTTATAACTTCTGAACAAATTATCTCAGAGAGCTTAATAAATTTGCATATTAATCTGCATGTTGCATGCTACAAGAATATATCGATTTCACTAGTTGTTGGTTGAGAACCATATTGGCCCGCCCTCGAAAATCAACTTGAACTGCTTATAACTCCTGTACAATAGATCGTGGCGAACACAATTATTTGTATTTCAATCAAACATGTTGAATGCTACAAGAATATGTCGGTTTCACTAGTTGTTTTTAGAAAACCATTTTGGCCCGCCCGCCAAAACTAATTTCAACTCCTTATAACTTCTGAACAATTGATCGTAGAAAGCGTAATAATTTTGCATATTAAACAGCTTGTTACATGCTACAAGATTATATCTATTTCACTAGTTGTTGGTTGAGAACCATATTGGCCCGCCCGCGAAAATCAACTTGAACTGCTTATAACTCCTGAACAATTGATCGTAGAGAACACAATTATTTGCATTTTAATGAAACATGTTGAATGCTACAAGAATATGTCGGTTTCACTATTTGTTTTTAGAAAACCATATTGGCCCGCCCACGAGTATTAACTTGAACTGTTTATAACTTCTGAACAAATGATCGTAGAGAGCGTAATAAATTTGCATATTAATCAGCATGTTGCATGCTACAAGAATATATCGATTTCACTAGTTGTTAGTTGAGAACCATATTGGCCGCCCGCGAAAATCAACTTGAACTGCTAATAACTCCTGAAAAATTGATCGTAGACAACACAATTATTTGCATTTTAATGAAACATGTTGAATGCTACAAGAATATGTCAGTTTCACTAGTTGTTATTTGAGAACCATATTGGCCCGCACGCGATTATTAACTTGAACTCTTTATAACTTCTGAACAAATGATCGTAGAGAGCGTAAAAAATTTGAATATTAATCAGCATGTTGCATGCTACAAGAATATATCGATTTCACTAGTTGGTTGAAAAACATATTGGCCCGCCCGCGAAAATCAATTTGAACTGCTTATAACTTCTGAACAATTGATCGTAGAGATCACAATTATTTGCATTTTAATCTAACATGTTGTATGCTACAAGAATATGTCAGTTTCATTAGTTATTGTTTGAGAACCATATTGGCCCGCCCGCGAGTATTATATTGAACTGCTTATAAGTTCTGAGCAAATGATCGTAGAAAGCTCGACTGTTTGCATAATAATAAACATGTAGTTAGCTACAAGAATATATAGATTTCACTAGTTGTTTGTTGAGAACCATATTGGCCCGCCCTCGAAAATGAAATTGAACTGCTTTTAACTCCTGAACAATTGATCGTAGACAACACAATTATTTGCATTTTAATGAAACATGTTGTATGCAACAAGAATATGTCGGTTTTACTATTTGTTTTTTAGAACCATATTGGCCCGCCCGCGAGTATTGATTTGTTCTGCTTATAACTTCTGAACAAATGATCGTAGTGAGCGTAATAATTTTGCATATTAATCAGCATGTTGCATGCTACAAGAATATATCGATTTCATTAGTTGTTGGTTGATAACCATATTGGCCCGCCGCGTAAATTAATTTGAACTGCTTATAACTTCTGAACAAGTAATCGTAGAAAGCGTAATAATTTTGCATATTAATCAGCATGCTGCATGCTACAAGAATATATCGATTTCACTAGTTGTTGTTTGAGAAATATATTGGCCTGCCCGCGAAAATTAACTTGAACTGCTTATAACTTCTGAACAATTGATCGTAGAGCACACAATTATTTGCATTTTAATGAAACATGTTGAATGATACAAGAATATCTCGGTTTCACTAGTTGTTTTTAGAAAACCATTTTGGCCCGCCCGCCAAAACTAATTTCAACTCCTTATAACTTCTGAACAATTGATCGTAGAAAGCGTAATAATTTTGCATATTAAACAGCATGTTGCATGCAACAAGAATATATCGATTTCATTAGTTTTTTGGTGAGAACCATATTGGCCCGCCCGCGAAAATCAACTTGAACTGCTTATAACTCCTGAACAATTAATCGTAGAGAGCACAATTATTTGCATTTTAATGAAACATGTTGAATGCTACAAGAATATGTCGGTTTCACTAGTTGTTTTTAGAAAACCTTATTGGCCCGCCCGCGATTATTGACTTGCTCTGCTTATAACTTCTGAACAAATGATCGTAGTGAGCGTAATAATTTTGCATTTCAATCAAACATGTTGTATGCTACAAGATTATGTCGGTTTCACTAGTTATTGTTTGAGAAGCATTTTGTCCCCCCGCCAAAACTAAATTCAACTCCTTATAACTTCTGAACAAATGATCGTAGAGAGCTTAATAATTTTGCATATTAATCAGCATGTTGCATGCTAGAAGAATATATCGATTTCACTAGTTGTTGGTTAAAAAACATATTTTCCCGCCCGCGAAAATCAACTTGAACTGCTTATAACTTCTGAAGAATTGATCGTAGAGATCACAATTATTATCATTTTAATCCAACATGTTGTATGCTACAAGAATATGTCGGTTTCACTAGTTATTGTTTGAGAACCATTTTGGCCCGCCCGCCAAAACTAACTTCAACTCCTTATAACTTCTGAACAAATGATCGTAGAGAGCGTTATAATTTTGTATATTAATCAGCATGTTGCATGCTACAAGAATATATCGATTTCATTTTTTGTTGGTTGAGAACCATACTGGCCCTCCTGCGAAAATTAACTTGAACTGCTTATAACGTCTGAACAATTGATCGTAGCGAACACAATTATTTGAATTTTAATGGAACATGTTGAATGCTTCAAGAATATGTCGGTTTCAGTAGTTGTTGTTTGAGAACCATATTGGCCCGCCCGCGAATATTAAATTGAACTGCTTATAACTTGTGAACAAATGATCTTAGAGAGCGTATTAAATTTGCATATTAATCAGCATGTTGCATGCTACAAGAATATATCGATTTCACTAGTTGTTGGTTGAGAACCATATTGGCCCGCCCGCGAAAATTAATTTGAACTGCTCATAACTTCTGAACAAATGATCTTAGAGAGCGTAATAAATTTGCATATTAATCAGCATGTTGCATGCTACAAGAATATATCGATTTCACTAGTTATTGTTTGAGAACCATTTTGGCCCGCCCGCCAAAACTAACTTCAACTCCTTATAACTTCTGAACAAATGATCGTAGAGAGCGTAATAATTTTGAATATCAATCAGCATGTTGCATGCTACAAGAATATATCCATTTCACTAGTTGTTGGTTGAGAACCATATTGGGCCGCAAGCGAATATCAACTTGAACTGCTTATAACTCCTGAACAATTGATCGTAGAGAGCACAATTATTTGCATTTTAATGAAACTTGTTGAATGCTACAAGAATATGTCGGTTTCACTAGTTGTTTTTATTAAACCATATTGGCCCGCCCGCCAGTATTAACTTGAACTCCTTATAACTTCTGAACAAATGATCGTAGAGAGCGTAATAAATTTGCATATTAATCAGCATGTTGCATGCTACAAGAATATATCGATTTCACTAGTTGTTGGTTGAAAAACATATTGGCCCGCCCGCGAAAATCAACTTGAACTGCTTATAACTTCTGAACAATTGATCGTAGAGATCACAATTATTATCATTTTAATGAAACATATTGAATGCTACAAGAATATGTCGGTTTCATTAGTTGTTTTTAGAAAACCATATTGGCCCGCCCGCGAGTATTAACTTGAACTGTTTATAACTTCTGAACAATTAATCGCAGAGAACACAATTTTTGCATTTCAATCAAACATGTTGTATGCTACAAGAATATGTCGGTTTCACTAGTTATTGTTTGAGAACCATTTTGGCCCGCCCGCCAAAACTAACTTCAACTCCTTCTAACTTCTGAACAATTGATCGTAGAGAGCAATATAATTTTGCATATTAATCAGCATGTTGCATGCTACAAGAATATATCAATTTCATTGGTTGTTGGTTGAGAACCATATTGGCCCGCCCGCGAAAATTAACTTGAACTGCCTATAACGTCTGAACAATTGATCGTAGCGAACACAATTATTTGAATTTCAATCAAACATTTTGTACACAACAAGAATATGTCGGTTTCACTAGTTATTGTTTGAGAACCTTTTTGTCCCGCCCGCCAAAACTAACTTCAACTCCTTATAACTTCTGAACAAATTATCGTAGAGAGCTTAATAATCTTCCATATTAATCAGCTTGTTGCATGCTACAAGAATATATCGAATTCATTGGATGTTGGTTGAAAAACATATTGGCTCGCCCGCGAAAATCAATTTGAACTGCTTATAACTTCTGAACAATTGATCGTAGAGATCACAATTATTTGCATTTTGATCTAACATGTTGTATGCTACAAGAATATATCAGTTTCACTAGTTATTGTTTGAGAACCATATTGGCCCGCCCGCGAGTATTAAATTGAACTGCTTATAAGTTCTGAGCAAATGATCGTAGAAAGCTCGATTTTTTGCATAATAATATACATGTAGCTAACTACAAGAATATATAGATTTCACTAGTTGTTGGTTGAGAACCGTATTGGCCCGCCCTCGAAAATTAACTTGAACTGCTTATAACTCCTGAACAATTGATCGTAGACAACACAATTATTTGCATTTTAATGAAACATGTTGTCTGCTACAAGAATATGTCGGTTTTACTATTTGTTTTTTAGAACAATATTGGCCCGCCCGCGAGTATTGACTTGTTCTGCTTATAACTTCTGAACAATTGATCGTAGAGCACACAATTATTTGCATTTTAATGAAACATTTTGAATGCTACAAGAATATGTCGGTTTCACTAGTTGTTTATAGAAAACCATATTGGCCCGCCCGCGAGAATTAACTTGAACTGTTTATAACTTCTGAACAAATGATCCTAGAGAGCGTAATAAATTTGCATATTAATCAGCATGTTGTATGCTACAAGAATATATCGATTTCAGTAGTTGTTGGTTGAGAACCATATTGGCCCGCCCGCGAAAATCAACTTGAACTGCTTATAACTCCTGAACAATTGATCGTAGAGAACACAATTATTTGCATTTTAATGAAACATGTTGAATGATACAAGAATATGTCGGTTTCACTAGTTGTTTTTAGAAAACCATTTAGGCCCGCCCGCCAAAACTAATTTCAACTCCTTATAAATTCTGAACAATTGATCGTAGAAAGCGTAATAATTTTGCATATTAAAAAGCATGTTTCATGCTACAAGAATATATCGATTTCATTAGTTTTTGGTTGAGAACCATATTGGCCAGCCCGCGAAAATCAGCTTGAACTGCTTATAACTTCTGAACAAATGACCGTAGTGAGCGTAATAATTTTGCATATTAATCAGCATGTTGCATGTTACAAGAATATATCCATTTCACTAGTTGTTGGTTGAGAACCATATTGGCCCGCACTCGAAAATTAATTTCAACTGCTTATAACTTCTGAACAATTGATCGTAGAGAACACAATTGCTTGCATTTCAATCAAACATGTTGTATGCTACAAGATTATGTCGGTTTCACTAGTTATTGTTTGAGAAACATTTTGTCCCGCCCGACAAAACTAAATTCAACTCCTTATAACTTCTGAACAAATGATCGTAGAGAGCTTAATAATTTTGCATATTAATCAGCATGTTGCATGCTACAAGAATATATCGATTTCACTAGTTGTTGGTTAAAAACATATTTTCCCGCCCGCGAAAATCAACTTGAACTGCTTATAACTTCTGAACAATTGATCGTAGAAAGCGTAATAATTTTGCATATTAATCAGCATGTTGCATGCTACAAGAATATATCGATTTCATTAGTTTTTGGTTGAGAACCATATTGGCCAGCCCGCGAAAATCAGCTTGAACTGCTTATAACTTCTGAACAAATGATCGTAGTGAGCGTAATAATTTTGCATATTAATCAGCATGTTGCATGTTACAAGAATATATCCATTTCACTAGTTGTTGGTTGAGAACCATATTGGCCCGCACTCGAAAATTAATTTCAACTTCTTATAACTTCTGAACAATTGAACGTAGCGAACACAATTATTTGCATTTTAATGAAACATGTTGAATGCTTCAAGAATATATCGATTTCACTAGTTGTTGCTTGAGAAATATATTGGCCTGCCCGCGAAAATTAACTTGAACTGCTTATAACTTCTGAAGAATTGATCGTAGAGATCACAATTATTATCATTTTAATCTTACATTTTGTATGCTACAAGAATATGTCGGTTTCACTAGTTATTGTTTGAGAACCATTTTGGCCCGCCCGCCGAAACTAAATTCAACTCCTTATAACTTCTGAACAAATGATCGTAGAGAGCGTTATAATTTTGCATATTAATCAGCATGTTGCAAGCTACAAGAATATATCGATTTCATTGGTTGTTGGTTGAGAACCATATTGGCCCGCCCGCGAAAATTAACTCGAACTGCTTATAACTTCTGAACAATTGATCGTAGCGAACACAATTATTTGCATTTTAATGAAATATATTGTATGCAAAAAGAATATGTCGGTTTTACTAGTTGTTTTTAGAAAACCATATTGGCCCGCCCACGAGTATTAACTTGAACTGTTTATAACTTCTGAACAAATGATCCTAGAGAGCGTAATAAATTTGCATATTAATCAGCATGTTGCATGCTATAAGAATATATCGATTTCACTAGTTGTTGGTTGAGAACCATATTGGCCCGCATCCGAAAATCAACTTGAACTGCTTATAACTCCTGAACAATTGATCGTAGAGAACACAATTATTTGCATTTTAATGAAACATGTTGAATGATACAAGAATATGTCGGTTTCACTATTTGTTTTTAGAAAACCATTTTGGCCCGCCCGACAAAACTAATTTCAACTCCTTATAACTTCTGAACAATTGATCGTAGAAAGCGTAATAATTTTGCATATTAAAAAGCATGTTGCATGCTACAAGAATATATCGATTTCATTAGTTTTTGGTTGAGAACCATATTGGCAAGCCCGCGAAAATCAACTTGAACTGCTTAAATCTTCTGAACAAATGATCGTAGTGAGCGTAATAATTTTGCATATTAATCAGCATGTTGCATGCTACAAGAATATATCGATTTCACAAGTTGTTGGTTGAGAACCATATTGGCCAGCCCGCGAAAATTAAATTTGAACTGCTTATAACTTGTGAACAAATAATCGTAGAAAGCGTAATAATTTTTCATATTTATCAGCATGTTGCATGCTACAAGAATATATCGATTTCACTAGTTGTTGCTTGAGAAATATATTGGCCTGCCCGCGAAAATTAACTTGAACTGCTTATAACTTCTGAACAATTGATTGTAGAGCACACAATTATTTGCATTTCATTCAAACATGTTGTATGCTACAAGAATATGTGAGTTTCACTAGTTATTGTTTGAGAACCATTTTGGCCCGCCCGCCAAAACTAACTTCAACTCCTTATAACTTCTGAACAAATGATCGTAGAGAGCGTAATAATTTTGAATATCAATCAGCATGTTGCATGCTACAAGAATATATCAATTTCACTAGTTGTTGGTTGAGAACCATATTGGCCCGCCCGCGAATATCAACTTGAACTGCTTATAACTCCTGAACAATTGATCGTAGAGAGCACAATTATTTGCATTTTAATGAAACTTGTTGACTGCTACAAGAATATGTCGGTTTCACTAGTTGTTTTTAGAAAACCATATTGGCCCGCCCGCCAGTATTAACTTGAACTCCTTATAACTTCTGAACAATTGATCGTAGAGAGCGTAATAAATTTGCATATTAATCAGCATGTTGCATGCTACAAGAATATATCGATTTCACTAGTTGTTGGTTGAGAACCATATTGGCCCGCCCGCGAAAATCAACTTGAACTGCTTATAACTCCTGAACAATTGATCGTAGAGAACACAATTATTATCATTTTAATCTAACATGTTGTATGCTACAAGAATATGTCGGTTTCAATAGTTATTGTTTGAGAACCATTTTGGCCCGCCCACGAGTATTAACTTGAACTGTTTATAACTTCTGAACAAATGATCCTAGAGAGCGTAATAAATTTGCATATTAATCAGCATGTTGCATGCTACAAGAATATATCGATTTCACTAGTTGTTGGTTGAGAACCATATTGGCCCGCCCGCGAAAATCAACTTGAACTGCTTATAACTCCTGAACAATTGATCGTAGAGACCACAATTAATAGCATTTTAATCAAACATGTTGTATGCAACAAGAATATGTCGGTTTTACTAGTTGTTTTTAGAAAACCATATTGGCCCGCCCACGAGTATTAACTTGAACTGTTTATAACTTCTGAACAAATGATACTAGAGAGCGTAATAAATTTGCATATTAATCAGCATGTTGCATGCTACAAGAATATATCGATTTCAGTAGTTGTTGGTTGAGAACCATATTGGCCCGCCCGCGAAAATCAACTTGAACTGCTTATAACTCCTGAACAATTGATCGTAGAGAACACAATTATTTGCAATTTAATGAAACATGTTGAATGATACAAGAATATGTCGGTTTCACTAGTTGTTTTTAGAAAACCATTTTGGCCCGCCCGCCAATACTAATTTCAACTCCTTATAACTTCTGAACAATTGATCGTAGAAAGCGTAATAATTTTGCATATTAAAAAGCATGTTGCATGCTACAAGAATATATCGATTTCATTAGTTTTTGGTTGAGAACCATATTGGCCAGCCCGCGAAAATCAACTTGAACTGCTTATAACTTCTGAACAAATGATCGTAGTGAGCGTAATAATTTTGCATATTAATCAGCATGTTGCATGTTACAAGAATATATCCATTTCACTAGTTGTTGGTTAAGAACCATATTGGCCTGCACTCGAAAATTAATTTCAACTGCTTATAACTTCTGAACAATTGATCGTAGATAACACAATTGTTTGCATTTCAATCAAACATGTTGTATGCTACAAGATTATGTCGGTTTCACTAGTTATTGTTTGAGAAACATTTTGTCCCGCCCGCCAAAACTAAATTCAACTCCTTATAACTTCTGAACAAATGATCGTAGAGAGCTTAATAATTTTGCATATTAACCAGCATGTTGCATGCTACAAGAATATATCGATTTCACTAGTTGTTGGTTAAAAAACATATTTTCCCGCCCGCGAAAATCAACTTGAACTGCTTATAACTTCTGAAGAATTGATCGTAGAGATCACAATTATTATCATTTTAATCTAACATGTTGTATGCTACAAGAATATGTCGGTTTCACTAGTTATTGTTTGAGAACCATTTTGGCCCGCCCGCCGAAACTAAATTCAACTCCTTATAACTTCTGAACAAATGATCGTAGAGAGCGTTATAATTTTGCATATTAATCAGCATGTTGCAAGCTACAAGAATATATCGATTTCATTGGTTGTTGGTTGAGAACCATATTGGCCCGCCCGCGAAAATTAACTCGAACTGCTTATAACTTCTGAACAATTGATCGTAGCGAACACAATTATTTGCATTTTAATGAAACATATTGTATGCAACAAGAATATGTCGGTTTTACTAGTTGTTTTTAGAAAACCATATTGGCCCGCCCACGAGTATTAACTTGAAATGTTTATAACTTCTGAACAAATGATCCTAGAGAGCGTAATAAATTTGCATATTAATCAGCATGTTGCATGCTACAAGAATATATCGATTTCATTAGTTGTTGGTTGAGAACCATATTGGCCCGCCCGCGAAAATCAACTTGAACTGCTTATAACTCCTGAACAATTGATCGTAGAGACCACAATTAATAGCATTTTAATCAAACATGTTGTATGCAACAAGAATATGTCGGTTTTACTAGTTGTTTTCAGAAAACCATATTGGCCCGCCCACGAGTATTAACTTGAACTGTTTATAACTTCTGAACAAATGATCCTAGAAAGCGTAATAAATTTGCATATTAATCAGCATGTTGCATGCTACAAGAATATATCGATTTCACTTGTTGTTGGTTGAGAACCATATTGGCCCGCCCGCGAAAATCCTTGAACTACTTATAACTCCTGAACAATTGATCGTAGAGACCACAATTATTTGCATTTTAATGAAACATGTTGAATGCAACAGGAATATGTCGGTTTCACTAGTTGTTTTTAGAAAACCATATTGGCCCGCCGCGTGTATTTGAACTGTTTATAACTTCTCAACAAATGATCCCAGAAAGCGTAATAAATTTGCATATTAATCAGCATGTTGCATGCTACAAGAATATATCGATTTCACTAGTTGTTGGTTGAGAACCATATTGGCTCGCCCCTGAAAATCAACTTGAACTGCTTATAACTCCTGAAAAATTGATCGTAGAGAACACAATTATTTGCATTTTAATGAAACATATTGAATGCTACAAGAATATGTCGGTTTCACTAGTAGTTTTTAGATAACCATATTGGCCCGCCCGCGAGTATTAACTTGAACTGTTTATAACTTCTGAACAATTGATCGCAGAGAACAGAATTATTTGCATTTCAATCAAACATGTTGTATGCTACAAGAATATGTCGGTTTCACTAGTTGTTTTTAGTAAACCATTTTGGCCCGCCCGCCAAAACTAATTTAAACTCCTTATAACTTCGGAACAATTGATCGTAGGAAGCGTAATAATTTTGCATATTAAACAGCTTGTTACATGCTACAAGAATATATCGATTTCACTAGTTGTTGGTTGAGAACCATATTGGCCCGCCCGCGAAAATCAACTTGAACTGCTTATAACTCCTGAACAATTGATCGTAGAGAACACACTTATTTTCATTTTAATGAAACATATTGAATGCTACAAGAATATGTCGGTTTCACTATTTGTTTTTAGAAAACCATATTGGCCCGCCCGCGAGTATTAACTTGAACTGTTTATAACTTCTGAACAAATGATCGTAGAGAGCGTAATAAATTTGCATATTAATCAGCCTGTTGCATGCTACAAGAATATATCGATTTCACTAGTTGCTGGTTGAAAAACATATTGGCCCGCCCGCGAAAATCAATTTGAACTGCTTATAACTTGTGAACAATTGATCGTAGAGATCACAGTTATTTGCATTTTAATCTAACATGTTGTATGCTACAAGAATATGTCGGTTTTACTATTTTTTTTTAGAACCATATTGGCCCGCCCGCGAGTATTGACTTGTTCTGCTTATAACTTCTGAACAAATGATCGTAGCGAGCGTAATAATTTTGCATATTAATCAGCATGTTGCATGCTACAAGAATATATCCATTTCACTAGTTGTTGGTTGAGAACCATATTGGCCCGCCCTCGAAAATTAACTTCAACTGCTTATAACTTCTGAACAATTGATCGTAGAGAACACAATTATTTGCATTTCAATCAAGCATGTTGTATGCTACAAGATTATGTCGGTTTCACTAGTTATTGTTTGAGAAACATTTTGTCCCGCCCGCCAAAACTAAATTTAACACCTTATAACATCTGAACAAATGATCCTAGAGAGCTTAATAGTTTTGCATATTAATCAGCATGTTGCATGCTACAAGAATATATCGATTTCACTAGTTGTTGGTTAAGAAACATATTTTCCCGCCCGCGAAAATCAACTTGAACTGCTTATAACTTCTGAAGAGTTGATCGTAGAGATCACAATTATTATCATTTTAATCTAACATGTTGTATGCTACAAGAATATGTCTGTTTCACTAGTTATTGTTTGAGAACCATTTTGGCCCGACCGCCAAAACTAAATTCAACTCCTTATAACTTCTGAACAAATTATCGTAGAGAGCGTTATAATTTTGTATATTAATCAGCATGTTGCATGCTACAAGAATATATCGATTTCATTGGTTGTTGGTTGAGAACCATATTGGCCCGCCCGCGAAAATTAAACTGAACTGCTTATAACTTCTGAACAATTGATCGTAGCGAACACAATTATTTGCATTTTAATGAAACATGTTGAATGCTTCAAGAATATGTCGGTTTCACTAGTTGTTGTTTGAGAACCATATTGGCCCGCCATCGAATATTAAATTGAACTGCTTATAACTTCTGAACAAATGATCTTAGAGAGCGTAATAAATTTGCATATTAATCAGCATGTTGCATGCTACAAGAATATATCGATTTCACTAGTTGTTGGTTGAGAACCATATTGGCCCGCCCGCGAAAATTAATTTGAACTGCTTATAACTTCTGAACAAATAGTCGTAGAAAGCGTAATAATTTTTCATATTTATCAGTATGTTGCATGCTACAAGAATATATCGATTTCACTAGTTGTTGCTTGAGAAATATATTGGCCTGCCCGCGAAAATTAACTTGAACTGCTTATAACTTCTGAACAATTGATTGTAGAGCACACAATTATTTGCATTTCAATCAAACATGTTGTATGCTACAAGAATATGTGAGTTCCACTAGTTATTGTTTGATAACCATTTTGGCCCGCCCGCCAAAACTAACTTCAACTCCTTATAACTTCTGAACAAATGATCGTAGAGAGCGTAATAAATTTGCATATTAATCAGCATGTTGCATGCTACAAGAATATATCGATTTCACTAGTTGTTGGTTGAAAAACATATTGGGCCGCCCGCGAAAATCAACTTGAACTGCTTATAACTTCTGAAGAATTGATCGTAGAGATCACAATTATTATCATTTTAATCTAACATGTTGTATGCTACAAGAATATGTCGGTTTCACTAGTTATTGTTTGAGAACCATTTTGGCCCGCCCGCCGAAACTAAATTCAACTCCTTATAACTTCTGAACAAATGATCGTAGAGAGCGTTATAATTTTGCATATTAATCAGCATGTTGCAAGCTACAAGAATATATCGATTTCATTGGTTGTTGGTTGAGAACCATATTAGCCCGCCCGCGAAAATTAACTCGAACTGCTTATAACTTCTGAACAATTGATCGTAGCGAACACAATTATTTGCATTTTAATGAAACATATTTTATGCAACAAGAATATGTCGGTTTTACTAGTTGTTTTTAGAAAACCATATTGGCCCGCCCACGAGTATTAACTTGAACTGTTTATAACTTCTGAACAAATGATCCTAGAGAGCGTAATAAATTTGCATATTAATCAGCATGTTGCATGCTACAAGAATATATCGATTTCATTAGTTGTTGGTTGAGAACCATATTGGCCCGCCCGCGAAAATCAACTTGAACTGCTTATAACTCCTGAACAATTGATCGTAGAGACCACAATTAATAGCATTTTAATCAAACATGTTGTATGCAACAAGAATATGTCGGTTTTACTAGTTGTTTTCAGAAAACCATATTGGCCCGCCCACGAGTATTAACTTGAACTGTTTATAACTTCTGAACAAATGATCCTAGAAAGCGTAATAAATTTGCATATTAATCAGCATGTTGCATGCTACAAGAATATATCGATTTCACTAGTTGTTGGTTGAGAACCATATTGGCTCGCCCGCGAAAATCAACTTGAACTGCTTATAACTCCTGAAAAATTGATCGTAGAGAACACAATTATTTGCATTTTAATGAAACATATTGAATGCTACAAGAATATGTCGGTTTCACTAGTAGTTTTTAGATAACCATATTGGCCCGCCCGCGAGTATTAACTTGAACTGTTTATAACTTCTGAACAATTGATCGCAGAGAACAGAGTTATTTGCATTTCAATCAAACATTTTGTATGCTACAAGAATATGTCGGTTTCACTAGTTGTTTTTAGAAAACCATTTTGGCCCGCCCGCCAAAACTAATTTCAACTCCTTATAACTTCGGAAAAATTGATCGTAGGAAGCGTAATAATTTTGCATATTAAACAGCTTGTTACATGCTACAAGAATATATCGATTTCACTAGTTGTTGGTTGAGAACCATATTGGCTCGCCCGCGAAAATCAACTTGAACTGCTTATAACTCCTGAACAATTGATCGTAGAGAACACAATTATTTGCATTTTAATGAAACATATTGAATGCTACAAGAATATGTCGGTTTCACTATTTGTTTTTAGAAAACCATATTGGCCCGCCCGCGAGTATTAACTTGAACTGTTTATAACTTCTGAACAAATGATCGTAGAGAGCGTAATAAATTTGCATATTAATCAGCTTGTTGCATGCTACAAGAATATATCGATTTCACTAGTTGCTGGTTGAAAAACATATTGGCCCGCCCGCGAAAATCAATTTGAACTGCTTATAACTTCTGAACAATTGATCGTAGAGATCACAGTTATTTGCATTTTAATCTAACATGTTGTATGCTACAAGAATATGTCGGTTTTACTATTTGTTTTTTAGAACCATATTGGCCCGCCCGCGAGTATTGACTTGTTCTGCTTATAACTTCTGAACAAATGATCGTAGTGAGCGTAATAATTTTGCATATTAATCAGCATGTTGCATGCTACAAGAATATATCCATTTCACTAGTTGTTGGTTGAAAACCATATTGGCCCGCCCTCGAAAATTGACTTCAACTGCTTATAACTTCTGAACAATTGATCGTAGAGAACACAATTATTTGCATTTCAATCAAGCATGTTGTATGCTACAAGATTATGTCGGTTTCACTAGTTATTGTTTGAGAAACATTTTGTCCCGCCCGCCAAAACTAAATTTAACTCCTTATAACATCTGAACAAATGATCGTAGAGAGCTTAATAATTTTGCATATTAATCAGCATCTTGCATGCTACAAGAATATATCGATTTCACTAGTTGTTGGTTAAAAAACATATTTTCCCGCCCGCGAAAATCAACTTGAACTGCTTATAACTTCTGAAGAGTTGATCGTAGAGATCACAGTTATTATCATTTTAATCTAACATGTTGTATGCTACAAGAATATGTCTGTTTCACTAGTTATTGTTTGAGAACCATTTTGGCCCGCCCGCCAAAACTAACTTCAACTCCTTATAACTTCTGAACAAATTATCGTAGAGAGCGTTATAATTTTGTATATTAATCAGCATGTTGCATGCTACAAGAATATATCGATTTCATAGGTTGTTGGTTGAGAACCATATTGGCCCGCCCGCGAAAATTAAATTGAACTGCTTATAACTTCTGAACAATTGATCGTAGCGAACACAATTATTTGCATTTTAATGAAATATGTTGAATGCTTCAAGAATATGTCGGTTTCACTAGTTGTTGTTTGAGAACCATATTGGCCCGCCCGCGAATATTAAATTGAACTGCTTATAACTTCTGAACAAATGATCTTAGAGAGCGTAATAAATTTGCATATTAATCAGCATGTTGCATGCTACAAGAATATATCGATTTCACTAGTTGTTGGTTGAGAACCATATTGGCCCGCCCGCGAAAATTAATTTGAACTGCTTATAACTTCTGAACAAATAATCGTAGAAAGCGTAATAATTTTTCATATTTATCAGCATGTTGCATGCTACAAGAATATATCGATTTCACTAGTTGATGCTTGAGAAATATATTGGCCTGCCCGCGAAAATTAACTTGAACTGCTTATAACTTCTGAACAATTGATTGTAGAGCACACAATTATTTGCATTTCAATCAAACATGTTGTATGCTACAAGAATATGTGAGTTCCACTAGTTATTGTTTGATAATCATTTTGGCCCGCCCGCCAAAACTAACTTCAACTCCTTATAACTTCTGAACAAATGATCGTAGAGAGCGTAATAATTTTGAATATCAAACAGCATGTTGCATGCTACAAGAATATATCGATTTCACTAGTTGTTGGTTTGGAACCATATTGGCCCGCCCGCGAATATCAACCTGAACTGCTTATAACTCCTGAACAATTGATCGTAGAGAGCACAATTATTTGCATTTTAATGAAACTTGTTGAATGCTACAAGAATATGTCGGCTTCACTAGTTGTTTTTAGAAAACCATATTGGCCCGCCCGCCAGTATTAACTTGAACTCCTTATAACTTCTGAACAAATGATCGTAGAGAGCGTAATAAATTTGCATATTAATCAACATGTTGCATGCTACAAGAATATATCGATTTCACTAGTTGTTGGTTGAAAAACATTTTGGCACGCCCGCGAAAATCAACTTAAACTGCTTATAACTTTTTAACAATTGATCGTAGAGATCACAATTATTATCATTTTAATGTAACATGTTGTATGCTACAAGAATATGTCGGTTTCACTAGTTATTGTTTGAGAACAATTTTGGCCCGCCCGCCGAAACTAAATTCAACTCCTTATAACTTCTGAACAAATGATCGTAGAGAGCGTTATAATTTTGCATATTAATCAGCATGTTGCATGCTACAAGAATATATCGATTTCATTGGTTGTTGGTTGAGAACCATATTGGCCCGCCCGCGAAAATTAAATCGAACTGCTTATAACTTCTGAACAATTGATCGTAGCGAACACAATTATTTGCATTTTAATGAAACATATTGTATGCATAAAGAATATGTCGGTTTTACTAGTTGTTTTTAGAAAACCATATTGGCCCGCCCACGAGTATTAATTTGAACTGTCTATAACTTCTGAACAAATGATCCTAGAGAGCGTAATAAATTTGCATATTAATCAGCATGTTGCATGTTACAAGAATATATCGATTTCACTAGTTGTTGGTTGAGAACCATATTGGCCCGCCTGCGAAAATCAACTTGAACTACTTATAACTCCTGAACAATTGATCGTAGAGACAAAAATTATTTGCATTTTAATGAAACATGTTGAATGCAACAAGAATATGTCGGTTTCACTAGTTATTGTTTGAGAACCATTTTGGCCCGCCCGCCAAAACTAACTTCAACTCCTTATAACTTCTAAACAAATGATCGTAGAGAGCGTAATTATTTTGCATATCAATCAGCATATTGCATGCTACAAGAATATATCGATTTCATTAGTTGTTGGTTGAAAACCATATTGGCTCGCCCCAGAAAATCAACTTGAACTGCTTATAACTTCTGAAAAATTGATCGTAGAGAACACAATTATTTGCATTTTAATGAAACATATTGAATGCTACAAGAATATGTTGGTTTCACTATTTGTTTTTAGAAAACCATATTGGCCCGCCCGCGAGTATTAACTTGAACTGTTTATAACTTCTGAACAAATGATCGTAGAGAGCGTAATAAATTTGCATATTAATCAGCTTGTTGCATGCTACAAGAATATATCGATTTCACTAGTTGCTGGTTGAAAAACATATTGGCCCGCCCGCGAAAATCAATTTGAACTGCTTATAACTTCTGAACAATTGATCGTAGAGATCACAGTTATTTGCATTTTAATGTAACATGTTGTATGCTACAAGAATATGTCGGTTTTACTATTTGTTTTTTAGAACCATATTGGCCCGCCCTCGAAAATTAACTTCAACTGCTTATAACTTCTGAACAATTGATCGTAGAGAACACAATTATTTGCATTTCAATCAAGCATGTTGTATGCTACAAGATTATGTCGGTTTCACTAGTTATTGTTTGAGAAACATTTTGTCCCGCCCGCCAAAACTAAATTTAACTCCTTATAACATCTGAACAATTGATCGTAGAGAGCTTAATAGTTTTGCATATTAATCAGCATGTTGCATGCTACAAGAATATATCGATTTCACTAGTTGTTGGTTAAAAAACATATTTTCCCGCCCGCGAAAATCAACTTGAACTGCTTATAACTTCTGAAGAGTTGATCGTAGAGATCACGATTATTATCATTTTAATCTAACATGTTGTATGCTACAAGAATATGTCTGTTTCACTAGTTATTGTTTGAGAACCATTTTGGCCCGCCCGCCAAAACTAACTTCAACTCCTTATAACTTCTGAACAATTTATCGTAGAGAGCGTTATAATTTTGTATATTGATCAGCATGTTGCATGCTACAAGAATACATCGATTTCATAGGTTGTTGGTTGAGAACCATATTGGCCCGCCCGCGAAAATTAAATTGAACTGCTTATAACTTCTGAACAATTGATCGTAGCGAACACAATTATTTGCATTATAATGAAACATGTTGAATGCTTCAAGAATATGTCGGTTTCACTAGTTGTTGTTTGAGAACCATATTGGCCCGTCCGCGAATATTAAATTGAACTGCTTATAACTTCTGAACAAATGATCTTAGAGACCGTAATAAATTTGCATATTAATCAGCATGTTGCATGTTACAAGAATATATCGATTTCACTAGTTGTTGGTTGAGAACCATATTGGCCCGCCCGCGAAAATTAATTTGAACTGCTTATAACTTCTGAACAAATAATCGTAGAAAGCGTAATAATTTTTCATATTTATCAGCATGTTGCATGCTACAAGAATATATCGATTTCACTAGTTGATGCTTGAGAAATATATTGGCCTGCCCGCGAAAATTAACTTGAACTGCTTATAACTTCTGAACAATTGATTGTAGAGCACACAATTATTTGCATTTCAATCAAACATGTTGTATGCTACAAGAATATGTGAGTTCCACTAGTTATTGTTTGATAACCATTTTGGCCCGCCCGCCAAAACTAACTTCAACTCCTTATAACTTCTGAACAAATGATCGTAGAGAGCGTAATAATTTTGAATATCAATCAGCATGTTGCATGCTACAAGAATATATCGATTTCACTAGTTGTTGGTTGAGAACCATATTGGCCCGCCCGCGAATATCAACTTGAACTGCTTATAACTCCTGAACAATTGATCGTAGAGAGCACAATTATTTGCATTTTAATGAAACTTGTTGAATGCTACAAGAATATGTCGGCTTCACTAGTTGTTTTTAGAAAAACCATATTGGCCCGCCCGCCAGTATTAACTTGAACTCCTTATAACTTCTGAACAAATGATCGTAGAGAGCGTAATAAATTTGCATATTAATCAGCATGTTGCATGCTACAAGAATATATCGATTTCACTAGTTGTTGGTTGAAAAACATTTTGGCACACCCGCGAAAATCAACTTAAACTGCTTATAACTTCTGAACAATTGATCGTAGAGATCACAATTATTATCATTTTAATCTAACATGCTGTATGCTACAAGAATATGTCGGTTTCACTAGTTATTGTTTGAGAACAATTTTGGCCCGCCCGCCGAAACTAAATTCAACTCCTTATAACTTCTGAACAAATGATCGTAGACAGCGTTATAATTTTGCATATTATTCAGCATGTTGCATGCTACAAGAATATATCGATTTCATTGGTTGTTGGTTGAGAACCATATTGGCCCGCCCGCGAAAATTAAATCGAACTGCTTATAACTTTTGAACAATTGATCGTAGCGAACACAATTATTTGCATTTTAATGAAACATATTGTATGCAACAAGAATATGTCGGTTTTACTAGTTGTTTTTAGAAAACCATATTGGCCCGCCCACGAGTATTAATTTGAACTGTTTATAACTTCTGAACAAATGATCCTAGAGAGCGTAATAAATTTGCATATTAATCAGCATGTTGCATGTTACAAGAATATATCGATTTCACTAGTTGTTGGTTGAGAACCATATTGGCCCGCCTGCGAAAATCAACTTAAACTACTTATAACTCCTGAACAATTGATCGTAGAGACCAAAATTATTTGCATTTTAATGAAACATGTTGAATGCAACAAGAATATGTCGGTTTCACTAGTTATTGTTTGAGAACCATTTTGGCCCGCCCGCCAAAACTAACTTCAACTCCTTATAACTTCTAAACAAATGATCGTAGAGAGCGTAATTATTTTGCATATCAATCAGCATGTTGCATGCTACAAGAATATATCGATTTCACTAGATGATGGTTGAGAACCATATTGACCCGCCTGCGAAAATCAACATGAACTACTTATAACTCCTGAACAATTGATCGTAGAGACCACAGTTATTTGCATTTTAATGAAACATGTTGAATGCAACAAGAATATGTCAGTTTCACTATTTGTTTTTAGAAAACCATATTGGCCCGCCCGCGTGTATTAATTTGAACTGTTTATAACTTCTGAACAAATGATCCTAGAGAGTGTAATAAATTTGCATATTATTTAGCATATTGCATGCTACAAGAATATATCGATTTCATTAGTTGTTGGTTGAGAACCATATTGGCTCGCCCCAGAAAATCAACTTGAACTGCTTATAACTCCTGAAAAATTGATCGTAGAGAACACAATTATTTGCATTTTAATGAAACATATTGAATGCTACAAGAATATGTCGGTTTCACTAGTTGTTTTTAGAAAACCATATTGGCCCGCCCGCGAGTATTAACTTGAACTGTTTATAACTTCTGAACAATTGATCGCAGAGAACACAATTATTTGCATTTCAATCAAACATGTTGTATGCTACAAGAATATGTCGGTTTCACTAGTTATTGTTTGAGAACCATTTTGGCCCGCCCGCCAAAACTAACTTCAACTCCTTCTAACTTCTGAACAAATGATCGTAGAGAGCGTTATAATTTTGCATATTAATCAGCATGTTGCATGCTACAAGAATATTACAATTTCATTGGTTGTTGGTTGAGAACCATATTGGCCCGCCCGCGAAAATTAACTTGAACTGCTTATAACTTCTGAACAATTGATCGTAGCGAACACAATTATTTGCATTTCAATCAAACATGTTGTACACAACAAGAATATGTCGGTTTCACTAGTTATTGTTTGAGAACCTTTTTGTCCCGCCCGCCAAAACTAACTTCAACTCCTTATAACTTCTGAACAAATTATCGTAGAGAGCTTAATAATTTTGCATATTAATCAGCATGTTGCATGCTACAAGAATATATCGATTTCATTGGCTGTTGGTTGAGAACCATATTGGCCCGCCCGCGGAAAATAAATTGAACTCCTTATAACTTCTGAACAATTGATCGTAGCGAACACAATTATTTGCATTTTAATGAAATATGTTGAATGCTTCAAGAATATGTCGGTTTCATTAGTTGTTTATAGAAAACCATATTAGCCTGCGAGTGTTAACTTGAACTATTTATAACTTCTGAACAAATGATCCTAGAGAGCGTAATAAATTTGCATATTAATCAGCATGTTGCATGCTACAAGAATATATCGATTTCACTAGTTGTTGGTTGAGAACCATATTGGCCCGCCCGCGAAAACTAACTTCAACTCCTTCTAACTTCTGAACAAATGATCGTAGAGAGCGTTATAATTTTGCATATTAATCAGCATGTTGCATGCTACAAGAATATTACAATTTCATTGGTTGTTGGTTGAGAACCATATTGGCCCGCCCGCGAAAATCAATTTGAACTGCTTAAAACTCCTGAAAAATTGATCGCAGAGAACACAATTATTTGCATTTTAATGAAACATGATGAATGCTACAAGAATATGTCGGTTTCACTAGTTGTTTTTAGAGAACCATTTTGGCCCGCCCGCCAAAACTAATTTCAACTCCCTATAATTTCTGAACAATTGATCGTAGAAAGCGTAATAGTTTTGCATATTATACAGCTTGTTACATGCTACAAGAATATATCGATTTCACTAGTTGTTGGTTGAACTGCTTATAACTCCTGAACAATTGATCGTAGAGAACACAATTATTTGCATTTTAATGAACCATGTTGAATGCTACAAGAATATGTCGGTTTCACTATTTGTTTTTAGAAAACCATATTGGCCCGCCCACGAGTATTAACTTGAACTGTTTATAACTTCTGAACAAATGATCGTAGAGAGCGTAATAAATTTGCATATTAATCAGCATGTTGCATGCTACAAGAATATATCGATTTCACTAGTTGTTAGTTGAGAACCATATTGGCCGCCCGCGAAAATCAACTTGAACTGCTTATAACTCCTGAAAAATTGATCGTAGACAACACAATTATTTGCATTTTAATGAAACATGTTGAATGCTACAAGAATATGTCAGTTTCACTAGTTGTTATTTGAGAACCATATTGGCCCGCCCGCTATTATTAACTTGAACTGTTTATAACTTCTGAACAAATGATCGTAGAGAGCGTAAAAAATTTGCATATTAATCAGCATGTTGCATGCTACAAGAATATATCGATTTCACTAGTTGTTGGTTGAAAAACATATTGGCCCGCCCGCGAAAATCAATTTGAACTGCTTATAACTTCTGAACAATTGATCGTAGAGATCACAATTATTTCCATTTTAATCTAACATGTTGTATGCTACAAGAATATGTCAGTTTCACTAGTTATTGTTTGAGAACCATATTGGCCCGCCCGCGAGTATTAAATTGAACTGCTTATATGTTCTGAGCAAATGATCGTAGAAAGCTCGATTGTTTGCATAATAATAAACATGTAGCTAGCTACAAGAATATATAGATTTCACTAGTTGTTGGTTGAGAACCATATTGGCTGGCCTCGAAAATTAACTTGAACTGTTTATAACTTCTGAACAATTGATCGCAGAGAACACAATTATTTGCATTTCAATCAAACATGTTGTATGCTACAAGAATATGTCGGTTTCACTAGTTGTTTTTAGAAAACCATATTGGCCCGCCCGCGAGTATTAACTTGAACTGTTTATAACTTCTGAACAATTGATCGCAGAGAACACAATTATTTGCATTTCAATCAAACATGTTGTATGCTACAAGAATATGTCGGTTTCACTAGTTATTGTTTGAGAACCATTTTGGCCCGCCCGCCAAAACTAACTTCAACTCCTTCTAACTTCTGAACAAATGATCGTAGAGAGCGTTATAATTTTGCATATTAATCAGCATGTTGCATGCTACAAGAATATTACAATTTCATTGGTTGTTGGTTGAGAACCATATTGGCCCGCCCGCGAAAATTAACTTGAACTGCTTATAACTTCTGAACAATTGATCGTAGCGAACACAATTATTTGCATTTCAATCAAACATGTTGTACACAACAAGAATATGTCGGTTTCACTAGTTATTGTTTGAGAACCTTTTTGTCCCGCCCGCCAAAACTAACTTCAACTCCTTATAACTTCTGAACAAATTATCGTAGAGAGCTTAATAATTTTGCATATTAATCAGCATGTTGCATGCTACAAGAATATATCGATTTCATTGGCTGTTGGTTGAGAACCATATTGGCCCGCCCGCGGAAAATAAATTGAACTCCTTATAACTTCTGAACAATTGATCGTAGCGAACACAATTATTTGCATTTTAATGAAACATGTTGAATGCTTCAAGAATATGTCGGTTTCATTAGTTGTTTATAGAAAACCATATTAGCCTGCGAGTGTTAACTTGAACTATTTATAACTTCTGAACAAATGATCCTAGAGAGCGTAATAAATTTGCATATTAATCAGCATGTTGCATGCTACAAGAATATATCGATTTCACTAGTTGTTGGTTGAGAACCATATTGGCCCGCCCGCGAAAACTAACTTCAACTCCTTCTAACTTCTGAACAAATGATCGTAGAGAGCGTTATAATTTTGCATATTAATCAGCATGTTGCATGCTACAAGAATATTACAATTTCATTGGTTGTTGGTTGAGAACCATATTGGCCCGCCCGCGAAAATCAATTTGAACTGCTTAAAACTCCTGAAAAATTGATCGCAGAGAACACAATTATTTGCATTTTAATGAAACATGATGAATGCTACAAGAATATGTCGGTTTCACTAGTTGTTTTTAGAGAACCATTTTGGCCCGCCCGCCAAAACTAATTTCAACTCCCTATAATTTCTGAACAATTGATCGTAGAAAGCGTAATAGTTTTGCATATTATACAGCTTGTTACATGCTACAAGAATATATCGATTTCACTAGTTGTTGGTTGAGAACCATATTGGCCCGCCCGCGAAAATCAATTTGAACTGCTTATAACTCCTGAACAATTGATCGTAGAGAACACAATTATTTGCATTTTAATGAAACATGTTGAATGCTACAAGAATATGTCGGTTTCACTATTTGTTTTTAGAAAACCATATTGGCCCGCCCACGAGTATTAACTTGAACTGTTTATAACTTCTGAACAAATGATCGTAGAGAGCGTAATAAATTTGCATATTAATCAGCATGTTGCATGCTACAAGAATATATCGATTTCACTAGTTGTTAGTTGAGAACCATATTGGCCGCCCGCGAAAATCAACTTGAACTGCTTATAACTCCTGAAAAATTGATCGTAGACAACACAATTATTTGCATTTTAATGAAACATGTTGAATGCTACAAGAATATGTCAGTTTCACTAGTTGTTATTTGAGAACCATATTGGCCCGCCCGCTATTATTAACTTGAACTGTTTATAACTTCTGAACAAATGATCGTAGAGAGCGTAAAAAATTTGCATATTAATCAGCATGTTGCATGCTACAAGAATATATCGATTTCACTAGTTGTTGGTTGAAAAACATATTGGCCCGCCCGCGAAAATCAATTTGAACTGCTTATAACTTCTGAACAATTGATCGTAGAGATCACAATTATTTCCATTTTAATCTAACATGTTGTATGCTACAAGAATATGTCAGTTTCACTAGTTATTGTTTGAGAACCATATTGGCCCGCCCGCGAGTATTAAATTGAACTGCTTATATGATCTGAGCAAATGATCGTAGAAAGCTCGATTGTTTGCATAATAATAAACATGTAGCTAGCTACAAGAATATATAGATTTCACTAGTTGTTGGTTGAGAACCATATTGGCTGGCCTCGAAAATTAACTTGAACTGTTTATAACTCCTGAACAATTGATCGTAGACAACACAATTATTTGCATTTTAATTAAACATGTTGTATGCAACAAGAAAATGTCGGTTTTACTATTTGTTTTTTAGAACCATATTGGCCCGCCCGCGAGTATTGACTTGTTCTGCTTATAACTTCTGAACAAATGATCGTAGTGAGCGTAATAATTTTGCATATTAATCAGCATGTTGCATGCTACAAGAATATATCGATTTCATTAGTTGTTGGTTGAGAACCATATTGGCCCGCCGCGAAAATTAATTTGAACTGCTTATAACTTCTGAACAAGTAATCGTAGAAAGCGTAATAATTTTGCATATTAATCAGCATGCTGCATGCTACAAGAATATATCGATTTCACTAGTTGTTGTTTGAGAAATATATTGGCCTGCCCGCGAAAATTAACTTGAACTGCTTATAACTTCTGAACAATTGATCGTAGAGAGCACAATTATTTGCATTTTAATGAAACATGTTGAATGCTACAAGAATATGTCGGTTTCACTAGTTGTTTTTAGAAAACCATATTTGCCCGCCCGCGAGTATTGACTTGTTCTGCTTATAACTTCTGAACAAATGATCGTAGTGAGCGTAATAATTTTGCATTTCAATCAAACGTGTTGTATGCTACAAGATTATGTCGGTTTCACTATTTATTGTTTGAGAAACATTTTGTCCCGCCCGCCAAAACTAAATTCAACTCCTTATAACTTCTGAAGAATTGATCGTAGAGATCACAATTATTATCATTTTAATCTAACATGTTGTATGCTACTAGAATATGTCGGTTTCACTAGTTATTGTTTGAGAACCATTTTGTCCCGCCCGCCAAAACTAACTTCAACTCCTTATAACTTCTGAACAAATGATCGTAGAGAGCGTTATAATTTTGTATATTAATCAGCATGTTGCATGCTACAAGAATATATCGATTTCACTAGTTGTTGGTTGAGAACCATATTGGCCCGCCCGCGAATATTAAATTGAACTGCTTATAACTTCTGAACAAATGATCTTAGAGAACGTAATAAATTTGCATATTAATCAGCATGTTGCATGCTACAAGAATATATAGATTTCACTAGTTGTTGGTTGAGAACCATATTGGCCAGTCCGCGAAAATTAATTTGAACTGCTTATAACTTGTGAACAAATAATCGTAGAAAGCGTAATAATTTTTCATATTTATCAGCATGTTGCATGCTACAAGAATATATCGATTTCACTAGTTGTTGCTTGAGAAATATATTGGCCTGCCCGCGAAAATTAACTTGAACTGCTTATAACTTCTGAACAATTGATTGTAGAGCACACAATTATTTGCATTTCAATCAAACTTGTTGTATGCTACAAGAATATGTGAGTTTCACTAGTTATTGTTTGAGAACCATTTTGGCCCGCCCGCCAAAACTAACTTCAACTCCTTATAACTTCTGAACAAATGATCCTAGAGAGCGTAATAATTTTGAATATCAAACAGCATATTGCATGCTACAAGAATATATCGATTTCACTAGTTGTTGGTTGAGAACCATATTGGCCCGCCCGCGAAAATCAACTTGAACTGCTTATAATTCCTGAACAATTGATCGTAGAGTACACAATTATTTGCATTTTAATGAAACTTGTTGAATGCTACAAGAATATGTCGGTTTCACTAGTTGTTTTTAGAAAACCATATTGGCCCGCCCGCGAGTATTAACTTGAACTGTTTATAACTTCTGAACAATTGATCGCAGAGAACAGAATTATTTGCATTTCAATCAAACATGTTGTATGCTACAAGAATATGTCGGTTTTACTATTTGTTTCTTAGAACCATATTGGCCCGCCCGCGAGTATTGACTTGTTCTGCTTATTACTTCTGAACAAATGATCGTAGTGAGCGTAATAATTTTGCATATTATACAGCATGTTGCATGCTACAAGAATATATCCATTTCACTAGTTGTTGGTTGAGAACCATATTGGCCCGCCCTCGAAAATTAACTTCAACTGCTTATAACTTCTGAACAATTGATCGTAGAGAACACAATTATTTGCATTTCAATCAAGCATGTTGTATGCTACAAGATTATGTCGGTTTCACTAGTTATTGTTTGAGAAACATTTTGTCCCGCCCGCCAAAACTAAATTTAACTCCTTATAACATCTGAACAAATGATCGTAGAGAGCTTAATAGTTTTGCATATTAATCAGCATGTTGCATGCTACAAGAATATATCGATTTCACTAGTTGCTGGTTAAAAAACATATTTTCCCGCCCGCGAAAATCAACTTGAACTGCTTATAACTTCTGAAGAGTTGATCGTAGAGATCACAATTATTATCATTTTAATCTAACATGTTCTATGCTACAAGAATATGTCTGTTTCACTAGTTATTGTTTGAGAACCATTTTGGCCCGCCCGCCAAAACTAACTTCAACTCCTTATAACTTCTGAACAAATTATCGTAGAGAGCGTTATAATTTTGTATATTAATCAGCATGTTGCATGCTACAAGAATATATCGATTTCATTGGTTGTTGGTTGAGAACCATATTGGCCCGCCCGCGAAAATTAAATTGAACTGCTTATAACTTCTGAACAATTGATCGTAGCGAACACAATTATTTGCATTTTAATGAAACATGTTGAATGCAACAAGAATATGTCGGTTTCACTAGTTATTGTTTGAGAAACATTTTGGCCCGCCCGCCGAAACAAAATTCAACTCCTTATAACTTCTGAACAAATGATCGTAGAGAGCGTTATAATTTTGCATATTAATCAGCATGTTGCATGCTACAAGAATATATCGATTTCAATAGTTGTTGGTTGACAACCATATTGGCCCGCCCGCGAAAATTAATTTGAACTGCTTATAACTACTGAAAAAATAATCGTAGAAAGCGTAATAATTTTTCATATTAATCAGCATGTTGCATGCTACAAGAATATATCGATTTCACTAGTTGCTGTTTGAGAAATATATTGGCCTGCCCGCGAAAATTAACTTGAACTGCTTATAACTTCAGAAAAATTGATTGTAGAGCACACAATTATTTGCATTTCAATCAAACATGTTGCATGCTACAAGAATATATCGATTTCACTAGTTGTTGGTTGAGAACCATATTTTCCCGCCCGCGAAAAATAATTTGAACTGCTTAAAACTCCTGAAAAATTGATCGTAGAGAACACAATTATTTGCATTTTAATGAAACATGATGAATGCTACAAGAATATGTCGGTTTCACTTGTTGTTTTTAGAAAACCATTTTGGCCCGCCCGCCAAAACTAATTTCAACTCCCTATAATTTCTGAACAATTGATCGTAGAAAGCGTAATAATTTTGCATATTATACAGCTTGTTACATGCTACAAGAATATATCGATTTCACTAGTTGTTGGTTGAGAACCATATTGGCCCGCCCGCGAAAATCAACTTGAACTGCTTATAACTCCTGAACAATTGATCGTAGAGAACACAATTATTTGCATTTTAATGAAACATGTTGAATGCTACAAGAATATGTCGGTTTCACTATTTGTTTTTAGAAAACCATATTGGCCCGCCCACGAGTATTAACTTGAACTGTTTATAACTTCTGAACAAATGATCGTAGAGAGCGTAATAAATTTGCATATTAATCAGCATGTTGCATGCTACAAGAATATATCGATTTCACTAGTTGTTAGTTGAGAACCATATTGGCCGCCCGCGAAAATCAACTTGAACTGCTTATAACTCCTGAAAAATTGATCGTAGACAACACAATTGTTTGCATTTTAATGAAACATGTTGAATGCTACAAGAATATGTCAGTTTCACTAGTTGTTATTTGAGAACCATATTGGCCCGCCCGCTATTATTAACTTGAACTGTTTATAACTTCTGAACAAATGATCGTAGAGAGCGTAAAAAATTTGCATATTAATCAGCATGTTGCATGCTACAAGAATATATCGATTTCACTAGTTGTTGGTTGAAAAACATATTGGCCCGCCCGCGAAAATCAATTTGAACTGCTTATAACTTCTGAACAAGTAATCGTAGAAAGCGTAATAATTTTGCATATTAATCAGCATGCTGCATGCTACAAGAATATATCGATTTCACTAGTTGTTGTTTGAGAAATATATTGGCCTGCCCGCGAAAATTAACTTGAACTGCTTATAACTTCTGAACAATTGATCGTAGAGAGAACAATTATTTGCATTTTAATGAAACATGTTGAATGCTACAAGAATATGTCGGTTTCACTAGTTGTTTTTAGAAAACCATATTGGCCCGCCCGCGAGTATTGACTTGTTCTGCTTATAACTTCTGAACAAATGATCGTAGTGAGCGTAATAATTTTGCATTTCTATCAAACATGTTGTATGCTACAAGATTATGTCGGTTTCACTAGTTATTGTTTGAGAAACATTTTGTCCCGCCCGCCAAAACTAAATTCAACTCCTTATAACTTCTGAAGAATTGATCGTAGAGATCACAATTATTATCATTTTAATCTAACATGTTGTATGCTACTAGAATATGTAGGTTTCACTAGTTATTGTTTGAGAACCATTTTGGCCCGCCCGCCAAAACTAACTTCAACTCCTTATAACTTCTGAACAAATGATCGTAGAGAGCGTTATAATTTTGTATATTAATCAGCATGTTGCATGCTACAAGAATATATCGATTTCATTTTTTGTTGGTTGAGAACCATATTGGCCCGCCCGCGAAAATTAACTTGAACTGCTTACAATTTCTGAACAAATGATCGTAGAGAACACAATTATTTACATTTTAATGAAACATGTTGTATGCTACAAGAATATGTCGGTTTTAGTGTTTGTTTTTTTAGAACCATATTGGCCCGCCCGCGAGTATTGACTTGTTCTGCTTATAACTTCTGAACAAATGATCGTAGTGAGCGTAATAATTTTGCATATTAATCAGCATGTTGCATGCTACAAGAATATATCCATTTCACAAGTTATTGTTTGAGAACAATTTTGTCCCGCCCGCCAAAACTAACTTCAACTCCTTATAACTTCTGAACAAATGATCGTAGAGAGCTTAATAATTTTGCATATTAATCAGCATGTTTCATGCTACAAGAATATATCGATTTCATTAGTTGTTGGTTGAGAACCATATTGGTCCGCCCGCAAAAATTAGTTTGAACTGCTTATAACTTCTGAACAAGTTATCGTAAAAAGCGTAATAATTTTGCATATTAATCAGCATGTTGCATGCTACAACAATATATCGATTTCACTAGTTGTTGTTTGAGAAATATATTGGCCTGCCCGCAAAAATTAACGTGAACTGCTTATAACTTCTGAACAATTGATCGTAGAGCACACAATTATTTGCATTTTAATGAAACATTTTGAATGCTACAAGAATATGTCGGTTTCACTAGTTGTTTATAGAAAACCATATTGGCCCGCCCGCGAGTATTAACTTGAACTGTTTATAACTTCTGAACAAATGATCCTAGAGAGCGTAATAAATTTGCATATTAATCAGCATGTTGCATGCTACAAGAATATATCGATTTCACTAGTTGTTGGTTGAGAACCATATTGGCCCGCCCGCGAAAATCAACTTGAACTGCTTATAACTCCTGAACAATTGATCGTAGAGAACACAATTATTTGCATTTTAATGAAACATGTTGAATGCTACAAGAATATGTCGGTGTCACTATTTGTTTTTAGAAAACCATATTGGCCCGCCCACGAGTATTAACTTGAACTGTTTATAACTTCTGAACAAATGATCGTAGAGAGCGTAATAAATTTGCATATTAATCAGCATGTTGCATGCTACAAGAATATATCGATTTCACTAGTTGTTAGTTGAGAACCATATTGGCCGCCCGCGAAAATCAACTTGAACTGCTTATAACTCCTGAAAAATTGATCGTCGACAACACAATTATTTGCATTTTAATGAAACATGTTGAATGCTACAAGAATATGTCAGTTCCACTAGTTTTTATTTGAGAACCATATTGGACCGCCCGCTATTATTAACTTGAACTGTTTATAACTTCTGAACAAATGATCGTAGAGAGCGTAAAAAATTTGCATATTAATCAGCATGTTGCATGCTACAAGAATATATCGATTTCACAAGTTGTTGGTTGAAAAACATATTGGCCCGCCCGCGAAAATCAATTTGAACTGCTTATAACTTCTGAACAAGTAATCGTAGAAAGCGTAATAATTTTGCATATTAATCAGCATGCTGCATGCTACAAGAATATATCGATTTCACTAGTTGTTGTTTGAGAAATATATTGGCCTGCCCGCGAAAATTAACTTGAACTGCTTATAACTTCTGAACAATTGATCGTAGAGAGCACAATTATTTGCATTTTAATGAAACTTGTTGAATGCTACAAGAATATGTCGGTTTCACTAGTTGTTTTTAGAAAACCATATTGGCCCGCCCGCGAGTATTGACTTGTTCTGCTTATAACTTCTGAACAAATGATCGTAGTGAGCGTAATAATTTTGCATTTCTATCAAACATGTTGTATGCTACAAGATTATATCGGTTTCACTAGTTATTGTTTGAGAAACATTTTGTCCCGCCCGCCAAAACTAAATTCAACTCCTTATAACTTCTGAAGAATTGATCGTAGAGATCACAATTATTATCATTTTAATCTAACATGTTGTATGCTACTAGAATATGTCGGTTTCACTAGTTATTGTTTGAGAACCATTTTGGCCCGCCCGCCAAAACCAACTTCAACTCCTTATAACTTCTGAACAAATGATCGTAGAGAGCGTTATAATTTTGTATATTAATCAGCATGTTGCATGCTACAAGAATATATGGATTTCATTTTTTGTTGGTTGAGAACCATATTGGCCCGCCCGCGAAAATTAACTTGAACTGCTTACAATTTCTGAACAAATGATCGTAGAGAACACAATTATTTACATTTTAATGAAACATGTTGTATGCTACAAGAATATGTCGGTTTTACTGTTTGTTTTTTAGAACCATATTGGCCCGCCCGCGAGTATTGACTTGTTCTGCTTATAGCTTCTGAACAAATGATCGTAGTGAGCGTAATAATTTTGCATATTAATCAGCATGTTGCATGCTACAAGAATATATCCATTTCACAAGTTATTGTTTGAGAACCATTTTGTCCCGCCCGCCAAAACTAACTTCAACTCCTTGTAACTTCTGAACAAATGATCGTAGAGAGCTTAATAATTTTGCATATTAATCAGCATGTTTCATGCTACAAGAATATATCGATTTCATTAGTTGTTGGTTGAGAACCATATTGGTCCGCCCTCAAAAATTAGTTTGAACTGCTTATAACTTCTGAACAAGTTATCGTAAAAAGCGTAATAATTTTGCATATTAATCAGCATGTTGCATGCTACGAGAATATATCGATTTCACTAGTTGTTGTTTGAGAAATATATTGGCCTGCCCGCGAAAATTAACGTGAACTGCTTATAACTTCTGAACAATTGATCGTAGAGCACACAATTATTTGCATTTTAATGAAACATTTTGAATGCTACAAGAATATGTCGGTTTCACTAGTTGTTTATAGAAAACCATATTGGCCCGCCCGCGAGTATTAACTTGAACTGTTTATAACTTCTGAACAAATGATCCTAGAGAGCGTAATAAATTTGCATATTAATCAGCATGTTGTATGCTACAAGAATATATCGATTTCACTAGTTGTTGGTTGAGAACCATATTAGCCCGCCCGCGAAAATCAACTTGAACTGCTTATAACTCCTGAACAATTGATCGTAGAGAACACAATTATTTGCATTTTAATGAAACATGTTGAATGCTACAAGAATATGTCGGTTTCACTAGTTGTTTTTAGAAAACCATTTTGACCCGCCCGCCAAAACTAATTTCAACTCCTTATAACTTCTGAACAATTGATCGTAGAAAGCGTAATAATTTTGCATATTAATCAGCATGTTGCATGCTACAAAAATATATCGATTTCATTGGTTGTTGGTTGAGAACCATATTGGCCGGCCGCGAAAATCAACTTTAACTGCTTATAACTCCTGAACAATTGATCGTAAACAACAAAATTATTTGCATTTCAATCAAGCATGTTGTATGCTACAAGATTATGTCGGTTTCACTAGTTATTGTTTGAGAAACATTTTGTCCCGCCCGCCAAAACTAAATTTAACACCTTATAACATCTGAACAAATGATCCTAGAGAGCTTAATAGTTTTGCATATTAATCAGCATGTTGCATGCTACAAGAATATATCGATTTCACTAGTTGTTGGTTAAAAAACATATTTTCCCGCCCGCGAAAATCAACTTGAACTGCTTATAACTTCTGAAGAGTTGATCGTAGAGATCACAATTATTATCATTTTAATCTAACATGTTGTATGCTACAAGAATATGTCTGTTTCACTAGTTATTGTTTGAGAACCATTTTGGCCCGACCGCCAAAACTAAATTCAACTCTTTATAACTTCTGAACAAATTATCGTAGAGAGCGTTATAATTTTGTATATTAATCAGCATGTTGCATGCTACAAGAATATATCGATTTCATTGGTTGTTGGTTGAGAACCATATTGGCCCGCCCGCGAAAATTAAACTGAACTGCTTATAACTTCTGAACAATTGATCGTAGCGAACACAATTATTTGCATTTTAATGAAACATGTTGAATGCTTCAAGAATATGTCGGTTTCACTAGTTGTTGTTTGAGAACCATATTGGCCCGCCATCGAATATTAAATTGAACTGCTTATAACTTCTGAACAAATGATCTTAGAGAGCGTAATAAATTTGCATATTAATCAGCATGTTGCATGCTACAAGAATATATCGATTTCACTAGTTGTTGGTTGAGAACCATATTGGCCCGCCCGCGAAAATTAATTTGAACTGCTTATAACTTCTGAACAAATAGTCGTAGAAAGCGTAATAATTTTTCATATTTATCAGCATGTTGCATGCTACAAGAATATATCGATTTCACTAGTTGTTGCTTGAGAAATATATTGGCCTGCCCGCGAAAATTAACTTGAACTGCTTATAACTTCTGAACAATTGATTGTAGAGCACACAATTATTTGCATTTCAATCAAACATGTTGTATGCTACAAGAATATGTGAGTTCCACTAGTTATTGTTTGATAACCATTTTGGCCCGCCCGCCAAAACTAACTTCAACTCCTTATAACTTCTGAACAAATGATCGTAGAGAGCGTAATAAATTTGCATATTAATCAGCATGTTGCATGCTACAAGAATATATCGATTTCACTAGTTGTTGGTTGAAAAACATATTGGGCCGCCCGCGAAAATCAACTTGAACTGCTTATAACTTCTGAAGAATTGATCGTAGAGATCACAATTATTATCATTTTAATCTAACATGTTGTATGCTACAAGAATATGTCGGTTTCACTAGTTATTGTTTGAGAACCATTTTGGCCCGCCCGCCGAAACTAAATTCAACTCCTTATAACTTCTGAACAAATGATCGTAGAGAGCGTTATAATTTTGCATATTAATCAGCATGTTGCAAGCTACAAGAATATATCGATTTCATTGGTTGTTGGTTGAGAACCATATTAGCCCGCCCGCGAAAATTAACTCGAACTGCTTATAACTTCTGAACAATTGATCGTAGCGAACACAATTATTTGCATTTTAATGAAACATATTTTATGCAACAAGAATATGTCGGTTTTACTAGTTGTTTTTAGAAAACCATATTGGCCCGCCCACGAGTATTAAATTGAACTGTTTATAACTTCTGAACAAATGATCCTAGAGAGCGTAATAAATTTGCATATTAATCAGCATGTTGCATGCTACAAGAATATATCGATTTCATTAGTTGTTGGTTGAGAACCATATTGGCCCGCCCGCGAAAATCAACTTGAACTGCTTATAACTCCTGAACAATTGATCGTAGAGACCACAATTAATAGCATTTTAATCAAACATGTTGTATGCAACAAGAATATGTCGGTTTTACTAGTTGTTTTCAGAAAACCATATTGGCTCGCCCACGAGTATTAACTTGAACTGTTTATAACTTCTGAACAAATGATCCTAGAAAGCGTAATAAATTTGCATATTAATCAGCATGTTGCATGCTACAAGAATATATCGATTTCACTAGTTGTTGGTTGAGAACCATATTGGCTCGCCCGCGAAAATCAACTTGAACTGCTTATAACTCCTGAAAAATTGATCGTAGAGAACACAATTATTTGCATTTTAATGAAACATATTGAATGCTACAAGAATATGTCGGTTTCACTAGTAGTTTTTAGATAACCATATTGGCCCGCCCGCGAGTATTAACTTGAACTGTTTATAACTTCTGAACAATTGATCGCAGAGAACAGAGTTATTTGCATTTCAATCAAACATTTTGTATGCTACAAGAATATGTCGGTTTCACTAGTTGTTTTTAGAAAACCATTTTGGCCCGCCCGCCAAAACTAATTTCAACTCCTTATAACTTCGGAAAAATTGATCGTAGGAAGCGTAATAATTTTGCATATTAAACAGCTTGTTACATGCTACAAGAATATATCGATTTCACTAGTTGTTGGTTGAGAACCATATTGGCTCGCCCGCGAAAATCAACTTGAACTGCTTATAACTCCTGAACAATTGATCGTAGAGAACACAATTATTTGCATTTTAATGAAACATATTGAATGCTACAAGAATATGTCGGTTTCACTATTTGTTTTTAGAAAACCATATTGGCCCGCCCGCGAGTATTGACTTGTTCTGCTTATAACTTCTGAACAAATGATCGTAGTGAGCGTAATAATTTTGCATATTAATCAGCATGTTGCATGCTACAAGAATATATCCATTTCACTAGTTGTTGGTTGAGAACCATATTGGCCCGCCCTCGAAAATTGACTTCAACTGCTTATAACTTCTGAACAATTGATCGTAGAGAACACAATTATTTGCATTTCAATCAAGCATGTTGTATGCTACAAGATTATGTCGGTTTCACTAGTTATTGTTTGAGAAACATTTTGTCCCGCCCGCCAAAACTAAATTTAACTCCTTATAACATCTGAACAAATGATCGTAGAGAGCTTAATAATTTTGCATATTAATCAGCATCTTGCATGCTACAAGAATATATCGATTTCACTAGTTGTTGGTTAAAAAACATATTTTCCCGCCCGCGAAAATCAACTTGAACTGCTTATAACTTCTGAAGAGTTGATCGTAGAGATCACAGTTATTATCATTTTAATCTAACATGTTGTATGCTACAAGAATATGTCTGTTTCACTAGTTATTGTTTGAGAACCATTTTGGCCCGCCCGCCAAAACTAACTTCAACTCCTTATAACTTCTGAACAAATTATCGTAGAGAGCGTTATAATTTTGTATATTAATCAGCATGTTGCATGCTACAAGAATATATCGATTTCATAGGTTGTTGGTTGAGAACCATATTGGCCCGCCCGCGAAAATTAAATTGAACTGCTTATAACTTCTGAACAATTGATCGTAGCGAACACAATTATTTGCATTTTAATGAAATATGTTGAATGCTTCAAGAATATGTCGGTTTCACTAGTTGTTGTTTGAGAACCATATTGGCCCGCCCGCGAATATTAAATTGAACTGCTTATAACTTCTGAACAAATGATCTTAGAGAGCGTAATAAATTTGCATATTAATCAGCATGTTGCATGCTACAAGAATATATCGATTTCACTAGTTGTTGGTTGAGAACCATATTGGCCCGCCCGCGAAAATTAATTTGAACTGCTTATAACTTCTGAACAAATAATCGTAGAAAGCGTAATAATTTTTCATATTTATCAGCATGTTGCATGCTACAAGAATATATCGATTTCACTAGTTGATGCTTGAGAAATATATTGGCCTGCCCGCGAAAATTAACTTGAACTGCTTATAACTTCTGAACAATTGATTGTAGAGCACACAATTATTTGCATTTCAATCAAACATGTTGTATGCTACAAGAATATGTGAGTTCCACTAGTTATTGTTTGATAACCATTTTGGCCCGCCCGCCAAAACTAACTTCAACTCCTTATAACTTCTGAACAAATGATCGTAGAGAGCGTAATAATTTTGAATATCAAACAGCATGTTGCATGCTACAAGAATATATCGATTTCACTAGTTGTTGGTTTGGAACCATATTGGCCCGCCCGCGAATATCAACCTGAACTGCTTATAACTCCTGAACAATTGATCGTAGAGAGCACAATTATTTGCATTTTAATGAAACTTGTTGAATGCTACAAGAATATGTCGGCTTCACTAGTTGTTTTTAGAAAACCATATTGGCCCGCCCGCCAGTATTAACTTGAACTCCTTATAACTTCTGAACAAATGATCGTAGAGAGCGTAATAAATTTGCATATTAATCAACATGTTGCATGCTACAAGAATATATCGATTTCACTAGTTGTTGGTTGAAAAACATTTTGGCACGCCCGCGAAAATCAACTTAAACTGCTTATAACTTTTTAACAATTGATCGTAGAGATCACAATTATTATCATTTTAATGTAACATGTTGTATGCTACAAGAATATGTCGGTTTCACTAGTTATTGTTTGAGAACAATTTTGGCCCGCCCGCCGAAACTAAATTCAACTCCTTATAACTTCTGAACAAATGATCGTAGAGAGCGTTATAATTTTGCATATTAATCAGCATGTTGCATGCTACAAGAATATATCGATTTCATTGGTTGTTGGTTGAGAACCATATTGGCCCGCCCGCGAAAATTAAATCGAACTGCTTATAACTTCTGAACAATTGATCGTAGCGAACACAATTATTTGCATTTTAATGAAACATATTGTATGCATAAAGAATATGTCGGTTTTACTAGTTGTTTTTAGAAAACCATATTGGCCCGCCCACGAGTATTAATTTGAACTGTTTATAACTTCTGAACAAATGATCCTAGAGAGCGTAATAAATTTGCATATTAATCAGCATGTTGCATGTTACAAGAATATATCGATTTCACTAGTTGTTGGTTGAGAACCATATTGGCCCGCCTGCGAAAATCAACTTGAACTACTTATAACTCCTGAACAATTGATCGTAGAGACCAAAATTATTTGCATTTTAATGAAACATGTTGAATGCAACAAGAATATGTCGGTTTCACTAGTTATTGTTTGAGAACCATTTTGGCCCGCCCGCCAAAACTAACTTCAACTCCTTATAACTTCTAAACAAATGATCGTAGAGAGCGTAATTATTTTGCATATCAATCAGCATATTGCATGCTACAAGAATATATCGATTTCATTAGTTGTTGGTTGAAAACCATATTGGCTCGCCCCAGAAAATCAACTTGAACTGCTTATAACTTCTGAAAAATTGATCGTAGAGAACACAATTATTTGCATTTTAATGAAACATATTGAATGCTACAAGAATATGTTGGTTTCACTATTTGTTTTTAGAAAACCATATTGGCCCGCCCGCGAGTATTAACTTGAACTGTTTATAACTTCTGAACAAATGATCGTAGAGAGCGTAATAAATTTGCATATTAATCAGCTTGTTGCATGCTACAAGAATATATCGATTTCACTAGTTGCTGGTTGAAAAACATATTGGCCCGCCCGCGAAAATCAATTTGAACTGCTTATAACTTCTGAACAATTGATCGTAGAGATCACAGTTATTTGCATTTTAATGTAACATGTTGTATGCTACAAGAATATGTCGGTTTTACTATTTGTTTTTTAGAACCATATTGGCCCGCCCTCGAAAATTAACTTCAACTGCTTATAACTTCTGAACAATTGATCGTAGAGAACACAATTATTTGCATTTCAATCAAGCATGTTGTATGCTACAAGATTATGTCGGTTTCACTAGTTATTGTTTGAGAAACATTTTGTCCCGCCCGCCAAAACTAAATTTAACTCCTTATAACATCTGAACAATTGATCGTAGAGAGCTTAATAGTTTTGCATATTAATCAGCATGTTGCATGCTACAAGAATATATCGATTTCACTAGTTGTTGGTTAAAAAACATATTTTCCCGCCCGCGAAAATCAACTTGAACTGCTTATAACTTCTGAAGAGTTGATCGTAGAGATCACGATTATTATCATTTTAATCTAACATGTTGTATGCTACAAGAATATGTCTGTTTCACTAGTTATTGTTTGAGAACCATTTTGGCCCGCCCGCCAAAACTAACTTCAACTCCTTATAACTTCTGAACAAATTATCGTAGAGAGCGTTATAATTTTGTATATTGATCAGCATGTTGCATGCTACAAGAATACATCGATTTCATAGGTTGTTGGTTGAGAACCATATTGGCCCGCCCGCGAAAATTAAATTGAACTGCTTATAACTTCTGAACAATTGATCGTAGCGAACACAATTATTTGCATTATAATGAAACATGTTGAATGCTTCAAGAATATGTCGGTTTCACTAGTTGTTGTTTGAGAACCATATTGGCCCGTCCGCGAATATTAAATTGAACTGCTTATAACTTCTGAACAAATGATCTTAGAGACCGTAATAAATTTGCATATTAATCAGCATGTTGCATGTTACAAGAATATATCGATTTCACTAGTTGTTGGTTGAGAACCATATTGGCCCGCCCGCGAAAATTAATTTGAACTGCTTATAACTTCTGAACAAATAATCGTAGAAAGCGTAATAATTTTTCATATTTATCAGCATGTTGCATGCTACAAGAATATATCGATTTCACTAGTTGATGCTTGAGAAATATATTGGCCTGCCCGCGAAAATTAACTTGAACTGCTTATAACTTCTGAACAATTGATTGTAGAGCACACAATTATTTGCATTTCAATCAAACATGTTGTATGCTACAAGAATATGTGAGTTCCACTAGTTATTGTTTGATAACCATTTTGGCCCGCCCGCCAAAACTAACTTCAACTCCTTATAACTTCTGAACAAATGATCGTAGAGAGCGTAATAATTTTGAATATCAATCAGCATGTTGCATGCTACAAGAATATATCGATTTCACTAGTTGTTGGTTGAGAACCATATTGGCCCGCCCGCGAATATCAACTTGAACTGCTTATAACTCCTGAACAATTGATCGTAGAGAGCACAATTATTTGCATTTTAATGAAACTTGTTGAATGCTACAAGAATATGTCGGCTTCACTAGTTGTTTTTAGAAAAACCATATTGGCCCGCCCGCCAGTATTAACTTGAACTCCTTATAACTTCTGAACAAATGATCGTAGAGAGCGTAATAAATTTGCATATTAATCAGCATGTTGCATGCTACAAGAATATATCGATTTCACTAGTTGTTGGTTGAAAAACATTTTGGCACGCCCGCGAAAATCAACTTAAACTGCTTATAACTTCTGAACAATTGATCGTAGAGATCACAATTATTATCATTTTAATCTAACATGCTGTATGCTACAAGAATATGTCGGTTTCACTAGTTATTGTTTGAGAACAATTTTGGCCCGCCCGCCGAAACTAAATTCAACTCCTTATAACTTCTGAACAAATGATCGTAGACAGCGTTATAATTTTGCATATTAATCAGCATGTTGCATGCTACAAGAATATATCGATTTCATTGGTTGTTGGTTGAGAACCATATTGGCCCGCCCGCGAAAATTAAATCGAACTGCTTATAACTTTTGAACAATTGATCGTAGCGAACACAATTATTTGCATTTTAATGAAACATATTGTATGCAACAAGAATATGTCGGTTTTACTAGTTGTTTTTAGAAAACCATATTGGCCCGCCCACGAGTATTAATTTGAACTGTTTATAACTTCTGAACAAATGATCCTAGAGAGCGTAATAAATTTGCATATTAATCAGCATGTTGCATGTTACAAGAATATATCGATTTCACTAGTTGTTGGTTGAGAACCATATTGGCCCGCCTGCGAAAATCAACTTAAACTACTTATAACTCCTGAACAATTGATCGTAGAGACCAAAATTATTTGCATTTTAATGAAACATGTTGAATGCAACAAGAATATGTCGGTTTCACTAGTTATTGTTTGAGAACCATTTTGGCCCGCCCGCCAAAACTAACTTCAACTCCTTATAACTTCTAAACAAATGATCGTAGAGAGCGTAATTATTTTGCATATCAATCAGCATGTTGCATGCTACAAGAATATATCGATTTCACTAGATGATGGTTGAGAACCATATTGACCCGCCTGCGAAAATCAACATGAACTACTTATAACTCCTGAACAATTGATCGTAGAGACCACAGTTATTTGCATTTTAATGAAACATGTTGAATGCAACAAGAATATGTCAGTTTCACTATTTGTTTTTAGAAAACCATATTGGCCCGCCCGCGTGTATTAATTTGAACTGTTTATAACTTCTGAACAAATGATCCTAGAGAGTGTAATAAATTTGCATATTATTTAGCATATTGCATGCTACAAGAATATATCGATTTCATTAGTTGTTGGTTGAGAACCATATTGGCTCGCCCCAGAAAATCAACTTGAACTGCTTATAACTCCTGAAAAATTGATCGTAGAGAACACAATTATTTGCATTTTAATGAAACATATTGAATGCTACAAGAATATGTCGGTTTCACTAGTTGTTTTTAGAAAACCATATTGGCCCGCCCGCGAGTATTAACTTGAACTGTTTATAACTTCTGAACAATTGATCGCAGAGAACACAATTATTTGCATTTCAATCAAACATGTTGTATGCTACAAGAATATGTCGGTTTCACTAGTTATTGTTTGAGAACCATTTTGGCCCGCCCGCCAAAACTAACTTCAACTCCTTCTAACTTCTGAACAAATGATCGTAGAGAGCGTTATAATTTTGCATATTAATCAGCATGTTGCATGCTACAAGAATATTACAATTTCATTGGTTGTTGGTTGAGAACCATATTGGCCCGCCCGCGAAAATTAACTTGAACTGCTTATAACTTCTGAACAATTGATCGTAGCGAACACAATTATTTGCATTTCAATCAAACATGTTGTACACAACAAGAATATGTCGGTTTCACTAGTTATTGTTTGAGAACCTTTTTGTCCCGCCCGCCAAAACTAACTTCAACTCCTTATAACTTCTGAACAAATTATCGTAGAGAGCTTAATAATTTTGCATATTAATCAGCATGTTGCATGCTACAAGAATATATCGATTTCATTGGCTGTTGGTTGAGAACCATATTGGCCCGCCCGCGGAAAATAAATTGAACTCCTTATAACTTCTGAACAATTGATCGTAGCGAACACAATTATTTGCATTTTAATGAAACATGTTGAATGCTTCAAGAATATGTCGGTTTCATTAGTTGTTTATAGAAAACCATATTAGCCTGCGAGTGTTAACTTGAACTATTTATAACTTCTGAACAAATGATCCTAGAGAGCGTAATAAATTTGCATATTAATCAGCATGTTGCATGCTACAAGAATATATCGATTTCACTAGTTGTTGGTTGAGAACCATATTGGCCCGCCCGCGAAAACTAACTTCAACTCCTTCTAACTTCTGAACAAATGATCGTAGAGAGCGTTATAATTTTGCATATTAATCAGCATGTTGCATGCTACAAGAATATTACAATTTCATTGGTTGTTGGTTGAGAACCATATTGGCCCGCCCGCGAAAATCAATTTGAACTGCTTAAAACTCCTGAAAAATTGATCGCAGAGAACACAATTATTTGCATTTTAATGAAACATGATGAATGCTACAAGAATATGTCGGTTTCACTAGTTGTTTTTAGAGAACCATTTTGGCCCGCCCGCCAAAACTAATTTCAACTCCCTATAATTTCTGAACAATTGATCGTAGAAAGCGTAATAGTTTTGCATATTATACAGCTTGTTACATGCTACAAGAATATATCGATTTCACTAGTTGTTGGTTGAACTGCTTATAACTCCTGAACAATTGATCGTAGAGAACACAATTATTTGCATTTTAATGAACCATGTTGAATGCTACAAGAATATGTCGGTTTCACTATTTGTTTTTAGAAAACCATATTGGCCCGCCCACGAGTATTAACTTGAACTGTTTATAACTTCTGAACAAATGATCGTAGAGAGCGTAATAAATTTGCATATTAATCAGCATGTTGCATGCTACAAGAATATATCGATTTCACTAGTTGTTAGTTGAGAACCATATTGGCCGCCCGCGAAAATCAACTTGAACTGCTTATAACTCCTGAAAAATTGATCGTAGACAACACAATTATTTGCATTTTAATGAAACATGTTGAATGCTACAAGAATATGTCAGTTTCACTAGTTGTTATTTGAGAACCATATTGGCCCGCCCGCTATTATTAACTTGAACTGTTTATAACTTCTGAACAAATGATCGTAGAGATCACAATTATTTCCATTTTAATCTAACATGTTGTATGCTACAAGAATATGTCAGTTTCACTAGTTATTGTTTGAGAACCATATTGGCCCGCCCGCGAGTATTAAATTGAACTGCTTATATGTTCTGAGCAAATGATCGTAGAAAGCTCGATTGTTTGCATAATAATAAACATGTAGCTAGCTACAAGAATATATAGATTTCACTAGTTGTTGGTTGAGAACCATATTGGCTGGCCTCGAAAATTAACTTGAACTGTTTATAACTTCTGAACAATTGATCGCAGAGAACACAATTATTTGCATTTCAATCAAACATGTTGTATGCTACAAGAATATGTCGGTTTCACTAGTTGTTTTTAGAAAACCATATTGGCCCGCCCGCGAGTATTAACTTGAACTGTTTATAACTTCTGAACAATTGATCGCAGAGAACACAATTATTTGCATTTCAATCAAACATGTTGTATGCTACAAGAATATGTCGGTTTCACTAGTTATTGTTTGAGAACCATTTTGGCCCGCCCGCCAAAACTAACTTCAACTCCTTCTAACTTCTGAACAAATGATCGTAGAGAGCGTTATAATTTTGCATATTAATCAGCATGTTGCATGCTACAAGAATATTACAATTTCATTGGTTGTTGGTTGAGAACCATATTGGCCCGCCCGCGAAAATTAACTTGAACTGCTTATAACTTCTGAACAATTGATCGTAGCGAACACAATTATTTGCATTTCAATCAAACATGTTGTACACAACAAGAATATGTCGGTTTCACTAGTTATTGTTTGAGAACCTTTTTGTCCCGCCCGCCAAAACTAACTTCAACTCCTTATAACTTCTGAACAAATTATCGTAGAGAGCTTAATAATTTTGCATATTAATCAGCATGTTGCATGCTACAAGAATATATCGATTTCATTGGCTGTTGGTTGAGAACCATATTGGCCCGCCCGCGGAAAATAAATTGAACTCCTTATAACTTCTGAACAATTGATCGTAGCGAACACAATTATTTGCATTTTAATGAAACATGTTGAATGCTTCAAGAATATGTCGGTTTCATTAGTTGTTTATAGAAAACCATATTAGCCTGCGAGTGTTAACTTGAACTATTTATAACTTCTGAACAAATGATCCTAGAGAGCGTAATAAATTTGCATATTAATCAGCATGTTGCATGCTACAAGAATATATCGATTTCACTAGTTGTTGGTTGAGAACCATATTGGCCCGCCCGCGAAAACTAACTTCAACTCCTTCTAACTTCTGAACAAATGATCGTAGAGAGCGTTATAATTTTGCATATTAATCAGCATGTTGCATGCTACAAGAATATTACAATTTCATTGGTTGTTGGTTGAGAACCATATTGGCCCGCCCGCGAAAATCAATTTGAACTGCTTAAAACTCCTGAAAAATTGATCGCAGAGAACACAATTATTTGCATTTTAATGAAACATGATGAATGCTACAAGAATATGTCGGTTTCACTAGTTGTTTTTAGAGAACCATTTTGGCCCGCCCGCCAAAACTAATTTCAACTCCCTATAATTTCTGAACAATTGATCGTAGAAAGCGTAATAGTTTTGCATATTATACAGCTTGTTACATGCTACAAGAATATATCGATTTCACTAGTTGTTGGTTGAGAACCATATTGGCCCGCCCGCGAAAATCAATTTGAACTGCTTATAACTCCTGAACAATTGATCGTAGAGAACACAATTATTTGCATTTTAATGAAACATGTTGAATGCTACAAGAATATGTCGGTTTCACTATTTGTTTTTAGAAAACCATATTGGCCCGCCCACGAGTATTAACTTGAACTGTTTATAACTTCTGAACAAATGATCGTAGAGAGCGTAATAAATTTGCATATTAATCAGCATGTTGCATGCTACAAGAATATATCGATTTCACTAGTTGTTAGTTGAGAACCATATTGGCCGCCCGCGAAAATCAACTTGAACTGCTTATAACTCCTGAAAAATTGATCGTAGACAACACAATTATTTGCATTTTAATGAAACATGTTGAATGCTACAAGAATATGTCAGTTTCACTAGTTGTTATTTGAGAACCATATTGGCCCGCCCGCTATTATTAACTTGAACTGTTTATAACTTCTGAACAAATGATCGTAGAGAGCGTAAAAAATTTGCATATTAATCACCATGTTGCATGCTACAAGAATATATCGATTTCACTAGTTGTTGGATGAAAAACATATTGGCCCGCCCGCGAAAATCAATTTGAACTGCTTATAACTTCTGAACAATTGATCGTAGAGATCACAATTATTTCCATTTTAATCTAACATGTTGTATGCTACAAGAATATGTCAGTTTCACTAGTTATTGTTTGAGAACCATATTGGCCCGCCCGCGAGTATTGACTTGTTCTGCTTATAACTTCTGAACAAATGATCGTAGTGAGCGTAATAATTTTGCATATTAATCAGCATGTTGCATGCTACAAGAATATATCGATTTCATTAGTTGTTGGTTGAGAACCATATTGGCCCGCCGCGAAAATTAATTTGAACTGCTTATAACTTCCGAACAAGTAATCGTAGAAAGCGTAATAATTTTGCATATTAATCAGCATGCTGCATGCTACAAGAATATATCGATTTCACTAGTTGTTGTTTGAGAAATATATTGGCCTGCCCGCGAAAATTAACTTGAACTGCTTATAACTTCTGAACAATTGATCGTAGAGAGCACAATTATTTGCATTTTAATGAAACATGTTGAATGCTACAAGAATATGTCGGTTTCACTAGTTGTTTTTAGAAAACCATATTTGCCCGCCCGCGAGTATTGACTTGTTCTGCTTATAACTTCTGAACAAATGATCGTAGTGAGCGTAATAATTTTGCATTTCAATCAAACATGTTGTATGCTACAAGATTATGTCGGTTTCACTATTTATTGTTTGAGAAACATTTTGTCCCGCCCGCCAAAACTAAATTCAACTCCTTATAACTTCTGAAGAATTGATCGTAGAGATCACAATTATTATCATTTTAATCTAACATGTTGTATGCTACTAGAATATGTCGGTTTCACTAGTTATTGTTTGAGAACCATTTTGTCCCGCCCGCCAAAACTAACTTCAACTCCTTATAACTTCTGAACAAATGATCGTAGAGAGCGTTATAATTTTGTATATTAATCAGCATGTTGCATGCTACAAGAATATATCGATTTCACTAGTTGTTGGTTGAGAACCATATTGGCCCGCCCGCGAATATTAAATTGAACTGCTTATAACTTCTGAACAAATGATCTTAGAGAACGTAATAAATTTGCATATTAATCAGCATGTTGCATGCTACAAGAATATATAGATTTCACTAGTTGTTGGTTGAGAACCATATTGGCCAGTCCGCGAAAATTAATTTGAACTGCTTATAACTTGTGAACAAATAATCGTAGAAAGCGTAATAATTTTTCATATTTATCAGCATGTTGCATGCTACAAGAATATATCGATTTCACTAGTTGTTGCTTGAGAAATATATTGGCCTGCCCGCGAAAATTAACTTGAACTGCTTATAACTTCTGAACAATTGATTGTAGAGCACACAATTATTTGCATTTCAATCAAACTTGTTGTATGCTACAAGAATATGTGAGTTTCACTAGTTATTGTTTGAGAACCATTTTGGCCCGCCCGCCAAAACTAACTTCAACTCCTTATAACTTCTGAACAAATGATCCTAGAGAGCGTAATAATTTTGAATATCAAACAGCATATTGCATGCTACAAGAATATATCGATTTCACTAGTTGTTGGTTGAGAACCATATTGGCCCGCCCGCGAAAATCAACTTGAACTGCTTATAATTCCTGAACAATTGATCGTAGAGTACACAATTATTTGCATTTTAATGAAACTTGTTGAATGCTACAAGAATATGTCGGTTTCACTAGTTGTTTTTAGAAAACCATATTGGCCCGCCCGCGAGTATTAACTTGAACTGTTTATAACTTCTGAACAATTGATCGCAGAGAACAGAATTATTTGCATTTCAATCAAACATGTTGTATGCTACAAGAATATGTCGGTTTTACTATTTGTTTCTTAGAACCATATTGGCCCGCCCGCGAGTATTGACTTGTTCTGCTTATTACTTCTGAACAAATGATCGTAGTGAGCGTAATAATTTTGCATATTATACAGCATGTTGCATGCTACAAGAATATATCCATTTCACTAGTTGTTGGTTGAGAACCATATTGGCCCGCCCTCGAAAATTAACTTCAACTGCTTATAACTTCTGAACAATTGATCGTAGAGAACACAATTATTTGCATTTCAATCAAGCATGTTGTATGCTACAAGATTATGTCGGTTTCACTAGTTATTGTTTGAGAAACATTTTGTCCCGCCCGCCAAAACTAAATTTAACTCCTTATAACATCTGAACAAATGATCGTAGAGAGCTTAATAGTTTTGCATATTAATCAGCATGTTGCATGCTACAAGAATATATCGATTTCACTAGTTGCTGGTTAAAAAACATATTTTCCCGCCCGCGAAAATCAACTTGAACTGCTTATAACTTCTGAAGAGTTGATCGTAGAGATCACAATTATTATCATTTTAATCTAACATGTTCTATGCTACAAGAATATGTCTGTTTCACTAGTTATTGTTTGAGAACCATTTTGGCCCGCCCGCCAAAACTAACTTCAACTCCTTATAACTTCTGAACAAATTATCGTAGAGAGCGTTATAATTTTGTATATTAATCAGCATGTTGCATGCTACAAGAATATATCGATTTCATTGGTTGTTGGTTGAGAACCATATTGGCCCGCCCGCGAAAATTAAATTGAACTGCTTATAACTTCTGAACAATTGATCGTAGCGAACACAATTATTTGCATTTTAATGAAACATGTTGAATGCAACAAGAATATGTCGGTTTCACTAGTTATTGTTTGAGAAACATTTTGGCCCGCCCGCCGAAACAAAATTCAACTCCTTATAACTTCTGAACAAATGATCGTAGAGAGCGTTATAATTTTGCATATTAATCAGCATGTTGCATGCTACAAGAATATATCGATTTCAATAGTTGTTGGTTGACAACCATATTGGCCCGCCCGCGAAAATTAATTTGAACTGCTTATAACTACTGAAAAAATAATCGTAGAAAGCGTAATAATTTTTCATATTAATCAGCATGTTGCATGCTACAAGAATATATCGATTTCACTAGTTGCTGTTTGAGAAATATATTGGCCTGCCCGCGAAAATTAACTTGAACTGCTTATAACTTCAGAAAAATTGATTGTAGAGCACACAATTATTTGCATTTCAATCAAACATGTTGTATGCTACAAGAATATGTCGGTTTCACTAGTTATTGTTTGAGAACCATTTTGGCCCGCCCGCCAAAACTAACTTCAACTCCTTATAACTTCTGAACAAATGATCGTAGAGAGCGTAATTATTTTGCATATCAATCAGCATGTTGCATGCTACAAGAATATATCGATTTCACTAGATGTTGGTTGAGAACCATATTGACCCCCCTGCGAAAATCAACATGAACTACTTATAACTCCTGAACAATTGATCGTAGAGACCACAATTATTTGCATTTTAATGAAAAATGTTGAATGCAACAAGAATATGTCAGTTTTACTAGTTGTTTTTAGAAAACCATATTGGCCCGCCTGCGTGTATAAATTTGAACTGTTTATAACTTCTGAACAAATGATCCTAGAGAGCGTAATAAATTTGCATATTAATCAGCATGTTGCATGCTACAAGAATATATCGATTTCACTAGTTGTTGGTTGAGAACCATATTTTCCCGCCCGCGAAAAATAATTTGAACTGCTTAAAACTCCTGAAAAATTGATCGTAGAGAACACAATTATTTGCATTTTAATGAAACATGATGAATGCTACAAGAATATGTCGGTTTCACTTGTTGTTTTTAGAAAACGATTTTGGCCCGCCCGCCAAAACTAATTTCAACTCCCTATAATTTCTGAACAATTGATCGTAGAAAGCGTAATAATTTTGCATATTATACAGCTTGTTACATGCTACAAGAATATATCGATTTCACTAGTTGTTGGTTGAGAACCATATTGGCCCGCCCGCGAAAATCAACTTGAACTGCTTATAACTCCTGAACAATTGATCGTAGAGAACACAATTATTTGCATTTTAATGAAACATGTTGAATGCTACAAGAATATGTCGGTTTCACTATTTGTTTTTAGAAAACCATATTGGCCCGCCCACGAGTATTAACTTGAACTGTTTATAACTTCTGAACAAATGATCGTAGAGAGCGTAATAAATTTGCATATTAATCAGCATGTTGCATGCTACAAGAATATATCGATTTCACTAGTTGTTAGTTGAGAACCATATTGGCCGCCCGCGAAAATCAACTTGAACTGCTTATAACTCCTGAAAAATTGATCGTAGACAACACAATTGTTTGCATTTTAATGAAACATGTTGAATGCTACAAGAATATGTCAGTTTCACTAGTTGTTATTTGAGAACCATATTGGCCCGCCCGCTATTATTAACTTGAACTGTTTATAACTTCTGAACAAATGATCGTAGAGAGCGTAAAAAATTTGCATATTAATCAGCATGTTGCATGCTACAAGAATATATCGATTTCACTAGTTGTTGGTTGAAAAACATATTGGCCCGCCCGCGAAAATCAATTTGAACTGCTTATAACTTCTGAACAAGTAATCGTAGAAAGCGTAATAATTTTGCATATTAATCAGCATGCTGCATGCTACAAGAATATATCGATTTCACTAGTTGTTGTTTGAGAAATATATTGGCCTGCCCGCGAAAATTAACTTGAACTGCTTATAAGTTCTGAACAATTGATCGTAGAGAGAACAATTATTTGCATTTTAATGAAACATGTTGAATGCTACAAGAATATGTCGGTTTCACTAGTTGTTTTTAGAAAACCATATTGGCCCGCCCGCGAGTATTGACTTGTTCTGCTTATAACTTCTGAACAAATGATCGTAGTGAGCGTAATAATTTTGCATTTCTATCAAACATGTTGTATGCTACAAGATTATGTCGGTTTCACTAGTTATTGTTTGAGAAACATTTTGTCCCGCCCGCCAAAACTAAATTCAACTCCTTATAACTTCTGAAGAATTGATCGTAGAGATCACAATTATTATCATTTTAATCTAACATGTTGTATGCTACTAGAATATGTAGGTTTCACTAGTTATTGTTTGAGAACCATTTTGGCCCGCCCGCCAAAACTAACTTCAACTCCTTATAACTTCTGAACAAATGATCGTAGAGAGCGTTATAATTTTGTATATTAATCAGCATGTTGCATGCTACAAGAATATATCGATTTCATTTTTTGTTGGTTGAGAACCATATTGGCCCGCCCGCGAAAATTAACTTGAACTGCTTACAATTTCTGAACAAATGATCGTAGAGAACACAATTATTTACATTTTAATGAAACATGTTGTATGCTACAAGAATATGTCGGTTTTAGTGTTTGTTTTTTTAGAACCATATTGGCCCGCCCGCGAGTATTGACTTGTTCTGCTTATAACTTCTGAACAAATGATCGTAGTGAGCGTAATAATTTTGCATATTAATCAGCATGTTGCATGCTACAAGAATATATCCATTTCACAAGTTATTGTTTGAGAACAATTTTGTCCCGCCCGCCAAAACTAACTTCAACTCCTTATAACTTCTGAACAAATGATCGTAGAGAGCTTAATAATTTTGCATATTAATCAGCATGTTTCATGCTACAAGAATATATCGATTTCATTAGTTGTTGGTTGAGAACCATATTGGTCCGCCCGCAAAAATTAGTTTGAACTGCTTATAACTTCTGAACAAGTTATCGTAAAAAGCGTAATAATTTTGCATATTAATCAGCATGTTGCATGCTACAACAATATATCGATTTCACTAGTTGTTGTTTGAGAAATATATTGGCCTGCCCGCAAAAATTAACGTGAACTGCTTATAACTTCTGAACAATTGATCGTAGAGCACACAATTATTTGCATTTTAATGAAACATTTTGAATGCTACAAGAATATGTCGGTTTCACTAGTTGTTTATAGAAAACCATATTGGCCCGCCCGCGAGTATTAACTTGAACTGTTTATAACTTCTGAACAAATGATCCTAGAGAGCGTAATAAATTTGCATATTAATCAGCATGTTGCATGCTACAAGAATATATCGATTTCACTAGTTGTTGGTTGAGAACCATATTGGCCCGCCCGCGAAAATCAACTTGAACTGCTTATAACTCCTGAACAATTGATCGTAGAGAACACAATTATTTGCATTTTAATGAAACATGTTGAATGCTACAAGAATATGTCGGTGTCACTATTTGTTTTTAGAAAACCATATTGGCCCGCCCACGAGTATTAACTTGAACTGTTTATAACTTCTGAACAAATGATCGTAGAGAGCGTAATAAATTTGCATATTAATCAGCATGTTGCATGCTACAAGAATATATCGATTTCACTAGTTGTTAGTTGAGAACCATATTGGCCGCCCGCGAAAATCAACTTGAACTGCTTATAACTCCTGAAAAATTGATCGTCGACAACACAATTATTTGCATTTTAATGAAACATGTTGAATGCTACAAGAATATGTCAGTTCCACTAGTTTTTATTTGAGAACCATATTGGACCGCCCGCTATTATTAACTTGAACTGTTTATAACTTCTGAACAAATGATCGTAGAGAGCGTAAAAAATTTGCATATTAATCAGCATGTTGCATGCTACAAGAATATATCGATTTCACAAGTTGTTGGTTGAAAAACATATTGGCCCGCCCGCGAAAATCAATTTGAACTGCTTATAACTTCTGAACAAGTAATCGTAGAAAGCGTAATAATTTTGCATATTAATCAGCATGCTGCATGCTACAAGAATATATCGATTTCACTAGTTGTTGTTTGAGAAATATATTGGCCTGCCCGCGAAAATTAACTTGAACTGCTTATAACTTCTGAACAATTGATCGTAGAGAGCACAATTATTTGCATTTTAATGAAACTTGTTGAATGCTACAAGAATATGTCGGTTTCACTAGTTGTTTTTAGAAAACCATATTGGCCCGCCCGCGAGTATTGACTTGTTCTGCTTATAACTTCTGAACAAATGATCGTAGTGAGCGTAATAATTTTGCATTTCTATCAAACATGTTGTATGCTACAAGATTATATCGGTTTCACTAGTTATTGTTTGAGAAACATTTTGTCCCGCCCGCCAAAACTAAATTCAACTCCTTATAACTTCTGAAGAATTGATCGTAGAGATCACAATTATTATCATTTTAATCTAACATGTTGTATGCTACTAGAATATGTCGGTTTCACTAGTTATTGTTTGAGAACCATTTTGGCCCGCCCGCCAAAACCAACTTCAACTCCTTATAACTTCTGAACAAATGATCGTAGAGAGCGTTATAATTTTGTATATTAATCAGCATGTTGCATGCTACAAGAATATATGGATTTCATTTTTTGTTGGTTGAGAACCATATTGGCCCGCCCGCGAAAATTAACTTGAACTGCTTACAATTTCTGAACAAATGATCGTAGAGAACACAATTATTTACATTTTAATGAAACATGTTGTATGCTACAAGAATATGTCGGTTTTACTGTTTGTTTTTTAGAACCATATTGGCCCGCCCGCGAGTATTGACTTGTTCTGCTTATAGCTTCTGAACAAATGATCGTAGTGAGCGTAATAATTTTGCATATTAATCAGCATGTTGCATGCTACAAGAATATATCCATTTCACAAGTTATTGTTTGAGAACCATTTTGTCCCGCCCGCCAAAACTAACTTCAACTCCTTGTAACTTCTGAACAAATGATCGTAGAGAGCTTAATAATTTTGCATATTAATCAGCATGTTTCATGCTACAAGAATATATCGATTTCATTAGTTGTTGGTTGAGAACCATATTGGTCCGCCCTCAAAAATTAGTTTGAACTGCTTATAACTTCTGAACAAGTTATCGTAAAAAGCGTAATAATTTTGCATATTAATCAGCATGTTGCATGCTACGAGAATATATCGATTTCACTAGTTGTTGTTTGAGAAATATATTGGCCTGCCCGCGAAAATTAACGTGAACTGCTTATAACTTCTGAACAATTGATCGTAGAGCACACAATTATTTGCATTTTAATGAAACATTTTGAATGCTACAAGAATATGTCGGTTTCACTAGTTGTTTATAGAAAACCATATTGGCCCGCCCGCGAGTATTAACTTGAACTGTTTATAACTTCTGAACAAATGATCCTAGAGAGCGTAATAAATTTGCATATTAATCAGCATGTTGTATGCTACAAGAATATATCGATTTCACTAGTTGTTGGTTGAGAACCATATTAGCCCGCCCGCGAAAATCAACTTGAACTGCTTATAACTCCTGAACAATTGATCGTAGAGAACACAATTATTTGCATTTTAATGAAACATGTTGAATGCTACAAGAATATGTCGGTTTCACTAGTTGTTTTTAGAAAACCATTTTGACCCGCCCGCCAAAACTAATTTCAACTCCTTATAACTTCTGAACAATTGATCGTAGAAAGCGTAATAATTTTGCATATTAATCAGCATGTTGCATGCTACAAAAATATATCGATTTCATTGGTTGTTGGTTGAGAACCATATTGGCCGGCCGCGAAAATCAACTTTAACTGCTTATAACTCCTGAACAATTGATCGTAAACAACAAAATTATTTGCATTTTAATGAAACATGTTGAATGCTACAAGAATATGTCAGTTTCACTTGTTGTTTTTAGAAAACCATTTTGGCCCGCCCGCCAAAACTAATTTCAACTCCCTATAATTTCTGAACAATTGATCGTAGAAAGCGTAATAATTTTGCATATTAATCAGCATGCTGCATGCTACAAGAATATATCGATTTCACTAGTTGTTGTTTGAGAAATATATTGGCCTGCTCGCGAAAATTAACTTGAACTGCTTATAACTTCTGAACAATTGATCGTAGAGAGCACAATTATTTGCATTTTAATGAAACATGTTGAATGCTACAAGAATATGTCGGTTTCATTAGTTGTTTTTAGAAAACGATATTGGCCCGCCCGCGAGTATTGACTTGTTCTGCTTATAACTTCTGAACAAATGATCGTAGTGAGCGTAATAATTTTGCATTTCTATCAAACATGTTGTATGCTACAAGATTATATCGGTTTCACTAGTTATTGTTGAGAAACATTTTGTCCCGCCCGCCAAAACTAAATTCAACTCCTTATAACTTCTGAAGAATTGATCGTAGAGATCACAATTATTATCATTTTAATCTAACATGTTGTATGCTACTAGAATATGTCGGTTTCACTAGTTATTGTTTGAGAACCATTTTGGCCCGCCCGCCAAAACTAACTTCAACTTCTTATAACTTCTGAACAAATGATCGTAGAGAGCGTTATAATTTTGTATATTAATCAGCATGTTGCATGCTACAAGAATATATCGATTTCATTTTTTGTTGGTTGAGAACCATATGGGCCCGCCCGCGAAAATTAACTTGAACTGCTTACAATTTCTGAACAAATGATCGTAGAGAACACAATTATTTACATTTTAATGAAACATGTTGTATGCTACAAGAATATGTCGGTTTTACTGTTTGTTTTTTTAGAACCATATTGGCCCGCCCCCGAGTATTGACTTGTTCTGCTTATAACTTCTGAACAAATGATCGTAGTGAGTGTAATAATTTTGCATATTAATCAGCATGTTGCATGCTACAAGAATATATCCATTTCACAAGTTATTGTTTGAGAACCATTTTGTCCCGCCCGCCAAAACTAACTTCAACTCCTTATAACTTCTGAACAAATGATCGTAGAGAGCTTAATAATTTTGCATATTAATCAGCATGTTTCATGCTACAAGAATATATCGATTTCATTAGTTGTTGGTTGAGAACCATATTGGTCCGCCCGCGAAAATTAGTTTGAACTGCTTATAACTTCTGAACAAGTTATCGTAAAAAGCGTAATAATTTTGCATATTAATCAGCATGTTGCATGCTACAAGAATATATCGATTTCCCTAGTTGTTGTTTGAGAAATAAATTGGCCTTCCCGCGAAAATTAACTTGAACTGCTTACAATTTCTGAACAAATGATCGTAGAGAACACAATTATTTACATTTTAATGAAACATGTTGTATGCTACAAGAATATGTCGGTTTTACTGTTTGTTTTTTTAGAACCATATTGGCCCGCCCGCGAGTATTGACTTGTTCTGCTTATAACTTCTGAACAAATGATCGTAGTGAGTGTAATAATTTTGCATATTAATCAGCATGTTGCATGCTACAAGAATATATCGATTTCACTAGTTGTTGGTTGAGAACCATATTGGCCCGCCCCCGAAAATCAACTTGAACTGCTTATAACTCCTGAACAATTGATCGTAGAGAACACAATTATTTGCATTTTAATGAAACATGTTGAATGCTACAAGAATATGTCGGTTTCACTAGTTGTTTTTAGAAAACCATTTTGACCCGCCCGCCAAAACTAATTTCAACTCCTTATAACTTCTGAACAATTGATCGTAGAAAGCGTAATAATTTTGCATATTAATCAGCATGTTGCATGCTACAAAAATATATCGATTTCATTGGTTGTTGGTTGAGAACCATATTGGCCGGCCGCGAAAATCAACTTTAACTGCTTATAACTCCTGAACAATTGATCGTAAACAACAAAATTATTTGCATTTTAATGAAACATGTTGAATGCTACAAGAATATGTCAGTTTCACTTGTTGTTTTTAGAAAACCATTTTGGCCCGCCCGCCAAAACTAATTTCAACTCCCTATAATTTCTGAACAATTGATCGTAGAAAGCGTAATAATTTTGCATATTATACAGCTTGTTACATGCTACAAGAATATATCGATTTCACTAGTTGTTGGTTGAGAACCATATTGGCCCGCCCGCGAAAATCAACTTGAACTGCTTATAACTCCTGAACAATTGATCGTAGAGAACACAATTATTTGCATTTTAATGAAACATGTTGAATGCTACAAGAATATGTCGGTTTCACTATTTGTTTTTAGAAAACCATATTGGCCCGCCCACGAGTATTAATTGAACTGTTTATAACTTCTGAACAAATGATCGTAGAGAGCGTAATAATTTTGCATATTAATCAGCATGTTGCATGCTACAAGAATATATCGATTTCATTGGTTGTTGGTTGAGAACCATATTGGCCCGCCCGCGAAAATTAAATCGAACTGCTTATAACTTTTGAACAATTGATCGTAGCGAACACAATTATTTGCATTTTAATGAAACATATTGTATGCAACAAGAATATGTCGGTTTTACTAGTTGTTTTTAGAAAACCATATTGGCCCGCCCACGAGTATTAATTTGAACTGTTTATAACTTCTGAACAAATGATCCTAGAGAGCGTAATAAATTTGCATATTAATCAGCATGTTGCATGTTACAAGAATATATCGATTTCACTAGTTGTTGGTTGAGAACCATATTGGCCCGCCTGCGAAAATCAACTTAAACTACTTATAACTCCTGAACAATTGATCGTAGAGACCAAAATTATTTGCATTTTAATGAAACATGTTGAATGCAACAAGAATATGTCGGTTTCACTAGTTATTGTTTGAGAACCATTTTGGCCCGCCCGCCAAAACTAACTTCAACTCCTTATAACTTCTAAACAAATGATCGTAGAGAGCGTAATTATTTTGCATATCAATCAGCATGTTGCATGCTACAAGAATATATCGATTTCACTAGATGATGGTTGAGAACCATATTGACCCGCCTGCGAAAATCAACATGAACTACTTATAACTCCTGAACAATTGATCGTAGAGACCACAGTTATTTGCATTTTAATGAAACATGTTGAATGCAACAAGAATATGTCAGTTTCACTATTTGTTTTTAGAAAACCATATTGGCCCGCCCGCGTGTATTAATTTGAACTGTTTATAACTTCTGAACAAATGATCCTAGAGAGTGTAATAAATTTGCATATTATTTAGCATATTGCATGCTACAAGAATATATCGATTTCATTAGTTGTTGGTTGAGAACCATATTGGCTCGCCCCAGAAAATCAACTTGAACTGCTTATAACTCCTGAAAAATTGATCGTAGAGAACACAATTATTTGCATTTTAATGAAACATATTGAATGCTACAAGAATATGTCGGTTTCACTAGTTGTTTTTAGAAAACCATATTGGCCCGCCCGCGAGTATTAACTTGAACTGTTTATAACTTCTGAACAATTGATCGCAGAGAACACAATTATTTGCATTTCAATCAAACATGTTGTATGCTACAAGAATATGTCGGTTTCACTAGTTATTGTTTGAGAACCATTTTGGCCCGCCCGCCAAAACTAACTTCAACTCCTTCTAACTTCTGAACAAATGATCGTAGAGAGCGTTATAATTTTGCATATTAATCAGCATGTTGCATGCTACAAGAATATTACAATTTCATTGGTTGTTGGTTGAGAACCATATTGGCCCGCCCGCGAAAATTAACTTGAACTGCTTATAACTTCTGAACAATTGATCGTAGCGAACACAATTATTTGCATTTCAATCAAACATGTTGTACACAACAAGAATATGTCGGTTTCACTAGTTATTGTTTGAGAACCTTTTTGTCCCGCCCGCCAAAACTAACTTCAACTCCTTATAACTTCTGAACAAATTATCGTAGAGAGCTTAATAATTTTGCATATTAATCAGCATGTTGCATGCTACAAGAATATATCGATTTCATTGGCTGTTGGTTGAGAACCATATTGGCCCGCCCGCGGAAAATAAATTGAACTCCTTATAACTTCTGAACAATTGATCGTAGCGAACACAATTATTTGCATTTTAATGAAATATGTTGAATGCTTCAAGAATATGTCGGTTTCATTAGTTGTTTATAGAAAACCATATTAGCCTGCGAGTGTTAACTTGAACTATTTATAACTTCTGAACAAATGATCCTAGAGAGCGTAATAAATTTGCATATTAATCAGCATGTTGCATGCTACAAGAATATATCGATTTCACTAGTTGTTGGTTGAGAACCATATTGGCCCGCCCGCGAAAACTAACTTCAACTCCTTCTAACTTCTGAACAAATGATCGTAGAGAGCGTTATAATTTTGCATATTAATCAGCATGTTGCATGCTACAAGAATATTACAATTTCATTGGTTGTTGGTTGAGAACCATATTGGCCCGCCCGCGAAAATCAATTTGAACTGCTTAAAACTCCTGAAAAATTGATCGCAGAGAACACAATTATTTGCATTTTAATGAAACATGATGAATGCTACAAGAATATGTCGGTTTCACTAGTTGTTTTTAGAGAACCATTTTGGCCCGCCCGCCAAAACTAATTTCAACTCCCTATAATTTCTGAACAATTGATCGTAGAAAGCGTAATAGTTTTGCATATTATACAGCTTGTTACATGCTACAAGAATATATCGATTTCACTAGTTGTTGGTTGAACTGCTTATAACTCCTGAACAATTGATCGTAGAGAACACAATTATTTGCATTTTAATGAACCATGTTGAATGCTACAAGAATATGTCGGTTTCACTATTTGTTTTTAGAAAACCATATTGGCCCGCCCACGAGTATTAACTTGAACTGTTTATAACTTCTGAACAAATGATCGTAGAGAGCGTAATAAATTTGCATATTAATCAGCATGTTGCATGCTACAAGAATATATCGATTTCACTAGTTGTTAGTTGAGAACCATATTGGCCGCCCGCGAAAATCAAATTGAACTGCTTATAACTCCTGAAAAATTGATCGTAGACAACACAATTATTTGCATTTTAATGAAACATGTTGAATGCTACAAGAATATGTCAGTTTCACTAGTTGTTATTTGAGAACCATATTGGCCCGCCCGCTATTATTAACTTGAACTGTTTATAACTTCTGAACAAATGATCGTAGAGAGCGTAAAAAATTTGCATATTAATCAGCATGTTGCATGCTACAAGAATATATCGATTTCACTAGTTGTTGGTTGAAAAACATATTGGCCCGCCCGCGAAAATCAATTTGAACTGCTTATAACTTCTGAACAATTGATCGTAGAGATCACAATTATTTCCATTTTAATCTAACATGTTGTATGCTACAAGAATATGTCAGTTTCACTAGTTATTGTTTGAGAACCATATTGGCCCGCCCGCGAGTATTAAATTGAACTGCTTATATGTTCTGAGCAAATGATCGTAGAAAGCTCGATTGTTTGCATAATAATAAACATGTAGCTAGCTACAAGAATATATAGATTTCACTAGTTGTTGGTTGAGAACCATATTGGCTGGCCTCGAAAATTAACTTGAACTGTTTATAACTTCTGAACAATTGATCGCAGAGAACACAATTATTTGCATTTCAATCAAACATGTTGTATGCTACAAGAATATGTCGGTTTCACTAGTTGTTTTTAGAAAACCATATTGGCCCGCCCGCGAGTATTAACTTGAACTGTTTATAACTTCTGAACAATTGATCGCAGAGAACACAATTATTTGCATTTCAATCAAACATGTTGTATGCTACAAGAATATGTCGGTTTCACTAGTTATTGTTTGAGAACCATTTTGGCCCGCCCGCCAAAACTAACTTCAACTCCTTCTAACTTCTGAACAAATGATCGTAGAGAGCGTTATAATTTTGCATATTAATCAGCATGTTGCATGCTACAAGAATATTACAATTTCATTGGTTGTTGGTTGAGAACCATATTGGCCCGCCCGCGAAAATTAACTTGAACTGCTTATAACTTCTGAACAATTGATCGTAGCGAACACAATTATTTGCATTTCAATCAAACATGTTGTACACAACAAGAATATGTCGGTTTCACTAGTTATTGTTTGAGAACCTTTTTGTCCCGCCCGCCAAAACTAACTTCAACTCCTTATAACTTCTGAACAAATTATCGTAGAGAGCTTAATAATTTTGCATATTAATCAGCATGTTGCATGCTACAAGAATATATCGATTTCATTGGCTGTTGGTTGAGAACCATATTGGCCCGCCCGCGGAAAATAAATTGAACTCCTTATAACTTCTGAACAATTGATCGTAGCGAACACAATTATTTGCATTTTAATGAAACATGTTGAATGCTTCAAGAATATGTCGGTTTCATTAGTTGTTTATAGAAAACCATATTAGCCTGCGAGTGTTAACTTGAACTATTTATAACTTCTGAACAAATGATCCTAGAGAGCGTAATAAATTTGCATATTAATCAGCATGTTGCATGCTACAAGAATATATCGATTTCACTAGTTGTTGGTTGAGAACCATATTGGCCCGCCCGCGAAAACTAACTTCAACTCCTTCTAACTTCTGAACAAATGATCGTAGAGAGCGTTATAATTTTGCATATTAATCAGCATGTTGCATGCTACAAGAATATTACAATTTCATTGGTTGTTGGTTGAGAACCATATTGGCCCGCCCGCGAAAATCAATTTGAACTGCTTAAAACTCCTGAAAAATTGATCGCAGAGAACACAATTATTTGCATTTTAATGAAACATGATGAATGCTACAAGAATATGTCGGTTTCACTAGTTGTTTTTAGAGAACCATTTTGGCCCGCCCGCCAAAACTAATTTCAACTCCCTATAATTTCTGAACAATTGATCGTAGAAAGCGTAATAGTTTTGCATATTATACAGCTTGTTACATGCTACAAGAATATATCGATTTCACTAGTTGTTGGTTGAGAACCATATTGGCCCGCCCGCGAAAATCAATTTGAACTGCTTATAACTCCTGAACAATTGATCGTAGAGAACACAATTATTTGCATTTTAATGAAACATGTTGAATGCTACAAGAATATGTCGGTTTCACTATTTGTTTTTAGAAAACCATATTGGCCCGCCCACGAGTATTAACTTGAACTGTTTATAACTTCTGAACAAATGATCGTAGAGAGCGTAATAAATTTGCATATTAATCAGCATGTTGCATGCTACAAGAATATATCGATTTCACTAGTTGTTAGTTGAGAACCATATTGGCCGCCCGCGAAAATCAACTTGAACTGCTTATAACTCCTGAAAAATTGATCGTAGACAACACAATTATTTGCATTTTAATGAAACATGTTGAATGCTACAAGAATATGTCAGTTTCACTAGTTGTTATTTGAGAACCATATTGGCCCGCCCGCTATTATTAACTTGAACTGTTTATAACTTCTGAACAAATGATCGTAGAGAGCGTAAAAAATTTGCATATTAATCAGCATGTTGCATGCTACAAGAATATATCGATTTCACTAGTTGTTGGTTGAAAAACATATTGGCCCGCCCGCGAAAATCAATTTGAACTGCTTATAACTTCTGAACAATTGATCGTAGAGATCACAATTATTTCCATTTTAATCTAACATGTTGTATGCTACAAGAATATGTCAGTTTCACTAGTTATTGTTTGAGAACCATATTGGCCCGCCCGCGAGTATTAAATTGAACTGCTTATATGATCTGAGCAAATGATCGTAGAAAGCTCGATTGTTTGCATAATAATAAACATGTAGCTAGCTACAAGAATATATAGATTTCACTAGTTGTTGGTTGAGAACCATATTGGCTGGCCTCGAAAATTAACTTGAACTGTTTATAACTCCTGAACAATTGATCGTAGACAACACAATTATTTGCATTTTAATTAAACATGTTGTATGCAACAAGAAAATGTCGGTTTTACTATTTGTTTTTTAGAACCATATTGGCCCGCCCGCGAGTATTGACTTGTTCTGCTTATAACTTCTGAACAAATGATCGTAGTGAGCGTAATAATTTTGCATATTAATCAGCATGTTGCATGCTACAAGAATATATCGATTTCATTAGTTGTTGGTTGAGAACCATATTGGCCCGCCGCGAAAATTAATTTGAACTGCTTATAACTTCTGAACAAGTAATCGTAGAAAGCGTAATAATTTTGCATATTAATCAGCATGCTGCATGCTACAAGAATATATCGATTTCACTAGTTGTTGTTTGAGAAATATATTGGCCTGCCCGCGAAAATTAACTTGAACTGCTTATAACTTCTGAACAATTGATCGTAGAGAGCACAATTATTTGCATTTTAATGAAACATGTTGAATGCTACAAGAATATGTCGGTTTCACTAGTTGTTTTTAGAAAACCATATTTGCCCGCCCGCGAGTATTGACTTGTTCTGCTTATAACTTCTGAACAAATGATCGTAGTGAGCGTAATAATTTTGCATTTCAATCAAACGTGTTGTATGCTACAAGATTATGTCGGTTTCACTATTTATTGTTTGAGAAACATTTTGTCCCGCCCGCCAAAACTAAATTCAACTCCTTATAACTTCTGAAGAATTGATCGTAGAGATCACAATTATTATCATTTTAATCTAACATGTTGTATGCTACTAGAATATGTCGGTTTCACTAGTTATTGTTTGAGAACCATTTTGTCCCGCCCGCCAAAACTAACTTCAACTCCTTATAACTTCTGAACAAATGATCGTAGAGAGCGTTATAATTTTGTATATTAATCAGCATGTTGCATGCTACAAGAATATATCGATTTCACTAGTTGTTGGTTGAGAACCATATTGGCCCGCCCGCGAATATTAAATTGAACTGCTTATAACTTCTGAACAAATGATCTTAGAGAACGTAATAAATTTGCATATTAATCAGCATGTTGCATGCTACAAGAATATATAGATTTCACTAGTTGTTGGTTGAGAACCATATTGGCCAGTCCGCGAAAATTAATTTGAACTGCTTATAACTTGTGAACAAATAATCGTAGAAAGCGTAATAATTTTTCATATTTATCAGCATGTTGCATGCTACAAGAATATATCGATTTCACTAGTTGTTGCTTGAGAAATATATTGGCCTGCCCGCGAAAATTAACTTGAACTGCTTATAACTTCTGAACAATTGATTGTAGAGCACACAATTATTTGCATTTCAATCAAACTTGTTGTATGCTACAAGAATATGTGAGTTTCACTAGTTATTGTTTGAGAACCATTTTGGCCCGCCCGCCAAAACTAACTTCAACTCCTTATAACTTCTGAACAAATGATCCTAGAGAGCGTAATAATTTTGAATATCAAACAGCATATTGCATGCTACAAGAATATATCGATTTCACTAGTTGTTGGTTGAGAACCATATTGGCCCGCCCGCGAAAATCAACTTGAACTGCTTATAATTCCTGAACAATTGATCGTAGAGTACACAATTATTTGCATTTTAATGAAACTTGTTGAATGCTACAAGAATATGTCGGTTTCACTAGTTGTTTTTAGAAAACCATATTGGCCCGCCCGCGAGTATTAACTTGAACTGTTTATAACTTCTGAACAATTGATCGCAGAGAACAGAATTATTTGCATTTCAATCAAACATGTTGTATGCTACAAGAATATGTCGGTTTTACTATTTGTTTCTTAGAACCATATTGGCCCGCCCGCGAGTATTGACTTGTTCTGCTTATTACTTCTGAACAAATGATCGTAGTGAGCGTAATAATTTTGCATATTATACAGCATGTTGCATGCTACAAGAATATATCCATTTCACTAGTTGTTGGTTGAGAACCATATTGGCCCGCCCTCGAAAATTAACTTCAACTGCTTATAACTTCTGAACAATTGATCGTAGAGAACACAATTATTTGCATTTCAATCAAGCATGTTGTATGCTACAAGATTATGTCGGTTTCACTAGTTATTGTTTGAGAAACATTTTGTCCCGCCCGCCAAAACTAAATTTAACTCCTTATAACATCTGAACAAATGATCGTAGAGAGCTTAATAGTTTTGCATATTAATCAGCATGTTGCATGCTACAAGAATATATCGATTTCACTAGTTGCTGGTTAAAAAACATATTTTCCCGCCCGCGAAAATCAACTTGAACTGCTTATAACTTCTGAAGAGTTGATCGTAGAGATCACAATTATTATCATTTTAATCTAACATGTTCTATGCTACAAGAATATGTCTGTTTCACTAGTTATTGTTTGAGAACCATTTTGGCCCGCCCGCCAAAACTAACTTCAACTCCTTATAACTTCTGAACAAATTATCGTAGAGAGCGTTATAATTTTGTATATTAATCAGCATGTTGCATGCTACAAGAATATATCGATTTCATTGGTTGTTGGTTGAGAACCATATTGGCCCGCCCGCGAAAATTAAATTGAACTGCTTATAACTTCTGAACAATTGATCGTAGCGAACACAATTATTTGCATTTTAATGAAACATGTTGAATGCAACAAGAATATGTCGGTTTCACTAGTTATTGTTTGAGAAACATTTTGGCCCGCCCGCCGAAACAAAATTCAACTCCTTATAACTTCTGAACAAATGATCGTAGAGAGCGTTATAATTTTGCATATTAATCAGCATGTTGCATGCTACAAGAATATATCGATTTCAATAGTTGTTGGTTGACAACCATATTGGCCCGCCCGCGAAAATTAATTTGAACTGCTTATAACTACTGAAAAAATAATCGTAGAAAGCGTAATAATTTTTCATATTAATCAGCATGTTGCATGCTACAAGAATATATCGATTTCACTAGTTGCTGTTTGAGAAATATATTGGCCTGCCCGCGAAAATTAACTTGAACTGCTTATAACTTCAGAAAAATTGATTGTAGAGCACACAATTATTTGCATTTCAATCAAACATGTTGCATGCTACAAGAATATATCGATTTCACTAGTTGTTGGTTGAGAACCATATTTTCCCGCCCGCGAAAAATAATTTGAACTGCTTAAAACTCCTGAAAAATTGATCGTAGAGAACACAATTATTTGCATTTTAATGAAACATGATGAATGCTACAAGAATATGTCGGTTTCACTTGTTGTTTTTAGAAAACCATTTTGGCCCGCCCGCCAAAACTAATTTCAACTCCCTATAATTTCTGAACAATTGATCGTAGAAAGCGTAATAATTTTGCATATTATACAGCTTGTTACATGCTACAAGAATATATCGATTTCACTAGTTGTTGGTTGAGAACCATATTGGCCCGCCCGCGAAAATCAACTTGAACTGCTTATAACTCCTGAACAATTGATCGTAGAGAACACAATTATTTGCATTTTAATGAAACATGTTGAATGCTACAAGAATATGTCGGTTTCACTATTTGTTTTTAGAAAACCATATTGGCCCGCCCACGAGTATTAACTTGAACTGTTTATAACTTCTGAACAAATGATCGTAGAGAGCGTAATAAATTTGCATATTAATCAGCATGTTGCATGCTACAAGAATATATCGATTTCACTAGTTGTTAGTTGAGAACCATATTGGCCGCCCGCGAAAATCAACTTGAACTGCTTATAACTCCTGAAAAATTGATCGTAGACAACACAATTGTTTGCATTTTAATGAAACATGTTGAATGCTACAAGAATATGTCAGTTTCACTAGTTGTTATTTGAGAACCATATTGGCCCGCCCGCTATTATTAACTTGAACTGTTTATAACTTCTGAACAAATGATCGTAGAGAGCGTAAAAAATTTGCATATTAATCAGCATGTTGCATGCTACAAGAATATATCGATTTCACTAGTTGTTGGTTGAAAAACATATTGGCCCGCCCGCGAAAATCAATTTGAACTGCTTATAACTTCTGAACAAGTAATCGTAGAAAGCGTAATAATTTTGCATATTAATCAGCATGCTGCATGCTACAAGAATATATCGATTTCACTAGTTGTTGTTTGAGAAATATATTGGCCTGCCCGCGAAAATTAACTTGAACTGCTTATAACTTCTGAACAATTGATCGTAGAGAGAACAATTATTTGCATTTTAATGAAACATGTTGAATGCTACAAGAATATGTCGGTTTCACTAGTTGTTTTTAGAAAACCATATTGGCCCGCCCGCGAGTATTGACTTGTTCTGCTTATAACTTCTGAACAAATGATCGTAGTGAGCGTAATAATTTTGCATTTCTATCAAACATGTTGTATGCTACAAGATTATGTCGGTTTCACTAGTTATTGTTTGAGAAACATTTTGTCCCGCCCGCCAAAACTAAATTCAACTCCTTATAACTTCTGAAGAATTGATCGTAGAGATCACAATTATTATCATTTTAATCTAACATGTTGTATGCTACTAGAATATGTAGGTTTCACTAGTTATTGTTTGAGAACCATTTTGGCCCGCCCGCCAAAACTAACTTCAACTCCTTATAACTTCTGAACAAATGATCGTAGAGAGCGTTATAATTTTGTATATTAATCAGCATGTTGCATGCTACAAGAATATATCGATTTCATTTTTTGTTGGTTGAGAACCATATTGGCCCGCCCGCGAAAATTAACTTGAACTGCTTACAATTTCTGAACAAATGATCGTAGAGAACACAATTATTTACATTTTAATGAAACATGTTGTATGCTACAAGAATATGTCGGTTTTAGTGTTTGTTTTTTTAGAACCATATTGGCCCGCCCGCGAGTATTGACTTGTTCTGCTTATAACTTCTGAACAAATGATCGTAGTGAGCGTAATAATTTTGCATATTAATCAGCATGTTGCATGCTACAAGAATATATCCATTTCACAAGTTATTGTTTGAGAACAATTTTGTCCCGCCCGCCAAAACTAACTTCAACTCCTTATAACTTCTGAACAAATGATCGTAGAGAGCTTAATAATTTTGCATATTAATCAGCATGTTTCATGCTACAAGAATATATCGATTTCATTAGTTGTTGGTTGAGAACCATATTGGTCCGCCCGCAAAAATTAGTTTGAACTGCTTATAACTTCTGAACAAGTTATCGTAAAAAGCGTAATAATTTTGCATATTAATCAGCATGTTGCATGCTACAACAATATATCGATTTCACTAGTTGTTGTTTGAGAAATATATTGGCCTGCCCGCAAAAATTAACGTGAACTGCTTATAACTTCTGAACAATTGATCGTAGAGCACACAATTATTTGCATTTTAATGAAACATTTTGAATGCTACAAGAATATGTCGGTTTCACTAGTTGTTTATAGAAAACCATATTGGCCCGCCCGCGAGTATTAACTTGAACTGTTTATAACTTCTGAACAAATGATCCTAGAGAGCGTAATAAATTTGCATATTAATCAGCATGTTGCATGCTACAAGAATATATCGATTTCACTAGTTGTTGGTTGAGAACCATATTGGCCCGCCCGCGAAAATCAACTTGAACTGCTTATAACTCCTGAACAATTGATCGTAGAGAACACAATTATTTGCATTTTAATGAAACATGTTGAATGCTACAAGAATATGTCGGTGTCACTATTTGTTTTTAGAAAACCATATTGGCCCGCCCACGAGTATTAACTTGAACTGTTTATAACTTCTGAACAAATGATCGTAGAGAGCGTAATAAATTTGCATATTAATCAGCATGTTGCATGCTACAAGAATATATCGATTTCACTAGTTGTTAGTTGAGAACCATATTGGCCGCCCGCGAAAATCAACTTGAACTGCTTATAACTCCTGAAAAATTGATCGTCGACAACACAATTATTTGCATTTTAATGAAACATGTTGAATGCTACAAGAATATGTCAGTTCCACTAGTTTTTATTTGAGAACCATATTGGACCGCCCGCTATTATTAACTTGAACTGTTTATAACTTCTGAACAAATGATCGTAGAGAGCGTAAAAAATTTGCATATTAATCAGCATGTTGCATGCTACAAGAATATATCGATTTCACAAGTTGTTGGTTGAAAAACATATTGGCCCGCCCGCGAAAATCAATTTGAACTGCTTATAACTTCTGAACAAGTAATCGTAGAAAGCGTAATAATTTTGCATATTAATCAGCATGCTGCATGCTACAAGAATATATCGATTTCACTAGTTGTTGTTTGAGAAATATATTGGCCTGCCCGCGAAAATTAACTTGAACTGCTTATAACTTCTGAACAATTGATCGTAGAGAGCACAATTATTTGCATTTTAATGAAACTTGTTGAATGCTACAAGAATATGTCGGTTTCACTAGTTGTTTTTAGAAAACCATATTGGCCCGCCCGCGAGTATTGACTTGTTCTGCTTATAACTTCTGAACAAATGATCGTAGTGAGCGTAATAATTTTGCATTTCTATCAAACATGTTGTATGCTACAAGATTATATCGGTTTCACTAGTTATTGTTTGAGAAACATTTTGTCCCGCCCGCCAAAACTAAATTCAACTCCTTATAACTTCTGAAGAATTGATCGTAGAGATCACAATTATTATCATTTTAATCTAACATGTTGTATGCTACTAGAATATGTCGGTTTCACTAGTTATTGTTTGAGAACCATTTTGGCCCGCCCGCCAAAACCAACTTCAACTCCTTATAACTTCTGAACAAATGATCGTAGAGAGCGTTATAATTTTGTATATTAATCAGCATGTTGCATGCTACAAGAATATATGGATTTCATTTTTTGTTGGTTGAGAACCATATTGGCCCGCCCGCGAAAATTAACTTGAACTGCTTACAATTTCTGAACAAATGATCGTAGAGAACACAATTATTTACATTTTAATGAAACATGTTGTATGCTACAAGAATATGTCGGTTTTACTGTTTGTTTTTTAGAACCATATTGGCCCGCCCGCGAGTATTGACTTGTTCTGCTTATAGCTTCTGAACAAATGATCGTAGTGAGCGTAATAATTTTGCATATTAATCAGCATGTTGCATGCTACAAGAATATATCCATTTCACAAGTTATTGTTTGAGAACCATTTTGTCCCGCCCGCCAAAACTAACTTCAACTCCTTGTAACTTCTGAACAAATGATCGTAGAGAGCTTAATAATTTTGCATATTAATCAGCATGTTTCATGCTACAAGAATATATCGATTTCATTAGTTGTTGGTTGAGAACCATATTGGTCCGCCCTCAAAAATTAGTTTGAACTGCTTATAACTTCTGAACAAGTTATCGTAAAAAGCGTAATAATTTTGCATATTAATCAGCATGTTGCATGCTACGAGAATATATCGATTTCACTAGTTGTTGTTTGAGAAATATATTGGCCTGCCCGCGAAAATTAACGTGAACTGCTTATAACTTCTGAACAATTGATCGTAGAGCACACAATTATTTGCATTTTAATGAAACATTTTGAATGCTACAAGAATATGTCGGTTTCACTAGTTGTTTATAGAAAACCATATTGGCCCGCCCGCGAGTATTAACTTGAACTGTTTATAACTTCTGAACAAATGATCCTAGAGAGCGTAATAAATTTGCATATTAATCAGCATGTTGTATGCTACAAGAATATATCGATTTCACTAGTTGTTGGTTGAGAACCATATTAGCCCGCCCGCGAAAATCAACTTGAACTGCTTATAACTCCTGAACAATTGATCGTAGAGAACACAATTATTTGCATTTTAATGAAACATGTTGAATGCTACAAGAATATGTCGGTTTCACTAGTTGTTTTTAGAAAACCATTTTGACCCGCCCGCCAAAACTAATTTCAACTCCTTATAACTTCTGAACAATTGATCGTAGAAAGCGTAATAATTTTGCATATTAATCAGCATGTTGCATGCTACAAAAATATATCGATTTCATTGGTTGTTGGTTGAGAACCATATTGGCCGGCCGCGAAAATCAACTTTAACTGCTTATAACTCCTGAACAATTGATCGTAAACAACAAAATTATTTGCATTTCAATCAAGCATGTTGTATGCTACAAGATTATGTCGGTTTCACTAGTTATTGTTTGAGAAACATTTTGTCCCGCCCGCCAAAACTAAATTTAACACCTTATAACATCTGAACAAATGATCCTAGAGAGCTTAATAGTTTTGCATATTAATCAGCATGTTGCATGCTACAAGAATATATCGATTTCACTAGTTGTTGGTTAAAAAACATATTTTCCCGCCCGCGAAAATCAACTTGAACTGCTTATAACTTCTGAAGAGTTGATCGTAGAGATCACAATTATTATCATTTTAATCTAACATGTTGTATGCTACAAGAATATGTCTGTTTCACTAGTTATTGTTTGAGAACCATTTTGGCCCGACCGCCAAAACTAAATTCAACTCCTTATAACTTCTGAACAAATTATCGTAGAGAGCGTTATAATTTTGTATATTAATCAGCATGTTGCATGCTACAAGAATATATCGATTTCATTGGTTGTTGGTTGAGAACCATATTGGCCCGCCCGCGAAAATTAAACTGAACTGCTTATAACTTCTGAACAATTGATCGTAGCGAACACAATTATTTGCATTTTAATGAAACATGTTGAATGCTTCAAGAATATGTCGGTTTCACTAGTTGTTGTTTGAGAACCATATTGGCCCGCCATCGAATATTAAATTGAACTGCTTATAACTTCTGAACAAATGATCTTAGAGAGCGTAATAAATTTGCATATTAATCAGCATGTTGCATGCTACAAGAATATATCGATTTCACTAGTTGTTGGTTGAGAACCATATTGGCCCGCCCGCGAAAATTAATTTGAACTGCTTATAACTTCTGAACAAATAGTCGTAGAAAGCGTAATAATTTTTCATATTTATCAGCATGTTGCATGCTACAAGAATATATCGATTTCACTAGTTGTTGCTTGAGAAATATATTGGCCTGCCCGCGAAAATTAACTTGAACTGCTTATAACTTCTGAACAATTGATTGTAGAGCACACAATTATTTGCATTTCAATCAAACATGTTGTATGCTACAAGAATATGTGAGTTCCACTAGTTATTGTTTGATAACCATTTTGGCCCGCCCGCCAAAACTAACTTCAACTCCTTATAACTTCTGAACAAATGATCGTAGAGAGCGTAATAAATTTGCATATTAATCAGCATGTTGCATGCTACAAGAATATATCGATTTCACTAGTTGTTGGTTGAAAAACATATTGGGCCGCCCGCGAAAATCAACTTGAACTGCTTATAACTTCTGAAGAATTGATCGTAGAGATCACAATTATTATCATTTTAATCTAACATGTTGTATGCTACAAGAATATGTCGGTTTCACTAGTTATTGTTTGAGAACCATTTTGGCCCGCCCGCCGAAACTAAATTCAACTCCTTATAACTTCTGAACAAATGATCGTAGAGAGCGTTATAATTTTGCATATTAATCAGCATGTTGCAAGCTACAAGAATATATCGATTTCATTGGTTGTTGGTTGAGAACCATATTAGCCCGCCCGCGAAAATTAACTCGAACTGCTTATAACTTCTGAACAATTGATCGTAGCGAACACAATTATTTGCATTTTAATGAAACATATTTTATGCAACAAGAATATGTCGGTTTTACTAGTTGTTTTTAGAAAACCATATTGGCCCGCCCACGAGTATTAAATTGAACTGTTTATAACTTCTGAACAAATGATCCTAGAGAGCGTAATAAATTTGCATATTAATCAGCATGTTGCATGCTACAAGAATATATCGATTTCATTAGTTGTTGGTTGAGAACCATATTGGCCCGCCCGCGAAAATCAACTTGAACTGCTTATAACTCCTGAACAATTGATCGTAGAGACCACAATTAATAGCATTTTAATCAAACATGTTGTATGCAACAAGAATATGTCGGTTTTACTAGTTGTTTTCAGAAAACCATATTGGCTCGCCCACGAGTATTAACTTGAACTGTTTATAACTTCTGAACAAATGATCCTAGAAAGCGTAATAAATTTGCATATTAATCAGCATGTTGCATGCTACAAGAATATATCGATTTCACTAGTTGTTGGTTGAGAACCATATTGGCTCGCCCGCGAAAATCAACTTGAACTGCTTATAACTCCTGAAAAATTGATCGTAGAGAACACAATTATTTGCATTTTAATGAAACATATTGAATGCTACAAGAATATGTCGGTTTCACTAGTAGTTTTTAGATAACCATATTGGCCCGCCCGCGAGTATTAACTTGAACTGTTTATAACTTCTGAACAATTGATCGCAGAGAACAGAGTTATTTGCATTTCAATCAAACATTTTGTATGCTACAAGAATATGTCGGTTTCACTAGTTGTTTTTAGAAAACCATTTTGGCCCGCCCGCCAAAACTAATTTCAACTCCTTATAACTTCGGAAAAATTGATCGTAGGAAGCGTAATAATTTTGCATATTAAACAGCTTGTTACATGCTACAAGAATATATCGATTTCACTAGTTGTTGGTTGAGAACCATATTGGCTCGCCCGCGAAAATCAACTTGAACTGCTTATAACTCCTGAACAATTGATCGTAGAGAACACAATTATTTGCATTTTAATGAAACATATTGAATGCTACAAGAATATGTCGGTTTCACTATTTGTTTTTAGAAAACCATATTGGCCCGCCCGCGAGTATTGACTTGTTCTGCTTATAACTTCTGAACAAATGATCGTAGTGAGCGTAATAATTTTGCATATTAATCAGCATGTTGCATGCTACAAGAATATATCCATTTCACTAGTTGTTGGTTGAGAACCATATTGGCCCGCCCTCGAAAATTGACTTCAACTGCTTATAACTTCTGAACAATTGATCGTAGAGAACACAATTATTTGCATTTCAATCAAGCATGTTGTATGCTACAAGATTATGTCGGTTTCACTAGTTATTGTTTGAGAAACATTTTGTCCCGCCCGCCAAAACTAAATTTAACTCCTTATAACATCTGAACAAATGATCGTAGAGAGCTTAATAATTTTGCATATTAATCAGCATCTTGCATGCTACAAGAATATATCGATTTCACTAGTTGTTGGTTAAAAAACATATTTTCCCGCCCGCGAAAATCAACTTGAACTGCTTATAACTTCTGAAGAGTTGATCGTAGAGATCACAGTTATTATCATTTTAATCTAACATGTTGTATGCTACAAGAATATGTCTGTTTCACTAGTTATTGTTTGAGAACCATTTTGGCCCGCCCGCCAAAACTAACTTCAACTCCTTATAACTTCTGAACAAATTATCGTAGAGAGCGTTATAATTTTGTATATTAATCAGCATGTTGCATGCTACAAGAATATATCGATTTCATAGGTTGTTGGTTGAGAACCATATTGGCCCGCCCGCGAAAATTAAATTGAACTGCTTATAACTTCTGAACAATTGATCGTAGCGAACACAATTATTTGCATTTTAATGAAATATGTTGAATGCTTCAAGAATATGTCGGTTTCACTAGTTGTTGTTTGAGAACCATATTGGCCCGCCCGCGAATATTAAATTGAACTGCTTATAACTTCTGAACAAATGATCTTAGAGAGCGTAATAAATTTGCATATTAATCAGCATGTTGCATGCTACAAGAATATATCGATTTCACTAGTTGTTGGTTGAGAACCATATTGGCCCGCCCGCGAAAATTAATTTGAACTGCTTATAACTTCTGAACAAATAATCGTAGAAAGCGTAATAATTTTTCATATTTATCAGCATGTTGCATGCTACAAGAATATATCGATTTCACTAGTTGATGCTTGAGAAATATATTGGCCTGCCCGCGAAAATTAACTTGAACTGCTTATAACTTCTGAACAATTGATTGTAGAGCACACAATTATTTGCATTTCAATCAAACATGTTGTATGCTACAAGAATATGTGAGTTCCACTAGTTATTGTTTGATAACCATTTTGGCCCGCCCGCCAAAACTAACTTCAACTCCTTATAACTTCTGAACAAATGATCGTAGAGAGCGTAATAATTTTGAATATCAAACAGCATGTTGCATGCTACAAGAATATATCGATTTCACTAGTTGTTGGTTTGGAACCATATTGGCCCGCCCGCGAATATCAACCTGAACTGCTTATAACTCCTGAACAATTGATCGTAGAGAGCACAATTATTTGCATTTTAATGAAACTTGTTGAATGCTACAAGAATATGTCGGCTTCACTAGTTGTTTTTAGAAAACCATATTGGCCCGCCCGCCAGTATTAACTTGAACTCCTTATAACTTCTGAACAAATGATCGTAGAGAGCGTAATAAATTTGCATATTAATCAACATGTTGCATGCTACAAGAATATATCGATTTCACTAGTTGTTGGTTGAAAAACATTTTGGCACGCCCGCGAAAATCAACTTAAACTGCTTATAACTTTTTAACAATTGATCGTAGAGATCACAATTATTATCATTTTAATGTAACATGTTGTATGCTACAAGAATATGTCGGTTTCACTAGTTATTGTTTGAGAACAATTTTGGCCCGCCCGCCGAAACTAAATTCAACTCCTTATAACTTCTGAACAAATGATCGTAGAGAGCGTTATAATTTTGCATATTAATCAGCATGTTGCATGCTACAAGAATATATCGATTTCATTGGTTGTTGGTTGAGAACCATATTGGCCCGCCCGCGAAAATTAAATCGAACTGCTTATAACTTCTGAACAATTGATCGTAGCGAACACAATTATTTGCATTTTAATGAAACATATTGTATGCATAAAGAATATGTCGGTTTTACTAGTTGTTTTTAGAAAACCATATTGGCCCGCCCACGAGTATTAATTTGAACTGTTTATAACTTCTGAACAAATGATCCTAGAGAGCGTAATAAATTTGCATATTAATCAGCATGTTGCATGTTACAAGAATATATCGATTTCACTAGTTGTTGGTTGAGAACCATATTGGCCCGCCTGCGAAAATCAACTTGAACTACTTATAACTCCTGAACAATTGATCGTAGAGACCAAAATTATTTGCATTTTAATGAAACATGTTGAATGCAACAAGAATATGTCGGTTTCACTAGTTATTGTTTGAGAACCATTTTGGCCCGCCCGCCAAAACTAACTTCAACTCCTTATAACTTCTAAACAAATGATCGTAGAGAGCGTAATTATTTTGCATATCAATCAGCATATTGCATGCTACAAGAATATATCGATTTCATTAGTTGTTGGTTGAAAACCATATTGGCTCGCCCCAGAAAATCAACTTGAACTGCTTATAACTTCTGAAAAATTGATCGTAGAGAACACAATTATTTGCATTTTAATGAAACATATTGAATGCTACAAGAATATGTTGGTTTCACTATTTGTTTTTAGAAAACCATATTGGCCCGCCCGCGAGTATTAACTTGAACTGTTTATAACTTCTGAACAAATGATCGTAGAGAGCGTAATAAATTTGCATATTAATCAGCTTGTTGCATGCTACAAGAATATATCGATTTCACTAGTTGCTGGTTGAAAAACATATTGGCCCGCCCGCGAAAATCAATTTGAACTGCTTATAACTTCTGAACAATTGATCGTAGAGATCACAGTTATTTGCATTTTAATGTAACATGTTGTATGCTACAAGAATATGTCGGTTTTACTATTTGTTTTTTAGAACCATATTGGCCCGCCCTCGAAAATTAACTTCAACTGCTTATAACTTCTGAACAATTGATCGTAGAGAACACAATTATTTGCATTTCAATCAAGCATGTTGTATGCTACAAGATTATGTCGGTTTCACTAGTTATTGTTTGAGAAACATTTTGTCCCGCCCGCCAAAACTAAATTTAACTCCTTATAACATCTGAACAATTGATCGTAGAGAGCTTAATAGTTTTGCATATTAATCAGCATGTTGCATGCTACAAGAATATATCGATTTCACTAGTTGTTGGTTAAAAAACATATTTTCCCGCCCGCGAAAATCAACTTGAACTGCTTATAACTTCTGAAGAGTTGATCGTAGAGATCACGATTATTATCATTTTAATCTAACATGTTGTATGCTACAAGAATATGTCTGTTTCACTAGTTATTGTTTGAGAACCATTTTGGCCCGCCCGCCAAAACTAACTTCAACTCCTTATAACTTCTGAACAAATTATCGTAGAGAGCGTTATAATTTTGTATATTGATCAGCATGTTGCATGCTACAAGAATACATCGATTTCATAGGTTGTTGGTTGAGAACCATATTGGCCCGCCCGCGAAAATTAAATTGAACTGCTTATAACTTCTGAACAATTGATCGTAGCGAACACAATTATTTGCATTATAATGAAACATGTTGAATGCTTCAAGAATATGTCGGTTTCACTAGTTGTTGTTTGAGAACCATATTGGCCCGTCCGCGAATATTAAATTGAACTGCTTATAACTTCTGAACAAATGATCTTAGAGACCGTAATAAATTTGCATATTAATCAGCATGTTGCATGTTACAAGAATATATCGATTTCACTAGTTGTTGGTTGAGAACCATATTGGCCCGCCCGCGAAAATTAATTTGAACTGCTTATAACTTCTGAACAAATAATCGTAGAAAGCGTAATAATTTTTCATATTTATCAGCATGTTGCATGCTACAAGAATATATCGATTTCACTAGTTGATGCTTGAGAAATATATTGGCCTGCCCGCGAAAATTAACTTGAACTGCTTATAACTTCTGAACAATTGATTGTAGAGCACACAATTATTTGCATTTCAATCAAACATGTTGTATGCTACAAGAATATGTGAGTTCCACTAGTTATTGTTTGATAACCATTTTGGCCCGCCCGCCAAAACTAACTTCAACTCCTTATAACTTCTGAACAAATGATCGTAGAGAGCGTAATAATTTTGAATATCAATCAGCATGTTGCATGCTACAAGAATATATCGATTTCACTAGTTGTTGGTTGAGAACCATATTGGCCCGCCCGCGAATATCAACTTGAACTGCTTATAACTCCTGAACAATTGATCGTAGAGAGCACAATTATTTGCATTTTAATGAAACTTGTTGAATGCTACAAGAATATGTCGGCTTCACTAGTTGTTTTTAGAAAAACCATATTGGCCCGCCCGCCAGTATTAACTTGAACTCCTTATAACTTCTGAACAAATGATCGTAGAGAGCGTAATAAATTTGCATATTAATCAGCATGTTGCATGCTACAAGAATATATCGATTTCACTAGTTGTTGGTTGAAAAACATTTTGGCACGCCCGCGAAAATCAACTTAAACTGCTTATAACTTCTGAACAATTGATCGTAGAGATCACAATTATTATCATTTTAATCTAACATGCTGTATGCTACAAGAATATGTCGGTTTCACTAGTTATTGTTTGAGAACAATTTTGGCCCGCCCGCCGAAACTAAATTCAACTCCTTATAACTTCTGAACAAATGATCGTAGACAGCGTTATAATTTTGCATATTAATCAGCATGTTGCATGCTACAAGAATATATCGATTTCATTGGTTGTTGGTTGAGAACCATATTGGCCCGCCCGCGAAAATTAAATCGAACTGCTTATAACTTTTGAACAATTGATCGTAGCGAACACAATTATTTGCATTTTAATGAAACATATTGTATGCAACAAGAATATGTCGGTTTTACTAGTTGTTTTTAGAAAACCATATTGGCCCGCCCACGAGTATTAATTTGAACTGTTTATAACTTCTGAACAAATGATCCTAGAGAGCGTAATAAATTTGCATATTAATCAGCATGTTGCATGTTACAAGAATATATCGATTTCACTAGTTGTTGGTTGAGAACCATATTGGCCCGCCTGCGAAAATCAACTTAAACTACTTATAACTCCTGAACAATTGATCGTAGAGACCAAAATTATTTGCATTTTAATGAAACATGTTGAATGCAACAAGAATATGTCGGTTTCACTAGTTATTGTTTGAGAACCATTTTGGCCCGCCCGCCAAAACTAACTTCAACTCCTTATAACTTCTAAACAAATGATCGTAGAGAGCGTAATTATTTTGCATATCAATCAGCATGTTGCATGCTACAAGAATATATCGATTTCACTAGATGATGGTTGAGAACCATATTGACCCGCCTGCGAAAATCAACATGAACTACTTATAACTCCTGAACAATTGATCGTAGAGACCACAGTTATTTGCATTTTAATGAAACATGTTGAATGCAACAAGAATATGTCAGTTTCACTATTTGTTTTTAGAAAACCATATTGGCCCGCCCGCGTGTATTAATTTGAACTGTTTATAACTTCTGAACAAATGATCCTAGAGAGTGTAATAAATTTGCATATTATTTAGCATATTGCATGCTACAAGAATATATCGATTTCATTAGTTGTTGGTTGAGAACCATATTGGCTCGCCCCAGAAAATCAACTTGAACTGCTTATAACTCCTGAAAAATTGATCGTAGAGAACACAATTATTTGCATTTTAATGAAACATATTGAATGCTACAAGAATATGTCGGTTTCACTAGTTGTTTTTAGAAAACCATATTGGCCCGCCCGCGAGTATTAACTTGAACTGTTTATAACTTCTGAACAATTGATCGCAGAGAACACAATTATTTGCATTTCAATCAAACATGTTGTATGCTACAAGAATATGTCGGTTTCACTAGTTATTGTTTGAGAACCATTTTGGCCCGCCCGCCAAAACTAACTTCAACTCCTTCTAACTTCTGAACAAATGATCGTAGAGAGCGTTATAATTTTGCATATTAATCAGCATGTTGCATGCTACAAGAATATTACAATTTCATTGGTTGTTGGTTGAGAACCATATTGGCCCGCCCGCGAAAATTAACTTGAACTGCTTATAACTTCTGAACAATTGATCGTAGCGAACACAATTATTTGCATTTCAATCAAACATGTTGTACACAACAAGAATATGTCGGTTTCACTAGTTATTGTTTGAGAACCTTTTTGTCCCGCCCGCCAAAACTAACTTCAACTCCTTATAACTTCTGAACAAATTATCGTAGAGAGCTTAATAATTTTGCATATTAATCAGCATGTTGCATGCTACAAGAATATATCGATTTCATTGGCTGTTGGTTGAGAACCATATTGGCCCGCCCGCGGAAAATAAATTGAACTCCTTATAACTTCTGAACAATTGATCGTAGCGAACACAATTATTTGCATTTTAATGAAACATGTTGAATGCTTCAAGAATATGTCGGTTTCATTAGTTGTTTATAGAAAACCATATTAGCCTGCGAGTGTTAACTTGAACTATTTATAACTTCTGAACAAATGATCCTAGAGAGCGTAATAAATTTGCATATTAATCAGCATGTTGCATGCTACAAGAATATATCGATTTCACTAGTTGTTGGTTGAGAACCATATTGGCCCGCCCGCGAAAACTAACTTCAACTCCTTCTAACTTCTGAACAAATGATCGTAGAGAGCGTTATAATTTTGCATATTAATCAGCATGTTGCATGCTACAAGAATATTACAATTTCATTGGTTGTTGGTTGAGAACCATATTGGCCCGCCCGCGAAAATCAATTTGAACTGCTTAAAACTCCTGAAAAATTGATCGCAGAGAACACAATTATTTGCATTTTAATGAAACATGATGAATGCTACAAGAATATGTCGGTTTCACTAGTTGTTTTTAGAGAACCATTTTGGCCCGCCCGCCAAAACTAATTTCAACTCCCTATAATTTCTGAACAATTGATCGTAGAAAGCGTAATAGTTTTGCATATTATACAGCTTGTTACATGCTACAAGAATATATCGATTTCACTAGTTGTTGGTTGAACTGCTTATAACTCCTGAACAATTGATCGTAGAGAACACAATTATTTGCATTTTAATGAACCATGTTGAATGCTACAAGAATATGTCGGTTTCACTATTTGTTTTTAGAAAACCATATTGGCCCGCCCACGAGTATTAACTTGAACTGTTTATAACTTCTGAACAAATGATCGTAGAGAGCGTAATAAATTTGCATATTAATCAGCATGTTGCATGCTACAAGAATATATCGATTTCACTAGTTGTTAGTTGAGAACCATATTGGCCGCCCGCGAAAATCAACTTGAACTGCTTATAACTCCTGAAAAATTGATCGTAGACAACACAATTATTTGCATTTTAATGAAACATGTTGAATGCTACAAGAATATGTCAGTTTCACTAGTTGTTATTTGAGAACCATATTGGCCCGCCCGCTATTATTAACTTGAACTGTTTATAACTTCTGAACAAATGATCGTAGAGATCACAATTATTTCCATTTTAATCTAACATGTTGTATGCTACAAGAATATGTCAGTTTCACTAGTTATTGTTTGAGAACCATATTGGCCCGCCCGCGAGTATTAAATTGAACTGCTTATATGTTCTGAGCAAATGATCGTAGAAAGCTCGATTGTTTGCATAATAATAAACATGTAGCTAGCTACAAGAATATATAGATTTCACTAGTTGTTGGTTGAGAACCATATTGGCTGGCCTCGAAAATTAACTTGAACTGTTTATAACTTCTGAACAATTGATCGCAGAGAACACAATTATTTGCATTTCAATCAAACATGTTGTATGCTACAAGAATATGTCGGTTTCACTAGTTGTTTTTAGAAAACCATATTGGCCCGCCCGCGAGTATTAACTTGAACTGTTTATAACTTCTGAACAATTGATCGCAGAGAACACAATTATTTGCATTTCAATCAAACATGTTGTATGCTACAAGAATATGTCGGTTTCACTAGTTATTGTTTGAGAACCATTTTGGCCCGCCCGCCAAAACTAACTTCAACTCCTTCTAACTTCTGAACAAATGATCGTAGAGAGCGTTATAATTTTGCATATTAATCAGCATGTTGCATGCTACAAGAATATTACAATTTCATTGGTTGTTGGTTGAGAACCATATTGGCCCGCCCGCGAAAATTAACTTGAACTGCTTATAACTTCTGAACAATTGATCGTAGCGAACACAATTATTTGCATTTCAATCAAACATGTTGTACACAACAAGAATATGTCGGTTTCACTAGTTATTGTTTGAGAACCTTTTTGTCCCGCCCGCCAAAACTAACTTCAACTCCTTATAACTTCTGAACAAATTATCGTAGAGAGCTTAATAATTTTGCATATTAATCAGCATGTTGCATGCTACAAGAATATATCGATTTCATTGGCTGTTGGTTGAGAACCATATTGGCCCGCCCGCGGAAAATAAATTGAACTCCTTATAACTTCTGAACAATTGATCGTAGCGAACACAATTATTTGCATTTTAATGAAACATGTTGAATGCTTCAAGAATATGTCGGTTTCATTAGTTGTTTATAGAAAACCATATTAGCCTGCGAGTGTTAACTTGAACTATTTATAACTTCTGAACAAATGATCCTAGAGAGCGTAATAAATTTGCATATTAATCAGCATGTTGCATGCTACAAGAATATATCGATTTCACTAGTTGTTGGTTGAGAACCATATTGGCCCGCCCGCGAAAACTAACTTCAACTCCTTCTAACTTCTGAACAAATGATCGTAGAGAGCGTTATAATTTTGCATATTAATCAGCATGTTGCATGCTACAAGAATATTACAATTTCATTGGTTGTTGGTTGAGAACCATATTGGCCCGCCCGCGAAAATCAATTTGAACTGCTTAAAACTCCTGAAAAATTGATCGCAGAGAACACAATTATTTGCATTTTAATGAAACATGATGAATGCTACAAGAATATGTCGGTTTCACTAGTTGTTTTTAGAGAACCATTTTGGCCCGCCCGCCAAAACTAATTTCAACTCCCTATAATTTCTGAACAATTGATCGTAGAAAGCGTAATAGTTTTGCATATTATACAGCTTGTTACATGCTACAAGAATATATCGATTTCACTAGTTGTTGGTTGAGAACCATATTGGCCCGCCCGCGAAAATCAATTTGAACTGCTTATAACTCCTGAACAATTGATCGTAGAGAACACAATTATTTGCATTTTAATGAAACATGTTGAATGCTACAAGAATATGTCGGTTTCACTATTTGTTTTTAGAAAACCATATTGGCCCGCCCACGAGTATTAACTTGAACTGTTTATAACTTCTGAACAAATGATCGTAGAGAGCGTAATAAATTTGCATATTAATCAGCATGTTGCATGCTACAAGAATATATCGATTTCACTAGTTGTTAGTTGAGAACCATATTGGCCGCCCGCGAAAATCAACTTGAACTGCTTATAACTCCTGAAAAATTGATCGTAGACAACACAATTATTTGCATTTTAATGAAACATGTTGAATGCTACAAGAATATGTCAGTTTCACTAGTTGTTATTTGAGAACCATATTGGCCCGCCCGCTATTATTAACTTGAACTGTTTATAACTTCTGAACAAATGATCGTAGAGAGCGTAAAAAATTTGCATATTAATCACCATGTTGCATGCTACAAGAATATATCGATTTCACTAGTTGTTGGATGAAAAACATATTGGCCCGCCCGCGAAAATCAATTTGAACTGCTTATAACTTCTGAACAATTGATCGTAGAGATCACAATTATTTCCATTTTAATCTAACATGTTGTATGCTACAAGAATATGTCAGTTTCACTAGTTATTGTTTGAGAACCATATTGGCCCGCCCGCGAGTATTGACTTGTTCTGCTTATAACTTCTGAACAAATGATCGTAGTGAGCGTAATAATTTTGCATATTAATCAGCATGTTGCATGCTACAAGAATATATCGATTTCATTAGTTGTTGGTTGAGAACCATATTGGCCCGCCGCGAAAATTAATTTGAACTGCTTATAACTTCCGAACAAGTAATCGTAGAAAGCGTAATAATTTTGCATATTAATCAGCATGCTGCATGCTACAAGAATATATCGATTTCACTAGTTGTTGTTTGAGAAATATATTGGCCTGCCCGCGAAAATTAACTTGAACTGCTTATAACTTCTGAACAATTGATCGTAGAGAGCACAATTATTTGCATTTTAATGAAACATGTTGAATGCTACAAGAATATGTCGGTTTCACTAGTTGTTTTTAGAAAACCATATTTGCCCGCCCGCGAGTATTGACTTGTTCTGCTTATAACTTCTGAACAAATGATCGTAGTGAGCGTAATAATTTTGCATTTCAATCAAACATGTTGTATGCTACAAGATTATGTCGGTTTCACTATTTATTGTTTGAGAAACATTTTGTCCCGCCCGCCAAAACTAAATTCAACTCCTTATAACTTCTGAAGAATTGATCGTAGAGATCACAATTATTATCATTTTAATCTAACATGTTGTATGCTACTAGAATATGTCGGTTTCACTAGTTATTGTTTGAGAACCATTTTGTCCCGCCCGCCAAAACTAACTTCAACTCCTTATAACTTCTGAACAAATGATCGTAGAGAGCGTTATAATTTTGTATATTAATCAGCATGTTGCATGCTACAAGAATATATCGATTTCACTAGTTGTTGGTTGAGAACCATATTGGCCCGCCCGCGAATATTAAATTGAACTGCTTATAACTTCTGAACAAATGATCTTAGAGAACGTAATAAATTTGCATATTAATCAGCATGTTGCATGCTACAAGAATATATAGATTTCACTAGTTGTTGGTTGAGAACCATATTGGCCAGTCCGCGAAAATTAATTTGAACTGCTTATAACTTGTGAACAAATAATCGTAGAAAGCGTAATAATTTTTCATATTTATCAGCATGTTGCATGCTACAAGAATATATCGATTTCACTAGTTGTTGCTTGAGAAATATATTGGCCTGCCCGCGAAAATTAACTTGAACTGCTTATAACTTCTGAACAATTGATTGTAGAGCACACAATTATTTGCATTTCAATCAAACTTGTTGTATGCTACAAGAATATGTGAGTTTCACTAGTTATTGTTTGAGAACCATTTTGGCCCGCCCGCCAAAACTAACTTCAACTCCTTATAACTTCTGAACAAATGATCCTAGAGAGCGTAATAATTTTGAATATCAAACAGCATATTGCATGCTACAAGAATATATCGATTTCACTAGTTGTTGGTTGAGAACCATATTGGCCCGCCCGCGAAAATCAACTTGAACTGCTTATAATTCCTGAACAATTGATCGTAGAGTACACAATTATTTGCATTTTAATGAAACTTGTTGAATGCTACAAGAATATGTCGGTTTCACTAGTTGTTTTTAGAAAACCATATTGGCCCGCCCGCGAGTATTAACTTGAACTGTTTATAACTTCTGAACAATTGATCGCAGAGAACAGAATTATTTGCATTTCAATCAAACATGTTGTATGCTACAAGAATATGTCGGTTTTACTATTTGTTTCTTAGAACCATATTGGCCCGCCCGCGAGTATTGACTTGTTCTGCTTATTACTTCTGAACAAATGATCGTAGTGAGCGTAATAATTTTGCATATTATACAGCATGTTGCATGCTACAAGAATATATCCATTTCACTAGTTGTTGGTTGAGAACCATATTGGCCCGCCCTCGAAAATTAACTTCAACTGCTTATAACTTCTGAACAATTGATCGTAGAGAACACAATTATTTGCATTTCAATCAAGCATGTTGTATGCTACAAGATTATGTCGGTTTCACTAGTTATTGTTTGAGAAACATTTTGTCCCGCCCGCCAAAACTAAATTTAACTCCTTATAACATCTGAACAAATGATCGTAGAGAGCTTAATAGTTTTGCATATTAATCAGCATGTTGCATGCTACAAGAATATATCGATTTCACTAGTTGCTGGTTAAAAAACATATTTTCCCGCCCGCGAAAATCAACTTGAACTGCTTATAACTTCTGAAGAGTTGATCGTAGAGATCACAATTATTATCATTTTAATCTAACATGTTCTATGCTACAAGAATATGTCTGTTTCACTAGTTATTGTTTGAGAACCATTTTGGCCCGCCCGCCAAAACTAACTTCAACTCCTTATAACTTCTGAACAAATTATCGTAGAGAGCGTTATAATTTTGTATATTAATCAGCATGTTGCATGCTACAAGAATATATCGATTTCATTGGTTGTTGGTTGAGAACCATATTGGCCCGCCCGCGAAAATTAAATTGAACTGCTTATAACTTCTGAACAATTGATCGTAGCGAACACAATTATTTGCATTTTAATGAAACATGTTGAATGCAACAAGAATATGTCGGTTTCACTAGTTATTGTTTGAGAAACATTTTGGCCCGCCCGCCGAAACAAAATTCAACTCCTTATAACTTCTGAACAAATGATCGTAGAGAGCGTTATAATTTTGCATATTAATCAGCATGTTGCATGCTACAAGAATATATCGATTTCAATAGTTGTTGGTTGACAACCATATTGGCCCGCCCGCGAAAATTAATTTGAACTGCTTATAACTACTGAAAAAATAATCGTAGAAAGCGTAATAATTTTTCATATTAATCAGCATGTTGCATGCTACAAGAATATATCGATTTCACTAGTTGCTGTTTGAGAAATATATTGGCCTGCCCGCGAAAATTAACTTGAACTGCTTATAACTTCAGAAAAATTGATTGTAGAGCACACAATTATTTGCATTTCAATCAAACATGTTGTATGCTACAAGAATATGTCGGTTTCACTAGTTATTGTTTGAGAACCATTTTGGCCCGCCCGCCAAAACTAACTTCAACTCCTTATAACTTCTGAACAAATGATCGTAGAGAGCGTAATTATTTTGCATATCAATCAGCATGTTGCATGCTACAAGAATATATCGATTTCACTAGATGTTGGTTGAGAACCATATTGACCCCCCTGCGAAAATCAACATGAACTACTTATAACTCCTGAACAATTGATCGTAGAGACCACAATTATTTGCATTTTAATGAAAAATGTTGAATGCAACAAGAATATGTCAGTTTTACTAGTTGTTTTTAGAAAACCATATTGGCCCGCCTGCGTGTATAAATTTGAACTGTTTATAACTTCTGAACAAATGATCCTAGAGAGCGTAATAAATTTGCATATTAATCAGCATGTTGCATGCTACAAGAATATATCGATTTCACTAGTTGTTGGTTGAGAACCATATTTTCCCGCCCGCGAAAAATAATTTGAACTGCTTAAAACTCCTGAAAAATTGATCGTAGAGAACACAATTATTTGCATTTTAATGAAACATGATGAATGCTACAAGAATATGTCGGTTTCACTTGTTGTTTTTAGAAAACGATTTTGGCCCGCCCGCCAAAACTAATTTCAACTCCCTATAATTTCTGAACAATTGATCGTAGAAAGCGTAATAATTTTGCATATTATACAGCTTGTTACATGCTACAAGAATATATCGATTTCACTAGTTGTTGGTTGAGAACCATATTGGCCCGCCCGCGAAAATCAACTTGAACTGCTTATAACTCCTGAACAATTGATCGTAGAGAACACAATTATTTGCATTTTAATGAAACATGTTGAATGCTACAAGAATATGTCGGTTTCACTATTTGTTTTTAGAAAACCATATTGGCCCGCCCACGAGTATTAACTTGAACTGTTTATAACTTCTGAACAAATGATCGTAGAGAGCGTAATAAATTTGCATATTAATCAGCATGTTGCATGCTACAAGAATATATCGATTTCACTAGTTGTTAGTTGAGAACCATATTGGCCGCCCGCGAAAATCAACTTGAACTGCTTATAACTCCTGAAAAATTGATCGTAGACAACACAATTGTTTGCATTTTAATGAAACATGTTGAATGCTACAAGAATATGTCAGTTTCACTAGTTGTTATTTGAGAACCATATTGGCCCGCCCGCTATTATTAACTTGAACTGTTTATAACTTCTGAACAAATGATCGTAGAGAGCGTAAAAAATTTGCATATTAATCAGCATGTTGCATGCTACAAGAATATATCGATTTCACTAGTTGTTGGTTGAAAAACATATTGGCCCGCCCGCGAAAATCAATTTGAACTGCTTATAACTTCTGAACAAGTAATCGTAGAAAGCGTAATAATTTTGCATATTAATCAGCATGCTGCATGCTACAAGAATATATCGATTTCACTAGTTGTTGTTTGAGAAATATATTGGCCTGCCCGCGAAAATTAACTTGAACTGCTTATAAGTTCTGAACAATTGATCGTAGTGAGAACAATTATTTGCATTTTAATGAAACATGTTGAATGCTACAAGAATATGTCGGTTTCACTAGTTGTTTTTAGAAAACCATATTGGCCCGCCCGCGAGTATTGACTTGTTCTGCTTATAACTTCTGAACAAATGATCGTAGTGAGCGTAATAATTTTGCATTTCTATCAAACATGTTGTATGCTACAAGATTATGTCGGTTTCACTAGTTATTGTTTGAGAAACATTTTGTCCCGCCCGCCAAAACTAAATTCAACTCCTTATAACTTCTGAAGAATTGATCGTAGAGATCACAATTATTATCATTTTAATCTAACATGTTGTATGCTACTAGAATATGTAGGTTTCACTAGTTATTGTTTGAGAACCATTTTGGCCCGCCCGCCAAAACTAACTTCAACTCCTTATAACTTCTGAACAAATGATCGTAGAGAGCGTTATAATTTTGTATATTAATCAGCATGTTGCATGCTACAAGAATATATCGATTTCATTTTTTGTTGGTTGAGAACCATATTGGCCCGCCCGCGAAAATTAACTTGAACTGCTTACAATTTCTGAACAAATGATCGTAGAGAACACAATTATTTACATTTTAATGAAACATGTTGTATGCTACAAGAATATGTCGGTTTTAGTGTTTGTTTTTTTAGAACCATATTGGCCCGCCCGCGAGTATTGACTTGTTCTGCTTATAACTTCTGAACAAATGATCGTAGTGAGCGTAATAATTTTGCATATTAATCAGCATGTTGCATGCTACAAGAATATATCCATTTCACAAGTTATTGTTTGAGAACAATTTTGTCCCGCCCGCCAAAACTAACTTCAACTCCTTATAACTTCTGAACAAATGATCGTAGAGAGCTTAATAATTTTGCATATTAATCAGCATGTTTCATGCTACAAGAATATATCGATTTCATTAGTTGTTGGTTGAGAACCATATTGGTCCGCCCGCAAAAATTAGTTTGAACTGCTTATAACTTCTGAACAAGTTATCGTAAAAAGCGTAATAATTTTGCATATTAATCAGCATGTTGCATGCTACAACAATATATCGATTTCACTAGTTGTTGTTTGAGAAATATATTGGCCTGCCCGCAAAAATTAACGTGAACTGCTTATAACTTCTGAACAATTGATCGTAGAGCACACAATTATTTGCATTTTAATGAAACATTTTGAATGCTACAAGAATATGTCGGTTTCACTAGTTGTTTATAGAAAACCATATTGGCCCGCCCGCGAGTATTAACTTGAACTGTTTATAACTTCTGAACAAATGATCCTAGAGAGCGTAATAAATTTGCATATTAATCAGCATGTTGCATGCTACAAGAATATATCGATTTCACTAGTTGTTGGTTGAGAACCATATTGGCCCGCCCGCGAAAATCAACTTGAACTGCTTATAACTCCTGAACAATTGATCGTAGAGAACACAATTATTTGCATTTTAATGAAACATGTTGAATGCTACAAGAATATGTCGGTGTCACTATTTGTTTTTAGAAAACCATATTGGCCCGCCCACGAGTATTAACTTGAACTGTTTATAACTTCTGAACAAATGATCGTAGAGAGCGTAATAAATTTGCATATTAATCAGCATGTTGCATGCTACAAGAATATATCGATTTCACTAGTTGTTAGTTGAGAACCATATTGGCCGCCCGCGAAAATCAACTTGAACTGCTTATAACTCCTGAAAAATTGATCGTCGACAACACAATTATTTGCATTTTAATGAAACATGTTGAATGCTACAAGAATATGTCAGTTCCACTAGTTTTTATTTGAGAACCATATTGGACCGCCCGCTATTATTAACTTGAACTGTTTATAACTTCTGAACAAATGATCGTAGAGAGCGTAAAAAATTTGCATATTAATCAGCATGTTGCATGCTACAAGAATATATCGATTTCACAAGTTGTTGGTTGAAAAACATATTGGCCCGCCCGCGAAAATCAATTTGAACTGCTTATAACTTCTGAACAAGTAATCGTAGAAAGCGTAATAATTTTGCATATTAATCAGCATGCTGCATGCTACAAGAATATATCGATTTCACTAGTTGTTGTTTGAGAAATATATTGGCCTGCCCGCGAAAATTAACTTGAACTGCTTATAACTTCTGAACAATTGATCGTAGAGAGCACAATTATTTGCATTTTAATGAAACTTGTTGAATGCTACAAGAATATGTCGGTTTCACTAGTTGTTTTTAGAAAACCATATTGGCCCGCCCGCGAGTATTGACTTGTTCTGCTTATAACTTCTGAACAAATGATCGTAGTGAGCGTAATAATTTTGCATTTCTATCAAACATGTTGTATGCTACAAGATTATATCGGTTTCACTAGTTATTGTTTGAGAAACATTTTGTCCCGCCCGCCAAAACTAAATTCAACTCCTTATAACTTCTGAAGAATTGATCGTAGAGATCACAATTATTATCATTTTAATCTAACATGTTGTATGCTACTAGAATATGTCGGTTTCACTAGTTATTGTTTGAGAACCATTTTGGCCCGCCCGCCAAAACCAACTTCAACTCCTTATAACTTCTGAACAAATGATCGTAGAGAGCGTTATAATTTTGTATATTAATCAGCATGTTGCATGCTACAAGAATATATGGATTTCATTTTTTGTTGGTTGAGAACCATATTGGCCCGCCCGCGAAAATTAACTTGAACTGCTTACAATTTCTGAACAAATGATCGTAGAGAACACAATTATTTACATTTTAATGAAACATGTTGTATGCTACAAGAATATGTCGGTTTTACTGTTTGTTTTTTAGAACCATATTGGCCCGCCCGCGAGTATTGACTTGTTCTGCTTATAGCTTCTGAACAAATGATCGTAGTGAGCGTAATAATTTTGCATATTAATCAGCATGTTGCATGCTACAAGAATATATCCATTTCACAAGTTATTGTTTGAGAACCATTTTGTCCCGCCCGCCAAAACTAACTTCAACTCCTTGTAACTTCTGAACAAATGATCGTAGAGAGCTTAATAATTTTGCATATTAATCAGCATGTTTCATGCTACAAGAATATATCGATTTCATTAGTTGTTGGTTGAGAACCATATTGGTCCGCCCTCAAAAATTAGTTTGAACTGCTTATAACTTCTGAACAAGTTATCGTAAAAAGCGTAATAATTTTGCATATTAATCAGCATGTTGCATGCTACGAGAATATATCGATTTCACTAGTTGTTGTTTGAGAAATATATTGGCCTGCCCGCGAAAATTAACGTGAACTGCTTATAACTTCTGAACAATTGATCGTAGAGCACACAATTATTTGCATTTTAATGAAACATTTTGAATGCTACAAGAATATGTCGGTTTCACTAGTTGTTTATAGAAAACCATATTGGCCCGCCCGCGAGTATTAACTTGAACTGTTTATAACTTCTGAACAAATGATCCTAGAGAGCGTAATAAATTTGCATATTAATCAGCATGTTGTATGCTACAAGAATATATCGATTTCACTAGTTGTTGGTTGAGAACCATATTAGCCCGCCCGCGAAAATCAACTTGAACTGCTTATAACTCCTGAACAATTGATCGTAGAGAACACAATTATTTGCATTTTAATGAAACATGTTGAATGCTACAAGAATATGTCGGTTTCACTAGTTGTTTTTAGAAAACCATTTTGACCCGCCCGCCAAAACTAATTTCAACTCCTTATAACTTCTGAACAATTGATCGTAGAAAGCGTAATAATTTTGCATATTAATCAGCATGTTGCATGCTACAAAAATATATCGATTTCATTGGTTGTTGGTTGAGAACCATATTGGCCGGCCGCGAAAATCAACTTTAACTGCTTATAACTCCTGAACAATTGATCGTAAACAACAAAATTATTTGCATTTTAATGAAACATGTTGAATGCTACAAGAATATGTCAGTTTCACTTGTTGTTTTTAGAAAACCATTTTGGCCCGCCCGCCAAAACTAATTTCAACTCCCTATAATTTCTGAACAATTGATCGTAGAAAGCGTAATAATTTTGCATATTAATCAGCATGCTGCATGCTACAAGAATATATCGATTTCACTAGTTGTTGTTTGAGAAATATATTGGCCTGCTCGCGAAAATTAACTTGAACTGCTTATAACTTCTGAACAATTGATCGTAGAGAGCACAATTATTTGCATTTTAATGAAACATGTTGAATGCTACAAGAATATGTCGGTTTCATTAGTTGTTTTTAGAAAACGATATTGGCCCGCCCGCGAGTATTGACTTGTTCTGCTTATAACTTCTGAACAAATGATCGTAGTGAGCGTAATAATTTTGCATTTCTATCAAACATGTTGTATGCTACAAGATTATATCGGTTTCACTAGTTATTGTTGAGAAACATTTTGTCCCGCCCGCCAAAACTAAATTCAACTCCTTATAACTTCTGAAGAATTGATCGTAGAGATCACAATTATTATCATTTTAATCTAACATGTTGTATGCTACTAGAATATGTCGGTTTCACTAGTTATTGTTTGAGAACCATTTTGGCCCGCCCGCCAAAACTAACTTCAACTTCTTATAACTTCTGAACAAATGATCGTAGAGAGCGTTATAATTTTGTATATTAATCAGCATGTTGCATGCTACAAGAATATATCGATTTCATTTTTTGTTGGTTGAGAACCATATGGGCCCGCCCGCGAAAATTAACTTGAACTGCTTACAATTTCTGAACAAATGATCGTAGAGAACACAATTATTTACATTTTAATGAAACATGTTGTATGCTACAAGAATATGTCGGTTTTACTGTTTGTTTTTTTAGAACCATATTGGCCCGCCCCCGAGTATTGACTTGTTCTGCTTATAACTTCTGAACAAATGATCGTAGTGAGTGTAATAATTTTGCATATTAATCAGCATGTTGCATGCTACAAGAATATATCCATTTCACAAGTTATTGTTTGAGAACCATTTTGTCCCGCCCGCCAAAACTAACTTCAACTCCTTATAACTTCTGAACAAATGATCGTAGAGAGCTTAATAATTTTGCATATTAATCAGCATGTTTCATGCTACAAGAATATATCGATTTCATTAGTTGTTGGTTGAGAACCATATTGGTCCGCCCGCGAAAATTAGTTTGAACTGCTTATAACTTCTGAACAAGTTATCGTAAAAAGCGTAATAATTTTGCATATTAATCAGCATGTTGCATGCTACAAGAATATATCGATTTCCCTAGTTGTTGTTTGAGAAATAAATTGGCCTTCCCGCGAAAATTAACTTGAACTGCTTACAATTTCTGAACAAATGATCGTAGAGAACACAATTATTTACATTTTAATGAAACATGTTGTATGCTACAAGAATATGTCGGTTTTACTGTTTGTTTTTTTAGAACCATATTGGCCCGCCCGCGAGTATTGACTTGTTCTGCTTATAACTTCTGAACAAATGATCGTAGTGAGTGTAATAATTTTGCATATTAATCAGCATGTTGCATGCTACAAGAATATATCGATTTCACTAGTTGTTGGTTGAGAACCATATTGGCCCGCCCCCGAAAATCAACTTGAACTGCTTATAACTCCTGAACAATTGATCGTAGAGAACACAATTATTTGCATTTTAATGAAACATGTTGAATGCTACAAGAATATGTCGGTTTCACTAGTTGTTTTTAGAAAACCATTTTGACCCGCCCGCCAAAACTAATTTCAACTCCTTATAACTTCTGAACAATTGATCGTAGAAAGCGTAATAATTTTGCATATTAATCAGCATGTTGCATGCTACAAAAATATATCGATTTCATTGGTTGTTGGTTGAGAACCATATTGGCCGGCCGCGAAAATCAACTTTAACTGCTTATAACTCCTGAACAATTGATCGTAAACAACAAAATTATTTGCATTTTAATGAAACATGTTGAATGCTACAAGAATATGTCAGTTTCACTTGTTGTTTTTAGAAAACCATTTTGGCCCGCCCGCCAAAACTAATTTCAACTCCCTATAATTTCTGAACAATTGATCGTAGAAAGCGTAATAATTTTGCATATTATACAGCTTGTTACATGCTACAAGAATATATCGATTTCACTAGTTGTTGGTTGAGAACCATATTGGCCCGCCCGCGAAAATCAACTTGAACTGCTTATAACTCCTGAACAATTGATCGTAGAGAACACAATTATTTGCATTTTAATGAAACATGTTGAATGCTACAAGAATATGTCGGTTTCACTATTTGTTTTTAGAAAACCATATTGGCCCGCCCACGAGTATTAATTGAACTGTTTATAACTTCTGAACAAATGATCGTAGAGAGCGTAATAAATTTGCATATTAATCAGCATGTTGCATGCTACAAGAATATATCGATTTCACTAGTTGTTAGTTGAGAACCATATTGGCCGCCCGCGAAAATCAACTTGAACTGCTTATAACTCCTGAAAAAATGATCGTAGACAACACAATTATTTGCATTTTAATGAAATATGTTCAATGCTACAAGAATATGTCAGTTTCACTAGTTGTTATTTGAGAACCATATTGGCCCGCCCGCTATTATTAACTTGAACTGTTTATAACTTCTGAACAAATGATCGTAGAGGGCGTAAAAAATTTGCATATTAATCAGCATGTTGCATGCTACAAGAATATATCGATTTCACTAGTTGTTGGTTGAAAAACATATTGGCCCGCCCGCGAAAATCAATTTGAACTGCTTATAACTTCTGAACAAGTAATCGTAGAAAGCGTAATAATTTTGCATATTAATCAGCATGCTGCATGCTACAAGAATATATCGATTTCACTAGTTGTTGTTTGAGAAATATATTGGCCTGCCCGCGAAAATTAACTTGAACTGGTTATAACTTCTGAACAATTGATCGTAGAGAGCACAATTATTTGCACTTTAATGAAACATGTTGAATGCTACAAGAATATGTCGGTTTCACTAGTTGTTTTTAGAAAACCATATTGGCCCGCCCGCGAGTATTGATTTGTTCTGCTTATAACTTCTGAAAAAATGATCGTAGTGAGCGTAATAATTTTGCATTTCTATCAAACACGTTGTATGCTACAAGATTATATCGGTTTCACTAGTTATTGTTTGAGAAACATTTTGTCCCGCCCGCCAAAACTAAATTCAACTCCTTATAACTTCTGAAGAATTGATCGTAGAGATCACAATTATTATCATTTTAATCTAACATGTTGTATGCTACTAGAATATGTCGGTTTCACTAGTTATTGTTTGAGAACCATTTTGGCCCGCCCGCCAAAACTAACTTCAACTCCTTATAACTTCTGAACAAATGATCGTAGAGAGCGTTATAATTTTGTATATTAATCAGCATGTTGCATGCTACAAGAATATATCGATTTCATTTTTTGTTGGTTGAGAATCATATTGGCCCGCCCGCGAAAATTAACTTGAACTGCTTACAATTTCTGAACAAATGATCGTAGAGAACACAATTATTTACATTTTAATGAAACATGTTGAATGCTACAAGAATATGTCGGTTTTACTGTTTGTTTTTTTAGAACCATATTGGCCCGCCCGCGAGTATTGACTTGTTCTGCTTATAACTTCTGAACAAATGATCGTAGTGAATGTAATAATTTTGCATATTAATCAGCATGTTGCATGCTACAAGAATATATCCATTTCACAAGTTATTGTTTGAGAACAATTTTGTCCCGCCCGCCAAAACTAACTTCAACTCCTTATAACTTCTGAACAAATGATCGTAGAGAGCTTAATAATTTTGCATATTAATCAGCATGTTTCATGCTACAAGAATATATCGATTTCATTAGTTGTTGGTTGAGAACCATATTGGTCCGCCCGCGAAAATTAGTTTGAACTGCTTATAACTTCTGAACAAGTTATCGTAAAAAGCGTAATAATTTTGCATATTAATCAGCATGTTGCATGCTACAAGAATATATCGATTTCACTAGTTGTTGTTTGAGAAATAAATTGGCCTTCTCGCGAAAATTAACGTGAACTGCTTATAACTTCTGAACAATTGATCGTAGAGCACACAATTATTTGCATTTTAATGAAACATTTTGAATGCTACAAGAATATGTCGGTTTCACTAGTTGTTTATAGAAAACCATATTGGCCCGCCCGCGAGTATTAACTTGAACTGTTTATAACTTCTGAACAAATGATCCTAGAGAGCGTAATAAATTTGCATATTAATCAGCATGTTGCATGCTACAAGAATATATCGATTTCACTAGTTGTTGGTTGAGAACCATATTGGCCCGCCAGCGAAAATCAACTTGAACTGCTTATAACTCCTGAACAATTGATCGTAGAGAACACAATTATTTGCATTTTAATGAAACATGTTGAATGCTACAAGAATATGTCGGTTTCACTAGTTGTTTTTAGAAAACCATTTTGACCCGCCCGCCAAAACTAATTTCAACTCCTTATAACTTCTGAACAATTGATCGTAGAAAGCGTAATAATTTTGCATATTAATCAGCATGTTGCATGCTACAAAAATATATCGATTTCATTGGTTGTTGGTTGAGAACCATATTGGCCGGCCGCGAAAATCAACTTTAACTGCTTATAACTCCTGAACAATTGATCGTAAACAACAAAATTATTTGCATTTTAATGAAACATGTTGAATGCTACAAGAATATGTCAGTTTCACTAGTTGTTATTTGGGAACCACATTGGCCCGCCCGCGAAAATCAATTTGAACTGCTTATAACTTCTGAACAATTGATCGTAGAGATCACAATTATTATCATTTCAATCTAACATGTTGTATGCTACAAGAATATGTCGGTTTCACTAGTTATTGTTTGAGAACCATTTTAGCTCGCCCGCCAAAACTAACTTCAACTCCTTATAACTTCTGAACAAATGATCGTAGAGAGCGTTATAATTTTGCATATTAATCAGCATGTTGCATGCTACAAGAATATATCGATTTCACTAGTTTTTGGTTGAGAACCATGTTAGCCCGCCCGCGAAAATTAACTTGTACTGCTTATAACTTCTGAACAATTGATCGTAGCGAACACAATTATTTGCATTTTAATGAAACATGTTGAATGCTTCAAGAATATGTCGGTTTCATTAGTTGTTGTTTGAGAACCATATCGGCCGGCCCGCGAGTATTAAATTGAACTGCTTATAACTTCTGAACAATTGATCGTAGAGCACACAATTATTTGCATTTCAATCAAACATGTTGTATGCTACAAGATTATGTCGGTTTCACTAGTTATTGTTTGAGAACCATTTTGGCCCGCCCGCCAAAACTAACTTCAACTCCTTATAACTTCTGAACAAATGATTGTAGAGAGCGTTATAATTTTGCATATTAATTAGCATGTTGCATGCTACAAGAATATATCGATTTCATTGGTTGTTGGTTGAGAACCATATTGGCCCGCCCGCGAAAATTAATTTGAACTGCTTATAACTTCTGAACAAATAATCGTAGAAAGCGTAATAATTTTTCGGTAAATTTCTCGTATGGGACAAACAGCTGAAATTTGCTAGTTTATTTAATTTGAATATTCGTACTTACGTATTCTGCATTGAGAAACATTGCTGAAGGTGGCATTTCGCTTATTTCACGGAAATAAGCTCTATTTGCGACATATTGAGTAAGTTTTCTTCGTTTCTTTTTGCCTTCGGTAACACGCAAAATGGCGATCACAGTTTCACTACCGTACTCAGCATGCAGTGTTTCCACCCAACTGCACCCAAAAATACCTACGTAGCCCACAAACCATTGACGCATAGCCCCACAAACCATTCATACATAGCCCCACAAACCATTTCCGGTAGGGTTAGGTTAGGTAGGGTCACTATAGGTTACAATAGTTAAAAATTGGTTTCGAAAACAATATGCGTAGTCCCACACACCATTCTCGCATAGCCCCACGAACCATTGACGCATAGCCCCACGAACTATTGACACATAGCCCCACAAACCATTTGTGGAAACGTATCTTCTTCAGTTACAAAAACACGTGTTTGGAAACACTGACCAGGATTACGTCATCACACACAGGCTACATCCACCTGAAGTAAATGGATGCAAGAACTTCCGTGCATCGGTCACACATTTATATCGAAAAATAGATGATTTACCGTCAAAATTCAACGAACGATGCGAGAAAACACTTCCCCGAACTTCCAGAAGTATAAAGAAACTGCATTCGGTAAGTAATTTCTCCTGTAAATTTGATGAAATCCGTTTGTCCCTTACGAGAAATTTACCAATTTTTCATATTAATCAGCATGTTGCATGCTACAAGAATATATCCATTTCACTAGTTGTTGTTTGAGAAATATATTGGTCTGACCGCGAAAATTAATTTGAACTGCTTATAACTTCTGAACAATTGATTGTAGAGCACACAATTATTTGCATTTCAATCAAACATGTTGTTTGCTACAAGAATATGTCGGTTTCACAAGTTATTGTTTGAGAACCATTTTGGCCAGCCCGCCAAAACTAACTTCAACTCCTTATAACTTCTGAACAAATGATCGTAGAGAGCGTAATAATTTTTCATATCAATCAGCATGTTGCATGCTACAAGAATGTATGGATTTCATTGGTTTTTGGTTGAGAACCATATTGGCCCGCCCGCGAAAATCAACTTGAACTGCTTATAACTCCTGAACAATTGATCGTAGAGACCACAATTATTTGCATTTTAATCAAATATGTTGTATGCAACAAGAATATATCGGTTTCACTAGTTGTTTTTAGAAAACCATATTGGCCCGCCCGCGAGTATTAATTTGAACTGTTTATAACTTCTGAACAAATGATCCTAGAGAGCGTAATAAATTTGCATATTAATCAGCATGTTGCATGCTACAAGAATATATCGATTTCACTAGAAGTTTGTTGAGAACCATATTGGCCCGCCCGCGACTATTAACTTGAACTGTTTATAACTTCTGAACAATTGATCGTAGGGAACACAATTATTTGCATTTCAATCAAACATTTTGTATGCTACAAGAATATGTCGGTTTCACTAGTTGTTTTTAGAAAACCATTTGGCCCGTCCGAGAGTATTAACTTGAACTGTTTATAACTTCTGAACAAATGATCCTAGAGAGCGTAATAAATTTGCACATTAATCAGCATGTTGCATGCTACAAGAATATATCGATTTCACTAGTTGTTGGTTGAGAACCATATTGGCCCGCCCGCGAAAATCATCTTGAACTGCTTATAACTCCTGAACAATTGATCGTAGAGAGCACAATTATTTGCATTTTAATGAAACATGTTGATAGCTACAAGAATATGTCGGTTTCACTAGTTGTTTTTAGAAAACCATATTGGCCCGCCCACGAGTATTAACTTGAACTGTTTATAACTTCTGAACAAATGATCGTAGAGAGCGTAATAAATTTGCATATTAATCAGCATGTTGCATGCTACAAGAATATATCGATTTCACTAGTTGTTAGTTGAGAACCATATTGGCCGCCCGCGAAAATCAACTTGAACTGCTTATAACTCCTGAAAAAATGATCGTAGACAACACAATTATTTGCATTTTAATGAAACATGTTGAATGCTACAAGAATATGTCAGTTTCACTAGTTGTTATTTGAGAACCATATTGGCCCGCCCGCTATTATTAACTTGAACTGTTTATAACTTCTGAACAAATGATCGTAGAGAGCGTAAAAAATTTGCATATTAATCAGCATGTTGCATGCTACAAGAATATATCGATTTCACTAGTTGTTGGTTGAAAAACATATTTTCCCGCCCGCGAAAATCAATTTGAACTGCTTATAACTTCTGAACAAGTAATCGTAGAAAGCGTAATAATTTTGCATATTAATCAGCATGCTGCATGCTACAAGAATATATCGATTTCACTAGTTGTTGTTTGAGAAATATATTGGCCTGCCCGCGAAAATTAACTTGAACTGCTTATAACTTCTGAACAATTGATCGTAGAGAGCACAATTATTTGCATTTTAATGAAACATGTTGAATGCTACAAGAATATGTCGGTTTCACTAGTTGTTTTTAGAAAACCATATTGGCCCGCCCGCGAGTATTGACTTGTTCTGCTTATAACTTCTGAACAAATGATCGTAGTGAGCGTAATAATTTTGCATTTCTATCAAACATGTTGTATGCTTCAAGATTATATCGGTTTCACTAGTTATTGTTTGAGAAACATTTTGTCCCGCCCGCCAAAACTAAATTCAACTCCTTATAACTTCTGAAGAATTGATCGAAGAGATCACAATTATTATCATTTTAATCTAACATGTTGTATGCTACTAGAATATGTCGGTTTCACTAGTTATTGTTTGAGAACCATTTTGGCCCGCCCGCCAAAACTAACTTCAACTCCTTATAACTTCTGAACAAATGATCGTAGAGAGCGTTATAATTTTGTATATTAATCAGCATGTTGCATGCTACAAGAATATATCGATTTCATTTTTTGTTGGTTGAGAACCATATTGGCCCGCCCGCGAAAATTAACTTGAACTGCTTACAATTTCTGAACAAATGATCGTAGAGAACACAATTATTTACATTTTAATGAAACATGTTGTATGCTACAAGAATATGTCGGTTTTACTGTTTGTTTTTTAGAACCATATTGGCCCGCCCGCGAGTATTGACTTGTTCTGCTTATAGCTTCTGAACAAATGATCGTAGTGAGCGTAATAATTTTGCATATTAATCAGCATGTTGCATGCTACAAGAATATATCCATTTCACTAGTTATTGTTTCAGAACCATTTTGACCCGCCCGCCAAAACTAACTTCAACTCCTTATAACTTCTGAACAAATGATCGTAGAGAGCTTAATAATTTTGCATATTAATCAGCATGTTTCATGCTACAAGAATATATCGATTTCATTAGTTGTTGGTTGAGAACCATATTGGTCCGCCCGCGAAAATTAGTTTGAACTGCTTATAACTTCTGAACAAGTTATCGTAAAAAGCGTAATAATTTTGCATATTAATCAGCATGTTGCATGCTACAAGAATATATCGATTTCACTAGTTGTTGTTTGAGAAATAAATTGGCCTTCCCGCGAAAATTAACGTGAACTGCTTATAACTTCTGAACAATTGATCGTAGAGCACACAATTATTTGCATTTTAATGAAACATTTTGAATGCTACAAGAATATGTCGGTTTCACTAGTTGTTTATAGAAAACCATATTGGCCCGCCCGCGAGTATTAACTTGAACTGTTTATAACTTCTGAACAAATGATCCTAGAGAGCGTAATAAATTTGCATATTAATCAGCACGTTGCATGCTACAAGAATATATCGATTTCACTAGTTGTTGGTTGAGAACCATATTGGCCCGCCCGCGAAAATCAACTTGAACTGCTTATAACTCCTGAACAATTGATCGTAGAGAACACAATTATTTGCATTTTAATGAAACATGTTGAATGCTACAAGAATATGTCGGTTTCACTAGTTGTTTTTAGAAAACCATTTTGACCCGCCCGCCAAAACTAATTTCAACTCTTTATAACTTCTGAACAATTGATCGTAGAAAGCGTAATAATTTTGCATATTAATCAGCATGTTGCATGCTACAAAAATATATCGATTTCATTGGTTGTTGGTTGAGAACCATATTGGCCGGCCGCGAAAATCAACTTTAACTGCTTATAACTCCTGAACAATTGATCGTAAACAACAAAATTATTTGCATTTTAATGAAACATGTTGAATGCTACAAGAATATGTCAGTTTCACTAGTTGTTATTTGGGAACCACATTGGCCCGCCCGCGAAAATCAATTTGAACTGCTTATAACTTCTGAACAATTGATCGTAGAGATCACAATTATTATCATTTCAATCTAACATGTTGTATGCTACAAGAATATGTCGGTTTCACTAGTTATTGTTTGAGAACCATTTTAGCTCGCCCGCCAAAACTAACTTCAACTCCTTATAACTTCTGAACAAATGATCGTAGAGAGCGTTATAATTTTGCATATTAATCAGCATGTTGCATGCTGCAAGAATATATCGATTTCACTAGTTTTTGGTTGAGAACCATGTTAGCCCGCCCGCGAAAATTAACTTGTACTGCTTATAACTTCTGAACAATTGATCGTAGCGAACACAATTATTTCATTTTAATGAAACATGTTGAATGCTTCAACAATATGTCCGTTTCATTAGTTGTTGTTTGAGAACCATATCGGCCGGCCCGCGAGTATTAAATTGAACTGCTTATAACTTCTGAACAATTGATCGTAGAGCACACAATTATTTGCATTTCAATCAAACATGTTGTATGCTACAAGATTATGTCGGTTTCACTAGTTATTGTTTGAGAACCATTTTGGCCCGCCCGCCAAAACTAACTTCAACTCCTTATAACTTCTGAACAAATGATTGTAGAGAGCGTTATAATTTTGCATATTAATCAGCATGTTGCATGCTACAAGAATATATCGATTTCATTGGTTGTTAGTTGAGAACCATATTGGCCCGCCCGCGAAAATTAATTTGAACTGCTTATAACTTCTGAACAAATAATCGTAGAAAGCGTAATAATTTTTCGGTAAATTTCTCGTATGGGACAAACAGCTGAAATTTGCTAGTTTATTTAATTTGAATATTCGTACTTACGTATTCTGCATTGAGAAACATTGCTGAAGGTGGCATTTCGCTTATTTCACGGAAATAAGCTCTATTTGCGACATATTGAGTAAGTTTTCTTCGTTTCTTTTTGCCTTCGGTAACACGCAAAATGGCGATCACAGTTTCACTACCGTACTCAGCATGCAGTGTTTCCACCCAACTGCACCCAAAAATACCTACGTAGCCCACAAACCATTGACGCATAGCCCCACAAACCATTCATACATAGCCCCACAAACCATTTCCTGTAGGGTTAGGTTAGGTAGGGTCACTATAGGTTACAATAGTTAAAAATTGGTTTCGAAAACAATATGCGTAGTCCCACACACCATTCTCGCATAGCCCCACGAACCATTGACGCATAGCCCCACGAACCATTGACACATAGCCCCACAAACCATTTGTGGAAACGTATCTTCTTCAGTTACAAAAACACGTGTTTGGAAACACTGACCAGGATTACGTCATCACACACAGGCTACATCCACCTGAAGTAAATGGATGCAAGAACTTCCGTGCATCGGTCACACATTTATATCGAAAAATAGATGATTTACCGTCAAAATTCAACGAACGATGCGAGAAAACACTTCCCCGAACTTCCAGAAGTATAAAGAAACTGCATTCGGTAAGTAATTTCTCCTGTAAATTTGATGAAATCCGTTTGTCCCTTACGAGAAATTTACCAATTTTTAATATTAATCAGCATGTTGCATGCTACAAGAATATATCCATTTCACTAGTTGTTGTTTGAGAAATATATTGGTCTGACCGCGAAAATTAATTTGAACTGCTTCTAACTTCTGAACAATTGATTGTAGAGCACACAATTATTTGCATTTCAATCAAACATGTTGTTTGCTACAAGAATATGTCGGTTTCACAAGTTATTGTTTGAGAACCATTTTGGCCAGCCCGCCAAAACTAACTTCAACTCCTTATAACTTCTGAACAAATGATCGTAGAGAGTGTAATAATTTTTCATATCAATCAGCATGTTGCATGCTACAAGAATGTATGTATTTCATTGGTTTTTGGTTGAGAACCATATTGGCCCGCCCGCGAAAATCAACTTGAACTGCTTATAACTCCTGAACAATTGATCGTAGAGACCACAATTATTTGCATTTTAATCAAATATGTTGTATGCAACAAGAATATATCGGTTTCACTAGTTGTTTTTAGAAAACCATATCGGCCCGCCCGCGAGTATTAATTTGAACTGTTTATAACTTCTGAACAAATGATCCTAGAGAGCGTAATAAATTTGCATATTAATCAGCATGTTGCATGCTACAAGAATATATCGATTTCACTAGAAGTTTGTTGAGAACCATATTGGCCCGCCCGCGACTATTAACTTGAACTGTTTATAACTTCTGAACAATTGATCGTAGGGAACACAATTATTTGCATTTCAATCAAACATGTTGTATGCTACAAGAATATGTCGGTTTCACTAGTTGTTTTTAGAAAACCATATTGGCCCACCCGCGAGTATTAAATTGAACTGTTTATAACTTCTGAAAAAATGATCGAAGAGAGCGTTATAAATTTGCATATTAATCAGCATGTTGCATGCTACAAGAATATATCGATTTCACTTGTTGTTGGTTGAGAACCATATTGGCCGGCCGCGAAAATCAACTTTAACTGCTTATAACTCCTGAACAATTGATCGTAGAGAGCACAATTATTTGCATTTTAATGAAACATGTTGATAGCTACAAGAATATGTCGGTTTCACTAGTTGTTTTTAGAAAACCATATTGGCCCACCCTCGAGTATTAAATTGAACTGTTTATAACTTCTGAACAAATGATCGAAGAGAGCGTTATAAATTTGCATATTAATCAGCATGTTGCATGCTACAAGAATATATCGATTTCACTTGTTGTTGGTTGAGAACCATATTGTCCGGCCGCGAAAATCAACTTTAACTGCTTATAACTCCTGAACAATTGATCGTAAGAAACACAATTATTTGCATTTTAATCTAGCATGTTGTATGCTACAAGAATATGTCGGTTTCACTAGTTATTGTTTGAGAACTATTTTGGCCCGCCCGCCAAAACTAACTTCAACTCCTTATAACTTCTGAACAAATGATCGTAGAGAGCGTTATAATTTTGTATATTAATCAGCATGTTGCATGCTACAAGAATATATCGATTTCATTGGTTGTTGGTTGAGAACCATATTGGCCCGCCCGCGGAAATTAACTTGAACTGCTTATAATTTCTGAACAATTGATCGTAGCGAACACAATTATTTGCATTTTAATGAAGCATGTTGAATGCTTCAAGAATATGTCGGTTTCACTAGTTGTTGTTTGAGAACCATATTGGCCCGCCCGCGAATATTAAATTGAACTGCTTATAACTTGTGAACAAATGATCTTAGAGAGCGTAATAAATTTGCATATTAATCAGCATGTTGCATGCTACAAGAATATATCGATTTCACTAGTTGTTGGTTGAGAACCATATTGGCCCGCCCGCAAAAATTAATTTGAACTGCTTATAACTTCTGAACAAATGATCTTAGAGAGCGTAATAAATTTGCATATTAATCAGCATGTTGCATGCTACAAGAATATATCGATTTCACTAGTTATTGTTTGAGAACCATTTTGGCCCGCCCGCCAAAACTAAATTCAACTCCTTATAATTTCTGAACAAATGATCGTAGAGAGCGTAATAATTTTGAGTATCAATCAGCATGTTGCATGCTACAAGAATATATCGATTTCACTAGTTGTTGGTTGAGAACCATATTGGCCCGCCCGCGAATATCAACTTGAACTGCTTATAACTCCTGAACAATTGATCGTAGAAAGCACAATTATTTGCATTTCACTAGTTGTTTTTAGAAAACCATTTTGACCCGCCCGCCAAAACTAATTTCAACTCCTTATAACTTCTGAACAATTGATCGTAGAAAGCGTAATAAATTGCATATTAATCAGCATGTTGCATGCTACAAAAATATATCGATTTCATTGGTTGTTGGTTGAGAACCATATTGGCCGGATGCGAAAATCAACTTTAACTGCTTATAACTCCTGAACAATTGATCGTAAACAACAAAATTATTTGCATTTTAATGAAACATGTTAAATGCTACAAGAATATGTCAGTTTCACTAGTTGTTATTTGGGAACCACATTGGCCCGCCCGCGAAAATCAATTTGAACTGCTTATAACATCTGAACAATTGATCGTAGAGATCACAATTATTATCATTTCAATCTAACATGTTGTATGCTACAAGAATATGTCGGTATCACTAGTTATTGTTCGAGAACCATTTTGGCCCGCCCGCCCAAACTAACTTCAACTCCTTATAACTTCTGAACAAATGATCGTAGAGAGCGTTATAATTTTGCATATTAATCAGCATGTTGCATGCTACAAGAATATATCGATTTCATTGGTTTTTGGTTAAGAACCATGTTAGCCCGCCCGCGAAAATTAACTTGTACTGCTTATAACTTCTGAACAATTGATCGTAGCGAACACAATTATTTGCATTTTAATGAAACATGTTGAATGCTTCAAGAATATGTCGGTTTCATTAGTTGTTGTTTGAGAACCATATCGGCCGGCCCGCGACTATTAAATTGAACTGCTTATAACTTCTGAACAATTGATCGTAGAGCACACAATTATTTGCATTTCAATCAAACATGTTGTATGCTACAAGATTATGTCGGTTTCACTAGTTATTGTTTGAGAACCATTTTGGCCCGCCCGCCAAAACTAACTTCAACTCCTTTTAACTTCTGAACAAATGATCGTAGAGAGCCTTATAATTTTGCATATTAATCAGCATTTTGCATGCTACAAGAATATATCGATTTCATTGGTTGTTGGTTGAGAACCATATTGGCCCGCCCGCGAAAATTAATTTGAACTGCTTATAACTTCTGAACAAATAATCGTAGAAAGCGTAATAATTTTTCATATTAATCAGCATGTTGCATGCTACAAGAATATATCCATTTCACTAGTTGTTGTTTGAGAAATATATTGGTCTGACCGCGAAAATTAATTTGAACTGCTTATAACTTCTGAACAATTGATTGTAGAGCACACAAATATTTGCATTTCAATCAAACATGTTGTATGCTACAAGAATATGTCAGTTTCACTAGTTATTGTTTGAGAACCATTTTGGCCAGCCCGCCAAAACTAACTTCAACTCCTTATAACTTCTGAACAAATGATCGTAGAGAGCGTTATAATTTTTCATATCAATCAGCATGTTGCATGCTACAATAATATATGGATTTCATTGATTTTTGGTTGAGAACCATATTGGCCCGCCCGCGAAATCAACTTGAACTGCTTATAACTCCTGAACAATTGATCGTAGAGACCACAATTATTTGCATTTTAATGAAACATGTTGATAGCTACAAGAATATGTCGGTTTCACTAGTTGTTTTTAGAAAACCATATTCGCCCACCCGCGAGTATTAAATTGAACTGCTTATAACTTCTGAACAAATGATCGAAGAGAGCGTTATAAATTTGCATATTAATCAGCATGTTGCATGCTACAAGAATATATCGATTTCACGTGTTGTTGGTTGAGAACCATATTGTCCGGCCGCGAAAATCAACTTTAACTGCTTATAACTTCTGAACAATTGATCGTAGCGAACACAATTATTTGCATTTTAATGAAGCATGTTGAATGCTTCAAGAATATGTCGGTTTCACTAGTTGTTGTTTGAGAACCATATTGGCCCGCCCGCGAGTATTAAATTGAACTGCTTATAACTTCTGAACAAATGATCTTAGAGAGCGTAATAAAGTTGCATATTAATCAGCATGTTGCATCCTACAAGAATATATCGATTTCACTAGTTGTTGTTTGAGAAATATATTGGCCTGCCCGCGAAAATTGTCTTGAACTGCTTATAACTTCTGAACAATTGATCGTAGAGCACACAATTATTTGCATTTCAATCAAACATGTTGTATGCTACAAGAATATGTCGGTTTCACTAGTTATTGTTTGAGAACCATTTGGCCCGCCCGCCAAAACTAACTTCAACTCCTTATAACTTCTGAACAAATGATCGTAGAGAGCGTAATAAATTTGCATATTAATCAGCATGTTGCATGCTACAAGAATATATCGATTTCACTAGTAGTTTGTTGAGAACCATATTGGCCCGCCCGCCACAATTAACTTGAACTGTTTATAACTTCTGAACAATTGATCGTAGAGAACACAATTATTTGCATTTCAATCAAACATGTTGTATGCTACAAGAATATGTCGGTTTCACTAGTTGTTTTTAGAAAACCATATTGGCCCGTCCGAGAGTATTAACTTGAACTCTTTATAACTTCTGAACAAATGATCCTAGAGAGCGTAATAAATTTGCATATTAATCAGCATGTTGCATGCTACAAGAATATATCGATTTCACTAGTTGTTGGTTGAGAACCATATTAGCCCGCCCGCGAAAATCATCTTGAACTGCTTATGACTCCTGAACAATTGATCGTAGAGAGGACAATTATTTGCATTTTAATGAAACATGTTGATAGCTACAAGAATATGTCGGTTTCACTAGTTGTTTTTAGAAAACCATATTGGCCCACCCGCGAGTATTAAATTGAACTGTTTATAACTTCTGAAAAAATGATCGAAGAGAGCGTTATAAATTTGCATATTAATCAGCATGTTGCATGCTACAAGAATATATCGATTTCACTTGTTGTTGGTTGAGAACCATATTGGCCGGCCGCGAAAATCAACTTTAACTGCTTATAACTCCTGAACAATTGATCGTAAAAAACACAATTATTTGCATTTTAATCTAGCATGTTGTATGCTACAAGAATATGTCGGTTTCACTAGTTATTGTTTGAGAACCATTTTGGCCCGCCCGCCAAAACTAACTTCAACTCCTTATAACTTCTGAACAAATGATCGTAGAGAGCGTTATAATTTTCTATATTAATCAGCATGTTGCATGCTACAAGAATATATCGATTTCATTGGTTGTTGGTTGAGAACCATATTGGCCCGCCCGCGAAAATTAACTTGAACTGCTTATAACTTCTGAACAATTGATCGTAGCAAACACAATTATTTGCATTTTAATGAAACATGTTGAATGCTTCAAGAATATGTCGGTTTCACTAGTTGTTGTTTGAGAACCATATTGGCCCGCCCGCGAGTATTAAATTGAACTGCTTATAACTTCTGAACAAATGATCTTAGAGAGCGTAATAAAGTTGCATATTAATCAGCATGTTGCATGCTACAAGAATATATCGATTTCACTAGTTATTGTTTGAGAACCATTTTGGCCCGCCCGCCAAAACTAACTTCAACTCCTTATAACTTCTGAACAAATGATCGTAGAGAGCGTAATAATTTTGAGTATCAATCAGCATGTTGCATGCTACAAGAATATATCGATTTCACTAGTTGTTGGTTGAGAAACATATTGGCCCGCCCGCGAATATCAACTTGAACTGCTTATAACTCCTGAACAATTGATCGTAGAGAGCACAATTATTTGCATTTCACTAGTTGTTTTTAGAAAACCATTTTGACCCGCCCGCCAAAACTAATTTCAACTCCTTATAACTTCTGAACAATTGATCGTAGAAAGCGTAATAATTTTGCATATTAATCAGCATGTTGCATGCTACAAAAATATATCGATTTCATTGGTTGTTGGTTGAGAACCATATTGGCCGGCCGCGAAAATCAACTTTAACTGCTTATAACTCCTGAACAATTGATCAAAAACAACAAAATTATTTGCATTTTAATGAAACATGTTGAATGCTACAAGAATATGTCAGTTTCACTAGTTGTTATTTGGGAACCACATTAGCCCGCCCGCGAAAATCAATTTGAACTGCTGATAACTTCTGAACAATTGATCGTAGAGATCACAATTATTATCATTTCAATCTAACATGTTGTATGCTACAAGAATATGTCGGTTTCACTAGTTATTGTTTGAGAACCATTTTGGCCCGCCCGCCAAAACTAACTTCAACTCCTTATAACTTCTGAACAAATGATCGTAGAGAGCGTTATAATTTTGCATATTAATCAGCATGTTGCATGCTACAAGAATATATCGATTTCATTGGTTTTTGGTTGAGAACCATGTTAGCCCGCCCGCGAAAATTAACTTGTACTGCTTATAACTTCTGAACAATTGATCGTAGCGAACACAATTATTTGCATTTTAATGAAACATGTTGAATGCTTCAAGAATATGTCGGTTTCATTAGTTGTTGTTTGAGAACCATATCGGCCGGCCCGCGAATATTAAATTGAACTGCTTATAACTTCTGAACAATTGATCGTAGAGCACACAATTATTTGCATTTCAATCAAACATGTTGTATGCTACAAGATTATGTCGGTTTCACTAGTTATTGTTTGAGAACCATTTTGGCCCGCCCGCCAAAACTAACTTCAACTCCTTATAACTTCTGAACAAATGATCGTAGAGAGCGTTATAATTTTGCATATTAATCAGCATGTTGCATGCTACAAGAATATATCGATTTCATTGGTTGTTGGTTGAGAACCATATTGGCCCGCCCGCGAAAATTAATTTGAACTGCTTATAACTTCTGAACAAATAAAAGTAGAAAGCGTAATAATTTTTCGTATTAATCAGCATGTTGCATGCTACAAGAATATATCCATTTCACTAGTTGTTGTTTGAGAAATATATTGGTCTGACCGCGAAAATTAATTTGAACTGCTTATAACTTCTGAACAATTGATTGTAGAGCACACAATTATTTGCATTTCAATCAAACATGTTGTATGCTACAAGAATATGTCAGTTTCACTAGTTATTGTTTGAGAACCATTTTGGCCAGCCCGCCAAAACTAACTTCAACTCCTTATAACTTCTGAACAAATGATCGTAGAGAGCGTAATAATTTTTCATATCAATCAGCATGTTGCATGCTACAAGAATATATGGATTTCATTGGTTTTTGGTTGAGAACCATATTGGCCCGCCCGCGAAAATCAACTTGAACTGCTTATAACTCCTGAACAATTGATCGTAGAGACCACAATTATTTGCATTTTAATCAAATATGTTGTATGCAACAAGAATATATCGGTTTCACTAGTTGTTTTTAGAAAACCATATTGGCCCGCCCGCGAGTATTAATTTGAACTGTTTATAACTTCTGAACAAATGATCCTAGAGAGCGAAATAAATTTGCATATTAATCAGCATGTTGCATGCTACAAGATTATATCGATTTCACTAGTAGTTTGTTGAGAACCATATTGGCCCGCCCGCGACTATTAACTTGAACTGTTTATAACTTCTGAACAATTGATCGTAGGGAACACAATTATTTGCATTTCAATCAAACATGTTGTATGCTACAAGAATATGTCGGTTTCACTAGTTGTTTTTAGAAAATCATATTGGCCCGTCCGAGAGTATTAACTTGAACTGTTTATAACTTGTGAACAAATGATCCTAGAGAGCGTAATAAATTTGCATATTAATCAGCATGTTGCATGCTACAAGAATATATCGATTTCACTAGTTGTTGGTTGAGAACCATATTGTCCGGCCGCGAAAATCAACTTTAACTGCTTATAACTCCTGAACAATTGATCGTAAGAAACACAATTATTTGCATTTTAATCTAGCATGTTGTATGCTACAAGAATATGTCGGTTTCACTAGTTATTGTTTGAGAACCATTTTGGCCCGCCCGCCAAAACTAACTTCAACTCCTTATAACTTCTGAACAAATGATCGTAGAGAGCGTTATATTTTTTTATATTAATCAGCATGTTGCATGCTACAAGAATACATCGATTTCATTGTTTGTTGGTTGAGAACCATATTGGCCCTCCCGCGAAAATTAACTTGAACTGCTTATAACTTCTGAACAATTGATCGTAGCGAACACAATTATTTGCATTTTAATGAAACATGTTGAATGCTTCAAGAATATGTCGGTTTCACTAGTTGTTGTTTGAGAACCATATTGGCCCGCCCGCGAGTATTAAATTGAACTGCTGATAACTTCTGAACAAATGATCTTAGAGAGCGTAATAAAGATGCATATTAATCAGCATGTTGCATGCTACAAGAATATATCGATTTCACTAGTTGTTGGTTGAGAACCATATTGGCCCGCCCGCGAAAATTAATTTGAACTGCTTATAACTTCTGAACAAATAATCGTAGAAAGCGTAATAATTTTGAATATTAATCAGCATGTTGCATGCTACAAGAATATATCGATTTCACTAGTTGTTGTTTGAGAAATATATTGGCCAGCCCGCGAAAATTAACTTGAACTGCTTATAACTTCTGAACAATTGATCGTAGAGCACACAATTATTTGCATTTCAATCAAACATGTTGTATGCTACAAGAATATGTCGGTTTCACTAGTTATTGTTTGAGAACCATTTTGGCCCGCCCGCCAAAACTAATTTCAACTTCTTATAACTTCTGAACAAATGATCGTAGAGAGCGTAATAATTTTGCATATTAATCAGCATGTTGCATGCTACAAGAATATATCGATTTCATTGGTTGTTGGTTGAGAACCATATTGGCCCGCCCGCGAAAATCAACTTGAACTGCTTATAACTCCTGAACAATTGATCGTAGAGACCACAATTAATAGCATTTTAATCAAACATGTTGTATGCAACAAGATTATGTCAGTTTCACTAGTTGTTTTTAGAAAACCATATTGGCCCGCCCGCGAGTATTAATTTGAACTGTTTATAACTTCTGAACAAATGATCCTAGAGAGCGTAATAAATTTGAATATTAATCAGCATGTTGCATGCTACAAGAATATATCGATTTCACTAGTTGTTGGTTGAGAACCATATTGGCCCGCCCGCGGGTATTAACTTGAACTCTTTATGACTTTTGAACAAATGATCCTAGAGAGCGTAATAAATTTGCATATTAATCAGCATGTTGCATGCTACAAGAATATATCGATTTCAGTAGTTGTTTTTAGAAAACCATATTGGCCCGCCCGCGGGTATTAACTTGAACTCTTTATGACTTCTGAACAAATGATCCTAGAGAGCGTAATAAATTTGAATATTAATCAGCATGTTGAATGCTACAAGAATATATCGATTTCACTAGATGTTGGTTGAGAACCATGTTGGCCCGCCCCTGAAAATCAACTTGAACAGCTTATAACTCCTGAACAATTGATCGCAGAGAACACAATTATTTGCATTTTAATGAAACATGTTGAATGCTACAAGAATATCTCGGTTTCACTAGTTGTTTTTAGAAAACCCAATTGGCCCGTCCGCGAGTATTAACTTGAACTGTTTATAACTTCTGAACAAATGATCGTAGAGAGCGTAAAAAATTTGCATATTAATCAGCATTTTGCAAGCTACAAGAATATATCGCTATCACTAGTTGCTAGTTGAAAAACATATTGGCCCGCCCGCGAAAATCAATTTGAACTGCTTATAACTTCTGAACAGTTGATCGTAGAGATCACAATTATTATCATTTCAATCTAACATGTTGTATGCTACAAGAATATGTCGGTTTCACTAGTTATTGTTTGAGAACCATTTTGGCCCGCCCGCCAAAACTAACTTCAACTCCTTATAACTTCTGAACAAATGATCGTAGAGAGCGTTATAACTTTGCATATTAATCAGCATGTTGCATGCTACAAGAATATATCGATTTCATTGGTTTTTGGTTGAGAACAATTTTGGCCAGCCCGCCAAAACTAAATTCAACTCCTTATAACTTCTGAACAAATGATCGTAGAGAGCGTAAGAATTTTGCATATTAATCAGCATGTTGCATGCTACAAGAATATATCGATTTCACTAGTTGTTGTTTGAGAACCATATTAGCCCGCCCGCGAAAATTAATTTGAACTGCATATAACTTCTGAACAAATAATCGTAGAATACGTAATAATTTTGCATATTAATCAGCATGTTGCATGCTACAAGAATATGTCGGTTTCACTAGTTATTGTTTGAGAACCATTTTGGCCCGCCCGCCAAAACTAAATTCAACTCCTTATAACTTCTGAACAAATGATCGTAGAGAGCGTAATAATTTTGCATATTAATCAGCATGTTGCATGCTACACGAATATATCGATTTCATTGGTTGTTGGTTGAGAACCATATTGGCCCTCCCGCGAAAATCAACTTGAACTGCTTATAACTCCTGAACAATTGATCGTAGAGACCACAATTATTTGCATTTTAATGAAACATGTTGAATGCAACAAGAATATGTCGGTTTCACTAGTTGTTTATAGAAAACCATACTGACCCGCCCGCGAGTATTAACTTGAACTGTTTATAACTTCTGATAAATGATCTTGAAGAGCGTAATCAATTTGCATATTAATCAGCATTTTGCATGCTACAAGAATATATCGATTTCACTAGTTGTTGGTTGAGAACCATTTTGGCCCGCCCGCCAAAACTAAATTCAACTCCTTATAACTTCTGAACAAATGATCGTAGAGAGCGTAATAATTTTGCATATTAGTCAGCATGTTGCATGCTACAAGAATATATCGATTTCACTAGTTGTTGTTTGAGAAATATATTGGCCTGCCCGTGAAAATTGACTTGAACTGCTTATAACTTCTGAACAATTGATCGTAGAGCACACAATTATTTGCATTTTAATGAAACATTTTGAATGCTACAAGAATATGTCGGTTTCACTAGTTGTTTATAGAAAACCATATTAGCCCGCGAGTATTAACTTGAACTATTTATAACTTCTGAACAAATCATCCTAGAGAGCGTAATAAATTTGAATATTAATCAGCATGTTGCATGCTACAAGAATATATCGATTTCATTAGCTTTTGGTTGAGAACCATATTGGCCCGCCCGCGAAAATCAACTTGAACTGCTTATAACTCCTGAACAATTGATCGTAGAACACACAATTATTTGCATTTTAATGAAACATGTTGAATACTACAAGAATATGTCGGTTTCACTAGTTGTTTTTAGAAAACCATATTGGCCCGTCCGAGAGTATTAACTTGAACTGTTTATAACTTCTGAACAAATGATCCTAGAGAGCGTAATAAATTTCCATATTAATCAGCATGTTGCATGCTACAAGAATATAACGATTTCACTAGTTGTTGGTTGAGAACCATATTGGCCCGCCCGCGAAAATCAACTTGAACTGCTTACAACTCCTGAACATTTGATCGTAGAGAACACAATTATTTGCATTTTAATGAAACATGTTGAAAGCTACAAGAATATGTCGGTTTCACTAGTTATTGTTTGAGAACCATATTGGACCGCCCGCGAGAATTAAATTGAACTGCTTATAAGTTCTGAGCAAATGATCGTAGAAAGCTCGATTGTTTTGCATATCAATAAACATGTAGCTAGCTACAAGAATATATAGATTTCACTAGTTATTGTTTGAGAACCATGTTGGCCCACCCGCGAAAACTAATTCAACTGCTTACAATTTCTGAACAAATGATCGTAGAGAACACAATTATTTGCATTTTAATGAAACATGTTGTATGCTACAGCAATATGTCGGTTTTACTATTTGTTTTTTTAGAACCATATTGGCCCTCCCGCGAGTATTGACTTGTTCTGCTTATAACTTCTGAACAAATGATCGTAGTGAGCGAAATAATTTTACATATTAATCAGCATGTTGCATGCTACAAGAATATATCCATTTCACTAGTTGTTGGTTGAGAACCATATTGGCCCGCCCTCGAAAATTAACTTGAACTGCTTAAAACTTCTGAACAATTGATCGTAGAGAACACAATTATTTGCAATTCAATCAAACATGTTGTATGCTACAAGAATATGTCGGTTTCACTAGCTATTGTTTGAGAACCATATTGGCACGTCCGAGAGTATTAACTTGAACTGTTTATAACTTCTGAACAAATGATCGTAGGGAGCGTAATAAATTTGCATATTAATCAGCATGTTGCATGCTACAAGAATATATCGATTTCACTAGTTGTTGGTTGAGAACCATATTAGCCAGCCCGCGAAAATCATCTTGAACTGCTTATAACTCCTGAACAATTGATCGTAGAGAGCACAATTATTTGCATTTTAATGAAACATGTTGATAGCTACAAGAATATGTCGGTTTCACTAGTTGTTGTTTGAGAAATATATTGCCCTGCCCCCGAAAATTAACTTGAACTGCTTATAACTTCTGAACAATAGATCATAGAGCACACAATTATTTGCATTTTAATGAAACATTTTGAATGCTACAAGAATATGTCGGTTTCACTAGTTGTTTATAGAAAACCATATTGGCCCACCCACGAGTATTAGCTTGAACTGTTTATAACTTCTGAACAAATGATCCTAGAGAGCGTAATAAATTTGCATATTAATCAGCATGTTGCATGCTACAAGAATATATCGATTTCACTAGTTGTTGGTTGAGAACCATATTGGCCAGCCCGCGAAAATCAACTTGAACTGATTATAACTCCTGAACAATTGATCGTAGAGAACACAACTATTTGCATTTTAATGAAACATGTTGAATGCTAAAAGAATATGTCGGTTTTACTAGTTGTTTTTAGAAAACCATTTTGGCCCAACCGCCAAAACTAATTTCAACTCCTTATGACTTCTGAACAATTGATCGTAGAAAGCGTAATAATTTTGCATATTAAACAGCATGGTGCATGCTACAAGAATATATCGAATTCATTAGTTTTTGGTTGAGAACCATATTGGCCCGCCCGCGAAAATCAAATTGAACTGCTTATAACTCCTGAACAATAGATCGTAGAGCACACAATTATTTGCATTTTAATGAAACATGTTGTAATGCTACAAGAATATGTCGGTTTCACTAGTTGTTTTTAGAAAACCATATTGGCCCACCCGCGAGTATTAAATTGAACTGTTTATAACTTTTGAACAAATGATCGAAGAGAGCGTTATAAATTTGCATATTAATCAGCATGTTGCGTGCTACAAGAATATATCGATGTCACCTGTTGTTGGTTGAGAACCATATTGGCCGGCCGCGAAAATCAACTTTAACTGCTTATAACTCCTGAACAATTGATCGTAAACAACACAATTATTTGCATTTTAATGAAACATGTTGAATGCTACAAGAATATGTCGGTTTTACTATTTTTTTTTCGATCCATATTGGCCCGCCCGCGAATATTGACTTGTTCTGCTTATATCTTCTGAACACATGATCGTAGTGAGCGTAATAGTTTTGCATATTAATCAGCATGTTGCATGCTACAAGAATATTTCGATTTCACTAGTTGTTGGTTGAGAACCATATTGGTCCGCCCTCGAAAATTAACTTGAACTTCTTATAACTTATGAATAATTGATCGTAGAGCACACAATTATTTGCATTTCAATCAAACATGTTGTATGCCACAAGATTATGTCGGTTTCACTAGTTATTGTTTGAGAACCATTTTGGCCCGACCGCCAAAACTAACATCAACTCCTTATAACTTCTGAACAAATGATCGTAGAGAGCGTAATAATTTTGCATATTAATCAGCATGTTGCATGCTACAAGAATATGTCGATTTCATTGGTTGTTGGTTGAGAACCATATTGGCCCGCCCGCGAAAATCAACTTGAACTGCTTATAACTCCTGAACAATTGATCGTAGAGACCATAAGTAATAGCATTTTAATTATACATGTTGTGTGCAACAAGAATATGTCGGTTTCACTAGTTGTTGTTTGAGAACCATATTGGCCCGCCCGCGAGTATTAAATTGAACTGCTTATAACTTCTGAAAAATGATCTTAGAGAGCGTAATAAAGTTGCATATTAATCAGCATGTTGCATGCTACAAGAATATATCGATTTCACTAGTTTTTGGTTGAGAACCATATTGGCCCGCCCGCGAAAATTAATTTGAACTGCTTATAACTTCTGAACAAATAATCGTAGAAAGCGTAAAATTTTTGAATATTAATCAGCATGTTGCATGCTACAAGAATATATCGATTTCACTAGTTGTTGTTTGAGAAATATATTGGCCAGCCCGCGAAAATTAACTTGAACTGCTTATAACTTCTGAACAATTGATCGTAGAGCACACAATTATTTGCATTTCAATCAAACATGTTGTATGCTACAAGAATATGTCGGTTTCACTAGTTACTGTTTGAGAACCATTTTGGCCCGCCCGCCAAAACTAATTTCAACTTCTTATAACTTCTGAACAAATGATCGTAGAGAGCGTAATAATTTTGCATATTAATCAGCATGTTGCATGCTACAAGAATATATCGATTTCATTGGTTGTTGGTTGAGAACCATATTGGCCCGCCCGCGAAAATCAACTTGAACTGCTCATAACTCCTGAACAATTGATCGTAGAGACCACAATTAATAGCATTTTAATCAAACATGTTGTATGCAACAAGAATATGTCAGTTTCACTAGTTGTTTTTAGAAAACCATATTGGCCCGCCCGCGAGTATTAACTTGAACTGTTTATAACTTCTGAACAAATGATCCTAGAGAGCGTAATTTATTTGAATATTAATCAGCATGTTGCATGCTACAAAAATATATCGATTTCACTAGTTGTTGGTTGAGAAAAATATTGGCCCGCCCGCGGGTATTAACTTGAACTCTTTATGACTTCTGAACAAATGATCCTAGAGAGCGTAATAAATTTGCATATTAATCAGCATGTTGCATGCTACAAGAATATATCGATTTCAGTAGTTGTTTTTAGAAAACCATATTGGCCCGCCCGCGGGTATTAACTTGAACTCTTTATGACTTCTGAACAAATGATCCTAGAGAGCGTAATAAATTTGAATATTAATCAGCATGTTGAATGCTACAAGAATATATCGATTTCACTAGTTGTTGGTTGAGAACCATGTTGGCCCGCCCCTGAAAATCAACTTGAACTGCTTATAACTCCTGAAAAATTGATCGTAGAGAACACAATTATTTGCATTTTAATGAAACATGTTGAATGCTACAAGAATATGTCGGTTTCACTAGTTGTTTTTAGAAAACCATATTAGCCCGCCCGCGAGTATTAACTTGAACTGTTTATAACTTCTAAACAAATGATCCTAGAGAGCGTAATAAATTTGCATATTAATCAGCATGTTTCATGCTACAAGAATATGTCGGTTTCACTAGTTGTTTTTAGAAAACCATATTGGCCCGCCCGCGAAAATCAACTTGAACTGCTTATAACTTCTGAACAATTGATCGTAGAGAACACAATTATTTGCATTTTAATGAAACATGTTGAATGCTACAAGAATATGTCGGTTTTACTATTTGTTTTCTTTCGATCCATATTGGCCCGCCCGCGAATATTGACTTGTTCTGCTTATAACTTCTGAACACATGATCGTAGTGAGCGTAATAGTTTTGCATATTAATCAGCATGTTGCATGCTACAAGAATATATAGATTTCACTAGTTGTTGGTTGAGAACCATATTGGTCCGCCCTCGAAAATTAACTTGAACTGCTTATAACTTCTGAACAATTGATCGTATAGCACACAATTATTTGCATTTCAATCAAACATATTGTATGCTACAAGATTATGTCGGTTTCACTAGTTATTGTTTGAGAACCATTTTGGCGCGCCCGCTAAAACTAATATCAACTCCTTATAACTTCTGAACAAATGATCGTAGAGAGCGTAATAATTTTGCATATTAATCAGCATGTTGCATGCTACAAGAATATGTCGATTTCATTGGTTGTTGGTTGAAAACCATATTGGCCCGCCCGCGAAAATCAACTTGAACTGCTTATAACTCCTGAACAATTGATCGTAGAGACCACAATTAATAGCATTTTAATCAAACATGTTGTGTGCAACAAGAATATGTCGGTTTCACTAGTTGTTTTAAGAAACCCATATTGGCCCGCCCGCGAGTATTAACTTGAACTGTTTATAACTTCTGAACAAATGATCCTAGAGAGCGTAAAAAATTTGCATATTAATCAGCATGTTGCATGCTACAAGAATATATCGAATTCACAAGTTGTTGGTTGAAAAACATATTGGCCCTCCCGCGAAAATCAAGTTGAACTGCTTATAACTTCTGAACAATTGATCGTAGAGAACACAATTATTTGCATTTTAATGAAATATGTTGTATGCTACAGCAATATGTCGGTTTTACTATTTGTTTTTTTAGAATAATATTGGCCCTCCCGCGAATATTGACTTGTTCTGCTTATAACTTCTGAACAAATGATCGTAGTGAGCGAAATAATTTTACATATTAATCAGCATGTTGCATGCTACAAGAATATATCCATTTCACTAGTTGTTGGATGAGAACCATATTGGCCCGCCCTCGAAAATTAACTTGAACTGCTTATAACTTCTGAACAATTGATCGTAGAGAACACAATTATTTGCATTTCAATCAAACATGTTGTATGCTACATGAATATGTCGGTTTCACTAGCTATTGTTTGAGAACCATATTGGCACGTCCGAGAGTATTAACTTGAACTGTTTATAACTTCTGAACAAATGATCGTAGGGAGCGTAATAAATTTGCATATTAATCAGCATGTTGCATGCTACAAGAATATATCGATTTCACTAGTTGTTGGTTGAGAACCATATTAGCCAGCCCGCGAAAATCATCTTGAACTGCTTATAACTCCTGAACAATTGATCGTAGAGAGCACAATTATTTGCATTTTAATGAAACATGTTGATAGCTACAAGAATATGTCGGTTTCACTAGTTGTTGTTTGAGAAATATATTGCCCTGCCCCCGAAAATTAACTTGAACTGCTTATAACTTCTGAACAATAGATCATAGAGCACACAATTATTTGCATTTTAATTAAACATTTTGAATGCTACAAGAATATGTCGGTTTCACTAGTTGTTTATAGAAAACCATATTGGCCCACCCACGAGTATTAACTTGAACTGTTTATAACTTCTGAACAAATGATCCTAGAGAACGTAATAAATTTGCATATTAATCAGCATGTTGCATGCTACAAGAATATATCGATTTCACTAGTTGTTGGTTGAGAACCATATTGGCCCGCCCGCGAAAATCAACTTGAACTGATTATAACTCCTGAACAATTGATCGTAGAGAACACAACTATTTGCATTTTAATGAAACATGTTGAATGCTACAAGAATATGTCGGTTTTACTAGTTGTTTTTAGAAAACCATTTTGGCCAAACCGCCAAAACTAATTTCAACTCCTTATGACTTCTGAACAATTGATCGTAGAAAGCGTAATAATTTTGCATATTAAACAGCATGGTGCATGCTACAAGAATATATCGAATTCATTAGTTTTTGGTTGAGAACCATATTGGCCCGCCCGCGAAAATCAAATTGAACTGCTTATAACTCCTGAACAATAGATCGTAGAGCACACAATTATTTGCATTTTAATGAAACATGTTGAATGCTACAAGAATATGTCGGTTTCACTAGTTGTTTTTAGAAAACCATATTGGCCCGTCCGAGAGTATTAACTTGAACTGTTTATAACTTCTGAACAAATGATCCTAGAGAGCGTAATAAATTTGCATATTAATCAGCATGTTGCATGCTACAAGAATATATCGATTTCACTAGTTGTTGGTTGAGAACCATATTAGCCCGCCCGCGAAAATCATCTTGAACTGCTTATAACTCCTGAACAATTGATCGTAGAGAGCACAATTATTTGCATTTTAATGAGACATGTTGAATGCTACAAGAATATGTCGGTTTCACTAGTTGTTTTTAGAAAACCATATTGGCCCACCCGCGAGTATTAAATTGAACTGTTTATAACTTCTGAACAAATGATCGAAGAGAGCGTTATAAATTTGCATATTAATCAGCATGTTGCGTGCTACAAGAATATATCGATGTCACCTGTTGTTGGTTGAGAACCATATTGGCCGGCCGCGAAAATCAACTTTAACTGCTTATAACTCCTGAACAATTGATCGTAAACAACACAATTATTTGCATTTTAATGAAACATGTTGAATGCTACAAGAATATGTCGGTATTACTATTTTTTTTTTCGATCCATATTGGCCCGCCCGCGAATATTGACTTGCTCTGCTTATAACTTCTGAACACATGATCGTAGTGAGCGTAATAGTTTTGCATATTAATCACCATGTTGCATGCTACAAGAATATTTCGATTTCACTAGTTGTTGGTTGAGAACCATATTGGTCCGCCCTCGAAAATTAACTTGAACTGCTTATAACTTCTGAACAATTGATCGTAGAGCACACAATTATTTGCATTTCAATCAAACATGTTGTATGCTACAAGATTATGTCGGTTTCACTAGTTATTGTTTGAGAACCATTTTGGCCCGCCCGCCAAAACTAACATGAACTCCTTATAACTTCTGAACAAATGATCGTAGAGAGCGTAATAATTTTGCATATTAATCAGCATGTTGCATGCTACAAGAATATGTCGATTTCATTGGTTGTTGGTTGAGAACCATATTGGCCCGCCCGCGAAAATCAACTTGAACTGCTTATAACTCCTGAACAATTGATCGTAGAGACCATAAGTAATATCATTTTAATCAAACATGTTGTGTGCAACAAGAATATGTCGGTTTCACTAGTTGTTTTAAGAAACCCATATTGGCCCACCCGCGAGTATTAAATTGAACTGTTTATGACTTCTGAACAAATGATCCTAGAGAGCGTAATAAATTTGAATATTAATCAGCATGTTGAATGCTACAAGAATATATCGATTTCACTAGATGTTGGTTGAGAACCATGTTGGCCCGCCCCTGAAAATCAACTTGAACAGCTTATAACTCCTGAACAATTGATCGTAGAGAACACAATTATTTGCATTTTAATGAAACATGTTGAATGCTACAAGAATATGTCGGTTTCACTAGTTGTTTTTAGAAAACCATATTGGCCCGCCCGCGAGTATTAACTTGAACTGTTTATAACTTCTGAACAAATGATCGTAGAGAGCGTAAAAAATTTGCATATTAATCAGCATTTTGCATGCTACAAGAATATATCGCTATCACTAGTTGCTAGTTGAAAAACATATTGGCCCGCCCGCGAAAATCAATTTGAACTGCTTATAACTTCTGAACAATTGATCGTAGAGATCACAATTATTATCATTTCAATCTAACATGTTGTATGCTACAAGAATATGTCGGTTTCACTAGTTATTGTTTGAGAACCATTTTGGCCCGCCCGCCAAAACTAACTTCAACTCCTTATAACTTCTGAACAAATGATCGTAGAGAGCGTTATAACTTTGCATCTTAATCAGCATGTTGCATGCTACAAGAATATATCGATTTCATTGGTTTTTGGTTGAGAACAATTTTTGCCAGCCCGCCAAAACTTAATTCAACTCCTTATAACTTCTGAACAAATGATCGTAGAGAGCGTAAGAATTTTGCATATTAATCAGCATGTTGCATGCTACAAGAATATATCGATTTCACTAGTTGTTGTTTGAGAACCATATTGGCCCGCCCGCGAAAATTAATTTGAACTGCTTATAACTTCTGAACAAATAATCGTAGAATACGTAATAATTTTGCATATTAATCAGCATGTTGCATGCTACAAGAATATGTCGGTTTCACTAGTTATTGTTTGAGAACCATTTTGGCCCGCCCGCCAAAACTAAATTCAACTCCTTATAACTTCTGAACAAATGATCGTAGAGAGCGTAATAATTTTGCATATTAATCAGCATGTTGCATGCTACACGAATATATCGATTTCATTGGTTGTTGGTTGAGAACCATATTGGCCCGCCCGCGAAAATCAACTTGAACTGCTTATAACTCCTGAACAATTGATCGTAGAACACACAATTATTTGCATTTTAATGAAACATGTTGAATACTACAAGAATATGTCGGTTTCACTAGTTGTTTTTAGAAAACCATATTGGCCCGTCCGAGAGTATTAACTTGAACTGTTTATAACTTCTGAACAAATGATCCTAGAGAGCGTAATAAATTTCCATATTAATCAGCATGTTGCATGCTACAAGAATATAACGATTTCACTAGTTGTTGGTTGAGAACCATATTGGCCCGCCCGCGAAAATCAACTTGAACTGCTTATAACTCCTGAACATTTGATCGTAGAGAACACAATTATTTGCATTTTAATGAAACATGTTGAAAGCTACAAGAATATGTCGGTTTCACTAGTTATTGTTTGAGAACCATATTGGACCGCCCGCGAGAATTAAATTGAACTGCATATAAGTTCTGAGCAAATGATCGTAGAAAGCTCGATTGTTTTGCATATCAATAAACATGTAGCTAGCTACAAGAATATATAGATTTCACTAGTTATTGTTTGAGAACCATGTTGGCCCACCCGCGAAAACTAATTCAACTGCTTACAATTTCTGAACAAATGATCGTAGAGAACACAATTATTTGCATTTTAATGAAACATGTTGTATGCTACAGCAATATGTCGGTTTTACTATTTGTTTTTTTAGAACCATATTGGCCCTCCCGCGAGTATTGACTTGTTCTGCTTATAACTTCTGAACAAATGATCGTAGTGAGCGAAATAATTTTACATATTAATCAGCATGTTGCATGCTACAAGAATATATCCATTTCACTAGTTGTTGGTTGAGAACCATATTGGCCCGCCCTCGAAAATTAACTTGAACTGCTTAAAACTTCTGAACAATTGATCGTAGAGAACACAATTATTTGCATTTCAATCAAACATGTTGTATGCTACAAGAATATGTCGGTTTCACTAGCTATTGTTTGAGAACCATATTGGCACGTCCGAGAGTATTAACTTGAACTGTTTATAACTTCTGAACAAATGATCGTAGGGAGCGTAATAAATTTGCATATTAATCAGCATGTTGCATGCTACAAGAATATATCGATTTCACTAGTTGTTGGTTGAGAACCTTATTAGCCAGCCCGCGAAAATCATCTTGAACTGCTTATAACTCCTGAACAATTGATCGTAGAGAGCACAATTATTTGCATTTTAATGAAACATGTTGATAGCTACAAGAATATGTCGGTTTCACTAGTTGTTGTTTGAGAAATATATTGCCCTGCCCCCGAAAATTTACTTGAACTGCTTATAACTTCTGAACAATAGATCATAGAGCACACAATTATTTGCATTTTAATGAAACATTTTGAATGCTACAAGAATATGTCGGTTTCACTAGTTGTTTATAGAAAACCATATTGGCCCACCCACGAGTATTAGATTGAACTGTTTATAACTTCTGAACAAATGATCCTAGAGAGCGTAATAAATTTGCATATTAATCAGCATGTTGCATGCTACAAGAATATATCGATTTCACTAGTTGTTGGTTGAGAACCATATTGGCCAGCCCGCGAAAATCAACTTGAACTGATTATAACTCCTGAACAATTGATCGTAGAGAACACAACTATTTGCATTTTAATGAAACATGTTGAATGCTAAAAGAATATGTCGGTTTTACTAGTTGTTTTTAGAAAACCATTTTGGCCCAACCGCCAAAACTAATTTCAACTCCTTATGACTTCTGAACAATTGATCGTAGAAAGCGTAATAATTTTGCATATTAAACAGCATGGTGCATGCTACAAGAATATATCGAATTCATTAGTTTTTGGTTGAGAACCATATTGGCCCGCCCGCGAAAATCAAATTGAACTGCCTATAACTCCTGAACAATAGATCGTAGAGCACACAATTATTTGCATTTTAATGAAACATGTTGTAATGCTACAAGAATATGTCGGTTTCACTAGTTGTTTTTAGAAAACCATATTGGCCCACCCGCGAGTATTAAATTGAACTGTTTATAACTTTTGAACAAATGATCGAAGAGAGCGTTATAAATTTGCATATTAATCAGCATGTTGCGTGCTACAAGAATATATCGATGTCACCTGTTGTTGGTTGAGAACCATATTGGCCGGCCGCGAAAATCAACTTTAACTGCTTATAACTCCTGAACAATTGATCGTAAACAACACAATTATTTGCATTTTAATGAAACATGTTGAATGCTACAAGAATATGTCGGTTTTACTATTTTTTTTTCGATCCATATTGGCCCGCCCGCGAATATTGACTTGTTCTGCTTATAACTTCTGAACACATGATCGTAGTGAGCGTAATAGTTTTGCATATTAATCAGCATGTTGCATGCTACAAGAATATTTTGATTTCACTAGTTGTTGGTTGAGAACCATATTGGTCCGCCCTCGAAAATTAACTTGAACTGCTTATAACTTCTGAATAATTGATCGTAGAGCACACAATTATTTGCATTTCAATTAAACATGTTGTATGCTACAAGATTATGTCGGTTTCACTAGTTATTGTTTGAGAACCATTTTGGCCCGACCGCCAAAACTAACATCAACTCCTTATAACTTCTGAACAAATGATCGTAGAGAGCGTAATAATTTTGCATATTAATCAGCATGTTGCATGCTACAAGAATATATCGATTTCACTAGTTGTTGTTTGAGAAATATATTGGCCAGCCCGCGAAAATTAACTTGAACTGCTTATAACTTCTGAACAATTGATCGTAGAGCACACAATTATTTGCATTTCAATCAAACATGTTGTATGCTACAAGAATATGTCGGTTTCACTAGTTATTGTTTGAGAACCATTTTGGCCCGCCCGCCAAAACTAATTTCAACTTCTTATAACTTCTGAACAAATGATCGTAGAGAGCGTAATAATTTTGCACATTAATCAGCATGTTGCATGCTACAAGAATATATCGATTTCATTGGTTGTTGGTTGAGAACCATATTGGCCCGCCCGCGAAAATCAACTTGAACTGCTCATAACTCCTGAACAATTGATCGTAGAGACCACAATTAATAGCATTTTAATCAAACATGTTGTATGCAACAAGAATATGTCAGTTTCACTAGTTGTTTTTAGAAAACCATATTGGCCCGCCCGCGAGTATTAACTTGAACTGTTTATAACTTCTGAACAAATGATCCTAGAGAGCGTAATAAATTTGAATATTAATCAGCATGTTGCATGCTACAAAAATATATCGATTTCACTAGTTGTTGGTTGAGAACCATATTGGCCCGCCCGCGGGTATTAACTTGAACTCTTTATGACTTCTGAACAAATGATCCTAGAGAGCGTAATAAATTTGCATATTAATCAGCATGTTGCATGCTACAAGAATATATCGATTTCAGTAGTTGTTTTTAGAAAACCATATTGGCCCGCCCGCGGGTATTAACTTGAACTCTTTATGACTTCTGAACAAATGATCCTAGAGAGCGTAATAAATTTGAATATTAATCAGCATGTTGAATGCTACAAGAATATATCGATTTCACTAGTTGTTGGTTGAGAACCATGTTGGCCCGCCCCTGAAAATCAACTTGAACTGCTTATAACTCCTGAAAAATTGATCGTAGAGAACACAATTATTTGCATTTTAATGAAACATGTTGAATGCTACAAGAATATGTCGGTTTCACTAGTTATTTTTAGAAAACCATATTAGCCCGCCCGCGAGTATTAACTTGAACTGTTTATAACTTCTAAACAAATGATCCTAGAGAGCGTAATAAATTTGCATATTAATCAGCATGTTTCATGCTACAAAAATATGTCGGTTTCACTAGTTGTTTTTAGAAAACCATATTGGCCCGCCCGCGAAAATCAACTTGAACTGCTTATAACTTCTGAACAATTGATCGTAGAGAACACAATTATTTGCATTTTAATGAAACATGTTGAATGCTACAAGAATATGTCGGTTTTACTATTTGTTTTCTTTCGATCCATATTGGCCCGCCCGCGAATATTGACTTGTTCTGCTTATAACTTCTGAACACATGATCGTAGTGAGCGTAATAGTTTTGCATATTAATCAGCATGTTGCATGCTACAAGAATATATAGATTTCACTAGTTGTTGGTTGAGAACCATATTGGTCCGCCCTCGAAAATTAACTTGAACTGCTTATAACTTCTGAACAATTGATCGTAGAGCACACAATTATTTGCATTTCAATCAAACATATTGTATGCTACAAGATTATGTCGGTTTCACTAGTTATTGTTTGAGAACCATTTTGGCGCGCCCGCTAAAACTAACATCAACTCATTATAACTTCTGAACAAATGATCGTAGAGAGCGTAATAATTTTGCATATTAATCAGCATGTTGCATGCTACAAGAATATGTCGATTTCATTGGTTGTTGGTTGGAACCATATTGGCCCGCCCGCGAAAATCAACTTGAACTGCTTATAACTCCTGAACAATTGATCGTAGAGACCACAATTAATAGCATTTTAATCAAACATGTTGTGTGCAACAAGAATATGTCGGTTTCACTAGTTGTTTTAAGAAACCCATATTGGCCCGCCCGCGAGTATTAACTTGAACTGTTTATAACTTCTGAACAAATGATCCTAGAGAGCGTAAAAAATTTGCATATTAATCAGCATGTTGCATGCTACAAGAATATATCGAATTCACAAGTTGTTGGTTGAAAAACATATTGGCCCTCCCGCGAAAATCAAGTTGAACTGCTTATAACTTCTGAACAATTGATCGTAGAGAACACAATTATTTGCATTTTAATGAAACATGTTGTATGCTACAGCAATATGTCGGTTTTACTATTTGTTTTTTTAGAATAATATTGGCCCTCCCGCGAATATTGACTTGTTCTGTTTATAACTTCTGAACAAATGATCGTAGTGAGCGAAATAATTTTACATATTAATCAGCATGTTGCATGCTACAAGAATATATCCATTTCACTAGTTGTTGGATGAGAACCATATTGGCCCGCCCTCGAAAATTAACTTGAACTGCTTATAACTTCTGAACAATTGATCGTAGAGAACACAATTATTTGCATTTCAATCAAACATGTTGTATGCTACATGAATATGTCGGTTTCACTAGCTATTGTTTGAGAACAATATTGGCACGTCCGAGAGTATTAACTTGAACTGTTTATAACTTCTGAACAAATGATCGTAGGGAGCGTAATAAATTTGCATATTAATCAGCATGTTGCATGCTACAAGAATATATCGATTTCACTAGTTGTTGGTTGAGAACCATATTAGCCAGCCCGCGAAAATCATCTTGAACTGCTTATAACTCCTGAACAATTGATCGTAGAGAGCACAATTATTTGCATTTTAATGAAACATGTTGATAGCTACAAGAATATGTCGGTTTCACTAGTTGTTGTTTGAGAAATATATTGCCCAGCCCCCGAAAATTAACTTGAACTGCTTATAACTTCTGAACAATAGATCATAGAGCACACAATTATTTGCATTTTAATTAAACATTTTGAATGCTACAAGAATATGTCGGTTTCACTAGTTGTTTATAGAAAACCATATTGGCCCACCCACGAGTATTAACTTGAACTGTTTATAACTTCTGAACAAATGATCCTAGAGAACGTAATAAATTTGCATATTAATCAGCATGTTGCATGCTACAAGAATATATCGATTTCACTAGTTGTTGGTTGAGAACCATATTGGCCCGCCCGCGAAAATCAACTTGAACTGATTATAACTCCTGAACAATTGATCGTAGAGAACACAACTATTTGCATTTTAATGAAACATGTTGAATGCTACAAGAATATGTCGGTTTTACTAGTTGTTTTTAGAAAACCATTTTGGCCCAACCGCCAAAAGTAATTTCAACTCCTTATGACTTCTGAACAATTGATCGTAGAAAGCGTAATAATTTTGCATATTAAACAGCATGGTGCATGCTACAAGAATATATCGAATTCATTAGTTTTTGGTTGAGAACCATATTGGCCCGCCAACGAAAATCAAATTGAACTGCTTATAACTCCTGAACAATAGATCGTAGAGCACACAATTATTTGCATTTTAATGAAACATGTTGAATGCTACAAGAATATGTCGGTTTCACTAGTTGTTTTTAGAAATCCATATTGGCCCGTCCGAGAGTATTAACTTGAACTGTTTATAACTTCTGAACAAATGATCCTAGAGAGCGTAATAAATTTGCATATTAATCAGCATGTTGCATGCTACAAGAATATATCGATTTCACTAGTTGTTGGTTGAGAACCTTATTAGCCCGCCCGCAAAAATCATCTTGAACTGCTTATAACTCCTGAACAATTGATCGTAGAGAGCACAACTATTTGCATTTTAATGAAACATGTTGAATGCTACAAGAATATGTCGGTTTCACTAGTTGTTTTTAGAAAACCATATTGGCCCACCCGCGAGTATTAAATTGAACTGTTTATAACTTCTGAACAAATGATCGAAGAGAGCGTTATAAATTTGCATATTAATCAGCATGTTGCGTGCTACAAGAATATATCGATGTCACCTGTTGTTGGTTGAGAACCATATTGGCCGGCCGCGAAAATCAACTTTAACTGCTTATAACTCCTGAACAATTGATCGTAAACAACACAATTATTTGCATTTTAATGAAACATGTTGAATGCTACAAGAATATGTCGGTTTTACTATTTTTTTTTTTTCGATCCATATTGGCCCGCCCGCGAATATTGACTTGCTCTGCTTATAACTTCTGAACACATGATCGTAGTGAGCGTAATAGTTTTGCATATTAATCACCATGTTGCATGCTACAAGAATATTTCGATATCACTAGTTGTTGGTTGAGAACCATATTGGTCCGCCCTCGAAAATTAACTTGAACTGCTTATAACTTCTGAACAATTGATCGTAGAGCACACAATTATTTGCATTTCAATCAAACATGTTGTATGCTACAAGATTATGTCGGTTTCACTAGTTATTGTTTGAGAACCATTTTGGCCCGCCCGCCAAAACTAACATCAACTTCTTATAACTTCTGAACAAATGATCGTAGAGAGCGTAATAATTTTGCACATTAATCAGCATGTTGCATGCAACAAGAATATATCGATTTCATTGGTTGTTGGTTGAGAACCATATTGGCCCGCCCGCGAAAATCAACTTGAACTGCTCATAACTCCTGAACAATTGATCGTAGAGACCACAATTAATAGCATTTTAATCAAACATGTTGTATGCAACAAGATAATGTCAGTTTCACTAGTTGTTTTTAGAAAACCATATTGGCCCGCCCGCGAGTATTAACTTGAACTGTTTATAACTTCTGAACAAATGATCCTAGAGAGCGTAATAAATTTGAATATTAATCAGCATGTTGCATGCTACAAGAATATATCGATTTCACTAGTTGTTGGTTGAGAACCATATTGGCCCGCCCGCGGGTATTAACTTGAACTCTTTATGACTTCTGAACAAATGATCCTAGAGAGCGTAATAAATTTGCATATTAATCAGCATGTTGCATGCTACAAGAATATATCGATTTCAGTAGTTGTTTTTAGAAAACCATATTGGCCCGCCCGCGGGTATTAACTTGAACTCTTTATGACTTCTGAACAAATGATCCTAGAGAGCGTAATAAATTTGAATATTAATCAGCATGTTGAATGCTACAAGAATATATCGATTTCACTAGTTGTTGGTTGAGAACCATGTTGGCCCGCCCCTGAAAATCAACTTGAACTGCTTATAACTCCTGAAAAATTGATCGTAGAGAACACAATTATTTGCATTTTAATGAAACATGTTGAATGCTACAAGAATATGTCGGTTTCACTAGTTGTTTTTAGAAAACCATATTAGCCCGCCCGCGAGTATTAACTTGAACTGTTTATAACTTCTAAACAAATGATCCTAGAGAGCGTAATAAATTTGCATATTAATCAGCATGTTTCATGCTACAAAAATATGTCGGTTTCACTAGTTGTTTTTAGAAAACCATATTGGCCCGCCCGCGAAAATCAACTTGAACTGCTTATAACTTCTGAACAATTGATCGTAGAGAACACAATTATTTGCATTTTAATGAAACATGTTGAATGCTACAAGAATATGTCGGTTTTACTATTTGTTTTCTTTCGATCCATATTGGCCCGCCCGCGAATATTGACTTGTTCTGCTTATAACTTCTGAACACATGATCGTAGTGAGCGTAATAGTTTTGCATATTAATCAGCATGTTGCATGCTACAAGAATATATAGATTTCACTAGTTGTTGGTTGAGAACCATATTGGTCCGCCCTCGAAAATTAACTTGAACTGCTTATAACTTCTGAACAATTGATCGTAGAGCACACAATTATTTGCATTTCAATCAAACATATTGTATGCTACAAGATTATGTCGGTTTCACTAGTTATTGTTTGAGAACCATTTTGGCGCGCCCGCTAAAACTAACATCAACTCATTATAACTTCTGAACAAATGATCGTAGAGAGCGTAATAATTTTGCATATTAATCAGCATGTTGCATGCTACAAGAATATGTCGATTTCATTGGTTGTTGGTTGGAACCATATTGGCCCGCCCGCGAAAATCAACTTGAACTGCTTATAACTCCTGAACAATTGATCGTAGAGACCACAATTAATAGCATTTTAATCAAACATGTTGTGTGCAACAAGAATATGTCGGTTTCACTAGTTGTTTTAAGAAACCCATATTGGCCCGCCCGCGAGTATTAACTTGAACTGTTTATAACTTCTGAACAAATGATCCTAGAGAGCGTAAAAAATTTGCATATTAATCAGCATGTTGCATGCTACAAGAATATATCGAATTCACAAGTTGTTGGTTGAAAAACATATTGGCCCTCCCGCGAAAATCAAGTTGAACTGCTTATAACTTCTGAACAATTGATCGTAGAGAACACAATTATTTGCATTTTAATGAAACATGTTGTATGCTACAGCAATATGTCGGTTTTACTATTTGTTTTTTTAGAATAATATTGGCCCTCCCGCGAATATTGACTTGTTCTGCTTATAACTTCTGAACAAATGATCGTAGTGAGCGAAATAATTTTACATATTAATCAGCATGTTGCATGCTACAAGAATATATCCATTTCACTAGTTGTTGGATGAGAACCATATTGGCCCGCCCTCGAAAATTAACTTGAACTGCTTATAACTTCTGAACAATTGATCGTAGAGAACACAATTATTTGCATTTCAATCAAACATGTTGTATGCTACATGAATATGTCGGTTTCACTAGCTATTGTTTGAGAACAATATTGGCACGTCCGAGAGTATTAACTTGAACTGTTTATAACTTCTGAACAAATGATCGTAGGGAGCGTAATAAATTTGCATATTAATCAGCATGTTGCATGCTACAAGAATATATCGATTTCACTAGTTGTTGGTTGAGAACCATATTAGCCAGCCCGCGAAAATCATCTTGAACTGCTTATAACTCCTGAACAATTGATCGTAGAGAGCACAATTATTTGCATTTTAATGAAACATGTTGATAGCTACAAGAATATGTCGGTTTCACTAGTTGTTGTTTGAGAAATATATTGCCCTGCCCCCGAAAATTAACTTGAACTGCTTATAACTTCTGAACAATAGATCATAGAGCACACAATTATTTGCATTTTAATTAAACATTTTGAATGCTACAAGAATATGTCGGTTTCACTAGTTGTTTATAGAAAACCATATTGGCCCACCCACGAGTATTAACTTGAAATGTTTATAACTTCTGAACAAATGATCCTAGAGAACGTAATAAATTTGCATATTAATCAGCATGTTGCATGCTACAAGAATATATCGATTTCACTAGTTGTTGGTTGAGAACCATATTGGCCCGCCCGCGAAAATCAACTTGAACTGATTATAACTCCTGAACAATTGATCGTAGAGAACACAACTATTTGCATTTTAATGAAACATGTTGAATGCTACAAGAATATGTCGGTTTTACTAGTTGTTTTTAGAAAACCATTTTGGCCCAACCGCCAAAAGTAATTTCAACTCCTTATGACTTCTGAACAATTGATCGTAGAAAGCGTAATAATTTTGCATATTAAACAGCATGGTGCATGCTACAAGAATATATCGAATTCATTAGTTTTTGGTTGAGAACCATATTGGCCCGCCCGCGAAAATCAAATTGAACTGCTTATAACTCCTGAACAATAGATCGTAGAGCACACAATTATTTGCATTTTAATGAAACATGTTGAATGCTACAAGAATATGTCGGTTTCACTAGTTGTTTTTAGAAAACCATATTGGCCCGTCCGAGAGTATTAACTTGAACTGTTTATAACTTCTGAACAAATGATCCTAGAGAGCGTAATAAATTTGCATATTAATCAGCATGTTGCATGCTACAAGAATATATCGATTTCACTAGTTGTTGGTTGAGAACCATATTAGCCCGCCCGCAAAAATCATCTTGAACTGCTTATAACTCCTGAACAATTGATCGTAGAGAGCACAACTATTTGCATTTTAATGAAACATGTTGAATGCTACAAGAATATGTCGGTTTCACTAGTTGTTTTTAGAAAACCATATTGGCCCACCCGCGAGTATTAAATTGAACTGTTTATAACTTCTGAACAAATGATCGAAGAGAGCGTTATATATTTGCATATTAATCAGCATGTTGCGTGCTACAAGAATATATCGATGTCACCTGTTGTTGGTTGAGAACCATATTGGCCGGCCGCGAAAATCAACTTTAACTGCTTATAACTCCTGAACAATTGATCGTAAACAACACAATTATTTGCATTTTAATGAAACATGTTGAATGCTACAAGAATATGTCGGTTTTACTATTTTTTTTTTCGATCCATATTGGCCCGCCCGCGAATATTGACTTGCTCTGCTTATAACTTCTGAACACATGATCGTAGTGAGCGTAATAGTTTTGCATATTAATCACCATGTTGCATGCTACAAGAATATTTCGATATCACTAGTTGTTGGTTGAGAACCATATTGGTCCGCCCTCGAAAATTAACTTGAACTGCTTATAACTTCTGAACAATTGATCGTAGAGCACACAATTATTTGCATTTCAATCAAACATGTTGTATGCTACAAGATTATGTCGGTTTCACTAGTTATTGTTTGAGAACCATTTTGGCCCGCCCGCCAAAACTAACATCAACTCCTTATAACTTCTGAACAAATGATCGTAGAGAGCGTAATAATTTTGCATATTAATCAGCATGTTGCATGCTACAAGAATATGTCGATTTCATTGGTTGTTGATTGAGAACCATATTGGCCCGCCCGCGAAAATCAACTTGAACAGCTTATAACTCCTGAACAATTGATCGTAGCGAACACAATTATTTGCATTTTAATGAAACATGTTGAATGCTTCAAGAATATGTCGGTTTCACTAGTTGTTGTTTAAGAACCATATTGGCCCGCCCGCGAGTATTAAATTGAACTGCTTATAACTTCTGAACAAATGATCTTACAGGGCGTAATAAAGTTGCATATTAATCAGCATGTTGCATGCTACAAGAATATATCGATTTCACTAGTTGTTGTTTGAGAACCATTTTGGCCCGCCCGCCAAAACTAATTTCAACTTCTTATAACTTCTGAACAAATGATCGTAGAGAGCGTAATATTTTTGCATATTAATCAGCATGTTGCATGCTACAAGAATATATCGATTTCATTGGTTGTTGGTTGAGAACCATATTGGCCCGCCCGCGAAAATCAACTTGAACTGCTCATAACTCCTGAACAATTGATCGTAGAGACCACAATTAATAGCATTTTAATCAAACATGTTGTATGCAACAAGAATATGTCAGTTTCACTAGTTGTTTTTAGAAAACCATATTGGCCCGCCCGCGAGTATTAACATGAACTGTTTATAACTTCTGAACAAATGATCCTAGAGAGCGTAATAAATTTGAATATTAATCAGCATGTTGCATGCTACAAGAATATATCGATTTCACTAGTTGTTGGTTGAGAACCATATTGGCCCGCCCGCGGGTATTAACTTGAACTCTTTATGACTTCTGAACAAATGATTCTAGAGAGCGTAATAAATTTGCATATTAATCAGCATGTTGCATGCTACAAGAATATATCGATTTCAGTAGTTGTTTTTAGAAAACCATATTGGCCCGCCCGCGGGTATTAACTTGAACTCTTTATGACTTCTGAACAAATGATCCTAGAGAGCGTAATAAATTTGAATATTAATCAGCATGTTGAATGCTACAAGAATATATCGATTTCACTAGTTGTTGGTTGAGAACCATGTTGGCCCGCCCCTGAAAATCAACTTGAACTGCTTATAACTCCTGAAAAATTGATCGTAGAGAACACAATTATTTGCATTTTAATGAAACATGTTGAATGCTACAAGAATATGTCGGTTTCACTAGTTGTTTTTAGAAAACCATATTGGCCCGCCCGCGAAAATCAACTTGAACTGCTTATAACTTCTGAACAATTGATCGTAGAGAACACAATTATTTGCATTTTAATGAAACATGTTCAATGCTACAAGAATATGTCGGTTTTACTATTTGTTTTTTTTCGATCCATATTGGCCCGCCCGCGAATATTGACTTGTTCTGCTTATAACTTCTGAACACATGATCGTAGTGAGCGTAATAGATTTGCATATTAATCAGCATGTTGCATGCTACAAGAATATTTCGATTTCACTAGTTGTTGGTTGAGAACCATATTGGTCCGCCCTCTAAAATTAACTTGAACTGCTTATAACTTCTGAACAATTGATCGTAAACAACACAATTATTTGCATTTTAATCTAACATGTTGTATGCTACAAGAATATGTAGGTTTCACTAGTTATTGTTTGAGAACCATTTTGGCCAGCCCGCCAAAACTAACTTCAACTCCTTATAACTTCTGAACAAATGATCGTAGAGAGCGTTATAATTTTGTATATTAATCAGCATGTTGCATGCTACAAGAATACACCGATTTCATTGGTTGTTGGTTGAGAACCATATTGGCCCTCCCGCGAAAATTAACTTGAACTGCTTATAACTTCTGAACAATTGATCGTAGCGAACACAATTATTTGCATTTTAATGAAACATGTTGAATGCTTCAAGAATATGTCGGTTTCACTAGTTGTAGTTTAAGAACCATATTGGCCCGCCCGCGAGTATTAAATTGAACTGCTTATAACTTCTGAACAAAAGATTTTAGAGAGCTTAATAAAGTTGCATATTAATCAGCATGATGCATGCTACAAGAATATATCGATTTCACTAGTTGTTGGTTGAGAAATATATTGGCCAGCCCGCGAAAATTAACTTGAACTGCTTATAACTTCTGAATAATTGATCGTAGAGCACACAATTATTTGCATTTCAATTAAACATGTTGTATGCTACAAGATTATGTCGGTTTCACTAGTTATTGTTTGAGAACCATTTTGGCCCGACCGCCAAAACTAACATCAACTCCTTATAACTTCTGAACAAATGATCGTAGAGAGCGTAATAATTTTGTATATTAATCAGCATGTTGCATGCTACAAGAATATATCGATTTCACTAGTTGTTGTTTGAGAAATATATTGGCCAGCCCGCGAAAATTAACTTGAACTGCTTATAACTTCTGAACAATTGATCGTAGAGCACACAATTATTTGCATTTCAATCAAACATGTTGTATGCTACAAGAATATGTCGGTTTCACTAGTTATTGTTTGAGAACCATTTTGGCCCGCCCGCCAAAACTAATTTCAACTTCTTATAACTACTGAACAAATGATCGTAGAGAGCGTAATAATTTTGCACATTAATCAGCATGTTGCATGCTACAAGAATATATCGATTTCATTGGTTGTTGGTTGAGAACCATATTGGCCCGCCCGCGAAAATCAACTTGAACTGCTCATAACTCCTGAACAATTGATCGTAGAGACCACAATTAATAGCATTTTAATCAAACATGTTGTATGCAACAAGAATATGTCAGTTTCACTAGTTGTTTTTAGAAAACCATATTGGCCCGCCCGCGAGTATTAACTTGAACTGTTTATAACTTCTGAACAAATGATCCTAGAGAGCGTAATAAATTTGAATATTAATCAGCATGTTGCATGCTACAAAAATATATCGATTTCACTAGTTGTTGGTTGAGAACCATATTGGCCCGCCCGCGGGTATTAACTTGAACTATTTATGACTTCTGAACAAATGATCCTAGAGAGCGTAATAAATTTGCATATTAATCAGCATGTTGCATGCTACAAGAATATATCGATTTCAGTAGTTGTTTTTAGAAAACCATATTGGCCCGCCCGCGGGTATTAACTTGAACTCTTTATGACTTCTGAACAAATGATCCTAGAGAGCGTAATAAATTTGAATATTAATCAGCATGTTGAATGCTACAAGAATATATCGATTTCACTAGTTGTTGGTTGAGAACCATGTTGTCCCGCCCCTGAAAATCAACTTGAACTGCTTATAACTCCTGAAAAATTGATCGTAGAGAACACAATTATTTGCATTTTAATGAAACATGTTGAATGCTACAAGAATATGTCGGTTTCACTAGTTGTTTTTAGAAAACCATATTAGCCCGCCCGCGAGTATTAGCTTGAACTGTTTATAACTTCTAAACAAATGATCCTAGAGAGCGTAATAAATTTGCATATTAATCAGCATGTTTCATGCTACAAAAATATGTCGGTTTCACTAGTTGTTTTTAGAAAACCATATTGGCCCGCCCGCGAAAATCAACTTGAACTGCTTATAACTTCTGAACAATTGATCGTAGAGAACACAATTATTTGCATTTTAATGAAACATGTTGAATGCTACAAGAATATGTCGGTTTTACTATTTGTTTTCTTTCGATCCATATTGGCCCGCCCGCGAATATTGACTTGTTCTGCTTATAACTTCTGAACACATGATCGTAGTGAGCGTAATAGTTTTGCATATTAATCAGCATGTTGCATGCTACAAGAATATATAGATTTCACTAGTTGTTGGTTGAGAACCATATTGGTCCGCCCTCGAAAATTAACTTGAACTGCTTATAACTTCTGAACAATTGATCGTAGAGCACACAATTATTTGCATTTCAATCAAACATATTGTATGCTACAAGATTATGTCGGTTTCACTAGTTATTGTTTGAGAACCATTTTGGCGCGCCCGCTAAAACTAACATCAACTCCTTATAACTTCTGAACAAATGATCGTAGAGAGCGTAATAATTTTGCATATTAATCAGCATGTTGCATGCTACAAGAATATGTCGATTTCATTGGTTGTTGGTTGGAACCATATTGGCCCGCCCGCGAAAATCAACTTGAACTGCTTATAACTCCTGAACAATTGATCGTAGAGACCACAATTAATAGCATTTTAATCAAACATGTTGTGTGCAACAAGAATATGTCGGTTTCACTAGTTGTTTTAAGAAACCCATATTGGCCCGCCCGCGAGTATTAACTTGAACTGTTTATAACTTCTGAACAAATGATCCTAGAGAGCGTAAAAAATTTGCATATTAATCAGCATGTTGCATGCTACAAGAATATATCGAATTCACAAGTTGTTGGTTGAAAAACATATTGGCCCTCCCGCGAAAATCAAGTTGAACTGCTTATAACTTCTGAACAATTGATCGTAGAGAACACAATTATTTGCATTTTAATGAAACATGTTGTATGCTACAGCAATATGTCGGTTTTACTATTTGTTTTTTTAGAATAATATTGGCCCTCCCGCGAATATTGACTTGTTCTGCTTATAACTTCTGAACAAATGATCGTAGTGAGCGAAATAATTTTACATATTAATCAGCATGTTGCATGCTACAAGAATATATCCATTTCACTAGTTGTTGGATGAGAACCATATTGGCCCGCCCTCGAAAATTAACTTGAACTGCTTATAACTTCTGAACAATTGATCGTAGAGAACACAATTATTTGCATTTCAATCAAACATGTTGTATGCTACATGAATATGTCGGTTTCACTAGCTATTGTTTGAGAACAATATTGGCACGTCCGAGAGTATTAACTTGAACTGTTTATAACTTCTGAACAAATGATCGTAGGGAGCGTAATAAATTTGCATATTAATCAGCATGTTGCATGCTACAAGAATATATCGATTTCACTAGTTGTTGGTTGAGAACCATATTAGCCAGCCCGCGAAAATCATCTTGAACTGCTTATAACTCCTGAACAATTGATCGTAGAGAGCACAATTATTTGCATTTTAATGAAACATGTTGATAGCTACAAGAATATGTCGGTTTCACTAGTTGTTGTTTGAGAAATATATTGCCCTGCCCCCGAAAATTAACTTGAACTGCTTATAACTTCTGAACAATAGATCATAGAGCACACAATTATTTGCATTTTAATTAAACATTTTGAATGCTACAAGAATATGTCGGTTTCACTAGTTGTTTATAGAAAACCATATTGGCCCACCCACGAGTATTAACTTGAAATGTTTATAACTTCTGAACAAATGATCCTAGAGAACGTAATAAATTTGCATATTAATCAGCATGTTGCATGCTACAAGAATATATCGATTTCACTAGTTGTTGGTTGAGAACCATATTGGCCCGCCCGCGAAAATCAACTTGAACTGATTATAACTCCTGAACAATTGATCGTAGAGAACACAACTATTTGCATTTTAATGAAACATGTTGAATGCTACAAGAATATGTCGGTTTTACTAGTTGTTTTTAGAAAACCATTTTGGCCCAACCGCCAAAAGTAATTTCAACTCCTTATGACTTCTGAACAATTGATCGTAGAAAGCGTAATAATTTTGCATATTAAACAGCATGGTGCATGCTACAAGAATATATCGAATTCATTAGTTTTTGGTTGAGAACCATATTGGCCCGCCCGCGAAAATCAAATTGAACTGCTTATAACTCCTGAACAATAGATCGTAGAGCACACAATTATTTGCATTTTAATGAAACATGTTGAATGCTACAAGAATATGTCGGTTTCACTAGTTGTTTTTAGAAAACCATATTGGCCCGTCCGAGAGTATTAACTTGAACTGTTTATAACTTCTGAACAAATGATCCTAGAGAGCGTAATAAATTTGCATATTAATCAGCATGTTGCATGCTACAAGAATATATCGATTTCACTAGTTGTTGGTTGAGAACCATATTAGCCCGCCCGCAAAAATCATCTTGAACTGCTTATAACTCCTGAACAATTGATCGTAGAGAGCACAACTATTTGCATTTTAATGAAACATGTTGAATGCTACAAGAATATGTCGGTTTCACTAGTTGTTTTTAGAAAACCATATTGGCCCACCCGCGAGTATTAAATTGAACTGTTTATAACTTCTGAACAAATGATCGAAGAGAGCGTTATAAATTTGCATATTAATCAGCATGTTGCGTGCTACAAGAATATATCGATGTCACCTGTTGTTGGTTGAGAACCATATTGGCCGGCCGCGAAAATCAACTTTAACTGCTTATAACTCCTGAACAATTGATCGTAAACAACACAATTATTTGCATTTTAATGAAACATGTTGAATGCTACAAGAATATGTCGGTTTTACTATTTTTTTTTTTCGATCCATATTGGCCCGCCCGCGAATATTGACTTGCTCTGCTTATAACTTCTGAACACATGATCGTAGTGAGCGTAATAGTTTTGCATATTAATCACCATGTTGCATGCTACAAGAATATTTCGATATCACTAGTTGTTGGTTGAGAACCATATTGGTCCGCCCTCGAAAATTAACTTGAACTGCTTATAACTTCTGAACAATTGATCGTAGAGCACACAATTATTTGCATTTCAATCAAACATGTTGTATGCTACAAGATTATGTCGGTTTCACTAGTTATTGTTTGAGAACCATTTTGGCCCGCCCGCCAAAACTAACATCAACTCCTTATAACTTCTGAACAAATGATCGTAGAGAGCGTAATAATTTTGCATATTAATCAGCATGTTGCATGCTACAAGAATATGTCGATTTCATTGGTTGTTGGTTGAGAACCATATTGGCCCGCCCGCGAAAATCAACTTGAACAGCTTATAACTCCTGAACAATTGATCGTAGCGAACACAATTATTTGCATTTTAATGAAACATGTTGAATGCTTCAAGAATATGTCGGTTTCACTAGTTGTTGTTTAAGAACCATATTGGCCCGCCCGCGAGTATTAAATTGAACTGCTTATAACTTCTGAACAAATGATCTTACAGGGCGTAATAAAGTTGCATATTAATCAGCATGTTGCATGCTACAAGAATATATCGATTTCACTAGTTGTTGTTTGAGAACCATTTTGGCCCGCCCGCCAAAACTAATTTCAACTTCTTATAACTTCTGAACAAATGATCGTAGAGAGCGTAATATTTTTGCATATTAATCAGCATGTTGCATGCTACAAGAATATATCGATTTCATTGGTTGTTGGTTGAGAACCATATTGGCCCGCCCGCGAAAATCAACTTGAACTGCTCATAACTCCTGAACAATTGATCGTAGAGACCACAATTAATAGCATTTTAATCAAACATGTTGTATGCAACAAGAATATGTCAGTTTCACTAGTTGTTTTTAGAAAACCATATTGGCCCGCCCGCGAGTATTAACATGAACTGTTTATAACTTCTGAACAAATGATCCTAGAGAGCGTAATAAATTTGAATATTAATCAGCATGTTGCATGCTACAAGAATATATCGATTTCACTAGTTGTTGGTTGAGAACCATATTGGCCCGCCCGCGGGTATTAACTTGAACTCTTTATGACTTCTGAACAAATGATTCTAGAGAGCGTAATAAATTTGCATATTAATCAGCATGTTGCATGCTACAAGAATATATCGATTTCAGTAGTTGTTTTTAGAAAACCATATTGGCCCGCCCGCGGGTATTAACTTGAACTCTTTATGACTTCTGAACAAATGATCCTAGAGAGCGTAATAAATTTGAATATTAATCAGCATGTTGAATGCTACAAGAATATATCGATTTCACTAGTTGTTGGTTGAGAACCATGTTGGCCCGCCCCTGAAAATCAACTTGAACTGCTTATAACTCCTGAAAAATTGATCGTAGAGAACACAATTATTTGCATTTTAATGAAACATGTTGAATGCTACAAGAATATGTCGGTTTCACTAGTTGTTTTTAGAAAACCATATTGGCCCGCCCGCGAAAATCAACTTGAACTGCTTATAACTTCTGAACAATTGATCGTAGAGAACACAATTATTTGCATTTTAATGAAACATGTTCAATGCTACAAGAATATGTCGGTTTTACTATTTGTTTTTTTTCGATCCATATTGGCCCGCCCGCGAATATTGACTTGTTCTGCTTATAACTTCTGAACACATGATCGTAGTGAGCGTAATAGATTTGCATATTAATCAGCATGTTGCATGCTACAAGAATATTTCGATTTCACTAGTTGTTGGTTGAGAACCATATTGGTCCGCCCTCTAAAATTAACTTGAACTGCTTATAACTTCTGAACAATTGATCGTAAACAACACAATTATTTGCATTTTAATCTAACATGTTGTATGCTACAAGAATATGTAGGTTTCACTAGTTATTGTTTGAGAACCATTTTGGCCAGCCCGCCAAAACTAACTTCAACTCCTTATAACTTCTGAACAAATGATCGTAGAGAGCGTTATAATTTTGTATATTAATCAGCATGTTGCATGCTACAAGAATACACCGATTTCATTGGTTGTTGGTTGAGAACCATATTGGCCCTCCCGCGAAAATTAACTTGAACTGCTTATAACTTCTGAACAATTGATCGTAGCGAACACAATTATTTGCATTTTAATGAAACATGTTGAATGCTTCAAGAATATGTCGGTTTCACTAGTTGTAGTTTAAGAACCATATTGGCCCGCCCGCGAGTATTAAATTGAACTGCTTATAACTTCTGAACAAAAGATTTTAGAGAGCTTAATAAAGTTGCATATTAATCAGCATGATGCATGCTACAAGAATATATCGATTTCACTAGTTGTTGGTTGAGAAATATATTGGCCAGCCCGCGAAAATTAACTTGAACTGCTTATAACTTCTGAATAATTGATCGTAGAGCACACAATTATTTGCATTTCAATTAAACATGTTGTATGCTACAAGATTATGTCGGTTTCACTAGTTATTGTTTGAGAACCATTTTGGCCCGACCGCCAAAACTAACATCAACTCCTTATAACTTCTGAACAAATGATCGTAGAGAGCGTAATAATTTTGTATATTAATCAGCATGTTGCATGCTACAAGAATATATCGATTTCACTAGTTGTTGTTTGAGAAATATATTGGCCAGCCCGCGAAAATTAACTTGAACTGCTTATAACTTCTGAACAATTGATCGTAGAGCACACAATTATTTGCATTTCAATCAAACATGTTGTATGCTACAAGAATATGTCGGTTTCACTAGTTATTGTTTGAGAACCATTTTGGCCCGCCCGCCAAAACTAATTTCAACTTCTTATAACTACTGAACAAATGATCGTAGAGAGCGTAATAATTTTGCACATTAATCAGCATGTTGCATGCTACAAGAATATATCGATTTCATTGGTTGTTGGTTGAGAACCATATTGGCCCGCCCGCGAAAATCAACTTGAACTGCTCATAACTCCTGAACAATTGATCGTAGAGACCACAATTAATAGCATTTTAATCAAACATGTTGTATGCAACAAGAATATGTCAGTTTCACTAGTTGTTTTTAGAAAACCATATTGGCCCGCCCGCGAGTATTAACTTGAACTGTTTATAACTTCTGAACAAATGATCCTAGAGAGCGTAATAAATTTGAATATTAATCAGCATGTTGCATGCTACAAAAATATATCGATTTCACTAGTTGTTGGTTGAGAACCATATTGGCCCGCCCGCGGGTATTAACTTGAACTATTTATGACTTCTGAACAAATGATCCTAGAGAGCGTAATAAATTTGCATATTAATCAGCATGTTGCATGCTACAAGAATATATCGATTTCAGTAGTTGTTTTTAGAAAACCATATTGGCCCGCCCGCGGGTATTAACTTGAACTCTTTATGACTTCTGAACAAATGATCCTAGAGAGCGTAATAAATTTGAATATTAATCAGCATGTTGAATGCTACAAGAATATATCGATTTCACTAGTTGTTGGTTGAGAACCATGTTGTCCCGCCCCTGAAAATCAACTTGAACTGCTTATAACTCCTGAAAAATTGATCGTAGAGAACACAATTATTTGCATTTTAATGAAACATGTTGAATGCTACAAGAATATGTCGGTTTCACTAGTTGTTTTTAGAAAACCATATTAGCCCGCCCGCGAGTATTAGCTTGAACTGTTTATAACTTCTAAACAAATGATCCTAGAGAGCGTAATAAATTTGCATATTAATCAGCATGTTTCATGCTACAAAAATATGTCGGTTTCACTAGTTGTTTTTAGAAAACCATATTGGCCCGCCCGCGAAAATCAACTTGAACTGCTTATAACTTCTGAACAATTGATCGTAGAGAACACAATTATTTGCATTTTAATGAAACATGTTGAATGCTACAAGAATATGTCGGTTTTACTATTTGTTTTCTTTCGATCCATATTGGCCCGCCCGCGAATATTGACTTGTTCTGCTTATAACTTCTGAACACATGATCGTAGTGAGCGTAATAGTTTTGCATATTAATCAGCATGTTGCATGCTACAAGAATATATAGATTTCACTAGTTGTTGGTTGAGAACCATATTGGTCCGCCCTCGAAAATTAACTTGAACTGCTTATAACTTCTGAACAATTGATCGTAGAGCACACAATTATTTGCATTTCAATCAAACATATTGTATGCTACAAGATTATGTCGGTTTCACTAGTTATTGTTTGAGAACCATTTTGGCGCGCCCGCTAAAACTAACATCAACTCCTTATAACTTCTGAACAAATGATCGTAGAGAGCGTAATAATTTTGCATATTAATCAGCATGTTGCATGCTACAAGAATATGTCGATTTCATTGGTTGTTGGTTGGAACCATATTGGCCCGCCCGCGAAAATCAACTTGAACTGCTTATAACTCCTGAACAATTGATCGTAGAGACCACAATTAATAGCATTTTAATCAAACATGTTGTGTGCAACAAGAATATGTCGGTTTCACTAGTTGTTTTAAGAAACCCATATTGGCCCGCCCGCGAGTATTAACTTGAACTGTTTATAACTTCTGAACAAATGATCCTAGAGAGCGTAAAAAATTTGCATATTAATCAGCATGTTGCATGCTACAAGAATATATCGAATTCACAAGTTGTTGGTTGAAAAACATATTGGCCCTCCCGCGAAAATCAAGTTGAACTGCTTATAACTTCTGAACAATTGATCGTAGAGAACACAATTATTTGCATTTTAATGAAACATGTTGTATGCTACAGCAATATGTCGGTTTTACTATTTGTTTTTTTAGAATAATATTGGCCCTCCCGCGAATATTGACTTGTTCTGCTTATAACTTCTGAACAAATGATCGTAGTGAGCGAAATAATTTTACATATTAATCAGCATGTTGCATGCTACAAGAATATATCCATTTCACTAGTTGTTGGATGAGAACCATATTGGCCCGCCCTCGAAAATTAACTTGAACTGCTTATAACTTCTGAACAATTGATCGTAGAGAACACAATTATTTGCATTTCAATCAAACATGTTGTATGCTACATGAATATGTCGGTTTCACTAGCTATTGTTTGAGAACCATATTGGCACGTCCGAGAGTATTAACTTGAACTGTTTATAACTTCTGAACAAATGATCGTAGGGAGCGTAATAAATTTGCATATTAATCAGCATGTTGCATGCTACAAGAATATATCGATTTCACTAGTTGTTGGTTGAGAACCATATTAGCCAGCCCGCGAAAATCATCTTGAACTGCTTATAACTCCTGAACAATTGATCGTAGAGAGCACAATTATTTGCATTTTAATGAAACATGTTGATAGCTACAAGAATATGTCGGTTTCACTAGTTGTTGTTTGAGAAATATATTGCCCTGCCCCCGAAAATTAACTTGAACTGCTTATAACTTCTGAACAATAGATCATAGAGCACACAATTATTTGCATTTTAATTAAACTTTTTGAATGCTACAAGAATATGTCGGTTTCACTAGTTGTTTATAGAAAACCATATTGGCCCACCCACGAGTATTAACTTGAACTGTTTATAACTTCTGAACAAATGATCCTAGAGAACGTAATAAATTTGCATATTAATCAGCATGTTGCATGCTACAAGAATATATCGATTTCACTAGTTGTTGGTTGAGAACCATATTGGCCCGCCCGCGAAAATCAACTTGAACTGATTATAACTCCTGAACAATTGATCGTAGAGAACACAACTATTTGCATTTTAATGAAACATGTTGAATGCTACAAGAATATGTCGGTTTTACTAGTTGTTTTTAGAAAACCATTTTGGCCCAACCGCCAAAACTAATTTCAACTCCTTATGACTTCTGAACAATTGATCGTAGAAAGCGTAATAATTTTGCATATTAAACAGCATGGTGCATGCTACAAGAATATATCGAATTCATTAGTTTTTGGTTGAGAACCATATTGGCCCGCCCGCGAAAATCAAATTGAACTGCTTATAACTCCTGAACAATAGATCGTAGAGCACACAATTATTTGCATTTTAATGAAACATGTTGAATGCTACAAGAATATGTCGGTTTCACTAGTTGTTTTTAGAAAACCATATTGGCCCGTCCGAGAGTATTAACTTGAACTGTTTATAACTTCTGAACAAATGATCCTAGAGAGCGTAATAAATTTGCATATTAATCAGCATGTTGCATGCTACAAGAATATATCGATTTCACTAGTTGTTGGTTGAGAACCATATTAGCCCGCCCGCAAAAATCATCTTGAACTGCTTATAACTCCTGAACAATTGATCGTAGAGTGCACAACTATTTGCATTTTAATGAAACATGTTGAATGCTACAAGAATATGTCGGTTTCACTAGTTGTTTTTAGAAAACCATATTGGCCCACCCGCGAGTATTAAATTGAACTGTTTATAACTTCTGAACAAATGATCGAAGAGAGCGTTATAAATTTGCATATTAATCAGCATGTTGCGTGCTACAAGAATATATCGATGTCACCTGTTGTTGGTTGAGAACCATATTGGCCGGCCGCGAAAATCAACTTTAACTGCTTATAACTCCTGAACAATTGATCGTAAACAACACAATTATTTGCATTTTAATGAAACATGTTGAATGCTACAAGAATATGTCGGTTTTACTATTTTTTTTTTCGATCCATATTGGCCCGCCCGCGAATATTGACTTGCTCTGCTTATAACTTCTGAACACATGATCGTAGTGAGCGTAATAGTTTTGCATATTAATCACCATGTTGCATGCTACAAGAATATTTCGATATCACTAGTTGTTGGTTGAGAACCATATTGGTCCGCCCTCGAAAATTAACTTGAACTGCTTCAAACTTCTGAACAATTGATCGTAGAGCACACAATTATTTGCATTTCAATCAAACATGTTGTATGCTACAAGATTATGTCGGTTTCACTAGTTATTGTTTGAGAACCATTTTGGCCCGCCCGCCAAAACTAACATCAACTCCTTATAACTTCTGAACAAATGATCGTAGAGAACGTAATAATTTTGCATATTAATCAGCATGTTGCATGCTACAAGAATATGTCGATTTCATTGGTTGTTGGTTGAGAACCATATTGGCCCGCCCGCGAAAATCAACTTGAACTGCTTATAACTCCTGAACAATTGATCGTAGAGACCATAAGTAATATCATTTTAATCAAACATGTTGTGTGCAACAAGAATATGTCGGTTTCACTAGTTGTTTTAAGAAACCCATATTGGCCCACCCGCGAGTATTAAATTGAACTGTTTATAACTTCTGAACAAATGATCCTAGAGAGCGTAATAAATTTGCATATTAATCAGCATGTTGCATGCTACAAGAATATATCCATTTCACTAGTTGTTGGATGAGAACCATATTGGCCCGCCCTCGAAAATTAACTTGAACTGCTTATAACTTCTGAACAATTGATCGTAGAGAACACAATTATTTGCATTTCAATCAAACATGTTGTATGCTACATGAATATGTCGGTTTCACTAGCTATTGTTTGAGAACCATATTGGCACGTCCGAGAGTATTAACTTGAACTGTTTATAACTTCTGAACAAATGATCGTAGGGAGCGTAATAAATTTGCATATTAATCAGCATGTTGCATGCTACAAGAATATATCGATTTCACTAGTTGTTGGTTGAGAACCATATTAGCCAGCCCGCGAAAATCATCTTGAACTGCTTATAACTCCTGAACAATTGATCGTAGAGAGCACAATTATTTGCATTTTAATGAAACATGTTGATAGCTACAAGAATATGTCGGTTTCACTAGTTGTTGTTTGAGAAATATATTGCCCTGCCCCCGAAAATTAACTTGAACTGCTTATAACTTCTGAACAATAGATCATAGAGCACACAATTATTTGCATTTTAATTAAACTTTTTGAATGCTACAAGAATATGTCGGTTTCACTAGTTGTTTATAGAAAACCATATTGGCCCACCCACGAGTATTAACTTGAACTGTTTATAACTTCTGAACAAATGATCCTAGAGAACGTAATAAATTTGCATATTAATCAGCATGTTGCATGCTACAAGAATATATCGATTTCACTAGTTGTTGGTTGAGAACCATATTGGCCCGCCCGCGAAAATCAACTTGAACTGATTATAACTCCTGAACAATTGATCGTAGAGAACACAACTATTTGCATTTTAATGAAACATGTTGAATGCTACAAGAATATGTCGGTTTTACTAGTTGTTTTTAGAAAACCATTTTGGCCCAACCGCCAAAACTAATTTCAACTCCTTATGACTTCTGAACAATTGATCGTAGAAAGCGTAATAATTTTGCATATTAAACAGCATGGTGCATGCTACAAGAATATATCGAATTCATTAGTTTTTGGTTGAGAACCATATTGGCCCGCCCGCGAAAATCAAATTGAACTGCTTATAACTCCTGAACAATAGATCGTAGAGCACACAATTATTTGCATTTTAATGAAACATGTTGAATGCTACAAGAATATGTCGGTTTCACTAGTTGTTTTTAGAAAACCATATTGGCCCGTCCGAGAGTATTAACTTGAACTGTTTATAACTTCTGAACAAATGATCCTAGAGAGCGTAATAAATTTGCATATTAATCAGCATGTTGCATGCTACAAGAATATATCGATTTCACTAGTTGTTGGTTGAGAACCATATTAGCCCGCCCGCAAAAATCATCTTGAACTGCTTATAACTCCTGAACAATTGATCGTAGAGTGCACAACTATTTGCATTTTAATGAAACATGTTGAATGCTACAAGAATATGTCGGTTTCACTAGTTGTTTTTAGAAAACCATATTGGCCCACCCGCGAGTATTAAATTGAACTGTTTATAACTTCTGAACAAATGATCGAAGAGAGCGTTATAAATTTGCATATTAATCAGCATGTTGCGTGCTACAAGAATATATCGATGTCACCTGTTGTTGGTTGAGAACCATATTGGCCGGCCGCGAAAATCAACTTTAACTGCTTATAACTCCTGAACAATTGATCGTAAACAACACAATTATTTGCATTTTAATGAAACATGTTGAATGCTACAAGAATATGTCGGTTTTACTATTTTTTTTTCGATCCATATTGGCCCGCCCGCGAATATTGACTTGCTCTGCTTATAACTTCTGAACACATGATCGTAGTGAGCGTAATAGTTTTGCATATTAATCACCATGTTGCATGCTACAAGAATATTTCGATATCACTAGTTGTTGGTTGAGAACCATATTGGTCCGCCCTCGAAAATTAACTTGAACTGCTTCAAACTTCTGAACAATTGATCGTAGAGCACACAATTATTTGCATTTCAATCAAACATGTTGTATGCTACAAGATTATGTCGGTTTCACTAGTTATTGTTTGAGAACCATTTTGGCCCGCCCGCCAAAACTAACATCAACTCCTTATAACTTCTGAACAAATGATCGTAGAGAACGTAATAATTTTGCATATTAATCAGCATGTTGCATGCTACAAGAATATGTCGATTTCATTGGTTGTTGGTTGAGAACCATATTGGCCCGCCCGCGAAAATCAACTTGAACTGCTTATAACTCCTGAACAATTGATCGTAGAGACCATAAGTAATATCATTTTAATCAAACATGTTGTGTGCAACAAGAATATGTCGGTTTCACTAGTTGTTTTAAGAAACCCATATTGGCCCACCCGCGAGTATTAAATTGAACTGTTTATAACTTCTGAACAAATGATCGAAGAGAGCGTTATAAATTTTCATATTAATCAGGATGTTGCATGCTACAAGAATATATCGATTTCACTTGTTGTTGGTTGAGAACCATTTTGGCCGGCCGCGAAAATCAACTTTAACTGCTTATAACTCCTGAACAATTGATCGTAAACAACACAATTATTTGCATTTTAATCTAACATGTTGTATGCTACAAGAATATGTCGGTTTCACTAGTTATTGTTTGAGAACCATTTTGGCCAGCCCGCCAAAACTAACTTCAACTCCTAATAACTTCTGAACAAATGATCGTAGAGAGCGTTATAATTTTGTATATTAATCAGCATGTTGCATGCTACAAGAATACATCGATTTCATTGGTTGTTGGTTGAGAACCATATTGGCCCTCCCGCGAAAATTAACTTGAACTGCTTATAACTTCTGAACAATTGATCGTAGCGAACACAATTATTTGCATTTTAATGAAACATGTTGAATGCTTCAAGAATATGTTTGTTTCACTAGTTGTTGTTTAAGAACCATATTGGCCCGCCCGCGAGTATTAAATTGAACTGCTTATAACTTCTGAACAAATGATCTTACAGAGCGTAATAAAGTTGCATATTAATCAGCATGTTGAATGCTACAAGAATATATCGATTTCACTAGTTGTTGTTTGAGAACCATTTTGGCCCGCCCGCCAAAACTAATTTCAACTTCTTATAACTTCTGAACAAATGATCGTAGAGAGCGTAATATTTTTGCATATTAATCAGCATGTTGCTTGCTACAAGAATATATCGATTTCATTGGTTGTTGGTTGAGAACCATATTGGCCCGCCCGCGAAAATCAACTTGAACTGCTCATAACTCCTGAACAATTGATCGTAGAGACCACAATTAATAGCATTTTAATCAAACATGTTGTATGCAACAAGAATATGTCAGTTTCACTAGTTGTTTTTAGAAAACCATATTGGCCCGCCCGCGAGTATTAACATGAACTGTTTATAACTTCTGAACAAATGATCCTAGAGAGCGTAATAAATTTGAATATTATTCAGCATGTTGCATGCTACAAGAATATATCGATTTCACTAGTTGTTGGTTGAGAACCATATTGGCCCGCCCGCGGGTATTAACTTGAACTCTTTATGACTTCTGAACAAATGATCCTAGAGAGCGTAATAAATTTGCATATTAATCAGCATGTTGAATGCTACAAGAATATATCGATTTCACTAGTTGTTGGTTGAGAACCATGTTGGCCCGCCCCTGTAAATCAACTTGAACTGCTTATAACTCCTGAAAAATTGATCGTAGAGAACACAATTATTTGCATTTTAATGAAACATGTTGAATGCTACAAGAATATGTCGGTTTCACTAGTTGTTTTTAGAAAACCATATTGGCCCGCCCGCGAAAATCAACTTGAACTGCTTATAACTTCTGAACAATTGATCGTAGAGAACACAATTATTTGCATTTTAATGAAACATGTTGAATGCTACAAGAATATGTCGGTTTTACTATTTGTTTTTTTTCGATCCATATTGGCCCGCCCGCGAATATTGACTTGTTCTGCTTATAACTTCTGAACACATGATCGTAGTGAGCGTAATAGTTTTGCATATTAATCAGCATGTTGCATGCTACAAGAATATTTCGATTTCACTAGTTGTTGGTTGAGAACCATATTGGTCCGCCCTCGAAAATTAACTTGAACTGCTTATAACTTCTGAACAATTGATCGTAGAGCACACAATTATTTGCATTTCAATCAAACATGTTGTATGCTACAAGATTATGTCGGTTTCACTAGTTATTGTTTGAGAACCATTTTGGCCCGCCCGCCAAAACTAACATCAACTCCTTATAACTTCTGAACAAATGATCGTAGAGAGCTTAATAATTTTGCATATTAATCAGCATGTTGCATGCTACAAGAATATGTCGATTTCATTGGTTGTTGGTTGAGAACCATATTGGCCCGCCCGCGAAAATCAACTTGAACTGCTTATAACTCCTGAGCAATTGATCGTAGAGACCATAAGTAATATCATTTTAATCAAACATGTTGTGTGCAACAAGAATATGTCGGTTTCACTAGTTGTTTTAAGAAACCCATATTGGCCCACCCGCGAGTATTAAATTGAACTGTTTATAACTTCTGAACAAATGATCGAAGAGAGCGTTATAAATTTTCATATTAATCAGGATGTTGCATGCTACAAGAATATATCGATTTCACTTGTTGTTGGTTGAGAACCATTTTGGCCGGCCGCGAAAATCAACTTTAACTGCTTATAACTCCTGAACAATTGATCGTAAACAACACAATTATTTGCATTTTAATCTAACATGTTGTATGCTACAAGAATATGTAGGTTTCACTAGTTATTGTTTGAGAACCATTTTGGCCAGCCCGCCAAAACTAACTTCAACTCCTTATAACTTCTGAACAAATGATCGTAGAGAGCGTTATAATTTTGTATATTAAACAGCATGTTGCATGCTACAAGAATACACCGATTTCATTGGTTGTTGGTTGAGAACCATATTGACCCTCCCGCGAAAATTAACTTGAACTGCTTATAACTTCTGAACAATTGATCGTAGCGAACACAATTATTTGCATTTTAATGAAACATGTTGAATGCTTCAAGAATATGTCGGTTTCACTAGTTGTAGTTTAAGAACCATATTGGCCCGCCCGCGAGTATTAAATTGAACTGCTTATAACTTCTGAACAAAAGATCTTAGAGAGCTTAATAAAGTTGCATATTAATCAGCATGATGCATGCTACAAGAATATATCGATTTCACTAGTTGTTGGTTGAGAAATATATTGGCCAGCCCGCGAAAATTAACTTGAACTGCTTATAACTTCTGAACAATTGATCGTAGAGCACACAATTATTTGCATTTCAATCAAACATGTTGTATGCTACAAGAATATATCGATTTCACTAGTTGTTGGTTGAGAACCATATTGGCCCGCCCGCGGGTATTAACTTGAACTCTTTATGACTTCTGAACAAATGATCCTAGAGAGCGTAATAAATTTGCATATTAATCAGCATGTTGCATGCTACAAGAATATATCGATTTCACTAGTTGTTGTTTGAGAAATATATTGGCCAGCCCGCGAAAATTAACTTGAACTGCTCATAACTCCTGAACAATTGATCGTAGAGACCACAATTAATAGCATTTTAATCAAACATGTTGTATGCAACAAGAATATGTCAGTTTCACTAGTTGTTTTTAGAAAACCATATTGGCCCGCCCGCGAGTATTAACTTGAACTGTTTATAACTTCTGAACAAATGATCCTAGAGAGCGTAATAAATTTGAATATTAATCAGCATGTTGCATGCTACAAGAATATATCGATTTCACTAGTTGTTGGTTGAGAACCATATTGGCCCGCCCGCGGGTAATAACTTGAACTCTTTATGACTTCTGAACAAATGATCCTAGAGAGCGTAATAAATTTGCATATTAATCAGCATGTTGCATGCTACAAGAATATATCGATTTCAGTAGTTGTTTTTAGAAAACCATATTGGCCCGCCCGCGGGTATTAATTTGAACTCTTTATGACTTCTGAACAAATGATCCTAGAAAGCGTAATAAATTTGAATATTAATCAGCATGTTGAATGCTACAAGAATATATCGATTTCACTAGTTGTTGGTTGAGAACCATGTTGGCCCGCCCCTGAAAATCAACTTGAACTGCTTATAACTCCTGAAAAATTGATCGTAGAGAACACAATTATTTGCATTTTAATGAAACATGTTGAATGCTACAAGAATATGTCGGTTTCACTAGTTGTTTTTAGAAAACCATATTAGCCCGCCCGCGAGTATTAACTTGAACTGTTTATAACTTCTAAACAAATGATCCTAGAGAGCTTAATAAATTTGCATATTAATCAGCATGTTTCATGCTACAAGAATATGTCGGTTTCACTAGTTGTTTTTAGAAAACCATATTGGCCCGCCCGCGAAAATCAACTTGAACTGCTTATAACTTCTGAACAATTGATCGTAGAGAACACAATTATTTGCATTTTAATGAAACATGTTGAATGCTACAAGAATATGTCGGTTTTACTATTTGTTTTTTTTCGATCCATATTGGCCCGCCCGCGAATATTGACTTGTTCTGCTTATAACTTCTGAACACATGATCGTAGTGAGCGTAATAGTTTTGCATATTAATCAGCATGTTGCATGCTACAAGAATATATAGATTTCACTAGTTGTTGGTTGAGAACCATATTGGTCCGCCCTCGAAAATTAACTTGAACTGCTTATAACTTCTGAACAATTGATCGTAGAGCACACAATTATTTGCATTTCAATCAAACATATTGTATGCTACAAGATTATGTCGGTTTCACTAGTTATTGTTTGAGAACCATTTTGGCGCGCCCGCTAAAACTAACATCAACTCCTTATAACTTCTGAACAAATGATCGTAGAGAGCGTAATAATTTTGCATATTATTCAGCATGTTGCATGCTACAAGAATATGTCGATTTCATTGGTTGTTGGTTGAGAACCATATTGGCCCGCCCGCGAAAATCAACTTGAACTGCTTATAACTCCTGAACAATTGATCGTAGAGACCACAATTAATAGCATTTTAATCAAACATGTTGTGTGCAACAAGAATATGTCGGTTTCACTAGTTGTTTTAAGAAACCCATATTGGCCCGCCCGCGAGTATTAACTTGAACTGTTTATAACTTCTGAACAAATGATCCTAGAGAGCGTAAAAAAATTGCATATTAATCAGCATGTTGCATGCTACAAGAATATATCGAATTCACAAGTTGTTGGTTGAAACCATATTGGCCCTCCCGCGAAAATCAAGTTGAACTGCTTATAACTTCTGAACATTTGATCGTAGAGATCACAGTTATCTGCATTTTAATCTAACATGTTGTATGCTACAAGAATATGTCAGTTTCACTAGTTATTGTTTGAGAACCATATTGGCCCGCCCGCGAGTATTAAATTGAACTGCTTAAAAGTTCTGAACAAATGATCGTTAAAAGCTCGATTGTTTTGCATATTAATAAACATGTAGCTAGCTACAAGAATATATAGGTTTCACTAGTTATTGTTTGAGAACCATGTTGGCCCACCCGCGAAAACTAATTCAACTGCTTACAATTTCTGAACAAATGATCGTAGAGAACACAATTATTTGCATTTTAATGAAACATGTTGTATGCTTCAGCAATATGTCGGTTTTACTATTTGTTTTTTTAGAACCATATTGGCCCTCCCGCGAGTATTGACTTGTTCTGCTTATAACTTCTGAACAAATGATCGTAGTGAGCGAAATAATTTTACATATTAATCAGCATGTTGCATGCTACAAGAATATATCCATTTCACTAGTTGTTGGTTGAGAACCATATTGGCCCGCCCTCGAAAATTAATTTGAACTGCTTATAACTTCTGAACAATTGATCGTAGAGAACACAATTATTTGCATTTCAATCAAACATGTTGTATGCTACAAGAATATGTCGGTTTCACTAGCTATTGTTTGAGAACCATATTGGCACGTCCGAGAGTATTAACTTGAACTGTTTATAACTTCTGAACAAATGATCGTAGGGAGCGTAATAAATTTGCATATTAATCAGCATGTTGCATGCTACAAGAATATATCGATTTCACTAGTTGTTGGTTGAGAACCATATTAGCCAGCCCGCGAAAATCATCTTGAACTGCTTATAACTCCTGAACAATTGATCGTAGAGAGCACAATTATTTGCATTTTAATGAAACATGTTGAATGCTACAAGAATATATCGATTTCACTAGTTGTTGTTTGAGAACCATTTTGGCCCGCCCGCCAAAACTAATTTCAACTTCTTATAACTTCTGAACAAATGATCGTAGAGAGCGTAATATTTTTGCATATTAATCAGCATGTTGCATGCTACAAGAATATATCGATTTCATTGGTTGTTGGTTGAGAACCATATTGGCCCGCCCGCGAAAATCAACTTGAACTGCTCATAACTCCTGAACAATTGATCGTAGAGACCACAATTAATAGCATTTTAATCAAACATGTTGTATGCAACAAGAATATGTCAGTTTCACTAGTTGTTTTTAGAAAACCATATTGGCCCGCCCGCGAGTATTAACATGAACTGTTTATAACTTCTGAACAAATGATCCTAGAGAGCGTAATAAATTTGAATATTATTCAGCATGTTGCATGCTACAAGAATATATCGATTTCACTAGTTGTTGGTTGAGAACCATATTGGCCCGCCCGCGGGTATTAACTTGAACTCTTTATGACTTCTGAACAAATGATCCTAGAGAGCGTAATAAATTTGCATATTAATCAGCATGTTGCATGCTACAAGAATATATCGATTTCAGTAGTTGTTTTTAGAAAACCATATTAGCCCGCCCGCGGGTATTAACTTGAACTCTTTATGACTTCTGAACAAATGATCCTAGAGAGCGTAATAAATTTGAATATTAATCAGCATGTTGAATGCTACAAGAATATATCGATTTCACTAGTTGTTGGTTGAGAACCATGTTGGCCCGCCCCTGTAAATCAACTTGAACTGCTTATAACTCCTGAAAAATTGATCGTAGAGAACACAATTATTTGCATTTTAATGAAACATGTTGAATGCTACAAGAATATGTCGGTTTCACTAGTTGTTTTTAGAAAACCATATTGGCCCGCCCGCGAAAATCAACTTGAACTGCTTATAACTTCTGAACAATTGATCGTAGAGAACACAATTATTTGCATTTTAATGAAACATGTTGAATGCTACAAGAATATGTCGGTTTTACTATTTGTTTTTTTTCGATCCATATTGGCCCGCCCGCGAATATTGACTTGTTCTGCTTATAACTTCTGAACACATGATCGTAGTGAGCGTAATAGTTTTGCATATTAATCAGCATGTTGCATGCTACAAGAATATTTCGATTTCACTAGTTGTTGGTTGAGAACCATATTGGTCCGCCCTCGAAAATTAACTTGAACTGCTTATAACTTCTGAACAATTGATCGTAGAGCACACAATTATTTGCATTTCAATCAAACATGTTGTATGCTACAAGATTATGTCGGTTTCACTAGTTATTGTTTGAGAACCATTTTGGCCCGCCCGCCAAAACTAACATCAACTCCTTATAACTTCTGAACAAATGATCGTAGAGAGCTTAATAATTTTGCATATTAATCAGCATGTTGCATGCTACAAGAATATGTCGATTTCATTGGTTGTTGGTTGAGAACCATATTGGCCCGCCCGCGAAAATCAACTTGAACTGCTTATAACTCCTGAGCAATTGATCGTAGAGACCATAAGTAATATCATTTTAATCAAACATGTTGTGTGCAACAAGAATATGTCGGTTTCACTAGTTGTTTTAAGAAACCCATATTGGCCCACCCGCGAGTATTAAATTGAACTGTTTATAACTTCTGAACAAATGATCGAAGAGAGCGTTATAAATTTTCATATTAATCAGGATGTTGCATGCTACAAGAATATATCGATTTCACTTGTTGTTGGTTGAGAACCATTTTGGCCGGCCGCGAAAATCAACTTTAACTGCTTATAACTCCTGAACAATTGATCGTAAACAACACAATTATTTGCATTTTAATCTAACATGTTGTATGCTACAAGAATATGTAGGTTTCACTAGTTATTGTTTGAGAACCATTTTGGCCAGCCCGCCAAAACTAACTTCAACTCCTTATAACTTCTGAACAAATGATCGTAGAGAGCGTTATAATTTTGTATATTAATCAGCATGTTGCATGCTACAAGAATACACCGATTTCATTGGTTGTTGGTTGAGAACCATATTGGCCCTCCCGCGAAAATTAACTTGAACTGCTTATAACTTCTGAACAATTGATCGTAGCGAACACAATTATTTGCATTTTAATGAAACATGTTGAATGCTTCAAGAATATGTCGGTTTCACTAGTTGTAGTTTAAGAACCATATTGGCCCGCCCGCGAGTATTAAATTGAACTGCTTATAACTTCTGAACAAAAGATCTTAGAGAGCTTAATAAAGTTGCATATTAATCAGCATGATGCATGCTACAAGAATATATCGATTTCACTAGTTGTTGGTTGAGAAATATATTGGCCAGCCCGCGAAAATTAACTTGAACTGCTTATAACTTCTGAATAATTGATCGTAGAGCACACAATTATTTGCATTTCAATTAAACATGTTGTATGCTACAAGATTATGTCGGTTTCACTAGTTATTGTTTGAGAACCATTTTGGCCCGACCGCCAAAACTAACATCAACTCCTTATAACTTCTGAACAAATGATCGTAGAGAGCGTAATAATTTTGCATATTAATCAGCATGTTGCATGCTACAAGAATATATCGATTTCACTAGTTGTTGTTTGAGAAATATATTGGCCAGCCCGCGAAAATTAACTTGAACTGCTTATAACTTCTGAACAATTGATCGTAGAACACACAATTATTTGCATTTCAATCAAACATGTTGTATGCTACAAGAATATGTCGGTTTCACTAGTTATTGTTTGAGAACCATTTTGGCCCGCCCGCCAAAACTAATTTCAACTTCTTATAACTTCTGAACAAATGATCGTAGAGAGCGTAATAATTTTGCACATTAATCAGCATGTTGCATGCTACAAGAATATATCGATTTCATTGGTTGTTGGTTGAGAACCATATTGGCCCGCCCGCGAAAATCAACTTGAACTGCTCATAACTCCTGAACAATTGATCGTAGAGACCACAATTAATAGCATTTTAATCAAACATGTTGTATGCAACAAGAATATGTCAGTTTCACTAGTTGTTTTTAGAAAACCATATTGGCCCGCCCGCGGGTATTAACTTGAACTATTTATGACTTCTGAACAAATGATCCTAGAGAGCGTAATAAATTTGCATATTAATCAGCATGTTGCATGCTACAAGAATATATCGATTTCAGTAGTTGTTTTTAGAAAACCATATTGGCCCGCCCGCGGGTATTAACTTGAACTCTTTATGACTTCTGAACAAATGATCCTAGAGAGCGTAATAAATTTGAATATTAATCAGCATGTTGAATGCTACAAGAATATATCGATTTCACTAGTTGTTGGTTGAGAACCATGTTGGCCCGCCCCTGAAAATCAACTTGAACTGCTTATAACTCCTGAAAAATTGATCGTAGAGAACACAATTATTTGCATTTCAATCAAACATGTTGTATGCTACATGAATATGTCGGTTTCACTAGCTATTGTTTGAGAACCATACTGGCACGTCCGAGAGTATTAACTTGAACTGTTTATAACTTCTGAACAAATGATCGTAGGGAGCGTAATAAATTTGCATATTAATCAGCATGTTGCATGCTACAAGAATATATCGATTTCACTAGTTGTTGGTTGAGAACCATATTAGCCAGCCCGCGAAAATCATCTTGAACTGCTTATAACTCCTGAACAATTGATCGTAGAGAGCACAATTATTTGCATTTTAATGAAACATGTTGATAGCTACAAGAATATGTCGGTTTCACTAGTTGTTGTTTGAGAAATATATTGCCCTGCCCCCGAAAATTAACTTGAACTGCTTATAACTTCTGAACAATAGATCATAGAGCACACAATTATTTGCATTTTAATTAAACTTTTTGAATGCTACAAGAATATGTCGGTTTCACTAGTTGTTTATAGAAAACCATATTGGCCCACCCACGAGTATTAACTTGAACTGTTTATAACTTCTGAACAAATGATCCTAGAGAACGTAATAAATTTGCATATTAATCAGCATGTTGCATGCTACAAGAATATATCGATTTCACTAGTTGTTGGTTGAGAACCATATTGGCCCGCCCGCGAAAATCAACTTGAACTGATTATAACTCCTGAACAATTGATCGTAGAGAACACAACTATTTGCATTTTAATGAAACATGTTGAATGCTACAAGAATATGTCGGTTTTACTAGTTGTTTTTAGAAAACCATTTTGGCCCAACCGCCAAAACTAATTTCAACTCCTTATGACTTCTGAACAATTGATCGTAGAAAGCGTAATAATTTTGCATATTAAACAGCATGGTGCATGCTACAAGAATATATCGAATTCATTAGTTTTTGGTTGAGAACCATATTGGCCCGCCCGCGAAAATCAAATTGAACTGCTTATAACTCCTGAACAATAGATCGTAGAGCACACAATTATTTGCATTTTAATGAAACATGTTGAATGCTACAAGAATATGTCGGTTTCACTAGTTGTTTTTAGAAAACCATATTGGCCCGTCCGAGAGTATTAACTTGAACTGTTTATAACTTCTGAACAAATGATCCTAGAGAGCGTAATAAATTTGCATATTAATCAGCATGTTGCATGCTACAAGAATATATCGATTTCACTAGTTGTTGGTTGAGAACCATATTAGCCCGCCCGCAAAAATCATCTTGAACTGCTTATAACTCCTGAACAATTGATCGTAGAGTGCACAACTATTTGCATTTTAATGAAACATGTTGAATGCTACAAGAATATGTCGGTTTCACTAGTTGTTTTTAGAAAACCATATTGGCCCACCCGCGAGTATTAAATTGAACTGTTTATAACTTCTGAACAAATGATCGAAGAGAGCGTTATAAATTTGCATATTAATCAGCATGTTGCGTGCTACAAGAATATATCGACGTCACCTGTTGTTGGTTGAGAACCATATTGGCCGGCCGCGAAAATCAACTTTAACTGCTTATAACTCCTGAACAATTGATCGTAAACAACACAATTATTTGCATTTTAATGAAACATGTTGAATGCTACAAGAATATGTCGGTTTTACTATTTTTTTTTTTCGATCCATATTGGCCCGCCCGCGAATATTGACTTGCTCTGCTTATAACTTCTGAACACATGATCGTAGTGAGCGTAATAGTTTTGCATATTAATCACCATGTTGCATGCTACAAGAATATTTCGATATCACTAGTTGTTGGTTGAGAACCATATTGGTCCGCCCTCGAAAATTAACTTGAACTGCTTCAAACTTCTGAACAATTGATCGTAGAGCACACAATTATTTGCATTTCAATCAAACATGTTGTATGCTACAAGATTATGTCGGTTTCACTAGTTATTGTTTGAGAACCATTTTGGCCCGCCCGCCAAAACTAACATCAACTCCTTATAACTTCTGAACAAATGATCGTAGAGAGCGTAATAATTTTGCATATTAATCAGCATGTTGCATGCTACAAGAATATGTCGATTTCATTGGTTGTTGGTTGAGAACCATATTGGCCCGCCCGCGAAAATCAACTTGAACTGCTTATAACTCCTGAACAATTGATCGTAGAGACCATAAGTAATATCATTTTAATCAAACATGTTGTGTGCAACAAGAATATGTCGGTTTCACTAGTTGTTTTAAGAAACCCATATTGGCCCACCCGCGAGTATTAAATTGAACTGTTTATAACTTCTGAACAAATGATCGAAGAGAGCGTTATAAATTTTCATATTAATCAGGATGTTGCATGCTACAAGAATATATCGATTTCACTTGTTGTTGGTTGAGAACCATTTTGGCCGGCCGCGAAAATCAACTTTAACTGCTTATAACTCCTGAACAATTGATCGTAAACAACACAATTATTTGCATTTTAATCTAACATGTTGTATGCTACAAGAATATGTCGGTTTCACTAGTTATTGTTTGAGAACCATTTTGGCCAGCCCGCCAAAACTAACTTCAACTCCTAATAACTTCTGAACAAATGATCGTAGAGAGCGTTATAATTTTGTATATTAATCAGCATGTTGCATGCTACAAGAATACATCGATTTCATTGGTTGTTGGTTGAGAACCATATTGGCCCTCCCGCGAAAATTAACTTGAACTGCTTATAACTTCTGAACAATTGATCGTAGCGAACACAATTATTTGCATTTTAATGAAACATGTTGAATGCTTCAAGAATATGTTTGTTTCACTAGTTGTTGTTTAAGAACCATATTGGCCCGCCCGCGAGTATTAAATTGAACTGCTTATAACTTCTGAACAAATGATCTTACAGAGCGTAATAAAGTTGCATATTAATCAGCATGTTGAATGCTACAAGAATATATCGATTTCACTAGTTGTTGTTTGAGAACCATTTTGGCCCGCCCGCCAAAACTAATTTCAACTTCTTATAACTTCTGAACAAATGATCGTAGAGAGCGTAATATTTTTGCATATTAATCAGCATGTTGCATGCTACAAGAATATATCGATTTCATTGGTTGTTGGTTGAGAACCATATTGGCCCGCCCGCGAAAATCAACTTGAACTGCTCATAACTCCTGAACAATTGATCGTAGAGACCACAATTAATAGCATTTTAATCAAACATGTTGTATGCAACAAGAATATGTCAGTTTCACTAGTTGTTTTTAGAAAACCATACTGGCCCGCCCGCGAGTATTAACATGAACTGATTATAACTTCTGAACAAATGATCCTAGAGAGCGTAATAAATTTGAATATTAATCAGCATGTTGAATGCTACAAGAATATATCGATTTCACTAGTTGTTGGTTGAGAACCATGTTGGCCCGCCCCTGTAAATCAACTTGAACTGCTTATAACTCCTGAAAAATTGATCGTAGAGAACACAATTATTTGCATTTTAATGAAACATGTTGAATGCTACAAGAATATGTCGGTTTCACTAGTTGTTTTTAGAAAACCATATTGGCCCGCCCGCGAAAATCAAATTGAACTGCTTATAACTTCTGAACAATTGATCGTAGAGAACACAATTATTTGCATTTTAATGAAACATGTTGAATGCTACAAGAATATGTCGGTTTTACTATTTGTTTTTTTTCGATCCATATTGGCCCGCCCGCGAATATTGACTTGTTCTGCTTATAACTTCTGAACACATGATCGTAGTGAGCGTAATAGTTTTGCATATTAATCAGCATGTTGCATGCTACAAGAATATTTCGATTTCACTAGTTGTTGGTTGAGAACCATATTGGTCCGCCCTCGAAAATTAACTTGAACTGCTTATAACTTCTGAACAATTGATCGTAGAGCACACAATTATTTGCATTTCAATCAAACATGTTGTATGCTACAAGATTATGTCGGTTTCACTAGTTATTGTTTGAGAACCATTTTGGCCCGCCCGCCAAAACTAACATCAACTCCTTATAACTTCTGAACAAATGATCGTAGAGAGCTTAATAATTTTGCATATTAATCAGCATGTTGCATGCTACAAGAATATGTCGATTTCATTGGTTGTTGGTTGAGAACCATATTGGCCCGCCCGCGAAAATCAACTTGAACTGCTTATAACTCCTGAGCAATTGATCGTAGAGACCATAAGTAATATCATTTTAATCAAACATGTTGTGTGCAACAAGAATATGTCGGTTTCACTAGTTGTTTTAAGAAACCCATATTGGCCCACCTGCGAGTATTAAATTGAACTGTTTATAACTTCTGAACAAATGATCGAAGAGAGCGTTATAAATTTTCATATTAATCAGGATGTTGCATGCTACAAGAATATATCGATTTCACTTGTTGTTGGTTGAGAACCATTTTGGCCGGCCGCGAAAATCAACTTTAACTGCTTATAACTCCTGAACAATTGATCGTAAACAACACAATTATTTGCATTTTAATCTAACATGTTGTATGCTACAAGAATATGTAGGTTTCACTAGTTATTGTTTGAGAACCATTTTGGCCAGCCCGCCAAAACTAACTTCAACTCCTTATAACTTCTGAACAAATGATCGTAGAGAGCGTTATAATTTTGTATATTAATCAGCATGTTGCATGCTACAAGAATACACCGATTTCATTGGTTGTTGGTTGAGAACCATATTGGCCCTCCCGCGAAAATTAACTTGAACTGCTTATAACTTCTGAACAATTGATCGTAGCGAACACAATTATTTGCATTTTAATGAAACATGTTGAATGCTTCAAGAATATGTCGGTTTCACTAGTTGTAGTTTAAGAACCATATTGGCCCGCCCGCGAGTATTAAATTGAACTGCTTATAACTTCTGAACAAAAGATCTTAGAGAGCTTAATAAAGTTGCATATTAATCAGCATGATGCATGCTACAAGAATATATCGATTTCACTAGTTGTTGGTTGAGAAATATATTGGCCAGCCCGCGAAAATTAACTTGAACTGCTTATAACTTCTGAACAATTGATCGTAGAGCACACAATTATTTGCATTTCAATCAAACATGTTGTATGCTACAAGAATATATCGATTTCACTAGTTGTTGGTTGAGAACCATATTGGCCCGCCCGCGGGTATTAACTTGAACTCTTTATGACTTCTGAACAAATGATCCTAGAGAGCGTAATAAATTTGCATATTAATCAGCATGTTGCATGCTACAAGAATATATCGATTTCACTAGTTGTTGTTTGAGAAATATATTGGCCAGCCCGCGAAAATTAACTTGAACTGCTCATAACTCCTGAACAATTGATCGTAGAGACCACAATTAATAGCATTTTAATCAAACATGTTGTATGCAACAAGAATATGTCAGTTTCACTAGTTGTTTTTAGAAAACCATATTGGCCCGCCCGCGAGTATTAACTTGAACTGTTTATAACTTCTGAACAAATGATCCTAGAGAGCGTAATAAATTTGAATATTTATCAGCATGTTGCATGCTACAAGAATATATCGATTTCACTAGTTGTTGGTTGAGAACCATATTGGCCCGCCCGCGGGTAATAACTTGAACTCTTTATGACTTCTGAACAAATGATCCTAGAGAGCGTAATAAATTTGCATATTAATCAGCATGTTGCATGCTACAAGAATATATCGATTTCAGTAGTTGTTTTTAGAAAACCATATTGGCCCGCCCGCGGGTATTAATTTGAACTCTTTATGACTTCTGAACAAATGATCCTAGAAAGCGTAATAAATTTGAATATTAATCAGCATGTTGAATGCTACAAGAATATATCGATTTCACTAGTTGTTGGTTGAGAACCATGTTGGCCCGCCCCTGAAAATCAACTTGAACTGCTTATAACTCCTGAAAAATTGATCGTAGAGAACACAATTATTTGCATTTTAATGAAACATGTTGAATGCTACAAGAATATGTCGGTTTCACTAGTTGTTTTTAGAAAACCATATTAGCCCGCCCGCGAGTATTAACTTGAACTGTTTATAACTTCTAAACAAATGATCCTAGAGAGCTTAATAAATTTGCATATTAATCAGCATGTTTCATGCTACAAGAATATGTCGGTTTCACTAGTTGTTTTTAGAAAACCATATTGGCCCGCCCGCGAAAATCAACTTGAACTGCTTATAACTTCTGAACAATTGATCGTAGAGAACACAATTATTTGCATTTTAATGAAACATGTTGAATGCTACAAGAATATGTCGGTTTTACTATTTGTTTTTTTTCGATCCATATTGGCCCGCCCGCGAATATTGACTTGTTCTGCTTATAACTTCTGAACACATGATCGTAGTGAGCGTAATAGTTTTGCATATTAATCAGCATGTTGCATGCTACAAGAATATATAGATTTCACTAGTTGTTGGTTGAGAACCATATTGGTCCGCCCTCGAAAATTAACTTGAACTGCTTATAACTTCTGAACAATTGATCGTAGAGCACACAATTATTTGCATTTCAATCAAACATATTGTATGCTACAAGATTATGTCGGTTTCACTAGTTATTGTTTGAGAACCATTTTGGCGCGCCCGCTAAAACTAACATCAACTCCTTATAACTTCTGAACAAATGATCGTAGAGAGCGTAATAATTTTGCATATTATTCAGCATGTTGCATGCTACAAGAATATGTCGATTTCATTGGTTGTTGGTTGAGAACCATATTGGCCCGCCCGCGAAAATCAACTTGAACTGCTTATAACTCCTGAACAATTGATCGTAGAGACCACAATTAATAGCATTTTAATCAAACATGTTGTGTGCAACAAGAATATGTCGGTTTCACTAGTTGTTTTAAGAAACCCATATTGGCCCGCCCGCGAGTATTAACTTGAACTGTTTATAACTTCTGAACAAATGATCCTAGAGAGCGTAAAAAAATTGCATATTAATCAGCATGTTGCATGCTACAAGAATATATCGAATTCACAAGTTGTTGGTTGAAACCATATTGGCCCTCCCGCGAAAATCAAGTTGAACTGCTTATAACTTCTGAACATTTGATCGTAGAGATCACAGTTATCTGCATTTTAATCTAACATGTTGTATGCTACAAGAATATGTCAGTTTCACTAGTTATTGTTTGAGAACCATATTGGCCCGCCCGCGAGTATTAAATTGAACTGCTTAAAAGTTCTGAACAAATGATCGTTAAAAGCTCGATTGTTTTGCATATTAATAAACATGTAGCTAGCTACAAGAATATATAGGTTTCACTAGTTATTGTTTGAGAACCATGTTGGCCCACCCGCGAAAACTAATTCAACTGCTTACAATTTCTGAACAAATGATCGTAGAGAACACAATTATTTGCATTTTAATGAAACATGTTGTATGCTTCAGCAATATGTCGGTTTTACTATTTGTTTTTTTAGAACCATATTGGCCCTCCCGCGAGTATTGACTTGTTCTGCTTATAACTTCTGAACAAATGATCGTAGTGAGCGAAATAATTTTACATATTAATCAGCATGTTGCATGCTACAAGAATATATCCATTTCACTAGTTGTTGGTTGAGAACCATATTGGCCCGCCCTCGAAAATTAATTTGAACTGCTTATAACTTCTGAACAATTGATCGTAGAGAACACAATTATTTGCATTTCAATCAAACATGTTGTATGCTACAAGAATATGTCGGTTTCACTAGCTATTGTTTGAGAACCATATTGGCACGTCCGAGAGTATTAACTTGAACTGTTTATAACTTCTGAACAAATGATCGTAGGGAGCGTAATAAATTTGCATATTAATCAGCATGTTGCATGCTACAAGAATATATCGATTTCATTGGTTGTTGGTTGAGAACCATATTGGCCCGCCCGCGAAAATCAACTTGAACTGCTCATAACTCCTGAACAATTGATCGTAGAGACCACAATTAATAGCATTTTAATCAAACATGTTGTATGCAACAAGAATATGTCAGTTTCACTAGTTGTTTTTAGAAAACCATATTGGCCCGCCCGCGAGTATTAACTTGAACTGTTTATAACTTCTGAACAAATGATCCTAGAGAGCGTAATAAATTTGAATATTAGTCAGCATGTTGCATGCTACAAGAATATATCGATTTCACTAGTTGTTGGTTGAGAACCATATTGGCCCGCCCGCGGGTATTAACTTGAACTCTTTATGACTTCTGAACAAATGATCCTAGAGAGCGTAATAAATTTGCATATTAATCAGCATGTTGCATGCTACAAGAATATATCGATTTCAGTAGTTGTTTTTAGAAAACCATATTGGCCCGCCCGCGGGTATTAACTTGAACTCTTTATGACTTCTGAACAAATGATCCTAGAGAGCGTAATAAATTTGAATATTAATCAGCATGTTGAATGCTACAAGAATATATCGATTTCACTAGTTGTTGGTTGAGAACCATGTTGGCCCGCCCCTGAAAATCAACTTGAACTGCTTATAACTCCTGAAAAATTGATCGTAGAGAACACAATTATTTGCATTTTAATGAAACATGTTGAATGCTACAAGAATATGTCGGTTTCACTAGTTGTTTTTAGAAAACCATATTGGCCCGCCCCCGAAAATCAACTTGAACTGCTTATAACTTCTGAACAATTGATCGTAGAGAACACAATTATTTGCATTTTAATGAAACATGTTGAATGCTACAAGAATATGTCGGTTTTACTATTTGTTTTTTTTCGATCCATATTGGCCCGCCCGCGTATATTGACTTGTTCTGCTTATAACTTCTGAACACATGATCGTAGTGGGCGTAATAGTTTTGCATATTAATCAGCATGTTGCATGCTACAAGAATATATAGATTTCACTAGTTGTTGGTTGAGAACCATATTGGTCCGCCCTCGAAAATTAACTTGAACTGCTTATAACTTCTGAACAATTGATCGTAGAGCACACAATTATTTGCATTTCAATCAAACATGTTGTATGCTACAAGATTATTTCGGTTTCACTAGTTATTGTTTGAGAACCATTTTGGCCCGCCCGCCAAAACTAACATCAACTCCTTATAACTTCTGAACAAATGATCGTAGAGAGCGTAATAATTTTGCCTATTAATCAGCATGTTGCATGCTACAAGAATATGTCGATTTCATTGGTTGTTGGTTGAGAACCATATTGGCCCGCCCGCGAAAATCAACTTGAACTGAATATAACTCCTGAGCAATTGATCGTAGAGACCATAAGTAATATCATTTTAATCAAACATTTTGTGTGCAACAAGAATATGTCGGTTTAACTAGTTGTTTTAAGAAACCCATATTGGCCCACAAGCGAGTATTAAATTGAACTGTTTATAACTTCTGAACAAATGATCGAAGAGAGCGTTATAAATTTTCATATTAATCAGGATGTTGCATGCTACAAGAATATATCGATTTCACTTGTTGGTTGAGAACCATTTTGGCCGGCCGCGAAAATCAACTTTAACTGCTTATAACTCCTGAACAATTGATCGTAAACAACACAATTATTTGCATTTTAATCTAACATGTTGTATGCTACAAGAATATGTCGGTTTAACTAGTTATTGTTTGAGAACCATTTTGGCCAGCCCGCCAAAACTAACTTCAACTCCTTATAACTTCTGAACAAATGATCGTAGAGAGCGTTATAATTTTGTATATTAATCAGCATGTTGCATGCTACAAGAATACATCGATTTCATTGGTTGTTGGTTGAGAACCATATTGGCCCTCCCGCGAAAATTAACTTGAACTGCTTATAACTTCTGAACAATTGATCGTAGAGCACACAATTATTTGCATTTCAATCAAACATGTTGTATGCTACAAGAATATATCGATTTCACTAGTTGTTGGTTGAGAACCATATTGGCCCGCCCGCGGGTATTAACTTGAACTCTTTATGACTTCTGAACAAATGATCCTAGAGAGCGTAATAAATTTGCATATTAATCAGCATGTTGCATGCTACAAGAATATATCGATTTCACTAGTTGTTGTTTGAGAAATATATTGGCCAGCCCGCGAAAATTAACTTGAACTGCTCATAACTCCTGAACAATTGATCGTAGAGACCACAATTAATAGCATTTTAATCAAACATGTTGTATGCAACAAGAATATGTCAGTTTCACTAGTTGTTTTTAGAAAACCATATTGGCCCGCCCGCGAGTATTAACTTGAACTGTTTATAACTTCTGAACAAATGATCCTAGAGAGCGTATTAATTTGAATATTAATCAGCATGTTGCATGCTACAAGAATATATCGATTTCACTAGTTGTTGGTTGAGAACCATATTGGCCCGCCCGCGAAAATTAATTTGAACTGCTTATAACTTCTGCACAAATAATCGTAGAAAGCGTAATAATTTTGAATATTAATCAGCATGTTGCATGCTAAAAGAATATATCGATTTCACTAGTTGTTGTTTGAGAAATATATTGGCCAGCCCGCGAAAATTAACTTGAACTGCTCATAACTTCTGAACAATTGATCGTAGAGCACACAATTATTTGCATTTCAATCAAACATGTTGTATGCTACAAGAATATGTCGGTTTCACTAGTTATTGTTTGAGAACCATTTTGGCCCGCCCGCCAAAACTAATTTCAACTTCTTATAACTTCTGAACAAATGATCGTAGAGAGCGTAATAATTTTGCATATTAATCAGCATGTTGCATGATACAAGAATATATCGATTTCATTGGTTGTTGGTTGAGAACCATATTGGCCCGCCCGCGAAAATCAACTTGAACTGCTCATAACTCCTGAACAATTGATCGTAGAGACCTCAATTAATAGCATTTTAATCAAACATGTTGTATGCAACAAGAATATGTCAGTTTCACTAGTTGTTTTTAGAAAACCATGTTGGCCCGCCCGCGAGTATTAACTTGAACTGTTTATAACTTCTGAACAAATGATCCTAGAGAGCGTAATAAATTTGAATATTAATCAGCATGTTGCATGCTACAAGAATATATCGAATTCACAAGTTGTTGGTTGAAACCATATTGGCCCTCCCGCGAAAATCAAGTTGAACTGCTTATAACTTCTGAACATTTGATCGTAGAGATCACAGTTATCTGCATTTTAATCTAACATGTTGTATGCTACAAGAATATGTCAGTTTCACTAGTTATTGTTTGAGAACCATATTGGCCCGCCCGCGAGTATTAAATTGAACTGCTTAAAAGTTCTGAACAAATGATCGTTAAAAGCTCGATTGTTTTGCATATTAATAAACATGTAGCTAGCTACAAGAATATATAGGTTTCACTAGTTATTGTTTGAGAACCATGTTGGCCCACCCGCGAAAACTAATTCAACTGCTTACAATTTCTGAACAAATGATCGTAGAGAACACAATTATTTGCATTTTAATGAAACATGTTGTATGCTTCAGCAATATGTCGGTTTTACTATTTGTTTTTTTAGAACCATATTGGCCCTCCCGCGAGTATTGACTTGTTCTGCTTATAACTTCTGAACAAATGATCGTAGTGAGCGAAATAATTTTACATATTAATCAGCATGTTGCATGCTACAAGAATATATCCATTTCACTAGTTGTTGGTTGAGAACCATATTGGCCCGCCCTCGAAAATTAATTTGAACTGCTTATAACTTCTGAACAATTGATCGTAGAGAACACAATTATTTGCATTTCAATCAAACATGTTGTATGCTACAAGAATATGTCGGTTTCACTAGCTATTGTTTGAGAACCATATTGGCACGTCCGAGAGTATTAACTTGAACTGTTTATAACTTCTGAACAAATGATCGTAGGGAGCGTAATAAATTTGCATATTAATCAGCATGTTGCATGCTACAAGAATATATCGATTTCACTAGTTGTTGGTTGAGAACCATATTAGCCAGCCCGCGAAAATCATCTTGAACTGCTTATAACTCCTGAACAATTGATCGTAGAGAGCACAATTATTTGCATTTTAATGAAACATGTTGAATGCTACAAGAATATGTCGGTTTCACTAGTTGTTTTTAGAAAACCATATTGGCCCACCCGCGAGTATTAAATTGAACTGTTTATAACTTCTGAACAAATGATCGAAGAGAGCGTTATAAATTTGCATATTAATCAGCATGTTGCGTGCTACAAGAATATATCGATGTCACCTGTTGTTGGTTGAGAACCATATTGGCCGGCCGCGAAAATCAACTTTAACTGCTTATAACTCCTGAACAATTGATCGTAAACAACACAATTATTTGCATTTTAATGAAACATGTTGAATGCTACAAGAATATGTCGGTTTTACTATTTTTTTTTTTCGATCCATATTGGCCCGCCCGCGAATATTGACTTGCTCTGCTTATAACTTCTGAACACATGATCGTAGTGAGCGTAATAGTTTTGCATATTAATCACCATGTTGCATGCTACAAGAATATTTCGATTTCACTAGTTGTTGGTTGAGAACCATATGGGTCCGCCCTCGAAAATTAACTTGAACTGCTTATAACTTCTGAACAATTGATCGTAGAGCACACAATTATTTGCATTTCAATCAAACATGTTGTATGCTACAAGATTATGTCGGTTTCACTAGTTATTGTTTGAGAACCATTTTGGCCCGCCCGCCAAAACTAACATCAACTCCTTATAACTTCTGAACAAATGATCGTAGAGAGCGTAATAATTTTGCATATTAATCAGCATGTTGCATGCTACAAGAATATGTCGATTTCATTGGTTGTTGGTTGAGAACCATATTGGCCCGCCCGCGAAAATCAATTTGAACTGCTTATAACTCCTGAACAATTGATCGTAGAGACCATAAGTAATATCATTTTAATCAAACATGTTGTGTGCAACAAGAATATGTCGGTTTCACTAGTTGTTTTAAGAAACCCATATTGGCCCACCCGCGAGTATTAAATTGAACTCCTTATAACTTCTGAACAAATGATCGAAGAGAGCGTTATAAATTTTCATATTAATCAGGATGTTGCATGCTACAATAATATATCGATTTCACTTGTTGTTGGTTGAGAACCATTTTGGCCGGCCGCGAAAATCAACTTTAACTGCTTATAACTTCTGAACAAATGATCTTACAGTGCGTAATAAAGTTGCATATTAATCAGCATGTTGCATGCTACAAGAATATATCGATTTCACTAGTTGTTGTTTGAGAACCATTTTGGCCCGCCCGCCAAAACTAATTTCAACTTCTTATAACTTCTGAACAAATGATCGTAGAGAGCGTAATATTTTTGCATATTAATCAGCATGTTGCATGCTACAAGAATATATCGATTTCATTGGTTGTTGGTTGAGAACCATATTGGCCCGCCCGCGAAAATCAACTTGAACTGCTCATAACTCCTGAACAATTGATCGTAGAGACCACAATTAATAGCATTTTAATCAAACATGTTGTATGCAACAAGAATATGTCAGTTTCACTAGTTGTTTTTAGAAAACCATATTGGCCCGCCCGCGAGTATTAACTTGAACTGTTTATAACTTCTGAACAAATGATCCTAGAGAGCGTAATAAATTTGAATATTAGTCAGCATGTTGCATGCTACAAGAATATATCGATTTCACTAGTTGTTGGTTGAGAACCATATTGGCCCGCCCGCGGGTATTAACTTGAACTCTTTATGACTTCTGAACAAATGATCCTAGAGAGCGTAATAAATTTGCATATTAATCAGCATGTTGCATGCTACAAGAATGTATCGATTTCAGTAGTTGTTTTTAGAAAACCATATTGGCCCGCCCGCGGGTATTAACTTGAACTCTTTATGACTTCTGAACAAATGATCCTAGAGAGCGTAATAAATTTGAATATTAATCAGCATGTTGAATGCTACAAGAATATATCGATTTCACTAGTTGTTGGTTGAGAACCATGTTGGCCCGCCCCTGAAAATCAACTTGAACTGCTTATAACTCCTGAAAAATTGATCGTAGAGAACACAATTATTTGCATTTTAATGAAACATGTTGAATGCTACAAGAATATGTCGGTTTCACTAGTTGTTTTTAGAAAACCATATTGGCCCGCCCGCGAAAATCAACTTGAACTGCTTATAACTTCTGAACAATTGATCGTAGAGAACACAATTATTTGCATTTTAATGAAACATGTTGAATGCTACAAGAATATGTCGGTTTTACTATTTGTTTTTTTTCGATCCATATTGGCCCGCCCGCGAATATTGACTTGTTCTGCTTATAACTTCTGAACACATGATCGTAGTGGGCGTAATAGTTTTGCATATTAATCAGCATGTTGCATGCTACAAGAATATATAGATTTCACTAGTTGTTGGTTGAGAACCATATTGGTCCGCCCTCGAAAATTAACTTGAACTGCTTATAACTTCTGAACAATTGATCGTAGAGCACACAATTATTTGCATTTCAATCAAACATGTTGTATGCTACAAGATTATTTCGGTTTCACTAGTTATTGTTTGAGAACCATTTTGGCCCGCCCGCCAAAACTAACATCAACTCCTTATAACTTCTGAACAAATGATCGTAGAGAGCGTAATAATTTTGCCTATTAATCAGCATGTTGCATGCTACAAGAATATGTCTATTTCATTGGTTGTTGGTTGAGAACCATATTGGCCCGCCCGCGAAAATCAACTTGAACTGAATATAACTCCTGAGCAATTGATCGTAGAGACCATAAGTAATATCATTTTAATCAAACATTCTGTGTGCAACAAGAATATGTCGGTTTAACTAGTTGTTTTAAGAAACCCATATTGGCCCACAAGCGAGTATTAAATTGAACTGTTTATAACTTCTGAACAAATGATCGAAGAGAGCGTTATAAATTTTCATATTAATCAGGATGTTGCATGCTACAAGAATATATCGATTTCACTTGTTGTTGGTTGAGAACCATTTTGGCCGGCCGCGAAAATCAACTTTAACTGCTTATAACTCCTGAACAATTGATCGTAAACAACACAATTATTTGCATTTTAATCTAACATGTTGTATGCTACAAGAATATGTCGGTTTCACTAGTTATTGTTTGAGAACCATTTTGGCCAGCCCGCCAAAACTAACTTCAACTCCTTATAACTTCTGAACAAATGATCGTAGAGAGCGTTATAATTTTGTATATTAATCAGCATGTTGCATGCTACAAGAATACATCGATTTCATTGGTTGTTGGTTGAGAACCATATTGGCCCTCCCGCGAAAATTAACTTGAACTGCTTATAACTTCTGAACAATTGATCGTAGAGCACACAATTATTTGCATTTCAATCAAACATGTTGTATGCTACAAGAATATATCGATTTCACTAGTTGTTGGTTGAGAACCATATTGGCCCGCCCGCGGGTATTAACTTGAACTCTTTATGACTTCTGAACAAATGATCCTAGAGAGCGTAATAAATTTGCATATTAATCAGCATGTTGCATGCTACAAGAATATATCGATTTCACTAGTTGTTGTTTGAGAAATATATTGGCCAGCCCGCGAAAATTAACTTGAACTGCTCATAACTCCTGAACAATTGATCGTAGAGACCACAATTAATAGCATTTTAATCAAACATGTTGTATGCAACAAGAATATGTCAGTTTCACTAGTTGTTTTTAGAAAACCATATTGGCCCGCCCGCGAGTATTAACTTGAACTGTTTATAACTTCTGAACAAATGATCCTAGAGAGCGTATTAATTTGAATATTAATCAGCATGTTGCATGCTACAAGAATATATCGATTTCACTAGTTGTTGGTTGAGAACCATATTGGCCCGCCCGCGAAAATTAATTTGAACTGCTTATAACTTCTGCACAAATAATCGTAGAAAGCGTAATAATTTTGAATATTAATCAGCATGTTGCATGCTAAAAGAATATATCGATTTCACTAGTTGTTGTTTGAGAAATATATTGGCCAGCCCGCGAAAATTAACTTGAACTGCTCATAACTTCTGAACAATTGATCGTAGAGCACACAATTATTTGCATTTCAATCAAACATGTTGTATGCTACAAGAATATGTCGGTTTCACTAGTTATTGTTTGAGAACCATTTTGGCCCGCCCGCCAAAACTAATTTCAACTTCTTATAACTTCTGAACAAATGATCGTAGAGAGCGTAATAATTTTGCATATTAATCAGCATGTTGCATGATACAAGAATATATCGATTTCATTGGTTGTTGGTTGAGAACCATATTGGCCCGCCCGCGAAAATCAACTTGAACTGCTCATAACTCCTGAACAATTGATCGTAGAGACCTCAATTAATAGCATTTTAATCAAACATGTTGTATGCAACAAGAATATGTCAGTTTCACTAGTTGTTTTTAGAAAACCATGTTGGCCCGCCCGCGAGTATTAACTTGAACTGTTTATAACTTCTGAACAAATGATCCTAGAGAGCGTAATAAATTTGAATATTAATCAGCATGTTGCATGCTACAAGAATATATCGATTTCACTAGTTGTTGGTTGAGAACCATATTGGCCCGCCCGCGGGTATTAACTTGAACTCTTTATGACTTCTGAACAAATGATCCTAGAGAGCGTAATAAATTTGCATATTAATCAGCATGTTGCATGCTACAAGAATATATCGATTTCAGTAGTTGTTTTTAGAAAACCATATTGGCCCGCCCGCGGGTAATAATTTGAACTCTTGATGACTTCTGAACAAATGATCCTAGAAAGCGTAATAAATTTAAATATTAATCAGCATTTTGAATGCTACAAGAATATATCGATTTCACTAGTCGTTGGTTGAGAACCATGTTGGCCCGCACCTGAAAATCAACTTGAACTGCTTATAACTCCTGAAAAATTGATCGTAGAGAACACAATTATTTGCATTTTAATGAAACATGTTGAATGCTACAAGAATATGTCGGTTTCACTAGTTGTTTTTAGAAAACCATATTAGCCCGCCCGCGAGTATTAACTTGAACTGTTTATAACTTCTAAACAAATGATCCTAGAGAGCGTAAAAAATTTGCATATTAATCAGCATGTTTCATGCTACAAGAATATGTCGGTTTCACTAGTTGTTTTTAGAAAACCATATTGGCCCGCCCGCGAAAATCAACTTGAACTGCTTATAACTTCTGAACAATTGATCGTAGAGAACACAATTATTTGCATTTTAATGAAACATGTTGAATGCTACAAGAATATGTCGGTTTTACTATTTGTTTTTTTTCGATCCATATTGGCCCGCCCGCGAATATTGACTTGTTCTGCTTATAACTTCTGAACACATGATCGTAGTGGGCGTAATAGTTTTGCATATTAATCAGCATGTTGCATGCTACAAGAATATATAGATTTCACTAGTTGTTGGTTGAGAACCATATTGGTCCGCCCTCGAAAATTAACTTGAACTGCTTATAACTTCTGAACAATTGATCGTAGAGCACACAATTATTTGCATTTCAATCAAACATGTTGTATGCTACAAGATTATTTCGGTTTCACTAGTTATTGTTTGAGAACCATTTTGGCCCGCCCGCCAAAACTAACATCAACTCCTTATAACTTCTGAACAAATGATCGTAGAGAGCGTAATAATTTTGCCTATTAATCAGCATGTTGCATGCTACAAGAATATGTCGATTTCATTGGTTGTTGGTTGAGAACCATATTGGCCCGCCCGCGAAAATCAACTTGAACTGAATATAACTCCTGAGCAATTGATCGTAGAGACCATAAGTAATATCATTTTAATCAAACATTCTGTGTGCAACAAGAATATGTCGGTTTAACTAGTTGTTTTAAGAAACCCATATTGGCCCACAAGCGAGTATTAAATTGAACTGTTTATAACTTCTGAACAAATGATCGAAGAGAGCGTTATAAATTTTCATATTAATCAGGATGTTGCATGCTACAAGAATATATCGATTTCACTTGTTGTTGGTTGAGAACCATTTTGGCCGGCCGCGAAAATCAACTTTAACTGCTTATAACTCCTGAACAATTGATCGTAAACAACACAATTATTTGCATTTTAATCTAACATGTTGTATGCTACAAGAATATGTCGGTTTCACTAGTTATTGTTTGAGAACCATTTTGGCCAGCCCGCCAAAACTAACTTCAACTCCTTATAACTTCTGAACAAATGATCGTAGAGAGCGTTATAATTTTGTATATTAATCAGCATGTTGCATGCTACAAGAATACATCGATTTCATTGGTTGTTGGTTGAGAACCATATTGGCCCTCCCGCGAAAATTAACTTGAACTGCTTATAACTTCTGAACAATTGATCGTAGAGCACACAATTATTTGCATTTCAATCAAACATGTTGTATGCTACAAGAATATATCGATTTCACTAGTTGTTGGTTGAGAACCATATTGGCCCGCCCGCGGGTATTAACTTGAACTCTTTATGACTTCTGAACAAATGATCCTAGAGAGCGTAATAAATTTGCATATTAATCAGCATGTTGCATGCTACAAGAATATATCGATTTCACTAGTTGTTGTTTGAGAAATATATTGGCCAGCCCGCGAAAATTAACTTGAACTGCTCATAACTCCTGAACAATTGATCGTAGAGACCACAATTAATAGCATTTTAATCAAACATGTTGTATGCAACAAGAATATGTCAGTTTCACTAGTTGTTTTTAGAAAACCATATTGGCCCGCCCGCGAGTATTAACTTGAACTGTTTATAACTTCTGAACAAATGATCCTAGAGAGCGTATTAATTTGAATATTAATCAGCATGTTGCATGCTACAAGAATATATCGATTTCACTAGTTGTTGGTTGAGAACCATATTGGCCCGCCCGCGAAAATTAATTTGAACTGCTTATAACTTCTGCACAAATAATCGTAGAAAGCGTAATAATTTTGAATATTAATCAGCATGTTGCATGCTAAAAGAATATATCGATTTCACTAGTTGTTGTTTGAGAAATATATTGGCCAGCCCGCGAAAATTAACTTGAACTGCTCATAACTTCTGAACAATTGATCGTAGAGCACACAATTATTTGCATTTCAATCAAACATGTTGTATGCTACAAGAATATGTCGGTTTCACTAGTTATTGTTTGAGAACCATTTTGGCCCGCCCGCCAAAACTAATTTCAACTTCTTATAACTTCTGAACAAATGATCGTAGAGAGCGTAATAATTTTGCATATTAATCAGCATGTTGCATGATACAAGAATATATCGATTTCATTGGTTGTTGGTTGAGAACCATATTGGCCCGCCCGCGAAAATCAACTTGAACTGCTCATAACTCCTGAACAATTGATCGTAGAGACCTCAATTAATAGCATTTTAATCAAACATGTTGTATGCAACAAGAATATGTCAGTTTCACTAGTTGTTTTTAGAAAACCATGTTGGCCCGCCCGCGAGTATTAACTTGAACTGTTTATAACTTCTGAACAAATGATCCTAGAGAGCGTAATAAATTTGAATATTAATCAGCATGTTGCATGCTACAAGAATATATCGATTTCACTAGTTGTTGGTTGAGAACCATATTGGCCCGCCCGCGGGTATTAACTTGAACTCTTTATGACTTCTGAACAAATGATCCTAGAGAGCGTAATAAATTTGCATATTAATCAGCATGTTGCATGCTACAAGAATATATCGATTTCAGTAGTTGTTTTTAGAAAACCATATTGGCCCGCCCGCGGGTAATAATTTGAACTCTTGATGACTTCTGAACAAATGATCCTAGAAAGCGTAATAAATTTAAATATTAATCAGCATTTTGAATGCTACAAGAATATATCGATTTCACTAGTCGTTGGTTGAGAACCATGTTGGCCCGCACCTGAAAATCAACTTGAACTGCTTATAACTCCTGAAAAATTGATCGTAGAGAACACAATTATTTGCATTTTAATGAAACATGTTGAATGCTACAAGAATATGTCGGTTTCACTAGTTGTTTTTAGAAAACCATATTAGCCCGCCCGCGAGTATTAACTTGAACTGTTTATAACTTCTAAACAAATGATCCTAGAGAGCGTAAAAAATTTGCATATTAATCAGCATGTTTCATGCTACAAGAATATGTCGGTTTCACTAGTTGTTTTTAGAAAACCATATTGGCCCGCCCGCGAAAATCAACTTGAACTGCTTATAACTTCTGAACAATTGATCGTAGAGAACACAATTATTTGCATTTTAATGAAACATGTTGAATGCTACAAGAATATGTCGGTTTTACTATTTTTTTTTTTCGATCCATATTGGCCCGCCCGCGAATATTGACTTGTTCTGCTTATAACTTCTGAACACATGATCGTAGTGAGCGTAATAGTTTTGCATATTAATCAGCATGTTGCATGCTACAAGAATATATAGATTTCACTAGTTGTTGGTTGAGAACCATATTGGTCCGCCCTCGAAAATTAACTTGAACTGCTTATAACTTCTGAACAATTGATCGTAGAGCACACAATTATTTGCATTTCAATCAAACATATTGTATGCTACAAGATTATGTCGGTTTCACTAGTTATTGTTTGAGAACCATTTTGGCGCGCCCGCTAAAACTAACATCAACTCCTTATAACTTCTGAACAAATGATCGTAGAGAGCGTAATAATTTTGCATATTAATCAGCATGTTGCATGCTACAAGAATATGTCGATTTCATTGGTTGTTGGTTGAGAACCATATTGGCCCGCCCGCGAAAATCAACTTGAACTGCTTATAACTCCTGAACAATTGATCGTAGAGACCACAATTAATAGCATTTTAATCAAACATGTTGTGTGCAACAAGAATATGCCGGTTTCACTAGTTGTTTTAAGAAACCCATATTGGCCCGCCCGCGAGTATTAACTTGAACTGTTTATAACTTCTGAACAAATGATCCTAGAGAGCGTAAAAAAATTGCATATTAATCAGCATGTTGCATGCTACAAGAATATATCGAATTCACAAGTTGTTGGTTGAAACCATATTGGCCCTCCCGCGAAAATCAAGTTGAACTGCTTATAACTTCTGAACAATTGATCGTAGAGATCACAGTTATCTGCATTTTAATCTAACATGTTGTATGCTACAAGAATATGTCAGTTTCACTAGTTATTGTTTGAGAACCATATTGGCCCGCCCGCGAGTATTAAATTGAACTGCTTAAAAGTTCTGAACAAATGATCGTTAAAAGCTCGATTGTTTTGCATATTAATAAACATGTAGCTAGCTACAAGAATATATAGGTTTCACTAGTTATTGTTTGAGAACCATGTTGGCCCACCCGCGAAAACTAATTCAACTGCTTACAATTTCTGAACAAATGATCGTAGAGAACACAATTATTTGCATTTTAATGAAACATGTTGTATGCTTCAGCAATACGTCGGTTTTACTATTTGTTTTTTTAGAACCATATTGGCCCTCCCGCGAGTATTGACTTGTTCTGCTTATAACTTCTGAACAAATGATCGTAGTGAGCGAAATAATTTTACATATTAATCAGCATGTTGCATGCTACAAGAATATATCCATTTCACTAGTTGTTGGTTGAGAACCATATTAGCCAGCCCGCGAAAATCATCTTGAACTGCTTATAACTCCTGAACAATTGATCGTAGAGAGCACAATTATTTGCATTTTAAAGAAACATGTTGATAGCTACAAGAATATGTCGGTTTCACTAGTTGTTGTTTGAGAAATATATTGCCCTGCCCCCGAAAATTAACTTGAACTGCTTATAACTTCTGAACAATAGATCATAGAGCACACAATTATTTGCATTTTAATTAAACATTTTGAATGCTACAAGAATATGTCGGTTTCACTAGTTGTTTATAGAAAACCTTATTGGCCCACCCACGAGTATTAACTTGAACTGTTTATAAAAAACTTCTGAACAAATGATCCTAGAGAACGTAATAAATTTGCATATTATTCAGCATGTTGCATGCTACAAGAATATATCGATTTCACTAGTTGTTGGTTGAGAACCATATTGGCCCGCCCGCGAAAATCAACTTGAACTGATTATAACTCCTGAACAATTGATCGTAGAGCACACAATTATTTGCATTTCAATCAAACATGTTGTATGCTACAAGAATATATCGATTTCACTAGTTGTTGGTTGAGAACCATATTGGCCCGCCCGCGGGTATTAACTTGAACTCTTTATGACTTCTGAACAAATGATCCTAGAGAGCGTAATAAATTTGCATATTAATCAGCATGTTGCATGCTACAAGAATATATCGATTTCACTAGTTGTTGTTTGAGAAATATATTGGCCAGCCCGCGAAAATTAACTTGAACTGCTCATAACTCCTGAACAATTGATCGTAGAGACCACAATTAATAGCATTTTAATCAAACATGTTGTATGCAACAAGAATATGTCAGTTTCACTAGTTGTTTTTAGAAAACCATATTGGCCCGCCCGCGAGTATTAACTTGAACTGTTTATAACTTCTGAACAAATGATCCTAGAGAGCGTATTAATTTGAATATTAATCAGCATGTTGCATGCTACAAGAATATATCGATTTCACTAGTTGTTGGTTGAGAACCATATTGGCCCGCCCGCGGGTATTAACTTGAACTCTTTATGACTTCTGAACAAATGATCCTAGAGAGCGTAATAAATTTGCATATTAATCAGCATGTTGCATGCTACAAGAATATATCGATTTCACTATTTGTTGTTTGAGAAATATATTGGCCAGCCCGCGAAAATTAACTTGAACTGCTTATAACTTCTGAACAACTGATCGTAGAGCACACAATTATTTGCATTTCAATCAAACATGTTGTATGCTACAAGAATATGTCGGTTTCACTAGTTATTGTTTGAGAACCATTTTGGCCCGCCCGCCAAAACTAATTTCAACTTCTTATAACTTCTGAACAAATGATCGTAGAGAGCGTAATAATTTTGCATATTAATCAGCATGTTGCATGATACAAGAATATATCGATTTCATTGGTTGTTGGTTGAGAACCATATTGGCCCGCCCGCGAAAATCAACTTGAACTGCTCATAACTCCTGAACAATTGATCGTAGAGACCTCAAATAATAGCATTTTAATCAAACATGTTGTATGCAACAAGAATATGTCAGTTTCACTAGTTGTTTTTAGAAAACCATGTTGACCCGCCCGCGAGTATTAACTTGAACTGTTTATAACTTCTGAACAAATGATCCTAGAGAGCGTAATAAATTTGAATATTAATCAGCATGTTGCATGCTACAAGAATATATCGATTTCACTAGTTGTTGGTTGAGAACCATATTGGCCCGCCCGCGGGTATTAACTTGAACTCTTTATGACTTCTGAACAAATGATCCTAGAGAGCGTAATAAATTTGCATATTAATCAGCATGTTGCATGCTACAAGAATATATCGATTTCAGTAGTTGTTTTTAGAAAACCATATTGGCCCGCCCGCGGGTAATAATTTGAACTCTTTATGACTTCTGAACAAATGATCCTAGAAAGCGTAATAAATTTGAATATTAATCAGCATGTTGAATGCTACAAGAATATATCGATTTCACTAGTTGTTGGTTGAGAACCATGTTGGCCCGCCCCTGAAAATCAACTTGAACTGCTTATAACTCCTGAAAAATTGATCGTAGAGAACACAATTATTTGCATTTTAATGAAACATGTTGAATGCTACAAGAATATGTCGGTTTCACTAGTTGTTTTTAGAAAACCATATTAGCCCGCCCGCGAGTATTAACTTGAACTGTTTATAACTTCTAAACAAATGATCCTAGAGAGCGTAATAAATTTGCATATTAATCAGCATGTTTCATGCTACAAGAATATGTCGGTTTTACTATTTGTTTTTTTTCGATCCATATTGGCCCGCCCGCGAATATTGACTTGTTCTGCTTATAACTTCTGAACACATGATCGTAGTGAGCGTAATAGTTTTGCATATTAATCAGCATGTTGCATGCTACAAGAATATATCGATTTCACTAGTTGTTGGTTGAAACCATATTGGCCCTCCCGCGAAAATCAAGTTGAACTGCTTATAACTTCTGAACAATTGATCGTAGAGATCAGTTATCTGCATTTTAATCTAACATGTTGTATGCTACAAGAATATGTCAGTTTCACTAGTTATTGTTTGAGAACCATATTGGCCCGCCCGCGAGTATTAAATTGAACTGCTTAAAAGTTCTGAACAAATGATCGTTAAAAGCTCGATTGTTTTGCATATTAATAAACATGTAGCTAGCTACAAGAATATATAGGTTTCACTAGTTATTGTTTGAGAACCATGTTGGCCCACCCGCGAAAACTAATTCAACTGCTTACAATTTCTGAACAAATGATCGTAGAGAACACAATTATTTGCATTTTAATGAAACATGTTGTATGCTTCAGCAATACGTCGGTTTTACTATTTGTTTTTTTAGAACCATATTGGCCCTCCCGCGAGTATTGACTTGTTCTGCTTATAACTTCTGAACAAATGATCGTAGTGAGCGAAATAATTTTACATATTAATCAGCATGTTGCATGCTACAAGAATATATCAATTTCACTAGTTGTTGGTTGAGAACCATATTGGCCCGCCCTCGAAAATTAATTTGAACTGCTTATAACTTCTGAACAATTGATCGTAGAGAACACAATTATTTGCATTTCAATCAAACATGTTGTATGCTACAAGAATATGTCGGTTTCACTAGCTATTGTTTGAGAACCATATTGGAACGTCCGAGAGTATTAACTTGAACTGTTTATAACTTCTGAACAAATGATCGTAGGGAGCGTAATAAATTTGCATATTAATCAGCATGTTGCATGCTACAAGAATATATCGATTTCACTAGTTGTTGGTTGAGAACCATATTAGCCAGCCCGCGAAAATCATCTTGAACTGCTTATAACTCCTGAACAATTGATCATAGAGAGCACAATTATTTGCATTTTAATGAAACATGTTGATAGCTACAAGAATATGTCGGTTTCACTAGTTGTTGTTTGAGAAATATATTGCCCTGCCCCCGAAAATTAACTTGAACTGCTTATAACTTCTGAACAATAGATCATAGAGCACACAATTATTTGCATTTTAATTAAACATTTTGAATGCTACAAGAATATGTCTGTTTCACTAGTTGTTTATAGAAAACCATATTGGCCCACCCACGAGTATTAACTTGAACTGTTTATAAAAAACTTCTGAACAAATGATCCTAGAGAACGTAATAAATTTGCATATTATTCAGCATGTTGCATGCTACAAGAATATATCGATTTCACTAGTTGTTGGTTGAGAACCATATTGGCCCGCCCGCGAAAATCAACTTGAACTGATTATAACTCCTGAACAATTGATCGTAGAGAACACAACTATTTGCATTTTAATGAAACATGTTGAATGCTACAAGAATATGTCGGTTTTACTAGTTGTTTTTAGAAAACCATTTTGACCCAACCGCCAAAACTAATTTCAACTCCTTATGACTTCTGAACAATTGATCGTAGAAAGCGTAATAAATTTGAATATTAATCAGCATGTTGAATGCTACAAGAATATATCGATTTCACTAGTTGTTGGTTGAGAACCATGTTGGCCCGCCCCTGAAAATCAACTTGAACTGCTTATAACTCCTGAAAAATTGATCGTAGAGAACACAATTATTTGCATTTTAATGAATCATGTTGAATGCTACAAGAATATGTCGGTTTCACTAGTTGTTTTTAGAAAACCATATTAGCCCGCCCGCGAGTATTAACTTGAACTGTTTATAACTTCTAAACAAATGATCCTAGAGAGCGTAATAAATTTGCATATTAATCAGCATGTTTCATGCTACAAGAATATGTCGGTTTCACTAGTTGTTTTTAGAAAACCATATTGGCCCGCCCGCGAAAATCAACTTGAACTGCTTATAACTTCTGAACAATTGATCGTAGAGAACACAATTATTTGCATTTTAATGAAACATGTTGAATGCTACAAGAATATGTCGGTTTTACTATTTGTTTTTTTTCGATCCATATTGGCCCGCCCGCGAATATTGACTTGTTCTGCTTATAACTTCTGAACACATGATCGTAGTGAGCGTAATAGTTTTGCATATTAATCAGCATGTTGCATGCTACAAGAATATATAGATTTCACTAGTTGTTGGTTGAGAACCATATTGGTCCGCCCTCGAAAATTAACTTGAACTGCTTATAACTTCTGAACAATTGATCGTAGAGCACACAATTATTTGCATTTCAATCAAACATATTGTATGCTACAAGATTATGTCGGTTTCACTAGTTATTGTTTGAGAACCATTTTGGCGCGCCCGCTAAAACTAACATCAACTCCTTATAACTTCTGAACAAATGATCGTAGAGAGCGTAATAATTTTGCATATTAATCAGCATGTTGCATGCTACAAGAATATGTCGATTTCATTGGTTGTTGGTTGAGAACCATATTGGCCCGCCCGCGAAAATCAACTTGAACTGCTTATAACTCCTGAACAGTTGATCGTAGAGACCACAATTAATAGCATTTTTATCAAACATGTTGTGTGCAACAAGAATATGTCGGTTTCACTAGTTGTTTTAAGAAACCCATATTGGCCCGCCCGCGAGTATTAACTTGAACTGTTTATAACCTCTGAACAAATGATCCTAGAGAGCGTAAAAAAATTGCATATTAATCAGCATGTTGCATGCTACAAGAATATATCGAATTCACAAGTTGTTGGTTGAAACCATATTGGCCCTCCCGCGAAAATCAAGTTGAACTGCTTATAACTTCTGAACAATTGATCGTATAGATCACAGTTATCTGCATTTTAATCTAACATGTTGTATGCTACAAGAATATGTCAGTTTCACTAGTTATTGTTTGAGAACCATATTGGCCCGCCCGCGAGTATTAAATTGAACTGCTTATAAGTTCTGAGCAAATGATCCTAGAAAGCTCGATTGTTTTGCATATTAATAAACATGTAGCTAGCTACAAGAATATATAGATTTCACTAGTTATTGTTTGAGAACCATGTTGGCCCACCCGCGAAAACTAATTCAACTGCTTACAATTTCTGAACAAATGATCGTAGAGAACACAATTATTTGCATTTTAATGAAACATGTTGTATGCTTCAGCAATACGTCGGTTTTACTATTTGTTTTTTTAGAACCATATTGGCCCTCCCGCGAGTATTGACTTGTTCTGCTTATAACTTCTGAACAAATGATCGTAGTGAGCGAAATAATTTTACATATTAATCAGCATGTTGCATGCTACAAGAATATATCCATTTCACTAGTTGTTGGTTGAGAACCATATTGGCCCGCCCTCGAAAATTAATTTGAACTGCTTATAACTTCTGAACAATTGATCGTAGAGAACACAATTATTTGCATTTCAATCAAACATGTTGTATGCTACAAGAATATGTCGGTTTCACTAGCTATTGTTTGAGAACCATTTTGGCACGTCCGAGAGTATTAACTTGAACTGTTTATAACTTCTGAACAAATGATCGTAGGGAGCGTAATAAATCTGCATATTAATCAGCATGTTGCATGCTACAAGAATATATCGATTTCACTAGTTGTTGGTTGAGAACCATATTGGCCCGCCCGCGAAAATCATCTTGAACTGCTTATAACTCCTGAACAATTGATCGTAGAGAGCACAATTATTTGCATTTTAAAGAAACATGTTGATAGCTACAAGAATATGTCGGTTTCACTAGTTGTTGTTTGAGAAATATATTGCCCTGCCCCCGAAAATTAACTTGAACTGCTTATAACTTCTGAACAATAGATCATAGAGCACACAATTATTTGCATTTTAATTATACATTTTGAATGCTACAAGAATATGTCGGTTTCACTAGTTGTTTATAGAAAACCATATTGGCCCACCCACGAGTATTAACTTGAACTGTTTATAAAAAACTTCTGAACAAATGATCCTAGAGAACGTAATAAATTTGCATATTATTCAGCATGTTGCATGCTACAAGAATATATCGATTTCACTAGTTGTTGGTTGACAACCATATTGGCCCGCCCGCGAAAATCAACTTGAACTGATTATAACTCCTGAACAATTGATCGTAGAGAACACAACTATTTGCATTTTAATGAAACATGTTGAATGCTACAAGAATATGTCGGTTTTACTAGTTGTTTTTAGAAAACCATTTTGGCCGAACCGCCAAAACTAATTTCAACTCCTTATGACTTCTGAACAATTGATCGTAGAAAGCGTAATAGTTTTGCATATTAAACAGCATGGTGCATGCTACAAGAATGTATCGAATTCATTAGTTTTTGGTTGAGAACCATATTGGCCCGCCCGCGAAAATCAAATTGAACTGCTTATAACTCCTGAACAATAGATCGTAGAGCACACAATTATTTGCATTTTAATGAAACTTGTTGAATGCTACAAGAATATGTCGGTTTCACTAGTTGTTTTTAGAAAACCATATTGGCCCGTCCGAGAGTATTAACTTGAACTGTTTATAACTTCTGAACAAATGATCCTAGAGAGCGTAATAAATTTGCATATTAATCAGCATGTTGCATGCTACAAGAATATATCGATTTCACTAGTTGTTGGTTGAGAACCATATTAGCCCGCCCGCGAAAATCATCTTGAACTGCTTATAGCTCCTGAGCAATTGATCGTAGAGAGCACAATTATTTGCATTTTAATGAAACATGTTGAATGCTACAAGAATATGTCGGTTTCACTAGTTGTTTTTAGAAAACCATATTGGCCCACCCGCGAGTATTAAATTGAACTGTTTTAACTTCTGAACAAATGATCGAAGAGAGCGTTATAAATTTGCATATTAATCAGCATGTTGCGTGCTACAAGAATATATCGATGTCACCTGTTGTTGGTTGAGAACCATATTGGCCGGCCGCGAAAATCAACTTTAACTGCTTATAACTCCTGAACAATTGATCGTAAACAACAACATTATTTCCATTTTAATGAAACATGTTGAATGCTACAAGAATATGTCGGTTTTACTATTTTTTTTTTCGATCAATATTGGCCCGCCCGCGAATATAGACTTGCTCTGCTTATAACTTCTGAACACATGATCGTAGTGAGCGTAATAGTTTTGCATATTAATCAGCATGTTGCATGCTACAAGAATATTTCGATTTCACTAATTGTTGGTTGAGAACCATATTGGTCCGCCCTCGAAAATTAACTTGAACTGCTTATAACTTCTGAACAATTGATCGTAGAGCACACAATTATTTGCATTTCAATCAAACATGTTGTATGCTACAAGATTATGTCGGTTTCACTAGTTATTGTTTGAGAACCATTTTGGCCCGCCCGCCAAAACTAACATCAACTCCTTATAACTTCTGAACAAATGATCGTAGAGAGCGTAATAATTTTGCATATTAATCAGCATGTTGCATGCTACAAGAATATGTCGATTTCATTGGTTGTTGGTTGAGAACCATATTGGCCCGCCCGCGAAAATCAACTTGAACTGCTTATAACTCCTGAACAATTGATCGTAGAGACCATAAGTAATATCATTTTAATCAATCATGTTGTGTGCAACAAGAATATGTCGGTTTCACTAGTTGTTTTAAGAAACCCATATTGGCCCACCCGCGAGTATTAAATTGAACTGTTTATAACTTCTGAACAAATGATCGAAGAGAGCGTTATAAATTTTCATATTAATCAGGATGTTGCATGCTACAAGAATATATCGATTTCACTTGTTGTTGGTTGAGAACCATTTTGGCCGGCCGCGAAAATCAACTTTAACTGCTTATAACTCCTGAACAATTGATCGTAAACAACACAATTATTTGCATTTTAATCTAACATGTTGTATGCTACAAGAATATGTCGGTTTCACTAGTTATTGTTTGAGAACCATTTTGGCCAGACCGCCAAAACTAACTTCAACTCCTAATAACTTCTGAACAAATGATCGTAGAGAGCGTTATAATTTTGTATATTAATCAGCATGTTGCATGCAACAAGAATACATCGATTTCATTGGTTGTTGGTTGAGAACCATATTGGCCCTCCCGCGAAAATTAACTTGAACTGCTTATAACTTCTGAACAATTGATCGTAGCGAACAAATTATTTGCATTTTAGTGAAACATGTTGAATGCTTCAAGAATATGTCGGTTTCACTAGTTGTTGTTTAAGAACCATATTGGCCCGCCCGCGAGTATTAAATTGAACTGCTTATAACTTCTGAACAAATGATCTTACAGAGCGTAATAAAGTTGCATATTAATCAGCATGTTGCATGGTACAAGAATATATCGATTTCACTAGTTGTTGTTTGAGAACCATTTTGGCCCGCCCGCCAAAACTAATTTCAACTTCTTATAACTTCTGAACAAATGATCGTAGAGAGCGTAATATTTTTGCATATTAATCAGCATGTTGCATGCTACAAGAATATATCGATTTCATTGGTTGTTGGTTGAGAACCATATTGGCCCGCCCGCGAAAATCAACTTCAACTGCTCATAACTCCTGAACAATTGATCGTTGAGACCACAATTAATAGCATTTTAATCAAACATGTTGTATGCAACAAGAATATATCAGTTTCACTAGTTGTTTTTAGAAAACCATATTGGCCCGCCCGCGAGTATTAACTTAAACTGTTTATAACTTCTGAACAAATGATCCTAGAGAGCGTAATAAATTTGAATATTAATCAGCATGTTGCATGCTACAAGAATATATCGATTTCACTAGTTGTTGGTTGAGAACCATATTGGCCCGCCCGCGGGTATTAACTTGAACTCTTTATGACTTCTGAACAAATGATCCTAGAGAGCGTAATAAATTTGCATATTAATCAGCATGTTGCATGCTACAAGAATATATCGATTTCAGTAGTTGTTTTTAGAAAACCATATTGGCCCGCCCGCGGGTATTAACTTGAACTCTTTATGACTTCTGAACAAATGATCCTAGAGAGCGTAATAAATTTGAATATTAATCAGCATGTTGAATGCTACAAGAATATATCGATTTCACTAGTTGTTGGTTGAGAACCATATGGGTCCGCCCTCGAAAATTAACTTGAACTGCTTATAACTTCTGAACAATTGATCGTAGAGCACACAATTATTTGCATTTCAATCAAACATGTTGTATGCTACAAGATTATGTCGGTTTCACTAGTTATTGTTTGAGAACCATTTTGGCCCGCCCGCCAAAACTAACATCAACTCCTTATAACTTCTGAACAAATGATCGTAGAGTGCGTAATAATTTTGCGTATTAATCAGCATGTTGCATGCTACAAGAATACATCGATTTCATTGGTTGTTGGTTGAGAACCATATTGGCCCTCCCGCGAAAATTAACTTGAACTGCTTATAACTTCTGAACAATTGATCGTAGCGAACACAATTATTTGCATTTTAATGAAACATGTTGAATGCTTCAAGAATATGTCGGTTTCACTAGTTGTTGTTTAAGAACCATATTGGCCCGCCCGCGAGTATTAAATTTAACTGCTTATAACTTCTGAACAAATGATCTTAGAGAGCGTAATAAAGTTGCATATTAATCAGCATGTTGCATGCTACAAGAATATATCGATTTCACTAGTTGTTGGTTGAGAAATATATTGGCCAGCCCGCGAAAATTAACTTGAACTGCTTATAACTTCTGAACAATTGATCGTAGAGCACACAATTATTTGCATTTCAATCAAACATGTTGTATGCTACAAGAATATATCGATTTCACTAGTTGTTGGTTGAGAACCATATTGGCCCGCCCGCGGGTATTAACTTGAACTCTTTATGACTTCTGAACAAATGATCCTAGAGAGCGTAATAAATTTGCATATTAATCAGCATGTTGCATGCTACAAGAATATATCGATTTCACTAGTTGTTGTTTGAGAAATATATTGGCCAGCCCGCGAAAATTAACTTGAACTGCTCATAACTCCTGAACAATTGATCGTAGAGACCACAATTAATAGCATTTTAATCAAACATGTTGTATGCAACAAGAATATGTCAGTTTCACTAGTTGTTTTTAGAAAACCATATTGGCCCGCCCGCGAGTATTAACTTGAACTGTTTATAACTTCTGAACAAATGATCCTAGAGAGCGTAATAAATTTGAATATTAATCAGCATGTTGCATGCTACAAGAATATATCGATTTCACTAGTTGTTGGTTGAGAACCATATTGGCCTGCCCGCGAAAATTAATTTGAACTGCTTATAACTTCTGAACAAATAATCGTAGAAAGCGTAATAATTTTGAATATTAATCAGCATGTTGCATGCTAAAAGAATATATCGATTTCACTAGTTGTTGTTTGAGATATATATTTGCCAGCCCGCGAAAATTAACTTGAACTGCTTATAACTTCTGAACAATTGATCGTAGAGCACACAATTATTTGCATTTCAATCAAACATGTTGTATGCTACAAGAATATGTCGGTTTCACTAGTTATTGTTTGAGAACCATTTTGGCCCGCCCGCCAAAACTAATTTCAACTTCTTATAACTTCTGAACAAATGATCGTAGAGAGCGTAATAATTTTGCATATTAATCAGCATGTTGCATGCTACAAGAATATATCGATTTCATTGGTTGTTGGTTGAGAACCATATTGGCCCGCCCGCGAAAATCAACTTGAACTGCTCATAACTCCTGAACAATTGATCGTAGAGACCTCAATTAATAGCATTTTAATCAAACATGTTGTATGCAACAAGAATATGTCAGTTTCACTAGTTGTTTTTAGAAAACCATATTGGCCCGCCCGCGAGTATTAACTTGAACTGTTTATAACTTCTGAACAAATGATCCTAGAGAGCGTAATAAATTTGAATACTAATCAGCATGTTGCATGCTACAAGAATATATCGATTTCACTAGTTGTTGGTTGAGAACCATATTGGCCCGCCCGCGGGTATTAACTTGAACTCTTTATGACTTCTGAACAAATGATCCTAGAGAGCGTAATAAATTTGCATATTAATCAGCATGTTGCATGCTACAAGAATATATCGATTTCAGTAGTTGTTTTTAGAAAACCATATTGGCCCGCCCGCGGGTATTAATTTGAACTCTTTATGACTTCTGAACAAATGATCCTAGAAAGCGTAATAAATTTGAATATTAATCAGCATGTTGAATGCTACAAGAATATATCGATTTCACTAGTTGTTGGTTGAGAACCATGTTGGCCCGCCCCTGAAAATCAACTTGAACTGCTTATAACTCCTGAAAAATTGATCGTAGAGAACACAATTATTTGCATTTTAATGAAACATGTTGAATGCTACAAGAATATGTCGGTTTCACTAGTTGTTTTTAGAAAACCATATTAGCCCGCCCGCGAGTATTAACTTGAACTGTTTATAACTTCTAAACAAATGATCCTAGAGAGCGTAATAAATTTGCATATTAATCAGCATGTTTCATGCTACAAGAATATGTCGGTTTCACTAGTTGTTTTTAGAAAACCATATTGGCCCGCTCGCGAAAATCAACTTGAACTGCTTATAACTTCTGAACAATTGATCGTAGAGAACACAATTATTTGCATTTTAATGAAACATGTTGAATGCTACAAGAATATGTCGGTTTTACTATTTGTTTTTTTTTCGATCCATATTGGCCCGCCCGCGAATATTGACTTGTTCTGCTTATAACTTCTGAACACATGATCGTAGTGAGCGTAATAGTTTTGCATATTAATCAGCATGTTGCATGCTACAAGAATATATAGATTTCACTAGTTGTTGGTTGAGAACCATATTGGTCCGCCCTCGAAAATTAACTTGAACTGCTTATAACTTCTGAACAATTGATCGTAGAGCACACAATTATTTGCATTTCAATCAAACATATTGTATGCTACAAGATTATGTCGGTTTCACTAGTTATTGTTTGAGAACCATTTTGGCGCGCCCGCTAAAACTAACATCAACTCCTTATAACTTCTGAACAAATGATCGTAGAGAGCGTAATAATTTTGCATATTAATCAGCATGTTGCATGCTACAAGAATATGTCGATTTCATTGGTTGTTGGTTGAGAACCATATTGGCCCGCCCGCGAAAATCAACTTGAACTGCTTATAACTCCTGAACAATTGATCGTAGAGACCACAATTAATAGCATTTTAATCAAACATGTTGTGTGCAACAAGAATATGTCGGTTTCACTAGTTGTTTTAAGAAACCCATATTGGCCCGCCCGCGAGTATTAACTTGAACTGTTTATAACTTCTGAACAAATGATCCTAGAGAGCGTAAAAAAATTGCATATTAATCAGCATGTTGCATGCTACAAGAATATATCGAATTCACAAGTTGTTGGTTGAAACCATATTGGCCCTCCCGCGAAAATCAAGTTGAACTGCTTATAACTTCTGAACAATTGATCGTAGAGATCACAGTTATCTGCATTTTAATCTAACATGTTGTATGCTACAAGAATATTTCAGTTTCACTAGTTATTGTTTGAGAACCATATTGGCCCGCCCGCGAGTATTAAATTGAACTGCTTAAATGTTCTGAACAAATGATCGTTAAAAGCTCGATTGTTTTGCATATTAATAAACATGTAGCTAGCTACAAGAATATATAGGTTTCACTAGTTATTGTTTGAGAACCATGTTGGCCCACCCGCGAAAACTAATTCAACTGCTTACAATTTCTGAACAAATGATCGTAGAGAACACAATTATTTGCATTTTAATGAAACATGTTGTATGCTTCAGCAATATGTCGGTTTTACTATTTGTTTTTTTAGAACCATATTGGCCCTCCCGCGAGTATTGACTTGTTCTGCTTATAACTTCTGAACAAATGATCGTAGTGAGCGAAATAATTTTACATATTAATCAGCATGTTGCATGCTACAAGAATATATCCATTTCACTAGTTGTTGGTTGAGAACCATATTGGCCCGCCCTCGAAAATTAATTTGAACTGCTTATAACTTCTGAACAATTGATCGTAGAGAACACAATTATTTGCATTTCAATCAAACATGTTGTATGCTACAAGAATATGTCGGTTTCACTAGCTATTGTTTGAGAACCATATTGGCACGTCCGAGAGTATTAACTTGAACTGTTTATAACTTCTGAACAAATGATGGTAGGGAGCGTAATAAATTTGCATATTAATCAGCATGTTGCATGCTACAAGAATATATCGATTTCACTAGTTGTTGGTTGAGAACCATATTAGCCAGCCCGCGAAAATCATCTTGAACTGCTTATAACTTCTGAACAATAGATCATAGAGCACACAATTATTTGCATTTTAATTAAACATTTTGAATGCTACAAGAATATGTCGGTTTCACTAGTTGTTTATAGAAAACCATATTGGCCCACCCACGAGTATTAACTTGAACTGTTTATAAAAAACTTCTGAACAAATGATCCTAGAGAACGTAATAAATTTGCATATTATTCAGCATGTTGCATGCTACAAGAATATATCGATTTCACTAGTTGTTGGTTGAGAACCATATTGGCCCGCCCGCGAAAATCAACTTGAACTGATTATAACTCCTGAACAATTGATCGTAGAGAACACAACTATTTGCATTTTAATGAAACATGTTGAATGCTACAAGAATATGTCGGTTTTACTAGTTGTTTTTAGAAAACCATTTTGGCCCAACCGCCAAAACTAATTTCAACTCCTTATGACTTCTGAACAATTGATCGTAGAAAGCGTAATAATTTTGCATATTAAACAGCATGGTGCATGCTACAAGAATGTATCGAATTCATTAGTTTTTGGTTGAGAACCATATTGGCCCGCCCGCGAAAATCAAATTGAACTGCTTATAACTCCTGAACAATAGATCGTAGAGCACACAATTATTTGCATTTTAATGAAACATGTTGAATGCTACAAATATGTCGGTTTCACTAGTTGTTTTTAGAAAACCATATTGGCCCGTCCGAGAGTATTAACTTGAACTGTTTATAACTTCTGAACAAATGATCCTAGAGAGCGTAATAAATTTGCATATTAATCAGCATGTTGCATGCTACAAGAATATATCGATTTCACTAGTTGTTGGTTGAGAACCATATTAGCCCGCCTGCGAAAATCATCTTGAACTGCTTATAACTCCTGAACAATTGATCGTAGAGAGCACAATTATTTGCATTTTAATGAAACATGTTGAATGCTACAAGAATATGTCGGTTTCACTAGTTGTTTTTAGAAAACCATATTGGCCCACCCGCGAGTATTAAATTGAACTGTTTATAACTTCTGAACAAATGATCGAAGAGAGCGTTATAAATTTGCATATTAATCAGCATGTTGCGTGCTACAAGAATATATAAATGTCACCTGTTGTTGGTTGAGAACCATATTGGCCGGCCGCGAAAATCAACTTGAATTGCTTATAACTCCTGAACAATTGATCGTAAACAACACAATTATTTGCATTTTAATGAAACATGTTGAATGCTACAAGAATATGTCGGTTTTACTATTTTTTTTTTTCGATCCATATTGGCCCGCCCGCGAATATTGACTTGTTCTGCTTATAACTTCTGAACACATGATCGTAGTGAGCGTAATAGTTTTGCATATTAATCAGCATGTTGCATGCTACAAGAATATTTCGATTTCACTAGTTGTTGGTTGAGAACCATATTGGTCCGCCCTCGAAAACTAACTTGAACTGCTTATAACTTCTGAACAATTGATCGTAGAGCACACAATTATTTGCATTTCAATAAAACGTGTTGTATGCTACAAGATTATGTCGGTTTCACTAGTTATTGTTTGAGAACCATTTTGGCCCGCCCGCCAAAACTAACATCAACTCCTTATAACTTCTGAACAAATGATCGTAGAGAGCGTAATAATTTTGCATATTAATCAGCATGTTGCATGCTACAAGAATATGTCGATTTCATTGGTTGTTGGTTGAGAACCATATTGGCCCGCCCGCGAAAATCAACTTGAACTGCTTATAACTCCTGAACAATTGATCGTAGAGACCATAAGTAATATCATTTTAATCAAACATTTTGTGTGCAACAAGAATATGTCGGTTTCACTAGTTGTTTTAAGAAACCCATGTTGGCCCACCCGCGAGTATTAAATTGAACTGTTTATAACTTCGGAACAAATGATCGAAGAGAGCGTTATAAATTTTCATATTAATCAGGATGTTGCATGCTACAAGAATATATCGATTTCACTTGTTGTTGGTTGAGAACCATTTTGGCCGGCCGCGAAAATCAACTTTAACTGCTTATAACTCCTGAACAATTGATCGTAAACAACACAATTATTTGCATTTTAATCTAACATGTTGTATGCTACAAGAATATGTCGGTTTCACTAGTTATTGTTTGAGAACCATTTTGGCCAGCCCGCCAAAACTAACTTCAACTCCTTATAACTTCTGAACAAATGATCGTAGAGAGCGTTATAATTTTGTATATTAATCTGCATGTTGCATGCTACAAGAATACATCGATTTCATTGGTTGTTGGTTGAGAACCATATTGGCCCTCCCGCGAAAATTAACTTGAACTGCTTATAACTTCTGAACAATTGATCGTAGCGAACACAATTATTTGCATTTTAATGAAACATGTTGAATGCTTCAAGAATATGTCGGTTTCACTAGTTGTTGTTTAAGAACCATATTGGCCCGCCCGCGAGTATTAAATTGAACCGCTTATAACTTCTGGACAAATGATCTTAGAGAGCGTAATAAAGTTGCATATTAATCAGCATGTTGCATGCTACAAGAATATATCGATTTCACTAGTTGTTGGTTGAGAAATATATTGGCCAGCCCGCAAAAATTAAATTGAACTGCTTATAACTTCTGAACAATTGATCGTAGAGCACACAATTATTTGCATTTCAATCAAACATGTTGTATGCTACAAGAATATATCGATTTCACTAGTTTTTGGTTGAGAACCATATTGGCCCGCCCGCGGGTATTAACTTGAACTCTTTATGACTTCTGAACAAATGATCCTAGAGAGCGTAATAAATTTGCATATTAATCAGCATGTTGCATGCTACAAGAATATATCGATTTCACTAGTTGTTGTTTGAGAAATATATTGGCCAGCCCGCGAAAATTAACTTTAACCGCTCATAACTCCTGAACAATTGATCGTAGAGACCACAATTAATAGCATTTTAATCAAACATGTTGTATGCAACAAGAATATGTCAGTTTCACTAGTTGTTTTTAGAAAACCATATTGGCCCGCCCGCGAGTATTAACTTGAACTGTTTATAACTTCTGAACAAATGAACCTAGAGAGCGTAATAAATTTGCATATTAATCAGCATGTTGCATGCTACAAGAATATATCGATTTCAGTAGTTGTTTTTAGAAAACCATATTGGCCCGCCCGCGGGTATTAACTTGAACTCTTTATGACTTCTGAACAAATGATCCTAGAAAGCGTAATAAATTTGAATATTAATCAGCATGTTGAATGCTACAAGAATATATCGATTTCACTAGTTGTTGGTTGAGAACCATGTTGGCCCGCCCCTGAAAATCAACTTGAACTGCTTATAACTCCTGAAAAATTGATCGTAGAGAACACAATTATTTGCATTTTAATGAAACATGTTGAATGCAACAAGAATATGTCGGTTTCACTAGTTGTTTTTAGAAAACAATATTAGCCCGCCCGCGAGTATTAACTTGAACTGTTTATAACTTCTAAACAAATGATCCTAGAGAGCGTAATAAATTTGCATATTAATCAGCATGTTTCATGCTACAAGAATATGTCGGTTTCACTAGTTGTTTTTAGAAAACCATATTGGCCCGCCCGCGAAAATCAACTTGAACTGCTTATAACTTCTGAACAATTGATCGTAGAGAACACAATTATTTGCATTTTAATGAAACATGTTGAATGCTACAAGAATATGTCGGGTTTACTATTTGTTTTTTTTCGATCCATATTGGCCCGCCCGCGAATATTGACTTGTTCTGCTTATAACTTCTGAACACATGATCGTAGTAAGCGTAATAGTTTTGCATATTAATCAGCATGTTGCATGCTACAAGAATATATAGATTTCACTAGTTGTTGGTTGAGAACCATATTGGTCCGCCCTCGAAAATTAACTTGAACTGCTTATAACTTCTGAACAATTGATCGTAGAGCACACAATTATTTGCATTTCAATCAAACATATTGTATGCTACAAGATTATGTCGGTTTCACTAGTTATTGTTTGAGAAACATTTTGGCGCGCCCGCTAAAACTAACATCAACTCCTTATAACTTCTGAACAAATGATCGTAGAGAGCGTAATAATTTTGTATATTAATCAGCATGTTGCATGCTACAAGAATATATCGAATTCACAAGTTGTTGGTTGAAACCATATTGGCCCTCCCGCGAAAATCAAGTTGAACTGCTTATAACTTCTGAACAATTGATCGTAGAGATCACAGTTATCTGCATTTTAATCTAACATGTTGTATGCTACAAGAATATGTCAGTTTCACTAGTTATTGTTTGAGAACCATATTGGCCCGCCCGCGAGTATTAAATTGAACTGCTTAAATGTTCTGAACAAATGATCGTTAAAAGCTCGATTGTTTTGCATATTAATAAACATGTAGCTAGCTACAAGAATATATAGGTTTCACTAGTTATTGTTTGAGAACCATGTTGGCCCACCCGCGAAAACTAATTCAACTGCTTACAATTTCTGAACAAATGATCGTAGAGAACACAATTATTTGCATTTTAATGAAACATGTTGTATGCTTCAGCAATATGTCGGTTTTACTATTTGTTTTTTTAGAACCATATTGGCCCTCCCGCGAGTATTGACTTGTTCTGCTTATAACTGCTGAACAAATGATCGTAGTGAGCGAAATAATTTTACATATTAATCAGCATGTTGCATGCTACAAGAATATATCCATTTCACTAGTTGTTGGTTGAGAACCATATTGGCCCGCCCTCGAAAATTAATTTGAACTGCTTATAACTTCTGAACAATTGATCGTAGAGAACACAATTATTTGCATTTCAATCAAACATGTTGTATGCTACAAGAATATGTCGGTTTCACTAGCTATTGTTTGAGAACCATATTGGCACGTCCGAGAGTATTAACTTGAACTGTTTATAACTTCTGAACAAATGATCGTAGGGAGCGTAATAAATTTGCATATTAATCAGCATGTTGCATGCTACAAGAATATATCGATTTCACTAGATGTTGGTTGAGAACCATATTAGCCAGCCCGCGAAAATCATCTTGAACTGCTTATAACTCCTGAACAATTGATCGTAGAGAGCACAATTATTTGCATTTTAAAGAAACATGTTGATAGCTACAAGAATATGTCGGTTTCACTAGTTGTTGTTTGAGAAATATATTGCCCTTCCCCCGAAAATTAACTTGAACTGCTTATAACTTCTGAACAATAGATCATAGAGCACACAATTATTTGCATTTTAATTAAACATTTTGAATGCTACAAGAATATGTCGGTTTCACTAGTTGTTTATAGAAAACCATATTGGCCCACCCACGAGTATTAACTTGAACTGTTTATAAAAAACTTCTGAACAAATGATCCTAGAGAACGTAATAAATTTGCATATTATTCAGCATGTTGCATGCTACAAGAATATATCGATTTCACTAGTTGTTGGTTGAGAACCATATTGGCCCGCCCGCGAAAATCAACTTGAACTGATTATAACTCCTGAACAATTGATCGTAGAGAACACAACTATTTGCATTTTAATGAAACATGTTGAATGCTACAAGAATATGTCGGTTTTACTAGTTGTTTTTAGAAAACCATTTTGGCCCAACCGCCAAAACTAATTTCAACTCCTTATGACTTCTGAACAATTGATCGTAGAAAGCGTAATAATTTTGCATATTAAACAGCATCGTGCATGCTACAAGAATGTATCGAATTCATTAGTTTTTGGTTGAGAACCATATTGGCCCGCCCGCGAAAATCAAATTGAACTGCTTATAACTCCTGAACAATAGATCGTAGAGCACACAATTATTTGCATTTTAATGAAACATGTTGAATGCTACAAGAATATGTCGGTTTCACTAGTTGTTTTTAGAAAACCATATTGGCCCGTCCGAGAGTATTAACTTGAACTGTTTATAACTTCTGAACAAATGATCCTAGAGAGCGTAATAAATTTGCATATTAATCAGCATGTTGCATGCTACAAGAATATATCGATTTCACTAGTTGTTGGTTGAGAACCATATTAGCCCGCCCGCGAAAATCATCTTGAACTGCTTATAACTCCTGAACAATTGATCGTAGATAGCACAATTATTTGCATTTTAATGAAACATGTTGAATGCTACAAGAATATGTCGGTTTCACTAGTTGTTTTTAGAAAACCATATTGGCCCACCCGCGAGTATTAAATTGAACTGTTTATAACTTCTGAACAAATGATCGAAGAGAGCGTTATAAATTTGCATATTAATCAGCATGTGGCGTGCTACAAGAATATATCGATGTCACCTGTTGTTGGTTGAGAACCATATTGGCCGGCCGCGAAAATCAACTTTAACTGCTTATAACTCCTGAACAATTGATCGTAAACAACACAATTATTTGCATTTTAATGAAACATGTTGAATGCTACAAGAATATGTCGGTTTTACTATTTTTTTTTTTCGATCCATATTGGCCCGCCCGCGAGTATTGACTTGTTCTGCTTATAACTTCTGAACACATGATCGTAGTGAGCGTAATAGTTTTGCATATTAATCAGCATGTTGCATGCTACAAGAATATTTCGATTTCACTAGTTGTTGGTTGAGAACCATATTGGTCCGCCCTCGAAAATTAACTTGAACTGCTTATAACTTCTGAACAATTGATCGTAGAGCACACAATTATTTGCATTTCAATCAAACATGTTGTATGTTACAAGATTATGTCGGTTTCACTAGTTATTGTTTGAGAACCATTTTGGCCCGCCCGCCAAAACTAACATCAACTCCTTATAACTTCTGAACAAATGATCGTAGAGAGCGTAATAATTTTGCATATTAATCAGCATGTTGCATGCTACAAGAATATGTCGATTTCATTGGTTGTTGGTTGAGAACCATATTGGCCCGCCCGCGAAAATCAACTTGAACTGCTTATAACTCCTGAACAATTGATCGTAGAGACCATAAGTAATATCATTTTAATCAAACATTTTGTGTGCAACAAGAATATGTCGGTTTCACTAGTTGTTTTAAGAAACCCATATTGGCCCACCCGCGAGTATTAAATTGAACTGTTTATAACTTCTGAACAAATGATCGAAGAGAGCGTTATAAATTTTCATATTAATCAGGATGTTGCATGCTACAAGAATATATCGATTTCACTTGTTGTTGGTTGAGAACCATTTTGGCCGGCCGCGAAAATCAACTTTAACTGCTTATAACTCCTGAACAATTGATCGTAAACAACACAATTATTTGCATTTTAATCTAACATGTTGTATGCTACAAGAATATGTAGGTTTCACTAGTTATTGTTTGAGAACCATTTTGGCCAGCCCGCCAAAACTAACTTCAACTCCTTATAACTTCTGAACAAATGATCGTAGAGAGCGTTATAATTTTGTATATTAATCAGCATGTTGCATGCTACAAGAATACATCGATTTCATTGGTTGTTGGTTGAGAACCATATTGGCCCTCCCGCGAAAATTAACTTGAACTGCTTATAACTTCTGAACAATTGATCGTAGCGAACACAATCATTTGCATTTTAATGAAACATGTTGAATGCTTCAAGAATATGTCGGTTTCACTAGTTGTTGTTTAAGAACCATATTGGCCCGCCCGCGAGTATTAAATTGAACTGCTTATAACTTCTGGACAAATGATCTTAGAGAGCGTAATAAAGTTGCATATTAATCAGCATGTTGCATGCTACAAGAATATATCGATTTCACTAGTTGTTGGTTGAGAAATATATTGGCCAGCCCGCGAAAATTAACTTGAACTGCTTATAACTTCTGAACAATTGATCGTAAAGCACACAATTATTTGCATTTCAAACAAACATGTTGTATGCTACAAGAATATATCGATTTCACTAGTTTTTGGTTGAGAACCATATTGGCCCGCCCGCGGGTATTAACTTGAACTCTTTATGACTTCTGAACAAATGATCCTAGAGAGCGTAATAAATTTGCATATTAATCAGCATGTTGCATGCTACAAGAATATATCGATTTCACTAGTTGTTGTTTGAGAAATATATTGGCCAGCCCGCGAAAATTAACTTTAACCGCTCATAACTCCTGAACAATTGATCGTAGAGACCACAATTAATAGCATTTTAATCAAACATGTTGTATGCAACAAGAATATGTCAGTTTCACTAGTTGTTTTTAGAAAACCATATTGGCCCGCCCGCGAGTATTAACTTGAACTGTTTATAACTTCTGAACAAATGAACCTAGAGAGCGTAATAAATTTGCATATTAATCAGCATGTTGCATGCTACAAGAATATATCGATTTCACTAGTTGTTGGTTGAGAACCATATTGGCCCGCCCGCGGGTATTAACTTGAACTCTTTATGACTTCTGAACAAATGATCCTAGAGAGCGTAATAAATTTGCATATTAATCAGCATGTTGCATGCTACAAGAATATATCGATTTCAGTAGTTGTTTTTAGAAAACCATATTGGCCCGCCCGCGGGTATTAACTTGAACTCTTTATGACTTCTGAACAAATGATCCTAGAAAGCGTAATAAATTTGAATATTAATCAGCATGTTGAATGCTACAAGAATATATCGATTTCACTAGTTGTTGGTTGAGAACCATGTTGGCCCGCCCCTGAAAATCAACTTGAACTGCTTATAACTCCTGAAAAATTGATCGTAGAGAACACAATTATTTGCATTTTAATGAAACATGTTGAATGCTACAAGAATATGTCGGTTTCACTAGTTGTTTTTAGAAAACCATATTAGCCCGCCCGCGAGTATTAAATTGAACTGTTTATAACTTCTAAACAAATGATCCTAGAGAGCGTAATAAATTTGCATATTAATCAGCATGTTTCATGCTACAAGAATATGTCGGTTTCACTAGTTGTTTTTAGAAAACCATATTGGCCCGCCCGCGAAAATCAACTTGAACTGCTTATAACTTCTGAACAATTGATCGTAGAGAACACAATTATTTGCATTTTAATGAAACATGTTGAATGCTACAAGAATATGTCGGTTTTACTATTTGTTTTTTTTTCGATCCATATTGGCCCGCCCGCGAATATTGACTTGTTCTGCTTATAACTTCTGAACACATGATCGTAGTGAGCGTAATAGTTTTGCATATTAATCAGCATGTTGCATGCTACAAGAATATATAGATTTCACTAGTTGTTGGTTGAGAACCATATTGGTCCGCCCTCGAAAATTAACTTGAACTGCTTATAACTTCTGAACAATTGATCGTAGAGCACACAATTATTTGCATTTCAATCAAATATATTGTATGCTACAAGATTATGTCGGTTTCACTAGTTATTGTTTGAGAAACATTTTGGCGGGCCCGCTAAAACTAACATCAACTCCTTATAACTTCTGAACAAATGATCGTAGAGAGCGTAATAATTTTGCATATTAATCAGCATGTTGCATGCTACAAGAATATGTCGATTTAATTGGTTGTTGGTTGAGAACCATATTGGCCCGCCCGCGAAAATCAACTTGAACTGCTTATAACTCCTGAACAATTGATCGTAGAGACCACAATTAATAGCATTTTAATCAAACATGTTGTGTGCAACAAGAATATGTCGGTTTCACTAGTTGTTTTAAGAAACCCATATTGGCCCGCCCGCGAGTATTAACTTGAACTGTTTATAACTTCTGAACAAATGATCCTAGAGAGCGTAAAACATTTGCATATTAATCAGCATGTTGTATGCTACAAGAATATATCGAATTCACTAGTTGTTGTTCGAGAACCATATTGGCCCGCCCGCGAAAATTAATTTGAACTGCTTATAACTTCTGAACAAATAATCGTAGAATACGTAATAATTTTGCATATTAATCAGCATGTTGCATGCTACAAGAATATGTCGGTTTCACTAGTTATTGTTTGAGAACCATTTTGGCCCGCCCGCCAAAACTAAATTCAACTCCTTATAACTTCTGAACAAATGATCGTAGAGAGCGTAATAATTTTGCATATTAATCAGCATGTTGCATGCTACACGAATATATCGATTTCATTGGTTGTTGGTTGAGAACCATATTGGCCCGCCCGCGAAAATCAACTTGAACTGCTTATAACTCCTGAACAATTGATCGTAGAGACCACAATTATTTGCATTTTAATGAAACATGTTGAATGCAACAAGAATATGTCGGTTTCACTAGTTGTTTATAGAAAACCATATTGACCCGCCCGCGAGTATTAACTTGAACTGTTTATAACTTCTGAACAAATGATCTTGAAGAGCGTAATCAATTTGCATATTAATCAGCAAGGTACATGCTACAAGAATATATCGATTTCACTAGTTGTTGGTTGAGAACCATTTAGGCCCGCCCGCGAAAATTAATTTGAACTGCTTATAACTTCTGAACAAATAATCGTAGAAAGCGTAATAATTTTGCATATTAGTCAGCATGTTGCATGCTACAAGAATATATCGATTTCACTAGTTGTTGTTTGAGAAATATATTGGCCTGTCCGTGAAAATTAACTTGAACTGCTTATAACTTCTGAACAATTGATCGTAGAGCACACAATTATTTGCATTTTAATGAAACATTTTGAATGCTACAAGAATATGTCGGTTTCACTAGTTGTTTATAGAAAACCATATTTGCCCGCGAGTATTAACTTGAACTATTTATAACTTCTGAACAAATCATCCTAGAGAGCGTAATAAATTTGAATATTAATCAGCATGTTGCATGCTACAAGAATATATCGATTTCATTAGTTTTTGGTTGAGAACCATATTGGCCCGCCCGCGAGAATCAACTTGAACTGCTTATAACTCCTGAACAATTGATCGTAGAACACACAATTATTTGCATTTTAATGAAACATGTTGAATGCTACAAGAATATGTCGGTTTCACTAGTTGTTTTTAGAAAACCATATTGGCCCGTCCGAGAGTAATAACTTGAACTGTTTATAACTTCTGAACAAATGATCCTAGAGAGCGTAATAAATTTCCATATTAATCAGCATGTTGCATGCTACAAGAATATATCGATTTCACTAGTTGTTGGTTGAAAAACATATTGGGCCGCCCGCGAAAATCAACTTGAACTGCTTATAACTTCTGAAGAATTGATCGTAGAGATCACAATTATTATCATTTTAATCTAACATGTTGTATGCTACAAGAATATGTCGGTTTCACTAGTTATTGTTTGAGAACAATATTGGACCGCCCGCGAGAATTAAATTGAACTGCTTATAAGTTCTGAGCAAATGATCGTAGAAAGCTCGATTGTTTTGCATATTAATATACATGTAGCTAGCTACAAGAATATATAGATTTCACTAGTTATTGTTTGAGAACCATGTTGGCCCACCCGCGAAAACTAATTCAACTGCTTTCAATTTCTGAACAAATGATCGTAGAGAACACAATTATTTGCATTTTAATGAAACATGTTGTATGCTACAGCAATATGTCGGTTTTACTATTTGTTTTTTTAGAACCATATTGGCCCTCCCGCGAGTATTGACTTGTTCTGCTTATAACTTCTGAACAAATGATCGTAGTGAGCGTAATAATTTTGCATATTAATCAGCATGTTGCATGCTACAAGAATATATCCATTTCACTAGTTGTTGGTTGAGAACCATATCGGCCCACCCTCGAAAATTAACTTGAACTGCTTATAACTTCTGAACAATTGATCGTATCGAACACAATTATTTGCATTTTAATGAAACATGTTGAATGCTTCAAGAATATGTCGGTTTAACTAGTTGTTGTTTGAGAAAAATATTGGCCCGCCCGCGAGTATTAAATTGAACTGCTTATAACTTCTGAACAAATGACCTTAGATAGCGTAATAAATTTGCATATTAATCAGCATGTTGCATGCTACAAGAATATATCGATTTCATTGGTTGTTGGTTGAGAACCATATTGGCCCGCCCGCGAGAATTGACTTGAACTGCTTATAACTTCTGAACAATTGATCGTAGCGAACACAATTATTTGCATTTTAATGAAACATGTTGAATGCTTCAAGAATATGTCGGTTTCACTAGTTGATGTTTGAGAACCATATCCGCCCGCCCGCGAGTATTAAATTGAACTGTTTATAACTTCTGAACAAATGATCTAAGAGAGCGTAATAAATTTGCATATTAATCAGCATGTTGCATGCTACAAGAATATATCCATTTCACTATTAGTTGTTTGAGAAATATATTTGCGTTCCCGCGAAAATTAACTTGAACTGCTTATAACTTCTGAACAATTGATCGTAGAGCTCACAATTATTTGCATTTCAAACAAACATGTTGTATGCTACAAGAATATGTCGGTTTCACTAGTTATTGTTTGAGACCAATTTTTGGCCCGCACGCCAAAACTAATTTCAACTCCTTATAACTTCTGAACAAATGATCGAAGAGAGCGTAATAATTTTGCATATTAATCAGCATGTTGCATGCTACAAGAATATATCGATTTCATTGGTTGTTGGTTGAGAGCCATATTGGCCCGCCCCCGAAAATCAACTTGAGCTGCTTATAACTCCTGAACAATTGATCGTAGAGAACACAATTATTTGCATTTTAATGAAACATGTTGATTGCTACAAGAATATGTCGGTTTCACTAGTTGTTTTTAGAAAACCATTTTGGCCCTCCCGCGAGTATTAACTTGAACTGTTTATAACTTCTGAACAAATGATCCTAGAGAGCGTAATAAATTTGCATATTAATCAGCATGTTGCATGCTACAAGAATATATCGATTTCACTAGTTGTTGGATGAGAACCATAGTAGCCCGCCCGCGAAAATCAACTTGAACTGCTTATAACTCCTGAACAATTGATCGTAGAGAACACAATTACTTGCATTTCAATCAAACATGTTGTATGCTACAAGAATATGTCGGTTTCACTAGTTATTGTTTGAGAACCATATTGGCACGTCCGAGAGTATTAACTTGAACTGTTTATAACTTCTGAACAAATGATCGTAGGGAGCGTAATAAATTTGCATATTAATCAGCATGTTGCATGCTACAAGAATATATCGATTTCACTAGTTGTTGGTTGAGAACCATATTAGCCAGCCCGCGAAAATCATCTTGAACTGCTTATAACTCCTGAACAATTGATCGTAGAGAGCACAATTATTTGCATTTTAAAGAAACATGTTGATAGCTACAAGAATATGTCGGTTTCACTAGTTGTTGTTTGTGAAATATATTGCCCTGCCCCCGAAAATTAACTTGAACTGCTTATAACTTCTGAACAATAGATCATAGAGCACACAATTATTTGCATTTTAATTAAACATTTTGAATGCTACAAGAATATGTCGGTTTCACTAGTTGTTTATAGAAAACCATATTGGCCCACCCACGAGTATTAACTTGAACTGTTTATAAAAAACTTCTGAACAAATGATCCTAGAGAACGTAATAAATTTGCATATTATTCAGCATGTTGCATGCTACAAGAATATATCGATTTCACTAGTTGTTGGTTGAGAACCATATTGGCCCGCCCGCGAAAATCAACTTGAACTGATTATAACTCCTGAACAATTGATCGTATAGAACACAACTATTTGCATTTTAATGAAACATGTTGAATGCTACAAGAATATGTCGGTTTTACTAGTTGTTTTTAGAAAACCATTTTGGCCCAACCGCCAAAACTAATTTCAACTCCTTATGACTTCTGAACAATTGATCGTAGAAAGCGTAATAATTTTGCATATTAAACAGCATGGTGCATGCTACAAGAATGTATCGAATTCATTAGTTTTTGGTTGAGAACCATATTGGCCCGCCCGCGAAAATCAAATTGAACTGCTTATAACTCCTGAACAATAGAACGTAGAGCACACAATTATTTGCATTTTAATGAAACATGTTGAATGCTACAAGAATATGTCGGTTTCACTAGTTGTTTTTAGAAAACCATATTGGCCCGTCCGAGAGTATTAACTTGAACTGTTTATAACTTCTGAACAAATGATCCTAGAGAGCGTAATAAATTTGCATATTAATCAGCATGTTGCATGCTACAAGAATATATCGATTTCACTAGTTGTTGGTTGAGAACCATATTAGCCCGCCCGCGAAAATCATCTTGAACTGCTTATAACTCCTGAACAATTGATCGTAGAGAGCACAATTATTTGCATTTTAATGAAACATGTTGAATGCTACAAGAATATGTCGGTTTCACTAGTTGTTTTTAGAAAACCATATTGGCCCACCCGCGAGTATTAAATTGAACTGTTTATAACTTCTGAACAAATGATCGAAGAGAGCGTTATAAATTTGCATATTAATCAGCATGTTGCGTGCTACAAGAATATATCGATGTCACCTGTTGTTGGTTGAGAACCATATTGGCCGGCCGCGAAAATCAACTTTAACTGCTTATAACTCCTGAACAATTGATCGTAAACAACACAATTATTTGCATTTTAATGAAACATGTTGAATGCTACAAGAATATGACGGTTTTACTATTTTTTTTTTTCGATCCATATTGGCCCGCCCGCGAATATTGACTTGCTCTGCTTATAACTTCTGAACACATGATCGTAGTGAGCGTAATAGTTTTGCATATTAATCAGCATGTTGCATGCTACAAGAATATTTCGATTTCACTAGTTGTTGGTTGAGAACCATATTGGTCCGCCCTCGAAAATTAACTTGAACTGCTTATAACTTCTGAACAATTGATCGTAGAGCACACAATTATTTGCATTTCAATCAAACATGTTGTATGCTACAAGATTATGTCGGTTTCACTAGTTATTGTTTGAGAACCATTTTGGCCCGCCCGCCAAAACTAACATCAACTCCTTATAACTTCTGAACAAATGATCGTAGAGAGCGTAATAATTTTGCATATTAATCAGCATGTTGCATGCTACAAGAATATGTCGATTTCATTGGTTGTTGGTTGAGAACCATATTGGCCCGCCCGCGAAAATCAACTTGAACTGCTTATAACTCCTGAACAATTGATCGTAGAGACCATAAGTAATATCATTTTAATCAATCATGTTGTGTGCAACAAGAATATGTCGGTTTCACTAGTTGTTTTAAGAAACCCATATTGGTCCACCCGCGAGTATTAAATTGAACTGTTTATAACTTCTGAACAAATGAAAGAAGAGAGCGTTATAAATTTTCATATTAATCAGGATGTTGCATGCTACAAGAATATATCGATTTCACTTGTTGTTGTTTGAGAACCATTATGGCCGGCCGCGAAAATCAACTTTAACTGCTTATAACTCCTGAACAATTGATCGTAAACAACACAATTATTTGCATTTTAATCTAACATGTTGTATGCTACAAGAATATGTCGGTTTCACTAGTTATTGTTTGAGAACCATTTTGGCCAGCCCGCCAAAACTAACTTCAACTCCTAATAACTTCTGGACAAATGATCGTAGAGAGCGTTATAATTTTGTATATTAATCAGCATGTTGCATGCTACAAGAATACATCGATTTCATTGGTTGTTGGTTGAGAACCATATTGGCCCTCCCGCGAAAATTAACTTGAACTGCTTATAACTTCTGAACAATTGATCGTAGCGAACACAATTATTTGCATTTTAATGAAACATGTTGAATGCTTCAAGAATATGTCGGTTTCACTAGTTGTTGTTTAAGAACCATATTTACCCGCCCGCGAGTATTAAATTGAACTGCTTATAACTTCTGAACAAATGATCTTACAGAGCGTAATAAAGTTGCATATTAATCAGCATGTTGCATGCTACAAGAATATATCGATTTCATTGGTTGTTGGTTGAGAACCATATTGGCCCGCCCGCGAAAATCAACTTGAACTGCTCATAACTCGTGAACAATTGATCGTAGAGACCACAATTAATAGCATTTTAATCAAACATGTTGTATGCAACAAGAATATGTCAGTTTCACTAGTTGTTTTTAGAAAACCATATTGGCCCGCCCGCGAGTATTAACTTGAACTGTTTATAACTTCTGAACAAATGATCCTAGAGAGCGTAATAAATTTGAATATTAATCAGCATGTTGCATGCTACAAGAATATATCGATTTCACTAGTTGTTGGTTGAGAACCATATTGGCCCGCCCGCGGGTATTAACTTGAACTCTTTATGACTTCTGAACAAATGATCCTAGAGAGCGTAATAAATTTGCATATTAATCAGCATGTTGCATGCTACAAGAATATATCGATTTCAGTAGTTGTTTTTAGAAAACCATATTGGCCCGCCCGCGGGTATTAACTTGAACTCTTTATGACTTCTTAACAAATGATCCTAGAGAGCGTAATAAATTTGAATATTAATCAGCATGTTGAATGCTACAAGAATATATCGATTTCACTAGTTGTTGGTTGAGAACCATGTTGGCCCGCCCCTGAAAATCAACTTGAACTGCTTATAACTCCTGAAAAATTGATCGTAGAGAACACAATTATTTGCATTTTAATGAAACATGTTGAATGCTACAAGAATATGTCGGTTTCACTAGTTGTTTTTAGAAAACCATATTGGCCCGCCCGCGAAAATCAACTTGAACTGCTTATAACTTCTGAACAATTGATCGTAGAGAACACAATTATTTGCATTTTAATGAAACATGTTGAATGCTACAAGAATATGTCGGTTTTAATATTTGTTTTTTTTCGATCCATATTGGCCCGCCCGCGAATATTGACTTGTTCTGCTTATAACTTCTGAACACATGATCGTAGTGAGCGTAATAGTTTTGCATATTAATCAGCATGTTGCATGCTACAAGAATATATAGATTTCACTAGTTGTTGGTTGAGAACCATATTGGTCCGCCCTCGAAAATTAACTTGAACTGCTTATAACTTCTGAACAATTGATCGTAGAGCACACAATTATTTGCATTTCAATCAAACATGTTGTATGCTACAAGATTATGTCGGTTTCACTAGTTATTGTTTGAGAATCATTTTGGCCCGCCCGCCAAAACTAACATCAACTCCTTATAACTTCTGAACAAATGATCGTAGAGAGCGTAATAATTTTGCATATTAATCAGCATGTTGCATGCTACAAGAATATGTCGATTTCATTGGTTGTTGGTTGAGAACCATATTGGCCCGCCCGCGAAAATCAACTTGAACTGCTTATAACTCCTGAGCAATTGATCGTAGAGACCATAAGTAATATCATTTTAATCAAACATGTTGTGTGCAACAAGAATATGTCGGTTTCACTAGTTGTTTTAAGAAACCCATATTGGCCCACCCGCGAGTATTAAATTGAACTGTTTATAACTTCTGAACAAATGATCGAAGAGAGCGTTATAAATTTTCATATTAATCAGGATGTTGCATGCTACAAGAATATATCGATTTCACTTGTTGTTGGTTGAGAACCATTTTGGCCGCCGCGAAAATCAACTTTAACTGCTTATAACTCCTGAACAATTGATCGTAAACAACACAATTATTTGCATTTTAATCTAACATGTTGTATGCTACAAGAATATATCGGTTTCACTAGTTATTGTTTGAGAACCATTTTGGCCAGCCCGCCAAAACTAACTTCAACTCCTTATAACTTCTGAACAAATGATCGTAGAGAGCGTTATAATTTTGTATATTAATCAGCATGTTGCATGCTACAAGAATACATCGATTTCATTGGTTGTTGGTTGAGAACCATATTGGCCCTCCCGCGAAAATTAACTTGAACTGCTTATAACTTCTGAAGAATTGATCGTAGCGAACACAATTATTTGCATTTTAATGAAACATGTTGAATGCTTCAAGAATATGTCGGTTTCACTAGTTGTTGTTTAAGAACCATACTGGCCCGCCCGCGAGTATTAAATTTAACTGCTTATAACTTCTGAACAAATGATCTTAGAGAGCGTAATAAAGTTGCATATTAATCAGCATGTTGCATGCTACAAGAATATATCGATTTCACTAGTTGTTGGTTGAGAAATATATTGGCCAGCCCGCGAAAATTAACTTGAACTGCTTATAACTTCTGAACAATTGATCGTAGAGCACACAATTATTTGCATTTCAATCAAACATGTTGTATGCTACAAGAATATATCGATTTCACTAGTTGTTGGTTGAGAACCATATTGGCACGCCCGCGGGTATTAACTTGAACTCTTTATGACTTCTGAACAAATGATCCTAGAGAGCGTAATAAATTTGCATATTAATCAGCATGTTGCATGCTACAAGAATATATCGATTTCACTAGTTGTTTTTTGAGAACCATATTGGCCCGCCCGCGAAAATTAATTTGAACTGCTTATAACTTCTGAACAAATAATCGTAGAAAGCGTAATAATTTTGAATATTAATCAGCATGTTGCATGCTAAAAGAATATATCGATTTCACTAGTTGTTGTTTGAGAAATATATTGGCCAGCCCGCGAAAATTAACTTGAACTGCTTATAACTTCTGAACAATTGATCGTAGAGCACACAATTATTTGCATTTCAATCAAACATGTTGTATGCTACAAGAATATGTCGGTTTCACTAGTTATTGTTTGAGAACCATTTTGGCCCGCCCGCCAAAACTAATTTCAACTTCTTATAACTTCTGAACAAATGATCGTAGAGAGCGTAATAATTTTGCATATTAATCAGCATGTTGCATGCTACAAGAATATATCGATTTCATTGCTTGTTGGTTGAGAACCATATTGGCCCGCCCGCGAAAATCAACTTGAACTGCTCATAACTCCTGAACAATTGATCGTAGAGACCTCAATTAATAGCATTTTAATCAAACATGTTGTATGCAACAAGAATATGTCAGTTTCACTAGTTGTTTTTAGAAAACCATATTGGCCCGCCCGCGAGTATTAACTTGAACTGTTTATAACTTCTGAACAAATGATCCTAGAGAGCGTAATAAATTTGAATATTAATCAGCATGTTGCATGCTACAAGAATATATCGATTTCACTAGTTGTTGGTTGAGAACCATATTGGCCCGCCCGCGGGTATTAACTTGAACTCTTTATGACTTCTGAACAAATGATCCTAGAGAGCGTAATAAATTTGCATATTAATCAGCATGTTGCATGCTACAAGAATATATCGATTTCAGTAGTTGTTTTTAGAAAACCATATTGGCCCGCCCGCGGGTATTAATTTGAACTCTTTATGACTTCTGAACAAATGATCCTAGAAAGCGTAATAAATTTGAATATTAATCAGCATGTTGAATGCTACAAGAATATATCGATTTCACTAGTTGTTGGTTGAGAACCATGTTGGCCCGCCCCTGAAAATCAACTTGAACTGCTTATAACTCCTGAAAAATTGATCGTAGAGAACACAATTATTTGCATTTTAATGAAACATGTTGAATGCTACAAGAATATGTCGGTTTCACTAGTTGTTTTTAGAAAACCATATTAGCCCGCCCGCGAGTATTAACTTGAACTGTTTATAACTTCTAAACAAATGATCCTAGAGAGCGTAATAAATTTGCATATTAATCAGCATGTTTCATGCTACAAGAATATGTCGGTTTCACTAGTTGTTTTTAGAAAACCATATTGGCCCGCCCGCGAAAATCAACTTGAACTGCTTATAACTTCTGAACAATTGATCGTAGAGAACACAATTATTTGCATTTTAATGAAACATGTTGAATGCTACAAGAATATGTCGGTTTTACTATTTGTTTTTTTTCGATCCATATTGGCCCGCCCGCGAATATTGACTTGTTCTGCTTATAACTTCTGAACACATGATCGTAGTGAGCGTAATAGTTTTGCATATTAATCAGCATGTTGCATGCTACAAGAATATATAGATTTCACTAGTTGTTGGTTGAGAACCATATTGGTCCGCCCTCGAAAATTAACTTGAACTGCTTATAACTTCTGAACAATTGATCGTAGAGCACACAATTATTTGCATTTCAATCAAACATATTGTATGCTACAAGATTATGTCGGTTTCACTAGTTATTGTTTGAGAACCATTTTGGCGCGCCCGCTAAAACTAACATCAACTCCTTATAACTTCTGAACAAATGATCGTAGAGAGCGTAATAATTTTGCATATTAATCAGCATGTTGCATGCTACAAAAATATGTCGATTTCATTGGTTGTTGGTTGAGAACCATATTGGCCCGCCCGCGAAAATCAACTTGAACTGCTTATAACTCCTGAACAATTGATCGTAGAGACCACAATTAATAGCATTTTAATCAAACATGTTGTGTGCAACAAGAATATGTCGGTTTCACTAGTTGTTTTAAGAAACCCATATTGGCCCGCCCGCGAGTATTAACTTGAACTGTTTATAACTTCTGAACAAATGATCCTAGAGAGCGTAAAAAAATTGCATATTAATCAGCATGTTGCATGCTACAAGAATATATCAAATTCACAAGTTGTTGGTTGAAACCATATTGGCCCTCCCGCGAAAATCAAGTTGAACTGCTTATAACTTCTGAACAATTGATCGTAGAGATCACAGTTATCTGCATTTAAATCTAACATGTTGTATGCTACAAGAATATGTCAGTTTCACTAGTTATTGTTTGAGAACGATATTGGCCCGCCCGCGAGTATTAAATTGAACTGCTTAAATGTTCTGAACAAATGATCGTTAAAAGCTCGATTGTTTTGCATATTAATAAACATGTAGCTAGCTACAAGAATATATAGGTTTCACTAGTTATTGTTTGAGAACCATGTTGGCCCACCCGCGAAAACTAATTCAACTGCTTACAATTTCTGAACAAATGATCGTAGAGAACACAATTATTTGCATTTTAATGAAACATGTTGTATGCTTCAGCAATATGTCGGTTTTACTATTTGTTTTTTTAGAACCATATTGGCCCTCCCGCGAGTATTGACTTGTTCTGCTTATAACTTCTGAACAAATGATCGTAGTGAGCGAAATAATTTTACATATTAATCAGCATGTTGCATGCTACAAGAATATATCCATTTCACTAGTTGTTGGTTGAGAACCATATTGGCCCGGCCTCGAAAATTAATTTGAACTGCTTATAACTTCTGAACAATTGATCGTAGAGAACACAATTATTTGCATTTCAATCAAACATGTTGTATGCTACAAGAATATGTCGGTTTCACTAGCTATTGTTTGAGAACCATATTGGCACGTCCGAGAGTATTAACTTGAACTGTTTATAACTTCTGAACAAATGATCGTAGGGAGCGTAATAAATTTGCATATTAATCAGCATGTTGCATGCTACAAGAATATATCGATTTCACTAGTTGTTGGTTGAGAACCATATTAGCCCGCCCGCGAAAATCATCTTGAACTGCTTATAACTCCTGAACAATTGATCGTAGAGAGCACAATTATTTGCATTTTAAAGAAACATGTTGAAAGCTACAAGAATATGTCGGTTTCACTAGTTGTTGTTTGAGAAATATATTGCCCTGCCCCCGAAAATTAACTTGAACTGCTTATAACTTCTGAACAATAGATCATAGAGCACACAATTATTTGCATTTTAATTAAACATTTTGAATGCTACAAGAATATGTCGGTTTCACTAGTTGTTTATAGAAAACCATATTGGCCCACCCACGAGTATTAACTTGAACTGTTTATAAAAAACTTCTGAACAAATGATCCTAGAGAACGTAATAAATTTGCATATTATTCAGCATGTTGCATGCTACAAGAATATATCGATTTCACTAGTTGTTGGTTGAGAACCATATTGGCCCGCCCGCGAAAATCAACTTGAACTGATTATAACTCCTGAACAATTGATCGTAGAGAACACAACTATTTGCATTTTAATGAAACATGTTGAATGCTACAAGAATATGTCGGTTTTACTAGTTGTTTTTAGAAAACCATTTTGGCCCAACCGCCAAAACTAATTTCAACTCCTTATGACTTCTGAACAATTGATCGTAGAAAGCGTAATAATTTTGCATATTAAACAGCATGGTGCATGCTACAAGAATGTATCGAATTCATTAGTTTTTGGTTGAGAACCATATTGGCCCGCCCGCGAAAATCAAATTGACCTGCTTATAACTCCTGAACAATAGATCGTAGAGCACACAATTATTTGCATTTTAATGAAACATGTTGAATGCTACAAGAATATGTCGGTTTCACTAGTTGTTTTTAGAAAACCATATTGGCCCGTCCGAGAGTATTAACTTGAACTGTTTATAACTTCTGAACAAATGATCCTAGAGAGCGTAATAAATTTGCATATTAATCAGCATGTTGCATGCTACAAGAATATATCGATTTCACTAGTTGTTGGTTGAGAACCATATTAGCCCGCCCGCGAAAATCATCTTGAACTGCTTATAACTCCTGAACAATTGATCGTAGAGAACACAATTATTTGCATTTTAATGAAACATGTTGAATGCTACAAGAATATGTCGGTTTCACTAGTTGCTTTTAGAAAACCATATTGGCCCACCCGCGAGTATTAAATTGAACTGTTTATAACTTCTGAACAAATGATCGAAGAGAGCGTTATAAATTTGCATATTAATCAGCATGTTGCGTGCTACAAGAATATATCGATGTCACCTGTTGTTGGTTGAGAACCATATTGGCCGGCCGCGAAAATCAACTTTAACTGCTTATAACTCCTGAACAATTGATCGAAAACATCACAATTATTTGCATTTTAATGAAACATGTTGAATGCTACAAGAATATGTCGGTTTTACTATTTTTTTTTTCGATCCATATTGGCCCGCCCGCGAATATTGACTTGTTCTGCTTATAACTTCTGAACACATGATCGTAGTGAGCGTAATAGTTTTGCATATTAATCAGCATGTTGCATGCTACAAGAATATTTCGATTTCACTAGTTGTTGGTTGAGAACCATATTGGTCCGCCCTCGAAAATTAACTTGAACTGCTTATAACTTCTGAACAATTGATCGTAGAGCACACAATTATTTGCATTTTAATGAAAAATGTTGAATGCTTCAAGAATATGTCGGTTTCACTAGTTGTTTTAAGAAACCCATATTGGCCCACCCGCGAGTATTAAATTGAACTGTTTATAACTTCTGAACAAATGATCGAAGAGAGCGTTATAAATTTTCATATTAATCAGGATGTTGCATGCTACAAGAATATATCGATTTCACTTGTTGTTGGTTGAGAACCATTTTGGCCGGCCGCGAAAATCAACTTTAACTGCTTATAACTCCTGAACAATTGATCGTAAACAACACAATTATTTGCATTTTAATCTAACATGTTGTATGCTACAAGAATATGTCGGTTTCACTAGTTATTGTTTGAGAACCATTTTGGCCAGCCCGCCAAAACTAACTTCAACTCCTTATAACTTCTGAACAAATGATCGTAGAGAGCGTTATAATTTTGTATATTAATCAGCATGTTGCATGCTACAAGAATACATCGATTTCATTGGTTGTTGGTTGAGAACCATATTGGCCCTCCCGCGAAAATTAACTTGAACTGCTTATAACTTCTGAACAATTGATCGTAGCGAACACAATTATTTGCATTTTAATGAAACATGTTGAATGCTTCAAGAATATGTCGGTTTCACTAGTTGTTGTTTAAGAACCATATTGGCCCGCCCGCGAGTATTAAATTGAACTGCTTATAACTTCTGGACAAATGATCTTAGAGAGCGTAATAAAGTTGCATATTAATCAGCATGTTGCATGCTACAAGAATATATCGATTTCACTAGTTGTTGGTTGAGAAATATATTGGCCAGCCCGCGAAAATTAACTTGAACTGCTTATAACTTCTGAACAATTGATCGTAGAGCACACAATTATTTGCATTTCAATCAAACATGTTGTATGCTACAAGAATATATCGATTTCACTAGTTTTTGGTTGAGAACCATATTGGCCCGCCCGCGGGTATTAACTTGAACTCTTTATGACTTCTGAACAAATGATCCTAGAGAGCGTAATAAATTTGCATATTAATCAGCATGTTGCATGCTACAAGAATATATCGATTTCACTAGTTGTTGTTTGAGAAATATATTGGCCAGCCCGCGAAAATTAACTTTAACCGCTCATAACTCCTGAACAATTGATCGTAGAGACCACAATTAATAGCATTTTAATCAAACATGTTGTATGCAACAAGAATATGTCAGTTTCACTAGTTGTTTTTAGAAAACCATATTGGCCCGCCCGCGAGTATTAACTTGAACTGTTTATAACTTCTGAACAAATGAACCTAGAGAGCGTAATAAATTTGCATATTAATCAGCATGTTGCATGCTACAAGAATATATCGATTTCACTAGTTGTTGATTGAGAACCGTATTGGCCCGCCCGCGGGTATTAACTTGAACTCTTTATGACTTCTGAACAAATGATCCTAGAGAGCGTAATAAATTTGCATATTAATCAGCAAGTTGCATGCTACAAGAATATATCGATTTCAGTAGTTGTTTTTAGAAAACCATATTGGCCCGCCCGCGGTATTAACTTGAACTCTTTATGACTTCTGAACAAATGATCCTAGAAAGCGTAATAAATTTGAATATTAATCAGCATGTTGAATGCTACAAGAATATATCGATTTCACTAGTTGTTGGTTGAGAACCATGTTGGCCCGCCCCTGAAAATCAACTTGAACTGCTTATAACTCCTGAAAAATTGATCGTAGAGAACACAATTATTTGCATTTTAATGAAACATGTTGAATGCTACAAGAATATGTCAATTTCACTAGTTGTTTTTAGAAAACCATATTAGCCCGCCCGCGAGTATTAACTTGAACTGTTTATAACTTCTAAACAAATGATCCTAGAGAGCGTAATAAATTTGCATATTAATCAGCATGTTTCATGCTACAAGAATATGTCGGTTTCACTAGTTGTTTTTAGAAAACCATATTGGCCCGCCCGCGAAAATCAACTTGAACTGCTTATAACTTCTGAACAATTGATCGTAGAGAACACAATTATTTGCATTTTAATGAAGCATGTTGAATGCTACAAGAATATGTCGGTTTTACTATTTGTTTTTTTTCGATCCATATTGGCCCGCCCGCGAATATTGACTTGTTCTGCTTATAACTTCTGAACACATGATCGTAGTGAGCGTAATAGTTTTGCATATTAATCAGCATGTTGCATGCTACAAGAATATATAGATTTCACTAGTTGTTGGTTGAGAACCATATTGGTCCGCCCTCGAAAATTAACTTGAACTGCTTATAACTTCTGAACAATTGATCGTAGAGCACACAATTATTTGCATTTCAATCAAACATATTGCATGCTACAAGATTATGTCGGTTTCACTAGTTATTGTTTGAGAAACATTTTGGCGCGCCCGCTAAAACTAACATCAACTCCTTATAACTTCTGAACAAATGATCGTAGAGAGCGTAATAATTTAGCATATTAATCAGCATGTTGCATGCTACAAGAATATGTCGATTTAATTGGTTGTTGGTTGAGAACCATATTGGCCCGCCCGCGAAAATCAACTTGAACTGCTTATAACTCCTGAACAATTGATCGTAGAGACCACAATTAATAGCATTTTAATCAAACATGTTGTGTGCAACAAGAATATGTCGGTTTCACTAGTTGTTTTAAGAAACCCATATTGGCCCGCCCGCGAGTATTAACTTGAACTGTTTATAACTTCTGAACAAATGATCCTAGAGAGCGTAAAAAATTTGCATATTAATCAGCATGTTGCATGCTACAAGAATATATCGAATTCACTAGTTGTTGTTCGAGAACCATATTGGCCCGCCCGCGAAAATTAATTTGAACTGCTTATAACTTCTGAACAAATAATCGTAGAATACGTAATAATTTTGCATATTAATCAGCATGTTGCATGCTACAAGAATATGTCGGTTTCACTAGTTATTGTTTGAGAACCATTTTGGCCCGCCCGCCAAAACTAAATTCAACTCCTTATAACTTCTGAACAAATGATCGTAGAGAGCATAATAATTTTGCATATTAATCAGCATGTTGCATGCTACACGAATATATCGATTTCATTGGTTGTTGGTTGAGAACCATATTGGCCCGCCCGCGAAAATCAACTTGAACTGCTTATAACTCCTGAACAATTGATCGTAGAGACCACAATTATTTGCATTTTAATGAAACATGTTGAATGCAACAAGAATATGTCGGTTTCACTAGTTGTTTATAGAAAACCATATTGACCCGCCCGCGAGTATTAACTTGAACTGTTTATAACTTCTGAACAAATGATCTTGAAGAGCGTAATCAATTTGCATATTAATCAGCAAGGTACATGCTACAAGAATATATCGATTTCACTAGTTGTTGGTTGAGAACCATTTAGGCCCGCCCGCGAAAATTAATTTGAACTGCTTATAACTTCTGAACAAATAATCGTAGAAAGCGTAATAATTTTGCATATTAGTCAGCATGTTGCATGCTACAAGAATATATCGATTTCACTAGTTGTTGTTTGAGAAATATATTGGCCTGTCCGTGAAAATTAACTTGAACTGCTTATAACTTCTGAACAATTGATCGTAGAGCACACAATTATTTGCATTTTAATGAAACATTTTGAATGCTACAAGAATATGTCGGTTTCACTAGTTGTTTATAGTAAACCATATTAGCCCGCGAGTATTAACTTGAACTATTTATAACTTCTGAACAAATCATCCTAGAGAGCGTAATAAATTTGAATATTAATCAGCATGTTGCATGCTACAAGAATATATCGATTTCATTAGTTTTTGGTTGAGAACCATATTGGCCCGCCCGCGAGAATCAACTTGAACTGCTTATAACTCCTGAACAATTGATCGTAGAACACACAAATATTTGCATTTTAATGAAACATGTTGAATGCTACAAGAATATGTCGGTTTCACTAGTTGTTTTTAGAAAACCATATTGGCCCGTCCGAGAGTATTAACTTGAACTGTTTATAACTTCTGAACAAATGATCCTAGAGAGCGTAATAAATTTCCATATCAATCAGCATGTTGCATGCTACAAGAATATATCGATTTCACTAGTTGTTGGTTGAAAAACATATTGGGCCGCCCGCGAAAATCAACTTGAACTGCTTATAACTTCTGAAGAATTGATCGTAGAGATCACAATTATTATCATTTTAATCTAACATGTTGTATGCTACAAGAATATGTCGGTTTCACTAGTTATTGTTTGAGAACCATATTGGACCGCCCGCGAGAATTAAATTGAACTGCTTATAAGTTCTGAACAAATGATCGTAGAAAGCTCGATTGTTTTGCATATTAATAAACGTATAGCTAGCTACAAGAATATATAGATTTCACTAGTTATTGTTTGAGAACCATGTTGGCCCACCCGCGAAAACTAATTCAACTGCTTACAATTTCTGAACAAATGATCGTAGAGAACACAATTATTTGCATTTTAATGAAACATGTTGTATGCTACAGCAATATGTCGGTTTTACTATTTGTTTTTTTAGAACCATATTGGCCCTCCCGCGAGTATTGACTTGTTCTGCTTATAACTTCTGAACAAATGATCGTAGTGAGCGTAATAATTTTGCATATTAATCAGCATGTTGCATGCTACAAGAATATATCCATTTCACTAGTTGTTGGTTGAGAACCATATCGGCCCACCCTCGAAAATTAACTTGAACTGCTTATAACTTCTGAACAATTGATCGTATCGAACACAATTATTTGCATTTTAATGAAACATGTTGAATGCTTCAAGAATCTGTCGGTTTAACTAGTTGTTGTTTGAGAAAAATATTGGCCCGCCCGCGAGTATTAAATTGAACTGCTTATAACTTCTGAACAAATGACCTTAGATAGCGTAATAAATTTGCATATTAATCAGCATGTTGCATGCTACAAGAATATATCGATTTCATTGGTTGTTGGTTGAGAACCATATTGGCCCGCCCGCGAGAATTGACTTGAACTGCTTATAACTTCTGAACAATTGATCGTAGCGAACACAATTATTTGCATTTTAATGAAACATGTTGAATGCTTCAAGAATATGTCGGTTTCACTAGTTGATGTTTGAGAACCATATCCGCCCGCCCGCGAGTATTAAATTGAACTGCTTATAACTTCTGAACAAATGATCTAAGAGAGCGTAATAAATTTGCATATTAATCAGCATGTTGCATGCTACAAGAATATATCCATTTCACTATTAGTTGTTTGAGAAATATATTTGCGTTCCCGCGAAAATTAACTTGAACTGCTTATAACTTCTGAACAATTGATCGTAGAGCTCACAATTATTTGCATTTCAAACAAACATGTTGTATGCTACAAGAATATGTCGGTTTCACTAGTTATTGTTTGAGACCAATTTTTGGCCCGCACGCCAAAACTAATTTCAACTCCTTATAACTTCTGAACAAATTATCGAAGAGAGCGTAATAATTTTGCATATTAATCAGCATGTTGCATGCTACAAGAATATATCGATTTCATTGGTTGTTGGTTGAGAGCCATATTGGCCCGCCCCCGAAAATCAACTTGAGCTGCTTATAACTCCTGAACAATTGATCGTAGAGAAAACAATTATTTGCATTTTAATGAAACATGTTGATTGCTACAAGAATATGTCGGTTTCACTAGTTGTTTTTAGAAAACCATTTTGGCCCTCCCGCGAGTATTAACTTGAACTGTTTATAACTTCTGAACAAATGATCCTAGAGAGCGTAATAAATTTGCATATTAATCAGCATGTTGCATGCTACAAGAATATATCGATTTCACTAGTTGTTGGATGAGAACCATAGTAGCCCGCCCGCGAAAATCAACTTGAACTACTTATAACTCCTGAACAATTGATCGTAGAGAACACAATTACTTGCATTTCAATCAAACATGTTGTATGCTACAAGAATATGTCGGTTTCACTAGTTATTGTTTGAGAACCATTTTGACCCGCCCGCCAAAACTAACTTCAACTCCTTATTATATCTGAACAAATGATCGTAGAGAGCGTAATAATTTTGCATATTAATCACCATGTTTAATGCTGCAAGAATATATCGATTTCATTAATTGTTGGTTGAGAACCATATTGGCCCGCCCGCGAAAATTAACTTGAACTGCTAATAACTTCTGAACAATTGATCGTAGCGAACACAATTATTTGCATTTTAATAAAACATTTTGAATGCTTCAAGAATATGTCGGTTTCACTAGTTGTTGTTTGAGAACCATATTGGCCCGCCAGCGGTTATTAAATTGAACTGCTTATAACTTCTGAACAAATGATCCTAGAGAGCGTAATAAATTTGCATATTAATCAGCATGTTGCATGCTACAAGAATATATCGATTTCACAAGTTGTTGGTTGAGATCCATATTGGCCCGCCCGCGAAAATCAACTTGAACTGCTAATAAGTCCTGAACAATTGATCGTAGAAAACACAATTATTTGCATTTTAATGAAACATGTTGAATGCTACAAGAATATGTCGGTTTCACTAGTTGTTTTTAGAAAACCATTTTGGCCCGCCCGCCAAAACTAACTTCAACTCCTTATAACTTCTGAACAATTGATCGTAGAAAGCGTAATAATTTTGTATATTAATCAGCATGTTGCATGCTACAAGAATATATCGATTTCATTAGTTGTTGGTTGAGAACCATATTGGCCCGCCCGCGAAAATCAACTTGAACTGCTTATAACTCCTGAACAATTGATCGTAGAGACCACAATAATTTGCATTTTAATGAAACATGTTGAATGCAACAAGAATATGTCGGTTTCACTAGTTGTTTTCAGAAAACCATATTGGCCCGCCCGCGAGTATTAACTTGAACTGTTTATAACTTCTGAACAAATGATCCTAGAGAGCGTAATAAATTTGCATATTAATAAGCATGTTGCCTGCTAGAAGAATATGTCGATTTCACTAGTTGTTGGTTGTGAACCATATTGGCCCGCCCCTGAAAATCAACTTGAACTGTTTATAACTTCTGAAAAATTGATCGTAGAGAACACAATTATTTGCTTTTCAATCAAACATGTTGTATGCTACAAGAATATGTCGGTTTCACTAGTTATTGTTTGGGAACCATTTGGCCCGCCCGCCAAAACTAACTTCAACTCCTTATAACTTCTGAACAAATGATCGTAGAAAGCGTTATAATTTTGCATATTAATCAGCATGTTGCATGCTACAAGAATATATCGATTTCATTGGTTGTTGGTTGAGAACCATATTGGCCCGCCCGCGAAAATTATCTTGAACTGTTTATAACTTCTGAACAATTGATCGTAGTGAACACAATTATTTGCATTTTAATGAAACATGTTGAATACTTCATGAATATGTCGGTTTCACTAGTTGTTATTTGAGAACAATATTGGACCGTCCGCGAGTATTAATTTGAACTGCTTACAACGTCTGAACAAATGATCGTAGAGAGCGTAAAAAATTTGCATATTAATCAGCATGTTGCATGCTACAAGAATATATCGATTTCACTATTTGTTGGTTGATAAACATATTGGCCCGCCCGCGAAAATCAAGTTGAACTGCTTAAAACTTCTGAACAATTGATCGTAGAGATCACAATTATTTGCATTTTAAACTAACATGTTGTATGCTACAAGAATATATCGATTTCACTAGTTATTGTTTGAGAACCATGTTGGCCCACCCGGGAAAACTAATTCAACTGCTTACAATTTCTGAACAAATGATCGTAGAGAACACAATTATTTGCATTTTAATGAAACATGTTGAATGCTACAAGAACATGTCGGTTTCACTAGTTGTTATTTGAGAACAATATTGGACCGTCCGCGAGTATTAATTTGAACTGCTTACAACGTCTGAACCAATGATCGTAGAGAGCGTAAAAAATTTCCATATTAATCAGCATGTTGCATGCTACAAGAATATATCGATTTCACTATTTGTTGGTTGATAAACATATTGGCCCGCCCGCGAAAATCAAGTTGAACTGCTTAAAACTTCTGAACAATTGATCGTAGAGATCACAATTATTTGCATTTTAAACTAACATGTTGTATGCTACAAGATTATGTCGGTTTCACTAGTTATTATTTGAGAACCATTTTGGCCCGCCCGCCAAAAATTACTTCAAATCCTTATAACTTCTGAACAAATGATCGTAGAGAGCGTAATAATTTTGCATATTAATCAGCATGTTGCATGCTACAAGAATTTGTTGATTTCATTGGTTGTTGGTTGAGAACCATATTGGCCCGCCCGCGAAAATCAACTTGAACTGCTTATAACTCCTGAACAATTGATCGTAGAGACCACAATTAATAGCATTTTAATCAAACATGTTGTATGCATCAAGAATATGTCGGTTTCACTTGTTGCTTTAAGAAACCCATAACGGCCCGCCCGCGAGTATTAACTTGAACTGTTTATAACTTCTGAACAAATGATCCTAGAGAGAGTAATAAATTTGCATATTAATCAGCATGTTGCATGCTACAAGAATATATTGATTTCACTAGTTGTTATTTGAGAACCATTTTGGCCCGCCCGCGAGTATTAACTTGAACTGCTTATAACGTATGAACAAATGATCGTAGAGAGCGTAAAAAATTTGCATATTAATCAGCATGTTGCATGCTACAAGAATATATCGATTTCACTAGTTGTTGGTTGAAAAACATATTGGCCCGACCGCGAAAATCAACTTAAACTGCTTATAACTTCTGAACAATTGATCGTAGAGATCACAATTATTTTCATTTTAATCTAACATGTTGTATGCTACAAGAATATGTCAGTTTCACTAGTTAATGTTTGAGAACCATATTGGCCCTCCCGCCAAAACTAACTTCAACTCCTTATAACTTCTGAACAATTGATCGTAGCGAACACAATTATTTGCATTTTAATGAAACATGTTGAATGCTTCAAGAATATGTCGGTTTCACTAGTTGTTGTTTGAGAACCATATCGGCCCGCCCGCGAGTATTAAATTGAACTGATTATAACTTCTGAACAAATGATCTAAGATAGCGTAATAAATTTGCATATTAATCAGCATGTTGCATGCTACAAGAATATTTCGATTTCACTAGTTGTTGGTTGAGAACCATATTGGCCCGCCCGCGAAAATTAATTTGAACTGCTTATAACTTCTGAACAAATAATCGTAGAAAGCGTAATAATTTTTCATATTAATCAGCATGTTGCATGCTACAAGAATATATCGATTTCACTAGTTGTTGTTTGAGAAATATATTGCCCAGCCCGCGAAAATCAACTTGAACTGCTTATAACTCCTGAACAATTGATCGTATAGACCACAATTAATAGCATTTTAATCAAACATGTTGAATGCTTCAATAATATGTCGGGTTCACTAGTTGTTGTTTGAGAACCATATCGGCCCGCCCGCGAGTATTAAATTGAACTGATTATAACTTCTGAACAAATGATCTAAGATAGCGTAATAAATTTGCATATTAATCAGCATGTTGCATGCTACAAGAATATATCGATATCACTAGTTGTTGGTTGAGAACCATATTGGCCCTCCCGCGGAAATTAACTTGAACTGCTTATAACTTCTGAACAATTGATCGTAGAGAACACAATTATTTGCATTTTAATGAAACATGTTGAATGCTACAAGAATATGTCGGTTTCACTAATTGTTTTTTGAGAACAATATTGGCCCGTCCGCGAGTATTAACTTGAACTGCTTACAACTTCTGAACAAATGATCGTAGAGAACGTAAAAAATTTGCATATTAATCAGCATGTTGCATGCTACAAGAATATATAGATTTCAATAGTTGTTGGTTGAGATCCATATTGGCCCGCCCGCGAAAATCAACTTGAACTGCTAATAACTCCTGAACAATTGATCGTAGAAAACACAATTATTTGCATTTTAATGAAACATGTTGAATGCTACAAAATTTGTCGGTTTCACTAGTTGTTTTTAGAAAATCATTTTGGCCCGCCCGCCAAAACTAACTTCAACTCCTTATAACTTCTGAACAATTGATCGTAGAAAGCGTAATAATTTTGCATATTAATCAGCATGTTGCATGCTACAAGAATATATCGATTTCATTAGTTGTTGGTTGAGAACCATATTGGCCCGCCCGCGAAAATTAACTTGAACTGCTTATAACTCCTGAACAATTGATCGTAGAGCACACAATTATTTGCATTTTAATGAAACATGTTGAATGCTACAAGAATATGTCGGTTTCACTAGTTGTTTCTGGAAAACCATTTTGGCCCTCCCGCGAGTATTAACTTGAACTGTTTATAACTTCTGAACAAATGATCTTAAAGAGCGTAATAAATTTGCATATTAATCAGCATGTTGCATGCTACAAGAATATATCGATATCACTAGTTGTTGGTGGAGAACCATATTGACCCGCCCGCGGAAATTAACTTGAACTGCTTATAACTTCTGAACAATTGATCGTAGAGAACACAATTATTTGCATTTTAATGAAACATGTTGAATGCTACAAGAATATGTCGGTTTCACTAGTTGTTATTTGAGAACAATATTGGCCCGTCCGCGAGTATTAACTTGAACTGCTTACAACTTCTGAACAATTGATCGTAGAGAGCGTAAAAAATTTGCATATTAATCAGCATGTTGCATGCTACAAGAATATATCGATTTCAATAGTTGTTGGTTGAAAAACATATTGGCCCGCCCGCGAAAATCAAGTTGAACTGCTTATAAATTCTGAACAATTGATCGTAGAGATCACAATTATTTGCATTTTAATCTAACATGTTGTATGCAACAAGAATATGTCAGTTTCACTAGTTATTGTTTGAGAACCATATTGGCCGCCTGCGAGTATTAAATTGAACTGCTTAAAAGTTCTGAACAAATGATCGTAGAAAGCTAGATTGTTTTGCATATTAATAAACATGTAGCTTGCTACAAGAATATATAGATTTCACTAGTTATTGTTTGAGAAGCATGTTGGCCCACCCGCGAAAACTAATTCAACTGCTTATAACTTCTGAACAATTGATCGTAGAGATCACAATTATTTGCATTTTAATCTAACATGTTGTATGCAACAAGAATATGTCAGTTTCACTAGTTATTGTTTGAGAACCATATTGGCCCGCCCGCGAGTATTGACTTGTTCTGCTTATAACTTCTGAACAAATGATCCTAGAGAGCGTAATCAATTTGCATATTAATCAGCATGTTGCATGCTACAAGAATATATCGATTTCACTAGTTTTTGGTTGAGAACCATATTGGCCCGCCCGCGAAAGTCAACTTGAACTGCTTATAACTTCTGAACAATTGATCGTAGAGATCACAATTATTTGCATTTTAAACTAACATGTTGTATGCTACAAGAATATATCGATTTCACTAGTTATTGTTTGAGAACCATGTTGGCCCACCCGGGAAAACTAATTCAACTGCTTACAATTTCTGAACAAATGATCGTAGAGAACACAATTATTTGCATTTTAATGAAACATGTTGAATGCTACAAGAACATGTCGGTTTCACTAGTTGTTATTTGAGAACAATATTGGACCGTCCGCGAGTATTAATTTGAACTGCTTACAACGTCTGAACCAATGATCGTAGAGAGCGTAAAAAATTTCCATATTAATCAGCATGTTGCATGCTACAAGAATATATCGATTTCACTATTTGTTGGTTGATAAACATATTGGCCCGCCCGCGAAAATCAAGTTGAACTGCTTAAAACTTCTGAACAATTGATCGTAGAGATCACAATTATTTGCATTTTAAACTAACATGTTGTATGCTACAAGATTATGTCGGTTTCACTAGTTATTATTTGAGAACCATTTTGGCCCGCCCGCCAAAAATTACTTCAAATCCTTATAACTTCTGAACAAATGATCGTAGAGAGCGTAATAATTTTGCATATTAATCAGCATGTTGCATGCTACAAGAATTTGTTGATTTCATTGGTTGTTGGTTGAGAACCATATTGGCCCGCCCGCGAAAATCAACTTGAACTGCTTATAACTCATGAACAATTGATCGTAGAGACCACAATTAATAGCATTTTAATCAAACATGTTGTATGCATCAAGAATATGTCGGTTTCACTTGTTGCTTTAAGAAACCCATAACGGCCCGCCCGCGAGTATTAACTTGAACTGTTTATAACTTCTGAACAAATGATCCTAGAGAGAGTAATAAATTTGCATATTAATCAGCATGTTGCATGCTACAAGAATATATTGATTTCACTAGTTGTTATTTGAGAACCATTTTGGCCCGCCCGCGAGTATTAACTTGAACTGCTTATAACGTATGAACAAATGATCGTAGAGAGCGTAAAAAATTTGCATATTAATCAGCATGTTGCATGCTACAAGAATATATCGATTTCACTAGTTGTTGGTTGAAAAACATATTGGCCCGACCGCGAAAATCAACTTAAACTGCTTATAACTTCTGAACAATTGATCGTAGAGATCACAATTATTTTCATTTTAATCTAACATGTTGTATGCTACAAGAATATGTCAGTTTCACTAGTTAATGTTTGAGAACCATATTGGCCCTCCCGCCAAAACTAACTTCAACTCCTTATAACTTCTGAACAATTGATCGTAGCGAACACAATTATTTGCATTTTAATGAAACATGTTGAATGCTTCAAGAATATGTCGGTTTCACTAGTTGTTGTTTGAGAACCATATCGGCCCGCCCGCGAGTATTAAATTGAACTGATTATAACTTCTGAACAAATGATCTAAGATAGCGTAATAAATTTGCATATTAATCAGCATGTTGCATGCTACAAGAATATTTCGATTTCACTAGTTGTTGGTTGAGAACCATATTGGCCCGCCCGCGAAAATTAATTTGAACTGCTTATAACTTCTGAACAAATAATCGTAGAAAGCGTAATAAATTTTCATATTATACAGCATGTTGCATGCTACAAAAATACATCGACTTCACTAGTTGTTGTTTGAGAAATATATTGGCCTGCCCGCGAAAATTAACTTGAACTGTTGATAACTTCTGAACAATTGATCGTAGAGCACACAATTATATGCATTTCAATGAAACATGTTGTGTGCTACAAGATTATGTCGGTTTCACTAGTTATTGTTTGAGAACCATTTTGGCCCGCCCGCCAAAACTTACTTCAACTCCTTATAACATCTGAACAAATTATCGTAGAGAGCGTAATAATTTTGCATATTAATCAGCATGTTGCATGCTACAAGAATATGTTGATTTCATTGGTTGTTGGTTGAGAACCATATTGGCCCGCCCGCGAAAATTAATTTGAACTGCTTATAACTTCTGAACAAATAATCGTAGAAAGCGTAATAATTTTTCATATTAATCAGCATGTTGCATGCTACAAGAATATATCGATTTCACTAGTTGTTGTTTGAGAAATATATTGCCCAGCCCGCGAAAATCAACTTGAACTGCTTATAACTCCTGAACAATTGATCGTATAGACCACAATTAATAGCATTTTAATCAAACATGTTGAATGCTTCAATAATATGTCGGGTTCACTAGTTGTTGTTTGAGAACCATATCGGCCCGCCCGCGAGTATTAAATTGAACTGATTATAACTTCTGAACAAATGATCTAAGATAGCGTAATAAATTTGCATATTAATCAGCATGTTGCATGCTACAAGAATATATCGATATCACTAGTTGTTGGTTGAGAACCATATTGGCCCTCCCGCGGAAATTAACTTGAACTGCTTATAACTTCTGAACAATTGATCGTAGAGAACACAATTATTTGCATTTTAATGAAACATGTTGAATGCTACAAGAATATGTCGGTTTCACTAATTGTTTTTTGAGAACAATATTGGCCCGTCCGCGAGTATTAACTTGAACTGCTTACAACTTCTGAACAAATGATCGTAGAGAACGTAAAAAATTTGCATATTAATCAGCATGTTGCATGCTACAAGAATATATAGATTTCAATAGTTGTTGGTTGAGATCCATATTGGCCCGCCCGCGAAAATCAACTTGAACTGCTAATAACTCCTGAACAATTGATCGTAGAAAACACAATTATTTGCATTTTAATGAAACATGTTGAATGCTACAAAATTTGTCGGTTTCACTAGTTGTTTTTAGAAAATCATTTTGGCCCGCCCGCCAAAACTAACTTCAACTCCTTATAACTTCTGAACAATTGATCGTAGAAAGCGTAATAATTTTGCATATTAATCAGCATGTTGCATGCTACAAGAATATATCGATTTCATTAGTTGTTGGTTGAGAACCATATTGGCCCGCCCGCGAAAATTAACTTGAACTGCTTATAACTCCTGAACAATTGATCGTAGAGCACACAATTATTTGCATTTTAATGAAACATGTTGAATGCTACAAGAATATGTCGGTTTCACTAGTTGTTTCTGGAAAACCATTTTGGCCCTCCCGCGAGTATTAACTTGAACTGTTTATAACTTCTGAACAAATGATCTTAAAGAGCGTAATAAATTTGCATATTAATCAGCATGTTGCATGCTACAAGAATATATCGATATCACTAGTTGTTGGTGGAGAACCATATTGACCCGCCCGCGGAAATTAACTTGAACTGCTTATAACTTCTGAACAATTGATCGTAGAGAACACAATTATTTGCATTTTAATGAAACATGTTGAATGCTACAAGAATATGTCGGTTTCACTAGTTGTTATTTGAGAACAATATTGGCCCGTCCGCGAGTATTAACTTGAACTGCTTACAACTTCTGAACAATTGATCGTAGAGAGCGTAAAAAATTTGCATATTAATCAGCATGTTGCATGCTACAAGAATATATCGATTTCAATAGTTGTTGGTTGAAAAACATATTGGCCCGCCCGCGAAAATCAAGTTGAACTGCTTATAAATTCTGAACAATTGATCGTAGAGATCACAATTATTTGCATTTTAATCTAACATGTTGTATGCAACAAGAATATGTCAGTTTCACTAGTTATTGTTTGAGAACCATATTGGCCGCCTGCGAGTATTAAATTGAACTGCTTAAAAGTTCTGAACAAATGATCGTAGAAAGCTAGATTGTTTTGCATATTAATAAACATGTAGCTTGCTACAAGAATATATAGATTTCACTAGTTATTGTTTGAGAAGCATGTTGGCCCACCCGCGAAAACTAATTCAACTGCTTATAACTTCTGAACAATTGATCGTAGAGATCACAATTATTTGCATTTTAATCTAACATGTTGTATGCAACAAGAATATGTCAGTTTCACTAGTTATTGTTTGAGAACCATATTGGCCCGCCCGCGAGTATTGACTTGTTCTGCTTATAACTTCTGAACAAATGATCCTAGAGAGCGTAATCAATTTGCATATTAATCAGCATGTTGCATGCTACAAGAATATATCGATTTCACTAGTTTTTGGTTGAGAACCATATTGGCCCGCCCGCGAAAGTCAACTTGAACTGCTTATAACTTCTGAACAATTGATCGTAGAGAACACAATTATTCGCATTTTAATGAAACATGTTGAATGCTACAAGAATATGTCGGTTTCACTAGTTGTTATTTGAGAACAATTTTGGTCCGTCCGCGAGTATTAACTTGAACTGCTTACAACTTCTGAACAAATGATCGTAGAGAGCATAAAAAATTTGCATATTAATGAAACACGTTGAATGCTACAAGAATATGTCAGTTTCACTAGTTATTGTTTAAGAACCATATTGGCCCGCCCGCGAGAATTAAATTGAAATGCTTATAAGTTCTGAACAAATCATCGTAGAAAGCTCGATTGTTTTGCATATTAATAGACATGTAGCTAGCTACAAGAATATATAGATTTCACTAGTTATTGTTTGAGAACCATGTTGGCCCACCCGCGAAAACTAATTCAACTGCTTACAATTTCTGAACAAACGATCGTAGAGAACACAATTATTTGCATTTTAATGAAACATGTTGTATTCAACAAGAATATGCCGGTTTTACTATTTGTTTTTTTAGAACCATATTGGCCCGCCCGCGAGTATTGACTTTTTCTGCTTATAAATCTGAACAAAAGGTCGTAGTGAGCGTAATAGTTTTGCATATTAATCAGCATGTTGCATGCTACAAGAATATATCGATTTCACTAGTAGTTGGTTGAGAACCATATTGACCCACCCGCGAAAACTAATTCAACTGCTTATAACTTCTGAACAATTGATCGTAGAGAACACAATTATTTGCATTTCAATCAAACATGTTGTATGCTACAAGAATATGTCGGTTTCACTAGTTATTGTTTGAGAACCATTTTGGCCCGTCCGCCAAAACTAAGTTCAACTCCTTATAACTTCTGAACAAGTGATCGAAGAGAGCGTAATAATTTTGCATATTAATCAGCATGTTGCATGCTACAAGAATATATCGATTTCATTAGTTCTTGGTTGAGAACCATATTGGCCCGCCCGCGAAAATTAATTTGAACTGATAATAACTTCTGAACAATTGATCGTAGCGAACACAATTATTTGCATTTTAATGAAACATGTTGAATGCTTCAAGAATATGTCGGTTTCACTAGTTTTTGTTTGAGAACCATATTGGCCCGCCCGCGAGTATTAAATTGAACTGCTTATAACTTCTGAACAAATGATCTTAGAGAGCGTAATAAATTTTGCATATTAATCAGCATGTTGCATGCTACAAGAATATATCGATTTCACTAGTTGTTGGTTGAGAACCATATTGGCCCGCCCGCGAAAATTAATTTGAATTGCTTATAACTTCTGAACAAATAATCGTAGAAAGCGTAATAATTTTTCATATTAATCAGCATGTTGCATGCTACAAGAATATATCGATTTCATTAGTTGTTGGTTGAGGACCATATTTGCCCGCCCGTGAAAATTAATTTGAACTGCTTATAACTCCTGAACAATTGATCGTAGAGAACACAATTATTTGCATTTTAATGAAACATGTTGATTGCTACAAGAATATGTCGGTTTCACTAGTTGTTTTTAGAAAACCATTTTGGCCCTCCCGCGAGTATTAAATTGAACTGCTTATAACTTCTGAACAAATGATCTTAAAGAGCGTAATAAATTTGCATATTAATCAGCATGTTGCATGCTACAAGAATATATCGATATCACTAGTTGTTGGTTGAGAACCATATTGACCCGCCCGCGGAAATTAACTTGAACTGCTTATAACTTCTGAACAATTGATTGTAGAGAACACAATTATTTGCATTTTAATGAAACATGTTGAATGCTACAAGAATATGTCGGTTTCACTAGTTGTTATTTGAGAACAATATTGGCCCGTCCGCGAGTATTAACTTGAACTGCTTACAACTTCTGAACAAAAGATCGTAGAAAGCGTAAAAAATTTGCATATTAATCAGCATGTTGCATGCTACAAGAATATATCGATTTCAATAGTTGTTGGTTGAAAAACATATTGGCCCGCCCGCGAAAATCAAGTTGAACTGCTTATAACTTCTGAACAATTGATCGTAGAGATCACAATTATTTGCATTTTAATCTAACATGTTGTATGCTACAAGAATATGTCAGTTTCACTAGTTATTGTTTGAGAACCATATTGGCCCGCCTGCGAGTATTAAATGGAACTGCTTAAAAGTTCTGAACAAATAATCGTAGAAAGCTAGATTGTTTTGCATATTAATAAACATGTAGCTTGCTACAAGGGTATTAAGATTTCACTAGTTATTGTTTGAGAACCATGTTGGCCCACCCGCGAAAACTAATTCAACTGCTTACAATTTCTGAACAAATGATCGTAGAGAACACAATTATTTGCATTTTAATGAAACATGTTGTATGCTACAAGAATATGTCGGTTTTACAATTTTTTTTTAGAACCATATTGGCCCGCCCGCGAGTATTGACTTGTTCTGCTTATAACTTCTGAACAAATGATCGTAGTGAGCGTAATAATTTTGCATATTAATCAGCATGTTGCATGCTACAAGAATATATCCATTTCACTAGTTGTTGGTTGAGAACCATATCGGCCCACCCTCGAAAATTAACTTTAACTGCTTATAACTTCTGAACAATTGATCGTAGCGAACACAATTATTTGCATTTTAATGAAACATGTTGAATGCTTCAAGAATATGTCGGTTTCACTAGTTGATGTTTGAGAACCATATCGGCCCGCCCGCGAGTATTAAATTGAACTGCTTATAACTTCTGAACAAATGATCTAAGAGAGCGTAATAAATTTGCATATTAATCAGCATGTTGCATGCTACAAGAATATATCCATTTCACTATTTGTTGTTTGAGAAATATATTTGCGTTCCCGCGAAAATTAACTTGAACTGCTTATAACTTCTGAACAATTGATCGTAGAGCTCACAATTATTTGCATTTCAATCAAACATGTTGTATGCTACAAGAATATGTCGGTTTCACTAGTTATTGTTTGAGACCAATTTTTGGCCCGCACGCCAAAACAATTTTCAACTCCTTATAACTTCTGAACAAATGATCGAAGAGAGCGTAATAATTTTGCATATTAATCAGCATGTTGCATGCTACAAGAATATATCGATTTTATTGGTTGTTGGTTGAGAGCCATATTGGCCCGTCCCCGAAAATCAACTTGAACTGCTTATAACTCCTGAACAATTGATCGTAGAGACCACAATTATTTGCATTTTAATGAAACATGTTGAATGCAACAATAATATGTCGGTTTCACTAGTTGTTTTTAGAAAACCATATTGGCCCGCCCGCGAGTATTAACTTGAACTGTTTATAACTTCTGAACAAATGATCCTTGAGAGAGTAATAAATTTGCATATTAATCAGCATGTTGCATGCTACAAGAATATATCGATTTCACTAGTTTTTGGTTGAGAACCATATTGGCCCACCCGCGAAAACTAATTCAACTGCTTACAATTTCTGAACAAATGATCGTAGAGAATACAATTATTTGCATTTTAATGAAACATGTTGTATTCTACAAGAATATGTCGGTTTTACTATTTGTTTTTTTAGAACCATATTGGCCCGCCCGCGAGTATTGACTTTTTCTGCTTATAAATCTGAACAAAAGGTCGTAGTGAGCGTAATAGTTTTGCATATTAATCAGCATGTTGCATGCTACAAGAATATATCGATTTCACTAGTAGTTGGTTGAGAACCATATTGGCCCACCCGCGGTAACTAATTCAACTGCTTATAACTTCTGAACAATTGATCGTAGAGAGCGTAATAATTTTGCATATTAATCAGCATGTTGCATGCTACAAGAATATATCGATTTCATTAGTTCTTGGTTGAGAACCATATTTGCCCGCCCGCTAAAATTAATTTGAACTGATAATAACTTCTGAACAATTGATCGTAGCGAACACAATTATTAGCATTTTAATGAAACATGTTGAATGCTTCAAGAATATGTCGGTTTCACTAGTTTTTGTTTGAGAACCATATTGGCCCGCACGCGAGTATTAAATTGAACTGCTTATAACTTCTGAACAAATGATCCTAGAGAGCGTAATAAATTTGCATATTAATAAGCATGTTGCCTGCTAGAAGAATATATCGATTTCACTAGTTGTTGGTTGTGAACCATATTGGCCCGCCCCTGAAAATCAACTTGAACTGCTTATAACTCCTGAAAAATTGATCGTAGAGAACACAATTATTTGCTTTTCAATCAAACATGTTGTATGCTACAAGAATATGTCGGTTTCACTAGTTATTGTTTGAGAACCATTTTGGCCCGCACGCCAAAACTAACTTCAACTCCTTATAACTTCTGAACAAATGATCGTAGAAAGCGTTATAATTTTGCATATTAATCAGCATGTTGCATGCTACAAGAATATATCGATTTCATTGGTTGTTGGTTGAGAACCATATAGGCCCGCCCGCGAAAATTATCTTGAACTGTTTATAACTTCTGAACAATTGATCGTAGCGAACACAATTATTTGCATTTTAATGAAACATGTTGAATACTTCAAGAATATGTCGGTTTCACTAGTTGTTGTTTGAGAACCATATTGGTCCGCCCTCGAGTATTCAATTGAACTGCTTACAACTTCTGAACAAATGATCTTAGAGAGCGTAATAAATTTTCATATTAATCAGCATGTTGCATGCTACAAGAATATATCGATTTCACTAGTTGTTGGTTGAGAACCATATTGGCCAGCCCGCGAAAATTAATTTGAATTGCTTATAACTTCTGAACAAATAATCGTAGAAAGCGTAATAATTTTTCATATTAATCAGCATGTTGCATGCTACAAGAATATATCGATTTCACTAGTTGTTGTTTGAGAAATATATTTGCATTCCCGCGAAAATTAACTTGAACTGCTTATAACTTCTGAAAAATGGATCATAGAGAACACAATTATTTGCATTTTAATGAAACATGTTGAATGCTACAAGAATATGTCGGTTTCACTAGTTGTTTTTAGAAAACCATATTGGCCCGCACGCGAGTATTAAGTTGAACTGTTTATAACTTCTGAACAAATGATCCTAGAGAGAGTAAAAAATTTGCATATTATTCAGGATGTTGCATGCTACAAGAATATATCGATTTCACTATTTGTTGGTTGAAAAACATATTGGCCCGCCCGCGAAAATCAAGTTGAACTGCTTATAACTTCTGAACAATTGATCGTAGAGATCACAATTATTTGCATTTTAATCTAACATGTTGTTAGCTACAAGAATATATTGATTTCACTAGTTATTGTTTGAGAACCATGTTGGCCCACCCGCGAAAACTAATTCAACTGCTTACAATTTCTGAACAAATGATCGTAGAGAACACAATTATTTGCATTTCAATCAAACATGTTGAATGCTACAAGAATATGTCGGTTTCACTAGTTGTTATTTGAGAACAATATTGGCCCGTCCGCGAGTATTAACTTGAACTGCTTACAACTTCTGAACAATTGATCGTAGAGAGCGTAAAAAATTTGCATATTAATCAGCATGTTGCATGCTACAAGAATATATCGATTTCAATAGTTGTTGGTTGAAAAAAATATTGGCCCGCCCGCGAAAATCAAGTTGAACTGCTTATAAATTCTGAACAATTGATCGTAGAGATCACAATTATTTGCATTTTAATCAAACATGTTGTATGCTACAAGAATATGTCGGTTTCACTAGTTATTGTTTGAGACCAATTTTTGGCCCGCACGCCAAAACAATTTTCAACTCCTTATAACTTCTGAACAAATGATCGAAGAGAGCGTAATAATTTTGCATATTAATCAGCATGTTGCATGCTACAAGAATATATCGATTTTATTCGTTGTTGGTTGTGAGCCATATTGGCCCGTCCCCGAAAATCAACTTGAACTGCTTATTACTCCTGAACAATTGATCGTAGAGACCACAATTATTTGCATTTTAATGAAACATGTTGAATGCAACAATAATATGTCGGTTTCACTAGTTGTTTTTAGAAAACCATATTGGCCCGCCCGCGAGTATTAACTTGAACTGTTTATAACTTCTGAACAAATGATCCTTGAGAGCGTAATAAATTTGCATATTAATCAGCATGTTGCATGCTACAAGAATATATCGATTTCACTAGTTTTTGGTTGAGAACCATATTGGCCCGCCCGCGAAAGTCAACTTGAACTGCTTATAACTTCTGAACAATTGATCGTAGAGAACACAATTATTCGCATTTTAGTGAAACATGTTGAATGCTACAAGAATATGTCGGTTTCACTAGTTGTTATTTGAGAAAAATTTTGGCCCGTCCGCGTGTATTAACTTGAACTGCTTACAACTTCTGAACAAATGATCGTAGAGAGCGTAAAAAATTTGCATATTAATGAAACACGTTGAATGCTACAAGAATATGTCAGTTTCACTAATTATTGTTTGAGAACCATATTGGCCCGCCCGCGAGTATTAAATTGAAATGCTTATAAGTTCTGAACAAATGATCGTAGAAAGCTCGATTGTTTTGCATATTAATAGACATGTAGCTAGCTACAAGAATATATAGATTTCACTAGTTATTGTTTGAGAACCATGTTGGCCCACCCGCGAAAACTAATTCAACTGCTTACAATTTCTGAACAAATGATCGTAGAGAATACAATTATTTGCATTTTAATGAAACATGTTGTATTCTACAAGAATATGTCGGTTTTACTATTTGTTTTTTTAGAACCATATTGGCCCGCCCGCGAGTATTGACTTTTTCTGCTTATAAATCTGAACAAAAGGTCGTAGTGAGCGTAATAGTTTTGCATATTAATCAGCATGTTGCATGCTACAAGAATATATCGATTTCACTAGTAGTTGGTTGAGAACCATATTGGCCCACCCGCGGTAACTAATTCAACTGCTTATAACTTCTGAACAATTGATCGTAGAGAGCGTAATAATTTTGCATATTAATCAGCATGTTGCATGCTACAAGAATATATCGATTTCATTAGTTCTTGGTTGAGAACCATATTTGCCCGCCCGCTAAAATTAATTTGAACTGATAATAACTTCTGAACAATTGATCGTAGCGAACACAATTATTAGCATTTTACTGAAACATGTTGAATGCTTCAAGAATATGTCGGTTTCACTAGTTTTTGTTTGAGAACCATATTGGCCCGCACGCGAGTATTAAATTGAACTGCTTATAACTACTGAACAATTGATCGTAGTGAGCGTAATAGTTTTGCATATTAATCAGCATGTTGCATGCTACAAGAATATATCGATTTCACTAGTAGTTGGTTGAGAACCATATTGGCCCGCACGCGAGTATTAAATTGAACTGCTTATAACTTCTGAACAAATGATCGTAGAAAGCGTTATAATTTTGCATATTAATCAGCATGTTGCATGCTACAAGAATATATCGATTTCATTGGTTGTTGGTTGAGAACCATATAGGCCCGCCCGCGAAAATTATCTTGAACTGTTTATAACTTCTGAACAATTGATCGTAGCGAACACAATTATTTGCATTTTAATGAAACATGTTGAATACTTCAAGAATATGTCGGTTTCACTAGTTGTTGTTTGAGAACCATATTGGTCCGCCCTCGAGTATTCAATTGAACTGCTTACAACTTCTGAACAAATGATCTTAGAGAGCGTAATAAATTTTCATATTAATCAGCATGTTGCATGCTACAAGAATATATCGATTTCACTAGTTGTTGGTTGAGAACCATATTGGCCAGCCCGCGAAAATTAATTTGAATTGCTTATAACTTCTGAACAAATAATCGTAGAAAGCGTAACAATTTTTCATATTAATCAGCATGTTGCATGCTACAAGAATATATCGATTTCACTAGTTGTTGTTTGAGAAATATATTTGCATTCCCGCGAAAATTAACTTTGAACTGCTTATAACTTCTTAACAATTGATCGTAGAGCACACAATTATTTGCATTTCAATCAAACATGTTGCATGCTACAAGAATATGTCGGTTACACTAGTTATTGTTTGAGACCCATTTTGGCCCGCCCGCCAAAACTAATTTCAACTCCTTATAACTTCTGAACAAATGATCGAAGAGAGCGTAATAATTTTGCATATTAATCAGCATGTTGCATGCTTCAAGAATATATCGATTTCATTGGTTGTTGGTTGAGAACCTTATTGGCCCGCCCGCGAAAATCAACTTGAACTGCTTATAACTTCTGAAAAATGGATCATAGAGAACACAATTATTTGCATTTTAATGAAACATGTTGAATGCTACAAGAATATGTCGGTTTCACTAGTTGTTTTTAGAAAACCATATTGGCCCGCACGCGAGTATTAAGTTGAACTGTTTATAACTTCTGAACAAATGATCCTAGAGAGAGTAAAAAATTTGCATATTATTCAGGATATTGCATGCTACAAGAATATATCGATTTCACTATTTGTTGGTTGAAAAACATATTGGCCCGCCCGCGAAAATCAAGTTGAACTGCTTATAACTTCTGAACAATTGATCGTAGAGATCACAATTATTTGCATTTTAATCTAACATGTTGTATGCTACAAGAATATATCGATTTCACTAGTTATTGTTTGAGAACCATGTTGGCCCACCCGCGAAAACTAATTCAACTGCTTACAATTTCTGAACAAATGATCGTAGAGAACACAATTATTTGCATTTCAATCAAACATGTTGTATGCTACAAGATTATGTCGGTTTCACTAGTTATTGTTTGAGAATCATTTTGGCCCGCCCGCCAAAACTTACTTCAAATCCTTATAACTTCTGAACAAATGATCGTAGAGAGCGTAATAATTTTGCATATTAATCAGCATGTTGCATGCTACAAGAATTTGTTGATTTCATTGGTTGTTGGTTGAGAACCTTATTGGCCCGCCCGCGAAAATTAATTTGAACTGATAATAACTTCTGAACAATTGATCGTAGCGAACACAATTATTTGCATTTTAATGAAACATGTTGAATGCTTCAAGAATATGTCGGTTTCACTAGTTTTTGTTTGAGAACCATATTGGCCCGCCCGCGAGTATTAAATTGAACTGCTTATAACTTCTGAACAAATGATCTTAGAGAGCGTAATAAATTTTGCATATTAATCAGAATGTTGCATGCTACAAGAATTGTTCGATTTCACTAGTTGTTGGTTGAGAACCATATTGGCCCGCCCGCGAAAATTAATTTGAATTGCTTATAACTTCTGAACAAATAATCGTAGAAAGCGTAATAATTTTGCATATTAATCAGCATGTTGCATGCTACAAGAATTGTTCGATTTCACTAGTTTTTGGTTGAGAACCATATTGGCCCGCCCGCGAAAGTCAACTTGAACTGCTTATAACTTCTGAACAATTGATCGTAGAGAACACAATTATTCGCATTTTAGTGAAACATGTTGAATGCTACAAGAATATGTCGGTTTCACTAGTTGTTATTTGAGAAAAATTTTGGCCCGTCCGCGTGTATTAACTTGAACTGCTTACAACTTCTGAACAAATGATCGTAGAGAGCGTAAAAAATTTGCATATTAATGAAACACGTTGAATGCTACAAGAATATGTCAGTTTCACTAATTATTGTTTGAGAACCATATTGGCCCGCCCGCGAGTATTAAATTGAAATGCTTATAAGTTCTGAACAAATGATCGTAGAAAGCTCGATTGTTTTGCATATTAATAGACATGTAGCTAGCTACAAGAATATATAGATTTCACTAGTTATTGTTTGAGAACCATGTTGGCCCACCCGCGAAAACTAATTCAACTGCTTACAATTTCTGAACAAATGATCGTAGAGAATACAATTATTTGCATTTTAATGAAACATGTTGTATTCTACAAGAATATGTCGGTTTTACTATTTGTTTTTTTAGAACCATATTGGCCCGCCCGCGAGTATTGACTTTTTCTGCTTATAAATCTGAACAAAAGGTCGTAGTGAGCGTAATAGTTTTGCATATTAATCATCATGTTGCATGCTACAAGAATATATCGATTTCACTAGTAGTTGGTTGAGAACCATATTGGCCCACCCGCGGTAACTAATTCAACTGCTTATAACTTCTGAACAATTGATCGTAGAGAGCGTAATAATTTTGCATATTAATCAGCATGTTGCATGCTACAAGAATATATCGATTTCATTAGTTCTTGGTTGAGAACCATATTTGCCCGCCCGCTAAAATTAATTTGAACTGATAATAACTTCTGAACAATTGATCGTAGCGAACACAATTATTAGCATTTTACTGAAACATGTTGAATGCTTCAAGAATATGTCGGTTTCACTAGTTTTTGTTTGAGAACCATATTGGCCCGCACGCGAGTATTAAATTGAACTGCTTATAACTACTGAACAATTGATCGTAGTGAGCGTAATAGTTTTGCATATTAATCAGCATGTTGCATGCTACAAGAATATATCGATTTCACTAGTAGTTGGTTGAGAACCATATTGGCCCGCACGCGAGTATTAAATTGAACTGCTTATAACTTCTGAACAAATGATCGTAGAAAGCGTTATAATTTTGCATATTAATCAGCATGTTGCATGCTACAAGAATATATCGATTTCATTGGTTGTTGGTTGAGAACCATATAGGCCCGCCCGCGAAAATTATCTTGAACTGTTTATAACTTCTGAACAATTGATCGTAGCGAACACAATTATTTGCATTTTAATGAAACATGTTGAATACTTCAAGAATATGTCGGTTTCACTAGTTGTTGTTTGAGAACCATATTGGTCCGCCCTCGAGTATTCAATTGAACTGCTTACAACTTCTGAACAAATGATCTTAGAGAGCGTAATAAATTTTCATATTAATCAGCATGTTGCATGCTACAAGAATATATCGATTTCACTAGTTGTTGGTTGAGAACCATATTGGCCAGCCCGCGAAAATTAATTTGAATTGCTTATAACTTCTGAACAAATAATCGTAGAAAGCGTAACAATTTTTCATATTAATCAGCATGTTGCATGCTACAAGAATATATCGATTTCACTAGTTGTTGTTTGAGAAATATATTTGCATTCCCGCGAAAATTAACTTTGAACTGCTTATAACTTCTTAACAATTGATCGTAGAGCACACAATTATTTGCATTTCAATCAAACATGTTGCATGCTACAAGAATATGTCGGTTACACTAGTTATTGTTTGAGACCCATTTTGGCCCGCCCGCCAAAACTAATTTCAACTCCTTATAACTTCTGAACAAATGATCGAAGAGAGCGTAATAATTTTGCATATTAATCAGCATGTTGCATGCTTCAAGAATATATCGATTTCATTGGTTGTTGGTTGAGAACCTTATTGGCCCGCCCGCGAAAATCAACTTGAACTGCTTATAACTTCTGAAAAATGGATCATAGAGAACACAATTATTTGCATTTTAATGAAACATGTTGAATGCTACAAGAATATGTCGGTTTCACTAGTTGTTTTTAGAAAACCATATTGGCCCGCACGCGAGTATTAAGTTGAACTGTTTATAACTTCTGAACAAATGATCCTAGAGAGAGTAAAAAATTTGCATATTATTCAGGATATTGCATGCTACAAGAATATATCGATTTCACTATTTGTTGGTTGAAAAACATATTGGCCCGCCCGCGAAAATCAAGTTGAACTGCTTATAACTTCTGAACAATTGATCGTAGAGATCACAATTATTTGCATTTTAATCTAACATGTTGTATGCTACAAGAATATATCGATTTCACTAGTTATTGTTTGAGAACCATGTTGGCCCACCCGCGAAAACTAATTCAACTGCTTACAATTTCTGAACAAATGATCGTAGAGAACACAATTATTTGCATTTCAATCAAACATGTTGTATGCTACAAGATTATGTCGGTTTCACTAGTTATTGTTTGAGAATCATTTTGGCCCGCCCGCCAAAACTTACTTCAAATCCTTATAACTTCTGAACAAATGATCGTAGAGAGCGTAATAATTTTGCATATTAATCAGCATGTTGCATGCTACAAGAATTTGTTGATTTCATTGGTTGTTGGTTGAGAACCTTATTGGCCCGCCCGCGAAAATTAATTTGAACTGATAATAACTTCTGAACAATTGATCGTAGCGAACACAATTATTTGCATTTTAATGAAACATGTTGAATGCTTCAAGAATATGTCGGTTTCACTAGTTTTTGTTTGAGAACCATATTGGCCCGCCCGCGAGTATTAAATTGAACTGCTTATAACTTCTGAACAAATGATCTTAGAGAGCGTAATAAATTTTGCATATTAATCAGAATGTTGCATGCTACAAGAATTGTTCGATTTCACTAGTTGTTGGTTGAGAACCATATTGGCCCGCCCGCGAAAATTAATTTGAATTGCTTATAACTTCTGAACAAATAATCGTAGAAAGCGTAATAATTTTGCATATTAATCAGCATGTTGCATGCTACAAGAATATATCGATTTCATTAGTTGTTGGTTGAGAACCATATTTGCCCGCCCGCGAAAATTAATTTGAACTGCTTATAACTCCTGAACAATTGATCGTAGAGAACACAATTATTTGCATTTTAATGAAACATGTTGATTGCTACAAGAATATGTCGGTTTCACTAGTTGTTTTTAGAAAACCATTTTGGCCCTCCCGCGAGTATTAAATTGAACTGCTTATAACTTCTGAACAAATGATCTTAAAGAGCGTAATAGATTTGCATATTAATCAGCATGTTGCATGCTACAAGAATATATCGATATCACTAGTTGTTGGTTGAGAACCATATTGACCCGCCCGCGGAAATTAACTTGAACTGCTTATAACGTCTGAACAATTGATCGTAGAGAACACAATTATTTGCATTTTAATGAAACATGTTGAATGCTACAAGAATATGTCGGTTTCACTAGTTGTTATTTGAGAACAATATTGGCCCGTCCGCGAGTATTAACTTGAACTGCTTACAACTTCTGAACAAAAGATCGTAGAAAGCGTAAAAAATTTGCATATTAATCAGCATGTTGCATGCTACAAGAATATATCGATTTCAATAGTTGTTGGTTGAAAACATATTGGCCCGCCCGCGAAAATCAAGTTGAACTGCTTATAACTTCTGAACAATTGATCGTAGAGATCACAATTATTTGCATTTTAATCTAACATGTTGTATGCTACAAGAATATGTCAGTTTCACTAGTTATTGTTTGAGAACCATATTGGCCCGCCTGCGAGTATTAAATTGAACTGCTTAAAAGTTCTGAACAAATGATCGTAGAAAGCTAGATTGTTTTGCATATTAATAAACATGTAGCTTGCTACAAGAGTATATAGATTTCACTAGTTATTGTTTGAGAACCATGTTGGCCCACCCGCGAAAACTAATTCAACTGCTTACAATTTCTGAACAAATGATCGTAGAGAACACAATTATTTGCATTTTAATGAAACATGTTGTATGCTACAAGAATATGTCGGTTTTACAATTTTTTTTAGAACCATATTGGCCCGCCCGCGAGTATTGACTTGTTCTGCTTATAACTTCTGAACAAATGATCGTAGTGAGCGTAATAATTTTGCATATTAATCAGCATGTTGCATGCTACAAGAATATATCCATTTCACTAGTTGTTGGTTGAGAACCATATCGGCCCACCCTCGAAAATTAACTTTAACTGCTTATAACTTCTGAACAATTGATCGTAGCGAACACAATTATTTGCATTTTAATGAAACATGTTGAATGCTTCAAGAATATGTCGGTTTCACTAGTTGATGTTTGAGAACCATATCGGCCCGCCCGCGAGTATTAAATTGAACTGCTTATAACTTCTGAACAAATGATCTAAGAGAGCGTAATAAATTTGCATATTAATCAGCATGTTGCATGCTACAAGAATATATCCATTTCACTATTTGTTGTTTGAGAAATATATTTGCGTTCCCGCGAAAATTAACTTGAACTGCTTATAACTTCTGAACAATTGATCGTAGAGCTCACAATTATTTGCATTTCAATCAAACATGTTGTATGCTACAAGAATATGTCGGTTTCACTAGTTATTGTTTGAGACCAATTTTTGGCCCGCACGCCAAAACAATTTTCAACTCCTTATAACTTCTGAACAAATGATCGAAGAGAGCGTAATAATTTTGCATATTAATCAGCATGTTGCATGCTACAAGAATATATCGATTTTATTGGTTGTTGGTTGAGAGCCATATTGGCCCGTCCCCGAAAATCAACTTGAACTGCTTATAACTCCTGAACAATTGATCGTAGAGACCACAATTATTTGCATTTTAATGAAACATGTTGAATGCAACAATAATATGTCGGTTTCACTAGTTATTTTTAGAAAACCATATTGGCCCGCCCGCGAGTATTAACTTGAACTGTTTATAACTTCTGAACAAATGATCCTTGAGAGCGTAATAAATTTGCATATTAATCAGCATGTTGCATGCTACAAGAATATATCGATTTCACTAGTTTTTGGTTGAGAACCATATTGGCCCGCCCGCGAAAGTCAACTTGAACTGCTTATAACTTCTGAACAATTGATCGTAGAGAACACAATTATTCGCATTTTAATGAAACATGTTGAATGCTACAAGAATATGTCGGTTTCACTAGTTGTTATTTGAGATAAATTTTGGCCCGTCCGCGTGTATTAACTTGAACTGCTTACAACTTCTGAACAAATGATCGTAGAGAGCGTAAAAAATTTGCATATTAATGAAACACGTTGAATGCTACAAGAATATGTCAGTTTCACTAATTATTGTTTGAGAACCATATTGGCCCGCCCGCGAGTATTAAATTGAAATGCTTATAAGTTCTGAACAAATGATCGTAGAAAGCTCGATTGTTTTGCATATTAATAGACATGTAGCTAGCTACAAGAATATATAGATTTCACTAGTTATTGTTTGAGAACCATGTTGGCCCACCCGCGAAAACTAATTCAACTGCTTACAATTTCTGAACAAATGATCGTAGAGAATACAATTATTTGCATTTTAATGAAACATGTTGTATTCTACAAGAATATGTCGGTTTTACTATTTGTTTTTTTAAAACCATATTGGCCCGCCCGCGAGTATTGACTTTTTCCGCTTATAAATCTGAACAAAAGGTCGTAGTGAGCGTAATAGTTTTGCATATTAATCAGCATGTTGCATGCTACAAGAATATATCGATTTCACTAGTAGTTGGTTGAGAACCATATTGGCCCACCCGCGGTAACTAATTCAACTGCTTATAACTTCTGAACAATTGATCGTAGAGAGCGTAATAATTTTGCATATTAATCAGCATGTTGCATGCTACAAGAATATATCGATTTCATTAGTTCTTGGTTGAGAACCATATTTGCCCGCCCGCTAAAATTAATTTGAACTGATAATAACTTCTGAACAATTGATCGTAGCGAACACAATTATTTGCATTTTAATGAAACATGTTGAATGCTTCAAGAATATGTCGGTTTCACTAGTTTTTGTTTGAGAACCATATTGGCCCGCACGCGAGTATTAAATTGAACTGCTTATAACTTCTGAACAAATGATCCTAGAGAGCGTAATAAATTTGCATATTAATAAGCATGTTGCCTGCTAGAAGAATATATCGATTTCACTAGTTGTTGGTTGTGAACCATATTGGCCCGCCCCTGAAAATCAACTTGAACTGCTTATAACTCCTGAAAAATTGATCGTAGAGAACACAATTATTTGCTTTTCAATCAAACATGTTGAATGCTACAAGAATATGTCGGTTTCACTAGTTATTGTTTGAGAACCATTTTGGCCCGCACGCCAAAACTAACTTCAACTCCTTATAACTTCTGAACAAATGATCGTAGAAAGCGTTATAATTTTGCATATTAATCAGCATGTTGCATGCTACAAGAATATATCGATTTCATTGGTTGTTGGTTGAGAACCATATAGGCCCGCCCGCGAAAATTATCTTGAACTGTTTATAACTTCTGAACAATTGATCGTAGCGAACACAATTATTTGCATTTTAATGAAACATGTTGAATACTTCAAGAATATGTCGGTTTCACTAGTTGTTGTTTGAGAACCATATTGGTCCGCCCTCGAGTATTCAATTGAACTGCTTACAACTTCTGAACAAATGATCTTAGAGAGCGTAATAAATTTGCATATTAATCAGCATGTTTCCTGCTACAAGAATATATCGATTTCACTAGTTTTTGGTTGAGAACCATATTGGCCCGCCCGCGAAAATCAACTTGAACTGCTTATAACTCCTGAACAATTGATCGTAGAGACCACAGTTAATAGCATTTTAATCAAACATGTTGTATGCAACAAGAATATGTTGGTTTCACTAGTTGTTTTAAGAAACCCATATTGGCCCACCCGCGAATATTAAATTGAACTGCTTATAAGTTCTGAACAAATGATCGTAGAAAGCTCGAATGTTTTGCACATTAATAGACATGTAGCTAGCTACAAGAATATATAGATTTCACTAGTTACTGTTTGAGAACCATGTTGGCCCACCCGCGAAAACTAATTCAACTGCTTACAATTTTTGAACAAATGATCGTAGAGAACACAATTATTTGCATTTCAATCAAACATGTTGTATGCTACAAGAATATGTCGGTTTCACTAGTTATTGTTTGAGAACCATTTTGGCCCGTCCGCCAAAACTAAATTCAACTCCTTATAACTTGTGAACAAATGATCGTAGAGAGCGTAATAATTTTGCATATTAATCAGCATGTTGCATGCTACAAGAATATATCGATTTCATTAGTTGTTGGTTGAGAACCATATTGGCCAGCCCGCGAAAATTAATTTGAATTGATAATAACTTCTGAACAATTGATCGTATCGAACACAATTATTTGCATTTTAATGAAACATGTTGAATGCAACAAGAATATGTCGGTTTCACTAGTTGTTTTCAGAAAACCATATTGGCCCGCCCGCGAGTATTAACTTGAACTGTTTATAACTTCTGAACAAATGATCCTAGAGAGCGTAATAAATTAGCATATTAATAAGCATGTTGCCTGCTACAAGAATATATCGATTTCACTAGTTGTTGGTTGTGAAGCATATTGGCCCGCCCCTGAAAATCAACTTTAACTGCTTATAACTCCTGAAAAATTGATCGTAGATAACACAATTATTTGCATTTTAATGAAACATGTTGAATGCTACAAGAATATGTCGGTTTCACTAGTTGTTTTTAGAAAACCATATTGGCCCGCCCGCGAGTATTAACTTGAACTGTTTATAACTTCTGAAAAATTGAAGGTAGAGAACACAGTTATTTGCATTTCAATCAAACATGTTGTATGCTACAAGAATATGTCGGTTTCACTAGTTATTGTATGAGAACCATTTTTACCCCCCCGCCAAAACTAACTTCAACTCCTTATAACTTCTGAACAAATGATCGTAGAAAGCGTTATAATTTTGCATATTAATCAGCATGTTGGATGCTACAAGAATATATCGATTTCATTGGTTGTTGGTTGAGAACCATATTGGCCGCCCGCGAAAATTATCTTGAACTGTTTATATTTTCTGAACAATTGATCGTAGCGAACACAATTATTTGCATTTTAATGAAACATGTTGAATACTTCAAGAATATGTCGGTTTCACAAGTTGTTGTTTCAGAACCATATTGGTCCGCCCGCGAGTATTCAATTGAACTGCTTATAACTTCTGAACAAATGATCTTAGGGAGCGTAATAAATTTTCATATTAATCAGCATGTTGCATGCTACAAGAATATGTCAGTTTCACTAGTTATTGTTTGAGAACCATATTGGCCCGCCCGCGAGTATTAAATTGAACTGTTTAAGAGTTCTGAACAAATGATCGTAGAAAGCTAGATTGTTTTGCATATTAATAAACATGTAGCTAGCTACAAGAATATATAGATTTTACTAGTTATTGTTTGAGAACCATGTTGGCCCACCCGCGAAAACTAATTCAACTGTTACAATTTCTGAACAAATGATCGTAGAGAACACAATTATTTGCATTTTAATGAAATATTTTGTTTGCTACAAGAATATGTCGGTTTTACAATTTGTTTTTTTAGAACCGTATTGGCCCGCCCGCGAGTATTGACTTTTTCTGCTTATAACTTCTGAACAAATGATCGTAGTGAGCGTAATAATTTTGCATATTAATCAGCATGTTGCATGCTACAAGAATATATCGATTTCATTAGTTGTTGGTTGAGAACCATATTGGCCCACCCGCGAAAACTAATTCAACTGCTTATAACTTCTGAACAATTGATCGTAGAGAACACAATTATTTGCATTTCAATCAAACATGTTGTATGCTACAAGAATATGTCGGTTTCACTAGTTATTGTTTGAGAACCATTTTGGCCCGCCCGCCAAAACTAACTTCAACCCCTTATAACTTCTGAACAAGTGATCGTAGAGAGCGTAATAATTTTGCATATTAATCAGCATGTTGCATGCTACAAGAATATATCGATTTCATTAGTTGTTGGTTAAGAACCATATTGGCCCGCCCGCGGAAATTAATTTGAACTGATAATAACTTCTGAACAATTGATCGTAGCGAAGACAATTATTTGCATTTTAATGAAACATGTTGAATGCATCAAGAATATGTCGGTTTCACTAGTTGTTTTCAGAAAACCATATTGGCCCGCCCGCGAGTATTAACTTGAACTGTTTATAACTTCTGAACAAATGATCCTAGAGAGCGTAATAAATTTGCATATTAATAAGCATGTTGCCTGCTACAAGAATATATCGATTTCACTAGTTGTTGGTTGTGAAGCATATTGGCCCGCCCCTGAAAATCAACTTCAACTGCTTATAACTCATGAAAAATTGATCGTAGATAACACAATTATTTGCATTTTAATGAAACATGTTGAATGCTACAAGAATATGTCGGTTTCACTAGTTGTTTTTAGAAAACCATATTGGCCCGCCCGCGAGTATTAACTTGAACTGTTTATAACTTCTGAAAAATTGATCGTAGAGAACACAATTATTTGCATTTCAATCAAGCATGTTGTATGCTACAAGAATATGTCGGTTTCACTAGTTATTGTTTGAGAACCATTTTGGCCCGCCCGCCAAAACTAACTTCAACTCCTTATAACTTCTGAACAAATGATCGTAGATAGTGTAATAATTTTGCATATTAATCAGCATGTTGCATGCTACAAGAATATATCGATTTCATTAGTTGTTGGTTGAGAACCATATTGGCCCGCCCGCGAAAATTAATTTGAACTGCTTATAACTTCTGAACAAATAATCGTAGAAAGCGTAATAATTTTGCATATTAATCAGCATGTTGCATGCTACAAAAATATATCGATTTCACTAGTTGTTGTTTGAGAAATATATTGGCCAGCCCTCGAAAATCAACTTGAACTGCTTATAACTCCTGAACAATTGATCGTATAGACCACAATTAATAGCATTTTAATCAAACATGTTGTATGCAACAAGAATATGTCGGTTTCACTAGTTGTTTTAAGAAACCCATATTTCCCCGCCCGCGAATATTAATTTGAACTGCTTATAAGTTCTGAACAAATGATCGAGGAAAGCTAGATTGTTTTGCATATTAATAGACATGTAGCTAGCTACAAGAATATATAGATTTCACTAGTTGTTTTAAGAAACCCATATTGGCCCGCCCGCGAATATTAACTTGATCTGTTTATAACTTCTGAACAAATGATCCTAGAGAGCGTAATAAATTTGCATATTAATCAGCATGTTGCATGCTACAAGAATATATCGATTTCAATAGTTTTTGGTTGAGAACCATATTGGCCCGCCCGCGAAAATCAACTTGAACTGCTTATAACTCCTGAACAATTGATCGTAGAGACCACAGTTAATATCATTTTAATCAAACATGTTGTATGCAACAAGAATATGTTGGTTTCACTAGTTGTTTTAAGAAACCCATATTGGCCCGCCCGCGAATATTAAATTGAACTGCTTATAAGTTCTGAACAAATGATCGTAGAAAGCTCGAATGTTTTGCACATTAATAGACATGTATCTAGCTACAAGAATATATAGATTTCACTAGTTATTGTTTGAGAACCATGTTGGCCCACCCGCGAAAACTAATTCAACTGCTTACAATTTTTGAACAAATGATCGTAGAGAACACAATTATTTGCATTTCAATCAAACATGTTGTATGCTACAAGAATATGTCGGTTTCACTAGTTATTGTTTGAGAACCATTTTGGCCCGTCCGCCAAAACTAAATTCAACTCCTTATAACTTGTGAACAAATGATCGTAGAGAGCGTAATAATTTTGCATATTAATCAGCATGTTGCATGCTACAAGAATATATCGATTTCATTAGTTGTTGGTTGAGAACCATATTGGCCAGCCCGCGAAAATTAATTTGAACTGATAATAACTTCTGAACAATTGATCGTATCGAACACAATTATTTGCATTTTAATGAAACATGTTGAATGCAACAAGAATATGTCGGTTTCACTAGTTGTTTTCAGAAAACCATATTGGCCCGCCCGCGAGTATTAACTTGAACTGTTTATAACTTCTGAACAAATGATCCTAGAGAGCGTAATAAATTAGCATATTAATAAGCATGTTGCCTGCTACAAGAATATATCGATTTCACTAGTTGTTGGTTGTGAAGCATATTGGCCCGCCCCTGAAAATCAACTTTAACTGCTTATAACTCCTGAAAAATTGATCGTAGATAACACAATTATTTGCATTTTAATGAAACATGTTGAATGCTACAAGAATATGTCGGTTTCACTAGTTGTTTTTAGAAAACCATATTGGCCCGCCCGCGAGTATTAACTTGAACTGTTTATAACTTCTGAAAAATTGAAGGTAGAGAACACAATTATTTGCATTTCAATCAAACATGTTGTATGCTACAAGAATATGTCGGTTTCACTAGTTATTGTATGAGAACCATTTTTACCCGCCCGCCAAAACTAACTTCAACTCCTTATAACTTCTGAACAAATGATCGTAGAAAGCGTTATAATTTTGCATATTAATCAGCATGTTGGATGCTACAAGAATATATCGATTTCATTGGTTGTTGGTTGAGAACCATATTGGCCGCCCGCGAAAATTATCTTGAACTGTTTATATTTTCTGAACAATTGATCGTAGCGAACACAATTATTTGCATTTTAATGAAACATGTTTAATACTTCAAGAATATGTCGGTTTCACAAGTTGTTGTTTGAGAACCATATTGGTCCGCCCGCGAGTATTCAATTGAACTGCTTATAACTTCTGAACAAATGATCTTAGGGAGCGTAATAAATTTTCATATTAATCAGCATGTTGCATGCTACAAGAATATGTCAGTTTCACTAGTTATTGTTTGAGAACCATATTGGCCCGCCCGCGAGTATTAAATTGAACTGTTTAAAAGTTCTGAACAAATGATCGTAGAAAGCTAGATTGTTTTGCATATTAATAAACATGTAGCTAGCTACAAGAATATATAGATTTTACTAGTTATTGTTTGAGAACCATGTTGGCCCACCCGCGAAAACTAATTCAACTGTTACAATTTCTGAACAAATGATCGTAGAGAACACAATTATTTGCATTTTAATGAAATATTTTGTTTGCTACAAGAATATGTCGGTTTTACAATTTGTTTTTTTAGAACCGTATTGGCCCGCCCGCGAGTATTGACTTGTTCTGCTTATAACTTCTGAACAAATGATCGTAGTGAGCGTAATAATTTTGCATATTAATCAACATGTTGCATGCTACAAGAATATATCGATTTCATTAGTTGTTGGTTGAGAACCATATTGGCCAGCCCGCGAAAATTAATTTGAACTGATAATAACTTCTGAACAATTGATCGTATCGAACACAATTATTTGCATTTTAATGAAACATGTTGAATGCAACAAGAATATGTCGGTTTCACTAGTTGTTTTCAGAAAACCATATTGGCCCGCCCGCGAGTATTAACTTGAACTGTTTATAACTTCTGAACAAATGATCCTAGAGAGCATATTAATCAACATGTTGCATGCTACAAGAATATATCGATTTCATTAGTTGTTGGTTGAGAACCATATTGGCCAGCCCGCGAAAATTAATTTGAACTGATAATAACTTCTGAACAATTGATCGTATCGAACACAATTATTTGCATTTTAATGAAACATGTTGAATGCAACAAGAATATGTCGGTTTCACTAGTTGTTTTCAGAAAACCATATTGGCCCGCCCGCGAGTATTAACTTGAACTGTTTATAACTTCTGAACAAATGATCCTAGAGAGCGTAATAAATTAGCATATTAATAAACATGTTGCCTGCTACAAGAATATATCGATTTCACTAGTTGTTGGTTGTGAAGCATATTGGCCCGCCCCTGAAAATCAACTTTAACTGCTTATAACTCCTGAAAAATTGATCGTAGATAACACAATTATTTGCATTTTAATGAAACATGTTGAATGCTACAAGAATATGTCGGTTTCACTAGTTGTTTTTAGAAAACCATATTGGCCCGCCCGCGAGTATTAACTTGAACTGTTTATAACTTCTGAAAAATTGAAGGTAGAGAACACAATTATTTGCATTTCAATCAAACATGTTGTATGCTACAAGAATATGTCGGTTTCACTAGTTATTGTATGAGAACCATTTTTACCCGCCCGCCAAAACTAACCTCAACTCCTTATAACTTCTGAACAAATGATCGTAGAAAGCGTTGTAATTTTGCATATTAATCAGCATGTTGGATGCTACAAGAATATATCGATTTCATTGGTTGTTGGTTGAGAACCATATTGGCCGCCCGCGAAAATTATCTTGAACTGTTTATATTTTCTGAACAATTGATCGTAGCGAACACAATTATTTGCATTTTAATGAAACATGTTGAATACTTCAAGAATATGTCGGTTTCACAAGTTGTTGTTTGAGAACCATATTGGTCCGCCCGCGAGTATTCAATTGAACTGCTTATAACTTCTGAACAAATGATCTTAGGGAGCGTAATAAATTTTCATATTAATCAGCATGTTGCATGCTACAAGAATATGTCAGTTTCACTAGTTATTGTTTGAGAACCATATTGGCCCGCCCGCGAGTATTAAATTGAACTGTTTAAAAGTTCTGAACAAATGATCGTAGAAAGCTAGATTGTTTTGCATATTAATAAACATGTAGCTAGCTACAAGAATATATAGATTTTACTAGTTATTGTTTGAGAACCATGTTGGCCCACCCGCGAAAACTAATTCAACTGTTACAATTTCTGAACAAATGATCGTAGAGAACACAATTATTTGCATTTTAATGAAATATTTTGTTTGCTACAAGAATATGTCGGTTTTACAATTTGTTTTTTTAGAACCGTATTGGCCCGCCCGCGAGTATTGACTTGTTCTGCTTATAACTTCTGAACAAATGATCGTAGTGAGCGTAATAATTTTGCATATTAATCAGCATGTTGCATGCTACAAGAATATATCGATTTCACTAGTTGTTGGTTGAGAACCATATTGGCCCGCCCGCGAAAATCAACTTGAACTGCTTATAACTCCTGAACAATTGATCGTAGAGACCACAATTATTTGCATTTTAATGAAACATGTTGAATGCAACAATAATATGTCGGTTTCACTAGTTGTTTTTAGAAAACCATATTGGCCCGCCCGCGAGTATTAACTTGAACTGTTTATAACTTCTGAACAAATGATCCTAGAGAGCGTAATAAATTTGCATATTAATCAGCATGTTGCATGCTACAAGAATATATCGATTTCACTAGTTTTTGGTTGAGAACCACATTGGCCCGCCCGCGAAAGTCAACTTGAACTGCTTATAACTTCTGAACAATTGATCGTAGAGAACACAATTATTTGCATTTTAATGAAACATGTTGAATGCTACAAGAATATGTCGGTTTCACTAGTTGTTATTTGAGAACAATATTGGCCCGTCCGCGAGTATTAACTTGAACTGCTTACAACTTCTGAACAAATGATCGTAGAGAGCGTAAAAAATTTGCATATTAATCAGCATGTTGCATGCTACAAGAATATATCGATTTCACTAGTTGTTGGTTGAAAAACATATTGGCCCGCCTGCGAAAATCAAGTTGAACTGCTTATAACTTCTGAACAATTGATCGTAGAGATCACAATTATTTGCATTTTAATCTAACATGTTGTATGCTACAAGAATATGTCAGTTTCACTAGTTATTGTTTGAGAACCATATTGGCCCGCCTGCGAGTATTAAATTGAACTGCTTAAAAGTTCTGAACAAATGATCGTAGAAAGCTAGATTGTTTTGCATATTAATAAACATGTAGCTAGCTACAAGAATATATAGATTTCACTAGTTATTGTTTGAGAACCATGTTGGCCCACCCGCGAAATCTAATTCAACTGCTTACAATTTCTGAACAAATGATCGTAGAGAACACAATTATTTGCATTTTAATGAAACATGTTGTATGCTACAAGAATATGTCGGTTTTACTATTTGTTTTTTTAGAACCATATTGGCCCGCCCGCGAGTATTGATTTGTTCTGCTTATAACTTCTGACAAATGATCGTAGTGAGCGTAATAATTTTGCATATTAATCAGCATGTTGCACGCTACAAGAATATATCCATTTCACTAGTTGTTGGTTGAGAACCCTATTGGCCCGCCCTCGAAAATTAACTTGAACTGCTTATAACTTCTGAACAATTGATCGTAGAGAACACAATTATTTGCATTTCAATCAAACATGTATGCTACAAGAATATGTCGGTTTTTCTATTTATTGTTTGAGAACAATTTTGGCCCGCCCGCCAAAACTAACTTCAACTCCTTATAACTTCTGAACAAATGATCGTAGAGAGCGTAATAAATTTGCATATTAATCAGCATGTTGCATGCTACAAGAATATATCGATTTCATTTTTTGTTGGTTGAGAACCATATTGGCCCGCCCGCGAAAATTAACTTGAACTGCTTATAACTTCTGAACAATTGATCGTAACGAACACAATTATTTGCATTTTAATGAAACATGTTGAATGCTTCAAGAATATGTCGGTTTCACTAGTTGTTGTTTGAGAACCATATCGGCCCGCCCGCCAAAACTAATTTGAAGTCCTTAAAACTTCTGAAGAAATGATCGAAGAGAGCGTTATAAATTTTGCATATTAATCAGCATGTTGCATGCTACAAGAATATATCGATTACACTAGTTGTTGGTTGAAAAACATATTGGCCAGCCCGCGAAAATCAAGTTGAACTGCTTATAACTTCTGAACAATTGATCGTAGAGAACACAATTATTTGCATTTTAATCTAACATGTTGTATGCTACAAGAATATGTCAGTTTCACTAGTTATTGTTTGAGAACCATATTGGCCCGCCTGCGAGTATTAAATTGAACTGCTTAAAAGTTCTGAACAAATGATCGTAGAAAGCTAGATTGTTTTGCATATTAATAAACCTGTAGCTTGCTACAAGAGTATATAGATTTCACTAGTTATTGTTTGAGAACCATGTTGGCCCACCCGCGAAAACTAATTCAACTGCTTACAATTTCTTAACAAATTATCGTAGAGAACACAATTATTTGCATTTTAATGAAACATGTTGAATGCTACAAGAATATGTCGGTTTTACTATTTGTTTTTTTAGAACCATATTGGCCCGCCCGCGAGTATTGACTTGTTCTGCTTATAACTTCTGAACAAATGATCGTAGTGAGCATAATAATTTTGCATATTAATCAGCATGTTGCATGCTACAAGAATATATCCATTTCACTAGTTGTTGGTTGAGAACCATATTGGCCCGCCCTCGAAAATTAACTTGAACTGCTTATAACTTCTGAACAATTGATCGTAGAGAACACAATTATTTGCATTTCAATCAAACATGTTGAATGCTACAAGAATATGTCGGTTTCACTAGTTATTGTTTGAGAACCATTTTGGCCCGCCCGCCAAAACTAACTTCAACTCCTTATAACTTCTGAATAAATGATCGTAGAGAGCGTAATAATTTTGCTTATTAATCAGCATGTTGCATGCTACAAGAATATACCGATTTCATTAGTTGTTGGTTGAGAACCATATTGGCCCGCCCGCGAAAATTAACTTGAACTGATAATAACTTCTGAACAATTGATCGTAGAGCACACAATTATTTGCATTTCAATCAAACATGTTGTATGCTACAAGAATATGTCGGTTTCACTAGTTATTGTTTGAGAACCATATTGGCCTGCCCGCGAGTATTAAATTGAACTGCTTATAACTTCTGAACAAATGATCTTAGAGAGCGTAATAAATTTGCATATTAATCAGCATGTTGCATGCTACAAGAATATATCGATTTCACTAGTTGTTGGTTGAGAACCATATTGGCCCGCATGCGAAAATTAATTTGAACTGCATAAAACTTCTGAACAAATAATATTACAAAGCGTAATAATTTTGCATATTAATCAGCATGTTGCATACTACAAGAATATATCGATTTCACTAGTTGTTGTTTGAGAAATATATTGGCCTGCCCGCGAAAATTAACTTGAACTGCTTATAACTTCTGAACAATTGATCGTAGAGCACACAATTATTTGCATTTCAATCAAACATGTATGCTACAAGAACATGTCGGTTTTACTAGTTATTGTTTGAGAACCATATTGGCCCGCCCGCCAAAACTAACTTCAACTCCTTATAACTTCTGAACAAATGATCGTAGAGAATGTTATAATTTTGCATGTTAATCAGCATGTTGCATGCTACAAGTATATATATCGATTTCATTGGTTGTTGGTTGAGAACCATATTGGCCCGCCCGCGAAAATTAACTTGAACTGCTTATAACTTCTGAACAATTGATCGTAGCGAACACAATTATTTGCATTTTAATGAAACATGTTGAATGCTACAAGAATATATCCATTTCACTAGTTGTTGGTTGAGAACCATATTGGCCCGCCCTCGAAAATTAACTTGAACTGCTTATAACTTCTGAACAATTGATCGTAGAGAACACAATTATTTGCATTTCAATCAAACATGTTGTATGCTACAAGAATATGTCGGTTTCACTAGTTATTGTTTGAGAACCATATTGGCCTGCCCGCGAGTATTAAATTGAACTGCTTATAACTTCTGAACAAATGATCTTAGAGAGCGTAATAAATTTGCATATTAATCAGCATGTTGCATGCTACAAGAATATATCGATTTCACTAGTTGTTGGTTGAGAACCATATTGGCCCGCATGCGAAAATTAATTTGAACTGCATAAAACTCCTGAACAAATAATATTACAAAGCGTAATAATTTTGCATATTAATCAGCATGTTGCATACTACAAGAATATATCGATTTCACTAGTTGTTGTTTGAGAAATATATTGGCCTGCCCGCGAAAATTAACTTGAACTGCTTATAACTTCTGAACAATTGATCGTAGAGCACACAATTATTTGCATTTCAATCAAACATGTATGCTACAAGAACATGTCGGTTTCACTAGTTATTGTTTGAGAACCATATTGGCCCGCCCGCCAAAACTAACTTCAACTCCTTATAACTTCTGAACAAATGATCGTAGAGAGTGTTATAATTTTGCATGTTAATCAGCATGTTGCATGCTACAAGTATATATATCGATTTCATTGGTTGTTGGTTGAGAACCATATTGGCCCGCCCGCGAAAATTAACTTGAACTGCTTATAACTTCTGAACAATTGATCGTAGCGAACACAATTATTTGCATTTTAATGAAACATGTTGAATGCTTCAAGAATATGTCGGTTTCACTAGTTGTTGGTTGAGAACCATATCGGCACGCCCGCGCGTATTAAATTGAACTGCTTATAACTTCTGAACAAATGATCTAAGAGAGCGTATTAAATTTGCATATTAATCAGCATGTTGCATGCTACAAGAATATATCCATTTCACTAGTTGTTGGTTGAGAACCATATTGGCCCGCCCGCGAAAATTAATTTGAACTGCTTATAACTTCTAAACAAATAATCGTAGAATGCGTAATAATTTTTCATATTAATCAGCATGTTGCATGCTACAAGAATATATCGATTTCACTAGTTGTTGTTTCAAAAATATATTGGCCTGCCCGCGAAAATTAACTTGAACTGCTTATAACTTCTGAACAATTGATCGTAGAGCACACAATTATTTGCATTTCAATCAAACATGTTGTATGCTACAAGATTATGTCCGTTTCACTAGTTATTGTTTGAGAACCATTTTGGCCCGCCCGCCAAAACTTACTTCAACTCCATATAACTTCTGAACAAATGATCGTAGAGAGCGTAATAATTTTGCATATTAATCAGCATGTTGCATGCTACAAGAATATGTCGATTTCATTGGTTGTTGGTTGAGAACCATATTGGCCCGTCCGCGAAAATTAACTTGAACTGCTTATAACTCCTGAACAATTGATCGTAGAGACCACAATTAATAGCATTTTAATCAAACTTGTTGTATGCAACAAGAATATGTCGGTTACACTAGTTGTTTTAAGAAACCCATATTGGCCCGCCCGCGAGTATTAACTTGAACTGTTTATAACTTCTGAGCAAATGATCCTAGAGAGCGTAATAAATTTGCATATTAATCAGCATGTTGCATGCTACAAGAATATATCGATTTCACTAGTTTTTGCTTGAGAACCATATTGGCCCGTCCGCGAAAATCAACTTGAACTGCTTAGAACTCCTGAAAAATTGATCGTAGAGACCACAATTAATAGCATTTTAATCAAACTTGTTGTATGCAACAAGAATATGTCGGTTTCACTAGTTCTTTTAAGAAACCCATATTGGCCCGCCCGCGAGTATTAAATTGTACTGCTTATAACTTCTGAACAATTGATCGTAGAGCACACAATTATTTGCATTTCAATCAAACATGTTGTATGCTACAAGATTATGTCCGTTTCACTAGTTATTGTTTGAGAACCATATTGGCCCGCCCGCCAAAACTAACTTCAACTCCTTATAACTTCTGAACAAATGATCGTAGAGAGTGTTATAATTTTGCATGTTAATCAGCATGTTGCATGCTACAAGTATATATATCGATTTCATTGGTTGTTGGTTGAGAACCATATTGGCCCGCCCGCGAAAATTAACTTGAACTGCTTATAACTTCTGAACAATTGATCGTAGCGAACACAATTATTTGCATTTTAATGAAACATGTTGAATGCTTCAAGAATATGTCGGTTTCACTAGTTGTTGGTTGAGAACCATATCGGCACGCCCGCGCGTATTAAATTGAACTGCTTATAACTTCTGAACAAATGATCTAAGAGAGCGTAATAAATTTGCATATTAATCAGCATGTTGCATGCTACAAGAATATATCCATTTCACTAGTTGTTGGTTGAGAACCATATTGGCCCGCCCGCGAAAATTAATTTGAACTGCTTATAACTTCTAAACAAATAATATTAGAATGCGTAATAATTTTTCATATTAATCAGCATGTTGCATGCTACAAGAATATATCGATTTCACTAGTTGTTGTTTCAAAAATATATTGGCCTGCCCGCGAAAATTAACTTGAACTGCTTATAACTTCTGAACAATTGATCGTAGAGCACACAATTATTTGCATTTCAATCAAACATGTTGTATGCTACAAGATTATGTCCGTTTCACTAGTTATTGTTTGAGAACCATTTTGGCCCGCCCGCCAAAACTTACTTCAACTCCATATAACTTCTGAACAAATTATCGTAGAGAGCGTAATAATTTTGCATATTAATCAGCATGTTGCATGCTACAAGAATATGTCGATTTCATTGGTTGTTGGTTGAGAACCATATTGGCCCGTCCGCGAAAATCAACTTGAACTGCTTATAACTCCTGAACAATTGATCGTAGAGACCACAATTAATAGCATTTTAATCAAACTTGTTGTATGCAACAAGAATATGTCGGTTTCACTAGTTGTTTTAAGAAACCCATATTGGCCCGCCCGCGAGTATTAACTTGAACTGTTTATAACTTCTGAACAAATGATCCTAGAAAGCGTAATAAATTTGCATATTAATCAGCATGTTGCATGCTACAAGAATATATCGATTTCACTAGTTTTTGGTTGAGAACCATATTGGCCCGTCCGCGAAAATCAACTTGAACTGCTTAGAACTCCTGAAAAATTGATCGTAGAGACCACAATTAATAGCATTTTAAACAAACTTGTTGTATGCAACAAGAATATGTCGGTTTCACTAGTTCTTTTAAGAAACCCATATTGGCCCGCCCGCGAGTATTAAATTGTACTGCTTATAACTTCTGAACAATTGATCGTAGAGCACACAATTATTTGCATTTCAATCAAACATGTTGTATGCTACAAGATTATGTCCGTTTCACTAGTTATTGTTTGAGAACCATTTTGGCCCGCCCGCCAAAACTTACTTCAACTCCTTATAACTTCTGAACAAATGATCCTAGAGAGCGTAATAAATTTGCATATTAATCAGCATGTTGCCTGCTACAAGAATATATCGATTTCACTAGTTGTTGGTTGTGAACCATATTGGCCCGCCCCTGAAAATCAACATGAACTGCTTATAACTCCTGAAAAATTGATCGTAGAGAACACAATTATTTGCATTTTAATGAAACATGTTGAATGCTACAAGAATATGTCGGTTTCACTAGTTGTTTTTAGAAAACCATATTGGCCCGTACGCGAGTATTAACTTTAACTGTTTATAACTTCTGAAAAATTGATCGTAGAGAACACAATTATTTGCATTTCAATGAAACATGTTGTATGCTACAAGAATGTGTCGGTTTCACTTGTTATTGTTTGAGAACCATTTTGGCCCGACCGCCAAAACTAACTTCAACTCCTTATAACTTCTTAACAAATGATCTTAGAGAATGTAATAAATTTTCATATTAATCAGCATGTTGCATGCTACAAGAATATATCGATTTTATTGGTTGTTGGTTGAGAACCATATTGGCCCGCCCGCGAAAATTAACTTGAACTGATAATAACTTCTGAACAATTGAACGTAGCGAACACAATTATTTGCATTTTAATGAAACATGTTGAATGCTTCAAGAATATATCGGTTTCACTAGTTTTTGTTTGAGGACCATATTGGCCCGTCCGCGAGTATTAAATTGAACTGCTTATAACTTCTGAACAAATGATCTTAGAGAGCGTAATAAATTTGCATATTAATCAGCATGTTGCATGCTACAAGAATATATCGATTTCACTAGTTGTTGGTTGAGAACCATATTGGCCCGCCCGCGAAAATTATTTTGAACTGCTGATAACTTCTGAACAAATATTCGTAGAAAGCGTAATAATTTTGCATATTAATCAGCATGTTGCATGCTACAAGAATATATCGATTTCACTAGTTGTTGTTTGAGAAATATATAGGTGTGCCCGCGAAAATTAACTTGAACTGCTTATAACTTCTGAACAATTGATCGCAGAGCACACTATTATTTGCATTTCAATCAAACATGTTGTATGCTACAAGAATATGTCGGTTTCACTAGTTATTGTTTGAGAACCATTTTGGCCCGACCGCCAAAACTAACTTCAACTCCTTATAACTTCTTAACAAATGATCTTAGAGAGCGTAATAAATTTTCATATTAATCAGCATGTTGCATGCTACAAGAATATATCGATTTCTCTAGTTGTTGGTTGAGAACCATATTGGCCCGCCGGCGAAAATTAATTTGAACTGCTTATAACTTCTGAATAAATAATAGTAGAAAACGTAATAATTTTTCGTATTAATCAGCATGTTGCATGCTACAAGAATATATCGATTTCACTAGTTGTTGTTTGAGAAATATATTGGCCTTCCCGCGAAAATTAAATTGAACTGCTTATAACTTGTGAACAATTGATCGTAGAGCACACAATTATTTGCATTTCAATCAAACATGTTGTATGCTACAGGAATATGTCGGTTTCACTAGTTATTGTTTGAGAACCATTTTGGCCCGCCCGCCAAAACAAATTTCAACTCCTTATAACTTCTGAACAAATGATCGAAAAGAGCGTAATAATTTTGCATATTAATCAGCATGTTGCATGCTACAAGAATATATCGATTTCATTGGTTGTTGGTTGAGAACCATATTGGCCCGCCTCTGAAAATCAACTTGAACTGCTTATAACTCCTGAAAAATTGATCATAGAGAACACAATTATTTGCATTTTAATGAAACATGTTGAATGCTACAAGAATATGTCGGTTTTACTATTTGTTTTTTTAGAACCATATTGGCCCGCCCGCGAGTATTGATTTGTTCTGCTTATAACTTCTGAACAAATGATCGTAGTGAGCGTAATAATTTTGCATATTAATCAGCATGTTGCAAATACAAGAATATATCCATTTCACTAGTAATGTTGGTTGAGAACCATATTGGCCCGCCCTCGAAAATTAAATTGAACTGCTTATAACTTCTGAACAATTGATCGTAGAGAACACAATTATTTGCATTTCAATCAAACATGTTGAATGCTACAAGAATATGTCGGTTTCACTAGTTATTGTTTGAGAACCGTTTTGGCCCGCCCGCCAAAACTAACTTCAACTCCTTATAACTTCTGAATAAATGATCGTAGAGAGCGTAATAATTTTGCTTATTAATCAGCATGTTGCATGCTACAAGAATATACCGATTTCATTAGTTGTTGGTTGAGAACCATATTGGCCCGCCCGCGAAAATTAACTTGAACTGATAATAACTTCTGAACAATTGATCGTATCGAACACAATTATTTGCATTTTAATGAAACATGTTAGTAGAGTAGTAAGCCGGGTTCACCAACCGAAAGTGGAGCTCGGTGGAGCTCGCCTTAATGGATTTCTCTCGTAAGGCATGAGCTCCATTTTCTTGCAGTGTTGCCAACTCCTTACCCGAAAAAAATCACCAAGGTTTTTGTTTTTGGGTATAACCTAACCTAAGGCAAAGAGTTGGCAACACTGCAAAGCAAGCCTCAAGCAGTGTTGCCAACTTGTTCTTGACCTATTTTTTATTTTACGACGTTTTATGCACTAAACTAACCTACAATGAGAGTAGTGTAATCAACCCGGTTCCACGCCCGAAAATGGGGCTCGGTGGGGCTCGCAGTGTTACCAACTCCTCACTTGAAAAAATCACCAAGGTTTTTGTTTTTGGGTATAACCTAACCTCAAGCAAGGAGCTGGCAACACTGCTTGAGGCTTTTCTCGCAGTGTTGCCAACTCACCTCAAGAATATTTCACCATGTGATATTTTACAAGCGAAGCTAACCTACGAATGGGAGTTGGCAACACGGATTAGTGGAGGTGCACGGGTTCACCAGCATCAATTGCCAGTGTTGCCAACTCACCTCAAGAATATTTCACCATGTGATATTTGACAGGCGAAGCTAACCTACGAATGGGAGTTGGCAACACGGATTAGTGGAGGTGCACGGGTTGAGCGCTATCAATTGGCGATCAGTGTTGCCAACTCACCCCAAGAATATTTCACCATGTGATATTTTACAGACGAAGCTAACCTACGAATGGGAGTTGGCAACACTGGCAACATCAATTGCGGCTCAATATTGCCAACTCACCTTAAGAATATTTCACCATATGATATTTTACAGACGAAACTAACCTACGAATGGGAGTTGACAACACTGGCAACATCAATTGCGGTTTAATATTGCCAACTCACTCTAAGAATATTTTACCATGATATTTTACAGGCGAAGCTAACCTACGAATGGGCAACACTGACTAGTGGAGGTTGGTGGGTTCTGCAACATTAATTGCCAGTGTTGCCAACTCACCTTAAGAATATTCCACCATGTGATATTTTACAAGCGAAGCTAACCTACGAATGGGAGTTGGCAACACGGATTAGTGGAGGTGCACGGGTTCAAGAACATCAATTGCCAGTGTTGCCAACTCACCTCAAGAATATTTCACCATGTGATATTTGACAGGCGAAGCTAACCTACGAATGGGCAATACTGACTAGTGGAGGTGCACGGGTTCTGCAACATTAATTGCCAGTGTTGCCAACTCACCCCAAGAATATTTCACCATGTGATATTTTACAGACGAAGCTAACCTACGAATGGGAGTTGCCAACACTGACTAGTGTAATCAACCCTGTTCTGCGCCATCAATTGCGGTTTAGTGTTGCCAACTTACCCCAAGAATATTTTACTATGTGATATTTTATTTCCAAGTCCCGGGGACACCAATGTATATCGTGACCTTTGTAAACCTCTCTCGGGGGAACGATGTGCCACACGCGTGCGCGCTGGCGCCTTTATTATTTTCGTATTGCATACAATATTTATTGTGTTTTTTTTTCTATCTACAATGATATTTTTCTTATATATTTTTTTTTTATTTTTTTATAGGGTTCATTAAAGCACATATTTGAGGAGGACAACGCCACCCATATATAAATAAACCCCTCGAATTTACACTAATTAGAATTACCTTACAAAATTTTTCTCATAAGGCATTTTTGTTTTGTAAACACTCTACCACCAACAGATCACATATAAATAAACATACCCCGAAAAAATGCGCTCCATGAAAAGTTGCCCTGTGTGCAAAAGAACCATATCAAGCCAACATTTTGCAAGACATTGTCGCACCTGCGTGCCAGGCAAGCATTTGGCTGCCACCGAATTATGTTCTGGATGCAATAAACATATCACAATTGCGTATGCCAAGAAGCATAAGCTTACTTGTCTGAGCCAAAGTACATCTGGGGCTCAGCCTTCGACCAGCTCCACCAAGAGGAAAGCAGAAGCCGACTCGCCACCACCCGCCAAACGCATCAAAACTGTGGCAAAAGCAGACCAGTCTGCTTTCCAGCGTTCGTTAGAGGATTTTGTCCTCACCTCGGACGGCTCATGCGACGTGCGTAGTTTTTTGGAGAACGTGCAAGCGCAAATTATTTCCGTCCTTGGCGATGCGCTTGCAACGCACTCCACTAAATTTTACGCATTGCTACGTTGCTGGTACAAGAAGCCGTCTGATGAAATTTACAGCTTCTGCCACAACACCAAGGCGAAGACGCTGCATCTGGTGGATGTCGACAACCTCGAGGTCATCTACAACAAGTTTGTCGAGGAGCTGCTGGTTAAACAAGAAGAACATCAAGCCAAGGGCTCGGGGGGTTCGCTGTGTGGGGAGCCTCACGAACTGTGCGTCAAACTTTGCAAGTTTGTGCCTCTCTCCGCCTCCAGCTACGTCCGTTTACCATCTGCTATTAAGGATAAAAAGGCCGTCCTGAACATTCAGAACAGTGACGCCAAGTGCTTTCTCTGGTCGGTGCTTGCAGCATTGCACCCCGTTGAGCCAAAAAACCAACCTCACCGAGTTAACCACTACCTACCCTACGAGCCAGAGCTGGAAGATGCAATGGCTGGGATCGACTACCCGGTGAAGGTCTCGGACATTCGCAAATTCGAGGCCCGTACACACAACCCTCGGTTGGCCATCAACGTTTATGGCCTCACTGACGAAAATGTGGTGTACCCTATCCGGGTGAGCGACGTGGACGACGACGATGGTGTGCAGGAAATTCATCTTCTGCTCATCAAGGACGAGACCCACCACCATTACACCCTCATCCGTTCCCTCTCTCGACTTGTTTCGAGCCAACGGAGCAAAGACAAAACCCACATAGAAGTTTGTTGCAGGTGCTTGTCAATATTCGACGGACGGGATCAACACAGTTACCAACATGTTCGAGGTCGCAACATTGCTGCCGAGAAGCTTGCTAACCACAAGCTCTCCTGCAATGCCAACAAGCCTAGGGTGCCAGTCTTGCCCGAACCTGGCACCATGATGCATTTCAAAATGCACGGTGCCATGGTGGAGCACCCCGCCATCATCATTGCGGATTTCGAGGCCTTCCTCAAACCCCTGTTTATTTGCGATCCCGATCCCGAAGTTTCTTCCACCACCCCTTACCAACTCCACGAGGCATCCAGTTTCGCCTACGTTGTGGTGCGACGAGACCAGCACATCGCCCCCGAGCCCTACGTGTACCGTGGTCCCGACGCAGCCAAACACTTCCTCGAGAGGATGGTTGTGGAAGCCAACGAGATAGGGAAGGTATTGTCGACCCCCAAGTCTATGCTCCCACTGTCCCCCGACGATCAACGCAGACACGACGAGGCCATCGCTTGCCCTGTCTGCGTTGAGAAGTACACTGCCAAAAACCATAAAGTCCGACACCACGATCACTTTAACGGTAGGTATGTTGGTCCTTGGTGCGACGACTGCAACCGCATGGGCCGGGACCCGCGCTTTATTCCGATCTTCTTCCACAATGGCTCGGGGTACGACTTTCACCACCTGATCAAGCATCTTGGATACGACAATGCAAGAATCAATGTCCTGGCACAAAACGAGGAGCGTTATATTAGCGTCAGCAAGTGGGTGCCGATCCCCAACTCAAAAAGCAGGAGCATCGAGCTTCGCTTCCTCGACTCCCTGAGGTTCCTCCCGGCCAGCCTCGATGCTCTTGCAGGGAAGCTGAGCAACAAACAAATGCTCATCACCTCTGCGAATTTTCCGAACTTGGACGCCGGTCTCTTCAGGCGTAAGGGGGTCTACCCCTACGAATACGTCACCGACTCTACCAAGTTTGCGGAGACGTCGCTTCCTCCTCGAGCAAACTTCTATAGCAAGCTGCGAGGCTCGGGCATCTCTGAGGATGACTATAACCATGCTCAGTCCATGTGGCGCGAGCTGGGTTGTCGAACTCTCGGAGACTACCACGACGCCTACCTCAGACTTGATGTGACGCTCCTCGCCGACGTGTTCCAGACGTTCCGGGCGACTGCAAAGACCATCTACCAGCTGGACCCCGCCTACTTCTATAGTCTCCCCGGACTGGCGTGGTCAGCCATGTTTCTGGTGACGAAAATCAAGCTGGAGCTTCTTTCGGACGTAGACATGATGCTGTTTGTGGAACGCGCCGTGCGGGGTGGAATGGTCCAGGTGTCGCAACGGCACGCGTGCGCCAACAACCATCACATGGCTACTGGCTACGACTCTACCCAACCGTCGAGCTACATCATGCACACAGACGTGAATAACTTGTACGGGCACTCCATGATGCAGCCACTCCCCTTTAGAGGGTTCGAGTGGGCTGACCCTTCCAACTTCGACGTTGAAGGTTTCGACGATTCGGAACATGGGTTCTTCGCCGAGGTGGACCTTGAGTTCTCCGAGAAGCTGCAGGATTTGTTCTGCGATCTTCCCCCTGCACCCGAGTTCAAGTGTCCACCCAATTCCAACCAGAAGAAGCTCGTCATGGATTTCGAACCCAAGAAGAATTACGTCCTTCACTACCAGAATCTCCGGTGGTTGATGCGGCAAGGGGTCACAGTCCACGCAGTTCACCGCATCCTCAAGTTCGAACATTCTTCATGGTTGAAGCCATACATCGAGCTCAACACTGAACGCCGCACCGCAGCCACGTCCGAGCTTGATAAGGATTTCTTCAAGCTCATGAATAATGCGGTGTTTGGCAAGACCATGGAGAATGTACGAAATCGCGTGGACATAAAATTGGTGACGAGGAAAGAGCGATGTCGTCAGCTTGTCGCGAGTCCATTGTTCAAGTCTCGAACAATCTACAACGAGCAGCTGGCTCTGATTCACATGAGGCAAGGTGTGGTGAAACTCACCAAGCCCATCTACGTTGGAGCCACTGTTCTGGATCTGAGCAAGCTCCACATGTTCGAGACATACTACGACATATTACGTCCACACTACAAGCACAACATCTCACTTCTCTACACGGACACGGACAGCTTGGTGTACCACGTTCGCACAGCCAACGCATACGGGGATATAGCCACAGATCCATCTTTGGTTAACCTCTTTGACACCTCGGGCTATCCCCAGCCGAACCGGTACAGTATCCTGGCTCGCAACAAAAAGGTGCCTGGCAAACTCAAAGACGAGAAGGACGGTGACGTGATTCTCGAGTTTGCAGGTCTTCGTGCCAAGGCCTATACTATTAAAGCCGAGGGCAGCGTTACCAAGAAGGCCAAGGGTGTCGGCAGACAGGTGGTTCGGGAGCATCTCACATTCGAGGACTTCGTGGATTGCCTCAAGACCGGGTCGTCGGTTCTAAGAGCAGAACAGCGCATCCAGAGCGTCGACCATGTGTTAACCACCAACAAAGTGAGGAAGATTGCCCTGGATCCCAACGACGACAAGAGGTGCGTTCTCCAATGTGGAATCCACACACTGCCGTGGGGCTACTATCGCTTAGCAGAAAGCAAAACCTGCAACATGTGCCCATCTTCGACAAAAGATTCATAAAAACAAAACAAAAAAAAAAATCATTTTGTTAGTCATTACAAAAAAAAAAACACTGATTGTGATTACAAAAAACTTTGACCGTATTTTAAATAACCAGCATAATATGAATCTTTTTGGTTTCCGAAAACAAACCAACATGGAGACTGTACACCGCGCGACGACAGATCATGAATTTCTACCTTCCATGTTAACTAAACTCAACGGTCTACTGATTGTTCACCTTAACAGCATTTGGACGAAATTGGATGACGATGTGGGCAAGATGTTTTACGTCTTCAACAACAATTTACATTTTTACAAAATTCCGATCGATGGAAAACTTCAAATCACCGTGAATCCGGAAAACGTAGGTGAAATCAAAATATCTACCGGCAAGAACATTTTTCGAATCAAGCACGACAAGATGCTTTCTAACATTACGTACGATGTTTCCGCAGGAGATTACCTGTACGTCGAACTCCTAGGAGATTACGACAAACTCGTTCCTCTCTTCGTAGAATTGCGAATTGTTTATCCTATTATAAATAACCATTAACCAAAATGCCTAACGATATTTTCGGCAACACTAAGCGTGTAGACCACGCGGAAGAGATTCTCATGTTGGATGTCCGAATTAAAAAGTTGAGGAGCGATTTGATCGCTTTGCAGGAGACCTTAAACAAAAGTTTAGAGTCGGAGATTGCCACGCTCCAAACGCAATGTCTGGACCCCATTCTGAAAATTGATTCCGAACTGAAAACGCTCATAAAAAATTATGTCGACATACCTTCTTACGACAACGTTCAAAATATACAGTTGAGCGTGGATAAGCTTCAAAATGATTTGGCCAAATTACAGCAATTTCAATCGAAAAATGAAGATTTGGAAAAATTGAAACTCGAAATCGAAGAACGAACTTCCGCAATCGAAAAGAATTTCTCTGAACTTCAAACCGTTGTGAAGGATATTGATGTAGAACGCTTGCATGTTGTTGTTTCCAAATTACAAGAAGAATTCGCCAGCACGTTGGAAGAAATTAAATCCAAGTTACAGACTTTGGAAGATACCATGACGAACCTACCATCGTCAGACGAACTGCAGGTCATCGGCAAAAGCGTCGCGAACATAAAAATTCAATTGGAAGCCTATCAAGATTTCGAACACATTCAAACCACCATCGCTACGCTTCAGGCGTCTCTGGAGTTGATCAACGAAGAAATTAAAAATATTCACGCTGAAGCAAGTGCGTTGACGAGCATACAAGACACGTTGAGCACGGTTCAGCAGAAGATTGAATATTTAGAAAATTTGAACGTCGAATCGAATCTTGCTCATTTTCATCACGTACTGGACAACATACAGGCCGACTTGGAATCGTTACGGACGAGCGTACCTTCGAGCGAAGATTTGGAAAAATTGAAAACGGCGGTGACAGCACTATCCGAATCGAGCGACATCAAAAGTTCGTTGAGCGATCTCGAGAGTAGGGTGGCCAATCTCCCCACCTCCAAAGAATTGCACGCTTTGAAAAGAAACATATCACGTATGCTGAAACGACTGGAAACGGAAACGGCGAACGTGGAACAGATTCGAGACGAACTTGCTTCGCTGGTGTCGACGTTGCCCACTTCGCAGAGCGTTGCCGACCTTCACACGCAGTTTACCGAGATGCGAAGCATCGTGAACGATCTTGCCGAGAAAAATTCGAAATTGAATCAAGTCGAGAATCTTCAGAGTATTGTCGTCAACATCAGAGATCAAGTTGGAGTGCTGGAATCCACGCAGGAATCGACGCTGGCCTCTTTCGGTGGCAAGCTGCAAGAACTCAACGAAAACTACAAGCAGTTGAACGTGGAAGTGAAAATCAAGCCGTCATTTTCTTCCGTAACGGATACTATAGTCGAATATTTGTTGCCCGTACAAAATACACTGGGGCAGCTTCACAGCAACCTCGTTAGCGTCGATACTAAATTCGCTAAACTGCATTCTCTGCAAGCCATCGAAATCAACAGCGTACCCAATCAACAGAGAATCTCCACGTTCGTCGAAGGTAACAAACTGTACATGTTACATCCTTATCATCCGTACTACAAGTTTCTCCTCGATGGCACGATTCAGATAAACGAATTTTCGTACTGGTCTCACGGCAGAAAAGCTAGCGTTCCCACCATGACCTTGATATCGAATCGTGGTGTTCAGAAAGCAGGAAACATTCCTCTGGCACGTTGGAACGAAACGCGCAACGTATATGAAATACACGAAGACGAAGATCTAACCGTTTTCGACGTGAGTGCCGGCGATAAGCTGATCATTCAAAACACGAGCGAAGTGCCACCCTCTTTGAATCCCATCACGCTGGTGCTTCTCTTCAAACGTAATCTCTAAAAAATGTCTAGGCAAGCCATCGTCGAAGAATTGCATAAACCTGCACGCCGCAACTACGAACGTTTGGCGGTGGTGACCAAGGGCATCGACGACCTCTGGCAAAGTGACCTCGTGGAGATGAGCAGCGGCAATTTGAAAAACGTACATAAATTGAACAAGAGCAACAAGTATCTCCTCACCGTCATAGACACGTTTTCGAAATTCGCATGGGCTCTACCTTTGAAGGCCAAAACGGGAACGTGCGTCACGGAAGCATTCAAAACAATTTTTCGCGAAAGCGACAGACGGCCACGGTTTTTGCAAACAGACAATGGTAAAGAATTTTACAACACCGTATTCCAAAAGTTTATTCAAAAACATGGCATTCGACATTATTCGACCTTCAGCCACATCAAAGCCAGCATCGTGGAAAGATTTAATCGAACCTTGAAAACACACATGTGGAAACGATTCACGCTTCGGGGAAATTACAAATGGGTCGACATACTGCCGGAACTCGTCGACACCTATAATGATACAGTACACAGAACCATAGGCATGAAGCCAGCTGACGTTACGAAATCTGACGAGCAGCGTTTAATTTCTACAGTTTACTGTCCAAAGTACACTCCCACGACTACCAAGAAATCAAAATTCAAAATTGGAGACCAGGTGAGGATCAGCAAATTCAAACGCACCTTCGAGAAGGGGTTCACAAAAAATTGGAGCACGGAACTTTTTACGGTGGTTCGAGTTTTACCCGGAAACCGACACACGTATATAATAAAAGATAGTAGCGGCGAGATTTTGAAAGGAAGATTTTACGAAGAGGAACTCTCTAAAACAAAACATCCCAACACGTACCTCATCGAGAAAGTATTGCGTAGAAAAGGTGACAAACTATTGGTGAAATGGCTGGGGCTTCCGGAAAAGAGTTGGATCGACGCGAACGATGTGATCTTGTGAGTACGTGGAACGTGGTGAAGCGTCTACCGGATTCGGAAAGTCAAACGAAGAAAAGAAACGGCGAGTTGCTTCCCGACAGCATCCGCTGTCTAATCGTAGGCCCTTCGGGGTGTGGGAAAACAACACTGCTCGTGGACAATTTTCTCCTCGCACCAAATTGGTTAGATTGGAAGAACAGGCACCTCTACGTATTTTCGAAAAGTTTGGAGCAAGCGAAATACCAGCAACTGATAAAACTGTACGATGGTCTGGACATTGCAACTTTCGCATCGGAAATAAAACCACTCGACGATTGTCGTGAAAATTCAGTCGTTGTGTTCGACGATGTCATCCTGGAAAATCAAAATGAAATTCGCAATTTTTTCACGCAAGGTCGTCACAAAGGAATGGATTGCTTCTTCCTAGCTCAAACGTTTTCCAAAATTCCAAAACAGTTAGTACGCGACAACGCTAATTTCATATGTTTGTTTCGTCAAGATCACACCAACCTCAAGCACGCGTACGATGACTACGTAGGCGGAGACATGAACTACAATCAATTTTCGGAACGCTGCTGCTCCCACTGTTGGAACAGTGACGATTTCGGATTCGCGACGATCGACATGACGAGGAAACCCAACGATGGAAAATACAGAAACAAAATCAACGACTTTCTAAACGTTGCAACGTTGTGAGAAACGACGTGTATAAATAACGTTATGGCAAAACGAAAAATCGAAGACGAAAATCTTAAGTTGCGAAACTACCTCGCGAAACGCTTCAAAGGTTGGAAATCCGAGAATCGCGGATTCTACGAAGAGAAGAAACGTCAAGATCAACCTGTGATCGATGCCATCAGCGATCTAGGTAAAGAAATTAAAGGCGTCACGGAACAAAATAAAAATTTGATCAACGAACTCGTACCACTTGCAGCTAAAAGTTACACCGTACCCACGCCCATTTCGAGCATTCCTTCGACGCCGTTCGAACTAAGAGACGTACCGCCAGGACGTCGAGCCATAAGCAGCACGTCGTCGTCTTTGGATAAGATCGAGTTGGGACCTTTGGCACGAGACTACCTGAGCACGGGCAAGTTCGACAAGGATGAAGTGTTCGGATTGTATCCAAGCATGGAGAGCAACGAAGGCGGCGGTGTGGTTTGGAAGATTGGGAAATCGAAGGTGACTTTTGAAGGCAACGACATTAAAGTCAACTTAGGCGATAAGAATAGCTGGAACAGGTATCCGGGTACGGTGGGACTGTGGGAACTCGTTGCCAAAAAGCAGCCGAAGGATTACACCGAAGAAGATTACCAGAGTTACAAGGAAATTCTGATCATGACGGACGCCTTGTACCAGAACAACGACGCTACGCAGAATAGGGTGAAATCCAGCAGCGGCGAAAAATACAGGAATCTCATCAAGCCGATATGGAACCAGGTGAAAACAGGCAGCGGCGTCAAACTCTACAACACCCTGCCCAAAGAGTTTGTGTGGGTGGACGACGTGCGCAAGCTCATAGACAGGTTGTTGGTTATTGCAGGAGAGGAGAATGCAGGCAATCGTAATTTCTACAACGAGAAGGTTGGCATCGTGGACATGATCAGCACAAAACTTTCCAACTTCATCGTAAACGACGACAAGGGCATAGGGTACCTCATTAAAATCATCAACACGCTGCCTCCGAGATTCTGGAACGTGGCCGAAGGAAAGGGTCTCGTGAACGACATCATCAACAAGTTACCTTTCGAGATGCATTTACCTGGCTACCAGTACTGCGGACCAGGTACCAAACTCGAGAAAAGATTGGAGAGAGGAGACAAGGGTGTGAATCTGTTGGACGCCGCATGCAAAGATCACGACATCGCTTACAACACCACTCGCTCCGATCTGGATGCACGTCACGAAGCAGACAGAAAGTTAGAGCACGCAGCTTTCGAAAGATTCGTTAGCAGAGACGCTTCGCTGGGAGAAAGAGTTGCAGCACTGGGCACCACCATCGCCATGAACACGAAACAAAAACTTGGATGGGGTGTGTAGAAATAAAAGAATTTCTCGAACCGTGAAAAGAATTTCTTCGGTATATAAATAACACTACGTAAAAAAAAAACTCCAATTGTGTTTGCCATTTATAAAATGAGTAAACAATCACTAGACGCCCAAGCATTAAAACAAATGCTAAATTCATCAGTCGAATATGTAAAAATTCAGGAATTAGAAGTGGACAAACCTTACACGATAACTTCCGGTTCAATTGTTTCTACCCAGTATGGCCCCAAGGCGCGTCTGTTGCTCAACGCACAATACAGTCTATTTTTACCAGATCGATACGCTAACATGTTATCCGACGAGAAGCTAGCTATTTTAATCGAGAACAAAACTCAAATCGTGTACAAGGGTACAAAGGAACTTCTTGGTAAGAAAACAAAGCACGTAATAGAATTTGTGTAACGGCTCTGCGCGGAGTATATCCTTGAAAAAAAAATTACACGGAACAAAAAAAATCTCAGAACATTTATATATAAATAACATACCGAAAAAAAATTACACAAAACAAAAAAAATCTCAGAACATATATATAAATAACATACCGCGAAAATAACATATAGAGCATCATCATGAAGCCCAAGGGTGTCGTGTACCAGATACCATACTCCAATCTGAAAAATCTAGGTGCCCTCGATGGGTTACTCACCAAGAAACAACGCGAGAAGAAACGTTCTTGCTTGACGAAAGGACACGGAATGAAATTACTTCTCAGCACACCTCAATTGAGACGCTTGCAGCGTTCGCGAAAACAGCAAAAGATCGGAGGTTTCATATTCAGCATCCCAGCCATCCTGGCAGCATTAGGGGCCGTTGGAAGTTTGGCCGGCGGTAGCGCCGCCATCGCAAAAACCGTCATCGACTCGAAGAAGAACAAGGCTGAATTGGAAGAACAGAAACGTCACAACCTGGCTATGGAGAAGAAAGGGAAAGGTATAACCAAAAAACAAAAAAGCAACCTCGATGCTTTGAAGAAATATAAAAAAAAGAAGAAGCCCTGTCCAACTTCGATATTGAATCTCTGATCGAACCGTTGGGAATAAGGAACTTCAGGGGTGTTTTCATGTCCGATTCTCTACCCTCTGCTGTGAAGAAAAAGGAGTATGGCGTGGTCAACCTGGACAGTTACAAAAATCCTGGTACACATTGGATATGCTACCTCAAAATTGACGATAACAATGCATTTGTTTTCGATTCGTTCGGTGGCACACCACCTGCCAGGTTGGTAAAGTATCTCAGTGTTGCCAACCTCTACTACAATGACAAACGCATCCAGGGTTTCACCGATGTTAACTGCGGCCACCTATGCCTTTCTGTTCTCGCATACATGTCTAAAATAAATAACCCGTCGGTGGAACATTTTCAGAAAGCATTGTGGAACCTGAAACACGATGGGCGTGTTCCATCTCACGAGCGAATCTTCGATCCTGAAACTCACGCTGCACGACGACATCGTCTATCCTAAATCCATAGCTCTACGTGCATTCTACAGCATGTACCTCATACCTAACGTCACGCAGCACAATAATAAAATTAGTGTCGGAAGCGAACACATCGTCGTCACGCCAGGCCAATACAATCTTTCCACTTTGCAAGCTCAGTTACCCAAAGGCACGTACCTTTCTCAAAATTCGGTCACGCACAGAGTGGAAATCCTATCGGCAACGGAGACCATAAACCTGGGCACCATGGGAGAACTTTTAGGTTTCGAGAACGACACCAAACTCGAAGCTGGCATCAAACATACGGCAACCAACATTCCTAAATTTCTAGCCATAGAAACTCTAAACGTTCACTGCAACGTGGCGGAAGGCATGATCACAAAATCCTCGGACGGATTGTTAGGAAGTCACAAGCAGACAGGAATCATAGCCACATTCAAACCCAGTTCCGAATTCATGGAACCGATCATCTACACACCCTCTTCGCCGATCTATTTTCCAGTATGCCGCAACCGCATAGACGACATAGAGTTGGTGGTGACAAACGAGAAAGGAGACGTGGTGGATTTCGCAGGTGCAACGACCACTGCCATCGTGGAGATCAACGTATAATAAATAACACGCATAGTAAAAATGGAGCAAATCGAAAGTTACGAATTGCAATCTTTCCCTCCGAACCGTCGCACGTTCGCCAATCTCAACGAAGCAAACAGGGAGATCGAATACGACGTGGACGTAGGCGACGGGTTTGTTCATCCTCACAGAGCGGACCTCTACCTTCAATTCGACGTGGTGAAGAAAGAAAGCGGAGAAGCGTTTCCGCCCAATGCAAATTTGATACTCGTGGACAACTTCGTGCCTCACCTGTTCTCGCAGGTGGAGGTGAGGAAACACAACACCGTCATAGACAGAATAGATTATCCAGGCATCACGTCGACGGCAGTGGGAACATTGAAATTATCCAAAACGGACGCAGCATACTACCAGGCGGGAGGATTCGAAGCGGGGACCAAAATATCGACTAGAAATCACACGGTGCTCTTTCCCATGCGTCTGCTGCCGGGATTCTTCTCGGACTACAAGGAGATCATGTGGAAGGGTGGATTGCGCGTCACGTTTCGAAGAGCGGCCAACGACAACAACGCACTGATGCGATACACCAACTTGAACGCCGACGGCACGCCGATAGCCAACACTTTACCCGAAGCAGCCAAGTGCGTCATCCGGAGCATGGAATTGAGAATGCCGATCGTGGAATACGAAACAAACTACGCCCTCAAGTACAAAACAGAGATCTTGAAGAGTCCGCAGGTACTGATTCACTTTCACGGTTACCAGTGCGTGCAGAAGATGGCGTCGGGAAGTCACATGGAATTCGACGTGACGACACAGTTCAACAACATACAGTTCGACATGCCAGATTTCGTCGTAGTGTTCTTTCAGACCGGGCGCGATAACAACCAGGAAAAAGATTCCAGCAAGTTCGACGACTGCAAGATCAAGAACGTATATCTGAAGAATGGACGCAACGAAGTCTTCCCGCGCGAGAATTACAACCTCGACATGACCAAAGATGATTACCTCAAACTTTACGAAGCTTACACCTCTTTCAAACGCGTGACCGAGGGAAGCATGGACATGTACTACACGCCCAGTGAATTCAAAGCCCGCAGACCCATGTTCGTCATCAACACATCTAAGAGGAAGCAGGTGGTGGTCAACGATCGAACCAACATCAAGATCGTCTGCGAGTTCAACAGTCCGTTGCCCGAGGATACCGTATGCAGTGTCATCTTGGTCGCCGAGAAGTCCTTCGTCCACGACGTGAAGAACGAGAGGATCACAGAGCAGTTTTAACAAGTTTTTAACCTCTTTTCTCGCACAATAAGAAATTTCTGTACTAGCACAATCAGTTTCAATAGCACAATACGAAAATTTCACTAGTTAGTTATCAGTTACAATATCTTTTTTCTCATCAGTTTTTTTGCACTATAGCATGAGAAACAAATCAGAAAATTTGCACAAAAAAAATTTGTTGTTGTTTTTACACAAGAAAATTAACAATAAAATTTTTTTTTATCGTTTCAGATGCTGTCGAACATCAAAAACACATACACATACAAACACACTAAAAAATAAGCATGCAACTTTATTTGTAACACACACATACATTCTCCATCTTCATCAAAAAAATATTATAATAAACATAATTATTATTATCTATATCTCACAAAACTCTATATCCAAAAATATTACAACATCAAAATAACACTAGAGTCGTTAGTACACGTTGCATGCATTACGGAGGTCCTCTGTAGGGTTTCATGGAAGTTTGGGGGAAAAAAAAAAACACGTGAAACTCTACAGAGGTGCGGTTATTTAGAGCTGCAGCCGTTAGAACCTTTTTGGTTGGGCACCACGCACCCTGGCGGGGTTAGGGGCCAGGCATCCTAAAAACAACAATTATTTATTTGTTTGTTTGCGTTACAATACAGGTGCGCGCGCGCACATATGCATGTGCAGCACATCGTTCCCGAGAGAGGTTTACAAAGGCCGTGTCCGGATTGGCAAGCGCTCCGTCCAGTTCTCTCCCGTTGCTCTCGCGTGCCGTCGAAGTGACGTCCAAGTCGTCCGAATCTGCATGTCCCCCTTGTAGTACGCCTGTCACTTTCCCCGCCAGGTGTCAGCCCGAACTTCACCCACCGCATGGGGCGCAAACAAACAAAATAATTTCCACCTAACTACTCATATTTAAAATATAACACGCTATTTCATCATTTACAATTTTTCTGCATTCATTATCGATAAAATATTAAAATATAACTGAGTTTTACATCCTCTAATCAGTAAATATTGCCTGTACAAAATAAAAGTTAGAATATGGCTGCCAAGCGCAGCATCACAGCGCCAGCGTGCATCTGTCGCGCCTCTCTGCTCTTCCCTCCGACTCCACGTCTACCGCAAATTCGGACAACAGAGATTGGCTGAGTCCCGGATAGAACAGCGCTCTAGGTGACATCTGCTGCTGATTCGGATGCAGCCCTGGCCACTTCTATTAGTCAGTGTTGCCAACTCCTATTTGTAGGTTAGCTTCGCCTGTAAAATATCACATGATGAAATATTCTTCAGGTAAGTTGGCAACATTGAACCGCAATTGATGTTACCAGTGTTGTCAACTTCTATTTGTAGGTTAGCTTCGCCTGTAAAATATCACATGGTGAAATATTCTTCAGGTGAGTTGGCAACATTGAACCGCAATTGATGTTACCAGTATTGTCAACTTCTATTTGTAGGTTAGCTTCGCCTGTAAAATATCACATGGTGAAATATTCTTGAGGTGAGTTGGCAACACTGAATCGTAATTGATGTTGCCAGTGTTGCCAACTCCCATTCGTAGGTTAGCTTCGCCTGTAAAATAACATGTGGTGAAATATTCTTGGGGTGAGTTGGCAACACTGAATCGCAAATAATAGCGCAGAACCCGTGCACCTCCACTAGTCAGTGTTGCCAACTCCCATTTGTAGGTTAGCTTCGCCTGTGAAATATCACATGGTGAAATTTTCTTGGGGTGAGTTGACCACACTGCGAGAAAAGCCTCAAGCAGTGTTGCCAGCTCCTTGCTTGAGGTTAGGTTAGACCCAAAAACAAAAACCTTGGTGATTTTTTCAAGTGAGGAGTTAGCAACACTGCGAGCGCCACCGAGCGCCATTTTCGGTTGCAGAACCGGGGACACTGCTCTACTCTCATTGTAGGTTAGTTTAGTGCATAAAACGTCGTAAAATAAAAAATAGGTCAAGAACAAGTTGGCAACACTGCTTAAGGCTTGCTTTGCAGTGTTGCCAACTCTTTGCCTTAGGTTAGGTTAGACCCAAAAACCTTGGTGATTTTTTCGGGTGAGGAGTTAGCAACACTGCGAGCCTCACCGAGCCTCATTTTCGGGCGCAGAACCCGGGACACTATACTACTCATGTTGAATGCTTCAAGAATATGTCGGTTTCACTAGTTGTTGTTTGAGAACCATATTGGCCCGCCCGCGAGTATTAAATTGAACTGCTTATAACTTCTGAACAAATGATCTTAGAGAACGTAATAAATTTGCATATTAATCAGCATGTTGCATGCTACAAGAATATATCGATTTCACTAGTTGTTGTTTCAAAAATATATTGGCCTGATGGCGAAAATTAACTTGAACTGCTTATAACTTCTGAACAATTGATCGTAGAGCACACAATTATTTGCATTTCAATCAAACATGTTGTATGCTACAAGATTATGTCCGTTTCACTAGTTATTGTTTGAGAACCATTTTGGCCCGCCCGCCAAAACTTACTTCAACTCCTTATAACTTCTGAACAAATGATCCTAGAGAGCGTAATAAATTTGCATATTAATCAGCATGTTGCCTGCTACAAGAATATATCGATTTCACTAGTTGTTGGTTGTGAACCATATTGGCCCGCCCCTGAAAATCAACATGAACTGCTTATAACTCCTGAAAAATTGATCGTAGAGAACACAATTATTTGCATTTTAATGAAACATGTTGAATGCTACAAGAATATGTCGGTTTCACTAGTTGTTTTTAGAAAACCATATTGGCCCGTACGCGAGTATTAACTTTAACTGTTTATAACTTCTGAAAAATTGTTCGTAGAGAACACAATTATTTGCATTTCAATGAAACATGTTGTATGCTACAAGAATTTGTCGGTTTCACTTGTTATTGTTTGAGAACCATTTTGGCCCGACCGCCAAAACTAACTTCAACTCCTTATAACTTCTTAACAAATGATCTTAGAGAGCGTAATAAATTTTCATATTAATCAGCATGTTGCATGCTACAAGAATATATCGATTTCATTGGTTGTTGGTTGAGAACCATATTGGCCCGCCCGCGAAAATCAACTTGAACTGATAATAACTTCTGAACAATTGATCGTAGCGAACACAATTATTTGCATTTTAATGAAACATGTTGAATGCTTCAGGAATATGTCGGTTTCACTAGTTTTTGTTTGAGGACCATATTGGCCCGTCCGCGAGTATTAAATTGAACTGCTTATAACTTCTGAACAAATGATCTTAGAGAGCGTAATAAATTTGCATATTAATCAGCATGTTGCATGCTACAAGAATATATCGATTTCACTAGTTGTTGGTTGAGAACCATATTGGCCCGCCCGCGAAAATTATTTTGAACTGCTGATAACTTCTGAACAAATATTCGTAGAAAGCGTAATAATTTTGCATATTAATCAGCATGTTGCATGCTACAAGAATATATCGATTTCACTAGTTGTTGTTTGAGAAATATATAGGTGTGCCCGCGAAAATTAACTTGAACTGCTTATAACTTCTGAACAATTGATCGCAGAGCACACTATTATTTGCATTTCAATCAAACATGTTGTATGCTACAAGAATATGTCGGTTTCACTAGTTATTGTTTGAGAACCATTTTGGCCCGACCGCCAAAACTAACTTCAACTCCTTATAACTTCTTAACAAATGATCTTAGAGAGCGTAATAAATTTTCATATTAATCAGCATGTTGCATGCTACAAGAATATATCGATTTCACTAGTTGTTGGTTGAGAACCATATTGGCCCGCCGGCGAAAATTAATTTGAACTGCTTATAACTTCTGAATAAATAATAGTAGAAAACGTAATAATTTTTCGTATTAATCAGCATGTTGCATGCTACAAGAATATATCGATTTCACTAGTTGTTGTTTGAGAAATATATTGGCCTTCCCGCGAAAATTAAATTGAACTGCTTATAACTTGTGAACAATTGATCGTAGAGCACACAATTATTTGCATTTCAATCAAACATGTTGTATGCTACAGGAATATGTCGGTTTCACTAGTTATTGTTTGAGAACCATTTTGGCCCGCCCGCCAAAACAAATTTCAACTCCTTATAACTTCTGAACAAATGATCGAAAAGAGCGTAATAATTTTGCATATTAATCAGCATGTTGCATGCTACAAGAATATATCGATTTCATTGGTTGTTGGTTGAGAACCATATTGGCCCGCCTCTGAAAATCAACTTGAACTGCTTATAACTCCTGAAAAATTGATCATAGAGAACACAATTATTTGCATTTTAATGAAACATGTTGAATGCTACAAGAATATGTCGGTTTTACTATTTGTTTTTTTAGAACCATATTGGCCCGCCCGCGAGTATTGATTTGTTCTGCTTATAACTTCTGAACAAATGATCGTAGTGAGCGTAATAATTTTGCATATTAATCAGCATGTTGCAAATACAAGAATATATCCATTTCACTAGTAATGTTGGTTGAGAACCATATTGGCCCGCCCTCGAAAATTAAATTGAACTGCTTATAACTTCTGAACAATTGATCGTAGAGAACACAATTATTTGCATTTCAATCAAACATGTTGAATGCTACAAGAATATGTCGGTTTCACTAGTTATTGTTTGAGAACCGTTTTGGCCCGCCCGCCAAAACTAACTTCAACTCCTTATAACTTCTGAATAAATGATCGTAGAGAGCGTAATAATTTTGCTTATTAATCAGCATGTTGCATGCTACAAGAATATACCGATTTCATTAGTTGTTGGTTGAGAACCATATTGGCCCGCCCGCGAAAATTAACTTGAACTGATAATAACTTCTGAACAATTGATCGTATCGAACACAATTATTTGCATTTTAATGAAACATGTTGAATGCTTCAAGAATATGTCGGTTTCACTAGTTGTTGTTTGAGAACCATATTGGCCCGCCCGCGAGTATTAAATTGAACTGCTTATAACTTCTGAACAAATGATCTTAGAGAACGTAATAAATTTGCATATTAATCAGCATGTTGCATGCTACAAGAATATATCGATTTCACTAGTTGTTGGTTGAGAACCATATTGGACCGCATGCGAAAATTAATTTGAACTGCTTATAACTTCTGAACAAATAATATTACAAAGCGTAATAATTTTGCATATTAATCAGCATGATGCATACTACAAGAATATATCGATTTCACTAGTTGTTGTTTGAGAAATATATTGGCCTGCCCGCGAAAATTAACTTGAACTGCTTATAACTTCTGAACAATTGATCGTAGAGCACACAATTATTTGCATTTCAATCAAACATGTTTTATGCTACAAGAATATGTCGGTTTCACTAGTTATTGTTTGAGAACCATATTGGCCCGCCCGCCAAAACTAAATTCAACTCCTTATAACTTCTGAACAAATGATCGTAGAGAGCGTTATAATTTTGCATGTTAATCAGCATGTTGCATGCTACAAGTATATATATCGATTTCATTGGTTGTTGGTTGAGAACCATATTGGCCCGCCCGCGAAAATTAACTTGAACTGCTTATAACTTCTGAACAATTGATCGTAGCGAACACAATTATTTGCATTTTAATGAAACATGTTAAATGCTTCTAGAATATGTCGGTTTCACTAGTTGTTGGTTGAGAACCATATCGGCCCGCCCGCGCGTATTAAATTGAACTGCTTATAACTTCTGAACAAATGATCTAAGAGAGCGTAATAAATTTGCATATTAATCAGCATGTTGCATGCTACAAGAATATATCCATTTCACTATTTGTTGGTTGAGAACCATATTGGCCCGCCAGCGAAAATTAATTTGAACTGCTTATAACTTCTAAACAAATAATCGTAGAATGCGTAATAATTTTTCATATTAATCAGCATGTTGCATGCTACAAGAATATATCGATTTCACTAGTTGTTGTTTCAAAAATATATTTGCCTGCCCGCGAAAATTAACTTGAACTGCTTATAACTTCTGAACAATTGATCGTAGAGCACACAATTATTTGCATTTCAATCAAACAAGTATGCTACAAGATTATGTCCGTTTCACTAGTTATTGTTTGAGAACCATTTTGGCCCTCCCGCCAAAACTTACTTCAACTCCTTATAACTTCTGAACAAATGATCGTAGAGAGCGTAATAATTTTGCATATTAATCAGCATGTTGCATACTACAAGAATATGTCGATTTCATTGGTTGTTGGTTGAGAACCATATTGGCCCGTCCGCGAAAATCAACTTGAACTGCTTTTAACTTCTGAACAATTGATCGTAGAGACCACAATTAATAGCATTTTAATCAAACTTGTTGTATGCAACAAGAATATGTCGGTTTCACTAGTTGTTTTAAGAAACCCATATTGGCCCGCCCGCGAGTATTAACTTGAACTGTTTATAACTTCTGAACAAATGATCCTAGAGAGCGTAATAAATTTGCATATTAATCAGCATGTTGCATGCTACAAGAATATATCGATTTCACTAGTTTTTGGTTGAGAACCATATTGGCCCGTCCGCGAAAATCAACTTGAACTGCTTATAACTCCTGAACAATTGATCGTAGAGACCACAATTAATAGCATTTCAATCAAACTTGTTGTATGCAACAAGAATATGTCGGTTTCACTAGTTGTTTTAAGAAACCCATATTTTCCCGCCCGCGAGTATTAAATTGAACTGCTTATAACTTCTGAACAATTGATCGTAGATCACACAATTATTTGCATTTCAATCAAACATGTTGTATGCTACAAGAATATGTCGGTTTCACTACTTATTGTTTGAGAAACATTTTGGCCCGCCCGCCAAAACTAACTTCAACTCCTTATGACTTCTGAACAAATGATCGTAGTGAGCGTAATAATTTTGCATATTAATCAGCATGTTGCATGCTACAAGAATATATCCATTTCACCAGTTGTTGGTTGAGAACCATATTGGCCCGCCCTCGAAAAATAACTTGAATTGCTTATAACTTCTGAACAATTGATCGTAGAGAACACAATTATTTTCATTTCAATCAAACATGTATGCTACAAGAACATGTCGGTTTCACTAGTTATTGTTTGAGAACCATTTTGGCCCGCCCGCCAAAACTAATTTCAACTTCTTATAACTTCTGAACAAATGATCGTAGAGAGCGTAATAATTTTGCATATTAATCAGCATGTTGCACGCTACAAGAATATATCGATTTGATTGGTTGTTGGTTGAGAACCATTTGGCCCGCCCGCGAAAATCAACTTGAACTGCTTATAACTCCTGAACAATTGATCGTAGAGACCACAATTATTAGCATTTTAATGAAACATGTTGTATGCAACAAGAATATGTCGGTTTCACTAGTTGTTTTTAGAAAACCATATTGGCCCGCCCGCGAGTATTAACTTGAACTGTTTATAACTTCTGAACAACTATCCTAGAGAGCGTAATAAATTTGCATATTAATCAGCATGTTGCATGCTACAAGATTATATCGATTTCACTAGTTGTTTTAAGAAATCCATATTGGCACGCCCGCGAGTATTAACTTGAACTGTTTATAACTTCTGAACAAATTATCCTAGAGAGCGTAAAAAATTTGCATATTAATCAGCATGTTGCATGCTACAAGAATATATCGATTTCACTAGTTGTTGGTTGAAAAACATATTGGCCCTACCGCGAAAATCAATTTGAACTGCTTATAACTTCTGAACAATTGATCGTAGGGATCACAATTATCTGCATTTTAATCTAACATGTTGTATGCTACAAGAATATGTCAGTTTCACTAGTTATTGTTTGAGAACCATATTGGCCCGCCCGCGAGTATTAAATTGAACTTCTTAAAAGTTCTGAACAAATGATCGTAGAAAGCTCGTTTGTTTTGCATATTAATAAACATGTAGCTAGCTACAAGAATATATAGATTTCACTAGTTGTTGGTTGAGAACCATATTGGCCCGCCCTCGAAAATTAACTTGAACTGCTTATAACTTCTGAACAATTGATCGTAGAGAACACAATTATTTGCATTTCAATCAAACATGTTGTATGCTACAAGAATATGTCGGTTTCACTAGTTATTGTTTGAGAACCATTTTGGCCCGCCCGCGAAAACTAACTTCAACTCCTTATAACCTCTGAACAAATGATCGGAGAGAGCGTAATAATTTTGCTTATTAATCAGCATGTTGCATGCTACAAGAATATATCGATTTCATTAGTTGTTGGTTAGAGAACCATATTGGCCCGCCCGCGAAAATTAACTTGAACTGATAATAACTTCTGAACAATTGATCGTAGCGAACACAATTATTTGCATTTTAATGAAACATGTTTAAAGCTTCAAGAATATGTCGGTTTCACTAGTTTTTGTTTGAGAACCATATTGGCCCGCCCGCGAGTATTAAATTGAACTGCTTATAACTTCTGAACAAATGATCTTAGAGAGCGTAATAAAGTTGCATATTAATCAGCATGTTGCATGCTACAAGAATATATCGATTTCACTAGTTGTTGGTTGAGAACCATATTGGCCCGCTCGCGAAAATTAAATTGAACTGCTTATAACTTCTGAACAAATAATCGTAGAAAGCGTAATAATTTTGCATATTAATCAGCATGTTGCATGCTACAAGAATATATCGATTTCACTAGTTGTTGTTTGAGAAATATATTGGCCTGCTCGCGAAAATTAACTTGAACTGCTTATAACTTCTGGACAATTGATCGTAGAGCACACAGTTATTTGCATTTCAATCAAACATGTTGTATGCTACAAGAATATGTCGGTTTCACTAGTTATTGTTTGAGAACCATTTTGGCCCGCCCGCCAAAACTAATTTCAACTTCTTATAACTTCTGAACAAATGATCGTAGAAAGCTCGATTGTTTTGCATATTAATAAACATGTAGCTAGCTACAAGAATATATAGATTTCACTAGTTATTGTTTGATAACCATGTTTACCCACCCGCGAAAACTAATTCAACTGCTTACAATTTCTGAACAAATGATCGTAGAGAACACAATTATTTGCATTTTAATGAAACATGTTGTATGCTACAAGAATATGTCGGTTTTACTATTTGTTTTTTAGAACTATATTGGCCCGCCCGCGAGTATTGATTTGTTCTGCTTATAACGTCTGAACAAATGATCGTAGTGAGCGTAATAGTTTTGCATATTAATCAGCATTTTGCATGCTACAAGAATATATCGATTTCACTAGTTGTTGGTTGAGAAACATATTGGTCCGCCCTCGAAAATTAACTTGAACTGCTTATAACTTCTGAACAATTGATCGTTGAGAACACAATTATTTGCATTTCAATGAAACATTTTGTATGCTACAAGAATATGTCGGTTTCACTAGTTATTGTTTGAGAACCATTTTGGCCCGCCCGCCAAAACTAACTTCAACTCCTTATAACTTCTGAACAAATGATCGTAGAGAGCGCAATAATTTTGCATATTAATCAGCATGTTTCATGCTACAAGAATATATCGATTTCATTAGTTGTTGGTTGAGAACCATATTGGCCCACCCGCGAAAATTAACTTGAACTGCTAATAACTTCTGAACAATTGATCGTAGCGAACACAATTATTTGCATTTTAATGAAACATGTTGAATGCTTCAAGAATATGACGGTTTCACTAGTTGTTGTTTGAGAACCATATTGGCCAGCCCGCAAGTATTAAAATGAACTGCTTATAACTTCTGAACAAATGATCCTAGAGAGCGTAATAAATTTGCATAGTAATCAGCATGTTGCATGCTACAAGAATATATCGATTTCACAAGTTGTTGGATGAGATCCATATTGGCCCGCCCGCGAAAATCAACTTGAACTGCTTATAACTCCTGAACAATTGATCGTAGAAAACACAATTATTTGCATTTTAATGAAACATGTTGAATGCTACAAAAATATGTCGGTCTCACTAGTAGTTTTTGGAAAACCATTTTGGCCTGCCCGCTAAAACTAACTTCAACTCCTTATAACTTCTGAACAATTGATCGAAGAAAGCGTAATAATTTTTCATATTAATCAGCATGTTGCATGCTACAAGAATATATCGATTTCATTAGTTGTTGGTTGAGAACCATATTGGCCCGTCCGAGAGTATTAACTTGAACTGTTTATAACTTCTGAACAAATGAACCTAGAGAGCGTAATAAATTTGCATATTAATCAGCATGTTGCATGCTACAAGAATATATCGATTTCACTAGTTGTTGTTTGAGAACCATATTGGCCCGCCCGCGAAAATCAACTTGAACTGCTTATAACTCCTGAACAATTGATCGTAGAGCACACAATTATTTGCATTTTAATGAAACATGTTGTTTGCTACAAGAATATGTCGGTTTCACTAGTTTTTTAGAAAACCATTTTGGACCGCCCGCGAGTATTAACTTGAACTGTTTATAACTTCTGAACAAATGATCGTAGTGAGCGTAATAATTTTGCATATTTATCAGCATGTTGCATGCTACAAGAATATATCCATTTCACTAGTTGTTGGTTGAGAACCTTATTGGCCCGCCCTCGAAAATTAACTTGTACTGCTTATAACTTCTGAACAATTGATCGTAGAGAACACAATTATTTGCATTTCAATCAAACATGTTGTATGCTACAAGAATGTGTCGGCTTCACTAGTTATTGTTTGAGAACCATTTTGGCCCGCCCGCCAAAACTAACTTCAACTCCTTATAACTTCTGATCAAATTATCGTAGAGAGCGTTATAATTTTGCATATTAATCAGCATGTTGCATGCTACAAGAATATATCGATTTCATTGGTTGTTGGTTGAGAACAATATTGGCCCGCCCGCGACAATTAATTTGAACTGCTTATAACTTCTGAACAATTGATCGTAGCGAACACAATTATTTGCATTTTAATGAAACATGTTGAATGCTTCAAGAATATGTCGGTTTCACTAGTTGTTGTTTGAGAACCATATTGGTCCGCCCGCGAGTATTAAATTGAACTGCTTATAACTTCTGAACAAATGATCTTTGAGAGCGTAATAAATTTTCATATTAATCAGCATGTTGAATGCTTCAAGAATATGTCGGTTTCACTAGTTGTTGTTTGAGAACCATATTGGTCCGTCCGCGAGTATTAACTTGAACTGTTTATAACTTCTTAACAAATGATCCTAGAGAGCTTAATATATTTGCATATTAATCAGCATGTTGCATGCTACAAGAATATATCGATTTCACTAGTTGTTGGTTAAGAACCATATTGGCCCGCCCGCGAAAATCAACTTGAACTGCTTATAACTCCTGAACAATTGATCGTAGAGACCACAATTATTTGCATTTTAATGAAACATGTTGAATGCAACAAGAATATGTCGGTTTCACTTGTTGTTTTTAGAAAACCACATTGGCCCGCCCGCGAGTATTAACTTGAACTGTTTATGACTCCTGAAAAATTGATCGTAGAGAACACAATTATTTGCATTTTAATGAAACATGTTGAATGCTACAAGAATATGTCGGTTTCACTAGTTGTTTTTAGAAAACCATATTGGCTTGCTCGCGAGTATTAACTTGAACTGTTTATAACTTCGGAACAAATGATCGTAGAGAGCGTAATAAATTTGCATATAAATCAGCATGTTTCATGCTAAAAGAATATGTCGGTTTCACTAGTTGTTTTTAGAAAACCATATTGGCCCGACGGCGAAAATCAACTTGAACTGCTTATAACTTCTGAACAATTGATCGTAGAGAACACAATTATTTGCATTTTAATGAAACATGTTGAATGCTACAAGAATATGTCGGTTTCACTAGTTGTTTTTAGAAAACCATTTTGGCCTGCCCGCCAAAACTAACTTCAACTCCTGATAACTTCTGAACAATTGATCGTAGAAAGCGTAGTAATTTTGCATATTACTCAGCATGTTGCATGCTACAAGAATATATCGATTTCATTAGTTGTTGGTTGAGAACCATATTGGCCCGCCCGCGAAAATCAACTTGAACTGCTTATAACTCCTGAACAATTGATCGTAAAGCACACAATTATTTGCATTTTAATGAAACATGTTGAATGCTACAAGAATATGTCGGTTTCACTAGTTGTTTTTAGAAAACCATATTGGCCCGTCCGCGAGTATTAACTTGAACTCCTTATGACTTCTGAACAAATGATCGTAGTGAGAGTAATATTTTCGCATATTAATCAACATGTTGCATGCTACAAGAATATATCGATTTCACTAGTTGTTGGTTGAGAACCATTTGGCCCAAACGCGAAAACTAATTCAACTGCTTATAACTTCTGAACAATTGATCGTAGAGAACACAATTATTTGCATTTCAATTAAACATGTTGTATGCTACAAGAATATGTCGGTTTCACTAGTTATTTTTTGAGAACCATTTTGGCCCGCCCGCCAAAACTAACTTCAACTCCTTATAACTTCTGAACAAATGTTCGTATAGAGCGTAATAATTTTGCTTATTAATCAGCATGTTGCATGCTACAAGAATATATCGATTTCATTCGTTTTTGGTTGAGAACCATATTGGCCCGCCCGCGAAAATCAACTTGAACTTCTTATAACTCCTGAACAATTGATTGTAGAGACCACAATTAATAGCATTTTAATCAAACATGTTGTATGCAACAAGAATATGTCGGTTTCACTAGTTTTTTTAAGAAACCCATATTGGCCCACACGCGAATATTAACTTGAACTGTTTATAACTTCAGAACAAATGATCCTAGAGAGCGTAATAAATTTGCATATTAATCAGCATGTTGCATGTTACAAGAATATATCGATTTCAGTAGTTTTTGGTTGAGAACCATATTGGCCCGCCCGCGAAAGTCAACTTGAACTGCTTATAACTTCTGAACAATTGATCATAGAGAACACAATTATTTGCATTTTAATGAAACATGTTGAATGCTACAAGAATATGTCGGTTTCACTAGTTGTTATTTGAGAACAATATTGGCCCATCCGCGAGTATTAATTTGAACTGCTTACAACTTCTCAACAAATGATCGTAGAGAGCGTAAAAAATTTGCATATTAATCAGCATGTTGCATGCTACAAGAATATATCGATTTCACTAGTTGTTGGTTGAAAAACATATTGGCTCGCCCGCGAAAATCAAGTTGAACTGCTTATAACTTCTGAACAATTGATCGTAGAGATCACAATTATTTGCATTTTAATCTAACATGTTGTATGTTACAAGAATATGTCAGTTTCACTAGTTAATATTTGAGAACCATATTGTTCCGCCCGCGAGTATTAAATTGAACTGCTTAAAAGTTCTGAACAAATGATCGTAGAAAGCTCGACTGTTTTTCATATTAATAAACTTGCAGCTAGCTACAAGAATATATAGATTTCACTACTTATTGTTTGAGAACCATGTTGGCCCACCCGCGAAAACTAATTCAACTGCTTACAATTTCTGAACAAATGATCGTAGATAACACAATTATTTGAATTTTAATGAAACATGTTGTATGCTACAAGAATATGTCGGTTTTAATACTTGTTTTTTTAGAACCATATTGACCCGCCCGCGAGTATTGACTTTTTCTGCTTATAACGTCTGAACAAATGATCGTAGTGAGCGTAATATTTTTGCATATTAATCAGCATGTTGCATGCTACAAGAATATATCGATTTCACTAGTTGTTGGTTGAGAACCATATTGGCCCGCACTCGAAAATTAACTTGAACTGTTTATAACTTCTGAACAATTGATCGTAGAGAACACAATTATTTGCATTTCAATCAAACATGTTGTATGCTACAAGAATATGTCGGTTTCACTAGTTATTGTTTGAGAACCATTTTGGCCCGCCTGCCAAAACTAACTTCAACTCCTTATAACTTTTGAACAAATGATCGTAGAGAGCGTAATAATTTTGCTTATTAATCAGCATGTTGCATGCTACAAGAATATGTCGATTTCATTGGATGTTTGTTGAGAACCACATTTTCCCGCCCGCTAAAATCAACTTGAACTGCTTATAACTCCTGAACAATTGATCGTAGAGACCACAATTAATAGCATTTTAATCAAACATGTTGTATGCTACAAGAATATTTCGGTTTCACTAGTTGTTTTTAGAAAACCATTTTGGCCCGCCCGCCAAAACTAAGTTCAACTCCTGATATCTTCTGAACAATTGATCGTAGAAAGCGTAATAATTTTGCATATTACTCAGCATGTTGCATGTTACAAGAATATATCGATTTCAGTAGTTTTTGGTTGAGAACCATATTGGCCCGCCCGCTAAAATTAACTTGAACTGATAATAACTTCTGAACAATTGATCGTAGCGAACACAATTATTTGCATTTTAATGAAACATGTTGAATGCTTCAAGAATATGTCGGTTTCACTAGTTGTTGTTTGAGAACCATATTGGCCCGCCCGCGAGTATTAAATTGAACTGCTTATAACTTCGGAACAAATGATCTTAGAGAGCGTAATAAATTTGCATATTAATCAGCATGTGGCATGCTATAAGAATATATCGATTTCACTAGTTGTTCGTTGAGAACCATTATGGCCCGCCCGCGAAAATTAATTTGAACTGCTTATAACATCTGCACAAATAATCGTAGAAAGCGTAATAATTTTGCATATTAATCAGCATGTTGCACTACAAGAATATATCGATTTCACTAGTTGTTGTTTGAGAAATATTTTGGCCTGCCCGCGAAAATTAACTTGAACTGCTTATAACTTCTGAACAATTGATCGTAGAGCACACAATTATTTGCATTTCAATCAAACATGTTGTATGCTACAAGATTATGTCGGTTTCACTAGTTATTGTTTGAGAACCATTTTGGCCCACCCGCCAAAACTAAATTACACTCCTTATAACTTCTGAACAAATGATCGTAGAGAGCGTAATAATTTTGCTTAAAACTTCTGAACAATTGATCGTAGAGATCACAATTATTTGCATTTTAATCTAACATGTTGTATGCTACACGAATATGTCAGTTTCACTAGTTATTGTTTGAGAACCATATTGGCCCGCCGGCGAGTATTAAATTGAACTGCTTAAAAGTTCTGAACAAATGATCGTAGAAAGCCCGATTGTTTTGCATATTAATAAACATGTAGCTAGCTACAAGAATATATAGATTTCACTAGCTATTGTTTGAGAACCATGTTGGCCCACCCGCGAAAACTAATTCAACTGCTTACAATTTCTGAACAAATGATCGTAGAGAACACAATTATTTGCATTTTAATGAAACATGTTGTATGCTACAAGAATATGTCGGTTTTACTATTTGTCTTTTTAGAACCATATTGGCCCGCCCGCGAGTATTGAATTTTTATGCTTAAAACGTCTGAACAAATGATCGTAAAGAACACAATTATTTGCATTTCAATCAAACATGTTGTATGCTACAAGAATATGTCGGTTTCACTAGTAATTGTTTGAGAATCATTTTGGCCCGCCCGCCAAAACTAACTTCAACTCCTTATAACTTCTGAACAAATGATCGTAGAGAGCGTAATAATTTTGCTTATTAATCAGCATGTTGCATGCTACAAGAATATATCGATTTCATTAGTTGTTGGTTGAGAACCATATTGGCCCGCCCGCGAAAATTAACTTGAACTGATAATAACTTCTGAACAATTGATCGTAGCGAACACAATTATTTGCATTTTAATGAAACATGTTGAATGCTTCAAGAATATGTCGGTTTCACTAGTTGTTGTTTGAGAACCATATTGGCCCGCCCGCGACTATTAAATTGAACTGCTTATAACTTCTGAACAAATGATCTTAGAGAGCGTAATAAAGTTGCATATTAATCAGCATGTTGCATGCTACAAGAATATATCGATTTCACTAGTTGTTGTTTGAGAACCATATTGGCCCGCCCGCGACTATTAAATTGAACTGCTTATAACTTCTGAACAAATGATCTTAGAGAGCGTAATAAAGTTGCATATTAATCAGCATGTTGAATGCTTCAAGAATATGTCGGTTTCACTAGTTGTTGTTTGAGAACCATATTGGCCCGCCCGCGACTATTAAATTGAACTGCTTATAACTTCTGAACAAATGATCTTAGAGAGCGTAATAAAGTTGCATATTAATCAGCATGTTGCATGCTACAAGAATATATCGATTTCACTAGTTGTTGGTTGAGAACCATATTGGCCCGCCCGCGAGTATTAAATTGAACTGCTTAAAAGTTCTGAACAAATGATCGTAGAAAGCTCGACTGTTTTGCATATTAATAAAGATGTAGCTAGCTACAAGAATATATAGATTTCACTACTTATTGTTTGAGAACCATGTTGGCCCACCCGCGAAAACTAATTCAACTGCTTACAATTTCTGAACAAATGATCGTAGATAACACAATTATTTGCATTTTAATGAAACATGTTGTATGCTACAAGAATATATCGGTTTTACAATTTGTTTTTTTAGAACCATATTGACCCGCCCGCGAGTATTGATTTTTCTGCTTATAACGTCTGAACAAATGATCGTAGTGAGCGTAATATTTTTGCATATTAATCAGCAAGTTGCATGCTACAAGAATATATCGATTTCACTAGTTGTTGGTTGAGAACCATATTGGTCCGCCCTCGAAAATTAACTTGAACTGCTTATAACTTCTGAACAATTGATCGTTGAGAACACAATTATTTGCATTTCAATGAAACATTTTGTATGCTACAAGAATATGTCGGTTTCACTAGTTATTGTTTGAGAACCATTTTGGCCCGCCCGCCAAAACTAACTTCAACTCCTTATAACTTCTGAACAAATGATCGTAGAGAGCGCAATAATTTTGCATATTAATCAGCATGTTTCATGCTACAAGAATATATCGATTTCATTAGTTGTTGGTTGAGAACCATATTGGCCCACCCGCGAAAATTAACTTGAACTGCTAATAACTTCTGAACAATTGATCGTAGCGAACACAATTATTTGCATTTTAATGAAACATGTTGAATGCTTCAAGAATATGACGGTTTCACTAGTTGTTGTTTGAGAACCATATTGGCCAGCCCGCAAGTATTAAAATGAACTGCTTATAACTTCTGAACAAATGATCCTAGAGAGCGTAATAAATTTGCATAGTAATCAGCATGTTGCATGCTACAAGAATATATCGATTTCACAAGTTGTTGGATGAGATCCATATTGGCCCGCCCGCGAAAATCAACTTGAACTGCTTATAACTCCTGAACAATTGATCGTAGAAAACACAATTATTTGCATTTTAATGAAACATGTTGAATGCTACAAAAATATGTCGGTCTCACTATGGCCTGCCCGCTAAAACTAACTTCAACTCCTTATAACTTCTGAACAATTGATCGAAGAAAGCGTAATAATTTTTCATATTAATCAGCATGTTGCATGCTACAAGAATATATCGATTTCATTAGTTGTTGGTTGAGAACCATATTGGCCCGTCCGAGAGTATTAACTTGAACTGTTTATAACTTCTGAACAAATGAACCTAGAGAGCGTAATAAATTTGCATATTAATCAGCATGTTGCATGCTACAAGAATATATCGATTTCACTAGTTGTTGTTTGAGAACCATATTGGCCCGCCCGCGAAAATCAACTTGAACTGCTTATAACTCCTGAACAATTGATCGTAGAGCACACAATTATTTGCATTTTAATGAAACATGTTGTTTGCTACAAGAATATGTCGGTTTCACTAGTTTTTTAGAAAACCATTTTGGCCCGCACGCGAGTATTAACTTGAACTGTTTATAACTTCTGAACAAATGATCGTAGTGAGCGTAATAATTTTGCATATTTATCAGCATGTTGCATGCTACAAGAATATATCCATTTCACTAGTTGTTGGTTGAGAACCTTATTGGCCCGCCCTCGAAAATTAACTTGTACTGCTTATAACTTCTGAACAATTGATCGTAGAGAACACAATTATTTGCATTTCAATCAAACATGTTGTTTGCTACAAGAATGTGTCGGTTTCACTAGTTATTGTTTGAGAACCATTTTGGCCCGCCCGCCAAAACTAACTTCAACTCCTTATAACTTCTGATCAAATTATCGTAGAGAGCGTTATAATTTTGCATATTAATCAGCATGTTGCATGCTACAAGAATATATCGATTTCATTGGTTGTTGGTTGAGAACAATATTGGCCCGCCTGCGACAATTAATTTGAACTGCTTATAACTTCTGAACAATTGATCGTAGCGAACACAATTATTTGCATTTTAATGAAACATGTTGAATGCTTCAAGAATATGTCGGTTTCACTAGTTGTTGTTTGAGAACCATATTGGTCCGCCCGCGAGTATTAAATTGAACTGCTTATAACTTCTGAACAAATGATCTTTGAGAGCGTAATAAATTTTCATATTAATCAGCATGTTGAATGCTTCAAGAATATGTCGGTTTCACTAGTTGTTGTTTGAGAACCATATTGGTCCGTCCGCGAGTATTAACTTGAACTGTTTATAACTTCTTAACAAATGATCCTAGAGAGCTTAATATATTTGCATATTAATCAGCATGTTGCATGCTACAAGAATATATCGATTTCACTAGTTGTTGGTTAAGAACCATATTGGCCCGCCCGCGAAAATCAACTTGAACTGCTTATAACTCCTGAACAATTGATCGTAGAGACCACAATTATTTGCATTTTAATGAAACATGTTGAATGCAACAAGAATATGTCGGTTTCACTTGTTGTTTTTAGAAAACCACATTGGCCCGCCCGCGAGTATTAACTTGAACTGTTTATGACTCCTGAAAAATTGATCGTAGAGAACACAATTATTTGCATTTTAATGAAACATGTTGAATGCTACAAGAATATGTCGGTTTCACTAGTTGTTTTTAGAAAACCATATTGGCTTGCTCGCGAGTATTAACTTGAACTGTTTATAACTTCGGAACAAATGATCCTAGAGAGCGTAATAAATTTGCATATAAATCAGCATGTTTCATGCTAAAAGAATATGTGGGTTTCACTAGTTGTTTTTAGAAAACCATATTGGCCCGACGGCGAAAATCAACTTGAACTGCTTATAACTTCTGAACAATTGATCGTAGAGAACACAATTATTTGCATTTTAATGAAACATGTTGAATGCTACAAGAATATGTCGGTTTCACTAGTTGTTTTTAGAAAACCATTTTGGCCTGCCCGCCAAAACTAACTTCAACTCCTGATAACTTCTGAACAATTGATCGTAGAAAGCGTAGTAATTTTGCATATTACTCAGCATGTTGCATGCTACAAGAATATATCGATTTCATTAGTTGTTGGTTGAGAACCATATTGGCCCGCCCGCGAAAATCAACTTGAACTGCTTATAACTCCTGAACAATTGATCGTAAAGCACACAATTATTTGCATTTTAATGAAACATGTTGAATGCTACAAGAATATGTCGGTTTCACTAGTTGTTTTTAGAAAACCATATTGGCCCGTCCGCGAGTATTAACTTGAACTGCTTACAACTTCTGAACAAATGATCGTAGAGAGCGTAAAAAATTTGCATATTAATCAGCATGTTGCGTGCTACAAGAATATATCGATTTCACTAGTTGTTGGTTGAAAAACATGTTGGTCCTCCCGCGAAAATCAAATTAAACTGCTTATAACTTCTGAACAATTGATCGTAGAGATCACAATTATTTGCATTTTAATCTAACATGTTGTATGCTACAAGAATATGTCAGTTTCACTAGTTATTGTTTGAGAACCATATTGGCCCGCCCGCGAGTATTAAATTGAACTGCTTAAAAGTTCTGAACAAATGATCGTAGAAAGCTCGATTGTTTAGCATATTAATAAACATGTAGCTAGCTACAAGAATATATAGATTTCACTAGTTATTGTTTGAGAACCATGTTGGCCCAACCGCGAAAACTAATTCAACTGCCTACAATTTCTGAACAAATGATCGCAGAGAAAAAAATTATTTGCATTTTAATGAAAAATGTTGTATGCTACAAGAATATGTCGGTTCTACTATTTGTTTTTTAGAACCATATTGGCCCGCCCGCGGGTATTGACTTTTTCTGCTTATAACGTCTGAACAAATGATCGTAGTGAGAGTAATATTTTCGCATATTAATCAACATGTTGCATGCTACAAGAATATATCGATTTCACTAGTTGTTGGTTGAGAACCATTTGGCCCAAACGCGAAAACTAATTCAACTGCTTATAACTTCTGAACAATTGATCGTAGAGAACACAATTATTTGCATTTCAATTAAACATGTTGTATGCTACAAGAATATGTCGGTTTCACTAGTTATTTTTTGAGAACCATTTTGGCCCGCCCGCCAAAACTAACTTCAACTCCTTATAACTTCTGAACAAATGTTCGTATAGAGCGTAATAATTTTGCTTATTAATCAGCATGTTGCATGCTACAAGAATATATCGATTTCATTCGTTTTTGGTTGAGAACCATATTGGCCCGCCCGCGAAAATCAACTTGAACTTCTTATAACTCCTGAACAATTGATTGTAGAGACCACAATTAATAGCATTTTAATCAAACATGTTGTATGCAACAAGAATATGTCGGTTTCACTAGTTTTTTTAAGAAACCCATATTGGCCCACACGCGAATATTAACTTGAACTGTTTATAACTTCAGAACAAATGATCCTAGAGAGCGTAATAAATTTGCATATTAATCAGCATGTTGCATGTTACAAGAATATATCGATTTCAGTAGTTTTTGGTTGAGAACCATATTGGCCCGCCCGCGAAAGTCAACTTGAACTGCTTATAACTTCTGAACAATTGATCATAGAGAACACAATTATTTGCATTTTAATGAAACATGTTGAATGCTACAAGAATATGTCGGTTTCACTAGTTGTTATTTGAGAACAATATTGGCCCATCCGCGAGTATTAATTTGAACTGCTTACAACTTCTCAACAAATGATCGTAGAGAGCGTAAAAAATTTGCATATTAATCAGCATGTTGCATGCTACAAGAATATATCGATTTCACTAGTTGTTGGTTGAAAAACATATTGGCTCGCCCGCGAAAATCAAGTTGAACTGCTTATAACTTCTGAACAATTGATCGTAGAGATCACAATTATTTGCATTTTAATCTAACATGTTGTATGTTACAAGAATATGTCAGTTTCACTAGTTATTATTTGAGAACCATATTGGCCCGCCCGCGAGTATTAAATTGAACTGCTTAAAAGTTCTGAACAAATGATCGTAGAAAGCTCGACTGTTTTTCATATTAATAAACTTGCAGCTAGCTACAAGAATATATAGATTTCACTACTTATTGTTTGAGAACCATGTTGGCCCACCCGCGAAAACTAATTCAACTGCTTACAATTTCTGAACAAATGATCGTAGATAACACAATTATTTGAATTTTAATGAAACATGTTGTATGCTACAAGAATATGTCGGTTTTAATACTTGTTTTTTTAGAACCATATTGACCCGCCCGCGAGTATTGACTTTTTCTGCTTATAACGTCTGAACAAATGATCGTAGTGAGCGTAATATTTTTGCATATTAATCAGCATGTTGCATGCTACAAGAATATATCGATTTCACTAGTTGTTGGTTGAGAACCATATTGGCCCGCACTCGAAAATTAACTTGAACTGTTTATAACTTCTGAACAATTGATCGTAGAGAACACAATTATTTGCATTTCAATCAAACATGTTGTATGCTACAAGAATATGTCGGTTTCACTAGTTATTGTTTGAGAACCATTTTGGCCCGCCTGCCAAAACTAACTTCAACTCCTTATAACTTTTGAACAAATGATCGTAGAGAGCGTAATAATTTTGCTTATTAATCAGCATGTTGCATGCTACAAGAATATATCGATTTCATTAGTTGTTGGTTTAGAACCATATTGGCCCGCCCGCTAAAATTAACTTGAACTGATAATAACTTCTGAACAATTGATCGTAGCGAACACAATTATTTGCATTTTAATGAAACATGTTGAATGCTTCAAGAATATGTCGGTTTCACTAGTTGTTGTTTGAGAACCATATTGGCCCGCCCGCGAGTATTAAATTGAACTGCTTATAACTTCGGAACAAATGATCTTAGAGAGCGTAATAAATTTGCATATTAATCAGCATGTGGCATGCTATAAGAATATATCGATTTCACTAGTTGTTCGTTGAGAACCATTATGGCCCGCCCGCGAAAATTAATTTGAACTGCTTATAACATCTGCACAAATAATCGTAGAAAGCGTAATAATTTTGCATATTAATCAGCATGTTGCACTACAAGAATATATCGATTTCACTAGTTGTTGTTTGAGAAATATTTTGGCCTGCCCGCGAAAATTAACTTGAACTGCTTATAACTTCTGAACAATTGATCGTAGAGCACACAATTATTTGCATTTCAATCAAACATGTTGTATGCTACAAGATTATGTCGGTTTCACTAGTTATTGTTTGAGAACCATTTTGGCCCACCCGCCAAAACTAAATTACACTCCTTATAACTTCTGAACAAATGATCGTAGAGAGCGTAATAATTTTGCCTATTAATCAGCATGTTGCATGCTACAAGAATATGTCGATTTCATTGGATGTTTGTTGAGAACCACATTTTCCCGCCCGCTAAAATCAACTTGAACTGCTTATAACTCCTGAACAATTGATCGTAGAGACCACAATTAATAGCATTTTAATCAAACATGTTGTATGCTACAAGAATATTTCGGTTTCACTAGTTGTTTTTAGAAAACCATTTTGGCCCGCCCGCCAAAACTAAGTTCAACTCCTGATATCTTCTGAACAATTGATCGTAGAAAGCGTAATAATTTTGCATATTACTCAGCATGTTGCATGCTACAAGAATATATCGATTTCATTAGTTGTTGGTTGAGAACCATTTTGGCCCGCCCGCGAAAATCATCTTGAACTGCTTATAACTCCTGAACAATTGATCGTAGAGCACACAATTATTTGCATTTTAATGAAACATGTTGAATGCTACAAGAATATGTCGGTTTCACTAGTTGTTTTTAGAAAACCATATTCGCCCGTCCGAGAGTATTAACTTGAACTGTTTATAACTTCTGAACAAATGATCCTAGAGAGCGTAATAAATTTGCATATTAATCAGCATGTTGCATGCTACAAGAATATATCGATTTCACTAGTTTTTGGTTGAGAACCATATTGGCACGCCCGCGAAAGTCAACTTGAACTGCTTATAACTTCTGAACAATTGATCGTAGAGAACACAATTATTTGCATTTTAATGAAACATGTTGAATGCTACAAGAATATGTCGGTTTCACTAGTTGTTATTTGAGAACAATATTGGCCCGTCCGCGAGTATTAATTGAACTGCTTACAACTTCTAAACAAATGATCGTAGAGAGCGTAAAAAATTTGCATATTAATAAGCATGTTGCATGCTACAAGAATATATCGGTTTCACTAGTTGTTGGTTGAAAAACATATTGGCCCGCCCGCGAAAATCAAGTTGAACTGCTTAAAACTTCTGAACAATTGATCGTAGAGATCACAATTATTTGCATTTTAATCTAACATGTTGTATGCTACACGAATATGTCAGTTTCACTAGTTATTGTTTGAGAACCATATTGGCCCGCCGGCGAGTATTAAATTGAACTGCTTAAAAGTTCTGAACAAATGATCGTAGAAAGCCCGATTGTTTTGCATATTAATAAACATGTAGCTAGCTACAAGAATATATAGATTTCACTAGCTATTGTTTGAGAACCATGTTGGCCCACCCGCGAAAACTAATTCAACTGCTTACAATTTCTGAACAAATGATCGTAGAGAACACAATTATTTGCATTTTAATGAAACATGTTGTATGCTACAAGAATATGTCGGTTTTACTATTTGTCTTTTTAGAACCATATTGGCCCGCCCGCGAGTATTGAATTTTTATGCTTAAAACGTCTGAACAAATGATCGTAAAGAACACAATTATTTGCATTTCAATCAAACATGTTGTATGCTACAAGAATATGTCGGTTTCACTAGTAATTGTTTGAGAATCATTTTGGCCCGCCCGCCAAAACTAACTTCAACTCCTTATAACTTCTGAACAAATGATCGTAGAGAGCGTAATAATTTTGCTTATTAATCAGCATGTTGCATGCTACAAGAATATATCGATTTCATTAGTTGTTGGTTGAGAACCATATTGGCCCGCCCGCGAAAATTAACTTGAACTGATAATAACTTCTGAACAATTGATCGTAGCGAACACAATTATTTGCATTTTAATGAAACATGTTGAATGCTTCAAGAATATGTCGGTTTCACTAGTTGTTGTTTGAGAACCATATTGGCCCGCCCGCGACTATTAAATTGAACTGCTTATAACTTCTGAACAAATGATCTTAGAGAGCGTAATAAAGTTGCATATTAATCAGCATGTTGCATGCTACAAGAATATATCGATTTCACTAGTTGTTGGTTGAGAACCATATTGGCCCGCCCGCGAAAATTAATTTGAACTGCTTATAACTTCGGAACAAATGATCCTAGAGAGCGTAATAAATTTTCATATTAATCAGCATGTTGCATGCTACAAGAATATATCGATTTCACTAGTTGCTGGTTGAAAAACATATTGGCTCGCCCGCGAAAATCAAGTTGAACTGCTTATAACTTCTGAACAATTGATCGTAGAGATCACAATTATTTGCATTTTAATCTAACATGTTGTATGCTACAAGAATATGTCAGTTTCACTAGTTATTGTTTGAGAACCATATTGGCCCGCCCGCGAGTATTAAATTGAACTGCTTAAAAGTTCTGAACAAATGATCGTAGAAAGCTCGACTGTTTTGCATATTAATAAAGATGTAGCTAGCTACAAGAATATATAGATTTCACTACTTATTGTTTGAGAACCATGTTGGCCCACCCGCGAAAACTAATTCAACTGCTTACAATTTCTGAACAAATGATCGTAGATAACACAATTATTTGCATTTTAATGAAACATGTTGTATGCTACAAGAATATATCGGTTTTACAATTTGTTTTTTTAGAACCATATTGACCCGCCCGCGAGTATTGATTTTTCTGCTTATAACGTCTGAACAAATGATCGCAGTGAGCGTAATATTTTTGCATATTAATCAGCAAGTTGCATGCTACAAGAATATATCGATTTCACTAGTTGTTGGTTGAGAACCATATTGGTCCGCCCTCGAAAATTAACTTGAACTGCTTATAACTTCTGAACAATTGATCGTTGAGAACACAATTATTTGCATTTCAATGAAACATTTTGTATGCTACAAGAATATGTCGGTTTCACTAGTTATTGTTTGAGAACCATTTTGGCCCGCCCGCCAAAACTAATTTCAACTCCTTATAACTTCTGAACAAATGATCGTAGAGAGCGCAATAATTTTGCATATTAATCAGCATGTTTCATGCTACAAGAATATATCGATTTCATTAGTTGTTGGTTGAGAACCATATTGGCCCACCCGCGAAAATTAACTTGAACTGCTAATAACTTCTGAACAATTGATCGTAGCGAACACAATTATTTGCATTTTAATGAAACATGTTGAATGCTTCAAGAATATGACGGTTTCACTAGTTGTTGTTTGAGAACCATATTGGCCAGCCCGCAAGTATTAAAATGAACTGCTTATAACTTCTGAACAAATGATCCTAGAGAGCGTAATAAATTTGCATAGTAATCAGCATGTTGCATGCTACAAGAATATATCGATTTCACAAGTTGTTGGATGAGATCCATATTGGCCCGCCCGCGAAAATCAACTTGAACTGCTTATAACTCCTGAACAATTGATCGTAGAAAACACAATTATTTGCATTTTAATGAAACATGTTGAATGCTACAAAAATATGTCGGTCTCACTATGGCCTGCCCGCTAAAACTAACTTCAACTCCTTATAACTTCTGAACAATTGATCGAAGAAAGCGTAATAATTTTTCATATTAATCAGCATGTTGCATGCTACAAGAATATATCGATTTCATTAGTTGTTGGTTGAGAACCATATTGGCCCGTCCGAGAGTATTAACTTGAACTGTTTATAACTTCTGAACAAATGAACCTAGAGAGCGTAATAAATTTGCATATTAATCAGCATGTTGCATGCTACAAGAATATATCGATTTCACTAATTGTTGTTTGAGAACCATATTGGCCCGCCCGCGAAAATCAACTTGAACTGCTTATAACTCCTGAACAATTGATCGTAGAGCACACAATTATTTGCATTTTAATGAAACATGTTGTTTGCTACAAGAATATGTCGGTTTCACTAGTTTTTTAGAAAACCATTTTGGCCCGCCCGCGAGTATTAACTTGAACTGTTTATAACTTCTGAACAAATGATCGTAGTGAGCGTAATAATTTTGCATATTTATCAGCATGTTGCATGCTACAAGAATATATCCATTTCACTAGTTGTTGGTTGAGAACCTTATTGGCCCGCCCTCGAAAATTAACTTGTACTGCTTATAACTTCTGAACAATTGATCGTAGAGAACACAATTATTTGCATTTCAATCAAACATGTTGTTTGCTACAAGAATGTGTCGGTTTCACTAGTTATTGTTTGAGAACCATTTTGGCCCGCCCGCCAAAACTAACTTCAACTCCTTATAACTTCTGATCAAATTATCGTAGAGAGCGTTATAATTTTGCATATTAATCAGCATGTTGCATGCTACAAGAATATATCGATTTCATTGGTTGTTGGTTGAGAACAATATTGGCCCGCCCGCGACAATTAATTTGAACTGCTTATAACTTCTGAACAAATGATCGTAGCGAACACAATTTTTTGCATTTTAATGAAACATGTTGAATGCTTCAAGAATATGTCGGTTTCACTAGTTGTTGTTTGAGAACCATATTGGTCCGCCCGCGAGTATTAAATTGAACTGCTTATAACTTCTGAACAAATGATCTTTGAGAGCGTAATAAATTTTCATATTAATCAGCATGTTGAATGCTTCAAGAATATGTCGGTTTCACTAGTTGTTGTTTGAGAACCATATTGGTCCGTCCGCGAGTATTAACTTGAACTGTTTATAACTTCTTAACAAATGATCCTAGAGAGCTTAATATATTTGCATATTAATCAGCATGTTGCATGCTACAAGAATATATCGATTTCACTAGTTGTTGGTTAAGAACCATATTGGCCCGCCCGCGAAAATCAACTTGAACTGCTTATAACTCCTGAACAATTGATCGTAGAGACCACAATTATTTGCATTTTAATGAAACATGTTGAATGCAACAAGAATATGTCGGTTTCACTTGTTGTTTTTAGAAAACCACATTGGCCCGCCCGCGAGTATTAACTTGAACTGTTTATGACTCCTGAAAAATTGATCGTAGAGAACACAATTATTTGCATTTTAATGAAACATGTTGAATGCTACAAGAATATGTCGGTTTCACTAGTTGTTTTTAGAAAACCATATTGGCTTGCTCGCGAGTATTAACTTGAACTGTTTATAACTTCGGAACAAATGATCCTAGAGAGCGTAATAAATTTGCATATAAATCAGCATGTTTCATGCTAAAAGAATATGTCGGTTTCACTAGTTGTTTTTTGAAAACCATATTGGCCCGACGGCGAAAATCAACTTGAACTGCTTATAACTTCTGAACAATTGATCGTAGAGAACACAATTATTTGCATTTTAATGAAACATGTTGAATGCTACAAGAATATGTCGGTTTCACTAGTTGTTTTTAGAAAACCATATTGGCTTGCTCGCGAGTATTAACTTGAACTGTTTATAACTTCGGAACAAATGATCCTAGAGAGCGTAATAAATTTGCATATAAATCAGCATGTTGCATGCTACAAGAATATATCGATTTCATTAGTTGTTGGTTGAGAACCATATTGGCCCGCCCGCGAAAATGAACTTGAACTGCTTATAACTCCTGAACAATTGATCGTAAAGCACACAATTATTTGCATTTTAATGAAACATGTTGAATGCTACAAGAATATGTCGGTTTCACTAGTTGTTTTTAGAAAACCATATTGGCCCGTCCGCGAGTATTAACTTGAACTGCTTACAACTTCTGAACAAATGATCGTAGAGAGCGTAAAAAATTTGCATATTAATCAGCATGTTGCGTGCTACAAGAATATATCGATTTCACTAGTTGTTGGTTGAAAAACATATTGGTCCTCCCGCGAAAATCAAATTAAACTGCTTATAACTTCTGAACAATTGATCGTAGAGATCACAATTATTTGCATTTTAATCTAACATGTTGTATGATACAAGAATATGTCAGTTTCACTAGTTATTGTTTGAGAACCATATTGGCCCGCCCGCGAGTATTAAATTGAACTGCTTAAAAGTTCTGAACAAATGATCGTAGAAAGCTCGATTGTTTAGAATATTAATAAACATGTAGCTAGCTACAAGAATATATAGATTTCACTAGTTATTGTTTGAGAACCATGTTGGCCCAACCGCGAAAACTAATTCAACTGCCTACAATTTCTGAACAAATGATCGCAGAGAAAAAAATTATTTGCATTTTAATGAAAAATGTTGTATGCTACAAGAATATGTCGGTTCTACTATTTGTTTTTTTAGAACCATATTGGCCCGCCCGCGGGTATTGACTTTTTCTGCTTATAACGTCTGAACAAATGATCGTAGTGAGAGTAATATTTTCGCATATTAATCAACATGTTGCATGCTACAAGAATATATCGATTTCACTAGTTGTTGGTTGAGAACCATTTGGCCCAAACGCGAAAACTAATTCAACTGCTTATAACTTCTGAACAATTGATCGTAGAGAACACAATTATTTGCATTTCAATTAAACATGTTGTATGCTACAAGAATATGTCGGTTTCACTAGTTATTTTTTGAGAACCATTTTGGCCCGCCCGCCAAAACTAACTTCAACTCCTTATAACTTCTGAACAAATGTTCGTATAGAGCGTAATAATTTTGCTTATTAATCAGCATGTTGCATGCTACAAGAATATATCGATTTCATTCGTTTTTGGTTGAGAACCATATTGGCCCGCCCGCGAAAATCAACTTGAACTTCTTATAACTCCTGAACAATTGATTGTAGAGACCACAATTAATAGCATTTTAATCAAACATGTTGTATGCAACAAGAATATGTCGGTTTCACTAGTTTTTTTAAGAAACCCATATTGGCCCACACGCGAATATTAACTTGAACTGTTTATAACTTCAGAACAAATGATCCTAGAGAGCGTAATAAATTTGCATATTAATCAGCATGTTGCATGTTACAAGAATATATCGATTTCAGTAGTTTTTGGTTGAGAACCATATTGGCCCGCCCGCGAAAGTCAACTTGAACTGCTTATAACTTCTGAACAATTGATCGTAGAGAACACAATTATTTGCATTTTAATGAAACATGTTGAATGCTACAAGAATATGTCGGTTTCACTAGTTATTATTTGAGAACAATATTGGCCCATCCGCGAGTATTAATTTGAACTGCTTACAACTTCTCAACAAATGATCGTAGAGAGCGTAAAAAATTTGCATATTAATCAGCATGTTGCATGCTACAAGAATATATCGATTTCACTAGTTGTTGGTTGAAAAACATATTGGCTCGCCCGCGAAAATCAAGTTGAACTGCTTATAACTTCTGAACAATTGATCGTAGAGATCACAATTATTTGCATTTTAATCTAACATGTTGTATGTTACAAGAATATGTCAGTTTCACTAGTTATTATTTGAGAACCATATTGGCCCGCCCGCGAGTATTAAATTGAACTGCTTAAAAGTTCTGGACAAATGATCGTAGAAAGCTCGACTGTTTTTCATATTAATAAACATGCAGCTAGCTACAAGAATATATAGATTTCACTACTTATTGTTTGAGAACCATGTTGGACCACCCGCGAAAACTAATTCAACTGCTTACAATTTCTGAACAAATGATCGTAGATAACACAATTATTTGAATTTTAATGAAACATGTTGTATGCTACAAGAATATGTCGGTTTTAATACTTGTTTTTTTAGAACCATATTGACCCGCCCGCGAGTATTGACTTTTTCTGCTTATAACGTCTGAACAAATGATCGTAGTGAGCGTAATATTTTTGCATATTAATCAGCATGTTGCATGCTACAAGAATATATCGATTTCACTAGTTGTTGGTTGAGAACCATATTGGCCCGCACTCGAAAATTAACTTGAACTGTTTATAACTTCTGAACAATTGATCGTAGAGAACACAATTATTTGCATTTCAATCAAACATGTTGTATGCTACAAGAATATGTCGGTTTCACTAGTTATTGTTTGAGAACCATTTTGGCCCGCCTGCCAAAACTAACTTCAACTCCTTATAACTTTTGAACAAATGATCGTAGAGAGCGTAATAATTTTGCTTATTAATCAGCATGTTGCATGCTACAAGAATATATCGATTTCATTAGTTGTTGGTTTAGAACCATATTGGCCCGCCCGCTAAAATTAACTTGAACTGATAATAACTTCTGAACAATGATCGTAGCGAACACAATTATTTGCATTTTAATGAAACATGTTGAATGCTTCAAGAATATGTCGGTTTCACTAGTTGTTGTTTGAGAACCATATTGGCCCGCCCGCGAGTATTAAATTGAACTGCTTATAACTTCGGAACAAATGATCTTAGAGAGCGTAATAAATTTGCATATTAATCAGCATGTGGCATGCTATAAGAATATATCGATTTCACTAGTTGTTCGTTGAGAACCATTATGGCCCGCCCGCGAAAATTAATTTGAACTGCTTATAACATCTGCACAAATAATCGTAGAAAGCGTAATAATTTTGCATATTAATCAGCATGTTGCACTACAAGAATATATCGATTTCACTAGTTGTTGTTTGAGAAATATTTTGGCCTGCCCGCGAAAATTAACTTGAACTGCTTATAACTTCTGAACAATTGATCGTAGAGCACACAATTATTTGCATTTCAATCAAACATGTTGTATGCTACAAGATTATGTCGGTTTCACTAGTTATTGTTTGAGAACCATTTTGGCCCACCCGCCAAAACTAAATTACACTCCTTATAACTTCTGAACAAATGATCGTAGAGAGCGTAATAATTTTGCCTATTAATCAGCATGTTGCATGCTACAAGAATATGTCGATTTCATTGGATGTTTGTTGAGAACCACATTTTCCCGCCCGCTAAAATCAACTTGAACTGCTTATAACTCCTGAACAATTGATCGTAGAGACCACAATTAATAGCATTTTAATCAAACATGTTGTATGCTACAAGAATATTTCGGTTTCACTAGTTGTTTTTAGAAAACCATTTTGGCCCGCCCGCCAAAACTAAGTTCAACTCCTGATATCTTCTGAACAATTGATCGTAGAAAGCGTAATAATTTTGCATATTACTCAGCATGTTGCATGCTACAAGAATATATCGATTTCATTCGTTTTTGGTTGAGAACCATATTGGCCCGCCCGCGAAAATCAACTTGAACTTCTTATAACTCCTGAACAATTGATTGTAGAGACCACAATTAATAGCATTTTAATCAAACATGTTGTATGCAACAAGAATATGTCGGTTTCACTAGTTTTTTTAAGAAACCCATATTGGCCCACACGCGAATATTAACTTGAACTGTTTATAACTTCAGAACAAATGATCCTAGAGAGCGTAATAAATTTGCATATTAATCAGCATGTTGCATGTTACAAGAATATATCGATTTCAGTAGTTTTTGGTTGAGAACCATATTGGCCCGCCCGCGAAAGTCAACTTGAACTGCTTATAACTTCTGAACAATTGATCGTAGAGAACACAATTATTTGCATTTTAATGAAACATGTTGAATGCTACAAGAATATGTCGGTTTCACTAGTTATTATTTGAGAACAATATTGGCCCATCCGCGAGTATTAATTTGAACTGCTTACAACTTCTCAACAAATGATCGTAGAGAGCGTAAAAAATTTGCATATTAATCAGCATGTTGCATGCTACAAGAATATATCGATTTCACTAGTTGTTGGTTGAAAAACATATTGGCTCGCCCGCGAAAATCAAGTTGAACTGCTTATAACTTCTGAACAATTGATCGTAGAGATCACAATTATTTGCATTTTAATCTAACATGTTGTATGTTACAAGAATATGTCAGTTTCACTAGTTATTATTTGAGAACCATATTGGCCCGCCCGCGAGTATTAAATTGAACTGCTTAAAAGTTCTGGACAAATGATCGTAGAAAGCTCGACTGTTTTTCATATTAATAAACATGCAGCTAGCTACAAGAATATATAGATTTCACTACTTATTGTTTGAGAACCATGTTGGACCACCCGCGAAAACTAATTCAACTGCTTACAATTTCTGAACAAATGATCGTAGATAACACAATTATTTGAATTTTAATGAAACATGTTGTATGCTACAAGAATATGTCGGTTTTAATACTTGTTTTTTTAGAACCATATTGACCCGCCCGCGAGTATTGACTTTTTCTGCTTATAACGTCTGAACAAATGATCGTAGTGAGCGTAATATTTTTGCATATTAATCAGCATGTTGCATGCTACAAGAATATATCGATTTCACTAGTTGTTGGTTGAGAACCATATTGGCCCGCACTCGAAAATTAACTTGAACTGTTTATAACTTCTGAACAATTGATCGTAGAGAACACAATTATTTGCATTTCAATCAAACATGTTGTATGCTACAAGAATATGTCGGTTTCACTAGTTATTGTTTGAGAACCATTTTGGCCCGCCTGCCAAAACTAACTTCAACTCCTTATAACTTTTGTACAAATGATCGTAGAGAGCGTAATAATTTTGCTTATTAATCAGCATGTTGCATGCTACAAGAATATATCGATTTCATTAGTTGTTGGTTTAGAACCATATTGGCCCGCCCGCTAAAATTAACTTGAACTGATAATAACTTCTGAACAATGATCGTAGCGAACACAATTATTTGCATTTTAATGAAACATGTTGAATGCTTCAAGAATATGTCGGTTTCACTAGTTGTTGTTTGAGAACCATATTGGCCCGCCCGCGAGTATTAAATTGAACTGCTTATAACTTCGGAACAAATGATCTTAGAGAGCGTAATAAATTTGCATATTAATCAGCATGTGGCATGCTATAAGAATATATCGATTTCACTAGTTGTTCGTTGAGAACCATTATGGCCCGCCCGCGAAAATTAATTTGAACTGCTTATAACATCTGCACAAATAATCGTAGAAAGCGTAATAATTTTGCATATTAATCAGCATGTTGCACTACAAGAATATATCGATTTCACTAGTTGTTGTTTGAGAAATATTTTGGCCTGCCCGCGAAAATTAACTTGAACTGCTTATAACTTCTGAACAATTGATCGTAGAGCACACAATTATTTGCATTTCAATCAAACATGTTGTATGCTACAAGATTATGTCGGTTTCACTAGTTATTGTTTGAGAACCATTTTGGCCCACCCGCCAAAACTAAATTACACTCCTTATAACTTCTGAACAAATGATCGTAGAGAGCGTAATAATTTTGCCTATTAATCAGCATGTTGCATGCTACAAGAATATGTCGATTTCATTGGATGTTTGTTGAGAACCACATTTTCCCGCCCGCTAAAATCAACTTGAACTGCTTATAACTCCTGAACAATTGATCGTAGAGACCACAATTAATAGCATTTTAATCAAACATGTTGTATGCTACAAGAATATTTCGGTTTCACTAGTTGTTTTTAGAAAACCATTTTGGCCCGCCCGCCAAAACTAAGTTCAACTCCTGATATCTTCTGAACAATTGATCGTAGAAAGCGTAATAATTTTGCATATTACTCAGCATGTTGCATGCTACAAGAATATATCGATTTCATTAGTTGTTGGTTGAGAACCATTTTGGCCCGCCCGCGAAAATCATCTTGAACTGCTTATAACTCCTGGACAATTGATCGTAGAGCACACAATTATTTGCATTTTAATGAAACATGTTGAATGCTACAAGAATATGTCGGTTTCACTAGTTGTTTTTAGAAAACCATATTCGCCCGTCCGAGAGTATTAACTTGAACTGTTTATAACTTCTGAACAAATGATCCTAGAGAGCGTAATAAATTTGCATATTAATCAGCATGTTGCATGCTACAAGAATATATCGATTTCACTAGTTTTTGGTTGAGAACCATATTGGCACGCCCGCGAAAGTCAACTTGAACTGCTTATAACTTCTGAACAATTGATCGTAGAGAACACAATTATTTGCATTTTAATGAAACATGTTGAATGCTACAAGAATATGTCGGTTTCACTAGTTGTTATTTGAGAACAATATTGGCCCGTCCGCGAGTATTAACTTGAACTGCTTACAACTTCTAAACAAATGATCGTAGAGAGCGTAAAAAATTTGCATATTAATAAGCATGTTGCATGCTACAAGAATATATCGGTTTCACTAGTTGTTGGTTGAAAAACATATTGGCCCGCCCGCGAAAATCAAGTTGAACTGCTTAAAACTTCTGAACAATTGATCGTAGAGATCACAATTATTTGCATTTTAATCTAACATGTTGTATGCTACAAGAATATGTCAGTTTCACTAGTTATTGTTTGAGAACCATATTGGCCCGCCGGCGAGTATTAAATTGAACTGCTTAAAAGTTCTGAACAAATGATCGTAGAAAGCCCGATTGTTTTGCATATTAATAAACATGTAGCTAGCTACAAGAATATATAGATTTCACTAGTTATTGTTTGAGAACCATGTTGGCCCACCCGCGAAAACTAATTCAACTGCTTACAATTTCTGAACAAATGATCGTAGAGAACACAATTATTTGCATTTTAATGAAACATGTTGTATGCTACAAGAATATGTCGGTTTTACTATTTGTCTTTTTAGAACCATATTGGCCCGCCCGCGAGTATTGAATTTTTATGCTTAAAACGTCTGAACAAATGATCGTAGAGAACACAATTATTTGCATTTCAATCCAACATGTTGTATGCTACAAGAATATGTCGGTTTCACTAGTAATTGTTTGAGAATAATTTTGGCCCGCCCGCCAAAACTAACTTCAACTCCTTATAACTTCTGAACAAATGATCGTAGAGAGCGTAATAATTTTGCTTATTAATAAGCATGTTGCATGCTACAAGAATATATCGATTTCATTAGTTGTTGGTTGAGAACCATATTGGCCCGCCCGCGAAAATTAACTTGAACTGATAATAACTTCTGAACAATTGATCGTAGCGAACACAATTATTTGCATTTTAATGAAACATGTTGAATGCTTCAAGAATATGTCGGTTTCACTAGTTGTTGTTTGAGAACCATATTGGCCCGCCCGCGACTATTAAATTGAACTGCTTATAACTTCTGAACAAATGATCTTAGAGAGCGTAATAAAGTTGCATATTAATCAGCATGTTGCATGCTACAAGAATATATCGATTTCACTAGTTGTTGGTTGAGAACCATATTGGCCCGCCCGCGAAAATTAATTTGAACTGCTTATAACTTCGGAACAAATGATCCTAGAGAGCGTAATAAATTTGCATATTAATCAGCATGTTGCATGCTACAAGAATATATCGATTTCACTAGTTGCTGGTTGAAAAACATATTGGCTCGCCCGCGAAAATCAAGTTGAACTGCTTATAACCTCTGAACAATTGATCGTAGAGATCACAATTATTTGCATTTTAATCTAACATGTTGTATGCTACAAGAATATGTCAGTTTCACTAGTTATTGTTTGAGAACCATATTGGCCCGCCCGCGAGTATTAAATTGAACTGCTTAAAAGTTCTGAACAAATGATCGTAGAAAGCTCGACTGTTTTGCATATTAATAAAGATGTAGCTAGCTACAAGAATATATAGATTTCACTACTTATTGTTTGAGAACCATGTTGGCCCACCCGCGAAAACTAATTCAACTGCTTACAATTTCTGAACAAATGATCGTAGATAACACAATTATTTGCATTTTAATGAAACATGTTGTATGCTACAAGAATATATCGGTTTTACTATTTGTTTTTTTAGAACCATATTGACCCGCCCGCGAGTATTGATTTTTCTGCTTATAACGTCTGAACAAATGATCGTAGTGAGCGTAATATTTTTGCATATTAATCAGCAAGTTGCATGCTACAAGAATATATCGATTTCACTAGTTGTTGGTTGAGAACCATATTGGCCCGCACTCGAAAATTAAATTGAACTGTTTATAACTTCTGAACAATTGATCGTAGAGAACACAATTATTTGCATTTCAATCAAACATGTTGTATGCTACAAGAATATGTCGGTTTCACTAGTTATTGTTTGAGAACCATTTTGGCCCGCCCGCCAAAACTAACATCAACTCCTTATAACTTTTGAACAAATGATCGTAGAGAGCGTAATAATTTTGCTTATTAATCAGCATGTTGCATGCTACAAGAATATATCGATTTCATTAGTTTTTGGTTTAGAACCATATTGGCCCGCCCGCTAAAATTAACTTGAACTGATAATAACTTCTGAACAATTGATCGTAGCGAACACAATTATTTGCATTTTAATGAAACATGTTGAATGTTTCAAGAATATGTCGGTTTCACTAGTTGTTGTTTGAGAACCATTTTGGCCCGCCGCGAGTATTAAATTGAACTGCTTATAACTTCTGAACAAATGATCTTAGAGAGCGTAATAAATTTGCATATAAATCAGCATGTTGCATGCTATAAGAATATATCGATTTCACTAGTTGTTGGTTGAGAACCATATTGGCCCGCCCGCGAAAATTAATTTGAACTGCTCATAACTTCTGCACAAATAATCGTAGAAAGCGTAATAGTTTTGCATATTAATCAGCATGTTGCATGCTACAAGAATATATCGATTTCACTAGTTGTTGTTTGAGAAATATATTAGCCTGCCCGCGAAAATTAACTTGAACTGCTTATAACTTCTGAACAGTTGATCGTAGAGCACACAATTATTTGCATTTCAATCAAACATGTTGTATGCTACAAGATTATGTCGGTTTCACTAGTTATAGTTTGAGAACCATTTTGGCCCGCCCGCGAAAACTAACTTCAACTCCTTATAACTTCTGAACAAATGATCGTAGAGAGCGTAATAATTTTGCATATTAATCAGCATGTTGCATGCTACAAGAATATGTCGATTTCATTGGTTGTTTGTTGAGAACCATATTGGCCCGCCCCTGAAAATCAACTTGAACTGCTTATAACTCCTGAAAAATTGATCGTAGGGACCACAATTAATAGCATTTTAATCAAACATGTTGTATGCTACAAGAATATGTCGGTTTCACTAGTGTTTTTTAGAAAACCATTTTGGCCCGCCCGCCAAAACTAACTTCAACTCCTGATAACTTCTGAACGATTGATCGTAGAAAGCGTAATAATTTTGCATATTACTCAGCATGTTGCATGCTACAAGAATAAATCGATTTCACTAGTTGTTGGTTGAGAACCATATTGGCCCGCCCCTGAAAATCAACTTGAACTGCTTATAACTCCTGAAAAATTGATCGTAGAGAACACAATTATTTGCATTTTAATGAAACATGTAGAATGCTACAAGAATATGTCGGTTTCACTAGTTGTTTTTAGAAAACCATATTGGCTCGCTCGCGAGTATTAACTTGAACTGTTTATAACTTCGGAACAAATGATCCTAGAGAGCGTAATATATTTGCATATAAATCAGCATGTTTCATGCTACAAGAATATGTCGGTTTCACTAGTTGTTTTTAGAAAACCATATTGGCCCGACGGCGAAAATCAACTTGAACTGCTTATAACTTCTGAACAATTGATCGTAGAGAACACAATTATTTGCATTTTAATGAAACATGTTGAATGCTACAAGAATATGTAGGTTTCAGTAGTTGTTATTTGTGAACAATATTGGCCCGTCCGCGAGTATTAACTTGAACTGCTTAAAACTTCTGAACAAATGATCGTAGAGAGCGTAAAAAATTTGCATATTAATAAGCATGTTGCATGCTACAAGAATATATGGGTTTCACTAGTTGTTGGTTGAAAAACATATTGGCCCGCCCGCGAAAATCAAGTTGAACTGCTTATAACTTCTGAACAATTGATCGTAGAGATCACAATTATTTGCATTTTAATCTAACATGTTGTATGCTACAAGAATATGTCAGTTTCACTAGTTATTGTTTGAGAACCATATTGTCCCGCCGGCGAGTATTAAATTGAAATGCTTAAAAGTTCTAAACAAATGATCGTAGAAAGCCCGATTGTTTTGCATATTAATAAACATGTAGCTAGCTACAAGAATATATAGATTTCACTAGTTATTGTTTGAGAACCATGTTGGCCCACCCGCGAAAACTAATTCAACTGCTTACAATTTCTGAACAAATGATCGTAGAGAACACAATTATTTGCATTTTAATGAAACATGTTGTATGCTACAAGAATATGTCGGTTTTACTATTTGTCTTTTTAGAACCATATTGGCCCGCCCGCGAGTATTGAATTTTTATGCTTAAAACGTCTGAACAAATGATCGTAGAGAACACAATTATTTGCATTTCAATCAAACATGTTGTATGCTACAAGAATATGTCGGTTTCACTAGTAATTGTTTGAGAATCATTTTGGCCCGCACGCCAAAACTAACTTCAACTCCTTATAACATCTGAACAAATGATCGTAGAGAGCGTAATAATTTTGCTTATTAATCAGCATGTTGCATGCTACAAGAATATATCGATTTCATTAGTTGTTGGTTGAGAACCATATTGGCCCGCCCGCGAAAATTAACTTGAACTGATAATAACTTCTGAACAATTGATCGTAGCGAACACAATTATTTGCATTTTAATGAAACATGTTGAATGCTTCAAGAATATGTCGGTTTCACTAGTTGTTGTTTGAGAACCATATTGGCCCGCCCGCGACTATTAAATTGAACTGCTTATAACTTCTGAACAAATGATCTTAGAGAGCGTAATAAAGTTGCATATTAATCAGCATGTTGCATGCTACAAGAATATATCGATTTCACTAGTTGTTGGTTGAGAACCATATTGGCCCGCCCGCGAAAATTAATTTGAACTGCTTATAACTTCTGAACAAATAATCGTAGAAAGCGTAATAATTTTGCATATTAATCAGCATGTTGCATGCTACAAGAATATATCGATTTCACTAGTTGCTGGTTGAAAAACATATTGGCTCGCCCGCGAAAATCAAGTTGCACTGCTTATAACTTCTGAACAATTGATCGTAGAGATCACAATTATTTGCATTTTAATCTAACATGTTGTATGCTACAAGAATATGTCAGTTTCACTAGTTATTGTTTGAGAACCATATTGGCCCGCCCGCGAGTATTAAATTGAACTGCTTAAAAGTTCTGAACAAATGATCGTAGAAAGCTCGACTGTTTTGCATATTAATAAACATGTAGCTAGCTACAAGAATATATAGATTTCACTACTTATTGTTTGAGAACCATGTTGGCCCACCCGCGAAAACTAATTCAACTGCTTACAATTTCTGAACAAATGATCGTAGATAACACAATTATTTGCATTTTAATGAAACATTTTGTATGCTACAAGAATATATCGGTTTTACTATTTGTTTTTTTAGAACCATATTGACCCGCCCGCCAGTATTGACTTTTTCTGCTTATAACGTCTGAACAAATGATCGTAGTGAGCGTAATATTTTTGCATATTAATCAGCATGTTGCATGCTACAAGAATATATCGATTTCACTAGTTGTTGGTTGAGAACCATATTGGCCCGCACTCGAAAATTAACTTGAACTGTTTATAACTTCTGAACAATTGATCGTAGAGAACACAATTATCTGCATTTCAATCAAACATGTTGTATGCTACAAGAATATGTCGGTTTCACTAGCTATTGTTTGAGAACCATTTTGGCCCGCCCGCCCAAACTAACATCAACTCCTTATAACTTTTGAACAAATGATCGTAGAGAGCGTAATAATTTTGCTTATTAATCAGCATGTTGCATGCTACAAGAATATATCGATTTCATTAGTTTTTGGTTTAGAACCATATTGGCCCGCCCGCTAAAATTAACTTGAACTGATAATAACTTCTGAACAATTGATCGTAGCGAACACAATTATTTGCATTTTAATGAAACATGTTGATTGTTTCAAGAATATGTCGGTTTCACTAGTTGTTGTTTGAGAACCATATTGGCCCGCCCGCGAGTATTAAATTGAACTGCATATAACTTCTGAACAAATGATCTTAGAGAACGTAATAAATTTGCATATAAATCAGCATGTTGCATGCTATAAGAATATATCGATTTCACTAGTTGTTGGTTGAGAACCATATTGGCCCGCCCGCGAAAATTAATTTGAACTGCTTATAACTTCTGCACAAATAATCGTAGAAAGCGTAATAATTTTGCATATTAATCAGCATGTTGCATGCTACGAGAATATATCGATTTCACTAGTTGTTGTTTGAGAAATATATTAGCCTGCCCGCGAAAATTAACTTGAACTGCTTATAACTTCTGAACAATTGATCGTAGAGCACACAATTATTTGCATTTCAATCAAACATGTTGTATGCTACAAGATTATGTCGGTTTCACTAGTTATTGTTTGAGAACCATTTTGGCCCGCCCGCCAAAACTAACTTCAACTCCTTATAACTTCTGAACAAATGATCGTAGAGAGCGTAATAATTTTGCATATTAATCAGCATGTTGCATGCTACAAGAATATGTCGATTTCATTGGTTGTTTGTTGAGAACCACATTGGCCCGCCCGCTAAAATCAACTTGAACTGCTTATAACTCCTGAAAAATTGATCGTAGAGACCACAATTAATAGCATTTTTATCAAACATGTTGTATGCTACAAGAATATTTCGGTTTCACTAGTTGTTTTTAGAAAACCATTTTGGCCCGCCCGCCAAACTAACTTCAACTCCTGATAACTTCTGAACGATTGATCGTAGAAAGCGTAATAATTTTGCATATTACTCAGCATGTTGCATGCTACAAGAATAAATCGATTTCACTAGTTGTTGGTTGAGAACCATATTGGCCCGCCCCTGAAAATCAACTTGAACTGCTTATAACTCCTGAAAAATTGATCGTAGAGAACACAATTATTTGCATTTTAATGAAATATGTTGAATGCTACAAGAATATGTCGGTTTCACTAGTTGTTTTTAGAAAACCATATTGGCTCGCTCGCGAGTATTAACTTGAACTGTTTATAACTTCGGAACAAATGATCCTAGAGAGCGTAATAAATTTGCATATAAATCAGCATGTTTCATGCTACAAGAATATGTCGGTTTCACTAGCTGTTTTTAGAAAACCATATTGGCCCGACGGCGAAAATCAACTTGAACTGCTTATAACTTCTGAACAATTGATCGTAGAGAACACAATTATTTGCATTTTAATGAAACATGTTGAATGCTACAAGGATATGTCGGTTTCACTAGTTGTTTTTAGAAAACCATTTTGGCCCGCCCGCCAAAACTAACTTCAACTCCTGATAACTTCTGAACAATTGATCGTAGAAAGCGTAATAATTTTGCATATTACTCAGCATGTTGCATTCTACAAGAATATATCGATTTCATTAGTTGTTGGTTGAGAACCATATTGGCCCGCCCGCGAAAATCAACTTGAACTGCTTATAACTCCTGAACAATTGATCGTAGAGCACACAATTATTTGCATTTTAATGAAACATGTTGAATGCTACAGGAATATGTCGGTTTAATTAGTTGTTTTTAGAAAACCATATTGGCCCGTCCGAGAGTATTAACTTGAACTGTTTATAACTTCTGAACAAATGATCCTAGAGAGCGTAATAAATTTGCATATTACTCAGCATGTTGCATTCTACAAGAATATATCGATTTTATTAGTTGTTGGTTGAGAACCATATTGGCCCGCCCGCGAGTATTAACTTGAACTGTTTATAACTTCTGAAAAAATGATCGTAGTGAGCGTAATAATTTTGCATATTTATCAGCATGTTGCATGCTACAAGAATATATCCATTTCACTAGTTGTTGGTTGAGAACCTTATTGGCCCGCCCTCGAAAATTAACTTGAACTGCTTATAACTTCTGAACAATTGATCGTAGAGAACACAATTATTTGCATTTCAATCAAACATGTTGTATGCTACAAGAATGTGTCGGTTTCACTAGTTATTGTTTGAGAACCATTTTGGCCCGCCCGCCAAAACTAACTTCAACTCCTTATAACTTCTGATCAAATTATCGTAGAGAGCGTTATAATTTTGCATATTAATCAGCATGTTGCATGCTACAAGAATATATCGATTTCATTGGTTGTTGGTTGAGAACAATATTGGCCCGCCCGCGACAATTAATTTGAACTGCTTATAACTTCTGAACAATTGATCGTAGCGAACACAATTATTTGCATTTTAATGAAACATGTTGAATGCTTCAAGAATATGTCGGTTTCACTAGTTGTTGTTTGAGAACCATATTGGTCCGCCCGCGAGTATTAAATTGAACTGCTTATAACTTCTGAACAAATGATCTTTGAGAGCTTAATAAATTTTCATATTAATCAGCATGTTGAATGCTTCAAGAATATGTCGGTTTCACTAGTTGTTGTTTGAGAACCATATTGGTCCGTCCGCGAGTATTAACTTGAACTGTTTATAACTTCTTAACAAATGATCCTAGAGAGCTTAATATATTTGCATATTAATCAGCATGTTGCATGCTACAAGAATATATCGATTTCACTAGTTGTTGGTTAAGAACCATATTGGCCCGCCCGCGAAAATCAACTTGAACTGCTTATAACTCCTGATCAATTGATCGTAGAGACCACAATTATTTGCATTTTAATGAAACATGTTGAATGCAACAAGAATATGTCGGTTTCACTTGTTGTTTTTAGAAAACCACATTGGCCCGCCCGCGAGTATTAACTTGAACTGTTTATGACTCCTGAAAAATTGATCGTAGAGAACACAATTATTTGCATTTTAATGAAACATGTTGAATGCTACAAGAATATGTCGGTTTCACTAGTTGTTTTTAGAAAACCATATTGGCTCGCTCGCGAGTATTAACTTGAACTGTTTATAACTTCGGAACAAATGATCCTAGAGAGCGTAATAAATTTGCATATAAATCAGCATGTTTCATGCTAAAAGAATATGTCGGTTTCACTAGTTGTTTTTAGAAAACCATATTGGCCCGACGGCGAAAATCAACTTGAACTGCTTATAACTTCTGAACAATTGATCGTAGAGAACACAATTATTTGCATTTTAATGAAACATGTTGAATGCTACAAGAATATGTCGGTTTCACTAGTTGTTTTTAGAAAACCATTTTGGCCCGCCCGCCAAAACTAACTTCAACTCCTGATTACTTCTGAACAATTGATCGTAGAAAGCGTAGTAATTTTGCATATTACTCAGCATGTTGCATGCTACAAGAATATATCGATTTCATTAGTTGTTGGTTGAGAACCATATTGGCCCGCCCGCGAAAATCAACTTGAACTGCTTATAACTCCTGAACAATTGATCGTAGAGCACACAATTATTTGCATTTTAATGAAACATGTTGAATGCTACAAGAATATGTCGGTTTCACTAGTTGTTTTTAGAAAACCATATTGGCCCGTCCGCGAGTATTAACTTGAACTGCTTACAACTTCTGAACAAATGATCGTAGAGAGCGTAAAAAATTTGCATATTAATCAGCATGTTGCGTGCTACAAGAATATATCGATTTCACTAGTTGTTGGTTTAAAAACATATTGGTCCTCCCGCGAAAATCAAATTAAACTGCTTATAACTTCTGAACAATTGATCGTAGAGATCACAATTGTTTGCATTTTAATCTAACATGTTGTATGCTACAAGAATATGTCAGTTTCACTAGTTATTGTTTGAGAACCATATTGGCCCGCCCGCGAGTATTAAATTGAACTGCTTAAAAGTTCTGAACAAATGATCGTAGAAAGCTCGATTGTTTAGCATATTAATAAACATGTAGCTAGCTACAAGAATATATAGATTTCACTAGTTATTGTTTGAGAACCATGTTGGCCCAACCGCGAAAACTAATTCAACTGCTTACAATTTCTGAACAAATGATCGCAGAGAAAACAATTATTTGCATTTTAATGAAAAATGTTGTATGCTACAAGAATATGTCGGTTCGACTATTTTTTTTTTAGAACCATATTGGCCCGCCCGCGGGTATTGACTTTTTCTGCTTATAACGTCTGAACAAATGATCGTAGTGAGAGTAATATTTTCGCATATTAATCAACATGTTGCATGCTACAAGAATATATCGATTTCACTAGTTGTTGGTTGAGAACCATTTGGCCCAAACGCGAAAACTAATTCAACTGCTTATAACTTCTGATCAATTGATCGTAGAGAACACAATTATTTGCATTTCAATTAAACATGTTGTATGCTACAAGAATATGTCGGTTTCACTAGTTATTTTTTGAGAACCATTTTGGCCCGCCCGCCAAAACTAACTTCAACTCCTTATAACTTCTGAACAAATGTTCGTATAGAGCGTAATAATTTTGCTTATTAATCAGCATGTTGCATGCTACAAGAATATATCGATTTCATTCGTTTTTGGTTGAGAACCATATTGGCCCGCCCGCGAAAATCAACTTGAACTTCTTATAACTCCTGAACAATTGATTGTAGAGACCACAATTAATAGCATTTTAATCAAACATGTTGTATGCAACAAGAATATGTCGGTTTCACTAGTTTTTTAAGAAACCCATATTGGCCCACACGCGAATATTAACTTGAACTGTTTATAACTTCAGAACAAATGATCCTAGAGAGCGTAATAAATTTGCATATTAATCAGCATGTTGCATGCTACAAGAATATATCGATTTCACTAGTTGTTGGTTGAAAAACATATTGGCTCGCCCGCGAAAATCAAGTTGAACTGCTTATAACTTCTGAACAATTGATCGTAGAGATCACAATTATTTGCATTTTAATCTAACATGTTGTATGTTACAAGAATATGTCAGTTTCACTAGTTATTATTTGAGAACCATATTGGCCCGCCCGCGAGTATTAAATTGAACTGCTTAAAAGTTCTGAACAAATGATCGTAGAAAGCTCGACTGTTTTTCATATTAATAAACATGCAGCTAGCTACAAGAATATATAGATTTCACTACTTATTGTTTGAGAACCATGTTGGCCCACCCGCGAAAACTAATTCAACTGCTTACAATTTCTGAACAAATGATCGTAGATAACACAATTATTTGAATTTTAATGAAACATGTTGTATGCTACAAGAAATTGTCGGTTTTAATACTTGTTTTTTAGAACCATATTGACCCGCCCGCGAGTATTGACTTTTTCTGCTTATAACGTCTGAACAAATGATCGTAGTGAGAGTAATATTTTTGCATATTAATCAGCATGTTGCATGCTACAAGAATATATCGATTTCACTAGTTGTTGGTTGAGAACCATATTGGCCCGCACTCGAAAATTAACTTGAACTGTTTATAACTTCTGAACAATTGATCGTAGAGAACACAATTATTTGCATTTCAATCAAACATGTTGTATGCTACAAGAATATGTCGGTTTCACTAGTTATTGTTTGAGAACCATTTTGGCCCGCCCGCCAAAACTAACATCAACTCCTTATAACTTTTGAACAAATGATCGTAGAGAGCGTAATAATTTTGCTTATTAATCAGCATGTTGCATGCTACAAGAATATATCGATTTCATTAGTTTTTGGTTTAGAACCATATTGGCCCGCCCGCTAAAATTAACTTGAACTGATAATAACTTCTGAACAATTGATCGTAGCGAACAAAATTATTTGCATTTTAATGAAACATGTTGAATGTTTCAAGAATATTTCGGTTTCACTAGTTGTTGTTTGAGAACCATTTTGGCCCGCCCGCGAGTATTAAATTGAACTGCTTATAACTTCTGAACAAATGATCTTAGAGAGCGTAATAAATTTGCATATAAATCAGCATGTTGCATGCTATAAGAATATATCGATTTCACTAGTTGTTGGTTGAGAACCATATTGGCCCGCCCGCGAAAATTAATTTGAACTGCTTATAACTTCTGCACAAATAATCGTAGAAAGCGTAATAATTTTGCATATTAATCAGCATGTTGCATGCTACAAGAATATATCGATTTCACTAGTTGTTGTTTGAGAAATATATTAGCCTGCCCGCGAAAATTAACTTGAACTGCTTATAACTTCTGAACAGTTGATCGTAGAGCACACAATTATTTGCATTTCAATCAAACATGTTGTATGCTACAAGATTATGTCGGTTTCACTAGTTATTGTTTGAGAACCATTTTGGCCCGCCCGCCAAAACTAACTTCAACTCCTTAAAACTTCTGAACAAATGATCGTAGAGAGCGTAATAATTTTGCATATTAATCAGCATGTTGCATGCTACAAGAATATGTCGATTTCATTGGTTGTTTGTTGAGAACCACATTGGCCCGCCCGCTAAAATCAACTTGAACTGCTTATAACTCCTGAAAAATTGATCGTAGAGACCACAATTAATAGCATTTTAATCAAACATGTTGTATGCTACAAGAATATGTCGGTTTCACTAGTTGTTTTTAGAAAACCATTTTGGCCCGCCCGCCAAAACTAACTTCAACTCCTGATAACTTCTGAACGATTGATCGTAGAAAGCGTAATAATTTTGCATATTACTCAGCATGTTGCATGCTACAAGAATAAATCGATTTCACTAGTTGTTGGTTGAGAACCATATTGGCCCGCCCCTGAAAATCAACTTGAACTGCTTATAACTCCTGAAAAATTGATCGTAGAGAACACAATTATTTGCATTTTAATGAAACATGTTGAATGCTACAAGAATATGTCGGTTTCACTAGTTGTTTTTAGAAAACCATATTGGCTCGCTCGCGAGTATTAACTTGAACTGTTTATAACTTCGGAACAAATGATCCTAGAGAGCGTAATAAATTTGCATATAAATCAGCATGTTTCATGCTACAAGAATATGTCGGTTTCACTAGTTGTTTTTAGAAAACCATATTGGCCCGACGGCGAAAATCAACTTGAACTGCTTATAACTTCTGAACTATTGATCGTAGAGAACACAATTATTTGCATTTTAATGAAACATGTTGAATGCTACAAGAATATGTCGGTTTCACTAGTTGTTATTTGAGAACAATATTGGCCCGTCCGCGAGTATTAACTTGAACTGCTTACAACTTCTGAACAAATGATCGTAGAGGGCGTAAAAAATTTGCATATTAATAAGCATGTTGCATGCTACAAGAATATATCGGTTTCACTAGTTGTTGGTTGAAAAACATATTGGCCCGCCCGCGAAAATCAAGTTGAACTGCTTATAACTTCTGAACAATTGATCGTAGAGATCACAATTATTTGCATTTTAATCTAACATGTTGTATGCTACAAGAATATGTCAGTTTCACTAGTTATTGTTTGAGAACCATATTGGCCCGCCGGCGAGTATTAAATTGAAATGCTTAAAAGTTCTGAACAAATGATCGTAGAAAGCCCGATTGTTTTGCATATTAATAAACATGTAGCTAGCTACAAGAATATATAGATTTCACTAGTTATTGTTTGAGAACCATGTTGGCCCACCCGCGAAAACTAATTCAACTGCTTACAATTTCTGAACAAATGATCGTAGAGAACACAATTATTTGCATTTTAATGAAACATGTTGTATGCTACAAGAATATGTCGGTTTTACTATTTGTCTTTTTAGAACCATATTGGCCCGCCCGCGAGTATTGAATTTTTATGCTTAAAACGTCTGAACAAATGATCGTAGAGAACACAATTATTTGCATTTCAATCAAACATGTTGTATGCTACAAGAATATGTCGGTTTCACTAGTAATTGTTTGAGAATCATTTTGGCCCGCCCGCCAAAACTAACTTCAACTCCTTATAACTTCTGAACAAATGATCGTAGAGAGCGTAATAATTTTGCTTATTAATCAGCATGTTGCATGCTACAAGAATATATCGATTTCATTAGTTGTTGGTTGAGATCCATATTAGCCCGCCCGCGAAAATTAACTTGAACTGATAATAACTTCTGAACAATTGATCGTAGCGAACACAATTATTTGCATTTTAATGAAACATGTTGAATGCTTCAAGAATATGTCGGTTTCACTAGTTGTTGTTTGAGAACCATATTGGCCCACCCGCGACTATTAAATTGAACTACTTATAACTTCTGAACAAATGATCTTAGAGAGCGTAATAAAGTTGCATATTAATCAGCATGTTGCATGCTACAAGAATATATCGATTTCACTAGTTGTTGGTTGAGAACCATATTGGCCCGCCCGCGAAAATTAATTTGAACTGCTTATAACTTCTGAACAAATAATCGTAGAAAGCGTAATAATTTTGCATATTAATCAGCATGTTGCATGCTACAAGAATATATCGATTTCACTAGTTGCTGGTTGAAAAACATATTGGCTCGCCCGCGAAAATCAAGTTGCACTGCTTATAACTTCTGAACAATTGATCGTAGAGATCACAATTAATTGCATTTTAATCTAACATGTTGTATGCTACAAGAATATGTCAGTTTCACTAGTTATTGTTTGAGAACCATATTGGCCCGCCCGCGAGTATTAAATTGAACTGCTTAAAAGTTCTGAACAAATGATCGTAGAAAGCTCGACTGTTTTGCATATTAATAAACATGTAGCTAGCTACAAGAATATATAGATTTCACTACTTATTGTTTGAGAACCATGTTGGCCCACCCGCGAAAACTAATTCAACTGCTTACAATTTCTGAACAAATGATCGTAGATAACACAATTATTTGCATTTTAATGAAACATGTTGTATGCTACAAGAATATATCGGTTTTACTATTTGTTTTTTAAGAACCATATTGACCCGCCCGCGAGTATTGACTTTTTCTGCTTATAACGTCTGAACAAATGATCGTAGTGAGCGTAATATTTTTGCATATTAATCAGCATGTTGCATGCTACAAGAATATATCGATTTCACTAGTTGTTGGTTGAGAACCATATTGGCCCGCACTCGAAAATTAACTTGAACTGTTTATAACTTCTGAACAATTGATCGTAGAGAACACAATTATCTGCATTTCAATCAAACATGTTGTATGCTACAAGAATATGTCGGTTTCACTAGTTATTGTTTGAGAACCATTTTGGCCCGCCCGCCAAAACTAACATCAACTCCTTATAACTTTTGAACAAATGATCGTAGAGAGCGTAATAATTTTGCTTATTAATCAGCATGTTGCATGCTACAAGAATATATCGATTTCATTAGTTTTTGGTTTAGAACCATATTGGCCCGCCCGCTAAAATTAACTTGAACTGATAATAACTTCTAAACAATTGATCGTAGCGAACACAATTATTTGCATTTTAATTAAACATGTTGATTGTTTCAAGAATATGTCGGTTTCACTAGTTGTTGTTTGAGAACCATATTGGCCCGCCCGCGAGTATTAAATTGAACTGCTTATAACTTCTGAACAAATGATCTTAGAGAGCGTAATAAATTTGCATATAAATCAGCATGTTGCATGCTATAAGAATATATCGATTTCACTAGTTGTTGGTTGAGAACCATATTGGCCCGCCCGCGAAAATTAATTTGAACTGCTTATAACTTCTGCACAAATAATTGTAGAAAGCGTAATAATTTTGCATATTAATCAGCATGTTGCATGCTACGAGAATATATCGATTTCACTAGTTGTTGTTTGAGAAATATATTAGCCTGCCCGCGAAAATTAAATTGAACTGCTTATAACTTCTGAACATCTGATCGTAGAGCACACATTTATTTGCATTTCAATCAAACATGTATGCTACAAGATTATGTCGGTTTCACTAGTTATTGTTTGAGAACCATTTTGGCCCGCCCGCCAAAACTAACTTCAACTCCTTATAACTTCTGAACAAATGACCGTAGAGAGCGTAATAATTTTGCATATTAATCAGCATGTTGCATGCTACAAGAATATGTCGATTTCATTGGTTGTTTGTTGAGAACCACATTGGCCCGCCCGCTAAAATCAACTTGAACTGCTTATAACTCCTGAAAAATTGATCGTAGAGACCACAATTAATAGCATTTTAATCAAACATGTTGTATGCTACAAGAATATGTCGGTTTCACTAGTTGTTTTTAGAAAACCATTTTGGCCCGCCCGCCAAAACTAACTTCAACTCCTGATAACTTCTGAACGATTGATCGTAGAAAGCGTAATAATTTTGCATATTACTCAGCATGTTGCATGCTACAAGAATAAATCGATTTCACTAGTTGTTGGTTGAGAACCATATTGGCCCGCCCCTGAAAATCAACTTGAACTGCTTATAACTCCTGAAAAATTGATCGTAGAGAACACAATTATTTGCATTTTAATGAAACATGTTGAATGCTACAAGAATATGTCGGTTTCACTAGTTGTTTTTAGAAAACCATATTGGCTCGCTCGCGAGTATTAACTTGAACTGTTTATAACTTCGGAACAAATGATGCTAGAGAGCGTAATAAATTTGCATATAAATCAGCATGTTTCATGCTACAAGAATATGTCGGTTTCACTAGTTGTTTTTAGAAAACCATATTGGCCCGACGGCGAAAATCAACTTGAACTGCTTATAACTTCTGAACAATTGATCGTAGAGAACACAATTATTTGCATTTTAATGAAACATGTTGAATGCTACAAGAATATGTCGGTTTCACTAGTTGTTTTTAGAAAACCATTTTGGCCCGCCCGCCAAAACTAACTTCAACTCCTGATAACTTCTGAACAATTGATCGTAGAAAGCGTAATAATTTTGCATATTACTCAGCATGTTGCATTCTACAAGAATATATCGATTTCATTAGTTGTTGGTTGAGAACCATATTGGCCCGCCCGCGAAAATCAACTTGAACTGCTTATAACTCCTGAACAATTGATCGTAGAGCACACAATTATTTGCATTTTAATGAAACATGTTGAATGCTACAGGAATATGTCGGTTTCATTAGTTGTTTTTAGAAAACCATATTGGCCCGTCCGAGAGTATTAACTTGAACTGTTTATAACTTCTGAACAAATGATCCTAGAGAGCGTAATAAATTTGCATATTACTCAGCATGTTGCATTCTACAACAATATATCGATTTTATTAGTTGTTGGTTGAGAACCATATTGGCCCGCCCGCGAAAATTAATTTGAACTGCTTATAACTTCTGCACAAATAATCGTAAAAAGCGTAATAATTTTGCATATTAATCAGCATGTTGCATGATACAAGAATATATCGATTTCACTAGTTGTTGTTTGAGAAATATATTAGCCTGCCCGCGAAAATTAACTTGAACTGCTTATAACTTCTGAACAATTGATCGTAGAGCACACAATTATTTGCATTTCAATCAAACATGTTGTATGCTACAAGATTATGTCGGTTTCACTAGTTATTGTTTGAGAACCATTTTGGCCCGCCCGCCAAAACTAACTTCAACTCCTTATAACTTCTGAACAAATGATCGTAGAGAGCGTAATAATTTTGCATATTATTCAGCATGTTGCATGTTACAAGAATATGTCGATTTCATTGGTTGTTTGTTGAGAACCACATTGGCCCGCCCGCTAAAATCAACTTGAACTGCTTATAACTCCTGAACAATTGATCGTAGAGACCACAATTAATAGCATTTTAATCAAACATGTTGTATGCTACAAGAATATGTTGGTTTCACTAGTTGTTTTTAGTAAACGATTTTGGCCTGCCCGCCAAAACTAACTTCAACTCCTGATAACTTCTGAACTATTGATCGTAGAAAGCGTAATAATTTTGCATATTACTCAGCATGTTGCATGCTACAAGAATATATCGATTTCACTAGTTGTTGGTTGAGAACCATATTGGCCCGCCCCTGAAAATCAACTTAAACTGCTTATAACTCCTGAACAATTTATCGTAGAGACCACAATTATTTGCATTTTAATGAAACATGTTGAATGCTACAAGAATATGTCGGTTTCACTAGTTGTTTTTAGAAAAACATATTGGCTCGCTCGCGAGTATTAACTTGAACTGTTTATAACTTCGGAACAATTGATCCTAGAGAGCGTAATATATTTGCATATAAATCAGCATGTTTCATGCTACAAGAATATGTCGGTTTCACTAGTTGTTTTTAGAAAACCATATTGGCCCGACGGCGAAAACTAATTCAACTGCTTACAATTTCTGAACAAATGATCGTAGAGAACACAATTATTTGCATTTTAATGAAACATGTTGTATGCTACAAGAATATGTCGGTTTTACTATTTGTTTTTTAGAACCATAATGGCCCGCCCGCGAGTATTGACTTATTCTGCTTATAACTTCTGAACAAATGATCTTAGTGAGCGTAATAATTTTGCATATTAATCAGCATGTTGCATGCTACAAGAATATATCCATTTCACTAGTTGTTGGTTGAGAACCATATCGGCCCACCCTCGAAAATTAACTTGAACTGCTTATAACTTCTGAACAATTGATCGTAGAGAACACAATTATTTGAATTTCAATCAAACATGTTGTATGCTACAAGAATATGTCGGTTTCACTAGTTATTGTTTGAGAACCATTTTGGCTCGTCCGCCAAAACTAACTTCAACTCCTTATAACTTCTGAACAAATGATCGTAGAGAGCGTAATAATTTTGCTTATTAATCAGTATGTTGCATGTTACAAGAATATATCGATTTCATTAGATGTTGGTTGAGAACCATATGGGCCCGCCCTCCAAAATTACATTGAAATGATAATAACTTCTGAACAATTGATCGTATCGAACACAATTATTTGCATTTTAATGAAACATGTTGAATGCTTCAAGAATATGTCGGTTTCACTAGTTGTTGTTTGAGAAAAATATTGGCCCGCCCGCGAGTATTAAATTGAACTGCTTATAACTTCTGAACAAATGATCTTAGATAGCGTAATAAATTTGCATATTAATAAGCATGTTGCATGCTACAAGAATATATCGGTTTCATTGGTTGTTGGTTGAGAACCATATTGGCCCGCCCGCGAAAATTGATTTGAACTGCTTATAACTTCTGAACAATTGATCGTAGCGAACACAATTATTTGCATTTTAATGAAACATGTTGAATGCTTCAAGAATATGTCGGTTTCACTAGTTGATGTTTGAGAACCATATCGGCCCGCCCGCGAGTATTAAATTGAACCTCTTATAACTTCTGAGCAAATGATCTAAGAGAGCGTAATAAATTTGCATATTAATCAGCATGTTGCATGCTACAAGAATATATCCATTTCACTATTTGTTGTTTGAGAAATATATTTGCGTTCCCGCGAAAATTAACTTGAACTGCTTATAACTTCTGAACAATTGATCGTAGAGCTCACAATTATTTGCATTTCAATCAAACATGTTGTATGCTACAAGAATATGTCGGTTTCACTACTTATTGTTTGAGACCAATTTTTGGCCCGCACGCCAAAACTAATTTCAACTCCTTATAACTTCTGAACAAATGATCTTAGAGAGCGTAATAAATTTGAATATTAATCAGCATGTTGCATGCTACAAGAATATATCGATTTCACTAGTTGTTGGTTGAGAACCATATTGGCCCGCCCGCGAAAATTAATTTGAACTGCTTATAACTTCTGAACAAATAATCGTAGAAAGCGTAATAATTTTGCATATTAATCAGCATGTTGCATGCTACAAGAATATATCGATTTCACTAGTTGTTGTTTGAGAAATATATTGGCCTGCTCGCGAAAATTAACTTGAACTTCTTATAACTTCTGGACAATTGATCGTAGAGCACACAGTTATTTGCATTTCAATCAAACATGTTGTATGCTACAAGAATATGTCGGTTTCACTAGTTATTGTTTGAGAACCATTTTGGCCCGCCCGCCAAAACTAATTTCAACTTCTTATAACTTCTGAACAAATGATCGTAGAAAGCTCGATTGTTTTGCATATTAATAAACATGTAGCTAGCTACAAGAATATATAGATTTCACTAGTTATTGTTTGATAACCATGTTTACCCACCCGCGAAAACTAATTCAACTGCTTACAATTTCTGAACAAATGATCGTAGAGAACACAATTATTTGCATTTTAATGAAACATGTTGTATGCTACAAGAATATGTCGGTTTTACTATTTGTTTTTTAGAACTATATTGGCCCGCCCGCGAGTATTGACTTGTTCTGCTTATAACGTCTGAACAAATGATCGTAGTGAGCGTAATAGTTTTGCATATTAATCAGCATTTTGCATGCTACAAGAATATATCGATTTCACTAGTTGTTGGTTGAGAACCATATTGGTCCGCCCTCGAAAATTAACTTGAACTGCTTATAACTTCTGAACAATTGATCGTAGAGCTCACAATTATTTGCATTTCAATCAAACATGTTGTATGCTACAAGAATATGTCGGTTTCACTACTTATTGTTTGAGACCAATTTTTGGCCCGCACGCCAAAACTAATTTCAACTCCTTATAACTTCTGAACAAATGATCTTAGAGAGCGTAATAAATTTGAATATTAATCAGCATGTTGCATGCTACAAGAATATATCGATTTCACTAGTTGTTGGTTGAGAACCATATTGGCCCGCCCGCGAAAATTAATTTGAACTGCTTATAACTTCTGAACAAATAATCGTAGAAAGCGTAATAATTTTGCATATTAATCAGCATGTTGCATGCTACAAGAATATATCGATTTCACTAGTTGTTGTTTGAGAAATATATTGGCCTGCTCGCGAAAATTAACTTGAACTTCTTATAACTTCTGGACAATTGATCGTAGAGCACACAGTTATTTGCATTTCAATCAAACATGTTGTATGCTACAAGAATATGTCGGTTTCACTAGTTATTGTTTGAGAACCATTTTGGCCCGCCCGCCAAAACTAATTTCAACTTCTTATAACTTCTGAACAAATGATCGTAGAAAGCTCGATTGTTTTGCATATTAATAAACATGTAGCTAGCTACAAGAATATATAGATTTCACTAGTTATTGTTTGATAACCATGTTTACCCACCCGCGAAAACTAATTCAACTGCTTACAATTTCTGAACAAATGATCGTAGAGAACACAATTATTTGCATTTTAATGAAACATGTTGTATGCTACAAGAATATGTCGGTTTTACTATTTGTTTTTTAGAACTATATTGGCCCGCCCGCGAGTATTGACTTGTTCTGCTTATAACGTCTGAACAAATGATCGTAGTGAGCGTAATAGTTTTGCATATTAATCAGCATTTTGCATGCTACAAGAATATATCGATTTCACTAGTTGTTGGTTGAGAACCATATTGGTCCGCCCTCGAAAATTAACTTGAACTGCTTATAACTTCTGAACAATTGATCGTAGAGCTCACAATTATTTGCATTTCAATCAAACATGTTGTATGCTACAAGAATATGTCGGTTTCACTACTTATTGTTTGAGACCAATTTTTGGCCCGCACGCCAAAACTAATTTCAACTCCTTATAACTTCTGAACAAATGATCTTAGAGAGCGTAATAAATTTGAATATTAATCAGCATGTTGCATGCTACAAGAATATATCGATTTCACTAGTTGTTGGTTGAGAACCATATTGGCCCGCCCGCGAAAATTAATTTGAACTGCTTATAACTTCTGAACAAATAATCGTAGAAAGCGTAATAATTTTGCATATTAATCAGCATGTTGCATGCTACAAGAATATATCGATTTCACTAGTTGTTGTTTGAGAAATATATTGGCCTGCTCGCGAAAATTAACTTGAACTTCTTATAACTTCTGGACAATTGATCGTAGAGCACACAGTTATTTGCATTTCAATCAAACATGTTGTATGCTACAAGAATATGTCGGTTTCACTAGTTATTGTTTGAGAACCATTTTGGCCCGCCCGCCAAAACTAATTTCAACTTCTTATAACTTCTGAACAAATGATCGTAGAAAGCTCGATTGTTTTGCATATTAATAAACATGTAGCTAGCTACAAGAATATATAGATTTCACTAGTTATTGTTTGATAACCATGTTTACCCACCCGCGAAAACTAATTCAACTGCTTACAATTTCTGAACAAATGATCGTAGAGAACACAATTATTTGCATTTTAATGAAACATGTTGTATGCTACAAGAATATGTCGGTTTTACTATTTGTTTTTTAGAACTATATTGGCCCGCCCGCGAGTATTGACTTGTTCTGCTTATAACGTCTGAACAAATGATCGTAGTGAGCGTAATAGTTTTGCATATTAATCAGCATTTTGCATGCTACAAGAATATATCGATTTCACTAGTTGTTGGTTGAGAACCATATTGGTCCGCCCTCGAAAATTAACTTGAACTGCTTATAACTTGTGAACAATTGATCGTTGAGAACACAATTATTTGAATTTCAATGAAACATTTTGTATGCTACAAGAATATGTCGGTTTCACTAGTTATTGTTTGAGAACCATTTTGTCCCGCCCGCCAAAACTAACTTCAACTCCTTATAACTTCTGAACAAATGATCGTAGAGAGCGCAATAATTTTGCATATTAATCAGCATGTTTCATGCTACAAGAATATATCGATTTCATTAGTTGTTGGTTGAGAACCATATTGGCCCACCCGCGAAAATTAACTTGAACTGCTAATAACTTCTGAACAATTGATCGTAGCGAACACAATTATTTGCATTTTAATGAAACATGTTGAATGCTTCAAGAATATGACGGTTTCACTAGTTGTTGTTTGAGAACCATATTGGCCTGCCCGCAAGTATTAAAATGAACTGCTTATAACTTCTGAACAAATGATCCTAGAGAGCGTAATAAATTTGCATAGTAATCAGCATGTTGCATGCTACAAGAATATATCGATTTCACAAGTTGTTGGATGAGATCCATATTGGCCCGCCCGCGAAAATCAACTTGAACTGCTTATAACTCCTGAACAATTGATCGTAGAAAACACAATTATTTGCATTTTAGTGAAACATGTTGAATGTTACAAAAATATGTCGGTCTCACTAGTAGTTTTTAGAAAACCATTTTGGCCTGCCCGCTAAAACTAACTTCAACTCCTTATAACTTCTGAACAATTGATCGAAGAAAGCGTAATAATTTTTCATATTAATCAGCATGTTGCATGCTACAAGAATATATCGATTTCATTAGTTGTTGGTTGAGAACCATATTGGCCCGTCCGAGAGTATTAACTTGAACTGTTTATAACTTCTGAACAAATGAACCTAGAGAGCGTAATAAATTTGCATATTAATCAGCATGTTGCATGCTACAAGAATATATCGATTTCACTAGTTGTTGTTTGAGAACCTTATTGGCCCGCCCGCGAAAATCAACTTGAACTGCTTATAACTCCTGAACAATTGATCGTAGAGCACACAATTATTTGCATTTTAATGAAACATGTTGATTGCTACAAGAATATGTCGGTTTCACTAGTTTTTTTAGAAAACCATTTTGGCCCGCCCGCGAGTATTAACTTGAACTGTTTATAACTTCTGAACAAATGATCGTAGTGAGCGTAATAATTTTGCATATTAATCAGCATGTTGCATGCTACAAGAATATATCCATTTCACTAGTTGTTGGTTGAGAACCTTATTGGCCCGCCCTCGAAAATTAACTTGAACTGCTTATAACTTCTGAACAATTGATCGTAGAGAAAACAAATATTTGCATTTCAATCAAACATGTTGTATGCTACAAGAATGTGTCGGTTTCACTAGTTATTGTTTGAGAACCATTTTGGCCCGCCCGCCAAAACTAACTTCAACTCCTTATAACTTCTGATCAAATTATCGTAGAGAGCGTTATAATTTTGCATATTAATCAGCATGTTGCATGCTACAAGAATATATCGATTTCATTGGTTGTTGGTTGAGAACAATATTGGCCCTCCCGCGACAATTAATTTGAACTGCTTATAACTTCTGAACAATTGATCGTAGCGAACATAATTAATTTAATTTTAATGAAACATGTTGAATGCTTCAAGAATATGTCGGTTTCACTAGTTGTTGTTTGAGAACCATATTGGTCCGCCCGCGAGTATTAAATTGAACTGCTTATAACTTCTGAACAAATGATCTTTGAGAGCGTAATAAATTTTCATATTAATCAGCATGTTGAATGCTTCAAGAATATGTCGGTTTCACTAGTTGTTGTTTGAGAACCATATTGGTCCGCCCGCGAGTATTAACTTGAACTGTTTATAACTTCTTAACAAATGATCCTAGAGAGCTTAATATATTTGCATATTAATCAGCATGTTGCATGCTACAAGAATATATCGATTTCACTAGTTGTTGGTTAAGAACCATATTGGCCCGCCCGCGAAAATCAACTTGAACTGCTTATAACTCCTGAACAATTGATCGTAGAGACCACAATTATTTGCATTTTAATGAAACATGTTGAATGCAACAAGAATATGTCGGTTTCACTTGTTGTTTTTAGAAAACCACATTGGCCCGCCCGCGAGTATTAACTTGAACTGTTTATGACTCCTGAAAAATTGATCGTAGAGAACACAATTATTTGCATTTTAATGAAACATGTTGAATGCTACAAGAATATGTCGGTTTCACTAGTTGTTTTTAGAAAACCATATTGGCTCGCTCGCGAGTATTAACTTGAACTGTTTATAACTTCGGAACAAATGATCCTAGAGAGCGTAATAAATTTGCATATAAATCAGCATGTTTCATGCTAAAAGAATATGTCGGTTTCACTAGTTGTTTTTAGAAAACCATATTGGCCCGACGGCGAAAATCAACTTGAACTGCTTATAACTTCTGAACAATTGATCGTAGAGAACACAATTATTTGCATTTTAATGAAACATGTTGAATGCTACAAGAATATGTCGGTTTCACTAGTTGTTTTTAGAAAACCATTTTGGCCCGCCCGCCAAAACTAACTTCAACTCCTGATAACTTCTGAACAATTGATCGTAGAAAGCGTAGTAATTTTGCATATTACTCAGCATGTTGCATGCTACAAGAATATATCGATTTCATTAGTTGTTGGTTGAGAACCATATTGGCCCGCCCGCGAAAATCAACTTGAACTGCTTATAACTCCTGAACAATTGATCGTAGAGCACTCAATTATTTGCATTTTAATGAAACATGTTGAATGCTACAAGAATATGTCGGTTTCGCTAGTTGTTTTTAGAAAACCATATTGGCCCGTCCGCGAGTATTAACTTGAACTGCTTACAACTTCTGAACAAATGATCGTATAGAGCGTAAAAAATTTGCATATTAATCAGCATGTTGCGTGCTACAAGAATATATCGATTTCACTAGTTGTTGGTTGAAAAACATATTGGTCCTCCCGCGAAAATCAAGTTAAACTGCTTATAACTTCTGAACAATTGATCGTAGAGATCACAATTATTTGCATTTTAATCTAACATGTTGTATGCTACAAGAATATGTCAGTTTCACTAGTTATTGTTTGAGAACCATATTGGCCCGCCGGCGAGTATTAAATTGAACTGCTTAAAAGTTCTGAACAAATGATCGTAGAAAGCTCGATTGTTTAGCATATTAATAAACATGTAGCTAGCTACAAGAATATATAGATTTCACAAGTTATTGTTTGAGAACCATGTTGGCCCAACCGCGAAAACTAATTCAACTGCTTACAATTTCTGAACAAATGATCGCAGAGAAAACAATTATTTGCATTTTAATGAAAAATGTTGTATGCTACAAGAATATGTCGGTTCTACTATTTGTTTTTTTAGAACCATATTGGCCCGCCCGCGGGTATTGACTTTTTCTGCTTATAACGTCTGAACAAATGATCGTAGTGAGAGTAATATTTTCGCATATTAATCAACATGTTGCATGCTACAAGAATATATCGATTTCACTAGTTGTTGGTTGAGAACCATTTGGCCCAAACGCGAAAACTAATTCAACTGCTTATAAGTTCTGAACAATTGATCGTAGAGAACACAATTATTTGCATTTCAATTAAACATGTTGTATGCTACAATAATATGTCGGTTTCACTAGTTATTTTTTGAGAACCATTTTGGCCCGCCCGCCAAAACTAACTTCAACTCCTTATAACTTCTGAATAAATGTTTATATAGAGCGTAATAATTTTGCTTATTAATCAGCATGTTGCATGCTACAAGAATATATCGATTTCAGTAGTTTTTGGTTGAGAACCATATTGGCCCGCCCGCGAAAGTCAACCTGAACTGTTTATAACTTCTGAACAATTGATCGTAGAGAACACAATTATTTGCATTTTAATGAAACATGTTGAATGCTACAAGAATATGTCGGTTTCACTAGTTGTTATTTGAGAACAATATTGGCCCATCCGCGAGTATTAATTTGAACTGCTTACAACTTCTCAACAAATGATCGTAGAGAGCGTAAAAAAATTGCATATTAATCAGCATGTTGCATGCTACAAGAATATATCGATTTCACTAGTTGTTGGTTGAAAAACATATTGGCTCGCCCGCGAAAATCAAGTTGAACTGCTTATAACTTCTGAACAATTGATCGTAGAGATCACAATTATTTGCATTTTAATCTAACATGTTGTATGTTACAAGAATATGTCAGTTTCACTAGTTATTATTTGAGAACCATATTGGCCCGCCCGCGAGTATTAAATTGAACTGCTTAAAAGTTCTGAACAAATGATCGTAGAAAGCTCGACTGTTTTTCATATTAATAAACATGTAGCTAGCTACAAGAATATATAGATTTCACTACTTATTGTTTGAGAACCATGTTGGCCCACCCGCGAAAACTAATTCAACTGCTTTCTGAACAAATGATCGTAGATAACACAATTATTTGAATTTTAATGAAACATGTTGTATGCTACAAGAATATGTCGGTTTTAATACTTGTTTTTTTAGAACCATATTGACTAGCCCCCGAGTATTGACTTTTTCTGCTTATAACGTCTGAACAAATGATCGTAGTGAGCGTAATATTTTTGCATATTAATCAGCATGTTGCATGCTACAAGAATATATCAATTTCACTAGTTGTTGGTTGAGAACCATATTGGCCCGCACTCGAAAATTAACTTGAACTGTTTATAACTTCTGAACAATTGATCGTAGAGAACACAATTATTTGCATTTCAATCAAACATGTTGTATGATACAAGAATATGTCGGTTTCACTAGTTATTGTTTGAGAACCATTTTGGCCCGCCTGCCAAAACTAACTTCAACTCCTTATAACTTTTGAACAAATGATCGTAGAGAGCGTAATAATTTTGCTTATTAATCAGCATGTTGCATGCTACAAGAATATATCGATTTCATTAGTTGTTGGTTTAGAACCATATTGGCCCGCCCGCTAAAATTAACTTGAACTGATAATAACTTCAGAACAATTGATCGTAGCGAACACAATTATTTGCATTTTAATGAATAATGTTGAATGCTACAAGAATATGTCGGTTTCACTAGTTGTTTTTAGAAAACCATATTCGCCCGTCCGAGAGTATTAACTTGAACTGTTTATAACTTCTGAGCAAATGATCCTAGAGAGCGTAATAAATTTGCATATTAATCAGCATGTTGCATGCTACAAGAATATATCGATTTCACTAGTTTTTGGTTGAGAACCATATTGACCCGCCCGCGAAAGTCAACTTGAACTGCTTATAACTTCTGAACAATTGATCGTAGAGAACACAATTATTTGCATTTTAATGAAACATGTTGAATGCTACAAGAATATGTCGGTTTCACTAGTTGTTATTTGAGAACAATATTGGCCCGTCCGCGAGTATTAACTTGAACTGCTTACAACTTCTGAACAAATGATCGTAGAGAGCGTAAAAAGTTTGCATATTAATAAGCATGTTGCATGCTACAAGAATATATCGGTTTCACTAGTTGTTGGTTGAAAAACATATTGGCCCGCCCGCGAAAATCAAGTTGAACTGCTTATAACTTCTGAACAACTGATCGTAGAGATCACAATTATTTGCATTTTAATCTAACATGTTGTATGCTACAAGAATATGTCAGTTTCACTAGTTATTGTTTGAGAACCATATTGGCCCGCCGGCGAGTATTAAATTGAACTGCTTAAAAGTTCTGAACAAATGATCGTAGAAAGCCCGATTGTTTTGCATATTAATAAACATGTAGCTAGCTTCAAGAATATATAGATTTCACTAGTTATTGTTTGAGAACCATGTTGGCCCACCCGCGAAAACTAATTCAACTGCTTACAATTTCTGAACAAATGATCGTAGAGAACACAATTATTTGCATTTTAATGAAACATGTTGTATGCTACAAGAATATGTCGGTTTTACTATTTGTCTTTTTAGAACCATATTGGCCCGCCCGCGAGTATTGAATTTTTATGCTTAAAACGTCTGAACAAATGATCGTAGAGAACACAATTATTTGCATTTCAATCAAAAATGTTGTATGCTACAAGAATATGTCGGTTTCACTAGTAATTGTTTGAGAATCATTTTGGACCGCCCGCCAAAACTAACTTCAACTCCTTATAACTTCTGAACAAATGATCGTAGAGAGCGTAATAATTTTGCTTATTAATCAGCATGTTGCATGCTACAAGAATATATCGATTTCATTAGTTGTTGGTTGAGAACCATATTGGCCCGCGCGCGAAAATAAACTTGAACTGATAATAACTTCTGAACAATTGATCGTAGCGAACACAATTATTTGCATTTTAATGAAACATGTTGAATGCTTCAAGAATATGTCGGTTTCACTAGTTGTTGTTTGAGAACCATATTGGCCCGCCCGCGACTATTAAATTGAACTGCTTATAACTTCTGAACAAATGATCTTAGAGAGCGTAATAAAGTTGCATATTAATCAGCATGTTGCATGCTGCAAGAATATATCGATTTCACTAGTTGTTGGTTGAGAACCATATTGGCCCGCCCGCGAAAATTAATTTGAACTGCTTATAACTTCTGAACAAATAATTGTAGAAAGCGTAATAATTTTGCATATTAATCAGCATGTTGCATGCTACAAGAATATATTGATTTCACTAGTTGCTGGTTGAAAAACATATTGGCTCGCCCGCGAAAATCAAGTTGCACTGCTTATAACTTCTGAACAATTGATCGTAGAGATCACAATTATTTGCATTTTAATCTAACATGTTGTATGCTACAAGAATATGTCAGTTTCACTAGTTATTGTTTGAGAACCATATTGGCCCGCCCGCGAGTATTAAATTGAACTGCTTAAAAGTTCTGAACAAATGATCGTAGAAAGCTCGACTGTTTTGCATATTAATAAACATGTAGCTAGCTACAAGAATATATAGATTTCACTACTTATTGTTTGAGAACCATGTTGGCCCACCCGCGAAAACTAATTCAACTGCTTACAATTTCTGAACAAATGATCGTAGATAACACAATTATTTGCATTTTAATGAAAAATGTTGTATGCTACAAGAATAAATCGGTTTTACTATTTGTTTTTTTAGAACCATATTGACCCGCCCGCGAGTATTGACTTTTTCTGCTTATAACGTCTGAACAAATGATCGTAGTGAGCGTAATATTTTTGCATATTAATCAGCATGTTGCATGCTACAAGAATATATCGATTTCACTAGTTGTTGGTTGAGAACCATATTTGCCCGCACTCGAAAATTAACTTGAACTGTTTATAACTTCTGAACAATTGTTCGTAGAGAACACAATTATTTGCATTTCAATCAAACATGTTGAATGCTACAAGAATATGTCAGTTTCACTAGTTATTGTTTGAGAACCATTTTGGCCCGCCCGCCAAAACTAACATCAACTCCTTATAACTTTTGAACAAATGATCGTAGAGAGCGTAATAATTTTGCTTATTAATCAGCATGTTGCATTCTACAAGAATATATCGATTTCATTAGTTTTTGGTTTAGAACCATATTGGCCCGCCCGCTAAAATTAACTTGAACTGCTAATAACTTCTGAACAATTGATCGTAGCGAACACAATTATTTGCATTTTAATGAAACATGTTGAATGCTTCAAGAATATGTCGGTTTCACTAGTTGTTGTTTGAGAACCATATTGGCATGCCCGCGAGTATTAAATTGAACTGCTTATAACTTCTGAACAGATGATCTTAGAGAGCGTAATAAATTTGCATATAAATCAGCATGTTGCATGCTATAAGAATATACCGATTTCACTAGTTGTTGGTTGAGAACCATATTGTCCCGCCCGCGAAAATTAATTTGAACTGCTTATAACTTCTGCACAAATAATCGTAGAAAGCGTAATAATTTTGCATATTAATCAGCATGTTGCATGCTACAAGAATATATCGATTTCACTAGTTGTTGTTTGAGAAATATATTAGCCTGCCCGCGAAAATTAACTTGAACTTCTTATAACTTCTGAACAATTGATCGTAGAGCACACAATTATTTGCATTTCAATCAAACATGTTGTATGCTACAAGATTATGTCGGTTTCACTAGTTATTGTTTGAGAACCATTTTGGCCCGCCCGCCAAAACTAACTTCAACTCTTTATAACTTCTGAACAAATGATCGTAGAGAGCGTAATAATTTTGCATATTAATCAGCATGTTGCATGCTACAAGAATATGTCGATTTCATTGGTTGTTTGTTGAGAACCACATTAGCCCGCCCGCTAAAATCAACTTGAACTGCTTATAACTCCTGAAAAATTGATCGTAGAGACCACAATTAATAGCATTTTAATCAAACATGTTGTATGCTACAAGAATATGTCGGTTTCACTAGTTGTTTTTAGAAAACCATTTTGGCCCGCCCGCCAAAACTAACTTCAACTCCTGATAACTTCTGAACGATTGATCGTAGAAAGCGTAATAATTTTGCATATTACTCAGCATGTTGCATGCTACAAGAATAAATCGATTTCACTAGTTGTTGGTTGAGAACCATATTGGCCCGCCCCTGAAAATCAACTTGAACTGCTTATAACTCCTGAAAAATTGATCGTAGAGAACACAATTATTTGCATTTTAATGAAACATGTTGAATGCTACAAGAATATGTCGGTTTCACTAGTTGTTTTTAGAAAACCATATTGGCTCGCTCGCGAGTATTAACTTGAACTGTTTATAACTTCGGAACAAATGATCCTAGAGAGCGTAATAAATTTGCATATAAATCAGCATGTTTCATGCTACAAGAATATGTCGGTTTCACTAGTTGTTTTTAGAAAACCATATTGGCCCGACGGCGAAAATCAACTTGAACTGCTTATAACTTCTGAACAATTGATCGTAGAGAACACAATTATTTGCATTTTAATGAAACATGTTGAATGTTACAAGAATATGTCGGTTTCACTAGTTGTTTTTAGAAAACCATTTTGGCCCGCCCGCCAAAACTAACTTCAACTCCTGATAACTTCTGAACAATTGATCGTAGAAAGCGTAATAATTTTGCATATTACTCAGCATGTTGCATTCTACAAGAATATATCGATTTCATAAGTTGTTGGTTGAGAACCATATTGGCCCGCCCGCGAAAATCAACTTGAACTGCTTATAACTCCTGAACAATTGATCGTAGAGCACACAATTATTTGCATTTTAATGAAACATGTTGAATGCTACAGGAATATGTCGGTTTCATTAGTTGTTTTTAGAAAACCATATTGGCCCGTCCGAGAGTATTAACTTGAACTGTTTATAACTTCTTAACAATGATCCTAGAGAGCGTAATAAATTTGCATATTACTCAGCATGTTGCATTCTACAAGAATATATCGATTTTATTAGTTGTTGGTTGAGAACCATATTGGCCCGCCCGCGAAAATTAATTTGAACTGCTTATAACTTCTGCACAAATAATCGTAAAAAGCGTAATAATTTTGCATATTAATCAGCATGTTGCATGATACAAGAATATATCGATTTCACTAGTTGTTGTTTGAGAAATAGATTAGCCTGCCCGCGAAAATTAACTTGAACTGCTTATAACTTCTGAACAATTGATCGTAGAGCACACAATTATTTGCATTTCAATCAAACATGTTGTATGCTACAAGATTATGTCGGTTTCACTAGTTATTGTTTGAGAACCATTTTGGCCCGCCCGCCAAAACTAACTTCAACTCTTTATAACTTCTGAACAAATGATCGTAGAGAGCGTAATAATTTTGCATATTAATCAGCATGTTGCATGCTACAAGAATATGTCGATTTCATTGGTTGTTTGTTGAGAACCACATTAGCCCGCCCGCTAAAATCAACTTGAACTGCTTATAACTCCTGAAAAATTGATCGTAGAGACCACAATTAATAGCATTTTAATCAAACATGTTGTATGCTACAAGAATATGTCGGTTTCACTAGTTGTTTTTAGAAAACCATTTTGGCCCGCCCGCCAAAACTAACTTCAACTCCTGATAACTTCTGAACGATTGATCGTAGAAAGCGTAATAATTTTGCATATTACTCAGCATGTTGCATGCTACAAGAATAAATCGATTTCACTAGTTGTTGGTTGAGAACCATATTGGCCCGCCCCTGAAAATCAACTTGAACTGCTTATAACTCCTGAAAAATTGATCGTAGAGAACACAATTATTTGCATTTTAATGAAACATGTTGAATGCTACAAGAATATGTCGGTTTCACTAGTTGTTTTTAGAAAACCATATTGGCTCGCTCGCGAGTATTAACTTGAACTGTTTATAACTTCGGAACAAATGATCCTAGAGAGCGTAATAAATTTGCATATAAATCAGCATGTTTCATGCTACAAGAATATGTCGGTTTCACTAGTTGTTTTTAGAAAACCATATTGGCCCGACGGCGAAAATCAACTTGAACTGCTTATAACTTCTGAACAATTGATCGTAGAGAACACAATTATTTGCATTTTAATGAAACATGTTGAATGTTACAAGAATATGTCGGTTTCACTAGTTGTTTTTAGAAAACCATTTTGGCCCGCCCGCCAAAACTAACTTCAACTCCTGATAACTTCTGAACAATTGATCGTAGAAAGCGTAATAATTTTGCATATTACTCAGCATGTTGCATTCTACAAGAATATATCGATTTCATAAGTTGTTGGTTGAGAACCATATTGGCCCGCCCGCGAAAATCAACTTGAACTGCTTATAACTCCTGAACAATTGATCGTAGAGCACACAATTATTTGCATTTTAATGAAACATGTTGAATGCTACAGGAATATGTCGGTTTCATTAGTTGTTTTTAGAAAACCATATTGGCCCGTCCGAGAGTATTAACTTGAACTGTTTATAACTTCTTAACAATGATCCTAGAGAGCGTAATAAATTTGCATATTACTCAGCATGTTGCATTCTACAAGAATATATCGATTTTATTAGTTGTTGGTTGAGAACCATATTGGCCCGCCCGCGAAAATTAATTTGAACTGCTTATAACTTCTGCACAAATAATCGTAAAAAGCGTAATAATTTTGCATATTAATCAGCATGTTGCATGATACAAGAATATATCGATTTCACTAGTTGTTGTTTGAGAAATAGATTAGCCTGCCCGCGAAAATTAACTTGAACTGCTTATAACTTCTGAACAATTGATCGTAGAGCACACAATTATTTGCATTTCAATCAAACATGTTGTATGCTACAAGATTATGTCGGTTTCACTAGTTATTGTTTGAGAACCATTTTGGCCCGCCCGCCAAAACTAACTTCAACTCCTTATAACTTCTGAACAAATGATCGTAGAGAGCGTAATAATTTTGCATATTAATCAGCATGTTGCATGCTACAAGAATATGTCGATTTCATTGGTTGTTTGTTGAGAACCACATTGGCCCGCCCGCTAAAATCAACTTGAACTGCTTATAACTCCTGAACAATTGATCGTAGAGACCACAATTAATAGCATTTTAATCAAACATGTTGTATGCTACAAGAATATGTTGGTTTCACTAGTTGTTTTTAGAAAACGATTTTGGCCCGCCCGCCAAAACTAACTTCAACTCCTGATAACTTCTGAACTATTGATCGTAGAAAGCGTAATAATTTTGCATATTACTCAGCATGTTGCATGCTACAAGAATATATCGATTTCACTAGTTGTTGGTTGAGAACCATATTGGCCCGCCCCTGAAAATCAACTTGAACTGCTTATAACTCCTGAAAAATTGATCGTAGAGAACACAATTATTTGCATTTTATTGAAACATGTTGAATGCTACAAGAATATGTCGGTTTCACTAGTTGTTTTTAGAAAAACATATTGGCTCGCTCGCGAGTATTAACTTGAACTGTTTATAACTTCGTAACAATTGATCCTAGAGAGCGTAATATATTTGCATATAAATCAGCATGTTTCATGCTACAAGAATATGTCGGTTTCACTAGATGTTTTTAGAAAACCATATTGGCCCGACGGCGAAAATCAACTTGAACTGCTTATAACTTCTGAACAATTGATCGTAGAGAACACAATTATTTGCATTTTAATGAAACATGTTGAATGCTACAAGAATATGCAGGTTTCACTAGTTGTTTTTAGAAAACCATTTTGGCCCGCCCGCCAAAACTAACTTCAACTCCTGATAACTTCTGAACAATTGATCGTAGAAAGCGTAATAATTTTGCATATTACTCACCACGTTGCATTCTACAAGAATATATCGATTTCATTAGTTGTTGGTTGAGAACCATATTGGCCCGCCCGCGAAAATCAACTTAAACTGCTTATAACTCCTGAACAATTGATCGTAGAGCACACAATTATTTGCATTTTAATGAAACATGTTGAATGCTACAGGAATATGTCGGTTTCACTAGTTGTTTTTAGAAAACCATATTGGCCCGTCCGAGAGTATTAACTTGAACTGTTTATAACTTCTGAACAAATGATCCTAGAGAGCGTAATAAATTTGCATATTAAACAGCATGTTGCATGCTACAAGAATATATCGATTTCACTAGTTGTTGGTTGAAAAACATATTGGCTCGCCCGCGAAAATCAAGTTGAACTGCTTATAACTACTGAACAATTGATCGTAGAGAACACAATTATTTGCATTTTAATGAAACATGTTGAATGCTACAGGAATATGTCGGTTTCACTAGTTGTTATTTGAGAACAATATTGGCCCGTCCGCGAGTATTAACTTGAACTGCTTACAACTTTTGAACAAATGATCGCAGAGAGCGTAAAAAATTTGCATATTAATCAGCATGTTGCATGCTACAAGAATATATCGATTTCACTAGTTGTTGGTTGAAAAACATATTGGCTCGCCCGCGAAAATCAAGTTGAACTGCTTATAACTCCTGAACAAATGATCGTAGAGAACACAATTATTTGCATTTTAATGAAACATGTATGCTACAAGAATATGTCGGTTTTACTATTTGTTTTTTTAGAACCATATTGGCCCGCCCGCGGGTATTGACTTTTTCTGCTTATAACGACTGAACAAATGATCGTAGTGAGAGTAATAGTTTTGCATATTAATCAACATGTTGCATGCTACAAGAATATATCGATTTCACTAGTTGTTGGTTGAGAACCATTTGGCCCACCCGCGAAAACTAATTCAACTGCTTATAACTTCTGAACAATTGAGTGTATCGAACACAATTATTTGCATTTCAATTAAACATGTTGTATGCTACAAGAATATGTCGGTTTCACTAGTTGTTGGTTGAGAACCATTTGGCCCGCCCGCCAAAACTAACTTCAACTCCTTATAACTTCTGAACAAATGTTCGTATAGAGCGTAATAATTTTGCTTATTAATCAGCATGTTGCATGCTACAGGAATATATCGATTTCTTTAGTTTTTGGTTGAGAACCATATTGGCCCTACCGCGAAAATCAACTTGAACTTCTTATAACTCCTGAACAATTGATTGTAGAGACCACAATTAATAGCATTTTAATCAAACATGTTGTATGCAACAAGAATACGTCGGTTTCACTAGTTGTTTTAAGAAACCCATATTGGCCCACCCGCGAATATTAACTTGAACTGTTTATAACTTCTGAACAAATGATCCTAGAGAGCGTAATAAATTTGCATATTAATCAGCATGTTGCATGCTACAAGAATATATCGATTTCACTAGTTGTTGGTTGAAAAACATATTGGCTCGCCCGCGAAAATCAAGTTGAACTGCTTATAACTCCTGAACAATTGATCGTAGAGAACATAATTATTTGCATTTTAATGAAACATGTTGAATGCTACAAGAATATGTCGGTTTCACTAGTTGTTATTTGAGAACAATATTGGCCCGTCCGCGAGTATTAACTTGAACTGCTTACAACTTCTGAACAAATGATCGTAGAGAGCGTAAAAAATTTGCATATTAATCAGCATGTTGCATGCTACAAGAATATATCGATTTCACTAGTTGCTGGTTGAAAAACATATTGGCTCGCCAGCGAAAATCAAGTTGAACTGCTTATAACTTCTGAACAATTGATCGTAGAGATCACAATTATTTGCATTTTAATGAAACATGTTGAATGCTACAAGAATATGTCGGTTTAACTAGTGGTTATTTGAGAACAATATTGGCCCGTCCGCGAGTATTAACTTGAACTGCTTACAACTTCTGAACAAATGATCGGAGAGAGCGTAAAAAATTTGCATATTAATAAGCATGTTGCATGCTACAAGAATATATCGGTTTCACTAGTTGTTGGTTGAGAAACATATTGGCCCGCCCGCGAAAATCAAGTTGAACTGCTTATAACTTCTGAACAATTGATCGTAGAGATCACAATTATTTGCATTTTAATCTAACATGTTGTATGCTACAAGAATATGTCAGTTTCACTAGTTATTGTTTGAGAACCATATTGGCCCGCCGGCGAGTATTAAATTGAACTGCTTAAAAGTTCTGAACAAATGATCGTAGAAAGCCCGATTGTTTTGCATATTAATAAACATGTAGCAAGCTAAAAGAATATATAGATTTCACTAGTTATTGTTTGAGAACCATGTTGGCCCACCCGCGAAAACTAATTCAACTGCTTACAATTTCTGAACAAATGATCGTAGAGAACACAATTATTTGCATTTTAATGAAACATGTTGTACGCTACAAGAATATGTCGGTTTTACTATTTGTCTTTTTAGAACCATATTGGCCCGCCCGCGAGTATTGAATTTTTATGCTTAAAACGTCTGAACAAATGATCGTAGTGAGCGTAATAATTTTGCATATTAATCAGCATGTTGCATGCTACAAGAATTTATCGATTTCACTAGTTGTTGGTTGAGAACCATATTGGCCCGCCCTCGAAAATTAACTTGAACTGCTTATAACTTCTGAACAATTGATCGTAGAGAACACAATTATTTGCATTTCAATCAAACATGTTGTATGCTACAAGAATATGTCGGTTTCACTAGTAATTGTTTGAGAATCATTTTGGCCCGCCCGCCAAAACTAACTTCAACTCCTTATAACTTCTGAACAAATGATCGTAGAGAGCGTAATAATTTTGCTTATTAATCAGCATGTTGCATGCTACAAGAATATATCGATTTCATTAGTTGTTGGTTGAGAACCATATTGGCCCGCCAGCGAAAATTAACTTGAACTGATAATAACTTCTGAACAATTGATCGTAGCGAACACAATTATTTGCATTTTAATGAAACATGTTGAATGCTTCAAGAATATGTCGGTTTCACTAGTTGTTGTTTGAGAACCATATTGGCCCGCCCGCGAGTATTAAATTGAACTGCTTATAACTTTTGAACAAATGATCTTAGAGAGCGTAATAAAGTTGCATATTAATCAGCATTTTGCATGCTACAAGAATATATCGATTTCACTAGTTGTAGTTTGAGAAATATATTGGCCTGCCCGCGAAAATTAACTTGAACTGCTTATAACTTCTGATCAATTGATCGTAGAGCACACAATTATTTGCATTTCAATCAAACATGTTGAATGCTACAAGAATATGTCGGTTTCACTAGTTGTTATTTGAGAACAATATTGGCCCGTCCGCATGTATTAATTTTAACTGCTTACAACTTCTCAACAAATGATCGTAGAGAGCTTAAAAAATTTGCATATTAATCAGCATGTTGCATGCTACAAGAATATATCGATTTCACTAGTTGCTGGTTGAAAAACATATTGACTCGCCCGCGAAAATCAAGTTGAACTGCTTATAACTTCTGAACAATTGATCGTAGAGATCACAATTATTTGCATTTTAATCTAACATGTTGTATGCTACAAGAATGTGTCAGTTTCACTAGTTATTGTTTGAGAACCATATTGGCCCGCCCGCGAGTATTAAATTGAACTGCTTAAAAGTTCTGAACAAATGATCGTAGAAAGCTCGACTGTTTTGCATATTAATAAACATGTAGCTAGCTACAAGAATATATAGATTTCACTACTTATTGTTTGAGAACCATGTTGGCCCACCCGCGAAAACTGATTCAACTGCTTACAATTTCTGAACAAATGATCGTAGATAACACAATTATTAGCATTTTAATGAAACATGTTGTATGCTACAAGAATATGTCGGTTTTACTATTTGTTTTTTTAGAACCATATTGACCCGCCCGCGAGTATTGACTTTTTCTGCTTATAACGTCTGAACAAATGATCGTAGTGAGCGTAATATTTTTGCATATTAATCAGCATGTTGCATGCTACAAGAATATATCGATTTCACTAGTTGTTGGTTGAGAACCATATTGGCCCGCACTCGAAAATTAACTTGAACTGTTTGTAACTTCTGAACAATTGATCGTAGAGAACACATTTATTTGCATTTCAATCAAACATGTTGTATGCTACAAGAATATGTCGGTTTCACTAGTTATTGTTTGAGAACCATTTTGGCCCGCCCGCCAAAACTAACTTCAACTCCTTATAACTTCTGAACAAATGATCGTAGAGAGCTTAATAATTTTGCATATTAATCAGCATGTTGCATGCTACAAGAATATGTCGATTTCATTGGTTGTTTGTTGAGAACCACATTGGCCCGCCCGCTAAAATCAACTTGAACTGCTTATAACTCCTGAAAAATTGATCGTAGAGACCACAATTAATAGCATTTTAATCAAACATGTTGTATGCTACAAGAATATGTCGGTTTCACTAGTTGTTTTTAGAAAACCATTTTGGCCCGCCCGCCAAAACTAACTTCAACTTCTGAAAACTTCTGAACGATTGATCGTAGAAAGCGTAATAATTTTGCATATTACTCAGCATGTTGCATGCTACAAGAATAAATCGATTTCACTAGTTGTTGGTTGAGAACCATATTGGCCCGCCCCTGAAAATCAACTTGAATTGCTTATAACTCCTGAAAAATTGATCGTAGAGAACACAATTATTTGCATTTTAATGAAACATGTTGAATGCTACAAGAATATGTCGGTTTCACTACTTGTTTTTAGAAAACCATATTGGCTCGCTCGCGAGTATTAACTTGAACTGTTTATAACTTCGGAACAAATGATCCTAGAGAGCGTAATAAATTTGCATATAAATCAGCATGTTTCATGCTACAAGAATATGTCGGTTTCACTAGTTGTTTTTAGAAAACCATATTGGCCCGACGGCGAAAATCAACTTGAACTGCTTATAACTTCTGAACAATTGATCGTAGAGAACACAATTATTTGCATTTTAATGAAACATGTTGAATGTTACAAGAATATGTCGGTTTCACTAGTTGTTTTTAGAAAACCATTTTGGCCCGCCCGCCAAAACTAACTTCAACTCCTGATAACTTCTGAACAATTGATCGTAGAAAGCGTAATAATTTTGCATATTACTCAGCATGTTGCATTCTACAAGAATATATCGATTTCATAAGTTGTTGGTTGAGAACCATATTGGCCCGCCCGCGAAAATCAACTTGAACTGCTTATAACTCCTGAACAATTGATCGTAGAGCACACAATTATTTGCATTTTAATGAAACATGTTGAATGCTACAGGAATATGTCGGTTTCATTAGTTGTTTTTAGAAAACCATATTGGCCCGTCCGAGAGTATTAACTTGAACTGTTTATAACTTCTTAACAATGATCCTAGAGAGCGTAATAAATTTGCATATTACTCAGCATGTTGCATTCTACAAGAATATATCGATTTTATTAGTTGTTGGTTGAGAACCATATTGGCCCGCCCGCGAAAATTAATTTGAACTGCTTATAACTTCTGCACAAATAATCGTAAAAAGCGTAATAATTTTGCATATTAATCAGCATGTTGCATGATACAAGAATATATCGATTTCACTAGTTGTTGTTTGAGAAATAGATTAGCCTGCCCGCGAAAATTAACTTGAACTGCTTATAACTTCTGAACAATTGATCGTAGAGCACACAATTATTTGCATTTCAATCAAACATGTTGTATGCTACAAGATTATGTCGGTTTCATTAGTTATTGTTTGAGAACCATTTTGGCCCGCCCGCCAAAACTAACTTCAACTCCTTATAACTTCTGAACAAATGATCGTAGAGAGCGTAATAATTTTGCATATTAATCAGCATGTTGCATGCTACAAGAATATGTCGATTTCATTGGTTGTTTGTTGAGAACCACATTGGCCCGCCCGCTAAAATCAACTTGAACTGCTTATAACTCCTGAACAATTGATCGTAGAGACCACAATTAATAGCATTTTAATCAAACATGTTGTATGCTACAAGAATATGTTGGTTTCACTAGTTGTTTTTAGAAAACGATTTTGGCCCGCCCGCCAAAACTAACTTCAACTCCTGATAACTTCTGAACTATTGATCGTAGAAAGCGTAATAATTTTGCATATTACTCAGCATGTTGCATGCTACAAGAATATATCGATTTCACTAGTTGTTGGTTGAGAACCATATTGGCCCGCCCCTGAAAATCAACTTGAACTGCTTATAACTCCTGAAAAATTGATCGTAGAGAACACAATTATTTGCATTTTATTGAAACATGTTGAATGCTACAAGAATATGTCGGTTTCACTAGTTGTTTTTAGAAAAACATATTGGCTCGCTCGCGAGTATTAACTTGAACTGTTTATAACTTCGGAACAATTGATCCTAGAGAGCGTAATATATTTGCATATAAATCAGCATGTTTCATGCTACAAGAATATGTCGGTTTCACTAGATGTTTTTAGAAAACCATATTGGCCCGACGGCGAAAATCAACTTGAACTGCTTATAACTTCTGAACAATTGATCGTAGAGAACACAATTATTTGCATTTTAATGAAACATGTTGAATGCTACAAGAATATGCAGGTTTCACTAGTTGTTTTTAGAAAACCATTTTGGCCCGCCCGCCAAAACTAACTTCAACTCCTGATAACTTCTGAACAATTGATCGTAGAAAGCGTAATAATTTTGCATATTACTCACCACGTTGCATTCTACAAGAATATATCGATTTCATTAGTTGTTGGTTGAGAACCATATTGGCCCGCCCGCGAAAATCAACTTAAACTGCTTATAACTCCTGAACAATTGATCGTAGAGCACACAATTATTTGCATTTTAATGAAACATGTTGAATGCTACAGGAATATGTCGGTTTCACTAGTTGTTTTTAGAAAACCATATTGGCCCGTCCGAGAGTATTAACTTGAACTGTTTATAACTTCTGAACAAATGATCCTAGAGAGCGTAATAAATTTGCATATTAAACAGCATGTTGCATGCTACAAGAATATATCGATTTCACTAGTTGTTGGTTGAAAAACATATTGGCTCGCCCGCGAAAATCAAGTTGAACTGCTTATAACTACTGAACAATTGATCGTAGAGAACACAATTATTTGCATTTTAATGAAACATGTTGAATGCTACAGGAATATGTCGGTTTCACTAGTTGTTATTTGAGAACAATATTGGCCCGTCCGCGAGTATTAACTTGAACTGCTTACAACTTTTGAACAAATGATCGCAGAGAGCGTAAAAAATTTGCATATTAATCAGCATGTTGCATGCTACAAGAATATATCGATTTCACTAGTTGTTGGTTGAAAAACATATTGGCTCGCCCGCGAAAATCAAGTTGAACTGCTTATAACTCCTGAACAAATGATCGTAGAGAACACAATTATTTGCATTTTAATGAAACATGTATGCTACAAGAATATGTCGGTTTTACTATTTGTTTTTTTAGAACCATATTGGCCCGCCCGCGGGTATTGACTTTTTCTGCTTATAACGACTGAACAAATGATCGTAGTGAGAGTAATAGTTTTGCATATTAATCAACATGTTGCATGCTACAAGAATATATCGATTTCACTAGTTGTTGGTTGAGAACCATTTGGCCCACCCGCGAAAACTAATTCAACTGCTTATAACTTCTGAACAATTGAGTGTATCGAACACAATTATTTGCATTTCAATTAAACATGTTGTATGCTACAAGAATATGTCGGTTTCACTAGTTGTTGGTTGAGAACCATTTGGCCCGCCCGCCAAAACTAACTTCAACTCCTTATAACTTCTGAACAAATGTTCGTATAGAGCGTAATAATTTTGCTTATTAATCAGCATGTTGCATGCTACAGGAATATATCGATTTCTTTAGTTTTTGGTTGAGAACCATATTGGCCCTACCGCGAAAATCAACTTGAACTTCTTATAACTCCTGAACAATTGATTGTAGAGACCACAATTAATAGCATTTTAATCAAACATGTTGTATGCAACAAGAATACGTCGGTTTCACTAGTTGTTTTAAGAAACCCATATTGGCCCACCCGCGAATATTAACTTGAACTGTTTATAACTTCTGAACAAATGATCCTAGAGAGCGTAATAAATTTGCATATTAATCAGCATGTTGCATGCTACAAGAATATATCGATTTCACTAGTTGTTGGTTGAAAAACATATTGGCTCGCCCGCGAAAATCAAGTTGAACTGCTTATAACTCCTGAACAATTGATCGTAGAGAACATAATTATTTGCATTTTAATGAAACATGTTGAATGCTACAAGAATATGTCGGTTTCACTAGTTGTTATTTGAGAACAATATTGGCCCGTCCGCGAGTATTAACTTGAACTGCTTACAACTTCTGAACAAATGATCGTAGAGAGCGTAAAAAATTTGCATATTAATCAGCATGTTGCATGCTACAAGAATATATCGATTTCACTAGTTGCTGGTTGAAAAACATATTGGCTCGCCAGCGAAAATCAAGTTGAACTGCTTATAACTTCTGAACAATTGATCGTAGAGATCACAATTATTTGCATTTTAATGAAACATGTTGAATGCTACAAGAATATGTCGGTTTAACTAGTGGTTATTTGAGAACAATATTGGCCCGTCCGCGAGTATTAACTTGAACTGCTTACAACTTCTGAACAAATGATCGGAGAGAGCGTAAAAAATTTGCATATTAATAAGCATGTTGCATGCTACAAGAATATATCGGTTTCACTAGTTGTTGGTTGAGAAACATATTGGCCCGCCCGCGAAAATCAAGTTGAACTGCTTATAACTTCTGAACAATTGATCGTAGAGATCACAATTATTTGCATTTTAATCTAACATGTTGTATGCTACAAGAATATGTCAGTTTCACTAGTTATTGTTTGAGAACCATATTGGCCCGCCGGCGAGTATTAAATTGAACTGCTTAAAAGTTCTGAACAAATGATCGTAGAAAGCCCGATTGTTTTGCATATTAATAAACATGTAGCAAGCTAAAAGAATATATAGATTTCACTAGTTATTGTTTGAGAACCATGTTGGCCCACCCGCGAAAACTAATTCAACTGCTTACAATTTCTGAACAAATGATCGTAGAGAACACAATTATTTGCATTTTAATGAAACATGTTGTACGCTACAAGAATATGTCGGTTTTACTATTTGTCTTTTTAGAACCATATTGGCCCGCCCGCGAGTATTGAATTTTTATGCTTAAAACGTCTGAACAAATGATCGTAGTGAGCGTAATAATTTTGCATATTAATCAGCATGTTGCATGCTACAAGAATTTATCGATTTCACTAGTTGTTGGTTGAGAACCATATTGGCCCGCCCTCGAAAATTAACTTGAACTGCTTATAACTTCTGAACAATTGATCGTAGAGAACACAATTATTTGCATTTCAATCAAACATGTTGTATGCTACAAGAATATGTCGGTTTCACTAGTAATTGTTTGAGAATCATTTTGGCCCGCCCGCCAAAACTAACTTCAACTCCTTATAACTTCTGAACAAATGATCGTAGAGAGCGTAATAATTTTGCTTATTAATCAGCATGTTGCATGCTACAAGAATATATCGATTTCATTAGTTGTTGGTTGAGAACCATATTGGCCCGCCAGCGAAAATTAACTTGAACTGATAATAACTTCTGAACAATTGATCGTAGCGAACACAATTATTTGCATTTTAATGAAACATGTTGAATGCTTCAAGAATATGTCGGTTTCACTAGTTGTTGTTTGAGAACCATATTGGCCCGCCCGCGAGTATTAAATTGAACTGCTTATAACTTTTGAACAAATGATCTTAGAGAGCGTAATAAAGTTGCATATTAATCAGCATTTTGCATGCTACAAGAATATATCGATTTCACTAGTTGTAGTTTGAGAAATATATTGGCCTGCCCGCGAAAATTAACTTGAACTGCTTATAACTTCTGATCAATTGATCGTAGAGCACACAATTATTTGCATTTCAATCAAACATGTTGAATGCTACAAGAATATGTCGGTTTCACTAGTTGTTATTTGAGAACAATATTGGCCCGTCCGCATGTATTAATTTTAACTGCTTACAACTTCTCAACAAATGATCGTAGAGAGCTTAAAAAATTTGCATATTAATCAGCATGTTGCATGCTACAAGAATATATCGATTTCACTAGTTGCTGGTTGAAAAACATATTGACTCGCCCGCGAAAATCAAGTTGAACTGCTTATAACTTCTGAACAATTGATCGTAGAGATCACAATTATTTGCATTTTAATCTAACATGTTGTATGCTACAAGAATGTGTCAGTTTCACTAGTTATTGTTTGAGAACCATATTGGCCCGCCCGCGAGTATTAAATTGAACTGCTTAAAAGTTCTGAACAAATGATCGTAGAAAGCTCGACTGTTTTGCATATTAATAAACATGTAGCTAGCTACAAGAATATATAGATTTCACTACTTATTGTTTGAGAACCATGTTGGCCCACCCGCGAAAACTGATTCAACTGCTTACAATTTCTGAACAAATGATCGTAGATAACACAATTATTAGCATTTTAATGAAACATGTTGTATGCTACAAGAATATGTCGGTTTTACTATTTGTTTTTTTAGAACCATATTGACCCGCCCGCGAGTATTGACTTTTTCTGCTTATAACGTCTGAACAAATGATCGTAGTGAGCGTAATATTTTTGCATATTAATCAGCATGTTGCATGCTACAAGAATATATCGATTTCACTAGTTGTTGGTTGAGAACCATATTGGCCCGCACTCGAAAATTAACTTGAACTGTTTGTAACTTCTGAACAATTGATCGTAGAGAACACATTTATTTGCATTTCAATCAAACATGTTGTATGCTACAAGAATATGTCGGTTTCACTAGTTATTGTTTGAGAACCATTTTGGCCCGCCCGCCAAAACTAACTTCAACTCCTTATAACTTCTGAACAAATGATCGTAGAGAGCTTAATAATTTTGCATATTAATCAGCATGTTGCATGCTACAAGAATATGTCGATTTCATTGGTTGTTTGTTGAGAACCACATTGGCCCGCCCGCTAAAATCAACTTGAACTGCTTATAACTCCTGAAAAATTGATCGTAGAGACCACAATTAATAGCATTTTAATCAAACATGTTGTATGCTACAAGAATATGTCGGTTTCACTAGTTGTTTTTAGAAAACCATTTTGGCCCGCCCGCCAAAACTAACTTCAACTTCTGAAAACTTCTGAACGATTGATCGTAGAAAGCGTAATAATTTTGCATATTACTCAGCATGTTGCATGCTACAAGAATAAATCGATTTCACTAGTTGTTGGTTGAGAACCATATTGGCCCGCCCCTGAAAATCAACTTGAATTGCTTATAACTCCTGAAAAATTGATCGTAGAGAACACAATTATTTGCATTTTAATGAAACATGTTGAATGCTACAAGAATATGTCGGTTTCACTACTTGTTTTTAGAAAACCATATTGGCTCGCTCGCGAGTATTAACTTGAACTGTTTATAACTTCGGAACAAATGATCCTAGAGAGCGTAATAAATTTGCATATAAATCAGCATGTTTCATGCTACAAGAATATGTCGGTTTCACTAGTTGTTTTTAGAAAACCATATTGGCCCGACGGCGAAAATCAACTTGAACTGCTTATAACTTCTGAACAATTGATCGTAGAGAACACAATTATTTGCATTTTAATGAAACATGTTGAATGTTACAAGAATATGTCGGTTTCACTAGTTGTTTTTAGAAAACCATTTTGGCCCGCCCGCCAAAACTAACTTCAACTCCTGATAACTTCTGAACAATTGATCGTAGAAAGCGTAATAATTTTGCATATTACTCAGCATGTTGCATTCTACAAGAATATATCGATTTCATAAGTTGTTGGTTGAGAACCATATTGGCCCGCCCGCGAAAATCAACTTGAACTGCTTATAACTCCTGAACAATTGATCGTAGAGCACACAATTATTTGCATTTTAATGAAACATGTTGAATGCTACAGGAATATGTCGGTTTCATTAGTTGTTTTTAGAAAACCATATTGGCCCGTCCGAGAGTATTAACTTGAACTGTTTATAACTTCTTAACAATGATCCTAGAGAGCGTAATAAATTTGCATATTACTCAGCATGTTGCATTCTACAAGAATATATCGATTTTATTAGTTGTTGGTTGAGAACCATATTGGCCCGCCCGCGAAAATTAATTTGAACTGCTTATAACTTCTGCACAAATAATCGTAAAAAGCGTAATAATTTTGCATATTAATCAGCATGTTGCATGATACAAGAATATATCGATTTCACTAGTTGTTGTTTGAGAAATAGATTAGCCTGCCCGCGAAAATTAACTTGAACTGCTTATAACTTCTGAACAATTGATCGTAGAGCACACAATTATTTGCATTTCAATCAAACATGTTGTATGCTACAAGATTATGTCGGTTTCACTAGTTATTGTTTGAGAACCATTTTGGCCCGCCCGCCAAAACTAACTTCAACTCCTTATAACTTCTGAACAAATGATCGTAGAGAGCGTAATAATTTTGCATATTAATCAGCATGTTGCATGCTACAAGAATATGTCGATTTCATTGGTTGTTTGTTGAGAACCACATTGGCCCGCCCGCTAAAATCAACTTGAACTGCTTATAACTCCTGAACAATTGATCGTAGAGACCACAATTAATAGCATTTTAATCAAACATGTTGTATGCTACAAGAATATGTTGGTTTCACTAGTTGTTTTTAGAAAACGATTTTGGCCCGCCCGCCAAAACTAACTTCAACTCCTGATAACTTCTGAACTATTGATCGTAGAAAGCGTAATAATTTTGCATATTACTCAGCATGTTGCATGCTACAAGAATATATCGATTTCACTAGTTGTTGGTTGAGAACCATATTGGCCCGCCCCTGAAAATCAACTTGAACTGCTTATAACTCCTGAAAAATTGATCGTAGAGAACACAATTATTTGCATTTTATTGAAACATGTTGAATGCTACAAGAATATGTCGGTTTCACTAGTTGTTTTTAGAAAAACATATTGGCTCGCTCGCGAGTATTAACTTGAACTGTTTATAACTTCGGAACAATTGATCCTAGAGAGCGTAATATATTTGCATATAAATCAGCATGTTTCATGCTACAAGAATATGTCGGTTTCACTAGATGTTTTTAGAAAACCATATTGGCCCGACGGCGAAAATCAACTTGAACTGCTTATAACTTCTGAACAATTGATCGTAGAGAACACAATTATTTGCATTTTAATGAAACATGTTGAATGCTACAAGAATATGCAGGTTTCACTAGTTGTTTTTAGAAAACCATTTTGGCCCGCCCGCCAAAACTAACTTCAACTCCTGATAACTTCTGAACAATTGATCGTAGAAAGCGTAATAATTTTGCATATTACTCACCACGTTGCATTCTACAAGAATATATCGATTTCATTAGTTGTTGGTTGAGAACCATATTGGCCCGCCCGCGAAAATCAACTTAAACTGCTTATAACTCCTGAACAATTGATCGTAGAGCACACAATTATTTGCATTTTAATGAAACATGTTGAATGCTACAGGAATATGTCGGTTTCACTAGTTGTTTTTAGAAAACCATATTGGCCCGTCCGAGAGTATTAACTTGAACTGTTTATAACTTCTGAACAAATGATCCTAGAGAGCGTAATAAATTTGCATATTAAACAGCATGTTGCATGCTACAAGAATATATCGATTTCACTAGTTGTTGGTTGAAAAACATATTGGCTCGCCCGCGAAAATCAAGTTGAACTGCTTATAACTACTGAACAATTGATCGTAGAGAACACAATTATTTGCATTTTAATGAAACATGTTGAATGCTACAGGAATATGTCGGTTTCACTAGTTGTTATTTGAGAACAATATTGGCCCGTCCGCGAGTATTAACTTGAACTGCTTACAACTTTTGAACAAATGATCGCAGAGAGCGTAAAAAATTTGCATATTAATCAGCATGTTGCATGCTACAAGAATATATCGATTTCACTAGTTGTTGGTTGAAAAACATATTGGCTCGCCCGCGAAAATCAAGTTGAACTGCTTATAACTCCTGAACAAATGATCGTAGAGAACACAATTATTTGCATTTTAATGAAACATGTATGCTACAAGAATATGTCGGTTTTACTATTTGTTTTTTTAGAACCATATTGGCCCGCCCGCGGGTATTGACTTTTTCTGCTTATAACGACTGAACAAATGATCGTAGTGAGAGTAATAGTTTTGCATATTAATCAACATGTTGCATGCTACAAGAATATATCGATTTCACTAGTTGTTGGTTGAGAACCATTTGGCCCACCCGCGAAAACTAATTCAACTGCTTATAACTTCTGAACAATTGAGTGTATCGAACACAATTATTTGCATTTCAATTAAACATGTTGTATGCTACAAGAATATGTCGGTTTCACTAGTTGTTGGTTGAGAACCATTTGGCCCGCCCGCCAAAACTAACTTCAACTCCTTATAACTTCTGAACAAATGTTCGTATAGAGCGTAATAATTTTGCTTATTAATCAGCATGTTGCATGCTACAGGAATATATCGATTTCTTTAGTTTTTGGTTGAGAACCATATTGGCCCTACCGCGAAAATCAACTTGAACTTCTTATAACTCCTGAACAATTGATTGTAGAGACCACAATTAATAGCATTTTAATCAAACATGTTGTATGCAACAAGAATACGTCGGTTTCACTAGTTGTTTTAAGAAACCCATATTGGCCCACCCGCGAATATTAACTTGAACTGTTTATAACTTCTGAACAAATGATCCTAGAGAGCGTAATAAATTTGCATATTAATCAGCATGTTGCATGCTACAAGAATATATCGATTTCACTAGTTGTTGGTTGAAAAACATATTGGCTCGCCCGCGAAAATCAAGTTGAACTGCTTATAACTCCTGAACAATTGATCGTAGAGAACATAATTATTTGCATTTTAATGAAACATGTTGAATGCTACAAGAATATGTCGGTTTCACTAGTTGTTATTTGAGAACAATATTGGCCCGTCCGCGAGTATTAACTTGAACTGCTTACAACTTCTGAACAAATGATCGTAGAGAGCGTAAAAAATTTGCATATTAATCAGCATGTTGCATGCTACAAGAATATATCGATTTCACTAGTTGCTGGTTGAAAAACATATTGGCTCGCCAGCGAAAATCAAGTTGAACTGCTTATAACTTCTGAACAATTGATCGTAGAGATCACAATTATTTGCATTTTAATGAAACATGTTGAATGCTACAAGAATATGTCGGTTTAACTAGTGGTTATTTGAGAACAATATTGGCCCGTCCGCGAGTATTAACTTGAACTGCTTACAACTTCTGAACAAATGATCGGAGAGAGCGTAAAAAATTTGCATATTAATAAGCATGTTGCATGCTACAAGAATATATCGGTTTCACTAGTTGTTGGTTGAGAAACATATTGGCCCGCCCGCGAAAATCAAGTTGAACTGCTTATAACTTCTGAACAATTGATCGTAGAGATCACAATTATTTGCATTTTAATCTAACATGTTGTATGCTACAAGAATATGTCAGTTTCACTAGTTATTGTTTGAGAACCATATTGGCCCGCCGGCGAGTATTAAATTGAACTGCTTAAAAGTTCTGAACAAATGATCGTAGAAAGCCCGATTGTTTTGCATATTAATAAACATGTAGCAAGCTAAAAGAATATATAGATTTCACTAGTTATTGTTTGAGAACCATGTTGGCCCACCCGCGAAAACTAATTCAACTGCTTACAATTTCTGAACAAATGATCGTAGAGAACACAATTATTTGCATTTTAATGAAACATGTTGTACGCTACAAGAATATGTCGGTTTTACTATTTGTCTTTTTAGAACCATATTGGCCCGCCCGCGAGTATTGAAGTTTTATGCTTAAAACGTCTGAACAAATGATCGTAGTGAGCGTAATAATTTTGCATATTAATCAGCATGTTGCATGCTACAAGAATTTATCGATTTCACTAGTTGTTGGTTGAGAACCATATTGGCCCGCCCTCGAAAATTAACTTGAACTGCTTATAACTTCTGAACAATTGATCGTAGAGAACACAATTATTTGCATTTCAATCAAACATGTTGTATGCTACAAGAATATGTCGGTTTCACTAGTAATTGTTTGAGAATCATTTTGGCCCGCCCGCCAAAACTAACTTCAACTCCTTATAACTTCTGAACAAATGATCGTAGAGAGCGTAATAATTTTGCTTATTAATCAGCATGTTGCATGCTACAAGAATATATCGATTTCATTAGTTGTTGGTTGAGAACCATATTGGCCCGCCAGCGAAAATTAACTTGAACTGATAATAACTTCTGAACAATTGATCGTAGCGAACACAATTATTTGCATTTTAATGAAACATGTTGAATGCTTCAAGAATATGTCGGTTTCACTAGTTGTTGTTTGAGAACCATATTGGCCCGCCCGCGAGTATTAAATTGAACTGCTTATAACTTTTGAACAAATGATCTTAGAGAGCGTAATAAAGTTGCATATTAATCAGCATTTTGCATGCTACAAGAATATATCGATTTCACTAGTTGTAGTTTGAGAAATATATTGGCCTGCCCGCGAAAATTAACTTGAACTGCTTATAACTTCTGATCAATTGATCGTAGAGCACACAATTATTTGCATTTCAATCAAACATGTTGAATGCTACAAGAATATGTCGGTTTCACTAGTTGTTATTTGAGAACAATATTGGCCCGTCCGCATGTATTAATTTTAACTGCTTACAACTTCTCAACAAATGATCGTAGAGAGCTTAAAAAATTTGCATATTAATCAGCATGTTGCATGCTACAAGAATATATCGATTTCACTAGTTGCTGGTTGAAAAACATATTGACTCGCCCGCGAAAATCAAGTTGAACTGCTTATAACTTCTGAACAATTGATCGTAGAGATCACAATTATTTGCATTTTAATCTAACATGTTGTATGCTACAAGAATGTGTCAGTTTCACTAGTTATTGTTTGAGAACCATATTGGCCCGCCCGCGAGTATTAAATTGAACTGCTTAAAAGTTCTGAACAAATGATCGTAGAAAGCTCGACTGTTTTGCATATTAATAAACATGTAGCTAGCTACAAGAATATATAGATTTCACTACTTATTGTTTGAGAACCATGTTGGCCCACCCGCGAAAACTGATTCAACTGCTTACAATTTCTGAACAAATGATCGTAGATAACACAATTATTAGCATTTTAATGAAACATGTTGTATGCTACAAGAATATGTCGGTTTTACTATTTGTTTTTTTAGAACCATATTGACCCGCCCGCGAGTATTGACTTTTTCTGCTTATAACGTCTGAACAAATGATCGTAGTGAGCGTAATATTTTTGCATATTAATCAGCATGTTGCATGCTACAAGAATATATCGATTTCACTAGTTGTTGGTTGAGAACCATATTGGCCCGCACTCGAAAATTAACTTGAACTGTTTGTAACTTCTGAACAATTGATCGTAGAGAACACATTTATTTGCATTTCAATCAAACATGTTGTATGCTACAAGAATATGTCGGTTTCACTAGTTATTGTTTGAGAACCATTTTGGCCCGCCCGCCAAAACTAACTTCAACTCCTTATAACTTCTGAACAAATGATCGTAGAGAGCTTAATAATTTTGCATATTAATCAGCATGTTGCATGCTACAAGAATATGTCGATTTCATTGGTTGTTTGTTGAGAACCACATTGGCCCGCCCGCTAAAATCAACTTGAACTGCTTATAACTCCTGAAAAATTGATCGTAGAGACCACAATTAATAGCATTTTAATCAAACATGTTGTATGCTACAAGAATATGTCGGTTTCACTAGTTGTTTTTAGAAAACCATTTTGGCCCGCCCGCCAAAACTAACTTCAACTTCTGAAAACTTCTGAACGATTGATCGTAGAAAGCGTAATAATTTTGCATATTACTCAGCATGTTGCATGCTACAAGAATAAATCGATTTCACTAGTTGTTGGTTGAGAACCATATTGGCCCGCCCCTGAAAATCAACTTGAATTGCTTATAACTCCTGAAAAATTGATCGTAGAGAACACAATTATTTGCATTTTAATGAAACATGTTGAATGCTACAAGAATATGTCGGTTTCACTACTTGTTTTTAGAAAACCATATTGGCTCGCTCGCGAGTATTAACTTGAACTGTTTATAACTTCGGAACAAATGATCCTAGAGAGCGTAATAAATTTGCATATAAATCAGCATGTTTCATGCTACAAGAATATGTCGGTTTCACTAGTTGTTTTTAGAAAACCATATTGGCCCGACGGCGAAAATCAACTTGAACTGCTTATAACTTCTGAACAATTGATCGTAGAGAACACAATTATTTGCATTTTAATGAAACATGTTGAATGCTACAAGAATATGTCGGTTTCACTAGTTGTTTTTAGAAAACCATTTTGGCCCGCCCGCCAAAACTAACTTCAACTCCTGATAACTTCTGTACAATTGATCGTAGAAACCGTAATAATTTTGCATATTACTCAGCATGTTGCATTCTACAAGAATATATCGATTTCATTAGTTGTTGGTTGAGAACCATATTGGCCCGCCCGCGAAAATCAACTTGAACTGCTTATAACTCCTGAACAATTGATCGTAGAGCACACAATTATTTGCATTTTAATGAAACATGTTGAATGCTACAGGAATATGTCGGTTTCATTAGTTGCTTTTAGAAAACCATATTGGCCCGTCCGAGAGTATTAACTTGAACTGTTTATAACTTCTGAACAAATGATCCTAGAGAGCGTAATAAATTTGCATATTACTCAGCATGTTGCATTCTACAAGAATATATCGATTTCATTAGTTGTTGGTTGAGAACCATATTGGCCCGCCCGCGAAAATTAATTTGAACTGCTTATAACTTCTGCACAAATAATCGTAAAAAGCGTAATAATTTTGCATATTAATCAGCATGTTGCATGATACAAGAATATATCGATTTCACTAGTTATTGTTTGAGAAATATATTAGCCTGCCCGCGAAAATTAACTTGAACTGCTTATAACTTCTGAACAATTGATCGTAGAGCACACAATTATTTGCATTTCAATCAAACATGTTGTATGCTACAAGATTATGTCGGTTTCACTAGTTATTGTTTGAGAACCATTTTGGCCCGCCCGCCAAAACTAACTTCAACTCCTTATAACTTCTGAACAAATGATCGTAGAGAGCGTAATAAATTTTCATATTAATCAGCATGTTGCATGCTACAAGAATATATCGATTTCACTAGTTGTTGGTTGAAAAACATATTGGCTCGCCCGCGAAAATCAAGTTGAACTGCTTATAACTCCTGAACAATTGATCGTAGAGAACACAATTATTTGCATTTTAATGAAACATGTTAAATGCTACAAGAATATGTCGGTTTCACTAGTTGTTATTTGAGAAAAAATATTGGCCCGTCCGCGAGTATTAACTTGAACTGCTTACAACTTCTGAACAAATGATCGTAGAGAGCGTAAAAAATTTGCATATTAATCAGCATGTTGCATGCTACAAGAATATATCGATTTCACTAGTTGTTGGTTGAAAAACATATTGGCTCGCCCGCGAAAATCAAGTTGAACTGCTTATAACTCCTGAACAAATGATCGTAGAGAACACAATTATTTGCATTTTAATGAAAAATGTTGTATGCTACAAGAATATGTCGGTTTTACTATTTGTTTTTTTAGAACCATATTGGCCCGCCCGCGGGCATTGACTTTTTCTGCTTATATCGACTGAACAAATGATCGTAGTGAGAGTTATAGTTTTGCATATTAATCAACATGTTGCATGCTACAAGAATATATCGATTTCACTAGTTGTTGGTTGAGAACCATTTGGCCCACCCGCGAAAACTAATTCAACTGCTTATAACTTCTGAACAATTGAGTGTATCGAACACAATTATTTGCATTTCAATTAAACATGTTGTATGATACAAGAATATGTCGGTTTCACTAGTTCTTGGTTGAGAACCATTTGGCCCGCCCGCCAAAACTAACTTCAACTCCTTATAACTTCTGAACAAATGTTCGTATAGAGCGTAATAATTTTGCTTATTAATCAGCATGTTGCATGCTACAAGAATATATCGATTTCATTAGTTTTTGGTTGAGAACCATATTGGCCCTCCCGCGAAAATCAACTTGAACTTCTTATAACTCCTGAACAATTGATTGTAGAGACCACAATTAATAGCATTTTAATCAAACATGTTGTATGCAACAAGAATACGTCGGTTTCACTAGTTGTTTTAAGAAACCCATATTGGCCCACCCGCGAATATTAACTTGAACTGTTTATAACTTCTGAACAAATGATCCTAGAGAGCGTAATAAATTTGCATATTAATCAGCATGTTGCATGCTACAAGAATATATCGATTTCACTAGTTGTTGGTTGAAAAACATATTGGCTCGCCCGCGAAAATCATGTTGAACTGCTTATAACTCCTGAACAATTGATCGTAGAGAACACAATTATTTGCATTTTAATGAAACATGTTGAATGCTACAAGAATATGTCGGTTTCACTAGTTGTTATTTGAGAACAATATTGGCCCGTACGCGAGTATTAACTTGAACTGCTTTCAACTTCTGAACAAATGATCGTAGAGAGCGTAAAAAATTTGCATATTAGTCAGCATGTTGCATGCTGCAAGAATATATCGATTTCACTAGTTGCTGGTTGAAAAACATATTGGCTCGCCCGCGAAAATCAAGTTGAACTGCTTATAACTTCTGAACAATTGATCGTAGAGATCACAATTATTTGCATTTTAATCTAACATGTTGTATGCTACAAGAATATGTCAGTTTCACTAGTTATTGTTTGAGAACCATATTGGCCCGCCCGCGAGTATTAAATTGAACTGCTTAAAAGTTCTGAACAAATGATCGTAGAAAGCTAGATTGTTTTGCATATTAATAAACATGTAGCTAGCTACAAGAATATATAGATTTCACTAGTTATTGTTTGAGAACCATGTTGGCCCACCCGCGAAAACTAATTCAACTGCTTACAATTTCTGAACAAATGATCGTAGAGAACACAATTATTTGCATTTTAATGAAACATGTTGTATGCTACAAGAATATGTCGGTTTTACTATTTGTTTTTTTAGAACCATATTGGCCCGCCCGCGAGTATTGACTTATTCTGCTTATAACTTCTGAACAAATGATCGTAGTGAGCGTAATAATTTTGCATATTAATCAGCATGTTGCATGCTACAAGAATATATCCATTTCACTAGTTGTTGGTTGAGAACCATATCGGCCCACCCTCGAAAATTAACTTGAACTGCTTATAACTTCTGAACAATTGATCGTAGAGAACACAATTATTTGCATTTCAATCAAACATGTTGTATGCTACAAGAATATGTCGGTTTCACTAGTTATTGTTTGAGAACCATTTTGGCCCGTCCGCGAGTATTAACTTGAACTGCTTACAACTTCTGAACAAATGATCGTAGAGAGCGTAAAAAATTTGCATATTAATGAAACACGTTGAATGCTACAAGAATATGTCAGTTTCACAAGTTATTGTTTGAGAACCATATTGGCCCGCCCGCGAGTATTAAATTGAAATGCTTATAAGTTCTGAACAAATGATCGTAGAAAGCTTGATTGTTTTGCATATTAATAGACATGTAGCTAGCTACAAGAATATATAGATTTCACTAGTTATTGTTTGAGAACCATGTTTGCCCACCCGCGAAAACTAATTCAACTGCTTACAATTTCTGAACAAATGATCGTAGAGAACACAATTATTTGCATTTCAATCAAACATGTTGTATGCTACAAGAATATGTCGGTTTCACTAGTTATTGTTTGAGAACCATTCTGGCCCGTCCGCCAAAACTAACTTCAACTCCTTATAACTTCTGAACAAATGATCGAAGAGAGCGTAATAATTTTGCATATTCATCAGCATGTTGCATGCTACAAGAATATATCGATTTCATTGGTTGTTGGTTGAGAGCCATATTGGCCCGCCCCCGAAAATCAACTTGAACTGCTTATAACTCCTGAACAATTTATCGTAGAGACCACAATTATTTGCATTTTAATGAAACATGTTGAATGCAACAATAATATGTCGGTTTCACTAGTTGTTTTTAGAAAACCATATTGGCCCGCCCGCGAGTATTAACTTGAACTGTTTATAACTTCTGAACAAATGATCCTAGAGAGCGTAATAAATTTGCATATTAATCAGCATGTTGCATGCTACAAGAATATATCGATTTCACTAGTTTTTGGTTGAGAACAATATTGGCCCGCCCGCGAAAGTCAACTTGAACTGCTTATAACTTCTGAACAATTGATCGTAGAGAACACAATTATTTGCATTTTCATGAAACATGTTGAATGCTACAAGAATATGTCGGTTTCACTAGTTGTTATTTGAGAACAATATTCGCCCGTCCGCGAGTATTAACTTGAACTGCTTACAACTTCTGAACAAATGATCGTAGAGAGCGTAAAAAATTTGCATATTAATGAAACACGTTGAATGCTACAAGAATATGTCAGTTTCACTAGTTATTGTTTGAGAACCATATTGGCCCGCCCGCGAGTATTAAATTGAAATGCTTATAAGTTCTGAACAAATGATCGTAGAAAGCGTAATAACTTTACATATTAATCAGCATGTTGCATGCTACAAGAATATATCGATTTCATTAGTTGTTGGTTGAGAACCATTCTGGCCCGTCCGCCAAAACTAAGTTCAACTCCTTATAACTTCTGAACAGGTGATCGTAGAGAGCGTAATAACTTTACATATTAATCAGCATGTTGCATGCTACAAGAATATATCGATTTCATTAGTTGTTGGTTGAGAACCATATTGGCCCGCCCGCGAAAATTAATTTGAACTGATAATAACTTCTGAACAATTGATCGTAGAGAACACAATTATTTGCATTTTAATGAAACATGTTGAATGCTTCAAGAATATGTCGGTTTCACTAATTTTTGTTTGAGAACCATATTGGCCCGCCCGCGAGTATTAAATTGAACTGCTTATAACTTCTGAACAATTGATCTTAGAGAGCGTAATAAATTTGCATATTAATCAGCATGTTGCATGCTACAAGAATATATCGATTTCACTAGTTGCTGGTTGAGAACCATATTGGCCCGCCCGCGAAAATTAATTTGAACCGCTTATAACTTCTGAACAAATAATCGTAGAAAGCGTAATAATTTTGCATATTAACCAGCATGTTGCATGCTACAAGAAAATATCGATTTCACTAGTTGTTGTTTGAGAAATATATTGGCCTGCCCGCGAAAATTAACTTGAACTGCTTATAACTTCTGAACAATTGATCGTAGAGCACACAATTATTTGCATTTCAATCAAACATGTTGTATGCTACAAGAATATGTCGGTTTCACTAGTTATTGTTTGAAAACCATTTTAGCCCGCCCGCCAAAACTAACTGCAACTCCTTATAACTTCTGAACAAATGATCGTAGAGAGCGTAATAATTTTGCATATTAATCAGCATGTTGCATGCTACAAGAATATATCGATTTCACTAGTTGATGGTTGTGAACCATATTGGCCCGCCCGCGAAAATCAACTTGAACTGCTTATAACTCCTGAACAATTGATCGTAGAGACCACAAATATTTGCATTTTAATGAAACATGTTGAATGCAACAAGAATATGTCGGTTCCACTAGTTGTTTTCAGAAAACCATATTGGCCCGCCCGCGAGTATTAACTTGAACTGTTTATAACTTCTGAACAAATTATCCTAGAGAGCGTAATAAATTTGAATATTAATAAGCATGTTGCCTGGTAGAATAATATATCGATTTCACTAGTTGTTGGTTGAGAACCATATTGGCCCGCCCGCGAAAATCAACTTGAACTGCTTATAACTTCTGAAAAATTGATCATAGAGAACACAATTATTTGCATTTTAATGAAACATGTTGAATGCTACAAGAATATGTCGGTTTCACTAGTTGTTTTTAGAAATCCATATTGGCCCGCACGCGAGTATTAACTTGAACTGTTTATAACTTCTGAACAAATGATCCTAGAGAGCGTAATAATTTTGCATATTCATCAGCATGTTGCATGCTACAAGAATATATCGATTTCATTGGTTGTTGGTTGAGAGCCATATTGGCCGCCCCCGAAAATCAACTTGAACTGCTTATAACTCCTGAACAATTTATCGTAGAGACCACAATTATTTGCATTTTAATGAAACATGTTGAATGCAACAATAATATGTCGGTTTCACTAGTTGTTTTTAGAAAACCATATTGGCCCGCCCGCGAGTATTAACTTGAACTGTTTATAACTTCTGAACAAATGATCCTAGAGAGCGTAATAAATTTGCATATTAATCAGCATGTTGCATGCTACAAGAATATATCGATTTCACTAGTTTTTGGTTGAGAACAATATTGGCCCGCCCGCGAAAGTCAACTTGAACTGCTTATAACTTCTGAACAATTGATCGTAGAGACCACAATTATTTGCATTTTAATGAAACATGTTGAATGCAACAATAATATGTCGGTTTCACTAGTTGTTTTTAGAAAACCATATTGGCCCGCCCGCGAGTATTAACTTGAACTGCTTACAACTTCTGAACAAATGATCGTAGAGAGCGTAAAAAATTTGCATATTAATGAAACACGTTGAATGCTACAAGAATATGTCAGTTTCACTAGTTATTGTTTGAGAACCATATTGGCCCGCCCGCGAGTATTAAATTGAAATGCTTATAAGTTCTGAACAAATGATCGTAGAAAGCTCGATTGTTTTGCATATTAATAGACATGTAGCTAGCTACAAGAATATATAGATTTCACTAGTTATTGTTTGACAACCATGTTTGCCCACCCGCGAAAACTAATTCAACTGCTTACAATTTCTGAACAAATGATCGTAGAGAACACAATTATTTGCATTTCAATCAAACATGTTGTATGCTACAAGAATATGTCGGTTTCACTAGTTATTGTTTGAGAACCATTCTGGCCCGTCCGCCAAAACTAAGTTCAACTCCTTATAACTTCTGAACAGGTGATCGTAGAGAGCGTAATAATTTTACATATTAATCAGCATGTTGCATGCTACAAGAATATATCGATTTCATTAGTTGTTGGTTGAGAACCATATTGGCCCGCCCGCGAAAATTAATTTGAACTGATAATAACTTCTGAACAATTGATCGTAGAGAACACAATTATTTGCATTTTAATGAAACATGTTGAATGCTTCAAGAATATGTCGGTTTCACTAATTTTTGATTGAGAACCATATTGGCCCGCCCGCGAGTATTAAATTGAATTGCTTATAACTTCTGAACAATTGATCTTAGAGAGCGTAATAAATTTGCATATTAATCAGCATGTTGCATGCTACAAGAATATATCGATTTCACTAGTTGCTGGTTGAGAACCATATTGGCCCGCCCGCGAAAATTAATTTGAACCGCTTATAACTTCTGAACAAATAATCGTAGAAAGCGTAATAATTTTGCATTTTAACCAGCATGTTGCATGCTACAAGAAAATATCGATTTCACTAGTTGTTGTTTGAGAAATATATTGGCCTGCCCGCGAAAATTAACTTGAACTGCTTATAACTTCTGAACAATTGATCGTAGAGCACACAATTATTTGCATTTCAATCAAACATGTTGTATGCTACAAGAATATGTCGGTTTCACTAGTTATTGTTTGAAAACCATTTTAGCCCGCCCGCCAAAACTAACTGCAACTCCTTATAACTTCTGAACAAATGATCGTAGAGAGCGTAATAATTTTGCATATTAATCAGCATGTTGCATGCTACAAGAATATATCGATTTCACTAGTTGATGGTTGTGAACCATATTGGCCCGCCCGCGAAAATCAACTTGAACTGCTTATAATTCCTGAACAATTGATCGTAGAGACCACAAATATTTGCATTTTAATGAAACATGTTGAATGCAACAAGAATATGTCGGTTCCACTAGTTGTTTTCAGAAAACCATATTGGCCCGCCCGCGAGTATTAACTTGAACTGTTTATAACTTCTGAACAAATTATCCTAGAGAGCGTAATAAATTTGAATATTAATAAGCATGTTGCCTGGTAGAATAATATATCGATTTCACTAGTTGTTGGTTGAGAACCATATTGGCCCGCCCGCGAAAATCAACTTGAACTGCTTATAACTTCTGAAAAATTGATCATAGAGAACACAATTATTTGCATTTTAATGAAACATGTTGAATGCTACAAGAATATGTCGGTTTCACTAGTTGTTTTTAGAAATCCATATTGGCCCGCACGCGAGTATTAACTTGAACTGTTTATAACTTCTGAACAAATGATCCTAGAGAGCGTAATAATTTTGCATATTCATCAGCATGTTGCATGCTACAAGAATATATCGATTTCATTGGTTGTTGGTTGAGAGCCATATTGGCCGCCCCCGAAAATCAACTTGAACTGCTTATAACTCCTGAACAATTTATCGTAGAGACCACAATTATTTGCATTTTAATGAAACATGTTGAATGCAACAATAATATGTCGGTTTCACTAGTTGTTTTTAGAAAACCATATTGGCCCGCCCGCGAGTATTAACTTGAACTGTTTATAACTTCTGAACAAATGATCCTAGAGAGCGTAATAAATTTGCATATTAATCAGCATGTTGCATGCTACAAGAATATATCGATTTCACTAGTTTTTGGTTGAGAACAATATTGGCCCGCCCGCGAAAGTCAACTTGAACTGCTTATAACTTCTGAACAATTGATCGTAGAGACCACAATTATTTGCATTTTAATGAAACATGTTGAATGCAACAATAATATGTCGGTTTCACTAGTTGTTTTTAGAAAACCATATTGGCCCGCCCGCGAGTATTAACTTGAACTGCTTACAACATCTGAACAAATGATCGTAGAGAGCGTAAAAAATTTGCATATTAATGAAACACGTTGAATGCTACAAGAATATGTCAGTTTCACTAGTTATTGTTTGAGAACCATATTGGCCCGCCCGCGAGTATTAAATTGAAATGCTTATAAGTTCTGAACAAATGATCGTAGAAAGCTCGATTGTTTTGCATAATAATAGACATGTAGCTAGCTACAAGAATATATAGATTTCACTAGTTATTGTTTGACAACCATGTTTGCCCACCCGCGAAAACTAATTCAACTGCTTACAATTTCTGAACAAATGATCGTAGAGAACACAATTATTTGCATTTCAATCAAACATGTTGTATGCTACAAGAATATGTCGGTTTCACTAGTTATTGTTTGAGAACCATTCTGGCCCGTCCGCCAAAACTAAGTTCAACTCCTTATAACTTCTGAACAGGTGATCGTAGAGAGCGTAATAATTTTACATATTAATCAGCATGTTGCATGCTACAAGAATATATCGATTTCATTAGTTGTTGGTTGAGAACCATATTGGCCCGCCCGCGAAAATTAATTTGAACTGATAATAACTTCTGAACAATTGATCGTAGAGAACACAATTATTTGCATTTTAATGAAACATGTTGAATGCTTCAAGAATATGTCGGTTTCACTAATTTTTGTTTGAGAACCATATTGGCCCGCCCGCGAGTATTAAATTGAATTGCTTATAACTTCTGAACAATTGATCTTAGAGAGCGTAATAAATTTGCATATTAATCAGCATGTTGCATGCTACAAGAATATATCGATTTCACTAGTTGCTGGTTGAGAACCATATTGGCCCGCCCGCGAAAATTAATTTGAACCGCTTATAACTTCTGAACAAATAATCGTAGAAAGCGTAATAATTTTGCATATTAACCAGCATGTTGCATGCTACAAGAAAATATCGATTTCACTAGTTGTTGTTTGAGAAATATATTGGCCTGCCCGCGAAAATTAACTTGAACTGCTTATAACTTCTGAACAATTGATCGTAGAGCACACAATTATTTGCATTTCAATCAAACATGTTGTATGCTACAAGAATATGTCGGTTTCACTAGTTATTGTTTGAAAACCATTTTAGCCCGCCCGCCAAAACTAACTGCAACTCCTTATAACTTCTGAACAAATGATCGTAGAGAGCGTAATAATTTTGCATATTAATCAGCATGTTGCATGCTACAAGAATATATCGATTTCACTAGTTGATGGTTGTGAACCATATTGGCCCGCCCGCGAAAATCAACTTGAACTGCTTATAACTCCTGAACAATTGATCGTAGAGACCACAAATATTTGCATTTTAATGAAACATGTTGAATGCAACAAGAATATGTCGGTTCCACTAGTTGTTTTCAGAAAACCATATTGGCCCGCCCGCGAGTATTAACTTGAACTGTTTATAACTTCTGAACAAATTATCCTAGAGAGCGTAATAAATTTGAATATTAATAAGCATGTTGCCTGGTAGAATAATATATCGATTTCACTAGTTGTTGGTTGAGAACCATATTGGCCCGCCCGCGAAAATCAACTTGAACTGCTTATAACTTCTGAAAAATTGATCATAGAGAACACAATTATTTGCATTTTAATGAAACATGTTGAATGCTACAAGAATATGTCGGTTTCACTAGTTGTTTTTAGAAATCCGTATTGGCCCGCACGCGAGTATTAACTTGAACTGTTTATAACTTCTGAACAAATGATCCTAGAGAGCGTAATAAATTTGCAAATTAATCAGCATGTTGCATGCTACAAGAATATATCGATTTCACTAGTTGTTGGTTGAGAACCATATTGGTCCGCCTGCGAAAGTCAACTTGAACTGCTTATAACTTCTGAACAGTTGTTCGTAGAGAACACAATTATTTGCATTTTAATGAATCATGTTGAATGCTACAAGAATATGTCGGTTTCACTAGTTGTTATTTGAGAACAATATTGGCCCGTCCGCGAGTATTAATTTGAACTGCTTACAACTTCTGAACAAATGATCGTAGAGAGCGTAAAAAATTTGCATATTAATCGGCATGTTGCATGCTACAAGAATATATCGATTTCACTATTTGTTGGTTGAAAAACATATTGGCCCGCCCGCGAAAATCAAGTTGAACTGCTTATAACTTCTGAACAATTGATCGTAGAGATCACAATTATTTGCATTTTAATCTAACATGTTGTATGCTACAAGAATATATCGATTTCACTAGTTATTGTTTGAGAACCATGTTGGCCCACCCGCGAAAACTAATTCAAATGCTTACAATTTCTGAACAAATGATCGTAGAGAACACAATTATTTGCATTTCAATCAAACATGTTGTATGCTACAAGATTATGTCGGTTTCACTAGTTGTTTTTAGAAAACCATTTTGGCCCACCCGCCAAAACTAATTTCAACTCCTTATAACTTCTGAACAATTATTCGTAGAGAGCGTAATAATTTTGCATATTAAACAGCATGTTGCATGCTACAAGAATATATCGATTTCATTAGTTTTTGGTTGAGAACCATATTGGCCCGCCCGCGAAAATCAACTTAAACTGCTTATAACTCCTGAACAATTGATCGTAGAGCACACAATTTTTTGCATTTTAATCAAACATGTTGTATGCAACAAGAATATGTCGGTTTCACTAGTTGTTTTTAGAAAACCATATTGGCCTGCCCGCGAGTATTAACTTGAACTGTTTATAACTTCTGAACAAATGATCCTAGAGAGCGTAATAAATTTGCATATTAATCAGCATGTTGCATGCTACAAGAAAATATCGATTTCACTAGTTGTTATTTGAGAACCATATTGGCCCGCCCGCGAGTATTAACTTGAACTGCTAATAACGTCTGAACAAATGATCGTAGAGAGCGTAAAATTTTGCAAATTAATCAGCATGTTGCATGCTACAAGAATATATCGATTTCACTAGTTATTGTTTGAGAACCATATTGGCCCGCCCGCCAAAACTAACTTCAACTCCTTATAACTTCTGAACAATTGATCGTAGCGAACACAATTATTTGCATTTCAATGAAACATGTTGAATGCTTCAAGAATATGTCGGTTTCACTAGTTGTTGTTTGAGAACCATATCTTTTAATGAAACATGTTGAATGCTTCAAGTATATGTCGGTTTCACTAGTTGTTGTTTGAGAACCACATTGGCCCGCCCGCGAGTATTAACTTGAACTGTTTATGACTTCTGAACAAATGTTCCTAGAGAGCGTAATAAATTTGCATATTAATCAGCATGTTGCATGCTACAAGAATATATCGATTTCACTACTTGTTGGTTGAGAACCATATTGGACCGCCCCTGAAAATCAACATGAACTGCTTATAACTCCTGAAAAATTGATCATAGAGAACACAATTATTTGCATTTTAATGAAACATATTGAATGCTTCTAGAAAATGTCGGTTTCACTAGTTGTTTTTTAGAAAACCATATTGGCCCGCCCGCGAGTATTAACTTGAACTGTTTATAACTTCGGAACAAATGATCCTAGAAAGCGTAAAAAATTTGCATATTAATTAGCATGTTGCATGCTACAAGTATATATCGATTTCACTAGTTGTTGGTTGAAAAACATATTGGCCCGCCCGCGTAAATCAACTTGAACTGCTTATAACTTCTGAACAATTGATCGTAGAGATCACAATTATTTGCATTTTAATCTAACATGTTGTATGCTACAAGAATATGTCAGTTTCACTAGTTATTGTTTGAGAACCATATTGCCCGCCCGCGAGTATTAAATTGAACTGCTTATAAGTTCTGAGAGATTGATCGTAGAAAACTCAATTGTTTTGCATATTAATAAACATGTAGCTAGCTACAAGAATATATAGATTTCACTAGTTATTGTTTGAGAACCATGTTGGCCCACCCGCGAAAACTAATTCAACTGCTTACAATTTCTGAACAAATGATCGTAGAGAACACAATTATTTGCATTTTAATGAAACATGTTCTATGCTACAAGAATATGTCATTTTACTATTTGTTTTTTTAGAACCATATTGGCCCGCCCGCGAGTATTGAATTGTTCTGCATATAACTTCTGAACAAATGATCGTAGTGAGCGTAATAATTTTGCATATTAATCAGCATGTTGCATGCTACAAGAATATATCGATTTCACTAGTTGTTGGTTGAGAACCATATTGGCTCGCCCTCGAAAATTAACTTGAACTGCTTATAACGTCTGAACAATTGATCGTAGAGAACACAATTATTTGCATTTCAATCAAACTTGTTGTATGCTACAAGAATATGTCGGTTTCACTAGTTGTTTTTAGAAAACCATTTTGGCCCACCCGCCAAAACTAATTTCAACTCCTTATAACTTCTGAGCAATTGATCGTAGAGAGCGTAATAATTTTGCATATTAAACAGCATGTTGCATGCTACAAGAATATATCGATTTCATTAGTTGTTGGTTGAGAACCATATTGGCTCGCCGTGAAAATTAATTTGAACTGCTTATAACATATGAACAAGTAATCGTAGAAAGCGTAATAAATTTGCATATTAATCAGCATGTTGCATGCTGCAAGAATATATCGATTTCACTAGTTGATGTTTGAAAAATATATTGGCCTGCCCCCGAAAATTAACTTGAACTGCTTATAACTTCTGAACAATTGATCGTAGAGCACACAATTATTTGCATTTTAATGAAACATTTTGAATGCTACAAGAATATGTCGGTTTCACTAGTTGTTTTTAGAAAACCATTTTGGCCCACCCGCCAAAACTAATTTCAACTCCTTATAACTTCTGAACAATTGATCGTAGAGAGCGTAATAATTTTGCATATTAAACAGCATGTTGCATGCTACAAGAATATATCAATTTCATTAGTTTTTGGTTGAGAACCATATTGGCCCGCCCGCGAAAATCAACTTAAACTGCTTATAACTCCTGAACAATTGATCGTAGAGCACACAATTATTTGCATTTTAATCAAACATGTTGTATGCAACAAGAATATGTCGGTTTCACTAGTTGTTTTTAGAAAACCATATTGGCCTGCCCGCGAGTATTAACTTGAACTGTTTATAACTTCTGAACAAATGATCCTAGAAAGCGTAATAAATTTGCATATTAATCAGCATGTTGCATGCTACAAGAATATATCGATTTCACTAGTTGTTGGTTGAGAACCATATTGGCCCGCCCGCGAAAATCAACTTGAACTGCTTATAACTTCTGAACAATTGATCGTAGAGATCACAATTATTTGCATTTTAATCTAACATGTTGTATGCTACAAGAATATATCGATTTCACTAGTTATTGTTTGAGAACCATGTTGGCCCACCCGCGAAAACTAATTCAAATGCTTACAATTTCTGAACAAATGATCGTAGAGAACACAATTATTTGCGTTTCAATCAAACATGTTGTATGCTACAAGATTATGTCGGTTTCACTAGTTGTTTTTAGAAAACCATTTTGGCCCACCCGCCAAAACTAATTTCAACTCCTTATAACTTCTGAACAATTATTCGTAGAGAGCGTAATAATTTTGCATATTAAACAGCATGTTGCATGCTACAAGAATATATCGATTTCATTAGTTTTTGGTTGAGAACCATATTGGCCCGCCCGCGAAAATCAACTTAAACTGCTTATAACTCCTGAACAATTGATCGTAGAGCACACAATTTTTTGCATTTTAATCAAACATGTTGTATGCAACAAGAATATGTCGGTTTCACTAGTTGTTTTTAGAAAACCATATTGGCCTGCCCGCGAGTATTAACTTGAACTGTTTATAACTTCTGAACAAATGATCCTAGAGAGCGTAATAAATTTGCATATTAATCAGCATGTTGCATGCTACAAGAAAATATCGATTTCACTAGTTGTTATTTGAGAACCATATTGGCCCGCCCGCGAGTATTAACTTGAACTGCTAATAACGTCTGAACAAATGATCGTAGAGAGCGTAAAATTTTGCAAATTAATCAGCATGTTGCATGCTACAAGAATATATCGATTTCACTAGTTATTGTTTGAGAACCATATTGGCCCGCCCGCCAAAACTAACTTCAACTCCTTATAACTTCTGAACAATTGATCGTAGCGAACACAATTATTTGCATTTCAATGAAACATGTTGAATGCTTCAAGAATATGTCGGTTTCACTAGTTGTTGTTTGAGAACCATATCTTTTAATGAAACATGTTGAATGCTTCAAGTATATGTCGGTTTCACTAGTTGTTGTTTGAGAACCACATTGGCCCGCCCGCGAGTATTAACTTGAACTGTTTATGACTTCTGAACAAATGTTCCTAGAGAGCGTAATAAATTTGCATATTAATCAGCATGTTGCATGCTACAAGAATATATCGATTTCACTACTTGTTGGTTGAGAACCATATTGGACCGCCCCTGAAAATCAACATGAACTGCTTATAACTCCTGAAAAATTGATCATAGAGAACACAATTATTTGCATTTTAATGAAACATATTGAATGCTTCTAGAAAATGTCGGTTTCACTAGTTGTTTTTTAGAAAACCATATTGGCCCGCCCGCGAGTATTAACTTGAACTGTTTATAACTTCGGAACAAATGATCCTAGAAAGCGTAAAAAATTTGCATATTAATTAGCATGTTGCATGCTACAAGTATATATCGATTTCACTAGTTGTTGGTTGAAAAACATATTGGCCCGCCCGCGTAAATCAACTTGAACTGCTTATAACTTCTGAACAATTGATCGTAGAGATCACAATTATTTGCATTTTAATCTAACATGTTGTATGCTACAAGAATATGTCAGTTTCACTAGTTATTGTTTGAGAACCATATTGCCCGCCCGCGAGTATTAAATTGAACTGCTTATAAGTTCTGAGAGATTGATCGTAGAAAACTCAATTGTTTTGCATATTAATAAACATGTAGCTAGCTACAAGAATATATAGATTTCACTAGTTATTGTTTGAGAACCATGTTGGCCCACCCGCGAAAACTAATTCAACTGCTTACAATTTCTGAACAAATGATCGTAGAGAACACAATTATTTGCATTTTAATGAAACATGTTCTATGCTACAAGAATATGTCATTTTACTATTTGTTTTTTTAGAACCATATTGGCCCGCCCGCGAGTATTGAATTGTTCTGCATATAACTTCTGAACAAATGATCGTAGTGAGCGTAATAATTTTGCATATTAATCAGCATGTTGCATGCTACAAGAATATATCGATTTCACTAGTTGTTGGTTGAGAACCATATTGGCTCGCCCTCGATAATTAACTTGAACTGCTTATAACGTCTGAACAATTGATCGTAGAGAACACAATTATTTGCATTTCAATCAAACTTGTTGTATGCTACAAGAATATGTCGGTTTCACTAGTTGTTTTTAGAAAACCATTTTGGCCCACCCGCCAAAACTAATTTCAACTCCTTATAACTTCTGAGCAATTGATCGTAGAGAGCGTAATAATTTTGCATATTAAACAGCATGTTGCATGCTACAAGAATATATCGATTTCATTAGTTGTTGGTTGAGAACCATATTGGCTCGCCGTGAAAATTAATTTGAACTGCTTATAACATATGAACAAGTAATCGTAGAAAGCGTAATAAATTTGCATATTAATCAGCATGTTGCATGCTGCAAGAATATATCGATTTCACTAGTTGATGTTTGAAAAATATATTGGCCTGCCCCCGAAAATTAACTTGAACTGCTTATAACTTCTGAACAATTGATCGTAGAGCACACAATTATTTGCATTTTAATGAAACATTTTGAATGCTACAAGAATATGTCGGTTTCACTAGTTGTTTTTAGAAAACCATTTTGGCCCACCCGCCAAAACTAATTTCAACTCCTTATAACTTCTGAACAATTGATCGTAGAGAGCGTAATAATTTTGCATATTAAACAGCATGTTGCATGCTACAAGAATATATCAATTTCATTAGTTTTTGGTTGAGAACCATATTGGCCCGCCCGCGAAAATCAACTTAAACTGCTTATAACTCCTGAACAATTGATCGTAGAGCACACAATTATTTGCATTTTAATCAAACATGTTGTATGCAACAAGAATATGTCGGTTTCACTAGTTGTTTTTAGAAAACCATATTGGCCTGCCCGCGAGTATTAACTTGAACTGTTTATAACTTCTGAACAAATGATCCTAGAAAGCGTAATAAATTTGCATATTAATCAGCATGTTGCATGCTACAAGAATATATCGATTTCACTAGTTGTTGGTTGAGAACCATATTGGCCCGCCCGCGAAAATCAACTTGAACTGCTTATAACTCCTGAACAATTGATCGTAGAAAACATAATTATTTGCATTTTAATGAAACATGTTGAATGCTACAAGAATATGTCGGTTTCACTAGTTGTTATTAGAAAACCATTTCGGCCCGCCCGCCAAAACTAACTTCAACTTATTATAACTTCTGAACAATTGATCGTAGAAAGCGTAATAATTTTGCACATTAATCAGCATGTTGCATGCTACAAGAATATATCGATTTCATTAGTTGTTGGTTGAGAACCATATTGGCCCGCCCGCGAAAATCAACTTGAACTGCTTATAACTCCTGAACAATTGATCGTAGAGCACACAATTATTTGCATTTTAATGAAACATGTTGAATGCTTCAAGAATATGTCGGTTTCACTAGTTGTTTTTTGAGAACCATATTTGCCCGCCCGCGAGTATTAAATTGAGCTGCTTATAACTTCTGAACAAATGATCTTGAAGACGTAATCAATTTGCAAATTAATCAGCATGTTGCATGCTACAAGAATATATCGATTTCACTAGTTGTTGGTTGAGAACCATATTGGCCCGCCCGCGAAAATTAATTTGAACTGATAATAACTTCTGAACAATTGATCGTAGAGCACACAATTATTTGCATTTTAATGAATCATTTTGAATGCTACAAGAATATGTCGGTTTCACTAGTTGTTTATAGAAAACCATATTAGCCCGCGAGTATTAACTTGAACTATTTATAACTTCTGAACAAATGATCCTAGAGAGCGTAATAAATTTGCATATTAATCAGCATGTTGCATGCTACAAGAATGTATCGATTTCATTAGTTTTTGGTTGAGAACCATATTGGCCCGCAAGCGAAAATCAACTTGAACTGCTTATAACACCTGAACAATTGATCGTAGAGCACACAATTATTTGCATTTTAATGAAACATGTTGAATGCTTCAAGAATATGTCGGTTTACTAGTTATTGTTTGAGAACCATATTGGCCCGCCCGCGTGTATTAAATTGAACTGCTTATAAGTTCTGAGCAAATGATCGTAGAAAGCTCGATTGTTTTGCATATTAATAAACATGTAGCTAGCTACAAGAATATATAGATTTCACTAGTTATTGTTTGAGAACCATGTTGGCCCACCCGCGAAAACTAATACAACTGCTTACAATTTCTGAACAAATGATCGTAGAGAACACAATTATTTGCATTTTAATGAAACATGTTTTATTCTACAACAATATGTCGGTTTTACTATTTGTTTTTTTAGAACCATATTGACCCGCCCGCGAGTATTGACTTGTTCTGCTTATAACTTCTGAACAAATGACCGTAGTGAGAGTAATAATTTTGCATATTAACCAGCATGTTGCATGCTACAAGAACATATCCATTTCACTAATTGTTGGTTGAGAACCATATTGGCCCGCCCTCGAAAATTAACTTGAACTGCTTATAACTTCTGAACAATTGATCGTAGAGAACACAATTATTTGCATTTCAATCAAACATGTTGTATGCTACAAGAATATGTCGGTTTCACTAGTTATTGTTCGAGAACCATTTTGTCCCGCCCGCCAAAACTAACTTCAACTCCTTATAACTTCTGAACAAATGATCGTAGAGAGCTTAATAACTTTGCATATTAATCAGCATGTTGCATGCTACAAGAATATTTCGATTTCATTTGTTGTTGGTTGAGAACCATATTGGCCCACCGCGAAAATTAATTTGAACTGCTTATAACATCTGAACAAGTAATCGTAGAAAGCGTAATAAATTTGCATATTAATCAGCATGTTGCATGCTACAAGAATATATCAATTTCACTAGTTGTTGTTTGAGAAATATATTGCTCTGCCCCCGAAAATTAACTTGAACTGCTTATAACTTCTGAACAATTGATCTTAGAGCACACAATTATTTGCATTTTAATGAAACATTTTGAATGCTACAAGAATATATCGACTTCACTAGTTGTTGATTGAGAACCATATTGGCCCGCCCGCGAAAATCAACTTGAACTGCTTATAACTCCTGAACAATTGATCGTAAAGAGCACAATTATTTGCATTTTAATGAAACATGTTGATAGCTACAAGAATATGTCGGTTTCACTAGTTATTGTTTGAGAACCATTTTGTCCCGCCCGCCAAAACTAACTTCAACTCCTTATAACTTCTGAACAAATGATCGTAGAGAGCTTAATAATTTTGCATATTAATCAGCATGTTGCATGCTACAAGAATATTTCGATTTCATTTGTTGTTATTAGAAAACCATTTCGGCCCGCCCGCCAAAACTAACTTCAACTCCTTATAACTTCTGAACAAATGATCGTAGAGAGCTTAATAATTTTGCATATTAATCAGCATGTTGCATGCTACAAGAATATTTCGATTTCATTTGTTGTTGGTTGAGAACCATATTGGCCCACCGCGAAAATTAATTTGAACTGCTTATAACATCTGAACAAGTAATCGTAGAAAGCGTAATAAATTTGCATATTAATCAGCATGTTGCATGCTACAAGAATATATCGATTTCATTAGTTGTTGGTTGAGAACCATATTGGCCCGCCCGCGAAAATCAACTTGAACTGCTTATAACTCCTGAACAATTGATCGTAAAGAGCACAATTATTTGCATTTTAATGAAACATGTTGATAGCTACAAGAATATGTCGGTTTCACTAGTTGTTTTTAGAAAACCATATTGGCCCACCCGCGAGTATTAAATTTAACTGTTTATAACTTCTGAACAAATGATCGAAGAGAGCGTTATTAATTTGCTTATTAATCAGCATGTTGCGTGCTACAAGAATATATCGATGTCACTTGTTGTTGGTTGAGAACCATATTGGCCGGCCGCGAAAATCAACTTTAACTGCTTATAACTCCTGAACAATTGATCGTAAACAACACAATTATTTCCATTTTAATGAAACATGTTGAATGCTACAAGAATATGTCAGTTTCACTAGTTGTTATTTGAGAAACATATTGGCCCGCCCGCGAGTATTAAATTGAACTGCTTATAACTTCCGAACAAATGATCGTAGAGAGAGTAAAAAAAATGCATATTAATCAGCATGTTGCATGCTACAAGAATATATCGATTTCACTAGTTGATGGTTGAAAAACATATTGGCCCGCCCGCGAAAATCAACTTGAACTGCTTATAACTTCTGAACAATTGATCGTAGAGATCACAATTATTATCATTTTAATCTAACATGTTGTATGCTACAAGAATATGTCGGTTTCACTAGTTATTGTTTGAGAACCATATTGGCCCACCCGCGAAAACTAATTCAAATGCTTACAATTTCTGAACAAATGATCGTAGAGAACACAATTATTTGCATTTCAATCAAACATGTTGTATGCTACAAGATTATGTCGGTTTCACTAGTTATTGTTTGAGAACCATTTTGGCCCGCCCGACAAAACTTACTTCAAATCCTTATAACTTCTGAACAAATGATCGTAGAGAGCGTAATAATTTTGGATATTAATCAGCATGTTGCATGCTACAAGAATTTGTTGATTTCATTGGTTGTTGGTTGAGAACCATATTGGCCCGCCCGCGAATATCAACTTACACTGCTTATAACTCCTGAACAATTGATCGTAGAGACCACAATTAATAGCATTTTAATCAAACATGTTGTATGCATCAAGAATATGTCGTTTTCTCTAGTTGCTTTAAGAAACCCATATTGGCCCGCCCGCGAGTATTAACTTGAACTGTTTATAACTTCTGAACAAATTATCCTAGAGAGAGTAATACATTTGCATATTAATCAGCATGTTGCATGCTACAAGAATATATCGATTTCACTAGTTGTTATTTGAGAACCATATTGGCCCGCCCGCGAGTATTAACTTGAACTGCTTATAACGTCTGAACAAATGATCGTAGAGAGCGTAAAATTTTGCAAATTAATCAGCATGTTGCATGCTACAAGAATATATCGATTTCACTAGTTATTGTTTGAGAACCATATTGGCCCGCCCGCCAAAACTAACTTCAACTCCTTATAACTTCTGAACAATTGATCGTAGCGAACACAATTATTTGCATTTTAATGAAACATGTTGAATGCTTCAAGAATATGTCGGTTTCACTTGTTGTTGTTTGAGAACCATATCTTTTAATGAAACATGTTGAATGCTTCAAGAATATGTCGGTTTCACTAGTTGTTGTTTGAGAACCACATTGGCCCGCCCGCGAGTATTAACTTGAACTGTCTATGACTTCTGAACAAATGATCCTAGAGAGCGTAATAAATTTGCATATTAATCAGCATGTTGCATGCTACAAGAATATATCGATTTCACTAGTTGTTGGTTGAGAACCATATTGGACCGCCCCTGAAAATCAACATGAACTGCTTATAACTCCTGAAAAATTGATCATAGAGAACACAATTATTTGCATTTTAATGAAACATGTTGAATGCTTCAAGAAAATGTCGGTTTCACTAGTTGTTTTTTAGAAAACCATATTGGCCCGCCCGCGAGTATTAACTTGAACTGTTTATAACTTCGGAACAAATGATCCAAGAGAGCGTAAAAAATTTGCATATTAATTAGCATGTTGCATGCTACAAGAATATATCGATTTCACTAGTTGTTGGTTGAAAAACATATTGGCCCGCCCGCGAGTATTAAATTGAACTGCTTATAAGTTCTGAGCAAATGATCGTAGAAAACTCAATTGTTTTGCATATTAATAAACATGTAGCTAGCTACAAGAATATATAGATTTCACTAGTTATTGTTTGAGAACCATGTTGGCCCACCCGCGAAAACTAATTCAACTGCTTACAATTTCTGAACAAATGATCGTAGAGAACACAATTATTTGCATTTTAATGAAACATGTTGTATGCTACAAGAATATGTCATTTTACTATTTGTTTTTTTAGAACCATATTGGCCCGCCCGCGAGTATTGAATTGTTCTGCATATAACTTCTGAAAAATTATCGTAGTGAGCGTAATAATTTTGCATATTAATCAGCATGTTGCATGCTACAAGAATATATCCATTTAACTAGTTGTTGGTTGAGAACCATATTGGCTCGCCCTCGAAAATTAACTTGAACTGCTTATAACGTCTGAACAATTGATCGTAGAGAACACAATTATTTGCATTTCAATCAAACTTGTTGTATGCTACAAGAATATGTCGGTTTCACTAGTTATTGTTTGAGAACGATTTTGTCCCTCCCGCAAAAACTAACTTCAACTCCTTATAACTTCTGAACAAATGATCGTAGAGAGCTTAATAATTTTTCATATTAATCAGCATTTTGCATGCTACAAGAATATATCGATTTCATTAGTTGTTGGTTGAGAACCATATTGGCTCGCCGTGAAAATTAATTTGAACTGCTTATAACATATGAACAAGTAATCGTAGAAAGCGTAATAAATTTGCATATTAATCAGCATGTTGCATGCTACAAGAATATATCGATTTCACTAGTTGATGTTTGAGAAATATATTGGCCTGCCCGTGAAAATTAACTTGAACTGCTTATAACTTCTGAACAATTGATCGTAGAGCACACAATTATTTGCATTTTAATGAAACATTTTGAATGCTACAAGAATATGTCGGTTTCACTAGTTGTTTTTAGAAAACCATTTTGGCCCACCCGCCAAAACTAATTTCAACTCCTTATAACTTCTGAACAATTGATCGTAGAGAGCGTAATAATTTTGCATATTAAACAGCATGTTGCATGCTACAAGAATATATCGATTTCATTAGTTTTTGGTTGAGAACCATATTGGCCCGCCCGCGAAAATCAACTTAAACTGCTTATAACTCCTGAACAATTGATCGTAGAGCACACAATTATTTGCATTTTAATCAAACATGTTGTATGCAACAAGAATATGTCGGTTTCACTAGTTGTTTTTAGAAAACCATATTGGCCTGCCGGCGGGTATTAACTTGAACTGTTTATAACTTCTGAACAAATGATCCTAGAGAGCGTAATAAATTTGTATATTAATCAGCATGTTGCATGCTACAAGAATATATCGATTTCACTAGTTGTTGGTTGAGAACCATATTGGCCCGCCCGCGAAAATCAACTTGAACTGCTTATAACTCCTGAACAATTGATCGTAGAAAACACAATTATTTGCATTTTAATGAAACGTGTTGAATGCTACAAGAATATGTCGGTTTCACTAGTTGTTTTTAGAAAACCATTTCGGCCCGCCCGCCAAAACTAACTTCAACTCCTTATAACTTCTGAACAATTGATCGTAGAAAGCGTAATAATTTTGCACATTAATCAGCATGTTGCATGCTACAAGAATATATCGATTTCATTAGTTGTTGGTTGAGAACCATATTGGCCCGCCCGCGAAAATCAAATTGAACTGCTTATAACTCCTGAACAATTGATCGTAGAGCACACAATTATTTGCATTTTAATGAAACATGTTGAATGCTTCAAGAATATGTCGGTTTCACTAGTTGTTTTTTGAGAACCATATTGGCCTGCCCGCGAGTATTAAATTGAGCTGCTTATAACTTCTGAACAAATGATCTTGAAGACGTAATCAATTTGCAAATTAATCAGCATGTTGCATGCTACAAGAATATATCGATTTCACTAGTTGTTGGTTGAGAACCATATTGGCCCGCCCGCGAAAATTAATTTGAACTGCTTATAACTTCTGAACATTTGATCGTAGAGCACACAATTATTTGCATTTTAATGAAACATTTTGAATGCTACAAGAATATGTCGGTTTCACTAGTTGTTTATAGAAAACCATATTAGCCCGCGAGTATTAACTTGAACTATTTATAACTTCTGAACAAATTATCCTAGAGAGCGTAATAAATTTGCATATTAATCAGCATGTTGCATGCTACAAGAATGTATCGATTTCATTAGTTTTTGGTTGAGAACCATATTGGCCCGCAAGCGAAAATCAACTTGAACTGCTTATAACTCCTGAACAATTGATCGTAGAACACACAATTATTTGCATTTTAATGAAACATGTTGAATGCTACAAGAATATGTCGGTTTCATTAGTTGTTTTTAGAAAACCATATTGGCCTGTCCGAGAGTATTAATTTGAACTGTTTATAACTTCTGAACAAATGATCCTAGATAGCGTAATTAATTTCCATATTAATCAGCATGTTGCATGCTACAAGAATATATCGATTTCACTAGTTGTTGGTTGAGAACCATATTGGCCCGCCTGCGAAAATCAACTTGAACTGCTTATAACTCCTGAACAATTGATCGTAGAGAACACAATTATTTGCATTTTAACGAAACATGTTGAAAGCTACAAGAATATGTCGGTTTAATAGTTATTGTTTGAGAACCATATTGGCCCGCCCGCGAGTATTAAATTGAACTGTTTATAACTTCTGAACAAATGATCGAAGAGAGCGTTATAAATTTGCATATTAATCAGCATGTTGCGTGCTACAAGAATATATCGATGTCACTTGTTGTTGGTTGAGAACCATATTGGCCGGCCGCGAAAATCAACTTTAACTGCTTATAACTCCTGAACAATTGATCGTAAACAACACAATTATTTGCATTTTAATGAAACATGTTGAATGCTACAAGAATATGTCAGTTTCACTAGTTGTTATTTGAGAAACATATTGGCCCGCCCGCGAGTATTAACTTGAACTGCTTATAACTTCCGAACAAATGATCGTAGAGAGCGTAAAAAATTTGCATATTAATCAGCATGTTGCATGCTACAAGAATATATCGATTTCACTAGTTGTTGGTTGAAAAACATATTGGCCCGCCCGCGAAAATCAACTTGAACTGCTTATAACTTCTGAACAATTGATCGTAGAGATCACAATTATTATCATTTTAATCTAACATGTTGTATGCTACAAGAATATGTCGGTTTCACTAGTTATTGTTTGAGAACCATTTTGACCAGCCCGCCAAAACTAACTTCAACTCCTTATAACTTATGAACAATAGATCGTAGAGAGCGTAATAATTTTTTATATCAATCAGCATGTTGCATGCTACAAGAATATATCGATTTCATTGGTTGTTGGTTGAGAACCATATTGGCCCGCCCGTAAAATCAACTTGAACTGCTTATAACTCCTGAACAATTGATCGTAGAGACCACAATTATTTGCATTTTAATCAAACATGTTGTATGCAACAAGAATATGTCGGTTTCACTAGTTGTTTTTAGAAAACCATATTGGCCCGCCCGCGGGTATTAACTTGAACTGTTTATAACTTCTGAACAAATTATCCTAGAGAGCGTAATAAATTTGCATATTAATCAGCATGTTGCATGCTACAAGAATATATCTGTTTCACTAGTTGTTTTTAGAAAACCATATTGGCCCGCCCGCGAGTATTAACTTGAACTGTTTATAACATCTGAACAATTGATCGTAGAGAACACAATTTTTTGCATTTCAATCAAATATGTTGTATGCTACAAGAATATGTCGGTTTCACTAGTTGTTTTTAGAAAACCATATTGGCCCGTCCGAGAGTATTAACTTGAACTGTTTATAACTTCTGAACAAATAATCCTAGAGAGCGTAATAAATTTGCATATTAATCAGCATGTTGCATGCTACAAGAATATATCGATTTCACTAGTTGTTGGTTGAGAATCATATTGGCCGCAAGCGAAAATCATCTTGAACTGCTTATAACTCCTGAACAATTGATCGTTGAGAGCACAATTATTTGCATTTTAATGAAACATGTTGATAGCTTCAAGAATATGTCAGTTTCACTAGTTGTTTTTAGAAAACCATATTGGCCCACCCGCGAGTATTAAATTGAACTGTTTATAACTTCTGAACAAATGATCGAAGAGAGCGTTATAAATTTGCATATTAATCAGCATGTTGCATGCTACAAGAATATATCGATTTCACTTGTTGTTGGTTGTGAACCATATTGGTCGGCCGCGAAAATCAACTTGAACTGCTTATAACTTCTGAACAATTGATCGTAGAGAACACAATTATTATCATTTTAATCTAGCATGTTCTATGCTACAAGAATATGTCAGTTTCACTAGTTATAGTTTGAGAACCATTTTGGCCCGCCCGCCAAAACTAACTTCAACTCCTTATAACTTCTGAACAAATGATCGTAGAGAGCGTTATAATTTTGCATATTAATCAGCATGTTGCATGCTACAAGAATATATCGATTTCATTGGTTGTTGGTTGAGAACCATATTGGCCCGCCCGCGAAAATTAATTTGAACTGCTTATAACTTCTGAACAATTGATCGTAGCGAACACAAGTATTTGCATTTTAATGAAACATGTTGAATGCTTCAAGAATATGTCGGTTTCACTAGTTGTTGTTTGAGAACCACATTGGCCCGCCCGCGAGTATTAACTTGAACTGTTTATGACTTCTGAACAAATGATCCTAGAGAGCGTAATAAATTTGCATATTAATCAGCATGTTGCATGCTACAAGAATATATCGATTTCACTAGTTGTTGGTTGAGAATCATATTGGCCGCCCGCGAAAATCATCTTGAACTGCTTATAACTCCTGAACAATTGATCGTTGAGAGCACAATTATTTGCATTTTAATGAAACATGTTGAATGCTACTAGAATATGTCGGTTTCACTAGTTGTTTTTAGAAAACCATATTGGCCTGTCCGAGAGTATTAATTTGAACTGTTTATAACTTCTGAACAAATGATCCTAGAGAGCGTAATTAATTTCCATATTAATCAGCATGTTGCATGCTACAAGAATATATCGATTTCACTAGTTGTTGGTTGAGAACCATATTGGCCCGCCCGCGAAAATCAACTTGAACTGTTTATAACTCCTAAACAATTGATCGTAGAGAACACAATTATTTGCATTTTAACGAAACATGTTGAAAGCTACAAGAATATGTCGGTTTACTAGTTATTGTTTGAGAACCATATTGGCCCGCCCGCGAGTATTAAATTGAACTGTTTATAACTTCTGAACAAATGATCGAAGAGAGCGTTATAAATTTGCATATTAATCAGCATGTTGCGTGCTACAAGAATATATCGATGTCACTTGTTGTTGGTTGAGAACCATATTGGCCGGCCGCGAAAATCAACTTTAACTGCTTATAACTCCTGAACAATTGATCGTAAACAACACAATTATTTGCATTTTAATGAAACATGTTGAATGCTACAAGAATATGTCAGTTTCACTAGTTGTTATTTGAGAAACATATTGGCCCGCCCGCGAGTATTAACTTGAACTGCTTATAACTTCCGAACAAATGATCGTAGAGAGCGTAAAAAAATTGCATATTAATCAGCATGTTGCATGCTACAAGAATATATCGATTTCACTAGTTGTTGGTTGAAAAACATATTGGCCCGCCCGCGAAAATCAACTTGAACTGCTTATAACTTCTGAACAATTGATCGTAGAGATCACAATTATTATCATTTTAATCTAACATGTTGTATGCTACAAGAATATGTCGGTTTCACTAGTTATTGTTTGAGAACCATTTTGACCAGCCCGCCAAAACTAACTTCAACTCCTTATAACTTATGAACAATAGATCGTAGAGAGCGTAATAATTTTTTATATCAATCAGCATGTTGCATGCTACAAGAATATATCGATTTCATTGGTTGTTGGTTGAGAACCATATTGGCCCGCCCGGAAAATCAACTTGAACTGCTTATAACTCCTGAACAATTGATCGTAGAGACCACAATTATTTGCATTTTAATCAAACATGTTGTATGCAACAAGAATATGTCGGTTTCACTAGTTGTTTTTAGAAAACCATATTGGCCCGCCCGCGGGTATTAACTTGAACTGTTTATAACTTCTGAACAAATTATCCTAGAGAGCGTAATAAATTTGCATATTAATCAGCATATTGCATGCTACAAGAATATATCGATTTCACTAGTTGTTTGTTGAGAACCATATTGGCCCGCCCGCGAAAATCAACATGAACTGCTTATAACTCCTGAACAATTGATCGTAGAGACTACAATTATTTGCATTTTAATGAAACATGTTGAATGCAACAAGAAAATGTCGGTTTCACTAGTGGTTTTTTGAAAACCATATTGGCCCTCCCGCGAGTATTAACTTGAACTGTTTATAACTTCTGAACAAATGAACCTAGAGAGCGTAATAAATTTGCATATTAATCAGCATGTTGCATGCTACAAGAATATGTCTGTTTCACTAGTTGTTTTTAGAAAACCATATTGGCCCGCCCGCGAGTATTAACTTGAACTGTTTATAACATCTGAACAATTGATCGTAGAGAACACAATTTTTTGCATTTCAATCAAATATGTTGTATGCTACAAGAATATGTCGGTTTCACTAGTTGTTTTTAGAAAACCATATTGGCCCGTCCGAGAGTATTAACTTGAACTGTTTATAACTTCTGAACAAATAATCCTAGAGAGCGTAATAAATTTGCATATTAACAGCATGTTGCATGCTACAAGAATATATCGATTTCACTAGTTGTTGGTTGAGAATCATATTGGCCGCCCGCGAAAATCATCTTGAACTGCTTATAACTCCTGAACAATTGATCGTTGAGAGCACAATTATTTGCATTTTAATGAAACATGTTGATAGCTTCAAGAATATGTCAGTTTCACTAGTTGTTTTTAGAAAACCATATTGGCCCACCCGCGAGTATTAAATTGAACTGTTTATAACTTCTGAACAAATGATCTAAGAGAGCGTTATAAATTTGCATATTAATCAGCATGTTGCATGCTACAAGAATATATCGATTTCACTTGTTGTTGGTTGAGAACCATATTGGCCGGCCGCGAAAATCAACTTGAACTGCTTATAACTTCTGAACAATTGATCGTAGAGAACACAATTATTATCATTTTAATCTAGCATGTTCTATGCTACAAGAATATGTCAGTTTCACTAGTTATTGTTTGAGAACCATTTTGGCCCGCCCGCCAAAACTAACTTCAACTCCTTATAACTTCTGAACAAATGATCGTAGAGAGCGTTATAATTTTGCATATTAATCAGCATGTTGCATGCTACAAGAATATATCGATTTCATTGGTTGTTGGTTGAGAACCATATTGGCCCGCCCGCGAAAATTAACTTGAACTGCTTATAACTTCTGAACAATTGATCGTAGCGAACACAAGTATTTGCATTTTAATGAAACATGTTGAATGCTTCAAGAATATGTCGGTTTCACTAGTTGTTGTTTGAGAACCACATTGGCCCGCCCGCGAGTATTAACTTGAACTGTTTATGACTTCTGAACAAATGATCCTAGAGAGCGTAATGAGTTTGCATATTAATCAGCATGTTGCATGCTACAAGAATATATCGATTTCACTGGTTGTTGGTTGAGAACCATATTGGCCCGCCCGCGAAAATTAACTTGAACTGCTTATAACTTCTGAACAATTGATCGTAGCGAACACAATTATTTGCATTTTAATGAAACATGTTGAATGCTTCAAGAAAATGTCGGTTTCACTAGTTGTTTTTTAGAAAACCATATTGGCCCGCCCGCGAGTATTAACTTGAACTGTTGATAACTTCGGAACAAATGATCCTAGAGAGCGTAAAAAATTTGCATATTAATCAGCATGTTGCATGCTAGAAGAATATATCGATTTCACTAGTTGTTGGTTGAAAAACATATTGGCCCGCACGCGAAAATCAACTTGAACTGCTTATAACTTCTGAACAATTGATCGTAGAGGTCACAATTATTTGCATTTTAATCTAACATGTTGTATGCTACAAGAATATGTCAGTTTCACTAGTTATTGTTTGAGAACAATATTGGCCCGCCCGCGAGTATTAAATTGAACTGCTTATAATTTCTGAGCAAATGATCGTAGATAACTCGATTGTTTTGCATATTAATAAACATGTAGCTAGCTACAAGAATATATAGATTTCACTAGTTATTGTTTGAGAACCATGTTGGCCCACCCGCGAAAACTAATTCAACTGCTTACAATTTCTGAACAAATGATCGTAGAGAACACAATTATTTGCATTTTAATGAAACATGTTGTATGCTACAAGAATATGTCATTTTACTATTTGTTTTTTTAGAACCATATTGGCCCGCTTGCGAGTATTGACTTGTTCTGCATATAACTTCTGAACAAATAATCGTAGTGAGCGTAATAATTTTGCATATTAATCAGCATGTTGCATGCTACAAGAATATATCCATTTAACTACTTGTTGGTTGAGAACCATATTGGCCCGCCCTCGAAAATTAACTTGAACTGCTTATAACTTCTGAACAATTGATCGTAGAGAACACAATTATTTGCATTTCAATCAAACTTGTTGTATGCTGCAAGAATATGTCGGTTTCACTAGTTATTGTTTGAGAACGATTTTGTCCCTCCCGCCAAAACTAACTACAACTCCTTATAACTTCTGAACAAATGATCGTAGAGAGCTTAATAATTTTGCATATTAATCAGCATTTTGCATGCTACAAGAATATATCGATTTCATTAGTTGTTGGTTGAGAACCATATTGGCCCGCCCGCGAGTATTAAATTGAACTGCTTATAAGTTCTGAGCAAATGATCGTTTAAGCTCGATTGTTTTGCATATTAATAAACATGTAGCTAGCTACAAGAATATATAGATTTCACTAGTTATTGTTTGAGAACCATATTGGCCCGCCAGCGAAAATCAACTTGAACTGCTTATAACTCCGGAACAATTGATCGTAGAGCACACAATTATTTGCATTTTAATCAAACATTTTGAATGCTACAAGAATATGTCGGTTTCACTAGTTGTTTTTAGAAAACCATTTTGGCCCACCCGCCAAAACTAATTTCAACTCCTTATAACTTCTGAACAATTGATCGTAGAAGGCGTAATAATTTTGCATATTAAACAGCATGTTGCATGCTACAAGAATATATCGATTTCATTAGTTTTTGGTTAATAACCATATTGGCCAGCCAGCGAAAATCAACTTGAACTGCTTATATCTCCTGAACAATTGATCGTAGAGCATACAATTATTTGCATTTTAATCAAACATGTTGTATGCAACAAGAATATGTCGGTTTCACTAGTTGTTTTTAGAAAACCATATTGGCCTGCCCGCGAGTATTAACTTGAATTGTTTATAACTTCTGAACAAATGATCCTAGAGAGCGTAATAAATTTGCATATTAATCAGCATGTTGCATGCTACAAGAATATATCGATTTCACTAGTTTTTGGTTGAGAACCATATTGGCCCGCCCGCGAAAATCAACTTGAACTGCTTATAACTCCTGAACAATTGATCGTAGAAAACACAATTATTTGAATTTTAATGAAACATGTTGAATGCTACAAGAATATGTCGGTTTCACTAGTTGTTTTTAGAAAACCATTTCGGCCCGCCTGCCAAAACTAACTTCAACTCCTTATAACTTCTGAACAATTGATCGTAGAAAGCGTAAAAATTTTGCACATTAATCAGCATGTTGCATGCTACAAGAATATATCGATTTCATTAGTTGTTGGTTGAGAACCATATTGGCTCGCCCGCGAAAATCAACTTGAACTGCTTATAACTCCTGAACAATTGATCGTAGAGCACACAATTATTTGCATTTTAATGAAACATGTTGAATGCTACAAGAATATGTCGGTTTCACTAGTTGTTTTTAGAAAACCATATTTGCCCGTCCGAGAGTATTAACTTCAACTGTTTATAACTTCTGAACAAATGATCCTAGAGAGCGTAATAAATTTGCATATTAATCAGCATGTTGCATGCTACAAGAATATATCGATTTCACTAGTAGTTGGTTGAGAACCATAATGTCCCGCCCTCGAAAATTAAATTGAACTGCTTATAACTTCTGAAAAATTGATCGTAGAGAACACAATTATTTGCATTTCAATCAAACATGTTGTATACTACAAGAATATGTCGGTTTCACTAGCTATTGTTTGAGAACCTTTTTGTCCCGCCCGCCAAAACTAATTTCTACTCCTTATAACTTCTGAACAAATTATCGTAGAGAGCTTAATAATTTTGCATATTAATCAGCATGTTGTATCCTACAAGATTATATCGATTTCATTAGTTGTTGGTTGAGAACCATATTGGCCCGCCCGCGGAAATTAACTTGAACTGCTTATAACTTCTGAAAAATTGATCGTAGCGAACACAATTATTTGCATTTTAATGAAACATGTTGAATGCTTCAAGAATATGTCGGTTTCACTAGTTGTTTATAGAAAACCATATTAGCCCGCGAGTATTAACTTGAACTATTTATAACTTCTGAACAAATGATCCCAGAGAGCGTAATAAATTTGCATATTAATCAGCATGTTGCATGCTACAAGAATATATCGATTTCATTAGTTTTTGGTTGAGAACCATATTGGCCCGCCCGCGAAAATTAACTTGAACTGCTTATAACTCCTGAACAATTGATCGTAGAACACACAATTATTTGCATTTTAATGAAACATGTTGAATGCTACAAGAATATGTCGGTTTCACTAGTTGTTTTTAGAAAACCATATTGGCCCGTCCGAGAGTATTAACTTGAACTGTTTATAACTTCTGAACAAATGATCCTAGAGAGCGTAATAAATTTCCATATTAATCAGCATGTTACATGCTACAAGAATATATCGATTTCACTAGTTGTTGGTTGAGAACCAAATTGGCCCGCCACGCGAAAATCAACTTGAACTGCTTATAACTCCTGAACAATTGATCGTAGAGAACACAATTATTTGCATTTTAATGAAACATGTTGAAAGCTACAAGAATATGTCGGTTTCACTAGTTATTGTTTGAGAACCATATTGGCCCGCCCGCGAGTATTAAATTGAACTGCTTATAACTTCTGAACAAATTATCTTGAAGAGCGTAATCAATTTGCAAACTAATCAGCATGTTGCATGCTACAAGAATATATCGATTTCATTAGTTGTAGTTCAGAACCATATTGGCCCGCCCTCGAAAATTAATTTGAACTGCTTATAACTTCTGAACAAATAATCGTAGAAAGCGTAATAATTTTGCATATTAATCAGCATGTTGCATGCTACAAGAATATATCGATTTCACTAGCTGTTGTTTGAGATATATATTGGCCTGCCCGTGAAAATTAACTTGAACTGCTTATAACTTCTGAACAATTGATCGTAGAGCACACAATTATTTGCATTTTAATGAAACATTTTGAAAGCTACAAGAATATGTCGGTTTCACAAGTTGTTTATAGAAAACCATATTAGCACGCGAGTATTAACTTGAACTTTTTATAACTTCTGAACAATTGATCGTAGAGAACACAATTATTTGCATTTTAATGAAACATGTTGAAAGCTACAAGAATATGTCGGTTTCACTAGTTATTGTTTGAGAACCATATTGGCCCGCCCGCGAGTGTTAAATTGAAATGCTTATAAGTTCTGAGCAAATGATCGTAGAAAGCTCGATTGTTTTGCATATTAATAAACATGTAGCTAGCTACAAGTATATATAGATTTCACTAGTTATTGTTTGAGAACCATGTTGGCCCACCCGCGAAAACTAATTCAACTGCTTACAATTTCTGAACAAATGATCGTAGAGAACACAATTATTTGCATTTTAATGAAACATTTTGAATGCTACAAGAATATGTCGGTTTCACTAGTTGTTTTTAGAAAACCATTTTGGCCCACCCGTCAAAACTAATTTCAACTCCTTATAACTTCTGAACAATTGATCGTAGAAAGCGTAATAATTTTGCATATTAATCAGCATGTTGCATGCTACAAGAATATATCGATTTCACTAGTTGTTGGTTGAGAACCACATTGGCCCGCCGGCGTGTATTAACTTGAACTGTTTATGACTTCTGAACAAATGATCCTAGAGAGCGTAATAAATTTGCATATTAATCAGCATGTTGCATGCTACAAGAATATATCGATTTCACTAGTTGTTGGTTGAGAACCATATTGGCCCGCCCGCGAAAATTAACTTGAACTGCTTATAACTTCTGAACAATTGATCGTAGCGAACACAATTGTTTGCATTTTAATGAAACATGTTGAATGCTTCAAGAAAATGTCGGTTTCACTAGTTGTTTTTTTAGAAAACCATATTGGCCCGCCCGCGAGTATTAACTTGAACTGTTGATAACTTCGGAACAAATGATCCTAGAGAGCGTAAAAAATTTGCTAGAAGAATATATCGATTTCACTAGTTGTTGGTTGAAAAACATATTGGCCCGCACGCGAAAATCAACTTGAACTGCTTATAACTTCTGAACAATTGATCGTAGAGATCACAATTATTTGCATTTTAATCTAACATGTTGTATGCTACAAGAATATGTCAGTTTCACTAGTTATTGTTTGAGAACCATATTGGCCCGCCCGAGAGTATTAAATTGAACTGCTTATAATTTCTGAGCAAATGATCTTAGAAAACTCGATTATTTTGCATATTAATAAACATGTAGCTAGCTACAAGAATATATAGATTTCACTAGTTGTTGGTTGAGAACCATATTGGCCCGCCCTCGAAAATTAACTTGAACTGCTTATAACTTCTGAACAATTGATCGTAGAGAACACAATTATTTGCATTTCAATCAAACATGTTGTATGCTACAAGAATATGTCGGTTTCACTAGTTATTGTTTGAGAACGAATTTGTCCCTCCCGCCAAAACTAACTTCAACTCCTTATAACTTCTGAACAAATGATTTCAGAGAGCTTAATAATTTTGCATATTAATCAGCATTTTGCATGCTACAAGAATATATCCATTTTCATTAGTTGTTGGTTGAGAACCATATTGGCCCGCCCGCGAGTATTATATTGAACTGCTTATAAGTTCTGAGCAAATGATCGTAGAAAGCTCGATTGTTTTGCATATTAATAAACATGTAGCTAGCTACAAGAATATATAGATTTCACTAGTTATTGTTTGAGAACCATATTGGCCCGTATGAACGTTAAACTTGAATGTTTAATTCATACAAACCTTTAGCAAGCGCGCAGTGGAAATTTCCGCCTTATAGGTCTACTTATTTGCTATGGGCCAGCTACGTTAATAGAAAGTACAGATACAACACCTTTTCCAAAATATGCGAGTTTATTCATTTTCACATAATGTGCAAGCACCATTAGTCTACATAAAGAAAGATCGTCGTGTTAAACTCGCTGAACTAAACATTTTCATGTCGTATCACTTGTGCCAGTTGGATGGATATTAATTTAACTAAATAATTAATAATGATGAACTAAATCTATTCCTTTACAGTCAAGTCAATTCTCCACGTAGTTTAACGGACGAGAAAGATGAACAAAATATAATTTGGGTGTGTGAGTGCCAATTCGAAACTTAAAAGTACTTATCCTTCTCCTCCCATGTCGTGGTTTCTCGGACACCTTCCTAAGGTGTCTGTCTAGAGGAAAAACTACTTCCTCTCCCTGGGTCAGAATCCAAAATGCGCTGCCTGAAGGGCTGCGACTTCGCACCAAGGTTTCCTTGTTACGTCATTGCGTAACCGATGCTATTGCTCTCTAGTGGCAAAATTAAGAAGATTCCATCCATCTGGCACACAAATAAACAAAATGACGGCTCCGCGCGCACTGCGGTCCATACACTTCCCCCTCCCCCCTGTGAAATCAAAAACATGGACTCAGTGCGGGCGAGACCCTCAAACAAAAAAAATATACAAACATTAATGAAAACTTAATAATGGAAGGATAACATTGGAAGTGTAAATCGTTTCTTGCCAGCCCTTATTGTTGATCGCAGACAGATGGTATAATAGATGGTAGGTGTCGACTTTTCCATGTCTGTCGATTTTGGAGTAAGGCTTTATGGCTACGGTCTTCCTTCTTCCATTTCACAATTGGAATCTCCAGGATATATTCCTGAAGGAAACAAAATAAATTACCAGCATCATTTGACATTACAAAATTATAATACCCATTTAATTTTTAATTTGTAATTTCCTCTTCCTTTAATTTCACACAAAAACTTCAATTTGTTTCTTTTATTTATTTATTTCCTTTTATTCCCTAAGAAGAAGAAATGACAAATGGCATTTTGGATTCCAACTAATTACATTCAATATATGGTTTCAGTTGATCTACATGACAACGTCTTATGTTCGTATTATTTTTAGGATCTTCCAGAAGAACACTATTTTCAGTTAGCATTTTAACAATTTTGTATGGGCCTTCGTAAACTAATGACAATGACTTTGTCTTATTTCCTAGCAATGAAGACCTTGGATGAGTTTTTACCAAAACGAAATCATGTATTTTATACTTCGGTATTTGAAACTTTTTTTGATATAGCCTGTTTCTCTTATTCCATTCTAATTTCATCTTGTGAATTGCCTTATTCCATTTTTCACTAAGATTAACCTTATCCTGCAAGAGTTCCTGTTCAGTTAAACTACAATTATTTATGAGAGGATCTAAGGGAGCTCTACCAGGAATAATTCAAATGGAGTAAGATTAAGGGCTTGATGCCAAATAGTATTAAGTCCAAGTTGAATATAATATAAATATTTGAACCATGAATTGTGATCATCATAGCAAAAACATCTCAAAGAAGTTTTCAGATTCTTGATAATTCTTTCAGCTAAATTTGCACAAGGATTATAAGCACTGATAGTGATATGTCTTATACCATTGCCATATAAAAATCCTGCGAAATATTCTGATGTAAAGTAACTTGCATTATCGGTGGTTATTTCAGCACACCATCCAAATTGCAGAAAATACCTTAACAGATAATCAGCTATGATCTTTGAGGTAAGGTTTCGTATGGGTTGAAACCAAACGAAACGAGTTGCGCAATCTACAACTACGAGAATGTATTTATACCCATGGGATTGAGGCAAAACTCCCACAATATCACAGGAAATACACTGTAAAGGCTTTTTTAATAACTTCCGAAGTTAATATATTTACAGGAGATATGTTAGTGTATTTTGCCTTCTGACAAATTTGACATGACATTACCTTTTGTTTAACATAACTTAACATGTTGTCCCAAGTATAAAATCTTTGCAGTTTCTTCAGTGTTCGGGACCAATTACTATGTATTCCGCCTAATGCATTTGTATGATAGAAATCAACCAATGCTTTAATCATTAGCTTTGGAACAAGAACTTTAAATGGCATATTTTTGTTTTTTGTTTTCTTAAAGACTATACCATCTTTCACAATACAATTTGGAACTTGTAATTTTTGAACCTGTATCTTGTGCAATATATCAGCTATTTCAGGGTCTCCTTTTTGTTCTTGACGAATATTGTCAATTAGTGTACTATTATTCCAAAGTGACAAATATGTTGCAGGAATTTCTTTTTCATATAATTCATCACTCTCAAAGTCACTTTGATCATATAGACGACTTAAAAAGTCACCAACTAAATTGCGACTAGAAGATATATGGATCAAATCAAATTTAAATTCAGATATAAATTCTGCCCACCTGGCGAATTTGGAGAATTTTTGGGCTTTTCTTAACATATGAAATAATGCCATATTATCTACCCTTAGTACAAATTTTTTATGTTTTAGGTAATATGAAAATTTCTCTAAGCAAAGTACAAGAGATTTTAATTCATGCTCATAAATTGTTCTGTTTTTGGAACTTTCTGGTATCTTTTTAGAGAAAAATGCAACTGGTTGGAGTATCCCATCATCATCTGGTTGCATCAAACATCCCCCATAACTCTTAAGAGACGCATCAGTATCTAATACAAACGTTCTTTCAAAATCTGGAAGGGACAAAATGGCATTTTCCATAAATAACCTTTTAATTTGGTTGAAACTATCTTCGTGAATCGTTTCCCATTGGAACGGTGTTTTTGGCGAACTAAGTTCGTACAGTGGTGTTGCTATTTCAGCGAACCCTGGGAGCCATGTATGAAAAAAATTGAAAAATCCCAGACAACGTCGCAATGCACGTAAATTTTTGGGACGTGGTAAATTCTTAATTATTTCTATCCTTTCAGGATCTATTTCTATTTTGTGATCTTTAATTAAAAACCCAATAAATTTAATTTCTTTAGTCATAAAGGTACTTTTCTTCTTTGAAACTGTCACCCCGAATTTTTTCAAACGTTCAAACACAGTACGTAGGTCACGTAAATGTGTGTCAAAATCCTTACTTATGACAATAATATCGTCAGCATAATATTCTAGGCACTTGCCTCGCAAATCTCCTAATATACATTCCATCATTCTTGCGAGACAAGCTGTACCAATGGTCATACCAAATGGAACCCGACAATATCTTAATTGTTGCGTTGGCGTAAGGAAAGCAGTAAGATCTCTACTTTTTTCGTCTAATAAGACCTGGTGAAAAGCCTTTCTGACGTCGAGAACCGAATAGACGTTTCCCCGAGAGAGATACGAAAGAGATTCTTGCATAGGTTGTGTTGGGTATGAATCATACACGATCCTTTTATTCAGTTCAGAATAATCTACTACTAATCGTTTATTGGAACCTTTCCCTTTAACTATAAATGCAGGGCTCGCATAAGGAGAATTACACGGTTCAACGAGCTTTGCGTCTAATAATTCTTGAACGGCATCGTCTATTTCTTTTTGTTTCTCCTTCGGTGCATAATAAGGAGGTTTACGCACAGGAATAGTGTCTGTAACGTGGATCGTATATTTCCACCCATTGAAACATCCTACATTTTCAGTCACTACCGTATTATAAGAATGTAACAACTCACCAAGTTGTTCTTTCCAGTAGTCCTCATCCTGATTTGTTTGGAGTTTGGTGCTGCCTACGTCACATCGTACTCCTGACTCAGTCCCGAAGTTGAAATTTGCCTGCCCAGGTGTTGTAGCTCGCTGAAAGCGAAAGTTTGCCCGGTGCATGTTTGGCTGTCTTCTTCGTCTTCCACCACCTGTTCCGTAGCGTTGCCCCGCTGGAGTTGACCTTGGAGGCGTAGTACACGGGACTTCCTGCTGCCTGGAATATTGCTGTGGATAACTTGTCTGCAACGAATTAAAGTCTGTAAACAAACTGTTCAAATGCCATTTTATCGGTATTTGCACTTTCGCGTAAGGAACCGTAACGCACTTTTGTTGAAAGTCAAGAAGAATCTTATTGTTTTTCATAAAGTTTACACCAAGCACTATGTCCACTGGAAGGTTTTCATATAAATATGCCCATATAGGCCAAGTCAATGTTTCAAGCTGTACAGTGAATTGTACTACCTTTTTAAGGAAGACGTTCTGTTCTCCTTGTGTTATTTTTAAATAACAATCTTGAACATTAACTGGACACTTTGAACGTAACAAATTAAATGTTTTATTACTAATTAAGTTTTCTGTGCTTCCGGTATCAAGACATGCTTTAACATTTATCACTTTGTTTAATGTACTATCTACAAAAACTGCAGTGGCTTTTTCACTTTTTTCTGGTGTTTCTTGAACACGCAAATTTTGTAGCAAGTTAGCATTACGCGAACCGTAATTACACTTTTGTGAGGCTGTATGTCTTGTACCACACTTATGACAGAATTTTGGGATATTTTCCTTAAAATAAGTTACATTCCTTTCTTCGTCTTTTCCTTTTTGTTGGGAACGTCGGTAAAAGTCACTTTTTACCGTGAGGTGCTTTTGTAGTTTTTCGAGTACGTATTATCTCGAATTGAGCATAAGTTTTCGGAATTTCTAGAAACAATAATCTTTCTGATACATTTGGGAGTAGCCTGTCAATCACAAGCGCAATGAACTGAGATTCCGTCCAATTCACTTGTAGTAACAATGCACACCGCTTTCTATCTAAGAAAAATTGGAGTGGGGATTCCTTCACTGACTGCTTGCATAGCACATATGTCTGGATAATCTCGTCCCTGCCCAAAGATGTCACAAAAACGTCTAATATATCAGTTACTAAATGTTGCCATTGCACACCTTCTCGAAGATGTTGCAACCACTTAGGCACTAAACGTTCGTGTACTTTGTCTAGTAATGAAACAAGAACATCGTGTGTAGGGAAAATTTTAAGTTCTAGAATTTTCTGAATTTCCAGCAAGAAATCAAATATAGATATAGCATCACAATTAATCAAGCGAGGAATTTTCTGTAAGAGATTCTGCATAGAGCTAGACGTTGCCTGCGCTGATATTTTAGATAGTTCTGGTCCCTTGAATATGGTCCCTGTATTCACAACAGACGTGACATTTTCTTGACGAGAAATGGGTTGAAAGTTAATCAAATCTCCCCCACTCGAGTTACCACGGTTTACACACGTGAACTCCATTGCAGATAAAGGATTTAGTTCATTATGTAACGCAGATCTTCTAGTTGAAGACATTCCGGCGAAATTAATTCCTTGTGGAGTATCTAGTACCCCCGTTTCATCTACAGTTGCAAATGGATTTAACTGGTAGTGAGCCATTTTACAGAAGTTTTAACAGCCCCATGCAATTCGACAGAGAACCATGCTCTGCATCTGTATGCACGTTAAACTTGAATGTTTAATTCATACAAACCTTTAGCAAGCGCGCAGTGGAAATTTCCGCCTTATAGGTCTACTTATTTGCTATGGGGCAGCTACGTTAATAGAAAGTACAGATACAACACCTTTTCCAAAATATGCGAGTTTATTCATTTTCACATAATGTGCAAGCACCATTAGTCTACATAAAGAAAGATCGTCGTGTTAAACTCGCTGAACTAAACATTTTCATGTCGTATCACTTGTGCCAGTTGGATGGATATTAATTTAACTAAATAATTAATAATGATGAACTAAATCTATTCCTTTACAGTCACGTCAATTCTCCACGTAGTTTAACGGACGAGAAAGATGAACAAAATATAATTTGGGTGTGTGAGTGCCAATTCGAAACTTAAAAGTACTTATCCTTCTCCTCCCATGTCGTGGTTTCTCGGACACCTTCCTAAGGTGTCTGTCTAGAGGAAAAACTACTTCCTCTCCCTGGGTCAGAATCCAAAATGCGCTGCCTGAAGGGCTGCGACTTCGCACCAAGGTTTCCTTGTTACGTCATTGCGTAACCGATGCTATTGCTCTCTAGTGGCAAAATTAAGAAGATTCCATCCATCTGGCACACAAATAAACAAAATGACGGCTCCGCGCGCACTGCGGTCCATACACTTCCCCCTCCCCCCTGTGAAATCAAAAACATGGACTCAGTGCGGGCGAGACCCTCAAACAAAAAAAATATACAAACATTAATGAAAACTTAATAATGGAAGGATAACATTGGAAGTGTAAATCGTTTCTTGCCAGCCCTTATTGTTGATCGCAGACAGATGGTATAATAGATGGTAGGTGTCGACTTTTCCATGTCTGTCGATTTTGGAGTAAGGCTTTATGGCTACGGTCTTCCTTCTTCCATTTCACAATTGGAATCTCCAGGATATATTCCTGAAGGAAACAAAATAAATTACCAGCATCATTTGACATTACAAAATTATAATACCCATTTAATTTTTAATTTGTAATTTCCTCTTCCTTTAATTTCACACAAAAACTTCAATTTGTTTCTTTTATTTATTTATTTCCTTTTATTCCCTAAGAAGAAGAAATGACAAATGGCATTTTGGATTCCAACTAATTACATTCAATATATGGTTTCAGTTGATCTACATGACAACGTCTTATGTTCGTATTATTTTTAGGATCTTCCAGAAGAACACTATTTTCAGTTAGCATTTTAACAATTTTGTATGGGCCTTCGTAAACTAATGACAATGACTTTGTCTTATTTCCTAGCAATGAAGACCTTGGATGAGTTTTTACCAAAACGAAATCATGTATTTTATACTTCGGTATTTGAAACTTTCTTTGATATAGCCTGTTTCTCTTATTCCATTCTAATTTCATCTTGTGAATTGCCTTATTCCATTTTTCACTCAGATTAACCTTATCCTGCAAGAGTTCCTGTTCAGTTAAACTACAATTATTTATGAGAGGATCTAAGGGAGCTCTACCAGGAATAATTCAAATGGAGTAAGATTAAGGGCTTGATGCCAAATAGTATTAAGTCCAAGTTGAATATAATATAAATATTTGAACCATGAATTGTGATCATCATAGCAAAAACATCTCAAAGAAGTTTTCAGATTCTTGATAATTCTTTCAGCTAAATTTGCACGAGGATTATAAGCACTGATAGTGATATGTCTTATACCATTGCCATATAAAAATCCTGCGAAATATTCTGAAGTAAAGTAACTTGCATTATCGGTGGTTATTTCAGCACACCATCCAAATTGCAGAAAATACCTTAACAGATAATCAGCTATGATCTTTGAGGTAAGGTTTCGTATGGGTTGAAACCAAACGAAACGAGTTGCGCAATCTACAACTACGAGAATGTATTTATACCCATGGGATTGAGGCAAAACTCCCACAATATCACAGCAAATACACTGTAAAGGCTTTTTTAATAACTTCCGAAGTTAATATATTTACAGGAGATATGTTAGTGTATTTTGCCTTCTGACAAATTTGACATGACATTACCTTTTGTTTAACATAACTTAACATGTTGTCCCAAGTATAAAATCTTTGCAGTTTCTTCAGTGTTCGGGACCAATTACTATGTATTCCGCCTAATGCATTTGTATGATAGAAATCAACCAATGCTTTAATCATTAGCTTTGGAACAAGAACTTTAAATGGCATATTTTTGTTTTTTGTTTTCTTAAAGACTATACCATCTTTCACAATACAATTTGGAACTTGTAATTTTTGAACCTGTATCTTGTGCAATATATCAGCTATTTCAGGGTCTCCTTTTTGTTCTTGACGAATATTGTCAATTAGTGTACTATTATTCCAAAGTGACAAATATGTTGCAGGAATTTCTTTTTCATATAATTCATCACTCTCAAAGTCACTTTGATCATATAGACGACTTAAAAAGTCACCAACTAAATTGCGACTAGAAGATATATGGATCAAATCAAATTTAAATTCAGATATAAATTCTGCCCACCTGGCGAATTTGGAGAATTTTTGGGCTTTTCTTAACATATGAAATAATGCCATATTATCTACCCTTAGTACAAATTTTTTATGTTTTAGGTAATATGAAAATTTCTCTAAGCAAAGTACAAGAGATTTTAATTCATGCTCATAAATTGTTCTGTTTTTGGAACTTTCTGGTATCTTTTTAGAGAAAAATGCAACTGGTTGGAGTATCCCATCATCATCTGGTTGCATCAAACATCCCCCATAACTCTTAAGAGACGCATCAGTATCTAATACAAACGTTCTTTCAAAATCTGGAAGGGACAAAATGGCATTTTCCATAAATAACCTTTTAATTTGGTTGAAACTATCTTCGTGAATCGTTTCCCATTGGAACGGTGTTTTTGGCGAACTAAGTTCGTACAGTGGTGTTGCTATTTCAGCGAACCCTGGGAGCCATGTATGAAAAAAATTGAAAAATCCCAGACAACGTCGCAATGCACGTAAATTTTTGGGACGTGGTAAATTCTTAATTATTTCTATCCTTTCAGGATCTATTTCTATTTTGTGATCTTTAATTAAAAACCCAATAAATTTAATTTCTTTAGTCATAAAGGTACTTTTCTTCTTTGAAACTGTCACCCCGAATTTTTTCAAACGTTCAAACACAGTACGTAGGTCACGTAAATGTGTGTCAAAATCCTTACTTATGACAATAATATCGTCAGCATAATATTCTAGGCACTTGCCTCGCAAATCTCCTAATATACATTCCATCATTCTTGCGAGACAAGCTGTACCAATGGTCATACCAAATGGAACCCGACAATATCTTAATTGTTGCGTTGGCGTAAGGAAAGCAGTAAGATCTCTACTTTTTTCGTCTAATAAGACCTGGTGAAAAGCCTTTCTGACGTCGAGAACCGAATAGACGTTTCCCCGAGAGAGATACGAAAGAGATTCTTGCATAGGTTGTGTTGGGTATGAATCATACACGATCCTTTTATTCAGTTCAGAATAATCTACTACTAATCGTTTATTGGAACCTTTCCCTTTAACTATAAATGCAGGGCTCGCATAAGGAGAATTACACGGTTCAACGAGCTTTGCGTCTAATAATTCTTGAACGGCATCGTCTATTTCTTTTTGTTTCTCCTTCGGTGCATAATAAGGAGGTTTACGCACAGGAATAGTGTCTGTAACATGGATCGTATATTTCCACCCATTGAAACATCCTACATTTTCAGTCACTACCGTATTATAAGAATGTAACAACTCACCAAGTTGTTCTTTCCAGTAGTCCTCATCCTGATTTGTTTGGAGTTTGGTGCTGCCTACGTCACATCGTACTCCTGACTCAGTCCCGAAGTTGAAATTTGCCTGCCCAGGTGTTGTAGCTCGCTGAAAGCGAAAGTTTGCCCGGTGCATGTTTGGCTGTCTTCTTCGTCTTCCACCACCTGTTCCGTAGCGTTGCCCCGCTGGAGTTGACCTTGGAGGCGTAGTACACGGGACTTCCTGCTGCCTGGAATATTGCTGTGGATAACTTGTCTGTAACGAATTAAAGTCTGTAAACAAACTGTTCAAATGCCATTTTATCGGTATTTGCACTTTCGCGTAAGGAACCGTAACGCACTTTTGTTGAAAGTCAAGAAGAATCTTATTGTTTTTCATAAAGTTTACACCAAGCACTATGTCCACTGGAAGGTTTTCATATAAATATGCCCATATAGGCCAAGTCAATGTTTCAAGCTGTACAGTGAATTGTACTACCTTTTTAAGGAAGACGTTCTGTTCTCCTTGTGTTATTTTTAAATAACAATCTTGAACATTAACTGGACACTTTGAACGTAACAAATTAAATGTTTTATTACTAATTAAGTTTTCTGTGCTTCCGGTATCAAGACATGCTTTAACATTTATCACTTTGTTTAATGTACTATCTACAAAAACTGCAGTGGCTTTTTCACTTTTTTCTGGTGTTTCTTGAACACGCAAATTTTGTAGCAAGTTAGTATTACGCGAACCGTAATTACACTTTTGTGAGGCTGTATGTCTTGTACCACACTTATGACAGAATTTTGGGATATTTTCCTTAAAATAAGTTACATTCCTTTCTTCGTCTTTTCCTTTTTGTTGGGAACGTCGGTAAAAGTCACTTTTTACCGTGAGGTGCTTTTGTAGTTTTTCGAGTACGTATTATCTCGAATTGAGCATAAGTTTTCGGAATTTCTAGAAACAATAATCTTTCTGATACATTTGGGAGTAGCCTGTCAATCACAAGCGCAATGAACTGAGATTCCGTCCAATTCACTTGTAGTAACAATGCACACCGCTTTCTATCTAAGAAAAATTGGAGTGGGGATTCCTTCACTGACTGCTTGCATAGCACATATGTCTGGATAATCTCGTCCCTGCCCAAAGATGTCACAAAAACGTCTAATATATCAGTTACTAAATGTTGCCATTGCACACCTTCTCGAAGATGTTGCAACCACTTAGGCACTAAACGTTCGTGTACTTTGTCTAGTAATGAAACAAGAACATCGTGTGTAGGGAAAATTTTAAGTTCTAGAATTTTCTGAATTTCCAGCAAGAAACCAAATATAGATATAGCATCACAATTAATCAAGCGAGGAATTTTCTGTAAGAGATTCTGCATAGAGCTAGACGTTGCCTGCGCTGATATTTTAGATAGTTCTGGTCCCTTGAATATGGTCCCTGTATTCACAACAGACGTGACATTTTCTTGACGAGAAATGGGTTGAAAGTTAATCAAATCTCCCCCACTCGAGTTACCACGGTTTACACACGTGAACTCCATTGCAGATAAAGGATTTAGTTCATTATGTAACGCAGATCTTCTAGTTGAAGACATTCCGGCGAAATTAATTCCTTGTGGAGTATCTAGTACCCCCGTTTCATCTACAGTTGCAAATGGATTTAACTGGTAGTGAGCCATTTTACAGAAGTTTTAACAGCCCCATGCAATTCGACAGAGAACCATGCTCTGCATCTGTATGCACGTTAAACTTGAATGTTTAATTCATACAAACCTTTAGCAAGCGCGCAGTGGAAATTTCCGCCTTATAGGTCTACTTATTTGCTATGGGGCAGCTACGTTAATAGAAAGTACAGATACAACACCTTTTCCAAAATATGCGAGTTTATTCATTTTCACATAATGTGCAAGCACCATTAGTCTACATAAAGAAAGATCGTCGTGTTAAACTCGCTGAACTAAACATTTTCATGTCGTATCACTTGTGCCAGTTGGATGGATATTAATTTAACTAAATAATTAATAATGATGAACTAAATCTATTCCTTTACAGTCAAGTCAATTCTCCACGTAGTTTAACGGACGAGAAAGATGAACAAAATATAATTTGGGTGTGTGAGTGCCAATTCGAAACTTAAAAGTACTTATCCTTCTCCTCCCATGTCGTGGTTTCTCGGACACCTTCCTAAGGTGTCTGTCTAGAGGAAAAACTACTTCCTCTCCCTGGGTCAGAATCCAAAATGCGCTGCCTGAAGGGCTGCGACTTCGCACCAAGGTTTCCTTGTTACGTCATTGCGTAACCGATGCTATTGCTCTCTAGTGGCAAAATTAAGAAGATTCCATCCATCTGGCACACAAATAAACAAAATGACGGCTCCGCGCGCACTGCGGTCCATACACTTCCCCCTCCCCCCTGTGAAATCAAAAACATGGACTCAGTGCGGGCGAGACCCTCAAACAAAAAAAATATACAAACATTAATGAAAACTTAATAATGGAAGGATAACATTGGAAGTGTAAATCGTTTCTTGCCAGCCCTTATTGTTGATCGCAGACAGATGGTATAATAGATGGTAGGTGTCGACTTTTCCATGTCTGTCGATTTTGGAGTAAGGCTTTATGGCTACGGTCTTCCTTCTTCCATTTCACAATTGGAATCTCCAGGATATATTCCTGAAGGAAACAAAATAAATTACCAGCATCATTTGACATTACAAAATTATAATACCCATTTAATTTTTAATTTGTAATTTCCTCTTCCTTTAATTTCACACAAAAACTTCAATTTGTTTCTTTTATTTATTTATTTCCTTTTATTCCCTAAGAAGAAGAAATGACAAATGGCATTTTGGATTCCAACTAATTACATTCAATATATGGTTTCAGTTGATCTACATGACAACGTCTTATGTTCGTATTATTTTTAGGATCTTCCAGAAGAACACTATTTTCAGTTAGCATTTTAACAATTTTGTATGGGCCTTCGTAAACTAATGACAATGACTTTGTCTTATTTCCTAGCAATGAAGACCTTGGATGAGTTTTTACCAAAACGAAATCATGTATTTTATACTTCGGTATTTGAAACTTTCTTTGATATAGCCTGTTTCTCTTATTCCATTCTAATTTCATCTTGTGAATTGCCTTATTCCATTTTTCACTCAGATTAACCTTATCCTGCAAGAGTTCCTGTTCAGTTAAACTACAATTATTTATGAGAGGATCTAAGGGAGCTCTACCAGGAATAATTCAAATGGAGTAAGATTAAGGGCTTGATGCCAAATAGTATTAAGTCCAAGTTGAATATAATATAAATATTTGAACCATGAATTGTGATCATCATAGCAAAAACATCTCAAAGAAGTTTTCAGATTCTTGATAATTCTTTCAGCTAAATTTGCACGAGGATTATAAGCACTGATAGTGATATGTCTTATACCATTGCCATATAAAAATCCTGCGAAATATTCTGATGTAAAGTAACTTGCATTATCGGTGGTTATTTCAGCACACCATCCAAATTGCAGAAAATACCTTAACAGATAATCAGCTATGATCTTTGAGGTAAGGTTTCGTATGGGTTGAAACCAAACGAAACGAGTTGCGCAATCTACAACTACGAGAATGTATTTATACCCATGGGATTGAGGCAAAACTCCCACAATATCACAGCAAATACACTGTAAAGGCTTTTTTAATAACTTCCGAAGTTAATATATTTACAGGAGATATGTTAGTGTATTTTGCCTTCTGACAAATTTGACATGACATTACCTTTTGTTTAACATAACTTAACATGTTGTCCCAAGTATAAAATCTTTGCAGTTTCTTCAGTGTTCGGGACCAATTACTATGTATTCCGCCTAATGCATTTGTATGATAGAAATCAACCAATGCTTTAATCATTAGCTTTGGAACAAGAACTTTAAATGGCATATTTTTGTTTTTTGTTTTCTTAAAGACTATACCATCTTTCACAATACAATTTGGAACTTGTAATTTTTGAACCTGTATCTTGTGCAATATATCAGCTATTTCAGGGTCTCCTTTTTGTTCTTGACGAATATTGTCAATTAGTGTACTATTATTCCAAAGTGACAAATATGTTGCAGGAATTTCTTTTTCATATAATTCATCACTCTCAAAGTCACTTTGATCATATAGACGACTTAAAAAGTCACCAACTAAATTGCGACTAGAAGATATATGGATCAAATCAAATTTAAATTCAGATATAAATTCTGCCCACCTGGCGAATTTGGAGAATTTTTGGGCTTTTCTTAACATATGAAATAATGCCATATTATCTACCCTTAGTACAAATTTTTTATGTTTTAGGTAATATGAAAATTTCTCTAAGCAAAGTACAAGAGATTTTAATTCATGCTCATAAATTGTTCTGTTTTTGGAACTTTCTGGTATCTTTTTAGAGAAAAATGCAACTGGTTGGAGTATCCCATCATCATCTGGTTGCATCAAACATCCCCCATAACTCTTAAGAGACGCATCAGTATCTAATACAAACGTTCTTTCAAAATCTGGAAGGGACAAAATGGCATTTTCCATAAATAACCTTTTAATTTGGTTGAAACTATCTTCGTGAATCGTTTCCCATTGGAACGGTGTTTTTGGCGAACTAAGTTCGTACAGTGGTGTTGCTATTTCAGCGAACCCTGGGAGCCATGTATGAAAAAAATTGAAAAATCCCAGACAACGTCGCAATGCACGTAAATTTTTGGGACGTGGTAAATTCTTAATTATTTCTATCCTTTCAGGATCTATTTCTATTTTGTGATCTTTAATTAAAAACCCAATAAATTTAATTTCTTTAGTCATAAAGGTACTTTTCTTCTTTGAAACTGTCACCCCGAATTTTTTCAAACGTTCAAACACAGTACGTAGGTCACGTAAATGTGTGTCAAAATCCTTACTTATGACAATAATATCGTCAGCATAATATTCTAGGCACTTGCCTCGCAAATCTCCTAATATACATTCCATCATTCTTGCGAGACAAGCTGTACCAATGGTCATACCAAATGGAACCCGACAATATCTTAATTGTTGCGTTGGCGTAAGGAAAGCAGTAAGATCTCTACTTTTTTCGTCTAATAAGACCTGGTGAAAAGCCTTTCTGACGTCGAGAACCGAATAGACGTTTCCCCGAGAGAGATACGAAAGAGATTCTTGCATAGGTTGTGTTGGGTATGAATCATACACGATCCTTTTATTCAGTTCAGAATAATCTACTACTAATCGTTTATTGGAACCTTTCCCTTTAACTATAAATGCAGGGCTCGCATAAGGAGAATTACACGGTTCAACGAGCTTTGCGTCTAATAATTCTTGAACGGCATCGTCTATTTCTTTTTGTTTCTCCTTCGGTGCATAATAAGGAGGTTTACGCACAGGAATAGTGTCTGTAACATGGATCGTATATTTCCACCCATTGAAACATCCTACATTTTCAGTCACTACCGTATTATAAGAATGTAACAACTCACCAAGTTGTTCTTTCCAGTAGTCCTCATCCTGATTTGTTTGGAGTTTGGTGCTGCCTACGTCACATCGTACTCCTGACTCAGTCCCGAAGTTGAAATTTGCCTGCCCAGGTGTTGTAGCTCGCTGAAAGCGAAAGTTTGCCCGGTGCATGTTTGGCTGTCTTCTTCGTCTTCCACCACCTGTTCCGTAGCGTTGCCCCGCTGGAGTTGACCTTGGAGGCGTAGTACACGGGACTTCCTGCTGCCTGGAATATTGCTGTGGATAACTTGTCTGTAACGAATTAAAGTCTGTAAACAAACTGTTCAAATGCCATTTTATCGGTATTTGCACTTTCGCGTAAGGAACCGTAACGCACTTTTGTTGAAAGTCAAGAAGAATCTTATTGTTTTTCATAAAGTTTACACCAAGCACTATGTCCACTGGAAGGTTTTCATATAAATATGCCCATATAGGCCAAGTCAATGTTTCAAGCTGTACAGTGAATTGTACTACCTTTTTAAGGAAGACGTTCTGTTCTCCTTGTGTTATTTTTAAATAACAATCTTGAACATTAACTGGACACTTTGAACGTAACAAATTAAATGTTTTATTACTAATTAAGTTTTCTGTGCTTCCGGTATCAAGACATGCTTTAACATTTATCACTTTGTTTAATGTACTATCTACAAAAACTGCAGTGGCTTTTTCACTTTTTTCTGGTGTTTCTTGAACACGCAAATTTTGTAGCAAGTTAGCATTACGCGAACCGTAATTACACTTTTGTTAGGCTGTATGTCTTGTACCACACTTATGACAGAATTTTGGGATATTTTCCTTAAAATAAGTTACATTCCTTTCTTCGTCTTTTCCTTTTTGTTGGGAACGTCGGTAAAAGTCACTTTTTACCGTGAGGTGCTTTTGTAGTTTTTCGAGTACGTATTATCTCGAATTGAGCATAAGTTTTCGGAATTTCTAGAAACAATAATCTTTCTGATACATTTGGGAGTAGCCTGTCAATCACAAGCGCAATGAACTGAGATTCCGTCCAATTCACTTGTAGTAACAATGCACACCGCTTTCTATCTAAGAAAAATTGGAGTGGGGATTCCTTCACTGACTGCTTGCATAGCACATATGTCTGGATAATCTCGTCCCTGCCCAAAGATGTCACAAAAACGTCTAATATATCAGTTACTAAATGTTGCCATTGCACACCTTCTCGAAGATGTTGCAACCACTTAGGCACTAAACGTTCGTGTACTTTGTCTAGTAATGAAACAAGAACATCGTGTGTAGGGAAAATTTTAAGTTCTAGAATTTTCTGAATTTCCAGCAAGAAACCAAATATAGATATAGCATCACAATTAATCAAGCGAGGAATTTTCTGTAAGAGATTCTGCATAGAGCTAGACGTTGCCTGCGCTGATATTTTAGATAGTTCTGGTCCCTTGAATATGGTCCCTGTATTCACAACAGACGTGACATTTTCTTGACGAGAAATGGGTTGAAAGTTAATCAAATCTCCCCCACTCGAGTTACCACGGTTTACACACGTGAACTCCATTGCAGATAAAGGATTTAGTTCATTATGTAACGCAGATCTTCTAGTTGAAGACATTCCGGCGAAATTAATTCCTTGTGGAGTATCTAGTACCCCCGTTTCATCTACAGTTGCAAATGGATTTAACTGGTAGTGAGCCATTTTACAGAAGTTTTAACAGCCCCATGCAATTCGACAGAGAACCATGCTCTGCATCTGTATGCACGTTAAACTTGAATGTTTAATTCATACAAACCTTTAGCAAGCGCGCAGTGGAAATTTCCGCCTTATAGGTCTACTTATTTGCTATGGGGCAGCTACGTTAATAGAAAGTACAGATACAACACCTTTTCCAAAATATGCGAGTTTATTCATTTTCACATAATGTGCAAGCACCATTAGTCTACATAAAGAAAGATCGTCGTGTTAAACTCGCTGAACTAAACATTTTCATGTCGTATCACTTGTGCCAGTTGGATGGATATTAATTTAACTAAATAATTAATAATGATGAACTAAATCTATTCCTTTACAGTCAAGTCAATTCTCCACGTAGTTTAACGGACGAGAAAGATGAACAAAATATAATTTGGGTGTGTGAGTGCCAATTCGAAACTTAAAAGTACTTATCCTTCTCCTCCCATGTCGTGGTTTCTCGGACACCTTCCTAAGGTGTCTGTCTAGAGGAAAAACTACTTCCTCTCCCTGGGTCAGAATCCAAAATGCGCTGCCTGAAGGGCTGCGACTTCGCACCAAGGTTTCCTTGTTACGTCATTGCGTAACCGATGCTATTGCTCTCTAGTGGCAAAATTAAGAAGATTCCATCCATCTGGCACACAAATAAACAAAATGACGGCTCCGCGCGCACTGCGGTCCATACACTTCCCCCTCCCCCCTGTGAAATCAAAAACATGGACTCAGTGCGGGCGAGACCCTCAAACAAAAAAAATATACAAACATTAATGAAAACTTAATAATGGAAGGATAACATTGGAAGTGTAAATCGTTTCTTGCCAGCCCTTATTGTTGATCGCAGACAGATGGTATAATAGATGGTAGGTGTCGACTTTTCCATGTCTGTCGATTTTGGAGTAAGGCTTTATGGCTACGGTCTTCCTTCTTCCATTTCACAATTGGAATCTCCAGGATATATTCCTGAAGGAAACAAAATAAATTACCAGCATCATTTGACATTACAAAATTATAATACCCATTTAATTTTTAATTTGTAATTTCCTCTTCCTTTAATTTCACACAAAAACTTCAATTTGTTTCTTTTATTTATTTATTTCCTTTTATTCCCTAAGAAGAAGAAATGACAAATGGCATTTTGGATTCCAACTAATTACATTCAATATATGGTTTCAGTTGATCTACATGACAACGTCTTATGTTCGTATTATTTTTAGGATCTTCCAGAAGAACACTATTTTCAGTTAGCATTTTAACAATTTTGTATGGGCCTTCGTAAACTAATGACAATGACTTTGTCTTATTTCCTAGCAATGAAGACCTTGGATGAGTTTTTACCAAAACGAAATCATGTATTTTATACTTCGGTATTTGAAACTTTCTTTGATATAGCCTGTTTCTCTTATTCCATTCTAATTTCATCTTGTGAATTGCCTTATTCCATTTTTCACTCAGATTAACCTTATCCTGCAAGAGTTCCTGTTCAGTTAAACTACAATTATTTATGAGAGGATCTAAGGGAGCTCTACCAGGAATAATTCAAATGGAGTAAGATTAAGGGCTTGATGCCAAATAGTATTAAGTCCAAGTTGAATATAATATAAATATTTGAACCATGAATTGTGATCATCATAGCAAAAACATCTCAAAGAAGTTTTCAGATTCTTGATAATTCTTTCAGCTAAATTTGCACGAGGATTATAAGCACTGATAGTGATATGTCTTATACCATTGCCATATAAAAATCCTGCGAAATATTCTGATGTAAAGTAACTTGCATTATCGGTGGTTATTTCAGCACACCATCCAAATTGCAGAAAATACCTTAACAGATAATCAGCTATGATCTTTGAGGTAAGGTTTCGTATGGGTTGAAACCAAACGAAACGAGTTGCGCAATCTACAACTACGAGAATGTATTTATACCCATGGGATTGAGGCAAAACTCCCACAATATCACAGCAAATACACTGTAAAGGCTTTTTTAATAACTTCCGAAGTTAATATATTTACAGGAGATATGTTAGTGTATTTTGCCTTCTGACAAATTTGACATGACATTACCTTTTGTTTAACATAACTTAACATGTTGTCCCAAGTATAAAATCTTTGCAGTTTCTTCAGTGTTCGGGACCAATTACTATGTATTCCGCCTAATGCATTTGTATGATAGAAATCAACCAATGCTTTAATCATTAGCTTTGGAACAAGAACTTTAAATGGCATATTTTTGTTTTTTGTTTTCTTAAAGACTATACCATCTTTCACAATACAATTTGGAACTTGTAATTTTTGAACCTGTATCTTGTGCAATATATCAGCTATTTCAGGGTCTCCTTTTTGTTCTTGACGAATATTGTCAATTAGTGTACTATTATTCCAAAGTGACAAATATGTTGCAGGAATTTCTTTTTCATATAATTCATCACTCTCAAAGTCACTTTGATCATATAGACGACTTAAAAAGTCACCAACTAAATTGCGACTAGAAGATATATGGATCAAATCAAATTTAAATTCAGATATAAATTCTGCCCACCTGGCGAATTTGGAGAATTTTTGGGCTTTTCTTAACATATGAAATAATGCCATATTATCTACCCTTAGTACAAATTTTTTATGTTTTAGGTAATATGAAAATTTCTCTAAGCAAAGTACAAGAGATTTTAATTCATGCTCATAAATTGTTCTGTTTTTGGAACTTTCTGGTATCTTTTTAGAGAAAAATGCAACTGGTTGGAGTATCCCATCATCATCTGGTTGCATCAAACATCCCCCATAACTCTTAAGAGACGCATCAGTATCTAATACAAACGTTCTTTCAAAATCTGGAAGGGACAAAATGGCATTTTCCATAAATAACCTTTTAATTTGGTTGAAACTATCTTCGTGAATCGTTTCCCATTGGAACGGTGTTTTTGGCGAACTAAGTTCGTACAGTGGTGTTGCTATTTCAGCGAACCCTGGGAGCCATGTATGAAAAAAATTGAAAAATCCCAGACAACGTCGCAATGCACGTAAATTTTTGGGACGTGGTAAATTCTTAATTATTTCTATCCTTTCAGGATCTATTTCTATTTTGTGATCTTTAATTAAAAACCCAATAAATTTAATTTCTTTAGTCATAAAGGTACTTTTCTTCTTTGAAACTGTCACCCCGAATTTTTTCAAACGTTCAAACACAGTACGTAGGTCACGTAAATGTGTGTCAAAATCCTTACTTATGACAATAATATCGTCAGCATAATATTCTAGGCACTTGCCTCGCAAATCTCCTAATATACATTCCATCATTCTTGCGAGACAAGCTGTACCAATGGTCATACCAAATGGAACCCGACAATATCTTAATTGTTGCGTTGGCGTAAGGAAAGCAGTAAGATCTCTACTTTTTTCGTCTAATAAGACCTGGTGAAAAGCCTTTCTGACGTCGAGAACCGAATAGACGTTTCCCCGAGAGAGATACGAAAGAGATTCTTGCATAGGTTGTGTTGGGTATGAATCATACACGATCCTTTTATTCAGTTCAGAATAATCTACTACTAATCGTTTATTGGAACCTTTCCCTTTAACTATAAATGCAGGGCTCGCATAAGGAGAATTACACGGTTCAACGAGCTTTGCGTCTAATAATTCTTGAACGGCATCGTCTATTTCTTTTTGTTTCTCCTTCGGTGCATAATAAGGAGGTTTACGCACAGGAATAGTGTCTGTAACATGGATCGTATATTTCCACCCATTGAAACATCCTACATTTTCAGTCACTACCGTATTATAAGAATGTAACAACTCACCAAGTTGTTCTTTCCAGTAGTCCTCATCCTGATTTGTTTGGAGTTTGGTGCTGCCTACGTCACATCGTACTCCTGACTCAGTCCCGAAGTTGAAATTTGCCTGCCCAGGTGTTGTAGCTCGCTGAAAGCGAAAGTTTGCCCGGTGCATGTTTGGCTGTCTTCTTCGTCTTCCACCACCTGTTCCGTAGCGTTGCCCCGCTGGAGTTGACCTTGGAGGCGTAGTACACGGGACTTCCTGCTGCCTGGAATATTGCTGTGGATAACTTGTCTGTAACGAATTAAAGTCTGTAAACAAACTGTTCAAATGCCATTTTATCGGTATTTGCACTTTCGCGTAAGGAACCGTAACGCACTTTTGTTGAAAGTCAAGAAGAATCTTATTGTTTTTCATAAAGTTTACACCAAGCACTATGTCCACTGGAAGGTTTTCATATAAATATGCCCATATAGGCCAAGTCAATGTTTCAAGCTGTACAGTGAATTGTACTACCTTTTTAAGGAAGACGTTCTGTTCTCCTTGTGTTATTTTTAAATAACAATCTTGAACATTAACTGGACACTTTGAACGTAACAAATTAAATGTTTTATTACTAATTAAGTTTTCTGTGCTTCCGGTATCAAGACATGCTTTAACATTTATCACTTTGTTTAATGTACTATCTACAAAAACTGCAGTGGCTTTTTCACTTTTTTCTGGTGTTTCTTGAACACGCAAATTTTGTAGCAAGTTAGCATTACGCGAACCGTAATTACACTTTTGTGAGGCTGTATGTCTTGTACTTCACTTATGACAGAATTTTGGGATATTTTCCTTAAAATAAGTTACATTCCTTTCTTCGTCTTTTCCTTTTTGTTGGGAACGTCGGTAAAAGTCACTTTTTACCGTGAGGTGCTTTTGTAGTTTTTCGAGTACGTATTATCTCGAATTGAGCATAAGTTTTCGGAATTTCTAGAAACAATAATCTTTCTGATACATTTGGGAGTAGCCTGTCAATCACAAGCGCAATGAACTGAGATTCCGTCCAATTCACTTGTAGTAACAATGCACACCGCTTTCTATCTAAGAAAAATTGGAGTGGGGATTCCTTCACTGACTGCTTGCATAGCACATATGTCTGGATAATCTCGTCCCTGCCCAAAGATGTCACAAAAACGTCTAATATATCAGTTACTAAATGTTGCCATTGCACACCTTCTCGAAGATGTTGCAACCACTTAGGCACTAAACGTTCGTGTACTTTGTCTAGTAATGAAACAAGAACATCGTGTGTAGGGAAAATTTTAAGTTCTAGAATTTTCTGAATTTCCAGCAAGAAACCAAATATAGATATAGCATCACAATTAATCAAGCGAGGAATTTTCTGTAAGAGATTCTGCATAGAGCTAGACGTTGCCTGCGCTGATATTTTAGATAGTTCTGGTCCCTTGAATATGGTCCCTGTATTCACAACAGACGTGACATTTTCTTGACGAGAAATGGGTTGAAAGTTAATCAAATCTCCCCCACTCGAGTTACCACGGTTTACACACGTGAACTCCATTGCAGATAAAGGATTTAGTTCATTATGTAACGCAGATCTTCTAGTTGAAGACATTCCGGCGAAATTAATTCCTTGTGGAGTATCTAGTACCCCCGTTTCATCTACAGTTGCAAATGGATTTAACTGGTAGTGAGCCATTTTACAGAAGTTTTAACAGCCCCATGCAATTCGACAGAGAACCATGCTCTGCATCTGTATGCACGTTAAACTTGAATGTTTAATTCATACAAACCTTTAGCAAGCGCGCAGTGGAAATTTCCGCCTTATAGGTCTACTTATTTGCTATGGGGCAGCTACGTTAATAGAAAGTACAGATACAACACCTTTTCCAAAATATGCGAGTTTATTCATTTTCACATAATGTGCAAGCACCATTAGTCTACATAAAGAAAGATCGTCGTGTTAAACTCGCTGAACTAAACATTTTCATGTCGTATCACTTGTGCCAGTTGGATGGATATTAATTTAACTAAATAATTAATAATGATGAACTAAATCTATTCCTTTACAGTCACGTCAATTCTCCACGTAGTTTAACGGACGAGAAAGATGAACAAAATATAATTTGGGTGTGTGAGTGCCAATTCGAAACTTAAAAGTACTTATCCTTCTCCTCCCATGTCGTGGTTTCTCGGACACCTTCCTAAGGTGTCTGTCTAGAGGAAAAACTACTTCCTCTCCCTGGGTCAGAATCCAAAATGCGCTGCCTGAAGGGCTGCGACTTCGCACCAAGGTTTCCTTGTTACGTCATTGCGTAACCGATGCTATTGCTCTCTAGTGGCAAAATTAAGAAGATTCCATCCATCTGGCACACAAATAAACAAAATGACGGCTCCGCGCGCACTGCGGTCCATACACTTCCCCCTCCCCCCTGTGAAATCAAAAACATGGACTCAGTGCGGGCGAGACCCTCAAACAAAAAAAATATACAAACATTAATGAAAACTTAATAATGGAAGGATAACATTGGAAGTGTAAATCGTTTCTTGCCAGCCCTTATTGTTGATCGCAGACAGATGGTATAATAGATGGTAGGTGTCGACTTTTCCATGTCTGTCGATTTTGGAGTAAGGCTTTATGGCTACGGTCTTCCTTCTTCCATTTCACAATTGGAATCTCCAGGATATATTCCTGAAGGAAACAAAATAAATTACCAGCATCATTTGACATTACAAAATTATAATACCCATTTAATTTTTAATTTGTAATTTCCTCTTCCTTTAATTTCACACAAAAACTTCAATTTGTTTCTTTTATTTATTTATTTCCTTTTATTCCCTAAGAAGAAGAAATGACAAATGGCATTTTGGATTCCAACTAATTACATTCAATATATGGTTTCAGTTGATCTACATGACAACGTCTTATGTTCGTATTATTTTTAGGATCTTCCAGAAGAACACTATTTTCAGTTAGCATTTTAACAATTTTGTATGGGCCTTCGTAAACTAATGACAATGACTTTGTCTTATTTCCTAGCAATGAAGACCTTGGATGAGTTTTTACCAAAACGAAATCATGTATTTTATACTTCGGTATTTGAAACTTTCTTTGATATAGCCTGTTTCTCTTATTCCATTCTAATTTCATCTTGTGAATTGCCTTATTCCATTTTTCACTCAGATTAACCTTATCCTGCAAGAGTTCCTGTTCAGTTAAACTACAATTATTTATGAGAGGATCTAAGGGAGCTCTACCAGGAATAATTCAAATGGAGTAAGATTAAGGGCTTGATGCCAAATAGTATTAAGTCCAAGTTGAATATAATATAAATATTTGAACCATGAATTGTGATCATCATAGCAAAAACATCTCAAAGAAGTTTTCAGATTCTTGATAATTCTTTCAGCTAAATTTGCACGAGGATTATAAGCACTGATAGTGATATGTCTTATACCATTGCCATATAAAAATCCTGCGAAATATTCTGAAGTAAAGTAACTTGCATTATCGGTGGTTATTTCAGCACACCATCCAAATTGCAGAAAATACCTTAACAGATAATCAGCTATGATCTTTGAGGTAAGGTTTCGTATGGGTTGAAACCAAACGAAACGAGTTGCGCAATCTACAACTACGAGAATGTATTTATACCCATGGGATTGAGGCAAAACTCCCACAATATCACAGCAAATACACTGTAAAGGCTTTTTTAATAACTTCCGAAGTTAATATATTTACAGGAGATATGTTAGTGTATTTTGCCTTCTGACAAATTTGACATGACATTACCTTTTGTTTAACATAACTTAACATGTTGTCCCAAGTATAAAATCTTTGCAGTTTCTTCAGTGTTCGGGACCAATTACTATGTATTCCGCCTAATGCATTTGTATGATAGAAATCAACCAATGCTTTAATCATTAGCTTTGGAACAAGAACTTTAAATGGCATATTTTTGTTTTTTGTTTTCTTAAAGACTATACCATCTTTCACAATACAATTTGGAACTTGTAATTTTTGAACCTGTATCTTGTGCAATATATCAGCTATTTCAGGGTCTCCTTTTTGTTCTTGACGAATATTGTCAATTAGTGTACTATTATTCCAAAGTGACAAATATGTTGCAGGAATTTCTTTTTCATATAATTCATCACTCTCAAAGTCACTTTGATCATATAGACGACTTAAAAAGTCACCAACTAAATTGCGACTAGAAGATATATGGATCAAATCAAATTTAAATTCAGATATAAATTCTGCCCACCTGGCGAATTTGGAGAATTTTTGGGCTTTTCTTAACATATGAAATAATGCCATATTATCTACCCTTAGTACAAATTTTTTATGTTTTAGGTAATATGAAAATTTCTCTAAGCAAAGTACAAGAGATTTTAATTCATGCTCATAAATTGTTCTGTTTTTGGAACTTTCTGGTATCTTTTTAGAGAAAAATGCAACTGGTTGGAGTATCCCATCATCATCTGGTTGCATCAAACATCCCCCATAACTCTTAAGAGACGCATCAGTATCTAATACAAACGTTCTTTCAAAATCTGGAAGGGACAAAATGGCATTTTCCATAAATAACCTTTTAATTTGGTTGAAACTATCTTCGTGAATCGTTTCCCATTGGAACGGTGTTTTTGGCGAACTAAGTTCGTACAGTGGTGTTGCTATTTCAGCGAACCCTGGGAGCCATGTATGAAAAAAATTGAAAAATCCCAGACAACGTCGCAATGCACGTAAATTTTTGGGACGTGGTAAATTCTTAATTATTTCTATCCTTTCAGGATCTATTTCTATTTTGTGATCTTTAATTAAAAACCCAATAAATTTAATTTCTTTAGTCATAAAGGTACTTTTCTTCTTTGAAACTGTCACCCCGAATTTTTTCAAACGTTCAAACACAGTACGTAGGTCACGTAAATGTGTGTCAAAATCCTTACTTATGACAATAATATCGTCAGCATAATATTCTAGGCACTTGCCTCGCAAATCTCCTAATATACATTCCATCATTCTTGCGAGACAAGCTGTACCAATGGTCATACCAAATGGAACCCGACAATATCTTAATTGTTGCGTTGGCGTAAGGAAAGCAGTAAGATCTCTACTTTTTTCGTCTAATAAGACCTGGTGAAAAGCCTTTCTGACGTCGAGAACCGAATAGACGTTTCCCCGAGAGAGATACGAAAGAGATTCTTGCATAGGTTGTGTTGGGTATGAATCATACACGATCCTTTTATTCAGTTCAGAATAATCTACTACTAATCGTTTATTGGAACCTTTCCCTTTAACTATAAATGCAGGGCTCGCATAAGGAGAATTACACGGTTCAACGAGCTTTGCGTCTAATAATTCTTGAACGGCATCGTCTATTTCTTTTTGTTTCTCCTTCGGTGCATAATAAGGAGGTTTACGCACAGGAATAGTGTCTGTAACATGGATCGTATATTTCCACCCATTGAAACATCCTACATTTTCAGTCACTACCGTATTATAAGAATGTAACAACTCACCAAGTTGTTCTTTCCAGTAGTCCTCATCCTGATTTGTTTGGAGTTTGGTGCTGCCTACGTCACATCGTACTCCTGACTCAGTCCCGAAGTTGAAATTTGCCTGCCCAGGTGTTGTAGCTCGCTGAAAGCGAAAGTTTGCCCGGTGCATGTTTGGCTGTCTTCTTCGTCTTCCACCACCTGTTCCGTAGCGTTGCCCCGCTGGAGTTGACCTTGGAGGCGTAGTACACGGGACTTCCTGCTGCCTGGAATATTGCTGTGGATAACTTGTCTGTAACGAATTAAAGTCTGTAAACAAACTGTTCAAATGCCATTTTATCGGTATTTGCACTTTCGCGTAAGGAACCGTAACGCACTTTTGTTGAAAGTCAAGAAGAATCTTATTGTTTTTCATAAAGTTTACACCAAGCACTATGTCCACTGGAAGGTTTTCATATAAATATGCCCATATAGGCCAAGTCAATGTTTCAAGCTGTACAGTGAATTGTACTACCTTTTTAAGGAAGACGTTCTGTTCTCCTTGTGTTATTTTTAAATAACAATCTTGAACATTAACTGGACACTTTGAACGTAACAAATTAAATGTTTTATTACTAATTAAGTTTTCTGTGCTTCCGGTATCAAGACATGCTTTAACATTTATCACTTTGTTTAATGTACTATCTACAAAAACTGCAGTGGCTTTTTCACTTTTTTCTGGTGTTTCTTGAACACGCAAATTTTGTAGCAAGTTAGTATTACGCGAACCGTAATTACACTTTTGTGAGGCTGTATGTCTTGTACCACACTTATGACAGAATTTTGGGATATTTTCCTTAAAATAAGTTACATTCCTTTCTTCGTCTTTTCCTTTTTGTTGGGAACGTCGGTAAAAGTCACTTTTTACCGTGAGGTGCTTTTGTAGTTTTTCGAGTACGTATTATCTCGAATTGAGCATAAGTTTTCGGAATTTCTAGAAACAATAATCTTTCTGATACATTTGGGAGTAGCCTGTCAATCACAAGCGCAATGAACTGAGATTCCGTCCAATTCACTTGTAGTAACAATGCACACCGCTTTCTATCTAAGAAAAATTGGAGTGGGGATTCCTTCACTGACTGCTTGCATAGCACATATGTCTGGATAATCTCGTCCCTGCCCAAAGATGTCACAAAAACGTCTAATATATCAGTTACTAAATGTTGCCATTGCACACCTTCTCGAAGATGTTGCAACCACTTAGGCACTAAACGTTCGTGTACTTTGTCTAGTAATGAAACAAGAACATCGTGTGTAGGGAAAATTTTAAGTTCTAGAATTTTCTGAATTTCCAGCAAGAAACCAAATATAGATATAGCATCACAATTAATCAAGCGAGGAATTTTCTGTAAGAGATTCTGCATAGAGCTAGACGTTGCCTGCGCTGATATTTTAGATAGTTCTGGTCCCTTGAATATGGTCCCTGTATTCACAACAGACGTGACATTTTCTTGACGAGAAATGGGTTGAAAGTTAATCAAATCTCCCCCACTCGAGTTACCACGGTTTACACACGTGAACTCCATTGCAGATAAAGGATTTAGTTCATTATGTAACGCAGATCTTCTAGTTGAAGACATTCCGGCGAAATTAATTCCTTGTGGAGTATCTAGTACCCCCGTTTCATCTACAGTTGCAAATGGATTTAACTGGTAGTGAGCCATTTTACAGAAGTTTTAACAGCCCCATGCAATTCGACAGAGAACCATGCTCTGCATCTGTATGCACGTTAAACTTGAATGTTTAATTCATACAAACCTTTAGCAAGCGCGCAGTGGAAATTTCCGCCTCATAGGTCTACTTATTTGCTATGGGGCAGCTACGTTAATAGAAAGTACAGATACAACACCTTTTCCAAAATATGCGAGTTTATTCATTTTCACATAATGTGCAAGCACCATTAGTCTACATAAAGAAAGATCGTCGTGTTAAACTCGCTGAACTAAACATTTTCATGTCGTATCACTTGTGCCAGTTGGATGGATATTAATTTAACTAAATAATAAATAATGATGAACTAAATCTATTCCTTTACAGTCAAGTCAATTCTCCACGTAGTTTAACGGACGAGAAAGATGAACAAAATATAATTTGGGTGTGTGAGTGCCAATTCGAAACTTAAAAGTACTTATCCTTCTCCTCCCATGTCGTGGTTTCTCGGACACCTTCCTAAGGTGTCGGTCTAGAGGAAAAACTACTTCCTCTCCCTGGGTCAGAATCCAAAATGCGCTGCCTGAAGGGCTGCGACTTCGCACCAAGGTTTCCTTGTTACGTCATTGCGTAACCGATGCTATTGCTCTCTAGTGGCAAAATTAAGAAGATTCCATCCATCTGGCACACAAATAAACAAAATGACGGCTCCGCGCGCACTGCGGTCCATACCCGCCAGCGAAAATCAATTTGAACTGCTTATAACTCCTGAACAATTGATCGTAGAGCACACAAATATTTGCATTTTAATCAAACATGTTGTATGCAACAAGAATATGTCGGTTTCACTAGTTGTTTTTAGAAAACCATATTGGCCTGCCCGCGAGTATTAACTTGAACTGTTTATAACTTCTGAACAAATGATCCTAGAGAGCGTAATACATTTGCATATTAATCAGCATGTTGCATGCTACAAGAATATATCGATTTCACTAGTTGTTGGTTGAGAACCATATTGGCCCGCCCGCGAAAATCAACTTGAACTGCTTATAACTCCTGAACAATTGATCGTAGAAAACACAATTATTTGCATTTTAATGAAACATGTTCAATGCTACAAGAATATGTCGGTTTCACTAGTTGTTTTTAGAAAACCATTTCGGCCCGCCTCCCAAATCTAACTTCAACTCCTTATAATTTCTGAACAATTGATCGTAGAAAGCGTAATAATTTTGCACATTAATCAGCATGTTGCATGCTACAAGAATATATCGATTTCATTAGTTGTTGGTTGAGAACCATATTGGCCCGCCCGCGAAAATCAACTTGAACTGCTTATAACTCCTGAACAATTAATCGTAGAGCACACAATTATTTGCATTTTAATGAAACATGATGAATGCTACAAGAATATGTCGGTTTCACTAGTTGTTTTTAGAAAACCATATTGGCCCGTCCGAGAGTATTAACTTCAACTGTTTATAACTTCTGAACAAATGATCCTAGAGAGCGTAATAAATTTGCATATTAATCAGCATGTTGCTTGCTACAAGAATATATCGATTTCACTAGTTGTTGGTTGAGAACCATAATGGCCCGCCCTCGAAAATTAAATTGAACTGCTTATAACTTCTGAAAAATTGATCGTGGAGAACACAATTATTTGCATTTCAATCAAACATGTTGTATACTACAAGAATATGTCGGTTTCACTAGTTATTGTTTGAGAACCTTTTTGTCCCGCCCGCCAAAACTAACTTCAACTCCTTATAACTTCTGAACAAATTATCGTAGAGAGCTTAATAATTTTGCATATTAATCAGCATGTTGTATGCTACAAGATTATATCGATTTCATTAGTTGTTGGTTGAGAACCATATTGGCCCGCCCGCGGAAATTAACTTGAACTGCTTATAACTTCTGAACAATTGATCGTATCGAACACAATTATTTGCATTTTAATGAAACATGTTGAATGTTTCAAGAATATGTCGGTTTCACTACTTGTTTTTTGAGAACCATATTGGCCAGCCCGCGAGTATTAAATTGAACTGCTTATAACTTCTTAACAAATGATCTTGAAGAGCGTAATAATTTTGCATATTAATCAGCATGTTGCATGCTACAAGAATATATCGATTTCACTAGCGGTTGTTTGAGAAATATATTGGCCTGCCCGTGAAAATTAACTTGAACTGCTTATAACTTCTGAACAATTGATCGTAGAGCACACAATTATTTGCATTTTAATGAAACATTTTGAAAGCTACAAGAATATGTCGGTTTCACAAGTTGTTTATAGAAAACCATATTAGCTCGCGAGTATTAACTTGAACTATTTATAACTTCTGAACAAATGATCCCAGAGAGCGTAATAAATTTGCATATTAATCAGCATGTTGCATGCTTACAAGAATATATCGATTTCATTAGTTTTTGGTTGAGAACCATATTGGCCCGCCCGCGAAAATCAACTTGAACTGCTTATAACTCCTGAACAATTGATCGTAGAACACACAATTATTTGTATTATAGTGAAACATGTTGAATGCTACAAGAATATGTAGGTTTCACTTGTTGTTTTTAGAAAACCATATTGGCCCGTCCGAGAGTATTAACTTGAACTGTTTATAACTTCTGAACAAATGATCCTAGAGAGAGTAATAAATTTCCATATTAATCAGCATGTTGCATGCTACAAGAATATATCGATTTCACTAGTTGTTGGTTGAGAACCATATTGGCCCGCCCGCGAAAATCAACTTTAACTGCTTATAACTCCTGAACAATTGATCGTAGAGAACACAAATATTTGCATTTTAATGAAACATGTTGAAAGCTACAAGAATATGTCGGTTTCACTAGTTATTGTTTGAGAACCATATTGGCCCGCCCGCGAGTATTAAATTGAACTGCTTATAAGTTCTGAGCAAATGATCGTAGAAAGCTCGATTGTTTTGCATATTAATAAACATGTAGCTAGCTACAAGAATATATAGATTTCACTAGTTATTGTTTGAGAACCATGTTGGCCCACCCGCGAAAACTAATTCAACTGCTTACAATTTCTGAACAAATGATCGTAGAGTACACAATTATTTGCATTTTAATGAAATATTTTGAATGCTACAAGAATATGTCGGTTTCACTAGTTGTTTTTAGAAAACCATTTTGGCCCACCCGCCAAAACTAATTTCAACTCCTTATAACTTCTGAACTATTGATCGTAGAAAGCGTAATAATTTTGCATATTAAACAGCATGTTGCATGCTACAAGAATATATCGATTTCATTAGTTTTTGGTTGAGAACCATATTGGCCCGCCCGCGAAAATCAACTTAAACTGCTTATAACTCCTGAACAATTGATCGTAGAGCACACAATTATTTGCATTTTAATGAAACATGTTGATAGCTTCAAGAATATGTCAGTTTCACTAGTTGTTTTTAGAAAACAATATTGGCCCGTCCGAGAGTATTAACTTGAACTGTTTATAACTTCTGAACAAATGATCCTAGAGAGCGTAATAAATTTGCATATTAATCAGCATGGTGCATGCTACAAGAATATATCGATTTCACTAGTTGTTGGTTGAGAACCATATTGGCCCGCCCGCGAAAATCATCTTGAACTGCTTATAACTCCTGAACAATTGATCGTAGAGAGCACAATTATTTGCATTTTAATGAAACATGTTGATAGCTTCAAGAATATGTCAGTTTCACTAGTTGTTTTTAGAAAACTATATTGGCCCACCCGCGAGTATTAAATTGAACTGTTTATAACTAATGAACAAATGATCGAAGAGAGCGTTATAAATTTGCATATTAATCAGCATGTTGCATGCTACAAGAATATATCGATTTCACTTGTTGTTGATTGAGAACCATATTGGCCGGCCGCGAAAATCAACTTGAACAGCTTATAACTTCTGAACAATTGATCGTAGAGATCACAATTATTATCATTTTAATCTAACATGTTCTATGCTTCAAGAATATGTCAGTTTCACTAGTTATTGTTTGAGAACCATTTTTGCCCGCCCGCCAAAACTAATTTAAACACCTTATAACTTCTGAACAAATGATCGTAGAGAGCGTTATAATTTTGCATATTGATCAGCATGTTGCATGCTACAAAAATATATCGATTTCATTGGTTGTTGGTTGAGAACCATATTGGCCAGCCCGCGAAAATTAACTTTAACTGCTTATAACTTCTGAACAATTGATCGTAACGAACACAAGTATTTGCATTTTAATGAAACATGTTGAATGCTTCAAGAATATGTCGGTTTCACTAGTTGTTGTTTGAGAACCACATTGGCCCGCCCGCGAGTATTAACTTGACCTGCTGATGACTTCTGAACAAATGATCCTAGAGAGCGTAATAAATTTGCATATTAATCAGCATGTTGCATGCTACAAGAATATATCGATTTCACTGGTTGTTAGTTGAGAACCATATTGGCCCGCCCGCGAAAATTAACTTGAACTGCTTATAACTTCTGAACAATTGATCGTAGCGAACACAATTATTTGCATTTTAATGAAACATGTTGAATGCTTCAAGAAAATGTCGGTTTCACTAGTTGTTTTTTTAGAAAACCATATTGGCCCGCCCGCGAGTATTAAATTGAACTGTTGATAACTTCGGAACAAATGATCCTAGAGAGCGTAAAAAATTTGCATATTAATCAGCATGTTGCATGCTAGAAGAATATATCGATTTCACTAGTTGTTGGTTGAAAAACATATTGGCCCGCACGCGAAAATCAACTTGAACTGCTTATAACTTCTGAACAATTGATCGTAGAGATCACAATTATTTGCATTTTAATCTAACATGTTGTATGCTACAAGAATATGTCAGTTTCACTAGTTATTGTTTGAGAACCATATTGGCCCGCCCGCGAGTATTAAATTGAACTGCTTATAATTTCTGAGCAAATGATCGTAGAAAACTCGATTGTTTTGCATATTAATAAACATGTAGCTAGCTACAAGAATATATAGATTTCACTAGTTATTGTTTGAGAACCATGTTGGCCCACCCGCGAAAACTAATTCAACTGCTTACAATTTCTGAACAAATGATCGTAGAGAACACAATTATTTGCATTTCAATCAAACATGTTGTATGCTACAAGAATATGTCGGTTTCACTAGTTATTGTTTGAGAACGATTTTGTCCCTCCCGCCAAAACTAAATTCAACTACTTATAACTTCTGAACAAATGATCGTAGAGAGCTTAATAATTTTGCATATTAATCAGCATTTTGCATGCTACAAGAATATATCGATTTCATTAGTTGTTGGTTGAGAACCATATTGGCCCGCCCGCGAGTATTAAATTGAACTGCTTATAAGTTCTGAGCAAATGATCGTAGAAAGCTCGATTGTTTTGCATATTAATAAACATGTAGCTAGCTACAAGAATATATAGATTTCATTATTATTGTTTGAGAACCATATTGGCCCGCCAGCGAAAATCAACTTGAACTGCTTATAACTCCTGAACAATTGATCGTAGAGCACACAATTATTTGCATTTTAATCAAACATTTTGAATGCTACAAGAATATGTCGGTTTCACTAGTTGTTTTAAAAAACCATTTTGGCCGACATGCCAAAACTAATTTCAACTCCTTATAACTTCTGAACAATTGATCGTAGAAAGCGTAATAATTTTGCATATTAAACAGCATGTTGCATGCTACAAGAATATATCGATTTCATTAGTTTTTGTTTGAGAACCATATTGGCCCGCCAGCGAAAATCAACTTGAACTGCTTATAACTCCTGAACAATTGATCGTAGAGCACACAATTATTTGCATTTTAATCAAACATGTTGTATGCAACAAGAATATGTCGGTTTCACTAGTTGTTTTTAGAAAACCATATTGGCCTGCCCGCGAGTATTAACTTGAACTGTTTATAACTTCTGAACAAATGATCCTAGAGAGCGTAATAAATTTGCATATTAATCAGCATGTTGCATGCTACAAGAATATATCGATTTCACTAGTTGTTGGTTGAGAACCATATTGGCCCGCCCGCGAAAATCAGCTTGAACTGCTTATAACTCCTGAACAATTGATCGTAGAAAACACAATTATTTGCATTTTAATAAAACATGTTGAATGCTACAAGAATATGTCGGTTTCACTAGTTGTTTTTAGAAAACCATTTCGGCCCGCCTGCCAAAACTAACTTCAACTCCTTATAACTTCTGAACAATTGATCGCAGAAAGCGTAATAATTTTGCACATTAATCAGCATGTTGCATGCTACAAGAATATATCGATTTCATTAGCTGTTGGTTGAGAACCATATTGGCCCGCCCGCGAAAATCAACTTGAACTGCTTATAACTCCTGAACAATTGATCGTAAAGCACACAATTATTTGCATTTTAATGAAACATGTTGAATGCTACAAGAATATGTCGGTTTCACTAGTTGTTTTTAGAAAACCATATTGGCCCGTCCGAGAGTATTAACTTCAACTGTTTATAACTTCTGAACAAATGATCCTAGAGAGCGTAATAAATTTGCATATTAATCAGCATGTTGCATGCTACAAGAATATATCGATTTCACTAGTTGTTGGTTGAGAACCATAATGGCCCGCCCTCGAAAATTAAATTGAACTGCTTATAACTTCTGAAAAATTGATCGTAGAGAACACAATTATTTGCATTTCAATCAAACATGTTGTATACTACAAGAATATGTCGGTTTCACTAGTTATTGTTTGAGTACCTTTTTGTCCCTCCCGCCAAAACTAACTTCAACTCCTTATAACTTCTGAACAAATTATCGTAGAGAGCTTAATAATTTTGCATATTAATCAGCATGTTGTATGCTACAAGATTATATCGATTTCATTAGTTGTTGGTTGAGAACCATATTGGCCCGCCCGCGGAAATTAGCTTGAACTGCTTACAATTTCTGAACAATTGATCGTAGCGAACACAATTATTTGCATTTTAATGAAACATGTTGAATGCTTCAAGAATATGTCGGTTTCACTAGTTGTTTTTTGAGAACCATATTGGCCCGCCCGCGAGTATTAAATTGAACTGCTTATAACTTCTGAACAAATGATCTTGAAGAGCGTAATCAATTTGCAAATTAATCAGAATGTTGCATGCTACAAGAATATATCGATTTCATTAGTTGTAGTTGAGAACCATATTGGCACGCCCTCGAAAATTAATTTGAACTGCTTATAACTTCTGAACAAATAATCGTAGAAAGCGTAATAATTTTGCATATTAATCAGCATGTTGCATGCTACAAGAATATATCGATTTCACTAGCTGTTGTTTGAGAAATATATTGGCCTGCCCGTGAAAATTAACTTGAACTGCTTATAACTTCTGAACAATTGATCGTAGAGCACACAATTATTTGCATTTTAATGAAACATTTTGAAAGCTACAAGAATATGTCGGTTTCACAAGTTGTTTATAGAAAACCATATTAGCCCGCGAGTATTAACTTGAACTATTTATAACTTCTGAACAAATGATCCCAGAGAGCGTAATAAATTTGCATATTAATCAGCATGTTGCATGCTACAAGAATATATCGATTTCATTAGTTTTTGGTTGAGAACCATATTGGCCCGCCCGCGAAAATCAACTTGAAATGCTTATAACTCCTGAACAATTGATCGTAGAACACACAATTATTTGCATTTTAATGAAACATGTTGAATGCTACAAGAATATGTCGGTTTCACTAGTTGTTTTTAGAAAACCATATTGGCCCGTCCGAGAGTATTAACTTGAACTGTTTATAACTTCTGAACAAATGATCCTAGAGAGCGTAATAAATTTCCATATTAATCAGCATGTTGCATGCTACAAGAATATATCGATTTCACTAGTTGTTGGTTGAGAACCATATTGGCCCGCCCGCGAAAATCAACTTGAACTGCTTATAACTCCTGAACAATTGATCGTAGAGAACACAATTATTTGCATTTTAATGAAACATGTTGAAAGCTACAAGAATATGTCGGTTTCACTAGTTATTGTTTGAGAACCATATTGGCCCGCCCGCGAGTATTAAATTGAACTGCTTATAAGTTCTGAGCAAATGATCGTAGAAAGCTCGATTGTTTTGCATATTAATAAACATGTAGCTAGCTACAAGAATATATAGATTTCACTAGTTATTGTTTGAGAACCATGTTGGCCCACCCGCGAAAACTAATTCAACTGCTTACAATTTCTGAACAAATTATCGTAGAGAACACAATTATTTGCATTTTAATGAAACATTTTGAATGCTACAAGAATATGTCGGTTTCACTAGTTTTTTTTAGAAAACCATTTTGGCCCACCCGCCAAAACTAATTTCAACTCCTTATAACTTCTGAACAATTGATCGTAGAAAGCGTAATAATTTTGCATATTAAACAGCATGTTGCATGCTACAAGAATATATCGATTTCATTAGTTTTTGGTTGAGAACCATATTGGCCTGCCCGCGAGTATTAACTTGAACTGTTTATAACTTCTGAACAAATGATCCAAGAGAGCGTAATAAATTTGCATATTAATCAGCATGTTGCGTGCTACTAGAATATATCGATGTCACTTGTTGTTGGTTGAGAACCATATTGGCCGGCCGCGAAAATCAACTTGAACTGCTTATAACTCCTGAACAATTGATCGTAGAGAGCACAATTATTTTCATTTTAATGAAACATGTTGATAGCTACAAGAATATGTCGGTTTCACTAGTTGTTTTTAGAAAACCATATTGGCCCACCCGTGAGTATTAAATTGAACTGTTTATAACTTCTGAAAAATTATCGAAGAGAGCGTTATAAATTTGCATATTAATCAGCATGTTGCGTGCTACTAGAATATATCGATGTCACTTGTTGTTGGTTGAGAACCATATTGGCCGGCCGCGAAAATCAACTTTAACTGCTTATAACTCCTTAACAATTGATCGTAAACAACACAAATATTTGCATTTTAATGAAACATGTTGAATTGCTACAAGAATATGTCAGTTTCACTAGTTGTTATTTGAGAAACATATTGGCCCGCCCGCGAGTATTAACTTGAACTGCTTATAACTTCCGAACAAATGATCGTAGAGAACGTAAAAAAATTGCATATTAATCAGCATGTTGCATGCTACAAGAATATATCGATTTCACTAGTTGTTGGTTGAAAAACATATTGGCCCGCCCGCGAAAATCAAATTGAACTGCTTATAACTTCTGAACAACTGATGGTAGAGATCACAATTATTATCATTTTAATCTAACATGTTGTATGCTACAAGAATATGTCGGTTTCACTAGTTATTGTTTGAGAACCATTTTGGCCAGCCCGCCAAAACTGACTTCAACTCCTTTTAACTCCTGAACAATTGATCGTAGAGACCACAATTATTTGCATTTTAATCAAACATGTTGTATGCAACAAGAATATGTCGGTTTCACTAGTTGTTTTTAGAAAACCATATTGGCCCGCCCGCGAGAATTAACTTGAACTGTTTATAACTTCTGAACAAATGATCCTAGAGAGCGTAATAAATTTGCATATTAATCAGCATGTTGCATGCTACAAGAATATATCGATTTCAATAGTTGTTTGTTGAGTACCATATTGGCCCGCCCGCGAAAATCAACTTGAACTGCTTATAACTCCTGAACAATTGATCGTAGAGACTACAATTATTTGCATTTTAATGAAACATGTTGAATGCAACAAGAAAATGTCGGTTTCACTAGTTGTTTTTTGAAAACCATATTGGCCCGCCCGCGAGTATTAACTTGAACTGTTTATAACTTCTGAACAAATGATCCTAGAGAGCGTAATAAATTTGCATATTAATCAGCATGTTGCATGCTACAAGAATATGTCGGTTTCACTAGTTGTTTTTAGAAAACCATATTGGCCCGCCCGCGAGTATTAACTTGAACTGTTTATAACTTCTGAACAATTGATCGTAGAGAACACAATTATTTGCATTTCAATCAAATATGTTGAATGCTACAAGAATATGTCGCTTTCACTAGTTGTTTTTAGAAAACCATATTGGCCCGTCCGAGAGTATTAAATTGAACTGTTTATAACTTCTGAACAAATGATCCTAGAGAGCGTAATAAATTTGCATATTAATCAGCATGTTGCATGCTACAAGAATATATCGATTTCACTAGTTGTTGGTTGAGAACCATATTGGCCCACCCGCGAAAATCATCTTGAACTGCTTATAACTCCTGAACAATTGATCGTAGAGAGCACAATTATTTGCATTTTGATGAAACATGTTGTATGCAACAAGAATATGTCGGTTTCACTAGTTGTTTTTAGAAAACCATATTGGCCTGCCCGCGAGTATTAACTTGAACTGTTTATCACTTCTGAACAAATGATCCTAGAGAGCGTAATAAATTTGCATATTAATCAGCATGTTGCATGCTACAAGAATATATCGATTTCACTCGTTGTTGGTTGAGATCCATATTGGCCCGCCCTCGAAAATTAATTTGAACTGCTTATAACTTCTGAACAAATAATCGTAGAAAGCGTAATAATTTTGCATATTAATCAGCATGTTGCATGCTACAAGAATATATCGATTTTACTAGCTGTTGTTTGAGAAATATATTGGCCTGCCCGTGAAAATTAACTTGAACTGTTTATAACTTCTGAACAATTGATCGTAGAGCACACAATTATTTGCATTTTAATGAAACGTTTTGAATGCTACAAGAATATGTCGGTTTCACAAGTTTTTTATAGAAAACCATATTGGCCCGTCCGAGAGTATTAACTTGAACTGTTTATAACTTGTGAACAAATGATCCTAGAGAGCGTAATAAATTTCCATATTAATCAGCATGTTGCATGCTACAAGAATATATCGATTTCACTAGTTGTTTGTTGAGTACCATATTGGCCCGCCCGCGAAAATCAACTTGAACTGCTTATAACTCCTGAACAATTGATAGTAGAGACTACAATTATTTGCATTTTAATGAAACATGTTGAAAGCTACAAGAATATGTTGGTTTCACTAGTTATTGTTTGAGAACCATATTGGCCCGCCCGCGAGTATTAAATTGAACTGCTTATAAGTTCTGAGCAAATGATCGTAGAAAGCTCGATTGTTTTGCATATTAATAAACATGTAGCTAGCTACAAGAATATATAGATCTCACTAGTTATTGTTTGAGAACCATGTTGGCCCACCCGCGAAAACTAATTCAACTGCTTACAATTTCTGAACAAATGATCGTGGAGAACACAATTATTTGCATTTTAATGAAACATTTTGAACGCTACAAGAATATGTCGGTTTCACTAGTTGTTTTTAGAAAACCATTTTGGCCCACCCGCCAAAACTAATTTCAACTCCTTATAACTTCTGAACAATTGATCGTAGAAAGCGTAATAATTTTGCATATTAAAAAGCATGTTGCATGCTACAAGAATATATCGATTTCATTAGTTTTTGGTTGAGAACCATATTGGCCCTCCCGCGAAAATCAACTTAAACTGCTTATAACTCCTGAACAATTGATCGTAGAGCACACAATTATTTGCATTTTAATCAACCATGTTGTATGCAACAAGAATATGTCGGTTTCACTAGTTGTTTTTAGAAAACCATATTGGCCTGCCCGCGAGTATTAACTTGAACTGTTTATAACTTCTGAACAAATGATCCTAGAGAGCGTAATAAATTTGCATATTAATCAGCATGTTGCATGCTACAAGAATATATCGATTTCACTAGTTGTTGGTTGAGAACCATATTGGCCGCCCGCGAAAATCAACTTGAACTGCTTATAACTAGTTAACAATTGATCGTAGAAAACACAATTATTTGCATTTTAATGAAACATGTTAAATGCTACAAGAATATGTCGGTTTCACTAGTTGTTTTTAGAAAACCATTTCGGCCCTCCCGCCAAAACTAAATTCAACTCCTTATAACTTCTGAACAATTGATCGTAGAAAGCGTAATAATTTTGCACATTAATCAGCATGTTGCATGCTACAAGAATATATCGATTTCATTAGTTGTTGGTTGAGAACCATATTGGCACGCCCGCGAAAATCAACCTGAACTGCTTATAACTCCTGAACAATTGATCGTAGAGCACACAATTATTTGCACTTTAATGAAACATGTTGAATGCTACAAGAATATGTCGGTTTCACTAGTTGTTTTTAGAAAACCATATTGGCCCGTCCGAGAGTATTAATTTCAACTGTTTATAACTTCTGAACAAATGATCCTAGAGAGCGTAATAAATTTGCATATTAATCAGCATGTTGCATGCTACAAGAATATATCGATTTCACTAGTTGTTGGTTGAGAACCATATTGGCCCGCCCTTGAAAATTAAATTGAACTGCTTATAACTTCTGAAAAATTGATCGTAGAGAACACAATTATTTGCATTTCAATGAAACATGTTGTATACTACAAGAATATGTCGGTTTCACTAGTTATTGTTTGAGAACCTTTTTGTCCCGCCCGCCAAAACTAACTTCAACTCCTTATAACTTCTGAACAAATTATCGTAGAGAGCTTAATAATTTTGCATATTAATCAGCATGTTGCATGCTACAAGAATATATCGATTTCATTAGTTGTTGGTTGAGAACCATATTGGCCCGCACTCGAAAATTAAATTGAACTGCTTATAACTTCTGAAAAATTGATCGTAGAGAACACAATTATTTGCATTTCAATCAAACATGTTGTATACTACAAGAATATGTCGGTTTCACTAGTTATTGTTTGAGAACCTTTTTGTCCCGCCCGCCAAAACTAACTTCAACTCCTTATAACATCTGAACAAATGATCCTAGAGAGCGTAATAAATTTGCATATTAATCAGCATGTTGCATGCTACAAGAATATATCGATTTCACTAGTTGTTGGTTGAGAACCATATTGGCCCGCCCGCGGAAATTAAATTTAACTGCTTATAACTTCTGAACAATTGATCGTAGCGAACACAATTATTTGCATTTTAATGAAACATGTTGAATGCTTCAAGAATATGTCAGTTTCACTAGTTGTTTTTTGAGAACCATATTGGCCCGCCCGAGAGTATTAAATGGAACTGTTTATAACTTCTGAACAAATGATCTTGAAGAGCGTAATCAATTTGCAAATTAATCAGCATGTTGCATGCTACAAGAATATATCGATTTCACTAGTTGTTGGTTGAGAACCATATTGGCCCGCCCGCGAAAATTACTTTGAACTGCTTATAACTTCTGAACAAATAATCGTAGAAAGCGTAATAATTTTGCATATTAATCAGCATGTTGCCTGCTACAAGAATATATCGATTTCACTAGTTGTTGTTTGAGACATATATTGGCCTGCCCGTGAAAATTAACTTGAACTGCTTATAACTTCTGAAAAATTGATCGTAGAGCACACAATTATTTGCATTTTAATGAAACATTTTGAATGCTACAAGAATATGTCGGTTTCACTAGTTGTTTATAGAAAACCATATTAGCCCGCGAGTATTAACTTGAACTATTTATAACTTCTGAACAAATGATCCTAGAGAGCGTAATAAATTTGCATATTAATCAGCATGTTGCATGCTACAAGAATGTATCGATTTCATTAGTTTTTGATTGAGAACCATATTGGCCCGCCCCTGAAAATCAACATGAACTGCTTATAACTCCTGAAAAATTGATCGAAGAGAGGGTTATAAATTTGCATATTAATCAGCATGTTGCATGCTACAAGAATATATCGATTTCACTTGTTGTTGGTTGAGAACCATATTGGCCCGCCCGCGAAAATTAACTTGAACTGCTTATAACTTCTGAACAATTGATCGTAGCGAACACAATTATTTGCATTTTAATGAAACATGTTGAATGCTTCAAGAATATGTCGGTTTCACTAGTTGTTGTTTGAGAACCATATTGGGCTGCCAGCGAATATTAAATTGAACTGATTATAACTTCTGAACAAATGATCTTAGAGAGCGTAATAAATTTGCATATTAATCAGCATGTTGCATGCTACAAGAATATATCGATTTCACTAGTTGTTGGTTGAGAAATCCATATTGGCCAGCCCGCGAAAATTAATTTGAACTGCTTATAAATTCTGAACAAATAATCGTAGAAAGCGTAATAATTTTTCATATTAATCAGCATGTTGCATGCTACAAGAATATATCGATTTCACTAGTTGTTTGCTGAGAACCATATTGGCCCGCCCGCGAATATTAACTTGAACTGTTTATAACTTCTGAACAATTGATCGTAGAGAACACAATTATTTGCATTTCAATCAAACATGATGTAAGCTACAAGAATATGTCGGTTTCACTAGTTGTTTTTAGAAAACCATATTGGCCCGTCCGAGAGTATTACCTTAAACTGTTTATAACTTCTGAACAAATGATCCTAGAGAGCGTAATAAATTTGCATATTAATCAGCATGTTGCATCCTACAAGAATATATCGATTTCACTTGTTGTTGGTTGAGAACCATATTTGCCGGCCGCGAAAATCAACTTGAACTGTTTATAACTTCTGAACAATTGATCGTAAACAACACAATTATTTGCATTTTAATCTAACATGTTGTATGATACAAGAATATGTCGGTTTCACTAGTTATTGTTTGAGAACCATTTTGGCCCGCCCGCCAAAACTAACTTCAACTCCTTATAACTTCTGAACAAATGATTGTAGAGAGCGTTATAATTTTGTATATTAATCAGCATGTTGCATGCTACAAGAATATATTGATTTCATTGGTTGTTGGTTGAGAACCATATTGGCCCGCCCGCGAAAATTAACTTGAACTGCTTATAACTTCTGAAAAATTGATCGAAGCGAACACAATTATTTGCATTTTAATGAAACATGTTGAATGCTTCAAGAATATGTCGGTTTCACTAGTTGTTGTTTGAGAACCATATTGGCCCGCCCGCGAATATTAAATTGAACTGCTTATAACTTCTGAACAAATGATCTTAGAGGGCGTAATACATTTGCATATTAATCAGCTTGTTGCACGCTACAAGAATATATCGATTTCACTAGTTGTTGGTTGAGAACCATATTGGCCGGCCGCGAAAATCAACTTGAACTGCTTATAACTTCTGAACAATTGATCGTAGAGATCACAATTATTATCATTTTAATCTAACATGTTGTATGCTACAAGAAAATGTCGGTTTCACTAGTTATTGTTTGAGAACCATTTTGGCCCGCCCGCCAAAACTAACTTCAACTCCTTATAACTTCTGAACAAATGATCGTAGAGAGCGTTATAATTTTGTATATTAATCAGCATCTTGCATGCTACAAGAATATATCGATTTCATTTGTTGTTGGTTGAGAACCATATTGGCCCGCCCGCGAAAATTAACTTGAACTGCTTATAACTTCTGAAAAATTGATCGTAGCGAACACAATTATTTGCACTTTAATGAAACATGTTGAATGCTTCAAGAATATGTCGGTTTCACTAGTTGTTTGAGAACCACATTGGCCCGCCCGCGACTATTAACTTGAACTGTTTATGACTTCTGAACAAATGATCCTAGAGAGCGTAATAAATTTGCATATTAATCAGCATGTTGCATGCTACAAGAATATATCGATTTCACTAGTTGTTGGTTGAGAACCATATTGGCCCGCCCCTGAAAATCAACATGAACTGCTTATAACTCCTGAAAAATTGATCATAGAGAACACAATTATTTGCATTTTAATGAAACATGTTGAATGCTACAAGAATATGTCGGTTTCACTAGTTGTTTTTTAGAAAACCATATTGGCCCGCCCGCGAGTATTAAGTTGATCTGTTTATAACTTCTGAACAACTGATCCTAGAGAGCGTAAAATATTTGCATATTAATCAGCATGTTGCATGCTAGAAGAATATATCGATTTCACTAGTTGTTGGTTGAAAAACATATTGGCCCGCCCGCGAAAATCAAGTTGAACTGCTTATTACTTCTGAATATTTGATAGTAGAGATCACAATTATTTGCATTTTAATCTAACATGTTGTATGCCACAAGAATATGTCAGTTTCACTAGTTATTCTTTGAGAACCATATTGGCCCGCCCGCGAGTATTAAATTGAACTGCTTATAAGTTCTGAGCAAATGATCGTAGAAAACTCGATTGTTTTGCATATTAATAAACATGTAGCTAGCTACAAGAATATATAGATTTCACTAGTTATTGTTTGAGAACCATGTTGGATCACCCGCGAAAACTAATTCAACTGCTTATAACTCCTGAACAATTGATCGTAAACAACACAGTTGTTTGCATTTTAATGAAACATGTTGAATGCTACAAGAATATGTCAGTTTCACTTGTTGTTATTTGAGAACCATATTGGCCCGCCCGCGAGTATTAACTTGAACTGCTTATAACTTCTGAACAAATGATCGTAGAGATCACAATTATTATCATTTTAATCTAACATGTTGTATGCTACAAGAATATGTCGGTTTCACTAGTTATTGTTTGAGAACCAATTTGGCCCACCCGCCAAAACTAACTTCAACTCCTTATAACTTCTGAACAAATGATCGTAGAGAGCGTTATCATTTTGTATATTAATCAGCATGTTGCATGCTACAAGAACATATCGATTTCACTAGTTGTTGGTTGAAAAACATATTGGCCCGCCCGCGAAAATCAACTTGAACTGCTTATAACTTCTGAACAATTGATCGTAGAGATCACAATTATTATAATTTTAATCTAACATGTTGTATGCTACAAGAATATGTCGGTTTCACAAGTTATTGTTTGAGAACCATTTTGGCCCTCCCGCCAAAAATTACTTCAACTCCTTATAACTTCTGAACAAATGATCGTAGAGAGCGTTATCATTTTGTATATTAATCAGCATGTTGCATGCTACAAGAATATATCGATTTCATTGGTTGTTGGTTGAGAACCATATTGGCCCGCCCGCGAAAATTTACTTGAATTGCATATAACTTCTGAACAATTGATCGTAGCGAACACAATTATTTGCATTTTAATGAAACATGTTGAATGCTTCAAGAATATGTCGGTTTCACTAGTTGTTGTTTTAGAACCATATTGGCCCACCCGCGAATATTAAATTGAACTGCTTATAATTCCTGAACAAATGATCTTAAAGAGCGTAATAAATTTGCATATTAATCAGCATGTTGCATGCTACAAGAATATATCGATTTCACTAGTTTTTGGTTGAGAACCATATTGGCCCGCCCGCGAAAATTAATTTGAACTGCTTATAACTTCTGAACAAATAATCGTAGAAAGCGTAATAATTTTTCATATTAACCATCATGTTGCATGCTACAAGAATATATCAATTTCACTAGTTGTTGTTTGAGAAATATATTGGCCTGCCCGCGAAAATTAACTTGAACTGCTTATAACTTCTGAACAATTGATTGTAGACCACACAATTATTTGCATTTCAACCAAACATGTTGTATGCTACAAGAATATGTCGGTTTCACTAGTTATTTTTTGAGAACCATCTTGGCCAGCCCGCCAAAACTAACTTCATCTCCTTATAACTTCTGAACAAATGATCTTAGAGAGCGTAATAAATTTGCATATTAATCAGCATGTTGCATGCTACAAGAATATATCGATTTCATTGGTTGTTGGTTGAGAACCATATTGGCCCGCCCGCGAAAATCAACTTGAACTGCTTATAACTCCTGAACAATTGATCGTAGAGACCACAATTATTTGCATTTTAATGAAACATGTTGATAGCTTCAAGAATATGTCGGTTTCACAAGTTGTTTTTAGAAAACTATATTGGCCCACCCGCGAGTATTAAATTGAACTGTTTATAACTTCTGAACAAATGATCGAAGAGAGCGTTATAAAATTGCATATTAATCAGCATGTTGCATGCTACAAGAATATATCGATTTCACTTGTTGTTGGTTGAGAACCATATTGGCCCGCCAGCGAATATTAAATTGAACTGCTTATAACTTCTGAACAAATGATCTTAGAGAGCGTAATAAATTAGCATATTAATCAGCATGTTGCATGCTACAAGAATATATCGATTTCACTAGTTGTTGGTTGAGAAATCCATATTGGCCAGCCCGCGAAAATTAATTTGAACTGCTTATAAATTCTGAACAAATAATCGTAGAAAGCGTAATAATTTTTCATATTAATCAGCATGTTGCATGCTACAAGAATATATCGATTTCATTAGTTTTTGGTTGAGAACCATATTGGCCTGCCCGCGAGTATTAACTTGAACTGTTTATAACTTCTGAACAAATGATCCAAGAGAGCGTAATAAATTTGCATATTAATCAGCATGTTGCGTGCTACTAGAATATATCGATGTCACTTGTTGTTGGTTGAGAACCATATTGGCCGGCCGCGAAAATCAACTTGAACTGCTTATAACTCCTGAACAATTGATCGTAGAGAGCACAATTATTTTCATTTTAATGAAACATGTTGATAGCTACAAGAATATGTCGGTTTCACTAGTTGTTTTTAGAAAACCATATTGGCCCACCCGTGAGTATTAAATTGAACTGTTTATAACTTCTGAAAAATTATCGAAGAGAGCGTTATAAATTTGCATATTAATCAGCATGTTGCGTGCTACTAGAATATATCGATGTCACTTGTTGTTGGTTGAGAACCATATTGGCCGGCCGCGAAAATCAACTTTAACTGCTTATAACTCCTTAACAATTGATCGTAAACAACACAAATATTTGCATTTTAATGAAACATGTTGAATTGCTACAAGAATATGTCAGTTTCACTAGTTGTTATTTGAGAAACATATTGGCCCGCCCGCGAGTATTAACTTGAACTGCTTATAACTTCCGAACAAATGATCGTAGAGAACGTAAAAAAATTGCATATTAATCAGCATGTTGCATGCTACAAGAATATATCGATTTCACTAGTTGTTGGTTGAAAAACATATTGGCCCGCCCGCGAAAATCAAATTGAACTGCTTATAACTTCTGAACAACTGATGGTAGAGATCACAATTATTATCATTTTAATCTAACATGTTGTATGCTACAAGAATATGTCGGTTTCACTAGTTATTGTTTGAGAACCATTTTGGCCAGCCCGCCAAAACTGACTTCAACTCCTTTTAACTCATGAACAATTGATCGTAGAGACCACAATTATTTGCATTTTAATCAAACATGTTGTATGCAACAAGAATATGTCGGTTTCACTAGTTGTTTTTAGAAAACCATATTGGCCCGCCCGCGAGAATTAACTTGAACTGTTTATAACTTCTGAACAAATGATCCTAGAGAGCGTAATAAATTTGCATATTAATCAGCATGTTGCATGCTACAAGAATATATCGATTTCAATAGTTGTTTGTTGAGTACCATATTGGCCCGCCCGCGAAAATCAACTTGAACTGCTTATAACTCCTGAACAATTGATCGTAGAGACTACAATTATTTGCATTTTAATGAAACATGTTGAATGCAACAAGAAAATGTCGGTTTCACTAGTTGTTTTTTGAAAACCATATTGGCCCGCCCGCGAGTATTAACTTGAACTGTTTATAACTTCTGAACAAATGATCCTAGAGAGCGTAATAAATTTGCATATTAATCAGCATGTTGCATGCTACAAGAATATGTCGGTTTCACTAGTTGTTTTTAGAAAACCATATTGGCCCGCCCGCGAGTATTAACTTGAACTGTTTATAACTTCTGAACAATTGATCGTAGAGAACACAATTATTTGCATTTCAATCAAATATGTTGAATGCTACAAGAATATGTCGCTTTCACTAGTTGTTTTTAGAAAACCATATTGGCCCGTCCGAGAGTATTAAATTGAACTGTTTATAACTTCTGAACAAATGATCCTAGAGAGCGTAATAAATTTGCATATTAATCAGCATGTTGCATGCTACAAGAATATATCGATTTCACTAGTTGTTGGTTGAGAACCATATTGGCCCACCCGCGAAAATCATCTTGAACTGCTTATAACTCCTGAACAATTGATCGTAGAGAGCACAATTATTTGCATTTTGATGAAACATGTTGTATGCAACAAGAATATGTCGGTTTCACTAGTTGTTTTTAGAAAACCATATTGGCCTGCCCGCGAGTATTAACTTGAACTGTTTATCACTTCTGAACAAATGATCCTAGAGAGCGTAATAAATTTGCATATTAATCAGCATGTTGCATGCTACAAGAATATATCGATTTCACTCGTTGTTGGTTGAGATCCATATTGGCCCGCCCTCGAAAATTAATTTGAACTGCTTATAACTTCTGAACAAATAATCGTAGAAAGCGTAATAATTTTGCATATTAATCAGCATGTTGCATGCTACAAGAATATATCGATTTTACTAGCTGTTGTTTGAGAAATATATTGGCCTGCCCGTGAAAATTAACTTGAACTGTTTATAACTTCTGAACAATTGATCGTAGAGCACACAATTATTTGCATTTTAATGAAACGTTTTGAATGCTACAAGAATATGTCGGTTTCACAAGTTTTTTATAGAAAACCATATTGGCCCGTCCGAGAGTATTAACTTGAACTGTTTATAACTTGTGAACAAATGATCCTAGAGAGCGTAATAAATTTCCATATTAATCAGCATGTTGCATGCTACAAGAATATATCGATTTCACTAGTTGTTTGTTGAGTACCATATTGGCCCGCCCGCGAAAATCAACTTGAACTGCTTATAACTCCTGAACAATTGATAGTAGAGACTACAATTATTTGCATTTTAATGAAACATGTTGAAAGCTACAAGAATATGTTGGTTTCACTAGTTATTGTTTGAGAACCATATTGGCCCGCCCGCGAGTATTAAATTGAACTGCTTATAAGTTCTGAGCAAATGATCGTAGAAAGCTCGATTGTTTTGCATATTAATAAACATGTAGCTAGCTACAAGAATATATAGATCTCACTAGTTATTGTTTGAGAACCATGTTGGCCCACCCGCGAAAACTAATTCAACTGCTTACAATTTCTGAACAAATGATCGTGGAGAACACAATTATTTGCATTTTAATGAAACATTTTGAACGCTACAAGAATATGTCGGTTTCACTAGTTGTTTTTAGAAAACCATTTTGGCCCACCCGCCAAAACTAATTTCAACTCCTTATAACTTCTGAACAATTGATCGTAGAAAGCGTAATAATTTTGCATATTAAAAAGCATGTTGCATGCTACAAGAATATATCGATTTCATTAGTTTTTGGTTGAGAACCATATTGGCCCTCCCGCGAAAATCAACTTAAACTGCTTATAACTCCTGAACAATTGATCGTAGAGCACACAATTATTTGCATTTTAATCAACCATGTTGTATGCAACAAGAATATGTCGGTTTCACTAGTTGTTTTTAGAAAACCATATTGGCCTGCCCGCGAGTATTAACTTGAACTGTTTATAACTTCTGAACAAATGATCCTAGAGAGCGTAATAAATTTGCATATTAATCAGCATGTTGCATGCTACAAGAATATATCGATTTCACTAGTTGTTGGTTGAGAACCATATTGGCCGCCCGCGAAAATCAACTTGAACTGCTTATAACTAGTTAACAATTGATCGTAGAAAACACAATTATTTGCATTTTAATGAAACATGTTAAATGCTACAAGAATATGTCGGTTTCACTAGTTGTTTTTAGAAAACCATTTCGGCCCTCCCGCCAAAACTAAATTCAACTCCTTATAACTTCTGAACAATTGATCGTAGAAAGCGTAATAATTTTGCACATTAATCAGCATGTTGCATGCTACAAGAATATATCGATTTCATTAGTTGTTGGTTGAGAACCATATTGGCACGCCCGCGAAAATCAACCTGAACTGCTTATAACTCCTGAACAATTGATCGTAGAGCACACAATTATTTGCACTTTAATGAAACATGTTGAATGCTACAAGAATATGTCGGTTTCACTAGTTGTTTTTAGAAAACCATATTGGCCCGTCCGAGAGTATTAATTTCAACTGTTTATAACTTCTGAACAAATGATCCTAGAGAGCGTAATAAATTTGCATATTAATCAGCATGTTGCATGCTACAAGAATATATCGATTTCACTAGTTGTTGGTTGAGAACCATATTGGCCCGCCCTTGAAAATTAAATTGAACTGCTTATAACTTCTGAAAAATTGATCGTAGAGAACACAATTATTTGCATTTCAATGAAACATGTTGTATACTACAAGAATATGTCGGTTTCACTAGTTATTGTTTGAGAACCTTTTTGTCCCGCCCGCCAAAACTAACTTCAACTCCTTATAACTTCTGAACAAATTATCGTAGAGAGCTTAATAATTTTGCATATTAATCAGCATGTTGCATGCTACAAGAATATATCGATTTCATTAGTTGTTGGTTGAGAACCATATTGGCCCGCACTCGAAAATTAAATTGAACTGCTTATAACTTCTGAAAAATTGATCGTAGAGAACACAATTATTTGCATTTCAATCAAACATGTTGTATACTACAAGAATATGTCGGTTTCACTAGTTATTGTTTGAGAACCTTTTTGTCCCGCCCGCCAAAACTAACTTCAACTCCTTATAACATCTGAACAAATGATCCTAGAGAGCGTAATAAATTTGCATATTAATCAGCATGTTGCATGCTACAAGAATATATCGATTTCACTAGTTGTTGGTTGAGAACCATATTGGCCCGCCCGCGGAAATTAAATTTAACTGCTTATAACTTCTGAACAATTGATCGTAGCGAACACAATTATTTGCATTTTAATGAAACATGTTGAATGCTTCAAGAATATGTCAGTTTCACTAGTTGTTTTTTGAGAACCATATTGGCCCGCCCGAGAGTATTAAATGGAACTGTTTATAACTTCTGAACAAATGATCTTGAAGAGCGTAATCAATTTGCAAATTAATCAGCATGTTGCATGCTACAAGAATATATCGATTTCACTAGTTGTTGGTTGAGAACCATATTGGCCCGCCCGCGAAAATTACTTTGAACTGCTTATAACTTCTGAACAAATAATCGTAGAAAGCGTAATAATTTTGCATATTAATCAGCATGTTGCCTGCTACAAGAATATATCGATTTCACTAGTTGTTGTTTGAGACATATATTGGCCTGCCCGTGAAAATTAACTTGAACTGCTTATAACTTCTGAAAAATTGATCGTAGAGCACACAATTATTTGCATTTTAATGAAACATTTTGAATGCTACAAGAATATGTCGGTTTCACTAGTTGTTTATAGAAAACCATATTAGCCCGCGAGTATTAACTTGAACTATTTATAACTTCTGAACAAATGATCCTAGAGAGCGTAATAAATTTGCATATTAATCAGCATGTTGCATGCTACAAGAATGTATCGATTTCATTAGTTTTTGATTGAGAACCATATTGGCCCGCCCCTGAAAATCAACATGAACTGCTTATAACTCCTGAAAAATTGATCGAAGAGAGGGTTATAAATTTGCATATTAATCAGCATGTTGCATGCTACAAGAATATATCGATTTCACTTGTTGTTGGTTGAGAACCATATTGGCCCGCCCGCGAAAATTAACTTGAACTGCTTATAACTTCTGAACAATTGATCGTAGCGAACACAATTATTTGCATTTTAATGAAACATGTTGAATGCTTCAAGAATATGTCGGTTTCACTAGTTGTTGTTTGAGAACCATATTGGGCTGCCAGCGAATATTAAATTGAACTGATTATAACTTCTGAACAAATGATCTTAGAGAGCGTAATAAATTTGCATATTAATCAGCATGTTGCATGCTACAAGAATATATCGATTTCACTAGTTGTTGGTTGAGAAATCCATATTGGCCAGCCCGCGAAAATTAATTTGAACTGCTTATAAATTCTGAACAAATAATCGTAGAAAGCGTAATAATTTTTCATATTAATCAGCATGTTGCATGCTACAAGAATATATCGATTTCACTAGTTGTTTGTTGAGAACCATATTGGCCCGCCCGCGAATATTAACTTGAACTGTTTATAACTTCTGAACAATTGATCGTAGAGAACACAATTATTTGCATTTCAATCAAACATGATGTAAGCTACAAGAATATGTCGGTTTCACTAGTTGTTTTTAGAAAACCATATTGGCCCGTCCGAGAGTATTACCTTAAACTGTTTATAACTTCTGAACAAATGATCCTAGAGAGCGTAATAAATTTGCATATTAATCAGCATGTTGCATCCTACAAGAATATATCGATTTCACTTGTTGTTGGTTGAGAACCATATTTGCCGGCCGCGAAAATCAACTTGAACTGTTTATAACTTCTGAACAATTGATCGTAAACAACACAATTATTTGCATTTTAATCTAACATGTTGTATGATACAAGAATATGTCGGTTTCACTAGTTATTGTTTGAGAACCATTTTGGCCCGCCCGCCAAAACTAACTTCAACTCCTTATAACTTCTGAACAAATGATCGTAGAGAGCGTTATAATTTTGTATATTAATCAGCATGTTGCATGCTACAAGAATATATTGATTTCATTGGTTGTTGGTTGAGAACCATATTGGCCCGCCCGCGAAAATTAACTTGAACTGCTTATAACTTCTGAAAAATTGATCGAAGCGAACACAATTATTTGCATTTTAATGAAACATGTTGAATGCTTCAAGAATATGTCGGTTTCACTAGTTGTTGTTTGAGAACCATATTGGCCCGCCCGCGAATATTAAATTGAACTGCTTATAACTTCTGAACAAATGATCTTAGAGGGCGTAATACATTTGCATATTAATCAGCTTGTTGCACGCTACAAGAATATATCGATTTCACTAGTTGTTGGTTGAGAACCATATTGGCCGGCCGCGAAAATCAACTTGAACTGCTTATAACTTCTGAACAATTGATCGTAGAGATCACAATTATTATCATTTTAATCTAACATGTTGTATGCTACAAGAAAATGTCGGTTTCACTAGTTATTGTTTGAGAACCATTTTGGCCCGCCCGCCAAAACTAACTTCAACTCCTTATAACTTCTGAACAAATGATCGTAGAGAGCGTTATAATTTTGTATATTAATCAGCATCTTGCATGCTACAAGAATATATCGATTTCATTTGTTGTTGGTTGAGAACCATATTGGCCCGCCCGCGAAAATTAACTTGAACTGCTTATAACTTCTGAAAAATTGATCGTAGCGAACACAATTATTTGCACTTTAATGAAACATGTTGAATGCATCAAGAATATGTCGGTTTCACTAGTTGTTTGAGAACCACATTGGCCCGCCCGCGACTATTAACTTGAACTGTTTATGACTTCTGAACAAATGATCCTAGAGAGCGTAATAAATTTGCATATTAATCAGCATGTTGCATGCTACAAGAATATATCGATTTCACTAGTTGTTGGTTGAGAACCATATTGGCCCGCCCCTGAAAATCAACATGAACTGCTTATAACTCCTGAAAAATTGATCATAGAGAACACAATTATTTGCATTTTAATGAAACATGTTGAATGCTACAAGAATATGTCGGTTTCACTAGTTGTTTTTTAGAAAACCATATTGGCCCGCCCGCGAGTATTAAGTTGATCTGTTTATAACTTCTGAACAACTGATCCTAGAGAGCGTAAAATATTTGCATATTAATCAGCATGTTGCATGCTAGAAGAATATATCGATTTCACTAGTTGTTGGTTGAAAAACATATTGGCCCGCCCGCGAAAATCAAGTTGAACTGCTTATTACTTCTGAATATTTGATAGTAGAGATCACAATTATTTGCATTTTAATCTAACATGTTGTATGCCACAAGAATATGTCAGTTTCACTAGTTATTCTTTGAGAACCATATTGGCCCGCCCGCGAGTATTAAATTGAACTGCTTATAAGTTCTGAGCAAATGATCGTAGAAAACTCGATTGTTTTGCATATTAATAAACATGTAGCTAGCTACAAGAATATATAGATTTCACTAGTTATTGTTTGAGAACCATGTTGGATCACCCGCGAAAACTAATTCAACTGCTTATAACTCCTGAACAATTGATCGTAAACAACACAGTTGTTTGCATTTTAATGAAACATGTTGAATGCTACAAGAATATGTCAGTTTCACTTGTTGTTATTTGAGAACCATATTGGCCCGCCCGCGAGTATTAACTTGAACTGCTTATAACTTCTGAACAAATGATCGTAGAGATCACAATTATTATCATTTTAATCTAACATGTTGTATGCTACAAGAATATGTCGGTTTCACTAGTTATTGTTTGAGAACCAATTTGGCCCACCCGCCAAAACTAACTTCAACTCCTTATAACTTCTGAACAAATGATCGTAGAGAGCGTTATCATTTTGTATATTAATCAGCATGTTGCATGCTACAAGAACATATCGATTTCACTAGTTGTTGGTTGAAAAACATATTGGCCCGCCCGCGAAAATCAACTTGAACTGCTTATAACTTCTGAACAATTGATCGTAGAGATCACAATTATTATAATTTTAATCTAACATGTTGTATGCTACAAGAATATGTCGGTTTCACAAGTTATTGTTTGAGAACCATTTTGGCCCTCCCGCCAAAAATTACTTCAACTCCTTATAACTTCTGAACAAATGATCGTAGAGAGCGTTATCATTTTGTATATTAATCAGCATGTTGCATGCTACAAGAATATATCGATTTCATTGGTTGTTGGTTGAGAACCATATTGGCCCGCCCGCGAAAATTTACTTGAATTGCATATAACTTCTGAACAATTGATCGTAGCGAACACAATTATTTGCATTTTAATGAAACATGTTGAATGCTTCAAGAATATGTCGGTTTCACTAGTTGTTGTTTTAGAACCATATTGGCCCACCCGCGAATATTAAATTGAACTGCTTATAATTCCTGAACAAATGATCTTAAAGAGCGTAATAAATTTGCATATTAATCAGCATGTTGCATGCTACAAGAATATATCGATTTCACTAGTTTTTGGTTGAGAACCATATTGGCCCGCCCGCGAAAATTAATTTGAACTGCTTATAACTTCTGAACAAATAATCGTAGAAAGCGTAATAATTTTTCATATTAACCATCATGTTGCATGCTACAAGAATATATCAATTTCACTAGTTGTTGTTTGAGAAATATATTGGCCTGCCCGCGAAAATTAACTTGAACTGCTTATAACTTCTGAACAATTGATTGTAGACCACACAATTATTTGCATTTCAACCAAACATGTTGTATGCTACAAGAATATGTCGGTTTCACTAGTTATTTTTTGAGAACCATCTTGGCCAGCCCGCCAAAACTAACTTCATCTCCTTATAACTTCTGAACAAATGATCTTAGAGAGCGTAATAAATTTGCATATTAATCAGCATGTTGCATGCTACAAGAATATATCGATTTCATTGGTTGTTGGTTGAGAACCATATTGGCCCGCCCGCGAAAATCAACTTGAACTGCTTATAACTCCTGAACAATTGATCGTAGAGACCACAATTATTTGCATTTTAATGAAACATGTTGATAGCTTCAAGAATATGTCGGTTTCACAAGTTGTTTTTAGAAAACTATATTGGCCCACCCGCGAGTATTAAATTGAACTGTTTATAACTTCTGAACAAATGATCGAAGAGAGCGTTATAAAATTGCATATTAATCAGCATGTTGCATGCTACAAGAATATATCGATTTCACTTGTTGTTGGTTGAGAACCATATTGGCCCGCCAGCGAATATTAAATTGAACTGCTTATAACTTCTGAACAAATGATCTTAGAGAGCGTAATAAATTAGCATATTAATCAGCATGTTGCATGCTACAAGAATATATCGATTTCACTAGTTGTTGGTTGAGAAATCCATATTGGCCAGCCCGCGAAAATTAATTTGAACTGCTTATAAATTCTGAACAAATAATCGTAGAAAGCGTAATAATTTTTCATATTAATCAGCATGTTGCATGCTACAAGAATATATGGATTTCACTAGTTGTTTGTTGAGAACCATATTGGCCCGCCCGCGAATATTAACTTGAACTGTTTATAACTTCTGAACATTTGATCGTAGAGAACACAATTATTTGCATTTCAATCAAACATGTTGTATGCTACAAGAATATGTCGGTTTCACTAGTTGTTTTTAGAAAACCATATTGGCCCGTCCGAGAGTATTAACTTGAACTGTTTATAACTTCTGAACAAATGATCCTAGAGAGCGTAATAAATTTGCATATTAATCAGCATGTTGCATGCTACAAGAATATATCGATTTCACTAGTTGTTGGTTGAGAACCATATTGGCCCGCCCGCGAAAATCATCTTGAACTGCTTATAACTCCTGAACAATTGATCGTAGAGACCACAATTATTTGCATTTTAATGAAACATATTGATAGCTTCAAGAATATGTCGGTTTCACAAGTTGTTTTTAGAAAACTATATTGGCCCACCCGCGAGTATTAAATTGAACTGTTTATAACTTCTGAACAAATGATCGAAGAGAGCGTTATAAATTTGCATATTAATCAGCATGTTGCATGCTACAAGAATATATCGATTTCACTAGTTGTTGGTTGAGAACCATATTGGCCCGCCCGCGAAAATCATCTTGAACTGCTTATAACTCCTGAACAATTGATCGTAGAGAGCACAATTATTTGCATTTTAATGAAACATGTTGATAGCTACAAGAATATGTCGGTTTCACTAGTTGTTTTTAGAAAACCATATTGGCCGGCCGCGAAAATCAACTTGAACTGCTTATAACTTCTGAACAATTGATCGTAAACAACACAATTATTTGCATTTTAATCTAACATGTTGTATGCTACAAGAATATGTCGGTTTCACTAGTTATTGTTTGAGAACCATTTTGGCCCGCCCGCCAAAACTAATTTCAACTCCTTATAACCTCTGAACAAATGATCGTAGAGAGCGTTATAATTTTGTATATTAATCAGCATGTTGCATGCTACAAGAATATATCGATTTCATTGGTTGTTGGTTGAGAACCATATTGGCCCGCCCGCGAAAATTAACTTGAACTGCTTATAACTTCTGAACAATTGATCGTAGCGAACACAATTATTTGCATTTTAATGAAACATGTTGAATGCTTCAAGAATATGTCGGTTTCACTAGTTGTTGTTTGAGAACCATATTGGCCCGCCAGCGAATATTAAATTGAACTGCTTATAACTTCTGAACAAATGATCTTAGAGAGCGTAATAAATTTGCATATTAATCAGCATGTTGCATGCTACAAGAATATATCGATTTCACTAGTTGTTGGTTGAGAAATCCATATTGGCCAGCCCACGAAAATTAATTTGAACTGCTTATAAATTCTGAACAAATAATCGTAGAAAGCGTAATAATTTTTCATATTAATCAGCATGTTGCATGCTACAAGAATATGTCGGTTTCACTAGTTGTTTTTAGAAAACCATATTGGCCGGCCGCGAAAATCAACTTGAACTGCTTATAACTTCTGAACAATTGATCGTAAACAACACAATTATTTGCATTTTAATGAAACATGTTGAATGCTTCAAGAATATGTCGGTTTCACTAGTTGTTGTTTGAGAACCACATTGGCCCGCCCGCGAGTATTAACTTGAACTGTTTATGACTTCTGAACAAATGATGCTAGAGAGCGTAATAAATTTGCATATTAATCAGCATGTTGCATGCTACAAGAATATATCGATTTCACTAGTTGTTGGTTGAGAACCATATTGGCCCGCCCCTGAAAATCAACATGAAATGCTTATAACTCCTGAAAAATTGATCATAGAGAACACAATTATTTGCATTTTAATGAAACATGTTGAATGCTACAAGAATATGTCGGTTTCACTAGTTGTTTTTTAGAAAACCATATTGGCCCGCCCGCGAGTATTAAGTTGATCTGTTTATAACTTCTGAACAAATGATCCTAGAGAGCGTAAAATATTTGCATATTAATCAGCATGTTGCATGCTAGAAGAATATATCGATTTCACTAGTTGTTGGTTGAAAAACATATTGGCCCGCCCGCGAAAATCAACTTGAAGTGCTTATAACTTCTGAATATTTGATAGTAGAGATCACAATTATTTGCATTTTAATCTAACATGTTGTATGCCACAAGAATATGTCAGTTTCACTAGTTATTGTTTGAGAACCATATTGGCCCGCCCGCGAGTATTAAATTGAACTGCTTATAAGTTCTGAGCAAATGATCGTAGAAAACTCGATTGTTTTGCATATTAATAAACATGTAGCTAGCTACAAGAATATATAGATTTCACTAGTTATTGTTTGAGAACCATGTTGGCCCACCCGCGAAAACTAATTCAACTGCTTATAACTCCTGAACAATTGATCGTAAACAACACAGTTATTTGCATTTTAATGAAACATGTTGAATGCTACAAGAATATGTCAGTTTCACTTGTTGTTATTTGAGAACCATATTGGCCCGCCCGCGAGTATTAACTTGAACTGCTTATAACTTCTGAACAAATGATCGTAGAGATCACAATTATTATCATTTTAATCTAACATGTTGTATGCTACTAGAATATGTCGGTTTCACTAGTTATTGTTTGAGAACCATTTTGGCCCACCCGCCAAAACTAACTTCAACTCCTTATAACTTCTGAACAAATGATCGTAGAGAGCGTTATCATTTTGTATATTAATCAGCATGTTGCATGCTACAAGAACATATCGATTTCACTAGTTGTTGGTTGAAAAACATATTGGCCCGTCCCGCGAAAATCAACTTGAACTGCTTATAACTTCTGAAAAATTGATCGTAGAGATCACAATTATTATCATTTTAATCTAACATATTGTATGCTACAAGAATATGTCGGTTTCACTAGTTATTGTTTGAGAACCATTTTGGCCCGCCCGCCAAAAATTACTTCAACTCCTTATAACTTCTGAACAAATGATCGTAGAGAGCGTTATCATTTTGCATATTAATCAGCATGTTACATGCTACAAGAATATATCGATTTCATTGGTTGTTGGTTGAGAACCATATTGGCCCGTACGCGAAAAACAACTTGAACTGCTTATAACTCCTGAACAATTGATCGTAGAGACCACAATTATTTGCATTTTAATGAAACATGTTGATAGCTTCAAGAATATGACGGTTTCACAAGTTGTTTTTAGAAAACTATATTGGCCCACCCGCGAGTATTAAATTGAACTGTTTATAACTTCTGAACAAATGATCGAAGAGAGCGTTATAAATTTGCATATTAATCAGCATGTTGCATGCTACAAGAATATATCGATTTCACTTGTTGTTGGTTGAGAACCATATTGGCCGGCCGCGAAAATCAACTTGAACTGCTTATAACTTCTGAACAATTGATCGTAGAGATCACAATTATTATCATTTTAATCTAACATGTTGTATGCTACAAGAATATGTCGGTTTCACTAGTTATTGTTTGAGAACCATTTTGTCCCGCCCGCCAAAACTAACTTCAACTCCTTATAACTTCTGAACAAATGATCGTAGAGAGCGTTATAATTTTGTATATTAATCAGCATGTTGCATGCTACAAGAATATATCGATTTCATTGGTTGTTGGTTGAGAACCATATTGGCCCGCCCGCGAAAATTAACTTGAACTGCTTATAACTTCTGAACAATTGATCGTAGCGAACACAATTATTTGCATTTTAATGAAACATGTTGAATGCTTCAAGAATATGTCGGTTTCACTAGTTGTTGTTTGAGAACCATATTGGCCCGCCAGCGAATATTAAATTGAACTGCTTATAACTTCTGAACAAATGATCTTAGAGAGCGTAATAAATTTGCATATTAATCAGCATGTTGCATGCTACAAGAATATATCGATTTCACTAGTTGTTGGTTGAGAAATCCATATTGGCCAGCCCGCGAAAATTAATTTGAACTGCTTATAAATTCTGAACAAATAATCGTAGAAAGCGTAATAATTTTTCATATTAATCAGCATGTTGAATGCTACAAGAATATATCGATTTCACTAGTTGTTTGTTGAGAACCGTATTGGCCCGCCCGCGAATATTAACTTGAACTGTTTATAACTTCTGAACATTTGATCGTAGAGAAATAATTATTTGCATTTCAATCAAACATGTTGTATGCTACAAGAATATGTCGGTTTCACTAGTTGTTTTTAGAAAACCATATTGGCCCGTCCGAGAGTATTAACTTGAACTGTTTATAACTTCTGAACAAATGATCCTAGAGAGCGTAATAAATTTGCATATTAATCAGCATGTTGCATGCTACAAGAATATATCGATTTCACTAGTTATTGGTTGAGAACCATATATGCCCGCCCGCGAAAATCATCTTGAACTGCTTATTACTCCTGAACAATTGATCGTAGAGAGCGCAATTATTTGCATTTTAATGAAACATGTTGATAGCTACAAGAATATGTCGGTTTCACTAGTTGTTTTTAGAAAACCATATTGGCCCACCCGCGAGTATTAAATTGAACTGTTTATATCTTCTGAACAAATGATCGAAGAGAGCGTTATAAATTTGCATATTAATCAGCATGTTGCATCCTACAAGAATATATCGATTTCACTTGTTGTTGGTTGAGAACCATATTTGCCGGCCGCGAAAATCAACTTGAACTGCTTATAACTTCTGAAAAATTGATCGTAAACAACACAATTATTTGCATTTTAATCTAACATGTTGTATGCTACAAGAATATGTCGGTTTCACTAGTTATTGTTTGAGAACCATTTTGGCCCGCCCGCCAAAACTAACTTCAACTCCTTATAACCTCTGAACAAATGATCGTAGAGAGCGTTATAATTTTGTATATTAATCAGCATGTTGCATGCTACAAGAATATATCGATTTCATTGGTTGTTGGTTGAGAACCATATTGGCCCGCCCGCGAAAATTAAATTGAACTGCTTAGAACTTCTGAAAAATTGATCGTAGCGAACACAATTATTTGCATTTTAATGAAACATGTTGAATGCTTCAAGAATATGTCGGTTTCACTAGTTGTTGTTTGAGAACCATATTGGCCCGCCCGCGAATATTAAATTGAACTGCTTATAACTTCTGAACAAATGATCTTAGAGAGCGTAATAAATTTGCATATTAATCAGCTTGTTGCACGCTACAAGAATATATCGATTTCACTAGTTGTTGGTTGAGAACCATATTGGCCCGCCCCTGAAAATCAACATGAACTGCTTATAACTCCTGAAAAATTGATCATAGAGAACAAAATTATTTGCATTTTAATGAAACATGTTGAATGCTACAAGAATATGTCGGTTTCACTAGTTGTTTTTTAGAAAACCATATTGGCCCGCCCGCGAGTATTAAGTTGATCTGTTTATAACTTCTGAACAAATGATCCTAGAGAGCGTAAAATATTTGCATATTAATCAGCATGTTGCATGCTAGAAGAATATATCGATTTCACTAGTTGTTGGTTGAAAAACATATTGGCCCGCCCGCGAAAATCAACTTGAAGTGCTTATAACTTCTGAATATTTGATAGTAGAGATCACAATTATTTGCATTTTAATCTAACATGTTGTATGCCACAAGAATATGTCAGTTTCACTAGTTATTGTTTGAGAACCATATTGGCGCGCCCGCGAGTATTAAATTGAACTGCTTATAAGTTCTGAGCAAATGATCGTAGAAAACTCGATTGTTTTGCATATTAATAAACATGTAGCTAGCTACAAGAATATATAGATTTCACTAGTTATTGTTTGAGAACCATGTTGGCCCACCCGCGAAAACTAATTCAACTGCTTATAACTCCTGAACGATTGATCGTAAACAACACAGTTATTTGCATTTTAATGAAACATGTTGAATGCTACAAGAATATGTAAGTTTCACTTGTTGTTATTTGAGAACCATATTGTCCCGCCCGCGAGTATTAACTTGAACTGCTTATAACTTCTGAACAAATGATCGTAGAGATCACAATTATTATCATTTTAATCTAACATGTTGTATGCTACAAGAATATGTCGGTTTCACTAGTTATTGTTTGAGAACCAATTTGGCCCACCCGCCAAAACTAACTTCAACTCCTTATAACTTCTGAACAAATGATCGTAGAGAGCGTTATCATTTTGTATATTAATCAGCATGTTGCATGCTACAAGAACATATCGATTTCACTAGTTGTTGGTTGAAAAACATATTGGCCCGCCCCGCGAAAATCAACTTGAACTGCTTAACACTTCTGAACAATTGATCGTAGAGATCACAATTATTATCATTTTAATCTAACATGTTGTATGCTACAAGAATATGTCGGTTTCACTAGTTATTGTTTGAGAACCATTTTGGCCCACCCGCCAAAACTAACTTCAACTCCTTATAACTTCTGAACAAATGATCGTAGAGAGCGTTATCATTTTGTATATTAATCAGCATGTTGCATGCTACAAGAACATATCGATTTCACTAGTTGTTGGTTGAGAACCATATTGGCCCGCCCGCGAATATTAAATTGAACTGCTTATAATTTCTGAACAAATGATCTTAAAGAGCGTAATAAATTTGCATACTAATCAGAATGTTGCATGCTACAAGAATATATCGATTTCACTAGTTTTTGGTTGAGAACCATATTGGCCCGCCCGCGAAAATTAATTTGAACTGCTTATAACTTCTGAACAAATAATCGTAGAAAGCGTAATAATTTTTCATATTAATCAGCATGTTGCATGCTACAGGAATATATCGATTTCACTAGTTGTTGTTTGAGAAATATATTGGCCTGCCCGCGAAAATTAACTTGAACTGCTTATAACTTCTGAACAATTGATTGTAGACCACACAATTATTTGCATTTCAACCAAACATGTTGTATGCTACAAGAATATGTCGGTTTCACTAGTTATTTTTTGAGAACCATCTTGGCCAGCCCGCCAAAACTAACTTCATCTCCTTATAACTTCTGAACAAATGATCTTAGAGAGCGTAATAAATTTGCATATTAATCAGCATGTTGCATGCTACAAGAATATATCGATTTCATTGGTTGTTGGTTGAGAACCATATTGGCCCGCCCGCGAAAATCAACTTGAACTGCTTATAACTCCTGAACAATTGATCGTAGAGACCACAATTATTTGCATTTTAATGAAACATGTTGATAGCTTCAAGAATATGTCGGTTTCACAAGTTGTTTTTAGAAAACTATATTGGCCCACCCGCGAGTATTAAATTGAACTGTTTATAACTTCTGAACAAATGATCGAAGAGATCGTTATAAATTTGCATATTAATCAGCATGTTGCATGCTACAAGAATATATCGATTTCACTTGTTGTTGGTTGAGAACCATATTGGCCGGCCGCGAAAATCAACTTGAACTGCTTATAACTTCTGAACAATTGATCGTAGAGATCACAATTATTATCATTTTAATCTAACATGTTGTATGCTACAAGAATATGTCGGTTTCACTAGTTATTGTTTGAGAACCATTTTGTCCCGCCCGCCAAAACTAACTTCAACTCCTTATAACTTCTGAACAAATGATCGTAGAGAGCGTTATAATTTTGTATATTAATCAGCATGTTGCATGCTACAAGAATATATCGATTTCATTGGTTGTTGGTTGAGAACCATATTGGCCCGCCCGCGAAAATTAACTTGAACTGCTTATAACTTCTGAACAATTGATCGTAGCGAACACAATTATTTGCATTTTAATGAAACATGTTGAATGCTTCAAGAATATGTCGGTTTCACTAGTTGTTGTTTGTGAACCATATTGGCCCGCCAGCGAATATTAAATTGAACTGCTTATAACTTCTGAACAAATGATCTTAGAGAGCGTAATAAATTTGCATATTAATCAGCATGTTGCATGCTAAAAGAATATATCGATTTCACTAGTTGTTGCTTGAGAAATCCATATTGGCCAGCCCGCGAAAATTAATTTGAACTGCTTATAAATTCTGAACAAATAATCGTAGAAAGCGTAACAATTTTTCATAATAATCAGCATGTTGTATGCTACAAGAATATATCGATTTCACTAGTTGTTTGTTGAGAACCATATTGGCCCGCCCGCGAATATTAACTTGAACTGTTTATAACTTCTGAACATTTGATCGTAGAAAACACAATTATTTGCATTTCAATCAAACATGTTGTATGCTACAAGAATATGTCGGTTTCACTAGTTGTTTTTAGAAAACCATATTGGCCCGTCCGAGAGTATTAACTTGAACTGTTTATAACTTCTGAACAAATGATCCTAGAGAGCGTAATAAATTTGCATATTAATCAGCATGTTGCATGCTACAAGAATATATCGATTTCACTAGTTGTTGGTTGAGAACCATATTGGACCGCCCGCGAAAATCATCTTGAACTGCTTATAACTCCTGAACAATTGATCGTAGAGAGCACAATTATTTGCATTTTAATGAAACATGTTGATAGCTACAAGAATATGTCGGTTTCACTAGTTGTTTTTAGAAAACCATATTGGCCCACCCGCGAGTATTAAATTGAACTGTTTATATCTTCTGAACAAATGATCGAAGAGAGCGTTATAAATTTGCATATTAATCAGCATGTTGCATCCTACAAGAATATATCGATTTCACTTGTTGTTGGTTGAGAACCATATTGACCGGCCGCGAAAATCAACTTGAACTGCTTATAACTTCTGAACAATTGATCGTAAACAACACAATTATTTGCATTTTAATCTAACATGTTGTATGCTACAAGAATATGTCGGCTTCACTAGTTATTGTTTGAGAACCATTTTGGTCCGCCCGCCAAAACTAACTTCAACTCCTTATAACCTCTGAACAAATGATCGTAGAGAGCGTTATAATTTTGTATATTAATCAGCATGTTGCATGCTACAAGAATATATCGATTTCATTGGTTGTTGGTTGAGAACCATATTGGCCCGCCCGCGAAAATTAACTTGAACTGCTTAGAACTTCTGAAAAATTGATCGTAGCGAACACAATTATTTGCATTTTAATGAAACATGTTGAATGCTTCAAGAATATGTCGGTTTCACTAGTTGTTGTTTGAGAACCATATTGGCCCGCCCGCGAATATTAAATTGAACTGCTTATAACTTCTGAACAAATGATCTTAGAGAGCGTAATAAATTTGCATATTAATCAGCTTGTTGCACGCTACAAGAATATATCGATTTCACTAGTTGTTGGTTGAGAACCATATTGGCCCGCCCGCGAAAATTAATTTGAACTGCTTTTAACTTCTGAACAAATAATCGTAGAAAGCGTAATAATTTTTCATATTAATCAGCATGTTGCATGCTACAAGAATATATCGATTTCACTAGTTGTTGTTTGAGAAATATATTGGCCTGCCCGCGAAAATTAACTTGAACTGCTTATAACTTCTGAACATTTGATTGTAGAGCACACAATTATTTGCATTTCAATCAAACATGTTGTAGGCTACAAGAATATGTCGGATTCACTAGTTATTGTTTGAGAACCATTTTGGCCCGCCCGCCAAAACTAACTTCAACTCCTTATAACTTCAAACAAAAGATCGTAGAGAGCGTTATAATTTTGCATATTAATCAGCATGTTGCATGCTACAAGAATATATCGATTTCATTGGTTGTTGGTTTAGAACAATATTGGCCCGCCCGCGAAAATTAACTTGAACTGCTTATAACTTCTGAACAATTGATCGTAGCGAACACAATTATTTGCATTTTAATGAAACATGTTGAATGCTTCAAGAATATGTCGGTTTCACTAGTTGTTGTTTGAGAACCACATTGGCCCGCCCGCGAGTATTAACTTGAACTGTTTATGACTTCTGAACAAATGATCCTAGAGAGCGTAATAAATTTGCATATTAATCAGCATGTTGCATGCTACAAGAATATATCGATTTCACTAGTTGTTGGTTGAGAACCATATTGGCTCGCCCCTGAAAATCAACTTGAAGTGCTTATAACTTCTGAATATTTGATAGTAGAGATCACAATTATTTGCATTTTAATCTAACATGTTGTATGCCACAAGAATATGTCAGTTTCACTAGTTATTGTTTGAGAACCATATTGGCCCGCCCGCGAGTATTAAATTGAACTGCTTATAAGTTCTGAGCAAATGATCGTTGAAAACTCGATTGTTTTGCATATTAATAAACATGTAGCTAGCTACAAGAATATATAGATTTCACTATTTATTGTTTGAGAACCATGTTGGCCCACCCGCGAAAACTAATTCAACTGCTTATAACTCTTGAACAATTGATCGTAAACAACACAGTTATTTGCATTTTAATGAAACATGTTGAATGCTACAAGAATATGTCAGTTTCACTTGTTGTTATTTGAGAACCATATTGGCCCGCCCGCGAGTATTAACTTGAACTGCTTATAACTTCTGAACAAATGATCGTAGAGATCACAATTATTATCATTTTAATCTAACATGTTGTATGCTACAAGAATATGTCGGTTTCACTAGTTATTGTTTGAGAACCATTTTGGCCCACCCGCCAAAACTAACTTCAACTCCTTATAACTTCTGAACAAATGATCGTAGAGAGCGTTATCATTTTGTATATTAATCAGCATGTTGCATGCTACAAGAATATATCGATTTCATTAGTTGTTGCTTGAGAACCATATTGGCCCGCCCGCGAAAATTTACATGAATTGCATATAACTTCTGAACAATTGATCGTAGCGAACACAATTATTTGCATTTTAATGAAACATGTTGTATGCTACAAGAATATGTCGGTTTCACTAGTTATTGTTTGAGAACCATTTTGGCCCGCCCGCCAAAAATTACTTCAACTCCTTATAACTTCTGAACAAATGATCGTAGAGAGCGTTATCATTTTGTATATTAATCAGCATGTTGCATGCTACAAGAATATATCGATTTCATTGGTTGTTGGTTGAGAACCATATTGGCCCGCCCGCGAAAATTTACTTGAATTGCATATAACTTCTGAACAATTGATCGTAGCGAACACAATTAATTGCATTTTAATCTAACATGTTGAATGCTACAAGAATATGTCGGTTTCACTAGTTATTGTTTGAGAACCATTTTGGCCCGCCCGCCAAAATTTACTTCAACTCCTTATAACTTCTGAACAAATGATCGTAGAGAGCGTTATAATTTGTATATTAATCAGCATGTTGCATGCTACAAGAATATATCGATTTCATTGGTTGTTGGTTGAGAACCATATTGGCCCGAACGCGAAAATTTACTTGAATTGCATATAACTTCTGAACAATTGATCGTAGCGAACACAATTATTTGCATTTTAATGAAACATGTTGAATGCTTCAAGAATATGTCGGTTTCACTAGTTGTTGTTTGAGAACCATATTGGCCCGCCCGCGAATATTAAATTGAACTGCTTATAATTTCTGAACAAATGATCTTAAAGAGCGTAATAAATTTGCATATTAATCAGCATGTTGCATGCTACAAGAATATATCGATTTCACTAGTTTTTGGTTGAGAACCATATTGGCCCGCCCCCGAAAATTAATTTGAACTGCTTATAACTTCTGAACAAATAACCGTAGAAAGCGTAATAATTTTTCATATTAATCAGCATGTTGCATGATACAAGAATATATCGATTTCACTAGTTGTTGTTTGAGAAATATATTGGCCAGCCCGCGAAAATTAACTTGAACTGCTTATAACTTCTGAACAATTGATTGTAGACCACACAATTATTTGCATTTCAACCAAACATATTGTATGCTACAAGAATATGTCGGTTTCACTAGTTATTTTTTGAGAACCATCTTGGCCAGCCCGCCAAAACTAACTTCATCTCCTTATAACTTCTGAACAAATGATCTTAGAGAGCGTAATATATTTGCATATTAATCAGCATGTTGCATGCTACAAGAATATATCGATTTCATTGGTTGTTGGTTGAGAACCATATTGGCCCGCCCGCGAAAATTAACTTGAACTGCTTATAACTTCTGAACAATTGATCGTAGCGAACACAATTATTTGCATTTTAATGAAACATGTTGAATGCTTCAAGAATATGTCGGTTTCACAAGTTGTTTTTAGAAAACTATATTGGCCCACCCGCGAGTATTAAATTGAACTGTTTATAACTTCTGAACAAATGATCGAAGAGAGCGTTATAAATTTGCATATTAATCAGCATGTTGCATGCTACAAGAATATATCGATTTCACTTGTTGTGTTGTTGAGAACCATATTGGCCGGCCGCGAAAATCAACTTGAACTGCTTATAACTTCTGAACAATTGATCGTAGAGATCACAATTATTATCATTTTAATCTAACATGTTGTATGCTACAAGAATATGTCGGTTTCACTAGTTATTGTTTGAGAACCATTTTGGCCCGCCCGCCAAAACTAACTTCAACTCCTTATAACTTCTGAACAAATGATCGTAGAGAGCGTTATAATTTTCTATATTAATCAGCATGTTGCATGCTACAAGAATATATCGATTTCATTGGTTGTTGTTTGAGAACCATATTGGCCCGCCCGCGAAAATTAACTTGAACTGCTTATAACTTCTGAACAATTGATCGTAGCGAACACAATTATTTGCATTTTAATGAAACATGTTGAATGCTTCAAGAATATGTCGGTTTCACTAGTTGTTGTTTGAGAACCATATTGGCCCGCCAGCGAATATTAAATTGAACTGCTTATAACTTCTGAACAAATGATCTTAGAGAGCGTAATAAATTTGCATATTAATCAGCATGTTGCATGCTACAAGAATATATCGATTTCACTAATTGTTGGTTGAGAAATCCATATTGGCCAGCCCGCGAAAATTAATTTGAACTGCTTTTAAATTCTGAACAAATAATCGTAGAAAGCGTAATAATTTTTCATATTAATCAGCATGTTGCATGCTACAAGAATATATCGATTTCACTAGTTTTTGGTTGAGAACCATATTGGCCCGCCCGCGAAAATTAATTTGAACTGCTTATAACTTCTGAACAAATAATCGTAGAAAGCGTAATAATTTTTCATATTAATCAGCATGTTGCATGCTACAGGAATATATCGATTTCACTAGTTGTTGTTTGAGAAATATATTGGCCTGCCCGCGAAAATTAACTTGAACTGCTTATAACTTCTGAACAATTGATTGTAGACCACACAATTATTTGCATTTCAACCAAACATGTTGTATGCTACAAGAATATGTCGGTTTCACTAGTTATTTTTTGAGAACCATCTTGGCCAGCCCGCCAAAACTAACTTCATCTCCTTATAACTTCTGAACAAATGATCTTAGAGAGCGTAATAAATTTGCATATTAATCAGCATGTTGCATGCTACAAGAATATATCGATTTCATTGGTTGTTGGTTGAGAACCATATTGGCCCGCCCGCGAAAATCAACTTGAACTGCTTATAACTCCTGAACAATTGATCGTAGAGACCACAATTATTTGCATTTTAATGAAACATGTTGATAGCTTCAAGAATATGTCGGTTTCACAAGTTGTTTTTAGAAAACTATATTGGCCCACCCGCGAGTATTAAATTGAACTGTTTATAACTTCTGAACAAATGATCGAAGAGAGCGTTATAAATTTGCATATTAATCAGCATGTTGCATGCTACAAGAATATATCGATTTCACTTGTTGTTGTTGGTTGAGAACCATATTGGCCGGCCGCGAAAATCAACTTGAACTGCTTATAACTTCTGAACAATTGATCGTAGAGATCACAATTATTATCATTTTAATCTAACATGTTGTATGCTACAAGAATATGTCGGTTTCACTAGTTATTGTTTGAGAACCATTTTGTCCCGCCCGCCAAAACTAACTTCAACTCCTTATAACTTCTGAACAAATGATCGTAGAGAGCGTTATAATTTTGTATATTAATCAGCATGTTGCATGCTACAAGAATATATCGATTTCATTGGTTGTTGGTTGAGAACCATATTGGCCCGCCCGCGAAAATTAACTTGAACTGCTTATAACTTCTGAACAATTGATCGTAGCGAACACAATTATTTGCATTTTAATGAAACATGTTGAATGCTTCAAGAATATGTCGGTTTCACTAGTTGTTGTTTGAGAACCATATTGGCCCGCCAGCGAATATTAAATTGAACTGCTTATAACTTCTGAACAAATGATCTTAGAGAGCGTAATAAATTTGCATATTAATCAGCATGTTGCATGCTACAAGAATATATCGATTTCACTAGTTGTTGGTTGAGAAATCCATATTGGCCAGCCCGCGAAAATTAATTTGAACTGCTTATAAATTCTGAACAAATAATCGTAGAAAGCGTAATAATTTTTCATATTAATCAGCATGTTGTATGCTACAAGAATATATCGATTTCACTAGTTGTTTGTTGAGAACCATATTGGCCCGCCCGCGAATATTAACTTGAACTGTTTATAACTTCTGAACATTTGATCGTAGAGAACACAATTATTTGCATTTCATTCAAACATGTTGTATGCTACAAGAATATGTCGGTTTCACTAGTTGTTTTTAGAAAACCATATTGGCCCGTCCGAGAGTATTAACTTGAACTGTTTATAACTTCTGAACAAATGATCCTAGAGAGCGTAATAAATTTGCATATTAATCAGCATGTTGCATGCTACAAGAATATATCGATTTCACTAGTTGTTGGTTGAGAACCATATTGGCCCGCCCGCGAAAATCATCTTGAACTGCTTATAACTCCTGAACAATTGATCGTAGAGAGCACAATTATTTGCATTTTAATGAAACATGTTGATAGCTACAAGAATATGTCGGTTTCACTAGTTGTTTTTAGAAAACCATATTGGCCCACCCGCGAGTATTAAATTGAATTGTTTATATCTTCTGAACAAATGATCGAAGAGAGCGTTATAAATTTGCATATTAATCAGCATGTTGCATCCTACAAGAATATATCGATTTCACTTGTTGTTGGTTGAGAACCATATTTGCCGGCCGCGAAAATCAACTTGAACTGCTTATAACTTCTGAACAATTGATCGTAAACAACACAATTATTTGCATTTTAATCTAACATGTTGTATGCTACAAGAATATATCGGTTTCACTAGTTATTGTTTGAGAACCATTTTGGCCCGCCCGCCAAAACTAACTTCAACTCCTTATAACCTCTGAACAAATGATCGTAGAGAGCGTTATAATTTTGTATATTAATCAGCATGTTGCATGCTACAAGAATATATCGATTTCATTGGTTGTTGGTTGAGAACCATATTGGCCCGCCCGCGAAAATTAACTTGAACTGCTTAGAACTTCTGAAAAATTGATCGTAGCGAACACAATTATTTGCATTTTAATGAAACATGTTGAATGCTTCAAGAATATGTCGGTTTCACTAGTTGTTGTTTGAGAACCATATTGGCCCGCCCGCGAATATTAAATTGAACTGCTTATAACTTCTGAACAAATGATCTTAGAGAGCGTAATAATTTTGCATATTAATCAGCTTGTTGCACGCTACAAGAATATATCGATTTCACTAGTTGTTGGTTGAGAACCATATTGGCCCGCCCGCGAAAACTAATTTGAACTGCTTTTAACTTCTGAACAAATAATCGTAGAAAGCGTAATAATTTTTCATATTAATCAGCATGTTGCATGCTACAAGAATATATCGATTTCACTAGTTGTTGTTTGAGAAATATATTGGCCTGCCCGCGAAAATTAACTTGAACTGCTTATAACTTCTGAACATTTGATTGTAGAGCACACAATTATTTGCATTTCAATCAAACATGTTGTAGGCTACAAGAATATGTCGGATTCACTAGTTATTGTTTGAGAACCATTTTGGCCCGCCCGCCAAAACTAATTTCAACTCCTTATAACTTCAAACAAAAGATCGTAGAGAGCGTTATAATTTTGCATATTAATCAGCATGTTGCATGCTACAAGAATATATCGATTTCATTGGTTGTTGGTTGAGAACAATATTGGCCCGCCCGCGAAAATTAACTTGAACTGCTTATAACTTCTGAACAATTGATCGTAGCGAACACAATTATTTGCATTTTAATGAAACATGTTGAATGCTTCAAGAATATGTCGGTTTCACTAGTTGTTGTTTGAGAACCACATTGGCCCGCCCGCGAGTATTAACTTGAACTGTTTATGACTTCTGAACAAATGATCCTAGAGAGCGTAATAAATTTGCATATTAATCAGCATGTTGCATGCTACAAGAATATATCGATTTCACTAGTTGTTGGTTGAGAACCATATTGGCCCGCCCCTGAAAATCAACATGAACTGCTTATAACTCCTGAAAAATTGATCATAGAGAACACAATTATTTGCATTTTAATGAAACATGTTGAATGCTACAAGAATATGTCGGTTTCACTAGTTGCTTTTTAGAAAACCATATTGGCCCGCCCGCGAGTATTAGGTTGATCTTTTTATAACTTCTGAACAAATGATCCTAGAGAGCGTAAAATATTTGCATATTAATCAGCATGTTGCATGCTAGAAGAATATATCGATTTCACTAGTTGTTGGTTGAAAAACATATTGGCCCGCCCGTAAAAATCAACTTGAAGTGCTTATAACTTCTGAATATTTGATAGTAGAGATCACAATTATTTGCATTTTAATCTAACATGTTGTATGCCACAAGAATATTTCAGTTTCACTAGTTATTGTTTGAGAACCATATTGGCCCGCCCGCGAGTATTAAATTGAACTGCTTATAAGTTCTGAGCAAATGATCGTAGAAAACTCGATTGTTTTGCATATTAATAAACATGTAGCTAGCTACAAGAATATATAGATTTCACTAGTTATTGTTTGAGAACCATGTTGGCCCACCCGCGAAAACTAATTCAACTGCTTATAACTCCTGAACAATTGATAGTAAACAACACAGTTATTTGCATTTTAATGAAACATGTTGAATGCTACAAGAATATGTCAGTTTCACTTGTTGTTATTTGAGAACCATATTGGCCCGCCCGCGAGTATTAACTTGAAGTGCTTATAACTTCTGAACAAATGATCGTAGAGATCACAATTATTATCATTTTAATCTAACATGTTGTATGCTACAAGAATATGTCGGTTTCACTAGTTATTGTTTGAGAACCATTTTGGCCCACCCGCCAAAACTAACTTCAACTCCTTATAACTTCTGAACAAATGATCGTAGAGAGCGTTATCATTTTGTATATTAATCAGCATGTTGCATGCTACAAGAACATATCGATTTCACTAGTTGTTGGTTGAAAAACATATTGGCCCGCCCGCGAAAATCAACTTGAACTGCTTATAACTTCTGAACAATTGATCGTAGAGATCACAATTATTATCATTTTAATCTAACATGTTGTATGCTACAAGAATATGTCGGTTTCACTAGTTATTGTTTGAGAACCATTTTGGCCCGCCCGCCAAAAATTACTTCAACTCCTTATAACTTCTGAACAAATGATCGTAGAACGTTATCATTTTGTATATTAATCAGCATGTTGCATGCTACAAGAATATATCGATTTCATTGGTTGTTGGTTGAGAACCATATTGGCCCGCCCGCGAAAATTTACTTGAATTGCAAATAACTTCTGAACAATTGATCGTAGCGAACCCAATTATTTGCATTTTAATGAAACATGTTGAATGCTTCAAGAATATGTCGGTTTCAATAGTTGTTGTTTGAGAACCATATTGGCCCGCCCGCGAATATTAAATTGAACTGCTTATAATTTCTGAACAAATGATCTTAAAGAGCGTAATAAATTTGCATATTAATCAGCATGTTGCATGCTACAAGAATATATCGATTTCACTAGCTTTTGGTTGAGAACCATATTGGCCCGCCCGCGAAAATTAATTTGAAGTGCTTATAACTTCTGAACAAATAACCGTAGAAAGCGTAATAATTTTTCATATTAATCAGCATGTTGCATGCTACAAGAATATATCGATTTCACTAGTTTTTGGTTGAGAACCATATTGGCCCGCCCGCGAAAATTAATTTGAACTGCTTATAACTTCTGAAAAAATAATCGTAGAAAGCGTAATAATTTTTCATATTAATCAGCATGTTGCATGCTACAGGAATATATCGATTTCACTAGTTGTTGTTTGAGAAATATATTGGCCTGCCCGCGAAAATTAACTTGAACTGCTTATAACTTCTGAACAATTGATTGTAGAGACCACAATTATTTGCATTTTAATGAAACATGTTGATAGTTTCAAGAATATGTCGGTTTCACAAGTTGTTTTTAGAAAACTATATTGGCCAACCCGCGAGTATTAAATTGAACTGTTTATAACTTCTGAACAAATGATCGAAGAGAGCGTTATAAATTTGCATATTAATCAGCATGTTGCATGCTACAAGAATATATCGATTTCACTTGTTGGTTGAGAACCATATAGGCCGGCCGCGAAAATCAACTTGAACTGCTTATAACTTCTGAACAATTGATCGTAGAGATCACAATTATTATCATTTTAATCTAACATGTTGTATGCTACAAGAATATGTCGGTTTGACTAGTTATTGTTTGAGAACCATTTTGTCCCGCCCGCCAAAACTAACTTCAACTCCTTATAACTTCTGAACAAATGATCGTAGAGAGCGTTATAATTTTGTATATTAATCAGCATGTTGCATGCTACAAGAATATATCGATTTCATTGGTTGTTGGTTGAGAACCATATTGGCCCGCCCTCGAAAATTAACTTGAACTGCTTATAACTTCTGAACAATTGATCGTAGCGAACACAATTATTTGCATTTTAATGAAACATGTTGAATGCTTCAAGAATATGTCGGTTTCACTAGTTGTTGTTTGAGAACCATATTGGCCCGCCAGCGAATATTAAATTGAACTGCTTATAACTTCTGAACAAATGATCTTAGAGAGCGTAATAAATTTGCATATTAATCAGCATGTTGCATGCTACAAGAATATATCGATTTCACTAGTTGTTGGTTGAGAACCATATTGGCCCGCCCGCGAAAATCATCTTGAACTGCTTATAACTCCTGAACAATTGATCGTAGAGAGCACAATTATTTGCATTTTAATGAAACATGTTGATAGCTACAAGAATATGTCGGTTTCACTAGTTGTTTTTAGAAAACCATATTGGCCCACCCGCGAGTATTAAATTGAACTGTTTATATCTTCTGAACAAATGATCGAAGAGAGCGTTATAAATTTGCATATTAATCAGCATGTTGCATGCTACAAGAATATATCGATTTCACTAGTTTTTGGTTGAGAACCATATTGGCCCGCCCGCGAAAATTAACTTGAACTGCTTAGAACTTCTGAAAAATTGATCGTAGCGAACACAATTATTTGCATTTTAATGAAACATGTTGAATGCTTCAAGAATATGTCGGTTTCACTAGTTGTTGTTTGAGAACCATATTGGCCCGTTCGCGAATATTAAATTGAACTGCTTATAATTTCTGAACAAATTATTTTAAAGAGCGTAATAAATTTGCATATTAATCAGCATGTTGCATGCTACAAGAATATATCGATTTCACTAGTTTTTGGTTGAGAACCATATTGGCCCGCCCGCGAAAATTAATTTGAACTGCTTATAACTTCTGAACAAATAACCGTAGAAAGCGTAATAATTTTTCATATTAATCAGCATGTTGCATGCTACAAGAATATATCGATTTCACTAGTTGTTGTTTGAGAAATATATTGGCCTGCCCGCGAAAATCAACTTGAACTGCTTATAACTTCTGAACAATTGATCGTAGAGATCACAATTATTATCATTTTAATCTAACATGTTGTATGCTACAAGAATATGTCGGTTTCACTAGTTATTGTTTGAGAACCATTTTGTCCCGCCCGCCAAAACTAACTTCAACTCCTTATAACTTCTGAACAAATGATCGTAGAGAGCGTTATAATTTTGCATATTAATAAACATGTAGCTAGCTACAAGAATATATAGATAGATGGTTGAGAACCATATTGGCCCGCCCGCGAAAATTTACTTGAATTGCAAATAACTTCTGAACAATTGATCGTAGCGAACACAATTATTTGCATTTTAATGAAACATGTTGATAGCTTCAAGAATATGTCGGTTTCACAAGTTGTTTTTAGAAAACTATATTGGCCCACCCGCGAGTATTAAATTGAACTGTTTATAACTTCTGAACAAATGATCGAAGAGAGCGTTATAAATTTGCATATTAATCAGCATGTTGCATGCTACAAGAATATATCGATTTCACTTGTTGTTGGTTGAGAACCATATTGGCCGGCCGCGAAAATCAACTTGAACTGCTTATAACTTCTGAACAATTGATCGTAGAGATCACAATTATTATCATTTTAATCTAACATGTTGTATGCTACAAGAATATGTCGGTTTCACTAGTTATTGTTTGAGAACCATTTTGGCCCGCCCGCCAAAACTAACTTCAACTCCTTATAACTTCTGAACAAATGATCGTAGAGAGCGTTATAATTTTCTATATTAATCAGCATGTTGCATGCTACAAGAATATATCGATTTCATTGGTTGTTGGTTGAGAACCATATTGGCCCGCCCGCGAAAATTAACTTGAACTGCTTATAACTTCTGAACAATTGATCGTAGCGAACACAATTATTTGCATTTTAATGAAACATGTTGAATGCTTCAAGAATATGTCGGTTTCACTAGTTGTTGTTTGAGAACCATATTGGCCCGCCAGCGAATATTAAATTGAACTGCTTATAACTTCTGAACAAATGATCTTAGAGAGCGTAATAAATTTGCATATTAATCAGCATGTTGCATGCTACAAGAATATATCGATTTCACTAGTTGTTGGTTGAGAAATCCATATTGGCCAGCCCGCGAAAATTAATTTGAACTGCTTATAAATTCTGAACAAATAATCGTAGAAAGCGTAATAATTTTTCATATTAATCAGCATGTTGTATGCTACAAGAATATATCGATTTCACTAGTTGTTTGTTGAGAACCATATTGGCCCGCCCGCGAATATTAACTTGAACTGTTTATAACTTCTGAACATTTGATCGTAGAGAACCCAATTATTTGCATTTCAATCAAACATGTTGTATGCTACAAGAATATGTCGGTTTCACTAGTTGTTTTTAGGAAACCATATTGGACCGTCCGAGAGTATTAACTTGAACTGTTTATAACTTCTGAACAAATGATCCTAGAGAGCGTAATAAATTTGCATATTAATCAGCATGTTGCATGCTACAAGAATATATCGATTTCACTAGTTGTTGGTTGAGAACCATATTGGCCCGCCCGCGAAAATCATCTTGAACTGCTTATAACTCCTGAACAATTGATCGTAGAGAGCACAATTATTTGCATTTTAATGAAACATGTTGATAGCTACAAGAATATGTCTGTTTCACTAGTTGTTTTTAGAAAACCATATTGGCCCACCCGCGAGTATTAAATTGAACTGTTTATATCTTCTGAACAAATGATCGAAGAGAGCGTTATAAATTTGCATATTAATCAGCATGTTGCATCCTACAAGAATATATCGATTTCACTTGTTGTTGGTTGAGAACCATATTTGCCGGCCGCGAAAATCAACTTGAACTGCTTATAACTTCTGAACAATTGATCGTAAACAACACAATTATTTGCATTTTAATCTAACATGTTGTATGCTACAAGAATATATCGGTTTCACTAGTTATTGATTGAGAACCATTTTGGCCCGCCCGCCAAAACTAACTTCAACTCCTTATAACCTCTGAACAAATGATCGTAGAGAGCGTTATAATTTTGTATATTAATCAGCATGTTGCATGCTACAAGAATATATCGATTTCATTGGTTGTTGGTTGAGAACCATATTGGCCCGCCCGCGAAAATTAACTTGAACTGCTTAGAACTTCTGAAAAATTGATCGTAGCGAACACAATTATTTGCATTTTAATGAAACATGTTGAATGCTTCAAGAATATGTCGGTTTCACTAGTTGTTGTTTGAGAACCATATTGGCCCGCCCGCGAATATTAAATTGAACTGCTTATAACTTCTGAACAAATGATCTTAGAGAGCGTAATAATTTTGCATATTAATCAGCTTGTTGCACGCTACAAGAATATATCGATTTCACTAGTTGTTGGTTGAGAACCATATTGGCCCGCCCGCGAAAATTAATTTGAACTGCTTTTAACTTCTGAACAAATAATCGTAGAAAGCGTAATAATTTTTCATATTAATCAGCATGTTGCATGCTACAAGAATATATCGATTTCACTAGTTGTTGTTTGAGAAATATATTGGCCTGCCCGCGAAAATTAACTTGAACTGCTTATAACTTCTGAACATTTGATTGTAGAGCACACAATTATTTGCATTTCAATCAAACATGTTGTAGGCTACAAGAATATGTCGGATTCACTAATTATTGTTTGAGAACCATTTTGGCACGCCCGCCAAAACTAACTTCAACTCCTTATAACTTCAAACAAAAGATCGTAGAGAGCGTTATAATTTTGCATATTAATCAGCATGTTGCATGCTACAAGAATATATCGATTTCATTGGTTGTTGGTTGAGAACAATATTGGCCCGCCCGCGAAAATTAACTTGAACTGCTTATAACTTCTGAACAATTGATCGTAGCGAACACAATTATTTGCATTTTAATGAAACATGTTGAATGCTTCAAGAATATGTCGGTTTCACTAGTTGTTGTTTGAGAACCACATTGGCCCGCCCGCGAGTATTAACTTGAACTGTTTATGACTTCTGAACAAATGATCCTAGAGAGCGTAATAAATTTGCATATTAATCAGCATGTTGCATGCTACAAGAATATATCGATTTCACTAGTTGTTGGTTGAGAACCATATTGGCCCGCCCCTGAAAATCAACATGAACTGCTTATAACTCCTGAAAAATTGATCATAGAGAACACAATTATTTGCATTTTAATGAAACATGTTGAATGCTACAAGAATATGTCGGTTTCACTAGTTGTTTTTTAGAAAACCATATTGGCCCGCCCGCGAGTATTAAGTTGATCTGTTTATAACTTCTGAACAAATGATCCTAGAGAGCGTAAAATATTTGCATATTAATCAGCATGTTGCATGCTAGAAGAATATATCGATTTCACTAGTTGTTGGTTGAAAAACATATTGGCCCGCCCGCGAAAATCAACTTGAAGTGCTTATAACTTCTGAATATTTGATAGTAGAGATCACAATTATTTGCATTTTAATGTAACATGTTGTATGCCACAAGAATATTTCAGTTTCACTAGTTATTGTTTGAGAACCATATTGGCCCGCCCGCGAGAATTAAATTGAACTGCTTATAAGTTCTGAGCAAATGATCTTAGAAAACTCGATTGTTTTGCATATTAATAAACATGTAGCTAGCTACAAGAATATATAGATTTCACTAGTTATTGTTTGAGAACCATGTTGGCCCACCCGCGAAAACTAATTCAACTGCTTATAACTCCTGAACAATTGATAGTAAACAACACAGTTATTTGCATTTTAATGAAACATGTTGAATGCTACAAGAATATGTCAGTTTCACTTGTTGTTATTTGAGAACCATATTGGCCCGCCTACGAGTATTAACTTGAAGTGCTTATAACTTCTGAACAAATGATCGTAGAGATCACAATTATTATCATTTTAATCTAACATGTTGTATGCTACAAGAATATGTCGGTTTCACTAGTTATTGTTTGAGAACCATTTTGGCCCACCCGCCAAAACTAACTTCAACTCCTTATAACTTCTGAACAAATGATCGTAGAGAGCGTTATCATTTTGTATATTAATCAGCATGTTGCATGCTACAAGAACATATCGATTTCACTAGTTGTTGGTTGAAAAACATATTGGCCCGCCCGCGAAAATCAACTTGAACTGCTTATAACTTCTGAACAATTGATCGTAGAGATCACAATTATTATCATTTTAATCTAACATGTTGTATGCTACAAGAATATGTCGGTTTCACTAGTTATTGTTTGAGAACCATTTTGGCCCGCCCGCCAAAAATTACTTCAACTCCTTATAACTTCTGAACAAATGATCGTAGAGAGCGTTATCATTTTGTATATTAATCAGCATGTTGCATGCTACAAGAATATATCGATTTCATTGGTTGTTGGTTGAGAACCATATTGGCCCGCCCGCGAAAATTTACTTGAATTGCAAATAACTTCTGAACAATTGATCGTAGCGAACACAATTATTTGCATTTTAATGAAACATGTTGAATGCTTCAAGAATATGTCGGTTTCAATAGTTGTTGTTTGAGAACCATATTGGCCCGCCCGCGAATATTAAATTGAACTGCTTATAATTTCTGAACAAATGATCTTAAAGAGCGTAATAAATTTGCATATTAATCAGCATGTTGCATGCTACAAGAATATATCGATTTCACTAGTTTTTGGTTGAGAACCATATTGGCCCGCCCGCGAAAATTAATTTGAACTGCTTATAACTTCTGAACAAATAACCGTAGAAAGCGTAATGATTTTTCATATTAATCAGCATGTTGCATGCTACAAGAATATATCGATTTCACTAGTTGTTGTTTGAGAAATATATTGGCCTGCCCGCGAAAATTAACTTGAACTGCTTATAACTTCTGAACAATTGATTGTAGACCACACAATTATTTGCATTTCAACCAAACATGTTGTATGCTACAAGAATATGTCGGTTTCACTAGTTATTTTTTGAGAACCATCTTGGCCAGCCCGCCAAAACTAACTTCATCTCCTTATAACTTCTGAACAAATGATCTTAGAGAGCGTAATAAATTTGCATATTAATCAGCATGTTGCATGCTATAAGAATATATCGATTTCATTGGTTGTTGGTTGAGAACCATATTGGCCCGCCCGCGAAAATCAACTTGAACTGCTTATAACTCCTGAACAATTGATCGTAGAGACCACAATTATTTGCATTTTAATGAAACATGTTGATAGCTTCAAGAATATGTCGGTTTCAGAAGTTGTTTTTAGAAAACTATATTGGCCCACCCGCGAGTATTAAATTGAACTGTTTATAACTTCTGAACAAATGATCGAAGAGAGCGTTATAAATTTGCATATTAATCAGCATGTTGCATGCTACAAGAATATATCGATTTCACTTGTTGTTGGTTGAGAACCATATTGGCCGGCCGCGAAAATCAACTTGAACTGCTTATAACTTCTGAACAATTGATCGTAGAGATCACAATTATTATCATTTTAATCTAACATGTTGTATGCTACAAGAATATGTCGGTTTCACTAGTTATTGTTTGAGAACCATTTTGGCCCGCCCGCCAAAACTAACTTCAACTCCTTATAACTTCTGAACAAATGATCGTAGAGAGCGTTATAATTTTGTATATTAATCAGCATGTTGCATGCTACAAGAATATATCGATTTCATTGGTTGTTGGTTGAGAACCATATTGGCCCGCCCGCGAAAATTAACTTGAACTGCTTATAACTTCTGAACAATTGATCGTAGCGAACACAATTATTTGCATTTTAATGAAACATGTTGAATGCTTCAAGAATATGTCGGTTTCACTAGTTGTTGTTTGAGAACCATATTGGCCCGCCAGCGAATATTAAATTGAACTGCTTATAACTTCTGAACAAATGATCTTAGAGAGCGTAATAAATTTGCATATTAATCAGCATGTTGCATGCTACAAAAATATATCGATTTCACTAGTTGTTGGTTGAGAATTCCATATTGGCCAGCCCGCGAAAATTAATTTGAACTGCTTATAAATTCTGAACAAATAATCGTAGAAAGCGTAATAATTTTTCATATTAATCAGCATGTTGCATGCTACAAGAATATATCGATTTCACTAGTTGTTTGTTGAGAACCATATTGGCCCGCCCGCGAATATTAACTTGAACTGTTTATAACTTCTGAACAATTGATCGTAGAGAACACAATTATTTGCATTTCAATCAAACATGTTGTATGCTACAAGAATATGTCGGTTTCACTAGTTGTTTTTAGAAAACCATATTGGCCAGTCCGAGAGTATTAACTTGAACTGTTTATAACTTCTGAACAAATGATCCTAGAGAGCGTAATAAATTTGCATATTAATCAGCATGTTGCATGCTACAAGAATATATCGATTTCACTAGTTGTTGGTTGAGAACCATATTGGCCCGCCCGCGAAAATCATCTTGAACTGCTTATAACTCCTGAACAATTGATCGTAGAGAGCACAATTATTTGCATTTTAATGAAACATGTTGATAGCTACAAGAATATGTCGGTTTCACTAGTTTTTTTTAGAAAACCATATTGGCCCACCCGCGAGTATTAAATTGAACTGTTTATATCTTCTGAACAAATGATCGAAGAGAGCGTTATAAATTTGCATATTAATCAGCATGTTGCATCCTACAAGAATATATCGATTTCACTTGTTGTTGGTTGAGAACCATATTTGCCGGCCGCGAAAATCAACTTTAACTGCTTATAACTTCTGAACAATTGATCGTAAACAACACAATTATTTGCATTTTAATCTAACATGTTGTATGCTACAAGAATATGTCGGTTTCACTAGTTATTGTTTGAGAACCATTTTGGCCCGCCCGCCAAAACTAACTTCAACTCCTTATAACCTCTGAACAAATGATCGTAGAGAGCGTTATAATTTTGTATATTAATCAGCATGTTGCATGCTACAAGAATATATCGATTTCATTGGTTGTTGGTTGAGAACCATATTGGCCCGCCCGCGAAAATTAACTTGATCTGCTTAGAACTTCTGAAAAATTGATCGTAGCGAACACAATTATTTGCATTTTAATGAAACATGTTGAATGCTTCTAGAATATGTCGGTTTCACTAGTTGTTGTTTGAGAACCAATATGGCCCGCCCGCGAGTATTAAGTTGATCTGTTTATAACTTCTGAACAAATGATCCTAGAGAGCGTAAAATATTTGCATATTAATCAGCATGTTGCATGCTAGAAAAATATATCGATTTCACTAGTTGTTGGTTGAAAAACATATTTGCCCGCCCGCGAAAATCAACTTGAATTGCTTATAACTTCTGAATATTTGATAGTAGAGATCACAATTATTTGCATTTTAATCTAACATGTTGTATGCCACAAGAATATGTCAGTTTCACTAGTTATTGTTTGAGAACCATATTGGCCCGCCCGCGAGTATTAAATTGAACTGCTTATAAGTTTTGAGCAAATGATCGTAGAAAACTCGATTGTTTTGCATATTAATAAACATGTAGCTAGCTACAAGAATATATAGATTTCACTAGTTATTGTTTGAGAACCATGTTGGCCCACCCGCGAAAACTAATTCAACTGCTTATAACTCCTGAACAATTGATGTTAAACAACACAGTTATTTGCATTTTAATGAAACATGTTGAATGCTACAAGAACATGTCAGTTTCACTTGTTGTTATTTGAGAACCATATTGGCCCGCCCGCGAGTATTAACTTGAACTGCTTATAACTTCTGAACAAATGATCGTAGAGATCACAATTATTATCATTTTAATCTAACATGTTGTATGCTACAAGAATATGTCGGTTTCACTAGTTATTGTTTGAGAACCATTTTGGCCCGCCCGCCAAAAATTACTTCAACTCCTTATAACTTCTGAACAAATGATCGTAGAAAGCGTAATAATTTTTCATATTAATCAGCATGTTGCATGCTACAAGAATATATCGATTTCACTAGTTGTTGTTTGAGAAATATATTGGCCTGCCCGCGAAAATTAACTGGAACTGCTTATAACTTCTGAACATTTGATTGTAGAGCACACAATTATTTGCATTTCAATCAAACATGTTGTAGGCTACAAGAATATGTCGGATTCACTAGTTATTGTTTGAGAACCATTTTGGCCAGCCCGCCAAAACTAACTTCAACTCCTTATAATTTCAAACAAAAGATCGTAGAGAGCGTTATAATTTTGCATATTAATCAGCATGTTGCATGCTACAAGAATATATCGATTTCATTGGTTGTTGTTTGAGAACAATATTGGCCCGCCCGCGAAAATTAACTTGAACTGCTTATAACTTCTGAACAATTGATCGTAGCGAACACAATTATTTGCATTTTAATGAAGCATGTTGAATGCTTCAAGAATATGTCGGTTTCACTAGTTGTTGTTTGAGAACCACATTGGCCCGCCCGCGAGTATTAACTTGAACTGTTTATGACTTCTGAACAAATGATCCTAGAGAGCGTAATAAATTTGCATATTAATCAGCATGTTGCATGCTACAAGAATATATCGATTTCACTAGTTGTTGGTTGAGAACCATATTGGCCCGCCCCTGAAAATCAACATGAACTGCTTATAACTCCTGAAAAATTGATCATAGAGAACACAATTATTTGCATTTTAATGAAACATGTTGAATGCTACAAGAATATGTCGGTTTCACTAGTTGTTTTTTAGAAAACCATATTGGCCCGCCCGCGAGTATTAAGTTGATCTGTTTATAACTTCTGAACAAATGATCCTAGAGAGCGTAAAATATTTGCATATTAATCAGCATGTTGCATGCTAGAAGAATATATCGATTTCACTAGTTGTTGGTTGAAAAACATATTGGCCCGCCCGCGAAAATCAACTTGAAGTGCTTATAACTTCTGAATATTTGATAGTAGAGATCACAATTATTTGCATTTTAATCTAACATGTTGTATGCCACAAGAATATGTCAGTTTCACTAGTTATTGTTTGAGAACCATATTGGCCCGCCCGCGAGTATTAAATTGAACTGCTTATAAGTTCTGAGCAAATGATCGTAGAAAACTCGATTGTTTTGCATATTAATAAACATGTAGCTAGATACAAGGATATATAGATTTCACTAGTTATTGTTTGAGAACCATGTTGGCCCACCCGCGAAAACTAATTCAACTGCTTACAATTTGTGAACAAATGATCGTAGAGAACACAATTATTTGCATTTTAATGAAATATGTTGTATGCTACAAGAATATGTCATTTTATTATTTGTTTTTTTTAGAACCATATTGGCCCGCCCGCCTGTATTGACTTGTTCTGCTTATAACTTCTGAACAAATGATGATAGTGAGCGTAATAATTTTGTATATTAATCAGCATGTTGCATGCTACAAGAGTATATCCATTTAACTAGTTGTTGGTTGAGAACCATATAAGCCCGCCCTCGAAAATTAATTTGAACTGCTTATAACATCTGAACAAGTAATCGTAGAAAGCGTAATAAATTTGCATATTAATCAGCATGTTGCATGCTACAAGAATATATCGATTTCACTAGTTGATGTTTGAGAAATATATTTGCCTGCCCCCGAAAATTAACTTGAACTGCTTATAACTTCCGAACAATTGATCGTAGAGCACACAATTATTTGCATTTTAATGAAACATTTTGAATGCTACAAGAATATGTCGGTTTCACTAGTTGTTTTTAGAAAACCATTTTGGCCCACCCGCCAAAACTAATTTCAACTCCTTATAACTTCTGAACAATTGATCGTAGAAAGCGTAATAATTTTGCATATTAAACAGCATGTTGCATGCTACTAGAATATATCGATTTCATTAGTTTTTGGTTGAGAACCATATTGGCCCGACCGCGAAAATCAACTTGAACTGCTTATAACTCCTGAACAATTGATCGTAGAGACTACAATTATTTGCATTTTAATGAAACATGTTGAATGCAACAAGAATATGTCGGTTTCACTAGTTGTTTTTTGAAAACCATATTGGCTCGCCCGCGAGTATTAACTTGAACTGTTTATATCTTCTGAACAAATGATCCTAGAGAGCGTAATAAATTTGCATATTAATCAGCATGTTGCATGCTACAAGAATATATCGATTTCACTAGTTGTTGGTTGAGAACCATATTGGCCCGCCCGCGAAAATCAACTTGATCTGCTTATAACTCCTGAACAATTGATCGTAGAAAACACAATTATTTGCATTTTAATGAAACATGTTGAATGCTACAAGAATATGTCGGCTTCACTAGTTGTTTTTAGAAAACCATTTCGGCCCGCCTGCCAAAACTAACTTCAACTCCTTATAACTTCTGAACAATTGATCGTAGAAAGCGTAATAATTTTGCACATTAATCAGCATGTTGCATGCTACAAGAATATATCGATTTCATTAGTTGTTGGTTGAGAACCATATTGGCCCGCCCGCGAAAATCAACTTGAACTGCTTATAACTCCTGAACAATTGATCGTAGAGACTACAATTATTTGCATTTTAATGAAACATGTTGAATTCAACAAGAATATGTCGGTTTCACTAGTTGTTTTTTGAAAACCATATTGGCTCGCCCGCGAGTATTAACTTGAACTGTTTATAACTTCTGAACAAATGATCCTAGAGAGCGTAATAAATTTGCATATTAATCAGCATGTTGCATGCTACAAGAATATATCGATTTCACTAGTTGTTGGTTGAGAACCATATTGGCCCGCCCCTGAAAATCAACTTGAACTGCTTATAACTCCTGAACAATTGATCGTAGAAAACACAATTATTTGCATTTTAATGAAACATTTTGAATGCTACAAGAATATGTCGGTTTCACTAGTTGTTTTTAGAAAACCATTTCGGCCCACCTGCCAAAACTAACTTCAACTCCTTATAACTTCTGAACAATTGATCGTAGAGCACACAATTATTTGCATTTTAATGAAACATGTTGAATGCTACAAGAATATGTCGGTTTCACTTGTTGTTTTTTGAGAACCATATTGGCCCGCCCGCGAGTATTAAATTGAACTGCTTATAACTTCTGAACAAATGATCTTGAAGAGCGTAATCAATTTGCAAATTAATCAGCATTGTGCATGCTACAAGAATATATCGATTTCACTAGTTGTAGTTGAAAACCATATTGGCCCGCCCTCGAAAATTAATTTGAACTGCTTATAACTTCTGAACAAATAATCGTAGAAAGCGTAATAATTTTGCATATTAATCAGCATGTTGCATGCTACAAGAATATATCGATTTCACTAGCTGTTGTTTGAGAAATATATTGGCCTGCCCGTTAAAATTAACTTGAACTGCTTATTACTTCTGAACAATTGATCGTAGAGCACACAATTATTTGCATTTTAATGAAACATTTTGAATGCTACAAGAATATGTCGGTTTCACTAGTTGTTTATAGAAAACCAAATTAGCCAGCGAGTATTAATTTGAACTATTTATAACTTCTGAACAAATGATCCCAGAGAGCGTAATAAATTTGCATATTAATCAGCATGTTGCATGCTACAAGAATATATCGATTTCACTAGCTGTTGTTTGAGAAATATATTGGCCTGCCCGTTAAAATTAACTTGAACTGCTTATTACTTCTGAACAATTGATCGTAGAGACTACAATTATTTGCATTTTAATGAAACATGTTGAATGCAACAAGAATATGTCGGTTTCACTAGTTGTTTTTAGAAAACCATATTTGCCCGTCCGAGAGTATTAACTTGAACTGTTTATAACTTCTGAACAAGTGATCCTAGAGAACGTAATAAATTTCCATATTAATCAACATGTTGCATGCTACAAGAATATATCGATATCATTAGTTTTTGGTTGAGAACCATATTGGCCCACCCGCCAAAACTAATTTCAACTCCTTATAACTTCTGAACAATTGATCGTAGAAAGCGTAATAATTTTGCATATTAAACAGCATGTTGCATGCTACAAGAATATATCGACTTCATTAGTTATTGGTTGAGAACCATATTGGCCCGCCCGCGAAAATCAACTTAAACTGCTTATAACTCCTAAACAATTGATCGTAGAGCACACAATTATTTGCATTTTAATCAAACATGTTGTATGCAACAAGAATATGTCGGTTTCACTAGTTGTTTTTAGAAAACCATATTGGCCTGCCCGCGAGTATTAACTTGAACAGTTTATAACTTCTGAACAAATTATCCTAGAGAGCGTAATAAATTTGCATATTAATCAGCATGTTGCATGCTACAAGAATATATCGACTTCACTAGTTGTTGGTTGAGAACCATATTGGCCCGCCCGCGAAAATCAACTTGAACTGCTTATAACTCCTGAACAATTGATCTTAGAAAACACAATTATTTGCATTTTAATGAAACATGTTGAATGCTACAAGAATATGTCGGTTTTACTAGTTGTTTTTAGAAAACCATTTCGGCCCGCCCGCAAAACTAACTTCAACTCCTTATAACTTCTGAACAATTGATCGTAGAAAGCGTAATAATTTTGCACATTAATCAGCATGTTGCATGCTACAAGAATATATCGACTTCATTAGTTGTTGGTTGAGAACCATATTGGCCCGCCCGCGAAAATCAACTTGAACTGCTTATAACTCCTGAACAATTGATCGTAGAGCACACAATTATTTGCACTTTCATGAAACATGTTGAATGCTACAAGAATATGTCGGTTTCACTAGTTGTTTTTAGAAAACCATATTGGCCCGTCCGAGAGTATTAACTTCAACTGTTTATAACTTCTGAACAAATGATCCTAGAGAGCGTAATAAATTTGCATATTAATCAGCATGTTGCATGCTACAAGAATATATCGATTTCACTAGTTGTTGGTTGAGAACCATATTGGCCCGCCCTCGAAAATTAAATTGAACTGCTTATAACTTCTGAAAAATTGATCGTAAAGAACACAATTATTTGCATTTCAATCAAACATGTTGTATACTACAAGAATATGTCGGTTTCACTAGTTATTGTTTGAGAACCTTTTTGTCCCGCCCGCCAAAACTAACTTCAACTCCTTATAACTTCTGAACAATTTATCGTAGAGTGCTTAATAATTTTGCATATTAATCAGCATGTTGCATGCTACAAGTATATATCGATTTCATTAGTTGTTGGTTGAGAATCATATTGGCCCGCCCGCGGAAATTAACTTGAACTGCTTATAACTTCTGAACAATTGATCGTAGCGAACACAATTATTTGAATTTTAATGAAACATGGTGAATGCTTCAAGAATATGTCGGTTTCACTAGTTGTTTTTTGAGAACCATTTTGGCCCGCCCGCGAGTATTAAATTGAACTGCTTATAACTTCTGAACAAATGATCTTGAAGAGCGAAATCAATTTGCAAATTAATCAGCATGTTGCATGCTACAAGAATATATCGATTTCACTAGCTGTTGTTTGAGAAATATATTGGCCCGCCCGCGGAAATTAACTTGAACTGCTTATAACTTCTGAACAATTGATCGTAGCGAACACAATTATTTGCATTTTAATGAAACATTTTGAATGCTACAAGAATATGTCGGTTTCACTAGTTGTTTATAGAAAACCATATTAGCCCGCGAGTATTAATTTGAACTATTTATAACTTCTGAACAAATGATCCCAGAGAGCGTAATAAATTTGCATATTAATCAGCATGTTGCATGCTACAAGAATATATCGATTTCATTAGTTTTTGGTTGAGAACCATATTGGCCCGCCCTCGAAAATTAACTTGAACTGCTTATAACTTCTGAACAATTGATCGTAGAGAACACAATTATTTGCATTTCAATCAAACATGTTGAATGCTTCAAGAATATGTCGGTTTCACTAGTTGTTGTTTGAGAACCATATTGGCCCGCCCGCGAATATTAAATTGAACTGCTTATAACTTCTGAACAACTGATCTTAGAGAGTGTAATAATTTTGCATATTAATCAGCTTGTTGCACGCTACAAGAATATATCGATTTCACTAGTTGTTGGTTGAGAACCATATTGGCCCGCCCGCGAAAATTAATTTGAACTGCTTTTAACTTCTGAACAAATAATCGTAGAAAGCGTAATAATTTTTCATATTAATCAGCATGTTGCATGCTACAAGAATATATCGATTTCACTAGTTGTTGTTTGAGAAATATATTGGCCTGCCCGCGAAAATTAACTTGAACTGCTTATAACTTCTGAACATTTGATTGTAGAGCACACAATTATTTGCATTTCAATCAAACATGTTGTAGGCTACAAGAATATGTCGGATTCACTAATTATTGTTTGAGAACCATTTTGGCCCGCCCGCCAAAACTAACTTCAACTCCTTATAACTTCAAACAAAAGATCGTAGAGAGCGTTATAATTTTGCATATTAATCAGCATGTTGCATGCTACAAGAATATATCGATTTCATTGGTTGTTGGTTGAGAACAATATTGGCCCGCCCGCGAAAATTAACTTGAACTGCTTATAACTTCTGAACAATTGATCGTAGCGAACAAAATTATTTGCATTTTAATGAAACATGTTGAATGCTTCAAGAATATGTCGGTTTCACTAGTTGTTGTTTGAGAACCACATTGGCCCGCCCGCGAGTATTAACTTGAACTGTTTATGACTTCTGAACAAATGATCCTAGAGAGCGTAATAAATTTGCATATTAATCAGCATGTTGCATGCTACAAGAATATATCGATTTCACTAGTTGTTGGTTGAGAACCATATTGGCCCGCCCCTGAAAATCAACATGAACTGCTTATAACTCCTGAAAAATTGATCATAGAGAACACAATTATTTGCATTTTAATGAAACATGTTGAATGCTACAAGAATATGTCGGTTTCACTAGTTTTTTTTAGAAAACCATATTGGCCCGCCCGCGAGTATTAAGTAGATCTGTTTATAACTTCTGAACAAATGATCCTAGAGAGCGTAAAATATTTGCATATTAATCAGCATGTTGCATGCTAGAAGAATATATCGATTTCACTAGTTGATGGTTGAAAAACATATTGGCCCGCCCGCGAAAATCAACTTGAAGTGCTTATAACTTCTGAATATTTGATAGTAGAGATCACAATTATTTGCATTTTAATCTAACATGTTGTATGCCACAAGAATATTTCAGTTTCACTAGTTATTGTTTGAGAACCATATTGGCCCGCCCGCGAGTATTAAATTGAACTGCTTATAAGTTCTGAGCAAATGATCGTAGAAAACTCGATTGTTTTGCATATTAATAAACATGTAGCTAGCTACAAGAATATATAGATTTCACTAGTTATTGTTTGAGAACCATGTTGGCCCACCCGCGAAAACTAATTCAACTGCTTATAACTCCTGAACAATTGATAGTAAACAACACAGTTATTTGCATTTTAATGAAACATGTGGAATGCTACAAGAATATGTCAGTTTCACTTGTTGTTATTTGAGAACCATATTGGCCCGCCCGCGAGTATTAACTTGAAGTGCTTATAACTTCTGAACAAATGATCGTAGAGATCACAATTATTATCATTTTAATCTAACATGTTGTATGCTACAAGAATATGTCGGTTTCACTAGTTATTGTTTGAGAACCATTTTGGCCCACCCGCCAAAACTAACTTCAACTCCTTATAACTTCTGAACAAATGATCGTAGAGAGCGTTATCATTTTGTATATTAATCAGCATGTTGCATGCTACAAGAACATATCGATTTCACTAGTTGTTGGTTGAAAAACATATTGGCCCGCCCGCGAAAATCAACTTGAACTGCTTATAACTTCTGAACAATTGATCGTAGAGATCACAATTATTATCATTTTAATCTAACATGTTGTATGCTACAAGAATATGTCGGTTTCACTAGTTATTGTTTGAGAACCATTTTGGCCCGCCCGCCAAAAATTACTTCAACTCCTTATAACTTCTGAACAAATGATCGTAGAGAGCGTTATCATTTTGTATATTAATCAGCATGTTGCATGCTACAAGAATATATCGATTTCATTGGTTGTTGGTTGAGAACCATATTGGCCCGCCCGCGAAAATTTACTTGAATTGCAAATAACTTCTGAACAATTGATCGTAGCGAACACAATTATTTGCATTTTAATGAAACATGTTGAATGCTTCAAGAATATGTCGGTTTCAATAGTTGTTGTTTGAGAACCATATTGGCCCGCCCGCGAAAATTAATTTGAACTGCTTATAACTTCTGAACAAATAACCGTAGAAAGCGTAATGATTTTTCATATTAATCAGCATGTTGCATGCTACAAGAATATATCGATTTCACTTGTTGTTGGTTGAGAATTCCATATTGGCCAGCCCGCGAAAATTAATTTGAACTGCTTATAAATTCTGAACAAATAATCGTAGAAAGCGTAATAATTTTTCATATTAATCAGCATGTTGCATGCTACAAGAATATATCGATTTCACTAGTTGTTTGTTGAGAACCATATTGGCCCGCCCGCGAAAATCAACTTGAACTGCTTATAACTTCTGAACAATTGATCGTAGAGATCACAATTATTATCATTTTAATCTAACATGTTGTATGCTACAAGAATATGTCGGTTTCACTAGTTATTCTTTGAGAACCATTTTGGCCCGCCCGCCAAAACTAACTTCAACTCCTTATAACTTCTGAACAAATGATCGTAGAGAGCGTTATAATTTTGTATATTAATCAGCATGTTGCATGCTACAAGAATATATCGATTTCATTGGTTGTTGGTTGAGAACCATATTGGCCCGCCCGCGAAAATTAACTTGAACTGCTTATAACTTCTGAACAATTGATCGTAGCGAACACAATTATTTGCATTTTAATGAAACATGTTGAATGCTTCAAGAATATGTCGGTTTCACTAGTTGTTGTTTGAGAACCATATTGGCCCGCCAGCGAATATTAAATTGAACTGCTTATAACTTCTGAACAAATGATCTTAGAGAGCGTAATAAATTTGCATATTAATCAGCATGTTGCATGCTACAAAAATATATCGATTTCACTAGTTGTTGGTTGAGAATTCCATATTGGCCAGCCCGCGAAAATTAATTTGAACTGCTTATAAATTCTGAACAAATAATCGTAGAAAGCGTAATAATTTTTCATATTAATCAGCATGTTGCATGCTACAAGAATATATCGATTTCACTAGTTGTTTGTTGAGAACCATATTGGCCCGCCCGCGAATATTAACTTGAACTGTTTATAACGTCTGAACAATTGATCGTAGAGAACACAATTATTTGCATTTCAATCAAACATGTTGTATGCTACAAGAATATGTCGGTTTCACTAGTTGTTTTTAGAAAACCATATTGGCCCGTCCGAGAGTATTAACTTGAACTGTTTATAACTTCTGAACAAATGATCCTAGAGAGCGTAATAAATTTGCATATTAATCAGCATGTTGCATGCTACAAGAATATATCGATTTCACTAGTTGTTGGTTGAGAACCATATTGGCCCGCCCGCGAAAATCAACTTGAACTGCTTATAACTCCTGAACTATTGATCGTAGAGACCACAATTATTTGCATTTTAATGAAACATGTTGATAGCTACAAGAATATGTCGGTTTCACTAGTTTTTTTTAGAAAACCATATTGGCCCACCCGCGAGTATTAAATTGAACTGTTTATATCTTCTGAACAAATGATCGAAGAGAGCGTTATAAATTTGCATATTAATCAGCATGTTGCATCCTACAAGAATATATCGATTTCACTTGTTGTTGGTTGAGAACCATAATTGCCGGCCGCGAAAATCAACTTTAACTGCTTATAACTTCTGAACAATTGATCGTAAACAACACAATTATTTGCATTTTAATCTAACATGTTGTATGCTACAAGAATATGTCGGTTTCACTAGTTATTGTTTGTGAACCATTTTGGCCCGCCCGCCAAAACTAACTTCAACTCCTTATAACCTCTGAACAAATGATCGTAGAGAGCGTTATAATTTTGTATATTAATCAGCATGTTGCATGCTACAAGAATATATCGATTTCATTGGTTGTTGGTTGAGAACCATATTGGCCCGCCCGCGAAAATTAACTTGAACTGCTTAGAACTTCTGAAAAATTGATCGTAGCGAACACAATTATTTGCATTTTAATGAAACATGTTGAATGCTTCTAGAATATGTCGGTTTCACTAGTTGTTGTTTGAGAACCAATATGGCCCGCCCGCGAGTATTAAGTTGATCTGTTTATAACTTCTGAACAAATGATCCTAGAGAGCGTAAAATATTTGCATATTAATCAGCATGTTGCATGCTAGAAAAATATATCGATTTCACTAGTTGTTGGTTGAAAAACATATTTGCCCGCCCGCGAAAATCAACTTGAATTGCTTATAACTTCTGAATATTTGATAGTAGAGATCACAATTATTTGCATTTTAATCTAACATGTTGTATGCCACAAGAATATGTCAGTTTCACTAGTTATTGTTTGAGAACCATATTGGCCCGCCCGCGAGTATTAAATTGAACTGCTTATAAGTTTTGAGCAAATGATCGTAGAAAACTCGATTGTTTTGCATATTAATAAACATGTAGCTAGCTACAAGAATATATAGATTTCACTAGTTATTGTTTGAGAACCATGTTGGCCCACCCGCGAAAACTAATTCAACTGCTTATAACTCCTGAACAATTGATGTTAAACAACACAGTTATTTGCATTTTAATGAAACATGTTGAATGCTACAAGAACATGTCAGTTTCACTTGTTGTTATTTGAGAACCATATTGGCCCGCCCGCGAGTATTAACTTGAACTGCTTATAACTTCTGAACAAATGATCGTAGAGATCACAATTATTATCATTTTAATCTAACATGTTGTATGCTACAAGAATATGTCGGTTTCACTAGTTATTGTTTGAGAACCATTTTGGCCCGCCCGCCAAAAATTATTTCAACTCCTTATAACTTCTGAACAAATGATCGTAGAAAGCGTAATAATTTTTCATATTAATCAGCATGTTGCATGCTACAAGAATATATCGATTTCACTAGTTGTTGTTTGAGAAATATATTGGCCTGCCCGCGAAAATTAACTGGAACTGCTTATAACTTCTGAACATTTGATTGTAGAGCACACAATTATTTGCATTTCAATCAAACATGTTGTAGGCTACAAGAATATGTCGGATTCACTAGTTATTGTTTGAGAACCATTTTGGCCAGCCCGCCAAAACTAACTTCAACTCCTTATAATTTCAAACAAAAGATCGTAGAGAGCGTTATAATTTTGCATATTAATCAGCATGTTGCATGCTACAAGAATATATCGATTTCATTGGTTGTTGGTTGAGAACAATATTGGCCCGCCCGCGAAAATTAACTTGAACTGCTTATAACTTCTGAACAATTGATCGTAGCGAACACAATTATTTGCATTTTAATGAAGCATGTTGAATGCTTCAAGAATATGTCGGTTTCACTAGTTGTTGTTTGAGAACCACATTGGCCCGCCCGCGAGTATTAACTTGAACTGTTTATGACTTCTGAACAAATGATCCTAGAGAGCGTAATAAATTTGCATATTAATCAGCATGTTGCATGCTACAAGAATATATCGATTTCACTAGTTGTTGGTTGAGAACCATATTGGCCCGCCCCTGAAAATCAACATGAACTGCTTATAACTCCTGAAAAATTGATCATAGAGAACACAATTATTTGCATTTTAATGAAACATGTTGAATGCTACAAGAATATGTCGGTTTCACTAGTTGTTTTTTAGAAAACCATATTGGCCCGCCCGCGAGTATTAAGTTGATCTGTTTATAACTTCTGAACAAATGATCCTAGAGAGCGTAAAATATTTGCATATTAATCAGCATGTTGCATGCTAGAAGAATATATCGATTTCACTAGTTGTTGGTTGAAAAACATATTGGCCCGCCCGCGAAAATCAACTTGAAGTGCTTATAACTTCTGAATATTTGATAGTAGAGATCACAATTATTTGCATTTTAATCTAACATGTTGTATGCCACAAGAATATGTCAGTTTCACTAGTTATTGTTTGAGAACCATATTGGCCCGCCCGCGAGTATTAAATTGAACTGCTTATAAGTTCTGAGCAAATGATCGTAGAAAACTCGATTGTTTTGCATATTAATAAACATGTAGCTAGATACAAGGATATATAGATTTCACTAGTTATTGTTTGAGAACCATGTTGGCCCACCCGCGAAAACTAATTCAACTGCTTACAATTTGTGAACAAATGATCGTAGAGAACACAATTATTTGCATTTTAATGAAATATGTTGTATGCTACAAGAATATGTCATTTTACTATTTGTTTTTTTTAGAACCATATTGGCCCGCCCGCCTGTATTGACTTGTTCTGCTTATAACTTCTGAACAAATGATGATAGTGAGCGTAATAATTTTGTATATTAATCAGCATGTTGCATGCTACAAGAGTATATCCATTTAACTAGTTGTTGGTTGAGAACCATATAAGCCCGCCCTCGAAAATTAATTTGAACTGCTTATAACATCTGAACAAGTAATCGTAGAAAGCGTAATAAATTTGCATATTAATCAGCATGTTGCATGCTACAAGAATATATCGATTTCACTAGTTGATGTTTGAGAAATATATTGGCCTGCCCCCGAAAATTAACTTGAACTGCTTATAACTTCCGAACAATTGATCGTAGAGCACACAATTATTTGCATTTTAATGAAACATTTTGAATGCTACAAGAATATGTCGGTTTCACTAGTTGTTTTTAGAAAACCATTTTGGCCCACCCGCCAAAACTAATTTCAACTCCTTATAACTTCTGAACAATTGATCGTAGAAAGCGTAATAATTTTGCATATTAAACAGCATGTTGCATGCTACTAGAATATATCGATTTCATTAGTTTTTGGTTGAGAACCATATTGGCCCGACCGCGAAAATCAACTTGAACTGCTTATAACTCCTGAACAATTGATCGTAGAGACTACAATTATTTGCATTTTAATGAAACATGTTGAATGCAACAAGAATATGTCGGTTTCACTAGTTGTTTTTTGAAAACCATATTGGCTCGCCCGCGAGTATTAACTTGAACTGTTTATATCTTCTGAACAAATGATCCTAGAGAGCGTAATAAATTTGCATATTAATCAGCATGTTGCATGCTACAAGAATATATCGATTTCACTAGTTGTTGGTTGAGAACCATATTGGCCCGCCCGCGAAAATCAACTTGATCTGCTTATAACTCCTGAACAATTGATCGTAGAAAACACAATTATTTGCATTTTAATGAAACATGTTGAATGCTACAAGAATATGTCGGCTTCACTAGTTGTTTTTAGAAAACCATTTCGGCCCGCCTGCCAAAACTAACTTCAACTCCTTATAACTTCTGAACAATTGATCGTAGAAAGCGTAATAATTTTGCACATTAATCAGCATGTTGCATGCTACAAGAATATATCGATTTCATTAGTTGTTGGTTGAGAACCATATTGGCCCGCCCGCGAAAATCAACTTGAACTGCTTATAACTCCTGAACAATTGATCGTAGAGACTACAATTATTTGCATTTTAATGAAACATGTTGAATTCAACAAGAATATGTCGGTTTCACTAGTTGTTTTTTGAAAACCATATTGGCTCGCCCGCGAGTATTAACTTGAACTGTTTATAACTTCTGAACAAATGATCCTAGAGAGCGTAATAAATTTGCATATTAATCAGCATGTTGCATGCTAGAAGAATATATCGATTTCACTAGTTGTTGTTTGAGAACCATATTGGCCCGCCCCTGAAAATCAACTTGAACTGCTTATAACTCCTGAACAATTGATCGTAGAAAACACAATTATTTGCATTTTAATGAAACATTTTGAATGCTACAAGAATATGTCGGTTTCACTAGTTGTTTTTAGAAAACCATTTCGGCCCACCTGCCAAAACTAACTTCAACTCCTTATAACTTCTGAACAATTGATCGTAGAGCACACAATTATTTGCATTTTAATGAAACATGTTGAATGCTACAAGAATATGTCGGTTTCACTAGTTGTTTTTTGAGAACCATATTGGCCCGCCCGCGAGTATTAAATTGAACTGCTTATAACTTCTGAACAAATGATCTTGAAGAGCGTAATCAATTTGCAAATTAATCAGCATTGTGCATGCTACAAGAATATATCGATTTCACTAGTTGTAGTTGAAAACCATATTGGCCCGCCCTCGAAAATTAATTTGAACTGCTTATAACTTCTGAACAAATAATCGTAGAAAGCGTAATAATTTTGCATATTAATCAGCATGTTGCATGCTACAAGAATATATCGATTTCACTAGCTGTTGTTTGAGAAATATATTGGCCTGCCCGTTAAAATTAACTTGAACTGCTTATTACTTCTGAACAATTTATCGTAGAGCACACAATTATTTGCATTTTAATGAAACATTTTGAATGCTACAAGAATATGTCGGTTTCACTAGTTGTTTATAGAAAACCAAATTAGCCCGCGAGTATTAATTTGAACTATTTATAACTTCTGAACAAATGATCCCAGAGAGCGTAATAAATTTGCATATTAATCAGCATGTTGCATGCTACAAGAATATATCGATTTCACTAGCTGTTGTTTGAGAAATATATTGGCCTGCCCGTTAAAATTAACTTGAACTGCTTATTACTTCTGAACAATTGATCGTAGAGACTACAATTATTTGCATTTTAATGAAACATGTTGAATGCAACAAGAATATGTCGGTTTCACTAGTTGTTTTTAGAAAACCATATTTGCCCGTCCGAGAGTATTAACTTGAACTGTTTATAACTTCTGAACAAATGATCCTAGAGAACGTAATAAATTTCCATATTAATCAACATGTTGCATGCTACAAGAATATATCGATATCATTAGTTTTTGGTTGAGAACCATATTGGCCCACCCGCCAAAACTAATTTCAACTCCTTATAACTTCTGAACAATTGATCGTAGAAAGCGTAATAATTTTGCATATTAAACATCATGTTGCATGCTACAAGAATATATCGACTTCATTAGTTATTGGTTGAGAACCATATTGGCCCGCCCGCGAAAATCAACTTAAACTGCTTATAACTCCTAAACAATTGATCGTAGAGCACACAATTATTTGCATTTTAATCAAACATGTTGTATGCAACAAGAATATGTCGGTTTCACTAGTTGTTTTTAGAAAACCATATTGGCCTGCCCGCGAGTATTAACTTGAACAGTTTATAACTTCTGAACAAATGATCCTAGAGAGCGTAATAAATTTGCATATTAATCAGCATGTTGCATGCTACAAGAATATATCGACTTCACTAGTTGTTGGTTGAGAACCATATTGGCCCGCCCGCGAAAATCAACTTGAACTGCTTATAACTCCTGAACAATTGATCTTAGAAAACACAATTATTTGCATTTTAATGAAACATGTTGAATGCTACAAGAATATGTCGGTTTTACTAGTTGTTTTTAGAAAACCATTTCGGCCCGCCCGCAAAACTAACTTCAACTCCTTATAACTTCTGAACAATTGATCGTAGAAAGCGTAATAATTTTGCACATTAATCAGCATGTTGCATGCTACAAGAATATATCGACTTCATTAGTTGTTGGTTGAGAACCATATTGGCCCGCCCGCGAAAATCAACTTGAACTGCTTATAACTCCTGAACAATTGATCGTAGAGCACACAATTATTTGCACTTTCATGAAACATGTTGAATGCTACAAGAATATGTCGGTTTCACTAGTTGTTTTTAGAAAACCATATTGGCCCGTCCGAGAGTATTAACTTCAACTGTTTATAACTTCTGAACAAATGATCCTAGAGAGCGTAATAAATTTGCATATTAATCAGCATGTTGCATGCTACAAGAATATATCGATTTCACTAGTTGTTGGTTGAGAACCATATTGGCCCGCCCTCGAAAATTAAATTGAACTGCTTATAACTTCTGAAAAATTGATCGTAAAGAACACAATTATTTGCATTTCAATCAAACATGTTGTATACTACAAGAATATGTCGGTTTCACTAGTTATTGTTTGAGAACCTTTTTGTCCCGCCCGCCAAAACTAACTTCAACTCCTTATAACTTCTGAACAATTTATCGTAGAGTGCTTAATAATTTTGCATATTAATCAGCATGTTGCATGCTACAAGTATATATCGATTTCATTAGTTGTTGGTTGAGAATCATATTGGCCCGCCCGCGGAAATTAACTTGAACTGCTTATAACTTCTGAACAATTGATCGTAGCGAACACAATTATTTGCATTTTAATGAAACATTTTGAATGCTACAAGAATATGTCGGTTTCACTAGTTGTTTATAGAAAACCATATTAGCCCGCGAGTATTAATTTGAACTATTTATAACTTCTGAACAAATGATCCCAGAGAGCGTAATAAATTTGCATATTAATCAGCATGTTGCATGCTACAAGAATATATCGATTTCATTAGTTTTTGGTTGAGAACCATATTGGCCCGCCCTCTAAAATTAACTTGAACTGCTTATAACTTCTGAACAATTGAACGTAGAGAACACAATTATTTGCATTTCAATCAAACATGTTGTATGCTACAAGAATATGTCGGTTTCACTAGTTATTTTTGAGAACCATTTGTCCCGCCCGCCAAAACTAACTTCAACTCCTTAAGACTTCTGAACAAATGATCGTAGAGAGCTTAATAATTTTGCATATTAATCAGCATGTTGCATGCTACAAGAATTTATCGATTTCATTAGTTGTTGGTTGAGAACCATATTGGCCCACCGCGAAAATTAATTTGAACTGCTTATAACATCTGAACAAGTAATCGTAGAAAGTGTAATAAATTTGCATATTAATCAGCATGTTGCATGCTACAAGAATATATCGATTTCACTAGTTGTTGTTTGAGAAATATATTGCCCTGCCCCCGAAAATTAACTTGAACTGCTTATAACTTCTGAACAATTGATCTTAGAGCTCACAATTATTTGCATTTTAATGAAACATTTTGAATGCTACAAGAATATGTCGGTTTCACTAGTTGTTTATAGAAAACCATATTGGCCCGCCCGCGAGTATTAACTTGAACTGTTTATAACTTCTGAACAAATGATCCTAGAGAGCGTAATAAATTTGCATATTAATCAGCATGTTGCATGCTACAAGAATATATCGATTTCTCTAGTTGTTGGTTGAGAACCATATTGGCCCGCCCGCGAAAATCAACTTGAACTGCTTATAACTCCTGAACAATTGATCGTAGAGAGCACAATTATTTGCATTTTAATGAAACATGTTGATAGCTACAAGAATATGTCGGTTTCACTAGTTGTTTTTAGAAAACCATATTGGCCCACCCGCGAGTATTAAATTGAACTGTTTATAACTTCTGAACAAATGATCGAAGAGAGCGTTATAAATTTGCATATTAATCAGCATGTTGCGTGCTACAAGAATATATCGATGTCACTTTTTGTTGGTTGAGAACCATATTGGCCGGCCGCGAAAATCAACTTTAACTGCTTATAACTCCTGAACAATTGATCGTAAACAACACAATTATTTGCATTTTAATGAAACATGTTGAATGCTACAAGAATATGTCAGTTTCATTTGTTGTTATTTGAGAACCATAATGGCCCGCCCGCGAGTATTAACTTCAACTGCTTATAACTTCTGAACAAATGATCGTAGAGAGCGTAAAAAATTTGCATTTTAATCAGCATGTTGCATGCTACAAGAATATATCGATTTCACTAGATGTTGATTGAAAAACATATTGGCCCGCCCGCGAAAATCAACTTGAACTGCTTATAACTTCTGAACAATTGATCGTAGAGATCACAATTATTATCATTTTAATCTAACATGTTGTATGCTACAAGAATATGTCGGTTTCACTAGTTATTGTTTGAGAACCATTTTGGCCCGCCCGCCAAAACTAACTTCAACTCCTTATAACTTCTGAACAAATGATCGTAGAGAGCGTTATAATTTTGTATATTAATCAGCATGTTGCATGCTACAAGAATATATCGATTTCATTGGTTGTTGGTTGAGAACCATATTGGCCCGCCCGCGAAAATTAACTTGAACTGCATATAACTTCTGAACAATTGATCGTAGCGAACACAATTATTTGCATTTTAATGAAACATGTTGAATGCTTCAAGAATATGTCGGTTTCATTAGTTATTGTTTGAGAACCATATTGGCCCGCCCGCGAATATTAAATTGAACTGCTTATAACTTCTGAACAAATGATCTTAAAGAGCGTAATAAATTTGCATATTAATCAGCATGTTGCATGCTACAAGAATATATCGATTTCACTAGTTGTTGTTTGAGAAATATATTGGCTTGCCCGCGAAAATTAACTTGAACTGCTTATAACTTCTGAACAATTGATTGTAGACCACACAATTATTTGCATTTCAACCAAACATGTTGTATGCTACAAGAATATGTCGGTTTCACTAGTTATTGTTTGAGAACCATTTTGGCCAGCCCGCCAAAACTAACTTCAACTCCTTATAACTTCTGAACAATTGATAGTAGAAAGCGTAATAATTTTGCACATTAATCAGCATGTTGCATGCTACAAGAATATATCGATTTCACTAGTTGTTGGTTGAGAACCATATTGGCCCGCCCGCGAAAATCAACTTGAACTGCTTATAACTCCTGAACAATTGATCGTAGAGCACACAATTATTTGCACTTTAATGAAACATGTTGAATGCTACAAGAATATGTCGGTTTCACTAGTTGTTTTTAGAAAACCATATTGGCCCGTCCGAGAGTATTAACTTCAACTGTTTATAACTTCTGAACAAATGATGCTAGAGAGCGTAATAAATTTGCTTATTAATCAGCATGTTGCATGCTACAAGAATATATCGATTTCACTAGTTGTTGGTTGAGAACCATATTGGCCCGCCCTCGAAAATTAAATTGAACTGCTTATAACTTCTGAAAAATTGATCGTAGAGAACACAATTATTTGCATTTCAATCAAACATGTTGTATACTACAAGAATATGTCGGTTTCACTAGTTATTGTTTGAGTACCTTTTTGTCCCGCCCGCCAAAACTAACTTCAACTCCTTATAACTTCTGAACAAATGATCCTAGAGAGCTTAATAATTTTGCATATTAATCAGCATGTTGCATGCTACAAGAATATATCGATTTCATTAGTTGTTGGTTGAGAACCATATTGGCCCGCCCGCGGAAATTAACTTGAACTGCTTATAACTTCTGAACAATTGATCGTAGCGAACACAATTATTTGCATTTTAATGAAACATGTTGAATGCTTCAAGAATATGTCGGTTTCACTAGTTGTTTTTTGAGAACCATATTGGCCCGCCCGCGAGTATTAAATTGTACTGCTTATAACTTCTGAACAAATGATCTTGAAGAGCGTAATCAATTTTCAAATTAATCAGCATGTTGCATGCTACAAGAATATATCGATTTCACTAGCTGTTGTTTGAGAAATATATTGGCCTGCCCGTGAAAATTAACTTGAACTGCTTATAACTTCTGAACAATTGATCGTAGAGAACACAATTATTTGCATTTCAATCAAACATGTTGTATGCTACAAGAATATGTCGGTTTCACTAGTTATTGTTTGAGAACCATTTTGTCCCGCCCGCCAAAACTAACTTCAACTCCTTAAGACTTCTGAACAAATGATCGTAGAGAGCTTAATAATTTTGCATATTAATCAGCATGTTGCATGCTACAAGAATATATCGATTTCATTAGTTGTTGGTTGAGAACCATATTGGCCCACTGCGAAAATTAATTTGAACTGCTTATAACATCTGAACAAGTAATCGTAGAAAGCGTAATAAATTTGCATATTAATCAGCATGTTGCATGCTACAAGAATATATCGATTTCACTAGTTGTTGTTTGAGAAATATATTGCCCTGCCCCCGAAAATTAACTTGAACTGCTTATAACTTCTGAACAATTGATCGTAGAGAGCACAATTATTTGCCTTTTAATGAAACATATTGATAGCTACAAGAATATGTCGGTTTCACTAGTTGTTTTTAGAAAACCATATTGGCCCACCCGCGAGTATTAAATTGAACTGTTTATAACTTCTGAACAAATGATCGAAGATAGCGTTATAACTTTGCATATTAATCAGCATGTTGCGTGCTACAAGAATATATCGATGTCACTTTTTGTTGGTTGAGAACCATATTGGCCGGCCGCGAAAATCAACTTTAACTGCTTATAACTCCTGAACAATTGATCGTAAACAACACAATTATTTGCATTTTAATGAAACATGTTGAATGCTACAAGAATATGTCAGTTTCACTTGTTGTTATTTGAGAACCATATTGGCCCGCCCGGGAGTATTAACTTCAACTGCTTATAACTTCTGAACAAATGTCGTAGAGAGCATAAAAAATTTGCATTTTAATCAGCATGTTGCATGCTACAAGAATATATCGATTTCACTAGTTGTTGGTTGAAAAACATATTGGCCCGCCCGCGAAAATCAACTTGAACTGCTTATAACTTCTGAACAATTGATCGTAGCGAACACAAATATTTGCATTTTAATGAAACATGTTGAATGCTTCAAGAATATGTCGGTTTCATTAGGTGTTGTTTGAGAACCATATTGGCCCGCCCGCGAATATTAAATTGAACTGCTTATAACTTCTGAACAAATGATTTTAAAGAGCGTAATAAATTTGCATATTAATCAGCATGTTGCATGCTACAAGAATATATCGATTTCACTAGTTTTTGGTTGAGAACCATATTGGCCCGCCCGCGAAAATTAATTTGAACTGCTTATAACTTCTGAACAAATAATCGTAGAAAGCGTAATAATTTTTCATATTAATCAGCATGTTGCATGCTACAAGAATATATCGATTTCACTAGTTGTTTGTTGAGAATCATATTGGCCCGCCCTCGAATATTAACTTGAACTGTTTATAACTTCTGAACAATTGATCGTAGAGAACACAATTATTTGCATTTTAATCTAACATGTTGTATGCTACAAGAATATGTCGGTTTCACTAGTTGTTTTTTAGAAAACCATATTGGCCCGTTCGAGAGTATTAACTTGAACTGTTTATAACTTCTGAACAAATGATCCTAGAGAGCGTAATAAATTTGCATATTAATCAGCGTGTTGCATGCTACAAGAATATTTCGATTTCACTAGTTGTTGGTTGAGAACCATATTGGCCCGCCCGCGAAAATCATCTTGAACTGCTTATAACTCCTGAACAATTGATCGTAGAGAGCACAATTATTTGCATTTTAATGAAACATGTTGATAGCTACAAGAATATGTCGGTTTCACTAGTTGTTTTTAGAAAACCATATTGGCCCACCCGCGAGTATTAAATTGAACTGTTTATATCTTCTGAACAAATGATCGAAGAGAGCGTTATAAATTTGCATATTAATCAGCATGTTGCATCCTACAAGAATATATCTATTTCACTTGTTGTTGGTTGAGAACCATATTTGCCGGCCGCGAAAATCAACTTGAACTGATTATAACTTCTGAACAATTGATCGTAAACAACACAATTATTTGCATTTTAATCTAACATGTTGTATGCTACAAGAATATGTCGGTTTCACTAGTTATTGTTTGAGAACCATTTTGGCCCGCCCGCCAAAACTAACTTCAACTCCTTATAACCTCTGAACAAATGATCGTAGAGAGCGTTATAATTTTGTATATTAATCAGCATGTTGCATGCTACAAGAATATATCGATTTCATTGGTTGTTGGTTGAGAACCATATTGGCCCGCCCGCGAAAATTAACTTGAACTGCTTAGAACTTCTGAAAAATTGATCGTAGCGAACACAATTATTTGCATTTTAATGAAACATGTTGAATGCTTCAAGAATATGTTGGTTTCACTAGTTGTTGTTTGAGAACCATATTGGCCCGCCCGCGAATATTAAATTGAACTGCTTATAACTTCCGAACAAATGATCTTAGAGAGCGTAATAAATTTGCATATTAATCAGCATGTTGCATGCTACAAGAATATATCGATTTCACTAGTTGTTGTTTGAGAAATATATTGGCCTGCCCGCGAAAATTAATTTGAACTGCTTATAACTTCTGAACATTTGATTGTAGAGCACACAATTATTTGCATTTCAATCAAACATGTTGTAGGCTACAAGAATATGTCGGATACACTAGTTATTGTTTGAGAACCATTTTGGCCAGCCCGCCAAAACTAACTTCAACTCCTTATAATTTCAAACAAAAGATCGTAGAGAGCGTTATAATTTTGCATATTAATCAGCATGTTGCATGCTACAAGAATATATCGATTTCATTGGTTGTTGGTTGAGAACAATATTGGCCCGCCCGCGAAAATTAACTTGAACTGCTTATAACTTCTGAACAATTGATCGTAGCGAACACAATTATTTGCATTTTAATGAAACATGTTGAATGCTTCAAGAATATGTCGGTTTCATTAGTTGTTGTTTGAGAACCACATTGGCCCGCCCGCGAGTATTAACTTGAACTGTTTATGACTTCTGAACAAATGATCCTAGAGAGCGTAATAAATTTGCATATTAATCAGCATGTTGCATGCTACAAGAATATATCGATTTCACTAGTTGTTGGTTGAGAACCATATTGGCCCGCCCCTGAAAATCAACATGAACTGCTTATAACTCCTGAAAAATTGATCATAGAGAACACAATTATTTGCTTTTTAATGAAACATGTTGAATGCTACAAGAATATGTCGGTTTCACTAGTTGTTTTTTAGAAAACCATATTGGTCCGCCCGCGAGTATTAAGTTGATCTGTTTATAACTTCTGAACAAATGATCCTAGAGAGCGTAAAATATTTGCATATTAATCAGCATGTTGCATGCTAGAAGAATATATCGATTTCACTAGTTGTTGGTTGAAAAACATATTGGCCCGCCCGCGAAAATCAACTTGAAGTGCTTATAATTTCTGAATATTTGATAGTAGAGATCACAATTATTTGCATTTTAATCTAACATGTTGTATGCCACAAGAATATGTCAGTTTCACTAATTATTGTTTGAGAACCATATTGGCCCGCCCGCGAGTATTAAATTGAACTGCTTATAAGTTCTGAGCAAATGACCGTAGAAAACTCGATTGTTTTGCATATTAATAAACATGTAGCTAGCTACAAGAATATATAGATTTCACTAGTTATTGTTTGAGAACCATGTTGGCCCACCCGCGAAAACTAATTCAACTGCTTACAATTTGTGAACAAATGATCGTAGAGAACACAATTATTTGCATTTTAATGAAACATGTTGTATGCTACAAGAATATGTCATTTTACTATTTGTTTTTTTAGAACCATATTGGCCCGCCGCCTGTATTGACTTGTTCTGCTTATAACTTCTGAACAAATGATGATAGTGAGCGTAATAATTTTGCATATTAATCAGCATGTTGCATGCTACAAGAATATATCCATTTAACTAGTTGTTGGTTGAGAACCATATAAGCCCGCCCTCGAAAATTAACTTGAACTGCTTATAACTTCCGAACAATTGATCGTAGAGAACACAATTATTTGCATTTCAATCAAACATGTTGTATGCTACAAGAATATGTCGGTTTCACTAGTTATTGTTTGAGAACCATTTTGTCCCGCCCGCCAAAACTAACTTCAACTCCTTATAACTTCTGAACAAATGATCGTAGAGAGCTTAATAATTTTGCATATTAATCAGCATGTTGCATGCTACAAGAATATATCGATTTCATTAGTTGTTGGTTTAGAACCATATTAGCCCGCCGCGAAAATTAATTTGAACTGCTTATAACATCTGAACAAGTAATCGTAGAAAGCGTAATAAATTTGCATATTAATCAGCATGTTGCATGCTACAAGAATATATCGATTTCATTAGTTGATGTTTTAGAAATATATTGGCCTGCCCCCGAAAATTAACTTGAACTACTTATAACTTCCGAACAATTGATCGTAGAGCACACAATTATTTGCATTTTAATGAAACATTTTGAATGCTACAAGAATATGTCGGTTTCACTAGTTGTTTTTAGAAAACCATTTTGGCCCACCCGCCAAAACTAATTTCAACTCCTTATAAATTCTGAACAATTGATCGTAGAAAGCGTAATAATTTTGCATATTAAACAGCATGTTGCATGCTACAAGAATATATCGATTTCATTAGTTTTTGGTTGAGAACCATATTGGCCCGCCCGCGAAAATCAACTTGAACTGCTTATAACTCCTGAACAATTGATCGTAGAGACTACATTTATTTGCATTTTAATGAAACATGTTGAATGCAACAAGAATATGTCGGTTTCACTAGTTGTTTTTTGAAAACCATATTGGCTCGCCCGCGAGTATTAACTTGAACTGTTTATAACTTCTGAACAAATGATCCTAGAGAGCGTAATAAATTTGCATATTAATCAGCATGTTGCATGCTACAAGAATATATCGATTTCACTAGTTGTTGGTTGAGAACCATATTGGCCCGCCCGCGAAAATCAACTTGAACTGCTTATAACTCCTGAACAATTGATCGTAGAAAACACAATTATTTGCATTTTAATGAAACATGTTGAATGCTACAAGAATATGTCGGTTTCACTAGTTGTTTTTAGAAAACCATTTCGGCCCGCCTGCCAAAACTAACTTCAACTCCTTATAACTTCTGAACAATTGATCGTAGAAAGCGTAATAATTTTGCACATTAATCAGCATGTTGCATGCTACAAGAATATATCGATTTCATTAGTTGTTGGTTGAGAACCATATTGGCCCGCACGCGAAAATCAACTTGAACTGCTTATAACTCCTGAACAATTGATCGTAGAGACCACAATTATTTGCATTTTAATGAAACATGTTGAATGCATCAAGAATATGTCGGTTTCACTAGTTGTTTTTTGAAAACCATATTGGCTCGCCCGCGAGTATTAACTTGAACTGTTTATAACTTCTGAACAAATGATCCTAGAGAGCGTAATAAATTTGCATATTAATCAGCATGTTGCATGCTACAAGAATATATCGATTTCACTAGTTTTTGGTTGAGAACCATATTGGCCCGCCCCTGAAAATCAACTTGAACTGCTTATAACTCCTGAACAATTGATCGTGGAAAACACAATTACTTGCATTTTAATGAAACATGTTGAATGCTACAAGAATATGTCGGTTTCACTAGTTGTTTTTAGAAAACCATTTCGGCCCGCCTGCCAAAACTAACTTCAACTCCTTATAACTTCTGAACAATTGATCGTAGAAAGCGTAATAATTTTGCACATTAATCAGCATGTTGCATGCTACAAGAATATATCGATTTCATTAGTTGTTGGTTGAGAACCATATTGGCCCGCCCGCGAAAATCAACTTGAACTGCATATAACTCCTGAACAATTGATCGTAGAGCACACAATTATTTGCATTTATTGAAACATGTTGAATGCTACAAGAATATGTCGGTTTCACTAGTTGTTTTTATAAAACCATATTGGCCCGTCCGAGAGTATTAACTTCAACTGTTTATAACTTCTGAACAAATGATCCTAGAGAGCGTAATAAATTTGCATATTAATCAGCATGTTGCATGCTACAAGAATATATCGATTTCACTAGTTGTTGGTTGAGAACCATATTGGCCCGCTTTCGAAAATTAAATTGAACTTCTCATAACTTCTGAAAAATTGATAGTAGAGAACACAATTATTTGCATTTCAATCAAACATGTTGTATACTACAAGAATATGTCGGTTTCACTAGTTATTGTTTGAGAACCTTTTTGTCCCGCCCGCCAAAACTAACTTCAACCCCTTATAACTTCTGAACAAATTATCGTAGAGAGCTTAATAATTTTGCATATTAATCAGCATGTTGCATGCTACAAGATTATATCGATTTCATTAGTTGTTGGTTGAGAACCATATTGGCCCGCCCGCGGAAATTAACTTGAACTGCTTATAACTTCTGAACAATTGATCGTAGCGAACACAATTATTTGCATTTTAATGAAACTTGTTGAATGCTTCAAGAATATGTCGGTTTCACTAGTTGTTTTTTGAGAACCATATTGGCCCGCCCGCGAGTATTAAATTGAACTGCTTATAACTTCTGAACAAATGATCTTGAAGAGCGTAATCAATTTGCAAATTAATCAGCATGTTGCATGCTACAAGAATATATCGATTTCACTAGTTGTAGTTGAAAACCATATTGGCCCGCCCTCGAAAATTAATTTGAACTGCTTATAACTTCTGAACAAATAATCGTAGAAAGCGTAATATATTTGCATATTAATCAGCATGTTGCATGCTACAAGAATATATCGATTTCACTAGCTGTTGTTTGAGAAATATATTGGCCTGCCCGTGAAAATTAACTTGAACTGCTTATTACTTCTGAACAATTGATCGTAGAGCACACAATTATTTGCATTTTAATGAAACATTTTGAATGCTACAAGAATATGTCGGTTTCACTAGTTGTTTATAGAAAACCAAATTAGCCCGCGAGTATTAACTTGAACTATTTATAACTTCTGAACAAATGATTCCAGAGAGCGTAATAAATTTGCATATTAATCAGCATATTGCATGCTACAAGAATATATCGATTTCATTAGTTTTTGGTTGAGAACCATATTGGCCCGCCCGCGAAAATCAACTTGAACTGCTTATAACTCCTGAACAATTGATCGTAGAACACACTATTATTTGCATTTTAATGAAACATGTTGAATGCTACAAGAATATGTCGGTTTCACTAGTTGTTTCTAGAAAACCATATTGGCCCGTCCGAGAGTATTAACTTGAACTGTTTATAACTTCTGAACAAATGATCCTAGAGAACGTAATAAATTTCCATATTAATCAACATGTTGCATGCTACAAGAATATATCGATTTCACTAGTTGTTGGTTGAGAACCATATTGGCCCGCCCGCAAGTATTAAATTGAACTGCTTATAAGTTCTGAGCAAATGATCGTAGAAAGCTCGATTGTTTTGCATATTAATAAACATGTAGCTAGCTACAAGAATATGTAGATTTCACTAGTTATTGTTTGAGAACCATGTTGGCCCACCCGCGAAAACTAATTCAACTGCTTACAATTTCTGAACAAATGATCGTAGAGAACACAATTATTTGCATTTTAATGAAACATTTTGAATGCTACAAGATTATGTCGGTTTCACTAGTTGTTTTTAGAAAACCATTTTGGCCCACCCGCCAAAACTAATTTCAACTCCTTATAACTTCTGAACAATTGATAGTAGAAAGCGTAAAAATTTTGCATATTAAACAGCATGTTGCATGCTACAAGAATATATCGACTTCATTAGTTTTTGGTTGAGAACCATATTGGCCCGCCCGCGAAAATCAACTTAAACTGCTTATAACTCCTAAACAATTGATCGTAGAGCACACAATTATTTGCATTTTAATGAAACATGTTGAATGCTACAAGAATATGTCGGTTTTACTAGTTGTTTTTAGAAAACCATTTCGGCCCGCCCGCAAAACTAATTTCAACTCCTTATAACTTCTGAACAATTGATCGTAGAAAGCGTAATAATTTTGCACATTAATCAGCATGTTGCATGCTACAAGAATATATCGATTTCATTAGTTGTTGGTTGAGAACCATATTGGCCCGCCCGCGAAAATCAACTTGAACTGCTTATAACTCCTGAACAATTGATCGTAGAGCACACAATTTTTTGCACTTTAATGAAACATGTTGAATGCTACAAGAATATGTCGGTTTCACTAGTTGTTTTTAGAAAACCATATTGGCCCGTCCGAGAGTATTAACTTCAACTGTTTATAACTTCTGAACAAATGATCCTAGAGAGCGTAATAAATTTGCATATTAATCAGCATGTTGCATGCTACAAGAATATATCGATTTCACTAGTTGTTGGTTGAGAACCATATTAGCCCGCCCTCGAAAATTAAATTGAACTGCTTATAACTTCTGAACAATTGATCGTAGAGAACACAATTATTTGCATTTCAATCAAACATGTTGAATGCTTCAAGAATATGTCGGTTTCACTAGTTGTTTTTTGAGAACCATATTGGCCCGCCCGCGAGTATTAAATTGAACTGCTTATAACTTCTGAACAAATGATCTTGAAGAGCGTAATCAATTTGCAAATTAATCAGCAGGTTGCATGCTACAAGAATATATCGAATTCACTAGCTGTTGTTTGAGAAATATATTGGCCTGCCCGTGAAAATTAACTTGAACTGCTTATAACTTCTGAACAATTGATCGTAGAGCACACAATTATTTGCATTTTAATGAAACATTTTGAATGCTACAAGAATATGTCGGTTTCACTAGTTGTTTATAGAAAACCATATTAGCCCGCGAGTATTAATTTGAACTATTTATAACTTCTGAACAAATGATCCCAGAGAGCGTAATAAATTTGCATATTAATCAGCATGTTGCATGCTACAAGAATATATCGATTTCATTAGTTTTTGGTTGAGAACCATATTGGCCCGCCCGCGAAAATCAACTTGAACTGCTTATTACTCCTGAACAATTGATCGTAGAACACACAATTATTTGCATTTTAATGAAACATGTTGAATGCTACAAGAATATGTCGGTTTTACTATTTATTTTTTTAGAACCATATTGGCCCGCCCGCGAGTATTGACTTGTTCTGCTTATAACTTCTGAACAAATGATCGTAGTGAGCGTAATAATTTTGCATATTAATCAGCATGTTGCATGCTACAAGAACATATCCATTTCACTAGATGCTGGTTGAGAACCATATTGGCCCGCCCTCGAAAATTAACTTGAACTGCTTATAACTTCTGAACAATTGATCGTAGAGAACACAATTATTTGCATTTCAATCAAACATGTTGTATGCTACAAGAATATGTCGGTTTCACTAGTTATTGTTTGAGAACCATTTTGTCCCGCCCGCCAAAACTAACTTCAACTCCTTAAGACTTCTGAACAAATGATCGTAGAGAGCTTAATAATTTTGCATATTAATCAGCATGTTGCATGCTACAAGAATATATCGATTTCATTAGTTGTTGGTTGAGAACCATATTGGCCCACCGCGAAAATTAATTTGAACTGCTTATAACATCTGAACAAGTAATCGTAAAAAGCGTAATAAATTTGCATATTAATCAGCATGTTGCATGCTACAAGAATATATCGATTTCACTAGTTGTTGTTTGAGAAATATATTGCCCTGCCCCCGAAAATTAACTTGAACTGCTTATAACTTCTGAACAATTGATCTTAGAGCTCACAATTATTTGCATTTTAATGAAACATGTTGATAGCTACAAGAATATGTCGGTTTCACTAGTTGTTTTTAGAAACCCATATTGGCCCACCCGCGAGTATTAAATTGAACTGTTTATAACTTCTGAACAAATGATCGAAGAGAGCGTTATAAATTTGCATATTAATCAGCATGTTGCGTGCTACAAGAATATATCGATGTCACTTTTTGTTGGTTGAGAACCATATTGGCCGGCCGCGAAAATCAACTTTAACTGCTTATAACTCCTGAACAATTGATCGTAAACAACACAATTATTTGCATTTTAATGAAACATGTTGAATGCTACAAGAATATGTCAGTTTCACTTGTTGTTATTTGAGAACCATATTGGCCCGCCCGCGAGTATTAACTTCAACTGCTTATAACTTCTGAACAAATGATCGTAGAGAGCGTAAAAAATTTGCATTTTAATCAGCATGTTGCATGCTACAAGAATATATCGATTTCACTAGATGTTGGTTGAAAAACATATTGGCCCGCCCGCGAAAATCAACTTGAACTGCTTATAACTTCTGAACAATTGATCGTAGAGATCACAATTATTATCATTTTAATCTAACATGTTGTATGCTACAAGAATATGTCGGTTTCACTAGTTATTGTTTGAGAACCATTTTGGCCCGCCCGCCAAAACTAACTTCAACTCCTTATAACTTCTGAACAAATGATCGTAGAGAGCGTTATAATTTTGTATATTAATCAGCATGTTGCATGCTACAAGAATATATCGATTTCATTGGTTGTTGGTTGAGAACCATATTGGCCCGCCCGCGAAAATTAATTTGAACTGCATATAATTTCTGAACAATTGATCGTAGCGAACACAATTATTTGCATTTTAATGAAACATGTTGAATGCTTCAAGAATATGTCGGTTTCATTAGTTGTTGTTTGAGAACCATATTGGCCCGCCCGCGAATATTAAATTGAACTGCTTATAACTTCTGAACAAATGATCTTAAAGAGCGTAATAAATTTGCATATTAATCAGCATGTTGCATGCTACAAGAATATATCGATTTCACTAGTTTTTGGTTGAGAACCATATTGGCCCGCCCGCGAAAATTAATTTGAACTGCTTATAACTTCTGAACAAATAATCGTAGAAAGCGTACTAATTTTTCATATTAATCAGCATGTTGCATGCTACAAGAATATATCGATTTCACTAGTTTTTGGTTGAGAACCATATTGGCCCGCCCGCGAAAATTAATTTGAACTGCTTATAACTTCTGAACAAATAATCGTAGAAAGCGTAATAATTTTTCATATTAATCAGCATGTTGCATGCTACAAGAATATATCGATTTCACTAGTTGTTGTTTGAGAAATATATTGGCCTGCCCGCGAAAATTAACTTGAACTGCTTATAACTTCTGAACAATTGATTGTAGACCACACAATTATTTGCATTTCAACCAAACATGTTGTATGCTACAAGAATATGTCGGTTTCACTAGTTATTGTTTGAAAACCATTTTGGCCAGCCCGCCAAAACTAAATTCAACTCCTTATAACTTCTGAACAATTGATCGTAGAAAGCGTAATAATTTTGCACATTAATCAGCATGTTGCATGCTACAAGAATATATCCATTTCATTGGTTGTTGGTTGAGAACCATATTGGCCCGCCCGCGAAAATCAACTTGAACTGCTTATAACTCCTGAACAATTGATCGTAGAGCACACAATTATTTGCACTTTAATGAAACATGTTGAATGCTACAAGAATATGTCGGTTTCACTAGTTGTTTTTAGAAAACCATATTGGCCGTCCGAGAGTATTAACTTCAACTGTTTATAACTTCTGAACAAATGATCCTAGAGAGCGTAATAAATTTGCATATTAATCAGCATGTTGCATGCTACAAGGATATATCGATTTCACTAGTTGTTGGTTGAGAACCATATTAGCCCGCCCTCGAAAATTAAATTGAACTGTTTATAACTTCTGAAAAATTGATCGTAGAGAACACAATTATTTGCATTTCAATCAAACATGTTGTATACTACAAGAATATGTCGGTTTCACTAGTTATTGTTTGAGAACCTTTTTGTCCCACCCGCCAAAACTAACTTCAACTCCTTATAACTTCTGAACAAATTATCGTAGAGAGCTTAATAATTTTGCATATTAATCAGCATGTTGCATGCTACAAGTATATATCGATTTCATTAGTTGTTGGTTGAGAACCATATTGGCCCGCCCGCGGAAATTAACTTGAACTGCTTATAACTTCTGAACAATTGATCGTAGCGAACACAATTATTTGCATTTTAATGAAACATGTTGAATGCTTCAAGAATATGTCGGTTTCACTAGTTGTTTTTTGAGAACCATATTGGCCCGCCCGCGAGTATTAAATTGAACTGCTTATAACTTCTGAACAAATGATCTTGAAGAGCGTAATCAATTTGCAAATTAATCAGCAGGTTGCATGCTACAAGAATATATCGATTTCACTAGCTGTTGTTTGAGAAATATATTGGCCTGCCCGTGAAAATTAACTTGAACTGCTTATAACTTCTGAACAATTGATCGTAGAGCACACAATTATTTGCATTTTAATGAAACATTTTGAATGCTACAAGAATATGTCGGTTTCACTAGTTGTTTATAGAAAACCATATTAGCCCGCGAGTATTAATTTGAACTATTTATAACTTCTGAACAAATTATCCCAGAGAGCGTAATAAATTTGCATATTAATCAGCATGTTGCATGCTACAAGAATATATCGATTTCATTAGTTTTTGGTTGAGAACCATATTGGCCCGCCCGCGAAAATCAACTTGAACTGCTTATTACTCCTGAACAATTGATCGTAGAACACAAAATTATTTGCATTTTAATGAAACATGTTGAATGCTACAAGAATATGTCGGTTTTACTATTTATTTTTTTAGAACCATATTGGCCCGCCCGCGAGTATTGACTTGTTCTGCTTATAACTTCTGAACAAATGATCGTAGTGAGCGTAATAATTTTGCATATTAATCAGCATGTTGCATGCTACAAGAACATATCCATTTCACTAGTTGCTGGTTGAGAACCATATTGGCCCGCCCTCGAAAATTAACTTGAACTGCTTATAACTTCTGAACAATTGATCGTAGAGAACACAATTATTTGCATTTCAATCAAACATGTTGTATGCTACAAGAATATGTCGGTTTCACTAGTTATTGTTTGAGAACCATTTTGTCCCGCCCGCCAAAACTAACTTCAACTCCTTAAGACTTCTGAACAAATGATCGTAGAGAGCTTAATAATTTTGCATATTAATCAGCATGTTGCATGCTACAAGAATATATCGATTTCATTAGTTGTTGGTTGAGAACCATATTGGCCCACCGCGAAAATTAATTTGAACTGCTTATAACATCTGAACAAGTAATCGTAAAAAGCGTAATAAATTTGCATATTAATCAGCATGTTGCATGCTACAAGAATATATCGATTTCACTAGTTGTTGTTTGAGAAATATATTGCCCTGCCGCCGAAAATTAACTTGAACTGCTTATAACTTCTGAACAATTGATCTTAGAGCTCACAATTATTTGCATTTTAATGAAACATTTTGAATGCTACAAGAATATGTCGGTTTCACTAGTTGTTTATAGAAAACCATATTGGCCCGCCCGCGAGTATTAACTTGAACTGTTTATAACTTCTGAACAAATGATCCTAGAGAGCGTAATAAATTTGCATATTAATCAGCATGTTGCATGCTACAAGAATATATCGATTTCACTAGTTGTTGGTTGAGAACCATATTGGCCCGCCCGCGAAAATCAACTTGAACTGCTTATAACTCCTGAACAATTGATCGTAGAGAGCACAATTATTTGCATTTTAATGAAACATGTTGATAGCTACAAGAATATGTCGGTTTCACTAGTTGTTTTTAGAAACCCATATTGGCCCACCCGCGAGTATTAAATTGAACTGTTTATAACTTCTGAACAAATGATCGAAGAGAGCGTTATAAATTTGCATATTAATCAGCATGTTGCGTGCTACAAGAATATATCGATGTCACTTTTTGTTGGTTGAGAACCATATTGGCCGGCCGCGAAAATCAACTTTAACTGCTTATAACTCCTGAACAATTGATCGTAAACAACACAATTATTTGCATTTTAATGAAACATGTTGAATGCTACAAGAATATGTCAGTTTCACTTGTTGTTATTTGAGAACCATATTGGCCCGCCCGCGAGTATTAACTTCAACTGCTTATAACTTCTGAACAAATGATCGTAGAGAGCGTAAAAAATTTGCATTTTAATCAGCATGTTGCATGCTACAAGAATATATCGATTTCACTAGATGTTGGTTGAAAAACATATTGGCCCGCCCGCGAAAATCAACTTGAACTGCTTATAACTTCTGAACAATTGATCGTAGAGATCACAATTATTATCATTTTAATCTAACATGTTGTATGCTACAAGAATATGTCGGTTTCACTAGTTATTGTTTGAGAACCATTTTGGCCCGCCCGCCAAAACTAACTTCAACTCCTTATAACTTCTGAACAAATGATCGTAGAGAGCGTTATAATTTTGTATATTAATCAGCATGTTGCATGCTACAAGAATATATCGATTTCATTGGTTGTTGGTTGAGAACCATATTGGCCCGCCCGCGAAAATTAACTTGAACTGCATATAATTTCTGAACAATTGATCAAGCGAACACAATTATTTGCATTTTAATGAAACATGTTGAATGCTTCAAGAATATGTCGGTTTCATTAGTTGTTGTTTGAGAACCATATTGGCCCGCCCGCGAATATTAAATTGAACTGCTTATAACTTCTGAACAAATGATCTTAAAGAGCGTAATAAATTTGCATATTAATCAGCATGTTGCATGCTACAAGAATATATCGATTTCACTAGTTTTTGGTTGAGAACCATATTGGCCCGCCCGCGAAAATTAATTTGAACTGCTTATAACTTCTGAACAAATAATCGTAGAAAGCGTAATAATTTTTCATATTAATCAGCATGTTGCATGCTACAAGAATATATCGATTTCACTAGTTGTTGTTTGAGAAATATATTGGCCTGCCCGCGAAAATTAACTTGAACTGCTTATAACTTCTGAACAATTGATTGTAGACCACACAATTATTTGCATTTCAACCAAACATGTTGTATGCTACAAGAATATGTCGGTTTCACTAGTTATTGTTTGAGAACCATTTTGGCCAGCCCGCCAAAACTAAATTCAACTCCTTATAACTTCTGAACAATTGATCGTAGAAAGCGTAATAATTTTGCACATTAATCAGCATGTTGCATGCTACAAGAATATATCCATTTCATTAGTTGTTGGTTGAGAACCATATTGGCCCGCCCGCGAAAATCAACTTGAACTGCTTATAACTCCTGAACAATTGATCGTAGAGCACACAATTATTTGCACTTTAATGAAACATGTTGAATGCTACAAGAATATGTCGGTTTCACTAGTTGTTTTTAGAAAACCATATTGGCCCGTCCGAGAGTATTAACTTCAACTGTTTATAACTTCTGAACAAATGATCCTAGAGAGCGTAATAAATTATGCATATTAATCAGCATGTTGCATGCTACAAGAATATATCGATTTCACTAGTTGTTGGTTGAGAACCATATTAGCCCGCCCTCGAAAATTAAATTGAACTGCTTATAACTTCTGAAAAATTGATCGTAGAGAACACAATTATTTGCATTTCAATCAAACATGTTGTATACTACAAGAATATGTCGGTTTCACTAGTTATTGTTTGAGAACCTTTTTGTCCCACCCGCCAAAACTAACTTCAACTCCTTATAACTTCTGAACAAATTATCGTAGAGAGCTTAATAATTTTGCATATTAATCAGCATGTTGCATGCTACAAGTATATATCGATTTCATTAGTTGTTGGTTGAGAACCATATTGGCCCGCCCGCGGAAATTAACTTGAACTGCTTATAACTTCTGAACAATTGATCGTAGCGAACACAATTATTTGCATTTTAATGAAACATGTTGAATGCTTCAAGAATATGTCGGTTTCACTAGTTGTTTTTTGAGAACCATATTGGCCCGCCCGCGAGTATTAAATTGAACTGCTTATAACTTCTGAACAAATGTTAATTTTCGCTGGCGGGCCAATATGGTTCTCAACCAACAACCAATGAAATCGATATATTCCTGTAGCATGCAACATGCTGATTAATATGCAAAATTATTACGCTCTTTTCGATCATTTGTTCAGAAGTTATAAGCAGTTCAAGTTAATTTTCGCGGGAAGGCCAATGTATTTCTCAAACAACAACTAGTGAAATCGATATATTCATGTAGCATGCAACATGCTGATTAATATGAAAAATTATTACGCTTTCAACGATTATTTGTTCAGAAGTTATAAGCAGTTCAAATTAATTTTGCGGGCGGGCCAATATTGTTCTCAACCAACAACTAGTGAAATCGATATATTGTTGTAGCATGCAACATGCTGATTAATATGAAAATTTATTACGCTCTCTAAGATCATTTGTTCAGAAGTTATAAGCAGTTCAATTTAATACTCGCGGGCGGACCAATATGGTTCTCAACCAACAACCAATGAAATCGACATATTCTTGTAGCATGCAACATGCTGATTAACATGCAAAATTATAACGCTCTCTACGATCATTTGTTAAGAAGTTATAAGGAGTTGAAGTTAGTTTTGGCGGGCGTGCCAAAATGGTTCTCAAACAATAACTAGTGAAACCGACATATTCTTGTAGCATACAACATGTTTGATTGAAATGCAAATAATTGTGTTCTCTACGATCAATTGTTCAGAAGTTATTAGCAGTTCAAGTTGACATTCGCGGGCGGGCCAATATGGTTCTCAACCAAAAACTAGTGAAATCGATATATTCTTGTAGCATGCAACATGCTGATTAATATGCAAATTTATTACGCTCTCTAGGATCATTTGATCAGAAGTTATAAACAGTTCAAGTTAATACTCGCGGGCGGGCCAATATGGGTTTCTTAAAGCAACTAGTGAAACCGACATATTCTTGAAGCATTCAACATGTTTCATTAAAATGCAAATAACTGTGTTCGCTACGATCAATTGTTCAGAAGTTATAAGCAGTTCAAGTTAATTTTCGATGGCTGGCCAATATGGTTCTCAACCAACAACCAATGAAATCGATATATGTACTTGTAGCGTGCAAAATGCTGATTAATATGCAAAATTATAACGCTCTCTACGATCATTTGTTCAGAAGTTATAAGGAGTTTAAGTTAGTTTTGGCGGGCGGGCCAATATGTTTCTCAACCAACAACAAATGAAATCGATATATGTACTTTTAGCATGCAACATGCTGATTAATATGCAAAATTATAACGCTCTCTACGATCATTTGTTCAGAAGTTATAAGGAGTTGAAGTTAGTTTTGGCGGGCGGGCCAATATGGTTCTCAAACAATCACTAGTGAAACCGACATATTCTTGTAGCATACAACATGTTTGATTGAAATGCAAATAATTGTGTGCTCTACGATCAATTGTTCAGAAGTTATAAGCAGTTCAAGTTAATTTTCGCGGGCAGGCCAATATATTTCTCAAACAACAACTAGTGAAATCGATATATTCTTGTAGCATGCAACATGCTGATTAATATGCAAAATTATTACGCTCTCTACGATTATTTGTTCAGAAGTTATAAGCAGTTCAAATTAATTTTCGCGGGCGGGCCAATATGGTTCTCAACCAACAACTAGTGAAATCGATATATTCTTGTAGCGTGCAACATGCTGATTAATATGCAAATTTATTACGCTCTCTTAGATCATTTGTTCAGAAGTTATAAGCAGTTCAATTTAATACTCGCGGGCGGGCCGATATGGTTCTCAAACAACAACTAGTGAAACCGACATATTCTTGAAACATTCAACATGTTTCATTAAAATGCAAATAATTGTGTTCGCTACGATCAATTGTTCAGAAGTTATAAGCAGTACAAGTTAATTTTCGCGGGCGGGCCAATATGGTTCTCAACTAACAACCAATGAAATCGATATGTTCTTGTAGCATGCAACATGCTGATTAATATGCAAAATTATAACGCTCTCTACGATCATTTGTTCAGAAGTTATAAGGAGTTGATGTTAGTTTTGGGGGGCGGGCCAAAATGGTTCTCAAACAATAACCAGTGAAACCGACATATTCTTGAAGCATACAACATGTTAGATTAAAATGATAATAATTGTGATATCTACGATCAATTGTTCAGAAGTTATAAGCAGTTCAAGTTGATTTTCACGGGCGGGCCAATATGTTTTTCAACCAACAACTAGTGAAATCGATATATTCTTGTAGCATGCAACATGCTGATTAATATGCAAATTTTTTACGCTCTCTACGATCATTTGTTCAGAAGTTATAAGCAGTTCAAGTTAATACTCGTGGGCGGGCCAATATGGTTCTCAAATAACAACTAGTGAAACTGAGATATTCTTGTAGCATACAACATGTTTCATGAAAATCAAATAATTGTGTTCTCTACGATCATTTGTTCAGAAATTGTAAGCAGTTGAATTAGCTTTCCCGGGTGGGCCAACATGGTTCTCAAACAATGAATAGTGAAATCTATATATTCTTGTAGCTAGCTAGATGTTTATTAGTATGCAAAGCAATCGAGCTTTCTACGATCATTTGCTCAGAACTTATAAGCAGTTCAATTTAATACTCGCGGGCGGGCCAATATGGTTCTCAAACAATAACTATTGAAACTGACATATTCTTGTAGCATACAACATGTTAGATTAAAATGCAAATAATTGTGATCTCTACGATCAATTGTTCAGAAGTTATAAGCTGTTCAAGTTTATTTTCTCGGGCGGGCCAATATGGTTCTCAACCAACAACTAGTGAAATCGATATATTCTTGTAGCATGCAACATGCTGATTAATATGCAATTTTGTTACGTTCTCTGCGATCATTTGTTCAGAAGTTATGAAAAGTTCAAGTTAATACTCGCGGGCAGGCCAATATGGTTCTCAAATAACAACTAGTGAAACTGACATATTCTTGTAGCATTCAAGATGTTTCATTAAAATGAAAATAATTGTGTTGTCTACGATCAATTGTTCAGGAGTTATAAGCAGTTCAAGTTAATTTTCGCGGGCGGCCAATATGGTTCTCAACCTTCACCTAGTGAAATCGATATATTCTTGTAGCATGCAACATGCTGATTAATATGCAAATTTATTACGCTCTCTACGATCATTTGTTCAGAAGTTATAAACAGTTCAAGTTAACACTCGCGGGCGGGCCAATATGGTTTTCTAAAAACAACTAGTGAAACCTACATATTCTTGTAGCATTCAACATGTTTCATTAAAATGCAAATAACTGTGTTCTCTACGATCAATTGTTCAGGAGTTATAAGCAGTTAAAGTTTATTCTCGCGGGCGGGCCAATATGTTCTCAACCAATAACTAGTGAAATCGATATATTCTTGTAGCATGCAACATGCTGATTAATATGGAAATTTATTTCGCTGTCTAGGATCATTTGTTCAGAAGTTATAAACAGTTCAAGTTAATACTCTCGGACGGGCCAATATGGTTTTCTATAAACAACTAGTGAAACCGACGTTTTCTTTTAGCATTCAACATGTTTCATTAAAATGCAAATAATTGTGTTCTCTACGATCAATTGTTCAGGAGTTATAAGCAGTTCAAATTGAATTTCGCGGGCGGGCCAATATGGTTCTGAACCAACAACTAGTGAAATCAATATATTCTTGTAGCATGCAACATGTTGATTAATATGCAAATTTATTACGCTCTCTAGGATCATTTGTTCAGAAGTTATAAACAGTTCAAGTTAATACTCTCGGACGGGCAAATATGGTTTTCTAAAAACAACTAGTGAAACCGACATATTCTTGTAGCATTCAACATGTTTCATTAAAATGCAAATAATTGTGTGTTCTACGATCAATTGTTCAGGAGTTATAAGCAGTTCAAGTTGATTTTCGCGGGCGGGCCAATATGGTTCTCAACCAACAACTAATGAAATCGATATATTCTTGCAGCATGAAACATGCTGATTAATATGCAAAATTATTACGCTCTCTACGATCATTTGTTCAGAAGTTATAAGCAGTTCAAGTTGTTTTTCAGAGGCGAGCCAATAGGGTTCTCAACAAACAACCAATGAAATCGATATATTCTTGTAGCATGCAACATGCTGATTAATATGCAAAATTATTACGCTCTTTTGGATCATTTGTTCAGAAGTTATTAGGAGTAGAAATTAGTTTTGGCGGGCGGGCCGAAATGGTTCTCAAACAATAGCTAGTGAAACAGACATATTCTTGTAGCATACAACATGTTTGATTGAAATGCAAATAATTGTGTGCTCTACGATCATTTCTTCAGAAGTTATAAGCAGTTCAAGTTAATTTTTGCGGGAAGGCCAATATATTTCTCAAACAACAACTAGTGAAATCGATATATTCTTGTAGCATGCAACATGCTGATTAATATGAAAAATTATTACGCTTTCTACGATTATTTGTTCAGAAGTTATAAGCAGTTCAAATTAATTTTCGCGGGCGGGCCAATAAGGTTCTCAACCAACAACTAGTGAAATCGATATATTCTTGTAGCATGCAACATGCTGATTAATATGAAAAATTATTACGCTCTCTAAGATCATTTGTTTAGAAGTTATAAGCAGTTCAATTTAATACTCGCGGGCGGACCAATATGGTTCTCATACAACTAGTGAAACCGACATATTCTTGAAGTATTCAACATGTTTCATTAAAATGCAAATAATTGTGTTCGCTACGATCAATTGTTCAGAAGTTATAAGCAGTTCAAGTTAATTTTCGAGGGCGGGCCAATATGGTTCTCAACCAACAACCAATGAAATCGACATATTCTTGAAGCATGCAACATGCTGATTAATATGCAAATTTATTACGCTCTCTAGGATCATTTGTTCAGAAGATATAAACAGTTCAAGTTAATACTCGCGGGCGGGCCAATATGGTTTTCTGAAAACAACAAGTGAAACCGACATATTCTTGTTGCATTCAACATTTTCATTAAAATGCAAATAATTGTGGTCTTTACGATCAATTGTTCAGGAGTTACAAGCAGTTCAAGTTGATTTTCGCGGGCGGGCCTATATATTTCTCAAACAACAACTAGTGAAATCGATATATTCTTGTAGCATGCAACATGCTGATTAATATGCAAAATTATTACGCTCTCTACGAATGTTTGTTCGGAAGTTGTAAGGAGTTGAAAATAATTTTCGCGGGCGGGCCAATATGGTTCTCAACCAACAACTAGTGAAATGGATATATTCCTGTAGCATGCAACATGCTGATTAATATGAAAATTTATTACGCTCTCTAAGATCATTTGTTCAGAAGTTATAAGCAGTTCAATTTAATACTCGCGGGCGGGCCAATATGGTTCTCAACCAACAACTAATGAAATCGATATATTCTTGTAGCATGCAACATGCTGATTAATAAGCAAAATTATTACGCTCTCTACGATCATTTGTTCAGAAGTTATAAGCAGTTCAAGTTAATACTCGTGGGCGGGCCAATATGGTTCTCAAATAACAACTAGTGAAACTGAGATATTCTTGTAGCATACAACATGTTTCATGAAAATCAAATAATTGTGTTCTCTACGATCATTTGTTCAGAAATTGTAAGCAGTTGAATTAGCTTTCCCGGGTGGGCCAACATGGTTCTCAAACAATGAATAGTGAAATCTATATATTCTTGTAGCTAGCTAGATGTTTATTAGTATGCAAAGCAATCGAGCTTTCTACGATCATTTGCTCAGAACTTATAAGCAGTTCAATTTAATACTCGCGGGCGGGCCAATATGGTTCTCAAACAATAACTATTGAAACTGACATATTCTTGTAGCATACAACATGTTAGATTAAAATGCAAATAATTGTGATCTCTACGATCAATTGTTCAGAAGTTATAAGCTGTTCAAGTTTATTTTCTCGGGCGGGCCAATATGGTTCTCAACCAACAACTAGTGAAATCGATATATTCTTGTAGCATGCAACATGCTGATTAATATGCAATTTTGTTACGTTCTCTGCGATCATTTGTTCAGAAGTTATGAAAAGTTCAAGTTAATACTCGCGGGCAGGCCAATATGGTTCTCAAATAACAACTAGTGAAACTGACATATTCTTGTAGCATTCAAGATGTTTCATTAAAATGAAAATAATTGTGTTGTCTACGATCAATTGTTCAGGAGTTATAAGCAGTTCAAGTTAATTTTCGCGGGCGGCCAATATGGTTCTCAACCTACACCTAGTGAAATCGATATATTCTTGTAGCATGCAACATGCTGATTAATATGCAAATTTTTTACGCTCTCTACGATCATTTGTTCAGAAGTTATAAACAGTTCAAGTTAATACTCTCGGACGGGCCAATATGGTTTTCTATAAACAACTAGTGAAACCGACGTTTTCTTTTAGCATTCAACATGTTTCATTAAAATGCAAATAATTGTGTTCTCTACGATCAATTGTTCAGGAGTTATAAGCAGTTCAAATTGAATTTCGCGGGCGGGCCAATATGGTTCTGAACCAACAACTAGTGAAATCAATATATTCTTGTAGCATGCAACATGTTGATTAATATGCAAATTTATTACGCTCTCTAGGATCATTTGTTCAGAAGTTATAAACAGTTCAAGTTAATACTCTCGGACGGGCAAATATGGTTTTCTAAAAACAACTAGTGAATCCGACATATTCTTGTAGCATTCAACATGTTTCATTAAAATGCAAATAATTGTGTGTTCTACGATCAATTGTTCAGGAGTTATAAGCAGTTCAAGTTGATTTTCGCGGGCGGGCCAATATGGTTCTCGACCAACAACTAATGAAATCGATATATTCTTGTAGCATGCAACATGCTGATTAATATGAAAAATTATTACGCTTTCTACGATCAATTGTTCAGAAGTTATAAGGAGTTGAAGATAGTTTTGGTGGGCGGGCCAAAATGGTTTTCTAAATTCAACTAGTGAAACCGACATATTCTTGAAGCATTCGACATGTTTCATTAAAATGCAAATAATTGTGTTTTATACGATCAATTGTTCAGGAGTTATTAGCAGTTCAGAAGTTATTAGCAGTTCAAGTTAATTTTCGCGGGCGGGCCAATATGGTTCTCAACCAACAACTAATGAAATCGATATATTCTTGCAGCATGAAACATGCTGATTAATATGCAAAATTATTACGCTCTCTACGATCATTTGTTCAGAAGTTATAAGCAGTTCAAGTTGTTTTTCAGAGGCGAGCCAATAGGGTTCTCAACAAACAACCAATGAAATCGATATATTCTTGTAGCATGCAACATGCTGATTAATATGCAAAATTATTACGCTCTTTTGGATCATTTGTTCAGAAGTTATTAGGAGTAGAAATTAGTTTTGGCGGGCGGGCCGAAATGGTTCTCAAACAATAGCTAGTGAAACAGACATATTCTTGTAGCATACAACATGTTTGATTGAAATGCAAATAATTGTGTGCTCTACGATCATTTCTTCAGAAGTTATAAGCAGTTCAAGTTAATTTTTGCGGGAAGGCCAATATATTTCTCAAACAACAACTAGTGAAATCGATATATTCTTGTAGCATGCAACATGCTGATTAATATGAAAAATTATTACGCTTTCTACGATTATTTGTTCAGAAGTTATAAGCAGTTCAAATTAATTTTCGCGGGCGGGCCAATAAGGTTCTCAACCAACAACTAGTGAAATCGATATATTCTTGTAGCATGCAACATGCTGATTAATATGAAAAATTATTACGCTCTCTAAGATCATTTGTTCAGAAGTTATAAGCAGTTCAATTTAATCCTTTCGGGCGGACCAATATGGTTCTCATACAACAACTAGTGAAACCGACATATTCTTGAAGTATTCAACATGTTTCATTAAAATGCAAATAATTGTGTTCGCTACGATCAATTGTTCAGAAGTTATAAGCAGTTCAAGTTAATTTTCGCGGGCGGGCCAATATGGTTCTCAACCAACAACCAATGAAATCGACATATTCTTGTAGCATGCAACATGCTGATTAATATGCAAAATTATAACGCTCTCTACGATCAATTTTTCAGAAGTTATAAACAGTTCAAGTTAATACTCGAGGGCGGGCCAATATGGTTTTCTAAAAACAACTAGTCAAACCGACATATTCTTGTAGCATTCAACATGTTTCATTAAAATGCAAATAATTGTGTTCTCTACGATCAATTTTTCAGGAGTTATAAGCAGTTCAAGCTGATTTTCAGGGGCGGGCCAATATGGTTCACAACCAACAACTAGTGAAATCGATATATTCTTGTAGCAGGCATTCTGCTGATTAATATGCAAATTTATTACGCTCTCTAGGATCATTTGTTAAGAAGATATAAACAGTTCAAGTTAATACTCGCGGGCGGGCCAATATGGTTTTCTGAAAACAACTAGTGAAACCGACATATTCTTGTTGCATTCAACATGTTTCATTAAAATGCAAATAATTGTGGTCTTTACGATCAATTGTTCAGGAGTTATAAGCAGTTCAAATTGATTTTCGCGGGCGGGCCAATATGGTTCTCAACCAACAACCAATGAAATCGATATATTCTTGTAGCATGCAACATGCTGATTAATATGCAAAATTATTACGCTTTCTACGAATGTTTGTTCAGAAGTTGTAAGCAGTTCAAAATAATTTTCGCGGGCGGGCCAATATGGTTCTCAACCAACAACTAGTGAAATCGATATATTCTTGTAGCATGCAACATGCTGATTAATATGAAAATTTATTACGCTCTCTAAGATCATTTGTTCAGAAGATATAAGCAGTTCAATTTAATACTCGCGGGCGGACCAATATGGTTCTCATACAACAACTAGTGAAACCGACATATTCTTGAAGTATTCAACATGTTTCATTAAAATGCAAATAATTGTGTTCGCGACGATCAATTGTTCAGAAGTTATAAGCAGTTCAAGTTAATTTTCGCGGGCGGGCCAATATGGTTCTCAACCAACAACCAATGAAATCGACATATTCTTGTAGCATGCAACATGCTGATTAATATGCAAAATTATAACGCTCTCTACGATCAATTTTTCAGAAGTTATAAACAGTTCAAATTAATACTCGCGGGCGGGCCAATATGGTTTTCTAAAAACAACTAGTGAAACCGACATATTCTTGTAGCATTCAACATGTTTCATTAAAATGCAAATAATTGTGTTCTCTACGATCAATTTTTCAGGAGTTATAAGCAGTTCAAGCTGATTTTCAGGGGCGGGCCAATATGGTTCACAACCAACAACTAGTGAAATCGATATATTCTTGTAGCAGGCATTCTGCTGATTAATATGCAAATTTATTACGCTCTCTAGGATCATTTGTTCAGAAGATATAAACAGTTCAAGTTAATACTCGCGGGCGGGCCAATATGGTTTTCTGAAAACAACTTGTGAAACCGACATATTCTTGTTGCATTCAACATGTTTCATTAAAATGCAAATAATTGTGGTCTTTACGATCAATTGTTCAGGAGTTATAAGCAGTTCAAGTTGATTTTCGCGGGCAGGCCAATATGGTTCTCAACCAACAACCAATGAAATCGATATATTCTTGTAGCATGCAACATGCTGATTAATATGCAAAATTATTACGCTTTCTACGAATGTTTGTTCAGAAGTTGTAAGCAGTTCAAAATAATTTTCGCGGGCGGGCCAATATGGTTCTCAACCAACAACTAGTGAAATCGATATATTCTTGTAGCATGCAACATGCTGATTAATATGAAAATTTATTACGCTCTCTAAGATCATTTGTTCAGAAGTTATAAGCAGTTCAATTTAATATTCGCGGGCGGACCAATATGGTTCTCATACAACAAATAGTGAAACCGACATATTCTTGAAGTATTCAACATGTTTCATTAAAATGCAAATAATTGTGTTCGCTACGATCATTTGTTCAGAAGTTATAAGGAGTTGAAGTTAGTTTTGGCGGACGGACCAAAATGGTTCTCAAAAAATAACTAGTGAAACCGACATATTCTTGTAGCATACAACATGTTTGATTGAAATGCAAATAATTGTGTGCTCTACGATCAATTGTTCAGAATTTATAAGCAGTTCAAGTTAATTTTCGCGGGAAGGCCTATATATTTCTCAAACAACAACTAGTGAAATCGATATATTCATGTAGCATGCAACATGCTGATTAATATGCAAAATTATTACGCTTTCTACGAATGTTTGTTCAGAAGTTGTAAGCAGTTCAAAATAATTTTCGCCGGCGGGCCAATATGGTTCTCAACCAACAACTAGTGAAATCGATATATTCTTGTAGCATGCAACATGCTGATTAATATGAAAAATTATTACGCTCTCTAAGATCATTTGTTCAGAAGTTATAAGCAGTTCAATTTAATACTCGCTGGCGGACCAATATGGTTCTCATACAACAACTAATGAAACCGACATATTCTTGAAGCATTCAACATGTTTCATTAAAATGCAAATAATTGTGTTCGCTACGATCAATTGTTCAGAAGTTATTATCAGTTCAAGTTAATTTTCGAGGGCGGGCCAATATGGTTCTCAACCAACAACTAATGAAATCGATATATTCTTGTAGCATGCAACATGCTGATTAATAAGCAAAATTATTACGCACTCTACGATCACTTGTTCAGAAGTTATAAGAAGTTGAAGTTAGTTTTGGCGGACGGGCCAAAATGGTTCTCAAACATTAACTAGTGAAACCCACATATTCTTGTAGCATACAACATGTTTGATTGAAATGCAAATAATTGTGTTCTCTACGATCAATTGTTCAGAAGTTATAAGCAGTTGAATTAGTTTTCGCGGGTGAGCCAATATGGTTCTCAACCAACTACTAGTGAAATCGATATATTCTTGTAGCATGCAACATGCTGATCAATATGCAAAACTATTACGCTCACTACGACCATTTGTTCAGACGTTATATGCAGAAAAAGTCAATACTCGCGGGCGGGCCAATATGGTTCTAAAAAAACAAATAGTAAAACCAACATATTCTTGTAGCATACAACATGTTTCATTAAAATGCAAATAATTGTGTTCGCTACGATCAATTGTTCAGAAGTTTTTAGCAGTTTAAGTTAATTTTCGCGGGCGGGCCAATAGGGTTCTCAACCAACAACCAATGAAATCGATATATTCTTGTAGCATCCAACATGCTGATTAATATGCAAAATATTACGCTCCTTTCGATCATTTGTTCAGAAGTTATAAGGAGTAGAAATTAGTTTTGGCGGGCGGGCCAAAATGGTTCTCAAACAATAACAAGTGAAACCGACATATTCTTGTAGCATACAACATGTTTGATTGAAATGCAAATAATTGTGTGCTCTACGATCAATTGTTCAGGAGTTATAAGCAGTTGAATTAATTTTCGCGGGAAGGCCTATATATTTCTCAAACAACAACTAGTGAAATCGATATATTGTTGTAGCATGCAACATGCTGATTAATATGAAAATTTATTACGCTCTCTAAGATCATTTGTTCAGAAGTTATAAACAGTTCAAGTTAATACTCGCGGGCGGGCCAATATGGGTTTCTTAAAACAACTAGTGAAACCGACATATTCTTGAAGCATTCAACATGTTTCATTAAAATGCAAATAATTGTGTTCGCTACGATCAATTGTTCAGAAGTTATAAGCAGTTCTAGTTAATTTTCGCGGGCGGGCCAATATGGTTCTCAACCAACAACCAATGAAATCGATATATGTACTTGTAGCATGCAACATGCCAAATAAGATGCAAAATTATAACGCTCTCTACGATCAATTGTTCAGAAGTTATTAGCAGTTCAAGTTAATTTTCGCGGGCAGGCCAATATATTTCTCAAACAATAACTAGTGAAATCGATATATTCTTGTAGTATGCAACATGCTGATTAATATGCAAAATTATTACGCTTTCTAATATTATTTGTTCAGAAGTTATAAGCAGTTCAAATTAATTTTCGCGGGCGGGCCAATATGGTTCTCAACCAACAACTAGTGAAATCGATATATTCTTGTAGCATGCAACATGCTGATTAATATGCAAATTTATTACGCTCTCTAAGGTCATTTGTTCAGAAGTTATAAGCAGTTCAATTTAATACTCGCGGGCGGGCCAATATGGTTCTCAAACAACAACCAGTGAAACCGACATATTCTTGAAGCATTCAACATGTTTCATTAAAATGCAAATAATTGTGTTCTCTACGATCAATTGTTCAGGAGTTATAAGCAGTTCAAGTTGATTTTCGCCGGCGGGCCAATATAGTTCTCAACCAACAACTAGTGAAATCGATATATTCTTGTAGCATGCAACATGCTGATTAATAGGCAAATTTATTACACACTCTAGGATCATTTGTTCAGAAGTTATAAACAGTTCAAGTTAATACTCGCGGGCGGGCCAATATGGTTTTCTAAAACAACTAGTGAAACCGACATATTCTTGTTGCATACAACATTATTGATTAAAATGCTATTAATTGTGTTCTCGACGATCAATTGTTCAGGAGTTATTAGCAGTTCATGTTGATTTTCGCGGTCGGGCCAATATGGTTCTCAACCAACAACCAATGAAATCAATATATTCTTGTAGCATGCAAAATGCTGATTAATATGCAAAATTATTACGCTCTCTACGATCATTTGTTCAGAAGTTTTAAGGAGTTGAATTTAGTTTTGGCGGGCGGGAAAAAATGGTTCTCAAACAATAACTAGTGAAACCGACATATTCTTGTAGCATAAAACATGTTTGATTGAAATGCAAATAATTGTGTGCTCTACGATCAATTGTTCAGAAGTTATAAGCAGTTCAAGTTAATTTTCGCGGGCAGGCCAATATATTTCTCAAACAACAACTAGTGAAATCGATATATTCTTGTAGCATGCAACATGCTGATTAATATGAAAAATTATTACGCTTTCTACGATTATTTGTTCAGAAGTTATAAGCAGTTCAAATTAATTTTCGCGGGCGGGCCAATATGGTTCTCAACCAACAACTAGTGAAATCGATATATTGTTGTAGCATGCAACATGCTGATTAATATGAAAATTTATTACGCTCTCTAAGATCATTTGTTCAGAAGTTATAAGCAGTTCAATTTAATAGTCGCGGGCGTACCAATATGGTTCACAAACAACAACTAGTGAAACCGACATATTCTTGAAGTATTCAACATGTTTCATTAAAATGCAAATAATTGTGTTCGCTACGACCAATTGTTCAGAAGTTATTAGCAGTTCAAGTTAATTTTCGCGGGCGGGCCAATATGGTTCTCAACCAACAACCAATGAAATCGATATATTCTTGTAGCATGCAACATGCTGATTAATATGCAAAATTATAACGCTCTCTACGATCATTTGTTAAGAAGTTATAAGGAGTTGAATTTAGTTTTGGCGGGCGGGCCAAAATGGTTCTCAAACAATAACTAGTGAAACCGACATATTCTTGTAGCATACAACATGTTTGATTGAAATGCAAATAATTGTGTTCTCTACGATCAATTGTTCAGAAATAGTAAGCAGTTGAATTAGTTTTCGCGGGTGGGCCAACATGGTTCTCAAACAATAACTAGTGAAATCTATATATTCTTGTAGCTAACTACATGTTTATTAATATGCAAGACAATATAGCTTTCTACGATCATTTGTTCAGTACTTATAAGCAGTTCAATTTAATACTCGCGGGCGGGCCAATATGGTTCTCAAACAATAGCTAGTGAAACTGACATATTCTTGTAGCATTCAACATGTTTCATTAAAATGCAAATAATTGTGTTCTCTACGATCAATTGTTCAGAAGATATTAGCAGTTCAATTTGACATTCGCGGGCGGGCCAATATGGTTCTCAACCAAAAACTAGTGAAATCGATATATTCTTGTAGCATGCAACATGCTGGTTAATATGCAAATTTATTACGCTCTCTAGGATCATTTGTTCAGAAGTTATAAACAGTTCAATTTAATACTCGCGGGCGGGCCAATATGGGTTTCTTAAAACAACTAGTGAAACCGACATATTCTTGAAGCATTCAACATGTTTCATTAAAATGCAAATAATTGTGTTCGCTACGATCAATTGTTAAGAAGTTATAAGGAGTTGAAGTTAGTTTTGGCGGGCGGGCCAATATGGTTATCAACCAACAACTAGTGAAATCGATATATTCTTGTAGCATGCAACATGCTGATTAATATGAAAAATTATTACGCTCTCTAAGATCATTTGTTCAGAAGTTATAAGCAGTTCAATTTAATACTCGCGGGCGGACCAATATGGTTCTCATACAAGAACTAGTGAAACCGACATATTCTTGAAGTATTCAACATGTTTCATTAAAATGCAAATAATTGTGTTCGCTACGATCAATTGTTCAGAAGTTATAAGCAGTTCAAGTTAATTTTCGCGGGCGGGCCAATATGGTTCTTAACCAACAACCAATGAAATCGACATATTCTTGTAGCATGCAACATGCTGATTAATATGCAAAATTATAACGCTCTCTACGATCAATTTTTCAGAAGTTATAAACAGTTCAAGTTAATTCTCGCGGGCGGGCCAATATGGTTTTCTAAAAACAACTAGTGAAACCGACATATTCTTGTAGCATTCAATATGTTTAATAAAAATGCAAATAATTGTGTTCTCTACGATCAATTTTTCAGGAGTTATAAGCAGTTCAAGCTGATTTTCAGGGGCGGGCCAATATGGTTCACAACCAACAACTAGTGAAATCGATATATTCTTGTAGCAGGCATTCTGCTGATTAATATGCAAATTTATTACGCTCTCTAGGATCATTTGTTCAGAAGATATAAACAGTTCAAGTTAATACTCGCGGGCGGTACAATATGGTTTTCTGAAAACAACTAGTGAAACCGACATATTCTTGTTGCATTCAACATGTTTCATTAAAATGCAAATAATTGTGGTCTTTACGATCAATTGTTCAGGAGTTATAACCTGTTCAAGTTGATTTTCGCGGGCGGGCCAATATGGTTCTCAACCAACAACTAATGAAATCGATATATTCTTGCAGCATGAAACATGCTGATTAATATGCAAAATTATTACGCTCTCTACGATCATTTGTTCAGAAGTTATAAGCAGTTCACGTTGTTTTTCAGAGGCGGGCCAATATGGTTCTCAACAAACAACCAATGAAATCGATATATTCTTGTAGCATGCAACATGCTGATTAATATGCAAAATCATTACGCTCTTTTGGATCATTTGTTCAGAAGTTATTAGGAGTAGAAATTAGTTTTGGCGGGCGGGCCAAAATGGTTCTCAAACAATAACTAGTGAAACAGACATATTCTTGTAGCATACAACATGTTTGATTGAAATGCAAATAATTGTGTGCTCTACGATCAATTCTTCAGAAGTTATAAGCAGTTCAAGTTAATTTTTGCGAAAAGGCCAATATATTTCTCAAACAATAACTAGTGAAATCGATATATTCTTGTAGCATGCAACATGCTGATTAATATGAAAATTTATTACGCTCTCTAAGATCATTTGTTAAGAACTTATAAGGAATTGAAGTTAGTTTTGGCGGACGGGCCAAAATGGTTCTCAAACAATAACTAGTGAAACCGACATATTCTTGTAGCATACAACATGTTTCATTGAAATGCAAATAATTGTGTTCTCTACGATCAATTGTTCAAAAGTTATAAGCAGTTCAAATTGACTTTCGCGTGCGGGCCAATATGGTTCTCAACCAACTACTAGTGAAATCGATATATTCTTGTAGCATGCAACATGCTGATTAATATGCAAAATTATTACGCTCACTACGACCTTTTGTTCAGACGTTATAAGCAGAAAAAGTCAATACTCGCGGGCGCGCCAATATGGTTAAAAAAAACAAAAAGTAAAACCGACATATTCTTGTAGCATACAACATGTTTCTTTAAAATGCAAATAATTGTGTTCTCTACGATCATTTGTTCAGAAGTTGTAAGCAGTTGAATTAGTTTTCGCGGGTGGGCCAACATGGTTCTCAAACAATAACTAGTGAAATCTATATATTCTTGTAGCTAGCTACATGTCTATTAATATGCAAAACAATCGAGATTTCTACGATCATTAGTTCAGAACTTATAAGCATTTCAATTTAATACTCGCGGACGGGCCAATATGGTTCTCAAACAATAACTAGTGAAACTGACATATTCTTGTAACATTCAACGTGTTTCATTAATATGCAATTTTTTTACGCTCTCTACGATCATTTGTTCAGAAGTTGTAAGCAGTTCAAGTTAATACTCGCGGACGGGCCAATATTGTTCTCAAATAACAACTAGTGAGACAGACATATTCTTGTAGCATTCAACATGTTTCATTAAAATGCAAATAATTGTGTTCTCTACGATCAATTGTACCGAAGTTATAAGCAATTCAAGTTGATTTTCGCGGGCGGGCCAATTTGGTTCTCAACCAAAAACTAGTGAAATCGATATATTCTTGTAGCATGCAACATGCTGATTAATATGCAAATTTATTACGCTCTCTAGGATCATTTGTTCAGAAGTTATAAACAGTTCAAGTTAATACTCGCGGGCGGGCCAATATGGTTTTCTAAAAACAACTAGTGAAACCGACATATTATTGTTGCATTCAACATGTTTCATTAAAATGGAAATAATTGTGGTCTCTACGATCAATTGTTCAGGAATTATAAGCAGTTCAAGTTGATTTTGGCGGGCGGGCCAATATGGTTCTCAACCAACAACCAATGAAATCGATATATTCTTGTAGCATGCAACATGCTGCATATTATGCAAAATTATTACGCTCTCTTCGATCATTTGTTCAGAAGTTATAAGGAGTTGAAATTAGTTTTGGCGTGCGGGCCAAAAATTGGTCTCAAACAATAACTAGTGAAACCGACATATTCTTGTAGCATCCAACATGTTTGATTGAAATGCAAATAATTGTGAGCTCTACGATCAATTGTTCAGAAGTTATAAGCAGTTCAAGTGAATTTTCGCGGGAACGCAAATATATTTCTCAAACAACAAATAGTGAAATGGATATATTCTTGTAGCATGCAACATGCTGATTAATATGCAAATTTATTACGCTCTCTTAGATCATTTGTTCAGAAGTTATAAGCAGTTCAATTTAATACTCGCGGGCGGGCCAATATTTTTCTCAAAAAACAACTAGTGAAACCGACATATTCTTGAGTCATTCAACATGTTTCATTAAAATGCAAATAATTGTGTTCGATACGATCAATTGTTCAGAAGTTATTATCAGTTCAAGTTAATTTTCGCGGGCGGGCCAATATGGTTCTCAACCATCAACTAATGAAATCGATATATTCTTGTAGCATGCAACATACTGATTACTAAGCAAAATTATTACGCTCTCTACGATCATTTGTTCAGAAGTTATAAGGAGATGAAGTTAGTTTTGGCGGACGGGCCAAAATGGTTCTCAAACAATAACTAGTGAAACCGACATATTCTTGTAGCATTCAACATGTTTGATGAAATGCAAATAATTGTGTTCTCTACGATCAATTGTTCAGAAGTTATAAGCAGTTCAAGTTAATTTTCGAGGGTGGGCCGATATGGTTCTCAACCAACAAATAGTGAAATGGATATATTCTTGTAGCATGCAACATGCTGATTAATATGCAAAATCATTATGCTCACTACGATCATTTGTTCAGAAGTTATAAGCAGAACAAGTCAATACTCGCGGGCGGGCCAATATGGTTCTCAAACAATAACTAGTGAACCAGACATATTCTTGTAGCATTCAACATGTTTCATTAAAATGCAAATAATTGTGTTTTCTACGATCAATTGTTCAGAGGTTATAAGCAGTTCAAGTTGATTTTCGCGGGCATGCCAATGTGTTTTTCAACCAACAACTATTGAAATCGATATATTCTTGTAGCATGCAACATGCTGATTAATATGCAAATTTTTTACGATCTCTACGATCATTTGTTCAGAAGTTGTAAGCAGTTCAAGTTAATACTCGCGGACGGGACAATATTGTTCTCAAATAACAATTAGTGAAACCGACATATTCTTGTAGCAATCAACATGTTTCATTAAAATGCAAATAATTGTGTTCTCTACGATCAATTGTTCAGGAGTTATAAGCAGTTCAAGTTAATTTCCGCAGGCGGGCCAATATGGTTCTCAACCAACGACTAGTGATATCGATATATTCTTGTAGCATGCAACATGCTGATTAATATGCAAATTTATTACGCTCTTTAAGATCATTTTTTCAGAAGTTATAAGCAGTTCAATTTAATACTCGCGGGCGGGCCAATATGGTTCTCAAACAACAACTATTGAAACCGACATATTCTTTAAGCATTCAACATGTTTCATTAAAATGCAAATAATTGTGTTCTCTACGATCAATTGTTCAGAAGTTATAAGCAGTTCAAGTTAATTTTCGAGGGCGGGCCAATATGGTTCTCAACCAACAACTGGTGAAATGGATATATTCTTGTAGCATGCAACATGCTGATTAATATGCAAATTATTACGCTCACTACGATCATTTGTTCAGAAGTTATAAACAGTTCAAGTTAATACTCGCGGGAGGGCCAAAATGGTTTCCCAGAAACAACTAGTGAAACCGACATATTCTTGTAGCATTCAACATGTTTCATTAAAATGCAAATAATTGTGTGCTCTACGATCAATTGTTCAGGAGTTATAAGCAGTTCAAGTTGATTTTCGCGGGCGGGCCAATATGGTTCTCAACCAACAACTAATGAAATCGATATATTCTTGTAGCATGCAACATGGTGATTAATATGCAAAATTATTACGCTCTCTACGATCATTTGTTCAGAAGTAATAAGGAGTTGAAGTTAGTTTTGGCGGGCGGGCCAAAATGGTTCTCAAACAATAACTAGTGAAACCGACATATTCTTGTAGCATACAACATGTTTGATTGAAATGCAAGTAATTGTGTTCTCTACGATCAATTGTTCAGAAGTTATAAGCAGAACAAATCAATACTCGCGGGCGGGCCAATATGGTTCTAAAAAAACAAATAGTAAAACCGAAATATTCTTGTAGCATTCAACATGTTTCATTAAAATGCAAATAATTGTTTCTCTACGATCAATTGTTCAGAAGTTATAAGCAGTTCAAGTTGATTTTCGCGGGCGGGCCAATGTTGTACTCAACTAAAAACTAGTGAAATCGATATATTCTTGTAGCATGCACATGCTGATTAATATGCAAATTTATTACGCTCCCTAGGATCATTTGTTCCGAAGTTATAAACTGTTCAAGTTAATACTCGCGGGAGGGCCAAAATGGTTTTCTAAAAACAACTAGTGAAACCGACATATTCTTGTAGCAATCAACATGTTTCATTAAAATGCAAATAATTGTGTTCTCTGCGATCAATTGTTCAGAAGTTATAAGCAGTTCAAGTTGATTTTCGCGGGCGGGCTACTATTGTTCTCATCCAACAACTAGTGAAATCGATATATTCTTGTAGCATGCAACATGCTGATTAATATGCAAATTTATTACGCTCTCTAGGATCATTAGTTCAGAAGATATAAACAGTTCAAGTTAATACTCGCGGGAGGGCCAAAATGGTTTTCTAAAAACAACTAGTGAAACCGACATATTCTTGTAGCAATCAACATGTTTCATTAAAATGCAAATAATTGTGTTCTCTACGATCAATTGTTCAGGAGTTATAAGCAGTTCAAGTTAATTTCCGCAGGCGGGCCAATATGGTTCTCAACCAACAACTAGTGATATCGATATATTCTTGTAGCATGCAACATGCTGATTAATATGCAAATTTTTTACGCTCTTTAAGATCATTTGTTCAGAAGTTACAAGCAGTTCAATTTAATACTCGCGGGCGGGCCAATATGGTTCTCAAACAATACTATTGAAACCGACATATTCTTGAAGCATTCAACATGTTTCATTAAAATGCAAATACATGTGTTCGCTACGATCAATTGTTCAGAAGTTATAAGCAGTTCAAGTTAATTTTCGAGGGCGGGCCAATATGGTTCACAACCAACAACTGGTGAAATGGATATATTCTTGTAGCATGCAACATGCTGATTAATATGCAAAATTATTACGCTCACTACCATCATTTGTTCAGAAGTTACAAACAGTTCAAGTTAATACTCGCGGGAGGGCCAAAATGGTTTTCCAGAAACAACTAGTGAAACCAACATATTCTTGTAGCATTCAACATGTTCCATTAAAATGCAAATAATTGTGTGCTCTACGATCAATTGTTCAGGAGTTATAAGCAGTTCAAGTTGATTTTCGCGCGCGGGCCAATATGGTTCTCAACCAACAACCAATGAAATCGATATATTCTTGTAGCATGCAACATGCTGATTAATATGCTAAATGATTACGCTTTCTACGATCAATTGTTCAGAAGTTATAAGGAGTTGAAGTTAGTTTTCGCGGGCGGGCCAAAATGGTTTTCTAAAAACAACTAGTGAAACCGACATATTCTTGTAGCATTCAACATGTTTCATTAAAATGCAAATAATTGAGTTTTCTACGATCAATTGTTCAGGAGTTATTAGCAGTTCAATTTGATTTTCGCGGGCGGGCCAATATGGATCTCAACCAACAACTTGTGAAATCAATATATTTTTGTAGCATGCAACATGCTGATTAATATGCAAATTTATTACGCTCTCTACGATCATTTGTTCAGAAGTTATAATCAGTTCAATTTAATACTCGCTGGCGTGCCAATATGGTTCTCAAACAACAACTAGTGAACCCGACATATTCTCGAAGCATTCAACATGTTTTATTAAAATGCAAATAATTGTGTTCGCTACGATCAATTGTTCAGAAGTTATTAGCAGTTCAAATTAATTTTCGCGGGCGGGCCAATATGGTTCTCAACCAAAAACTAATGAAATCGATATATTCTTGCAGCATTGAACATGGTGATTAATATGCAAAATTATTACGCTCTCTACGATCATTTGTTCAGAAGTAATAAGGAGATGAAGTTAGTTTTGGCGGGCGGTCCAAAATGATCCTCAAACAATAACTAGTGAAACTGACATATTCTTGTAGCACACAACATGTTTGAGTGAAATGCAAGTAATTGTGTTCTCTACGATCAATTGTTCAGAAGTTATAAGCAGAACAAATCAATACTCGCGGGCGGGCCAATATGGTTCTAAAAAACAAATAGTAAAACCGAAATATTCTTGTAGCATTCAACATGTTTCATTAAAATGCAAATAATTGTGTTCTCTGCGATCAATTGTTCAGAAGTTATGAGCAGTTCAAGTTGATTTTCGCGGGCGGGCCAATGTGTTACTCAACCAAAAACTAGTGATATCGATATATTCTTGTAGCATGCAACATGATGATTAATATGCAAATTTATTACGCTCTCTAGGATCATTTGTTCCGAAGTTATAAACAGTTCAAGTTAATACTCGCGGGAGGGCCAAAATGGTTTTCTAAAAACAACTAGTGAAACCGACATATTCTTGTAGCAATCAACATGTTTCATTAAAATGCTATTAATTGTGTTCTCTACGATCAATTGTTCAGGAGTTATAAGCAGTTCAAGTTGATTTTCGCGGGCGGGCTACTATGGTTCTCATCCAACAACTAGTGAAATCGATATATTCTTGTAGCATGCAACATGCTGATTAATATGCAAATTTATTACGCTCACTACGGTCATTTGTTCAGAAGTTATAAACAGTTCAAGTTAATACTCGCGGGAGGGCCAAAATGGTTTTCCAGAAACAACTAGTGAAACCGACATATTCTTGTAGCATTCAACATGTTTCATTAAAATGCAAATAATTGTGTGCTCTTCGATCAATTGTTCAGGAGTTATAAGCAGTTCAAGTTGATTTTCGCAGGCGGGCCAATATTTTTCTCAACCAACAACTAGTGAAATCGATATATTCTTGTAGCATGCAACATGCTGATTTATATGCAAATTTATTACGCTCTCTAGGATCATTTGTTCAGAAGTTATAAACAGTTCAAGTTAATACTCGCGGGAGGGCCAAAATGGTTTTCTAAAAACAACTAGTGAAACCGACATATTCTTGTAGCAATCAACATGTTTCATTAAAATGCAAATAATTGTGTTCTCTACGATCAATTGTTCAGGAGTTATAAGCAGTTCAAGTTAATTTCCGCAGGCGGGCCAATATGGTTCCTAACCAACAACTAGTGATATCGATATATTCTTGTAGCATGCAACATGCTGATTAATATGCAAATTTATTACGCTCTTTAAGATCATTTGTTCAGAAGTTATAAGCTGTTCACTTTAATACTCGCGGGCGGGCCAATATGGTTCTCAAACAACAAATATTGAAACCGACATATTCTTGAAGCATTCAACATGTTTCATTAAAATGAAAATAATTGTGTTCGGTACGATCAATTGTTCAGAAGTCATAAGCAGTTCAAGTTAATTTTCGAGGGCGGGCCAATATGGTTCTCAACCAACAACTGGTGAAATGGATATATTCTTGTAGCATGCAATATGCTGATTAATATGCAAATTATTACGCTCACTACGATCATTTGTTCAGAAGTTATAAACAGTTCAAGTTAATACTCGCGGGAGGGCCAAAATGGTTTTCCAGTAACAACTAGTGAAACCGACATATTCTTGTAGCATTCAACATGTTTCATTAAAATGCAAATAATTGTGTGCTCTACGATCAATTGTTCAGGAGTTATAAGCAGTTCAAGTTGATTTTCGCGGGCGGGCCAATATGGTTCTCAACCAACAACTAATGAAATCGATATATTCTTGTAGCATGCAACATGCTGATTAATATGCAAAATTATTACGCTCTCTACGATCAATTGTTCAGAAGTAATAAGGAGTTGAAGTTAGTTTTGGCGGGCGGGCCAAAATGGTTTTCTAAAAACAACTAGTGAAACCGACATATTCTTGTAGCTTTCAACATGTTTCATTAAAATGCAAATAATTGTGTTCGCTACGATCAATTGTTCAGAAGTTATTAGCAGTTCAAGTTAATTTTCGCGGGCGGGCCAATATGGTTCTCAACTAACAACTTGTGAAATCGATATTTTCTTGTAGCATGCAACATGTTGATTAATATGCAAATTTATTACGCTCTTTAAGATCACTTGTTCAGAAGTTATAAACAGTTCAATTTAATACTCGCGGGCGGGCCAATATGGTTCTCAAACAACTATTGAAACCGACATATTCTTGAAGCATTCAACATGTTTCATTAAAATGCAAATAATTGTGTTCGCTATGATCAATTGTTCAGAAGTCATAAGCAGTTCAAGTTAATTTTCGAGGGCGGGCCAATATGGTTCTCAACCAACAACTGGTGAAATGTGTTTATTCTTGTAGCATGCAACATGCTGATTAATATGCAAAATTATTACGCTCACTACGGTCATATGTTCAGAAGTTATAAACAGTTCAAGTTAATACTCGCGGGAGGGCCAAAATGGTTTTCCAGAAACAACTAGTGAAACCGACATATTCTTGTAGCATACAACATGTTAGATTGAAATGCAAGTAATTGTGTTCTCTACGATCAATTGTTCAGATGATATAAGCAGAACAAATCAATACTCGCGGGCGGGCCAATATGGTTCTAAAAAAACAAATAGTAAAACCGAAATATTCTTGTAGCATTCAACATGTTTCATTAAAATGCAAATAATTGTGTTCTCTACGATCAATTGTTCAGAAGTTATAAGCAGTTCAAGTTGATTTTCGCGGGCGGGCCAATATATTTTTCAACCAACAACTATTGAAATCGATATATTCTTGTAGCATGCAACATGCTGATTAATATGCAAATATTTACGCTCTCTACGATCATTTGTTCAGAAGTTGTAAGCAGTTCAAGTTAATACTCGCGGACGGGCCAATATTGTTCTCAAATAACAATTAGTGAAACCGACATATTCTTGTAGCATTCAACATGTTTCATTAAAATGCAAATAATTGTGTTCTCTACGATCAATTGTTCAGAAGTTATAAGCAGTTCAAGTTAATTTCCGCGGGCGGGCCAATATGGTTCTCAACCAACAACTAGTGATATCGATATATTCTTGTAGCATGCAACATGCTGATTAATATGCAAATTTATTACGCTCTTTAAGATCATTTGTTCAGAAGTTATAAGCAGTTCAATTTAATACTCGCGGGAGGGCCAAAATGGTTTTCTAAAAACAACTAGTGAAACCGACATTTTCTTGTAGCAATCAACATGTTTCATTAAAATGCAAATAATTGTGTTCTCTACGATCAATTGTTCAGGAGTTATAAGCAGTTCAAGTTGATTTTCGCGGGCGGGCTACTATGGTTCTCATCCAACAACTAGTGAAATCTATATATTCTTGTAGGATGCAACATGCTGATTAATATGCAAATTTATTACGCTCTCTAGGATCATTTGTTCAGAAGTTATAAACAGTTCAAGTTAATACTCGCGGGAGGGCCAAAATGGTTTTCTAAAAACAACTAGTGAAACCGACATATTCTTGTAGCAATCAACATGTTTCATTAAAATGCAAATAATTGTGTTCGCTACGATCAATTGTTCAGGAGTTATAAGCAGTTCAAGTTAATTTCCGCAGGCGGGCCAATATGGTTCTCAACCTACAACTAGTGATATCGATATATTCTTGTAGCATCCAACATGCTGATTAATATGCAAATTTATTACGCTCTTTAAGATCATTTGTTCAGAAGTTATAAGCAGTTCAATTTAATACTCGCGGGCGGGCCAATATGGTTCTCAAACAACAACTATTGAAACCGACATATTCTTGAAGCATTCAACTTGTTTCATTAAAATGCAAATAATTGTGTTCGCTACGTTCAATTGTTCAGAAGTTATTAGCAGTTCAAGTTAATTTTCGCGGGCGGGCCAATATGGTTCTCAACCAACATCTAATGAAATCGATATATCCTTGCAGCATTAAACATGGTGATTAATATGCAACATTATTACGCTCTCTACGATCATTTGTTCAGAAGTAATAAGGAGTTGAATTTAGTTTTGGCGGGCGGGCCAAAATGGTTTTCTAAAAACAACTAGTGAAACCGACATATTCTTGTAGCATTCAACATGTTTCATTAAAATGCAAATAATTGTGTTTTCTACGATCAATTGTTCAGGAGTTATTAGCAGTTCAAGTTGATTTTCGCGGGCGGGCCAATATGGATCTCAACCAACAACTTGTGAAATCAATATATTCTTGTAGCATGCAACATGCTGATTAATATGCAAATTTATTACGCTCTCTAGGATCATTTGTTCAGAAGTTATAAGCAGTTCAATTTAATACTCGCTGGCGGGCCAATATGGTTCTCAAACAACAACTAGTGAACCCGACATATTCTTGAAACATTCAACATGTTTTATTAAAATGCAAATAATTGTGTTCGCTACGATCAATTGTTCAGAAGTTATTAGCAGTTCAAGTTAATTTTCGCGGGCGGGCCAATATGGTTCTCAACCAACAACTAATGAAATCGATATATTCTTGCAGCATTAAACATGGTGATTAATATGCAAAATTATTACGCTCTCTACGATCATTTGTTCAGAAGTTATAAGGAGTTGAAGTTAGTTTTGGCGGGCGGGCCAAAATGGTTCTCAAACAATAACTAGTGAAACCGACATATTCTTGTAGCATACAACATGTTTGATTGAAATGCAAGTAATTGTGTTCTCTACAATCAATTGTTCAGAAGTTATAAGCAGAACAAATCAATACTCGCGGGCGGGCCAATATGGTTCTAAAAAACAAATAGTAAAACCGAAATATTCTTGTAGCATTCAACATGTTTCATTAAAATGCAAATAATTGTGTTCTCTACGATCAATTGTTCAGAAGTTATAAGCAGTTCAAGTTGATTTTCGCGGGCGGGCCAATGTTGTACTCAACCAAAAACTAGTGAAATCGATATATTCTTGTAGCATGCAACATGCTGATTAATATGCAAATTTTTTACGCTCTCTAGGATCATTTGTTCCGAAGTTATAAACAGTTCAAGTTAATACTCGCGGGCGGGCCAATATGGTTTTCTAAAAACAACTAGTGAAACCGACATATTCTTGTAGCATTCAACATGTTTCATTAAAATACAAATTATTGTGTTCTCTATGATCAATTTTTCAGGAGTTATAAGAAGTTCAAGTTGATTTTCAGAGGCGGGCCAATATGGTTCTCAAACAACAACCAATGAAATCGATATATTCTTGTAGCATGCAACATGCTGATTAATATGCAAAATTATTACGCTCTTTTCGATCATTTGTTCAGAAGTTATAAGGAGTTGAAATTAGTTTTGGCGGGCGGGCCAAAATGGTTCTCAAACAATAACTAGTGAAACCGACATATTCTTGTAACATACAACATGTTTCATTGAAATGCAAATAATTGTGTTCTCTACGATCAATTTTTCAGGAGTTATAAGCAGTTCAAGTTGATTTTCAGAAGCGGGCCAATATGGTTCACAACCAACAACTAGTGAAATCGATATATTCTTGTAGCAGGCAACATGCTGATTAATATGCAAATTTATTACGCTCTCTAGGATCATTTGTTCAGAAGTTATAAACAGTACAAGTTAATACTCGCGGCCGGGCCAATATGGTTTTCTGAAAACAACTAGTGAAACCGACATATTCTTGTTGCATTCAACATGTTTCAATAAAATGCAAATAATTGTGGTCTCTACGATCAATTGTTCAGGAGTTATAAGCAGTTCAAGTTGATTTTCGCGGGCGGGCCAATATGGTTCTCAACCAACAACCAATGAAATCGATATATTCTTGTAGCATGCAACATGCTGATTAATATGCAAAATTATTACGCTCTCTACGATCATTTGTTCAGAAGTTATAAGCAGTTCAATATAATTTTCGCGGGCGGGCCAATATGGTTCTCAACCAACAACTAGTGAAATCGATATATTCTTGTAGCATGCAACATGCTGATTAATATGCAAAATTATTACACTCTCTACGATCATTTGTTCAGAAGTTATAAGGAGTTGAAGTTAGTTTTGGCGGGCGGGCCAAAATGGTTCCCAAACAATAACTAGTGAAACCGACATATTCTTGTAGCATACAACATGTTTGATTGAAATGCAAATAATTGTGTTCTCTACGATCAATTGTTCAGAAGTTATAAGCAGTTCAAGTTGATTTTCGCGGGCGGGCCAATGTTGTACTCAACCAAAAACTAGTGAAATCGATATATTCTTGTATCATGCAACATGCTGATTAATATGCAAATTTATTACGCTCGCTAGGATCATTTGTTCCGAAGTTATAAACAGTTCAAGTTAATACTCGCGGGCGGGCCAATATGGTTCTCAAACAACAACTATTGAAACCGACATATTCTTGAAGCATTCAACATGTTTCATTAAAAGGCAAATAATTGTGTTCTCTATGATCAATTTTTCAGGAGTTATAAGCAGTTCAAGTTGATTTTCAGAAGCGGGCCAATATGGTTCACAACCAACAACTAGTGAAATCGATATATTCTTGTAGCAGGCAACATGCTGATTAATATGCAAATTTATTACGCTCTCTAGGATCATTTGTTCAGAAGTTATAAACAGTTCAAGTTAATACTCGCGGCCGGGCCAATATGGTTTTCTTAAAACAACTAGTGAAACCGATATATTCTTGTTGCATTCAACATGTTTCAATAAAATGCAAATAATTGTGGTCTCTACGATCAATTGTTCAGGAGTTATAAGCAGTTCAAGTTGATTTTCGCGGGCGGGCCAATATGGTTCTCAACCAACAACCAATGATATCGATATATTCTTGTAACATGCAACATGCTGATTAATATGCAAAATTATTACGCTCTCTACGATCATTTGTTCAGAAGTTATAAGGAGTTGAAGTAAGTTTTGGCGGGCGGGCCAAAATGGTTCTCAAACAATAACTAGTGAAACCGACATATTCTTGTACCATACAACATGTTTGATTGAAATGCAAATAATTGTGTACTCTACGATCAATTGTTCTGAAGTTATAAGCAGTTCAAGTTAATTTTCGCGGGCACACCTATATATATCTCAAACAACAACTAGTGAAATCGTTATATTCTTGTAGCATGCAACATGCTGATTAATATGCAAATTTATTACGCTCTCTAAGATCATTTGTTCAGAAGTTATAAGCAGTTCAATTTAATACTCGCGGGCGGGCCAATATGGTTCTCAAACAACAACTATTGAATCCGACATATTCTTGAAGCATTCAACATGTTTCATTAAAAGGCAAATAATTGTGTTCTCTACGATCAATTGTTCAGGAGTTATAAACAGTTCAAGTTAATACTCGCGGGAGGGCCAAAATGGTTTTCCAGAAACAACTAGTGAAACCGACATATTCTTGTAGCATTCAACATGTTTCATTAAAATGCAAATAATTGTGTTCGCTACGATCAATTGTTCAGAAGTTATAAGCAGTTCAAGTTAATTTTCGAGGGCGGGCCAATATGGTTCTCAACCAACAACTGGTGAAATGGATATATTCTTGTAGCATGCAACATGCTGATTAATATGCAAAATTATTACGCTCACTACGATCATTTGTTCAGAAGTTATAAACAGTTCAAGTTAATATTCGCGGGAGGGCCAAAATGGTTTTCCAGAAACAACTAGTGAAACCGACATATTCTTGTAGCATTCAACATGTTTCATTAAAATGCAAATAATTGTGTGCTCTACGATCAATTGTTCAGGAGTTATAAGCAGTTCAATTTGATTTTCGCGGGCGGGCCAAAATGGTTCTCAACCAACAACAAATGAAATCAATATATTCTTGTAGAATGCAACATGCTGATTAATATGCAAAATTATTACGCTTTCTACGATCAATTGTTCAGAAGTTATAAGGAGTTGAAGTTAGTTTTGGCGGGCGGGCCAAAATGGTTTTCTAAAAACAACTAGTGAAACCGACATATTCTTGTAGCATTCAACATGTTTCATTAAAATGCAAATAATTGTGTTTTCTACGATCAATTGTTCAGGAGTTATTAGCAGTTCAAGTTGATTTTCGCGGGCGGGCCAATATGGATCTCAACTAACAACTTGTGAAATCGATATTTTCTTGTAGCATGCAACATGCTGATTAATATGCAAATTTATTACGCTCTCTAGGATCATTTGTTCAGAAGTTATAAGCAGTTCAATTTAATACTCGCTGGCGGGCCAATATGGTTCTCAAACAACAACTAGTGAACCCGACATATTCCTCAAGCATTCAACATGTTTTATTAAAATGCAAATAATTGTGTTCGCTACGATCAATTGTTCAGAAGTTATTAGCAGTTCAAGTTAATTTTCGCGGGCGGGCCAATATGGTTCTCAACCAACAACTATTGAAATCGATATATTCTTGCAGCATTAAACATGGTGATTAATATGCAAAATTATTACGCTCTATACGATCATTTGTTCAGAAGTAATAAGGAGTTGTAGTTAGTTTTTGCGGGCGGGCCAAAATGGTTCTCAAACAATAACTAGTGAAACCGACATATTCTTGTAGCATACAACATGTTTGATTGAAATGCAAGTAATTGTGTTCTCTACGATCAATTGTTCAGAAGTTATAAGCAGAACAAATCAATACTCGCGGGCGGGCCAATATGGTTCTAAAAAAACAAATAGTAAAACCGAAATATTCTTGTAGCATTCAACATGTTTCATTAAAATGCAAATAATTGTGTTCTCTACGATCAATTGTTCAGAAGTTATAAGCAGTTCAAGTTGATTTTCGCGGGCGGGCCAATGTTGTACTCAACTAAAAACTAGTGAAATCGATATATTCTTGTAGCATGCAACATGCTGATTAATATGCAAATTTATTACGCTCTCTAGGATCATTTGTTCCGAAGTTATAAACAGTTCAAGTTAATACTCGCGGGAGGGCCAAAATGGTTTTCTAAAAACAACTAGTGAAACCGACATATTCTTGTAGCAATCAACATGTTTCATTAAATAGCAAATAATTGTGTTCTCTACGATCAATTGTTCAGAAGTTATAAGCAGTTCAAGTTGATTTTCGCGGGCGGGCTACTATGGTTCTCATCCAACAACTAGTGAAATCGATATATTCTTGTAGCATGCAACATGCTGATTAATATGCAAATTTATTACGCTCTCTAGGATCATTTGTTCAGAAGATATAAACAGTTCAAGTTAATACTCGCGGGAGGGCCAAAATGGTTTTCTAAAAACAACTAGTGAAACCGACATATTCTTGTAGCAATCAACATGTTTCATTAAAATGCAAATAATTGTGTTCTCTACGATCAATTGTTCAGGAGTTATAAGCAGTTCAAGTTAATTTCCGCAGGCGGGCCAATATGGTTCTCAACCAACAACTAGTGATATCGATATATTCTTGTAGCATGCAACATGCTGATTAATATGAAAATTTATTACGCTCTCTAAGATCATTTGTTCAGAAGTTATAAGCAGTTCAATTTAATACTCCCGGGCGGGTCAATATGGTTCTCAAACAAAAACGAGTGAAACCGACATATTCTTGAAGCATTTAACATGTTTCATTAAAATGCAAATAATTGTGTTCTCTACGATCAAAGGTTCAGGAGTTATAAGCAGTTCAAGTTGATTTTCGCGGGCGGGCAACTATGGTTCTCATCCAACAACTAGTGAAATCGATATATTCTTGTAGCATGCAACATGCTGATTAATATGCAAAATTATTACGCTTTCTACGATTATTTGTTCAGAAGTTATAAGCAGTTCAATATAATTTTCGCGGGCGGGCCAATATGGTTCTCAACCAACAACTAGTGAAATCGATATATTCTTGTAGCATGCAACATGCTGATTAATATGCAAAATTATTACGCTCTCTACGATCATTTGTTCAGAAGTTATAAGGAGTTGAAGTTAGTTTTGGCGGGCGGGCCAAAATGGTTCCCAAACAATAACTAGTGAAACCGACATATTCTTGTAGCATACAACATGTTTGATTGAAGTGCAAATAATTGTGTTCTCTACGATCAATTGTTCAGAAGTTATAAGCAGTTCAAGTTGATTTTCGCGGGCGGGCCAATGTTGTACTCAACCAAAAACTAGTGAAATCGATATATTCTTGTAGCATGCAACATGCTGATTAATATGCAAATTTATTACGCTCTCTAGGATCATTTGTTCCGAAGTTATAAACAGTTCAAGTTAATACTCGCGGGCGGGCCAATATGGTTTTCTAAAAACAACTAGTGAAACCGACATATTCTTGTAGCATTCAACATGTTTCATTAAAATGCAAATAATTGTGTTCTCTATGATCAATTTTTCAGGAGTTATAAGCAGTTCAAGTTGATTTTCAGAGGCGGGCCAATATGGTTCTCAACCAACAACCAATGAAATCGATATATTCTTGTAGCATGCAACATGCTGATTAATATGCAAAATTATTACGCTCTTTTCGATCATTTGTTCAGAAGTTATAAGGAGTTGAAATTAGTTTTGGCGGGCGGGCCAAAATGGTTCTCAAACAATAACTAGTGAAACCGACATATTCTTGTAGCATACAACATGTTTCATTGAAATGCAAATAATTGTGTTCTCTACGATCAATTTTTCAGGAGTTATAAGCAGTTCAAGTTGATTTTCAGAAGCGGGCCAATATGGTTCACAACCAACAACTAGTGAAATCGATATATTCTTGTAACATGCAACATGCTGATTAATATGCAAAATTATTACGCTCTCTACGATCATTTGTTCAGAAGTTATAAGCAGTTCAATTTAATACTCGCGGGAGGGCCAAAATGGTTCTCAAACAATAACTAGTGAAACCGACATATTCTTGTAGCATACAACATGTTTGATTGAAATGCAAATAATTGTGTGCTCTACGATCAATTGTTCAGAAGTTATAAGCAGTTCAAGTTAATTTTCGCGGGCACACCTATATATATCTCAAACAACAACTAGTGAAATCGTTATATTCTTGTAGCATGCAACATGCTGATTAATATGCAAAATTATTACGCTTTCTACGATTATTTGTTCAGAAGTTATAAGCAGTTCAAAATAATTTTCGCGGGCGGGCCAATATGGTTCTCAACCAACAACTAGTGAAATCGATATATTCTTGTAGCATGCAACATGCTGATTAATATGCAAATTTATTACGCTCTCTAAGATCATTTGTTCAGAAGTTATAAGCAGTTCAATTTAATACTCGCGGGAGGGCCAAAATGGTTCTCAACCAACAACTGGTGAAATGGATATATTCTTGTAGCATGCAACATGCTGATTAATATGCAAATAATTGTGTGCTCTACGATCAAAAGTTCAGGAGTTATAAGCAGTTCAAGTTAATTTTCGAGGGCGGGCCAATATGGTTCTCAACCAACAACTGGTGAAATGGATATATTCTTGTAGCATGCAACATGCTGATTAATATGCAAAATTATTACGCTCACTACGATCATTTGTTCAGAAGTTATAAACAGTTCAAGTTAATACTCGCGGGAGGGCCAAAATGGTTTTCCAGAAACAACTAGTGAAACCGACATATTCTTGTAGCATTCAACATGTTTCATTAAAATGCAAATAATTGTGTGCTCTACGATCAAAAGTTCAGGACTTATAAGCAGTTCAAGTTAATTTTCGAGGGCGGGCCAATATGGTTCTCAACCAACAACTGGTGAAATGGATATATTCTTGTAGCATGCAACATGCTGATTAATATGCAAAATTATTACGCTCACTACGATCATTTGTTCAGAAGTTATAAACAGTTCAAGTTAATACTCGCGGGAGGGCCAAAATGGTTTTCCAGAAACAACTAGTGAAACCGACATATTCTTGTAGCATTCAACATGTTTCATTAAAATGCAAATAATTGTGTGCTCTACGATCAATTGTTCAGGAGTTATAAGCAGTTCAAGTTGATTTTCGCGGGCGGGCCAAAATGGTTCTCAACCAACAACAAATGAAATCAATATATTCTTGTAGAATGCAACATGCTGATTAATATGCAAAATTATTACGCTTTCTACGATCAATTGTTCAGAAGTTATAAGGAGTTGAAGTTAGTTTTGGCGGGCGGGCCAAAATGGTTTTCCAGAAACAACTAGTGAAACCGACATATTCTTGTAGCATTCAACATGTTTCATTAAAATGCAAATAATTGTGTTTTCTACGATCAATTGTTCAGGAGTTATTAGCAGTTCAAGTTGATTTTCGCGGGCGGGCCAATATGGATCTCAAATAAAAACTTGTGAAATCGATATTTTCTTGTAGCATGCAACATGCTGATTAATATGCAAATTTATTACGCTCTCTAGGATCATTTGTTCAGAAGTTATAAGCAGTTCAATTTAATACTCGCTGGCGGGCCAATATGGTTCTCAAACAACAACTAGTGAACCCGACATATTCCTCAAGCATTCAACATGTTTTATTAAAATGCAAATAATTGTGTTCGCTACGATCAATTGTTCAGAAGTTATTAGCAGTTCAAATTAATTTTCGCGGGCGGGCCAATATGGTTCTCAACCAACAACTATTGAAATCGATATATTCTTGCAGCATTAAACATTGTGATTAATATGCAAAATTATTACGCTCTCTACGATCATTTGTTCAGAAGTAATAAGGATTTGAAGTTAGTTTTGGCGGGCGGGCCAAAATGGTTCTCAAACAATAACTAGTGAAACCGACATATTCTTGTAGCATACAACATGTTTGATTGAAATGCAAGTAATTGTGTTCTCTACGATCAATTGTTCAGAAGTTATAAGCAGAACAAATCAATACTCGCGGGCGGGCCAATATGGTTCTAAAAAAACAAATAGTAAAACCGAAATATTCTTGTAGCATCCAACATGTTTCATTAAAATGCAAATAATTGTGTTCACTACGATCAATTGTTCAGAAGTTTTAAGCAGTTCAAGTTGATTTTCGCGGTCGGGCCAATGTTGTACTCAACTAGAAACTAGTGAAATCGATATATTCTTGTAGCATGCAACATGCTGATTAATATGCAAATTTATTACGCTCTCTAGGATCATTTGTTCCGAAGTTATAAACAGTTCAAGTTAATACTCGCGGGAGGGCCAAAATGGTTTTCAAAAAACAACTAGTGAAACCGACATATTCTTGTAGCAATCAACATGTTTCATTAAAATGCAAATAATTGTGTTCTCTACGATCAATTGTTCAGAAGTTATAAGCAGTTCAAGTTGATTTTCGCGGGCGGGCTACTATGGTTCTCATCCAACAACTAGTGAAATCGACATATTCTTGTAGCATGCAACATGCTGATTAATATGCAAATTTATTACGCTCTCTAGGATCATTTGTTCAGAAGATATAAACAGTTCAAGTTAATACTCGCGGGAGGGCCAAAATGGTTTTCTAAAAACAACTAGTGAAACCGACATATTCTTGTAGCAATCAACATGTTTCATTAAAATGCAAATAATTGTGTTCTCTACGATCAATTGTTCAGGAGTTATAAGCAGTTCAAGTTAATTTCCGCAGGCGGGCCAATATGGTTCTCAACCAACAACTAGTGATATCGATATATTCTTGTAGCATGCAACATGCTGATTAATATGCAAATTTATTACGCTCTTTAAGATCATTTGTTCAGAAGTTATAAGCAGTTCAATTTAATACTCTCGGGCGGGCCAATATGGTTCTCAAACAAAAACGAGTGAAACCGACATATTCTTGAAGCATTCAACATGTTTCATTAAAATGCAAATAATTGTGTTCTCTACGATCAAAAGTTCAGGAGTTATAAGCAGTTCAAGTTGATTTTCGCGGGCGGGCTACTATGGTTCTCATCCAACAACTAGTGAAATCGATATATTCTTGTAGCATGCAACATGCTGATTAATATGCAAAATTATTACGCTTTCTACGATTATTTGTTCAGAAGTTATAAGCAGTTCAAAATAATTTTCGCGGGTGGGCCAATATGGTTCTCAACCAACAACTAGTGAAATCGATATATTCTTGTAGCATGCAACATGCTGATTAATATGCGAATTTATTACGCTCTCTAGGATCATTTGTTCCGAAGTTATAAACAGTTCAAGTTAATACTCGCGGGCGGGCCAATATGGTTTTCTAAAAACAACTAGTGAAACCGACATATTCTTGTAGCATTCAACATGTTTCATTAAAATGCCAATAATTGTGTTCTCTATGATCAATGTTTCAGGAGTTATAAGCAGTTCAAGTTGATTTTCAGATTCGGGCCAATATGGTTCTCAACCAACGACCAATGAAATCGATATATTCTTGTAGCATGCAACATGTTTGATTGAAATGCAAATAATTGTGTTCTCTACGATCAATTGTTCAGAAGTTATAAGCAGTTCAAGTTGATTTTCGCGGGCGGGCTACTATGGTTCTCATCCAACAACTAGTGAAATCGATATATTCTTGTAGCATGCAACATGCTGATTAATATGCAAATTTATTACGCTCTCTAGGATCATTTGTTCAGAAGATATAAACAGTTCAAGTTAATACTCGCGGGAGGGCCAAAATGGTTTTCTAAAAACAACTAGTGAAACCGACATATTCTTGTAGCAATCAACATGTTTCATTAAAATGCAAATAATTGTGTTCTCTACGATCAACTGTTCAGGAGTTATAAGCAGTTCAAGTTAATTTCCGCAGGCGGGCCAATATGGTTCTCAACCAACAACTAGTGATATCGATATATTCTTGTAGCATGCAACATGCTGATTAATATGCAAATTTATTACGCTCTTTAAGATCATTTGTTCAGAAGTTATAAGCAGTTCAATTTAATACTCTCGGGCGGGCCAATATGGTTCTCAAACAAAAACGAGTGAAACCGACATATTCTTGAAGCATTCAACATGTTTCATTAAAATGCAAATAATTGTGTTCTCTACGATCAAAAGTTCAGGAGTTATAAGCAGTTCAAGTTGATTTTCGAGGGCGGGCTACTATGGTTCTCATCCAACAACTAGTGAAATCGATATATTCTTGTAGCATGCAACATGCTGATTAATATGCAAAATTATTACGCTTTCTACGATTATTTGTTCAGAAGTTATAAGCAGTTCAAAATAATTTTCGCGGGTGGGCCAATATGGTTCTCAACCAACAACTAGTGAAATCGATATATTCTTGTAGCATGCAACATGCTGATTAATATGCGAATTTATTACGCTCTCTAGGATCATTTGTTCCGAAGTTATAAACAGTTCAAGTTAATACTCGCGGGCGGGCCAATATGGTTTTCTAAAAACAACTAGTGAAACCGACATATTCTTGTAGCATTCAACATGTTTCATTAAAATGCAAATAATTGTGTTCTCTATGATCAATGTTTCAGGAGTTATAAGCAGTTCAAGTTGATTTTCAGATTCGGGCCAATATGGTTCTCAACCAACGACCAATGAAATCGATATATTCTTGTAGCATGCAACATGTTTGATTGAAATGCAAATAATTGTGTTCTCTACGATCAATTGTTCAGAAGTTATAAGCAGTTCAAGTTGATTTTCGCGGGCGGGCCAATGTAGTACTCAACCAAAAACTAGTGAAATCGATATATTCTTGTAGCATGCAACATGCTGATTAATATGCAAATTTATTACGCTCTCTAGGATCATTTGTTCCGAAGTTATAAACAGTTCAAGTTAATACTCGCGGGCGGGCCAATATGGTTTTCTAAAAACAACTAGTGAAACCGACATATTCTTGTAGCATTCAACATGTTTCATTAAAATGCAAATAATTGTGTTCTCTATGATCAATTTTTCAGGAGTTATAAGCAGTTCAAGTTGATTTTCAGAGGCGGGCCAATATGGTTCTCAACCAACAACCAATGAAATCGATATATTCTTGTAGCATGCAACATGCTGATTAATATGCAAAATTATTACGCTCTTTTCGATCATTTGTTCAGAAGTTATAAGGAGTTGAAATTAGTTTTGGCGGGCTTGCCAAAATGGTTCTCAAACAATAACTAGTGAAACCGACATATTCTTCTAGCATACAACATGTTTCATTGAAATGCAAATAATTGTGTTCTCTACGATCAATTTTTCAGGAGTTATAAGCAGCTCAAGTTGATTTTCAGAAGCGGGCCAATATGGTTCACAACCAACAACTAGTGAAATCGATATATTCTTGTAGCAGGCTACATGCTGATTAATATGCAAATTTATTACGCTCTCTAGGATCATTTGTTCAGAAGTTATAAACAGTTCAAGTTAATACTCGCGGCCGGGCCAATATGGTTTTCTGAAAACAACTAGTGAAACCGACATATTCTTGTTGCATTCAACATGTTTCAATAAAATGCAAATAATTGTGGTCTCTACGATCAATTGTTCAGGAGTTATAAGCAGTTCAAGTTGATTTTCGCGGGCGGGCCAATATGGTTCTCAACCAACAACCAATGATATCGATATATTCTTGTAACATGCAACATGCTGATTAATATGCAAAATTATTACGCTCTCTACGATCATTTGTTCAGAAGTTATAAGGAGTTGAAGTTAGTTTTGGCGGGCGGGCCAAAATGGTTCTCAAACAATAACTAGTGAAACCGACATATTCTTGTAGCATACAACATGTTTGATTGAAATGCAAATAATTGTGTGCTCTACGATCAATTGTTCAGAAGTTATAAGCAGTTCAAGTTAATTTTCGCGGGCACACCTATATATATCTCAAACAACAACTAGTGAAATCGTTATATTCTTGTAGCATGCAACATGCTGATTAATATGCAAAATTATTACGCTTTCTACGATTATTTGTTCAGAAGTTATAAGCAGTTCAAAATAATTTTCGCGGGCGGGCCAATATGGTTCTCAACCAACAACTAGTGAAATCGATATATTCTTGTAGCATGCAACATGCTGATTAATACGCAAATTTATTACGCTCTCTAAGATCATTTGTTCAGAAGTTATAAGCAGTTCAATTTAATACTCGCGGGCGGGCCAATATGGTTCTCAAACAAAAACGAGTGAAACCGACATATTCTTGAAGCATTCAACATGTTTCATTAAAATGCAAATAATTGTGTTCTCTACGATCAAAAGTATAGGAGTTATAAGCAGTTCAAGTTGATTTTCGTGGGAGGGCCAAAATGGTTTTCTAAAAACAACTAGTGAAACCGACATATTCTTGTAGCAATCAACATGTTTCATTAAAATGCAAATAATTGTGTTCTCTACGATCAATTGTTCAGGAGTTATAAGCAGTTCAAGTTAATTTCCGCAGGCGGGCCAATATGGTTCTCAACCAACAACTAGTGATATCGATATATTCCTGTAGCATGCAAGATGCTGATTAATATGCAAATTTATTACGCTCTTTAAGATCATTTGTTCAGAAGTTATAAGCAGTTCAATTTAATACTCGCGGGCGGGCCAATATGGTTCTCAAACAACAACTATTGAAACCGACATATTCTTGAAGCATTCAACATGTTTCATTAAAATGCAAATAATTGTGTTCTCTACGATCAAAAGTTCAGGAGTTATAAGCAGTTCAAGTTGATTTTCGCGGGCGGGCTACTATGGTTCTCATCCAACAACTAGTGAAATCGATATATTCTTGTAGCATGCAACATGCTGATTAATATGCAAAATTATTACGCTTTCTACGATTATTTGTTCAGAAGTTATAAGCAGTTCAAAATAATTTTCGCGGGTGGGCCAATATGGTTCTCAACCAACAACTAGTGAAATCGATATATTCTTGTAGCATGCAACATGCTGATTAATATGCGAATTTATTACGCTCTCTAGGATCATTTGTTCCGAAGTTATAAACAGTTCAAGTTAATACTCGCGGGCGGGCCAATATGGTTTTCTAAAAACAACTAGTGAAACCGACATATTCTTGTAGCATTCAACATGTTTCATTAAAATGCAAATAATTGTGTTCTCTATGATCAATGTTTCAGGAGTTATAAGCAGTTCAAGTTGATTTTCAGATTCGGGCCAATATGGTTCTCAACCAACGACCAATGAAATCGATATATTCTTGTAGCATGCAACATGTTTGATTGAAATGCAAATAATTGTGTTCTCTACGATCAATTGTTCAGAAGTTATAAGCAGTTCAAGTTGATTTTCGCGGGCGGGCTACTATGGTTCTCATCCAACAACTAGTGAAATCGATATATTCTTGTAGCATGCAACATGCTGATTAATATGCAAATTTATTACGCTCTCTAGGATCATTTGTTCAGAAGATATAAACAGTTCAAGTTAATACTCGCGGGAGGGCCAAAATGGTTTTCTAAAAACAACTAGTGAAACCGACATATTCTTGTAGCAATCAACATGTTTCATTAAAATGCAAATAATTGTGTTCTCTACGATCAACTGTTCAGGAGTTATAAGCAGTTCAAGTTAATTTCCGCAGGCGGGCCAATATGGTTCTCAACCAACAACTAGTGATATCGATATATTCTTGTAGCATGCAACATGCTGATTAATATGCAAATTTATTACGCTCTTTAAGATCATTTGTTCAGAAGTTATAAGCAGTTCAATTTAATACTCTCGGGCGGGCCAATATGGTTCTCAAACAAAAACGAGTGAAACCGACATATTCTTGAAGCATTCAACATGTTTCATTAAAATGCAAATAATTGTGTTCTCTACGATCAAAAGTTCAGGAGTTATAAGCAGTTCAAGTTGATTTTCGAGGGCGGGCTACTATGGTTCTCATCCAACAACTAGTGAAATCGATATATTCTTGTAGCATGCAACATGCTGATTAATATGCAAAATTATTACGCTTTCTACGATTATTTGTTCAGAAGTTATAAGCAGTTCAAAATAATTTTCGCGGGTGGGCCAATATGGTTCTCAACCAACAACTAGTGAAATCGATATATTCTTGTAGCATGCAACATGCTGATTAATATGCGAATTTATTACGCTCTCTAGGATCATTTGTTCCGAAGTTATAAACAGTTCAAGTTAATACTCGCGGGCGGGCCAATATGGTTCTCAACCAACAACTAGTGAAATCGATATATTCTTGTAGCATGCAACATGCTGATTAATATGAAAATTTATTACGCTCTCTAAGTTCATTTGTTAAGAACTTATAAGGAGTTGAAGTTACTTTTGGCGGTAGGGCCAAAATGGTTCTCAAACAATAACTAGTGAAACCGACATATTCTTGTAGCATACAACATGTTTCATTGAAATGCAAATAATTGTGTTCTCTACGATCAATTTTTCAGGAGTTATAAGCAGTTAAATTTGATTTTCAGAAGCGTGCCAATATGGTTCACAACCAACAACTAGTGAAATCGATATATTCTTGTAGCAGGCAACATGCTGATTAATATGCAAAATTATTACGCTCTCTACGATCATTTGTTCAGAAGTTATAAGGAGTTGAAGTTAGTTTTGGCGGGCGGGCCAAAATGGATCTCAAACAATAACTAGTGAAACCGACATATTCTTGTAGCATACAACATGTTTGATTGAAATGCAAATAATTGTGTGCTCTACGATCAATTGTTCAGAAGTTATAAGCAGTTCAAGTTAATTTTCGCGGGCACACCTACATATTTCTCAAACAACAACTAGTGAAATCGTTATATTCTTGTAGCATGCAACATGCTGATTAATATGCAAAATTATTACGCTTTCTACGATTATTTGTTCAGAAGTTATAAGCTGTTCAAAATAATTTTCGCGGGCGGGCCAATATGGTTCTCAACCAACAACTAGTGAAATCGATATATTCTTGTAGCATGCAACATGCTGATTAGTATGCAAATTTATTACGCTCTCTAAGATCATTTGTTCAGAAGTTATAAGCAGTTCAATTTAATACTCGCGGGCGGGCCAATATGGTTCTCAAACAACAACTAGTGAACCCGACATATTCTTGAAGCATTCAACATGTTTTATTAAAATGCAAAAAATTGTATTCGCTACGATCAATTGTTCAGAAGTTATTAGCAGTTCAAATTAATTTTCGCGGGCGGGCCAATATGGTTCTCAACCAACAACTAATGAAATCGATATATTCTTGCAGCATTAAACATGGTGATTAATATGCAAAATTATTACGCTCTCTACGATCATTTGTTCAGAAGTAATAAGGAGTTGAAGTTAGTTTTGGCGGGCGGTCCAAAATGGTTCTCAAACAATAACTAGTGAAACTGACATATTCTTGTAGCACTCAACATGTTTGATTGAAATGCAAGTAATTGTGTTCTCTACGATCAATTGTTCAAAAGTTATAAGCGGAACAAATAAATACTCGCGGGCGGGCCAATATGGTTCTAAAAAAACAAATAGTAAAACCGAAATATTCTTGTAGCATTCAACATGTTTCATTAAAATGCAAATAATTGTGTTCTCTACGATCAATTGTTCAGAAGTTATAAGCAGTTCAAGTTGATTTTCGCGGGCGGGCCAATGTTGTACTCAACCAAAAACTAGTGAAATCGATATATTCTTGTAGCATGCAACATGCTGATTAATATGCAAAATTATTACGCTCTCTAGGATCATTTGTTCCGAAGTTATAAACAGTTCAAGTTAATACTCGCGGGAGGGCCAAAATGGTTTTCTAAAAACAACTAGTGAAACCGACATATTCTTGTAGCAATCAACATGTTTCATTAAAATGCTATTAATTGTGTTCTCTACGATCAATTGTTCAGGAGTTATAAGCAGTTCAAGTTGATTTTCGCGGGCGGGCTACTATGGTTCTCATCCAACAACTAGTGAAATCGATATATTCTTGTAGCATGCAACATGCTGATTAATATGCAAAATTATTTACTCACTACGGTCATTTGTTCAGAAGTTATAAACAGTTCAAGTTAATACTCGCGGGAGGGCCAAAATGGTTTTCCAGAAACAACTAGTGAAACCGACATATTCTTGTAGCATTCAACATGTTTCATTAAAATGCAAATAATTGTGTGCTCTACGATCAATTGTTCAGGAGTTATAAGCAGTTCAAGTTGATTTTCGCGGGCGGGCTAATATGGTTCTCAACCAACAACTAATGAAATCGATATATTCTTGTAGCATGCAACATGCTGATTAATATGCAAATTTATTACGCTCTCAAGGATCATTTGTTCAGATGTTATAAGCAGTTCAATTTAATACTCGCTGGCGGGCCAATATGGTTCTCAAACAACAACTAGTGAACCCGACATATTCTTGAAACATTCAACATGTTTTATTAAAATGCAAATAATTGTGTTCGCTACGATCAATTGTTCAGAAGTTATTAGCAGTTCAAGTTAATTTTCGCGGGCGGGCCAATATGGTTCTCAACCAACAACTAATGAAATCGATATATTCTTGCAGCATTAAACATGGTGATTAATATGCAAAATTATTACGCTCTCTACGATCATTTGTTCAGAAGTAATAAGGAGTTGAAGTTAGTTTTGGCGGGCGGGCCAAAATGGTTCTCAAACAATAACTAGTGAAACCGACATATTCTTGTAGCAGGCAACATGCTGATTAATATGCAAATGTATTACACTCTCTCTAGGATCATTTGTTCCGAAGTTATAAACAGTTCAAGTTAATACTCGCGGGCGGGCCAATATGGTTCTCAAACAACAACTAGTGAACCCGACATATTCTTGTTGCATTCAACATGTTTCAATAAAATGCAAATAATTGTGGTCTCTACGATCAATTGTTCAGGAGTTATAAGCAGTTCAAGTTGATTTTCGCGGGCGGGCCAATATGGTTCTCAACCAACAACAAATGAAATCGATATATTCTTGTAGCATGCAACATGCTGATTAATATGCAAATTTATTACGCTCACTAGGATCATTTGTTCCGAAGTTATAAACAGTTCAAGTTAATACTCGCGGGAGGGCCAATATGGTTTTCTAAAAACAACTAGTGAAACCGACATATTCTTGTAGCATTCAACATGTTTCATTAAAATGCAAATAATTGTGTTCTCCATGATCAATTTTTCAGGAGTTATAAGCAGTTCAAGTTGATTTTAAGAGGCGGGCCAATATGGTTCTCAACCAACAACCAATGAAATCGATATATTCTTGTAGCATGCAACATGCTGATTAATATGCAAAATTATTACGCTCTTTTCGATCATTTGTTCAGAAGTTATAAGGAGTTGAAATTAGTTTTGGCGGGCTGGCCAAAATGGTTCTCAAACAATAAATAGTGAAACCGACATATTCTTGTAGCATACAACATGTTTGATTGAAATGCAAATAATTGTGTTCTCTACGATCAATTGTTCAGAAGTTATAAGCTCTTCAAGTTCATTTTCGCGGGAAGGCCAATATATTTCTCAAACAACAACTAGTGAAATCTATATATTGTTGTAGCATGCAACATACTGATTAATATGAAAAATTATTACGCTTTCTACGATTATTTTTTCAGAAGTTATAAGCAGTTCAAATTAATTTTCGCGGGCGGGCCAATATGGTTCTCAACCAACAAGTAGTGAAATCGATATATTCTCGTAGCATGCAACATGCTGATTAATATGAAAATTTATTACGCTCTCTACGATCATTTGTTCAGAAGTTATAAGGAGTTGAAGTTAGTTTTGGCGGGCGGGCCAAAATGGTTCTCAAACAATAACTAGTGAAACCGACATATTCTTGTAGCATACAACATGTTTGATTGAAATGCAAATAATTGTGTGCTCTACGATCAATTGTTCAGAAGTTATAAGCAGTTCAAGTTAATTTTCGCGGGCACACCTATATATATCTCAAACAACAACTAGTGAAATCGTTATATTCTTGTAGGATGCAACATGCTGATTAATATGCAAAATTATTACGCTTTCTACGATTATGAGTTCAGAAGTTATAAGCAGTTCAAAATAATTTTCGCGGGCGGGCCAATATGGTTCTCAACCAACAACTAGTGAAATCGATATATTCTTGTAGCATGCAACATGCTGATTAATATGCAAATTTATTACGCTCTCTAAGATCATTTGTTCAGAAGTTATAAGCAGTTCAATTTAATACTCGCGGGCGGGCCAATATGGTTCTCAAACAAAAACGAGTGAAACCGACATATTCTTGAAGCATTCAACATGTTTCATTAAAATACAAATAATTGTGTTCTCTACGATCAAAAGTTCAGGAGTTATAAGCAGTTCAAGTTGATTTTCGCGGGAGGGCCAAAATGGTTTTCTAAAAACAACTAGTGAAACCGACATATTCTTGTAGCAATCAACATGTTTCATTAAAATGCAAATAATTGTGTTCTCTACGATCAATTGTTCAGGAGTTATAAGCAGTTCAAGTTAATTTCCGCAGGCTTGCCAATATGGTTCTCAACCAACAACTAGTGATATCGATATATTCTTGTAGCATGCAACATGCTGATTAATATGCAAATTTATTACGCTCTTTAAGATCATTTGTTCAGAAGTTATAAGCAGTTCAATTTAATACTCGCGGGCGGGCCAATATGGTTCTCAAACAACAACTATTGAAACCGACATATTCTTGAAGCATTCAACATGTTTCATTAAAATGCAAATAATTGTGTTCGCTACGATCAATTGTTCAGAAGTTATAAGCAGTTCAAGTTAATTTTCGAGGGCGGGCCAATATGGTTCTCAACCAACAACTGGTGAAATGGATATATTCTTGTAGCATGCAACATGCTGATTAATATGCAAAATTATTACGCTCACTACGATCATTTGTTCAGAAGTTATAAACAGTTCAAGTTAATACTCGCGGGAGGGCCAAAATGGTTTTCCAGAAACAACTAGTGAAACCGACATATTCTTGTAGCATTCAACATGTTTCATTAAAATGCAAATAATTGTGTGCTCTACGATCAATTGTTCAGGAGTTATAAGCAGTTCAAGTTGATTTTCGCGGGCGGGCCAATATGGTTCTCAACCAACAACTAATGAAATCAATATATTCTTGTAGCATGCAACATGCTGATTAATATGCAAAATTATTACGCTTTCTACGATCAATTGTTCAGAAGTTATAAGCAGTTCAATTTAATACTCGCTGGCGGGCCAATATGGTTCTCAAACAACAACTAGTGAACCCGACGTATTCCTCAAGCATTCAACATGTTTCATTAAAATGCAAATAATTGTGTTCGCTACGATCAATTGTTCAGAAGTTTTTAGCAGTTCAAGTTAATTTTCGCGGGCGGGCCAATATGGTTCTCAACCAACAACTATTGAAATCGATATATTCTTGCTGCATTCAACATGTTTCATTAAAATGCAAATAATTGTGTTTTCTACGATCAATTGTTCAGGAGTTATTAGCAGTTCAAGTTGATTTTCGCGGGCGGGCCAATATGGATCTCAACTAACAACTTGTGAAATCGATATTTTCTTGTAGCATGCAACATGCTGATTAATATGCAAATTTATTACGCTCTCTAGGATCATTTGTTCAGAAGTTATAAGCAGTTCAATTTAATTCTCGCTGGCGGGCCAATATGGTTCTCAAACAACAACTAGTGAACCCGACATATTCCTCAAGCATTCAACATGTTTTATTAAAATGCGAATAATTGTGTTCGCTACGATCAATTGTTCAGAAGTTTTTAGCAGTTCAAGTTGATTTTCGCGGGCGGGCTACTATGGTTCTCATCCAACAACTAGTGAAATCGATATATTCTTGCAGCATTAAACATGGTGATTAATATGCAAAATTATTACGCTCTCTACGATCATTTGTTCAGAAGTAATAAGGAGTTGAAGTTAGTTTTGGCGGGCGGGCCAAAATGGTTCTCAAACAATAACTAGTGAAGCCGACATATTCTTGTAGCATACAACATGTTTGATTGAAATGCAAGTAATTGTGTTCTCTACGATCAATTGTTCAGAAGTTATAAGCAGAACAAATCAATACTCGCGGGCGGGCCAATATGGTTCTAAAAAAACAAATAGTAAAACCGAAATATTCTTGTAGCATTCAACATGTTTCATTAAAATGCAAATAATTGTGTTCTCTACGATCAATTGTTCAGAAGTTATAAGCAGTTCAAGTTGATTTTCGCGGGCGGGCCAATGTTGTACTCAACCAAAAACTAGTGAAATCGATATATTCTTGTAGCATGCAACATGCTGATTAATATGCAAATTTATTACGCTCTCTAGGATCATTTGTTCCGAAGTTATAAACAGTTCAAGTTAATACTCGCGGGCGGGCCAATATGGTTTTCTAAAAACAACTAGTGAAACCGACATATTCTTGTAGCATTCAACATGTTTCATTAAAATGCAAATAATTGTGTTCTCCATGATCAATTTTTCAGGAGTTATAAGCAGTTCAAGTTGATTTTAAGAGGCGGGCCAATATGGTTCTCAACCAACAACCAATGAAATCGATATATTCTTGTAGCATGCAACATGCTGATTAATATGCTAATTTATTACGCTCTCTAGGATCATTTGTTCAGAAGTTATAAGCAGTTCAATTTAATACTCGCTGGCGGGCCAATATGGTTCTCAAACAACAACTAGTGAACCCGACATATTCCTCAAGCATTCAACATGTTTTATTAAAATGCAAATAATTGTGTTCGCTACGATCAATTGTTCAGAAGATTTTAGCAGTTCAAGTTGATTTTCGCGGGCGGGCTACTATGGTTCTCATCCAACAACTAGTGAAATCGATATATTCTTGCAGCATTAAACATGGTGATTAATATGCAAAATTATTACGCTCTCTGCGATCATTTGTTCAGAAGTAATAAGGAGTTGAAGGTAGTTTTGGCGGGCGGGCCAAAATGGTTCTCAAACAATAACTAGTGAAACCGACATATTCTTGTAGCATACAACATGTTTGATTGAAATGCAAGTAATTGTGTTCTCTACGATCAATTGTTCAGAAATTATAAGCAGAACAAATCAATACTCGCGGGCGGGCCAATATGGTTCTAAAAAAACAAATAGTAAAACCGAAATATTCTTGTAGCATTCAACATGTTTCATTAAAATGCAAATAATTGTGTTCTCTACGATCAATTGTTCAGAAGTTATAAGCAGTTCAAGTTGATTTTCGCGGGCGGGCCAATGTTGTACTCAACCAAAAACTAGTGAAATCGATATATTCTTGTAGCATGCAACATGCTGATTAATATGCAAATTTATTACGCTCTCTAGGATCATTTGTTCCGAAGTTATAAACAGTTCAAGTTAATACTCGCGGGCGGGCCAATATGGTTTTCTAAAAACAACTAGTGAAACCGACATATTCTTGTAGCATTCAACATGTTTCATTAAAATGCAAATAATTGTGTTCTCCATGATCAATTTTTCAGGAGTTATAAGCAGTTCAAGTTGATTTTAAGAGGCGGGCCAATATGGTTCTCAACCAACAACTAGTGAAATCGATATATTCTTGTAGCATGCAACATGCTGATTAATATGCAAATTTATTACGCTCTCTACGATCATTTGTTCAGAAGTTATAAGGAGTTGAAGTTAGTTTTGGCGGGCGGGCCAAAATGGTTCACAAACAATAACTAGTGAAACCGGCATATTCTTGTAGCATACAACATGTTTGATTGAAATGCAAATAATTGTGTGCTCTACGATCAATTGTTCAGAAGTTATAAGCAGTTCAAGTTAATTTTCGCGGGCACACCTATATATATCTCAAACAACAACTAGTGAAATCGTTATATTCTTGTAGCATGCAACATGCTGATTAATATGCAAAATTATTACGCTTTCTACGATTATTTGTTCAGAAGTTATAAGCAGTTCAAAATAATTTTCGCGGGCGGGCCAATATGGTTCTCAAACAACAACTAGTGAATTCGATATATTCTTGTAGCATGCAACATGCTGATTAATATGCAAATTTATTACGCTCTATAAGATCATTTGTTCAGAAGTTATAAGCAGTTCAATTTAATACTCGCGGGCGGGCCAATATGGTTCTCAAACAAAAACGAGTGAAACCGACATATTCTTGAAGCATTCAACATGTTTCATTAAAATGCAAATAATTGTGTTCTCTACGATCAAAAGTTCAGGAGTTATAAGCAGTTCAAGTTGATTTTCGCGGGAGGGCCAAAATGGTTTTCTAAAAACAACTAGTGAAACCGACATATTCTTGTAGCAATCAACATGTTTCATTAAAATGCAAATAATTGTGTTCTCTACGATCAATTGTTCAGGAGTTATAAGCAGTTCAAGTTAATTTCCGCAGGCGGGCCAATATGGTTCTCAACCAACAACTTGTGATATCGATATATTCTTGTAGCATGCAACATGCTGATTAATATGCAAATTTATTACGCTCTTTAAGATCATTTGTTCAGAAGTTATAAGCAGTTCAATTTAATACTCGCGGGAGGGCCAATATGGTTCTCAAACAACAACTATTGAAACCGACATATTCTTGAAGCATTCAACATGTTTCATTAAAATGCAAATAATTGTGTTCGCTACGATCAATTGTTCAGAAGTTATAAGCAGTTCAAGTTAATTTTCGAGGGCGGGCCAATATGGTTCTCAACCAACAACTGGTGAAATGGATATATTATTGTAGCATGCAACATGCTGATTAATATGCAAAATTATTACGCTCACTACGATCATTTGTTCAGAAGTTATAAACAGTTCAAGTTAATACTCGCGGGAGGGCCAAAATGGTTTTCCTGAAACAACTAGTGAAACCGACATATTCTTGTAGCATTCAACATGTTTCATTAAAATGCAAATAATTGTGTGCTCTACGATCAATTGTTCAGGAGTTATAAGCAGTTCAAGTTGATTTTCGCGGGCGGGCCAATATGGTTCTCAAACAACAACTAATGAAATCAATATATTCTTGTAGCATGCAACATGCTGATTAATATGCAAAATTATTACGCTTTCTACGATCAATTGTTCAGAAGTTATAAGCAGTTCAATTTAATACTCGCTGGCGGGCCAATATGGTTCTCAAACAACAACTAGTGAACCCGACATATTCCTCAAGCATTCAACATGTTTTATTAAAATGCAAATAATTGTGTTCGCTACGATCAATTGTTCAGAAGTTTTTAGCAGTTCAAGTTAATTTTCGCGGGCGGGCCAATATGGTTCTCAACCAACAACTATTGAAATCGATATATTCTTGCAGCATTAAACATGGTGATTAATATGCAAAATTATTACGCTCTCTACGATCATTTGTTCAGAAGTAATAAGGAGTTGAAGTTAGTTTTGGCGGGCGGGCCAAAATGGTTCTCAAACAATAACTAGTGAAATCGACATATTCTTGTAGCATACAACATGTTTGATTGAAATGCAAGTAATTGTGTTCTCTACGATCAATTGTTCAGAAGTTATAAGCAGAACAAATCAATACTCGCGGGCGGACCAATATGGTTCTAAAAAAACAAATAGTAAAACCGAAATATTCTTGTAGCATCCAACATGTTTCATTAAAATGCAAATAATTGTGTTCTCTACGATCAATTGTTCAGAAGTTATAAGCAGTTCAAGTTGATTTTCGCGGGCGGGCCAATGTTGTACTCAACTAAAAACTAGTGAAATCGATATATTCTTGTAGCATGCAACATGCTGATTAATATGCAAATTTATTACGCTGTCTAGGATCATTTGTTCCGAAGTTATAAACAGTTCAAGTTAATACTCGCGGGAGGGCCAAAATTGTTTTCTAAAAACAACTAGTGAAACCGACATATTCTTGTAGCAATCAACATGTCTCATTAAAATGCAAATAATTGTGTTCTCTACGATCAATTGTTCAGAAGTTATAAGCAGTTCAAGTTGATTTTCGCGGGCGGGCTACTATGGTTCTCATCCAACAACTAGTGAAATCGATATATTCTTGCAGCATTAAACATGGTGATTAATATGCAAAATTATTACGCTCTCTACGATCATTTGTTCAGAAGTAATAAGGAGTTGAAGTTGATTTTCGCGGGCGGGCCAATATGGATCTCAACCAACAACTTGTGAAATCAATATATTCTTGTAGCATGCAACATGCTGATTAATATGCAAATTTATTACGCTCTCAAGGATCATTTGTTCAGATGTTATAAGCAGTTCAATTTAATACTCGCTGGCGGGCCAATATGGTTCTCAAACAACAACTAGTGAACCCGACATATTCTTGAAACATTCAACATGTTTTATTAAAATGCAAATAATTGTGTTCTCTACGATCAATTGTTCAGAAGTTATAAGCAGTTCAAGTTGATTTTCGCGAGCGGGCTACTATGGTTCTCATCCAAAAACTAGTGAAATCGATATATTCTTGCAGCATTAATGATGGTGATTAATATGCAAAATTATTACGCTCTCTACGATCATTTGTTCAGAAGTAATAAGGAGTTGAAGTTGATTTTCGCGGGCGGGCCAATATGGTTCTCAACCAACAACTAATGATATCGATATATTCTTGCAGCATTAAACATGGTGATTAATATGCAAAATTATTACGCTCTCTACGATCATTTGTTCAGAAGTAATAAGGAGTTGAAGTTAGTTTTGGCGGGCGGGCCAAAATGGTTCTCAAACAATAACTAGTGAAACCGACATATTCTTGTAGCATACAACATGTTTGATTGAAATGCAAGTAATTGTGTTCTCTACGATCAATTGTTCAGAAGTTATAAGCAGAACAAATCAATACTCGCGGGCGGGCCAATATGGTTCTAAAAAAACAAATAGTAAAACCGAAATATTCTTGTAGCATTCAACATGTTTCATTAAAATGCAAATAATTGTGTTCTCTACGATCAATTGTTCAGAAGTTATAAGCAGTTCAAGTTGATTTTCGCGGGCGGGCCAATGTTGTACTCAACCAAAAACTAGTGAAATCGATATATTCTTGTAGCATGCAACATGCTGATTAATATGCAAATTTATTACGCTCTCTAGGATCATTTGTTCCGAAGTTATAAACAGTTCAAGTTAATACTCGCGGGCGGGCCAATATGGTTTTCTAAAAACAACTAGTGAAACCGACATATTCTTGTAGCATTCAACATGTTTCATTAAAATGCAAATAATTGTGTTCTCCATGATCAATTTTTCAGGAGTTATAAGCAGTTCAAGTTGATTTTAAGAGGCGGGCCAATATGGTTCTCAACCAACAACTAGTGAAATCGATATATTCTTGTAGCATGCAACATGCTGATTAATATGAAAATTTATTACGCTCTCTACGATCATTTGTTCAGAAGTTATAAGGAGTTGAAGTTAGTTTTGGCGGGCGGGCCAAAATGGTTCACAAACAATAACTAGTGAAACCGACATATTCTTGTAGCATACAACATGTTTGATTGAAATTCAAATAATTGTGTGCTCTACGATCAATTGTTCAGAAGTTATAAGCAGTTCAAGTTAATTTTCGCGGGCACACCTATATATATCTCAAACAACAACTAGTGAAATCGTTATATTCTTGTAGCATGCAACATGCTGATTAATATGCAAAATTATTACGCTTTCTACGATTATTTGTTCAGAAGTTATAAGTAGTTCAAAATAATTTTCGCGGGCGGGCCAATATGGTTCTCAAACAACAACTAGTGAAATCGATATATTCTTGTAGCATGCAACATGCTGATTAATATGCAAATTTATTACGCTCTATAAGATCATTTGTTCAGAAGTTATAAGCAGTTCAATTTAATACTCGCGGGCGGGCCAATATGGTTCTCAAACAAAAACGAGTGAAACCGACATATTCTTGAAGCATTCAACATGTTTCATTAAAATGCAAATAATTGTGTTCTCTACGATCAAAAGTTCAGGAGTTATAAGGAGTTCAAGTTGATTTTCGCGGGAGGGCCAAAATGGTTTTCTAAAAACAACTAGTGAAACCGACATAATCTTGTAGCAATCAACATGTTTCATTAAAATGCAAATAATTGTGTTCTCTACGATCAATTGTTCAGGAGTTATAAGCAGTTCAAGTTAATTTCCGCAGGCGGGCCAATATGGTTCTCAACCAACAACTTGTGATATCGATATATTCTTGTAGCATGCAACATGCTGATTAATATGCAAATTTATTACGCTCTTTAAGATCATTTGTTCAGAAGTTATAAGCAGTTCAATTTAATACTCGCGGGAGGGCCAATATGGTTCTCAAACAACAACTATTGAAACCGACATATTCTTGAAGCATTCAACATGTTTCATTAAAATGCAAATAATTGTGTTCGCTACGATCAATTGTTCAGAAGTTATAAGCAGTTCAAGTTAATTTTCGAGGGCGGGCCAATATGGTTCTCAACCAACAACTGGTGAAATGGATATATTCTTGTAGCATGCAACATGCTGATTAATATGCAAAATTATTACGCTCACTACGATCATTTGTTCAGAAGTTATAAACAGTTCAAGTTAATACTCGCGGGAGGGCCAAAATGGTTTTCCAGAAACAACTAGTGAAACCGACATATTCTTGTAGCATTCAACATGTTTCATTAAAATGCAAATAATTGTGTGCTCTACGATCAATTGTTCAGGAGTTATAAGCAGTTCAAGTTGATTTTCGCGGGCGGGCCAATATGGTTCTCAACCAACAACTAATGAAATCAATATATTCTTGTAGCATGCAACATGCTGATTAATATGCAAAATTATTACGCTTTCTACGATCAATTGTTCAGAAGTTATAAGCAGTTCAATTTAATACTCGCTGGCGGGCCAATATGGTTCTCAAACAACAACTAGTGAAACCGACATATTCCTCAAGCATTCAACATGTTTTATTAAAATGCAAATAATTGTGTTCGCTACGATCAATTGTTCAGAAGTTTTTAGCAGTTCAAGTTAATTTTCGAGGGCGGGCCAATATGGTTCTCAACCAACAACTATTGAAATCGATATATTCTTGCAGCATTAAACATGGTGATTAATATGCAAAATTATTACGCTCTCTACGATCATTTGTTCAGAAGTAATAAGGAGTTGAAGTTAGTTTTGGCGGGCGGGCCAAAATGGTTCTCAAACAATAACTAGTGAAACCGACATATTCTTGTAGCATACAACATGTTTGATTGAAATGCAAGTAATTGTGTTCTCTACGATCAATTGTTCAGAAGTTATAAGCAGAACAAATCAATACTCGCGGGCGGACCAATATGGTTCTAAAAAAACAAATAGTAAAACCGAAATATTCTTGTAGCATCCAACATGTTTCATTAAAATGCAAATAATTGTGTTCTCTACGATCAATTGTTCAGAAGTTATAAGCAGTTCAAGTTGATTTTCGCGGGCGGGCCAATGTTGTACTCAACTAAAAACTAGTGAAATCGATATATTCTTGTAGCATGCAACATGCTGATTAATATGCAAATTTATTACGCTCTCTAGGATCATTTGTTCCGAAGTTATAAACAGTTCAAGTTAATACTCGCGGGAGGGCCAAAATTGTTTTCTAAAAACAACTAGTGAAACCGACATATTCTTGTAGCAATCAACATGTCTCATTAAAATGCAAATAATTGTGTTCTCTACGATCAATTGTTCAGAAGTTATAAGCAGTTCAAGTTGATTTTCGCGGGCGGGCTACTATGGTTCTCATCCAACAACTAGTGAAATCGATATATTCTTGCAGCATTAAACATGGTGATTAATATGCAAAATTATTACGCTCTCTACGATCATTTGTTCAGAAGTAATAAGGAGTTGAAGTTGATTTTCGCGGGCGGGCCAATATGGATCTCAACCAACAACTTGTGAAATCAATATATTCTTGTAGCATGCAACATGCTGATTAATATGCAAATTTATTACGCTCTCAAGGATCATTTGTTCAGATGTTATAAGCAGTTCAATTTAATACTCGCTGGCGGGCCAATATGGTTCTCAAACAACAACTAGTGAACCCGACATATTCTTGAAACATTCAACATGTTTTATTAAAATGCAAATAATTGTGTTCGCTACGAACAATTGTTCAGAAGTTATTAGCAGTTCAAGTTAATTTTCGCGGGCGGGCCAATATGGTCCTCAACCAACAACTAATGATATCGATATATTCTTGCAGCATTAAACATGGTGATCAATATGCAAAATTATTACGCTCTCTACGATCATTTGTTCAGAAGTAATAAGGAGTTGAAGTTAGTTTTGGCGGGCGGGCCAAAATGGTTCTCAAACAATAAGTAGTGAAACCGACATATTCTTGTAGCATACAACATGTTTGATTGAAATGCAAGTAATTGTGTTCTCTACGATCAATTGTTCAGAAGTTATAAGCAGAACAAATCAATACTCGCGGGCGGGCCAATATGGTTCTAAAAAAACAAATATTAAAACCGAAATATTCATGTAGCATTCAACATGTTTCATTAAAATGCAAATAATTGTGTTCTCTACGATCAATTGTTCAGAAGTTATAAGCAGTTCAAGTTGATTTTCGCGGGCGGGCCAATGTTGTACTCAACCAAAAAAAAGTGAAATCGATATATTCTTGTAGCATGCAACATGCTGATTAATATGCAAATTTATTACGCTCTCTAGGATCATTTGTTCCGAAGTTATAAACAGTTCAAGTTAATACTTGCGGGCGGGCCAATATGGTTTTCTAAAAACAACTAGTGAAACCGACATATTCTTGTAGCATTCAACATGTTTCATGAAAATGCAAATAATTGTGTTCTCCATGATCAATTTTTCAGGAGTTATAAGCAGTTCAAGTTGATTTTAAGAGGCGGGCCAATATGGTTCTCAACCAACAACCAATGAAATCGATATATTCTTGTAGCATGCAACATGCTGATTAATATGAAAATTATTACGCTTTCTACGATCAATTGTTCAGAAGTTATAAGCAGTTCAATTTAATACTCGCTGGCGGGCCAATATGGTTCTCAAACAACAACTAGTGAACCCGACATATTCCTCAAGCATTCAACATGTTTTATTAAAATGCAAATAATTGTGTTCGCTACGATCAATTGTTCAGAAGTTTTTAGCAGTTCAAGTTAATTTTCGCGGGCGGGCCAATATGGTTCTCAACCAACAACTATTGAAATCGATATATTCTTGCAGCGTTCAACATGTTTCATTAAAATGCAAATAATTGTGTTTTCTACGATCAATTGTTCAGGAGTTATTAGCAGTTCAAGTTGATTTTCGCGGGCGGGCCAATATGGATCTCAACTAACAACTTGTGAAATCGATATTTTCTTGTAGCATGCCACATGCTGATTAATATGCAATTTTTTACGCTCTCTAGGATCATTTGTTCAGAAGTTGTAAGCAGTTCAATTTAATACTCGCTGGCGGGCCAATATGGTTCTCAAACAACAACTAGTGAACCCGACATATTCCTCAAGCATTCAACATGTTTTATTAAAATGCAAATAATTGTGTTCGCTACGATCAATTGTTCAGAAGTTTTTAGCAGTTCAAGTTAATTTTCGCGGGCGGGCCAATATGGTTCTCAACCAACAACTATTGAAATCGATATATTCTTGCAGCATTAAACATGGTGATTAATATGCAAAATTATTACGCTCTCTACGATCATTTGTTCAGAAGTAATAAGGAGTTGAAGTTAGTTTTGGCGGGCGGGCCAAAATGGTTCTCAAACAATAACTAGTGAAACCGACATATTCTTGTAGCATACAACATGTTTGATTGAAATGCAAGTAATTGTGTTCTCTACGATCAATTGTTCAGAAGTTATAAGCAGAACAAATCAATACTCGCGGGCGGACCAATATGGTTCTAAAAAAACAAATAGTAAAACCGAAATATTCTTGTAGCATCCAACATGTTTCATTAAAATGCAAATAATTGTGTTCTCTACGATCAATTGTTCAGAAGTTATAAGCTGTTCAAGTTGATTTTCGCGGGCGGGCCAATGTTGTACTCAACTAAAAACTAGTGAAATCGATATATTCTTGTAGCATGCAACATGCTGATTAATATGCAAATTTATTACGCTCTCTAGGATCATTTGTTCCGAAGTTATAAACAGTTCAAGTTAATACTCGCGGGAGGGCCAAAATGGTTTTCTAAAAACAACTAGTGAAACCGACATATTCTTGTAGCAATCAACATGTCTCATTAAAATGCAAATAATTGTGTTCTCTACGATCAATTGTTCAGAAGTTATAAGCAGTTCAAGTTGATTTTCGCGAGCGGGCTACTATGGTTCTCATCCAACAACTAGTGAAATCGATATATTCTTGCAGCATTAAACATGGTGATTAATATGCAAAATTATTACGCTCTCTACGATCATTTGTTCAGAAGTAATAAGGAGTTGAAGTTGATTTTCGCGGGCGGGCCAATATAGTTCTCAACCAACAACTAATGATATCGATATATTCTTGCAGCATTAAACATGGTGATTAATATGCAAAATTATTACGCTCTCTACGATCATTTGTTCAGAAGTAATAAGGAGTTGAAGTTAGTTTTGGCGGGCGGGCCAAAATGGTTCTCAAACAATAACTAGTGAAACCGACATATTCTTGTAGCATACAACATGTTTGATTGAAATGCAAGTAATTGTGTTCTCTACGATCAATTGTTCAGAAGTTATAAGCAGAACAAATCAATACTCGCGGGCGGGCCAATATGGTTCTAAAAAAACAAATAGTAAAACCGAAATATTCTTGTAGCATTCAACATGTTTCATTAAAATGCAAATAATTGTGTTCTCTACGATCAATTGTTCAGAAGTTATAAGCAGTTCAAGTTGATTTTCGCGGGCGGGCCAATGTTGTACTCAACCAAAAAAAAGTGAAATCGATATATTCTTGTAGCATGCAACATGCTGATTAATATGCAAATTTATTACGCTCTCTAGGATCATTTGTTCCGAAGTTATAAACAGTTCAAGTTAATACTCGCGGGCGGGCCAATATGGTTTTCTAAAAACAACTAGTGAAACCGACATATTCTTGTAGCATTCAACATGTTTCATTAAAATGCAAATAATTGTGTTCTCCATGATCAATTGTTCAGAAGTTATAAGCAGTTCAATTTAATACTCGCTGGCGGGCCAATATGGTTCTCAAACAACAACTAGTGAACCCGACATATTCCTCAAGCATTCAACATGTTTTATTAAAATGCAAATAATTGTGTTCGCTACGATCAATTGTTCAGAAGTTTTTAGCAGTTCAAGTTAATTTTCGCGGGCGGGCCAATATGGTTCTCAACCAACAACTATTGAAATCGATATATTCTTGCAGCATTCAACATGTTTCATTAAAATGCAAATAATTGTGTTTTCTACGATCAATTGTTGTGGAGTTATTAGCAGTTCAAGTTAATTTTCGCGGGCGGGCCAATATGGTTCTCAACCAACAACTAGTGATATCGATATATTCTTGTAGCATGCAACATGCTGATTAATATGCAAATTTATTACGCTCTTTAAGATCATTTGTTCAGAAGTTATAAGCAGTTCAATTTAATACTCGCGGGAGGGCCAATATGGTTCTCAAACAACAACTAATGAAATCAATATATTCTTGTAGCATTCAACATGTTTCATTAAAATGCAAATAATTGTGTTCTCCATGATCAATTTTTCAGGAGTTATAAGCAGTTCAAGTTGATTTTAAGAGGCGGGCCAATATGGTTCTCAACCAACAACCAATGAAATCGATATATTCCTCAAGCATTCAACATGTTTTATTAAAATGCAAATAATTGTGTTCGCTACGATCAATTGTTCAGAAGTTTTTTGCAGTTCAAGTTAATTTTCGCGGGCGGGCCAATATGGTTCTCAAACAATAACTAGTGAAACCGACATATTCTTGTAGCATACAACATGTTTGATTGAAATGCAAGTAATTGTGTTCTCTACGATCAATTGTTCAGAAGTTATAAGCAGAACAAATCAATACTCGCGGGCGGGCCAATATGGTTCTAAAAAAACAAATAGTAAAACCGAAATATTCTTGTAGCATTCAACATGTTTCATTAAAATGCAAATAATTGTGTTCTCTACGATCAATTGTTCAGAAGTTATAAGCAGTTCAAGTTGATTTTCGCGGGCGGGCCAATGTTGTACTCAACCAAAAAAAAGTGAAATCGATATATTCTTGTAGCATGCAACATGCTGATTAATATGCAAATTTATTACGCTCTCTAGGATCATTTGTTCCGAAGTTATAAACAGTTCAAGTTAATACTCGCGGGCGGGCCAATATGGTTTTCTAAAAACAACTAGTGAAACCGACATATTCTTGTAGCATTCAACATGTTTCATTAAAATGCAAATAATTGTGTTCTCCATGATCAATTTTTCAGGAGTTATAAGCAGTTCAAGTTGTTTTTAAGAGGCGGGCCAATATGGTTCTCAACCAACAACCAATGAAATCGATATATTCTTGTAGCATGCAACATGCTGATTAATATGCAAAATTATTACGCTTTCTACGATCAATTGTTCAGAAGTTATAAGCAGTTCAATTTAATACTCGCTGGCGGGCCAATATGGTTCTCAAACAACAACTAGTGAACCCGACATATTCCTCAAGCATTCAACATGTTTTATTAAAATGCAAATAATTGTGTTCGCTACGATCAATTGTTCAGAAGTTTTTAGCAGTTCAAGTTAATTTTCGCGGGCGGGCCAATATGGTTCTCAACCAACAACTATTGAAATCGATATATTCTTGCAGCATTCAACATGTTTCATTAAAATGCAAATAATTGTGTTTTCTACGATCAATTGTTGTGGAGTTATTAGCAGTTCAAGTTGATTTTCGCGGGCGGGCCAATATGGATCTCAACTAACAACTTGTGAAATCGATATTTTCTTGTAGCATGCAACATGCTGATTAATATGCAAATTTTTTACGCTCTCTAGGATCATTTGTTCAGAAGTTATAAGCAGTTCAATTTAATACTCGCTGGCGGGCCAATATGGTTCTCAAACAACAACTAGTGAACCCAACATATTCCTCAAGCATTCAACATGTTTTATTAAAATGCAAATAATTGTGTTCGCTACGATCAATTGTTCAGAAGTTTTTAGCAGTTCAAGTTATTTTCGCGGGCGGGCCAATATGGTTCTCAACCAACAACTATTGAAATCGATATATTCTTGCAGCATTAAACATGGTGATTAATATGCAAAATTATTACGCTCTCTGCGATCATTTGTTCAGAAGTAATAAGGAGTTGAAGTTAGTTTTGGCGGGCGGGCCAAAATGGTTCTCAAACAATAACTAGTGAAACCGACATATTCTTGTAGCATACAACATGTTTGATTGAAATGCAAGTAATTGTGTTCTCTACGATCAATTGTTCAGAAGTTATAAGCAGAACAAATCAATACTCGCGGGCGGGCCAATATGGTTCTAAAAAAACAAATAGTGAAACCGAAATATTCTTGTAGCATCCAACATGTTTCATTAAAATGCAAATAATTGTGTTCTCTACGATCAATTGTTCAGAAGTTATAAGCAGTTCAAGTTGATTTTCGCGGGCGGGCCAATGTTGTACTCAACTAAAAACTAGTGAAATCGATATATTCTTGTAGCATGCAACATGCTGATTAATATGCAAATTTATTACGCTCTCTAGGATCATTTGTTCCGAAGTTATAAACAGTTCAAGTTAATACTCGCGGGAGGGCCAAAATGGTTTTCTAAAAACAACTAGTGAAACCGACATATTCTTGTAGCAATCAACATGTCTCATTAAAATGCAAATAATTGTGTTCTCCAGGATCAATTTTTCAGGAGTTATAAGCAGTTCAAGTTGATTTTAAGAGGCGGGCCAATATGGTTCTCAACCAACAACTAGTGAAATCGATATATTCTTGTAGCATGCAACATGCTGATTAATATGAAAATTTATTACGCTCTCTACGATCATTTGTTCAGAAGTTATAAGGAGTTGAAGTTAGTTTTGGCGGGCGGGCCAAAATGGTCCACAAACAATAACTAGTGAAACCGACATATTCTTGTAGCATACAACATGTTTGATTGAAATGCAAATAATTGTGTGCTCTACGATCAATTGTTCAGAAGTTATAAGCAGTTCAAGTTAATTTTCGCGGGCACACCTATATATATCTCAAACAACAACTAGTGAAATCGTTATATTCTTTTAGCATGCAACATGCTGATTAATATGCAAAATTATTACGCTTTCTACGATTATTTGTTCAGAAGTTATAAGCAGTTCAAAATAATTTTCGCGGGCGGGCCAATATGGTTCTCAAACAACAACTAGTGAAATCGATATATTCTTGTAGCATGCAACATGCTGATTAATATGCAAATTTATTACGCTCTATAAGATCATTTGTTCAGAAGTTATAAGCAGTTCAATTTAATACTCGCGGGCGGGCCAATATGGTTCTCAAACAAAAACGAGTGAAACCGACATATTCTTGAAGCATTCAACATGTTTCATTAAAATGCAAATAATTGTGTTCTCTACGATCAATTGTTCAGGAGTTATAAGCATTTCAAGTTAATTTCCGCAGGCGGGCCAATATGGTTCTCAACCAACAACTAGTGATATCGATATATTCTTGTAGCATGCAACATGCTGATTAATATGCAAATTTATTACGCTCTTTAAGATCATTTGTTCAGAAGTTATAAGCAGTTCAATTTAATACTCGCGGGAGGGCCAATATGGTTCTCAAACAACAACTAATGAAATCAATATATTCTTGTAGCATTCAACATGTTTCATTAAAATGCAAATAATTGTGTTCTCCATGATCAATTTTTCAGGAGTTATAAGCAGTTCAAGTTGATTTTAAGAGGCGGGCCAATATGGTTCTCAACCAACAACCAATGAAATCGATATATTCCTCAAGCATTCAACATGTTTTATTAAAATGCAAATAATTGTGTTCGCTACGATCAATTGTTCAGAAGTTTTTAGCAGTTCAAGTTAATTTTCGCGGGCGGGCCAATATGGTTCTCAAACAATAACTAGTGAAACCGACATATTCTTGTAGCATACAACATGTTTGATTGAAATGCAAGTAATTGTGTTCTCTACGATCAATTGTTCAGAAGTTATAAGCAGAACAAATCAATACTCGCGGGCGGGCCAATATGGTTCTAAAAAACAAATAGTAAAACCGAAATATTCTTGTAGCATTCAACATGTTTCATTAAAATGCAAATAATTGTGTTCTCTACGATCAATTGTTCAGAAGTTATAAGCAGTTCAAGTTGATTTTCGCGGGCGGGCCAATGTTGTACTCAACCAAAAAAAAGTGAAATCGATATATTCTTGTAGCATGCAACATGCTGATTAATATGCAAATTTATTACGCTCTCTAGGATCATTTGTTCCGAAGTTATAAACAGTTCAAGTTAATACTCGCGGGCGGGCCAATATGGTTTTCTAAAAACAACTAGTGAAACCGACATATTCTTGTAGCATTCAACATGTTTCATTAAAATGCAAATAATTGTGTTCTCCATGATCAATTTTTCAGGAGTTATAAGCAGTTCAAGTTGATTTTAAGAGGCGGGCCAATATGGTTCTCAACCAACTACCAATGAAATCGATATATTCTTGTAGCATGCAACATGCTGATTAATATGCAAAATTATTACGCTTTCTACGATCAATTGTTCAGAAGTTATAAGCAGTTCAATTTAATACTCGCTGGCGGGCCAATATGGTTCTCAAACAACAACTAGTGAACCCGACATATTCCTCAAGCATTCAACATGTTTTATTAAAATGCAAATAATTGTGTTCGCTACGATCAATTGTTCAGAAGTTTTTAGCAGTTCAAGTTAATTTTCGCGGGCGGGCCAATATGGTTCTCAACCAACAACTATTGAAATCGATATATTCTTGCAGCATTCAACATGTTTCATTAAAATGCAAATAATTGTGTTTTCTACGATCAATTGTTCAGGAGATATTAGCAGTTCAAGTTGATTTTCGCGGGCGGGCCAATATGGATCTCAACTAACAACTTGTGAGATCGATATTTTCTTGTAGCATGCCACATGCTGATTAATATGCAAATTTTTTACGCTCTCTAGGATCATTTGTTCAGAAGTTATAAGCAGTTCAATATAATACTCGCTGGCGGGCCAATATGGTTCTCAAACAACAACTAGTGAACCCGACATATTCCTCAAGCATTCAACATGTTTTATTAAAATGCAAATAATTGTGTTCGCTACGATCAATTGTTCAGAAGTTTTTAGCAGTTCAAGTTAATTTTCGCGGGCGGGCCAATATGGTTCTCAACCAACAACTATTGAAATCGATATATTCTTGCAGCATTAAACATGGTGATTAATATGCAAAATTATTACGCTCTCTGCGATCATTTGTTCAGAAGTAATAAGGAGTTGATGTTAGTTTTGGCGGGTGGGCCAAAATGGTTCTCAAACAATAACTAGTGAAACCGACATATTCTTGTAGCATACAACATGTTTGATTGAAATGCAAGTAATTGTGTTCTCTACGATCAATTGTTCAGAAGTTATAAGCAGAACAAATCAATACTCGCGGGCGGGCCAATATGGTTCTAAAAAAACAAATAGTGAAACCGAAATATTCTTGTAGCATCCAACATGTTTCATTAAAATGCAAATAATTGTGTTCTCTACGATCAATTGTTCAGAAGTTATAAGCAGTTCAAGTTGATTTTCGCGGGCGGGCCAATGTTGTACTCAACTAAAAACTAGTGAAATCGATATATTCTTGTAGCATGCAACATGCTGATTAATATGCAAATTTATTACGCTCTCTAGGATCATTTGTTCCGAAGTTATAAACAGTTCAAGTTAATACTCGCGGGAGGGCCAAAATGGTTTTCTAAAAACAACTAGTGAAACCGACATATTCTTGTAGCAATCAACATGTCTCATTAAAATGCAAATAATTGTGTTCTCCAGGATCAATTTTTCAGGAGTTATAAGCAGTTCAAGTTGATTTTAAGAGGCGGGCCAATATGGTTCTCAACCAACAACTAGTGAAATCGATATATTCTTGTAGCATGCAACATGCTGATTAATATGAAAATTTATTACGCTCTCTACGATCATTTGTTCAGAAGTTATAAGGAGTTGAAGTTAGTTTTGGCGGGCGGGCCAAAATGGTTCACAAACAATAACTAGTGAAACCGACATATTCTTGTAGCATACAACATGTTTGATTGAAATGCAAATAATTGTGTGCTCTACGATCAATTGTTCAGAAGTTATAAGCAGTTCAAGTTAATTTTCGCGGGCACACCTATATATATCTCAAACAACAACTAGTGAAATCGTTATATTCTTGTAGCATGCAACATGCTGATTAATATGCAAAATTATTATACTTTCTACGATTATTTGTTCAGAAGTTATAAGCAGTTCAAAATAATTTTCGCGGGCGGGCCAATATGGTTCTCAAACAACAACTAGTGAAATCGATATATTCTTGTAGCATGCAACATGCTGATTAATATGCAAATTTATTACGCTCTATAAGATCATTTGTTCAGAAGTTATAAGCAGTTCAATTTAATACTCGCGGGCGGGCCAATATGGTTCTCAAACAAAAACGAGTGAAACCGACATATTCTTGAAGCATTCAACATGTTTCATTAAAATGCAAATAATTGTGTTCTCTACGATCAAAAGTTCAGGAGTTATAAGCAGTTCAAGTTGATTTTCGCGGGAGGGCCAAAATGGTTTTCTAAAAACAACTAGTGAACCCGACATATTCTTGAAACATTCAACATGTTTTATTAAAATGCAAATAATTGTGTTCGCTACGAACAATTGTTCAGAAGTTATTAGCAGTTCAAGTTAATTTTCGCGGGCGGGCCAATATGGTTCTCAACCAACAACTAATGATATCGATATATTCTTGCAGCTTTAAACATGGTGATTAATATGCAAAATTATTACGCTCTCTACGATCATTTGTTCAGAAGTAATAAGGAGTTGAAGTTAGTTTTGGCGGGCGGGCCAAAATGGTTCTCAAACCATAACTAGTGAAACCGACATATTCTTGTAGCATACAACATGTTTGATTGAAATGCAAGTAATTGTGTTCTCTACGATCAATTGTTCAGAAGTTATAAGCAGAACAAATCAATACTCGCGGGCGGGCCAATATGGTTCTAAAAAAACAAATAGTAAAACCGAAATATTCTTGTAGCATTCAACATGTTTCATTAAAATGCAAATAATTGTGTTCTCTACGATCAATTGTTCAGAAGTTATAAGCAGTTCAAGTTGATTTTCGCGGGCGGGCCAATGTTGTACTCAACCAAAAAAAAGTGAAATCGATATATTCTTGTATCATGCAACATGCTGATTAATATGCAAATTTATTACGCTCTCTAGGATCATTTGTTCCGAAGTTATAAACAGTTCAAGTTAATACTCGTGGGCGGGCCAATATGGTTTTCTAAAAACAACTAGTGAAACCGACATATTCTTGTAGCATTCAACATGTTTCATTAAAATGAAAATAATTGTGTTCTCCATGATCAATTTTTCAGGAGTTATAAGCAGTTCAAATTGATTTTAAGAGGCGGGCCAATATGGTTCTCAACCAACAACCAATGAAATCGATATGTTCTTGTAGCATGCAACATGCTGATTAATATGCAAAATTATTACGCTTTCTACGATCAGTTGTTCAGAAGTTATAAGCAGTTCAATTTAATACTCGCTGGCGGGCCAATATGGTTCTCAAACAACAACTAGTGAACCCGACATATTCCTCAAGCATTCAACATGTTTTATTAAAATGCAAATAATTGTGTTCGCTACGATCAATTGTTCAGAAGTTTTTAGCAGTTCAAGTTAATTTTCGCGGGCGGGCCAATATGGTTCTCAACCAACAACTATTGAAATCGATATATTCTTGCAGCATTCAACATGTTTCATTAAAATGCAAATAATTGTGTTTTCTACGATCAATTGATCAGGAGTTATTAGCAGTTCAAGTTGATTTTCGCGGGCGGGCCAATATGGATCTCAACTAACAACTTGTGAAATCGATATTTTCTTGTAGCATGCAACATGCTGATTAATATGCAAATTTTTTGCGCTCTCTAGGATCATTTGTTCAGAAGTTATAAGCAGTTCAATTTAATACTCGCTGGCGGGCCAATATGGTTCTCAAACAACAACTAGTGAACCCGACATATTCCTCAAGCATTCAACATGTTTTATTAAAATGCAAATAATTGTGTTCGCTACGATCAATTGTTCAGAAGTTTTTAGCAGTTCAAGTTAATTTTCGCGGGCGGGCCAATATGGTTCACAACCAACAACTATTGAAATCGATATATTCTTGCAGCATTAAACATGGTGATTAATATGCAAAATTATTACGCTCTCTCCGATCATTTGTTCAGAAGTAATAAGGAGTTGAAGTTAGTTTTGGCGGGCGGGCCAAAATGGTTCTCAAACAATAACTAGTGAAACCGACATATTCTTGTAGCATACAACATGTTTGATTGAAATGCAAGTAATTGTGTTCTCTACGATCAATTGTTCAGAAGTTAAAAGCAGAACAATTCAATACTCGCGGGCGGACCAATATGGTTCTAAAAAAACAAATAGTAAAACCGAAATATTCTTGTAGCATCCAACATGTTTCATTAAAATGCAAATAATTGTGTTCTCTACGATCAATTGTTCAGAAGTTATAAGCAGTTCAAGTTGATTTTCGCGGGCGGGCCAATGTTGTACTCAACTAAAAACTAGTGAAATCGATATATTCTTGTAGCATGCAACATGCTGATTAATATGCAAATTTATTACGCTCTCTAGGATCATTTGTTCCGAAGTTATAAACAGTTCAAGTTAATACTCGCGGGAGGGCCAAAATGGTTTTCTAAAAACAACTAGTGAAACCGACATATTCTTGTAGCAATCAACATGTCTCATTAAAATGCAAATAATTGTGTTCTCTACGATCAATTGTTCAGAAGTTATAAGCAGTTCAAGTTGATTTTCGCGGGCGGGCTACTATGGTTCTCATCCAACAACTAGTGAAATCGATATATTCTTGCAGCATTAAACATGGTGATTAATATGCAAAATTATTACGCTCTCTACGATCATTTGTTCAGAAGTAATAAGAAGTTGAAGTTGATTTTCGCGGGCGGGCCAATATGGTTCTCAACCAACAACTAATGATATCGATATATTCTTGCAGCATTAAACATGGTGATTAATATGCAAAATTATTACGCTCTCTACGATCATTTGTTCAGATGTAATAAGGAGTTGAAGTTAGTTTTGGCGGGCGGGCCAAAATTGTTCTCAAACAATAACTAGTGAAACCGACATATTCTTGTAGCATACAACATGTTTGATTGAAATGCAAGTAATTGTGTTCTCTACGATCAATTGTTCAGAAGTTATAAGCAGAACAAATCAATACTCGCGGGCGGGCCAATATGGTTCTAAAAAAACAAATAGTAAAACCGAAATATTCTTGTAGCATTCAACATGTTTCATTAAAATGCAAATAATTGTGTTCTCTACGATCAATTGTTCAGAAGTTATAAGCAGTTCAAGTTGATTTTCGCGGGCGGGCCAATGTTGTACTCAACCAAAAAAAAGTGAAATCGATATATTCTTGTAGCATGCAACATGCTGATTAATATGCAAATTTATTACGCTCTCTAGGATCATTTGTTCCGAAGTTATAAACAGTTCAAGTTAATACTCGCGGGCGGGCCAATATGGTTTTCTAAAAACAACTAGTGAAACCGACATATTCTTGTAGCATTCAACATGTTTCATTAAAATGCAAATAATTGTGTTCTCCATGATCAATTTTTCAGGAGTTATAAGCAGTTCAAGTTGATTTTAAGAGGCGGGCCAATATGGTTCTCAACCAACAACCATTGAAATCGATATATTCTTGTAGCATGCAACATGCTGATTAATATGCAAAATTATTACGCTCTTTTCGATCATTTGTTCAGAAGTTATAAGGAGTTGAAATTAGTTTTGGCGGGCGGGCCAAAATGGTTCTCAAACAATAACTAGTGAAACCGACATATTCTTGTAGCATACAACATGTTTGATTGAAATGCAAATAATTGTGTGCTCTACGATCAATTGTTCAGAAGTTATAAGCAGTTCAAGTTAATTTTCGCGGGAAGGCCAATATATTTCTCAAACAACAACTAGTGAAATCTATATATTCTTGTAGCATACAACATACTGATTAATTTGAAAAATTATTACGCTTTCTACGATTATTTTTTCAGAAGTTATAAGCAGTTCAAATTAATTTTCGCGGGCGGGCCAATATGGTTCTCAACCAACAACTAGTGAAATCGATATATTCTTGTAGCATGCAACATGCTGATTAATATGAAAATTTATTACGCTCTCTACGATCATTTGTTCAGAAGTTATAAGGAGTTGAAGTTAGTTTTGGCGGGCGGGCCAAAATGGTTCTCAAACAATAACTAGTGAAACCGACATATTCTTGTAGCATTGAACATGTTTGATTGAAATGCAAATAATTGTGTGCTCTACGATCAATTGTTCAGAAGTTATAAGCAGTTCAAGTTAATTTTCGCGGGCACACCTATATATATCTCAAACAACAACTAGTGAAATCGTTATATTCTTGTAGCATGCAACATGCTGATTGATATGCAAAATTATTACGCTTTCTACGATTATTTGTTCAGAAGTTATAAGCAGTTCAAAATAATTTTCGCGGGTGGGCCAATATTGTTCTCAACCAACAACTAGTGAAATCGATATATTCTTGTAGCATGCAACATGCTGATTAATATGCAAATTTATTACGCTCTCTAAGATCATTTGTTCAGAAGTTATAAGCAGTTCAATTTAATACTCGCGGGCGGGCCAATATGGTTCTCAAACAAAAACGAGTGAAACCGACATATTCTTGAAGCATTCAACATGTTTCATTAAAATGCAAACAATTGTGTTCTCTACGATCAAAAGTTCAGGAGTTATAAGCAGTTCAAGTTGATTTTCGCGGGAGGGCCAAAATTGTTTTCTAAAAACAACAAGTGAAACCGACATATTCTTGTAGCAATCAACATGTTTCATTAAAATGCAAATAATTGTGTTCTCTACGATCAATTGTTCAGGAGTTATAAGCAGTTCAAGTTAATTTCCGCAGGCGGGCCAATATGGTTCTCAACCAACAACTAGTGATATCGATATATTCTTGTAGCATGCAACATGCTGATTAATATGCATATTTATTACGCTCTTTAAGATCATTTGTTCAGAAGTTATAAGCTGTTCAATTTAATACTCGCGGGCGGGCCAATATGGTTCTCAAACAACAACTATTGAAACCGACATATTCTTGAAGCATTCAACATGTTTCATTAAAATGCAAATAATTGTGTTCGCTACGATCAATTGTTCAGAAGTTATAAGCAGTTCAAGTTAATTTTCGAGGGCGGGCCAATATGGTTCTCAACCAACAACTGGTGAAATGGATATATTCTTGTAGCATGCAACATGCTGATTAATATGCAAAATTATTACGCTCACTACGATCATTTGTTCAGAAGTTATAAACAGTTCAAGTTAATACTCGCGGGAGGGCCAAAATGGTTTTCCAGAAACAACTAGTGAAACCGACATATTCTTGTAGCATTCAACATGTTTCATTAAAATGCAAATAATTGTGTGCTCTACGATCAATTGTTCAGGAGTTATAAGCAGTTCAAGTTGATTTTCGAGGGCGGGCCAATATGGTTCTCAACCAACAACTAATGAAATCAATATATTCTTGTAGCATGCAACATGCTGATTAATATGCAAAATTATTACGCTTTCTACGATCAATTGTTCAGAAGTTATAAGCAGTTCAATTTAATACTCGCTGGCGGGCCAATATGGTTCTCAAACAACAACTAGTGAACCCGACATATTCCTCAAGCATTCAACATGTTTTATTAAAATGCAAATAATTGTGTTCGCTACGATCAATTGTTCAGAAGTTTTTAGCAGTTCAAGTTAATTTTCGCGGGCGGGCCAATATGGTTCTCAACCAACAACTATTGAAATCGATATATTCTTGCAGCATTCAACATGTTTCATTAAAATGCAAATAATTGTGTTTTCTACGATCAATTGTTCAGGAGTTATTAGCAGTTCAAGTAGATTTTCGCGGGCGGGCCAATATGGATCTCAACTAACAACTTGTGAAATCGATATTTTCTTGTAGCATGCAACATGCTGATTAATATGCGAATTTATTACGCTCTCTAGGATCATTTGTTCAGAAGTTATAAGCAGTTCAATTTAATACTCGCTGGCGGGCCAATATGGTTCTCAAACAACAACTAGTGAACCCGACATATTCCTCAAGCATTCAACATGTTTTATTAAAATGCAAATAATTGTGTTCGCTACGATCAATTGTTCAGAAGTTTTTAGCAGTTCAAGTTAATTTTCGCGGGCGGGCCAATATGGTTCTCAACCAACAACTATTGAAATCGATATATTCTTGCAGCATTAAACATGGTGATTAATATGCAAAATTATTACGCTCTCTACGATCATTTGTTCAGAAGTAATAAGGAGTTGAAGTTAGTTTGGGCGGGCGGGCCAAAATGGTTCTCAAACAATAACTAGTGAAACCGACATATTCTTGTAGCATACAACATGTTTGATTGAAATGCAAGTAATTGTGTTCTCTACGATCAATTGTTCAGAAGTTATAAGCAGAACAAATCAATACTCGCGGGCGGGCCAATATGGTTCTAAAAAAACAAATAGTAAAACCGAAATATTCTTGTAGCATCCAACATGTTTCATTAAAATGCAAATAATTGTGTTCTCTACGATCAATTGTTCAGAAGTTATAAGCAGTTCAAGTTGATTTTCGCGGGCGGGCCAATGTTGTACTCAACTATAAACTAGTGAAATCGATATATTCTTGTAGCATGCAACATGCTGATTAATATGCAAATTTATTACGCTCTCTAGGATCATTTGTCCCGAAGTTATAAACAGTTCAAGTTAATGCTCGCGGGAGGGCCAAAATGGTTTTCTAAAAACAACTAGTGAAACTGACATATTCTTGTAGCAATCAAAATGTTTCATTACAATGCAAATAATTGTGTTCTCTACGATCAATTGTTCAGAAGTTATAAGCAGTTCAAGCTGATTTTCGCGGGCGGGCTACTATGGTTCTCATCCAACAACTAGTGAAATCGATATATTCTTGCAGCATTAAACATGGTGATTAATATGCAAAATTATTACGCTCTCTACGATCATTTGTTCAGAAGTAATAAGGAGTTGAAGTTAGTTTTGGCGGGCGGACCAAAATGGTTCTCAAACAATAACTAGTGAAACTGAAATATTCTTGTAGCACACAACATGTTTGATTGAAATGCAAGTAATTGTGTTCTCTACGATCAATTGTTCAGAAGTTATAAGCAGAACAAATCAATACTCGCGGGCGGGCCAATATGGTTCTAAAAAACAAATAGTAAAACCGAAATATTCTTGTAGCATTCAACATGTTTCATTAAAATGCAAATAATTGTGTTCTCTACGATCAATTGTTCAGAAGTTATAAGCAGTTCAAGTTGATTTTCGCGGGCGGGCCAATGTTGTACTCAACCAAAAACTAGTGAAGTCGATATATTCTTGTAGCATGCAACATGCTGATTAATATGCAAATTTATTACGCTCTTTAAGATCATTTGTTCAGAAGTTATAAGCAGTTCAATTTAATACTCGCGGGCGGGCCAATATGGTTCTCAAACAACAACTATTGAATCCGACATATTCTTGAAGCATTCAACATGTTTCATTAAAATGCAAATAGATGTGTTCGCTACGATCAATTGTTCAGAAGTTATAAGCAGTTCAAGTTAATTTTCGAGGGCGGGCCAATATGGTTCTCAACCAACAACTAGTGATATCGATATATTCTTGTAGCATGCAACATGCTGATTAATATGCAAATTTATTACGCTCTTTAAGATCATTTGTTCAGAAGTTATAAGCAGTTCAATTTAATACTCGCGGGCGGGCCAATATGGTTCTCAAACAACAACTATTGAAACCGACATATTCTTGAAGCATTCAACATGTTTCATTAAAATGCAAATAGATGTGTTCGCTACGATCAATTGTTCAGAAGTTATAAGCAGTTCAAGTTAATTTTCGAGGGCGGGCCAATATGGTTCTCAACCAACAACTGGTGAAATGGATATATTCTTGTAACATGCAACATGCTCATTAATATGCAAAATTATTACGCTCACTACGATCATTTGTTCAGAAGTTATAAACAGTTCAAGTTAATACTCGCGGGAGGGCCAAAATGGTTTTCCAGAAACAACTAGTGAAATCGACATATTCTTGTAGCATTCAACATGTTTCATTAAAATGCAAATAATTGTGAGCTCTACGATCAATTGTTCAGGAGTTATAAGCAGTTCAAGGTGATTTTCGCGGGCGGGCCAATATGGTTCTCAACCAACAACTAATGAAATCGATATATTCTTGTAGCATGCAACATGCTGATTAATATGCAAAATTATTACGCTTTCTACGATCAATTGTTCAGAAGTTATAAGGAGTTGAAGTTAGTTTTGGTGGGCGGGCCAAAATGGTTTTCTAAAAACAACTAGTGAAACCGACATATTCTTGTAGCATTCAACATGGTTCATTAAAATGCAAATAATTGTTTTCTACGATCAATTGTTCAGGAGTTATTAGCAGTTCAAGTTGATTTTCGCGGGCGGGCCAATATGGATCTCAACCAACAACTTGTGAAATCAATATATTCTTGTAGCATGCAACATGCTGATTAATATGCAAATTTATTACGCTCTCAAGGATCATTTGTTCAGAAGTTATAAGCAGTTCAATTTAATACTCGCTGGCGGGCCAATATGGTTCTCAAACAACAACTAGTGAACCCGACATATTCTTGAAACATTCAACATGTTTTATTAAAATGCAAATAATTGTGTTCGCTACGATCAATTGTTCAGAAGTTATTAGCAGTTCAAGTTGATTTTCGCGGGCGGGCCAATATGGTTCTCAACCAACAACTAATGAAATCGATATATTCTTGCAGCATTAAACATGGTGATTAATATGCAAAATTATTACGCTCTCTACGGTCATTTGTTCAGAAGTAATAAGGAGTTGAAGTTAGTTTTGTCGGGCAGGCTAAAATGGTTCTCAAACAATAACTAGTGAAACCGACATATTCTTGTAGCATACAACATGTTTGATTGAAATGCAAGTAATTGTGTTCTCTACGATCAATTGTTCAGAAGTTATAAGCAGAACGAATCAATACTCGCGGGCGGGCCAATATGGTTCTAAAAAAACAAATAGTAAATCCGAAATATTCTTGTAGCATTCAACATGTTTCATTAAAATGCAAATAATTGTGTTCTCTACGATCAATTGTTCAGAAGTTACAAGCAGTTCAAGTTGATTTTCGCGGGCGGGCCAATGTTGTACTCAACCAAAAACTAGTGAAATCGATATATTCTTGTAGCATGCAACATGCTGATTAAAATGCAAATTTATTACGCTCTCTAGGATCATTTGTTCCGAAGTTATAAACAATTCAAGTTAATACTCGCGGGCGGGCCAATATGGTTTTCTAAAAACAACTAGTGAAACCGACATATTCTTGTAGCATTCAAGATGTTTCATTAAAATGCAAATAATTGTGTTCTCCATGATCAATTTTTCAGGAGTTATAAGCAGTTCAAGTTGATTTTAAGAGGCGGGCCAATATGGTTCTCAACCAACAACCAATGAAATCGATATATTCTTGTAGCATGCAACATGCTGATTAATATGCAAAATTATTACGCTCTTTTCGATCATTTGTTCAGAAGTTATAAGGAGTTGAAATTAGTTTTGGCGGGCGGGCCAAAATGGTTCTCAAACAATAACTAGTGAAACCGACATATTCTTGTAGCATACAACATGTTTGATTGAAATGCAAATAATTGTGTGCTCTACGATCAATTGTTCAGAAGTTATAAGCAGTTCAAGTTAATTTTCGCGGGAAGGCCAATATATTTCTCAAACAACAACTAGTGAAATCTATATATTCTTGTAGCATGCAACATACTGATTAATATGAAAAATTATTACGCTTTCTACGAATATTTTTTCAGAAGTTATAAGCAGTTCAAATTAATTTTCGCGGGCGGGCCAATATGGTTCTCAACTAACAACTAGTGAAATCGATATATTCTTGTAGCATGCAACATGCTGATTAATATGAAAATTTATTACGCTCTCTAAGTTCATTTGTTAAGAACTTATAAGGAGTTGAAGTTAGTTTTGGCGGTAGGGCCAAAATGGTTCTCAAACAATAACTAGTGAAACCGACATATTCTTGTAGCATACAACATGTTTCATTGAAATGCAAATAATTGTGTTCTCTACGATCAATTTTTTAGGAGTTATAAGCAGTTAAATTTGATTTTCAGAAGCGTGCCAATATGGTTCACAACCAATAACTAGTGAAATCGATATATTCTTGTAGCAGGCAACATGCTGATTAACATGCAAATTTATTAAACTCTCTAGGATCATTTGTTCAGAAGTTATAAACAGTTCAAGTTAATACTCGCGGGCGGGCCAATATGGTTTTCTGAAAACAACTAGTGAAACCGACATATTCTTGTTGCATTCAACATGTTTCAATAAAATGCTAATAATTGTGGTCTCTACGATCAATTGTTCAGGAGTTATAAGCAGTTCAAGTTGATTTTCGCGGGCGGGCCAATATGGTTCTCAACCAACAACCAATGAAATCGATATATTCTTGTAGCATGCAACATGCTGATTAATATGCAAAATTATTACGCTCTCTACGATCATTTGTTCAGAAGTTATAAGGAGTTGAAGTTAGTTTTGGCGGGCGGGCCAAAATGGATCTCAAACAATAACTAGTGAAACCGACATATTCTTGTAGCATTCAACATGTTTGATTGAAATGCAAATAATTGTGTGCTCTACGATCAATTGTTCAGAAGTTATAAGCAGTTCAAGTTAATTTTCGCGGGCACACCTATATATTTCTCAAACAACAACTAGTGAAATCGTTATATTCTTGTAGCATGCAACATGCTGATTAATATGCAAAATTATTACGCTTTCTACGATTATTTGTTCAGAAGTTATAAGCTGTTCAAAATAATTTTCGCGGGCGGGCCAATATGGTTCTCAACCAACAACTAATGAAATCGATATATTCTTGCAGCATTAAACATGGTGATTAATATGCAAAATTATTACGCTCTCTACGATCATTTGTTCAGAAGTAATAAGGAGTTGAAGTTAGTTTTGGCGGGCGGTCCAAAATGGTTCTCAAACAATAACTAGTGAAACTGACATATTCTTGTAGCACTCAACATGTTTGATTGAAATGCAAGTAATTGTGTTCTCTACGATCAATTGTTCAGAAGTTATAAGCAGTTCAAGTTGATTTTCGCGGGCGGGCCAATGTTGTACTCAATCAAAAACTAGTGAAATCGATATATTCTTGTAGCATGCAACATGCTGATTAATATGCAAAATTATTACGCTCTCTAGGATCATTTGTTCCGAAGTTATAAATAGTTCAAGTTAAAACTCGCGGGAGGGCCAAATTGGTTTTCTAAAAACAACTAGTGAAACCGACATATTCTTGTAGCAATCAACATGTTTCATTAAAATGCTATTAATTGTGTTCTCTACGATCAATTGTTCAGGAGTTATAAGCAGTTCAAGTTGATTTTCGCGGGCGGGCTACTATGGTTCTCATCCAACAACTAGTGAAATCGATATATTCTTGTAGCATGCAACATGTTTCATTAAAATGCAAATAATTGTGTTCTCTACGATCAATTGTTCAGAAGTTATAAGCAGTTCAAGTTGATTTTCGCGGGCGGGCCAATGTTGTACTCAACCAAAAACTAGCGAAATCGATATATTCTTGTAGCATGCAACATGCTGATTAATATGCAAAATTATTACGCTCTCTAGGATCATTTGTTCCGAAGTTATAAAACGTTCAAGTTAATACTCGCGGGAGGGCCAAATTGGTTTTCTAAAAACAACTAGTGAAACCGACATATTCTTGTAGCAATCAACATGTTTCATTAAAATGCTATTAATTGTGTTCTCTACGATCAATTGTTCAGGAGTTATAAGCAGTTCAAGTTAATTTTCGCGGGCGGGCCAATATGGTTCTCAACCAACAACTAATGAAATCGATATATTCTTGCAGCATTAAACATGGTGATTAATATGCAAAATTATTACGCTCTCTACGATCATTTGTTCAGAAGTAATAAGGAGTTGAAGTTAGTTTTGGCGGGCGGGCCAAAATGGTTCTCAAACAATAACTAGTGAAACCGACATATTCTTGTAGCAGGCAACATGCTGATTAATATGCAAATTTATTACGCTCTCTAGGATCATTTGTTCCGAAGTTATAAACAGTTCAAGTTAATACTCGCGGGCGGGCCAATATGGTTCTCAAACAACAACTAGTGAAACCGACATATTCTTGTTGCATTCAACATGTTTCAGTAAAATGCAAATAATTGTGGTCTCTACGATCAATTGTTCAGGAGTTATAAGCAGTTCAAGTTGATTTTCGCGGGCGGGCCAATATGGTTCTCAACCAACAACAAATGAAATCGATATATTCTTGTAGCATGCAACATGCTGATTAATATGCAAAATTATTACGCTCTTTTCGATCATTTGTTCAGAAGTTATAAGGAGTTGAAATTAGTTTTGGCGGGCGGGCCAAAATGGTTCTCAAACAATAACTAGTGAAACCGACATATTCTTGTAGCATACAACATGTTTGATTGAAATGCAAATAATTGTGTGCTCTACGATCAATTGTTCAGAAGTTATAAGCAGTTCAAGTTAATTTTCGCGGGAAGGCCAATATATTTCTCAAACAACAACTAGTGAAATCTATATATTGTTGTAGCATGCAACATACTGATTAATATGAAAAATTATTACGCTTTCTACGATTATTTTTTCAGAAGTTATAAGCAGTTCAAATTAATTTTCGCGGGCGGGCCAATATGGTTCTAAACCAACAAGTAGTGAAATCGATATATTCTCGTAGCATGCAACGTGCTGATTATAATGAAAATTTATTACGCTCTCTACGATCATTTGTTCAGAAGTTATAAGGAGTTGAAGTTAGTTTTGGCGGGCGGGCCAAAATGGTTCTCAAACAATAACTAGTGAAACCGACATATTCTTGTAGCATACAACATGTTTGATTGAAATGCAAATAATTGTGTGCTCTACGATCAATTGTTCAGAAGTTATAAGCAGTTCAAGTTAATTTTCGCGGGCACACCTATATATATCTCAAACAACAACTAGTGAAATCGTTATATTCTTGTAGCATGCAACATGCTGATTAATATGCAAAATTATTACGCTTTCTACGATTATTTGTTCAGAAGTTATAAGCAGTTCAAAATAATTTTCGCGGGCGGGCCAATATGGTTCTCAACCAACAACTAGTGAAATCGATATATTCTTGTAGCATGCAACATGCTGATTAATATGCAAATTTATTACGCTCTATAAGATCATTTGTTCAGAAGTTATAAGCAGTTCAATTTAATACTCGCGGGCGGGCCAATATGGTTCTCAAACAAAAACGAGTGAAACCGACATATTCTTCAAGCATTCAACATGTTTCATTAAAATACAAATAATTGTGTTCTCTACGATCAAAAGTTCAGGAGTTATAAGCAGTTCAAGTTGATTTTCGCAGGAGGGCCAAAATGGTTTTCTAAAAACAACTAGTGAAACCGACATATTCTTGTAGCAATCAACATGTTTCATTAAAATGCAAATAATTGTGTTCTCTACGATCAATTGTTCAGGAGTTATAAGCAGTTCAAGTTAATTTCCGCAGGCGGGCCAATATGGTTCTCAACCAACAACTAGTGATATCGATATATTCTTGTAGCATGCAACATGCTGATTAATATGCAAATTTATTACGCTCTTTAAGATCATTTGTTCAGAAGTTATAAGCAGTTCAATTTAATACTCGCGGGAGGGCCAATATGGTTCTCAAACAACAACTATTGAAACCGACATATTCTTGAAGCATTCAACTTGTTTCATTAAAATGCAAATAAATGTGTTCGCTACGATCAATTGTTCAGAAGTTATAAGCAGTTCAAGTTAATTTTCGAGGGCGGGCCAATATGGTTCTCAACCAACAACTGGTGAAATGGATATATTCTTGTAGCATGCAACATGCTGATTAATATGCAAAATTATTACGCTCACTACGATCATTTGTTCAGAAGTTATAAACAGTTCAAGTTAATACTCGCGGGAGGGCCAAAATGGTTTTCCAGAAACAACTAGTGAAACCGACATATTCTTGTAGCATTCAACATGTTTCATTAAAATGCAAATAATTGTGTGCTCTACAATCAATTGTTCAGGAGTTATAAGCAGTTCAAATTGATTTTCGCGGGCGGGCCAATATGGTTCTCAACCAACAACTAATGAAATCAATATATTCTTGTAGCAAGCAACATGCTGATTAATATGCAAAATTATTACGCTTTCTACGATCAATTGTTCAGAAGTTATAAGCAGTTCAATTTAATACTCGCTGGCGGGCCAATATGGTTCTCAAACAACAACTAGTGAACCCGACATATTCCTCAAGCATTCAACATGTTTTATTAAAATGCAAATAATTGTGTTCGCTACGATCAATTGTTCAGAAGTTTTTAGCAGTTCAAGTTAATTTTCGCGGGCGGGCCAATATGGTTCTCAACCAACAACTATTGAAATCGATATATTCTTGCAGCATTAAACATGGTGATTAATATGCAAAATTATTACGCTCTCTACGATCATTTGTTCAGAAGTAATAAGGAGTTGAAGTTAGTTTTGGCGGGCGGGCCAAAATGGTTCTCAAACAATAACTAGTGAAACCGACATATTCTTGTAGCACTCAACATGTTTGATTGAAATGCAAGTAATTGTGTTCTCTACGATCAATTGTTCAGAAGTTATAAGCAGTTCAAGTTGATTTTCGCGGGCGGGCCAATGTTGTACTCAACCAAAAACTAGTGAAATCGATATATTCTTGTAGCATGCAACATGCTGATTAATATGCAAAATTATTACGCTCTCTAGGATCATTTGTTCCGAAGTTATAAATAGTTCAAGTTAATACTCGCGGGAGGGCCAAATTGGTTTTCTAAAAACAACTAGTGAAACCGACATATTCTTGTAGCAATCAACATGTTTCATTAAAATGCTATTAATTGTGTTCTCTACGATCAATTATTCAGGAGTTATAAGCAGTTCAAGTTGATTTTCGCGGGCGGGCTACTATGGTTCTCATCCAACAACTAGTGAAATCGATATATTCTTGTAGCATGCAACATGTTTCATTAAAATGCAAATAATTGTGTTCTCTACGATCAATTGTTCAGAAGTTATAAGCAGTTCAAGTTGATTTTCGCGGGCGGGCCAATGTTGTACTCAACCAAAAACTAGCGAAATCGATATATTCTTGTAGCATGCAACATGCTGATTAATATGCAAAATTATTACGCTCTCTAGGATCATTTGTTCCGAAGTTATAAAACGTTCAAGTTAATACTCGCGGGAGGGCCAAATTGGTTTTCTAAAAACAACTAGTGAAACCGACATATTCTTGTAGCAATCAACATGTTTCATTAAAATGCTATTAATTGTGTTCTCTACGATCAATTGTTCAGGAGTTATAAGCAGTTCAAGTTGATTTTCGCGGGCGGGCCAATATGGTTCTCAACCAACAACTAATGAAATCGATATATTCTTATAGCATGCAAAATGCTGATTAATATGCAAATTTATTACGCTCTCAAGGATCATTTGTTCAGATGTTATAAGCAGTTCAATTTAATACTCGCTGGCGGGCCAATATGGTTCTCAAACAACAACTAGTGAACCCGACATATTCTTGAAACATTCAACATGTTTTATTAAAATGCAAATAATTGTGTTCGCTACGATCAATTGTTCAGAAGTTATTAGCAGTTCAAGTTAATTTTCGCGGGCGGGCCAATATGGTTCTCAACCAACAACTAATGAAATCGATATATTCTTGCAGCATTAAACATGGTGATTAATATGCAAAATTATTACGCTCTCTACGATCATTTGTTCAGAAGTAATAAGGAGTTGAAGTTAGTTTTGGCGGGCGGGCCAAAATGGTTCTCAAACAATAACTAGTGAAACCGACATATTCTTGTAGCAGGCAACATGCTGATTAATATGCAAATTTATTACGCTCTCTAGGATCATTTGTTCCGAAGTTATAAACAGTTCAAGTTAATACTCGCGGGCGGGCCAATATGGTTCTCAAACAACAACTAGTGAAACCGACATATTCTTGTTGCATTCAACATGTTTCAGTAAAATGCAAATAATTGTGGTCTCTACGATCAATTGTTCAGGAGTTATAAGCAGTTCAAGTTGATTTTCGCGGGCGGGCCAATATGGTTCTCAACCAACAACAAATGAAATCGATATATTCTTGTAGCATGCAACATGCTGATTAATATGCAAAATTATTACGCTCTTTTCGATCATTTGTTCAGAAGTTATAAGGAGTTGAAATTAGTTTTGGCGGGCGGGCCAAAATGGTTCTCAAACAATAACTAGTGAAACCGACATATTCTTGTAGCATACAACATGTTTGATTGAAATGCAAATAATTGTGTGCTCTACGATCAATTGTTCAGAAGTTATAAGCAGTTCAAGTTAATTTTCGCGGGAAGGCCAATATATTTCTCAAACAACAACTAGTGAAATCTATATATTGTTGTAGCATGCAACATACTGATTAATATGAAAAATTATTACGCTTTCTACGATTATTTTTTCAGAAGTTATAAGCAGTTCAAATTAATTTTCGCGGGCGGGCCAATATGGTTCTAAACCAACAAGTAGTGAAATCGATATATTCTCGTAGCATGCAACGTGCTGATTATAATGAAAATTTATTACGCTCTCTACGATCATTTGTTCAGAAGTTATAAGGAGTTGAAGTTAGTTTTGGCGGGCGGGCCAAAATGGTTCTCAAACAATAACTAGTGAAACCGACATATTCTTGTCGCATACAACATGTTTGATTGAAATGCAAATAATTGTGTGCTCTACGATCAATTGTTCAGAAGTTATAAGCAGTTCAAGTTAATTTTCGCGGGCACACCTATATATATCTCAAACAACAACTAGTGAAATCGTTATATTCTTGTAGCATGCAACATGCTGATTAATATGCAAAATTATTACGCTTTCTACGATTATTTGTTCAGAAGTTATAAGCAGTTCAAAATAATTTTCGCGGGCGGGCCAATATGGTTCTCAACCAACAACTAGTGAAATCGATATATTCTTGTAGCATGCAACATGCTGATTAATATGCAAATTTATTACGCTCTATAAGATCATTTGTTCAGAAGTTATAAGCAGTTCAATTTAATACTCGCGGGCGGGCCAATATGGTTCTCAAACAAAAACGAGTGAAACCGACATATTCTTCAAGCATTCAACATGTTTCATTAAAATACAAATAATTGTGTTCTCTACGATCAAAAGTTCAGGAGTTATAAGCAGTTCAAGTTGATTTTCGCGGGAGGGCCAAAATGGTTTTCTAAAAACAACTAGTGAAACAGACATATTCTTGTAGCAATCAACATGTTTCATTAAAATGCAAATAATTGTGTTCTCTACGATCAATTGTTCAGGAGTTATAAGCAGTTCAAGTTAATTTCCGCAGGCGGGCCAATATGGTTCTCAACCAACAACTAGTGATATCGATATATTCTTGTAGCATGCAACATGCTGATTAATATGCAAATTTATTACGCTCTTTAAGATCATTTGTTCAGAAGTTATAAGCAGTTCAATTTAATACTCGCGGGCGGGCCAATATGGTTCTCAAACAACAACTATTGAAACCGACATATTCTTGAAGCATTCAACATGTTTCATTAAAATGCAAATAATTGTGTTCTCTACGATCAATTGTTCAGAAGTTATAAGCAGTTCAAGTTAATTTTCGAGGGCGGGCCAATATGGTTCTCAACCAACAACTGGTGAAATGGATATATTCTTGTAGCATGCAACATGCTGATTAATATGCAAAATTATTACGCTCACTACGATCATTTGTTCAGAAGTTATAAACAGTTCAAGTTAATACTCGCGGGAGGGCCAAAATGGTTTTCCAGAAACAACTAGTGAAACCGACATATTCTTGTAGCATTCAACATGTTTCATTAAAATGCAAATAATTGTGTGCTCTACAATCAATTGTTCAGGAGTTATAAGCAGTTCAAGTTGATTTTCGCGGGCGGGCCAATATGGTTCTCAACCAACAACTAATGAAATCAATATATTCTTGTAGCATGCAACATGCTGATTAATATGCAAAATTATTACGCTTTCTACGATCAATTGTTCAGAAGTTATAAGCAGTTCAATTTAATACTCGCTGGCGGGCCAATATGGTTCTCAAACAACAACTAGTGAACCCGACATATTCCTCAAGCATTCAACATGTTTTATTAAAATGCAAATAATTGTGTTCGCTACGATCAATTGTTCAGAAGTTTTTAGCAGTTCAAGTTAATTTTCGCGGGCGGGCCAATATGGTTCTCAACCAACAACTATTGAAATCGATATATTCTTGCGGCATTCAACATGTTTCATTAAAATGCAAATAATTGTGTTTTCTACGATCAATTGTTCAGGAGTTATTACCAGTTCAAGTTGATTTTCGCGGGCGGGCCAATATGGATCTCAACTAACAACTTGTGAAATCGATATTTTCTTGTAGCATGCAACATGCTGATTAATATGCAAATTTATTACGCTCTCTAGGATCATTTGTTCAGAAGTTATAAGCAGTTCAATTTAATACTCGCTGGCGGGCCAATATGGTTCTCAAACAACAACTAGTGAACCCGACATATTCCTCAAGCATTCAACATGTTTTATTAAAATGCAAATAATTGTGTTCGCTACGATCAATTGTTCAGAAGTTTTTAGCAGTTCAAGTTGATTTTCGCGGGCGGGCTACTATGGTTCTCATCCAACAACTAGTGAAATCGATATATTCTTGCAGCATTAAACATGGTGATTAATATGCAAAATTATTACGCTCTCTACGATCATTTGTTCAGAAGTAATAAGGAGTTGAAGTTAGTTTTGGCGGGCGGGCCAAAATGGTTCTCAAACAATAACTAGTGAAACCGACATATTCTTGTAGCATACAACATGTTTGATTGAAATGCAAGTAATTGTGTTCTCTACGATCAATTGTTCAGAAGTTATAAGCAGAACAAATCAATACTCGCGGGCGGGCCAATATGGTTCTAAAAAAACAAATAGTAAAACCGAAATATTCTTGTAGCATTCAACATGTTTCATTAAAATGCAAATAATTGTGTTCTCTACGATCAATTGTTCAGAAGTTATAAGCAGTTCAAGTTGATTCTCGCGGGCGGGCCAATGTTGTACTCAACCAAAAACTAGTGAAATCGATATATTCTTGTAGCATGCAACATGCTGATTAATATGCAAATTTATTACGCTCTCTAGGATCATTTGTTCCGAAGTTATAAACAGTTCAAGTTAATACTCGCGGTCGGGCCAATATGGTTTTCTAAAAACAACTAGTGAAACCGACATATTCTTGTAGCATTCAACATGTTTCATTAAAATGCAAATAATTGTGTTCTCCATGATCAATTTTTCAGGAGTTATAAGCAGTTCAAGTTGATTTTAAGAGGCGGGCCAATATGGTTCTCAACCAACAACCAATGAAATCGATATATTCTTGTAGCATGCAACATGCTGATTAATATGCAAATTTATTACGCTCTCTAGGATCATTTGTTCAGAAGTTATAAGCAGTTCAATTTAATACTCGCTGGCGGGCCAATATGGTTCTCAATCAACAACTAGTGAACCCGACATATTCCTCAAGCATTCAACATGTTTTATTAAAATGCAAATAATTGTGTTCGCTACGATCAATTGTTCAGAACATTTTAGCAGTTCAAGTTGATTTTCGCGGGCGGGCTACTATGGTTCTCATCCAACAACTAGTGAAATCGATATATTCTTGCAGCATTAAACATGGTGATTAATATGCAAAATTATTACGCTCTCTACGATCATTTGTTCAGAAGTAATAAGGAGTTGAAGTTAGGTTTGGCGGGCGGGCCAAAATGGTTCTCAAACAATAACTAGTGAAACCGACATATTCTTGTAGCATACAACATGTTTGATTGAAATGCAAGTAATTGTGTTCTCTACGATCAATTGTTCAGAAGTTATAAGCAGAACAAATCAATACTCGCGGGCGGGCCAATATGGTTCTAAAAAAACAAATAGTAAAACCGAAATATTCTTGTAGCATTCAACATGTTTCATTAAAATGCAAATAATTGTGTTCTCTACGATCAATTGTTCAGAAGTTATAAGCAGTTCAAGTTGATTTTCGCGGGCGGGCTAATGTTGTACTCAACCAAAAACTAGTGAAATCGATATATTCTTGTAGCATGCAACATGCTGATTAATATGCAAATTTATTACGCTCTCTAGGATCATTTGTTCCGAAGTTATAAACAGTTCAAGTTAATACTCGCGGGCGGGCCAATATGGTTTTCTAAAAACAACTAGTGAAACCGACATATTCTTGTAGCATTCAACATGTTTCATTAAAATGCAAATAATTGTGTTCTCCATGATCAATTTTTCAGGAGTTATAAGCAGTTCAAGTTGATTTTAAGAGGCGGGCCAATATGGTTCTCAACCAACAACTAGTGAAATCGATATATTCTTGTAGCATGCAACATGCTGATTAATATGAAAATTTATTACGCTCTCTACGATCATTTGTTCAGAAGTTATAAGGAGTTGAAGTTAGTTTTGGCGGGCGGGCCAAAATGGTTCACAAACAATAACTAGTGAAACCGACATATTCTTGTAGCATACAACATGTTCGATTGAAATGCAAATAATTGTGTGCTCTACGATCAATTGTTCAGAAGTTATAAGCAGTTCAAGTTAATTTTCGCGGGCACACCTATATATATCTCAAACAACAACTAGTGAAATCGTTATATTCTTGTAGCATGCAACATGCTGATTAATATGCAAAATTATTACGCTTTCTACGATTATTTGTTCAGAAGTTATAAGCAGTTCAAAATAATTTTCGCGGGCGGGCCAATATGGTTCTCAAACAACAACTAGTGAAATCGATATATTCTTGTAGCATGCAACATGCTGATTAATATGCAAATTTATTACGCTGTATAAGATCATTTGTTCAGAAGTTATAAGCAGTTCAATTTAATACTCGCGGGCGGGCCAATATGGTTCTCAAACAAAAACGAGTGAAACCGACATATTCTTGAAGCATTCAACATGTTTCATTAAAATGCAAATAATTGTGTTCTCTACGATCAAAAGTTCAGGAGTTATAAGCAGTTCAAGTTGATTTTCGCAGGAGGGCCAAAATGGTTTTCTAAAAACAACTAGTGAAACCGACATATTCTTGTAGCAATCAACATGTTTCATTAAAATGCAAATAATTGTGTTCTCTACGATCAATTGTTCAGGAGTTATAAGCAGTTCAAGTTAATTTCCGCAGGCGGGCCAATATGGTTCTCAACCAACAACTAGTGATATCGATATATTCTTGTAGCATGCAACATGCTGATTAATATGCAAATTTATTACGCTCTTTAAGATCATTTGTTCAGAAGTTATAAGCAGTTCAATTTAATACTCGCGGGAGGGCCAATATGGTTCTCAAACAACAACTATTGAAACCGACATATTCTTGAAGCATTCAACTTGTTTCATTAAAATGCAAATAAATGTGTTCGCTACGATCAATTGTTCAGAAGTTATAAGCAGTTCAAGTTAATTTTCGAGGGCGGGCCAATATGGTTCTCAACCAACAACTGGTGAAATGGATATATTCTTGTAGCATGCAACATGCTGATTAATATGCAAAATTATTACGCTCACTACGATCATTTGTTCAGAAGTTATAAACAGTTCAAGTTAATACTCGCGGGAGGGCCAAAATGGTTTTCCAGAAACAACTAGTGAAACCGACATATTCTTGTAGCATTCAACATGTTTCATTAAAATGCAAATAATTGTGTGCTCTACAATCAATTGTTCAGGAGTTATAAGCAGTTCAAATTGATTTTCGCGGGCGGGCCAATATGGTTCTCAACCAACAACTAATGAAATCAATATATTCTTGTAGCAAGCAACATGCTGATTAATATGCAAAATTATTACGCTTTCTACGATCAATTGTTCAGAAGTTATAAGCAGTTCAATTTAATACTCGCTGGCGGGCCAATATGGTTCTCAAACAACAACTAGTGAACCCGACATATTCCTCAAGCATTCAACATGTTTTATTAAAATGCAAATAATTGTGTTCGCTACGATCAATTGTTCAGAAGTTTTTAGCAGTTCAAGTTAATTTTCGCGGGCGGGCCAATATGGTTCTCAACCAACAACTATTGAAATCGATATATTCTTGCAGCATTAAACATGGTGATTAATATGCAAAATTATTACGCTCTCTACGATCATTTGTTCAGAAGTAATAAGGAGTTGAAGTTAGTTTTGGCGGGCGGGCCAAAATGGTTCTCAAACAATAACTAGTGAAACCGACATATTCTTGTAGCATACAACATGTTTGATTGAAATGCAAGTAATTGTGTTCTCTACGATCAATTGTTCAGAAGTTATAAGCAGAACAAATCAATACTCGCGGGCGGACCAATATGGTTCTAAAAAAACAAATAGTAAAACCGAAATATTCTTGTAGCATCCAACATGTCTCATTAAAATGCAAATAATTGTGTTCTCTACGATCAATTTTTCAGAAGTTATAAGCAGTTCAAGTTGATTTTCGCGGGCGGGCTACTATGGTTCTCATCCAACAACTAGTGAAATCGATATATTCTTGCAGCATTAAACATGGTGATTAATATGCAAAATTATTACGCTCTCTACGATCATTTGTTCAGAAGTAATAAGGAGTTGAAGTTGATTTTCGCGGGCGGGCCAATATGGATCTCAACCAACAACTTGTGAAATCAATATATTCTTGTAGCATGCAACATGCTGATTAATATGCAAATTTATTACGCTCTCAAGGATCATTTGTTCAAATGTTATAAGCGGTTCATTTTAATACTCGCTGGCGGGCCAATATGGTTCTCAAACAACAACTAGTGAACCCGACATATTCTTGAAACATTCAACATGTTTTATTAAAATGCAAATAATTGTGTTCGCTACGATCAATTGTTCAGAAGTTATTAGCAGTTCAAGTTAATTTTAAGAGGCGGGCCAATATGGTTCTCAACCAACAACCAATGAAATCAATATATTCTTGTAGCATGCAACATGCTGATTAATATGCAAATTTATTACGCTCTCAAGGATCATTTGTTCAGATGTTATAAGCAGTTCATTTTAATACTCGCGGGCGGCCCAATATGGTTCTAAAAAAACAAATAGTAAAACCGAAATATTCTTGTAGCATTCAACATGTTTCATTAAAATGCAAATAATTGTGTTCTCTACGATCAATTGTTCAGAAGTTATTAGCAGTTCAAGTTGATTTTCGCGGGCGGGCCAATGTTGTACTCAACCAAAAAAAAGTGAAATCGATATATTCTTGTAGCATGCAACATGCTGATTAATATGCAAATTTATTACGCTCTCTAGGATCATTTGTTCCGAAGTTATAAACAGTTCAAGTTAATACTCGCGGGCGGGCCAATATGGTTTTCTAAAAACAACTAGTGAAACCGACATATTCTTGTAGCATTCAACATGTTTCATTAAAATGCAAATAATTGTGTTCTCCATGATCAATTTTTCAGGAGTTATAAGCAGTTCAAGTTGATTTTAAGAGGCGGGCCAATATGGTTCTCTACCAACAACCAATGAAATCGATATATTCTTGTAGCATGCAACATGCTGATTAATATGCAAAATTATTACGCTCTTTTCGATCATTTGTTCAGAAGTTATAAGGAGTTGAAATTAGTTTTGGCTGGCGGGCCAAAATGGTTCTCAAACAATAACTAGTGAAACCGACATATTCTTGTAGCATACAACATGTTTGATTGAAATGCAAATAATTGTGTGCTCTACGATCAATTGTTCAGAAGTTATAAGCAGTTCAAGTTAATTTTCGTGGGAAGGCCAATATATTTCTCAAACAACAACTAGTGAAATCTATATATTCTTGTAGCATGCAACATACTGATTAATATGAAAAATTATTACGCTTTCTACGATTATTTTTTCAGAAGTTATAAGCTGTTCAAATTAATTTTCGCGGGCGGGCCAATATGGTTCTCAACCAACAACTAGTGAAATTGATATATTCTTGTAGCATGCAACATGGTGATTAATATGAAAATTTATTACGCTCTCTACGATCATTTGTTCAGAAGTTATAAGGAGTTGAAGTTAGTTTTGGCGGGCGGGCCAAAATGGTTCTCAAACAATAACTAGTGAAACCGACATATTCTTGTAGCATTGAACATGTTTGATTGAAATGCAAATAATTGTGTGCTCTACGATCAATTGTTCAGAAGTTATAAGCAGTTCAAGTTAATTTTCGCGGGCACACCTATATATATCTCAAACAACAACTAGTGAAATCGTTATATTCTTGTAGCATGCAACATGCTGATTAATATGCAAAATTATTACGCTTTCTACGATTATTTGTTCAGAAGTTATAAGCAGTTCAAAATAATTTTCGCGGGCGGGCCAATATTGTTCTCAACCAACAACTAGTGAAATCGATATATTCTTGTAGCATGCAACATGCTGATTAATATGCAAATTTATTACGCTCTCTAAGATCATTTGTTCAGAAGTTATAAGCAGTTCAATTTAACACTCGCGGGCGGGCCAATATGGTTCTCAAACAAAAACGAGTGAAACCGACATATTCTTGAAGCATTCAACATGTTTCATTAAAATGCAAACAATTGTGTTCTCTACGATCAAAAGTTCAGGAGTTATAAGCAGTTCAAGTTGATTTTCGCGGGAGGGCCAAAATTGTTTTCTAAAAACAACTAGTGAAACCGACATATTCTTGTAGCAATCAACATGTTTCATTAAAATGCAAATAATTGTGTTCTCTACGATCAATTGTTCAGGAGTTATAAGCAGTTCAAGTTAATTTCCGCAGGCGGGCCAATATGGTTCTCAACCAACAACTAGTGATATCGATATATTCTTGTAGCATGCAACATGCTGATTAATATGCAAATTTATTACGCTCTTTAAGATAATTTGTTCAGAAGTTATAAGCAGTTCAATTTAATACTCGCGGGCGGGCCAATATGGTTCTCAAACAACAAATATTGAAACCGACATATTCTTGAAGCATTCAACATGTTTCATTAAAATGCAAATAATTGTGTTCGCTACGATCAATTGTTCAGAAGTTATAAGCAGTTCAAGTAAATTTTCGAGGGCGGGCCAATATGGTTCTCAACCAACAACTGGTGAAATGGATATATTCTTGTAGCATGCAACATGCTGATTAATATTCAAAATTATTACGCTCACTACGATCATTTGTTCAGAAGTTATAAACAGTTCAAGTTAATACTCGCGGGAGGGCCAAAATGGTTTTCCAGAAACAACTAGTGAAACCGACATATTCTTGTAGCATTCAACATGTTTCATTAAAATGCAAATAATTGTGTTTTCTACGATCAATTGTTCAGGAGTTATTAGCAGTTCAAGTTGATTTTCGCGGGCGGGCCAATATGGATCTCAACTAACAACTTGTGAAATCGATATTTTCTTGTAGCATGCAACATGCTGATTAATAAGCGAATTTATTACGCTCTCTAGGATCATTTGTTCAGAAGTTATAAGCAGTTCAATTTAATACTCGCTGGCGGGCCAATATGGTTCTCAAACAACAACTAGTGAATACGACATATTCCTCAAGCATTCAACATGTTTTATTAAAATGCAAATAATTGTGTTCGCTACGATCAATTGTTCAGAAGTTTTTAGCAGTTCAAGTTAATTTTCGCGGGCGGGCCAATATGGTTCTCAACCAACAACTATTGAAATCGATATATTCTTGCAGCATTAAACATGGTGATTAATATGCAAAATTATTACGCTCTCTACGATCATTTGTTCAGAAGTAATAAGGAGTTGAAGTTAGTTTGGGCGGGCGGGCCAAAATGGTTCTCAAACAATAACTAGTGAAACCGACATATTCTTGTAGCATACAACATGTTTGATTGAAATGCAAGTAATTGTGTTCTCTACGATCAATTGTTCAGAAGTTATAAGCAGAACAAATCAATACTCGCGGGCGGGCCAATATGGTTCTAAAAAAACAAATAGTAAAACCGAAATATTCTTGTAGCATCCAACATGTTTCATTAAAATGCAAATAATTGTGTTCTCTACTATCAATTGTTCAGAAGTTATAAGCAGTTCAAGTTGATTTTCGCGGGCGGGCCAATGTTGTACTCAACTAAAAACTAGTGAAATCGATATATTCTTGTAGCATGAAACATGCTGATTAATATGCAAATTTATTACGCTCTCTAGGATCATTTGTTCCGAAGTTATAAACAGTTCAAGCTAATACTCGCGGGAGGGCCAAAATGGTTTTCTAAAAACAACTAGTGAAACCGACATATTCTTGTAGCAATCAACATGTTTCATTAAAATGCAAATAATTGTGTTCTCTACGATCAATTGTTCAGAAGTTATAAGCAGTTCAAGCTGATTTTCGCGGGCGGGCTACTATGGTTCTCATCAAACAACTATTGAAATCGATATATTCTTGCAGCATTAAACATGGTGATTAATATGCAAAATTATTACGCTCTCTACGATCATTTGTTCAGAAGTAATAAGGAGTTGAAATTAGTTTTGGCGGGCGGTCCAAAATGGTTCTCAAACAATAACTAGTGAAACTGAAATATTCTTGTAGCACACAACATGTTTGATTGAAATGCAAGTAATTGTGTTCTCTACGATCAATTGTTCAGAAGTTATAAGCAGAACAAATCAATACTCGCGGACGGGCCAATATGGTTCTAAAAAACAAATAGTAAAACCGAAATATTCTTGTAGCATTCAACATGTTTCATTAAAATGCAAATAATTGTGTTCTCTACGATCAATTGTTCAGAAGTTATAAGCAGTTCAAGTTGATTTTCGCGGGCGGGCCAATGTTGTACTCAACCAAAAACTAGTGAAGTCGATATATTCTTGTAGCATGCAACATGCTGATTAATATGCAAATTTATTACGCTCTCTAGGATCATTTGTTCCGAAGTTATAAACAGTTCAAGTTAATACTCGCGGGAGGGCCAAAATGGTTTTCTAAAAACAACTAGTGAAACCGACATATTCTTGTAGCAATTAACATGTTTCATTAAAATGCTATTAATTGTGTTCTCTACGATCAATTGTTCAGGAGTTATAAGCAGTTCAAGTTGATTTTCGCGGGCGGTCTACTATGGTTCTCATCCAACAACTAGTGAAATCGATATATTCTTGTAGCATGCAACATGCTGATTAATATGCAAAATTATTTCGCTCACTACGGTCATTTGTTCAGAAGTTATAAACAGTTCAAGTTAATACTCGCGGGAGTGCCAATATGGTTTTCCAGAAACAACTAGTGAAACCGACATATTCTTGTAGCATTCAACATGTTTCATTAAAATGCAAATAATTGTGTGCTCTACGATCAATTGTTCAGGAGTTATAAGCAGTTCAAGTTGATTTTCGCGGGCGGGCCAATATGGTTCTCAACCAACAACTAATGAAATCGATATATTCTTGTAGCATGCAACATGCTGATTAATATGCAAAATTATTATGCTTTCTACGATCAATTGTTCAGAAGTTATAAGGAGTTGAAGTTAGTTTTGGCGGGCGGGCCAAAATGGTTTTCTAAAAACAACTAGTGAAACCGACATATTCTTGTAGCATTCAACATGTTTCATTAAAATGCAAATAATTGTGTTTTCTATGATCAATTGTTCAGGAGTTATTAGCAGTTCAAGTTGATTTTCGCGGGCGGGCCAATATGGATCTCAACCAACAACTTGTGAAATCAATATATTCTTGTAGCATGCAACATGCTGATTAATATGCAAATTTATTACGCTCTCAAGGATCATTTGTTCAGATGTTATAAGCAGTTCAATTTAATACTCGCTGGCGGGCCAATATGGTTCTCAAACAACAACTAGTGAACCCGACATATTCTTGAAACATTCAACATGTTTTATTAAAATGCAAATAATTGTGTTCGCTACGATCAATTGTTCAGAAGTTATTAGCAGTTCAAGTTAATTTTCGCGGGCGGGCCAATATGGTTCTCAACCAACAACTAATGAAATCGATATATTCTTGCAGCATTAAACATGGTGATTAATATGCAAAATTATTACGCTCTCTACGATCATTTGTTCAGAAGTAATAAGGAGTTGAAGTTAGTTTTGGCGGGCGGGCCAAAATGGTTCTCAAACAATAACTAGTGAAACCGACATATTCTTGTAGCATACAACATGTTTGATTGAAATGCAAGTAATTGTGTTCTCTACGATCAATTGTTCAGAAGTTATAATTAGAACAAATCAATACTCGCGGGCGGGCCAATATGGTTCTAAAAAAACAAATAGTAAAACCGAAATATTCTTGTAGCATTCAACATGTTTCATTAAAATGCAAATAATTGTGTTCTCTACGATCAAATGTTCAGAAGTTATAAGCAGTTCAATTTGATTTTCGCGGGCGGGCCAATGTTGTACTCAACCAAAAACTAGTGAAATCGATATATTCTTGTAGCATGCAACATGCTGATTAATATGCAAATTTATTACGCTCTCTAGGATCATTTGTTCCGAAGTTATAAACAGTTCAAGTTAATACTCGCGGGCGGGCCAATATGGTTTTCTAAAAACAACTAGTGAAACCGACATATTCTTGTAGCATTCAACATGTTTCATTAAAATGCAAATATTTGTGTTCTCCATGATCAATTTTTCAGGAGTTATAAGCAGTTCAAGTTGATTTTAAGAGGCGGGCCAATATGGTTCTCAACCAACAACCAATGAAATCGATACATTCTTGTAGCATGCAACATGCTGATTAATATGCAAAATTATTACGCTCTTTTCGATCATTTGTTCAGAAGTTATAAGGAGTTGAAATTAGTTTTGGCGGGCGGGCCAAAATGGTTCTCAAACAATAACTAGTGAAACCGACATATTCCTGTAGCATACAACATGTTTGATTGAAATGCAAATAATTGTGTGCTCTACGATCAATTGTTCAGAAGTTATAAGCAGTTCAAGTTAATTTTCGCGGGAAGGCCAATATATTTCTCAAACAACAACTAGTGAAATCTATATATTCTTGTAGCATGCAACATGCTGATTAATATGCAAAATTATTACGCTCTTTTCGATCAATTGTTCAGAAGTTATAAGCAGTTCAAGTTAATTTTCGCGGGCACACCTATATATATCTCAAACAACAACTAGTGAAATCGTTATATTCTTGTAGCATGCAACATGCTGATTAATATGCAAAATTATTACGCTTTCTACGATTATTTGTTCAGAAGTTATAAGCAGTTCAAAATAATTTTCGCGGGCGGGCCAATATGGTTCTCAACCAACAACTAGTGAAATCGATATATTCTTGTAGCATGCAACATGCTGATTAATATGCAAATTTATTACGCTCTCTAAGATCATTTGTTCAGAAGTTATAAGCAGTTCAATTTAATACTCGCGGGCGGGCCAATATGGTTCTCAAACAAAAACGAGTGAAACCGACATATTCTTGAAGCATTCAACATGTTTCATTAAAATGCAAATAATTGTGTTCTCTACGATCAAAGGTTCAGGAGTTATAAGCAGTTCAAGTTGATTTTCGCGGGAGGGCCAAAATGGTTTTCTAAAAACAACTAGTGAAACCGACATATTCTTGTAGCAATCAACATGTTTCATTAAAATGCAAATAATTGTGTTCTCTACGATCAATTGTTCAGGAATTATAAGCAGTTCAAGTTAATTTCCGCAGGCGGGCCAATATGGTTCTCAACCAACAACTAGTGATATCGATATATTCTTGTAGCATGCAACATGCTGATTACTATGCAAATTTATTACGCTCTTTAAGATCATTTGTTCAGAAGTTATAAGCAGTTCAATTTAATACTCGCTGGCGGGCCAATATGGTTCTCAAACAACAACTATTGAAACCGACTTAATCTTGAAGCATTCAACATGTTTCATTAAAATGCAAATAATTGTGTTCGCTACGATCAATTGTTCAGAAGTTATAAGCAGTTCAAGTTAATTTTCGAGGGCGGGCCAATATGGTTCTCAACCAACAACTGGTGAAATTGATATATTCTTGTAGCATGCAACATGCTGATTAATATGCAAAATTATAACGCTCACTACGATCATTTGTTCAGAAGTTATAAACAGTTCAAGTTAATACTCGCGGGAGGGCCAAAATGGTATTCCAGAAACAACTAGTGAAACCGACATATTCTTGTAGCATTCAACATGTTTCATTAAAATGCAAATAATTGTGTGCTCTACGATCAATTGTTCAGGAGTTATAAGCAGTTCAAGTTGATTTTCGCGGGCGGGCCAATATGGTTCTCAACCAACAACTAATGAAATCAATATATTCTTGTAGCATGCAACATGCTGATTAATATGCAAAACTATTACGCTTTCTACGATCAATTGTTCAGAAGTTATAAGCAGTTCAATTTAATACTCGCTGGCGGGCCAATATGGTTCTCAAACAACAACTAGTGAACCCGACATATTCCTCAAGCATTCAACATGTTTTATTAAAATGCAAATAATTGTGTTCGCTACGATCAATTGTTCAGAAGTTTTTAGCAGTTCAAGTTAATTTTCGCGGGCACACCTAAATATATCTCAAACAACAACTAGTGAAATCGTTATATTCTTGTAGCATGCAACATGCTGATTAATATGCAAATTTATTACGCTTTCTACGATTATTTGTTCAGAAGTTATAAGCAGTTCAAAATAATTTTCGCGGGCGGGCCAATATGGTTCTCAACCAACAACTAGTGAAATCGATATATTCTTGTAGCATGCAACATGCTGATTAATATGCAAATTTATTACGCTCTCTAAGATCATTTGTTCAGAAGTTATAAGCAGTTCAATTTAATACTCGCGGGCGGGCCAATATGGTTCTCAAACAAAAACGAGTGAAACCGACATATTCTTGAAGCTTTCAACATGTTTCATTAAAAAGAAAATAATTGTGTTCTCTACGATCAAAAGTTCAGGAGTTATAAGCAGTTCAAGTTGATTTTCGCGGGAGGGCCAAAATGGTTTTCTAAAAACAACTAGTGAAACCGACATATTCTTGTAGCATTCAACATGTTTCATTAAAATGCAAATAATTGTGTTTTCTACGATCAATTGTTCAGGAGTTATAAGCAGTTCAAGTTGATTTTCGCGGGAGGGCCAAAATGGTTCTCAACCAACAACTAATGAAATCGATATATTCTTGCAGCATTAAACATGGTGATTAATATGCAAAATTATTACGCTCTCTACGATCATTTGTTCAGAAGTAATAAGGAGTTGAAGTTAGTTTTGGCGGGCGGGCCAAAATGGTTCTCAAACAATAACTAGTGAAACCGACATATTCTTGTAGCATACAACATGTTTGATTGAAATGCAAGTAATTGTGTTCTCTACGATCAATTGTTCAGAAGTTATAATTAGAACAAATCAATACTCGCGGGCGGGCCAATATGGTTCTAAAAAAACAAATAGTAAAACCGAAATATTCTTGTAGCATTCAACATGTTTCATTAAAATGCAAATAATTGTGTTCTCTACGATCAAATGTTCAGAAGTTATAAGCAGTTCAATTTGATTTTCGCGGGCGGGCCAATGTTGTACTCAACCAAAAACTAGTGAAATCGATATATTCTTGTAGCATGCAACATGCTGATTAATATGCAAATTTATTACGCTCTCTAGGATCATTTGTTCCGAAGTTATAAACAGTTCAAGTTAATACTCGCGGGCGGGCCAATATGGTTTTCTAAAAACAACTAGTGAAACCGACATATTCTTGTAGCATTCAACATGTTTCATTAAAATGCAAATATTTGTGTTCTCCATGATCAATTTTTCAGGAGTTATAAGCAGTTCAAGTTGATTTTAAGAGGCGGGCCAATATGGTTCTCAACCAACAACCAATGAAATCGATATATTCTTGTAGCATGCAACATGCTGATTAATATGCAAAATTATTACGCTCTTTTCGATCATTTGTTCAGAAGTTATAAGGAGTTGAAATTAGTTTTGGCGGGCGGGCCAAAATGGTTCTCAAACAATAACTAGTGAAACCGACATATTCCTGTAGCATACAACATGTTTGATTGAAATGCAAATAATTGTGTGCTCTACGATCAATTGTTCAGAAGTTATAAGCAGTTCAAGTTAATTTTCGCGGGAAGGCCAATATATTTCTCAAACAACAACTAGTGAAATCTATATATTCTTTTAGCATGCAACATGCTGATTAATATGCAAAATTATTACGCTCTTTTCGATCAATTGTTCAGAAGTTATAAGCAGTTCAAGTTAATTTTCGCGGGCACACCTATATATATCTCAAACAACAACTAGTGAAATCGTTATATTCTTGTAGCATGCAACATGCTGATTAATATGCAAAATTATTACGCTTTCTACGATTATTTGTTCAGAAGTTATAAGCAGTTCAAAATAATTTTCGCGGGCGGGCCAATATGGTTCTCAACCAACAACTAGTGAAATCGATATATTCTTGTAGCATGCAACATGCTGATTAATATGCAAATTTATTACGCTCTCTAAGATCATTTGTTCAGAAGTTATAAGCAGTTCAATTTAATACTCGCGGGCGGGCCAATATGGTTCTCAAACAAAAACGAGTGAAACCGACATATTCTTGAAGCATTCAACATGTTTCATTAAAATGCAAATAATTGTGTTCTCTACGATCAAAGGTTCAGGAGTTATAAGCAGTTCAAGTTGATTTTCGCGGGAGGGCCAAAATGGTTTTCTAAAAACAACTAGTGAAACCGACATATTCTTGTAGCAATCAACATGTTTCATTAAAATGCAAATAATTGTGTTCTCTACGATCAATTGTTCAGGAATTATAAGCAGTTCAAGTTAATTTCCGCAGGCGGGCCAATATGGTTCTCAACCAACAACTAGTGATATCGATATATTCTTGTAGCATGCAACATGCTGATTACTATGCAAATTTATTACGCTCTTTAAGATCATTTGTTCAGAAGTTATAAGCAGTTCAATTTAATACTCGCTGGCGGGCCAATATGGTTCTCAAACAACAACTATTGAAACCGACTTAATCTTGAAGCATTCAACATGTTTCATTAAAATGCAAATAATTGTGTTCGCTACGATCAATTGTTCAGAAGTTATAAGCAGTTCAAGTTAATTTTCGAGGGCGGGCCAATATGGTTCTCAACCAACAACTGGTGAAATTGATATATTCTTGTAGCATGCAACATGCTGATTAATATGCAAAATTATAACGCCCACTACGATCATTTGTTCAGAAGTTATAAACAGTTCAAGTTAATACTCGCGGGAGGGCCAAAATGGTATTCCAGAAACAACTAGTGAAACCGACATATTCTTGTAGCATTCAACATGTTTCATTAAAATGCAAATAATTGTGTGCTCTACGATCAATTGTTCAGGAGTAATAAGCAGTTCAAGTTGATTTTCGCGGGCGGGCCAATATGGTTCTCAACCAACAACTAATGAAATCAATATATTCTTGTAGCATGCAACATGCTGATTAATATGCAAAATTATTACGCTTTCTACGATCAATTGTTCAGAAGTTATAAGCAGTTCAATTTAATACTCGCTGGCGGGCCAATATGGTTCTCAAACAACAACTAGTGAACCCGACATATTCCTCAAGCATTCAACATGTTTTATTAAAATGCAAATAATTGTGTTCGCTACGATCAATTGTTCAGAAGTTTTTAGCAGTTCAAGTTAATTTTCGCGGGCACACCTAAATATATCTCAAACAACAACTAGTGAAATCGTTATATTCTTGTAGCATGCAACATGCTGATTAATATGCAAATTTATTACGCTTTCTACGATTATTTGTTCAGAAGTTATAAGCAGTTCAAAATAATTTTCGCGGGCGGGCCAATATGGTTCTCAACCAACAACTAGTGAAATCGATATATTCTTGTAGCATGCAACATGCTGATTAATATGCAAATTTATTACGCTCTCTAAGATCATTTGTTCAGAAGTTATAAGCAGTTCAATTTAATACTCGCGGGCGGGCCAATATGGTTCTCAAACAAAAACGAGTGAAACCGACATATTCTTGAAGCTTTCAACATGTTTCATTAAAAAGAAAATAATTGTGTTCTCTACGATCAAAAGTTCAGGAGTTATAAGCAGTTCAAGTTGATTTTCGCGGGAGGGCCAAAATGGTTTTCTAAAAACAACTAGTGAAACCGACATATTCTTGTAGCATTCAACATGTTTCATTAAAATGCAAATAATTGTGTTTTCTACGATCAATTGTTCAAGAGTTATTAGCAGTTCAAGTTGATTTTCGCGGGCGGGCCAATATGGATCTCAACCAACAACTTGTGAAATCAATATATTTTTGTAGCATGCAACATGCTGATTAATATGCAAATTTATTACGCTCTCTAGGATCATTAGTTCAAAAGTTATAGGCAGTTCAATTTAATACTCGCTGGCGGGCCAATATGGTTCTCAAACAACAACTAGTGAACCCGACATATTCTTGAAGCATTCAACATGTTTTATTAAAATGCAAATAATTGTATTCGCTACGATCAATTGTTCAGAAGTTATTTGCAGTTCAAATTAATTTTCGCGGGCGGGCCAATATGGTTCTCCACCAACAACTAATGAAATCGATATATTCTTGCAGCATTAAACATGGTGATTAATATGCAAAATTATTACGCTCTCTACGATCATTTGTTCAGAAGTAATAAGGAGTTGAAGTTAGTTTTGGCGGGCGGTCCAAAATGGTTCTCAAACAATAACTAGTGAAACTGACATATTCTTGTAGCACACAACATGTTTGATTGAAATGCAAGTAATTGTGTTCTCTACGATCAATTGTTCAGAAGTTATAAGCAGTTCAAGTTGATTTTCGCGGGCGGGCCAATGTTGTACTCAACCAAAAACTAGTGATGTCGATATATTCTTGTAGCATGCAACATGCTGATTAATATGCAAATTTATTACGCTCTCTAGGATCATTTGTTCCGAAGTTATAAACAGTTCAAATTAATACTCGCGGGAAGGACAAAATGGTTTTCTAAAAACAACTAGTGAAACCGACATATTCTTGTAGCAATCAACATGTTTCATTAAAATGCTATTAATTGTGTTCTCTACGATCAATTGTTAAGGAGTTATAAGCAGTTCAAGTTGATTTTCGCGGGCGGGCTACTATGGTTCTCATCCAACAACTAGTGAAATCGATATATTCTTGTAGCATGCAACATGCTGATTAATATGCAAAATTATTACGCTCACTACGGTCATTTGTTCAGAAGTTATAAACAGTTCAAGTTAATACTCGCGGAAGGGCCAATATGGTTTTCCAGAAACAACTAGTGAAACCGACATATTCTTGTACCATTCAACATGTTTCATTAAAATGCAAATAATTGTGTTCTCTACGATCAATTGTTCAGGAGTTATAAGCAGTTCAAGTTGATTTTCGCGGGCGGGCCAATATGGTTCTCAACCAACAACTAATGAAATCGATATATTCTTGTAGCATGCAACATGCTGATTAATATGCAAAATTATTATGCTTTCTACGATCAATTGTTCAGAAGTTATAAGGAGATGAAGTTAGTTTTGGCGGGCGGGCCAAAATGGTTTTCTAAAAACAACTAGTGAAACCGACATATTCTTGTAGCATTCAACATGTTTCATTAAAATGCAAATAATTGTGTTTTCTACGTTCAATTCTTCAGGAGTTATTAGCAGTTCAAGTTGATTTTCGCGGGCGGGCCAATATGGATCTCAACCAACAACTTGTGAAATCAATATATTCTTGTAGCATGCAACATGCTGATTAATATGCAAATTTATTACGCTCTCAAGGATCATTTGTTCTGAAGTTATAAGCAGTTCAATTTAATACTCGCTGGCGGGCCAATATGGTTCTCAAACAACAACTAGTGAACCCGACATATTCTTGAAACATTCAACATGTTTTATTAAAATGCAAATAATTGTGTTCGCTACGATCAATTGTTCAGAAGTTATTAGCAGTTCAAGTTAATTTTCGCGGGCGGGCCAAAATGGTTCTCAACCAACAACTAATGAAATCGATATATTCTTGCAGCATTAAACATGGTGATTAATATGCAAAATTATTACGCTCTCTACGATCATTTGTTCAGAAGTAATAAGGAGTTGAAGTTAGTTTTGGCGGGCGGGCCAAAATGGTTCTCAAACAATAACTAGTGAAACCGACATATTCTTGTAGCATACAACATGTTTGATTGAAATGCAAGTAATTGTGTTCTCTACGATCAATTGTTCAGAAGTTATAAGCAGAACAAATCAATACTCGCGGGCGGGCCAAAATGGTTCTAAAAAAACAAATAGTAAATCCGAAATATTCTTGTAGCATTCAACATGTTTCATTAAAATGCAAATATTTGTGTTCTCCATGATCAATTTTTCAGGAGTTATAAGCAGTTCAAGTTGATTTTAAGAGGCGGGCCAATATGGTTCTCAACCAACAACCAATGAAATCGATATATTCTTGTAGCATGCAACATGCTGATTAATATGCAAAATTATTACGCTCTTTTCGATCATTTGTTCAGAAGTTATAAGGAGTTGAAATTAGTTTTGGCGGGCGGGCCAAAATGGTTCTCAAACAATAACTAGTGAAACCGACATATTCTTGTAGCATACAACATGTTTGATTGAAATGCAAATAATTGTGTGCTCTACGATCAATTGTTCAGAAGTTATAAGCAGTTCAAGTTAATTTTCGCGGGAAGGCCAATATATTTCTCAAACAACAACTAGTGAAATCTATATATTCTTGTAGCATGCAACATACTGATTAATATGAAAAATTATTACGCTTTCTACGATTATTTTTTCAGAAGTTATAAGCAGTTCAAATTAATTTTCGCGGGCGGGCCAATATGGTTCTCAACCAACAACTAGTGAAATCGATATATTCTTGTAGCATGCAACATGCTGATTAATATGAAAATTTATTACGCTCTCTACGATCATTTGTTCAGAAGTTATAAGGAGTTGAATTTAGTTTTGGCGGGCGGGCCAAAATGGTTCTCAAACAATAACTAGTGAAACCGACATATTCTTGTAGCATACAACATGTTTGATTGAAATGCAAATAATTGTGTGCTCTACGATCAATTGTTCAGAAGTTATAAGAAGTTCAAGTTAATTTTCGCGGGCACACCTATATATATCTCAAACAACAACTAGTGAAATCGTTATATTCTTGTAGCATGCAACATGCTGATTAATATGCAAAATTATTACGCTTTCTACGATTATTTGTTCAGAAGTTATAAGCAGTTCAAAATAATTTTCGCGGGCGGGCCAATATGGTTCTCAACCAACAACTAGTGAAATCGATATATTCTTGTAGCATGCAACATGCTGATTAATATGCAAATTTATTACGCTCTCTAAGATCATTTGTTCAGAAGTTATAAGCAGTTCAATTTAATACTCGCGGGCGGGCCAATATGGTTCTCAAACAAAAACGAGTGAAACCGACATATTCTTGAAGCATTCAACATGTTTCATTAAAATGCAAATAATTGTGTTCTCTACGATCAAAGGTTCAGGAGTTATAAGCAGTTCAAGTTGATTTTCGCGGGAGGGCCAAAATGGTTTTCTAAAAACAACTAGTGAAACCGACATATTCTTGTAGCAATCAACATGTTTCATTAAAATGCAAATAATTGTGTTCTCTACGATCAATTGTTCAGGAATTATAAGCAGTTCAAGTTAATTTCCGCAGGCGGGCCAATATGGTTCTCAACCAACAACTAGTGATATCGATATATTCTTGTAGCATGCAACATGCTGATTACTATGCAAATTTATTACGCTCTTTAAGATCATTTGTTCAGAAGTTATAAGCAGTTCAATTTAATACTCGCTGGCGGGCCAATATGGTTCTCAAACAACAACTATTGAAACCGACTTAATCTTGAAGCATTCAACATGTTTCATTAAAATGCAAATAATTGTGTTCGCTACGATCAATTGTTCAGAAGTTATAAGCAGTTCAAGTTAATTTTCGAGGGCGGGCCAATATGGTTCTCAACCATCAACTGGTGAAATTGATATATTCTTGTAGCATGCAACATGCTGATTAATATGCAAAATTATAACGCTCACTACGATCATTTGTTCAGAAGTTATAAACAGTTCAAGTTAATACTCGCGGGAGGGCCAAAATGGTATTCCAGAAACAACTAGTGAAACCGACATATTCTTGTAGCATTCAACATGTTTCATTAAAATGCAAATAATTGTGTGCTCTACGATCAATTGTTCAGGAGTTATAAGCAGTTCAAGTTGATTTTCGCGGGCGGGCCAATATGGTTCTCAAACAACAACTAGTGAACCCGACATATTCCTCAAGCATTCAACATGTTTTATTAAAATGCAAATAATTGTGTTCGCTACGATCAATTGTTCAGAAGTTTTTAGCAGTTCAAGTTAATTTTCGCGGGCACACCTAAATATATCTCAAACAACAACTAGTGAAATCGTTATATTCTTGTAGCATGCAACATGCTGATTAATATGCAAATTTATTACGCTTTCTACGATTATTTGTTCAGAAGTTATAAGCAGTTCAAAATAATTTTCGCGGGCGGGCCAATATGGTTCTCAACCAACAACTAGTGAAATCGATATATTCTTGTAGCATGCAACATGCTGATTAATATGCAAATTTATTACGCTCTCTAAGATCATTTGTTCAGAAGTTATAAGCAGTTCAATTTAATACTCGCGGGCGGGCCAATATGGTTCTCAAACAAAAACGAGTGAAACCGACATATTCTTGAAGCTTTCAACATGTTTCATTAAAAAGAAAATAATTGTGTTCTCTACGATCAAAAGTTCAGGAGTTATAAGCAGTTCAAGTTGATTTTCGCGGGAGGGCCAAAATGGTTTTCTAAAAACAACTAGTGAAACCGACATATTCTTGTAGCATTCAACATGTTTCATTAAAATGCAAATAATTGTGTTTTCTACGATCAATTGTTCAGGAGTTATTAGCAGTTCAAGTTGATTTTCGCGGGCGGGCCAATATGGATCTCAACCAACAACTTGTGAAATCAATATATTTTTGTAGCCTGCAACATGCTGATTAATATGCAAATTTATTACGCTCTCTAGGATCATTAGTTCAAAAGTTATAGGCAGTTCAATTTAATACTCGCTGGCGGGCCAATATGGTTCTCAAACAACAACTAGTGAACCCGACATATTCTTGAAGCATTCAACATGTTTTATTAAAATGCAAATAATTGTATTCGCTACGATCAATTGTTCAGAAGTTATTTGCAGTTCAAATAAATTTTCGAGGGCGGGCCAATATGGTTCTCAACCAACAACTAATGAAATCGATATATTCTTGCAGCATTAAACATGGTGATTAATATGCAAAATTATTACGCTCTCTACGATCATTTGTTCAGTAGTAATAAGGAGTTGAAGTTAGTTTTGGCGGGCGGTCCAAAATGGTTCTCAAACAATAACTAGTGAAACTGACATATTCTTGTAGCACACAACATGTTTGATTGAAATGCAAGTAATTGTGTTCTCTACGATCAATTGTTCAGAAGTTATAAGCAGTTCAAGTTGATTTTCGCGGGCGGGCCAATGTTGTACTCAACCAAAATCTAGTGAAGTCGATATATTCTTGTAGCATGCAACATGCTGATTAATATGCAAATTTATTACGCTCTCTAGGATCATTTGTTCCGAAGTTATAAACAGTTCAAGTTAATACTCGCGGGAGGGCCAAAATGGTTTTCTAAAAACAACTAGTGAAACCGACATATTCTTGTAGCAATCAACATGTTTCATTAAAATGCTATTAATTGTGTTCTCTACGATCAATTGTTAAGGAGTTATAAGCAGTTCAAGTTGATTTTCGCGGGCGGGCTACTATGGTTCTCATCCAACAACTAGTGAAATCGATATATTCTTGTAGCATGCAACATGCTGATTAATATGCAAAATTATTACGCTCACTACGGTCATTTGTTCAGAAGTTATAAACAGTTCAAGTTAATACTCGCGGGAGGGCCAATATGGTTTTCCAGAAACAACTAGTGAAACCGACATATTCTTGTACCATTCAACATGTTTCATTAAAATGCAAATAATTGTGTTCTCTACGATCAATTGTTCAGGAGTTATAAGCAGTTCAAGTTGATTTTCGCGGGCGGGCCAATATGGTTCTCAACCAACAACTAATGAAATCGATATATTCTTGTAGCATGCAACATGCTGATTAATATGCAAAATTATTATGCTTTCTACGATCAATTGTTCAGAAGTTATAAGGAGTTGAAGTTAGTTTTGGCGGGCGGGCCAAAATGGTTTTCTAAAAACAACTAGTGAAACCGACATATTCTTGTAGCATTCAACATGTTTCATTAAAATGCAAATAATTGTGTTTTCTACGTTCAATTCTTCAGGAGTTATTAGCAGTTCAAGTTGATTTTCGCGGGCGGGCCAATATGGATCTCAACCAACAACTTGTGAAATCAATATATTCTTGTAGCATGCAACATGCTGATTAATATGCAAATTTATTACGCTCTCAAGGATAATTTGTTCTGAAGTTATAAGCAGTTCAATTTAATACTCGCTGGCGGGCCAATATGGTTCTCAAACAACAACTAGTGAACCCGACATATTCTTGAAACATTCAACATGTTTTATTAAAATGCAAATAATTGTGTTCGCTACGATCAATTGTTCAGAAGTTATTAGCAGTTCAAGTTAATTTTCGCGGGCGGGCCAAAATGGTTCTCAACCAACAACTAATGAAATCGATATATTCTTGCAGCATTAAACATGGTGATTAATATGCAAAATTATTACGCTCTCTACGATCATTTGTTCAGAAGTAATAAGGAGTTGAAGTTAGTTTTGGCGGGCGGGCCAAAATGGTTCTCAAACAATAACTAGTGAAACCGACATATTCTTGTAGCATACAACATGTTTGATTGAAATGCAAGTAATTGTGTTCTCTACGATCAATTGTTCAGAAGTTATAAGCAGAACAAATCAATACTCGCGGGCGGGCCAAAATGGTTCTAAAAAAACAAATAGTAAATCCGAAATATTCTTGTAGCATTCAACATGTTTCATTAAAATGCAAATAATTGTGTTCTCTACGATCAATTGTTCAGAAGTTATAAGCAGTTCAAGTTGATTTTCGCGGGCGGGCCAATGTTGTACTCAACCAAAAACTAGTGAAATCGATATATTCTTGTAGCGTGCAACATGCTGATAAATATGCAAATTTATTACGCTCTCTAGGATCATTTGTTCCGAAGTTATAAACAGTTCAAGTTAATACTCGCGGGCGGGCTAATATGGTTTTCTAAAAACAACTAGTGAAACCGACATATTCTTGTAGCATTCAACATGTTTCATTAAAATGCAAATAATTGTGTTCTCCATGATCAATTTTTCAGGAGTTATAAGCAGTTAAAGTTGATTTTAAGAGGCGGGCCTAAATGGTTCTCAACCAACAACCAATGAAATCGATATATTCTTGTAGCATGCAACATGCTGATTAATATGCAAAATTATTACGCTCTTTTCGATCATTTGTTCAGAAGTTATAAGGAGTTGAAATTAGTTTTGGCGGGCGGGCCAAAATGGTTCTCAAACAATAACTAGTGAAACCGACATATTCTTGTAGCATACAACATGTTTGATTGAAATGCAAATAATTGGTGCTCTACGATCAATTGTTCAGAAGTTATAAGCAGTTCAAGTTAATTTTCGCGGGAAGGCCAATATATTTCTCAAACAACAACTGGTGAAATCTATATATTCTTGTAGCATGCAACATACTGATTAATATGAAAAATTATTACGCTTTCTACGATTATTTTTTCAGAAGTTATAAGCAGTTCAAATTAATTTTCGCGGGCGGGCCAATATGGTTCTCAACCAACAACTAGTGAAATCGATATATTCTTGTAGCATGCAACATGCTGATTAATATGCAAATTTATTACGCTCTCTAAGATCATTTGTTCAGAAGTTATAAGCAGTTCAATTTAATACTCGCGGGCGGGCCAATATGGTTCTCAAACAAAAACGAGTGAAACCGACATATTCTTGAAGCATTCAACATGTTTCATTAAAATGCAAATAATTGTGTTCTCTACGATCAAAAGTTCAGGAGTTATAAGCAGTTCAAGTTGATTTTCGCGGGAGGGCCAAAATGGTTTTCTAAAAACAACTAGTGAAACCGACATATTCTTGTAGCATTCAACATGTTTCATTAAAATGCAAATAATTGTGTTCGCTACGATCAATTGTTCAGAAGTTATAAGCAGTTCAAGTTAATTTTCGAGGGCGGGCCAATATGGTTCTCAACCAACAACTGGTGAAATGGATATATTCTTGTAGCATGCAACATGCTGATTAATATGCAAAATTATTACGCTCACTACGATCATTTGTTCAGAAGTTATAAACAGTTCAAGTTAATACTCGCGGGAGGGCCAAAATGGTTTTCCAGAAACAACTAGTGAAACCGACATTATCTTGTAGCATTCAACATGTTTCATTAATATGCAAATAATTGTGTGCTCTACGATCAGTTGTTCAGGAGTTATAAGCAGTTCAAGTTGATTTTCGCGGGCGGGCCAATATGGTTCTCAACCAACAACTAATGAAATCAATATATTCTTGTAGCATGCAACATGCTGATTAATATGCAAAATTATTACGCTTTCTACGATCAATTGTTCAGAAGTTATAAGCAGTTCAATTTAATACTCGCTGGCGGGCCAATATGGTTCTCAAACAACAACTAGTGAACCCGACATATTCCTCAAGCATTCAACATGTTTTATTAAAATGCAAATAATTGTGTTCGCTACGATCAATTGTTCAGAAGTTTTTAGCAGTTCAAGTTAATTTTCGCGGGCGGGCCAATATGGTTCTCAACCAACAACTATTGAAATCGATATATTCTTGCAGCATTCAACATGTTTCATTAAAATGCAAATAATTGTGTTTTCTACGATCAATTGTTCAGGAGTTATTAGCAGTTCAAGTTGATTTTCGCGGGCGGGCCAATATGGATCTCAACTAACAACTTGTGAAATCGATATTTTCTTGTAGCATGCAACATGCTGATTAATAAGCGAATTTATTACGCTCTCTAGGATCATTTGTTCAGAAGTTATAAGCAGTTCAATTTAATACTCGCTGGCGGGCCAATATGGTTCTCAAACAACAACTAGTGAATACGACATATTCCTCAAGCATTCAACATGTTTTATTAAAATGCAAATAATTGTGTTCGCTACGATCAATTGTTCAGAAGTTTTTAGCAGTTCAAGTTAATTTTCGCGGGCGGGCCAATATGGTTCTCAACCAACAACTATTGAAATCGATATATTCTTGCAGCATTAAACATGGTGATTAATATGCAAAATTATTACGCTCTCTACGATCATTTGTTCAGAAGTAATAAGGAGTTGAAGTTAGTTTGGGCGGGCGGGCCAAAATGGTTCTCTAACAATAACTAGTGAAACCGACAATTCTTGTAGCATACAACATGTTTGATTGAAATGCAAGTAATTGTGTTCTCTACGATCAATTGTTCAGAAGTTATAAGCAGAACAAATCAATACTCGCGGGCGGGCCAATATGGTTCTAAAAAAACAAATAGTAAAACCGAAATATTCTTGTAGCATCCAACATGTTTCATTAAAATGCAAATAATTGTGTTCTCTACGATCAATTGTTCAGAAGTTATAAGCAGTTCAAGTTGATTTTCGCGGGCGGGCCAATGTTGTACTCAACTTAAAACTAGTGAAATCGATATATTCTTGTAGCATGCAACATGCTGATTAATATGCAAATTTATTACGCTCTCTAGGATCATTTGTTCCGAAGTTATAAACAGTTCAAGTTAATACTCGCGGGAGGGCCAAAATGGTTTTCTAAAAACAACTAGTGAAACCGACATATTCTTGTAGCAATCAACATGTTTCATTAAAATGCAAATAATTGTGTTCTCTACGATCAATTGTTCAGAAGTTATAAGCAGTTCAAGCTGATTTTCGCGGGCGGGCTACTATGGTTCTCATCCAACAACTATTGAAATCGATATATTCTTGCAGCATTAAACATGGTGATTAATATGCAAAATTATTACGCTCTCTACGATCATTTGTTCAGAAGTAATAAGGAGTTGAAATTAGTTTTGGCGGGCGGTCCAAAATGGTTCTCAAACAATAACTAGTGAAACTGAAATATTCTTGTAGCACACAACATGTTTGATTGAAATGCAAGTAATTGTGTTCTCTACGATCAATTGTTCAGAAGTTATAAGCAGAACAAATCAATACTCGCGGGCGGGCCAATATGGTTCTAAAAAACAAATAGTAAAACCGAAATATTCTTGTAGCATTCAACATGTTTCATTAAAATGCAAATAATTGTGTTCTCTACGATCAATTGTTCAGAAGTTATAAGCAGTTCAAGTTGATTTTCGCGGGCGGGCCAATGTTGTACTCAACCAAAAACTAGTGAAGTCGATATATTCTTGTAGCATGCAACATGCTGATTAATATGCAAATTTATTACGCTCTCTAGGATCATTTGTTCCGAAGTTATAAACAGTTCAAGTTAATACTCGCGGGAGGGCCAAAATGGTTTTCTAAAAACAACTAGTGAAACCGACATATTCTTGTAGCAATTAACATGTTTCATTAAAATGCTATTAATTGTGTTCTCTACGATCAATTGTTCAGAAGTTATAAGCAGTTCAAGTTGATTTTCGCGGGCGGTCTACTATGGTTCTCATCCAACAACTAGTGAAATCGATATATTCTTGTAGCATGCAACATGCTGATTAATATGCAAAATTATTACGCTCACTACGGTCATTTGTTCAGATGTTATAAGCAGTTCAATTTAATACTCGCTGGCGGGCCAATATGGTTCTCAAACAACAACTAGTGAACCCGACATATTCTTGAAACATTCAACATGTTTTATTAAAATGCAAATAATTGTGTTCGCTACGATCAATTGTTCAGAAGTTATTAGCAGTTCAAGTTAATTTTCGCGGGCGGGCCAATATGGTTCTCAACCAACAACTAATGAAATCGATATATTCTTGCAGCATTAAACATGGTGATTAATATGCAAAATTATTACGCTCTCTACGATCATTTGTTCAGAAGTAATAAGGAGTTGAAGTTAGTTTTGGCGGGCGGGCCAAAATGGTTCTCAAACAATAACTAGTGAAACCGACATATTCTTGTAGCATACAACATGTTTGATTGAAATGCAAGTAATTGTGTTCTCTACGATCAATTGTTCACAAGTTATAAGCAGAACAAATCAATACTCGCGGGCGGGCCAATATGGTTCTAAAAAAACAAATAGTAAAACCGAAATATTCTTGTAGCATTCAACATGTTTCATTAAAATGCAAATAATTGTGTTCTCTACGATCAAATGTTCAGAAGTTATAAGCAGTTCAATTTGATTTTCGCGGGCGGGCCAATGTTGTACTCAACCAAAAACTAGTGAAATCGATATATTCTTGTAGCATGCAACATGCTGATTAATATGCAAATTTATTACGCTCTCTAGGATCATTTGTTCCGAAGTTATAAACAGTTCAAGTTAATACTCGCGGGCGGGCCAATATGGTTTTCTAAAAACAACTAGTGAAACCGACATATTCTTGTAGCATTCAACATGTTTCATTAAAATGCAAATATTTGTGTTCTCCATGATCAATTTTTCAGGAGTTATAAGCAGTTCAAGTTGATTTTAAGAGGCGGGCCAATATGGTTCTCAACCAACAACCAATGAAATCGATATATTCTTGTAGCATGCAACATGCTGATTAATATGCAAAATTATTACGCTCTTTTCGATCATTTGTTCAGAAGTTATAAGGAGTTGAAATTAGTTTTGGCGGGCGGGCCAAAATGGTTCTCAAACAATAACTAGTGAAACCGACATATTCTTGTAGCATACAACATGTTTGATTGAAATGCAAATAATTGTGTGCTCTACGATCAATTGTTCAGAAGTTATAAGCAGTTCAAGTTAATTTTCGCGGGAAGGCCAATACATTTCTCAAACAACAACTAGTGAAATCTATATATTCTTGTAGCATGCAACATACTGATTAATATGAAAAATTATTACGCTTTCTACGATAATTTTTTCAGAAGTTATAAGCAGTTCAAATTAATTTTCGCGGGCGGGCCAATATGGTTCTCAACCAACAAGTAGTGAAATCGATATATTCTTGTAGCATGCAACATGCTGATTAATATGAAAATTTATTACGCTCTCTACGATCATTTGTTCAGAAGTTATAAGGAGTTGAATTTAGTTTTGGCGGGCGGGCCAAAATGGTTCTCAAACAATAACTAGTGAAACCGACATATTCTTGTAGCATACAACATGTTTGATTGAAATGCAAATAATTGTGTGCTCTACGATCAATTGTTCAGAAGTTATAAGCAGTTCAAGTTAATTTTCGCGGGCACACCTATATATATCTCAAACAACAACTAGTGAAATCGTTATATTCTTGTAGCATGCAACATGCTGATTAATATGCAAAATTATTACGCTTTCTACGATTATTTGTTCAGAAGTTATAAGCAGTTCAAAATAATTTTCGCGGGCGGGCCAATATGGTTCTCAACCAACAACTAGTGAAATCGATATATTCTTGTAGCATGCAACATGCTGATTAATATGCAAATTTATTACGCTCTCTAAGATCATTTGTTCAGAAGTTATAAGCAGTTCAATTTAATACTCGCGGGCGGGCCAATATGGTTCTCAAACAAAAACGAGTGAAACCGACATATTCTTGAAGCATTCAACATGTTTCATTAAAATGCAAATAATTGTGATCTCTACGATCAAAAGTTCAGGAGTTATAAGCAGTTCAAGTTGATTTTCGCGGGAGGGCCAAAATGGTTTTCTAAAAACAACTAGTGAAACCGACATATTCTTGTAGCAATCAACATGTTTCATTAAAATGCAAATAATTGTGTTCTCTACGATCAATTGTTCAGGAATTATAAGCAGTTCAAGTTAATTTCCGCAGGCGGGCCAATATGGTTCTCAACCAACAACTAGTGATATCGATATATTCTTGTAGCATGCAACATGCTGATTACTATGCAAATTTATTACGCTCTTTAAGATCATTTGTTCAGAAGTTATAAGCAGTTCAATTTAATACTCGCTGGCGGGCCAATATGGTTCTCAAACAACAACTATTGAAACCGACTTAATCTTGAAGCATTCAACATGTTTCATTAAAATGCAAATAATTGTGTTCGCTACGATCAATTGTTCAGAAGTTATAAGCAGTTCAAGTTAATTTTCGAGGGCGGGCCAATATGGTTCTCAACCAACAACTGGTGAAATGGATATATTCTTGTAGCATGCAACATGCTGATTAATATGCAAAATTATAACGCTCACTACGATCATTTGTTCAGAAGTTATAAACAGTTCAAGTTAATACTCGCGGGAGGGCCAAAATGGTATTCCAGAAACAACTAGTGAAACCGACATATTCTTGTAGCATTCAACATGTTTCATTAAAATGCAAATAATTGTGTGCTCTACGATCAATTGTTCAGGAGTTATAAGCAGTTCAAGTTGATTTTCGCGGGCGGGCCAATATGGTTCTCAACCAACAACTAATGAAATCAATATATTCTTGTAGCATGCAACATGCTGATTAATATGCAAAATTATTACGCTTTCTACGATCAATTGTTCAGAAGTTATAAGCAGTTCAATTTAATACTCGCGGGCGGGCCAATATGGTTCTCAAACAAAAACGAGTGAAACCGACATATTCTTGAAGCATTCAACATGTTTCATTAAAAAGAAAATAATTGTGTTCTCTACGATCAAAAGTTCAGGAGTTATAAGCAGTTCAAGTTGATTTTCGCGGGAGGGCCAAAATGGTTTTCTAAAAACAACTAGTGAAACCGACATATTCTTGTAGCATTCAACATGTTTCATTAAAATGCAAATAATTGTGTTTTCTACGATCAATTGTTCAGGAGTTATTAGCAGTTCAAGTTGATTTTCGCGGGCGGGCCAATATGGATCTCAACCAACAACTTGTGAAATCAATATATTTTTGTAGCATGCAACATGCTGATTAATATGCAAATTTATTACGCTCTCTAGGATCATTAGTTCAAAAGTTATAAGCAGTTCAATTTAATACTCGCTGGCGGGCCAATATGGTTCTCAAACAACAACTAGAGAACCCGACATATTCTTGAAGCATTCAACATGTTTTATTAAAATGCAAATAATTGTATTCGCTACGATCAATTGTTCAGAAGTTATTTGCAGTTCAAATTAATTTTCGCGGGCGGGCCAATATGGTTCTCAACCAACAACTAATGAAATCGATATATTCTTGCAGCATTAAACATGGTGATTAATATGCAAAATTATTACGCTCTCTACGATCATTTGTTCAGAAGTAATAAGGAGTTGAAGTTAGTTTTGGCGGGCGGTCCAAAATGGTTCTCAAACAATAACTAGTGAAACTGACATATTCTTGTAGCACACAACATGTTTGATTGAAATGCAAGTAATTGTGTTCTCTACGATCAATTGTTCAGAAGTTATAAGCAGAACAAATCAATACTCGCGGGCGGGCCAATATGGTTCTAAAAAAACAAATAGTAAAACCGAAATATTCTTGTAGCATTCAACATGTTTCATTAAAATGCAAAAATTGTGTTCTCTACGATCAATTGTTCAGAAGTTATAAGCAGTTCAAGTTGATTTTCGCGGGCGGGCCAATGTTGTACTCAACCAAAAACTAGTGAAGTCGATATATTCTTGTAGCATGCAACATGCTGATTAATATGCAAATTTATTACGATCTCTAGGATCATTTGTTCCGAAGTTATAAACAGTTCAAGTTAATACTCGCGGGAGGGCCAAAATGGTTTTCTAAAAACAACTAGTGAAACCGACATATTCTTGTAGCAATCAACATGTTTCATTAAAATGCTATTAATTGTGTTCTCTACGATCAATTGTTAAGGAGTTATAAGCAGTTCAAGTTGATTTTCGCGGGCGGGCTACTATGGTTCTCATCCAACAACTAGTGAAATCGATATATTCTTGTAGCATGCAACATGCTGATTAATATGCAAAATTATTACGCTCACTACGGTCATTTGTTCAGAAGTTATAAACAGTTCAAGTTAATACTCGCGGGAGGGCCAATATGGTTTTCCAGAAACAACTAGTGAAACCGACATATTCTTGTAGCATTCAACATGTTTCATTAAAATGCAAATAATTGCGTTCTCTACGATCAATTGCTCAGGAGTTATAAGCAGTTCAAGTTGATTTTCGCGGGCGGGCCAATATGGTTCTCAACCAACAACTAATGAAATCGATATATTCTTGTAGCATGCAACATGCTGATTAATATGCAAAATTATTATGCTTTCTACGATCAATTGTTCAGAAGTTATAAGGAGTTGAAGTTAGTTTTGGCGGGCGGGCCAAAATGGTTTTCTAAAAACAACTAGTGAAACCGACATATTCTTGTAGCATTCAACATGTTTCATTAAAATGCAAATAATTGTGTTTTCTACGTTCAATTCTTCAGGAGTTATTAGCAGTTCAAGTTGATTTTCGCGGGCGGGCCAATATGGATCTCAACCAACAACTTGTGAAATCAATATATTCTTGTAGCATGCAACATGCTGATTAATATGCAAATTTATTACGCTCTCAAGGATAATTTGTTCTGAAGTTATAAGCAGTTCAATTTAATACTCGCTGGCGGGCCAATATGGTTCTCAAACAACAACTAGTGAACCCGACATATTCTTGAAACATTCAACATGTTTTATTAAAATGCAAATAATTGTGTTCGCTACGATCAATTGTTCAGAAGTTATTAGCAGTTCAAGTTAATTTTCGCGGGCGGGCCAAAATGGTTCTCAACCAACAACTAATGAAATCGATATATTCTTGCAGCATTAAACATGGTGATTAATATGCAAAATTATTACGCTCTCTACGATCATTTGTTCAGAAGTAATAAGGAGTTGAAGTTAGTTTTGGCGGGCGGGCCAAAATGGTTCTCAAACAATAACTAGTGAAACCGACATATTCTTGTAGCATACAACATGTTTGATTGAAATGCAAGTAATTGTGTTCTCTACGATCAATTGTTCAGAAGTTATAAGCAGAACAAATCAATACTCGCGGGCGGGCCAATATGGTTCTAAAAAAACAAATAGTAAATCCGAAATATTCTTGTAGCATTCAACATGTTTCATTAAAATGCAAATAATTGTGTTCTCTACGATCAATTGTTCAGAAGTTATAAGCAGTTCAAGTTGATTTTCACGGGCAGGCCAAAATGGTTCTCAACCAACAACTAATGAAATCGATATATTCTTGCAGCATTAAACATGGTGATTAATATGCAAAATTATTACGCTCTCTACGATCATTTGTTCAGAAGTAATAAGGAGTTGAAGTTAGTTTTGGCGGGCGGGCCAAAATGGTTCTCAAACAATAACTAGTGAAACCGACATATTCTTGTAGCATACAACATGTTTGATTGAAATGCAAGTAATTGTGTTCTCTACGATCAATTGTTCAGAAGTTATAAGCAGAACAAATCAATACTCGCGGGCGGGCCAATATGGTTCTAAAAAAACAAATAGTAAATCCGAAATATTCTTGTAGCATTCAACATGTTTCATTAAAATGCAAATAATTGTGTTCTCCATGATCAATTTTTCAGGAGTTATAAGCAGTTAAAGTTAATTTTCGCGGGCACACCTAAATATATCTCAAACAACAACTAGTGAAATCGTTATATTCTTGTAGCATGCAACATGCTGATTAATATGCAAATTTATTACGCTTTCTACGATTATTTGTTCAGAAGTTATAAGCAGTTCAAAATAATTTTCGCGGGCGGGCCAATATGGTTCTCAACCAACAACTAGTGAAATCGATATATTCTTGTAGCATGCAACATGCTGATTAATATGCAAATTTATTACGCTCTCTAAGATCATTTGTTCAGAAGTTATAAGCAGTTCAATTTAATACTCGCGGGCGGGCCAATATGGTTCTCAAACAAAAACGAGTGAAACCGACATATTCTTGAAGCATTCAACATGTTTCATTAAAAAGAAAATAATTGTGTTCTCTACGATCAAAAGTTCAGGAGTTATAAGCAGTTCAAGTTGATTTTCGCGGGAGGGCCAAAATGGTTTTCTAAAAACAACTAGTGAAACCGACATATTCTTGTAGCATTCAACATGTTTCATTAAAATGCAAATAATTGTGTTTTCTACGATCAATTGTTCAGGAGTTATTAGCAGTTCAAGTTGATTTTCGCGGGCGGGCCAATATGGATCTCAACCAACAACTTGTGAAATCAATATATTTTTGTAGCATGCAACATGCTGATTAATATGCAAATTTATTACGCTCTCTAGGATCATTAGTTCAAAAGTTATAAGCAGTTCAATTTAATACTCGCTGGCGGGCCAATATGGTTCTCAAACAACAACTAGTGAACCCGACATATTCTTGAAGCATTCAACATGTTTTATTAAAATGCAAATAATTGTATTCGCTACGATCAATTGTTCAGAAGTTATTTGCAGTTCAAATTAATTTTCGCGGGCGGGCCAATATGGTTCTCAACCAACAACTAATGAAATCGATATATTCTTGCAGCATTAAACATGGTGATTAATATGCAAAATTATTACGCTCTCTACGATCATTTGTTCAGAAGTAATAAGGAGTTGAAGTTAGTTTTGGCGGGCGGTCCAAAATGGTTCTCAAACAATAACTAGTGAAACTGACATATTCTTGTAGCACACAACATGTTTGATTGAAATGCAAGTAATTGTGTTCTCTACGATCAATTGTTCAGAAGTTATAAGCAGAACAAATCAATACTCGCGGGCGGGCCAATATGGTTCTAAAAAAACAAATAGTAAAACCGAAATATTCTTGTAGCATTCAACATGTTTCATAAAAATGCAAATAATTGTGTTCTCTACGATCAATTGTTCAGAAGTTATAAGCAGTTCAAGTTGATTTTCGCGGGCGGGCCAATGTTGTACTCAACCAAAAACTAGTGAAGTCGATATATTCTTGTAGCATGCAACATGCTGATTAATATGCAAATTTATTACGCTCTCTAGGATCATTTGTTCCGAAGTTATAAACAGTTCAAGTTAATACTCGCGGGAGGGCCAAAATGATTTTCTAAAAACAACTAGTGAAACCGACATATTCTTGTAGCAATCAACATGTTTCATTAAAATGCTATTAATTGTGTTCTCTACGATCAATTGCTCAGGAGTTATAAGCAGTTCAAGTTGATTTTCGCAAGCGGGCCAATATGGTTCTCAACCAACAACTAATGAAATCGATATATTCTTGTAGCATGCAACATGCTGATTAATATGCAAAATTATTATGCTTTCTACGATCAATTGTTCAGAAGTTATAAGGAGTTGAAGTTAGTTTTGGCGGGCGGGCCAAAATGGTTTTCTAAAAACAACTAGTGAAACCGACATATTCTTGTAGCATTCAACATGTTTCATTAAAATGCAAATAATTGTGTTTTCTACGTTCAATTCTTCAGGAGTTATTAGCAGTTCAAGTTGATTTTCGCGGGCGGGCCAATATGGATCTCAACCAACAACTTGTGAAATCAATATATTCTTGTAGCATGAAACATGCTGATTAATATGCAAATTTATTACGCTCTCAAGGATAATTTGTTCTGAAGTTATAAGCAGTTCAATTTAATACTCGCTGGCGGGCCAATATGGTTCTCAAACAACAACTAGTGAACCCGACATATTCTTGAAACATTCAACATGTTTTATTAAAATGCAAATAATTGTGTTCGCTACGATCAATTGTTCAGAAGTTATTAGCAGTTCAAGTTAATTTTCGCGGGCGGGCCAATGGTTCTCAACCAACAACTAATGAAATCGATATATTCTTGCAGCATTAAACATGGTGATTAATATGCAAAATTATTACGCTCTCTACGATCATTTGTTCAGAAGTAATAAGGAGTTGAAGTTAGTTTTGGCGGGCGGGCCAAAATGGTTCTCAAACAATAACTAGTGAAACCGACATATTCTTGTAGCATACAACATGTTTGATTGAAATGCAAGTAATTGTGTTCTCTACGATCAATTGTTCAGAAGTTATAAGCAGAACAAATCAATACTCGCGGGCGGGCCAATATGGTTCTAAAAAAACAAATAGTAAATCCGAAATATTCTTGTAGCATTCAACATGTTTCATTAAAATGCAAATAATTGTGTTCTCTACGATCAATTGTTCAGAAGTTATAAGCAGTTCAAGTTGATTTTCGCGGGCGGGCCAATGTTGTACTCAACCAAAAACTAGTGAAGTCGATATATTCTTGTAGCATGCAACATGCTGATTAATATGCAAATTTATTACGCTCTCTAGGATCATTTGTTCCGAAGTTATAAACAGTTCAAGTTAATACTCGCGGGAGGGCCAAAATGGTTTTCTAAAAACAACTAGTGAAACCATCATATTATTGTAGCAATCAACATGTTTCATTAAAATGCTATTAATTGTGTTCTCTACGATCAATTGTTAAGGAGTTATAAGCAGTTCAAGTTGATTTTCGCGGGCGGGCTACTATGGTTCTCATCCAACAACTAGTGAAATCGATATATCCTTGTAGCATGCAACATGTTGATTAAAATGCAAAATTATTACACTCACTACGGTCATTTGTTCAGAAGATATAAACAGTTCAAGTTAATACTCGCGGGAGGGCCAATATGGTTTTCCAGAAACAACTAGTGAAACCGACATATTCTTGTAGCATTCAACATGTTTCATTAAAATGCAAATAATTGTGTTCTCTACGATCAATTGTTCAGGAGTTATAAGCAGTTCAAGTTGATTTTCGCGGGCGGGCCAATATGGTTCTCAACCAACAACTAATGAAATCGATATATTCTTGTAGCATGCAACATGCTGATTAATATGCAAAATTATTATGCTTTCTACGATCAATTGTTCAGAAGTTATAAGGAGTTGAAGTTAGTTTTGGCGGGCGGGCCAAAATGGTTTTCTAAAAACAACTAGTGAAACCGACATATTCTTGTAGCATTCAACATGTTTCATTAAAATGCAAATAATTGTGTTTTCTACGATCAATTGTTCAGGAGTTATTAGCAGTTCAAGTTGATTTTCGCGGGCGGGCCAATATGGATCTCAACCAACAACTTGTGAAATCAATATATTCTTGTAGCATGCAACATGCTGATTAATATTCAAATTTATTACGCTCTCAAGGATAATTTGTTCAGAAGTTATAAACAGTTCAATTTAATACTCGCTGGCGGGCCAATATGGTTCTCAAACAACAACTAGTGAACCCGACATATTCTTGAAACATTCAACATGTTTTATTAAAATGCAAATAATTGTGTTCGCTACGATCAATTGTTCAGAAGTTATTAGCAGTTCAAGTTAATTTTCGCGGGCGGGCCAAAATGGTTCTCAACCAACAACTAATGAAATCGATATATTCTTGCAGCATTAAACATGGTGATTAATATGCAAAATTATTACGCTCTCTACGATCATTTGTTCAGAAGTAATAAAGAGTTGAAGTTAGTTTTGGCGGGCGGGCCAAAATGGTTCTCAAACAATAACTAGTGAAACCGACATATTCTTGTAGCATACAACATGTTTGATTGAAATGCAAGTAATTGTGTTCTCTACGATCAATTGTTCAGAAGTTATAAGCAGAACAAATCAATACTCGCGGGCGGGCCAATATGGTTCTAAAAAAACAAATAGTAAATCCGAAATATTCTTGTAGCATTCAACATGTTTCATTAAAATGCAAATAATTGTGTTCTCTACGATCAATTGTTCAGAAGTTATAAGCAGTTCAAGTTGATTTTCGCGGGCGGGCCAATGTTGTACTCAACCAAAAACTAGTGAAATCGATATATTCTTGTATCATGCAACATGCTGATTAATATGCAAATTTATTACGCTCTCTAGGATCATTTGTTCCGAAGTTATAAACAGTTCAAGTTAATACTCGCGGGCGGGCTAATATGGTTTTCTAAAAACAACTAGTGAAACCGACATATTCTTGTAGCATTCAACATGTTTCATTAAAATGCAAATAATTGTGTTCTCCATGATCAATTTTTCAGGAGTTATAAGCAGTTCAAGTTGATTTTAAGAGGCGGGCCAATATGGTTCTTAACCAACAACTAATGAAATCGATATATTCTTGTAGCATGCAACATGCTGATTAATATGCAAAATTTTTACGCTCTTTTCGATCATTTGTTCAGAAGTTATAAGGAGTTGAAATTAGTTTTGGCGGGCGGGCCAAAATGGTTCTCAAACAATAACTAGTGAAACCGACATATTCTTGTAGCATACAACATGTTTGATTGAAATGCAAATAATTGTGTGCTCTACGATCAATTGTTCAGAAGTTATAAGCAGTTCAAGTTAATTTTCGCGGGAAGGCCAATATATTTCTCAAACAACAACTGGTGAAATCTATATATTCTTGTAGCATGCAACATACTGATTAATATGAAAAATTATTACGCTTTCTACGATTATTTTTTCAGAAGTTATAAGCAGTTCAAATTAATTTTCGCGTTCGGGCCAATATGGTTCTCAACCAACAACTAGTGAAATCGATATATTCTTGTAGCATGCAACATGCTGATTAATATGAAAATTTATTACGCTCTCTAAGATCATTTGTTAAGAACTTATAAGGAGTTGAAGTTAGTTTTGGCGGTCGGGCCAAAATGGTTCTCAAACAATAACTAGTGAAACCGACATATTCTTGTAGCATACAACATGTTTCATTGAAATGCAAATAATTGTGTTCTCTACGATCAATTTTTCAGGAGTTATAAGCAGTTAAAGTTGATTTTCAGAAGCGTGCCAATATGGTTCACAACCAACAACTAGTGAAATCGATATATTCTTGTAGCAGGCAACATGCTGATTAATATGCAAATTTATTAAACTCTCTAGGATCATTTGTTCAGAAGTTATAAACAGTTCAAGTTAATACTCGCGGGCGGGCCAATATGGTTTTCTGAAAACAACTAGTGAAACCGACATATTCTTGTTGCATTCAACATGTTTCAATAAAATGCAAATAATTGTGGTCTCTACGATCAGTTGTTCAGGAGTTATAAGCAGTTCAAGTTGATTTTCGCGGGCGGGCCAATATGGTTCTCAACCAACACCCAATGAAATCGATATATTCTTGTAGCATGCAACATGCTGATTAATATGCAAAATTATTACGCTCTCTACGATCATTTGTTCAGAAGTTATAAGGAGTTGAAGTTAGTTTTGGCGGGCGGGCCAAAATGGATCTCAAACAATAACTAGTGAAACCGACATATTCTTGTAGCATACAACATGTTTGATTGAAATACAAATAATTGTGTGCTCTACGATCAATTGTTCAGAAGTTATAAGCAGTTCAAGTTAATTTTCGCGGGCACACCTATATATTTCTCAAACAACAACTAGTGAAATCGTTATATTCTTGTAGCATGCAACATGCTGATTAATATGCAAAATTATTACGCTTTCTACGATTATTTGTTCAGAAGTTATAAGCAGTTCAAAATAATTTTCGCGGGCGGGCCAATATGGTTCTCAACCAACAACTAGTGAAATCGATATATTCTTGTAGCATGCAACATGCTGATTAATATGCAAATTTATTACGCTCTCTAAGATCATTTGTTCAGAAGTTATAAGCAGTTCAATTTAATACTCGCGGGCGGGCCAATATGGTTCTCAAACAACAACTAGTGAACCCGACATATTCTTGAAGCATTCAACATGTTTTATTAAAATGCAAATAATTGTATTCGCTACGATCAATTGTTCAGAAGTTATTAGCAGTTCAAATTAATTTTCGCGGGCGGGCCAATATGGTTCTCAACCAACAACTAATGAAATCGATATATTCTTGCAGCATTAAACATGGTGATTAATATGCAAAATTATTACGCTCTCTACGATCATTTGTTCAGAAGTAATAAGGAGTTGAAGTTAGTTTTGGCGGGCGGTCCAAAATGATTCTCAAACAATAACTAGTGAAACTGACATATTCTTGTAGCACACAACATGTTTGATTGAAATGCAAGTAATTGTGTTCTCTACGATCAATTGTTCAGAAGTTATAAGCAGAACAAATCAATACTCGCGGACGGGCCAATATGGTTCTAAAAAAACAAATAGTAAAACCGAAATATTCTTGTAGCATTCAACATGTTTCATTAAAATGCAAATAATTGTGTTCTCTACGATCAATTGTTCAGAAGTTATAAGCAGTTCAAGTTGATTTTCGCGGGCGGGCCAATGTTGTACTCAACCAAAAACTAGTGAAATCGATATATTCTTGTAGCATGCAACATGCTGATTAATATGCAAATTTATTACGCTCTCTAGGATCATTTGTTCCGAAGTTATAAACAGTTCAAGTTAATACTCGCGGGAGGGCCAAAATGGTTTTCTAAAAACAACTAGTGAAACCGACATATTCTTGTAGCAATCAACATGTTTCATTAAAATGCTATTAATTGTGTTCTCTACGATCAATTGTTCAGGAGTTATAAGCAGTTCAAGTTGATTTTCGCGGGAGGGCTACTATGGTTCTTATCCAACAACTAGTGAAATCGATATATTCTTGTAGAATGCAACATGCTGATTAATATGCAAAATTATTACGCTCACAACGGTCATTTGTTCAGAAGTTATAAACAGTTCAAGTTAATACTCGCGGGAGGGCCAAAATGGTTTTCCAGAAACAACTAGTGAAACCGACATATTCTTGTAGCATTCAACATGTTTCATTAAAATGCAAATAATTGTGTGCTCTACGATCAATTGTTCAGGAGTTATAAGCAGTTCAAGTTGATTTTCGCGGGCGGGCCAATATGGTTCTCAACCAACAACTAATGAAATCGATATATTCTTGTAGCATGCAACATGCTGATTAATATGCTAAATTTTTATGCTTTCTACGATCAATTGTTCAGAAGTTATAAGGAGTTCAATTTAATACTCGCTGGCGGGCCAATATGGTTCTCAAACAACAACTAGTGAACCCGACATATTCTTGAAACATTCAACATGTTTTATTAAAATGCAAATAATTGTGTTCGCTACGATCAATTGTTCAGAAGTTATAAGGAGTTGAAGTTAGTTTTGGCGGGCGGGCCAAAATGGTTTTCTAAAAACAACCAGTGAAACCGACATATTCTTGTAGCATTCAACATGTTTCATTAAAATGCAAATAATTGTGTTTTCTACGATCAATTGTTCAGGAGTTATTAGCAGTTCAAGTTGTTTTTCGCGGGCGGGCCAATATGGATCTCAACCAACAACTTGTGAAATCAATATATTCTTGTAGCATGCAACATGCTGATTAATATGCAAATTTATTACGCTCTCAAGGATCATTTGTTCAGATGTTATAAGCAGTTCAATTTAATACTCGCTGGCGGGCCAATATGGTTCTCAAACAACAACTAGTGAACCCGACATATTCTTGAAACATTCAACATGTTTTATTAAAATGCAAATAATTGTGTTCGCTACGATCAATTGTTCAGAAGTTATTAGCAGTTCAAGTTAATTTTCGCGGGCGGGCCAATATGGTTCTCAAGCAACAACTAATGAAATCGATATATTCTTGCAGCATTAAACATGGTGATTAATATGCAAAATTATTACGCTCTCTACGATCATTTATTCAGAAGTAATAAGGAGTTGAAGTTAGTTTTGGCGGGCGGGCCAAAATGGTTCTCAAACAATAACTAGTGAAACCGACATATTCTTGTAGCATACAACATGTTTGATTGAAATGCAAGTAATTGTGTTCTCTACGATCAATTGTTCAGAAGTTATAAGCAGAACAAATCAATACTCGCGGGCGGGCCAATATGGTTCTAAAAAAACAAATAGTAAAACCGAAATATTCTTGTAGCATTCAACATGTTTCATTAAAATGCAAATAATTGTGTTCTCTACGATCAATTGTTCAGAAGTTATAAGCAGTTCAAGTTAATTTTCGCGGGCACACCTATACAGGGTGTTTCTAAAGGTCGTTTGCAACGCTTGGGAGGTGATTCCTCTCACGAAAACAAGCAAAAAGTGTGAGTTCCATTTTTACCACTGAGGCTTCGTTTCCGAGATAGGAGCCTCGCAAAAGGTGACAAAGTGAACGTCACACCTAACTGGGACGAATACTATCACAGATAGAGAGGCGGTTCCAAGGGAATCATAAAGGAATCGTATGTGCTCAGTCCGGAACTCACTATGAAAAGTTCACTGCACGCATGCGCAATGGAGTCCTCAAAGGAATTGGGGATTTCCAGCAAGAACAATGCATGGAAAGGGTATGTAACGCAGCAAGAGGGACCGTGACAATGAGAAATGCGTTAAAGACAACACATCCCGACCTCAAACATCAAAACATGGGCACGGAACACAAAATCCGAAAAGTTGACCACGGTTGCATACCTCAGTTACACGCGAGGAATAAACGGATCATGTCATGTGGCTAACGAGAGACACATTACTCCACCAGGAGGAGGGAAAGAAAAACACATTATCAGATGATTGCGACAACGTGTATTTTTACACGCGACAACTACGTAATATCCCCTCCCCCCCACACACACAACAAACAACAAATGCTACAATGTCTTACGCACAGACAGTGTGTGTCACTGTACACCAACTGAAGATGTCACTTTCACCACACAAAGGGGGTGGGGAGCAATACCAAGAGTGTTCGCACGCGATCACTGTGACGTAAAAGAGACCAGTTTTGGAAGCGCTGCGCAGGCAAGTCTGGCTCTCGTAGTCTACGTTTGACCTTCATGACTGCTGTACCCGCGAGAGGAGCTCGAAGGGTTGGTTCTCTCCGGCAGTCGTCCCAGTCGTGTTGCATGTTCTGGGATATGATCAGCAGTTCGCTCTAGGTTGTCATACGCATTGAAGAGTACTAGTATGTTTTATTGAAAGAAGTTGACGTGGTGGAGTGGTCAAGTATCGCAACAATTGGTCTGTGGTGTTCGTACGGTGATACGGCCAATTTGTGCAGTGTGCCAGTGTTAAACACGAATGATACTTTGCAGTTTCAGCTCCTTATTATACAGATGGCTGCGTACACCACCCAGCAGCTAGCAGACATACATCTCATGTATGGGGAGGCACGTGGTAATAGCCGTGAGGCAAGGCATCTTTATGGAGAACGCTTTCCACATAGACGTTTGCCGTCTCACGCCTTCTTTCAGGTAGTGGACAGTTGACTGCGTGAAACAGCGTCAGTGTTACCACCGCGGCAAGAAGTTGGAAGACCCCGAAGTGTACGCACACATCAGTTTGCAGAAGATGTGTTAACAGCGGTCGCAGAACGTCCTGGCACCAGTACGCGCGTGCTTGCTCGGACACGAAACACGTCTCATGTGAATGTTTGGCGAGTGTTGGCAGAGGAAGGAATGCATTCTTTTAAACTGCAGAAAGTACAAGAACTGTTACCTCGTGACTTTCGCTCTCGTATGGAGTTTTGCCAATGGTTGTTGCATTAGTTGGACATAAACCCTCACTTCGTTGCAAAGGTATTGTGGACAGATGAAGCCATTTTCACCAGGATGGATGTCTTCAATAGTGGAAACAGTCATGTCTGGGACTTTAACAACCCTCATGCACTTTTTGTGGCCCATCACCAGCACAGGTTTTCAGTGAATGTGTGGTGCGGGATAATACATGATCATTTAATTGGACCATACATTCTCCCTGTTCGCCTGAATGGTCGCACGTATCATGATTTCTTAGTGAGGTTCTGTCTGAACTGTTGGAGACCGTAATTTTGGCACTGCGGCAAGAAATGTGGTACCAACACGATGGGGCACCAGCTCATTTCGATCGTAATGTACGACATTTACTGCATGACGTGTATCGTAATAGGTTCATTAGTAGGGATGAGCCAGTGCCTTGGCCACCGAGGTCGCCAGATCTCAACCCTCTAAATTTTTTCTTCTGGGGAGAAATGAAAACCCTCGTATACGACGCACCTGTCACATCAGCTGAGGACCTCGTTGCTCGCATCAACGTCGCCGCCGCGACGGTAGCAGATACACCTGGCTTGTTTGCACGTACTCGACAATCCTTGATTCGTCGCTGTCATTTTTGCGTAGAAGTGAACGGCAGACATTTTGAAAACCGTCCGTGATTATCGCCCTCGGCAAATCCCAGTGAGAACACTCTTGGTATTGCTCCCCACCCCCTTTGTGTGGTGAAAGTGACATCTTCAGTTGGTATACAGTGACACGCACTGTCTGTGCGTAAGACATTGTAGCATTTGTTGTTTGTTAAGTGTTTGGGGGGGAGGGGACATACGCAGTTGTCGCGTGTAAAAATACACGTTGTCGCAATCATCTGATAATGTGTTTTTCTTTCCCTCCTCCTGGTGGAGTAATGTGTCTCTCGTTAGCCACATGACATGAACCGTTTATTCCTCGCGTGTAACTGAGGTATGCAACCGTGGTCAACTTTTCGGATTTTGTGTTCCGTGCCCATGTTTTGATGTTTGAGGTCGGGATGTGTTGTCTTTAACGCATTTCTCATTGTCACGGTCCCTCTTGCTGCGTTACATACCATTTAAATGCATTGTTCTTGCTGGAAATCCCCAATTCCTTTGAGGACTCCATTGCGCATGCGTGCAGTGAACTTTTCATAGTGAGTTCCGGACTGAGCACATACGATTCCTTTATGATTCCCTTGGAACCGCCTCTCTATCTGTGATAGTATTCGTCCCAGTTAGGTGTGACGTTCACTTTGTCGCCTTTTGCGAGGCTCCTATCTCGGAAACGAAGCCTCAGTGGTAAAAATGGAACTCACACTTTTTGCTTGTTTTCGTGAGAGGAATCATCTCCCAAGCGTTGTAAACGACCTTTAGAAACACCCTGTATATTTCTCAAACAACAACTAGTGAAATCGTTATATTCTTGTAGCATGCAACAAGCTGATTAATATGCAAAATTATTACGCTTTCTACGATTATTTGTTCAGAAGTTATAAGCAGTTCAAAATAATTTTCGCGGGCGGGCCAATATGGTTCTCAACCAACAACTAGTGAAATCGATATATTCTTGTAGCATGCAACATGCTGATTAATATGCAAATTTATTACGCTCTCTAAGATCATTTGTTCAGAAGTTATAAGCAGTTCAATTTAATACTCGCGGGCGGGCCAATATGGTTCTCAAACAAAAACGAGTGAAACCGACATATTCTTGAAGCATTCAACATGTTTCATTAAAATGCAAATAATTGTGTTCGCTACGATCAATTGTTCAGAAGTTATTATCAGTTCAAGTTAATTTTCGCGGGCGGGCCAATATGGTTCTCAACCAACAACTAATGAAATCGATATATTCTTGTAGCATGCAACATGCTGATTAATAAGCAAAATTATTACGCTCTCTACGATCACTTGTTCAGAAGTTATAAGGATTTGAAGTTAGTTTTGGCGGACGGGCCAAAATGGTTCTCAAACAATAACTAGTGAAACGGTCATATTCTTGTAGCCTACAACATGTTTGATTGAAATTCAAATAATTGTGTTCTCTACGATCAATTGTTCAGAAGTTATAAGCAGTTCAAGTTGACTTTCGCGGGCGGGCCAATATGGTTCTCAACCAAAAACTAGTGAAATCGATATATTCTTGTAGCATGCAACATGCTGATTAATATGCAAATTTATTACGCTCTCTAGGATCATTTGTTCAGAAGTTATAAACAGTTCAAGTTAATACTCGCGGGCGGGCCAATATGGTTCTCAAACAATAACTAGTGAAACTGACATATTCTTGTAGCATTCAACATGTTTCATTAAAATGCAAATAATTGTGTTCGCTACGATCAATTGTTCAGGAGTTACAGCAGTTCAAGTTAATTTTCGCAGGCAGGTCAATATATTTTTCAAACAACTAGTGGAATCGATATATTCTTGTAGCATGCAACATGCTGAATAATATGAAAAATTATTACGCTCTCTACGATCATTTGTTCAGAAGTTATAAGGAGTTGAAGTAAGTTTTGGCGGGCGGGCCAAAATGGTTTTCAAACAATAACTAGTGAAACCGACATAATCTTGTAGCATACAACATGTTTGATTGAAATGCAAATAATTGTGTGCTCAACGATCAATTGTTCAGAAGTTATAAGCAGTTCAAGTTAATTTTCGCAGGCAGGTCAATATATTTTTCAAACAACTAGTGGAATCGATATATTCTTGTAGCATGCAACATGCTGAATAATATGAAAAATTATTACGCTTTCTACGATTATTTGTTCAGAAGTTATAAGCAGTTCAAATTAATTTTCGCGGGCTGGCCAATATGGTTCTCAACCAACAACTAGTGAAATGGATATATTCTTGTAGCATGCAACATGCGGATTAATATGCAAATTTATTACGCTCTCTTAGATCATTTGTTCAGAAGTTATAAGCAGTTCAATTTAATACTCGCGGGCGGGCCGATATGGTTTTCAAACAACAACTAGTGAAACCGACATATTCTTGAAGCATTCAACACGTTTCATGAAAATGCAAATAATTGTGTTCGCTACGATCAATTGTTCAGAAGTAATTATCAGTTCAAGTTAATTTTCGCGGGCGGGCCAATATGGTTCTCAACCAACAACTAATGAAATCGATATATTCTTGTAGCATGCAACATGCTGATTAATAAGCAAAATTATTACGCTCTCTACGATCACTTGTTCAGAAGTTATAAGGAGTTGAAGTTAGTTTTGGCGGACGGGCCAAAATGGTTCTCAAAAAATAACTAGTGAAACCGACATATTCTTGTAGCATACAACATGTTTGATTGAAATGCAAATAATTGTGTTCTCTACGATCAAATGTTCAGAAGTTATAAGCAGTTGAATTAGTTTTCGCGGGTGGGCCAATATGGTTCTCAACCAACTACTAGTGAAATCGATATATTCTTGTAGCATGCAACATGCTGATTAATATGCAAATCCATTACGCTCACTACGACCATTTGTTCAGACGTTATAAGCAGAAAAAGTCAATACTCGCGGGCGGGCCATTATGGTTCTAAAAAAACAAATAGTAAAACCGACATATTCTTGTAGCAAACAACATGTTTCATTAAAATGCAAATAATTGTGTTCTCTCCGATCATTTGTTCAGAAATTGTAAGCAGTTGAATTAGTTTTCGCGGGTGGGCCAACATGGTTCTCAAACAATAAATAGTGAAATCTATATATTCTTGTAGCTAGCTACATGTTTATTAATATTCAAAACAATCGAGCTTTCTACGATCATTTGTTCAGAACTTATAAGCAGTTCAATTTAATACTCGCGGGCGGGCCAATATGGTTCTCAAACAGTAACTAGTGAAACCGACATATTCTTGTTGCATTCAACATGTTTCAATAAAATGCAAATAATTGTGGTCTCTACGATCAATTGTTCAGGAGTTATAAGCAGTTCAAGTTGATTTTCGCGGGCGGGCCAATATGGTTCTCAACCAACAACTAATGAATTCGATATATTCTTGTAGCATGCAAATGCTGATTAATAAGAAAAATTATTACGCTCTCTACGATCGTTTGTTCTGAAGTTATAAGGAGTTGAAGTTAGTTTTGGCGGGCGGGCCAAAATGGTTCTCAAACAATAACTAGTGAAACCGACATATTCTTGTAGCATACAACATGTTTGATTGAAATGCAAATAATTGTGTTCTCTACGATCAATTGTTCAGAAGTTATAAGCAGTTGAATTAGTTTTCGCGGGTGGGAAAATATGGTTCTCAACCACCAACTAATGAAATCGATAAATTCTTGTAGCATGCAACATGCTGATTAATATGCAAAACTTTTACGCTCACTACGATCATTTGTTCAGACGTTATATGCTGAAAAAAAATCAATACTAGCGGGCGGGCCTATATGGTTCTAAAAAAACAAATAGTAAAACAGACATATTCTTGTAGCATACAACATGTTTCATTAAAATGCAAATAATTGTGTTCTCTAAGATCATTTGTTCAGAAATTGTAAGCAGTTGAATTAGTTTTCGCGGGTGGGCCAACATGGATCTCAAACAATAACTAGTGAAATCTATATATTCTTGTAGCTTGCTACATGTTTATTAATATGCAAAAGAATCGAGCTTTCTACGATCATTTGTTCAGAACTTTTAAGCAGTTCAATTTAATACTCGCGGGAGGGCCATTATGGTTCTCAAACAATAACTAGTGAAACTGACATATTCTTGTAGCATGCAACATGTTAGATTAAAATGCAAATAATTGTGATCTCTACGATCAATTGTTCAGAAGTAATAAGCAGTTCAACTTGATTTTCGCGGGCGGGCCAATATGTTTTTCAACCAACAACTAGTGAAATCGATATATTCTTGTAGCATGCAACATACTCATTAATATGCAAATTTTTTACGCTCTCTACGATCTTTTGTTCAGAAGTTGTAAGCAGTTCAAGTTAATTGTCGCGGACGGGCCAATATTGTCCTCAAATAAGAACTAGTGAAACCGACATATTCTTGTAGCATTCATCATGTTTCATTAAAATGCAAGTAATTGTGTTCTCTACGATCAATTGTTCAGAAGTTATAAGCAGTTCAAAATGACTTTCGCGGGCGGGCCAATATGGTTCTCAACCAAAAACTAGTGAAATCGATATATTCTAGTAGCATGCAACATGCTGATTAATATGCAAATTTATTACGCTCTCTAGGATCATTTGTTCAGAAGTTATAAACAGTTCAAGTTAATTCTCGCGGGCGGGCGAATATTGTTCTCAAATAACAACTAGTGAAACCGACATATTCTTGTTGCATACAACATGTTTGATTAAAATGCTATTAATTGTGGTCTCTACGATGAATTGTTCAGGAGTTATAAGCAGTTCAATTTGATTTTCGCGGACGGGCCAATATGGTTCTCAACCATCAACCAATGAAATCGACATATTCTTGAAGCAGGCAACATGTTGATTAATATGCAAAATTATTACGCTCTCTACGATCATTTGTTCAGAAGTAATAAGGAGTTTAAGTTAGTTTTGGCGGGCGGGCCAATATGGTTCTCAAACAATAACTAGTGAAACCGACATATTCTTGTAGCATGCAACATCCTGATTAGTTTGAAAAATTATTACGCTTTCTACGATTATTTGTTCAGAAGTTAAAAGCAGTTCAAATTAATTTTCGCGGGCGGGCCAATATGGTTCTCAACCAACAACTAGTGAAGTGGATATATTCTTGTAGCTTGCAACATGCTGATTAATATGCAAATTTATTACGCTCTCTTAGATCATTTGTTCAGAAGTTATAAGCAGTTCAATTTAATACTCGCAAGCGGGCCGATATGGTTCTCAAACAACAACTAGTGAAACCGACATATTCTTGAAGCATTCAACATGTTTCATTAAAATGCAAATAATTGTGTTCGCTACGATCAATTGTTCAGAAGTTATAAGCAGTTCAATTAATTTTCGCGGGCGGGCCAATATGGTTCTCAACCAACAACCAATGAAATCGATATATGTACTTGTAGCATGCAACATGCTGATTAATATGAAAAATTATAACGATCTCTACGATCATTTGTTCAGAAGTTATAAGGAGTTGAAGTTAGTTTTGGCGGGCGGGCCAATATGGTTCTCAAACAATAACTAGTGAAACCGACATATTCTTGTAGCATACAACATGTTTGATTGAAATGCAAATAATTGTGTGCTCTACGATCAATTGTTCAGAAGTTATAAGCAGTTCAAATTAATTTTCGCGGGCAGGCCAATATATTTCTCAAACAACAACTAGTGAAATCGATATATTCTTGTAGAATGCAACATGCTGATTAATATGAAAAATTATTACGCTTTCTACGATTATTTGTTCAGAAGTTATAAGCAGTTCAAATTAATTTTCGCGGGCGGGCCAATATGGTTCTCAACCAACAACTAGTGAAATCGATATTTTCTTGTAGCATGCAACATGCTGATCAACATGAAAATTTATTACACTCTCTAAGATCATTTGTTCAGAAGTTATAAGCAGTTCAATTTAATACTCGCGGGCGGACCAATATGGTTCTCAAACAACAACTAGTGAAACCGACATATTCTTGAAGTATTCAACATGTTTCATTAAAATGCAAATAATTGTGTTCGCTACGACCAATTGTTCAGAAGTTATAAGCAGTTCAAATTAATTTTCGCGGGCGGGCCAATATGGTTCTCAACCAAAAACTAGTGAAATCGATATATTCTTGAAGCATGCAACTTGCTGATTAATAGGCAAATTTATTACGCTCTCTAGGATCATTTGTTCAGAAGTTATATACACTTCAAGTTAATACTCGCTTGCGGGCCAATATGGTTTTCAAAAAACAACTAGTGACACCGACATATTCTTGTTGCATACAACATGTTTGATTAAAATGCTATTAATTGTGGTCTCTACGATCATTTGTTCAGGAGTTATTAGCAGTTCAAGTTGATTTTCGCGGTCGGGCCAGTATGGTTCTCAACCAACAACCAATGAAATCGATATATTCTTGTAGCATGCAACATGCTGATTAATATGCAAAATTATTACGCTTTCTACGATTATTTATTCAGAAGTTATAAGCAGTTCAAATTAATTTTCGCGGGCGAGCCAATTTGGTTCTCAAACAACAACTAGTGAAATCGATATAATCTTGTAGCATGCAACATGCTGATTAATATGCAAATTTATTACGCTCTCTACGATCATTTGTTCAGAAGCTATAAGGAGTTGAAAATTAGTTTTGGCGGGCGGGCCAAAATGGTTCTCAAACAATAACTAGTGAAACCGACATATTCTTGTAGCATACAACATGTTTGATTGAAATGCAAATAATTGTGTTCTCTACGATCAATTGTTCAGAAATTGTAAGCAGTTGAATTAGTTTTCGCGGGTGGGCCAACATGGTTCTCAAACAATAACTAGTGAAATCTATATATTCTTGTAGCTAACTACATGTTTATTAATATGCAAAACAATCGAGCTTTCTACAATCATTTGTTCAGTACTTATAAGCAGTTCAATTTAATACTCGCGGGAGGGCCAATATGGTTCTCAAACAATAACTAGTGAAACCGACATATTCTTGTAGCATACAACATGTTTGATTGAAATGCAAATAATTGTGTGCTCTACGATCAATTGTTCAGAAGTTATTAGCAGTTCAACTTATTTTTCGCGGGCAGGCCAATATATTTCTCAAACAACAACTAGTGAAATCGATATATTCTTGTAGCATGCAACATGCTGATTAATATGCAAAATTATTACGCTTTCAAATATTATTTGTTCAGAAGTATTAAGCAGTTAAAATTAATTTTCGCGGGCGGGCCAATATGGTTCTCAACCAACAACTAGTGAAATCGATATATTCTTGTAGCATGCAACATGCTGATTAATATGCAAATTTATTACGCTCTCTAAGGTCATTTGTTCAGAAGTTATAAGCAGTGCAATTTAATACTCGCGGGCGGGCCAGTATGTTTCTCAAACAACAACTAGTGAAACCGACATATTCTTGAAGCATTCAACATATTTCATTAAAATGCAAATAATTGTGTTCGATACGATCAATTGTTCAGAAGTTATATGCAGTTCAAGTTTATTTTCACGGGCGGGCCAATATGGTTCTCAACCAAAAACAAGTGAAATCGATATATTCTTGTAGCATGCAACATGCTGATTAATATGCAAATTTATTACGCTCTCTAGGATCGTTTGTTACGAAGTTATAAACAGTTCAAGTTAATACTCGCGGGCGGGCCAATATGGTTTTCTAAAAACAACTAGTGAAACCGAAATATTCTTGTAGCATTCAACATGTTTCATTAAAATGCAAATAATTGTGTTCTCTACGATCAATTGTTCAGAAGTTATAAGCAGTTCAAGTTGACATTCGCGGGCGGGCCAATATGGTTCTCAACCAACAACCAATGAAATCGATATATTCTTGTAGCATACAAAATGCTGATTAATATGCAAAATTATTACGCTCTCTACGATCATTTGTTCAGAAGTTATAAGGAGTTGAATTTAGTTTTGGCGGGCGGGAAAAAATGGTTCTCAAACAATAACTAGTGAAACCGACATATTCTTGTAGCATAAAACATGTTTGATTGAAATGCAAATAATTGTGTGCTCTACGATCAATTGTTCAGAAGTAAAAGCATTTCAAGTTAATTTTCGCGGGAAGGCCAATATATTTCTCAAACAACAACTAGTGAAATGGATATATTCTTGTACATGCAACAAGCTGATTAATATGAAAAATTACTACGCTTTCTACGATTATTTGTTCAGAAGTTATAAGCAGTTCAAATTAATTTTCGCGGGCGGGCCAATATGGTTCTCAACCAACAACTAGTGAAATCGATATATTCTTGTAGCATGCAACATGCTGATTAATATGAAAATATTTTACGCTCTCTAAAATCATTTGTTCAGAAGTTATAAGCAGTTCAATTTAATACTCGCTGGCGGACAAATATGGTTCTCAAACAACAACTAATGAAACCGACATATTCTTGTAGCATTCAACATGTTTCATTAAAATGCAAATAATTGTGTTCTCTACGATCAATTGTTCAGAATTTATAAGCAGTTCAAGTTGACATTCGCGGGCTGGATAATATGGTTCTCAACCAACAACTAGTGAAATCGGTATATTCTTGTAGCATGCAACATGCTGATTAATATGCAAATTTATTACGCTCTCTAAGGTCATTTGTTCAGAAGTTATAAGCAGTGCAATTTAATACTCGCGGGCGGGCCAATATGGTTCTCAACCAACAACCAATGAAATCGATATATGTACTTGTAGCATGCAACATGCTGATTAATATGCAAAATTATAACGCTCTCTACGATCATTTGTTCAAAAGTTATAAGGAGTTGAAGTTAGTTTTGGCGAGCGGGCCAATATGGTTCTCAAACAATAACTAGTGAAACCGACATATTCTTGTAGCATACAACATGTTTGATTGAAATGCAAATAATTGTGTGCTCTACGATCAATTGTTCAGAAGTTATTAGCAGTTCAACTTAATTTTCGCGGGCAGGCCAATATATTTCTCAAACAACAACTAGTGAAATCGATATATTCTTGTAGCATGCAACATGCTGATTAATATGCAAAATTATTACGCTTTCTAATGTTATTTGTTCAGAAGTTATAAGCAGTTAAAATTAATTTTCGAGGGCGGGCCAACATGGTTCTCAACCAACAACTAGTGAAATCGATATATTTTTGTAGCATGCAACATGCTGATTAATATGCAAATTTATTACGCTCTCTAAGGTCATTTGTTCAGAAGTTATAAGCAGTGCAATTTAATACTCGCGGGCGGGCCAATATGTTTCTCAAACAACAACTAGTGAAACCGACATATTCTTGAAGCATTCAACATATTTCATTAAAATGCAAATAATTGTGTTCGATACGATCAATTGTTCAGAAGTTATATGCAGTTCAAGTTTATTTTCACGGGCGGGCCAATATGGTTCTCAACCAAAAACAAGTGAAATCGATATATTCTTGTAGCATGCAACATGCTGATTAATATGCAAATTTATTACGCTCTCTAGGATCGTTTGTTACGAAGTTATAAACAGTTCAAGTTAATACTCGCGGGCGGGCCAATATGGTTTTCTAAAAACAACTAGTGAAACCGACATATTCTTGTACCATTCAACATGTTTCATTAAAATGCAAATAATTGTGTTCTCTACGATCAATTGTTCAGAAGTTATAAGCAGTTCAAGTTGACATTCGCGGGCGGGCCAATATGGTTCTCAACCAACAACCAATGAAATCGATATATTCTTGTAGCATACAAAATGCTGATTAATATGCAAAATTATTACGCTCTCTACGATCATTTGTTCAGAAGTTATAAGGAGTTGAATTTAGTTTTGGCGGGCGGGAAAAAATGGTTCTCAAACAATAACTAGTGAAACCGACATATTCTTGTAGCATAAAACATGTTTGATTGAAATGCAAATAATTGTGTGCTCTACGATCAATTGTTCAGAAGTAAAAGCATTTCAAGTTAATTTTCGCGGGAAGGCCAATATATTTCTCAAACAACAACTAGTGAAATGGATATATTCTTGTACATGCAACAAGCTGATTAATATGAAAAATTACTACGCTTTCTACGATTATTTGTTCAGAAGTTATAAGCAGTTCAAATTAATTTTCGCGGGCGGGCCAATATGGTTCTCAACCAACAACTAGTGAAATCGATATATTCTTGTAGCATGCAACATGCTGATTAATATGAAAATATTTTACGCTCTCTAAGATCATTTGTTCAGAAGTTATAAGCAGTTCAATTTAATACTCGCTGGCGGACAAATATGGTTCTCAAACAACAACTAATGAAACCGACATATTCTTGTAGCATTCAACATGTTTCATTAAAATGCAAATAATTGTGTTCTCTACGATCAATTGTTCAGAATTTATAAGCAGTTCAAGTTGACATTCGCGGGCTGGATAATATGGTTCTCAACCAACAACTAGTGAAATCGATATATTCTTGTAGCATGCAACATGCTGATTAATATGCAAATTTATTACGCTCTCTAAGGTCATTTGTTCAGAAGTTATAAGCAGTGCAATTTAATACTCGCGGGCGGGCCAATATGGTTCTCAACCAACAACCAATGAAATCGATATATGTACTTGTAGCATGCAACATGCTGTTTAATATGCAAAATTACAACGCTCTCTACGATCATTTGTTCAAAAGTTATAAGGAGTTGAAGTTAGTTTTGGCGGGCGGGCCAATATGGTTCTCAAACAATAACTAGTGAAACCGACATATTCTTGTAGCATACAACATGTTTGATTGAAATGCAAATAATTGTGTGCTCTACGATCAATTGTTCAGAAGTTATTAGCAGTTCAACTTAATTTTCGCGGGCAGGCCAATATATTTCTCAAACAACAACTAGTGAAATCGATATATTCTTGTAGCATGCAACATGCTGATTAATATGCAAAATTATTACGCTTTCTAATGTTATTTGTTCAGAAGTTATAAGCAGTTAAAATTAATTTTCGCGGGCGGGCCAACATGGTTCTCAACCAACAACTAGTGAAATCGATATATTCTTGTAGCATGCAACATGCTGATTAATATGCAAATTTATTACGCTCTCTAAGGTCATTTGTTCAGAAGTTATAAGCAGTGCAATTTAATACTCGCGGGCGGGCCAATATGTTTCTCAAACAACAACTAGTGAAACCGACATATTCTTGAAGCATTCAACATATTTCATTAAAATGCAAATAATTGTGTTCAATACGATTATTTGTTCAGAAGTTATATGCAGTTCAAGTTGATTTTCACGGGCGGGCCAATATGGTTCTCAACCAAAAACAAGTGAAATCGATATATTCTTGTAGCATGCAACATGCTGATTAATATGCAAATTTATTACGCTCTCTAGGATCGTTTGTTACGAAGTTATAAACAGTTCAAGTTAATACTCGCGGGCGGGCCAATATGGTTTTCTAAAAACAACTAGTGAAACCGACATATTCTTGTAGCATTCAACATGTTTCATTAAAATGCAAATAATTGTGATCTCTACGATCAATTGTTCAGGAGTTCTAAGCAGTTCAAGTTGATTTTCGCCGGCGGGCCAATATAGTTCTCAACCAACAACTAGTGAAATCGATATATTCTTGTAGCATGCAACATGCTGATTAATAGGCAAATTTATTACGCTCTCTAGGATCATTTGTTCAGAAGTTATAAACAGTTCAAGTTAATACTCGCGGGCGGGCCAATATGGTTTTCTAAAAGCAACTAATGAAACCGACATATTCTTGTTGCATACATGTTTGATTAAAATGTTATTAATTGTGGTCTCTACGATCAATTGTTCAGGAGTTATTAGCAGTTCAAGTTGATTTTCGCGGTCGGGCCTGTTTGGTTCTCAACCAACAACTAATGAAATCGATATATTCTTGCAGCATGAAACATGCTGATTAATATGCAAAATTATTACGCTCTCTACGATCATTTGTTCAGAAGTTATAAGCAGTTCAACTTGATTTTCAGAGGAGGGCCAATAGTGTTCTCAACCAACAACCAATGAAATCGATATATTCTTGTAGCATGCAACATGCTGATTAATATGCAAAATTATTACGCTCTTTTCGGTCATTTGTTCAGAAGTTATAAGGAGTAGAAATTAGTTTTGGCGGGTGGGATAAAATGGTTCTCAAACAATAACTAGTGAAACCGACATATTCTTGTACCATACAACATGTTTGATTCAAATGCAAATAATTGTGTGCTCTACGATCAATTCTTCAGAAGTTATAAGCAGTTCAAGTTAATTTTCGCGGGAAGGCCAATATATTTCTCAAACAACAACTAGTGAAATCGATATATTCTTGTAGCATGCAACATGCTGATTAATATGAAAAATTATTACGTTTTCTACGATTATTTGTTCAGAAGTTATAAGCAGTTCAAATTAATTTTCGCGGGCGGGCCAATATGGTTCTCAACCAACAACTAGTGAAATCGACATATTGTTGTAGCATGCAACATGCTGATTAATATGAAAATTTATTACGCTCTCTACGATCAATTGTTCAGAAATTGTAAGCAGTTGAATTAGTTTTCGCGGGTGGGCCAACATGGTTCTCAAACAATAACTAGTGAAATCTATATATTCTTGTAGCTAACTACATGTTTATTAATATGCAAAACAATCGAGCTTTCTACGATCATTTGTTCAGTACTTATAAGCAGTTCAATTTAATACTCGCGGGCGGGCCAATATGGTTCTCAAACAATAACTAGTGAAACTGACATACTCTTGTAGCATTCAACATGTTTCATTAAAATGCAAATAATTGTGTTCTCTACGATCAATTGTTCAGAAGTTATTAGCAGTTCAAGTTGACATTCGCGGGAGGGCCAATATGGTTCTCAACCAAAAACTAGTGAAATCGAAATATTCTTGTAGCATGCAACATGCTGATTAATATGCAAATTTATTACGCTCTCTAGGATCATTTGTTCAGAAGTTATAAACAGTTCTAGTTAATACTCGCGGGCGGGCCAATATGGGTTTCTTAAAACAACTAGTGAAACCGACATATTCTTGAAGCATTCAACATGTTTCATTAAAATGCAAATAATTGTGTTCGCAACGATCAATTGTTCACAAGTTATAAGCAGTTCAAGTTCATTTTCGCGGGCGGGCCAATATGGTTCTCAACCAACAACCAATGAAATCGATATATGTACTTGTAGCATGCAACATGCTGATTAATATGCAAAATTATAACGCTCTCTACGATCATTTGTTCAGAAGTTATAAGGAGTTGAAGTTAGTTTTGGCGGGCGGGCCAATATGGTTCTCAAACAATAACTAGTGAAACCGACATATTCTTGTAGCATACAACATGTTTGATTGAAATGCAAATAATTGTGTTCTCTACGATCAATTGTTCAGAATTTATAAGCAGTTCAAGTTGACATTCGCGGGCTGGCCAATATGGTTTTCAACCAACAACTAGTGAAATCGATATATTCTTGTAGGATGCAACATGGTGATTAATATGCAAATTTATTACGCTCTCTAAGGTCATTTGTTCAGAAGTTATAAGCAGTGCAATTTAATACTCGTGGGCGGGCCAATATGGTTCTCAACCAACAACCAATGAAATCGATATATGTACTTGTAGCATGCAACATGCTGATTAATATGCAAAATTATAACGCTCTCTACGATCATTTGTTCAGAAGTTATAAGGAGTTGAAGTTAGTTTTGGCGGGGGGGCCAATATGGTTCTCAAACAATAACTAGTGAAACCGACATATTCTTGTAGCATACAACATGTTTTATTGAAATGCAAATAATTGGGTGCTCTACGATCAATTTTTCAGAAGTTATTAGCAGTGCAATTTAATACTCGCGGGCGGGCCAATATGTTTCTCAAACAACAACTAGTGAAACCGATATATTCCTGAAGCATTCAACATATTTCATTAAAATGCAAATAATTGTGTTCGATACGATCAATTGTTCAGAAGTTATATGCAGTTCAAGTTGTTTTTCACGGGCGGGCCAATATGGTACTCAACAAAAAACAAGTGAAATCGATATATTCTTGTAGCATGCAACATGCTGATTAATATGCAAATTTATTACGCTCTCTAGGATCGTTTGTTACGAAGTTATAAACAGTTCAAGTTAATACTCGCGGGCGGGCCAATATGGTTTTCTAAAAACAACTAGTGAAACCGACATATTCTTGTAGCATTCAACATGTTTCATTAAAATGCAAATAATTGTGTTCTCTACGATCAATTGTTCAGAAGTTATTAGCAGTTCAAGTTGACATTCGCGGGCGGGCCAATATGGTTCTCAACCAAAAACTAGTGAAATCGATATATTCTTGTAGCATGCAACATGCTGATTAATATGCAAATTTATTACGCTCTCTAGGGTCATTTGTTCAGAAGTTATAAACAGTTCAAGTTAATACTCGCGGGCGGGCCAATATGGGTTTCTTAAAACAACTAGTGAAACCGACATATTCTTGAAGCATTCAACATGTTTCATTAAAATGCAAATAATTGTGTTCGCTACGATCAATTGTTCACAAGTTATAAGCAGTTCAAGTTAATTTTCGCGGGCGGGCCAATATGGTTCTCAACCAACAACCAATGAAATCGATATATGTACTTGTAGCATGCAACATGCTGATTAATATGCAAAATTATAACGCTCTCTACGATCATTTGTTCAGAAGTTATAAGGAGTTGAAGTTAGTTTTGGCGGGCGGGCCAATATGGTTCTCAAACAATAACTAGTGAAACCGACATATTCTTGTAGCATACAACATGTTTGATTGAAATGCAAATAATTGTGTGCTCTACGATCAATTGTTCAGAAGTTATTAGCAGTTCAAGTTAATTCTCGCGGGCAGGCCAATATATTTCTCAAACAACAACTAGTGAAATCGATATATTCTTGTAGTATGCAACATGCTGATTAATATGCAAAATTATTACGCTTTCTAATATTATTTGTTCAGAAGTTATAAGCAGTTAAAATTAATTTTCGCGGGCGGGCCAATATGGTTCTCAACCAAAAACTAGTGAAATCGATATATTCTTGTAGCATGCAACATGCTGATTAATAAGCAAATTTATTACGCTCTCTAAGGTCATTTGTTCAGAAGTTATAAGCAGTTCAATTTAATCCTCGCGTGCGGGCCAATATGGTTCTCAAACAACAACCAGTGAAACCGACATATTCTTGAAGCATTCAACATGTTTCATTAAAATGCAAATAATTGTGTTCGATACGATCAATTGTTCAGAAGTTATAAGCACTTCAAGTTGATTTTCACGGGCAGGCCAATATGGTTCTCAACCAAAAACTAGTGAAATCGATATATTCTTGTAGCATGCAACATGCTGATTGATATGCAAATTTATTACGCTCTCTAGGATCATTTGTTACGAAGTTATAAGCAGTTCAAGTTAATACTCGTGGGCTAACCAATATGGTTTTCTTAAAACAACTAGTGAAACCGACATATTCTTGTAGCATTCAACTAGTTTCATTAAAATGCAAATAATTGTGTTCTCTACGATCAATTGTTCAGGAGTTATAAGCAGTTCAAGTTGATTTTCGCCGGCGGGCCAATATAGTTCTCAACCAACAACTAGTGAAATCGATATATTCTTGAAGCATGCAACATGCTGATTAATAGGCAAATTTATTACGCTCTCTAGGATCATTTGTTCAGAAGTTATAAACAGTTCAAGTTAATACTCGCGGGCGGGCCAATATGGTTTTCTAAAAACAACTAGTGAAACCGACATATTCTTGTTGCATACAACATGTTTGATTAAAATGCTATTAATTGTGGTCTCTACGTTCAATTGTTCAGGAGTTATTAGCAGTTCAAGTTGATTTTCGCGGTCGGGCCAGTATGGTTCTCAACCAACAACCAATGAAATCGATATATTCTTGTAGCATGCAAAATGCTGATTAATATGCAAAATTATTACGCTCTCTACGATCATTTGTTCAGAAGTTATAAGGAGTTGAATTAAGTTTTGGCGGGCGGGAAAAAATGGTTCTCAAACAATAACTAGTGAAACCGACATATTCTTGTAGCATAAAACATGTTTGATTGAAATACAAATAATTGTGTGCTCTACGATCAATTGTTCAGAAGTTATAAGCAGTTCAAGTTAATTTTCGCGGGCAGGCCAATATATTTCTCAAACAACAACTAGTGAAATCGATATATTCTTGTAGCATGCAACATGCTGATTAATATGCAAAATTATTACGCTTTCTACGATTATTTGTTCAGAAGTTATAAGCAGTTTAATTTAATACTCGCGGGCGGGCCAATATGGTTCTCAAACAACAACTAGTGAAACCGACATATTCTTGAAGCATTCAACATGTTTCAATAAAATGCAAATAATTGTGTTCGCTACGATCAATTGTTCAGAATTTATTATCAGTTCAAGTTAATTTTCGCGGTCGTACCAATATGGTTCTCAACCAACAACTAATGAAATCGATATATTCTAGTAGCATGCAAATGCTGATTAATAAGCATATTTTATTACGCTCTCTACGATCATTTGTTCAGAAGTTATAAGGAGTTGAAGTTAGTTTTGGCGGGCGGGCCAAAATGGTTCTCAAACAATAACTAGTGAAACCGACATATTCTTGTTGCATACAACATGTTTGATTGAAATGCAAATAATTGTGTTCTCTACGATCAATTGTTCAGAAGTTATAAGCAGTTGAATTAGTTTTCGCGGGTGGGTAAATATGGTTCTCAACCACCAACTAATGAAATCGATAAATTCTTGTAGCATGCAACATGCTGATTAATATGCAAAACTTAAACGCTCACTACGATCATTTGTTCAGACGTTATATGCAGAAAAAGTCAATACTAGCGGGCGGGCCAATATGGTTCTAAAAAAACAAATAGTAAAACCGACATATTCTTGTAGCATACAACATGTTTCATTAAAATGCAAATAATTGTGTTCTCTACGATCATTTGTTCGGAAATTGTAAGCAGTTGAATTTGTTTTCGCGGGTGGGCCAACATGGATCTCAAACAATAACTAGTGAAATCTATATATTCTTGTAGCTTGCTACATGTTTATTAATATGCAAAACAATCGAGCTTTCTACGATCATTTGTTCAGAACTTTTAAGCAGTTCAATTTAATACTAGCGTGCGGTCCATTATGGTTCTCAAACAATAACTAGTGAAACTTACATATTCTTGTAGCATGCAACATATTAGATTAAAATGCAAATAATTGTGATCTCTACGATCAATTTTTCAGAAGTTATAAGCAGTTCAACTTGATTTTCGCAGGCGGGCCAATATGTTTTTCAACCAACAACTAGTGAAATCGATATATTCTTGTAGATTGCAACATGCTGATTAATATGCAAATTTTTTACGCTCTCTACGATCTTTAGTTCAGAAGTTGTAAGCAGTTCAAGTTAATAGTCGCGGACGGGCCAATATTGTCCTCAAATAACAACTAGTGAAACCGACATATTCTTGTAGCATTCAACATGTTTCATTAAAATGCAAATAATTGTGTTCTCTACGATCAATTGTTCAGAAGTTATAAGCAGTTCAAATTGACTTTCGCGGGCGGGCCAATATGGTTCTCAACCAAAAACTAGTGAAATCGATATATTCTTGTAGCATGCAACATGCTGATTAATATGCAAATCTATTACGCTCTCTAGGATCATTTGTTCAGAAGTTATAAACAGTTCAAGTTAATTCTCGCGGGCGGGACAATATTGTTCTCAAATAACAACTAGTGAAACCGACATATTCTTGTTGCATACAACATGTTTGATTAAAATGCTATTAATTGTGGTCTCTACGATTAATTGTTCAGGAGTTATAAGCAGTTCAAGTTGATTTTCGCGGGCGGGCCAATATGGTTCTCAACCAACAACCAATGAAATCGACATATTCTTGTAGCATGCAACATTCTGATTAATATGCAAAATTATAACGCTCTCTACGATCAATTTTTCAGAAGTTATAAACAGTTCAAGTTAATACTCGCGGGCGGGCCAATATGGTTTTCTAAAAACAACTAGTGAAACCGACATATTCTTGTAGCATTCAACATGTTTCATTAAAATGCAAATAATTGTGTTCTCTACGATCAATTTTTCAGGAGTTATAAGCAGTTCAAGTTGATTTTCAAGGGCGGGCCAATATGGTTCACAACCAACAACTAGTGAAATCGATATATTCTTGTAGCATGCAACATGCTGATTAATATGCAAAATTATTACGCTTTCTACGATTATTTATTCAGAAGTTATAAGCAGTTCAAATTAATTTTCGCGGACGAGCCAATATGGTTCTCAACCAACAACTAGTGAAATTGATATAATCTTGTAGCATGCAACATGCTGATTAATATGCAAATTTATTACGCTCTCTAAGATCATTTGTTCAGAAGTTATAAGCAGTTTAATTTAATACTCGCGGGAGGGCCAATATGGTTTTCAAACAACAACTAGTGAAACCGACATATTCTTGAAGCATTCAACATGTTTCATTAAAAAGCAAATAATTGTGTTCGCTACGATCAATTGCTCAGAATTTATTATCAGTTCAAGTTAATTTTCGCGGGCGGGCCAATATGGTTCTCAACCAACAACTAATGAAATCGATATATTCTTGTAGCATGCAAATGCTGATTAATAAGCAAAATTATTACGCTCTCTACGATCATTTGTTCAGAAGCTATAAGGAGTTTAAGTTAGTTTTGGCGGGCGAACCAAAATGGTTCACAAACAATAACTAGTGAAACAGACATATTCTTGTAGCATACAACATGTTTGATTGAAATGCAAATAATTGTGTTCTCTACGATCAATTGTTCAGAAATTGTAAGCAGTTGAATTAGTTTTCGCGGGTGGGCCAACATGGTTCTCAAACAATAACTAGTGAAATCTATATATTCTTGTAGCTAACTACATGTTTATTAATATGCAAAACAATCGAGCTTTCTACAATCATTTGTTCAGTACTTATAAGCAGTTCAATTTAATACTCGCGGGAGGGCCAATTAGGTTCTCAAACAATAACTAGTGAAACTGACATATTCTTGTAGCATTCAACATGTTTCATTAAAATGCAAATAATTGTGTTCTCTACGATCAATTGTTCAGAAGTTATAAGCAGTTCAAGTTGACATTCGCGGGCGGGCCAATATGGTTCTCAACCAAAAACTAGTGAAATCGATATATTCTTGTAGCATGCAACATGGTGATTAATATGCAAATTTATTACGCTTTCTAGGATCATTTGTTCAGAAGTTATAAACAGTTCAAGTTAATACTCGCGGGCGGGCCAATATGGGTTTCTTAAAGCAACTAGTGAAACCGACATATTCTTGAAGCATTCAACATGTTTCATTAAAATGCAAATAATTGTGTTCGCTACGATCAATTGTTCAGAAGTTCTAAGCAGTTCAAGTTAATTTTCGCGGGCGGGCCAATATGGTTCTCAACCAACAACCAATGAAATCGATATATGTACTTGTAGCATGCAACATGCTGATTAATATGCAAAATTATAACGCTCTCTACGATCATTTGTTCAGAAGTTATAAACAGTTCAAGTTAATACTCGCAGGCCGGCCAATATGGTTTTCTAAAAACAACTAGTGAAACCGACATATTCTTGTAGCATTCAACATGTTTCATTAAAATGCAAATAGTTGTGTTCTCTACGATCAATTTTTCAGGAGTTATAAGCAGTTCAAGTTGATTTTCAGGGGCGGGCCAATATGCTTCACAACCAACAACTAGTGAAATCGATATATACTTGTAGCAGGAAACATGCTGATTAATATGCAAATTTATTACGCTTTCTAGGATCATTTTTTCAGAAGTTATAAGCAGTTCAATTTAATACTCGCGGGCGGGCCAATATGGTTCTCAAACAAAAACTAGTGAAACCAACATATTCTTGAAGCATTCAACATGTTCCATTAAAATGCAAATAATTGTGTTCGCTACGATCAATTGTTCAGAAGTTATTATTAGTTCAATTAATTTTCGCGGGCGGGCCAATATGGTTCTCAACCAACAACTAATGAAATCGATATATTCTTGTAGCATGCAAATGCTGATTAATAAGCAAAATTATTACGCTTTCTACGATCACTTGTTCAGAAGTTATAAGGAGTTGAAGTTAGTTTTGGCGGACGGGCCAAAATGGTTCTGAAATATTAACTAGTGAAACCCACATTTTCTTGTAGCATACAACATGTTTGATTGAAATGCAAATAATTGTGTTCTCTACGATCAATTGTTAAAAAGTTATAAGCAGTTGAATTAGTTTTCGCGGGTGGGACAATATGGTTCTCTACCAACTACTAGTGAAATAGATATACTCTTGTAGCATGCAACATGCTGATTAATATGCAAAACTATTACGCTCACTACGACCATTTGTTCAGACGTTATAAGCAGAAAAAAATTCAATACTCGCGGGCGTGCCAATATGGTTCTAAAAAAACAAATAGTAAAACCAACATATTCTTGTAGCATACAACATGTTTCATTAAAATGCAAATAATTGTGTTCGCTACGATCAATTGTTCAGAAGTTATTAGCAGTTCAAGTTAATTTTCGCGGGCGGGCCAATATGGTTCTCAACCAACAACTAATGAAATCGATATATTCTTGCAGCATGAAACATGCTGATTAATATGGAAAATTATTACGCTCTCTACGATCATTTGTTCAGAAGTTATAAGCAGTTCAAGTTGATTTTCAGAGGAGGGCCAATAGGGTTCTCAACCAACAACCAATGAAATCGATATATTCTTGTAGCATGCAACATGCTGATTAATATGCAGAATTATTACGCTCTTTTCGATCATTTGTTCAGAAGTTATAAGGAGTAGAAATTAGTTTTGGCGGGCGGGCCAAAATGGTTCTCAAACAATTACTATTGAAACCGACATATTCTTGTAGCATACAACATGTTTGATTGAAATGCAAATAATTGTGTGCTCTACGATCAATTCTTCAGAAGTTATAAGCAGTTCAAGTTAATTTTCGCGGGAAGGCCAATATATTTCTCAAACAACAACTAGTGAAATCGATATATTCTTGTAGAATGCAACATGCTGATTAATATGAAAAATTATTACGCTTTCTACGATTATTTGTTCAGAAGTTATAAGCAGTTCAAATTAATTTTCGCGGGCGGGCCAATATGGTTCTCAACCAACAACTAGTGAAATCGATATATTCTTGTAGCATGCAACATGCTGATCAACATGAAAATTTATTACACTCTCTAAGATCATTTGTTCAGAAGTTATAAGCAGTTCAATTTAATACTCGCGGGCGGACCAATATGGTTCTCAAACAACAACTAGTGAAACCGACATATTCTTGAAGTATTCAACATGTTTCATTAAAATGCAAATAATTGTGTTCGCTACGACCAATTGTTCAGAAGTTATAAGCAGTTCAAATTAATTTTCGCGGGCGGGCCAATATGGTTCTCAACCAAAAACTAGTGAAATCGATATATTCTTGAAGCATGCAACATGCTGATTAATAGGCAAATTTATTACGCTCTCTAGGATCATTTGTTCAGAAGTTATATACATTCAAGTTAATACTCGCGGGCGGGCCAATATGGTTTTCTAAAAACAACTAGTGAAACCGACATATTCTTGTTGCATACAACATGTTTGATTAAAATGCTATTAATTGTGGTCTCTACGATCAATTGTTCAGGAGTTATTAGCAGTTCAAGTTGATTTTCGCGGTCGGGCCAGTATGGTTCTCAACCAACAACCAATGAAATCGATATATTCTTGTAGCATGCAAAATGCTGATTAATATGCAAAATTATTACGCTTTCTACGATTATTTATTCAGAAGTTATAAGCAGTTCAAATTAATTTTCGCGGGCGAGCCAATATGGTTCTCAACCAACAACTAGTGAAATCGATATAATCTTGTAGCATGCAACATGCTGATTAATATGCAAATTTATTACGCTCTCTAAGATCATTTGTTCAGAAGCTATAAGGAGTTGAAGTTAGTTTTGGCGGGCGGGCCAAAATGGTTCTCAAACAATAACTAGTGAAACCGACATATTCTTGTAGCATACAACATGTTTGATTGAAATGCAAATAATTGTGTTCTCTACGATCAATTGTTCAGAAATTGTAAGCAGTTGAATTAGTTTTCGCGGGTGGGCCAACATGGTTCTCAAACAATAACTAGTGAAATCTATATATTCTTGTAGCTAACTACATGTTTATTAATATGCAAAACAATCTAGCTTTCTACAATCATTTGTTCAGTACTTATAAGCAGTTCAATTTAATACTCGCGGGAGGGCCAATTAGGTTCTCAAACAATAACTAGTGAAACTGACATATTCTTGTAGCATTCAACATGTTTCATTAAAATGCAAATAATTGTGTTCTCTACGATCAATTGTTCAGAAGTTATAAGCAGTTCAAGTTGACATTCGCGGGCGGGCCAATATGGTTCTCAACCAACAACCAATGAAATCGATATATTCTTGTAGCATGCAAAATGCTGATTAAAATGCAAAATTATTACGCTCTCTACGATCATTTGTTCAGAAGTTATAAGGAGTTGAATTTAGTTTTGGCGGGCGGGAAAAAATGGTTCTCAAACAATAACTAGTGAAACCGACATATTCTTGTAGCATAAAACATGTTTGTTTGAAATGCAAATAATTGTGTGCTCTACGATCAATTGTTCAGAAGTAAAAGCAGTTCAAGTTAATTTTCGCGGGAAGGCCAATATATTTCTCAAACAACAACTAGTGAAATGGATATATTCTTGTAGCATTCAACATGTTTCATTAAAATGCAAATAATTGTGGTCTCTACGATCAATTGTTCAGGAGTTATTAGCAGTTCAAGTTGATTTTCGCGGTCGGGCCAGTATGGTTCTCAACCAACAACCAATGAAATCGATATATTCTTGTAACATGCAAAATGCTGATTAATATGCAAAATTATTACGCTCTCTACGATCATTTGTTCAGAAGTTATAAGGAGTTGAATTTAGTTTTGGCGGGCAGGAAAAAATGGTTCTCAAACAATAACTAGTGAAAAAGACATATTCTTGTAGCATAAAACATGTTTGATTGAAATGCAAATAATTGTGTTCGCTACGATCAATTGTTCAGAAGTAAAAGCAGTTCAAGTTAATTTTCGCGGGAAGGCCAATATATTTCTCAAACAACAACTAGTGAAATGGATATATTCTTGTACATGCAAAAAGCTGATTAATATGAAAAATTACTACGCTTTCTACGATTATTTGTTCAGAAGTTATAAGCAGTTCAAATTAATTTTCGCGGGCGGGCCAATATGGTTCTCAACCAAAAACTAGTGAAATCGATATATATTCTTGTAGCATGCAAGATGCTGATTAATATGAAAATATTTTACGCTCTCTAAGATCATTTGTTCAGAAGTTATAAGCAGTTCAATTTAATACTCGCTGGCGGACAAATATGGTTCTCAAACAACAACTAGTGAAACCGACATATTCTTGTAGCATTCAACATGTTTCATTAAAATGCAAATAATTGTGTTCTCTACGATCAATTGTTCAGAAGTTATAAGCAGTTCAAGTTAATTTTCGCGGGCGGGCCAATATGGTTCTCAACCAACAACCAATGAAATCGATATATTCTTGTAGCATGCAACATGCTGATTAATATGCAAAATTATAACGCTCTCTACGATCATTTGTTCACAAGTTATAAGGAGCTGAAGTTAGTTTTGGCGGGCGGGCCAAAATGGTTCTCAAACAATAACTAGTAAAACCGACATATTCTTGTAGCATACAACATGTTTGATTGAAATGCAAATAATTGTGTTCTCTACGATCAATTGTTCAGAAGTTAAAAACAGTTCAAGTTAATACTCGCGGGCGGGCCAATATGGTTTTCTAAAAACAACTAGTGAAACCGACATATTCTTGTTGCATTCAACATGTTTCATTAAAATGCAAATAATTGTGTTCTCTACGATCGATTTTTCAGGAGTTATAAGCAGTTCTAATTGATTTTCAGGGGCGGGCCAATATGGTTCACAACCAAACAACTAGTGAAATCGATATATTCTTGTAGCATGCAACATGCTGATTAATATGCAAATTTATTACGCTCTCTAGGATCATTTGTTCAGAAGTTATAAACAGTTCAAGTTAATACTCGCGGGCGGGCCAATATGGTTTTCTAGAAACAGTTAGTGAAACCGACATATTCTTGTTGCATTCAATATATTTCATTAAAATGCAAATAATTGTGGTCTCTACGATCAATTGTTCAAGAGTTTTAAGCAGTTCAAGTTGATTTTCGCGGGCGGGCCAATATGGTTCTCAACCAACAACCAATGAAATCGATATATTCTTGTAGCATGCAACATGCTGATTAATATGAAAAATTATTACGCTCTCTACGATCATTTGTTCAGAAGTTATAAGGAGTTGAAGTTAGTTTTGGCGGGCGGGCCAAAATGGTTCTCAAACAATAGCAAGTGAAACCGACATATTCTTGTAGCATACAACATGTTTGATTGAAATGGAAATAATTGTGTGCTCTACGATCAATTGTTCAGAAGTTGTAAGCAGTTGAAGTTAATTTTCGCGGGCAGACCAATATATTTCTCAAACAACAACTAGTGAAATCGATATATTCTTGTAGCATGCAAAATGCTGATTAATATGCAAAATTATTACGCTTTCTACGATTAATTGTTCAGAAGTTATAAGCAGTTCAAATTAATTTTCGCGGGCGGGCTAATATGGTTCTCAACCAACAACTAGTGAAATCGATATAATCTTGTAGCATGCAACATGCTGATTAATATGCAAATTTATTACGCTCTCTAAGATCATTTGTTCAGAAGTTATAAGCAGTTCAATTTAATACTCGCGGGCGGGCCAATATGTTTCTCAAACAACAACTAGTGAAACCGACATATTCTTGAAGCATTCAACATGTTTCATTAAAGTGCAAATAATTGTGTTCGCTACGATCAATTGTTCAGAAGTTATTATCAGTTCAAGTTAATTTTCGCGGGCAGGCCAATATGGTTCTCAACCAACAACTAATAAATTCGATATATTCTTGTAGCATGCAAATGCTGATTAATAAGCAAAATTATTACGCTCTCTACGATCATTTGTTCAGAAGTTATAAGGAGTTGAAGTTAGTTTTGGCGGGCGGGCCAAAATGGTTCTCAAACAATAACTAGTGAAACCGACATATTCTTGTAGCATACAACATGTTTGATTGAAATGCAAATAATTGTGTTCTCTACGATCAATTGTTCAGAAGTTATAAGCAGTTGAATTAGTTTTCGCGGGTGGGAAAATATGGTTCTCAACCACCAACTAATGAAATCGATAAATTCTTGTAGCATGCAACATGCTGATTAATATGCAAAACTATTACGCTCACTACGATCATTTGTTCAGACGTTATATGCAGAAAAAGTCAATACTAGCGGGCGGGCCAATATGGTTCTAAAAAAACAAATAGTAAAACCGACATATTCTTGTAGCATACAACATGTTTCATTAAAATGCAAATAATTGTGTTCTCTACGATCATTTGTTCAGAAATTGTAAGCAGTTGAATTAGTTTTCGCGGGTGGGCCAACATGGATCTCTAACAATAACTAGTGAAATCTATATATTCTTGTAGCTTGCTACATGTTTATTAATATGCAAAACAATCGAGCTTTCTACGATCATTTGTTCAGAACTTTTAAGCAGTTCAATTTAATACTCGCGGGAGGGCCATTATGGTTCTCAAACAATAACTAGTGAAACTGACATATTCTTGTAGCATGCAACATGTTAGATTAAAATGCAAATAATTGTGATCTCTACGATCAATTGTTCAGAAGTAATAAGCAGTTCAACTTGATTTTCGCGGGCGGGCCAATATGTTTTTCAACCAACAACTAGTGAAATCGATATATTCTTGTAACATGCAACATACTCATTAATATGCAAATTTTTTACGCTCTCTACGATCTTTTGTTCAGAAGTTATAAACAGTTCAAGTTAATTCTCGCGGGCGGGCCAATATTGTTCTCAAATAACAACTAGTGAAACCGACATATTCTTGTTGCATACAACATCTTTGATTAAAATGCTATTAACTGTGGTCTCTACGATGAATTGTTCAGGAATTATAAGCAGTTCAAGTTGATTTTCGCGGGCGGGCCAATATGGTTCTCAACCAACAACCAATGAAATCGACATATTCTTGTAGCATGCAACATGCTGATTAATATGCAAAATTATTACGCTCTCTACGATCATTTGTTCAGAAGTAATAAGGAGTTTAAGTTAGTTTTGGCGGGCGGGCCAATATGGTTCTCAAACATCAACTAGTGAAATCGACATATTCTTGTAGCATGCAACATGCTGATTAATTTGAAAAATTATTACGCTTTCTACGATTATTTGTTCAGAAGTTAAAAGCAGTTCAAATTAATTTTCGCGGGCGGGCCAATATGGTTCTCAACCAACAACTAGTGAAGTGGATATATTCTTGTAGCTTGCAACATGCTGATTAATATGCAAATTTATTACGCTCTCTTAGATCATTTGTTCAGAAGTTATAAGCAGTTCAATTTAATACTCGCAAGCGGGCCGATATGGTTCTCAAACAACAACTAGTGAAACCGACATATTCTTGAAGCATTCAACATGTTTCATTAAAATGCAAATAATTGTGTTCGCTACGATCAATTGTTCAGAAGTTATAAGCAGTTCAAGTTAATTTTCGCGGGCGGGCCAATATGGTTCTCAACCAACAACCAATGAAATCGATATATGTACTTGTAGTATGCAACATGCTGATTAATATGAAAAATTATAACGATCTCTACGATCATTTGTTCAGAATTTATAAGGAGTTGAAGTTAGTTTTGGCGGGCGGGCCAATATGGTTCTCAAACAATAACTAGTGAAACCGACATATTCTTGTAGCATACAACATGTTTGATTGAAATGCAAATAATTGTGTGCTCTACGATCAATTGTTCAGAAGTTACAAGCAGTTCAAATTAATTTTCGCGGGCAGGCCAATATATTTCTCAAACAACAACTAGTGAAATCGATATATTCTTGTAGAATGCAACATGCTGATTAATATGAAAAATTATTACGCTTTCTACGATTATTTGTTCAGAAGTTATAAGCAGTTCAAATTAATTTTCGCGGGCGGGCCAATATGGTTCTCAACCAACAACAAGTGAAATCGATATATTCTTGTAGCATGCAACATGCTGATCAACATGAAAATTTATTACACTCTCTAAGATCATTTGTTCAGAAGTTATAAGCAGTTCAATTTAATACTCGCGGGCGGACCAATATGGTTCTCAAACAACAACTAGTGAAACCGACATATTCTTGAAGTATTCAACATGTTTCATTAAAATGCAAATAATTGTGTTCGCTACGACCAATTGTTCAGAAGTTATAAGCAGTTCAAATTAATTTTCGCGGGCGGGCCAATATGGTTCGCAACCAAAAACTAGTGAAATCGATATATTCTTGAAGCATGCAACATGCTGATTGATAGGCAAATTTATTACGCTCTCTAGGATCATTTGTTCAGAAGTTATATACAGTTCAAATTAATACTCGCGGGCGGGCCAATATGGTTTTCTAAAAACAACTAGTGAAACCGACATATTCTTGTTGCATACAACATGTTTGATTAAAATGCTATTTATTGTGGTCTCTACGATCAATTGTTCAGGAGTTATTAGCAGTTCAAGTTGATTTTCGCGGTCGGGCCAGTATGGTTCTCAACCAACAACCAATGAAATCGATATATTCTTGTAGCATGCAAAATGCTGATTAATATGCAAAATTATTACGCTCTCTACGATCATTTGTTCAGAAGTTATAAGGAGTTGAATTTAGTTTTGGCGGGCGGGAAAAAATGGTTCTCAAACAATAACTAATGAAACCGACATATTCTTGTAGCATAAAACATATTTGATTGAAATGCAAATAATTGTGTGCTCTACGATCAATTGTTCAGAAGTTATAAGCAGTTCAAGTTAATTGTCGCGGGCAAGCCAATATATTTCTCAAACAACAACTAGTGAAATCGATATATTCTTTTAGCATGCAACATGCTGATTAATATGCAAAATTATTACGCTTTCTACGATTATTTATTCAGAAGTTATAAGCAGTTCAAATTAATTTTTGCGGGCGAGCCAATATGGTTCTCAACCAACAACTAGTGAAATCGATATAATCTTGTAGCATGCAAGATGCTGATTAATATGCAAATTTATTACGCTCTCTAAGATCATTTGTTCAGAAGTTATAAGCAGTTTAATTTAATACTCTCGGGCGGGTCAATATGGTTCTCAAACAACAACTAGTGAAACCGACATATTCTTGAAGCATTCAACATGTTTCATTAAAATGCAAATAATTGTGTTCGCTACGATCAATTGTTCAGAATTTATTATCAGTTCAAGTTAATTTTCGCGGGCGGGCCAATATGGTTCTCAACCAACAACTAATGAAATCGATATATTCTTGTAGCATGCAAATGCTGATTAATAAGCAAAATTATTACGCTCTCTACGATCATTTGTTCAGAAGCTATAAGGAGTTGAAGTTAGTTTTGGCGGGCGGGCCAAAATGGTTCTCAAACAATAACTAGTGAAACCGACATATTCTTGTAGCATACAACATGTTTGATTGAAATGGAAATAATTGTGTTCTCTACGATCAATTGTTCAGAAGTTATAAGCAGTTCAAGTTGACATTCGCGGGCGGGCCAATATGGTTCTCAACCAACAACCAATGAAATCGATATATTCTTGTAGCATGCAAAATGCTGATTAATATGCAAAATTGTTACGCCCTCTACGATCATTTGTTCAGAAGTTATAAGGAGTTGAATTTAGTTTTGGCGGGCGGGAAAAAATGGTTCTCAAACAATAACTAGTGAAACCGACATATTCTTGTAGCATAAAACATGTTTGATTGAAATGCAAATAATTGTGTGCTCTACGATCAATTGTTCAGAAGTAAAAGCAGTTCAAGTTAATTTTCGCGGGAAGGCCAATATATTTCTCAAACAACAACTAGTGAAATGGATATATTCTTGTACATGCAACAAGCTGATTAATATGAAAAATTACTACGCTTTCTACGATTATTTGTTCAGAAGTTATAAGCAGTTCAAATTAATTTTCGCGGGCGGGCCAATATGGTTCTCAACCAACAACTAGTGAAATCGATATAATCTTGTAGCATGCAAGATGCTGATTAATATGAAAATATTTTACGCTCTCTAAGATCATTTGTTCAGAAGTTATAAGCAGTTCAATTTAATACTCGCTGGCGGACAAATATGGTTCTCAAACAACAACTAATGAAACCGACATATTCTTGTAGCATTCAACATGTTTCATTAAAATGCAAATAATTGTGTTCTCTACGATCAATTGTTCAGAAGTTATAAGCAGTTCAAGTTGACATTCGCTGGCGGGCCAATATGGTTCTCAACCAACAACCAATGAAATCGATATATTCTTGTAGCATGCAACATGCTGATTAATATGCAAAATTATAACGCTCTCTACGATCATTTGTTCAGAAGTTATAAGGAGCTGATGTTAGTTTTGGCGGGCGGGCCAAAATGGTTCTCAAACAATAACTAGTAAAACCGACATATTCTTGTAGCATACAACATGTTTGACTGAAATGCAAATAATTGTGTTCTCTACGATCAATTGTTCAGAAGTTAAAAACAGTTCAAGTTAATACTCGCGGGCGGGCCAATATGGTTTTCTAAAAACAACTAGTGAAACCGACATATTCTTGTTGCATTCAACATGTTTCATTAAAATGCAAATAATTGTGTTCTCTACGATCGATTTTTCAGGAGTTATAAGCAGTTCTAATTGATTTTCAGGGGCGGGCCAATATGGTTCACAACCAAACAACTAGTGAAATCGATATATTCTTGTAGCATGCAACATGCTGATTAATATGCAAATTTATTACGCTCTCTAGGATCATTTGTTCAGAAGTTATAAACAGTTCAAGTTAATACTCGCGGGCGGGCCAATATGGTTTTCTAAAAACAATTAGTGAAACCGACATATTCTTGTTGCATACAACATGTTTGATTAAAATGCTATTAATTGTGGTCTCTACGATCAATTGTTCAGGAGCTATTAGCAGTTCAAGTTGATTTTCGGGGTCGGGCCAGTATGGTTCTCAACCAACAACCAATGAAATCGATATATTCTTGTAGCATTCAAAATGCTGATTAATATGCAAAATTATTACGCTCTCTACGATCATTTGTTCAGAAGTTATAAGGAGTTGAATTTAGTTTTGGCGGGCGGGAAAAAATGGTTCTCAAACAATAACTAGTGAAACCGACATATTCTTGTAGCATAAAACATGTTTGATTGAAATGCAAATAATTGTGTGCTCTACGATCAATTGTTCAGAAGTTATAAGCAGTTCAAGTTAATTGTCGCGGGCAAGCCAATATATTTCTCAAACAACAACTAGTGAAATCGATATATTCTTGTAGCATGCAACATGCTGATTAATATGCAAAATTATTACGCTTTCTACGATTATTTATTCAGAAGTTATAAGCAGTTCAAATTAATTTTCGCGGGCGAGCCAATATGGTTCTCAACCAACAACTAGTGAAATTGATATAATCTTGTAGCATGCAACATGCTGATTAATATGCAAATTTATTACGCTCTCTAAGATCATTTGTTCAGAAGTTATAAGCAGTTTAATTTAATACTCGCGGGCGGGCCAATATGGTTCTCAAACAACAACTAGTGAAACCGACATATTCTTGAAGCATTCAACATGTTTCATTAAAATGCAAATAATTGTGTTCGCTACGATCAACTGTTCAGAATTTATTATCAGTTCAAGTTAATTTTTGCGGGCGGGCCAATATGGTTCTCAACCAACAACTAATGAAATCGATATATTCTTGTAGCATGCAAATGCTGATTAATAAGCAAAATTATTACGCTCTCTACGATCATTTGTTCAGAAGCTATAAGGAGTTGAAGTTAGTTTTGGCGGGCGAACCAAAATGGTTCTCAAACAATAACTAGTGAAACCGACATATTCTTGTAGCATACAACATGTTTGATTGAAATGCAAATAATTGTGTTCTCTACGATCAATTGTTCGGAAATTGTAAGCAGTTGAATTAGTTTTCGCGGGTGGGCCAACATGGTTCTCAAACAATAACTAGTGAAATCTATATATTCTTGTAGCTAACTACATGTTTATTAATATGCAAAACAATCGAGCTTTCTACAATCATTTGTTCAGTACTTATAAGCAGTTCAATTTAATACTCGCGGGAGGGCCAATTAGGTTCTCAAACAATAACTAGTGAAACTGACATATTCTTGTAGCATTCAACATGTTTCATTAAAATGCAAATAATTGTGTTCTCTACGATCAATTATTCAGAAGTTATAAGCAGTTCAAGTTGACATTCGCGGGCGGGCCAATATGGTTCTCAACCAAAAACTAGTGAAATCGATATATTCTTGTAGCATGCAACATGCTGATTAATATGCAAATTTATTACGCTTTCTAGGATCATTTGTTCAGAAGTTATAAACAGTTCAATTTAATACTCGCGGGCGGGCCAATATGGGTTTCTTAAAGCAACTAGTGAAACCGACATATTCTTGAAGCATTCAACATGTTTCATTAAAATGCAAATAATTGTGTTCGCTACGATCAATTGTTCAGAAGTTATAAGCAGTTCAAGTTAATTTTCGCGGGCGGGCCAATATGGTTCTCAACCAACAACCAATGAAATCGATATATGTACTTGTAGCATGCAACATGCTGATTAATATGCAAAATTATAACGCTCTCTACGATCATTTGTTCAGAAGTTATAAACAGTTCAAGTTAATACTCGCGGGCCGGCCAATATGGTTTTCTAAAAACAACTAGTGAAACCGACATATTCTTGTAGCATTCAACATGTTTCATTAAAATGCAAATAGTTGTGTTCTCTACGATCAATTTTTCAGGAGTTATAAGCAGTTCAAGTTGATTTTCAGGGGCGGGCCAATATGCTTCACAACCAACAACTAGTGAAATCGATATATACTTGTAGCAGGCAACATGCTGATTAATATGCAAATTTATTACGCTTTCTAGGATCATTTTTTCAGAAGTTATAAGCAGTTCAATTTAATACTCGCGGGCGGGCCACTATGGTTCTCAAACAAAAACTAGTGAAACCAACATATTCTTGAAGCATTCAACATGTTTCATTAAAATGCAAATAATTGTGTTCGCTACGATCAATTGTTCAGAAGTTGTTATTAGTTCAATTAATTTTCGCGGGCGGGCCAATATGGTTCTCAACCAACAACTAATGAAATCGATATATTCTTGTAGCATGCAAATGCTGATTAATAAGCAAAATTATTACGCTCTCTACGATCACTTGTTCAGAAGTTATAAGGAGTTGAAGTTAGTTTTGGCGGACGGGCCAAAATGGTTCTGAAATATTAACTAGTGAAACCCACATTTTCTTGTAGCATACAACATGTTTGATTGAAATGCAAATAATTGTGTTCTCTACGATCAATTGTTAAAAAGTTATAAGCAGTTGAATTAGTTTTCGCGGGTGGGACAATATGGTTCTCTACCAACTACTAGTGAAATCGATATACTCTTGTAGCATGCAACATGCTGATTAATATGCAAAACTATTACGCTCACTACGACCATTTGTTCAGACGTTATAAGCAGAAAAAGTCAATACTCGCGGGCGTGCCAATATGGTTCTAAAAAAACAAATAGTAAAACCAACATATTCTTGTAGCATACAACATGTTTCATTAAAATGCAAATAATTGTGTTCGCTACGATCAATTGTTCAGAAGTTATTAGCAGTTCAAGTTAATTTTCGCGGGCGGGCCAATATGGTTCTCAACCAACAACTAATGAAATCGATATATTCTTGCAGCATGAAACATGCTGATTAATATGGAAAATTATTACGCTCTCTACGATCATTTGTTCAGAAGTTATAAGCAGTTCAAGTTGATTTTCAGAGGAGGGCCAATAGGGTTCTCAACCAACAACCAATGAAATCGATATATTCTTGTAGCATGCAACATGCTGATTAATATGCAGAATTATTACGCTCTTTTCGATCATTTGTTCAGAAGTTATAAGGAGTAGAAATTAGTTTTGGCGGGCGGGCCAAAATGGTTCTGAAACAATTACTATTGAAACCGACATATTCTTGTAGCATACAACATGTTTGATTGAAATGCAAATAATTGTGTGCTCTACGATCAATTCTTCAGAAGTTATAAGCAGTTCAAGTTAATTTTCGCGGGAAGGCCAATATATTTCTCAAACAACAACTAGTGAAATCGATATATTCTTGTAGAATGCAACATGCTGATTAATATGAAAAATTATTACGCATTCTACGATTATTTGTTCAGAAGTTATAAGCAGTTCAAATTAATTTTCGCGGGCGGGCCAATATGGTTCTCAACCAACTACTAGTGAAATCGATATATTCTTGTAGCATGCAACATGCTGATCAACATGAAAATTTATTACACTCTCTAATATCATTTGTTCAGAAGTTATAAGCAGTTCAATTTAATACTCGCGGGCGGACCAATATGGTTCTCAAACAACAACTAGTGAAACCGACATATTCTTGAAGTATTCAACATGTTTCATTAAAATGCAAATAATTGTGTTCGTTACGACCAATTGTTCAGAAGTTATAAGCAGTTCAAATTAATTTTCGCGGGCGGGCCAATATGGTTCTCAACCAAAAACTAGTGAAATCGATATATTCTTGAAGCATGCAACATGCTGATTAATAGGCAAATTTATTACGCTCTCTAGGATCATTTGTTCAGAAGTTATATACACTTCAAGTTAATACTCGCGGGCGCACCAATATGGTTTTCTAAAAACAACTAGTGAAACCGACATATTCTTGTTGCATACAACATGTTTGATTAAAATGCTATTAATTGTGGTCTCTACGATCAATTGTTCAGGAGTTATTAGCAGTTCAAGTTGATTTTCGCGGTCGGGCCAGTATGGTTCTCAACCAAGAACCAATGAAATGGATATATTCTTGTAGCATGCAAAATGCTGATTAATATGCAAAATTATTACGCTCTCTACGATCATTTGTTCAGAAGTTATAAGGAGTTGAATTTAGTTTTGGCGGGCGGGAAAAAATGGTTCTCAAACAATAACTAGTGAAACCGACATATTCTTGTAGCATAAAACATGTTTGATTGAAATGCAAATAATTGTGTGCTCTACGATCAATTGTTCAGAAGTTATAAGCAGTTCAAGTTAATTGTCGCGGGCAAGCCAATATATTTCTCAAACAACAACTAGTGAAATCGATATATTCTTGTAGCATGCAACATGCTGATTAATATGCAAAATTATTACGCTTTCTACGATTATTTATTCAGAAGTTATAAGCAGTTCAAATTAATTTTCGCGGGCGAGCCAATATGGTTCTCAACCAACAATTAGTGAAATCGATATAATCTTGTAGCATGCAACATGCTGATTAATATGCAAATTTATTACGCTCTCTAAGATCATTTGTTCAGAAGCTATAAGGAGTTGAAGTTAGTTTTGGCGGGCGGGCCAAAATGGTTCTCAAACAATAACTAGTGAAACCGACATATTCTTGTAGCATACAACATGTTTGATTGAAATGCAAATAATTGTGTTCTCTACGATCAATTGTTCAGAAATTGTAAGCAGTTGAATTAGTTTTCGCGGGTGGGCCAATATGGTTCTCAACCAAAAACTAGTGAAATCGACATATTCTTGTAGCATGCAACATGCTGATTAATATGCAAAATTATAACGCTCTCTACGATCAATTTTTCAGAAGTTATAAACAGTTCAAGTTAATACTCGCGGGCGGGCCAATATGGTTTTCTAAAAACAACTAGTGAAACCGACATATTCTTGTAGCATTCAACATGTTTCATTAAAATGCAAATAATTGTGTTCTCTACGATCAATTTTTCAGGAGTTATAAGCAGTTCAAGTTGATTTTCAAGGGCGGGCCAATATGGTTCACAACCAACAACTAGTGAAATCGATATATTCTTGTAGCATGCAACATGCTGATTAATATGCAAAATTATTACGCTTTCTACGATTATTTATTCAGAAGTTATAAGCAGTTCAAATTAATTTTCGCGGGCGAGCCAATATGGTTCTCAACCAACAACTAATGAAATTGATATAATCTTGTAGCATGCAACATGCTGATTAATATGCAAATTTATTACGCTCTCTAAGATCATTTGTTCAGAAGTTATAAGCAGTTTAATTTAATACTCGCGGGCGGGCCAATATGGTTCTCAAACAACAACTAGTGAAACCGACATATTCTTGAAGCATTCAACATGTTTCATTAAAATGCAAATAATTGTGTTCGCTACGATCAACTGTTCAGAATTTATTATCAGTTCAAGTTAATTTTTGCGGGCGGGCCAATATGGTTCTCAACCAACAACTAATGAAATCGATATATTCTTGTAGCATGCAAATGCTGATTAATAAGCAAAATTATTACGCTCTCTACGATCATTTGTTCAGAAGCTATAAGGAGTTGAAGTTAGTTTTGGCGGGCGAACCAAAATGGTTCTCAAACAATAACTAGTGAAACCGACATATTCTTGTAGCATACAACATGTTTGATTGAAATGCAAATAATTGTGTTCTCTACGATCAATTGTTCGGAAATTGTAAGCAGTTGAATTAGTTTTCGCGGGTGGGCCAACATGGTTCTCAAACAATAACTAGTGAAATCTATATATTCTTGTAGCTAACTACATGTTTATTAATATGCAAAACAATCGAGCTTTCTACAATCATTTGTTCAGTACTTATAAGCAGTTCAATTTAATACTCGCGGGAGGGCCAATTAGGTTCTCAAACAATAACTAGTGAAACTGACATATTCTTGTAGCATTCAACATGTTTCATTAAAATGCAAATAATTGTGTTCTCTACGATCAATTATTCAGAAGTTATAAGCAGTTCAAGTTGACATTCGCGGGCGGGCCAATATGGTTCTCAACCAAAAACTAGTGAAATCGATATATTCTTGTAGCATGCAACATGCTGATTAATATGCAAATTTATTACGCTTTCTAGGATCATTTGTTCAGAAGTTATAAACAGTTCAATTTAATACTCGCGGGCGGGCCAATATGGGTTTCTTAAAGCAACTAGTGAAACCGACATATTCTTGAAGCATTCAACATGTTTCATTAAAATGCAAATAATTGTGTTCGCTACGATCAATTGTTCAGAAGTTATAAGCAGTTCAAGTTAATTTTCGCGGGCGGGCCAATATGGTTCTCAACCAACAACCAATGAAATCGATATATGTACTTGTAGCATGCAACATGCTGATTAATATGCAAAATTATAACGCTCTCTACGATCATTTGTTCAGAAGTTATAAACAGTTCAAGTTAATACTCGCGGGCCGGCCAATATGGTTTTCTAAAAACAACTAGTGAAACCGACATATTCTTGTAGCATTCAACATGTTTCATTAAAATGCAAATAGTTGTGTTCTCTACGATCAATTTTTCAGGAGTTATAAGCAGTTCAAGTTGATTTTCAGGGGCGGGCCAATATGCTTCACAACCAACAACTAGTGAAATCGATATATACTTGTAGCAGGCAACATGCTGATTAATATGCAAATTTATTACGCTTTCTAGGATCATTTTTTCAGAAGTTATAAGCAGTTCAATTTAATACTCGCGGGCGGGCCACTATGGTTCTCAAACAAAAACTAGTGAAACCAACATATTCTTGAAGCATTCAACATGTTTCATTAAAATGCAAATAATTGTGTTCGCTACGATCAATTGTTCAGAAGTTGTTATTAGTTCAATTAATTTTCGCGGGCGGGCCAATATGGTTCTCAACCAACAACTAATGAAATCGATATATTCTTGTAGCATGCAAATGCTGATTAATAAGCAAAATTATTACGCTCTCTACGATCACTTGTTCAGAAGTTATAAGGAGTTGAAGTTAGTTTTGGCGGACGGGCCAAAATGGTTCTGAAATATTAACTAGTGAAACCCACATTTTCTTGTAGCATACAACATGTTTGATTGAAATGCAAATAATTGTGTTCTCTACGATCAATTGTTAAAAAGTTATAAGCAGTTGAATTAGTTTTCGCGGGTGGGACAATATGGTTCTCTACCAACTACTAGTGAAATCGATATACTCTTGTAGCATGCAACATGCTGATTAATATGCAAAACTATTACGCTCACTACGACCATTTGTTCAGACGTTATAAGCAGAAAAAGTCAATACTCGCGGGCGTGCCAATATGGTTCTAAAAAAACAAATAGTAAAACCAACATATTCTTGTAGCATACAACATGTTTCATTAAAATGCAAATAATTGTGTTCGCTACGATCAATTGTTCAGAAGTTATTAGCAGTTCAAGTTAATTTTCGCGGGCGGGCCAATATGGTTCTCAACCAACAACTAATGAAATCGATATATTCTTGCAGCATGAAACATGCTGATTAATATGGAAAATTATTACGCTCTCTACGATCATTTGTTCAGAAGTTATAAGCAGTTCAAGTTGATTTTCAGAGGAGGGCCAATAGGGTTCTCAACCAACAACCAATGAAATCGATATATTCTTGTAGCATGCAACATGCTGATTAATATGCAGAATTATTACGCTCTTTTCGATCATTTGTTCAGAAGTTATAAGGAGTAGAAATTAGTTTTGGCGGGCGGGCCAAAATGGTTCTCAAACAATTACTATTGAAACCGACATATTCTTGTAGCATACAACATGTTTGATTGAAATGCAAATAATTGTGTGCTCTACGATCAATTCTTCAGAAGTTATAAGCAGTTCAAGTTAATTTTCGCGGGAAGGCCAATATATTTCTCAAACAACAACTAGTGAAATCGATATATTCTTGTAGAATGCAACATGCTGATTAATATGAAAAATTATTACGCATTCTACGATTATTTGTTCAGAAGTTATAAGCAGTTCAAATTAATTTTCGCGGGCGGGCCAATATGGTTCTCAACCAACTACTAGTGAAATCGATATATTCTTGTAGCATGCAACATGCTGATCAACATGAAAATTTATTACACTCTCTAATATCATTTGTTCAGAAGTTATAAGCAGTTCAATTTAATACTCGCGGGCGGACCAATATGGTTCTCAAACAACAACTAGTGAAACCGACATATTCTTGAAGTATTCAACATGTTTCATTAAAATGCAAATAATTGTGTTCGTTACGACCAATTGTTCAGAAGTTATAAGCAGTTCAAATTAATTTTCGCGGGCGGGCCAATATGGTTCTCAACCAAAAACTAGTGAAATCGATATATTCTTGAAGCATGCAACATGCTGATTAATAGGCAAATTTATTACGCTCTCTAGGATCATTTGTTCAGAAGTTATATACACTTCAAGTTAATACTCGCGGGCGCACCAATATGGTTTTCTAAAAACAACTAGTGAAACCGACATATTCTTGTTGCATACAACATGTTTGATTAAAATGCTATTAATTGTGGTCTCTACGATCAATTGTTCAGGAGTTATTAGCAGTTCAAGTTGATTTTCGCGGTCGGGCCAGTATGGTTCTCAACCAAGAACCAATGAAATGGATATATTCTTGTAGCATGCAAAATGCTGATTAATATGCAAAATTATTACGCTCTCTACGATCATTTGTTCAGAAGTTATAAGGAGTTGAATTTAGTTTTGGCGGGCGGGAAAAAATGGTTCTCAAGCAATAACTAGTGAAACCGACATATTCTTGTAGCATAAAACATGTTTGATTGAAATGCAAATAATTGTGTGCTCTACGATCAATTGTTCAGAAGTTATAAGCAGTTCAAGTTAATTGTCGCGGGCAAGCCAATATATTTCTCAAACAACAACTAGTGAAATCGATATATTCTTGTAGCATGCAACATGCTGATTAATATGCAAAATTATTACGCTTTCTACGATTATTTATTCAGAAGTTATAAGCAGTTCAAATTAATTTTCGCGGGCGAGCCAATATGGTTCTCAACCAACAATTAGTGAAATCGATATAATCTTGTAGCATGCAACATGCTGATTAATATGCAAATTTATTACGCTCTCTAAGATCATTTGTTCAGAAGCTATAAGGAGTTGAAGTTAGTTTTGGCGGGCGGGCCAAAATGGTTCTCAAACAATAACTAGTGAAACCGACATATTCTTGTAGCATACAACATGTTTGATTGAAATGCAAATAATTGTGTTCTCTACGATCAATTGTTCAGAAATTGTAAGCAGTTGAATTAGTTTTCGCGGGTGGGCCAACATGGTTCTCAAACAATAACTAGTGAAATCTATATATTCTTGTAGCTAACTACATGTTTATTAATATGCAAAACAATCGAGCTTTCTACAATCATTTGTTCAGTACTTATAAGCAGTTCAATTTAATACTCGCGGGAGGGCCAATTAGGTTCTCAAACAATAACTAGTGAAACTGACATATTCTTGTAGCATTCAACATGTTTCATTAAAATGCAAATAATTGTGTTCTCTACGATCAATTGTTCAGAAGTTATAAGCAGTTCAAGTTGACATTCCCGGGCGGGCCAATATGGTTCTCAACCAAAAACTAGTGAAATCGACATATTCTTGTAGCATGCAACATGCTGATTAATATGCAAAATTATAACGCTCTCTACGATCAATTTTTCAGAAGTTATAAACAGTTCAAGTTAATACTCGCGGGCGGGCCAATATGGTTTTCTAAAAACAACTAGTGAAACCGACATATTCTTGTAGCATTCAACATGTTTCATTAAAATGCAAATAATTGTGTTCTCTACGATCAATTGTTCAGAAGTTATAAGCAGTTCAAGTTAATTGTCGCGGGCAAGCCAATATATTTCTCAAACAACAACTAGTGAAATCGATATATTCTTTTAGCATGCAACATGCTGATTAATATGCAAAATTATTACGCTTTCTACGATTATTTATTCAGAAGTTATAAGCAGTTCAAATTAATTTTTGCGGGCGAGCCAATATGGTTCTCAACCAACAACTAGTGAAATCGATATAATCTTGTAGCATGCAAGATGCTGATTAATATGCAAATTTATTACGCTCTCTAAGATCATTTGTTCAGAAGTTATAAGCAGTTTAATTTAATACTCTCGGGCGGGTCAATATGGTTCTCAAACAACAACTAGTGAAACCGACATATTCTTGAAGCATTCAACATGTTTCATTAAAATGCAAATAATTGTGTTCGCTACGATCAATTGTTCAGAATTTATTATCAGTTCAAGTTAATTTTCGCGGGCGGGCCAATATGGTTCTCAACCAACAACTAATGAAATCGATATATTCTTGTAGCATGCAAATGCTGATTAATAAGCAAAATTATTACGCTCTCTACGATCATTTGTTCAGAAGCTATAAGGAGTTGAAGTTAGTTTTGGCGGGCGGGCCAAAATGGTTCTCAAACAATAACTAGTGAAACCGACATATTCTTGTAGCATACAACATGTTTGATTGAAATGGAAATAATTGTGTTCTCTACGATCAATTGTTCAGAAGTTATAAGCAGTTCAAGTTGACATTCGCGGGCGGGCCAATATGGTTCTCAACCAACAACCAATGAAATCGATATATTCTTGTAGCATGCAAAATGCTGATTAATATGCAAAATTGTTACGCCCTCTACGATCATTTGTTCAGAAGTTATAAGGAGTTGAATTTAGTTTTGGCGGGCGGGAAAAAATGGTTCTCAAACAATAACTAGTGAAACCGACATATTCTTGTAGCATAAAACATGTTTGATTGAAATGCAAATAATTGTGTGCTCTACGATCAATTGTTCAGAAGTAAAAGCAGTTCAAGTTAATTTTCGCGGGAAGGCCAATATATTTCTCAAACAACAACTAGTGAAATGGATATATTCTTGTACATGCAACAAGCTGATTAATATGAAAAATTACTACGCTTTCTACGATTATTTGTTCAGAAGTTATAAGCAGTTCAAATTAATTTTCGCGGGCGGGCCAATATGGTTCTCAACCAACAACTAGTGAAATCGATATAATCTTGTAGCATGCAAGATGCTGATTAATATGAAAATATTTTACGCTCTCTAAGATCATTTGTTCAGAAGTTATAAGCAGTTCAATTTAATACTCGCTGGCGGACAAATATGGTTCTCAAACAACAACTAATGAAACCGACATATTCTTGTAGCATTCAACATGTTTCATTAAAATGCAAATAATTGTGTTCTCTACGATCAATTGTTCAGAAGTTATAAGCAGTTCAAGTTGACATTCGCTGGCGGGCCAATATGGTTCTCAACCAACAACCAATGAAATCGATATATTCTTGTAGCATGCAACATGCTGATTAATATGCAAAATTATAACGCTCTCTACGATCATTTGTTCAGAAGTTATAAGGAGCTGATGTTAGTTTTGGCGGGCGGGCCAAAATGGTTCTCAAACAATAACTAGTAAAACCGACATATTCTTGTAGCATACAACATGTTTGACTGAAATGCAAATAATTGTGTTCTCTACGATCAATTGTTCAGAAGTTAAAAACAGTTCAAGTTAATACTCGCGGGCGGGCCAATATGGTTTTCTAAAAACAACTAGTGAAACCGACATATTCTTGTTGCATTCAACATGTTTCATTAAAATGCAAATAATTGTGTTCTCTACGATCGATTTTTCAGGAGTTATAAGCAGTTCTAATTGATTTTCAGGGGCGGGCCAATATGGTTCACAACCAAACAACTAGTGAAATCGATATATTCTTGTAGCATGCAACATGCTGATTAATATGCAAATTTATTACGCTCTCTAGGATCATTTGTTCAGAAGTTATAAACAGTTCAAGTTAATACTCGCGGGCGGGCCAATATGGTTTTCTAAAAACAATTAGTGAAACCGACATATTCTTGTTGCATACAACATGTTTGATTAAAATGCTATTAATTGTGGTCTCTACGATCAATTGTTCAGGAGCTATTAGCAGTTCAAGTTGATTTTCGGGGTCGGGCCAGTATGGTTCTCAACCAACAACCAATGAAATCGATATATTCTTGTAGCATTCAAAATGCTGATTAATATGCAAAATTATTACGCTCTCTACGATCATTTGTTCAGAAGTTATAAGGAGTTGAATTTAGTTTTGGCGGGCGGGAAAAAATGGTTCTCAAACAATAACTAGTGAAACCGACATATTCTTGTAGCATAAAACATGTTTGATTGAAATGCAAATAATTGTGTGCTCTACGATCAATTGTTCAGAAGTTATAAGCAGTTCAAGTTAATTGTCGCGGGCAAGCCAATATATTTCTCAAACAACAACTAGTGAAATCGATATATTCTTGTAGCATGCAACATGCTGATTAATATGCAAAATTATTACGCTTTCTACGATTATTTATTCAGAAGTTATAAGCAGTTCAAATTAATTTTCGCGGGCGAGCCAATATGGTTCTCAACCAACAACTAGTGAAATTGATATAATCTTGTAGCATGCAACATGCTGATTAATATGCAAATTTATTACGCTCTCTAAGATCATTTGTTCAGAAGTTATAAGCAGTTTAATTTAATACTCGCGGGCGGGCCAATATGGTTCTCAAACAACAACTAGTGAAACCGACATATTCTTGAAGCATTCAACATGTTTCATTAAAATGCAAATAATTGTGTTCGCTACGATCAACTGTTCAGAATTTATTATCAGTTCAAGTTAATTTTTGCGGGCGGGCCAATATGGTTCTCAACCAACAACTAATGAAATCGATATATTCTTGTAGCATGCAAATGCTGATTAATAAGCAAAATTATTACGCTCTCTACGATCATTTGTTCAGAAGCTATAAGGAGTTGAAGTTAGTTTTGGCGGGCGAACCAAAATGGTTCTCAAACAATAACTAGTGAAACCGACATATTCTTGTAGCATACAACATGTTTGATTGAAATGCAAATAATTGTGTTCTCTACGATCAATTGTTCGGAAATTGTAAGCAGTTGAATTAGTTTTCGCGGGTGGGCCAACATGGTTCTCAAACAATAACTAGTGAAATCTATATATTCTTGTAGCTAACTACATGTTTATTAATATGCAAAACAATCGAGCTTTCTACAATCATTTGTTCAGTACTTATAAGCAGTTCAATTTAATACTCGCGGGAGGGCCAATTAGGTTCTCAAACAATAACTAGTGAAACTGACATATTCTTGTAGCATTCAACATGTTTCATTAAAATGCAAATAATTGTGTTCTCTACGATCAATTATTCAGAAGTTATAAGCAGTTCAAGTTGACATTCGCGGGCGGGCCAATATGGTTCTCAACCAAAAACTAGTGAAATCGATATATTCTTGTAGCATGCAACATGCTGATTAATATGCAAATTTATTACGCTTTCTAGGATCATTTGTTCAGAAGTTATAAACAGTTCAATTTAATACTCGCGGGCGGGCCAATATGGGTTTCTTAAAGCAACTAGTGAAACCGACATATTCTTGAAGCATTCAACATGTTTCATTAAAATGCAAATAATTGTGTTCGCTACGATCAATTGTTCAGAAGTTATAAGCAGTTCAAGTTAATTTTCGCGGGCGGGCCAATATGGTTCTCAACCAACAACCAATGAAATCGATATATGTACTTGTAGCATGCAACATGCTGATTAATATGCAAAATTATAACGCTCTCTACGATCATTTGTTCAGAAGTTATAAACAGTTCAAGTTAATACTCGCGGGCCGGCCAATATGGTTTTCTAAAAACAACTAGTGAAACCGACATATTCTTGTAGCATTCAACATGTTTCATTAAAATGCAAATAGTTGTGTTCTCTACGATCAATTTTTCAGGAGTTATAAGCAGTTCAAGTTGATTTTCAGGGGCGGGCCAATATGCTTCACAACCAACAACTAGTGAAATCGATATATACTTGTAGCAGGCAACATGCTGATTAATATGCAAATTTATTACGCTTTCTAGGATCATTTTTTCAGAAGTTATAAGCAGTTCAATTTAATACTCGCGGGCGGGCCACTATGGTTCTCAAACAAAAACTAGTGAAACCAACATATTCTTGAAGCATTCAACATGTTTCATTAAAATGCAAATAATTGTGTTCGCTACGATCAATTGTTCAGAAGTTGTTATTAGTTCAATTAATTTTCGCGGGCGGGCCAATATGGTTCTCAACCAACAACTAATGAAATCGATATATTCTTGTAGCATGCAAATGCTGATTAATAAGCAAAATTATTACGCTCTCTACGATCACTTGTTCAGAAGTTATAAGGAGTTGAAGTTAGTTTTGGCGGACGGGCCAAAATGGTTCTGAAATATTAACTAGTGAAACCCACATTTTCTTGTAGCATACAACATGTTTGATTGAAATGCAAATAATTGTGTTCTCTACGATCAATTGTTAAAAAGTTATAAGCAGTTGAATTAGTTTTCGCGGGTGGGACAATATGGTTCTCTACCAACTACTAGTGAAATCGATATACTCTTGTAGCATGCAACATGCTGATTAATATGCAAAACTATTACGCTCACTACGACCATTTGTTCAGACGTTATAAGCAGAAAAAGTCAATACTCGCGGGCGTGCCAATATGGTTCTAAAAAAACAAATAGTAAAACCAACATATTCTTGTAGCATACAACATGTTTCATTAAAATGCAAATAATTGTGTTCGCTACGATCAATTGTTCAGAAGTTATTAGCAGTTCAAGTTAATTTTCGCGGGCGGGCCAATATGGTTCTCAACCAACAACTAATGAAATCGATATATTCTTGCAGCATGAAACATGCTGATTAATATGGAAAATTATTACGCTCTCTACGATCATTTGTTCAGAAGTTATAAGCAGTTCAAGTTGATTTTCAGAGGAGGGCCAATAGGGTTCTCAACCAACAACCAATGAAATCGATATATTCTTGTAGCATGCAACATGCTGATTAATATGCAGAATTATTACGCTCTTTTCGATCATTTGTTCAGAAGTTATAAGGAGTAGAAATTAGTTTTGGCGGGCGGGCCAAAATGGTTCTCAAACAATTACTATTGAAACCGACATATTCTTGTAGCATACAACATGTTTGATTGAAATGCAAATAATTGTGTGCTCTACGATCAATTCTTCAGAAGTTATAAGCAGTTCAAGTTAATTTTCGCGGGAAGGCCAATATATTTCTCAAACAACAACTAGTGAAATCGATATATTCTTGTAGAATGCAACATGCTGATTAATATGAAAAATTATTACGCATTCTACGATTATTTGTTCAGAAGTTATAAGCAGTTCAAATTAATTTTCGCGGGCGGGCCAATATGGTTCTCAACCAACTACTAGTGAAATCGATATATTCTTGTAGCATGCAACATGCTGATCAACATGAAAATTTATTACACTCTCTAATATCATTTGTTCAGAAGTTATAAGCAGTTCAATTTAATACTCGCGGGCGGACCAATATGGTTCTCAAACAACAACTAGTGAAACCGACATATTCTTGAAGTATTCAACATGTTTCATTAAAATGCAAATAATTGTGTTCGTTACGACCAATTGTTCAGAAGTTATAAGCAGTTCAAATTAATTTTCGCGGGCGGGCCAATATGGTTCTCAACCAAAAACTAGTGAAATCGATATATTCTTGAAGCATGCAACATGCTGATTAATAGGCAAATTTATTACGCTCTCTAGGATCATTTGTTCAGAAGTTATATACACTTCAAGTTAATACTCGCGGGCGCACCAATATGGTTTTCTAAAAACAACTAGTGAAACCGACATATTCTTGTTGCATACAACATGTTTGATTAAAATGCTATTAATTGTGGTCTCTACGATCAATTGTTCAGGAGTTATTAGCAGTTCAAGTTGATTTTCGCGGTCGGGCCAGTATGGTTCTCAACCAAGAACCAATGAAATGGATATATTCTTGTAGCATGCAAAATGCTGATTAATATGCAAAATTATTACGCTCTCTACGATCATTTGTTCAGAAGTTATAAGGAGTTGAATTTAGTTTTGGCGGGCGGGAAAAAATGGTTCTCAAACAATAACTAGTGAAACCGACATATTCTTGTAGCATAAAACATGTTTGATTGAAATGCAAATAATTGTGTGCTCTACGATCAATTGTTCAGAAGTTATAAGCAGTTCAAGTTAATTGTCGCGGGCAAGCCAATATATTTCTCAAACAACAACTAGTGAAATCGATATATTCTTGTAGCATGCAACATGCTGATTAATATGCAAAATTATTACGCTTTCTACGATTATTTATTCAGAAGTTATAAGCAGTTCAAATTAATTTTCGCGGGCGAGCCAATATGGTTCTCAACCAACAATTAGTGAAATCGATATAATCTTGTAGCATGCAACATGCTGATTAATATGCAAATTTATTACGCTCTCTAAGATCATTTGTTCAGAAGCTATAAGGAGTTGAAGTTAGTTTTGGCGGGCGGGCCAAAATGGTTCTCAAACAATAACTAGTGAAACCGACATATTCTTGTAGCATACAACATGTTTGATTGAAATGCAAATAATTGTGTTCTCTACGATCAATTGTTCAGAAATTGTAAGCAGTTGAATTAGTTTTCGCGGGTGGGCCAATATGGTTCTCAACCAAAAACTAGTGAAATCGACATATTCTTGTAGCATGCAACATGCTGATTAATATGCAAAATTATAACGCTCTCTACGATCAATTTTTCAGAAGTTATAAACAGTTCAAGTTAATACTCGCGGGCGGGCCAATATGGTTTTCTAAAAACAACTAGTGAAACCGACATATTCTTGTAGCATTCAACATGTTTCATTAAAATGCAAATAATTGTGTTCTCTACGATCAATTTTTCAGGAGTTATAAGCAGTTCAAGTTGATTTTCAAGGGCGGGCCAATATGGTTCACAACCAACAACTAGTGAAATCGATATATTCTTGTAGCATGCAACATGCTGATTAATATGCAAAATTATTACGCTTTCTACGATTATTTATTCAGAAGTTATAAGCAGTTCAAATTAATTTTCGCGGGCGAGCCAATATGGTTCTCAACCAACAACTAATGAAATTGATATAATCTTGTAGCATGCAACATGCTGATTAATATGCAAATTTATTACGCTCTCTAAGATCATTTGTTCAGAAGTTATAAGCAGTTTAATTTAATACTCGCGGGCGGGCCAATATGGTTCTCAAACAACAACTAGTGAAACCGACATATTCTTGAAGCATTCAACATGTTTCATTAAAATGCAAATAATTGTGTTCGCTACGATCAACTGTTCAGAATTTATTATCAGTTCAAGTTAATTTTTGCGGGCGGGCCAATATGGTTCTCAACCAACAACTAATGAAATCGATATATTCTTGTAGCATGCAAATGCTGATTAATAAGCAAAATTATTACGCTCTCTACGATCATTTGTTCAGAAGCTATAAGGAGTTGAAGTTAGTTTTGGCGGGCGAACCAAAATGGTTCTCAAACAATAACTAGTGAAACCGACATATTCTTGTAGCATACAACATGTTTGATTGAAATGCAAATAATTGTGTTCTCTACGATCAATTGTTCGGAAATTGTAAGCAGTTGAATTAGTTTTCGCGGGTGGGCCAACATGGTTCTCAAACAATAACTAGTGAAATCTATATATTCTTGTAGCTAACTACATGTTTATTAATATGCAAAACAATCGAGCTTTCTACAATCATTTGTTCAGTACTTATAAGCAGTTCAATTTAATACTCGCGGGAGGGCCAATTAGGTTCTCAAACAATAACTAGTGAAACTGACATATTCTTGTAGCATTCAACATGTTTCATTAAAATGCAAATAATTGTGTTCTCTACGATCAATTATTCAGAAGTTATAAGCAGTTCAAGTTGACATTCGCGGGCGGGCCAATATGGTTCTCAACCAAAAACTAGTGAAATCGATATATTCTTGTAGCATGCAACATGCTGATTAATATGCAAATTTATTACGCTTTCTAGGATCATTTGTTCAGAAGTTATAAACAGTTCAATTTAATACTCGCGGGCGGGCCAATATGGGTTTCTTAAAGCAACTAGTGAAACCGACATATTCTTGAAGCATTCAACATGTTTCATTAAAATGCAAATAATTGTGTTCGCTACGATCAATTGTTCAGAAGTTATAAGCAGTTCAAGTTAATTTTCGCGGGCGGGCCAATATGGTTCTCAACCAACAACCAATGAAATCGATATATGTACTTGTAGCATGCAACATGCTGATTAATATGCAAAATTATAACGCTCTCTACGATCATTTGTTCAGAAGTTATAAACAGTTCAAGTTAATACTCGCGGGCCGGCCAATATGGTTTTCTAAAAACAACTAGTGAAACCGACATATTCTTGTAGCATTCAACATGTTTCATTAAAATGCAAATAGTTGTGTTCTCTACGATCAATTTTTCAGGAGTTATAAGCAGTTCAAGTTGATTTTCAGGGGCGGGCCAATATGCTTCACAACCAACAACTAGTGAAATCGATATATACTTGTAGCAGGCAACATGCTGATTAATATGCAAATTTATTACGCTTTCTAGGATCATTTTTTCAGAAGTTATAAGCAGTTCAATTTAATACTCGCGGGCGGGCCACTATGGTTCTCAAACAAAAACTAGTGAAACCAACATATTCTTGAAGCATTCAACATGTTTCATTAAAATGCAAATAATTGTGTTCGCTACGATCAATTGTTCAGAAGTTGTTATTAGTTCAATTAATTTTCGCGGGCGGGCCAATATGGTTCTCAACCAACAACTAATGAAATCGATATATTCTTGTAGCATGCAAATGCTGATTAATAAGCAAAATTATTACGCTCTCTACGATCACTTGTTCAGAAGTTATAAGGAGTTGAAGTTAGTTTTGGCGGACGGGCCAAAATGGTTCTGAAATATTAACTAGTGAAACCCACATTTTCTTGTAGCATACAACATGTTTGATTGAAATGCAAATAATTGTGTTCTCTACGATCAATTGTTAAAAAGTTATAAGCAGTTGAATTAGTTTTCGCGGGTGGGACAATATGGTTCTCTACCAACTACTAGTGAAATCGATATACTCTTGTAGCATGCAACATGCTGATTAATATGCAAAACTATTACGCTCACTACGACCATTTGTTCAGACGTTATAAGCAGAAAAAGTCAATACTCGCGGGCGTGCCAATATGGTTCTAAAAAAACAAATAGTAAAACCAACATATTCTTGTAGCATACAACATGTTTCATTAAAATGCAAATAATTGTGTTCGCTACGATCAATTGTTCAGAAGTTATTAGCAGTTCAAGTTAATTTTCGCGGGCGGGCCAATATGGTTCTCAACCAACAACTAATGAAATCGATATATTCTTGCAGCATGAAACATGCTGATTAATATGGAAAATTATTACGCTCTCTACGATCATTTGTTCAGAAGTTATAAGCAGTTCAAGTTGATTTTCAGAGGAGGGCCAATAGGGTTCTCAACCAACAACCAATGAAATCGATATATTCTTGTAGCATGCAACATGCTGATTAATATGCAGAATTATTACGCTCTTTTCGATCATTTGTTCAGAAGTTATAAGGAGTAGAAATTAGTTTTGGCGGGCGGGCCAAAATGGTTCTCAAACAATTACTATTGAAACCGACATATTCTTGTAGCATACAACATGTTTGATTGAAATGCAAATAATTGTGTGCTCTACGATCAATTCTTCAGAAGTTATAAGCAGTTCAAGTTAATTTTCGCGGGAAGGCCAATATATTTCTCAAACAACAACTAGTGAAATCGATATATTCTTGTAGAATGCAACATGCTGATTAATATGAAAAATTATTACGCATTCTACGATTATTTGTTCAGAAGTTATAAGCAGTTCAAATTAATTTTCGCGGGCGGGCCAATATGGTTCTCAACCAACTACTAGTGAAATCGATATATTCTTGTAGCATGCAACATGCTGATCAACATGAAAATTTATTACACTCTCTAATATCATTTGTTCAGAAGTTATAAGCAGTTCAATTTAATACTCGCGGGCGGACCAATATGGTTCTCAAACAACAACTAGTGAAACCGACATATTCTTGAAGTATTCAACATGTTTCATTAAAATGCAAATAATTGTGTTCGTTACGACCAATTGTTCAGAAGTTATAAGCAGTTCAAATTAATTTTCGCGGGCGGGCCAATATGGTTCTCAACCAAAAACTAGTGAAATCGATATATTCTTGAAGCATGCAACATGCTGATTAATAGGCAAATTTATTACGCTCTCTAGGATCATTTGTTCAGAAGTTATATACACTTCAAGTTAATACTCGCGGGCGCACCAATATGGTTTTCTAAAAACAACTAGTGAAACCGACATATTCTTGTTGCATACAACATGTTTGATTAAAATGCTATTAATTGTGGTCTCTACGATCAATTGTTCAGGAGTTATTAGCAGTTCAAGTTGATTTTCGCGGTCGGGCCAGTATGGTTCTCAACCAAGAACCAATGAAATGGATATATTCTTGTAGCATGCAAAATGCTGATTAATATGCAAAATTATTACGCTCTCTACGATCATTTGTTCAGAAGTTATAAGGAGTTGAATTTAGTTTTGGCGGGCGGGAAAAAATGGTTCTCAAACAATAACTAGTGAAACCGACATATTCTTGTAGCATAAAACATGTTTGATTGAAATGCAAATAATTGTGTGCTCTACGATCAATTGTTCAGAAGTTATAAGCAGTTCAAGTTAATTGTCGCGGGCAAGCCAATATATTTCTCAAACAACAACTAGTGAAATCGATATATTCTTGTAGCATGCAACATGCTGATTAATATGCAAAATTATTACGCTTTCTACGATTATTTATTCAGAAGTTATAAGCAGTTCAAATTAATTTTCGCGGGCGAGCCAATATGGTTCTCAACCAACAATTAGTGAAATCGATATAATCTTGTAGCATGCAACATGCTGATTAATATGCAAATTTATTACGCTCTCTAAGATCATTTGTTCAGAAGCTATAAGGAGTTGAAGTTAGTTTTGGCGGGCGGGCCAAAATGGTTCTCAAACAATAACTAGTGAAACCGACATATTCTTGTAGCATACAACATGTTTGATTGAAATGCAAATAATTGTGTTCTCTACGATCAATTGTTCAGAAATTGTAAGCAGTTGAATTAGTTTTCGCGGGTGGGCCAACATGGTTCTCAAACAATAACTAGTGAAATCTATATATTCTTGTAGCTAACTACATGTTTATTAATATGCAAAACAATCGAGCTTTCTACAATCATTTGTTCAGTACTTATAAGCAGTTCAATTTAATACTCGCGGGAGGGCCAATTAGGTTCTCAAACAATAACTAGTGAAACTGACATATTCTTGTAGCATTCAACATGTTTCATTAAAATGCAAATAATTGTGTTCTCTACGATCAATTGTTCAGAAGTTATAAGCAGTTCAAGTTGACATTCCCGGGCGGGCCAATATGGTTCTCAACCAAAAACTAGTGAAATCGACATATTCTTGTAGCATGCAACATGCTGATTAATATGCAAAATTATAACGCTCTCTACGATCAATTTTTCAGAAGTTATAAACAGTTCAAGTTAATACTCGCGGGCGGGCCAATATGGTTTTCTAAAAACAACTAGTGAAACCGACATATTCTTGTAGCATTCAACATGTTTCATTAAAATGCAAATAATTGTGTTCTCTACGATCAATTTTTCAGGAGTTATAAGCAGTTCAAGTTGATTTTCAAGGGCGGGCCAATATGGTTCACAACCAACAACTAGTGAAATCGATATATTCTTGTAGCATGCAACATGCTGATTAATATGCAAAATTATTACGCTTTCTACGATTATTTATTCAGAAGTTATAAGCAGTTCAAATTAATTTTCGCGGGCGAGCCAATATGGTTCTCAACCAACAACTAATGAAATTGATATAATCTTGTAGCATGCAACATGCTGATTAATATGCAAATTTATTACGCTCTCTAAGATCATTTGTTCAGAAGTTATAAGCAGTTTAATTTAATACTCGCGGGCGGGCCAATATGGTTTTCAAACAACAACTAGTGAAACCGACATATTCTTGAAGCATTCAACATGTTTCATTAAAATGCAAATAATTGTGTTCGCTACGATCAATTGTTCAGAATTTATTATCAGTTCAAGTTAATTTTCGCGGGCGGGCCAATATGGTTCTCAACCAACAACTAATGAAATCGATATATTCTTGTAGCATGCAAATGCTGATTAATAAGCAAAATTATTACGCTCACTACGATCATTTGTTCAGAAGCTATAAGGAGTTGAAGTTAGTTTTGACGGGCGAACCAAAATGGTTCTCAAACAATAACTAGTGAAACCGACATATTCTTGTAGCATACAACATGTTTGATTGAAATGCAAATAATTGTGTTCTCTACGATCAATTGTTCAGAAATTGTAAGCAGTTGAATTAGTTTTCGCGGGTGGCCAACATGGTTCTCAAACAATAACTAGTGAAATCTATATATTCTTGTAGCTAACTACATGTTTATTAATATGCAAAACAATCGAGCTTTCTACAATCATTTGTTCAGTACTTATAAGCAGTTCAATTTAATACTCGCGGGAGGGCCAATTAGGTTCTCAAACAATAACTAGTGAAACTGACATATTCTTGTAGCATTCAACATGTTTCATTAAAATGCAATTAATTGTGTTCTCTACGATCAATTGTTCAGAAGTTATAAGCAGTTCAAGTTGACATTCGCGGGCGGGCCAATATGGTTCTCAACCAAAAACTAGTGAAATCGATATATTCTTGTAGCATGCAACATGCTGATTAATATGCAAATTTATTACGCTTTCTAGGATCATTTGTTCAGAAGTTATAAACAGTTCAAGTTAATACTCGCGGGCGGGCCAATATGGGTTTCTTAAAGCAACTAGTGAAACCGACATATTCTTGAAGCATTCAACATGTTTCATTAAAATGCAAATAATTGTGTTCGCTACGATCAATTGTTCAGAAGTTATAAGCAGTTCAAGTTAATTTTCGCGGGCGGGCCAATATGGTTCTCAACCAACAACCAATGAAATCGATATATGTACTTGTAGCATGCAACATGCTGATTAATATGCAAAATTATAACGCTCTCTACGATCATTTGTTCAGAAGTTATAAACAGTTCAAGTTAATACTCGCGGGCCGGCCAATATGGTTTTCTAAAAACAACTAGTGAAACCGACATATTCTTGTAGCATTCAACATGTTTCATTAAAATGCAAATAGTTGTGTTCTCTACGATCAATTTTTCAGGAGTTATAAGCAGTTCAATTTGATTTTCAGGGGCGGGCCAATATGCTTCACAACCAACAACTAGTGAAATCGATATATACTTGTAGCAGGCAACATGCTGATTAATATGCAAATTTATTACGCTTTCTAGGATCATTTTTTCAGAAGTTATAAGGAGTTCAATTTAATACTCGCGGGCGGGCCAATATGGTTCTCAAACAAAAACTAGTGAAACCAACATATTCTTGAAGCATTCAACATGTTTCATTAAAATGCAAATAATTGTGTTCGCTACGATCAATTGTTCAGAAGTTATTATTAGCTCAATTAATTTTCGCGGGCGGGCCAATATGGTTCTCAACCAACAACTAATGAAATCGATATATTCTTGTAGCATGCAAATGCTGATTAATAAGCAAAATTAATACGCTTTCTACGATCACTTGTTCAGAAGTTATAAGGAGTTGAAGTTAGTTTTGGCAGACGGGCCAAAATGGTTCTGAAATATTAACTAGTGAAACAAACATTTTCTTGTAGCATACAACATGTTTGATTGAAATGCAAATAATTGTGTTCTCTACGATCAATTGTTAAAAAGTTATAAGCAGTTGAATTAGTTTTCGCGGGTGGGACAATATGGTTCTCTACCAACTACTAGTGAAATCGATATACTCTTGTAGCATGCAACATGCTGATTAATATGCAAAACTATTACGCTCACTACGACCATTTGTTCAGACGTTATAAGCAGAAAAAAATTCAATACTCGCGGGCGTGCCAATATGGTTCTAAAAAAACAAATAGTAAAACCAACATATTCTTGTAGCATACAACATGTTTCATTAAAATGCAAATAATTGTGTTCGCTACGATCAATTGTTCAGAAGTTATTAGCAGTTCAAGTTAATTTTCGCGGGCGGGCCAATATGGTTCTCAACCAACAACTAATGAAATCGATATATTCTTGCAGCATGAAACATGCTGATTAATATGGAAAATTATTACGCTCTCTACGATCATTTGTTCAGAAGTTATAAGCAGTTCAAGTTGATTTTCAGAGGAGGGCCAATAGGGTTCTCAACCAACAACCAATGAAATCGATATATTCTTGTAGCATGCAACATGCTGATTAATATGCAGAATTATTACGCTCTTTTCGATCATTTGTTCAGAAGTTATAAGGAGTAGAAATTAGTTTTGGCGGGCGGGCCAAAATGGTTCTCAAACAATTACTATTGAAACCGACATATTCTTGTAGCATACAACATGTTTGATTGAAATGCAAATAATTGTGTGTTCTACGATCAATTCTTCAGAAGTTATAAGCAGTTCAAGTTAATTTTCGCGGGAAGGCCAATATATTTCTCAAACAACAACTAGTGAAATCGATATATTCTTGTAGAATGCAACATGCTGATTAATATGAAAAATTATTACGCTTTCTACGATTATTTGTTCAGAAGTTATAAGCAGTTCAAATTAATTTTCGCGGGCGGGCCAATATGGTTCTCAACCAACAACTAGTGAAATCGATATATTCTTGTAGCATGCAACATGCTGATCAACATGAAAATTTATTACACTCTCTAAGATCATTTGTTCAGAAGTTATAAGCAGTTCAATTTAATACTCGCGGGCGGACCAATATGGTTCTCAAACAACAACTAGTGAAACCGACATATTCTTGAAGTATTCAACATGTTTCATTAAAATGCAAATAATTGTGTTCGCTACGACCAATTGTTCGGAAGTTATAAGCAGTTCAAATTAATTTTCGCGGCGGGCCAATATGGTTCTCAACCAAAAACTAGTGAAATCGATATATTCTTGAAGCATGCAACATGCTGATTAATAGGCAAATTTATTACGCTCTCTAGGATCATTTGTTCAGAAGTTATATACACTTCAAGTTAATACTCGCGGGCGGGCCAATATGGTTTTCTAAAAACAACTAGTGAAACCGACATATTCTTGTTGCATACAACATGTTTGATTAAAATGCTATTAATTGTGGTCTCTACGATCAATTGTTCAGGAGTTATTAGCAGTTCAAGTTGATTTTCGCGGTCGGGCCAGTATGGTTCTCAACCAACAACCAATGAAATCGATATATTCTTGTAGCATGCAAAATGCTGATTAATATGCAAAATTATTACGCTCTCTACGATCATTTGTTCAGAAGTTATAAGGAGTTGAATTTAGTTTTGGCGGGCGGGAAAAAATGGATCTCAAACAATAACTAGTGAAACCGACATATTCTTGTAGCATAAAACATGTTTGATTGAAATGCAAATAATTGTGTGCTCTACGATCAATTGTTCAGAAGTTATAAGCAGTTCAAGTTAATTGTCGCGGGCAAGCCAATATATTTCTCAAACAACAACTAGTGAAATCGATATATTCTTGTAGAATGCAACATGCTGATTAATATGAAAAATTATTACGCTTTCTACGATTATTTATTCAGAAGTTATAAGCAGTTCAAATTAATTTTCGCGGGCGAGCCAATATGGTTCTCAACCAACAACTAGTGAAATCGATATTATCTTGTAGCATGCAACATGCTGATTAATATGCAAATTTATTACGCTCTCTAAGATCATTTGTTCAGAAGCTATAAGGAGTTGAAGTTAGTTTTGGCGGGCGGGCCAAAATGGTTCTCAAACAATAACTAGTGAAACCGACATATTCTTGTAGCATACAACATGTTTGATTGAAATGCAAATAATTGTGTTCTCTACGATCAATTGTTCAGAAATTGTAAGCAGTTGAATTAGTTTTCGCGGGTGGGCCAACATGGATCTCAAACAATAACTAGTGAAATCTATATATTCTTGTAGCTAACTACATGTTTATTAATATGCAAAACAATCGAGCTTTCTACAATCAATTGTTCAGTACTTATAAGCAGTTCAATTTAATACTCGCGGGAGGGCCAATTAGGTTCTCAAACAATAACTAGTGAAACTGACATATTCTTGTAGCATTCAACATGTTTCATTAAAATGCAAATAATTGTGTTCTCTACGATCAATTGTTCAGAAGTTATAAGCAGTTCAAGTTGACATTCGCGGGCGGGCCAATATGGTTCTCAACCAACAACCAATGAAATCGATATATTCTTGTAGCATGCAAAATGCTGATTAAAATGCAAAATTATTACGCTCTCTACGATCATTTGTTCAGAAGTTATAAGGAGTTTAATTTAGTTTTGGCGGGCGGGAAAAAATGGTTCTCAAACAATAACTAGTGAAACCGACATATTCTTGTAGCATAGAACATGTTTGATTGAAATGCAAATAATTGTGTGCTCTACGATCAATTGTTCAGAAGTAAAAGCAGTTCAAGTTAATTTTCGAGGGAAGGCCAATATATTTCTCAAACAACAACTAGTGAAATGGATATATTCTTGTAGCATTCAACATGTTTCATTAAAATGCAAATAATTGTGGTCTCTACGATCAATTGTTCAGGAGTTATTAGCAGTTCAAGTTGATTTTCGCGGTCGGGCCAGTATGGTTCTCAACCAACAACCAATGAAATCGATATATTCTTGCAACATGCAAAATGCTGATTAATATGCAAAATTATTACGCTCTCTACGATCATTTGTTCAGAAGTTATAAGGAGTTGAATTTCGTTTTGGGGGGCAGGAAAAAATGGTTCTCAAACAATAACTAGTGAAAAAGACATATTCTTGTAGCATAAAACATGTTTGATTGAAATGCAAATAATTGTGTGCTCTACGATCAATTGTTCAGAAGTTATAAGCAGTTCAAGTTAATTTTCGCGGGCGGGCCAATATGGTTCTCAACCAACAACCAATGAAATCGATATATTCTTGTAGCATGCAACATGCTGATTAATATGCAAAATTATAACGCTCTCTACGATCATTTGTTCAGAAGTTATAAGGAGCTGAAGTTAGTTTTGGCGGGCGGGCCAAAATGGTTCTCAAACAATAACTAGTAAAACCGACATATTCTTGTAGCATACAACATGTTTGATTGAAATGCAAATAATTGTGTTCTCTACGATCAATTGTTCAGAAGTTAAAAACAGTTCAAGTTAATACTCGCGGGCGGGCCAATATGGTTTTCTAAAAACAACTAGTGAAACCGACATATTCCTGTTGCATTCAACATGTTTCATTAAAATGCAAATAATTGTGTTCTCTACGATCGATTTTTCAGGAGTTATAAGCAGTTCAAATTGATTTTCAGGGGCGGGCCAATATGGTTCACAACCAAACAACTAGTGAAATCGATATATTCTTGTAGCATGCAACATGCTGATTAATATGCAAATTTATTACGCTCTCTAGGATCATTTGTTCAGAAGTTATAAACAGTTCAAGTTAATACTCGCGGGCGGGCCAATATGGTTTTCTAGAAACAGTTAGTGAAACCGACATATTCTTGTTGCATTCAATATATTTCATTAAAATGCAAATAATTGTGGTCTCTACGATCAATTGTTCAAGAGTTTTAAGCAGTTCAAGTTGATTTTCGCGGGCGGGCCAATATGGTTCTCAACCAACAACCAATGAAATCGATATATTCTTGTAGCATGCAACATGCTGATTAATATGAAAAATTATTACGCTCTCTACGATCATTTGTTCAGAAGTTATAAGGAGTTGAAGTTAGTTTTGGCGGGCGGGCCAAAATAGTTCTCAAACAGTAGCTAGTGAAACCGACATATTCTTGTAGCATACAACATGTTTGATTGAAATGGAAATAATTGTGTGCTCTACGATCAATTGTTCAGAAGTTGTAAGCAGTTCAAGTTAATTTTCGCGGGCAGACCAATATATTTCTCAAACAACAACTAGTGAAATCGATATATTCTTGTAGCATGCAAAATGCTGATTAATATGCAAAATTATTACGCTTTCTACGATTAATTGTTCAGAAGTTATAAGCAGTTCAAATTAATTTTCGCGGGCGGGCTAATATGGTTCTCAACCAACAACTAGTGAAATCGATATAATCTTGTAGCATGCAACATGCTGATTAATATGCAAATTTATTACGCTCTCTAAGATCATTTGTTCAGAAGTTATAAGCAGTTCAATTTAATACTCGCGGGCGGGCCAATATGGTTCTCAAACAACAACTAGTGAAACCGACATATTCTTGAAGCATTCAACATGTTTCATTAAAATGCAAATAATTGTGTTCGCTACGATCAATTGTTCAGAAGTTATTATCAGTTCAAGTTAATTTTCGCGGGCAGGCCAATATGGTTCTCAACCAACAACTAATAAATTCGATATATTCTTGTAGCATGCAAATGCTGATTAATAAGCAAAATTATTACGCTCTCTACGATCATTTGTTCAGAAGTTATAAGGAGTTGAATTTAGTTTTGGCAGGCGGGCCAAAATGGTTCTCAAACAATAACTAGTGAAACCGACATATTCTTGTAGCATACAACATGTTTGATTGAAATGCAAATAATTGTGTTCTCTACGATCAATTGTTCAGAAGTTATAAGCAGTTGAATTAGTTTTCGCGGGTGGGAAAATATGGTTCTCAACCACCAACTAATGAAATCGATAAATTCTTGTAGCATGCAACATGCTGATTAATATGCAAAATTATTACGCTCACTACGATTATTTGTTCAGACGTTATATGCAGAAAAAGTCAATACTAGCGGGCGGGCCAATATGGTTCTAAAAAAACAAATAATAAAACCGACATATTCTTGTAGCATACAACATGTTTCATTAAAATGCAAATAATTGTGTTCTCTACGATCATTTGTTCAGAAATTGTAAGCAGTTGAATTAGTTTTCGCGGGTGGGCCAACATGGATCTCAAACAATAACTAGTGAAATCTATATATTCTTGTAGCTTGCTACATGTTTATTAATATGCAAAACAATCGAGCTTTCTACGATCATTTGTTCAGAACTTTTAAGCAGTTCAATTTAATACTCGCGGGAGGGCCATTATGGTTCTCAAACAATAACTAGTGAAACTGACATATTCTTGTAGCATGCAACATGTTAGATTAAAATGCAAATAATTGTGATCTCTACGATCAATTGTTCAGAAGTAATAAGCAGTTCAACTTGATTTTCGCGGGCGGGCCAATATGTTTTTCAACCAACAACTAGTGAAATCGATATATTCTTGTAGCATGCAACATACTCATTAATATGCAAATTTTTTACGCTCTCTACGATCTTTTGTTCAGAAGTTATAAACAGTTCAAGTTAATTCTCGCGGGCGGGCCAATATTGTTCTCAAATAACAACTAGTGAAACCGACATATTCTTGTTGCATACAACATCTTTGATTAAAATGCTATTAACTGTGGTCTCTACGATGAATTGTTCAGGAATTATAAGCAGTTCAAGTTGATTTTCGCGGGCGGGCCAATATGGTTTTCAACCAACAACCAATGAAATCGACATATTCTTGTAGCATGCAACATGCTGATTAATATGCAAAATTATTACGCTCTCTACGATCATTTGTTCAGAAGTAATAAGGAGTTTAAGTTAGTTTTGGCGGGCGGGCCAATATGGTTCTCAAACATCAACTAGTGAAATCGACATATTCTTGTAGCATGCAACATGCTGATTAATTTGAAAAATTATTACGCTTTCTACGATTATTTGTTCAGAAGTTAAAAGCAGTTCAAATTAATTTTCGCGGGCGGGCCAATATGGTTCTCAACCAACAACTAGTGAAGTGGATATATTCTTGTAGCTTGCAACATGCTGATTAATATGCAAATTTATTACGCTCTCTTAGAACATTTGTTCAGAAGTTATAAGCAGTTCAATTTAATACTCGCAAGCGGGCCGATATGGTTCTCAAACAACAACTAGTGAAACCGACATATTCTTGAAGCATTCAACATGTTTCATTAAAATGCAAATAATTGTGTTCGCTACGATCAATTGTTCAGAAGTTATATGCAGTTCAAGTTAATTTTCGCGGGCGGGCCAATATGGTTCTCAACCAACAACCAATGAAATCGATATAAGTACTTGTAGTATGCAACATGCTGATTAATATGAAAAATTATAACGATCTCTACGATCATTTGTTCAGAATTTATAAGGAGTTGAAGTTAGTTTTGGCGGGCGGGCCAATATGGTTCTCAAACAATAACTAGTGAAACCGACATATTCTTGTAGCATACAACATGTTTGATTGAAATGCAAATAATTGTGTGCTCTACGATCAATTGCTCAGAAGTTATAAGCAGTTCAAATTAATTTTCGCGGGCAGGCCAATATATTTCTCAAACAACAACTAGTGAAATCGATATATTCTTGTAGAATGCAACATGCTGATTAATATGAAAAATTATTACGCTTTCTACGATTATTTGTTCAGAAGTTATAAGCAGTTCAAATTAATTTTCGCGGGCGGGCCAATATGGTTCTCAACCAACAACTAGTGAAATCGATATATTCTTGTAGCATGCAACATGCTGATCAACATGAAAATTTATTACACTCTCTAAGATCATTTGTTCAGAAGTTATAAGCAGTTCAATTTAATACTCGCGGGCGGACCAATATGGTTCTCAAACAACAACTAGTGAAACCGACATATTCTTGAAGTATTCAACATGTTTCATTAAAATGCAAATAATTGTGTTCGCTACGACCAATTGTTCAGAAGTTATAAGCAGTTCAAATTAATTTTCGCGGGCGGGCCAATATGGTTTGCAACCAAAAACTAGTGAAATCGATATATTCTTGAAGCATGCAACATGCTGATTAATAGGCAAATTTATTACGCTCTCTAGGATCATTTGTTCAGAAGTTATATGCAGTTCAAGTTAATACTCGCGGGCGGGCCAATATGGTTTTCTAAAAACAACTAGTGAAACCGACATATTCTTGTTGCATACAACATGTTTGATTAAAATGCTATTAATTGTGGTCTCTACGATCAATTGTTCAGGTGTTATTAGCAGTTCAAGTTGATTTTCGCGGTCGGGCCAGTATGGTTCTCAACCAACAACCAATGAAATCGATATATTCTTGTAGCATGCAAAATGCTGATTAATATGCAAAATTATTACGCTCTCTAAGATCATTTGTTCAGAAGTTATAAGGAGTTGAATTTAGTTTTGGCGGGCGGGAAAAAATGGTTCTCAAACAATAACTAATGAAACCGACATATTCTTGTAGCATAAAACATATTTGATTGAAATGCAAATAATTGTGTGCTCTACGATCAATTGTTCAGAAGTTATAAGCAGTTCAAGTTAATTGTCGCGGGCAAGCCAATATATTTCTCAAACAACAACTAGTGAAATCGATATATTCTTGTAGCATGCAACATGCTGATTAATATGCAAAATTATTACGCTTTCTTCGATTATTTATTCAGAAGTTATAAGCAGTTCAAATTAATTTTTGCGGGCGAGCCAATTTGGTTCTCAACCAACAACTAGTGAAATCGATATAATCTTGTAGCATGCAAGATGCTGATTAATATGCAAATTTATTACGCTCTCTAAGATCATTTGTTCAGAAGTTATAAGCAGTTTAATTTAATACTCTCGGGCGGGCCAATATGGTTCTCAAACAACAACTAGTGAAACCGACATATTCTTGAAGCATTCAACATGTTTCATTAAAATGCAAATAATTGTGTTCACTACGATCAATTGTTCAGAATTTATTTTCAGTTCAAGTTAATTTTCGCGGGCGGGCCAATATGGTTCTCAACCAACAACTAATGAAATCGATATATTCTTGTAGCATGCAAATGCTGATTAATAAGCAAAATTATTACGCTCTCTACGATCATTTGTTCAGAAGCTTTAAGGAGTTGAAGTTAGTTTTGGCGGGCGGGCCAAAATGGTTCTCAAACAATAAATAGTGAAACCGACATATTCTTGTAGCATACAACATGTTTGATTGAAATGGAAATAATTGTGTTCTCTACGATCAATTGTTCAGAAATTGTAAGCAGTTGAATTATTTTTCGCGGGTGGGCCAACATGGTTCTCAAACAATAACTAGTGAAATCTATATATTCTTGTAGCTAACTACATGTTTATTAATATGCAAAACAATCGAGCTTTCTACAATCATTTGTTCAGTACTTATAAGCAGTTCAATTTAATACTCGCGGGAGGGCCAATTAGGTTCTCAAACAATAACTAGTGAAACTGACATATTCTTGTAGCATTCAACATGTTTCATTAAAATGCAAATAATTGTGTTCTCTACGATCAATTGTTCAGAAGTTATAAGCAGTTCAAGTTGACATTCGCGGGCGGGCCAATATGGTTCTCAACCAACAACCAATGAAATCGATATATTCTTGTAGCATGCAAAATGCTGATTAATATGCAAAATTGTTACGCCCTCTACGATCATTTGTTCAGAAGATATAAGGAGTTGAATTTAGTTTTGGCGGGCGGGAAAAAATGGTTCTCAAACAATAACTAGTGAAACCGACATATTCTTGTAGCATAAAACATGTTTGATTGAAATGCAAATAATTGTGTGCTCTACGATCAATTGTTCAGAAGTAAAAGCAGTTCAAGTTAATTTTCGCGGGAAGGCCAATATATTTCTCAAACAACAACTAGTGAAATGGATATATTCTTGTACATGCAACAAGCTGATTAATATGAAAAATTACTACGCTTTCTACGATTATTTGTTCAGAAGGTATAAGCAGTTCAAATTAATTTTCGCGGGCGGGCCAATATGGTTCTCAACCAACAACTAGTGAAATCGATATATTCTTGTAGCATGCAAGATGCTGATTAATATGAAAATATTTTACGCTCTCTAAGATCATTTGTTCAGAAGTTATAAGCAGTTCAATTTAATACTCGCTGGCGGACAAATATGGTTCTCAAACAACAACTAACGAAACCGACATATTCTTGTAGCATTCAACATGTTTCATTAAAATGCAAATAATTGTGTTCTCTACGATCAATTGTTCAGAAGTTATAAGCAGTTCAAGTTGACATTCGCGGGCGGGCCAATATGGTTCTCAACCAACAACCAATGAAATCGATATATTCTTGTAGCATGCAACATGCTGATTAATATGCAAAATTATAACGCTCTCTACGATCATTTGTTCAGAAGTTATAAGGAGCTGATGTAAGTTTTGGCGGGCGGGCCAAAATGGTTCTCAAACAATAACTAGTAAAACCGACATATTCTTGTAGCATACAACATGTTTGACTGAAATGCAAATAATTGTGTTCTCTACGATCAATTGTTCAGAAGTTAAAAACAGTTCAAGTTAATACTCGCGGGCGGGCCAATATGGTTTTCTAAAAACAACTAGTGAAACCGACATATTCTTGTTGCATTCAACATGTTTCATTAAAATGCAAATAATTGTGTTCTCTACGATCGATTTTTCAGGAGTTATAAGCAGTTCAAATTGATTTTCAGGGGCGGGCCAATATGGTTCACAACCAAACAACTAGTGAAATCGATATATTCTTGTAGCATGGAACATGCTGATTAATATGCAAATTTATTACGCTCTCTAGGATCATTTGTTCAGAAGTTATAAACAGTTCAAGTTAATACTCGCGGGCGGGCCAATATGGTTTTCTAAAAACAATTAGTGAAAACGACATATTCTTGTTGCATACAACATGTTTGATTAAAATGCTATTAATTGTGGTCTCTACGATCAATTGTTCAGGAGTTATTAGCAGTTCAAGTTGATTTTCGGGGTCGGGCCAGTATGGTTCTCAACCAACATCCAATGAAATCGATATATTCTTGTAGCATTCAAAATGCTGATTAATATGCAAAATTATTACGCTCTCTACGATCATTTGTTCAGAAGTTATAAGGAGTTGAATTTAGTTTTGGCGGGCGGGAAAAAATGGTTCTCAAACAATAACTAGTGAAACCGACATATTCTTGTAGCATAAAACATGTTTGATTGAAATGCAAATAATTGTGTGCTCTACGATCAATTGTTCAGAAGTTATAAGCAGTTCAAGTTAATTGTCGCGGGCAAGCCAATATATTTCTCAAACAACAACTAGTGAGATCGATATATTCTTGTAGCATGCAACATGCTGATTAATATGCAAAATTATTACGCTTTCTACGATTATTTATTCAGAAGTTATAAGCAGTTCAAATTAATTTTCGCGGGCAAGCCAATATGGTTCTCAACCAACAACTAGTGAAATTGATATAATCTTGTAGCATGCAACATGCTGATTAATATGCAAATTTATTACGCTCTCTAAGATCATTTGTTCAAAAGTTATAAGCAGTTTAATTTAATACTCGCGGGCGGGCCAATATGGTTCTCAAACAACAACTAGTGAAACCGACATATTCTTGAAGCATTCAACATGTTTCATTAAAATGCAAATAATTGTGTTCGCTACGATCAATTGTTCAGAATTTATTATCAGTTCAAGTTAATTTTTGCGGGCGGGCCAATATGGTTCTCAACCAATAACTAATGAAATCGATATATTCTTGTAGCATGCAAATGCTGATTAATAAGCAAAATTATTACGCTCTCTACGATCATTTGTTCAGAAGCTATAAGGAGTTGAAATTAGTTTTGGCGGGCGAACCAAAATGGTTCTCAAACAATAACTAGTGAAACCGACATATTCTTGTAGCATACAACATGTTTGATTGAAATGCAAATAATTGTGTTCTCTACGATCAATTGTTCGGAAATTGTAAGCAGTTGAATTAGTTTTCGCGGGTGGGCCAACATGGTTCTCAAACAATAACTAGTGAAATCTATATATTCTTGTAGCTAACTACATGTTTATTAATATGCAAAACAATCGAGCTTTCTACAATCATTTGTTCAGTACTTATAAGCAGTTCAATTTAATACTCGCGGGAGGGCCAATTAGGTTCTCAAACAATAACTAGTGAAACTGACATATTCTTGTAGCATTCAACATGTTTCATTAAAATGCAAATAATTGTGTTCTCTACGATCAATTATTCAGAAGTTATAAGCAGTTCAAGTTGACATTCGCGGGCGGGCCAATATGGTTCTCAACCAAAAACTAGTGAAATCGATATATTCTTGTAGCATGCAACATGCTGATTAATATGCAAATTTATTACGCTTTCTAGGATCATTTGTTCAGAAGTTATAAACAGTTCAATTTAATACTCGCGGGCGGGCCAATATGGGTTTCTTAAAGCAACTAGTGAAACCGACATATTCTTGAAGCATTCAACATGTTTCATTAAAATGCAAATAATTGTGTTCGCTACGATCAATTGTTCAGAAGTTATAAGCAGTTCAAGTTAATTTTCGCGGGCGGGCCAATATGGTTCTCAACCAACAACCAATGAAATCGATATATGTACTTGTAGCATGCAACATGCTGATTAATATGCAAAATTATAACGCTCTCTACGATCATTTGTTCAGAAGTTATAAACAGTTCAAGTTAATACTCGCGGGCCGGCCAATATGGTTTTCTAAAAACAACTAGTGAAACCGACATATTCTTGTAGCATTCAACATGTTTCATTAAAATGCAAATAGTTGTGTTCTCTACGATCAATTTTTCAGGAGTTATAAGCAGTTCAAGTTGATTTTCAGGGGCGGGCCAATATGCTTCACAACCAACAACTAGTGAAATCGATATATACTTGTAGCAGGCAACATGCTGATTAATATGCAAATTTATTACGCTTTCTAGGATCATTTTTTCAGAAGTTATAAGCAGTTCAATTTAATACTCGCGGGCGGGCCAATATGGTTCTCAAACAAAAACTAGTGAAACCAACATATTCTTGAAGCATTCAACATGTTTCATTAAAATGCAAATAATTGTGTTCGCTACGATCAATTGTTAAAAAGTTATAAGCAGTTGAATTAGTTTTCGCGGGTGGGACAATATGGTTCTCTACCAACTACTAGTGAAATCGATATATTCTTGTAGCATGCAAATGCTGATTAATAAGCAAAATTATTACGCTCTCTACGATCACTTGTTCAGAAGTTATAAGGAGTTGAAGTTAGTTTTGGCGGACGGGCCAAAGTGGTTCTGAAATATTAACTAGTGAAACCCACATTTTCTTGTAGCATACAACATGTTTGATTGAAATGCAAATAATTGTGTTCTCTACGATCAATTGTTAAAAAGTTATAAGCAGTTGAATTAGTTTTCGCGGGTGGGACAATATGGTTCTCTACCAACTACTAGTGAAATCGATATACTCTTGTAGCATGCAACATGCTGATTAATATGCAAAACTATTACGCTCACTACGACCATTTGTTCAGACGTTATAAGCAGAAAAAGTCAATACTCGCGGGCGTGCCAATATGGTTCTAAAAAAACAAATAGTAAAACCAACATATTCTTGTAGCATACAACATGTTTCATTAAAATGCAAATAATTGTGTTCGCTACGATCAATTGTTCAGAAGTTATTAGCAGTTCAAGTTAATTTTCGCGGGCGGGCCAATATGGTTCTCAACCAACAACTAATGAAATCGATATATTCTTGCAACATGAAACGTGCTGATTAATATGGAAAATTATTACGCTCTCTACGATCATTTGTTCAGAAGTTATAAGCAGTTCAAGTTGATTTTCAGAGGAGGGCCAATAGGGTTCTCAACCAACAACCAATGAAATCGATATATTCTTGTAGCATGCAACATGCTGATTAATATGCAGAATTATTACGCTCTTTTCGATCATTTGTTCAGAAGTTATAAGGAGTAGAAATTAGTTTTGGCGGGCGGGCCAAAATGGTTATCAAACAATTACTATTGAAACCGACATATTCTTGTAGCATACAACATGTTTGATTGAAATGCAAATAATTGTGTGCTCTACGATCAATTCTTCAGAAGTTATAAGCAGTTCAAGTTAATTTTCGCGGGAAGGCCAATATATTTCTCAAACAACAACTAGTGAAATCGATATATTCTTGTAGAATGCAACATGCTGATTAATATGAAAAATTATTACGCATTCTACGATTATTTGTTCAGAAGTTATAAGCAGTTCAAATTAATTTTCGCGGGCGGGCCAATATGGTTCTCAACCAACTACTAGTGAAATCGATATATTCTTGTAGCATGCAACATGCTGATCAACATGAAAATTTATTACACTCTCTAATATCATTTGTTCAGAAGTTATAAGCAGTTCAATTTAATACTCGCGGGAGGACCAATATGGTTCTCAAACAACAACTAGTGAAACCGACATATTCTTGAAGTATTCAACATGTTTCATTAAAATGCAAATAATTGTGTTCGCTACGACCAATTGTTCAGAAGTTATAAGCAGTTCAAATTAATTTTCGCGGGCGGGACAATATGGTTCTCAACCAAAAACTAGTGAAATCGATATATTCTTGAAGCATGCAACATGCTGATTAATAGGCAAATTTATTACGCTCTCTAGGATCATTTGTTCAGAAGTTATATACACTTCAAGTTAATACTCGCGGGCGGGCCAATATGGTTTTCTAAAAACAACTAGTGAAACCGACATATTCTTGTTGCATACAACATGTTTGATTAAAATGCTATTAATTGTGGTCTCTACGATCAATTGTTCAGGAGTTATTAGCAGTTCAAGTTGATTTTCGCGGTCGGGCCAGTATGGTTCTCAACCAACAACCAATGAAATCGATATATTCTTGTAGCATGCAAAATGCTGATTAATATGCAAAATTATTACGCTCTCTACGATCATTTGTTCAGAAGTTATAAGGAGTTGAATTTAGTTTTGGCGGGCGGGAAAAAATGGTTCTCAAACAATAACTAGTGAAACCGACATATTCTTGTAGCATAAAACATGTTTGATTGAAATGCAAATAATTGTGTGCTCTACGATCAATTGTTCAGAAGTTATAAGCAGTTCAAGTTAATTGTCGCGGGCAAGCCAATATATTTCTCAAACAACAACTAGTGAAATCGATATATTCTTGTAGCATGCAACATGCTGATTAATATGCAAAATTATTACGCTTCCTACGATTATTTATTCAGAAGTTATAAGCAGTTCAAATTAATTTTCGCGGGCGAGCCAATATGGTTCTCAACCAACAACTAGTGAAATCGATATAATCTTGTAGCATGCAACATGCTGATTAATATGCAAATTTATTACGCTCTCTAAGATCATTTGTTCAGTAGCTATAAGGAGTTGAAGTTAGTTTTGGCGGGCGGGCCAAAATGGTTCTCAAACAATAACTAGTGAAACCGACATATTCTTGAAGCATTCAACATGTTTCATTAAAATGCAAATAATTGTGTTCGCTACGATCAATTGTTCAGAATTTATTATCAGTTCAAGTTAATTTTCGCGGGCGGGCCAATATGGTTCTCAACCAACAACTAATGAAATCGATATATTCTTGTAGCATGCAAATGCTGATTAATAAGCAAAATTATTACGCTCTCTACGATCATTTGTTCAGAAGCTATAAGGAGTTGAAGTTAGTTTTGGCGGGCGGGCCAAAATGGTTCTCAAACAATAACTAGTGAAACCGACATATTCTTGTAGCATACAACATGTTTGATTGAAATGGAAATAATTGTGTTCTCTACGATCAATTGTTCAGAAATTGTAAGCAGTTGAATTAGTTTTCGCGGGTGGGCCAACATGGTTCTCAAACAATAACTAGTGAAATCTATATATTCTTGTAGCTAACTACATGTTTATTAATATGCAAAACAATCGAGCTTTCTACAATCATTTGTTCAGTACTTATAAGCAGTTCAATTTAATACTCGCGGGAGGGCCAATTAGGTTCTCAAACAATAACTAGTGAAACTGACATATTCTTGTAGCATTCAACATGTTTCATTAAAATGCAAATAATTGTGTTCTCTACGATCAATTGTTCAGAAGTTATAAGCAGTTCAAGTTGACATTCGCGGGCGGGCCAATATGGTTCTCAACCAACAACCAATGAAATCGATATATTCTTGTAGCATGCAAAATGCTGATTAATATGCAAAATTGTTACGCCCTCTACGATCATTTGTTCAGAAGTTATAAGGAGTTGAATTTAGTTTTGGAGGGCGGGAAAAAATGGTTCTCAAACAATAACTAGTGAAACCGACATATTCTTGTAGCATAAAACATGTTTGATTGAAATGCAAATAATTGTGTGCTCTACGATCAATTGTTCAGAAGTAAAAGCAGTTCAAGTTAATTTTCGCGGGAAGGCCAATATATTTCTCAAACAACAACTAGTGAAATGGATATATTCTTGTACATGCAACAAGCTGATTAATATGAAAAATTACTACGCTTTCTACGATTATTTGTTCAGAAGTTATAAGCAGTTCAAATTAATTTTCGCGGGCGGGCCAATATGGTTCTCAACCAACAACTAGTGAAATCGATATATTCTTGTAGCATGCAAGATGCTGATTAATATGAAAATATTTTACGCTCTCTAAGATCATTTGTTCAGAAGTTATAAGCAGTTCAATTTAATACTCGCTGGCGGACAAATATGGTTCTCAAACAACAACTAATGAAACCGACATATTCTTGTAGCATTCAACATGTTTCATTAAAATGCAAATAATTGTGTTCTCTACGATCAATTGTTGAGAAGTTATAAGCAGTTCAAGTTGACATTCGCGGGCGGGCCAATATGGTTCTCAACCAACAACCAATGAAATCGATATATTCTTGTAGCATGCAACATGCTGATTAATATGCAAAATTATAACGCTCTCTACGATCATTTGTTCAGAAGTTATAAGGAGCTGATGTTAGATTTGGCGGGCGGGCCAAAATGGTTCTCAAACAATAACTAGTAAAACCGACATATTCTTGTAGCATACAACATGTTTGACTGAAATGCAAATAATTGTGTTCTCTACGATCAATTGTTCAGAAGTTAAAAACAGTTCAAGTTAATACTCGCGGGCGGGCCAATATGGTTTTCTAAAAACAACTAGTGAAACCGACATATTCTTGTTGCATTCAACATGTTTCATTAAAATGCAAATAATTGTGTTCTCTACGATCGATTTTTCAGGAGTTATAAGCAGTTCAAATTGATTTTCAGGGGCGGGCCAATATGGTTCACAACCAAACAACTAGTGAAATCGATATATTCTTGTAGCATGCAACATGCTGATTAATATGCAAATTTATTACGCTCTCTAGGATCATTTGTTCAGAAGTTATAAACAGTTCAAGTTAATACTCGCGGGCGGGCCAATATGGGTTTCTTAAAGCAACTAGTGAAACCGACATATTCTTGAAGCATTCAACATGTTTCATTAAAATGCAAATAATTGTGTTCGCTACGATCAATTGTTCAGAAGTTATAAGCAGTTCAAGTTAATTTTCGCGGGCGGGCCAATATGGTTCTCAACCAACAACCAATGAAATCGATATATGTACTTGTAGCATGCAACATGCTGATTAATATGCAAAATTATAACGCTTTCTACGATTATTTATTCAGAAGTTATAAGCAGTTCAAATTAATTTTCGCGGGCGAGCCAATATGGTTCTCAACCAACAACTAGTGAAATTGATATAATCTTGTAGCATGCAACATGCTGATTAATATGCAAATTTATTACGCTCTCTAAGATCATTTGTTCAGAAGTTATAAGCAGTTTAATTTAATACTCGCGGGCGGGCCAATATGGTTCTCAAACAAGAACTAGTGAAACCGACATATTCTTGAAGCATTCAACATGTTTCATTAAAATGCAAATAATTGTGTTCGCTACGATCAATTGTTCAGAATTTATTATCAGTTCAAGTTAATTTTTGCGGGCGGGCCAATATGGTTCTCAACCAACAACTAATGAAATCGATATATTCTTGTAGCATGCAAATGCTGATTAATAAGCAAAATTATTACGCTCTCTACGATCATTTGTTCAGAAGCTATAAGGAGTTGAAATTAGTTTTGGCGGGCGAACCAAAATGGTTCTCAAACAATAACTAGTGAAACCGACATATTCTTGTAGCATACAACATGTTTGATTGAAATGCAAATAATTGTGTTCTCTACGATCAATTGTTCGGAAATTGTAAGCAGTTGAATTAGTTTTCGCGGGTGGGCCATCATGGTTCTCAAACAATAACTAGTGAAATCTATATATTCTTGTAGCTAACTACATGTTTATTAATATGCAAAACAATCGAGCTTTCTACAATCATTTGTTCAGTACTTATAAGCAGTTCAATTTAATACTCGCGGGAGGGCCAATTAGGTTCTCAAACAATAACTAGTGAAACTGACATATTCTTGTAGCATTCAACATGTTTCATTAAAATGCAAATAATTGTGTTCTCTACGATCAATTATTCAGAAGTTATAAGCAGTTCAAGTTGACATTCACGGGCGGGCCAATATGGTTCTCAACCAAAAACTAGTGAAATCGATATATTCTTGTAGCATGCAACATGCTGATTAATATGCAAATTTATTACGCTTTCTAGGATCATTTGTTCAGAAGTTATAAACAGTTCAATTTAATACTCGCGGGCGGGCCAATATGGGTTTCTTAAAGCAACTAGTGAAACCGACATATTCTTGAAGCATTCAACATGTTTCATTAAAATGCAAATAATTGTGTTCGCTACGATCAATTGTTCAGAAGTTATAAGCAGTTCAAGTTAATTTTCGCGGGCGGGCCAATATGGTTCTCAACCAACAACCAATGAAATCGATATATGTACTTGTAGCATGCAACATGCTGATTAATATGCAAAATTATAACGCTCTCTACGATCATTTGTTCAGAAGTTATAAACAGTTCAAGTTAATACTCGCGGGCCGGCCAATATGGTTTTCTAAAAACAACTAGTGAAACCGACATATTCTTGTAGCATTCAACATGTTTCATTAAAATGCAAATAGTTGTGTTCTCTACGATCAATTTTTCAGGAGTTATAAGCAGTTCAAGTTGATTTTCAGGGGCGGGCCAATATGCTTCACAACCAACAACTAGTGAAATCGATATATACTTGTAGCAGGCAACATGCTGATTAATATGCAAATTTATTACGCTTTCTAGGATCATTTTTTCAGAAGTTATAAGCAGTTCAATTTAATACTCGCGGGCGGGCCAATATGGTTCTCAAACAAAAACTAGTGAAACCAACATATTCTTGAAGCATTCAACATGTTTCATTAAAATGCAAATAATTGTGTTCGCTACGATCAATTGTTCAGAAGTTATTATTAGTTCAATTAATTTTCGCGGGCGGGCCAATATGGTTCTCAACCAACAACTAATGAAATCGATATATTCTTGTAGCATGCAAATGCTGATTAATAAGCAAAATTATTACGCTCTCTACGATCACTTGTTCAGAAGTTATAAGGAGTTGAAGTTAGTTTTGGCGGACGGGCCAAAATGGTTCTGAAATATTAACTAGTGAAACCCCCATTTTCTTGTAGCATACAACATGTTTGATTGAAATGCAAATAATTGTGTTCTCTACGATCAATTGTTAAAAAGTTATAAGCAGTTGAATTAGTTTTCGCGGGTGGGACAATATGGTTCTCTACCAACTACTAGTGAAATCGATATACTCTTGTAGCATGCAACATGCTGATTAATATGCAAAACTATTACGCTCACTACGACCATTTGTTCAGACGTTATAAGCAGAAAAAGTCAATACTCGCGGGCGTGCCAATATGGTTCTAAAAAAACAAATAGTAAAACCAACATATTCTTGTAGCATACAACATGTTTCATTAAAATGCAAATAATTGTGTTCGCTACGATCAATTGTTCAGAAGTTATTAGCAGTTCAAGTTAATTTTCGCGGGCGGGCCAATATGGTTCTCAACCAACAACTAATGAAATCGATATATTCTTGCAGCATGAAACATGCTGATTAATATGGAAAATTATTACGCTCTCTACGATCATTTGTTCAGAAGTTATAAGCAGTTCAAGTTGATTTTCAGAGGAGGGCCAATAGGGTTCTCAACCAACAACCAATGAAATCGATATATTCTTGTAGCATGCAACATGCTGATTAATATGCAGAATTATTACGCTCTTTTCGATCATTTGTTCAGAAGTTATAAGGAGTAGAAATTAGTTTTGGCGGGCGGGCCAAAATGGTTCTCAAACAATTACTATTGAAACCGACATATTCTTGTAGCATACAACATGTTTGATTGAAATGCAAATAATTGTGTGCTCTACGATCAATTCTTCAGAAGTTATAAGCAGTTCAAGTTAATTTTCGCGGGAAGGCCAATATATTTCTCAAACAACAACTAGTGAAATCGATATATTCTTGTAGAATGCAACATGCTGATTAATATGAAAAATTATTACGCATTCTACGATTATTTGTTCAGAAGTTATAAGCAGTTCAAATTAATTTTCGCGGGCGGGCCAATATGGTTCTCAACCAACTACTAGTGAAATCGATATATTCTTGTAGCATGCAACATGCTGATCAACATGAAAATTTATTACACTCTCTAATATCATTTGTTCAGAAGTTATAAGCAGTTCAATTTTATACTCGCGGGCGGACCAATATGGTTCTCAAACAACAACTAGTGAAACCGACATATTCTTGAAGTATTCAACATGTTTCATTAAAATGCAAATAATTGTGTTCGCTACGACCAATTGTTCAGAAGTTATAAGCAGTTCAAATTAATTTTCGCGGGCGGGCCAATATGGTTCTCAACCAAAAACTAGTGAAATCGATATATTCTTGAAGCATGCAACATGCTGATTAATAGGCAAATTTATTACGCTCTCTAGGATCATTTGTTCAGAAGTTATATACACTTCAAGTTAATACTCGCGGGCGGGCCAATATGGTTTTCTAAAAACAACTAGTGAAACCGACATATTCTTGTTGCATACAACATGTTTGATTAAAATGCTATTAATTGTGGTCTCTACGATCAATTGTTCAGGAGTTATTAGCAGTTCAAGTTGATTTTCGCGGTCGGGCCAGTATGGTTCTCAACCAACAACCAATGAAATCGATATATTCTTGTAGCATGCAAAATGCTGATTAATATGCAAAATTATTACGCTCTCTACGATCATTTGTTCAGAAGTTATAAGGAGTTGAATTTAGTTTTGGCGGGCGGGAAAAAATGGTTCTCAAACAATAACTAGTGAAACCGACATATTCTTGTAGCATAAAACATGTTTGATTGAAATGCAAATAATTGTGTGCTCTACGATCAATTGTTCAGAAGTTATAAGCAGTTCAAGTTAATTGTCGCGGGCAAGCCAATATATTTCTCAAACAACAACTAGTGAAATCGATATATTCTTGTAGCATGCAACATGCTGATTAATATGCAAAATTATTACGCTTTCTACGATTATTTATTCAGAAGTTATAAGCAGTTCAAATTAATTTTCGCGGGTGAGCCAATATGGTTCTCAACCAACAACTAGTGAGATCGATATAATCTTGTAGCATGCAACATGCTGATTAATATGCAAATTTATTACGCTCTCTAAGATCATTTGTTCAGAAGCTATAAGGAGTTGAAGTTAGTTTTGGCGGGCGGGCCAAAATGGTTCTCAAACAATAACTAGTGAAACCGACATATTCTTGTAGCATACAACATGTTTGATTGAAATGCAAATAATTGTGTTCTCTACGATCAATTGTTCAGAAATTGTAAGCAGTTGAATTAGTTTTCGCGGGTGGGCCAACATGGTTCTCAAACAATAACTAGTGAAATCTATATATTCTTGTAGCTAACTACATGTTTATTAATATGCAAAACAATCGAGCTTTCTACAATCATTTGTTCAGTACTTATAAGCAGTTCAATTTAATACTCGCGGGAGGGCCAATTAGGTTCTCAAACAATAACTAGTGAAACTGACATATTCTTGTAGCATTCAACATGTTTCATTAAAATGCAAATAATTGTGTTCTCTACGATCAATTGTTCAGAAGTTATAAGCAGTTCAAGTTGACATTCCCGGGCGGGCCAATATGGTTCTCAACCAAAAACTAGTGAAATCGATATATTCTTGTAGCATGCAACATGCTGATTAATATGCAAATTTATTACGCTCTCTAGGATCATTTGTTCAGAAGTTATAAACAGTTCAAGTTAATACTCGCGGGCGGGCCAATATGGGTTTCTTAAAGCAACTAGTGAAACCGACATATTCTTGAAGCATTCAACATGTTTCATTAAAATGCAAATAATTGTGTTCGCTACGATCAATTGTTCAGAAGTTATAAGCAGTTCAAGTTAATTTTCGCGGGCGGGCCAATATGGTTCTCAACCAACAACCAATGAAATCGATATATGTACTTGTAGCATGCAGCATGCTTATTAATATGCAAAATTATAACGCTCTCTACGATCATTTGTTCAGAAGTTATAAGGAGTTGAAGTTAGTTTTGGCGGGCGGGCCAATATGGTTCTCAAACAATAACTAGTGAAAACGACATATTCTTGTAGCATACAACATGTTTGATTGAAATGCAAATAATTGTGTGCTCTACGATCAATTGTTCAGAAGTTTTTAGCAGTTCAACTTAATTTTATCGGGCAGGCCAATATATTTCTCAAACAACAACTAGTGAAATCGATATATTCTTGTAGTATGCAACATGCTGATTAATATGCAAAATTATTACGCTTTCTAATATTATTTGTTCAGAAGGTATAAGCAGTTAAAATTAATTTTCGCGGGCGGGCCAATATGGTTCTCAACCAACAACTAGTGAAATCGATATATTCTTGTAGCATGCAACATGGTGATTAATATGCAAATTTATTACGCTCTCTAAGTTTATTTGTTCAGAAGTTATAAGCAGTTCAATTTAATACTCGCGGGCGGGCCAATATGGTTTTCTAAAAACAACTAGTGAAACCGACATATTCTTGTAGCATTCAACATGTTTCATTAAAGTGCAAATAATTGTGGTCTCTACGATCAATTGTTCAGGAGTTATTAGCAGTTCAAGTTGATTTTCGCGGTCGGGCCAGTATGGTTCTCAACCAACAACCAATGAAATCGATATATTCTTGTAACATGCAAAATGCTGATTAATATGCAAAATTATTACGCTCTCTACGATCATTTGTTCAGAACTTTTAAGCAGTTGAATTTAATACTCGCGGGAGGGCCATTATGGTTCTCAAACAATAACTAGTGAAACTGACATATTCTTGTAGCATGCAACATGTTAGATTAAAATGCAAATAATTGTGATCTCTACGATCAATTGTTCAGAAGTAATAAGCAGTTCAACTTGATTTTCGCGGACGGGCCAATATGTTTTTCAACCAACAACTAGTGAAATCGATATATTCTTGTAGCATGCAACATACTCATTAATACGCAAATTTTTTACGCTCTCTACGATCTTTTGTTCAGAAGTTGTAAGCAGTTCAAGTTAATTGTCGCGGACGGGCCAATATTGTTCTCAAATAACAACTAGTGAAACCGACATATTCTTGTAGCATTCAACATGTTTCATTAAAATGCAAATAATTGTGTTCTCTACGATCAATTGTTCAGAAGTTATAAGCAGTTCAAAATGACTTTCGCGGGCGGGCCAATATGGTTCTCAACCAAAAACTAGTGAAATCGATATATTCTTGTAGCATGCAACATGCTGATTAATATGCAAATTTATTACGCTCTCTAGGATCATTTGTTCAGAAGTTATAAACAGTTCAAGTTAATTCTCGCGGGCGGGCCAATATGGTTCTCAACCAACAACTAGTGATGTGGATATATTCTTGTAGCTTGCAACATGCTGATTAATATGCAAATTTATTACGCTCTCTTAGATCATTTGTTCAGAAGTTATTAGCAGTTCAATTTAATACTCGCAAGCGGGCCGATATGGTTCTCAAACAACAACTAGTGAAACCGACATATTCTTGAAGCATTCAACATGTTTCATTAAAATGCAAATAATTGTGTTCGCTACGATCAATTGTTCAGAAGTTATAAGCAGTTCAAGTTAATTTTCGCGGGCGGGCCAATATGGTTCTCAACCAACAACCAATGAAATCGATATATGTACTTGTAGCATGCAACATGCTGATTAATATGAAAAATTATAACGATCTCTACGATCATTTGTTCAGAAGTTATAAGGAGTTGAAGTTAGTTTTGGCGGGCGGGCCAATATGGTTCTCAAACAATAACTAGTGAAACCGACATATTCTTGTAGCATACAACATGTTTGATTGAAATGCAAATAATTGTGTGCTCTACGATCAATTGTTCAGAAGTTATAAGCAGTTCAAATTAATTTTCGCGGGCAGGCCAATATATTTCTCAAACAACAACTAGTGAAATCGATATATTCTTGTAGAATGCAACATGCTGATTAATATGAAAAATTATTACGCTTTCTACGATTATTTGTTCAGAAGTTATAAGCAGTTCAAATTAATTTTCGCGGGCGGGCCAATATGGTTCTCAACCAACAACTAGTGAAATCGATATATTCTTGTAGCATGCAACATGCTGATCAACATGAAAATTTATTACACTCTCTAAGATCATTTGTTCAGAAGTTATAAGCAGTTCAATTTAATACTCGCGGGCGGACTAATATGGTTCTCAAACAACAACTAGTGAAACCGACATATTCTTGAAGTATTCAACATGTTTCATTAAAATGCAAATAATTGTGTTCGCTACGACCAATTGTTCAGAAGTTATAAGCAGTTCAAATTAATTATCGCGGGCGGGCCAATATGGTTCGCAACCAAAAACTAGTGAAATCGATATATTCTTGAAGCATGCAACATGCTGATTAATAGGCAAATTTATTACGCTCTCTAGGATCATTTGTTCAGAAGTTATATACAGTTCAAGTTAATACTCGCGGGCGGGCCAATATGGTTTTCTAAAAACAACTAGTGAAACCGACATATTCTTGTTGCATACAACATGTTTGATTAAAATGCTATTAATTGTGGTCTCTAAGATCAATTGTTCAGGAGTTATTAGCAGTTCAAGTTGATTTTCGCGGTCGGGCCAGTATGGTTCTCAACCAACAACCAATGAAATCGATATATTCTTGTAGCATGCAAAATGCCGATTAATATGCAAAATTATTACGCTCTCTACGATCATTTGTTCAGAAGTTATATGGAGTTGAATTTAGTTTTGGCGGGCGGGAAAAAATGGTTCTCAAACAATAACTAATGAAACCGACATATTCTTGTAGCATAAAACATATTTGATTGAAATTCAAATAATTGTGTGCTCTACGATCAATTGTTCAGAAGTTATAAGCAGTTCAAGTTAATTGTCGCGGGCAAGCCAATATATGTCTCAAACAACAACTAGTGAAATCGATATATTCTTGTAGCATGCAACATGCTGATTAATATGCAAAATTATTACGCTTTCTACGATTATTTATTCAGAAGTTATAAGCAGTTCAAATTAATTTTCGCGGGCGAGCCAATATGGTTCTCAACCAACAACTAGTGAAATCGATATAATCTTGTAGCATGCAACATGCTGATTAATATGCAAATTTATTACGCTCTCTAAGATCATTTGTTCAGAAGTTATAAGCAGTTTAATTTAATACTCGCGGGCGGGCCAATATGGTTCTCAAACAACAACTAGTGAAACCGACATATTCTTGAAGCATTCAACATGTTTCATTAAAATGCAAATAATTGTGTTCGCTACGATCAATTGTTCAGAATTTATTATCAGTTCAAGTTAATTTTCGCGGGCGGGCCAATATGGTTCTCAACCAACAACTAATGAAATCGATATATTCTTGTAGCATGCAAATGCTGATTAATAAGCAAAATTATTACGCTCTCTACGATCATTTGTTCAGAAGCTATAAGGAGTTGAAGTTAGTTTTGGCGGGCGGGCCAAAATGGTTCTCAAACAATAACTAGTGAAACCGACATATTCTTGTAGCATACAACATGTTTGATTGAAATGGAAATAATTGTGTTCTCTACGATCAATTGTTCAGAAATTGTAAGCAGTTGAATTAGTTTTCGCGGGTGGGCCAACATGGTTCTCAAACAATAACTAGTGAAATCTATATATTCTTGTAGCTAGCTACATGTTTATTAATATGCAAAATAATCGAGCTTTCTACAATCATTTGTTCAGTACTTATAAGCAGTTCAATTTAATACTCGCGGGAGGGCCAATTAGGTTCTCAAACAATAACTAGTGAAACTGACATATTCTTGTAGCATTCAACATGTTTCATTAAAATGCAAATAATTGTGTTCTCTACGATCAATTGTTCAGAAGTTATAAGCAGCTCAAGTTGACATTCGCGGGCGGGCCAATATGGTTCTCAACCAACAACCAATGAAATCGATATATTCTTGTAGCATGCAAAATGCTGATTAATATGCGAAATTGTTACGCTCTCTACGATCATTTGTTCAGAAGTTATAAGGAGTTGAATTTAGTTTTGGCGGGCGGGAAAAAATGGTTCTCAAACAATAACTAGTGAAACCGACATATTCTTGTAGCATAAAACATGTTTGATTGAAATGCAAATAATTGTGTGCTCTACGATCAATTGTTCAGAAGTAAAAGCAGTTCAAGTTAATTTTCGCGGGAAGGCCAATATATTTCTCAAACAACAACTAGTGAAATGGATATATTCTTGTACATGCAACAAGCTGATTAATATGAAAAATTACTACGCTTTCTACGATTATTTGTTCAGAAGTTATAAGCAGTTCAAATTAATTTTCGCGTGCGGGCCAATATGGTTCTCAACCAACAACTAGTGAAATCGATATATTCTTGTAGCATGCAAGATGCTGATTAATATGAAAATATTTTACGCTCTCTAAGATCATTTGTTCAGAAGTTATAAGCAGTTCAATTTAATACTCGCTGGCGGACAAATATGGTTCTCAAACAACAACTAATGAAACCGACATATTCTTGTAGCATTCAACATGTTTCATTAAAATGCAAATAATTGTTCTCTACGATCAATTGTTCAGAAGTTATAAGCAGTTCAAGTTAATTTTCGCGGGCGGGCCAATATGGTTCTCAACCAACAACCAATGAAATCGATATATTCTTGTAGCATGCAACATGCTGATTAATATGCAAAATTATAACGTTCTCTACGATCATTTGTTCAGAAGTTATAAGGAGCTGAAGTTAGTTTTGGCGGGCCGGCCAAAATGGTTCTCAAACAATAACTAGTAAAACCGACATATTCTTGTAGCATACAACATGTTTGACTGAAATTCAAATAATTGTGTTCTCTACGATCAATTGTTCAGAAGTTAAAAACAGTTCAAGTTAATACTCGCGGGCGGGCCAATATGGTTTTCTAAAAACAACTAGTGAAACCGACATATTCTTGTTGCATTCAACATGTTTCATTAAAATGCAAATAGTTGTGTTCTCTACGATCGATTTGTAAGGAGTTATAAGCAGTTCAAATTGATTTTCAGGGGCGGGCCAATATGGTTCACAACCAAACAACTAGTGAAATCGATATATTCTTGTAGCATGCAACATGCTGATTAATATGCAAATTTATTACGCTCTCTAGGATCATTTGTTCAGAAGTTATATACAGTTCAAGTTAATACTCGCGGGCGGGCCAATATGGTTTTCTAAAAACAATTAGTGAAACCGACATATTCTTGTTGCATACAACATGTTTGATTAAAATGCTATTAATTGTGGTCTCTACGATCAATTGTTCAGGAGTTATTAGCAGTTCAAGTTGATTTTCGCGGTCGGGCCAGTATGGTTCTCAACCAACAACCAATGAAATCGATATATTCTTGTAGCATGCAAAATGCTGATTAATATGCAAAATTATTACGCTCTCTACGATCATTTGTTCAGAAGTTATAAGGAGTTGAATTTAGTTTTGGCGGGCGGGAAAAAATGGTTCTCAAACAATAACTAGTGAAACCGACATATTCTTGTAGCATAAAACGTGTTTGATTGAATTGCAAATAATTGTGGCTCTACGATCAATTGTTCAGAAGTTATAAGCAGTTCAAGTTAATTGTCGCGGGCAAGCCAATATATTTCTCAAACAACAACTAGTGAAATCGATATATTCTTGTAGCATGCAACATGCTGATTAATATGCAAAATTATTACGCTTTCTACGATTATTTATTCAGAAGTTATAAGCAGTTCAAATTAATTTTCGCGGGCGAGCCAATATGGTTCTCAACCAACAACTAGTGAAATTGATATAATCTTGTAGCATGCAACATGCTGATTAATATGCAAATTTATTACGCTCTCTAAGATCATTTGTTCAGAAGTTATAAGCAGTTTAATTTAATACTCGCGGGAGGGCCAATATGGTTCTCAAACAACAACTAGTGAAACCGACATATTCTTGAAGCATTCAACATGTTTCATTAAAATGCAAATAATTGTGTTCGCTACGATCAATTGTTCAGAATTTATTATCAGTTCAAGTTAATTTTCGCAGGCGGACCAATATGGTTCTCAACCAACAACTAATGAAATCGATATATTCTTGTAGCATGCAAATGCTGATTAATAAGCAAAATTATTACGCTCTCTACGATCATTTGTTCAGAAGCTATAAGGAGTTGAAGTTAGTTTTGGCGGGCGAACCAAAATGTTTCTCAAACAATAACTAGTGAAAGTGACATATTCTTGTAGCATTCAACATGTTTCATTAAAATGCAAATAATTGTGTTCTCTACGATCAATTGTTCAGAAGTTATAAGCAGTTCAAGTTGACATTCGCGGGCGGGCCAACATGGTTCTCAACCAACTACCAATGAAATCGATATATTCTTGTAGCATGCAAAATGCTGATTAATATGAAAAATTATTACGCTCTCTACGATCATTTGTTCAGAAGTTATAAGGAGTTGAATTTAGTTTTGGCGGGCGGGAAAAATGGTTCTCAAACAATAACTAGAGAAACCGACATATTCTTGTAGCATAAAACATGTTTGATTGAAATGCAAATAATTGTGTGCTCTACGATCAATTGTTCAGAAGTAAAAGCAGTTCAAGTTAATTTTCGCGGGAAGGCCAATATATTTCTCAAACAACAACTAGTGAAATGGATATATTCTTGTACATGCAACAAGCTGATTAATATGAAAAATTACTACGCTTTCTACGATTATTTGTTCAGAAGTTATAAGCAGTTCAAATTAATTTTCGCGGGCGGGCCAATATGGTTCTCAACCAACAACTAGTGAAATCGATATATTCTTGTAGCATGCAAGATGCTGATTAATATGAAAATATTTTACGCTCTCTAAGATCATTTGTTCAGAAGTTATAAGCAGTTCAATTTAATACTCGCTGGCGGACAAATATGGTTCTCAAACAACAACTAATGAAACCGACACATTCTTGTAGCATTCAACATGTTTCATTAAAATGCAAATAATTGTGTTCTCTACGATCAATTGTTCAGAAGTTATAAGCAGTTCAAGTTAATTTTCGCGGGCGGGCCAATATGGTTCTCAACCAACAACCAATGAAATCGATATATTCTTGTAGCATGCAACATGCTGATTAATATGCAAAATTATAACGCTCTCTACGATCATTTGTTCAGAAGTTATAAGGAGCTGAAGTTAGTTTTGGCGGGCGGGCCAAAATGGTTCTCAAACAATAACTAGTAAAACCGACATATTCTTGTAGCATACAACATGTTTGACTGAAATGCAAATAATTGTGTTCTCTACGATCAATTGTTCAGAAGTTAAAAACAGTTCAAGTTAATACTCGCGGGCGGGCCAATATGGTTTTCTAAAAACAACTAGTGAAATCGATATATTCTTGTAGCATGCAAAATGCTGATTAATATGCAAAATTATTACGCTTTCTACGATTAATTGTTCAGAAGTTATAAGCAGTTCAAATTAATTTTCGCGGGCGGGCTAATATGGTTCTCAACCAACAACTAGTGAAATCGATATAATCTTGTAGCATGCAACATGCTGATTAATATGCAAATTTATTACGCTCTCTAAGATCATTTGTTCAGAAGTTATAAGCAGTTCAATTTAATACTCGCGGGCGGGCCAATATGGTTCTCAAACAACAACTAGTGAAACCGACATATTCTTGAAGCATTCAACATGTTTCATTTAAATGCAAATAATTGTGTTCGCTACGATCAATTGTTCAGAAGTTATTATCAGTTCAAGCTAATTTTCGCGGGCAGGCCAATATGGTTCTCAACCAACAACTAATGAATTCGATATATTCTTGTAGCATGCAAATGCTGATTAATAAGCAAAATTATTACGCTCTCTACGATCATTTGTTCAGAAGTTATAAGGAGTTGAAGTTAGTTTTGGCGGGCGGGCCAAAATGGTTCTCAAACAATAACTAGTGAAACCGACATATTCTTGTAGCATACAACATGTTTGATTGAAATGCAAATAATTGTGTTCTCTACGATCAATTGTTCAGAAGTTATAAGCAGTTGAATTAGTTTTCGCGGGTGGGAAAATATGGTTCTCAACCACCAACTAATGAAATCGATAAATTCTTGTAGCATGCAACATGCTGATTAATATGCAAAACTATTACGCTCACTACGATCATTTGTTCAGACGTTATATGCAGAAAAAGTCAATACTAGCGGGCGGGCCAATATGGTTCTAAAAAAACAAATAGTAAAACCGACATATTCTTGTAGCATACAACATGTTTCATTAAAATGCAAATAATTGTGTTCTCTACGATCATTTGTTCAGAAATTGTAAGCAGTTGAATTAGTTTTCGCGGGTGGGCCAACATGGATCTCAAACAATAACTAGTGAAATCTATATATTCTTGTAGCTTGCTACATGTTTATTAATATGCAAAACAATCGAGCTTTCTGCGATCATTTGTTCAGAACTTTTAAGCAGTTCAATTTAATACTCGCGGGAGGGCCATTATGGTTCTCAAACAATAACTTGTGAAACTGACATATTCTTGTAGCATGCAACATGTTAGATTAAAATGCAAATAATTGTGATCTCTACGATCAATTGTTCAGAAGTAATAAGTAGTTCAACTTGATTTTCGCGGGCGGGCCAATATGTTTTTCAATCAATAACTAGTGAAATCGATATATTCTTGTAGCATGCAACATACTGATTAATATGCAAATTTTTTACGCTCTCTACGATCTTTTGTTCAGAAGTTGTAAGCAGTTCAAGTTAATAGTCGCGGACAGGCCAATATTGTTCTCAAATAACAACTAGTGAAACCGACATATTCTTGAAGCATTCAACATGTTTCATTAAAATGCAAATAATTGTGTTCTCTACGATCAATTGTTCAGAAGTTATAAGCAGTTCAAAATGACTTTCGCGGGCGGGCCAATATGGTTCTCAACCAAAAACTAGTGAAATCGATATATTCTTGTAGCATGCAACATGCTGATTAATATGCAAATTTATTACGCACTCTAGGATCATTTGTTCAGAAGTTATAAACAGTTCAAGTTAATTCTCGCGGGCGGGCCAATATTGTTCTCAAATAACAACTAATGAAACCGACATATTCTTGTTGCATACAACATGTTTGATTAAAATGCTATTAATTGTGGTCTCTACGATGAATTGTTCGGGAGTTATAAGCAGTTCAAGTTGATTTTCGCGGGCGGGCCAATATGGTTCTCAACCAACAACCAATGAAATCGACATATTCTTGTAGCATGCAACATGCTGATTAATATGCAAAATTATTACGCTCTCTACGATCATTTGTTCAGAAGTAATAAGGAGTTTAAGTTAGTTTTGGCGGGCGGGCCAATATGGTTCTCAAACAATAACTAGTGAAACCGACATATTCTTGTAGCATGCAACATGCTGATTAATTTGAAAAATTATTACGCTTTCGACGATTATTTGTTCAGAAGTTAAAAGCAGTTCAAATTAATAGTCGCGGACAGGCCAATATTGTTCTCAAATAACAACTAGTGAAACCGACATATTCTTGAAGCATTCAACATGTTTCATTAAAATGCAAATAATTGTGTTCTCTACGATCAATTGTTCAGAAGTTATAAGCAGTTCAAAATGACTTTCGCGGGCGGGCCAATATGGTTCTCAACCAACAACTAGTGAAGTGGATATATTCTTGTAGCTTGCAACATGCTGATTAATATGAAAATTTATTACGCTATCTTAGATCATTTGTTCAGAAGTTATAAGCAGTTCAATTTAATACTCGCAAGCGGGCCGATATGGTTCTCAAACAACAACTAGTGAAACCGACATATTCTTGAAGCATTCATCATGTTTCATTAAAATGCAAATAATTGTGTTCGCTACGATCAATTGTTAAGAAGTTATAAGCAGTTCAAGTTAATTTTCGCGGGCGGGCCAATATGGTTCTCAACCAACAAAAAATGAAATCGATATATGTACTTGTAGCATGCAACATGCTGATTAATATGAAAAATTATAACGATCTCTACGATCATTTGTTCATAAGTTATAAGGAGTCGAAGTTAGTTTTGGCGGGCGGGCCAATATGGTTCTCAAACAATAACTAGTGAAACCGACATATTCTTGTAGCATACAACATGTTTGATTGAAATGCAAATAATTTTGTGCTCTACGATCAATTGTTCAGAAGTTATAAGCAGTTCAAATTAATATTCGCGGGCAGGCCAATATATTTCTCAAACAACAACTAGTGAAATCGATATATTCTTGTAGCATGCAACATGCTGATTAATATGAAAAATTATTACGCTTTCTAATATTATTTGTTCAGAAGTTATAAGCAGTTCAAATTAATTTTCGCGGGCGGGCCAATATGGTTCTAAACCAACAACTAGTGAAATCGATATATTCTTGTAGCATGCAACATGCTGATTAATATGCAAATTTATTACGCTCTCTAAGGTCATTTGTTCAGAAGTCATAAAAAGTTCAATTTAATACTCGCGGGAGGGCCAATATGGTTCTCAAACAACAACTAGTGAAACCGACATATTCTTGAAGCATTCAACATGTTTCATTAAAATGCAAATAATTGTGTTCTCTGCGATCAATTGTTCAGGAGTTTTAAGCAGTTCAAGTTGATTTTCGCGGGAGGGCAAATATGGTTCTCAACCAAAAACTAGTGAAATCGATATATTCTTGTAGCATGCAACATGCTGATTAATAGGCAAATTTATTACGCTCTCTAGGATCATTTGTTCAGAAGTTATAAACAGTTCAAGCTAATACTCGCGGGAGGGCCAATATGGTTCTCAAACAACAACTAGTGAAACCGACATATTCTTGAAGCATTCAACATGTTTCATTAAAATGCAAATAATTGTGTTCTCTACGATCAATTGTTCAGGAGTTTTAAGCAGTTCAAGTTGATTTTCGCGGGAGGGCAAATATGGTTCTCAACCAACAACTAGTGAAATCGATATATTCTTGTAGCATGCAACATGCTGATTAATATGCAAATTTATTACGCTCTCTAAGATCATTTGTTCAGAAGTTATAAGCAGTTTAATTTAATACTCGCGGGAGGGCCAATATGGTTCTCAAACAACAACTAGTGAAACCGACATATTCTTGAAGCATTCAACATGTTTCATTAAAATGCAAATAATTGTGTTCGCTACGATCAATTGTTCAGAATTTATTATCAGTTCAAGTTAATTTTCGCAGGCGGACCAATATGGTTCTCAACCAACAACTAATGAAATCGATATATTCTTGTAGCATGCAAATGCTGATTAATAAGCAAAATTATTACGCTCTCTACGATCATTTGTTCAGAAGCTATAAGGAGTTGAAGTTAGTTTTGGCGGGCGAACCAAAATGGTTCTCAAACAATAACTAGTGAAACTGACATATTCTTGTAGCATTCAACATGTTTCATTAAAATGCAAATAATTGTGTTCTCTACGATCAATTGTTCAGAAGTTATAAGCAGTTCAAGTTGACATTCGCGGGCGGGCCAATATGGTTCTCAACCAACTACCAATGAAATCGATATATTCTTGTAGCATGCAAAATGCTGATTAATATGAAAAATTATTACGCTCTCTACGATCATTTGTTCAGAAGTTATAAGGAGTTGAATTTAGTTTTGGCGGGCGGGAAAAATGGTTCTCAAACAATAACTAGAGAAACCGACATATTCTTGTAGCATAAAACATGTTTGATTGAAATGCAAATAATTGTGTGCTCTACGATCAATTGTTCAGAAGTAAAAGCAGTTCAAGTTAATTTTCGCGGGAAGGCCAATATATTTCTCAAACAACAACTAGTGAAATGGATATATTCTTGTACATGCAACAAGCTGATTAATATGAAAAATTACTACGCTTTCTACGATTATTTGTTCAGAAGTTATAAGCAGTTCAAATTAATTTTCGCGGGCGGGCCAATATGGTTCTCAACCAACAACTAGTGAAATCGATATATTCTTGTAGCATGCAAGATGCTGATTAATATGAAAATATTTTACGCTCTCTAAGATCATTTGTTCAGAAGTTATAAGCAGTTCAATTTAATACTCGCTGGCGGACAAATATGGTTCTCAAACAACAACTAATGAAACCGACATATTCTTGTAGCATTCAACATGTTTCATTAAAATGCAAATAATTGTGTTCTCTACGATCAATTGTTCAGAAGTTATAAGCAGTTCAAGTTAATTTTCGCGGGCGGGCCAATATGGTTCTCAACCAACAACCAATTAAATCGATATATTCTTGTAGCATGCAACATGCTGATTAATATGCAAAATTATAACGCTCTCTACGATCATTTGTTCAGAAGTTATAAGGAGCTGAAGTTAGTTTTGGCGGGCGGGCCAAAATGGTTCTCAAACAATAACTAGTAAAACCGACATATTCTTGTAGCATACAACATGTTTGACTGAAATGCAAATAATTGTGTTCTCTACGATCAATTGTTCAGAAGTTAAAAACAGTTCAAGTTAATACTCGCGGGCGGGCCAATATGGTTTTCTAAAAACAACTAGTGAAATCGATATATTCTTGTAGCATGCAAAATGCTGATTAATATGCAAAATTATTACGCTTTCTACGATTAATTGTTCAGAAGTTATAAGCAGTTCAAATTAATTTTCGCGGGCGGGCTAATATGGTTCTCAACCAACAACTAGTGAAATCGATATAATCTTGTAGCATGCAACATGCTGATTAATATGCAAATTTATTACGCTCTCTAAGATCATTTGTTCAGAAGTTATAAGCAGTTCAATTTAATACTCGCGGGCGGGCCAATATGGTTCTCAAACAACAACTAGTGAAACCGACATATTCTTGAAGCATTCAACATGTTTCATTTAAATGCAAATAATTGTGTTCGCTACGATCAATTGTTCAGAAGTTATTATCAGTTCAAGCTAATTTTCGCGGGCAGGCCAATATGGTTCTCAACCAACTAATGAATTCGATATATTCTTGTAGCATGCAAATGCTGATTAATAAGCAAAATTATTACGCTCTCTACGATCATTTGTTCAGAAGTTATAAGGAGTTGAAGTTAGTTTTGGCGGGCGGGCCAAAATGGTTCTCAAACAATAACTAGTGAAACCGACATATTCTTGTAGCATACAACATGTTTGATTGAAATGCAAATAATTGTGTTCTCTACGATCATTTGTTCAGACGTTATATGGAGAAAAATTCAATACTAGCGGGCGGGCCAATATGGTTCTAAAAAAACAAATAGTAAAACCGACATATTCTTGTAGCATACAACATGTTTCATTAAAATGCAAATAATTGTGTTCTCTACGATCATTTGTTCAGAAATTGTAAGCAGTTGAATTAGTTTTCGCGGGTGGGCCAACATGGATCTCAAACAATAACTAGTGAAATCTATATATTCTTGTAGCTTGCTACATGTTTATTAATATGCAAAACAATCGAGCTTTCTACGATCATTTGTTCAGAACTTTTAAGCAGTTCAATTTAATACTCGCGGGAGGGCCATTATGGTTCTCAAACAATAACTAGTGAAACTGACATATTCTTGTAGCATGCAACATGTTAGATTAAAAGGCAAATAATTGTGATCTCTACGATCAATTGTTCAGAAGTAATAAGTAGTTCAACTTGATTTTCGCGGGCGGGCCAATATGTTTTTCAATCAATAACTAGTGAAATCGATATATTCTTGTAGCATGCAACATACTGATTAATATGCAAATTTTTTACGCTCTCTACGATCTTTTGTTCAGAAGTTGTAAGCAGTTCAAGTTAATAGTCGCGGACAGGCCAATATTGTTCTCAAATAACAACTAGTGAAACCGACATATTCTTGAAGCATTCAACATGTTTCATTAAAATGCAAATAATTGTGTTCTCTACGATCAATTGTTCAGAAGTTATAAGCAGTTCAAAATGACTTTCGCGGGCGGGCCAATATGGTTCTCAACCAAAAACTAGTGAAATCGATATATTCTTGTAGCATGCAACATGCTGATTAATATGCAAATTTATTACGCTCTCTAGGATCATTTGTTCAGAAGTTATAAACAGTTCAAGTTAATTCTCGCGGGCGGGCCAATATTGTTCTCAAATAACAACTAATGAAACCGACATATTCTTGTTGCATACAACATGTTTGATTAAAATGCTATTAATTGTGGTCTCTACGATGAATTGTTCGGGAGTTATAAGCAGTTCAAGTTGATTTTCGCGGGCGGGCCAATATGGTTCTCAACCAACAAACAATGAAATCGACATATTCTTGTAGCATGCAACATGCTGATTAATATGCAAAATTATTACGCTCTCTACGATCATTTGTTCAGAAGTAATAAGGAGTTTAAGTTAGTTTTGGCGGGCGGGCCAATATGGTTCTCAAACAATAACTAGTGAAACCGACATATTCTTGTAGCATGCAACATGCTGATTAATTTGAAAAATTATTACGCTTTCGACGATTATTTGTTCAGAAGTTAAAAGCAGTTCAAATTAATTTTCGCGGGCGGGCCAATATGGTTCTCAACCAACAACTAGTGAAGTGGATATATTCTTGTAGCTTGCAACATGCTGATTAATATGCAAATTTATTACGCTCTCTTAGATCATTTGTTCAGAAGTTATAAGCAGTTCAATTTAATACTCGCAAGCGGGCCGATATGGTTCTCAAACAACAACTAGTGAAACCGACATATTCTTGAAGCATTCATCATGTTTCATTAAAATGCAAATAATTGTGTTCGCTACGATCAATTGTTAAGAAGTTATAAGCAGTTCAAGTTAATTTTCGCGGGCGGGCCAATATGGTTCTCAACCAACAAAAAATGAAATCGATATATGTACTTGTAGCATGCAACATGCTGATTAATATGAAAAATTATAACGATCTCTACGATCATTTGTTCATAAGTTATAAGGAGTCGAAGTTAGTTTTGGCGGGCGGGCCAATATGGTTCTCAAACAACAACTAGTGAAACCGACATATTCTTGAAGCATTCAACATGTTTCATTAAAATGCAAATAATTGTGTTCTCTACGATCAATTGTTCAGGAGTTTTAAGCAGTTCAAGTTGATTTTCGCGGGAGGGCAAATATGGTTCTCAACCAACAACTAGTGAAATCGATATATTCTTGTAGCATGCAACATGCTGATTAATAGGCAAATTTATTACGTTCTCTAGGATCATTTGTTCAGAAGTTATAAACAGTTCAAGCTAATACTCGCGGGCGGGCCAATATGGTTTTCTAAAAACATCTAATGAATCCGACATATTCTTGTTGCATACAACATGTTTCATTAAAATGCAAATAATTGTGTTCTCTACGATCAATTGTTCAGGAGTTATAAGCAGTTCAAGTTGATTTTCGCGGGAGGGCAAATATGGTTCTCAACCAACAACTAGTGAAATCGATATATTCTTGTAGCATGCAACATGCTGATTAATAGGCAAATTTATTACGCTCTCTAGGATCATTTGTTCAGAAGTTATAAACAGTTCAAGTTAATACTCGCGGGCGGGCCAATATGGTTTTCTAAAAACATCTAATGAAACCGACATATTCTTGTTGCATACAACATGTTTGATAAAATGCTATTAATTGTGGTCTCTACGATCAATTGTTCAGGAGTTATTAGCAGTTCAAGTTGATTTTCGCGGTCGGGCCAATATGGTTCTCAACCAACAACCAATGAAATCGATATATTCTTGTAGCATGCAAAATGCAGATTAATATGCAAAATTATTACGCTCTCTACGATCATTTGTTCAGAAGTTATAAGGAGTTGAATTTAGTTCTGGCGGGCGGGAAAAAATGGTTCTCAAACAATAACTAGTGAAACCGACATATTCTTGTAGCATACAACATGTTTGATTGAAATGCAAATAATTGTGTGCTCTACGATCAATTGTTCAGAAGTTATAAGCAGTTCAAGTTAATTTTCGCGGGAAGGCCAATATATTTCTCAAACAACAACTAGTGAAATGGATATATTCTTGTAGCATGCAACATGCTGATTAATATGAAAAATTATTACGCTTTCTACGATTATTTGTTCAGAAGTTATAAGCAGTTCAAATTAATTTTCGCGGGCGGGCCAATATGGTTCTCAACCAACAACTAGTGAAATCGATATATTCTTGTAGCATGCAAGATGCTGATTAATATGAAAATTTATTACGCTCTCTAAGATCATTTGTTCTGAAGTTATAAGCAGTTCAATTTAATACTCGCGGGCGGACAAATATGGTTCTCAAACAACTAGTGAAACCGACATATTCTTGTAGCATTCAACATGTTTCATTAAAATGCAAATAATTGTGTTCGCATCGATCAATTGTTCAGAAGTTATTATCAGTTCAAGTTAATTTTCGCGGGCGGGCCATTATGGTTCTCAACCAACAACCAATGAAATCGATAAATTCTTGTAGCATGCAACATGCTGATTAATTTGCAAAATTATAACGCTCTCTACGATCATTTGTTCAGAAGTTATAAGGAGTTGAAGTTAGTCTTGGCGGGCGGGCCAATATGGTTCTCAAACAACAACTAGTGAAACCGACATATTCTTGTAGCATACAACATGTTTGATTGGAATGCAAATAATTGTGTTCTCTACGATCAATTGTTCAGAAGTTATAAGCAGTTAAACTTGATTTTCGCGTGCGGGCCAATATGTTTTTCAACCAACAACTAGTGAAATCGATATATTCTTGTAGCATGCAACATGCTGATTAATATGCAAATTTTTTTCGCTCTCTACGTTCTCTTGTTCAGAAGTGTTAATCAGTTCAAGTTAATAGTCGCGGACGGGCCAATATTTTTCTCAAATAACAACTAGTGAAACCGACATATTCTTGTAGCATTCAACATGTTTCATTAAAATGCAAACAATTGTGTTCTCTACAATCAATTGTTCAGAAGTTATAAGCAGTCAAATTGACTTTCGCGGGCGGGCCAATATGGTTCTCAACCAAAAACTAGTGAAATCGATATATTCTTGTAGCATGCAACATGCTGATTAATATGCAAATTTATTACGCTCTCTAGGATCATTTGTTCAGAAGTTATAAACAGTTTATAACTTCAACAGTTCAAGTTAATTCTCGCGGGCGGGACAATATTGTTCTCAAATAACAACTAGTGAAACCGACATATTCTTGTTGCATACAACATGTTTGATTAAATTCTATTAATTGTGGTCTCTACGATCAATTGTTCAGATGTAATAAGGAGATGAAGTTAGTTTTAGCGGGCGGGCCAAAATGGTTCTCAAACAATAACTAGTGAAACCGACATAATCTTGTAGCATACAACATGTTTGATTGAAATGCAAATAATTGTGTGCTCTACGATCAATTGTTCAGAAGTTATAAGCAGTTCAAGTTAATTTTCGCGGGAAGGCCAATATATATCTCAAACAACAACTAGTGAAATCGATATATTCTTGTAGCAGGCAACATGCTGATTAATATGAAAATTTATTACACTCTCCAAGATCATTTGTTCAGAATTTATAAGTAGTTCAATTTAATACTCGCGGGGGGCCCAATATGGTTCTCAAACAACAACTAGTGAAACCGACATATTCTTGAAGTATTCAACATGTTTCATTAAAATGCAAATATTTGTGTTCGCTACGACCAATTGTTCAGAAGTTATAAGCAGTTCAAGTTTACATTCGCTAGCGGGCCAATATGGTTCTCAACCAAAAACTAGTGAAATCGATATATTCTTGTAGCATGCAACATCTGATTAATATGCAAATTTATTACGCTCTCTAGGATCATTTGTTCAGAAGGTATAAACAGTTCAAGTTAATACTCGCGGGCGGGCCAATATGGGTTTCTTAAAACAACTAGTGAAACCGACATTTTCTTGAAGCATTCAACATGTTTCATTAAAATGCAAATAATTGTGTTCGCTACGATCAATTGTTCAGAAGTTATAAGCAGTTCAAGTTAATTTTCGCGGGCGGGCCAATATGGTTCTCAACCAACAACCAATGAAATCGATATATGTACTTGTAGCATGCAACATGCTGATTAATATGCAAAATTATAACGCTCTCTACGATCATTTGTTCAGAAGTTATAAGGAGTTGAAGTTAGTTTTAGCGGGCGGGCCAATATGGTTCTCAAACAATAACTAGTGAAACCGACATATTCTTGTAGCATACACCATGTTTGATTAAAATGCAAATAATTATGTGCTCTACGATCAATTGTTCAGAAGTTATTAGCAGTTCAAGTTAATTTTCGCGGGCGGGCCAATATGGTTCTCAACCAACAACTAGTGAAATCGATATATTCTTGTAGCATGCAACATGCTGACTAATATGCAAATTTATTACGCTCTCTAAGGTCATTTGTTCAGAAGTTATAAGCAGTTCAATTTAATACTCGCGGGCGGGCCAATATGGTTCTCAAACAACAACTAGTGAAACCGACATATTCTTGAAGCATTCAACATGTTTCATTAAAATGCAAATATATGTGTTCGATACGATCAATTGTTCAGAAGTTATAAGCAGTTCAAGTTGATTTTCACGGGCGGGCCAATATGGTTCTCAACCAAATACTAGTGAAATCGATATATTCTTGTGGCATGCAACATGCTGATTAATATGCAAATTTATTACGCTCTCTAGGATCATTTGTTACGAAGTTATAAACAGTTCAATTTAACACTCGCGGGCGGGCCAATATGGTTTTCTAAAAACAACTAGTGAAACCGACATATTCTTGTAGCATTCAACATGTTTCATTAAAATGCAAATAATTGTGTTCTCTACGGTCATTTGTTCAGGAGTTATAAGCTGTTCAAGTTGATTTTCGTCGGCGGGCCAATATAGTTCTCAACCAACAACTAGTGAAATCGATATATTCTTGTAGCATGCAACATGCTGATTAATAGGCAAATTTATTACGCTCTCTAGGATCATTTGTTCAGAAGTTATAAACAGTTCAAGTTAATACTCGCGGGCGGGCCAATATGGTTTTCTAAAAACAACTAGTAAAACCGACATATTCTTGTTGCATACAACATGTTTGATTAAAATGCTATTAATTGTGGTCTCTACGATCAATTGTTCAGGAGTTATTAGCAGTTCAAGTTGATTTTCGCGGTCGGGCCAGTATGGTTCTCAACCAACAACCAATGAAATCTATATATTCTTGTAGCATGCAACATGCTGATTAATATGCAAAATTATTACGCTCTCTACGATCATTTGTTCAGAAGTTATAAGGAGTTGAATTTAGTTTTGGCGGGCGGGAAAAAATGGTTCTCAAACAATAACTAGTGAAACCGACATATTCTTGTAGCATAAAACATGTTTGATTGAAATGCAAATAATTGTGTGCTCTAGGATCAATTGTTCAGAAGTTATAAGCAGTTCAAGTTAATTTTCGCGGGAAGGCCAATATATTTCTCAAACAACAACTAGTGAAATGGATATATTCTTGTACATGCAACATGCTGATTAATATGAAAAATTACTACGCTTTCTACGATTATTTGTTCAGAAGTTATAAGCAGTTCAAATTAATTTTCGCGGGCGGGCCAATATGGTTCTCAACCAACAACTAGTGAAATCGATATATTCTTGAAGCATGCAAGATGCTGATTAATATGAAAATTTATTACGCTCTCTAAGATCATTTGTTCAGAAGTTATAAGCAGTTCAATTTAATACTCGCGGGCGGACAAATATGGTTCTCAAACAACTAGTGAAACCGACATATTCTTGTAGCATTCAACATGTTTCATTAAAATGCAAATAATTGTGTTCGCATCGATCAATTGTTCAGAAGTTATTATCAGTTCAAGTTAATTTTCGCGGGCGGGCCATTATGGTTCTCAACCAACAACCAATGAAATCGATAAATTCTTGTAGCATGCAACATGCTGATTAATTTGCAAAATTATAACGCTCTCTACGATCATTTGTTCAGAAGTTATAAGGAGTTGAAGTTAGTCTTGGCGGGCGGGCCAAAATGGTTCTCAAACAACAACTAGTGAAACCGACATATTCTTGTAGCATACAACATGTTTGATTGGAATGCAAATAATTGTGTTCTCTACGATCAATTGTTCAGAAGTTATAAGCAGTTCAACTTGATTTTCGCGGGCGGGCCAATATGTTTTTCAACCAACAACTAGTGAAATCGATATATTCTTGTAGCATACAACATGCTGATTAATATGCAAATTTTTTTCGCTCTCTACGTTCTCTTGTTCAGAAGTGTTAATCAGTTCAAGTTAATAGTCGCGGACGGGCCAATATTTTTCTCAAATAACAACTAGTGAAACCGACATATTCTTGTAGCATTCAACATGTTTCATTAAAATGCAAACAATTGTGTTCTCTACAATCAATTGTTCAGAAGTTATAAGCAGTCAAATTGACTTTCGCGGGCGGGCCAATATGGTTCTCAACCAAAAACTAGTGAAATCGATATATTCTTGTAGCATGCAACATGCTGATTAATATGCAAATTTATTACGCTCTCTAGGATCATTTGTTCAGAAGTTATAAACAGTTCAAGTTAATTCTCGCGGGCGGGACAATATTGTTCTCAAATAACAACTTGTGAAACCGACATATTCTTGAAGTATTCAACATGTTTCATTAAAATGCAAATATTTGTGTTCGCTACGACCAATTGTTCAGAAGTTATAAGCAGTTCAAGTTTACATTCGCGGGCGGGCCAATATGGTTCTCAACCAAAAACTAGTGAAATCGATATATTCTTGTAGCGTGCAACATGCTGATTAATATGCAAATTTATTACGCTCTCTAGGATCATTTGTTCAGAAGTTATAAACAGTTCAATTTAATACTCGCGGGCGGGCCAATATGGGTTTCTTAAAACAACTAGTGAAACCGACATTTTCTTGAAGCATTCAACATGTTTCATTAAAATGCAAATAATTGTGTTCGCTACGATCAATTGTTCAGAAGTTATAAGCAGTTCAAGTTAATTTTCGCGGGCGGGCCAATATGGTTCTCAACCAACAACCAATGAAATCGATATATGTACTTGTAGCATGCAACATGCTGATTAATATGCAAAATTATAACGCTCTCTACGATCATTTGTTCAGAAGTTATAAGGAGTTGAAGTTAGTTTTGGCGGGCGGGCCAATATGGTTCTCAAACAATAACTAGTGAAACCGACATATTCTTGTAGCATACAACATGTTTGATTGAAATGCAAATAATTATGTGCTCTACGATCAATTGTTCAGAAGTTATTAGCAGTTCAAGTTAATTTTCGCGGGCGGGCCAATATGGTTCTAAACCAACAACTAGTGAAATCGATATATTCTTGTAGCATGCAACATGCTGACTAATATGCAAATTTATTACGCTCTCTAAGGTCATTTGTTCAGAAGTTATAAGCAGTTCAATTTAATACTCGAGGGCGGGCCAATATGGTTCTCAAACAACAACTAGTGAAACCGACATATTCTTGAAGCATTCAACATGTTTCATTAAAATGCAAATATATGTGTTCGATACGATCAATTGTTCAGAAGTTATAAGCAGTTCAAGTTGATTTTCACGGGCGGGCCAATATGGTTCTCAACCAAAAACTAGTGAAATCGATATATTCTTGTGGCATGCAACATGCTGATTAATATGCAAATTTATTACGCTCTCTAGGATCATTTGTTACGAAGTTATAAACAGTTCAATTTAACACTCGCGGGCGGGCCAATATGGTTTTCTAAAAACAACTAGTGAAACCGACATATTCTTGTAGCATTCAACATGTTTCATTAAAATGCAAATAATTGTGTTCTCTACGGTCATTTGTTCAGGAGTTATAAGCTGTTCAAGTTGATTTTCGTCGGCGGGCCAATATAGTTCTCAACCAACAACTAGTGAAATCGATATATTCTTGTAGCATGCAACATGCTGATTAATAGGCAAATTTATTACGCTCTCTAGGATCATTTGTTCAGAAGTTATAAACAGTTCAAGTTAATACTCGCGGGCGGGCCAATATGGTTTTCTAAAAACAACTAGTAAAACCGACATATTCTTGTTGCATACAACATGTTTGATTAAAATGCTATTAATTGTGGTCTCTACGATCAATTGTTCAGGAGTTATTAGCAGTTCAAGTTGATTTTCGCGGTCGGGCCAGTATGGTTCTCAACCAACAACCAATGAAATCTATATATTCTTGTAGCATGCAACATGCTGATTAATATGCAAAATTATTACGCTCTCTACGATCATTTGTTCAGAAGTTATAAGGAGTTGAATTTAGTTTTGGCGGGCGGGAAAAAATGGTTCTCAAACAATAACTAGTGAAACCGACATATTCTTGTAGCATAAAACATGTTTGATTGAAATGCAAATAATTGTGTGCTCTAGGATCAATTGTTCAGAAGTTATAAGCAGTTCAAGTTAATTTTCGCGGGAAGGCCAATATATTTCTCAAACAACAACTAGTGAAATGGATATATTCTTGTACATGCAACATGCTGATTAATATGAAAAATTACTACGCTTTCTACGATTATTTGCTCAGAAGTTATAAGCAGTTCAAATTAATTTTCGCGGGCGGGCCAATATGGTTCTCAACCAACAACTAGAGAAATCGATATATTCTTGAAGCATGCAAGATGCTGATTAATATGAAAATTTATTACGCTCTCTAAGATCATTTGTTCAGAAGTTATAAGCAGTTCAATTTAATACTCGCGGGCGGACAAATATGGTTCTCAAACAACTAGTGAAACCGACATATTCTTGTAGCATTCAACATGTTTCATTAAAATGCAAATAATTGTGTTCGCATCGATCAATTGTTCAGAAGTTATTATCAGTTCAAGTTAATTTTCGCGGGCGGGCCATTATGGTTCTCAACCAACAACCAATGAAATCGATAAATTCTTGTAGCATGCAACATGCTGATTAATTTGCAAAATTATAACGCTCTCTACGATCATTTGTTCAGAAGTTATAAGGAGTTGAAGTTAGTCTTGGCGGGCGGGCCAAAATGGTTCTCAAACAACAACTAGTGAAACCGACATATTCTTGTAGCATACAACATGTTTGATTGGAATGCAAATAATTGTGTTCTCTACGATCAATTGTTCAGAAGTTATAAGCAGTTCAACTTGATTTTCGCGGGCGGGCCAATATGTTTTTCAACCAACAACTAGTGAAATCGATATATTCTTGTAGCATACAACATGCTGATTAATATGCAAATTTTTTTCGCTCTCTACGTTCTCTTGTTCAGAAGTGTTAATCAGTTCAAGTTAATAGTCGCGGACGGGCCAATATTTTTCTCAAATAACAACTAGTGAAACCGACATATTCTTGTAGCATTCAACATGTTTCATTAAAATGCAAACAATTGTGTTCTCTACAATCAATTGTTCAGAAGTTATAAGCAGTCAAATTGACTTTCGCGGGCGGGCCAATATGGTTCTCAACCAAAAACTAGTGAAATCGATATATTCTTGTAGCATGCAACATGCTGATTAATATGCAAATTTATTACGCTCTCTAGGATCATTTGTTCAGAAGTTATAAACAGTTCAAGTTAATTCTCGCCGGCGGGACAATATTGTTCTCAAATAACAACTAGTGAAACCGACATATTCTTGTTGCATACAACATGTTTGATTAAAATGCTATTAATTGTGGTCTCTACGATCAATTGTTCAGGAGTTATAAGCAGTTCAAGTTGATTTTCGCGGGAAGGCCAATATATATCTCAAACAACAACTAGTGAAATCGATATATTCTTGTGGCATGCAACATGCTGATTAATATGAAAATTTATTACACTCTCTAAGATCATTTGTGTAGAATTTATAAGCAGTTCAATTTAATACTCGCGGGCGGCCCAATATGGTTCTCAAACAACAACTAGTGAAACCGACATATTCTTGAAGTATTCAACATGTTTCATTAAAATGCAAATATTTGTGTTCGCTACGACCAATTGTTCAGAAGTTATAAGCAGTTCAAGTTTACATTCGCGGGCGGGCCAATATGGTTCTCAACCAAAAACTAGTGAAATCGATATATTCTTGTAGCGTGCAACATGCTGATTAATATGCAAATTTATTACGCTCTCTAGGATCATTTGTTCAGAAGTTATAAACAGTTCAATTTAATACTCGCGGGCGGGCCAATATGGGTTTCTTAAAACAACTAGTGAAACCGACATTTTCTTGAAGCATTCAACATGTTTCATTAAAATGCAAATAATTGTGTTCGCTACGATCAATTGTTCAGAAGTTATAAGCAGTTCAAGTTAATTTTCGCGGGCGGGCCAATATGGTTCTCAACCAACAACCAATGAAATCGATATATGTACTTGTAGCATGCAACATGCTGATTAATATGCAAAATTATAACGCTCTCTACGATCATTTGTTCAGAAGTTATAAGGAGTTGAGTTAGTTTTGGCGGGCGGGCCAATATGGTTCTCAAACAATAACTAGTGAAACCGACATATTCTTGTAGCATACAACATGTTTGATTGAAATGCAAATAATTATGTGCTCTACGATCAATTGTTCAGAAGTTATTAGCAGTTCAAGTTAATTTTCGCGGGCGGGCCAATATGGTTCTAAACCAACAACTAGTGAAATCGATATATTCTTGTAGCATGCAACATGCTGACTAATATGCAAATTTATTACGCTCTCTAAGGTCATTTGTTCAGAAGTTATAAGCAGTTCAATTTAATACTCGAGGGCGGGCCAATATGGTTCTCAAACAACAACTAGTGAAACCGACATATTCTTGAAGCATTCAACATGTTTCATTAAAATGCAAATATATGTGTTCGATACGATCAATTGTTCAGAAGTTATAAGCAGTTCAAGTTGATTTTCACGGGCGGGCCAATATGGTTCTCAACCAAAAACTAGTGAAATCGATATATTCTTGTGGCATGCAACATGCTGATTAATATGCAAATTTATTACGCTCTCTAGGATCATTTGTTACGAAGTTATAAACAGTTCAATTTAACACTCGCGGGCGGGCCAATATGGTTTTCTAAAAACAACTAGTGAAACCGACATATTCTTGTAGCATTCAACATGTTTCATTAAAATGCAAATAATTGTGTTCTCTACGGTTATTTGTTCAGGAGTTATAAGCTGTTCAAGTTGATTTTCGTCGGCTGGCCAATATAGTTCTCAACCAACAACTTGTGAAATCGATATATTCTTGTAGCATGCAACATGCTGATTAATAGGCAAATTTATTACGCTCTCTAGGATCATTTGTTCAGAAGTTATAAACAGTTCAAGTTAATACTCGCGGGCGGGCCAATATGGTTTTCTAAAAACAACTAGTAAAACCGACATATTCTTGTTGCATACAACATGTTTGATTAAAATGCTATTAATTGTGGTCTCTACGATCAATTGTTCAGGAGTTATTAGCAGTTCAAGTTGATTTTCGCGGTCGGGCCAGTATGGTTCTCAACCAACATCCAATGAAATCTATATATTCTTGTAGCATGCAACATGCTGATTAATATGCAAAATTATTACGCTCTCTACGATCATTTGTTCAGAAGTTATAAGGAGTTGAATTTAGTTTTGGCGGGCGGGAAAAAATGGTTCTCAAACAATAACTAGTGAAACCGACATATTCTTGTAGCATAAAACATGTTTCATTAAAATGCAAATAATTGTGTTCGCTACGATCAATTGATCAGAAGTTATAAGCAGTTCAAGTTAATTTTCGCGGGCGTGCCAATATGGTTCTCAACCAACAACCAATGAAATCGATATATTCTTGTAGCATGCAACATGCTGATTAATATGCAAAATTATAACGCTCTCTACGATCATTTGTTCAGAAGTTATAAGGAGCTGAAGTTAGTTTTGGCGGGCGGGCCGAAATGGTTCTCAAACAATAACTAGTAAAACCGACATATTCTTGTAGCATACATGTTTGATTGAAATGCAAATAATTGTGTTCTCTACGATCAATTGTTCAGAAGTTAAAAACAGTTCAAGTTAATACTCGCGGGCGGGCCAATATAATTTTCTAAAAACAACTAGTGAAACCGACATATTCTTGTTGCATTCAACATGTTTCATTAAAATGCAAATAATTGTGTTCTCTACGATCAATTTTTCAGGAGTTATAAGCAGTTCAAATTGATTTTCAGGGGCGGGCCAATATGGTTCACAACCAAACAACTAGTGAAATCGATATATTCTTGTAGCATGCAACATGCTGATTAATATGCAAAATTATTTCGCTTTCTACGATTAATTTTTCAGAAGTTATAAGCAGTTCAAATTAATTTTCGCGGGCGGGCTAATATGGTTCTCAACCAACAACTAGTGAAATCGATATAATCTTGTTGCACGCAACATGCTGATTAATATGCAAATTTATTACGCTCTCTAAGATCATTTGTTCAGAAGTTATAAGCAGTTCAATTTAATACTCGCGGGCGGGCCAATATGGTTCACAAACAACAACTATTGAAACCGACATATTCTTGAAGCATTCAACATGTTTCATTAAAATGCAAATAATTGTGTTCGCTACGATCAATTGTTCAGAAGTTATTATCAGTTCAATTTAATTTTCGCGGGCGGGCCAATATGGTTCTAAACCAACAACTAATGAAATCGATATTTTCTTGTAGCATGCAAATGCTGATTAATAAGCAAAATTATTACGCTCTCTACGATCATTTGTTCAGAAGTTATAAGGAGTTGAAGTTAGTTTTGGCGGGCGGGCCAAAATGGTTCTCAAACAATAACTAGTGAAACCGACATATTCTTGTAGCATACAACATGTTTGATTGAAATGCAAATAATTGTGTTCTCTACGATCAATTGTTCAGAAGTTATAAGCAGTTGAATTAGTTTTCGCGGGTGGGAAAATATGGTTCTCAACCACCAACCAATGAAATCGATAAATTCTTGTAGCTAGCTACATGTTTATTAATATGCAAAACAATCGAGCTCTCTACGATCATTTGTTCAGAACTTTTAAGCAGTTCAATTTAATACTCGCGGGAGGGCCATTATGGTTCTCAAACAATAACTAGTGAAACTGACATATTCTTCTAGCATGCAACATGTTAGATTAAAATGCAAATAATTGTGATCTCTACGATCTTTTGTTCAGAAGTTGTAAGCAGTTCAAGTTAATTGTCGCGGACGGGCCAATATTGTTCTCAAATAACAACTAGTGAAACCGACATATTCTTGTAGCATTCAACATGTTTCATTAAAATGCAAATAATTGTGTTCTCTACGATCAATTGTTCAGAAGTTATAAGCAGTTCAAATTGACTTTCGCGGGCGGGCCAATATGGTTCTCAACCAAAAACTAGTGAAATCGATATATTCTTGTAGCATGCAACATGCTGATTAATATGCAAATTTATTACGCTCTCTAGGATCATTTGTTCATAAGTTATAAACAGTCCAAGTTAATTCTCGCGGGCGGGCCAATATTGTTCTCAAATAACAACTAGTGAAACCGACATATTCATGTTGCATACAACATGTTTGATTAAAATGCTATTAATTGTGGTCTCTAGGATCAATTGTTCAGGAGTTATAAGCAGTTCAAGTTGATTTTCGCGGGCGGGCCAATATGGTTCTCAACCAACAACGAATGAAATCGACATATTCTTGTAGCAAGCAACATGCTGATTAATATGCAAAATTATTACGCTCTCTACGATAATTTGTTCAGAAGTAATAAGGAGTTGAAGTTAGTTTTGGCGGGTGGGCCAATATGGTTCTCAAACAATAACTAGTGAAACCGACATATTCTTGTAGCATGCAACATGCTGATTAATTTGAAAAATTATTACGCTTTCTACGATTATTTGTTCAGAAGTTATAAGCAGTTCCAATTAATTTTCGCGTGAGGGCCAATATGGTTCTCAACCAACAACTAGTGAAATGGAAATATTCTTGTAGCATGCAACATGCTGATTAATATCCAAATTTATTACGCTCTCTTAGATCATTTGTTCAGAATTTATAAGCAGTTCAATTTAATACTCGCAAGCGGGCCGATATGGTTCTCAAACAACAACTAGTGAAACCGACATATTCTTGAAGCATTCAACATGTTTCATTAAAATGCAAATAATTGTGTTCGCTACGATCAATTGTTCAGAAGTTATAAGCAGTTCAAGTTAATTTTCGCGGGCGGGCCAATATGGTTCTCAACCAACAACCAATGAAATCGATATATGTACTTGTAACATGCAACATGCTGATTAATATGAAAAATTATAACGCTCTCTACGATCATTTGTTCAGAAGTTATAAGGAGTTGAAGTTAGTTTTGGCGGGCGGGCCAATATGGTTCTCAAACAATAACTAGTGAAACCGACATATTCTTGTAGCATACAACATGTTTGATTGAAATGCAAATAATTGTGTGCTCTAAGATCAATTGTTCAGAAGTTATAAGCAGTTCAAATTAATTTTCGCGGGCGGGCCAATATATTTCTCAAACAACAACTAGTGAAATCGATATATTCTTGTAGTATGCAACATGCTGCTTAATATGCAAAATTATTACGCTTTCTAATATTATTTGTTCAGAAGTTATAAGCAGTTCAAATTAATTTTCGCGGGCGGGCCAATATGGTTCTCAACCAACAACTAGTGAAATCGATATATTCTTGTAGCATGCAACATGCTGATTAATATGCAAATTTATAACGCTCTCTAAGGTCATTTGTTCAGAAGTTATAAGCAGTTCAATTTAGAACTCGCGGGAGGGCCAATATGGTTCTCGAACAACAACTAGTGAAACCGACATATTCTTGAAGCATTCAACATGTTTCATTAAAATGCAAATAATTGTGTTCGATACGATCAATTGTTCAGAAGTTATAAGCAGTTCAAGTTGATTTTCACGGGCGGGCCAATATGGTTCTCAACCAAAAACTAGTGAAATCGATATATTCTTGAAGCATGCAACATGCTGATTAATATGCAAATTTATTACGCTCTCTAGGATCATCTGTTACGAAGTTATAAACAGTTCAAGTTAATACTCGCGGGCGGGCCAATATGGTTTTCTAAAAACAACTAGTGAAACCGACATATTCTTGTAGCATTCAACATGTTTCATTAAAATGCAAATAATTGTGATCTCTACGATCAATTGTTCAGGAGTTATAAGCAGTTCAAGTTGATTTTCGCGGGAGGGCCAATATGGTTCTCAACCAACAACTAGTGAAATCGATATATTCTTGTAGCATGCAACATGCTGATTAACAGGCAAATTTATTACGCTCTCTAGGATCATTTGTTCAGAAGTTATAAACAGTTCAAATTAATACTCGCGGGCGGGCCAATATGGTTTTCTAAAAACATCTAATGAAACCGACATATTCTTGTTGCATAGAACATGTTTGATTAAATGCTATTAATTGTGGTCTCTACGATCAATTGTTCAGGAGTTATTAGCAGTTCAAGTTGATTTTTGCAGTCGGGCCAATATGGTTCTCAACCAACAACTAGTGAAATCGATATATTCTTGTAGCATGCAAAATGCTGATTAATATGCAAAATTATTACGCTCTCTACGATCATTTGTTCAGAAGTTATAAGGAGTTGAATTTAGTTTTGGCGGGCGGGAAAAAATGGTTCTCAAACAATAACTAGTGAAACCGACATATTCTTGTAGCATACAACATGTTTGATTGAAATGCAAATTATTGTGTGCTCTACGATCAATTGTTCAGAAGTTATAAGTAGTTCAAGTTAATTTTCGCGGGAAGGCCAATATATTTCTCAAACAACAACTAGTGAAATGGATATATTCTTGTAGCATGCAACATGCTGATTAATATGAAAAATTATTACGCTTTCTACGATTATTTGTTCAGAAGTTATAAGCAGTTCAAATTAATTTTCGCGGGCGGGCCAATATGGTTCTCAACCAACAACTAGTGAAATCGATATATTCTTGTAGCATGCAAGATGCTGATTAATATGAAAATTTATTACGCTCTCTAAGATCATTTGTTCAGAAGTTATAAGCAGTTCAATTTAATACTCGCGGGTGGACAAATATGGTTCTCAAACAACTAGTGAAACCGACATATTCTTGTAGCATTCAACATGTTTCATTAAAATGCAAATAATTGTATTCGCTACGATCAATTGTTCAGAAGTTATAAGCAGTTCAAGTTAATTTTCGCGGGCGGGCCATTATGGTTCTCAACCAACAACCAATGAAATCGATAAATTCTTGTAGCATGCAACATGCTGATTAATTTGCAAAATTGTAACGCTCTCTACGATCATTTGTTCAGTAGTTATAAGGAGTTGAAGTTAGTCTTGGCGGGCGGGCCAAAATGGTTCTTAAAAAATAACTAGTGAAACCGACATATTCTTGTAGCATACAACATGTTTGATTGAAATGCAAATAATTGTGTTCTCTACGATAAATTGTTCAGAAGTTATAAACAGTTCAAGTTAATACTCGCGGGCGGGCCAATATAGTTTTCTAAAAACAACTAGTGAAACCGACATATTCTTGTAGCATTCAACATGGTTCATTAAAATGCAAATAATTGTGTTCTCTACGATCAATTTTTCAGGAGTTATAAGCAGTTCAAATTGATTTTCAGGGGCGGGCCAATATGGTTCACAACCAAACAACTAGTGAAATCGATATATTCTTGTAGCATGCAACATGCTGATTAATATGAAAATTTATTACACTCTTTAGAATCATTTGTTCAGAAGTTATAAACAGTTCAAGTTAATACTCGCGGGCGGGTCAATATGGTATTCTAAAAACAGCTAGTGAAACCGACATATTCTTGAAGCATTCAATATGTTTCATTAAAATGCAAATAATTGTGGTCTCTACGATCAATTGTTCAAGAGTTTTAAGCAGTTCAAGTTGATTTTCGCGGGCGGGCCAATATGGTTCTCAACCAACAACCCATGAAATCGATATATTCTTGTAGCATGTAACATGCTGATTAATATGCAAAATTATTACGCTCTCTACGATCATTTGTTCAGAAGTTATAAGGAGATGAAGTTAGTTTTGGCGGGCGGGCCAAAATGGTTCTCAAACAATAGCTAGTGAAACCGACATATTCTTTTAGCATACAACATGTTTGATTGAAATGCAAATAATTGTGTGCTCTACGATCAATTGTTCAGAAGTTATAAGCAGTTCAAGTTAATTTTCGCGGGCAGGCCAATATATTTCTCAAACAACAACTAGTGAAAACGATATATTCTTGTAGCATGCAACATGCTGATTAATATGCAAAATTATTACGCTTTCTACGATTATTTGTTCAGAAGTTATAAGCAGTTCATATTAATTTTCGCGGGCGGGCCAATATGGTTCTCAACCAACAACTAGTGAAATCGATATAATCTTGTAGCATGCAACATGCTGATTAATATGCAAATTTATTACGCTCTCCAAGATCATTTGTTCAGATGTTATAAGCAGTTCAATTTAATACTCGCGGGCGGGCCAACATGGTTCTCAAACAAAAACTAGTGAAACCGACATATTCTTGAAGCATTCAACATGTTTTATTAAAATGCAAATAATTGTGTTCGCTACGATCAATTTTTCAGAAGTTATTATCAGTTCAAGTTAATTTTCGCGGGTGGGCCAATATGGTTCTCAACCAAAAATTAGTGAAATCGATATTTTCTTGTAGCATGCAACATGCTGATTAATATGCAAATTTATTACGCTCTCTAGGATCATTTGTTCAGAAGTTATAAACAGTTCAAGTTAATTCTCGCGGGCGGGCCAATATTGTTCTCAAATAACAACTAGTGAAATCGATATAATCTTGTAGCATGCAACATGCTGACTAATATGCAAATTTATTACGCTCTCTACGTTCTTTTGTTCAGAAGTGTTAATCAGTTCAAGTTAATAGTCGCGGACGGGCCAATTTTGTTCTCAAATAACAACTAGTGAGACCGACAAATTCTTGTAGCATTCAACATGTTTCATTAAAATGCAAACAATTGTGTTCTCCACAATCAATTGTTCAGAAGTTATAAGCAGTCAAATTGACTTTCGCGGGCGGGCCAATATGGTTCTCAACCAAAAACTAGTGAAATCGATATATTCTTGTAGCATGCAACATGCTGATTAATATGCAAATTTATTACGCTCTCTAGGATCATTTGTTCAGAAGTTATAAACAGTTCAAGTTAATTCTCGCGGGCGGGCCAATATTGTTCTCAAATAACAACTAGTGAAACCGACATATTCTTGTTGCATACAACATGTTTGATTAAAATGCTATTAATTTTGGTCTCTACGATCAATTGTTCAGGAGTTATAAGCAGTTCAAGTTGATTTTCGCGGGCGGGCCAATATGGTTCTCAACCAACAACCAATGAAATCGACATATTCTTGTAGCATGCAACAAGATGATTAATATGCAAAATTATTACGCCCTCTACGATCATTTGTTCAGAAGTAATAAGGAGTTGAAGTTAGTTTTGGCGGGCGGGCCAAAATGGTTCACAAACAATAACTAGTGAAACCGACATAATCTTGTAGCATACAACATGTTTGATTGAAATGCAAATAATTGTGTGCTCTACGATCAATTGTTCAGAAGTTATAAGCAGTTCAAGTTAATTTTCGCGGGAAGGCCAATATATATCTCAAACAACAACTAGTGAAATCGATATATTCTTGTAGCATGCAACATGCTGATTAATATGCAAAATTATTACGCTTTCTACAATTATTTGTTCAGAAGTTATAAGCAGTTCAAATTAATTTTCGCGGGCGGGCCAATATGGTTCTCAAACAATAACTAGTGAAACCGACATATTCTTGTAGCATACAACATGTTTGATTGAAATGCAAATAATTGTGTTCTCTACGCTCAATTGTTCAGAAGATATAAAAAGTTCAAGTTAATACTCGCGGGCGGGCCAATATGGTTTTCTAAAAACAACTAGTGAAACCGACATATTCTTGTAGCATTCAACATGTTTCATTAAAATGCAAATAATTGTGTTCTCTACGATCAAATTTTCAGGAGTTATAAGCAGTTCAAATTGATTTTCAGGGGCGGGCCAATATGGTTCACAACCAAACAACTAGTGAAATCGATATATTCTTGTAGCATGCAACATGCTGATTAATATGCAAATTTATTACGCTCTCTAGGATCATTTGTTCAGAAGTTATAAACAGCTCAAGTTAATACTCGCGGGCGGGCCAATATGGTTCTCAACAAACAACTAGTGATATCGATATAATCTTGTAGCATGCAACATGCTGATTAATATGCAAATTTATTACGCTTTCTAAGATCGTTTGTTCAGAAGTTATAAGCAGTTCAATTTAATACTCGCGGGCGGGCCAATATGGTTCTCAAACAACAACTAGTGAAACCGACATATTCTTGAAGCATTCAACATGTTTCATTAAAATGCAAATAATTGTGTTCGCTACGATCAATTGTTCAGAAGTTATTATCAGTTCAAGTTAATTTTCGCGGGCGGGCCAATATGGTTCTAAACCAACAACTAATGAAATCGATATATTCTTGTAGCATGCAAATGCTGATTAATAAGCAAAATTATTACGCTCTCTACGATCATTTGTTCAGAAGTTATAAGGAGTTGAAGTTAGTTTTGGCGGGCGGGCCAAAATGGTTCTCAAACAATAACTGGTGAAACCGACATATTCTTGTAGCAAACAACATGTTTGATTGAAATGCAAATAATTGTGTTCTCTACGATCAATTGTTCAGAAGGTATAAGCAGTTGAATTAGTTTTCGCGGGTGGGAAAATATGGTTCTCAACCACCAACTAATGAAATCGATAAATTCTTGTAGCTAGCTACATGTTTATTAATATGCAAAACAATCGAGCTTTCTACGATCATTTGTTCAGAACTTTTAAGCAGTTCAATTTAATACTCGCGGGAGGGCCATTATGGTTCTCAAACAATAACTAGTGAAACTGACATATTCTTGTAGCATGCAACATGTTAGATTAAAATGCAAATAATTGTGATCTCTACGATCAATTGTTCAGAAGTTATAAGCAGTTCAAATTGACTTTCGCGGGCGGGCCAATATGGTTCTCAACCAAAAACTAGTGAAATCGATATATTCTTGTAGCATGCAACATGCTGATTAATATGCAAATTTATTACGCTCTCTAGGATCATTTGTTCAGAAGTTATAAACAGTTCAAGTTAATTCTCGCGGGCGGGCCAATATTGTTCTCAAACAATAACTAGTGAAACCGACATATTCTTGTTGCATACAACATGTTTGATTAAAATGCTATTAATTGTGGTCTCTACGATCAATTGTTCAGGAGTTATAAGCAGTTCAAGTTGATTTTCGCGGGCGGGCCAATATGGTTCTCAACCAACAGCCAATGAAATCGACATATTCTTGTAGCATGCAACATGCTGATTAATATGCAAAATTATTACGCTCTCTACGATAATTTGTTCAGAAGTAATAAGGAGTTGAAGTTAGTTTTGGCGGGCGGGCCAATATGGTTCTCAAACAATAACTAGTGAAACCGACATATTCTTGTAGCATGCAACATGCTGATTAATTTGAAAAATTATTACGCTTTCTACGATTATTTGTTCAGAAGTTATAAGCAGTTCAAATTGATTTTCGCGGGCGGGCCAATATGTTTTTCAACCAACAACTAGTGAAATCGATATATTCTTGTAGCATGCAACATACTGATTAATATGCAAATTTTTTACGCTCTCTGCGATCTTTTGTTCAGAAGTTGTAAGCAGTTCAAGTTAATACTCGCAAGCGGGCCGATATGGTTCTCAAACAACAACTAGTGAAATCGACATATTCTTGAAGCATTCAACATGTTTCATTAAAATGCAAATAATTGTGTTCGCTACGATCAATTGTTCAGAAGTTATAAGCAGTTCAAGTTAATTTTCGCGGGCGGGCCAATATGGTTCTCAAACAACAACCAATGAAATCGATATATGTACTTGTAGCATGCAACATGCTGATTAATATGAAAAATTATAACGCTCTCTACGATCATTTGTTCAGAAGTTATAAGGAGTTGAAGTTAGTTTTGGCGGGCGGGCCAATATGGTTCTCAAACAATAACTAGTGAAACCGACATATTCTTGTAGCATACAACATGTTTGATTGAAATGCAAATAATTGTGTGCTATAAGATCAATTTTTCAGAAGTTATAAGCAGTTCAAATTAATTTTCGCGGGCGGGCCAATATATATATCTCAAACAACAACTAGTGAAATCGATATATTCTTGTAGTATGCAACATGCTGCTTAATATGCAAAATTATTACGCTTTCTAATATTATTTGTTCAGAAGTTATAAGCAGTTCAAATTAATTTTCGCGGGCGGACCAATATGGTTCTCAACCAACAACTAGTGAAATCGATATATTCTTGTAGCATGCAACATGCTGACTAATATGCAAATTTATTACGCTCTCTAAGGTCATTTGTTCAGAAGTTATAAGCAGTTCAATTTAATACTCGCGGGAGGGCCAATATGGTTCTCATACAACAACTAGTGAAACCGACATATTCTTGAAGCATTCAACATGTTTCATTAAAATGCAAATAATTGTGTTCGATACGATCAATTGTTCAGAAGTTATAAGCAGTTCAAGTTTTTTCACGGGCGGGCCAATATGGTTCTCAACCAAAAACTAGTGAAATCGATATATTCTTGAAGCATGCAACATGCTGATTAATATGCAAATTTATTACGCTCTCTAGGATCATTTGTTACGAAGTTATAAACAGTTCAAGTTAATACTCGCGGGCGGGCCAATATGGTTTTCTAAAAACAACTAGTGAAACCGACATATTCTTGTAGCATTCAACATGTTTCATTAAAATGCAAATAATTGTGTTCTCTACGATCAATTGTTCAGGAGTTATAAGCAGTTCAAGTTGATTTTCGAAAGAGGGCCAATATGGTTCTCAACCAACAACTAGTGAAATCGATATATTCTTGTAGCATGCAACATGCTGATTAACAGGCAAATTTATACGCTCTCTAGGATCATTTGTTCAGAAGTTATAAACAGTTCAAGTTAATACTCGCGGGCGGGCCAATATGGTTTTCTAAAAACATCTAATTAAACCGACATATTCTTGTTGCATACAACATGTTTGATTAAATGCTATTAATTGTGGTCTCTACGATCAATTGTTCAGGAGTTATTAGCAGTTCAAGTTGATTTTCGCGGTCGGGCCAATATGGTTCTCAACCAACAACTAGTGAAATCGATATATTCTTGTAGCATGCAAAATGCTGATTAATATGCAAAATTATTACGCTCTCTACGATCATTTGTTCAGAAGTTATAAGCAGTTCAAATTAATTTTAGCGGGCGGGCCAATACATTTCTCAAACAACAACTAGTGAAAACGATATATTCTAGTAGTATGCAACATGCTGCTTAATATGCAAAATTATTACGCTTTCTAATATTATTTGTTCAGAAGTTATAAGCAGTTCAAATTAATTTTCGCGGGAGGGCCAATATGGTTCTCAACCAACAACTAGTGAAATCGACATATTCTTGTAGCATGCAACATGCTGATTAATATGCAAATTTATTACTCTCTCTAAGGTCATTTGTTCAGAAGTTATAAGCAGTTCAATTTAATACTCGCGGGAGGGCCAATATGGTTCTCAAACAACAACTAGTGAAACCGACATATTCTTGAAGCATACAACATGTTTGATTAAAATGCTATTAATTGTGGTCTCTACGATCAATTGTTCAGGAGTTATGAGCAGTTCAAGTTGATTTTCGCGGGCGGGCCAATATGGTTCTCAACCAACAACCAATGAAATCGACATATTATTGTAGCATGCAACATGCTGATTAATATGAAAATTTATTACACTCTTTAGGATCATTTGTTCAGAAGTTATAAACAGTTCAAATTAATTTTCGAGGGCGGGCCAATATGGTTCTCAACCAACAACTAGTGAAATCGATATATTCTTGTAGCATGCAAGATGCTGATTAATATGAAAATTTATTACGCTCTCTAAGATCATTTGTTCAGAAGTTATAAGCAGTTCAATTTAATACTCGCGGGAGGGCCAATATGGTTCTCAAACAACAACTAGTGAAACCGACATATTCTTGAAGCATACAACATGTTTGATTAAAATGCTATTAATTGTGGTCTCTACGATCAATTGTTCAGGAGTTATGAGCAGTTCAAGTTGATTTTCGCGGGCGGGCCAATATGGTTCTCAACCAACAACCAATGAAATCGATATATTCTTGTAGCATGCAACATGCTGATTAATTTGAAAAATTATTACGCTTTCTACGATTATTTGTTCAGAAGTTATAAGCAGTTCAAATTAATTTTCGCGGGAGGGCCAATATGGTTCTCAACCAACAACTAGTGAAATGGAAATATTCTTGTAGCATGCAACATGCTGATTAATATGCAAATTTATTACGCTCTCTTAGATCATTTGTTCAGAAGTTATAAGCAGTTCAATTTAATACTCGCAAGCGGGCCGATATGGTTCTCAAACAACAACTAGTGAAACCGACATATTCTTGAAGCATTCAACATGTTTCATTAAAATGCAAATAATTGTGTTCGCTACGATCAATTGTTCAGAAGTTATAAGCAGTTCAAGTTAATTTTCGCGGGCGGGCCAATATGGTTCTCAACCAACACCCAATGAAATCGATATATGTGCTTGTAGCATGCAACATGCTGATTAATATGAAAAATTATAACGCTCTCTACGATCATTTGTTCAGAAGTTATAAGGAGTTGAAGTTAGTTTTGGCGGGCGGGCCAATATGGTTCTCAAACAATAACTGTGAAACCGACATATTCTTGTAGCATACAACATGTTTGATTGAAATGCAAATAATTGTGTGCTCTAAGATCAATTGTTCAGAAGTTATAAGCAGTTCAAATTAATTTTAGCGGGCGGGCCAATACATTTCTCAAACAACAACTAGTGAAATCGATATATTCTAGTAGTATGCAACATGCTGCTTAATATGCAAAATTATTACGCTTCCTAATATTATTTGTTCAGAAGTTATAAGCAGTTCAAATTAATTTTCGCGGGAGGGCCAATATGGTTCTCAACCAACAACTAATGAAATCGACATATTCTTGTAGCATGCAACATGCTCATTAATATGCAAATTTATTACTCTCTCTAAGGTCATTTGTTCAGAAGTTATAAGCAGTTCAATTTAATACTCGCGGGAGGGCCAATATGGTTCTCAAACAACAACTAGTGAAACCGACATATTCTTGAAGCATACAACATGTTTGATTAAAATGCTATTAATTGTGATCTCTACGATCAATTGTTCAGGAGTTATGAGCAGTTCAAGTTGATTTTCGCGGGCGGGCCAATATGGTTCTCAACCAACAACCAATGAAATCGATATATTCTTGTAGCATGTAACATGCTGATTAATATGCAAAATTATTACGCTCTCTACGATCATTTGTTCAGAAGTTATAAGGAGATGAAGTTAGTTTTGGCGGGCGGGCCAAAATGGTTCTCAAACAATAGCTAGTGAAACCGACATATTCTTGTAGCATACAACATGTTTGATTGAAATGCAAATAATTGTGTGCTCTACGATCAATTGTTCAGAAGTTATAAGCAGTTCAAGTTAATTTTCGCGGGCAGGCCAATATATTTCTCAAACAACAACTAGTGAAATCGATATATTCTTGTAGCATGCAACATGCTGATTAATATGCAAAATTATTACGCTTTCTACGATTATTTGTTCAGAAGTTATAAGCAGTTCATATTAATTTTCACGGGCGGGCCAATATGGTTCTCAACCAACACCTAGTGAAATCGATATAATCTTGTAGCATGCAACATGCTGATTAATATGCAAATTTATTACGCTCTCCAAGATCATTTGTTCAGATGTTATAAGCAGTTCAATTTAATACTCGCGGGCGGGCCAACATGGTTCTCAAACAAAAACTAGTGAAACCGACATATTCTTGAAGCATTCAACATGTTTTATTAAAATACAAATAATTGTGTTCGCTACGATCAATTTTTCAGAAGTTATTATCAGTTCAAGTTAATTTTCGCGGGTGGGCCAATATGGTTCTCAACCAAAAATAAGTGAAATCGATATATTCTTGCAGCATGCAACATGCTGATTAATATGCAAATTTATTACGCTCTCTAGGATCATTTGTTCAGAAGTTATAAACAGTTCAATTTAATTCTCGCGGGCGGGCCAATATTGTTCTCAAATAACAACTAGTGAAATCGATATAATCTTGTAGCATGCAACATGCTGATTAATATGCAAATTTATTACGCTCTCTACGTTCTTTTGTTCAGAAGTGTTAATCAGTTCAAGTTAATAGTTGCGGACGGGCCAATTTTGTTCTCAAATAACAACTAGTGAGACCCACAAATTCTTGTAGCATTCAACATGTTTCATTAAAATGCAAACAATTGTGTTCTCCACAATCAATTGTTCAGAAGTTATAAGAAGTCAAATTGACTTTCGCGGGCGGGCCAATATGGTTCTCAACCAAAAACTAGTGAAATCGATATATTCTTGTAGCATGCAACATGCTGATTAATATGCAAATTTATTACGCTCTCTAGGATCATTTGTTCAGAAGTTATAAACAGTTCAAGTTAATTCTCGCGGGCGGGCCAATATTGTTCTCAAATAACAACTAGTGAAACCGACATATTCTTGTTGCATACAACATGTTTGATTAAAATGCTATTAATTTTGGTCTCTACGATCAATTGTTCAGGAGTTATAAGCAGTTCAAGTTGATTTTCGCGGGCGGGCAAATATGGTTCTCAACCAACAACCAATAAAATCGACATATTCTTGTAGCATGCAACATGCTGATTAATATGCAAAATTATTACGCTCTCTACGATCATTTGTTCAGAAGTAATAAGGAGTTGAAGTTAGTTTTGGCGGGCGGGCCAAAATGGTTCACAAACAATAACTAGTGAAACCGACATAATCTTGTAGCATACAACATGTTTGATTGAAATGCAAATAATTGTGTGCTCTACGATCAATTGTTCAGAAGTTATAAGCAGTTCAAGTTAATTTTCGCGGGAAGGCCAATATATATCTCAAACAACAACTAGTGAAATCGATATATTCTTGTAGCATGCAACATGCTGATTAATATGCAAAATTATTACGCTTTCTACAATTATTTGATCAGAAGTTATAAGCAGTTCAAATTAATTTTCGCGGGCGGGCCAATATGGTTCTCAAACAATAACTAGTGAAACCGACATATTCTTGTAGCATACAACATGTTTGATTGAAATGCAAATAATTGTGTTCTCTACGCTCAATTGTTCAGAAGATATAAAAAGTTCAAGTTAATACTCGCGGGCGGGCCAATATGGTTTTCTAAAAACAACTAGTGAAACCGACATATTCTTGTAGCATTCAACATGTTTCATTAAAATGCAAATAATTGTGTTCTCTACGATCAATTTTTCAGGAGTTATAAGCAGTTCAAATTGATTTTCAGGGGCGGGCCAATATGGTTCACAACCAAACAACTAGTGAAATCGATATATTCTTGTAGCATGCAACATGCTGATTAATATGCAAATTTATTACGCTCTCTAGGATCATTTGTTCAGAAGTTATAAACAGCTCAAGTTAATACTCGCGGGCGGGCCAATATGGTTTTCTAAAAACAATTAGTGAAACCGACATATTCTTGTTGCATTCAATATGTTTCATTAAAATGCAAATAATTGTGGTCTCTACGATCAAATGTTCAAGAGTTTTAAGCAGTTCAAGTTGATTTTCGCGGGCGGGCCAATATGGTTCTCAACCAACAACCAATGAAATCGATATATTCTTGTAGCATGCAAATGCTGATTAATAAGCAAAATTATTACGCTCTCTACGATCATTTGTTCAGAAGTTATAAGGAGTTGAAATTAGTTTTGGCGGGCGGGCCAAAATGGTTCTCAAACAATAGCTAGTGAAACCGACATATTCTGGTAGCATACAACATGTTTGATTGAAATGCAAATAATTGTGTGCTTTACGATCAATTGTTCAGAAGTTGTAAGCAGTTCAAGTTAATTCTCGCGGGCAGACCAATATATTTCTCAAACAACAACTAGTGAAATCGATATATTCTTGTAGCATGCAACATGCTGATTAATATGCAAAATTATTACGCTCTCTACGATTAATTGTTCAGAAGTTATAAGCAGTTCAAATTAATTTTCGCGGGCGGGCTAATATGGTTCTCATCCAACAACTAGTGAAATCGATATAATCTTGTAGCATGCAACATGCTGATTAATATGCAAATTTATTACGCTCTCTAAGATCATTTGTTCAGAAGTTATAAGCAGTTCAATTTAATACTCGCGGGCGGGCCAATATGGTTCTCAAACAACAACTAGTGAAACCGACATATTCTTGAAGCATTCAACATGTTTCATTAAAATGCAAATAATTGTGTTCGCTACGATCAATTGTTCAGAAGTTATTATCAGTTCAAGTTAATTTTCGCGGGCGGGCCAATATGGTTCTAAACCAACAACTAATGAAATCGATATATTCTTGTAGCATGCAAATGCTGATTAATAAGCAAAATTATTACGCTCTCTACGATCATTTGTTCAGAAGTTATAAGGAGTTGAAGTTAGTTTTGGCGGGCGGGCCAAAATGGTTCTCAAACAATAACTAGTGTAACCGACATATTCTTGTAGCATACAACATGTTTGATTGAAATGCAAATAATTGTGTTCTCTACGATCAATTGTTCAGAAGGTATAAGCAGTTGAATTAGTTTTCGCGGGTGGGAAAATATGGTTCTCAACCACCAACTAATGAAATCGATAAATTCTTGTAGCTAGCTACATGTTTATTAATATGCAAAACAATCGAGCTTTCTACGATCATTTGTTCCGAACTTTTAAGCAGTTCAATTTAATACTCGCGGGAGGGCCATTATGGTTCTCAAACAATAACTAGTGAAACTGACATATTCTTGTAGCATGCAACATACTGATTAATATGCAAATTTTTTACGCTCTCTACGATCTTTTGTTCAGAAGTTGTAAGCAGTTCAAGTTAATAGTCGCGGACGGGCCAATATTGTTCTCAAATAACAACTAATGAAACCGACATAGTCTTGTAGCATTCAACATGTTTCATTAAAATGCAAATAATTGTGTTCTCTACGATCAATTGTTCAGAAGTTATAAGCAGTTCAAATTGACTTTCGCGGGCGGGCCAATATGGTTCTCAACCAAAAACTAGTGAAATAGATATATTCTTGTAGCATGCAACATGCTGATTAATATGCAAATTTATTACGCTCTCTAGGATCATTTGTTCAGAAGTTATAAACAGTTCAAGTTAATTCTCGCGGGCGGGCCAATATTGTTCTCAAACAATAACTAGTGAAACCGACATATTCTTGTTGCATACAACATGTTTGTTTAAAATGCTATTAATTGTGGTCTCTACGATCAATTGTTCAGGAGTTATAAGCAGTTCAAGTTGATTTTCGCGGGCGGGCCAATATGGTTCTCAACCAACAACCAATGAAATCGACATATTCTTGTAGCATGCAACATGCTGATTAATATGCAAAATTATTACGTTCTCTACGATAATTTGTTCAGAAGTAATAAGGAGTTGAAGTTAGTTTTGGCGGGCGGGCCAATATGGTTCTCAAACAATAACTAGTGAAACCGACATATTCTTGTAGCATGCAACATGCTGATTAATTTGAAAAATTATTACGCTTTCTACGATTATTTGTTCAGAAGTTATAAGCAGTTCAAATTGATTTTCGCGGACGGGCCTATATGTTTTTCAACCAACAACTAGTGAAATCGATATATTCTTGTAGCATGCAACATACTGATTAATATGAAAAATTATAACGCTCTCTACGATCATTTGTTCAGAAGTTATAAGGAGTTGAAGTTAGTTTTGGCGGGCGGGCCAATATGGTTCTCAAACAATAACTAGTGAAACCGACATATTCTTGTAGCATACAACATGTTTGATTGAAATGCAAATAATTGTGTGCTATAAGATCAATTTTTCAGAAGTTATAAGCAGTTCAAATTAATTTTCGCGGGCGGGCCAATATATATATCTCAAACAACAACTAGTGAAATCGATATATTCTTGTAGCATGCAACATACTGATTAATATGCAAAATTATTACGTTCTCTACGATAATTTGTTCAGAAGTAATAAGGAGTTGAAGTTAGTTTTGGCGGGCGGGCCAATATGGTTCTCAAACAATAACTAGTGAAACCGACATATTCTTGTAGCATGCAACATGCTGCTTAATATGCAAAATTATTACGCTTTCTAATATTATTTGTTCAGAAGTTATAAGCAGTTCAAATTAATTTTCGCGGGCGGGCCAATATGGTTCTCAACCAACAACTAGTGAAATCGATATATTCTTGTAGCATGCAACATGCTGACTAATATGCAAATTTATTACGCTCTCTAAGGTCATTTGTTCAGAAGTTATAAGCAGTTCAATTTAATACTCGCGGGAGGGCCAATATGGTTCTCAAACAACAACTAGTGAAACCGACATATTCTTGAAGCATTCAACATGTTTCATTAAAATGCAAATAATTGTGTTCGATACGATCAATTGTTCAGAAGTTATAAGCAGTTCAAGTTGATTTTCACGGGCGGGCCAATATGGTTCTCAACCAAAAACTAGTGAAATCGATATATTCTTGAAGCATGCAACATGCTGATTAATATGCAAATTTATTACGCTCTCTAGGATCATTTGTTACGAAGTTATAAACAGTTCAAGTTAATACTCGCGGGCGGGCCAATATGGTTTTCTAAAAACAACTAGTGAAACCGACATATTCTTGTAGCATTCAACATGTTTCATTAAAATGCAAATAATTGTGTTCTCTACGATCAATTGTTCAGGAGTTATAAGCAGTTCAAGTTGATTTTCGCGGGAGGGCCAATATGGTTCTCAACCAACAACTAGTGAAATCGATATATTCTTGTAGCATGCAACATGCTGATTAACAGGCAAATTTATTACGCTCTCTAGGATCATTTGTTCAGAAGTTATAAACAGTTCAAGTTAATACTCGCGGGCGGGCCAATATGGTTTTCTAAAAACATCTAATTAAACCGACATATTCTTGTTGCATACAACATGTTTGATTAAATGCTATTAATTGTGGTCTCTACGATCAATTGTTCAGGAGTTATTAGCAGTTCAAGTTGATTTTCGCGGTCGGGCCAATATGGTTCTCAACCAACAACTAGTGAAATCGATATATTCTTGTAGCATGCAAAATGCTGATTAATATGCAAAATTATTACGCTCTCTACGATCATTTGTTCAGAAGTTATAAGGAGTTGAATTTAGTTTTGGCGGGCGGGAAAAAATGGTTCTCAATCAATCACTAGTGAAACCGACATATTCTTGTAGCATACAACATGTTTGATTGAAATGCAAATAATTGTGTGCTCTACGATCAATTGTTCAGAAGTTATAAGCAGTTCAAGTTAATTTTCGCGGGAAGGCCAATATATTTCTCAAACAACAACTAGTGAAATGGATATATTCTTGTAGCATGCAACATGCTGATTAATATGAAAAATTATTACGCTTTCTACGATTATTTGTTCAGAAGATATAAGCAGTTCAAATTAATTTTCGAGGGCGGGCCAATATGGTTCTCAACCAACAACTAGTGAAATCGATATATTCTTGTAGCATGCAAGATGCTGATTAATATGAAAATTTATTACGCTCTCTAAGATCATTTGTTCAGAAGTTATAAGCAGTTCAATTTAATACTCGCAAGCGGGTCAATATGGTTTTCTAAAAACAACTAGTGAAACCGACATATTCTTGAAGCATTCAACATGTTTAATTAAAATGCAAATAATTGTGGTCTCTACAATCAATTGTTCAAGAGTTTTAAGCAGTCCAAGTTGATTTTCGCGTGCGGGCCAATATGGTTCTCAACCAACAACCAATGAAATCGATATATTCTTGTAGCATGCAACATGCTGATTAATTTGAAAAATTATTACGCTTTCTACGATTATTTGTTCAGAAGTTATAACCAGTTCAAATTAATTTTCGCGGGAGGGCCAATATGGTTCTCAACCAACAACTAGTGAATGGAAATATTCTTGTAGCATGCAACATGCTGATTAATATGCAAATTTATTACGCTCTCTTAGATCATTTGTTCAGAAGTTATAAGCAGTTCAATTTAATACTCGCAAGCGGGCCGATATGGTTCTCAAACAACAACTAGTGAAACCGACATATTCTTGAAGCATTCAACATGTTTCATGAAAATGCAAATAATTGTGTTCGCTACGATCAATTGTTCAGAAGTTATAAGCAGTTCAAGTTAATTTTCGCGGGCGGGCCAATATGGTTCTCAACCAACAACCAATGAAATCGATATATGTGCTTGTAGCATGCAACATGCTGATTAATATGAAAAATTATAACGCTCTCTACGATCATTTGTTCAGAAGTTATAAGGAGTTGAAGTTAGTTTTGGCGGGCGGGCCAATATGGTTCTCAAACAATAACTGTGAAACCGACATATTCTTGTAGCATACAACATGTTTGATTGAAATGCAAATAATTGTGTGCTCTAAGATCAATTGTTCAGAAGTTATAAGCAGTTCAAATTAATTTTCGCGGGCGGGCCAATATGGTTCTCAACCAACAACTAGTGAAATCGATATATTCTAGTAGTATGCAACATGCTGCTTAATATGCAAAATTATTACGCTTTCTAATATTATTTGTTCAGAAGTTATAAGCAGTTCAAATTAATTTTCGCGGGCGGGCTAATATGGTTCTCAACCAACAACTAGTGAAATCGACATATTCTTGTAGCATGCAACATGCTGATTAATATGCAAATTTATTACGCTCTCTAAGGTCATTTGTTCAGAAGTTATAAGCAGTTCAATTTAATACTCGCGGGAGGGCCAATATTGTTCTCAAATAACAACTAATGAAACCGACATATTCTTGTAGCATTCAACATGTTTCATTAAAATGCAAATAATTGTGTTCTCTACGATCAATTGTTCAGAAGTTATAAGCAGTTCAAATTGACTTTCGCGGGCGGGCCAATATGGTTCTCAACCAAAAACTAATGAAATAGATATATTCTTGTAGCATGCAACATGCTGATTAATATGCAAATTTATTACGCTCTCTAGGATCATTTGTTCAGAAGTTATAAACAGTTCAAGTTAATTCTCGCGGGCGGGCCAATATTGTTCTCAAACAATAACTAGTGAAACCGACATATTCTTGTTGCATACAACATGTTTGTTTAAAATGCTATTAATTGTGGTCTCTACGATCAATTGTTCAGAAGTTATAAGCAGTTCAAGTTGATTTTCGCGGGCGGGCCAATATGGTTCTCAACCAACAACCAATGAAATCGACATATTCTTGTAGCATGCAACATGCTGATTAATATGCAAAATTATTACGTTCTCTACGATAATTTGTTCAGAAGTAATAAGGAGTTGAAGTTAGTTTTGGCGGGCGGGCCAATATGGTTCTCAAACAATAACTAGTGAAACCGACATATTCTTGTAGCATGCAACACGCTGATTAATTTGAAAAATTATTACGCTTTCTACGATTATTTGTTCAGAAGTTATAAGCAGTTCAAATTGATTTTCGCGGGCGGGCCAATATGTTTTTCAACCAACAACTAGTGAAATCGATATATTCTTGTAGCATGCAACATACTGATTAATATGAAAAATTATAACGCTCTCTACGATCATTTGTTCAGAAGTTATAAGGAGTTGAAGTTAGTTTTGGCGGGCGGGCCAATATGGTTCTCAAACAATAACTAGTGAAACCGACATATTCTTGTAGCATACAACATGTTTGATTGAAATGCAAATAATTGTGTGCTATAAGATCAATTTTTCAGAAGTTATAAGCAGTTCAAATTAATTTTCGCGGGCGGGCCAATATATATATCTCAAACAACAACTAGTGAAATCGATATATTCTTGTAGCATGCAACATACTGATTAATATGCAAAATTATTACGTTCTCTACGATAATTTGTTCAGAAGTAATAAGGAGTTGAAGTTAGTTTTGGCGGGCGGGCCAATATGGTTCTCAAACAATAACTAGTGAAACCGACATATTCTTGTAGCATGCAACATGCTGCTTAATATGCAAAATTATTACGCTTTCTAATATTATTTGTTCAGAAGTTATAAGCAGTTCAAATTAATTTTCGCGGGCGGGCCAATATGGTTCTCAACCAACAACTAGTGAAATCGATATATTCTTGTAGCATGCAACATGCTGACTAATATGCAAATTTATTACGCTCTCTAAGGTCATTTGTTCAGAAGTTATAAGCAGTTCAATTTAATACTCGCGGGAGGGCCAATATGGTTCTCAAACAACAACTAGTGAAACCGACATATTCTTGAAGCATTCAACATGTTTCATTAAAATGCAAATAATTGTGTTCGATACGATCAATTGTTCAGAAGTTATAAGCAGTTCAAGTTGATTTTCACGGGCGGGCCAATATGGTTCTCAACCAAAAACTAGTGAAATCGATATATTCTTGAAGCATGCAACATGCTGATTAATATGCAAATTTATTACGCTCTCTAGGATCATTTGTTACGAAGTTATAAACAGTTCAAGTTAATACTCGCGGGCGGGCCAATATGGTTTTCTAAAAACAACTAGTGAAACCGACATATTCTTGTAGCATTCAACATGTTTCATTAAAATGCAAATAATTGTGTTCTCTACGATCAATTGTTCAGGAGTTATAAGCAGTTCAAGTTGATTTTCGCGGGATGGCCAATATGGTTCTCAACCAACAACTAGTGAAATCGATATATTCTTGTAGCATGCAACATGCTGATTAACAGGCAAATTTATTACGCTCTCTAGGATCATTTGTTCAGAAGTTATAAACAGTTCAAGTTAATACTCGCGGGCGGGCCAATATGGTTTTCTAAAAACATCTAATTAAACCGACATATTCTTGTTGCATACAACATGTTTGATTAAATGCTATTAATTGTGGTCTCTACGATCAATTGTTCAGGAGTTATTAGCAGTTCAAGTTGATTTTCGCGGTCGGGCCAATATGGTTCTCAACCAACAACTAGTGAAATCGATATATTCTTGTAGCATGCAAAATGCTGATTAATATGCAAAATTATTACGCTCTCTACGATCATTTGTTCAGAAGTTATAAGGAGTTGAATTTAGTTTTGGCGGGCGGGAAAAAATGGTTCTCAATCAATCACTAGTGAAACCGACATATTCTTGTAGCATACAACATGTTTGATTGAAATGCAAATAATTGTGTGCTCTACGATCAATTGTTCAGAAGTTATAAGCAGTTCAAGTTAATTTTCGCGGGAAGGCCAATATATTTCTCAAACAACAACTAGTGAAATGGATATATTCTTGTAGCATGCAACATGCTGATTAATATGAAAAATTATTACGCTTTCTACGATTATTTGTTCAGAAGATATAAGCAGTTCAAATTAATTTTCGAGGGCGGGCCAATATGGTTCTCAACCAACAACTAGTGAAATCGATATATTCTTGTAGCATGCAAGATGCTGATTAATATGAAAATTTATTACGCTCTCTAAGATCATTTGTTCAGAAGTTATAAGCAGTTCAATTTAATACTCGCAAGCGGGTCAATATGGTTTTCTAAAAACAACTAGTGAAACCGACATATTCTTGAAGCATTCAACATGTTTCATTAAAATGCAAATAATTGTGGTCTCTACAATCAATTGTTCAAGAGTTTTAAGCAGTCCAAGTTGATTTTCGCGGGCGGGCCAATATGGTTCTCAACCAACAACCAATGAAATCGATATATTCTTGTAGCATGCAACATGCTGATTAATTTGAAAAATTATTACGCTTTCTACGATTATTTGTTCAGAAGTTATAACCAGTTCAAATTAATTTTAGCGGGAGGGCCAATATGGTTCTCAACCAACAACTAGTGAAATGGAAATATTCTTGTAGCATGCAACATGCTGATTAATATGCAAATTTATTACGCTCTCTTAGATCATTTGTTCAGAAGTTATAAGCAGTTCAATTTAATACTCGCAAGCGGGCCGATATGGTTCTCAAACAACAACTAGTGAAACCGACATATTCTTGAAGCATTCAACATGTTTCATTAAAATGCAAATAATTGTGTTCGCTACGATCAATTGTTCAGAAGTTATAAGCAGTTCAAGTTAATTTTCGCGGGCGGGCCAATATGGTTCTCAACCAACAACCAATGAAATCGATATATGTGTTTGTAGCATGCAACATGCTGATTAATATGAAAAATTATAACGCTCTCTACGATCATTTGTTCAGAAGTTATAAGGAGTTGAAGTTAGTTTTGGCGGGCGGGCCAGTATGGTTCTCAAACAATAACTGTGAAACCGACATATTCTTGTAGCATACAACATGTTTGATTGAAATGCAAATAATTGTGTGCTCTAAGATCAATTGTTCAGAAGTTATAAGCAGTTCAAATTAATTTTCGCGGGCGGGCCAATATGGTTCTCAACCAACAACTAGTGAAATCGATATATTCTAGTAGTATGCAACATGCTGCTTAATATGCAAAATTATTACGCTTTCTAATATTATTTGTTCAGAAGTTATAAGCAGTTCAAATTAATTTTCGCGGGCGGGCTAATATGGTTCTCAACCAACAACTAGTGAAATCGACATATTCTTGTAGCATGCAACATGCTGATTAATATGCAAATTTATTACGCTCTCTAAGGTCATTTGTTCAGAAGTTATAAGCAGTTCAATTTAATACTCGCGGGAGGGCCAATATGGTTCTCAAACAACAACTAGTGAAACCGACATATTCTTGAAGCATACAACATGTTTGATTAAAATGCTATTAATTGTGGTCTCTACGATCAATTGTTCAGGAGTTATAAGCAGTTCAAATTGATTTTCGCGGGCGGGCCAATATGGTTCTCAACCAACAACCAATGAAATCGACATATTCTTGTAGCATGCAACATGCTGATTAATATGAAAATTTATTACACTCTTTAGGATCATTTGTTCAGAAGTTATAAACAGTTCAAGTTAATACTCGTGGGCGGGTCAATATGGTTTTCTAAAAACAACTAGTGAAACCGACATATTCTTGAAGCATTCAATATGTTTCATTAAAATGCAAATAATTGTGGTCGCTACGATCAATTGTTCAAGAGTTTTAAGCAGTTCAAGTTGATTTTCGCGGGCGGGCCAATATGGTTCTCAACCAACAACCAATGAAATCGATATATTCTTGTAGCATGTAACATGCTGATTAATATGCAAAATTATTACGCTCTCTACGATCATTTGTTCAGAAGTTATAAGGAGATGAAGTTAGTTTTGGCGGGCGGGCCAAAATGGTTCTCAAACAATAGCTAGTGAAACCGATATATTCTTGTAGCATACAACATGTTTGATTGAAATGCAAATAATTGTGTGCTCTACGATCAATTGTTCAGAAGTTATAAGCAGTTCAAGTTAATTTTCGCGGGCAGGCCAATATATTTCTCAAACAACAACTAGTGAAATCGATATATTCTTGTAGCATGCAACATGCTGATTAATATGCAAAATTATTACGCTTTCTAGGATCATTTGTTCAGAAGTTATAAACAGTTCAAGTTAATTCTCGCGGGCGGGCCAATATTGTTCTCAAATAACAACTAGTGAAATCGATATAATCTTGTAGCACGCAACATGCTGATTAATATGCAAATTTATTACGCTCTCCAAGATCATTTGTTCAGATGTTATAAGCAGTTCAATTTAATACTCGCGGGCTGGTCAACATGGTTCTCAAACAAAAACTAGTGAAACCGACATATTCTTGAAGCATTCAACATGTTTTATTAAACTGCAAATAATTGTGTTCGCTACGATCAATTTTTCAGAAGTTATTATCAGTTCAAGTTAATTTTCGCGGGTGGGCCAATATGGTTCTCAACCAAAAATTAGTGAAATCGATATATTCTTGTAGCATGCAACATGCTGATTAATATGCAAATTTATTACGCTCTCTTGGATCATTTGTTCAGAAGTTATAAACAGTTCAAGTTAATTCTCGCGGGCGGGCCAATATTGTTCTCAAATAACAACTAGTGAAATCGATATAATCTTGTAGCACGCAACATGCTGATTAATATGCAAATTTATTACGCTCTCTACGTTCTTTTGTTCAGAAGTGTTAATCAGTTCAAGTTAATAGTCGCGGACGGGCCAATTTTGTTCTCAAATAACAACTAGTGAGACCGACAAATTCTTGTAGCATTCAACATGTTTCATTAAAGTGCAAACAATTGTGTTCTCCACAATCAATTGTTCAGAAGTTATAAGCAGTCAAATTGACTTTCGCGGGCGGGCCAATATGGTTCTCAACCAAAAACTAGTGAAATCGATATATTCTTGTGGCATGCAACATGCTGATTAATATGCAAATTTATTACGCTCTCTAGGATCATTTGTTCAGAAGTTATAAACAGTTCAAGTTAATTCTCGCGGTCGGGCCAATATTGTTCTCAAATAACAACTAGTGAAACCGACATATTCTTGTTGCATACAACATGTTTGATTAAAATGCTATTAATTTTGGTCTATACGATCAATTGTTCAGGAGTTATAAGCAGTTCAAGTTGATTTTCGCGGGCGGGCCAATATGGTTCTCAACCAACAACCAATGAAATCGACACATTCTTGTAGCATGCAACATGCTGATTAATATGCAAAATTATTACGCTCTCTACGATCATTTGTTCAGAAGTTATAAGCAGTTCAAATTAATTTTCGCGGGCGGGCCAATATGGTTCTCAAACAATAACTAGTGAAACCGACATATTCTTGTAGCATACAACATGTTTGATTGAAATGCAAATAATTGTGTGCTCTACGATCAATTGTTCAGAAGTTATAAGCAGTTCAAGTTAATTTTCGCGGGAAGGCCAATATATATCTCAAACAACAACTAGTGAAATCGATATATTCTTGTAGCATGCAACATGCTGATTAATATGCAAAATTATTACGCTTTCTACAATTATTTGTTCAGAAGTTATAAGCAGTTCAAATTAATTTTCGCGGGCGGGCCAATATGGTTCTCAAACAATAACTAGTGAAACCGACATATTCTTGTAGCATACAACATGTTTGATTGAAATGCAAATAATTGTGTTCTCTACGCTCAATTGTTCAGAAGATATAAAAAGTTCAAGTTAATACTCGCGGGCGGGCCAATATGGTTTTCTAAAAACAACTAGTGAAACCGACATATTCTTGTAGCATTCAACATGTTTCATTAAAATGCAAATAATTGTGTTCTCTACGATCAATTTTTCAGGAGTTATAAGCAGTTCAAATTGATTTTCAGGGGCGGGCCAATATGGTTCACAACCAAACAACTAGTGAAATCCATATAATCTTGTAGCATGCAACATGCTGATTAATATGCAAATTTATTACGCTCTCTAGGATCATTTGTTCAGAAGTTATAAACAGCTCAAGTTAATACTCGCGGGCGGGCCAATATGGTTTTCTAAAAACAATTAGTGAAACCGACATATTCTTGTTGCATTCAATATGTTTCATTAAAATGCAAATAATTGTGGTCTCTACGATCAAATGTTCAAGAGTTTTAAGCAGTTCAAGTTGATTTTCGCGGGCGGGCCAATATGGTTCTCAACCAACAACCAATGAAATCGATATATTCTTGTAGCATGCAAATGCTGATTAATAAGCAAAATTATTACGCTCTCTACGATCATTTGTTCAGAAGTTATAAGGAGTTGAAATTAGTTTTGGCGGGCGGGCCAAAATGGTTCTCAAACAATAGCTAGTGAAACCGACATATTCTGGTAGCATACAACATGTTTGATTGAAATGCAAATAATTGTGTGCTTTACGATCAATTGTTCAGAAGTTGTAAGCAGTTCAAGTTAATTCTCGCGGGCAGACCAATATATTTCTCAAACAACAACTAGTGAAATCGATATATTCTTGTAGCATGCAACATGCTGATTAATATGCAAAATTATTACGCTCTCTACGATTAATTGTTCAGAAGTTATAAGCAGTTCAAATTAATTTTCGCGGGCGGGCTAATATGGTTCTCAACCAACAACTAGTGAAATCGATATAATCTTGTAGCATGCAACATGCTGATTAATATGCAAATTTATTACGCTCTCTAAGATCATTTGTTCAGAAGTTATAAGCAGTTCAATTTAATACTCGCGGGCGGGCCAATATGGTTCTCAAACAACAACTAGTGAAACCGACATATTCTGGTAGCATACAACATGTTTGATTGAAATGCAAATAATTGTGTGCTTTACGATCAATTGTTCAGAAGTTGTAAGCAGTTCAAGTTAATTCTCGCGGGCAGACCAATATATTTCTCAAACAACAACTAATGAAATCGATATATTCTTGTAGCATGCAAATGCTGATTTATAAGCAAAATTATTACGCTCTCTACGATCATTTGTTCAGAAGTTATAAGGAGTTGAAGTTAGTTTTGTCGGGCGGGCCAAAATGGTTCTCAAACAATAACTAGTGAAACCGACATATTCTTGTAGCATACAACATGTTTGATTGAAATGCAAATAATTGTGTTCTCTACGATCAATTGTTCAGAAGGTATAAGCAGTTGAATTAGTTTTCGCGGGTGGGAAAATATGGTTCTCAACCACCAACTAATGAAATCGATAAATTCTTGTAGCTAGCTACATGTTTATTAATATGCAAAACAATCGAGCTTTCTACGATCATTTGTTCAGAACTTTTAAGCAGTTCAATTTAATACTCGCGGGAGGGCCATTATGGTTCTCAAACAATAACTAGTGAAACTGACATATTCTTGTAGCATGCAACATGTTAGATTAAAATGCAAATAATTGTGATCTCTACGATCAATTGTTCAGAAGTAATAAGCAGTTCAACTTGATTTTCGCGGGCGGGCCAATATGTTTTTCAACCAACAACTAGTGAAATCGATATATTCTTGTAGCATGCAACATACTGATTAATATGCAAATTTTTTACGCTCTCTACGATCTTTTGTTCAGAAGTTGTAAGCAGTTCAAGTTAATAGTCGCGGACGGGCCAATATTGTTCTCAAATAACAACTAATGAAACCGACATATTATTGTAGCATTCAACATGTTTCATTAAAATGCAAATAATTGTGTTCTCTACGATCAATTGTTCAGGAGTTATAAGCAGTTCAAGTTGATTTTCGCGGGCGGGCCAATATGGTTCTCAACCAACAACCAATGAAATCGACATATTCTTGTAGCATGCAACATGCTGATTAATATGCAAAATTATTACGCTCTCTACGATAATTTGTTCAGAAGTAATAAGGAGTTGAAGTTAGTTTTGGCGGGCGGGCCAATATGGTTCTCAAACAATAACTAGTGAAACCGACATATTCTTGTAGCATTCAACATGTTTCATTAAAATGCAAATAATTGTGTTCGCTAGGATCAATTGTTCAGAAGTTATAAGCAGTTCAAGTTAATTTTCGCGGGCAGGCCAATATGGTTCTCAACCAACAACCAATGAAATCGATATATGTACTTGTAGCATGCAACATGCTGATTAATATGAAAAATTATAACGCTCTCTACGATCATTTGTTCAGAAGTTATAAGCAGTTCCAATTAATTTTCGCGTGAGGGCCAATATGGTTCTCAACCAACAACTAGTGAAATCGATATATTCTTGTAGCATGCAACATGCTGACTAATATGCAAATTTATTACGCTCTCTAAGGTCATTTGTTCAGAAGTTATAAGCAGTTCAATTTAATACTCGCGGGAGGGCCAATATGGTTCTCAAACAACAACTAGTGAAACCGACATATTCTTGAAGCATTCAACATGTTTCATTAAAATGCAAATAATTGTGTTCGATACGATCAATTGTTCAGAAGTTATAAGCAGTTCAAGTTGATTTTCACGGGCGGGCCAATATGGTTCTCAACCAAAAACTAGTGAAATCGATATATTCTTGAAGCATGCAACATGCTGATTAATATGCAAATTTATTACGCTCTCTAGGATCATTTGTTACGAAGTTATAAACAGTTCAAGTTAATACTCGCGGGCGGGCCAATATGGTTTTCTAAAAACAACTAGTGAAACCGACATATTCTTGTAGCATTCAACATGTTTCATTAAAATGCAAATAATTGTGTTCTCTACGATCAATTGTTCAGGATTTATAAGCAGTTCAAGTTGATTTTCGCGGGAGGGCCAATATGGTTCTCAACCAACAACTAGTGAAATCGATATATTCTTGTAGCATGCAACATGCTGATTAACAGGCAAATTTATTACGCTCTCTAGGATCATTTGTTCAGAAGTTATAAACAGTTCAAGTTAATACTCGCGGGCGGGCCAATATGGTTTTCTAAAAACATCTAATTAAACCGACATATTCTTGTTGCGTACAACATGTTTGATTAAATGCTATTAATTGTGGTCTCTACGATCAATTGTTCAGGAGTTATTAGCAGTTCAAGTTGATTTTCGCGGTCGGGCCAATATGGTTCTCAACCAACAACTAGTGAAATCCATATAATCTTGTAGCATGCAACATGCTGATTAATATGCAAATTTATTACGCTCTCTAGGATCATTTGTTCAGAAGTTATAAACAGCTCAAGTTAATACTCGCGGGCGGGCCAATATGGTTTTCTAAAAACAATTAGTGAAACCGACATATTCTTGTTGCATTCAATATGTTTCATTAAAATGCAAATAATTGTGGTCTCTACGATCAAATGTTCAAGAGTTTTAAGCAGTTCAAGTTGATTTTCGCGGGCGGGCCAATATGGTTCTCAACCAACAACCAATGAAATCGATATATTCTTGTAGCATGCAAATGCTGATTAATAAGCAAAATTATTACGCTCTCTACGATCATTTGTTCAGAAGTTATAAGGAGTTGAAATTAGTTTTGGCGGGCGGGCCAAAATGGTTCTCAAACAATAGCTAGTGAAACCGACATATTCTGGTAGCATACAACATGTTTGATTGAAATGCAAATAATTGTGTGCTTTACGATCAATTGTTCAGAAGTTGTAAGCAGTTCAAGTTAATTCTCGCGGGCAGACCAATATATTTCTCAAACAACAACTAGTGAAATCGATATATTCTTGTAGCATGCAACATGCTGATTAATATGCAAAATTATTACGCTCTCTACGATTAATTGTTCAGAAGTTATAAGCAGTTCAAATTAATTTTCGCGGGCGGGCTAATATGGTTCTCAACCAACAACTAGTGAAATCGATATAATCTTGTAGCATGCAACATGCTGATTAATATGCAAATTTATTACGCTCTCTAAGATCATTTGTTCAGAAGTTATAAGCAGTTCAATTTAATACTCGCGGGCGGGCCAATATGGTTCTCAAACAACAACTAGTGAAACCGACATATTCTTGAAGCATTCAACATGTTTCATTAAAATGCAAATAATTGTGTTCGCTACGATCAATTGTTCAGAAGTTATTATCAGTTCAAGTTAATTTTCGCGGGCGGGCCAATATGGTTCTAAACCAACAACTAATGAAATCGATATATTCTTGTAGCATGCAAATGCTGATTTATAAGCAAAATTATTACGCTCTCTACGATCATTTGTTCAGAAGTTATAAGGAGTTGAAGTTAGTTTTGTCGGGCGGGCCAAAAAGGTTCTCAAACAATAACTAGTGAAACCGACATATTCTTGTAGCATACAACATGTTTGATTGAAATGCAAATAATTGTGTTCTCTACGATCAATTGTTCAGAAGGTATAAGCAGTTGAATTAGTTTTCGCGGGTGGGAAAATATGGTTCTCAACCACCAACTAATGAAATCGATAAATTCTTGTAGCTAGCTACATGTTTATTAATATGCAAAACAATCGAGCTTTCTACGATCATTTGTTCAGAACTTTTAAGCAGTTCAATTTAATACTCGCGGGAGGGCCATTATGGTTCTCAAACAATAACTAGTGAAACTGACATATTCTTGTAGCATGCAACATGTTAGATTAAAATGCAAATAATTGTGATCTCTACGATCAATTGTTCAGAAGTAATAAGCAGTTCAACTTGATTTTCGCGGGCGGGCCAATATGTTTTTCAACCAACAACTAGTGAAATCGATATATTCTTGTAGCATGCAACATACTGATTAATATGCAAATTCTTTACGCTCTCTACGATCTTTTGTTCAGAAGTTGTAAGCAGTTCAAGTTAATAGTCGCGGACGGGCCAATATTGTTCTCAAATAACAACTAATGAAACCGACATATTATTGTAGCATTCAACATGTTTCATTAAAATGCAAATAATTGTGTTCTCTACGATCAATTGTTCAGGAGTTATAAGCAGTTCAAGTTGATTTTCGCGGGCGGGCCAATATGGTTCTCAACCAACAACCAATGAAATCGACATATTCTTGTAGCATGCAACATGCTGATTAATATGCAAAATTATTACGCTCTCTACGATAATTTGTTCAGAAGTAATAAGGAGTTGAAGTTAGTTTTGGCGGGCGGGCCAATATGGTTCTCAAACAATAACTAGTGAAACCGACATATTCTTGTAGCATTCAACATGTTTCATTAAAATGCAAATAATTGTGTTCGCTAGGATCAATTGTTCAGAAGTTATAAGCAGTTCAAGTTAATTTTCGCGGGCAGGCCAATATGGTTCTCAACCAACAACCAATGAAATCGATATATGTACTTGTAGCATGCAACATGCTGATTAATATGAAAAATTATAACGCTCTCTACGATCATTTGTTCAGAAGTTATAAGCAGTTCCAATTAATTTTCGCGTGAGGGCCAATATGGTTCTCAACCAACAACTAGTGAAATCGATATATTCTTGTAGCATGCAACATGCTGACTAATATGCAAATTTATTACGCTCTCTAAGGTCATTTGTTCAGAAGTTATAAGCAGTTCAATTTAATACTCGCGGGAGGGCCAATATGGTTCTCAAACAACAACTAGTGAAACCGACATATTCTTGAAGCATTCAACATGTTTCTTTAAAATGCAAATAATTGTGTTCGATACGATCAATTGTTCAGAAGTTATAAGCAGTTCAAGTTGATTTTCACGGGCGGGCCAATATGGTTCTCAACCAAAAACTAGTGAAATCGATATATTCTTGAAGCATGCAACATGCTGATTAATATGCAAATTTATTACGCTCTCTAGGATCATTTGTTACGAAGTTATAAACAGTTCAAGTTAATACTCGCGGGCGGGCCAATATGGTTTTCTAAAAACAACTAGTGAAACCGACATATTCTTGTAGCATTCAACATGTTTCATTAAAATGCAAATAATTGTGTTCTCTACGATCAATTGTTCAGGAGTTATAAGCAGTTCAAGTTGATTTTCGCGGGAGGGCCAATATGGTTCTCAACCAACAACTAGTGAAATCGATATATTCTTGTAGCATGCAACATGCTGATTAACAGGCAAATTTATTACGCTCTCTAGGATCATTTGTTCAGAAGTTATAAACAGTTCAAGTTAATACTCGCGGGCGGGCCAATATGGTTTTCTAAAAACATCTAATTAAACCGACATATTCTTGTTGCATACAACATGTTTGATTAAATGCTATTAATTGTGGTCTCTACGATCAATTGTTCAGGAGTTATTAGCAGTTCAAGTTGATTTTCGCGGTCGGGCCAATATGGTTCTCAACCAACAACTAGTGAAATCGATATATTCTTGTAGCATGCAAAATGCTGATTAATATGCAAAATTATTACGCTCTCTACGATCATTTGTTCAGAAGTTATAAGGAGTTGAATTTAACTTTGGCGGGCGGGAAAAAATGGTTCTCAATCAATCACTAGTGAAACCGACATATTCTTGTAGCATACAACATGTTTGATTGAAATGCAAATAATTGTGTGCTCTACGATCAATTGTTCAGAAGTTATAAGCAGTTCAAGTTAATTTTCGCGGGAAGGCCAATATATTTCTCAAACAACAACTAGTGAAATGGATATATTCTTGTAGCATGCAACATGCTGATTAATATGAAAAATTATTACGCTTTCTACGATTATTTGTTCAGAAGTTTAAAGCAGTTCAAATTAATTTTCGAGGGCGGGCCAATATGGTTCTCAACCAACAACTAGTGAAATCGACATATTCTTGTAGCATGCAACATGCTGATTAATATGCAAATTTATTACGCTCTCTTAGATCATTTGTTCAGAAGTTATAAGCAGTTCAATTCAATACTCGCAAGCGGGCCGATATGGTTCTCAAACAACAACTAGTGAAACCGACATATTCTTGAAGCATTCAACATGTTTCATTAAAATGCAAATAATTGTGTTCGCTACGATCAATTGTTCAGAAGTTATAAGCAGTTCAAGTTAATTTTCGCGGGCGGGCCAATATGGTTCTCAACCAACAACCAATGAAATCGATATATGTGCTTGTAGCATGCAACAAGCTGATTAATATGAAAAATTATAACGCTCTCTACGATCATTTGTTCAGAAGTTATAAGGAGTTGAGTTAGTTTTGGCGGGCGGGCCAATATGGTTCTCAAACAATAACTATGAAACCGACATATTCTTGTAGCATACAACATGTTTGATTGAAATGCAAATAATTGTGTGCTCTACGATCAATTGTTCAGAAGTTATAAGCAGTTCATATTAATTTTCGCGGGCGGGCCAATATGGTTCTCAACCAACAACTAGTGAAATCGATATAATCTTGTAGCATGCAACATGCTGCTTAATATGCAAAATTATTACGCTTTCTAATATTATTTGTTCAGAAGTTATAAACAGTTCAAATTAATTTTCGCGGGCGGGCTAATATGGTTCTCAACCAACAACTAGTGAAATCGACATATTCTTGTAGCATGCAACATGCTGATTAATATGCAAATTTATTACGCTCTCTAAGGTCATTTGTTCAGAAGTTATAAGTAGTTCAATTTAATACTCGCGGGAGGGCCAATATGGTTCTCAAACAACAACTAGTGAAACCGACATATTCTTGAAGCATACAACATGTTTGATTAAAATGCTATTAATTGTGGTCTCTACGATCAATTGTTCAGGAGTTATAAGCAGTTCAAGTTGATTTTCGCGGGCGGGCCAATATGGTTCTCAACCAACAACCAATGAAATCGACATATTCTTGTAGCATGCAACATGCTGATTAATATGCAAAATTATTACGCTCTCTACGATAATTTGTTCAGAAGTAATAAGGAGTTGAAGTTAGTTTTGGCGGGCGGGCCAATATGGTTCTCAAACAATAACTAGTGAAACCGACATATTCTTGTAGCATGCAACATGCTGATTAATTTGAAAAATTATTACGCTTTCTACGATTATTTGTTCAGAAGTTATAAGCAGTTCAAATTGATTTTCGCGTGCGGGCCAATATGTTTTTCAACCAACAACTAGTGAAATCGATATATTCTTGTAGCATGCAACATACTGATTAATATGCAAATTTTTTACGCTCCCTACGATCTTTTGTTCAGAAGTTGTAAGCAGTTCAAGTTAATACTCGCAAGCGGGCCGATATGGTTCTCAAACAACAACTAGTGAAACCGACATATTCTTGAAGCATTCAACATGTTTCATTAAAATGCAAATAATTGTGTTCGCTACGATCAATTGTTCAGAAGTTATAAGCAGTTCAAGTTAATTTTCGCGGGCGGGCCAATATGGTTCTCAACCAACAACCAATGAAATCGATATATGTACTTGTAGCATGCAACATGCTGATTATAATGAAAAATTATAACGCTCTCTACGATTATTTGTTCAGAAGTTATAAGGAGTTGAAGTTAGTTTTGGCGGGCGGGCCAATATGGTTCTCAAACAATAACTAGTGAAACCGACATATTCTTGTAGCATACAACGTGTTTGATTGAAATGCAAATAATTGTGTGCTATAAGATCAATTTTTCAGAAGTTATAAGCAGTTCAAATTAATTTTCGTTGGCGGGCCAATATATATATCTCAAACAACAACTAGTGAAATCGATATATTCTTGTAGTATGCAACATGCTGCTTAATATGCAAAATTATTACGCTTTCTAATATTATTTGTTCAGAAGTTATAAGCAGTTCAAATTAATTTTCGCGGGCGGGCCAATATGGTTCTCAACCAACAACTAGTGAAATCGATATATTCTTGTAGCATGCAACATGCTGACTAATATGCAAATTTATTACGCTCTCTAAGGTCATTTGTTCAGAAGTTATAAGCAGTTCAATTTAATACTCGCGGGCCGGCCAATATTGTTCTCAAATAACAACTAGTGAAACCGACATATTCTTGTTGCATACAACATGTTTGATTAAAATGCTATTAATTGTGGTCTCTACGATCAATTGTTCAGGAGTTATAAGCAGATCAAGTTGATTTTCGCGGGCGGGCCAATATGGTTCTCAACCAACAACCAATGAAATCGACATATTCTTGTAGCATGCAACATGCTGATTAATATGCAAAATTATTACGCTCTCTACGATAATTTGTTCAGAAGTAATAAGGAGTTGAAGTTAGTTTTGGCGGGCGGGCCAATATGGTTCTCAAACAATAACTAGTGAAACCGACATATTCTTGTAGCATGCAACATGCTGATTAATTTGAAAAATTATTACGCTTTCTACGATTATTTGTTCAGAAGTTATAAGCAGTTCCAATTAATTTTCGCGTGAGGGCCAATATGGTTCTCAACCAACAACTAGTGAAATGGAAATATTCTTGTAGCATTCAACATGCTGATTAATATGCAAATTTTTTACGCTCTCTTAGATCATTTGTTCAGAAGTTATAAGCAGTTCAATTTAATACTCGCAAGCGGGCCGATATGGTTATCAAACAACAACTAGTGAAACCGACATATTCTTGAAGCATTCAACATGTTTCATTAAAATGCAAATAATTGTGTTCGCTACGATCAATTGTTCAGAAGTTATAAGCAGTTCAAGTTAATTTTCGCGGGCGGGCCAATATGGTTCTCAACCAACAACCAATGAAATCGATATATGGACTTGTAACATGCAACATGCTGATTAATATGAAAAATTATAACGCTCTCTACGATCATTTGTTCAGAAGTTATAAGGAGTTGAAGTTAGTTTTGCCGGGCGGGCCAATATGGTTCTCAAACAATAACTTGTGAAACCGACATATTCTTGTAGCATACAACATATTTGATTGAAATGCAAATAATTGTGTGCTCTAAGATCAATTGTTCAGAAGTTATAAGCAGTTCAAATTAATTTTCGCGGGCGGGCCAATATATTTCTCAAACAACAACTAGTGAAATCGAAATATTCTTGTAGTATGCAACATGCTGCTTAATATGCAAAATTATTACGCTTTCTAATATTATTTGTTCAGAAGTTATAAGCAGTTCAAATTAATTTTCGCGGGCGGGCCAATATGGTTCTCAATCAACAACTAGTGAAATCGATATATTCTTGTAGCATGACACATGCTGATTAATATGCAAATTTCTTACGCTCTCTAAGGTCATTTGTTCAGAAGTTATAAGCAGTTCAATTTAAAACTCGCGGGAGGGCCAATATGGTTCTCGAACAACAACTAGTGAAACCGACATATTCTTGAAGCATTCAACATGTTTCATTAAAATGCAAATAATTGTGTTCGATACGATCAATTGTTCAGAAGTTATAAGCAGTTCAAGTTGATTTTCACGGGCGGGCCAATATGGTTCTCAACCAAAAACTAGTGAAATCGATATATTCTTGAAGCATGCAACATGCTGATTAATATGCAAATTTATTACGCTCTCTAGGATCATTTGTTACGAAGTTATAAACAGTTCAAGTTAATACTCGCGGGCGGGCCAATATGGTTTTCTAAAAACAACTAGTGAAACCGACATATTCTTGTAGCATTCAACATGTTTCATTAAAATGCAAATAATTGTGTTCTCTACGATCAATTGTTCAGGAGTTATAAGCAGTTCAAGTTGATTTTCGCGGGAGGGCCAATATGGTTCTCAACCAACAACTAGTGAAATCGATATATTCTTGTAGCATGCAACATGCTGATTAATAGGCAAATTTATTACGCTCTCTAGGATCATTTGTTCAGAAGTTATAAACAGTTCAAGTTAATACTCGCGGGCGGGCCAATATGGTTTTCTAAAAACATCTAATGAAACCGACATATTCTTGTTGCATACAACATGTTTGATTAAATGCTATTAATTGTGGTCTCTACGATCAATTGTTCAGGAGTTATTAGCAGTTCAAGTTGATTTTCGCAGTCGGGCCAATATGGTTCTCAACCAACAACTAGTGAAATCGATATATTCTTGTAGCATGCAAAATGCTGATTAATATGCAAAATTATTACGCTCTCTACGATCATTTGTTCAGAAGTTATAAGGAGTTGAATTTAGTTTTGGCGGGCGGGAAAAAATGGTTCTCAAACAATAACTAGTGAAACCGACATATTCTTGTAGCATACAACATGTTTGATTGAAATGCAAATTATTGTGTGCTCTACGATCAATTGTTCAGAAGTTATAAGCAGTTCAAGTTAATTTTCGCGGGAAGGCCAATATATTTCTCAAACAACAACTAGTGAAATGGATATATTCTTGTAGCATGCAACATGCTGATTAGTATGAAAAATTATTACGCTTTCTACGATTATTTGATCAGAAGTTATAAGCAGTTCAAATTAATTTTCGCGGGCGGGCCAATATGGTTCTCAACCAACAACTAGTGAAATCGATATATTCTTGTAGCATGCAAGATGCTGATTAATATGAAAATTTATTACGCTCTCTAAGATCATTTGTTCAGAAGTTATAAGCAGTTCAATATAATACTCGCGGGTGGACAAATATGGTTCTCAAACAACTAGTGAAACCGACATATTCTTGTAGCATTCAACATATTTCATTAAAATGCAAATAATTGTATTCGCTACGATCAATTGTTCAGAAGTTATAAGCAGTTCAAGTTAATTTTCGCGGGCGGGCCATTATGGTTCTCAACCAACAACCAATGAAATCGATAAATTCTTGTAGCATGCAACATGCTGATTAATTTGCAAAATTATAACGCTCTCTACGATCATTTGTTCAGAAGTTATAAGGAGTTGAAGTTAGTCTTGGCGGGCGGGCCAAAATGGTTCTCAAACAATAACTAGTGAAACCGACATATTCTTGTAGCATACAACATGTTTGATTGAAATGCAAATAATTGTGTTCTCTACGATAAATTGTTCACAAGTTATAAACAGTTCAAGTTAATACTCGCGGGCGGGCCAATATAGTTTTCTAAAAACAACTAGTGAAACCGACATATTCTTGTAGCATTCAACATGTTTCATTAAAATGCAAATAATTGTGTTCTCTACGATCAATTTTTCAGGAGTTATAAGCAGTTCAAATTGATTTTCAGGGGCGGGCCAATATGGTTCACAACCAAACAACTAGTGAAATCGATATATTCTTGTAGCATGCAACATGCTGATTAATATGAAAATTTATTACACTCTTTAGGATCATTTGTTCAGAAGTTATAAACAGTTCAAGTTAATACTCGCGGGCGGGTCAATATGGTTTTCTAAAAACAACTAGTGAAACCGACATATTCTTGAAGCATTCAATATGTTCCATTAAAATGCAAATAATTGTGGTCTCTACGATCAATTGTTCAAGAGTTTTAAGCAGTTCAAGTTGATTTTCGCGGGCGGGCCAATATGGTTCTCAACCAACAACCAATGAAATCGATATATTCTTGTAGCATGTAACATGCTGATTAATATGCAAAATTATTACGCTCTCTACGATCATTTGTTCAGAAGTAATAAGGAGATGAAGTTAGTTTTGGCGGGCGGGCCAAAATGGTTCTCAAACAATAGCTAGTGAAACCGACATATTCTTGTAGCATACAACATGTTTGATTGAAATGCAAATAATTGTGTGCTCTACGATCAATTGTTCAGAAGTTATAAGCAGTTCATATTAATTTTCGCGGGCGGGCCAATATGGTTCTCAACCAACAACTAGTGAAATCGATATAATCTTGTAGCATGCAACATGCTGATTAATATGCAAATTTATTACGCTCTCCAAGATCATTTGTTCAGATGTTATAAGCAGTTCAATTTAATACTCGCGGGCGGGCCAACATGGTTCTCAAACAAAAACTAGTGAAACCGACATATTCTTGAAGCATTCAACATGTTTTATTAAAATGCAAATAATTGTGTTCGCTACGATCAATTTTTCAGAAGTTATTATCAGTTCAAGTTAATTTTCGAGGGTGGGCCAATATGGTTCTCAACCAAAAATTAGTGAAATCGATATATTCTTGTAGCATGCAACATGCTGATTAATATGCAAATTTATTACGCTCTCTAGGATCATTTGTTCAGAAGTTATAAACAGTTCAAGTTAATTCTCGCGGGCGGGCCAATATTGTTCTCAAATAACAACTAGTGAAATCGATATAATCTTGTAGCATGCAACATGCTGATTAATATGCAAATTTATTACGCTCTCTACGTTCTTTTGTTCAGAAGTGTTAATCAGTTCAAGTTAATAGTCGCGGACGGGCCAATTTTGTTCTCAAATAACAACTAGTGAGACCGACAAATTCTTGTAGCATTCAACATGTTTCATTAAAATGCAAACAATTGTGTTCTCCACAATCAATTGTTCAGAAGTTATAAGCAGTCAAATTGACTTTCGTGGGCCGGCCAATATGGTTCTCATCCAAAAACTAGTGAAATCGATATATTCTTGTAGCATGCAACATGCTGATTAATATGCAAATTTATTACGCTCTCTAGGATCATTTGTTCAGAAGTTATAAACAGTTCAAATTAATTCTCGCGGGCGGGCCAATATTGTTCTCAAATAACAACTAGTGAAACCGACATATTCTTGTTGCATACAACATGTTTGATTAAAATGCTATTAATTTTGGTCTCTACGATCAATTGTTCAGGAGTTATAAGCAGTTCAAGTTGATTTTCGCGGGCGGGCCAATATGGTTCTCAACCAACAACCAATGAAATCGACATATTCTTGTAGCATGCAACATGCTGATTAATATGCAAAATTATTACGCTCTCTACGATCATTTGTTCAGAAGTAATAAGGAGTTGAAGTTAGTTTTGGCGGGCGGGCCAAAATGGTTCACAAACAATAACTAGTGAAACCGACATAATCTTGTAGCATACAACATGTTTGATTGAAATGCAAATAATTGTGTGCTCTACGATCAATTGTTCAGAAGTTATAAGCAGTCAAATTGACTTTCGTGGGCCGGCCAATATGGTTCTCATCCAAAAACTAGTGAAATCGATATATTCTTGTAGCATGCAACATGCTGATTAATATGCAAAATTATTACGCTTTCTAATATTATTTGTTCAGAAGTTATAAGCAGTTCAAATTAATTTTCGCGGGCGGGCCAATATGGTTCTCAATCAACAACTAGTGAAATCGATATATTCTTGTAGCATGACACATGCTGATTAATATGCAAATTTCTTACGCTCTCTAAGGTCATTTGTTCAGAAGTTATAAGCAGTTCAATTTAAAACTCGCGGGAGGGCCAATATGGTTCTCGAACAACAACTAGTGAAACCGACATATTCTTGAAGCATTCAACATGTTTCATTAAAATGCAAATAATTGTGTTCGATACGATCAATTGTTCAGAAGTTATAAGCAGTTCAAGTTGATTTTCACGGGCGGGCCAATATGGTTCTCAACCAAAAACTAGTGAAATCGATATATTCTTGAAGCATGCAACATGCTGATTAATATGCAAATTTATTACGCTCTCTAGGATCATTTGTTACGAAGTTATAAACAGTTCAAGTTAATACTCGCGGGCGGGCCAATATGGTTTTCTAAAAACAACTAGTGAAACCGACATATTCTTGTAGCATTCAACATGTTTCATTAAAATGCAAATAATTGTGTTCTCTACGATCAATTGTTCAGGAGTTATAAGCAGTTCAAGTTGATTTTCGCGGGAGGGCCAATATGGTTCTCAACCAACAACTAGTGAAATCGATATATTCTTGTAGCATGCAACATGCTGATTAATAGGCAAATTTATTACGCTCTCTAGGATCATTTGTTCAGAAGTTATAAACAGTTCAAGTTAATACTCGCGGGCGGGCCAATATGGTTTTCTAAAAACATCTAATGAAACCGACATATTCTTGTTGCATACAACATGTTTGATTAAATGCTATTAATTGTGGTCTCTACGATCAATTGTTCAGGAGTTATTAGCAGTTCAAGTTGATTTTCGCAGTCGGGCCAATATGGTTCTCAACCAACAACTAGTGAAATCGATATATTCTTGTAGCATGCAAAATGCTGATTAATATGCAAAATTATTACGCTCTCTACGATCATTTGTTCAGAAGTTATAAGGAGTTGAATTTAGTTTTGGCGGGCGGGAAAAAATGGTTCTCAAACAATAACTAGTGAAACCGACATATTCTTGTAGCATACAACATGTTTGATTGAAATGCAAATTATTGTGTGCTCTACGATCAATTGTTCAGAAGTTATAAGCAGTTCAAGTTAATTTTCGCGGGAAGGCCAATATATTTCTCAAACAACAACTAGTGAAATGGATATATTCTTGTAGCATGCAACATGCTGATTAGTATGAAAAATTATTACGCTTTCTACAATTATTTGATCAGAAGTTATAAGCAGTTCAAATTAATTTTCGCGGGCGGGCCAATATGGTTCTCAACCAACAACTAGTGAAATCGATATATTCTTGTAGCATGCAAGATGCTGATTAATATGAAAATTTATTACGCTCTCTAAGATCATTTGTTCAGAAGTTATAAGCAGTTCAATATAATACTCGCGGGTGGACAAATATGGTTCTCAAACAACTAGTGAAACCGACATATTCTTGTAGCATTCAACATATTTCATTAAAATGCAAATAATTGTATTCGCTACGATCAATTGTTCAGAAGTTATAAGCAGTCCAAGTTAATTTTCGCGGGCGGGCCATTATGGTTCTCAACCAACAACCAATGAAATCGATAAATTCTTGTAGCATGCAACATGCTGATTAATTTGCAAAATTATAACGCTCTCTACGATCATTTGTTCAGAAGTTATAAGGAGTTGAAGTTAGTCTTGGCGGGCGGGCCAAAATGGTTCTCAAACAATAACTAGTGAAACCGACATATTCTTGTAGCATACAACATGTTTGATTGAAATGCAAATAATTGTGTTCTCTACGATAAATTGTTCACAAGTTATAAACAGTTCAAGTTAATACTCGCGGGCGGGCCAATATAGTTTTCTAAAAACAACTAGTGAAACCGACATATTCTTGTAGCATTCAACATGTTTCATTAAAATGCAAATAATTGTGTTCTCTACGATCAATTTTTCAGGAGTTATAAGCAGTTCAAATTGATTTTCAGGGGCGGGCCAATATGGTTCACAACCAAACAACTAGTGAAATCGATATATTCTTGTAGCATGCAACATGCTGATTAATATGAAAATTTATTACACTCTTTAGGATCATTTGTTCAGAAGTTATAAACAGTTCAAGTTAATACTCGCGGGCGGGTCAATATGGTTTTCTAAAAACAACTAGTGAAACCGACATATTCTTGAAGCATTCAATATGTTCCATTAAAATGCAAATAATTGTGGTCTCTACGATCAATTGTTCAAGAGTTTTAAGCAGTTCAAGTTGATTTTCGCGGGCGGGCCAATATGGTTCTCAACCAACAACCAATGAAATCGATATATTCTTGTAGCATGTAACATGCTGATTAATATGCAAAATTATTACGCTCTCTACGATCATTTGTTCAGAAGTAATAAGGAGATGAAGTTAGTTTTGGCGGGCGGGCCAAAATGGTTCTCAAACAATAGCTAGTGAAACCGACATATTCTTGTAGCATACAACATGTTTGATTGAAATGCAAATAATTGTGTGCTCTACGATCAATTGTTCAGAAGTTATAAGCAGTTCATATTAATTTTCGCGGGCGGGCCAATATGGTTCTCAACCAACAACTAGTGAAATCGATATAATCTTGTAGCATGCAACATGCTGATTAATATGCAAATTTATTACGCTCTCCAAGATCATTTGTTCAGATGTTATAAGCAGTTCAATTTAATACTCGCGGGCGGGCCAACATGGTTCTCAAACAAAAACTAGTGAAACCGACATATTCTTGAAGCATTCAACATGTTTTATTAAAATGCAAATAATTGTGTTCGCTACGATCAATTTTTCAGAAGTTATTATCAGTTCAAGTTAATTTTCGAGGGTGGGCCAATATGGTTCTCAACCAAAAATTAGTGAAATCGATATATTCTTGTAGCATGCAACATGCTGATTAATATGCAAATTTATTACGCTCTCTAGGATCATTTGTTCAGAAGTTATAAACAGTTCAAGTTAATTCTCGCGGGCGGGCCAATATTGTTCTCAAATAACAACTAGTGAAATCGATATAATCTTGTAGCATGCAACATGCTGATTAATATGCAAATTTATTACGCTCTCTACGTTCTTTTGTTCAGAAGTGTTAATCAGTTCAAATTAATAGTCGCGGACGGGCCAATTTTGTTCTCAAATAACAACTAGTGAGACCGACAAATTCTTGTAGCATTCAACATGTTTCATTAAAATGCAAACAATTGTGTTCTCCACAATCAATTGTTCAGAAGTTATAAGCAGTCAAATTGACTTTCGTGGGCCGGCCAATATGGTTCTCATCCAAAAACTAGTGAAATCGATATATTCTTGTAGCATGCAACATGCTGATTAATATGCAAATTTATTACGCTCTCTAGGATCATTTGTTCAGAAGTTATAAACAGTTCAAATTAATTCTCGCGGGCGGGCCAATATTGTTCTCAAATAACAACTAGTGAAACCGACATATTCTTGTTGCATACAACATGTTTGATTAAAATGCTATTAATTTTGGTCTCTACGATCAATTGCTCAGGAGTTATAAGCAGTTCAAGTTGATTTTCGCGGGCGGGCCAATATGGTTCTCAACCAACAACCAATGAAATCGACATATTCTTGTAGCATGCAACATGCTGATTAATATGCAAAATTATTACGCTCTCTACGATCATTTGTTCAGAAGTAATAAGGAGTTGAAGTTAGTTTTGGCGGGCGGGCCAAAATGGTTCACAAACAATAACTAGTGAAACCGACATAATCTTGTAGCATACAACATGTTTGATTGAAATGCAAATAATTGTGTGCTCTACGATCAATTGTTCAGAAGTTATAAGCAGTTCAAGTTAATTTTCGCGGGAAGGCCAATATATATCTCAAACAACAACTAGTGAAATCGATATATTCTTGTAGCATGCAACATGCTGATTAATATGCAAAATTATTACGCTTTCTACAATTATTTGTTCAGAAGTTATAAGCAGTTCAAATTAATTTTCGCGGGCGGGCCAATATGGTTCTCAAACAATAACTAGTGAAACCGACATATTCTTGTAGCATACAACATGTTTGATTGAAATGCATATAATTGTGTTCTCTACGCTCAATTGTTCAGAAGATATAAAAAGTTCAAGTTAATACTCGCGGCGGGCTAATATGGTTTTCTAAAAACAACTAGTGAAACCGACATATTCTTGTAGCATTCAACATGTTTCATTAAAATGCAAATAATTGTGTTCTCTACGATCAAATTTTCAGGAGTTATAAGCAGTTCAAATTGATTTTCAGGGGCGGGCCAATATGGTTCACAACCAAACAACTAGTGAAATCGATATATTCTTGTAGCATGCAACATGCTGATTAATATGCAAATTTATTACGCTCTCTAGGATCATTTGTTCAGAAGTTATTAGGAGTTGAAATTAGTTTTGGCGGGCGGGCCAAAATGGTTCTCAAACAATAGCTAGTGAAACCAACATATTCCTGTAGCATACAACATGTTTGATTGAAATGCAAATAATTGTGTGCTTTACGATCAATTGTTCAGAAGTTGTAAGCAGTTCAAGTTAATTCTCGCGTGCAGACCAATATATTTCTCAAACAACAACTAGTGAAATCGATATATTCTTGTAGCATGCAACATGCTGATTAATATGCAAAATTATTACGCTCTCTACGATTAATTGTTCAGAAGTTATTAGCAGTTCAAATTAATTTTCGCGGGCGGGCTAATATGGTTCTCAACCAACAACTAGTGAAATCGATATAATCTTGTAGCATGCAACATGCTGATTAATATGCAAATTTATTACGCTCTCTAAGATCATTTGTTCAGAAGTTATAAGCAGTTCAATTTAATACTCGCGGGCGGGCCAATATGGTTCTCAAACAACAACTAGTGAAACCGACATATTCTTGAAGCATTCAACATGTTTCATTAAAATGCAAATAATTGTGTTCGCTACGATCAATTGTTCAGAAGTTATTATCAGTTCAAGTTAATTTTCGCGGGCGGGCCAATATGGTTCTAAACCAACAACTAATGAAATCGATATATTCTTGTAGCATGCAAATGCTGATTAATAAGCAAAATTATTACGCTCTCTACGATCATTTGTTCAGAAGTTATAAGGAGTTGAAGTTAGTTTTGGCGGGCGGGCCAAAATGGTTCTCAAACAATAACTAGTGAAACCGACATATTCTTGTAGCATACAACATGTTTGATTGAAATGCAAATAATTGTGTTCTCTACGATCAATTGTTCAGAAGGTATAAGCAGTTGAATTAGTTTTCGCGTGTGGGAAAATATGGTTCTCAACCACCAACTAATGAAATCGATAAATTCTTGTAGCTAGCTACATGTTTATTAATATGCAAAACAATCGAGCTTTCTACGATCATTTGTTCAGAACTTTTAAGCAGTTCAATTTAATACTCGCGGGAGGGCCATTATGGTTCTCAAACAATAACTAGTGAAACTGACATATTCTTGTAGCATGCAACATGTTAGATTAAAATGCAAATAATTGTGATCTCTACGATCAATTGTTCAGAAGTAATAAGCAGTTCAACTTGATTTTCGCGGGCGGGCCAATATGTTTTTCAACCAACAACTAGTGAAATCGATATATTCTTGTAGCATGCAACATGCTGATTAATATGCAAATTAATTACGCTCTCTAGGATCATTTGTTCAGAAGTTATAAACAGTTCAAGTTAATTCTCGCGGGCGGGCCAATATTGTTCTCAAACAATAACTAGTGAAACCGACATATTCTTGTTGCATACAACATGTTTGATTAAAATGCTATTAATTGTGGTCTCTACGATCAATTGTTCAGGAGTTATAAGCAGTTCAAGTTGATTTTCGCGGGCGGGCCAATATGGTTCTCAACCAACAACCAATGAAATCGACATATTCTTGTAGCATGCAACATGCTGATTAATATGCAAAATTATTACGCTCTCTACGATAATTTGTTCAGAAGTAATAAGGAGTTGAAGTTAGTTTTGGCGGGCGGGCCAATATGGTTCTCAAACAATAACTAGTGAAACCGACATATTCTTGTAGCATGCAACATGCTGATTAATTTGAAAAATTATTACGCTTTCTACGATTATTTGTTCAGAAGTTATAAGCAGTTCAAATGGATTTTCGCGGGCGGGCCAATATGTTTTTCAACCAACAACTAGTGAAATCGATATATTCTTGTAGCATGCAACATACTGATTAATATGCAAATTTTTTACGCTCTCTACGATCTTTTGTTCAGAAGTTGTAAGCAGTTCAAGTTAATACTCGCAAGCGGGCCGATATGGTTCTCAAACAACAAGTAGTGAAACCGACATATTCTTGAAGCATTCAACATGTTTCATTAAAATGCAAATAATTGTGTTCGCTACGATCAATTGTTCAGAAGTTATAAGCAGTTCAAGTTAATTTTCGCGGGCGGGCCAATATGGTTCTCAACCAACAACCAATGAAATCGATATATGTACTTGTAGCATGCAACATGCTGATTAATATGAAAAATTATAACGCTCTCTACGATCATTTGTTCAGAAGTTATAAGGAGTTGAAGTTAGTTTTGGCGGGCGGGCCAATATGGTTCTCAAACAATAACTAGTGAAACCGACATATTCTTGTAGCATACAACATGTTTGATTGAAATGCAAATAATTGTGTGCTATAAGATCAATTTTTCAGAAGTTATAAGCAGTTCAAATTAATTTTCGCGGGCGGGCCAATATATATATCTCAAACAACAACTAGTGAAATCGATATATTCTTGTAGTATGCAACATGCTGCTTAATATGCAAAATTATTACGCTTTCTAATATTATTTGTTCAGAAGTTATAAGCAGTTCAAATTAATTTTCGCGGGCGGGCCAATATGGTTCTCAACCAACAACTAGTGAAATCGATATATTCTTGTAGCATGCAAAATGCTGACTAATATGCAAATTTATTACGCTCTCTAAGGTCATTTGTTCAGAAGTTATAAGCAGTTCAATTTAATACTCGCGGGAGGGCCAATATGGTTCTCAAACAACAACTAGTGAAACCGACATATTCTTGTAGCATTCAACATGTTTCATTAAAATGCAAATAATTGTGTTCTCTACGATCAATTGTTCAGAAGTTATAAGCAGTTCAAGTTGATTTTCGCGGGAGGGCCAATATGGTTCTCAACCAACAACTAGTGAAATCGATATATTCTTGTATCATGCAACATGCTGATTAACAGGCAAATTTATTACGCTCTCTAGGATCATTTGTTCAGAAGTTATAAACAGTTCAAGTTAATACTCGCGGGCGGGCCAATATGGTTTTCTAAAAACATCTAATTAAACCGACATATTCTTGTTGCATACAACATGTTTGATTAAATGCTATTAATTGTGGTCTCTACGATCAATTGTTCAGGAGTTATTAGCAGTTCAAGTTGATTTTCGCGGTCGGGCCAATATGGTTCTCAACCAACAACTAGTGAAATCGATATATTCTTGTAGCATGCAAAATGCTGATTAATATGCAAAATTATTACGCTCTCTACGATCATTTGTTCAGAAGTTATAAGGAGTTGAATTTAGTTTTGGCGGGCGGGAAAAAATGGTTCTCAAACAATCACTAGTGAAACCGACATATTCTAGTAGCATACAACATGTTTGATTGAAATGCAAATAATTGTGTGCTCTACGATCAATTGTTCAGAAGTTATAAGCAGTTCAAGTTAATTTTCGCGGGAAGGCCAATATATTTCTCAAACAACAACTAGTGAAATGGATATATTCTTGTAGCATGCAACATGCTGATTAATATGAAAAATTATTACGCTTTTTACGATTATTTGTTCAGAAGTTATAAGCAGTTCAAATTAATTTTCGCGGGCGGGCCAATATGGTTCTCAACCAACAACTAGTGAAATCGATATATTCTTGTAGCATGAAAGATGCTGATTAATATGAAAATTTATTACGCTCTCTAAGATCATTTGTTCAGAAGTTATAAGCAGTTCAATTTAATACTCGCGGGTGGACAAATATGGTTCTCAAACAACTAGTGAAACCGACATATTCTTGTAGCATTCAACATGTTTCATTAAAATGCAAATAATTGTATTCGCTACGATCAATTGTTCAGAAGTTATAAGCAGTTCAAGTTAATTTTCGCGGGCGGGCCATTATGGTTCTCAACCAACAACCAATGAAATCGATAAATTCTTGTAGCATGCAACATGCTGATTAATTTGCAAAATTATAACGCTCTCTACGATCATTTGTTCAGAAGTTATAAGGAGTTGAAGTTAGTCTTGGCGGGCGGGCCAAAATGGTTCTCAAACAATAACTATTGAAACCGACATATTCTTGTAGCATACAACATGTTTGATTGAAATGCAAATAATTGTGTTCTCTACGATCAATTGTTCAGAAGTTATAAGCAGTTCAAGTTAATTTTCGCGGGAAGGCCAATATATATCTCAAACAACAACTAGTGAAATCGATATATTCTTGTAGCATGCAACATGCTGATTAATATGCAAAATTATTACGCTTTCTACAATTATTTGTTCAGAAGTTATAAGCAGTTCAAATTAATTTTCGCGGGCGGGCCAATATGGTTCTCAAACAATAACTAGTGAAACCGACATATTCTTGTAGCATACAACATCTATGATTGAAATGCAAATAATTGTGTTCTCTACGCTCAATTGTTCAGAAGTTATAAACAGTTCAAGTTAATACTCGCGGGCGGGCCAATATGGTTTTCTAAAAACAACTAGTGAAACCGACATATTCTTGTAGCATTCAACATGTTTCATTAAAATGCAAATAATTGTCTTCTCTACGATCAATTTTTCAGGAGTTATAAGCAGTTCAAATTGTTTTTCAGGGGCGGGCCAATATGGTTCACAACCAAACAACTAGTGAAATCGATATATTCTGGTAGCATGCAACATGCTGATTAATATGAAAATTTATTACGCTCTCTAGGATCATTTGTTCAGAAGTTATAAACAGTTCAAATTAATACTCGCGGGCGGGCCAATATGGTTTTATAAAAGCAACTAGTGAAACCGACATATTCTTGTTGCATTCAATATGTTTCATTAAAATGCAAATAATTGTGGTCTCTACGATCAATTGTTCAGGAGTTTTAAGCAGTTCAAGTTGATTTTCGCGGGCGGGCCAATATGGTTCTCAACCAACAACCAATGAAATCGATAAATTCTTGTAGCATGCAACATGCTGATTAATTTGCAAAATTATAACGCTCTCTACGATCATTTGTTCAGAAGTTATAAGGAGTTGAAGTTAGTCTTGGCGGGCGGGCCAAAATGGTTCTCAAACAATAACTATTGAAACCGACATATTCTTGTAGCATACAACATGTTTGATTGAAATGCAAATAATTGTGTTCTCTACGATCAATTGTTCAGAAGTTATAAACAGTTCAAGTTAATACTCGCGGGCGGGCCAATATGGTTTTCTAAAAAAAACTAGTGAAACCGACATATTCTTGTATCATTCAACATGTTTCATTAAAATGCAAATAATTGTGTTCTCTACGATCAATTTTTCAGGAGTTATAAGCAGTTCAAATTGATTTTCAGGGGCGGGCCAATATGGTTCACAACCAAACAACTAGTGAAATCGATATATTCTTGTAGCATGCAACATGCTGATTAATATGCAAATTTATTACCCTCTTTAGGATCATTTGTTCAGAAGTTATAAACAGTTCAAGTTTATACTCGCGGGCGGGTCAATATGGTTTTCTAAAAACAACTAGTGAAACCGACATATTCTTGAAGCATTCAATATGTTTCATTAAAATGCAAATAATTGTGGTCTCTACGATCAATTGTTCAAGAGTTTTAAGCAGTTCAAGTTGATTTTCGCGGGCGGGCCAACATGGTTCTCAACCAACAACCAATGAAATCGATATATTCTTGTAGCATGTAACATGCTGATTAATATGCAAAATTTTACGCTCTCTACGATCATTTGTTCAGAAGTTATAAGGAGATGAAGTTAGTTTTGGCGGGCGGGACAAAATGGTTCTCAAACAATAGCTAGTGAAACCGACATATATACTCGTAGCATACAACATGTTTGATTGAAATGCAAATAATTGTGTGCTCTACGATCAATTGTTCAGAAGTTATAAGTAGTTCAAATTAATTTTCGCGGGCAGGCCAATATATTTCTCAAACAACAACTAGTGAAATCGATATATTCTTGTAGCATGCAACATGCTGATTAATATGCAAAATTATTACGCTTTCTACGATTATTTGTTCAGAAGTTATAAGCAGTTCAAATTAATTTTTCGCGGGCGGGCCAATATGGTTCTCAACCAACAACTAGTGAAATCGATATAATCTTGTAGCATGCAACATGCTGATTAATATGCAAATTTATTACGCTCTCTACGTTCTTTTGTTCAGAAGTGTTAATCAGTTCAAGTTAATAGTCGCGGACGGGCCAATATTGTTCTCAAATAACAACTAGTGAAACCGACAAATTCTTGTAGCATTCAACATGTTTCATTAAAATGCAAACAATGGTGTTCTCTACAATCAATTGTTCAGAAGTTATAAGCAGTCAAATTGACTTTCGCGGGAGGGCCAATATGGTTCTCAACCAAAAACTAGTGAAATCGATATATTCTTGTAGCATGCAACATGCTGATTAATATGCAAATTTATTACGCTCTCTTGGATCATTTGTTCAGAAGTTATAAACAGTTCAAGTTAATTCTCGCGGGCGGGCCAATATTGTTCTCAAATAACAACTAGTGAAACCGACATATTCTTGTTGCATACAACATGTTTGATTAAAATGCTATTAATTTTGGTCTCTACGATCTATTGTTCAGGAGTTATAAGCAGTTCAAGTTGATTTTCGCGGGCGGGCCAATATGGTTCTCAACCAAAAACCAATGAAATCGACATATTCTTGTAGCATGCAAATGCTGATTAATAAGCAAAATTATTACGCTCACTACGATCATTTTTTCAGAAGTTATAAGGAGTTGAAGTTAGTTTTGGCGGGCGGGCCAAAATGGTTCTCAAACAATAACTAGTGAAACCGACATATTCTTGTAGCATACAACATGTTTGATTGAAATGCAAATAATTGTGATCTCTACGATCAATTGTTCAGAAGTTATAAGCAGTTCAACTTGATTTTCGCGGGCGGGCCAATATGTTTTTCAACCAACAACTAGTGAAATCGATATATTCTTGTAGCATGCAACATGCTGATTAATATGCAAATTTTTTTCGCTCTCTACGTTCTTTTGTTCAGAAGTGTTAATCAGTTCAAGTTAATAGTCGCGGACGGGCCAATATTGTTCTCAAATAACAACTAGTGAAACCGACAAATTCTTGTAGCATTCAACATGTTTCATTAAAATGCAAACAATTGTGTTCTCTACAATCAATTGTTCAGAAGTTATAAGCACTCAAATTGACTTTCGCGGGCTGGCCAATATGGTTCTCAACCAAAATCTAGTGAAATCGATATATTCTTGTAGCGTGCAACATGCTGATTAATATGCAAATTTATTACGCTCTCTAGGATCATTTGTTCAGAAGTTATAAACAGTTCAAGTTAATTCTCGCGGGCGGTCCAATATTGTTCTCAAATAACAACTAGTGAAACCGACATATTCTTGTTGCATACAACATGTTTGATTAAAATGCTATTAATTTTGGTCTCTACGATCAATTGTTCAGGAGTTATAAGCAGTTCAAGTTGATTTTCGCGGGCGGGCCAATATGGTTCTCAACCAACAACCAATGAAATCGACATATTCTTGTAGCATGCAACATGCTGATTAATATGCAAAATTATTACGCTCTCTACGATCATTTGTTCAGAAGTAATAAGGAGTTGAAGTTAGTTTTGGTGGGCGGGCCAAAATGGTTCTCATACAATAACTAGTGAAACCGACATATTCTTGTAGCATACAACATGTTTGATTGAAATGCAAATAATTGTGTGCTCTACGATCAATTGTTCAGAAGTTATAAGCAGTTAAAGTTAATTTTCGCGGGAAGGCCAATATATATCTCAAACAACAACTAGTGAAATCGATATATTCTTGTAGCATGCAACATGCTGATTAATATGCAAAATTATTACGCTTTCTACAATTATTTGTTCAGAAGTTATAAGCAGTTCAAATTAATTTTCGCGGGCGGGCCAATATGGTTCTCAAACAATAACTAGTGAAACCGACATATTCTTGTAGCATACAACATCTTTGATTGAAATGCAAATAATTGTGTTCTCTACGCTCAATTGTTCAGAAGTTATAAACAGTTCAAGTTAATACTCGCGGGCGGGCCAATATGGTTTTCTAAAAACAACTAGTGAAACCGACATATTCTTGTAGCATTCAACATGTTTCATTAAATTGCAAATAATTGTGTTCTCTACGATCAATTTTTCAGGAGTTATAAGCAGTTCAAATTGATTTTCAGGGGCGGGCCAATATGGTTCTCAACCAACAACCAATGAAATCGATATATTCTTGTAGCATGCAAAATGCTGATTAATATGCAAAATTATTACGCTTTCTACAATTATTTGTTCAGAAGTTATAAGCAGTTCAAATTAATTTTCGCGGGGGGGCCAATATGGTTCTCAACCAACAACTAGTGAAATCGATATATTCTTGTAGCATGCAACATGCTGATTAATATGCAAATTTATTACGCTCTCTAAGGTCATTTGTTCAGAAGTTATAAGCAGTTCAATTTAATACTCGCGGGAGGGCCAATATGGTTTTCTAAAAACAACTAGTGAAACCGACATATTCTTGTAGCATTCAACATGTTTCATTAAATTGCAAATAATTGTGTTCTCTACGATCAATTTTTCAGGAGTTATAAGCAGTTCAAGTTGATTTTCACTGGCGGGCCAATATGGTTCTCAACCAAAAACTAGTGAAATCGATATATTCTTGAAGCATGCAACATGCTGATAAATAGGCAAATTTATTACGCTCTTTAGGATCATTTGTTCAGAAGTTATAAACAGTTCAAATTAATACTCGCGGGCGGGCCAATATGGTTTTCTAAAAACTTCTAATGAAACCGACATATTCTTGTTGCATTCAACATGTTTGATTAAATGCTATTAATTGTGGTCTCTACGATCAATTGTTCAGGAGTTATTAGCAGTTCAAGTTGATTTTCGCGGTCGGGCCAATATTGTTCTCAACCAACAACCAATGAAATCGATATATTCTTGTAGCATGCAAAATGCTGATTAATATGCAAAATTATTACGCTCTCTACGATCATTTGTTCAGAAGTTATAAGGAGTTGAATTTAATTTTCGCGGGAAGGCCAATATATTTCTCAAACAACAACTAGTGAAATGGATATATTCTTGTAGCATGCAACATGCTGATTAATATGAAAAATTATTAAGCTTTCTACGATTATTTGTTCAGAAGTTATAAGCAGTTCAAATTAATTTTCGCGGGCGGGCCAATATGGTTCTGAACCAACAACTAGTGAAATCGATATATTCTTGTAGCATGCAAGATGCTGATTAATATGAAAATTTATTACGCTCTCTAAGATCATTTGTTCAGAAGTTATAAGCAGTTCAATTTAATACTCGCGGGCGGACAAATATGGTTCTCAAACAACTAGTGAAACCGACATATTATTGTAGCATTCAACATGTTTCATTAAAATGCAAATAATTGTGTTCGCTAAGATCAATTGTTCAGAAGTTATAAGCAGTTCAAGTTAATTTTCGCGGGCAGGCCATTATGGTTCTCAACCAACAACCAATGAAATCGATAAATTCTTGTAGCATGCAACATGCTGATTAATTTGAAAATTATGACGCTCTCTACGATCATTTGTTCAGAAGTTATAAGGAGTTGAAGTTAGTCTTGGCGGGCGGGCCAAAATGGTTCTCAAACAATAACTAGTGAAACCGACATATTCTTGTAGCATACAACATGTTTGATTGAAATGCAAATAATTGTGTTCTCTACGATCAATTGTTCAGAAGTTATAAACATTTCAAGTTAATACTCGCGGGCGGGCCAATATGGTTTTATAAAAACAACTAGTGAAACCGACATATTCTTGTAGCATTCAACATGTTTCATTAAAATGCAAATAATTATGTTCTCTACGATCAATTTTTCAGGAGTTATAAGCAGTTCAAATTGATTTTCAGGGGCGGGCCAATATGGTTCACAACCAAACAACTAGTGAAATCGATATATTCTTGTAGCATGCAACATGCTGATTAATATGAAAATTTATTACCCTCTTTAGGATCATTTGTTCAGAAGTTATAAATAGTTCAAATTAATACTCGCGGGCGGGCCAATATGGTTTTCTAAAAACAACTAGTGATACCGACATATTCTTGAAGCATTCAATATGTTTCATTAGAATGCAAATAATTGTGGTCTCTACGATCAATTGTTCAAGAGTTTTAAGCAGTTCAAGTTGATTTTCGCGGGCGGGCCAATATGGTTCTCAACCAACAACCAATGAAATCGATATATTCTTGTAGCATGTAACATGCTGATTAATATGCGAAATTATTACGCTCTCTACGATCATTTGTTCAGAAGTTATAAGGAGATGAAGTTAGTTTTGGCGGGCGGGCCAAAATGGTTCTCAAACAATAGCTAGTGAAACCGACATATTCTTGTAGCATACAACATGCTTGATTGAAATGCAAATAATTGTGTGCTCTACGATCAATTGTTCAGAAGTTATAAGCAGTTCAAGTTAATTTTCGCGGGCAGGCCAATATATTTCTCAAACAACAACTAGTGAAATCGATATATTCTTGTAGCATGCAACATGCTGATTAATATGCAAAATTATTACGCTTTCTACGATTATTTGTTCAGAAGTTATAAACAGTTCAAATTAATTTTCGCGGGCGGGCCAATATGGTTCTCAACCAACAACTAGTGAAATCGATATAATCTTGTAGCATGCAACATGCTGATTAATATGCAAATTTATTACGCTCTCTAAGATCATTTGTTCAGATGTTATAAGCAGTTCAATTTAATACTCGCGGGCGGGCCAATATGGTTCTCAAACAACAACTAGTGAAACCGACATATTCTTGAAGCATTCAACATGTTTTATTAAAATGCAAATAATTGTGTTCGCTACGATCAATTGTTCAGAAGTTATTATCAGTTCAAGTTAATTTTCGCGGGTGGGCCAATATGGTTCTCAACCAACAACTAATGAAATCAATATATTCTTGTAGCATGCAAATGCTGATTAATAAGCAAAATTATTACGCTCACTACGATCATTTTTTCAGAAGTTATAAGGAGTTGAAGTTAGTTTTGGCGGGCGGGCCAAAATGGTTCTCAAACAATAACTAGTGAAACCGACATATTCTTGTAGCATACAACATGTTTGATTGAAATGCAAATAATTGTGATCTCTACGATCAATTGTTCAGAAGTTATAAGCAGTTCAACTTGATTTTCGCGGGCGGTCTAATATGTTTTTCAACCAACAACTAGTGAAATCGATATATTCTTGTAGCATGCAACATGCTGATTAATATGCAAATTTTTTTCGCTCTCTACGTTCTTTTGTTCAGAAGTGTTAATCAGTTCAAGTTAATAGTCGCGGACGGGCCAATATTGTTCTCAAATAACAACTAGTGAAACCGACATATTCTTGTAGCATTCAACATGTTTCATTAAAATGCAAACAATTGTGTTCTCTACGATCAATTGTTCAAAAGTTATAAGCAGTCAAATTGACTTTCGCGGGCGGGCCAATATGGTTCTCAACCAAAAACTAGTGAAATCGATATATTCTTGTAGCATGCAACATGCTGATTAATATGCAAATTTATTACGCTCTCTAGGATCATTTGTTCAGAAGTTATAAACAGTTCAAGTTAATTCTCGCGGGTGGGCCAATATTGTTCTCAAATAACAACTAGTGAAACCGACATATTCTTGTTGCATACAACATGTTTGATTAAAATGCTATTAATTGTGGTCTCTACGATCAATTGTTCAGGAGTTATAAGCAGTTCAAGTTGATTTTCGCGGGCGGGCCAATATGGTTCTCAAACAACAACTAGTGAAATCGATATATTATTGTAGCATGCAACATGCTGATTAATATGCAAAATTATTACGCTTTCTACAATTATTTGTTCAGAAGTTATAAGCAGTTCAAATTAATTTTCGCGGGCGGGCCAACATGGTTCTCAAACAATAACTAGTGAAACCGACATATTCTTGTAGCATACAACATGTTTGATTGAAATGCAAATAATTGTGTTCTCAACGCTCAATTGTTCAGAAGTTATAAACAGTTCAAGTTAATACTCGCGGGCGAGCCAATATTGTTTTCCAAAAACAACTAGTGAAACCGACATATTCTTGTAGCATTCAACATGTTTCATTAAAATGCAAATAATTGTGTTCTCTACGATCAATTTTTCAGGAGTTATAAGCAGTTCAAATTGATTTTCAGGGGCGGGCCAATATGGTTCACAACCAAACAACTAGTGAAATCGATATATTCTTGTAGCATGCAACATGCTCATTAATATGCAAATTTATTACGCTCTCTACGATCATTTGTTCAGAAGTTATAAGGAGTTGAAGTTAGTTTTGGCGGGCGGGCCAAAATGGTTCTCAAACAATAACTAGTGAAAGCGACATATTCTTGTAGCATACAACATGTTTGATTGAAATGCAAATAATTGTGTTCTCTACGATCAATTGTTCAGAAGTTATAAACAGTTCAAGTTAATACTCGCGGGCAGGCCAATATGGTTTTCTAAAAACAACTTGTGAAACCGACATATTCTTGTAGCATTCAACATGTTTCATTAAAATGCAAAAAATTGTGTTCTCTACGATCAATTTTTCAGGAGTTATAAGCAGTTCAAATTGATTTTCAGGGGCGGGCCAATATGGTTCACAACCAAACAACTATTGAAATCGATATATTCTTGTAGCATGCAACATGCTGATTAATATGCAAATTTATTACGCTCTCTAAGATCATTTGTTCAGAAGTTATAAACAGTTCAAGTTAATACTCGCGGGCGGGCCAATATGGTTTTCTAAAAACAACTAGTGAAACCGACATATTCTTGTTGCACTCAATATGTTTCATTAAAATGCAAATAATTGTGGTCTCTACGATCAATTGTTCAAGAGTTTTAAGCAGTTCAAGTTGATTTTCGCGGGCGGGCCAATATGGTTCTCAACCAACAACCAATGAAATCGATATATTCTTGTAGCATGCAACATGCTGATTAATATGAAAAATTATTACGCTCTCTACGATCATTTGTTCAGAAGTTATAAGGAGTTGAAGTTAGTTTTGGCGGCCGGGCCAAAATGGTTCTCAAACAATAGCTAGTGAAACCGACATATTCTTGTAGCGTACAACATGTTTGATTGAAATGCAAATAATTGTGTGCTCTACGATAAATTGTTCAGAAGTTGTAAGCAGTTCAAGTTAATTTTCGCGGGCAGGCCAATATATTTCTCAAACAACAACTGGTGAAATCGATATAATCTTGTAGCATGCAACATGCTGATTAATATGCAAATTTATTACGCTCTCTAAGATCATTTGTTCAGAAGTTATAAGCAGTTCAATTTAATACTCGCGGGCGGGCCAATATGGTTCTCAAACAACAACTAGTGAAACCGACATATTCTTGAAGCATTCAACATGTTTCATTAAAATGCAAATAATTGAGTTCGCTACGATCAATTGTTCAGAAGTTATTATCAGTTCAAGTTAATTTTCGCGGGCGGGACAATATGGTTCTCAACCAACAACTAATGAAATCGATATATTTTTGTAGCATGCAATTGCTGATTAATAAGCAAAATTATTACGCTCTCTACGATCATTTGTTCAGACGTTATATGCAGAAAAAGTCAATACTAGCGGGCGGGCCAATATGGTTCTAAAAAAACAAATAGTAAAACCGACATATTCTTGTAGCATACAAAATGTTTCATTAAAATGCAAATAATAGTGTTCTCTACGATCATTTGTTCAGAAATTGTAAGCAGTTGAATTAGTTTTCGCGGGTGGGCCAACATGGATCTCAAACAATAACTAGTGAAATCTATATATTCTTGTAGCTAGCTACATGTTTATTAATATGCAAAACAATCGAGCTTTCTTCGATCATTTGTTCAGAACTTTTAAGCAGTTCAATTTAATACTCGCGGGCGGGCCATTATGATTCTCAAACAATAACTAGTGAAACTGACATATTCTTGTAGCATGCAACATGTTAGATTAAAATGCAAATAAATGTGATCTCTACGATCAATTGTTCAGAAGTAATAAGCAGTTCAACTTGATTTTCGCGGGCGGGCCAATATGTTTTTCAACCAACAACTAGTGAAATCGATATATTCTTGTAGCATGCAACATACTGATTAATATGCAAATATTTTACGCCCTCTACGATCTTTTGTTCAGAAGTTGTAAGCAGTTCAAGTTAATAGTCGCGGACGGGCCAATATTGTTCTCAAATAACAACTAGTGAAACCGACATATTCTTGTAGCATTCAACATGTTTCATTAAAATGCAAATAATTGTGTTCTCTACGATCAATTGTTCAGAAGTTATAAGCAGTTCAAATTGACTTTCGCGGGCGCGCCAATATGGTTCTAAACCAAAAACTAGTGAAATCGATTAATTCTTGTAGCATGCAACATGCTGATTAATATGCAAATTTATTATGCTCTCTAGGATCATTTGTTCAGAAGTTATAAACAGTTCAAGTTAATACTCGCGTCTGCCCAATATGGTTTTCTAAAAACAAATAGTGAAACCGACATATTCTTGTTGCATTCAATATGTTTCATTAAAATGCAAATAATTGTGGTCTCTACGATCAATTGTTCAAGAGTTTTAAGCAGTTCAAGTTGATTTTCGCGGGCGGGCCAATATGGTTCTCAACCAACAACCAATGAAATCGATATATTCTTGTAGCATGCAACATGCTGATTAATATGAAAAATTATTACGCTCTCTACGATCATTTGTTCAGAAGTTATAAGGAGTTGAAGTTAGTTTTGGCGGGCGGGCCAAAATGGTTCTCAAACAATAGCTAGTGAAACCGACATATTCTTGTAGCGTACAACATGTTTGATTGAAATGCAAATAATTGTGTGCTCTACGATAAATTGTTCAGAAGTTGTAAGCAGTTCAAGTTAATTTTCGCGGGCAGGCCAATATATTTCTCAAACAACAACTGGTGAAATCGATATAATCTTGTAGCATGCAACATGCTGATTAATATGCAAATTTATTACGCTCTCTAAGATCATTTGTTCAGAAGTTATAAGCAGTTCAATTTAATACTCGCGGGCGGGCCAATATGGTTCTCAAACAACAACTAGTGAAACCGACATATTCTTGAAGCATTCAACATGTTTCATTAAAATGCAAATAATTGAGTTCGCTACGATCAATTGTTCAGAAGTTATTATCAGTTCAAGTTAATTTTCGCGGGCGGGACAATATGGTTCTCAACCAACAACTAATGAAATCGATATATTTTTGTAGCATGCAAATGCTGATTAATAAGCAAAATTATTACGCTCTCTACGATCATTTGTTCAGACGTTATATGCAGAAAAAGTCAATACTAGCGGGCGGGCCAATATGGTTCTAAAAAAACAAATAGTAAAACCGACATATTCTTGTAGCATACAAAATGTTTCATTAAAATGCAAATAATAGTGTTCTCTACGATCATTTGTTCAGAAATTGTAAGCAGTTGAATTAGTTTTCGCGGGTGGGCCAACATGGATCTCAAACAATAACTAGTGAAATCTATATATTCTTGTAGCTAGCTACATGTTTATTAATATGCAAAACAATCGAGCTTTCTACGATCATTTGTTCAGAACTTTTAAGCAGTTCAATTTAATACTCGCGGGCGGGCCATTATGATTCTCAAACAATAACTAGTGAAACTGACATATTCTTGTAGCATGCAACATGTTAGATTAAAATGCAAATAAATGTGATCTCTACGATCAATTGTTCAGAAGTAATAAGCAGTTCAACTTGATTTTCGCGGGCGGGCCAATATGTTTTTCAACCAACAACTAGTGAAATCGATATATTCTTGTAGCATGCAACATACTGATTAATATGCAAATATTTTACGCCCTCTACGATCTTTTGTTCAGAAGTTGTAAGCAGTTCAAGTTAATAGTCGCGGACGGGCCAATATTGTTCTCAAATAACAACTAGTGAAACCGACATATTCTTGTAGCATTCAACATGTTTCATTAAAATGCAAATAATTGTGTTCTCTACGATCAATTGTTCAGAAGTTATAAGCAGTTCAAATTGACTTTCGCGGGCGCGCCAATATGGTTCTCAACCAAAAACTAGTGAAATCGATATATTCTTGTAGCATGCAACATGCTGATTAATATGCAAATTTATTATGCTCTCTAGGATCATTTGTTCAGAAGTTATTAACAGTTCAAGTTAATTCTCGCGGGCGGGCCAATATTGTTCTCAAATAACAACTAGTGAAACCGACATTTTCTTGTTGCATACAACATGTTTGATTAAAAAGCTATTAATTGTGGTCTCTACGATCAATTGTTCAGGAGTTATAAGCAGTTCAAGTTGATTTTCGCGGGCGGGCCAATATGGTTCTCAACCAACAACCAATGAAATCGACATATTCTTGTAGCATGCAACATGCTGATTAATATGCAAAATTATTACGCTCTCTACGATCATTTGTTCAGAAGTAATAAGGAGTTGAATTTAGTTTTGGCGGGCGGGCCAATATGGTTCTCAAACAATAACTAGTGAAACCGACATATTCTTGTAGCATGCAACATGCTGATTAATTTGAAAAATTATTACGCTTTCTACGATTATTTGTTCAGAAGTTACAAGCAGTTCAAACTGATTTTCGCGGGCGGGCAAATATGGTTCTCAACCAACAACTAGTGAAATGGATATATTCTTGTAGGATGCAACATGCTGATTAATATGCAAATTTGTTACGCTCTCTTAGATCATTTGTTCAGAAGTTATAAGCAGTTCAATTTAATACTCGCAAGCGGGCCGATATGGTTCTCAAACAACAACTAGTGAAACCGACATATTCTTGAAGCATTCAACATGTTTCATTAAAATGCAAATAATTGTGTTCGCTACGATCAATTGTTCAGAAGCTATAAGCAGTTCAAGTTAATTTTCGCGGGCGGGCCAATATGGTTCTCAACCAACAACCAATGAAATCGATATATGTACTTGTAGCATGCAACATGCTGATTAATATGCAAAATTATAACGCTCTCTACGATCATTTGTTCAGAAGTTATAAGGAGTTGAAGTTAGTTTTGGCGGGCGGGCAAATATGGTTCTCACACAATAACTAGTGAAACCGACATATTCTTGTAGCATACAACATGTTTGATTGAAATGCAAATAATTGTGTGCTCTACGATCAATTGTTCAGAAGTTATAAGCAGTTCAAATTAATTTTCGAGGGCAGGCCAATATATTTCTCAAACAACAACTAGAGAAATCGATATATTCTTGTAGTATGCAACATGCTGATTAATATGCAAAATTATTACGCTTTCTAATATTATTTGTTCAGAAGTTATAAGCAGTTCAAATTAATTTTCGCGGGCGGGCCAATATGGTTCTCAACCAACAACTAGTGAAATCGATATATTCTTGTAGCATGCAACATGCTGATTAATATGCAAAATTATTACGCTCTCTAAGGTCATTTGTTCAGAAGTTATAAGCAGTTCAATTTAATACTCGCGGGAGGGCCAATATGGTTCTCAAACAAATACTAGTGAAACCGACATATTCTTGAAGCATTCAACATGTTTCATTAAAATGCATATAATTGTGTTCGATGCGATCAATTGTTCAGAAGTTATAAGCAGTTCAAGTTGATTTTCACGGGCGGGCCAATATGGTTCTCAACCAAAAACTAGTGAAATCGATATATTCTTGAAGCATGCAACATGCTGGTTAACTAGCAAATTTATTACGCTCTCTAGGATCATTTGTTACGAAGTTATAAACAGTTCAAGTTAATATTCGCGGGCGGGCCAATATGCTTTTCTAAAAACAACTAGTGAAACCGACTTATTCTTGTAGCATTCAACATGTCTCATTAAAATGCAAATAATTGTGTTCTCTACGATCAATTGTTCAGGAGTTATAAGCAGTTCAAGTTGATTTTCGCGGGAGGGCCAATATGGTTCTCAACCAACAACTAGTGAAATCGATATATTCTTGTAGCATGCAACATTCTGATTAATAGGCAAATTTATTACGCTCTCTAGGATCATTTGTTCAGAAGTTATAAACAGTTCAAGTTAATACTCGCGGGCGGGCCAATATGGTTTTCTAAAAACATGTAATGAAACCGACATATTCTTGTTGCATACAACATGCTTGATTAAATGCTATTAATTGTGGTCTCTACGGTCAATTGTTCAGGAGTTATTAGCAGTTCAAGTTGATTTTCGCGGTCGGGCCAATATGGTTCTCAACCAACAACCTATGAAATTGATATATTCTTGTAGCATGCAAAATGCTGATTAATATGCAAAATTATTACGCTCTCTACGATCATTTGTTCAGAAGTTATAAGCAGTTCAAATTAATTTTCGCGGGAGGGCCAATATGGTTCTCAACCAACAACTAGTGAAATCGATATATTCTTGTAGCATGCAAGATGCTAATTAATATGAAAATTTATTACGCTCTCTAAGATCATTTGTTCAGAAGTTATAAGCAGTTCAATTTAATACTCGCGGGCGGACAAATATGGTTCTCAAACAACTAGTGAAACCGACATATTCTTGTAGCATTCAACATGTTTCATTAAAATGCAAATAATTGTGTTCGCTACGATCAATTGTTCAGAAGTTATAAGCAGTTCAAGTTAATTTTCGCGGGCGGTCCATTATGGTTCTCAAACAACAACCAATGAAATCGATAAACTCTTGTAGCATGCAACATGCTGATTAATATGCAAAATTATAACGCTCTCTACGATCATTTGTTCAGAAGTTATAAGGAGTTGAAGTTAGTCTTGGCGGGCGGGCCAAAATGGTTCTCAAACAATAACTAGTGAAACCGACATATTCTTGTAGCATAAAACATGTTTGATTGAAATGCAAATAATTGTGTTCTCTACGATCAATTGTTCAGAAGTTATAAACAGTTCAAGTTAATACTCGCGGGCGGGCCAATATGGTTTTCTAAAAACAACTAGTGAAACCGACATATTCTTGTAGCATTCAACATGTTTCATTAAAATGCAAATAATTGTGTTCTCTACGATCAATTTTTCAGGAGTTATAAGCAGTTCAAATTGATTTTCAGGGGCGGGCCAATATGGTTCACAACCAAAAAACTAGTGAAATCGATATATTCTTGTAGCATGCAACATGCTGATTAATATGAAAATTTATTACCCTTTTTAGGATCATTTGTTCAGAAGTTATAAACAGTTCAAGTTAATACTCGCGGGCGGGCCAATATGGTTTTCTAAAAACAACTAGTGAAACCGACATATTCTTGTTTGCATTCAATATGTTTCATTAAAATGCAAATAATTGTGGTCTCTACGATCAATTATTCAAGAGTTTTAAGCAGTTCAAGTTGATTTTCGCGGGCGGGCCAATATGGTTCTCAACCAACAACCAATGAAATCGATACATTCTTGTAGCATGCAACATGCTGATTAATATGCAAAATTATTACGCTCTCTACGATCATTTGTTCAGACGTTATAAGGAGATGAAGTTAGTTTTGGCGGGCGGGCCAAAATGGTTCTCAAACAATAGCTAGTGAAACCGACATATTCTTGTAGCATACAACATGTTTGATTGAAATGCAAATAATTGTGTGCTCTACGATCAATTGTTCAGAAGTTATAAGCAGTTCAAGTTAATTTTCGCGGGCAGGCCAATATATTTCTCAAACAACAACTAGTGAAATCGATATATTCTTGTAGCATGCAACATGCTGATTAATATGCAAAATTATTACGCTTTCTACGATTATTTGTTCAGAAGTTATAAGCAGTTCATATTAATTTTCGCGGGCGGGCCAATATGGTTCTCAACCAACAACTAGTGAAATCGATATAATCTTGTAGCATGCAACATGCTGATTAATATGCAAATTTATTACGCTCTCCAAGATCATTTGTTCAGATGTTATAAGCAGTTCAATTTAATACTCGCGGGCGGGCCAACATGGTTCTCAAACAAAAACTAGTGAAACCGACATATTCTTGAAGCATTCAACATGTTTTATTAAAATGCAAATAACTGTGTTCGCTACGATCAATTTTTCAGAAGTTATTATCAGTTCAAGTTAATTTTCGCGGGTGGGCCAATATGGTTCTCAACCAACAACCAATGAAATCGATATATGTACTTGTAGCATCCAACATGCTGATTAATAAGCAAAATTATTACGCTCACTACGATCATTTTTTCAGAAGTTATAAGGAGTTGAAGTTAGTTTTGGCGGGCGGGCCAAAATGTTTCTCAAACAATAACTAGTGAAACCGACATATTCTTGTAGCATACAACATGTTTGATTGAAATACAAATAATTGTGATCTCTACGATAAATTGTTCAAAAGTTATAAGTAGTTCAACTTGATTTTCGCGGGCGGGCCAATATGTTTTTCAACCAACAACTAGTGAAATCGATATATTCTTGTAGCATGCAAAATGCTGATTAATATGCAAATTTTTTTCGCTCTCTACGTTCCTTTGTTCAGAAGTTGTAATCAGTTCAAGTTAATAGTCGCGGACGGGCCAATATTGTTCTCAAATTACAACTAGTGAAACCGACATATTCTTGTAGCATTCAAAATGTTTCATTAAAATGCAAACAATTGTGTTCTCTACGATCAATTGTTCAGAAGTTATAAGCAGTCAAATTGACTTTCGCGGGCGGGCCAATATGGTTCTCAACCAAAAACTAGTGAAATCGATATATTCTTGTAGCATGCAACATGCTGATTAATATGCAAATTTATTACGCTCTCTAGGATCATTTGTTCAGAAGTTATAAACAGTTCAAGTTAATTCTCGCGGGCGGGCCAATATTGTTCTCAAATAACAACTAGTGAAACCGACATATTCTTGTTGCATACAACATGTTTGATTAAAATGCTATTAATTGTGGTCTCTACGATCAATTGTTCAGGAGTTATAAGCAGTTCAAATTAATTTTCGAGGGCAGGCCAATATATTTCTCAAACAACAACTAGTGAAATCGATATATTCTTGTAGTATGCAACATGCTGATTAATATGCAAAATTATTACGCTTTCTATTATTATTTGTTCAGAAGTTATAAGCAGTTCAAATTAATTTTCGCGGGCGGGCCAATATGGTTCTCAACCAACAACTAGTGAAATCGATATATGTACTTGTAGCATGCAACATGCTGATTAATATGCAAAATTATAACGCTCTCTACGATCATTTGTTCAGAAGTTATAAGGAGTTGAAGTTAGTTTTGGCGGGCGGGCCAATATGGTTCTCAAACAATAACTAGTGAAACCGACATATTCTTGTAGCATACAACATGTTTGATTGAAATGCAAATAATTGTGTGCTCTACGATCAATTGTTCAGAAGTTATAAGCAGTTCAAATTAATTTTCGAGGGCAGGCCAATATATTTCTCAAACAACAACTAGTGAAATCGATATATTCTTGTAGTATGCAACATGCTGATTAAAATGCAAAATTATTACGCTTTCTAATATTATTTGTTCAGAAGTTATAAGCGGTTCAAATTAATTTTCGCGGGCGGGCCAATATGGTTCTCAACCAACAACTAGTGAAATCGATATATTCTTGTAGCATGCAACATGCTGATTAATATGCAAAATTATTACGCTCTCTAAGGTCATTTGTTCAGAAGTTATAAGCAGTTCAATTTAATACTCGCGGGAGGGCCAATATGGTTCTCAAACAAATACTAGTGAAACCGACATATTCTTGAAGCATTCAACATGTTTCATTAAAATGCAAATAATTGTGTTCGATGCGATCAATTGTTCAGAAGTTATAAGCAGTTCAAGTTGATTTTCACGGGCGGGCCAATATGGTTCTCAACCAAAAACTAGTGAAATCGATATATTCTTGAAGCATGCAACATGCTGGTTAACTAGCAAATTTATTACGCTCTCTAGGATCATTTGTTACGAAGTTATAAACAGTTCAAGTTAATATTCGCGGGCGGGCCAATATGCTTTTCTAAAAACAACTAGTGAAACCGACAAATTCTTGTAGCATTCAACATGTCTCATTAAAATGCAAATAATTGTGTTCTCTACGATCAATTGTTCAGGAGTTATAAGCAGTTCAAGTTGATTTTCGCGGGAGGGCCAATATGGTTCTCAACCAACAACTAGTGAAATCGATATATTCTTGTAGCATGCAACATGCTGATTAATAGGCAAATTTATTACGCTCTCTAGGATCATTTGTTCAGAAGTTATAAACAGTTCAAGTTAATACTCGCGGGCGGGCCAATATGGTTTTCTAAAAACATGTAATGAAACCGACATATTCTTGTTGCATACAACATGCTTGATTAAATGCTATTAATTGTGGTCTCTACGGTCAATTGTTCAGGAGTTATTAGCAGTTCAAGTTGATTTTCGCGGTCGGGCCAATATGGTTCTCAACCAACAACCTATGAAATTGATATATTCTTGTAGCATGCAAAATGCTGATTAATATGCAAAATTATTACGCTCTCTACGATCATTTGTTCAGAAGTTATAAGCAGTTCAAATTAATTTTCGCGGGAGGGCCAATATGGTTCTCAACCAACAACTAGTGAAATCGATATATTCTTGTAGCATGCAAGATGCTGATTAATATGAAAATTTATTACGCTCTCTAAGATCATTTGTTCAGAAGTTATAAACAGTTCAATTTAATACTCGCGGGCGGACAAATATGGTTCTCAAACAACTAGTGAAACCGACATATTCTTGTAGCATTCAACATGTTTCATTAAAATGCAAATAATTGTGTTCGCTACGATCAATTGTTCAGAAGTTATAAGCAGTTCAAGTTAATTTTCGCGGGCGGTCCATTATGGTTCTCAAACAACAACCAATGAAATCGATAAACTCTTGTAGCATGCAACATGCTGATTAATATGCAAAATTATAACGCTCTCTACGATCATTTGTTCAGAAGTTATAAGGAGTTGAAGTTAGTCTTGGCGGGCGGGCCAAAATGGTTCTCAAACAATAACTAGTGAAACCGACATATTCTTGTAGCATACAACATGTTTGATTGAAATGCAAATAATTGTGTTCTCTACGATCAATTGTTCAGAAGTTATAAACAGTTCAAGTTAATACTCGCGGGCGGGCCAATATGGTTTTCTAAAAACAACTAGTGAAACCGACATATTCTTGTAGCATTCAACATGTTTCATTAAAATGCAAATAATTGTGTTCTCTACGATCAATTTTTCAGGAGTTATAAGCAGTTCAAATTGATTTTCAGGGGCGGGCCAATATGGTTCACAACCAAACAACTAGTGAAATCGATATATTCTTGTAGCATGCAACATGCTGATTAATATGAAAATTTATTACCCTTTTTAGGATCATTTGTTCAGAAGTTATAAACAGTTCAAGTTAATACTCGCGGGCGGGCCAATATGGTCTTCTAAAAACAACTAGTGAAACCGACATATTCTTGTTTGCATTCAATATGTTTCATTAAAATGCAAATAATTGTGGTCTCTACGATCAATTATTCAAGAGTTTTAAGCAGTTCAAGTTGATTTTCGCGGGCGGGCCAATATGGTTCTCAACCAACAACCAATGAAATCGATATATTCTTGTAGCATGCAACATGCTGATTAATATGCAAAATTATTACGCTCTCTACGATCATTTGTTCAGACGTTATAAGGAGATGAAGTTAGTTTTGGCGGGCGGGCCAAAATGGTTCTCAAACAATAGCTAGTGAAACCGACATATTCTTGTAGCATACAACATGTTTGATTGAAATGCAAATAATTGTGTGCTCTACGATCAATTGTTCAGAAGTTATAAGCAGTTCAAGTTAATTTTCGCGGGCAGGCCAATATATTTCTCAAACAACAACTAGTGAAATCGATATATTCTTGTAGCATGCAACATGCTGATTAATATGCAAAATTATTACGCTTTCTACGATTATTTGTTCAGAAGTTATAAGCAGTTCATATTAATTTTCGCGGGCGGGCCAATATGGTTCTCAACCAACAACTAGTGAAATCGATATAATCTTGTAGCATGCAACATGCTGATTAATATGCAAATTTATTACGCTCTCCAAGATCATTTGTTCAGATGTTATAAGCAGTTCAATTTAATACTCGCGGGCGGGCCAACATGGTTCTCAAACAAAAACTAGTGAAACCGACATATTCTTGAAGCATTCAACATGTTTTATTAAAATGCAAATAACTGTGTTCGCTACGATCAATTTTTCAGAAGTTATTATCAGTTCAAGTTAATTTTCGCGGGTGGGCCAATATGGTTCTCAACCAACAACCAATGAAATCGATATATGTACTTGTAGCATCCAACATGCTGATTAATAAGCAAAATTATTACGCTCACTACGATCATTTTTTCAGAAGTTATAAGGAGTTGAAGTTAGTTTTGGCGGGCGGGCCAAAATGTTTCTCAAACAATAACTAGTGAAACCGACATATTCTTGTAGCATACAACATGTTTGATTGAAATACAAATAATTGTGATCTCTACGATAAATTGTTCAAAAGTTATAAGTAGTTCAACTTGATTTTCGCGGGCGGGCCAATATGTTTTTCAACCAACAACTAGTGAAATCGATATATTCTTGTAGCATGCAAAATGCTGATTAATATGCAAATTTTTTTCGCTCTCTACGTTCCTTTGTTCAGAAGTTGTAATCAGTTCAAGTTAATAGTCGCGGACGGGCCAATATTGTTCTCAAATTACAACTAGTGAAACCGACATATTCTTGTAGCATTCAAAATGTTTCATTAAAATGCAAACAATTGTGTTCTCTACGATCAATTGTTCAGAAGTTATAAGCAGTCAAATTGACTTTCGCGGGCGGGCCAATATGGTTCTCAACCAAAAACTAGTGAAATCGATATATTCTTGTAGCATGCAACATGCTGATTAATATGCAAATTTATTACGCTCTCTAGGATCATTTGTTCAGAAGTTATAAACAGTTCAAGTTAATTCTCGCGGGCGGGCCAATATTGTTCTCAAATAACAACTAGTGAAACCGACATATTCTTGTTGCATACAACATGTTTGATTAAAATGCTATTAATTGTGGTCTCTACGATCAATTGTTCAGGAGTTATAAGCAGTTCAAGTTGATTTTCGCGGGCGGGCCAATATGGTTCTCAACCAACAACCAATGAAATCGACATATACTTGTAGCATGCAACATGCTGATTAATATGCAAAATTATTACGCTCTCTACGATCATTTGTTCAGAAGTAATAAGGAGTTTAAGTTAGTTTTGGCGGGCGGGCCAATATGGTTCTCAAACAATAACTAGTGAAACCGACATATTCTTGTAGCATGCAACATGCTGATTAATTTGAAAAATTATTACGCTTTCTACGATTATTTGTTCAGAAGTTACAAGCAGTTCAAACTGATTTTCGCGGGCGGGCAAATATGGTTCTCAACCAACAACTAGTGAAATGGATATATTCTTGTAGGATGCAACATGCTGATTAATATGCAAATTTGTTACGCTCTCTTAGATCATTTGTTCAGAAGTTATAAGCAGTTCAATTTAATACTCGCAAGCGGGCCGATATGGTTCTCAAACAACAACTAGTGAAACCGACATATTCTTGAAGCATTCAACATGTTTCATTAAAATGCAAATAATTGTGTTCGCTACGATCAATTGTTCAGAAGCTATAAGCAGTTCAAGTTAATTTTCGCGGGCGGGCCAATATGGTTCTCAACCAACAACCAATGAAATCGATATATGTATTTGTAGCATGCAACATGCTGATTAATATGCAAAATTATAACGCTCTCTACGATCATTTGTTCAGAAGTTATAAGGAGTTGAAGTTAGTTTTGGCGGGCGGGCCAATATGGTTCTCAAACAATAACTAGTGAAACCGACATATTCTTGTAGCATACAACATGTTTGATTGAAATGCAAATAATTGTGTGCTCTACGATCAATTGTTCAGAAGTTATAAGCAGTTCAAATTAATTTTCGAGGGCAGGCCAATATATTTCTCAAACAACAACTAGTGAAATCGATATATTGTTGTAGTATGCAACATGCTGATTAATATGCAAAATTATTACGCTTTCTAATATTATTTGTTCAGAAGTTATAAGCAGTTCAAATTAATTTTCGCGGGCGGGCCAATATGGTTCTCAACCAACAACTAGTGAAATCGATATATTCTTGTAGCATGCAACATGCTGATTAATATGCAAAATTATTACGCTCTCTAAGGTCATTTGTTCAGAAGTTATAAGCAGTTCAATTTAATACTCGCGGGAGGGCCAATATGGTTCTCAAACAAATACTAGTGAAACCGACATATTCTTGAAGCATTCAACATGTTTCATTAAAATGCAAATAATTGTGTTCGATGCGATCAATTGTTCAGAAGTTATAAGCAGTTCAAGTTGATTTTCACGGGCGGGCCAATATGGTTCTCAACCAAAAACTAGTGAAATCGATATATTCTTGAAGCATGCAACATTCTGGTTAACTAGCAAATTTATTACGCTCTCTAGGATCATTTGTTACGAAGTTACAAACAGTTCAAGTTAATACTCGCGGGCGGGCCAATATGCTTTTCTAAAAACAACTAGTGAAACCGACATATTCTTGTAGCATTCAACATGTCTCATTAAAATGCAAATAATTGTGTTCTCTACGATCAATTGTTCAGGAGTTATAAGCAGTTCAAGTTGATTTTCGCGGGAGGGCCAATATGGTTCTAAACCAACAACTAGTGAAATCGATATATTCTTGTAGCATGCAACATGCTGATTAATAGGCAAATTTATTACGCTCTCTAGGATCATTTGTACAGAAGTTATAAACAGTTCAAGTTAATACTCGCGGGCGGGCCAATATGGTTTTCTAAAAACATGTAATGAAACCGACATATTCTTGTTGCATACAACATGTTTGATTAAATGCTATTAATTGTGGTCTCTACGATCAATTGTTCAGGAGTTATTAGCAGTTCAAGTTGATTTTCGCGGTCGGGCCAATATGGTTCTCAACCAACAACCTATGAAATTGATATATTCTTGTAGCATGCAAAATGCTGATTAATATGCAAAATTATTACGCTCTCTACGATCATTTGTTCAGAAGTTATAAGCAGTTCAAATTAATTTTCGCGGGAGGGCCAATATGGTTCTCAACCAACAACTAGTGAAATCGATATATTCTTGTAGCATGCAAGATGCTGAATAATATGAAAATTTATTACGCTCTCTAAGATCATTTGTTCAGAAGTTATAAGCAGTTCAATTTAATACTCGCGGGCGGACAAATATTTTTCTCAAACAACTAGTGAAACCGACATATTCTTGTAGCATTCAACATGTTTCATTAAAATGCAAATAATTGTGTTCGCTACGATCAATTGTTCAGAAGTTATAAGCAGTTCAAGTTAATTTTCGCGGGCGGTCCATTATGGTTCTCAAACAACAACCAATGAAATCGATAAACTCTTGTAGCATGCAACATGCTGATTAATATGCAAAATTATAACGCTCTCTACGATCATTTGTTCAGAAGTTATAAGGAGTTGAAGTTAGTCTTGGCGGGCGGGCCAAAATGGTTCTCAAACAATAACTAGTGAAACCGACATATTCTTGTAGCATACAACATGTTTGATTGAAATGCAAATAATTGTGTTCTCTACGATCAATTGTTCAGAAGTTATAAACAGTTCAAGTTAATACTCGCGGGCGGGCCAATATGGTTTTCTAAAAACAACTAGTGAAACCGACATATTCTTGTAGCATTCAACATGTTTCATTAAAATGCAAATAATTGTGTTCTCTACGATCAATTTTTCAGGAGTTATAAGCAGTTCAAATTGATTTTCAGGGGCGGGCCAATATGGTTCACAACCAAACAACTAGTGAAATCGATATATTCTTGTAGCATGCAACATGCTGATTAATATGAAAATTTATTACCCTTTTTAGGATCATTTGTTCAGAAGTTATAAACAGTTCAAGTTAATACTCGCGGGCGGGCCAATATGGTTTACTAAAAACAACTAGTGAAACCGACATATTCTTGTTTGCATTCAATATGTTTCATTAAAATGCAAATAATTGTGGTCTCTACGATCAATTATTCAAGAGTTTTAAGCAGTTCAAGTTGATTTTCGCGGGCGGGCCAATATGGTTCTCAACCAACAACCAATGAAATCGATATATTCTTGTAGCATGCAACATGCTGATTAATATGCAAAATTATTACGCTCCCTACGATCATTTGTTCAGACGTTATAAGGAGATGAAGTTAGTTTTGGCGGGCGGGCCAAAATGGTTCTCAAACAATAGCTAGTGAAACCGACATAATCTTGTAGCATACAACATGTTTGATTGAAATGCAAATAATTGTGTGCTCTACGATCAATTGTTCAGAAGTTATAAGCAGTTCAAGTTAATTTTCGCGGGCAGGCCAATATATTTCTCAAACAACAACTAGTGAAATCGATATATTCTTGTAGCATGCAACATGCTGATTAATATGCAAAATTATTACGCTTTCTACGATTATTTGTTCAGAAGTTATAAGCAGTTCATATTAATTTTCGCGGGCGGGCCAATATGGTTCTCAACCAACAACTAGTGAAATCGATATAATCTTGTAGCATGCAACATGCTGATTAATATGCAAATTTATTACGCTCTCCAAGATCATTTGTTCAGATGTTATAAGCAGTTCAATTTAATACTCGCGGGCGGGCCAACATGGTTCTCAAACAAAAACTAGTGAAACCGACATATTCTTGAAGCATTCAACATGTTTTATTAAAATGCAAATAATTGTGTTCGCTACGATCAATTTTTCAGAAGTTATTATCAGTTCAAGTTAATTTTCGCGGGTGGGCCAATATGGTTCTCAACCAACAACCAATGAAATCGATATATGTACTTGTAGCATCCAACATGCTGATTAATAAGCAAAATTATTACGCTCACTACGATCATTTTTTCAGAAGTTATAAGGAGTTGAAGTTAGTTTTGGCGGGCGGGCCAAAATGTTTCTCAAACAATAACTAGTGAAACCGACATATTCTTGTAGCATACAACATGTTTGATTGAAATACAAATAATTGTGATCTCTACGATCAATTGTTCAAAAGTTATAAGCAGTTCAACTTGATTTTCGCGGGCGGGCCAATATGTTTTTCAACCAACAACTAGTGAAATCGATATATTCTTGTAGCATGCAAAATGCTGATTAATATGCAAATTTTTTTCGCTCTCTACGTTCCTTTGTTCAGAAGTTGTAATCAGTTCAAGTTAATAGTCGCGGACGGGCCAATATTGTTCTCAAATTACAACTAGTGAAACCGACATATTCTTGTAGCATTCAAAATGTTTCATTAAAATGCAAACAATTGTGTTCTCTACGATCAATTGTTCAGAAGTTATAAGCAGTCAAATTGACTTTCGCGGGCGGGCCAATATGGTTCTCAACCAAAAACTAGTGAAATCGATATATTCTTGTAGCATGCAACATGCTGATTAATATGCAAATTTATTACGCTCTCTAGGATCATTTGTTCAGAAGTTATAAACAGTTCAAGTTAATTCTCGCGGGCGGGCCAATATTGTTCTCAAATAACAACTAGTGAAACCGACATATTCTTGTTGCATACAACATGTTTGATTAAAATGCTATTAATTGTGGTCTCTACGATCAATTGTTCAGGAGTTATAAGCAGTTCAAGTTGATTTTCGCGGGCGGGCCAATATGGTTCTCAACCAACAACCAATGAAATCGACATATTCTTGTAGCATGCAACATGCTGATTAATATGCAAAATTATTACGCTCTCTAGGATCATTTGTTCAGAAGTTATATACAGTTCAAGTTAATTCTCGCGGGCGGGACAATATTGTTCTCAAACAATAACTAGTGAAACCGACATATTCTTGTAGCATACAACATGTTTGATTGAAATGCAAATAATTGTGTTCTCTACGATCAATTGTTCAGAAGTTATAAGCAGTTGAATTAGTTTTCGCGGTTGGGCCAATATGGTTCTCAACCACCAACTAATGAAATCGATAAATTCTTGTAGCATGCAACATGCTGATTAATATGCGAAACTATTACGCTCACTACGATCATTTGTTCAGACGTTATATGCAAAAAAAAATCAATACTAGCGGGCGGACCAATATGGTTCTAAAAAAACAAATAGTAAAACCGACATATTCTTGTAGTATACAACATGTTTCATTAAAATGCAAATAATTGAGTTCTCTACGATCATTTGTTCAGAAATTGTAAGCAGTTGAATTAGTTTTTGCGGGTGGGCCAACATGGATCTCAAACAATAACTAGTGAAATCTATATATTCTTGTAGCTAGCTACATGTTTATTAATATGCAAAACAATCGAGCTTTCTATGATCATTTGTTCAGAACTTATAAGCAGTTCAATTTAATACTCGCGGGCGGGAAAAAATGGTTCTCAAACAATAACAAGTGAAACCGACATATTCTTGTAGCATACAACATGTTTGATTGAAATGCAAATAATTGTGTGCTCTACGATCAATTGTTCAGAAGTTATAAACAGTTCAAGTTAATACTCGCAAGAGGGCCAAAATGGTTTTCTAAAAACAACAAGTGAACCCGACATATACTTGAAGCATTCAACATGTTTTATTAAAATGCAAATAATTGTGTTCGCTTCGATCAATTGTTCAGATGATATAAGCAGTTCAAGTAAATTTTCGAGGGCGGACCAATATGGTTATCAACCAACAACTAATGAAATCGATAAATTCTTGTAGCATGCAACATGTAGATTAATATGCAAAACTATTACGACCACTACGATCATTTGTTCAGACGTTATAAGCAGAACAAGTCAATACTCGCCGGCGGGCCAATATGGTTCTAAAAAACAAATAGTAAAACCGACATATTCTTGTAGCTTACAACATGTTTCATTAAAATGCAAATAATTGTGTTCTCTACGATTATTTGTTCAGAAATTGTAAGCAGTTGAATTAGTTTTCGCGGGTGGCCAACATGGTTCTCAAACAATAACTAGTGAAATCTATATATTCTTGTAGCTAGCTACATGTTTATTAATATGCAAAACAATCGAGCTTTCTACGATCATTTGTTCAGAACTTATAAGCAGTTCAATTTAATACTCGCGTTCGGGAAAAAATGGTTCTCAAACAATAACTAGTGAAACCGACATATTCTTGTAGCATACAACATGTTTGATTGAAATGCAAATAATTGTGTGCTCTACGATCAATTGTTCAGAAGTTATAAGCAGTTCAAGTTAATTTTCGCGGGAAGGCCAATATATTTCTCAAACAACAACTAGTGAAATGGATATATTCTTGTAGCATGCAACATGCTGATTAATATGAAAAATTATTACGCTTTCTACGATTATTTGTTCAGAAAATATAAGCAGTTCAAATTATTTTTCGCGGGCGGGCCAATATGGTTCTCAACCAACAACTAGTGAAATCCATATATATTCTTGTAGCATGCAAGATGCTGATTAATATGAAAATTTATTACGCTCTCTAAGATCATTTGTTCAGAAGTTATAAGCAGTTCAATTTAATACTCGCGGGCGGACAAATATGGTTCTCAAACAACTAGTGAAGCCGACATATTCTTGTAGCATTCAACATGTTTCATTAAAATGCAAATAATTGTGTTCGCTACGATCAATTGTTCAGAAGTTATAAGCAGTTCAAGTTAATTTTCGCGGGCGGGCTAATATGGTTCTCAACCAACAACCAATGAAATCGATAAATTCTTGTAGCACGCAACATGCTGATTGATATGCAAACTTATTACGCTCTCTAGGATCATTTGTTCAGAAGTTATAAACAGTTCAATTTAATTCTCGCGGGCGGGCCAATATTGTTCTCAAATAACAACTAGTGAAACCGACATATTCTTGTTGCATACAACATGTTTAATTAAAATGCTATTAATTGTGGTCTCTACGATCAATTGGTCAGGAGTTATAAGCAGTTCAAGTTGATTTTCGCGGGCGGGCCAATATGGTTCTCAACTAACAACCAATGAAATCGACATATTCTTGTAGCATGCAACATGCTGATTAATATGCAAAATTATTACGCTCTCTACGATCACTTGTTCAGAAGTAATAAGGAGTTGAAGTTAGTTTTGGGGGGCGTGCCAAAATGGTTCCCAAACAATAACTAGTGAAACCGATATATTCTTGTAGCATACAACATGTTTGATTGAAATGCAAATAATTGTGTTCTCTACGATCAATTGTTCAGAAGTTATAAACAGTTCAAGTTAATACACGCGGGCGGGCCAATATGGTTTTCTAAAAACAACTAGTGAAACCGACATATTCTTGTAGCATTCAACATGTTTCATTAAAATGCAAACAATTGTGTTCTCTACGATCAATTGTTCAGAAGTTATAAGCAGTCAAATTGACTTTCGCGGGCGGGCCAATGAGGTTCTCAACCAAAAACTAGTGAAATCGATATATTCTTGTGGCATGCAACATGCTGATTAATATGCAAATTTATTACGCTCTCTAGGATCATTTGTTCAGAAGTTATAAACAGTTCAAGTTAATTCTCGCGGGCGGGCCAATATTGTTCTCAAATAACAACTAGTGAAACCGACATATTCTTGTTGCATACAACATGTTTGATTAAAATGCTATTAATTGTGGTCTCTACGATCAATTGGTCAGGAGTTATAAGCAGTTCAAGTTGATTTTCGCGGGCGGGCCAATATGGTTCTCAACTAACAACCAATGAAATCGACATATTCTTGTAGCATGCAACATGCTGATTAATATGCAAAATTATTACGCTCTCTACGATCACTTGTTCAGAAGTAATAAGGAGTTGAAGTTAGTTTTGGCGGGCAGGCCAAAATGGTTCTCAAACAATAACTAGTGAAACTGACATAATCTTGTAGCATACAACATGTTTGATTGAAATGCAAATAATTGTGTGCTCTACGATCAATTGTTCAGAAGTTATAAGCAGTTCAAGTTAATTTTCGCGGGAAGGCCAATATATTTCTCAAACAACAACTAGTGAAATCGATATATTCTTGTAGCAAGCAACATGCTGATTAATATGAAAAATTATTACGCTTTCTACGATTATTTGTTCAGAAGTTATAAGCAGTTCAAATTAATTTTCTCGTGCGGGCCAATATGGTTCTCAACCAACAACTAGTGAAATCGATATATTCTTGTAGCATGCAACATGCTGATTAATATGCAAATTTATTGCGCTCTCTTAGATCATTTGTTCAGAAGTTATAAGCAGTTCAATTTAATACTCGCGGGCGGGCCGATATGGTTCTCAAACAACAACTAGTGAAACCGACATATTCTTGAAGCATTCAACATGTTTCATTAAAATGCAAATAATTGTGTTCGCTACGATCAATTGTTCAGAAGTTATAAGCAGTACAAGTTAATTTTCACGGTCGGGCCAATATGGTTCTCAACTAACAACCAATGAAATCGATATATTCTTGTAGCATGCAACATGCTGATTAATATGCAAAATTATAAGGCTCTCTACGATCATTTGTTCAGAAGTTATAAGGAGTTGAAGTTAGTTTTGGGGGGCGGGCCAAATGGTTCTCAAACAATAACTAGTGAAACCGACATATTCTTGAAGCATACAACATGTTAGATTAAAATGATAATAATTGTGATCTCTACGATCAATTGTTCAGAAGTTATAAGCAGTTCAAGTTGATTTTCGCGGGCGGGCCAATATGTTTTTCAACCAACAACTAGTGAAATCGATATATTTTTGTAGCATGCAACATGCTGATTAATATGCAAATTTTTTACGCCCTCTACGATCATTTGTTCAGAAGTTATAAGCAGTTCAAGTTAATACTCGCGGGCGGGCCAATATGGTTCTCAAATAACAACTAGTGAAACTGACATATTCTTGTAGCATACAGCATGTTTCATTAAAATCAAATAATTGTGTTGTCTACGATCATTTGTTCAGAAATTGTAAGCAGTTGAATTAGCTTTCGCGGGTGGGCCAACATGGTTCTCAAACAATAACTAGTGAAATCTATATATTGTTGTAGCTAGCTACATTTTTATTAATATGCAAAGCAACCGAGCTTTCTACGATCATTTGCTCAGAACTTATAAGCAGTTCAATTTAATACTCGCGGCCGGGCCAATATGGTTCTCAAATTTTCTACGCTCTCTACGATCATTTGTTCAGAAGTTATAAAAAGTTCAAGTTAATACTCGCGGGCAGGCCAACATGGTTCTCAAACAACAACTAGTGAAACTGACATATTCTTGTAGCATTCAACATGTTTCATTAAAATGCAAATAATTGTGTTGTCCACGATCAATTGTTCAGGAGTTATAAGCAGTTCAAGTTGATTTTCGCGGGCGGGCAAATATGGTTCTCAACCAACAACCAATGAAATCGATATATTGTTGTAGCATGCAACATGCTGATTAATATTCAAAATTATTACGCTCTCTACGATTATTTGTTCAGAAGTTATAAGCAGTTCAAATTCATTTCCGCGGGAGGGCCAATATGGTTCTCAACCAACAACTAGTGAAATCGATATATTCTTGTAGCATGCAACATGCTGATTAATATAAAAATTTATTACGCTCTCAAAGATCATTTGTTCAGAAGTTATAAGCAGTTCAATTTAATACTCGCGGGCGGACCAATATGGTTCTCAAACAACAACTAGTGAAACCGACATATTCTTGAAGCTTTCAACATGTTTCACTAAAATGCAAATAATTGTGTTCGCTACGATCAATTGTTCAGAAGTTATTAGCAGTTCAAGTTATTTGTCGCGGGCGGGCCAATATGGTTCTCAACCAAAAACTAGTGAAATCGATATATTCTTGTTGCATGCAACATGCTGATTAATATGCAAATTTATTACGCACTCTAGGATCATTTGTTACGATGTTATAAACAGTTCAAGTTAATACTCGCGAGCGGGCCAATGGGTTTTCTAAAAACAACAAGTGAAACCGACATATTCTTGTAGCATTCAACATGTTTCATTAAAATGCAAATAATTGTGCTCTCTACGATCAATTTTTCAGGAGTTATAAGCACTTCAAGTTGATTTTCAGGGGCGGGCCAATATGGTTCTCAACCAACAACTTGTGAAATCGATATATTCTTGTAGCATGCAACATGCTGATTAATATGCAAATTTATTACGCTCTCTAGTATGATTTGTTCAGAAGTCATAAACAGTTCAAGTTAATACTCGCGGGCGGGCCAATATGGTTTTCTAAACACAACTAGTGAAACCGACATATTCTTGTTGCATACAACATGTTTGATTAAAATGCTATTAATTGTGTGCTCTACGATCAATTGTTCAGGAGTTATTAGCAGTTCAAGTTGATTTTCGCGGTCGGGCCAATATGCATCTCAACCAACAACCAATGAAATCGATATATTCTTGTAGCATGCAACATGCTGATTAATATACAAAATTATTACGCTCTCTACGATCATTTGTTCAGAAGTTATAAGGAGTTGAATTTAGTTTTGGGGGCGGGAAAAAATTGTTCTCAAACAAGTACTAGTGAAACCGACATAATCTTGTAGCATACGACATGTTTGATTGAAATGCAAATAATTGTGTGCTCTACGATCAATTGTTCAGAAGTTATAAGCAGTTCAAGTTAATTTTCGCGGGAAGGCCAATATATTTCTCAAACAACAACTAGTGAAATCGATATATTCTTGTAGCATGCAACATGCTGATTAATATGAAAAATTATTACGCTTTCTACGATTATTTGTTCAGAAGTTATAAGCAGTTCAAATTAATTTTCGCGGGCGGGCCAATATGGTTCTCAACCAACAACTAGTGAAATCGATATATTCTTGTAGCATGCAAGATGCTGATTAATATGAAAATTTATTACGCTCTCTAAGATCATTTGTTCAGAAGTTATAAACAGTTGAAGTTAATACTCGCGGCCGGGCCAAAGTGGATTTCTAAAAAACTAGTGAAACCGACATATTCTTGTAGCAATCAACATGTTTCATTAAAATGCAAATAATTGTGTTCTCTACGATCAATTGTTCAGGAGTTATAAGCAGTTCAAGTTGATTTTCGCGGGCGGGCCAATATGGTTCTCAAACAATAACTAGTGAAACCGACATATTCTTGTAGTATACAACATGTTTGATTGAAATGCAAATAATTGTGTTCTCTACGATCAATTGTTCAGAAGTTATAAGCAGTTCAAGTTAATTTTCGAGGGCGGACCAATATGGTTCTCAACCAAAAACTAGTGAAATCGATATATTCTTGTAGCATGAAAAATGCTGATTAATATGCAAAATTATTGCGCTCTCTACGATCATTTGTTCAGAAGTTGAAGTTAGTTTTGGCGGGTGGGCCAAAATGGTTCTCAAGCAATAACTAGTGAAACCGACATATTCTTGTAGCATACAACATGTTTGATTGAAATGCAAATAATTGTGTTCTCTACGATCAATTGTTCAGAAGTTATAAGCAGTTCAAGTTAATTTTCGAGGGCGGACCAATATGGTTCTCAACCAAAAACTAGTGAAATCGATATATTCTTGTAGCATGAAAAATGCTGATTAATATGCAAAACTATTACGCTCACTACGATCATTTGTTCAGCCGTTATAAGCAGAACAAGTCAATACTCGCGGGCGGGCCAATATGGTTCTAAAAAACAAATAGTAAAACCGCATATTCTTGTAGCATACAACATGTTTCATTAAAATGCAAATAAATGTGTTCTCTACGATCATTTGTTCAGAAATTGTAAGCAGTTGAATTAGTTCTCGCGGGTGGGCCAACATGGTTCTCAAACAATAACTAGTGAAATCTATATATTCTTGTAGCTATCTACATGTTTATTAATATGCAAAACAATCGAGCTTTCTACGATCATTTGTTCAGAACTTATAAGCAGTTCAATTTAATACTCGCGGACGGGCAAATATTGTTCTCAAATAACAACTAGTGAAACCGACATATTCTTGTAGCATTCAACATGTTTCATTAAAATGCAAATAATTGTGTTCTCTACGATCAATTTTTCAGAAGTTATAAGCAGTTCAAGTTGATTTTCGAGGGCGGGTCAATATGGTTCTCAACCAAAAACTAGAGAAATCGATATATTCTTGTAGCATGCAACATGCTGATTAATATGCAAATTTATTACGCTCTCTAGGATCATTTGTTCAGAAGTCATAAACAGTTCAAGTTAATACTCGCGGGCGGGCCAATGTGGTTTTCTAAAAACAACTAGTGAAAACGACATATTCTTGTTGCATTCAACATGTTTCATTAAAATGCAAATAATTGTGTTCTCTACGGTAAATTGTTCAGGAGTTATAAGCAGTTCAAGTTGATTTTCGCGAACGGGCCAATATGGTTCTCAACCAACAACTAGTGAAATCGATATATTCTTGTAGCATGCAACATGCTGATTAATATGCAAATTTATTACGCTCTCTAGGATCATTTGTTCAGAAGTTATAAACAGTTCAAGTTAATACTCGCGGGCAGGCCAATATGGCTTTCTAAAAACAACTAGTGAAACCGACATATTCTTGTTGCATACAACATGTTTGATTAAAATGCTATTAATTGTGGTATCTACGATCAATTGTTCAGGAGTTATAAGCAGTTCAATTTGATTTTCGCCGGCGGGCCAATATGGTTCTCAACCAACAACCAATGAAATCGATATATTGTTGTAGCATGCAACATGCTGATTAATATGGAAAATTATTACGCTCTCTACGATCATTTGTTCAGAATATATAAGGAATTGAAGTTAGTTTTGGCGGGCGGGCCAAAATGGTTCTCAAACAATAACTAGTGAAACCGACATATTCTTGTAGCATACAACATGTTTGATTGAAATGCAAATAAGTGTGTGCTCTACGATCAATTGTTCAGAAGTTTTAAGCAGTTCAAGTTAATTTTCGCGGGCAGGCCAATATATTTCTCAAACAACAACTAGTGAAATCGATATATTCTTGTAGCATGCAACATGCTGATTAATATGAAAAATTATTACGCTCTCTAGGATCATTTGTTACGATGTTATAAACAGTTCAAGTTAATACTCGCGAGCGGGCCAATGGGTTTTCTAAAAACAACTAGTGAAACCGACATATTCTTGTAGCATTCAACATGTTTCATTAAAATGCAAATAATTGTGCTCTCTACGATCAATTTTTCAGGAGTTATAAGCACTTCAAGTTGATTTTCAGGGGCGGGCCAATATGGTTCTCAACCAACAACTTGTGAAATCGATATATTCTTGTAGCATGCAACATGCTGATTAATATGCAAATTTATTACGCTCTCTAGTATGATTTGTTCAGAAGTCATAAACAGTTCAAGTTAATACTCGCGGGCGGGCCAATATGGTTTTCTAAACACAACTAGTGAAACCGACATATTCTTGTTGCATACAACATGTTTGATTAAAATGCTATTAATTGTGTGCTCTACGATCAATTGTTCAGGAGTTATTAGCAGTTCAAGTTGATTTTCGCGGTCGGGCCAATATGCATCTCAACCAACAACCAATGAAATCGATATATTCTTGTAGCATGCAACATGCTGATTAATATGCAAAATTATTACGCTCTCTACGATCATTTGTTCAGAAGTTATAAGGAGTTGAATTTAGTTTTGGGGGCGGGAAAAAATTGTTCTCAAACAAGTACTAGTGAAACCGACATAATCTTGTAGCATACAACATGTTTGATTGAAATGCAAATAATTGTGTGCTCTACGATCAATTGTTCAGAAGTTATAAGCAGTTCAAGTTAATTTTCGCGGGAAGGCCAATATATTTCTCAAACAACAACTAGTGAAATCGATATATTCTTGTAGCATGCAACATGCTGATTAATATGAAAAATTATTACGCTTTCTACGATTATTTGTTCAGAAGTTATAAGCAGTTCAAATTAATTTTCGCGGGCGGGCCAATATGGTTCTCAACCAACAACTAGTGAAATCGATATATTCTTGTAACATGCAAGATGCTGATTAATATGAAAATTTATTACGCTCTCTAAGATCATTTGTTCAGAAGTTATAAACAGTTGAAGTTAATACTCGCGGGCGGGCCAAAATGGATTTCTAAAAAACTAGAGAAACCGACATATTCTTGTAGCAATCAACATGTTTCATTAAAATGCAAATAATTGTGTTCTCAACGATCAATTGTTCAGGAGTTATAAGCAGTTCAAGTTGATTTTCGCGGGCGGGCCAATATGGTTCTCAAACAATAACTAGTGAAACCGACATATTCTTGTAGTATACAACATGTTTGATTGAAATGCAAATAATTGTGTTCTCTACGATCAATTGTTCAGAAGTTATAAGCAGTTCAAGTTAATTTTCGAGGGCGGACCAATATGGTTCTCAACCAAAAACTAGTGAAATCGATATATTCTTGTAGCATGAAAAATGCTGATTAATATGCAAAATTATTGCGCTCTCTACGATCATTTGTTCAGAAGTTGAAGTTAGTTTTGGCGGGCGGGCCAAAATGGTTCTCAAGCAATAACTAGTGAAACCGACATATTCTTGTAGCATACAACATGTTTGATTGAAATGCAAATAATTGTGTTCTCTACGATCAATTGTTCAGAAGTTATAAGCAGTTCAAGTTAATTTTCGAGGGCGGACCAATATGGTTCTCAACCAAAAACTAGTGAAATCGATATATTCTTGTAGCATGAAAAATGCTGATTAATATGCAAAACTATTACGCTCACTACGATCACTTGTTCAGACGTTATAAGCAGAACAAGTCAATACTCGCGGGCGGGCCAATATGGTTCTAAAAAACAAATAGTAAAACCGCATATTCTTGTAGCATACAACATGTTTCATTAAAATGCAAATAAATGTGTTCTCTACGGTAAATTGTTCAGGAGTTATAAGCAGTTCAAGTTGATTTTCGCGAACGGGCCAATATGGTTCTCAAACAATAACTAGTGAAATCTATATATTCTTGTAGCTATCTACATGTTTATTAATATGCAAAACAATCGAGCTTTCTACGATCATTTGTTCAGAACTTATAAGCAGTTCAATTTAATACTCGCGGACGGGCAAATATTGTTCTCAAATAACAACTAGTGAAACCGACATATTCTTGTAGCATTCAACATGTTTCATTAAAATGCAAATAATTGTGTTCTCTACGATCAATTTTTCAGAAGTTATAAGCAGTTCAAGTTAATACTCGCGGGCGGGCCAATGTGGTTTTCTAAAAACAACTAGTGAAACCGACATATTCTTGTAGCATACAACATGTTTGATTGAAATGCAAATAATTGTGTTCTCTACGATCAATTGTTCAGAAGTTATAAGCAGTTCAAGTTAATTTTCGAGGGCGGACCAATATGGTTCTCAACCAAAAACTAGTGAAATCGATATATTCTTGTAGCATGAAAAATGCTGATTAATATGCAAAACTATTACGCTCACTACGATCATTTGTTCAGACGTTATAAGCAGAACAAGTCAATACTCGCGGGCGGGCCAATATGGTTCTAAAAAACAAATAGTAAAACCGCATATTCTTGTAGCATACAACATGTTTCATTAAAATGCAAATAAATGTGTTCTCTACGATCATTTGTTCAGAAATTGTAAGCAGTTGAATTAGTTCTCGCGGGTGGGCCAACATGGTTCTCAAACAATAACTAGTGAAATCTATATATTCTTGCAGCTATCTACATGTTTATTAATATGCAAAACAATCGAGTTTTCTACGATCATTTGTTCAGAACTTATAAGCAGTTCAATTTAATACTCGCGGACGGGCAAATATTGTTCTCAAATAACAACTAGTGAAACCGACATATTCTTGTAGCATTCAACATGTTTCATTAAAATGCAAATAATTGTGTTCTCTACGATCAATTTTTCACAAGTTATAAGCAGTTCAAGTTGATTTTCGAGGGCGGGTCAATATGGTTCTGAACCAAAAACTAGAGAAATCGATATATTCTTGTAGCATGCAACATGCTGATTAATATGCAAATTTATTACGCTCTCTAGGATCATTTGTTCAGAAGTCATAAACAGTTCAAGTTAATACTCGCGGGCGGGCCAATGTGGTTTTCTAAAAACAACTAGTGAAACCGACATATTCTTGTTGCATTCAACATGTTTCATAAAAATGCAAATAATTGTGTTCTCTACGGTAAATTGTTCAGGAGTTATAAGCAGTTCAAGTTGATTTTCGCGAACGGGCCAATATGGTTCTCAACCAACAACTAGTGAAATCGATATATTCTTGTAGCATGCAACATGCTGATTAATATGCAAATTTATTACGCTCTCTAGGATCATTTGTTCAGAAGTTATAAACAGTTCAAGTTAATACTCGCGGGCAGGCCAATATGGCTTTCTAAAAACAACTAGTGAAACCGACATATTCTTGTTGCATACAACATGTTTGATTAAAGTGCTATTAATTGTGGTTTCTACGATCAATTGCTCAAGAGTTATAAGCAGTTCAATTTGATTTTCGCCGGCGGGCCATTATGGTTCTCAACCAACAACCAATGAAATCGATATATTGTTGTAGCATGCAACATGCTGATTAATATGGAAAATTATTACGCTCTCTACGATCATTTGTTCAGAATATATAAGGAATTGAAGTTAGTTTTGGCGGGCGGGCCAAAATGGTTCTCAAACAATAACTAGTGAAACCGACATATTCTTGTAGCATACAACATGTTTGATTGAAATGCAAATAAGTGTGTGCTCTACGATCAATTGTTCAGAAGTTATAAGCAGTTCAAGTTAATTTTCGCGGGCAGGCCAATATATTTCTCAAACAACAACTAGTGAAATCGATATATTCTTGTAGCATGCAACATGCTGATTAATATGAAAAATTATTACGCTTTCTACGATTATTTGTTCAGAAGTTATAAGCAGTTCAAATTAACTTCCGCGGGAGGGCCAATATGGTTCTCAACCAACAACTAGTGAAATCGATATATTCTTGTAGCATGCAACATGCTGATTAATATGAAAATTTATTACGCTCTCAAAGATCATTTGTTCAGAAGTTATAAGCAGTTCAATTTAATACTCGCGGGCGGGCCAATATGGTTTTCTAAAAACAACTAGTGAGATCGACATATTCTTGTTGCATTCAATATGTTTCATTAAAATGCAAATAATTGTGGTCTCTACGATCAATTGTTCAAGAGTTATAAGCAGTTCAAGTTGATTTTCGCGGGCGGGCCAATATGGTTCTCAACCAACAACCAATGAAATCGATATATTCTTGTAGCATGCAACATGCTGATTAATATGCAAAATTATTACGCTCTCTACGATCATTTGTTCAGAAGTTATAAGGAGTTGAAGTTAGTTTTGGCGGGCGGGCCAAAATGGTTCTCACACAATAGCTAGTGAAACCGACATATTCTTGTAGCATACAACATGTTTGATTGAAATGCAAATAATTGTGATCTCTACGATCAATTGTTCAGAAGTTATAAGCAGTTCAACTTGATTTTCGCGGGCGGGCCAATACGTTTTTCAACCAACAACTAGTGAAATCGATATATTCTTGTAGCATGCAACATGCTGATTAATATGCAAATTTTTTACGCTCTCTACGTTCTTTTGTTCAGAAGTTGTAAGCAGTTCAAGTTAATAGTCGCGGACGGGCCAATATTGTTCTCAAATAACAACTAGTGAAACCGACATATTCTTGTAGCATTCAACATGTTTGATTGAAATGCAAATAATTGTGTTCTCTACGATCAATTTTTCAGAAGTTATAAGCAGTTGAATTAGTTTTCGCGGGTTGGCCAATATGGTTCTCAACCACCAACTAATGAAATCGATAAATTCTTGTAGCATGCAACATGCTGATTAATATGCAAAACTATTACGCTAACTACGATTATTTGTTCAGACGTTATATGCAGAAAAAGTCAATACTAGCGGGCGGACCAATATGGTTCTAAAAAAACAAATAGTAAAACGGACATATTCTTGTAGCATACAACATGTTTCATTAAAATGCAAATAATTGTGTTCTCTACGATCATTTGTTCAGAAATTGTAAGCAGTTGAATTAGTTTTCGCGGGTGGGCCAACATTGGTCTCAAACAATAACTAGTGAAATCTATATATTCTTGTAGCTAGCTACATGTTTATTAATATGCAAAACAATCGAGCTTTCTACGATCAATTGTTCAGAAATTTAAGCAGTTCAATTTAATACTCGCGGGCGGGCCATTATGGTTCTCAAACAATAACTAGTGAAACTGACATATTCTTGTAGCATGCAACATGTTAGATTAAAATGCAAATAATTGTGATCTCTACGATCAATTGTTCAGAAGTTATAAGTAGGGAAAGGAACTTCAGGTAAATAAATGTTTTTTTCTGCGATAAGATAGAGACCCTCATTTTTGCCAAAATTCTGATCATAGCCTTATATGTCAACACAGCAAATTTTATTTTACATAAAAACACATATTTTCCAGTTTTCCGTATGTAAATACATATTTTGCGAATTTTCATTTTAAATACATAAAATCGCTCATTGACTTCATCTACCTCGAAATCCTCGAAGGAAAAATGTTTATTCTCCGCACCTCTTTCATAGCGAGAGTGCTAGGTTTGTTTTGTCTTTGAACACACTCGCTGGCAGACTTCTGGCACCTCGCCTACGATCCTATTGGGAGAAAATAGCTGTAAGTAGCTGGGGCTGGCTACACGTAACGATAGCAAGGCTTTTTAATGAAGCAATGCAGCTATTGTGGCCAGAAGGCATAAAATTTGACAATGTTCTCTTGACAGATGCTGCAGCTTACATGCAGTGGTCTTGCCGTTAGCTACCCCAAAATGGTGCACGTTACATGTGTGGCTCATTCGTTGCATAGAATATGTGAAAAGATAAGAGCTCTTTATCCCAATGTCGATAAACTGGTTTCAAATGGGAAGAAAGTTTTTATCAAGTCGCCTAGAAGAATAGACATTTTTAAACAAAAATGTCCTGAGGTTCCCCTTCCCCCTACACCTGTAGTAACGCGATGGGGCACATGGTTGGATGCAGATGTTATGCCCAGAAATTGTATCTGTTGTAAATGATCTCGACAAAGAAGAATTCTGCAAGAACTGTTGATGAAGTCCTCCTTAAAAGTCGAATTGGCATACATCTAAACAAACCTGTCCATTCTCTCTAATTCCATACGAAAGCTTGAATCGTCCGCGAACACTTTGGCAGCTTCCATTGGTGAAGTCCGTACAGTAGAAACGAAACTGAAAGAACTCACTGGATTTAAATGTCTAAATGTACAGAATTTTTGGGGAAAAACCAAGGTTTTCAAACATTGTGCCAAATTGCATGTGTTTTGGAAGGAGGTGAAGTAGAGGAAGAGGAAGCTTTGGAAAACTTCAGTGTTAGTGACATTTCGTGCTTCAAATATGAAAGAATTGTTTCTTGTGACGTGGAGCGATCTTTCTCACAATATAAGATGCTTTGTAGAGATAATCGTCACAAATTTACAATGGAGAATTTGGAAAAAAACTATGGTGATCCACTGCAACTCTTCCAAAAAATAGCTCGCTAAGAGATAATCATTTAGAAACTAATTTCAGGTGTTTAAAATGCATGTTATAGTTTGTTTTGTTACCAAATGTTTTTATTTTTGTCACATATTTTCCTGTTTTTATCACATATTTTCAACATTTATGACACAAAAAATAAATATTTCTGAGTTTTTTAGCACATAAAGTTCCGTTCCCTAGTTATAAGCAGTTCAACTTGATTTTCGCGGGCGGGCCAATACGTTTTTCAACCAACAACTTGTGAAATCGATATATTCTTGTAGCATGCAACATGCTGATTAATATGCAAATTTTTTACGCTCTCTACGTTCTTTTGTTCAGAAGCTGTAAGCAGTTCAAGTTAATAGTCGCGGACGGGCCAATATTGTTCTCAAATAACAACTAGTGAAACCGACATATTCTTGTAGCATTCAACATGTTTCATTAAAATGCAAATAATTGTGTTCTCTACGATCAATTGTTCAGAAGTTATAAGCAGTTCAAATTGACTTTCGCGGGCGGGCCAATATGGTTCTCAACCAAAAACTAGTGAAATCGATATATTCTTGTAGCATGCAACATGCTGATTAATATGCAAATTTATTACGCTCTCTAGGATCATTTGTTCATAAGTTATAAACAGTTCAAGTTAATTCTCGCGGGCGGGCCAATATTGTTCTCAAATAACAACTAGTGAAACCGACATATTCTTGTAGCATTCAACATGTTTCATTAAAATGCAAATAATTGTGTTCTCTACGATCAATTGTTCAGAAGTTATAAGCAGTTCAAATTGACTTTCGCGGGCGGGCCAATATGGTTCTCAACCAACAACCAATGAAATCGACATATTCTTGTAGCATGCAACATGCTGATTAATATGCAAAATTATTACGCTCTCTACGATCATTTGTTCAGAAGTAATAAGGAGTTGAAGTTAGTTTTGGCGGGCGGGCCAAAATGGTTCTCAAACAATAACTAGTGAAACCGACATAATCTTGTAGCATACAACATGTTTGATTGAAATGCAAATAATTGTGTGCTCTAAGATCAATTGTTCAGAAGTTATAAGCAGTTCAAGTTAATTTTCGCGGGAAGGCCAATATATATCTCAAACAACAACTAGTGAAATCGATATATTCTTGTAGCATGCAACATGCTGATTAATATGCAAAATTATTACGCTTTCCACGATTATTTGTTCAGAAGTTATAAGCAGTTCAAATTAATTTTCGCGGGCGGGCCAATATGGTTCTCAAACAATAACTAGTGAAACCGACATATTCTTGTAGCATACAACATGTTTGATTGAAATGCAAATAATTGTGTTCTCTACGATCAATTGTTCAGAAGTTATAAACAGTTCAAGTTAATACTCGCTTGCGGGCCAATATGGTTTTCTAAAAACAACTAGTGAAAGCGACATATTCTTGTAGCATTCAACATGTTTCATTAAAATGCAAATAATTGTGTTCTCTACGATCAATTTTTCAGGATTTATAAGCAGTTCAAATTGATTTTCAAGAGCGGGCCAATATGGTTCACAACCAAACAACTAGTGAAATCGTTATATACTTGTAGCATGCAACATGCTGATTAATATGCAAATTTATTACGCTCTCTAGGATCATTTGTTCAGAAGTTATAAACAGTTCAAGTTAATACTCGCAGGCGGGCCAATATGGTTTTCTAAAAGCAACTAGTGAAACCGACATATTCTTGTTGCATTCAATATGTTTCATTAAAATGCAAATAATTGTGGTCTCTACGATCAATTGTTCAGGAGTTTTAAGCAGTTCAAGTTGATTTTCGCGGGCGGGCCAATATGGTTCTCAACCAACAACCAATGAAATCGATATATTCTTGTAGCATGCAACATGCTGATTAATATGTAAAATTATTACGCTCTCTACGATCATTTGTTCAGAAGTTATAAGGAGTTGAAGTTAGTTTTGTCGGGCGGGCCAAAATGGTTCTCAAACAATAGCTAGTGAAACCGACATATTCTTGTAGCATACAACATGTTTGATTGAAATGCAAATAATTGTGTGCTCTACGATCAATTGTTCAGAAGTTATAAGCAGTTCAAGTTAATTTTCGCGGGCAGGCCAATATATTTCTCAAACAACAACTAGTGAAATCGATATATTCTTGTAGCATGCAACATGCTATTTAATATGCAAAATTATTACGCTTTCTACGATTACTTGTTCGGAAGTTATAAGCAGTTCAAATTAATTTTCGCGGGCGGGCCAATATGGTTCTCAACCAAAAACTAGTGAAATCGATATAATCTTGTAGCATGCAACATGCTGATTTATATGCAAATTTATTACGCTCTCTAAGATCATTTGTTCAGAAGTTATAAGCAGTTCAATTTAATACTCACGGGCGGGCCAATATGGTTCTCAAACAACAACTAGTAAAACCGACATATTCTTGAAGCATTCAACATGTTTCATTAAAATGCAAATAATTGTGTTCGCTACGATCAATTGTTCAGAAGTTATTATCAGTTCAAGTTAATTTTCGCGGGCGGGACAATATGGTTGTCAACCAACAACTAATGAAATCGATATATTCTTGTAGCATGCAAATGCTGATTAATAAGCAAAATTATTACGCTCTCTACGATCATTTGATCAGAAGATATAAGGAGTTGAAGTTAGTTTTGGCGGGCGGGCCAAAATGGTTCTCAAACAATAACTAGTGAAACCGACATATTCTTGTAGCATACAACATGTTTCATTGAAATGCAAATAATTGTGTTCTCTACGATCAATTGTTCAGAAGTTATAAGCAGTTCAAATTGACTTTCGCGGACGGGCCAATATGGTTCTCAACCAAAAACTAGTGAAATCGATATATTCTTCTAGCATGCAACATGCTGATTAATATGCAAATTTATTACGCTCTCTAGGATCATTTGTTCAGAAGTTATAAACAGTTCAAGTTAATTCTCGCGGGCGGGCCAATATTGTTCTCAAATAACAACTAGTGAAACCGACATATTCTTGTAGCATTCAACATGTTTCATTAAAATGCAAATATTTGTGTTCTCTACGATCAATTGTTCAGAAGTTATAAGCAGTTCAAATTGACTTTCGCGGGCGGGTCAATATGGTTCTCAACCAACAACCAATGAAATCGACATATTCTTGTAGCATGCAACATGCTGATTAATATGCAAAATTATTACGCTCTCTACGATCATTTGTTCAGAAGTAATAAGGAGTTGAAATTAGTTTTTGCGTGCGGGCCAAAATGGTTCTCAAACAATAACTAGTGAAACCGACATAATCTTGTAGCATACAACATGTTTGATTGAAATGCAAATAATTGTGTGCTCTACGATCAATTGTTCAGAAGTTATAAGTAGTTCAAGTTAATTTTCGCGGGCGGGCCAATATGGTTCTCAAACAATAACTAGTGAAACCGACATATTCTTGTAGCATACAACATGTTTTATTGAAATGAAAATAATTGTGTTCTCTACGATCAATTGTTCAGAAGTTATAAACAGTTCAAGTTAATACTCGCGGGCGGGCCAATATGGTTTTCTAAAAACAACTAGTGAAACCGACATATTCTTGTTGCATTCAATATGTTTCATTAAAATGCAAATAATTGTGTTCTCTACGATCAATTGTTCAGAAGTTATAAGCAGTTCAAGTTAATTTTCGCGGGCGGGCCAATATGGTTCTCAAACAATAACTAGTGAAACCGACATATTCTTGTAGCATACAACATGTTTGATTGAAATGCAAATAATTGTGTGCTCTACGATCAATTGTTCAGAAGTAATAAGCAGTTCAAGTTAATTGTCGCGGGCAGGCCAATATATTTCTCTAACAACAACTAGTGAAATCGATATATTCTTGTAGCATGCAACATGCTGATTAATATGCAAAATTATTACGCTTTCTACGATTATTTGTTCAGAAGTTATAAGCAGTTCAAATTAGTTTTCGCGGGCGGGCCAATTTGGTTCTCAACCAAAAACTAGTGAAATCGATATAATCTTGTAGCATGCAACATGCTGATTAATATGCAAATTTATTACGCTCTCTAAGATCATTTGTTCAGAAGTTATAAGCAGTTCAATTTAATAATCGCGGGCGGGCCAATATGGTTCTCAAACAACAACTAGTAAAACCGATATATTCTTGAGGCATTCAACATGTTTCATTAAAATGCAAATAATTGTGTTATCTACGATCAATTTTTCAGGAGTTATAAGCAGTTCAAATTGATTTTCAGGGGCGGGCCAATATGGTTTACAACCAAACAACTAGTGAAATCGTTATATTCTTGTAGCATGCAACATGCTGATTAATATGCAAATTTATTACGCTCTCTAGGATCATTTGTTCAGAAGTTATAAACAGTTCAAGTTAATACTCGCGGGCGGGCCAATATGGTTTTCTAAAAGCAACTAATGAAACCGACATATTCTTGTTGCATTCAATATGTTTCATTAAAATGCAAATAATTGTGTTCTCTACGATCATTTGTTCAGAAATTGTAAGCAGTTGAATTTGTTTTCGCGGGTGGGCCAACATGGATCTCAAACAATAACTAGTGAAATCTATATATTCTTGTAGCTAGCTACATGTTTATTAATATGCAAAACAATCGGGCTTTCTACGATCATTTGTTCAGAACTTTTAAGCAGTTCAATTTAATACTCGCGGGCGGGCCATTATGGTTCTCAAACAATAACTAGTGAAACTGACATATTCTTGTAGCATGCAACATGTTTGATTGAAATGAAAATAATTGTGTTCTCTACGATCAATTGTTCAGAAGTTATAAGCAGTTGAATTAGTTTTCGCGGGTGGCCAATTTGGTTCTCAACCATCAACTAATGAAATCGATAAATTCTTGTAGCATGCAACATGCTGATTAATATGCAAAACTATTACGTTCACTACGATTATTTGTTCAGACGTTATATGCAGAAAAAGTCAATACTAGCGGGCGGACCAATATGGTTCTAAAAAAATAAATAGTAAAACCGACATATTCTTGTAGCATACAACATGTTTCATTAAAATGCAAATAATTGTGTTCTCTACGATCATTTGTTCAGAAATTGTAAGCAGTTGAATTAGTTTTCGCGGGTGGGCCAACATGGATCTCAAACAATAACTAGTGAAATCTATATATTCTTGTAGCTAGCTACATGTTTATTAATATGCAAAACAATCGAGCTTTCTACGATCATTTGTTCAGAACTTTTAAGCAGTTCAATTTAATACTCGCGGGCGGGCCATTATGGTTCTCAAACAATAACTAGTGAAACTGACATATTCTTGTAGCATGCAACATGTTTGATTGAAATGAAAATAATTGTGTTCTCTACGATAAATTGTTCAGAAGTTATAAGCAGTTGAATTAGTTTTCGCGGGTGGCCAATTTGGTTCTCAACCATCAACTAATGAAATCGATAAATTCTTGTAGCATGCAACATGCTGATTAATATGCAAAACTATTACGTTCACTACGATTATTTGTTCAGACGTTATATGCAGAAAAAGTCAATACTAGCGGGCGGACCAATATGGTTCTAAAAAAATAAATAGTAAAACCGACATATTCTTGTAGCATACAACATGTTTCATTAAAATGCAAATAATTGTGTTCTCTACGATCATTTGTTCAGAAATTGTAAGCAGTTGAATTAGTTTTCGCGGGTGGGCCAACATGGATCTCAAACAATAACTAGTGAAATCTATATATTCTTGTAGCTAGCTACATGTTTATTAATATGCAAAACAATCGAGCTTTCTACGATCATTTGTTCAGAACTTTTAAGCAGTTCAATTTAATACTCGCGGGCGGGCCATTATGGTTCTCAAAAAATAACTAGTGAAACTGACATATTCTTGTAGCATGCAACATGTTAGATTAAAATTTTAATAATTGTGATCTCTACGATCAATTGTTCAGAAGTTATATGCAGTTCAACTTGATTTTCGCAGGCGGGCCAATATGTTTTTCAACCAACAACTAGTGAAATCGATATATTCTTGTAGCATGCAACATGCTGATTAATATGCAAATTTTTTACGCTCTCTACGATCTTTGGTTCAGAAGTTGTAAGCAGTTCAAGATAATAGTCGCGGACGGGCCAATATTGTTCTCAAATAACAACTAGTGAAACCGACATATTCTTGTAGCATTCAACATGTTTCATTAAAATGCAAATAATTGTGTTCTCTACGATCAATTGTTCAGAAGTTATAAGCAGTTCAAATTGACTTTCGCGGGCGGGCCAATATGGTTCTCAACCAAAAACTAGTGAAATCGATATATTCTTGTAGCATACAACATGCTGATTAATACGCAAATTTATTACGATCTATATTATCATTTGTTCAGAAGTTATAAACAGTTCAAGTTAATTCTCGCGGGTGGGCCAATATTGTTCTCAAATAACAACTAGTGAAACCGACATATTCTTTTTGCATACTACATGTTTGATTAAAATGCTATTAATTGTGGTCTCTACGATCAATTTTTCAGGAGTTATAAGCAGTTCAAGTTAATTTTAGCGGGAAGGCCAATATATTTCTCAACCAACAACTAGTGAAATCGATATATTCTTGCAGCATGCAACATGCTGATAAATACGCAAATTTATTACGCTCTCTATAATCATTTGTTCCGAAGTTATAAAGAGTTCAAGTTAATACTCGCGGGCGGGCCAATATGGTTTTCTAAAAACAACTAGTGTAACCGACATATTCTTGTAGCATTCAACATGTATCTTTAAAATGCAAATAATTGTGTTCTCTACGATCAATTTTTCAGGAGTTATAAGCAGTTCAAGTTGATTTTCAGGGGCGGGCTAATATGGTTCTCAGCCAACAACTAGTGAAATCGATATATTCTTGTAGCATGCAACATGCTGATTAATATGCAAATTTATTACGCTCTCTAGGATCATTTGTTCAGAAGTCATAAACAGTTCAAGTTAATACTCGCGGGCGGGCCAATGTGGTTTTCTAAAAACAACTAGTGAAACCAACATATTCTTGTTGCATTCAACATGTTTCATTAAAATGCAAATAATTGTGGACTCTACGATCAATTGTTCAGGAGTTATAATAAGTTCAAGTTGATTTTCGCGGGCAGGCCAATATGGTTCTCAACCAACAAATAGTGAAATAGATATATTCTTGTAGCATGCAACATGCTGATTAATATGAAAAATTATTACGCTTTCTACGATTATTTGTTCAGAAGTTATAAGCAGTTCAAATTAATTTTCGCGGGCGGGCCAATATGGTTCTCAACCAACAACTAGTGAAATCGATATATTCTTGTAGCATGCAAGATGCTGATTAATTTGAAAGTTTATTACGCTCTCTAAGATCATTTGTTCAGAAGCTATAAGCAGTTCAATTTAATACTCGCGGGCGGACAAATATGGTTCTCAAACAACAACTTGTGAAACCGACATATTCTTGTAGCATTCAACATGTTTCATTAAAATGCAAATAATTGTGTTCGCTACGATCGATTGTTCAGAAGTTATAAGCAGTTCAAGTTAATTTTCGTGGGCGGGCCACTGTGGTTCTCAACCAACAACCAATGAAATCGATATATTCTTGTAGCATGCAACATGCTTATTTATATGCAAAATTATAACGCTCTCTACGATCATTTGTTCAGAAGTTATCAGGAGTTGAAGTTAGTTTTGGCGGGCGGGCCAAAATGGTTCTCAAACAACAACTAGTGAAACCGACATATTCTTGTAGCATACAACATGTTTGATTGAAATGCAAATAATTGTGTTCTCTACGATCAATTGCTCAGAAGTTATAAACAGTTCAAGTTAATACTCGCGGGCGGGCCAATTTGGAGCATTCAACATGTTTCATTAAAATGCAAATAATTGTGTTCTCTACGATCAATTTTTCAGGAGTTATAAGCAGTTCAAATTGATTTTCAGGGGCGGGCCAATATGGTTCACAACCAAACAACTAGTGAAATCGATATATTCTTGTAGCATGCAACATGCTGATTAATATGCAAATTTATTACTCTCTTTAGGATCATTTGTTCAGAAGTTATAAACAGTTCAAGTTAATACTCGCGGGCGGGCCAATATGGTTTTCTAAAAACAACAAGTGAAACCGACATATTCTTGTAGCATTCAACATATTTCATTAAAATGCAAATAATTGTGTTCTCTACGATCAATTGTTCAGAAGTTATAAGCAGTTCAAATTGACTTTCGCGGGCGGGCCAATATGGTTCTCAACCAACAACCAATGAAATCGACATATTCTTGTAGCATGCAACATGCTGATTAATATGCAAAATTATTACGCTCTCTACGATCATTTGTTCAGAAGTTATAAGGAGTTGAAGTTAGTTTTGGCGGGCGGGCCAAAATGGTTCTCACACAATAGCTAGTGAAACCGACATATTCTTGTAGCATACAACATGTTTGATTGAAATGCAAATAATTGTGATCTCTACGATCAATTGTTCAGAAGTTATAAGCAGTTCAACTTGATTTTCGCGGGCGGGCCAATACGTTTTTCAACCAACAACTTGTGAAATCGATATATTCTTGTAGCATGCAACATGCTGATTAATATGCAAATTTTTACGCTCTCTACGTTCTTTTGTTCAGAAGCTGTAAGCAGTTCAAGTTAATAGTCGCGGACGGGCCAATATTGTTCTCAAATAACAACTAGTGAAACCGACATATTCTTGTAGCATTCAACATGTTTCATTAAAATGCAAATAATTGTGTTCTCTACGATCAATTGTTCAGAAGTTATAAGCAGTTCAAATTGACTTTCGCGGGCGGGCCAATATGGTTCTCAACCAAAAACTAGTGAAATCGATATATTCTTGTAGCATGCAACATGCTGATTAATGTGCAAATTTATTACGCTCTCTAGGATCATTTGTTCATAAGTTATAAACAGTTCAAGTTAATTCTCGCGGGCGGGCCAATATTGTTCTCAAATAACAACTAGTGAAACCGACATATTCTTGTAGCATTCAACATATTTCATTAAAATGCAAATAATTGTGTTCTCTACGATCAATTGTTCAGAAATTATAAGCAGTTCAAATTGACTTTCGCGGGCGGGCCAATATGGTTCTCAACCAACAACCAATGAAATCGACATATTCTTGTAGCATGCAACATGCTGATTAATATGCAAAATTATTACGCTCTCTACGATCATTTGTTCAGAAGTAATAAGGAGTTGAAGTTAGTTTTGGCGGGCGGGCCAAAATGGTTCTCAAACAATAACTAGTGAAACCGACATAATCTTGAAACATACAACATGTTTGATTGAAATGCAAATAATTGTGTGCTCTAAGATCAATTGTTCAGAAGTTATAAGCAGTTCAAGTTAATTTTCGCGGGAAGGCCAATATATATCTCAAACAACAACTAGTGAAATCGATATATTCTTGTAGCATGCAACATGCTGATTAATATGCAAAATTATTACGCTTTCCACGATTATTTGTTCAGAAGTTATAAGCAGTTCAAATTAATTTTCGCGGGCGGGCCAATATGGTTCTCAAACAATAACTAGTGAAACCGACATATTCTTGTAGCATACAACATGTTTGATTGAAATGCAAATAATTGTGTTCTCTACGATCAATTGTTCAGAAGTTATAAACAGTTCAAGTTAATACTCGCTTGCGGGCCAATATGGTTTTCTAAAAACAACTAGTGAAACCGACATATTCTTGTAGCATTCAACATGTTTCATTAAAATGCAAATAATTGTGTTCTCTACGATCAATTTTTCAGGATTTATAAGCAGTTCAAATTGATTTTCAGGGGCGGGCCAATATGGTTCACAACCAAACAACTAGTGAAATCGTTATATACTTGTAGCATGCAACATGCTGATTAATATGCAAATTTATTACGCTCTCTAGGATCATTTGTTCAGAAGTTATAAACAGTTCAAGTTAATACTCGCAGGCGGGCCAATATGGTTTTCTAAAAGCAACTAGTGAAACCGACATATTCTTGTTGCATTCAATATGTTTCATTAAAATGCAAATAATTGTGGTCTCTACGATCAATTGTTCAGGAGTTTTAAGCAGTTCAAGTTGATTTTCGCGGGCGGGCCAATATGGTTCTCAACCAACAACCAATGAAATCGATATATTCTTGTAGCATGCAACATGCTGATTAATATGTAAAATTATTACGCTCTCTACGATCATTTGTTCAGAAGTTATAAGGAGTTGAAGTTAGTTTTGGCGGGCGGGCCAAAATGGTTCTCAAACAATAGCTAGTGAAACCGACATATTCTTGTAGCATACAACATGTTTGATTGAAATGCAAATAATTGTGTGCTCTACGATCAATTGTTCAGAAGTTATAAGCAGTTCAAGTTAATTTTCGCGGGCAGGCCAATATATTTCTCAAACAACAACTAGTGAAATCGATATATTCTTGTAGCATGCAACATGCTGATTAATATGCAAAATTATTACGCTTTCTACGATTATTTGTACAGAAGTTATAAGCAGTTCAAATTAATTTTCGCGGGCGGGCCAATATGGTTCTCAACCAAAAACTAGTGAAATCGATATAATCTTGTAGCATGCAACATGCTGATAAATATGCAAATTTATTACGCTCTCTAAGATCATTTGTTCAGAAGTTATAAGCAGTTCAATTTAATACTCGCGGGCGGGCCAATATGGTTCTCAAACAACAACTAGTAAAACCGACATATTCTTGAAGCATTCAACATGTTTCATTAAAATGCAAATAATTGTGTTCGCTACGATCAATTGTTCAGAAGTTATTATCAGTTCAAGTTAATTTTCGCGGGCGGGACAATATGGTTCTCAACCAACAACTAATGAAATCGATATATTCTTGTAGCATGCAAATGCTGATTAATAAGCAAAATTATTACGCTCTCTACGATCATTTGATCAGAAGTTATAAGGAGTTGAAGTTAGTTTTGGCGGGCGGGCCAAAATGGTTCTCAAACAATAACTAGTGAAACCGACATATTCTTGTAGCATACAACATGTTTCATTGAAATGCAAATAATTGTGTTCTCTACGATCAATTGTTCAGAAGTTATAAGCAGTTCAAATTGACTTTCGCGGACGGGCCAATATGGTTCTCAACCAAAAACTAGTGAAATCGATATATTCTTCTAGCATGCAACATGCTGATTAATCTGTAAATTTATTACGCTCTCTAGGATCATTTGTTCAGAAGTTATAAACAGTTCAAGTTAATTCTCGCGGGCGGGCCAAAATTGTTCTCAAATAACAACTAGTGAAACCGACATATTCTTGTAGCATTCAACATGTTTCATTAAAATGCAAATATTTGTGTTCTCTACGATCAATTGTTCAGAAGTTATAAGCAGTTCAAATTGACTTTCGCGGGCGGGCCAATATGGTTCTCAACCAACAACCAATGAAATCGACATATTCTTGTAGCATGCAACATGCTGATTAATATGCAAAATTATTACGCTCTCTACGATCATTTGTTCAGAAGTAATAAGGAGTTGAAATTAGTTTTGGCGGGCGGGCTAAAATGGTTCTCAAACAATAACTAGTGAAACCGACATAATCTTGTAGCATACAACATGTTTGATTGAAATGCAAATAATTGTGTGCTCTACGATCAATTGTTCAGAAGTTATAAGCAGTTCAAGTTAATTTTCGCGGGAAGGCCAATATATATATCTCAAACAACAACTAGTGAAATCGATATATTCTTGTAGCATGCAACATGCTGATTAATATGCAAAATTATTACGCTTTCCACGATTATTTGTTCAGAAGTTATAAGAAGTTCAAATTAATTTTCGCGGGCGGGCCAATATGGTTCTCAAACAATAACTAGTGAAACCGACATATTCTTGTAGCATACAACATGTTTGATTGAAATGCAAATAATTGTGTTCTCTACGATCAATTGTTCAGAAGTTATAAACAGTTCAAGTTAATACTCGCGGGCGGGCCAATATGGTTTTATAAAAACAACTAGTGAAACCGACATATTCTTGTTGCATTCAATATGTTTCATTAAAATGCAAATAATTGTGGTCTCTACGATCAATTGTTCAGGAGTTTTAAGCAGTTCAAGTTGATTGTCGCGGGCAGGCCAATATATTTCTCAAACAACAACTAGTGAAATCGATATATTCTTGTAGCATGCAACATGCTGATTAATATGCAAAATTATTACGCTTTCTACGATTATTTGTTCAGAAGTTATAAGCAGTTCAAATTAATTTTCGCGGGCGGGCCAATATGGTTCTCAACCAAAACTAGTGAAATCGATATAATCTTGTAGCATGCAACATGCTGATTAATATGCAAATTTATTACGCTCTCTAAGATCATTTGTTCAGAAGTTATAAGCAGTTCAATTTAATAATCGCGGGCGGGCCAATATGGTTCTCAAACAACAACTAGTAAAACCGATATATTCTTGAGGCATTCAACATGTTTCATTAAAATGCAAATAATTGTGTTCTCTACGATCAATTTTTCAGGAGTTATAAGCAGTTCAAATTGATTTTCAGGGGCGGGCCAATATGGTTTACAACCAAAAAACTAGTGAAATCGTTATATTCTTGTAACATGCAACATGCTGATTAATATGCAAATTTATTACGCTCTCTAGGATCATTTGTTCAGAAGTTATAAACAGTTCAAGTTAATACTCGCGGGCGGGCCAATAAGGTTTTCTAAAAGCAACTAATGAAACCGACATATTCTTGTTGCATTCAATATGTTTCATTAAAATGCAAATAATTGTGTTCTCTACGATCATTTGTTCAGAAATTGTAAGCAGTTGAATTAGTTTTCGCGGGTGGGCCAACATGGATCTCAAACAATAACTAGTGAAATCTATATATTCTTGTAGCTAGCTACATGTTTATTAATATGCAAAACAATCGAGCTTTCTACGATCATTTGTTCAGAACTTTTAAGCAGTTCAATTTAATACTCGCGGGCGGGCCATTATGGTTCTCAAACAATAACTAGTGAAACTGACATATTCTTGTAGCATGCAACATGTTTGATTGAAATGAAAATAATTGTGTTCTCTACGATCAATTGTTCAGAAGTTATAAGCAGTTGAATTAGTTTTCGCGGGTGGCCAATTTGGTTCTCAACCATCAACTAATGAAATCGATAAATTCTTGTAGCATGCAACATGCTGATTAATATGCAAAACTATTACGTTCACAACGATTATTTGTTCAGACGTTATATGCAAAAAAAATCAATACTAGCGGCGGACCAATATGGTTCTAAAAAAATAAATAGTAAAACCGACATATTCTTGTAGCATACAACATGTTTCATTAAAATGCAAATAATTGTGTTCTCTACGATCATTTGTTCAGAAATTGTAAGCAGTTGAATTAGTTTTCGCGGGTGGGCCAACATTTATCTCAAACAATAACTAGTGAAATCTATATATTCTTGTAGCTAGCTACATGTTTATTAATATGCAAAACAATCGAGCTTTCTACGATCATTTGTTCAGAACTTATAAGCAGTTCAATTTAATACTCGCGGGCGGGCCAATATGGTTCTCAAACAATAACTAGTGAAACTGACATATTCTTGTAGCATGCAACATGTTAGATTAAAATGCTAATAATTGTGATCTCTACGATCAATTGTTCAGAAGTTATATGCAGTTCAACTTGATTTTCGCAGGCGGGCCAATATGTTTTTCAACCAACAACTAGTGAAATCGATATATTCTTGTAGCATGCAACATGCTGATTAATATGCAAATTTTTTACGCTCTCTACGATCTTTTGTTCAGAAGTTGTAAGCAGTTCAAGATAATAGTCGCGGACGGGCCAATATTTTTCTCAAATAACAACTAGTGAAACCGACATATTCTTGTAGCATTCAACATGTTTCATTAAAATGCAAATAATTGTGTTCTCTACGATCAATTGTTCAGAAGTTATAAGCAGTTCAAATTGACTTTCGCGGGCGGGCCAATATGGTTCTCAACCAAAAACTAGTGAAATCGATATATTCTTGTAGCATACAACATGCTGATTAATACTCAAATTTATTACGATGTATATTATCATTTGTTCAGAAGTTATAAACAGTTCAAGTTAATTCTCGCGGGTGGCCCAATATTGTTCTCAAATAACAACTAGTGAAACCGACATATTCTTGTTGCATACTACATGTTTGATTAAAATGCTATTAATTGTGGTCTCTACGATCAATTGTTCAGGAGTTATAAGCAGTTGAAGTTAATTTTAGCGGGAAGGCCAATATATTTCTCAAACAACAACTAGTGAAATCGATATATTCCTGTAGCATGCAACATGCTGATTAATATGAAAAATTATTACGCTTTCTACGATTATTTGTTCAGAAGTAATAAGCAGTTCAAATTAATTTTCTCGGGCTGGCCAATATGGTTCTCAACCAACAACTAGTGAAATCGATATATTCTTGTAGCATGCAACATGCTGATAAATACGCAAATTTATTACGCTCTCTATAATCATTTGTTCCGAAGTTATAAAGAGTTCAAGTTAATACTCGCGGGCGGGCCAATATGGTTTTCTAAAAACAACTAGTGTAACCGACATATTCTTGTAGCATTCAACATGTATCTTTAAAATGCAAATAATTGTGTTCTCTACGATCAATTTTTCAGGAGTTATAAGCAGTTCAAGTTGATTTTCAGGGGCGGGCTAATATGGTTCTCAGCCAACAACTAGTGAAATCGATATATTCTTGTAGCATGCAACATGCTGATTAATATGCAAATTTATTACGCTCTCTAGGATCATTTGTTCAGAAGTCATAAACAGTTCAAGTTAATACTCGCGGGCGGGCCAATGTGGTTTTCTAAAAACAACTAGTGAAACCAACATATTCTTGTTGCATTCAACATGTTTCATTAAAATGCAAATAATTGTGGACTCTACGATCAATTGTTCAGGAGTTATAATAAGTTCAAGTTGATTTTCGCGGGCAGGCCAATATGGTTCTCAACCAACAAATAGTGAAATAGATATATTCTTGTAGCATCCAACATGCTGATTAATATGAAAAATTATTACGCTTTCTACGATTATTTGTACAGAAGTTATAAGCAGTTCAAATTAATTTTCGCGGGCAGGCCAATATGGTTCTCAACCAACAACTAGTGAAATCGATATATTCTTGTAGCATGCAAGATGCTGATTAATTTGAAAGTTTATTACGCTCTCTAAGATCATTTGTTCAGAAGCTATAAGCAGTTCAATTTAATACTCGCGGGCGGACAAATATGGTTCTCAAACAACAACTTGTGAAACCGACATATTCTTGTAGCATTCAACATGTTTCATTAAAATGCAAATAATTGTGTTCTCTACGATCAATTGCTCAGAAGTTATAAACAGTTCAAGTTAATACTCGCGGGCGGGCCAATTTGGTTTTCTAAAAACAACTAGTGAAACCGACATATTCTTGTAGCATTCAACATGTTTCATTAAAATGCAAATAATTGTGTTCTCTACGATCAATTTTTCAGGAGTTATAAGCAGTTCAAATTGATTTTCAGGGGCGGGCCAATATGGTTCACAACCAAACAACTAGTGAAATCGATATATTCTTGTAGCATGCAACATGCTGATTAATATGCAAATTTATTACGCTCTTTAGGATCATTTGTTCAGAAGTTATAAATAGTTCAAGTTAATACTCGCGGGCGGGCCAATATGGTTTTCTAAAAACAACTAGTGAGATCGACATATTCTTGTTGCATTCAATATGTTTCATTAAAATGCAAATAATTGTGGTCTCTACGATCAATTGTTCAAGAGTTTTAAGCAGTTCAAGTTGATTTTCGCGGGCGGGCCAATATGGTTCTCAACCAACAACCAATGAAATCGATATATTCTTGTAGCATGCAACATGCTGATTAATATGCAAAATTATTACGCTCTCTACGATCATTTGTTCAGAAGTTATAAGGAGTTGAAGTTAGTTTTGGCGGGCGGGCCAAAATGGTTCTCACACAATAGCTAGTGAAACCGACATATTCTTGTAGCATACAACATGTTTGATTGAAATGCAAATAATTGTGATCTCTACGATCAGTTGTTCAGACGTTATAAGCAGTTCAACTTGATTTTCGCGGGCGGGCCAATACGTTTTTCAACCAACAACTAGTGAAATCGATATATTCTTGTAGCATGCAACATGCTGATTAATATGCAAATTTTTTACGCTCTCTACGTTCTTTTGTTCAGAAGTTGTAAGCAGTTCAAGTTAATAGTCGCGGACGGGCCAATATTGTTCTCAAATAACAACTAGTGAAACCGACATATTCTTGTAGCATTCAACATGTTTCATTAAAATGCAAATAATTGTGTTCTCTACGATCAATTGTTCAGAAGTTATAAGCAGTTCAAATTGACTTTCGCGGGCGGGCCAATATGGTTCTCAACCAAAAACTAGTGAAATCGATATATTCTTGTAGCATGCAACATGCTGATTAATATGCAAATTTATTGCGCTCTCTAGGATCATTTGTTAATAAGTTATAAACAGTTCAAGTTAATTCTCGCGCGCGGGCCAATATTGTTCTCAAATAACAACTAGTGAAACCGACATATTCTTGTTGCATACAACATGTTTGAATAAAATGCTTTTAATTGTTGTCTCTACGATCAATTGTTCAGGAGTTATAAGCAGTTCAAGTTGATTTTCGCGGGCGGGCCAATATGGTTCTCAACCAACAACCAATGAAATCGACATATTCTTGTAGCATGCAACATGCTGATTAATATGCAAAATTATTACGCTCTTTACGATCATTTGTTCAGAAGTAATAAGGAGTTGAAGTTAGTTTTGGCGGGCGGGCCAAAATGGTTCTCAAACAATAACTAGTGAAACCGACATAATCTTGTAGCATACAACATGTTTGATTGAAATGCAAATAATTGTGTGCTCTAAGATCAATTGTTCAGAAGTTATAAGCAGTTCAAGTTAATTTTCGCGGGAAGGCCAATATATATCTCAAACAACAACTAGTGAAATCGATATATTCTTGTAGCATGCAACATGCTGATTAATATGCAAAATTATTACGCTTTCCACGATTATTTGTTCAGAAGTTATAAGCAGTTCAAATTAATTTTCGCGGGCGGGCCAATATGGTTCTCAAACAATAACTAGTGAAACCGACATATTCTTGTAGCATACAACATTTTTGATTGAAATGCAAATAATTGGGTTCTCTACGATCAATTGTTCAGAAGTTATAAACAGTTCAAGTTAATACTCGCGGGCGGGCCAATATGGTTTTCTAAAAACAACTAGTGAAACCGACATATTCTTGAAGCATTCAACATGTTTCATTAAAATGCAAATAATTGTGTTCTCTACGATCAATTTTTCAGGATTTATAAGCAGTTCAAATTGATTTTCAGGGGCGCGCCAATATGGTTCACAACCAAACAACTAGTGAAATCGTTATATACTTGTAGCATGCAACATGCTGATTAATATGCAAATTTATTACGCTCTCTAGGATCATTTGTTCAGAAGTTATAAACAGTTCAAGTTAATACTCGCAGGCGGGCCAATATGGTTTTCTAAAAGCAACTAGTGAAACCGACATATTCTTGTTGCATTCAATATGTTTCATTAAAATGCAAATAATTGTGGTCTCTACGATCAATTGTTCAGGAGTTTTAAGCAGTTCAAGTTGATTTTCGCGGGCGGGCCAATATGGTTCTCAACCAACAACCAATGAAATCGATATATTCTTGTAGCATGCAACATGCTGATTAATATGTAAAATTATTACGCTCTCTACGATCATTTGTTCAGAAGTTATAAGGAGTTGAAGTTAGTTTTGGCGGGCGGGCCAATATGGTTCTCAAACAACAACTAGTGAAACCGACATATTCTTGTAGCATACAACATGTTTGATTGAAATGCAAATAATTGTGTTCTCTACGATCAATTGTTCAGAAGTTATAAGCAGTTCAAATTTACTTTCGCGGACGGGCCAATATGGTTCTCAACCAAAAACTAGTGAAATCGATATATTCTTCTAGCATGCAACATGCTGATTAATATGCAAATTTTTTACGCTCTCTAGGATCATTTGTTCAGAAGTTATAAACAGTTCAAGTTAATTCTCGCGGGCGGGCCAATATTGTTCTCAAATAACAACTAGTGAAACCGACATATTCTGTAACATTCAACATGTTTCATTAAAATGCAAATATTTGTGTTCTCTACGATCAATTGTTCAGAAGTTATAAGCAGTTCAAATTGACTTTCGCGGGCGGGCCAATATGGTTCTCAACCAACAACCAATGAAATCGACATATTCTTGTAGCATGCAACATGCTGATTAATATGCAAAATTATTACGCTCTCTACGATCATTTGTTCAGAAGTAATAAGGAGTTGAAATTAGTTTTGGCGGGCGGGCCAAAATGGTTCTCAAACAATAACTAGTGAAACCGACATAATCTTGTAGCATACAACATGTTTGATTGAAATGCAAATAATTGTGTGCTCTACGATCAATTGTTCAGAAGTTATAAGCAGTTAAATTAATTTTCGCGGGAAGGCCAATATATATCTCAAACAACAACTAGTGAAATCGATATATTCTTGTAGCATGCAACATGCTGATTAATATGCAAAATTATTACGCTTTCCACGATTATTTGTTCAGAAGTTATAAGAAGTTCAAATTAATTTTCGCGGGCGGGCCAATATGGTTCTCAAACAATAACTAGTGAAACCGACATATTCCTGTAGCATACAACATGTTTGATTGAAATGCAAATAATTGTGTTCTCTACGATCTATTGTTCAGAAGTTATAAACAGTTCAAGTTAATACTCGCGGGCGGGCCAATATGGTTTTCTAAAAACAACTAGTGAAACCGACATATTCTTATTGCATTCAATATGTTTCATTAAAATGCAAATAATTGTGGTCTCTACGATCAATTGTACAGGAGTTTTAAGCAGTTCAAGTTGATTCTCGCGGGCGGGTCAATATGGTTCTCAACCAACAACCAATGAAATCGACATATTCTTGTAGCATGCGACATGCTGATTAATATGCAAAATTATTACGCTCTCTACGATCATTTGTTCAGAAGTTATAAGGAGTTGAAGTTAGTTTTGGCGGGCGGGCAAAAATGGTTCTCAAACAATAGCTAGTGAAACGGACATATTCTTGTAGCATACAACATGTTTGATTGAAATGCAAATAATTGTGTGCTCTACGATCAATTGTTCAGAAGTAATAAGCAGTTCAAGTTAATTGTCGCGGGCAGGCCAATATATTTCTCAAACAACAACTAGTGAAATCGATATATTCTTGTAGCATGCAACATGCTGATTAATATGCAAAATTATTACGCTTTCTACGATTATTTGTTCAGAAGTTATAATCAGTTCAAATTAATTTTCGCGGGCGGGCCAATATGGTTCTCAACCAAAAACTAGTGAAATCGATATAATCTTGTAGCATGCAACATGCTGATTAATATGCAAATTTATTACGTTCTCTAAGATCATTTGTTCAGAAGTTATAAGCAGTTCAATTTAATACTCGCGGGCGGGCCAATATGGTTCTCAAACAACAACTAGTACAACCGATATATTCTTGTTGCATACTACATGTTTGATTAAAATGCTATTAATTGTGGTCTCTACGATCAATTGTTCAGGAGTTATAAGCAGTTCAAGTTAATTTTAGCGGGAAGGCCAATATATTTCTCAAACAACAACTAGTGAAATCGATATATTCCTGTAGCATGCAACATGCTGATTAATATGAAAAATTATTACGCTTTCTACGATTATTTGTTCAGAAGTAATAAGCAGTTCAAATTAATTTTCTCGGGCTGGCCAATATGGTTCTCAACCAAAAACTAGTGAAATCGATATATTCTTGTAGCATGCAACATGCTGATAAATACGCAAATTTATTACGCTCTCCATAATCATTTGTTCCGAAGTTATAAAGAGTTCAAGTTAATACTCGCGGGCGGGCCAATATGGTTTTCTAAAAACAACTAGTGTAACCGACATATTCTTGTAGCATTCAACATGTATCTTTAAAATGCAAATAATTGTGTTCTCTACGATCAATTTTTCAGGAGTTATAAGCAGTTCAAGTTGATTTTCAGGGGCGGGCTAATATGGTTCTCAGCCAACAACTAGTGAAATCGATATATTCTTGTAGCATGCAACATGCTGATTAATATGCAAATTTATTACGCTCTCTAGGATCATTTGTTCAGAAGTCATAAACAGTTCAAGTTAATACTCGCGGGCGGGCCAATTTGGTTTTCTAAAAACAACTAGTGAAACCAACATATTCTTGTTGCATTCAACATGTTTCATTAAAATGCAAATAATTGTGGACTCTACGATCAATTGTTCAGGAGTTATAATAAGTTCAAGTTGATTTTCGCGGGCAGGCCAATATGGTTCTCAACCAACAAATAGTGAAATAGATATATTCTTGTAGCATGCAACATGCTGATTAATATGAAAAATTATTACGCTTTCTACGATTATTTGTTCAGAAGTTATAAGCAGTTCAAATTAATTTTCGCGGGCGGGCCAATATGGTTCTCAACCAACAACTAGTGAAATCGATATATTCTTGTAGCATGCAAGATGCTGATTAATTTGAAAGTTTATTACGCTCTCTAAGATCATTTGTTCAGAAGCTATAAGCAGTTCAATTTAATACTCGCGGGCGGACAAATATGGTTCTCAAACAACAACTTGTGAAACCGACATATTCTTGTAGCATTCAACATGTTTCATTAAAATGCAAATAATTGTGTTCGCTACGATCGATTGTTCAGAAGTTATAAGCAGTTCAAGTTAATTTTCGTGGGCGGGCCAATGTGGTTCTCAACCAACAACCAATGAAATCGATAGATTCTTGTAGCATGCAACATGCTTATTAATATGCAAAATTATAACGCTTTCTACGATCATTTGTTCAGAAGTTATAAGGAGTTGAAGTTAGTTTTGGCGGGCGGGCCAAAATGGTTCTCAAACAACAACTAGTGAAACCGACATATTCTTGTAGCATACAACATGTTTGATAGAAATGCAAATAATTGTGTTCTCTACGATCATTTGTTCAGAAGTTATAAACAGTTCAAGTTAATACTCGCGGGCGGGCCAATATGGTTTTCTAAAAACAACTAGTGAGATCGACATATTCTTGTTGCATTCAATATGTTTCATTAAAATGCAAATAATTGTGGTCTCTACGATCAATTGTTCAAGAGTTTTAAGCAGTTCAAGTTGATTTTAGCGGGCGGGCCAATATGGTTCTCAACCAACAACCAATGAAATCGATATATTCTTGTAGCATGCAACATGCTGATTAATATGCAAAATTATTACGCTCTCTACGATCATTTGTTCAGAAGTTATAAGGAGTTGAAGTTAGTTTTGGCGGGCGGGCCAAAATGGTTCTCAAACAATAGCTAGTGAAACCGACATATTCTTGTAGCATACAACATGTTTGATTGAAATGCAAATAATTGTGTGCTCTACGATCAATTGTTCAGAAGTTATAAGCAGTTCAAGTTAATTTTCGCGAGCAGGCCAATATATTTCTCAAACAACAACTAGTGAAATCGATATATTCTTGTAGCATGCAACATGCTGATTAATATGCAAAATTATTACGCTTTCCACGATTATTTTTTCAGAAGTTATAAGCAGTTCAAATTAATTTTCGCGGGCGGGCCAATATGGTTCTCAACCAAAAACTAGTGAAATCGATATAATCTAGTAGCATGCAACATGCTGATTAATATGCAAATTTATTACGCTCTCTAAGATCATTAGTTCAGACGTTATCAGCAGTTCAATTTAATACTCGCGGGCGGGCCAATATGGTTCTCAAACAACAACTAGTAAAACCGACATATTCTTGAAGCATTCAACATGTTTCATTAAAATGCAAATAATTGTGTTCGCTACGATCAATTGTTCAGAAGTTATTATCAGTTCAAGTTAATTTTCGCTGGCGTGCCAATATGGTTCTCAACCAACAACTAATGAAATCGATATATTCTTGTAGCATGCAAATGCTGATTAATAAGCAAAATTATTACGCTCTCTACGATCATTTGATCAGAAGTTATATGCAGAAAAAGTCAATACTAACGGGCGGACCAATATGGTTCTAAAAAAACAAATAGTAAAACGGACATATTCTTGTAGCATACAACATGTTTCATTAAAATGCAAATAATTGTGTTCTCTACGATCATTTGTTCAGAAATTGTAAGCAGTTGAATTAGTTTTCGCGGGTGGGCCAACATTGGTCTCAAACAATAACTAGTGAAATCTATATATTCTTGTAGCTAGCTACATGTTTATTAATATGCAAAACAATCGAGCTTTCTACGATCAATTGTTCAGAACTTTTAAGCAGTTCAATTTAATACTCGCGGGCGGGCCATTATGGTTCTCAAACAATAACTAGTGAAACTGACATATTCTTGTAGCATGCAACATGTTAGATTAAAATGCAAATAATTGTGATCTCTACGATCAATTGTTCAGAAGTTATAAGTAGGGAAAGGAACTTCAGGTAAATAAATGTTTTTTCTGCGATAAGATAGAGACCCTCATTTTTGCCAAAATTCTGATCATAGCCTTATATGTCAACACAGCAAATTTTATTTTACATAAAAACACATATTTTCCAGTTTTCCTTTTTTTAATTCATATTTTGCGAATTTTCATTTTAAATACATAAAATCGCTCATTGACTTCATCTACCTCGAAATCCTCGAAGGAAAAATGTTTATTCTCCGCACCTCTTTCATAGCGAGAGTGCTAGGTTTGTTTTGTCTTTGAACACACTCGCTGGCAGACTTCTGGCACCTCGCCTACGATCCTATTGGGAGAAAATAGCTGTAAGTAGCTGGGGCTGGCTACACGTAACGATAGCAAGGCTTTTTAATGAAGCAATGCAGCTATTGTGGCCAGAAGGCATAAAATTTGACAATGTTCTCTTGACAGATGCTGCAGCTTACATGCAGTGGTCTTGCCGTTAGCTACCCCAAAATGGTGCACGTTACATGTGTGGCTCATTCGTTGCATAGAATATGTGAAAAGATAAGAGCTCTTTATCCCAATGTCGATAAACTGGTTTCAAATGGGAAGAAAGTTTTTATCAAGTCGCCTAGAAAAATAGACATTTTTAAACAAAAATGTCCTGAGGTTCCCCTTCCCCCTACACCTGTAGTAACGCGATGGGGCACATGGTTGGATGCAGATGTTATGCCCAGAAATTGTATCTGTTGTAAATGATCTCGACAAAGAAGAATTCTGCAAGAACTGTTGATGAAGTCCTCCTTAAAAGTCGAATTGGCATACATCTCAGCAAACCTGTCCATTCTCTCTAATTCCATACGAAAGCTTGAATCGTCCGCGAACACTTTGGCAGCTTCCATTGGTGAAGTCCGTACAGTAGAAACGAAACTGAAAGAACTCACTGGATTTAAATGTCTAAATGTACAGAATTTTTGGGGAAAAACCAAGGTTTTCAAACATTGTGCCAAATTGCATGTGTTTTGGAAGGAGGTGAAGTAGAGGAAGAGGAAGCTTTGGAAAACTTCAGTGTTAGTGACATTTCGTGCTTCAAATATGAAAGAATTGTTTCTTGTGACGTGGAGCGATCTTTCTCACAATATAAGATGCTTTGTAGAGATAATCGTCACAAATTTACAATGGAGAATTTGGAAAAAAACTATGGTGATCCACTGCAACTCTTCCAAAAAATAGCTCGCTAAGAGATAATCATTTAGAAACTAATTTCAGGTGTTTAAAATGCATGTTATAGTTTGTTTTGTTACCAAATGTTTTTATTTTTGTCACATATTTTCCTGTTTTTATCACATATTTTCAACATTTATGACACAAAAAATAAATATTTCTGAGTTTTTTAGCACATAAAGTTCCGTTCCCTAGTTATAAGCAGTTCAACTTGATTTTCGCGGGCGGGCCAATACGTTTTTCAACCAACAACTTGTGAAATCGATATATTCTTGTAGCATGCAACATGCTGATTAATATGCAAATTTTTTACGCTCTCTACGTTCTTTTGTTCAGAAGCTGTAAGCAGTTCAAGTTAATAGTCGCGGACGGGCCAATATTGTTCTCAAATAACAACTAGTGAAACCGACATATTCTTGTAGCATTCAACATGTTTCATTAAAATGCAAATAATTGTGTTCTCTACGATCAATTGTTCAGAAGTTATAAGCAGTTCAAATTGACTTTCGCGGGCGGGCCAATATGGTTCTCAACCAAAAACTAGTGAAATCGATATATTCTTGTAGCATGCAACATGCTGATTAATATGCAAATTTATTACGCTCTCTAGGATCATTTGTTCATAAGTTATAAACAGTTCAAGTTAATTCTCGCGGGCGGGCCAATATTGTTCTCAAATAACAACTAGTGAAACCGACATATTCTTGTAGCATTCAACATATTTCATTAAAATGCAAATAATTGTGTTCTCTACGATCAATTGTTCAGAAGTTATAAGCAGTTCAAATTGACTTTCGCGGGCGGGCCAATATGGTTCTCAACCAACAACCAATGAAATCGACATATTCTTGTAGCATGTAACATGCTGATTAATATGCAAAATTATTACGCTCTCTACGATCATTTGTTCAGAAGTAATAAGGAGTTGAAGTTAGTTTTGGCGGGCGGGCCAAAATGGTTCTCAAACAATAACTAGTGAAACCGACATAATCTTGTAGCATACAACATGTTTGATTGAAATGCAAATAATTGTGTTCTCTACGATCAATTGTTCAGAAGTTATAAACAGTTCAAGTGAATACTCGCGGGCGGGCCAATATGGTTTTCTAAAAACAACTAGTGAAACCGACATATTCTTGTAGCATTCAACATGTTTCATTAAAATGCAAATAATTGTGTTCTCTACGATCAATTTTTCAGGATTTATAAGCAGTTCAAATTGATTTTCAGGGGCGGGCCAATATGGTTCACAACCAAACAACTAGTGAAATCGTTATATACTTGTAGCATGCAACATGCTGATTAATATGCAAATTTATTACGCTCTCTAGGATCATTTGTTCAGAAGTTATAAACAGTTCAAGTTAATACTCGCAGGCGGGCCAATATGGTTTTCTAAAAGCAACTAGTGAAACCGACATATTCTTGTTGCATTCAATATGTTTCATTAAAATGCAAATAATTGTGGTCTCTACGATCAATTGTTCAGGAGTTTTAAGCAGTTCAAGTTGATTTTCGCGGGCGGGCCAATATGGTTCTCAACCAACAACCAATGAAATCGATATATTCTTGTAGCATGCAACATGCTGATTAATATGTAAAATTATTACGCTCTCTACGATCATTTGTTCAGAAGTTATAAGGAGTTGAAGTTAGTTTTGGCGGGCGGGCCAAAATGGTTCTCAAACAATAGCTAGTGAAACCGACATATTCTTGTAGCATACAACATGTTTGATTGAAATGCAAATAATTGTGTGCTCTACGATCAATTGTTCAGAAGTTATAAGCAGTTCAAGTTAATTTTCGCGGGCAGGCCAATATATTTCTCAAACAACAACTAGTGAAATCGATATATTCTTGTAGCATGCAACATGCTGATTAATATGCAAATTTATTACGCTCTCTAAGATCATTTGTTCAGAAGTTATAAGCAGTTCAATTTAATACTCGCGGGCGGGCCAATATGGTTCTCAAACAACAACTAGTAAAACCGACATATTCTTGAAGCATTCAACATGTTTCATTAAAATGCAAATAATTGTGTTCGCTACGATCAATTTTTCAGAAGTTATTATCAGTTCAAGTTAATTTTCGCGGGCGGGACAATATGGTTCTCAACCAACAACTAATGAAATCGATATATTCTTGTAGCATGCAAATGCTGATTAATAAGCAAAATTATTACGCTCTCTACGATCATTTGATCAGAAGTTATAAGGAGTTGAAGTTAGTTTTGGCGGGCGGTCCAAAATGGTTCTCAAACAATAACTAGTGAAACCGACATATTCTTGTAGCATACAACATGTTTGATTGAAATGCAAATAATTGTGTTCTCTACGATCAATTGTTCAGAAGTTATAAGCAGTTCAAATTGACTTTCGCGGACGGGCCAATATGGTTCTCAACCAAAAACTAGTGAAATCGATATATTCTTCTAGCATGCAACATGCTGATTAATATGCAAATTTATTACGCTCTCTAGGATCATTTGTTCAGAAGTTATAAACAGTTCAAGTTAATTCTCGCGGGCGGGCCAATATTGTTCTCAAATAACAACTAGTGAAACCGACATATTCTTGAAGCATTCAACATGTTTCATTAAAATGCAAATATTTGTGTTCTCTACGATCAATTGTTCAGAAGTTATAAGCAGGTCAAATTGACTTTCGCGGGCGGGCCAATATGGTTCTCAACCAACAACCAATGAAATCGACATATTCTTGTAGCATGCAACATGCTGATTAATATGCAAAATTATTACGCTCTCTACGATCATTTGTTCAGAAGTAATAAGGAGTTGAAATTAGTTTTGGCGGGCGGGCCAAAATGGTTCTCAAACAATAACTAGTGAAACCGACATAATCTTGTAGCATACAGCATGTTTGATTGAAATGCAAATAATTGTGTGCTCTACGATCAATTGTTCAGAAGTTATAAGCAGTTCAAGTTAATTTTCGCGGGAAGGCCAATATATATCTCAAACAACAACTAGTGAAATCGATATATTCTTGTAGCATGCAACATGCTGTTTAATATGCAAAATTATTACGCTTTCCACGATTATTTGTTCAGAAGTTATAAGAAGTTCAAATTAATTTTCGCGGGCGGGCCAATATGGTTCTCAAACAATAACTAGTGAAACCAACATATTCTTGTAGCATACAACATGTTTGATTGAAATGCAAATAATTGTGTTCTCTACGATCAATTGTTCAGAAGTTATAAACAGTTCAAGTTAATACTCGCGGGCGGGCCAATATGGTTTTCTAAAAACAACTAGTGAAACCGACATATTCTTGTTGCATTCAATATGTTTCATTAAAATGCAAATAATTGTGGTCTCTACGATCAATTGTCCAGGAATTTTAAGCAGTTCAAGTTAATTTTCGCGGGAAGGCCAATATATATCTCAAACAACAACTAGTGAAATCGATATATTCTTGTAGCATGCAACATGCTGATTAATATGCAAAATTATTACGCTTTCTACGATTATTTGTTCAGAAGTTATAATCAGTTCAAATTAATTTTCGCGGGAAGGCCAATATGGTTCTCAACCAAAAACTAGTGAAATCGATATAATCTTGTAGCATGCAACATGCTGATTAATATGCAAATTTATTACGATCTCTAAGATCATTTGTTCAGAAGTTATAAGCAGTTCAATTTAATACTCGCGGGCGGGCCATTATGGTTCTCAAACAACAACTAGTAAAACCGATATATTCTTGAGGCATTCAACATGTTTCATTAAAATGCAAATAATTGTGTTCTCTACGATCAATTTTTCAGGAGTTATAAGCAGTTCAAATTGATTTTCAGGGGCGGGCCAATATGGTTTACAACCAAACAACTAGTGAAATCTATATATTCTTGTAGCTAGCTACATGTTTATTAATATGCAAAACAATCGAGCTTTCTACGATCATTTGTTCAGAACTTTTAAGCAGTTCAATTTAATACTCGCGGGCGGGCCATTATGGTTCTCAAACAATAACTAGTGAAACTGACATATTCTTGTAGCATGCAACATGTGTGATTGAAATGAAAATAATTGTGTTCTCTACGATCAATTGTTCAGAAGTTATAAGCTGTTGAATTAGTTTTCGCGGGTGGCCAATTTGGTTCTCAACCATCAACTAATGAAATCGATAAATTCTTGTAGCATGCAACATGCTGATTAATATGCAAAACTATTACGTTCACTACGATTATTTGTTCAGACGTTATATGCAGAAAAAGTCAATACTAGCGGGCCGGCCAATATGGTTCTAAAAAAACAAATAGTAAAACCGACATATTCTTGTAGCATACAACATGTTTCATTAAAATGCAAATAATTGTGTTCTCTACGATCATTTGTTCAGAAATTGTAAGCAGTTGAATTAGTTTTCGCGGGTGGGCCAACATGGATCTCAAACAATAACTAGTGAAATCTATATATTCTTGTAGCTAGCTACATGTTTATTAATATGCAAAACAATCGAGCTTTCTACGATCATTTGTTCAGAACTTTTAAGCAGTTCAATTTAATACTCGCGGGCGGGCCATTATGGTTCTCAAACAATAACTAGTGAAACTGACATATTCTTGTAGCATGCAACATGTTAGATTAAAATGCTAATAATTGTGATCTCTACGATCAATTGTTCAGAAGTTATATGCAGTTCAACTTGATTTTCGCAGGCGGGCCAATATGTTTTTCAACCAACAACTAGTGAAATCGATATATTCTTGTAGCATGCAACATGCTGATTATTATGCAAATTTTTTACGCTCTCTACGATCTTTTGTTCAGAAGTTGTAAGCAGTTCAAGATAATAGTCGCGGACGGGCCAATATTGTTCTCAAATAACAACTAGTGAAACCGACATATTCTTGTAGCAGTCAACATGTTTCATTAAAATGCAAATAATTGTGTTCTCTACGATCAATTGTTCAGAAGTTATAAGCAGTTCAAATTGACTTTCGCGGGCGGGCCAATATGGTTCTCAACCAAAAACTAGTGAAATCGATATATTCTTGTAGCATACAACATGCTGATTAATACGCAAATTTATTACGATCTATATTATCATTTGTTCAGAAGTTATAAACAGTTCAAGTTAAGTCTCGCGGGTGGGCCAATATTGTTCTCAAATAACAACTAGTGAAACCGACATATTCTTGTTGCATACTACATGTTTGATTAAAATGCTATTAATTGTGGTCTCTACGATCAATTGTTCAGGAGTTATAAGCTGTTCAAGTTAATTTTAGCGGGAAGGCAAATATATTTCTCAAACAACAACTAGTGAAATCGATATATTCCTGTAGCATGCAACATGCTGATTAATATGAAAAATTATTACGCTTTCTACGATTATTTGTTCAGAAGTAATAAGCAGTTCAAATTAATTTTCTCGGGCTGGCCAATATGGTTCTCAACCAACAACTAGTGAAATCGATATATTCTTGTAGCATGCAACATGCTGATTAATATGCAAATTTATTGCGCTCTCTTAGATCATTTGTTCAGAAGTTATAAGCAGTTCAATTTAATACTCGCGGGCGGGCCGATATGGTTCTCAAACAACAACTAGTGAAACCGACATATTCTTGAAGCATTCAATATGTTTCATTAAAATGCAAATAATTGTGTTCGCTACGATCAATTGTTCAGAAGTTATAAGCAGTACAAGTTAATTTTCGCGGGCCGGCCAATATGGTTCTCAACTAACAACCAATGAAATCGATATATTCTTGTAGCATGCAACATGCTGATTAATATGCAAAATTATAACGCTTTCTACGATCATTTGTTCAGAAGTTATAAGGAGTTGAATTTAGTTTTGGGGGGCGGGCCAAAATGGTTCTCAAACAATAACTTGTGAAACCGACATATTCTTGAAGCATACAACATGTTAGATTAAAATGATAATAATTGTGATCTCTACGATCGATTGTTCAGAAGTTATAAGCAGTACAAGTTAATTTTCTCGGGCTGGCCAATATGGTTCTCAACCAACAACTAGTGAAATCAATATATTCTTGTAGCATGCAACATGCTGATTAATATGCAAATTTATTGCGCTCTCTTAGATCATTTGTTCAGAAGTTATAAGCAGTTCAATTTAATACTCGCGGGCGTGCCGATATGGTTCTCAAACAACAACTAGTGAAACCGACATATTCTTGAAGCATTCAACATGTTTCATTAAAATGCAAATAATTGTGTTCGCAACGATCAATTGTTCAGAAGTTATAAGCAGTACAAGTTAATTTTCGCGGGCCGGCCAATATGGTTCTCAACTAACAACCAATGAAATCGATATATTCTTGTAGCATGCAACATGCTGATTAATATGCAAATTTTTTACGCTCTCTACGATCATTTGTTCAGAAGTTATAAGGAGGTCAAGTTAATACTTGCGGGCGGGCCAATATGGTTCTCAAATAACAACTAGTGAAACTGACATATTCTTGTAGCATACAACATGTTTCATTAAAATCAAATATTTGTGTTCTCTACGATCATTTATTCGGAAATTGTATGCAGTTGAATTAGCTTTCGCGGTAGGGCCAACATGGTTCTCAAACAATAACTAGTGAAATCTATATATTCTTGTAGCTAGCTACATTTTTATTAATATGCAAAGCAATCGAGCTTTCTACGATCATTTGCTCAGAACTTATAAGCAGTTCAATTTAATACTCGCGGCCGGGCCAATATGGTTCTCAAATTTTCTACGCTCTCTACGATCATTTGTTCAGAAGTTATAAAAAGTTCAAGTTAATACTCGAGGGCAGGCCAATATGGTTCTCAAATAACAAATAGTGAAACTGACATATTCTTGTAGCATTCAACATGTATCATTAAAATGCAAATAATTGTGTTGTCTACGATCAATTGTTCAGGAGTTATAAGCAGTTCAAGTTGATTTTCGCGGGCGGCCAATATGGTTCTCAACCAACAACTAGTGAAATCGATATATTCTTGTTGCAAGCAACACGCTGATTAATATGGAAATTTATTACGCTGTCTAGGATCATTTGCTCAGAAATTATAAACAGTTCAAGTTAATACTCTCGGACGGGCCAATATGGTTTTCTAAAAACAACTAGTGAAACCGATATTTTCTTTTAGCATTCAACATGTTTCATTAAAATGCAAATAATTGTGTGCTCTACGATCAATTGTTCAGGAGTTATAAGCAGTTCAAGTTGATTTTCGCGGTCGGGCCAATATGGTTCTCAACCAAAAACTAATGAAATCGATATATTCTTGTAGCATGCAACATGCTGTTTAATATGCAAAATTATTACGCTTTCTACGATCAATTGTTCAGAAGTTATAAGGAGTTGAAATTAGTTTTGGCGGGCGGGCCAAAATGGTTTTCTAAAAACAACTAGTGAAACCGACATATTCTTGTAGCATTCAACATGTTTCATTAAAATGCAAATAATTGTGTTCTCTACGATCAATTGTTCAGGAGTTATAAGCTGTTCAAGTTGATTTTCGCGGGCGGGCCAATATGGTTCTCAACCAACAACTAGTGAAATCGATATATTCTTGTAGCATGCAACATGCTGATTAATATGGAAATTTATTACGCTTTCTACGATTATTTGTTCAGAAGTTATAAGCAGTTCAAATTAATTTTCGCGGGCGGGCCAATATGGTTCTCAAACAACAACTATTGAGACCGACATATTCTTGAAGCATTCAACATGTTTCATCAAAATGCAAATAATTGTGTTCGCTACGATCAATTGTTCAGAAGTTATAAGCAGTTCAAGTTAATTTCCGCGGGCGGGCCAATATGGTTCTCAACCAACAACTAATGAAATCGATATATTCTTGTAGCATGCAACATGCTGATTAATATGCAAAATTATTTAGCTCTCTACGATAATTTGTTCAGAAGTTATAAGGAGTTGAAGTTAGTTTTGGCGGGCGGGACAAAAAGGTTCTCAAACAATAACTAGTGAAACCGACATATTCTTGTAGTATACAACATGTTTGACTGAAATGCAAATAATTGTGTTCTCTAAGATCAATTGTTCAGAAGTTATAAGCAATTCAAGTTAATTTTCGAGGGCGGGCTAATATGGTTCTCAACCAACAACTGGTGAAATGGATATATTCTTGTAGCATGCAACATGCTGATTAATATGCAAAATTATTACGCTCACTACGATCATTTGTTCAGAAGTTATAAACAGTTCAAGTTAATACTCGCGGGAGGGCCAAAATGGTTTTCTAAAAACAACTAGTGAAACCGACATATTCTTGTAGCAATCAACATGTTTCATTAAAATGCAAATAATTGTGTTCTCTACGATCAATTGTTCAGGAGTTATAAGCAGTTCAAGTTGATTTTTGCGGGCGGGCTACTATGGTTCTCATCCAACAACTAGTTTAATCGATATATTCTTGTAGCATGCAACATGATGATTAATATGCAAATTTATTACGCTCTCTAGGATCATTTGTTCAGAAGTTATAAACAGTTCAAGTTAATACTCACGGACGGGCCAATATGGTTTTCTAAAAACAACTAGTGAAACCGACATATTCTTGTAGCATTCAACATGTTTCATTAAAATGCAAATAATTGTGTGCTCTACGATCAATTGTTCAGAAGTTATAAACAGTTCAAGTTGATTTTCGCGGGCGGGCCAATATGGTTCTCAACCAACAACTAATGAAATCGATATATTCTTGTAGCATGCAACATGCTGATTAATATGCAAATTTTTACGCTTTCTACGATCAATTGTTCAGAAGTTATAAGGAGTTGAAGTTAGTTTTGGCGGGCGGGCCAAAATGGTTTTCTAAAAACAACTAGTGAAACCGACATATTCTTGTAGCATTCAACATGTTTCATTAAAATGCAAATAATTGTGTTTTCTACGATCAATTGTTCAGGAGTTATTAGCAGTTCAAGTTGATTTTCGCGGGCGGGCCAATATGGATCTCAACCAACAACTTGTGAAATCGATATATTCTTGTAGCATGCAATATGCTGATTAATATGCAAATTTATTACGCTCTCTAGGATCATTTGTTCAGAAGTTATAAACAGTTCAAGTTAATTCTCGCGGGCGGGCCAATATTGTTCTCAAATAACAACTAGTGAAACCGACATATTCTTGTTGCATTCAATATGTTTCATTAAAATGCAAATAATTGTGGTCTCTACGATCAAATGTTCAGGAGTTTTAAGCAGTTCAAGTTGATTTTCGCGGGCGGGCCAATATGGTTCTCAACCAACAACCAATGAAATCGATATATTCTTGTAGCATGCAACATGCTGATTAATATGCAAAATTATTACGCTCTCTACGATCATTTGTTCAGAAATTATAAGGAGTTGAAGTTAGTTTTGGCGGGCGGGCAAAAATGGTTCTCAAACAATAGCTAGTGAAACCGACATATTCTTGTAGCATACAACATGTTTGATTGAAATGCAAATAATTGTGTGCTCTACGATCAATTGTTCAGAAGTTATAAGCAGTTCAAGTTAATTTTCGCGGGCAGGCCAATATATTTTTCAAACAACAACTAGTGAAATCGATATATTCTTGTAGCATGCAACATGCTGATTAATATGCAAAATTATTACGCTTTCTACGATTATTTGTTCAAAAGTTATCAGCAGTTCAAATTAATTTTCGCGGGCGGGCCAATATGGTTCTCAACCAAAAACTAGTGAAATCGATATAATCTTGTAGCATGCAACATGCAGATTAATATGCAAATATATTACGCTCTCTAAGATCATTTGTTCAGAAGTTATAAGCAGTTCAATTTAATACTCGCGGGCGGGCCAATATGGTTCTCAAACAACAACTAGTAAAACCGACATATTCTTGAAGCATTCAACATGTTTCATTAAAATGCAAATAATTGTGTTCGCTACGATCAATTGTTCAGAAGTTATTATCAGTTCAAGTTAATTTTCGCGTGCGGGCCAATATGGTTCTCAACCAACAACTAATGAAATCGATATATTCTTGTAGCATGCAAAAGCTGATTAATAAGCAAAATTATTACGCTCTCTACGATCATTTGATCAGAAGTTATAAGGAGTTGAAGTTAGTTTTGGCGGGCGGGCCAAAATGGTTCTCAAACAATAACTAGTGAAACCGACATATTCTTGTAGCATACAACATGTTTGATTGAAATGCAAATAATTGTGTTCTCTACGATCAATTTTTCAGGATTTATAAGCAGTTCAAATTGATTTTCAGGGGCGGGCCAATATGGTTCACAACCAAACAACTAGTGAAATCGTTATATTCTTGTAGCATGCAACATTCTGATTAATATGCAAATTTATTACCCTCTCTAGGATCATTTGTTCAGAAGTTATAAACAGTTCAAGTTAATACTCGCGGGCGGGCCCGCCAAGGGTCCCGGGTTCGAATCCTGGTCGGGCTTGGTTGTTTGTGAATGTCCATTCATCAATTTCATCATTTCATCACTCATCCTCATCTTCGCAAATTAGCCAAGAGGCACAAAACGCGAAGTAAAATAAACTAAATCAAATCAAAATCGCGGGCGGGCCAATATGGTTATCTAAAAGCAACTAGTGAAACCGACATATTCTTGTTGCATTCAATATGTTTCATTAAAATGCAAATAATTGTGGTCTCTACGATCAATTATTCAGGAGTTTTAAGCAGTTCATATTGATTTTCGCGGGCGGGCCAAAATGGTTCTCAAACAACAACCAATGAAATCGATATATTCTTGTAGCATGCAACATGCTGATTAATATGCAAAATTATTACGCTCTCTACGATCATTTGTTCAGAAGTTATAAGCAGTTCAAATTAATTTTCTCGGCCTGGCCAATGTGGTTCTCAAACAATAACTAGTGAAATCGACATATTCTTGTAGCATACAACATGTTTGATTGAAATGCAAATAATTGTGTTCTCTACGTTCAATTGTTCAGAAGTTATATACAGTTCAAGTTAATACTCGCGGGCGGGCCAATATGGTTTTCTAAAAACAACTAGTGAAACCGACATATTCTTGTAGCATTCAACATGTTTCATTAAAATGCAAATAATTGTGTTCTCTACGATCAATTTTTCAGGAGTTATAAGCAGTTCAAATTGATTTTCAGGGGCGGGCCAATATGGTTCACAACCAAACAACTAGTGAAATCGTTATATTCTTGTAGCATGCAACATTCTGATTAATATGCAAATTTATTACGCTCTCTAGGACCATTTGTTCAGAAGTTATAAACAGTTCAAGTTAATACTCGCGGGCGGGCCAATATGGTTTTCTAAAAGCAACTAGTGAAACCGACATATTCTTGTTGCATTCAATATGTTTCATTAAAATGCAAATAATTGTGGTCTCTACGATCAATTGTTCAGGAGTTTTAAGCAGTTCAAGTTGATTTTCGCGGGCGGGCCAATATGGTTCTCAACCAACAACCAATGAAATTGATATATTCTTGCAGCATGCAACATGCTGATTAATATGCAAAATTATTACGCTCTCTACGATCATTTGTTCAGAAGTTATAAGGAGTTGAAGTTAGTTTTGGCGGGCGGGCAAAAATGGTTCTCAAACAATAGCTAGTGAAACCGACATATTCTTGTAGCATACAACATGTTTGATTGAAATGCAAATAATTGTGTGCTCTACGATCAATTGTTCAGAAGTTATAAGCAGTTCAAGTTAATTTTCGCGGGCAGGCCAATATATTTCTCAAACAACAACTAGTGAAATCGATATATTCTTGTAGCATGCAACATGCTGATTAATATGCAAAATTATTACGCTTTCTACGATTATTTGTTCAGAAGTCATAAGCAGTTCAAATTAATTTTCGCGGGCGGGCCAATATGGTTCTCAACCAAAAACTAGTGAAATCGATATAATCTTGTAGCATGCAACATGCTGATTAATATGCAAATTTATTACGCTCTCTAAGATCATTTGTTCAGAAGTTATAAGAAGTTCAATTTAATACTCGCGGGCGGGCCAATATGGTTCTCAAACAACAACTAGTAAAACCGACATATTCTTGAAGCATTCAACATGTTTCATTAAAATGCAAATAATTGTGTTCGCTACGATCAATTGTTCAGAAGTTATTATCAGTTCAAGTTAATTTTCGCGGGCGGGCCAATATGGTTCTCAACCAACAACCAATGAAATCGATATATTCTTGTAGCATGCAACATGCTGATTAATATGCAAAATTATTACGCTCTCTACGATCATTTGTTCAGAAGTTATAAGGAGTTGAAGTTAGTTTTGGCGGGCGGGCAAAAATGGTTCTCAAACAATAGCTAGTGAAACCGACATATTCTTGTAGCATACAACATGTTTGATTGAAATGCAAATAATTGTGTGCTCTACGATCAATTGTTCAGAAGTTATAAGCAGTTCAAGTTAATTTTCGCGGGCAGGCCAATATATTTTTCAAACAACAACTAGTGAAATCGATATATTCTTGTAGCATGCAACATGCTGATTAATATGCAAAATTATTACGCTTTCTACGATTATTTGTTCAGAAGTTATCAGCAGTTCAAATTAATTTTCGCGGGCGGGCCAATATGGTTCTCAACCAAAAACTAGTGAAATCGATATAATCTTGTAGCATGCAACATGCAGATTAATATGCAAATATATTACGCTCTCTAAGATCATTTGTTCAGAAGTTATAAGCAGTTCAATTTAATACTCGCGGGCGGGCCAATATGGTTCTCAAACAACAACTAGTAAAACCGACATATTCTTGAAGCATTCAACATGTTTCATTAAAATGCAAATAATTGTGTTCGCTACGATCAATTGTTCAGAAGTTATTATCAGTTCAAGTTAATTTTCGCGTGCGGGCCAATATGGTTCTCAACCAACAACTAATGAAATTGATATATTCTTGCAGCATGCAACATGCTGATTAATATGCAAAATTATTACGCTCTCTACGATCATTTGTTCAGAAGTTATAAGGAGTTGAAGTTAGTTTTGGCGGGCGGGCAAAAATGGTTCTCAAACAATAGCTAGTGAAACCGACATATTCTTGTAGCATACAACATGTTTGATTGAAATGCAAATAATTGTGTGCTCTACGATCAATTGTTCAGAAGTTATAAGCAGTTCAAGTTAATTTTCGCGGGCAGGCCAATATATTTCTCAAACAACAACTAGTGAAATCGATATATTCTTGTAGCATGCAACATGCTGATTAATATGCAAAATTATTACGCTTTCTACGATTATTTGTTCAGAAGTCATAAGCAGTTCAAATTAATTTTCGCGGGCGGGCCAATATGGTTCTCAACCAAAAACTAGTGAAATCGATATAATCTTGTAGCATGCAACATGCTGATTAATATGCAAATTTATTACGCTCTCTAAGATCATTTGTTCAGAAGTTATAAGAAGTTCAATTTAATACTCGCGGGCGGGCCAATATGGTTCTCAAACAACAACTAGTAAAACCGACATATTCTTGAAGCATTCAACATGTTTCATTAAAATGCAAATAATTGTGTTCGCTACGATCAATTGTTCAGAAGTTATTATCAGTTCAAGTTAATTTTCGCGGGCGGGCCAATATGGTTCTCAACCAACAACCAATGAAATCGATATATTCTTGTAGCATGCAACATGCTGATTAATATGCAAAATTATTACGCTCTCTACGATCATTTGTTCAGAAGTTATAAGGAGTTGAAGTTAGTTTTGGCGGGCGGGCAAAAATGGTTCTCAAACAATAGCTAGTGAAACCGACATATTCTTGTAGCATACAACATGTTTGATTGAAATGCAAATAATTGTGTGCTCTACGATCAATTGTTCAGAAGTTATAAGCAGTTCAAGTTAATTTTCGCGGGCAGGCCAATATATTTTTCAAACAACAACTAGTGAAATCGATATATTCTTGTAGCATGCAACATGCTGATTAATATGCAAAATTATTACGCTTTCTACGATTATTTGTTCAGAAGTTAACAGCAGTTCAAATTAATTTTCGCGGGCGGGCCAATATGGTTCTCAACCAAAAACTAGTGAAATCGATATAATCTTGTAGCATGCAACATGCAGATTAATATGCAAATATATTACGCTCTCTAAGATCATTTGTTCAGAAGTTATAAGCAGTTCAATTTAATACTCGCGGGCGGGCCAATATGGTTCTCAAACAACAACTAGTAAAACCGACATATTCTTGAAGCATTCAACATGTTTCATTAAAATGCAAATAATTGTGTTCGCTACGATCAATTGTTCAGAAGTTATTATCAGTTCAAGTTAATTTTCGCGTGCGGGCCAATATGGTTCTCAACCAACAACTAATGAAATCGATATATTCTTGTAGCATGCAAATGCTGATTAATAAGCAAAATTATTACGCTCTCTACGATCATTTGATCAGAAGTTATAAGGAGTTGAAGTTAGTTTTGGCGGGCGGGCCAAAATGGTTCTCAAACAATAACTAGTAAAACCGACATATTCTTGTAGCATACAACATGTTTGATTGAAATGCAAATAATTGTGTTCTCTACGATCAATTTTTCAGGATTTATTAGCAGTTCAAATTGATTTTCGCAGGCGGGCCAATATGTTTTTCAACCAACAACTAGTGAAATCGATATATTCTTGTAGCATGCAACATGCTGATTATTATGCAAATTTTTTACGCTCTCTACGATCTTTTGTTCAGAAGTTGTAAGCAGTTCAAGATAATAGTCGCGGACGGGCCAATATTGTTCTCAAATAACAACTAGTGAAACCGACATATTCTTGTAGCATTCAACATGTTTCATTAAAATGCAAATAATTGTGTTCTCTACGATCAATTGTTCAGAAGTTATAAGCAGTTCAAATTGACTTTCGCGGGCGGGCCAATATGGTTCACAACCAAACCACTAGTGAAATCGTTATATTCTTATAGCATGCAACATTCTGATTAATATGCAAATTTATTACCCTCTCTAGGATCATTTGTTCAGAAGTTATAAACAGTTCAAGTTAATACTCGCGGGCGGGCCCGCCAAGGGTCCCGGGTTCGAATCCTGGTCGGGCTTGGTTGTTTGTGAATGTCCATTCATCAATTTCATCATTTCATCACTCATCCTCATCTTCGCAAATTAGCCAAGAGGCACAAAACGCGAAGTAAAATAAACTAAATCAAATCAAAATCGCGGGCGGGCCAATATGGTTTTCTAAAAGCAACTAGTGAAACCGACATATTCTTGTTGCATTCAATATGTTTCATTAAAATGCAAATAATTGTGGTCTCTACGATCAATTATTCAGGAGTTTTAAGCAGTTCAAATTGATTTTCGCGGGCGGGCCAAAATGGTTCTCAAACAACAACCAATGAAATCGATATATTCTTGTAGCATGCAACATGCTGATTAATATGCAAAATTATTACGCTCTCTACGATCATTTGTTCAGAACTTATAAGCAGTTCAAATTAATTTTCTCGGGCTGGCCAATGTGGTTCTCAAACAATAACTAGTGAAATCGACATATTCTTGTAGCATACAACCTGTTTGATTGAAATGCAAATAATTGTGTTCTCTACGTTCAATTGTTCAGAAGTTATATACAGTTCAAGTTAATACTCGCGGGCGGGCCAATATGGTTTTCTAAAAACAACTAGTGAAACCGACATATTCTTGTAGCATTCAACATGTTTCATTAAAATGCAAATAATTGTGTTCTCTACGATCAATTTTTCAGGAGTTATAAGCAGTTCAAATTGATTTTCAGGGGCGGGCCAATATGGTTCACAACCAAACAACTAGTGAAATCGTTATATTCTTGTAGCATGCAACATTCTGATTAATATGCAAATTTATTACGCTCTCTACGATCATTTGATCAGAAGTTATAAGGAGTTGAAGTTAGTTTTGGCGGGCGGGCCAAAATGGTTCTCAAACAATAACTAGTGAAACCGACATATTCTTGTAGCATACAACATGTTTGATTGAAATGCAAATAATTGTGTTCCCTACGATCAATTGTTCAGAAGTTAACAGCAGTTCAAATTGACTTTCGCGGGCGGGCCAATATGGTTCTCAACCAACAACTAATGAAATCGATATATTCTTGTAGCATGCAACATGCTGATTAATATACAAAATTATTACGCTTTCTACGATCAATTGTTCAGAAGTTATAAGGAGTTGAAGTTAGTTTTGGCGGGCGGGCCAAAATGGTTTTCTAAAAACAACTAGTGAAACCGACATATTCTTGTAGCATTCAACATGTTTCATTAAAATGCAAATAATTGTGTTTTCTACGATCAATTGTTCAGGAGTTATTAGCAGTTCAAGTTGATTTTCGCGGGCGGGCCAATATGGTTCTCTACCAACAACCAATGAAATCGATATATTCTTGTAGCATGCAACATGCTGATTAATATGCAAAATTATTACGCTCTCTACGATCATTTGTTCAGAAGTTATAAGCAGTTCAAATTAATTTTCTCGGGCTGGCCAATATTGTTCTCAAACAATAGCTAGTGAAACCGACATATTCTTGTAGCATACAACATGTTTGATTGAAATGCAAATAATTGTGTTCTCTACGATCAATTGTTCAGAAGTTATATACAGTTCAAGTTATTACTCGCGGGCGGGCCAATATGCTTTTCTAAAAACAACAAGTGAAACCGACATATTCTTGTAGCATTCAACATGTTTCATTAAAATGCAAATAATTGTGTTCTCTACGATCAATTTTTCAAGAGTTATAAGCAGTTCAAATTGATTTTCAGGGGCGGGCTAATATGGTTCACAACCAAACAACTAGTGAAATCGTTATATACTTGTAGCATGCAACATTCTGATTAATATGCAAATTTATTACGCTCTCTAGGATCAATTGTTCAGAAGTTATAATCAGTTCAAGTTAATACTCGCGGGCGGGCCAATATGGTTTTCTAAAAGCAACTAGTGAAACCGACATATTCTTGTTGCATTCAATATGTTTCATTAAAATGCAAATAATTGTGGTCCCTACGATCAATTGTTCAGGAGTTTTAAGCAGTTCAAATTGATTTTCGCGGGCGGGCCAATATGGTTCTCAACCAACAACCAATGAAATCGATATATTCTTGTAGCATGCAACATGCTGATTAATATGCAAAATTATTACGCTCTCTACAATCATTTGTTCAGAAGTTATAAGGAGTTGAAGTTAGTTTTGTCGGGCGGGCAAAAATGGTTCTCAAACAATAGCTAGTGAAACCGACATATTCTTGTAGCATACAACATGTTTGATTGAAATGCAAATAATTGTGTGCTCTACGATCAATTGTTCAGAAGTTATAAGCAGTTCAAGTTAATTTTCGCGGGCAGGCCAATATATTTCTCAAACAACAACTAGAGAAATCGATATATTCTTGTAGCATGCAACATGCTGATTAATATGCAAAATTATTACGCATTCTACGATTATTTGTTCAGAAGTTATAAGCAGTTCAAATTAATTTTCGCGGGCGGGCCAATATGGTTCTCAACCAAAAACTAGTGGAATCGATATAATCTTGTAGCATGCAACATGCTGATTAATATGCAAATTTATTACGCTCTCTAGGATCATTTGTTCAGAAGTTATAAACAGTTCAAGTTAATTCTCGCGGGCGGGCCAATATTGTTCTCAAATAACAACTAGTGAAACCGACATATTCTTGTTGCATTCAATATGTTTCATTAAAATGCAAATAATTGTGGTCCCTACGATCAATTGTTCAGGAGTTTTAAGCAGTTCAAATTGATTTTCGCGGGCGGGCCAATATGGTTCTCAACCAACAACCAATGAAATCGATATATTCTTGTAGCATGCAACATGCTGATTAATATGTAAAATTATTACGCTCTCTACGATCATTTGTTCAGAAGTTATAAGGAGTTGAAGTTAGTTTTGGCGGGCGGGCAAAAATGGTTCTCAAACAATAGCTAGTGAAACCGACATATTCTTGTAGCATACAACATGTTTGATTGAAATGCAAATAATTGTGTGCTCTACGATCAATTGTTCAGAAGTTATAAGCAGTTCAAGTTAATTTTCGCGGGCAGGCCAATATATTTCTCAAACAACAACTAGTGAAATCGATATATTCTTGTAGCATGCAACATGCTGATTAATATGCAAATTTATTACGCTCTCTAAGATCATTTGTTCAGAAGTTATAAGCAGTTCAATTTAATACTCGCGGGCGGGCCAATATGGTTCTCAAACAACAACTAGTAAAACCGACATATTCTTGAAGCATTCAACATGTTTCATTAAAATGCAAATAATTGTGTTCGCTACGATCAATTTTTCAGAAGTTATTATCAGTTCAAGTTAATTTTCGCGGGCGGGACAATATGGTTCTCAACCATCAACTAATGAAATCGATATATTCTTGTAGCATGCAAATGCTGATTAATAAGCAAAATTATTACGCTCTCTACGATCATTTGATCAGAAGTTATAAGGAGTTGAAGTTAGTTTTGGCGGGCGGTCCAAAATGGTTCTCAAACAATAACTAGTGAAACCGACATATTCTTGTAGCATACAACATGTTTGATTGAAATGCAAATAATTGTGTTCTATACGATCAATTGTTCAGAAGTTATAAGCAGTTCAAATTGACTTTCGCGGACGGGCCAATATGGTTCTCAACCAAAAACTAGTGAAATCGATATATTCTTCTAGCATGCAACATGCTGATTAATATGCAAATTTATTACGCTCTCTAGGATCATTTGTTCAGAAGTTATAAACAGTTCAAGTTAATTCTCGCGGGCGGGCCAATATTGTTCTCAAATAACAACTAGTGAAACCGACATATTCTTGTAGCATTCAACATGTTTCATTAAAATGCAAATATTTGTGTTCTCTACGATCAATTGTTCAGAAGTTATAAGCAGGTCAAATTGACTTTCGCGGGCGGGCCAATATGGTTCTCAACCAACAACCAATGAAATCGACATATTCTTGTAGCATGCAACATGCTGATTAATATGCAAAATTATTACGCTCTCTACGATCATTTGTTCAGAAGTAATAAGGAGTTGAAATTAGTTTTGGCGGGCGGGCCAAAATGGTTCTCAAACAATAACTAGTGAAACCGACATAATCTTGTAGCATACAGCATGTTTGATTGAAATGCAAATAATTGTGTGCTCTACGATCAATTGTTCAGAAGTTATAAGCAGTTCAAGTTAATTTTCGCGGGAAGGCCAATATATATCTCAAACAACAACTAGTGAAATCGATATATTCTTGTAGCATGCAACATGCTGTTTAATATGCAAAATTATTACGCTTTCCACGATTATTTGTTCAGAAGTTATAAGAAGTTCAAATTAATTTTCGCGGGCGGGCCAATATGGTTCTCAAACAATAACTAGTGAAACCAACATATTCTTGTAGCATACAACATGTTTGATTGAAATGCAAATAATTGCGTTCTCTACGATCAATTGTTCAGAAGTTATAAACAGTTCAAGTTAATACTCGCGGGCGGGCCAATATGGTTTTCTAAAAACAACTAGTGAAACCGACATATTCTTGTTGCATTCAATATGTTTCATTAAAATGCAAATAATTGTGGTCTCTACGATCAATTGTTCAGGAGTTTTAAGCAGTTCAAGTTAATTTTCGCGGGAAGGCCAATATATATCTCAAACAACAACTAGTGAAATCGATATATTCTTGTAGCATGCAACATGCTGATTAATATGCAAAATTATTACGCTTTCTACGATTATTTGTTCAGAAGTTATAATCAGTTCAAATTAATTTTCGCGGGCGGGCCAATATGGTTCTCAACCAAAAACTAGTGAAATCGATATAATCTTGTAGCATGCAACATGCTGATTAATATGCAAATTTATTACGATCTCTAAGATCATTTGTTCAGAAGTTATAAGCAGTTCAATTTAATACTCGCGGGCGGGCCAATATGGTTCTCAAACAACAACTAGTAAAACCGATATATTCTTGAGGCATTCAACATGTTTCATTAAAATGCAAATAATTGTGTTCTCTACGATCAATTTTTCAGGAGTTATAAGCAGTTCAAATTGATTTTCAGGGGCGGGCCAATATGGTTTACAACCAAACAACTAGTGAAATCTATATATTCTTGTAGCTAGCTACATGTTTATTAATATGCAAAACAATCGAGCTTTCTACGATCATTTGTTCAGAACTTTTAAGCAGTTCAATTTAATACTCGCGGGCGGGCCATTATGGTTCTCAAACAATAACTAGTGAAACTGACATATTCTTGTAGCATGCAACATGTGTGATTGAAATGAAAATAATTGTGTTCTCTACGATCAATTGTTCAGAAGTTATAAGCTGTTGAATTAGTTTTCGCGGGTGGCCAATTTGGTTCTCAACCATCAACTAATGAAATCGATAAATTCTTGTAGCATGCAACATGCTGATTAATATGCAAAACTATTACGTTCACTACGATTATTTGTTCAGACGTTATATGCAGAAAAAGTCAATACTAGCGGGCCGGCCAATATGGTTCTAAAAAAACAAATAGTAAAACCGACATATTCTTGTAGCATACAACATGTTTCATTAAAATGCAAATAATTGTGTTCTCTAGGATCATTTGTTCAGAAATTGTAAGCAGTTGAATTAGTTTTCGCGGGTGGGCCAACATGGATCTCAAACAATAACTAGTGAAATCTATATATTCTTGTAGCTAGCTACATGTTTATTAATATGCAAAACAATCGAGCTTTCTACGATCATTTGTTCAGAACTTTTAAGCAGTTCAATTTAATACTCGCGGGCGGGCCATTATGGTTCTCAAACAATAACTAGTGAAACTGACATATTCTTGTAGCATGCAACATGTTAGATTAAAATGCTAATAATTGTGATCTCTACGATCAATTGTTCAGAAGTTATATGCAGTTCAACTTGATTTTCGCAGGCGGGCCAATATGGTTCTCAACCAAAAACTAGTGAAATCGATATATTCTTGTAGCATACAACATGCTGATTAATACGCAAATTTATTACGATCTATATTATCATTTGTTCAGAAGTTATAAACAGTTCAAGTTAATTCTCGCGGGTGGGCCAATATTGTTCTCAAATAACAACTAGTGAAACCGACATATTCTTGTTGCATACTACATGTTTGATTAAAATGCTATTAATTGTGGTCTCTACGATCAATTGTTCAGGAGTTATAAGCAGTTCAAGTTAATTTTAGCGGGAACGCAAATATATTTCTCAAACAACAACTAGTGAAATCGATATATTCCTGTAGCATGCAACATGCTGATTAATATGAAAAATTATTACGCTTTCTACGATTATTTGTTCAGAAGTAATAAGCAGTTCAAATTAATTTTCTCGGGCTGGCCAATATGGTTCTCAACCAACAACTAGTGAAATCGATATATTCTTGTAGCATGCAACATGCTGATTAATATGCAAATTTATTGCGCTCTCTTAGATCATTTGTTCAGAAGTTATAAGCAGTTCAATTTAATACTCGCGGGCGGGCCGATATGGTTCTCAAACAACAACTAATGAAACCGACATATTCTTGAAGCATTCAACATGTTTCATTAAAATGCAAATAATTGTGTTCGCTACGATCAATTGTTCAGAAGTTATAAGCAGTACAAGTTAATTTTCGCGGGCCGGCCAATATGGTTCTCAACTAACAACCAATGAAATCGATATATTCTTGTAGCATGCAACATGCTGATTAATATGCAAAATTATAACGCTCTCTACGATCATTTGTTCAGAAGTTATAAGGAGTTGAAGTTAGTTTTGGGGGGCGGGCCAAAATGGTTCTCAATCAATAACTAGTGAAACCGACATATTCTTGAAGCATACAACATGTTAGATTAAAATGATAATAATTGTGATCTCTACGATCGATTGTTCAGAAGTTATAAGCAGTACAAGTTAATTTTCTCGGGCTGGCCAATATGGTTCTCAACCAACAACTAGTGAAATCGATATATTCTTGTAGCATGCAACATGCTGATTAATATGCAAATTTATTGCGCTCTCTTAGATCATTTGTTCAGAAGTTACAAGCAGTTCAATTTAATACTCGCGGGCGGGCCGATATGGTTCTCAAACAACAACTAGTGAAACCGACATATTCTTGAAGCATACAACATGTTTCATTAAAATGCAAATAATTGTGTTCGCTACGATCAATTGTTCAGAAGTTATAAGCAGTACAAGTTAATTTTCGCGGGCCGGCCAATATGGTTCTCAACTAACAACCAATGAAATCGATATATTCTTGTAGCATGCAACATGCTGATTAATATGCAAATTTTTTACGCTCTCTACGATCATTTGTTCAGAAGTTATAAGGAGTTCAAGTTAATACTTGCGGGCGGGCCAATATGGTTCTCAAATAACAACTAGTGAAACTGACATATTCTTGTAGCATACAACATGTTTCATTAAAATCAAATAATTGTGTTCTCTACGATCATTTATTCGGAAATTGTTTGCAGTTGAATTAGCTTTCGCGGGAGGGCCAACATGGTTCTCAAACAATAACTAGTGAAATCTATATATTCTTGTAGCTAGCTACATTTTTATTAATATGCAAAGCAATCGAGCTTTCTACGATCATTTGCTCAGAACTTATAAGCAGTTCAATTTAATACTCGCGGCCGGGCCAATATGGTTCTCAAATTTTTTACGCTCTCTACGATCATTTGTTCAGAAGTTATAAAAAGTTCAAGTTAATACTCGCGGGCAGGCCAATATGGTTCTCAAATAACAAATAGTGAAACTGACATATTCTTGTAGCATTCAACATGTATCATTAAAATGCAAATAATTGTGTTGTCTACGATCAATTGTTCAGGAGTTATAAGCAGTTCAAGTTGATTTTCGCGGGCGGCCAATATGGTTCTCAACCAACAACTAGTGAAATCGATATATTCTTGTTGCAAGCAACACGCTGATTAATATGGAAATTTATTACGCTCTCTAGGATCATTTGCTCAGAAGTTATAAACAGTTCAAGTTAATACTCTCGGACGGGCCAATATGGTTTTCTAAAAACAACTAGTGAAACCGATATTTTCTTTTAGCATTCAACATGTTTCATTAAAATGCAAATAATTGTGTGCTCTACGATCAATTGTTCAGGAGTTATAAGCAGTTCAAGTTGATTTTCGCGGGCGGGCCAATATGGTTCTCAACCAAAAACTAATGAAATCGATATATTCTTGTAGCATGCAACATGCTGATTAATATGCAAAATTATTAAGCTCTCTACGATAATTTGTTCAGAAGTTATAAGGAGTTGAAGTTAGTTTTGGCGGGCGGGACAAAAAGGTTCTCAAACAATAACTAGTGAAACCGACATATTCTTGTAGTATACAACATGTTTGACTGAAATGCAAATAATTGTGTTCTCTACGATCAATTGTTCAGAAGTTATAAGCAATTCAAGTTAATTTTCGAGGGAGGGCCAATATGGTTCTCAACCAACAACTGGTGAAATGGATATATTCTTATAGCATGCAACATGCTGATTAATATGCAAAATTATTACGCTCACTACGATCATTTGTTCAGAAGTTATAAACAGTTCAAGTTAATACTCGCGGGAGGGCCAAAATGGTTTTCTAAAAACAACTAGTGAAACCGACATATTCTTGTAGCAATCAACATGTTTCATTAAAATGCAAATAATTGTGTTCTCTACGATCAATTGTTCAGGAGTTATAAGCAGTTCAAGTTGATTTTTGCGGGCGGGCTACTATGGTTCTCATCCAACAACTAGTTTAATCGATATATTCTTGTAGCATGCAACATGATGATTAATATGCAAATTTATTACGCTCTTTAGGATCATTTGTTCAGAAGTTATAAACAGTTCAAGTTAATACTCACGGACGGGCCAATATGGTTTTCTAAAAACAACTAGTGAAACCGACATATTCTTGTAGCATTCAACATGTTTCATTAAAATGCAAATAATTGTGTGCTCTACGATCAATTGTTCAGAAGTTATAAACAGTTCAAGTTGATTTTCGCGGGCGGGCCAATATGGTTCTCAACCAACAACTAATGAAATCGATATATTCTTGTAGCATGCAACATGCTGATTAATATGCAAATTTTTACGCTTTCTACGATCAATTGTTCAGAAGTTATAAGGAGTTGAAGTTAGTTTTGGCGGGCGGGCCAAAATGGTTTTCTAAAAACAACTAGTGAAACCGACATATTCTTGTAGCATTCAACATGTTTCATTAAAATGCAAATAATTGTGTTTTCTACGATCAATTGTTCAGGATTTATTAGCAGTTCAAGTTGATTTTCGCGGGCGGGCCAATATGGATCTCAACCAACAACTTGTGAAATCGATATATTCTTGTAGCATGCAATATGCTGATTAATATGCAAATTTATTACGCTCTCTAGGATCATTTGTTCAGAAGTTATAAACAGTTCAAGTTAATACTCGCGGGCGGGCCAATATGGTTTTCTAAAAGCAACTAGTGAAACCGACATATTCTTGTTGCATTCAATATGTTTCATTAAAATGCAAATAATTGTGGTCTCTACGATCAATTGTTCAGGAGTTTTAAGCAGATCAAGTTGATTTTCGCGGGCGGGACAATATGGTTCTCAACCAACAACCAATGAATTCGATATATTCTTGTAGCATGAAACATGCTGATTAATATGCAAAATTATTACGCTCTCTACGATCATTTGTTCAGAAGTTATAAGGAGTTGAAGTTAGTTTTGGCGGGCGGGCAAAAATGGATCTCAAACAAGAACTAGTGAAACGGACATATTCTTGTAGCATACAACATGTTTGATTGAAATGCAAATAATTGTGTGCTCTACGATCAATTGTTCAGAAGTTATAAGCAGTTCAAATTGACTTTCGCGGGTGGGCCAATATGGTTCTCAACCAACATCTAGTGAAATCGATATATTCTTGTAGCATGCAACATGCTGATTAATATGCAAATTTATCACGCTCTCTACGATCATTTGTTCAGAAGTTATAAACAGTTCAAGTTAATTCTCGCGGGCGGGCCAATATTGTTCTCAAATAACAACTAGTGAAACCGACATATTCTTGTTGCATTCAATATGTTTCATTAAAATGCAAATAATTGTGGTCTCTACGATCAAATGTTCAGGAGTTTTAAGCAGTTCAAGTTGATTTTCGCGGGCGGGCCAATATGGTTCTCAACCAACAACCAATGAAATCGATATATTCTTGTAGCATGCAACATTCTGATTAATATGCAAATTTATTACCCTCTCTAGGATCATTTGTTCAGAAGTTATAAACAGTTCAAGTTAATACTCGCGGGCGGGCCCGCCAAGGGTCCCGGGTTCGAATCCTGGTCGGGCTTGGTTGTTTGTGAATGTCCATTCATCAATTTCATCATTTCATCACTCATCCTCATCTTCGCAAATTAGCCAAGAGGCACAAAACGCGAAGTAAAATAAACTAAATCAAATCAAAATCGCGGGCGGGCCAATATGGTTTTCTAAAAGCAACTAGTGAAACCGACATATTCTTGTTGCATTCAATATGTTTCATTAAAATGCAAATAATTGTGGTCTCTACGATCAATTATTCAGGAGTTTTAAGCAGTTCAAATTGATTTTCGCGGGCGGGCCAAAATGGTTCTCAAACAACAACCAATGAAATCGATATATTCTTGTAGCATGCAACATGCTGATTAATATGCAAAATTATTACGCTCTCTACGATCATTTGTTCAGAAGTTATAAGCAGTTCAAATTAATTTTCTCGGCCTGGCCAATGTGGTTCTCAAACAATAACTAGTGAAATCGACATATTCTTGTAGCATACAACATGTTTGATTGAAATGCAAATAATTGTGTTCTCTACGTTCAATTGTTCAGAAGTTATATACAGTTCAAGTTAATACTCGCGGGCGGGCCAATATGGTTTTCTAAAAACAACTAGTGAAACCGACATATTCTTGTAGCATTCAACATGTTTCATTAAAATGCAAATAATTGTGTTCTCTACGATCAATTTTTCAGGAGTTATAAGCAGTTCAAATTGATTTTCAGGGGCGGGCCAATATGGTTCACAACCAAACAACTAGTGAAATCGTTATATTTTTGTAGCATGCAACATTCTGATTAATATGCAAATTTATTACGCTCTCTAGGACCATTTGTTCAGAAGTTATAAACAGTTCAAGTTAATACTCGCGGGCGGGCCAATATGGTTTTCTAAAAGCAACTAGTGAAACCGACATATTCTTGTTGCATTCAATATGTTTCATTAAAATGCAAATAATTGTGGTCTCTACGATCAATTGTTCAGGAGTTTTAAGCAGTTCAAGTTGATTTTCGCGGGCGGGCCAATATGGTTCTCAACCAACAACCAATGAAATTTATATATTCTTGCAGCATGCAACATGCTGATTAATATGCAAAATTATTACGCTCTCTACGATCATTTGTTCAGAAGTTATAAGGAGTTGAAGTTAGTTTTGGCGGGCGGGCAAAAATGGTTCTCAAACAATAGCTAGTGAAACCGACATATTCTTGTAGCATACAACATGTTTGATTGAAATGCAAATAATTGTGTGCTCTACGATCAATTGTTCAGAAGTTATAAGCAGTTCAAGTTAATTTTCGCGGGCAGGCCAATATATTTCTCAAACAACAACTAGTGAAATCGATATATTCTTGTAGCATGCAACATGCTGATTAATATGCAAAATTATTACGCTTTCTACGATTATTTGTTCAGAAGTTATAAGCAGTTCAAATTAATTTTCGCGGGCGGGCCAATATGGTTCTCAACCAAAAACTAGTGAAATCGATATAATCTTGTAGCATGCAACATGCTGATTAATATGCAAATTTATTACGCTCTCTAAGATCATTTGTTCAGAAGTTATAAGAAGTTCAATTTAATACTCGCGGGCGGGCCAATATGGTTCTCAAACAACAACTAGTAAAACCGACATATTCTTGAAGCATTCAACATGTTTCATTAAAATGCAAATAATTGTGTTCGCTACGATCAATTGTTCAGAAGTTATTATCAGTTCAAGTTAATTTTCGCGGGCGGGCCAATATGGTTCTCAACCAACAACTAATGAAATCGATATATTCTTGTAGCATGCAAATGCTGATTAATAAGCAAAATTATTACGCTCTCTACGATCATTTGATCAGAAGTTATAAGGAGTTGAAGTTAGTTTTGGCGGGCGGGCCAAAATGGTTCTCAAACAATAACTAGTGAAACCGACATATTCTTGTAGCATACAACATGTTTGATTGAAATGCAAATAATTGTGTTCTCTACGATCAATTGTTCAGAAGTTATAAGCAGTTCAAATTGACTTTCGCGGGCGGGCCAATATGGTTCTCAACCAACAACTAATGAAATCGATATATTCTTGTAGCATGCAACATGCTGATTAATATGCAAAATTATTACGCTTTCTACGATCAATTGTTCAGAAGTTATAAGGAGTTGAAGTTAGTTTTGGCGGGCGGGCCAAAATGGTTTTCTAAAAACAACTAGTGAAACCGACATATTCTTGTAGCATTCAACATGTTTCATTAAAATGCAAATAATTGTATTTTCTACGATCAATTGTTCAGGAGTTATTAGCAGTTCAAGTTGATTTTCGCGGGCGGGCCAATATGGTTCTCAACCAACAACCAATGAAATCGATATATTCTTGTAGCATGCAACATGCTGATTAATATGCAAAATTATTACGCTCTCTACGATCATTTGTTCAGAAGTTATAAGCAGTTCAATTTAATTTTCTCGGGCTGGCCAATATTGTTCTCAAACAATAGCTAGTGAAACCGACATATTCTTGTAGCATACAACATGTTTGATTGAAATGCAAATAATTGTGTTCTCTACGATCAATTGTTCAGAAGTTATATACAGTTCAAGTTATTACTCGCGGGCGGGCCAATATGCTTTTCTAAAAACAACAAGTGAAACCGACATATTCTTGTAGCATTCAACATGTTTCATTAAAATGCAAATAATTGTGTTCTCTACGATCAATTTTTCAAGAGTTATAAGCAGTTCAAATTGATTTTCAGGGGCGGGCTAATATGGTTCACAACCAAACAACTAGTGAAATCGTTATATACTTGTAGCATGCAACATTCTGATTAATATGCAAATTTATTACGCTTTCTAGGATCAATTGTTCAGAAGTTATAATCAGTTCAAGTTAATACTCGCGGGCGGGCCAATATGGTTTTCTAAAAGCAACTAGTGAAACCGACATATTCTTGTTGCATTCAATATGTTTCATTAAAATGCAAATAATTGTGGTCCCTACGATCAATTGTTCAGGAGTTTTAAGCAGTTCAAATTGATTTTCGCGGGCGGGCCAATATGGTTCTCAACCAACAACCAATGAAATCGATATACTCTTGTAGCATGCAACATGCTGATTAATATGCAAAATTATTACGCTCCCTACAATCATTTGTTCAGAAGTTATAAGGAGTTAAAGTTAGTTTTGTCGGGCGGGCAAAAATGGTTCTCAAACAATAGCTAGTGAAACCGACATATTCTTGTAGCATACAACATGTTTGATTGAAATGCAAATAATTGTGTGCTCTACGATCAATTGTTCAGAAGTTATAAGCAGTTCAAGTTAATTTTCGCGGGCAGGCCAATATATTTCTCAAACAACAACTAGAGAAATCGATATATTCTTGTAGCATGCAACATGCTGATTAATATGCAAAATTATTACGCATTCTACGATTATTTGTTCAGAAGTTATAAGCAGTTCAAATTAATTTTCGCGGGCGGGCCAATATGTTTCTCAACCAAAAACTAGTGAAATCGATATAATCTTGTAGCATGCAACATGCTGATTAATATGCAAATTTATTACGCTCTCTAGGATCATTTGTTCAGAAGTTATAAACAGTTCAAGTTAAATCTCGCGGGCGGGCCAATATTGTTCTCAAGTAACAACTAGTGAAACCGACATATTCTTGTTGCATTCAATATGTTTCATTAAAATGCAAATAATTGTGGTCTCTACGATCAATTGTTCAGGAGTTTTAAGCAGTTCAAGTTGATTTTCGCGGGCGGGCCAATATGGTTCTCAACCAACAACCAATGAAATCGATATATTCTTGTAGCATGCAACATGTTGATTAATATCCAAAATTATTACGCTCTCTACGATCATTTGTTCAGAAGTTATAAGGAGTTGAAGTTAGTTTTGGCGGGCGGGCCAAAATGGTTCTCAAACAATAACTAGTGAAACCGACATATTCTTGTAGCATACAAAATGTTTGATTGAAATGCAAATAATTGTGTTCTCTACGATCAGTTGTTCAGAAGTTATAAGCAGTTCAAATTGACTTTCGCGGGCGGGCCAATATGGTTCTCAACCAAAAACTAGTGAAATCGATATATTCTTGTAGCATGCAACATGCTGATTAAAATGCAAATTTATTAAGCTCTCTACGATCATTTGTTCAGAAGTTATAAGGAGTTCAATTTAATACTCGCGGGCGGGCCAATATGGTTCTCAAACAACAACTAGTAAAACCGACATATTCTTGAAGCATTCAACATGTTTCATTAAAATGCAAATAATTGTGTTCGCTACGATCAATTGTTCAGAAGTTATAAGCAGTACAAGTTAATTTTCGCGGGCCTGCCAATATGGTTCTCAACTAACAACCAATGAAATCGATATATTCTTGTAGCATGCAACATGCTGATTAATATCCAAATTTTTTACGCTCTCTAGGATCATTTGTTCAGAAGTTATAAGGAGTTCAAGTTAATATTTGCGGGCGGGCCAATATGGTTCTCAAATAACAACTAGTGAAACTGACATATTCTAGTAGCATACAACATGTTTCATTAAAATCAAATAATTGTGTTGTCTACGATCATTTATTCGGAAATTGTATGCAGTTGAATTAGCTTTCGCGGGAGGGCCAACATGGTTCTCAAACAATAACTAGTGAAATCTATATATTCTTGTAGCTAGCTACATTTTTATTAATATGCAAAGCAATCGAGCTTTCTACGATCATTTGCTCAGAACTTATAAGCAGTTCAATTTAATACTCGCGGCCGGGCCAATATGGTTCTCAAATTTTTTACGCTCTCTACGATCATTTGTTCAGAAGTTATATAAAGTTCAAGTTAATACTCGCGGGCAGGCCAATATGGTTCTCAAATAACAAATAGTGAAACTGACATATTCTTGTAGCATTCAACATGTTTCATCAAAATGCAAATAATTGTGTTCGCTACGATCAATTGTTCAGAAGTTATAAGCAGTTCAAGTTAATTTCCGCGGGCGGGCAAATATGGTTCTCAACCAACAACTAATGAAATCGATATATTCTTGTAGCATGCAACATGCTGATTAATATGCAAAATTATTATGCTTTCTAGATCAATTGTTCAGAAGTTATAAGGAGTTGAAGTTAGTTTTGGCGGGCGGGCCAAAATGGTTTTCTAAAAACAACTAGTGAAACCGACATATTCTTGTAGCATTCAACATGTTTCATTAAAATGCAAATAATTGTGTTTTCTACGATCAATTGTTCAGGAGTTATTAGCAGTTCAAGTTGATTTTCGCGGGCGGGCCAATATGGATCTCAACCAACAACTTGTGAAATCGATATATTCTTGTAGCATGCAATATGCTGATTAATATGCAAATTTATTACGCTCTCTAGGATCATTTGTTCAGAAGTTATAAACAGTTCAAGTTAATTCTCGCGGGCGGGCCAATATTGTTCTCAAATAACAACTAGTGAAACCGACATATTCTTGTTGCATTCAATATGTTTCATTAAAATGCAAATAATTGTGGTCTCTACGATCAAATGTTTAGGAGTTTTAAGCAGTTCAAGTTGATTTTCGCGGGCGGGCCAATATGGTTCTCAACCAACAACCAATGAAATCGATATATTCTTGTAGCATGCAACATGCTGATTAATATGCAAAATTATTACGCTCTCTACGATCATTTGTTCAGAAGTTATAAGGAGTTGAAGTTAGTTTTGGCGGGCGGGCAAAAATGGTTCTCAAACAATAGCTAGTGAAACCGACATATTCTTGTAGCATACAACATGTTTGATTGAAATGCAAATAATTGTGTGCTCTACGATCAATTGTTCAGAAGTTATAAGCAGTTCAAGTTAATTTTCGCGGGCAGGCCAATATATTTTTCAAACAACAACTAGTGAAATCGATATATTCTTGTAGCATGCAACATGCTGATTAATATGCAAAATTATTACGCTTTCTACGATTATTTGTTCAGAAGTTATCAGCAGTTCAAATTAATTTTCGCGGGCGGGCCAATATGGTTCTCAACCAAAAACTAGTGAAATCGAAATAATCTTGTAGCATGCAACATGCTGATTAATATGCAAATATATTACGCTCTCTAAGATCATTTGTTCAGAAGTTATAAGCAGTTCAATTTAATACTCGCGGGCGGGCCAATATGGTTCTCAAACAACAACTAGTAAAACCGACATATTCTTGAAGCATTCAACATGTTTCATTAAAATGCAAATAATTGTGTTCGCTACGATCAATTGTTCAGAAGTTATTATCAGTTCAAGTTAATTTTCTGGGCGGGCCTTTATGTTTCTCAACCAACAACTAATGAAATCGATATATTCTTGTAGCATGCAAATGCTGATTAATAAGCAAAATTATTCCGCTCTCTACGGTCATTTGATCAGAAGTTATAAGGAGTTGAAGTTAGTTTTGGCGGGCGGGCCAAAATGGTTCTCAAACAATAACTAGTGAAACCGACATATTCTTGTAGCATACAAAATGTTTGATTGAAATGCAAATAATTGTGTTCTCTACGATCAGTTGTTCAGAAGTTATAAGCAGTTCAAATTGACTTTCGCGGGCGGGCCAATATGGTTCTCAACCAAAAACTAGTGAAATCGATATATTCTTGTAGCATGCAACATGCTGATTAAAATGCAAATTTATTAAGCTCTCTAGGATAATTTGTTCAGAAGTTATAAACAGTTCAAGTTAATTCTCGCGGGCGAGCCAGTATTGTTCTCAAATAACAACTAGTGAAACCGACTTATTCTTGTAGCATTCAACATGTTTCATTAAAATGCAAATATTTGTGTTCTCTACGATCAAATGTTCAGAAGTTATAAACAGTTCAAATTGACTTTCGCGGGCGGGACAATATGGTTCTCAACCAACAACTAATGAAATCGATATATTCTTGTAGCATGCAACATGCTGATTAATATGCAAAATTATTACGCTTTCTACGATCAATTGTTCAGAAGTTATAAGGAGTTGAAGTTAGTTTTGGCGGGCGGGCAAAAATGGTTCTCAAACAATAACTAGTGAAACCGACATATTCTTGTAGCATACAACATGTTTATTTGAAATGCAAATAATTGTGTTCTCTACGATCAATTGTTCAGAAGTTATATACAGTTCAAGTTAATACTCGCGGGCGGGCCAATATGGTTTTCTAAAAACAACTAGTGAAACCGACATATTCTTGTAGCATTCAACATGTTTCATTAAAATGCAAATAATTGTGTTCTCTACGATCAATTTTTCAGGAGTTATAAGCAGTTCAAATTGATTTTCAGGGGCGGGCCAATATTGTTCACAACCAAACAACTAGTGAAATCGTTATATTCTTGTAGCATGCAACATTCTGATTAATATGCAAATTTATTACGCTCTCTAGGATCTTTTGTTCAGAAGTTATAAACAGTTCAAGTTAATACTCGCGGGCGGGCCAATATGGTTTTCTAAAAGCAACTAGTGAAACCGACACATTCTTGTTGCATTCAAGATGTTTCATTAAAATGCAAATAATTGTGGTCTCTACGATCAATTGTTCAGGAGTTATAAGCAGTTCAAGTTGATTTTCGCGGGCGGGCCAATATGGTTCTCAACCAACAACCAATGAAATCGATATATTCTTGTAGCATGCAACATGCTGATTAATATGCAAAATTATTACGCTCTCTACGATCATTTGATCAGAAGTTATAAGGAGTTGAAGTTAGTTTTGGCGGGCGGGCCAAAATGGTTCTCAAACAATAACTAGTGAAACCGACATATTCTTGTAGCATACAACATGTTTGATTGAAATGCAAATAATTGTGTGCTCTACGATCAATTGTTCAGAAGTTATAAGCAGTTCAAGTTAATTTTCGCGGGCAGGCCAATATATTTCTCAAACAACAACTAGAGAAATCGATACATTCTTGTAGCATGCAACATGCTGATTAATATGCAAAATTATTACGCATTCTACGATTATTTGTTCAGAAGTTATAAGCAGTTCAAATTAATTTTCGCGGGCGGGCCAATATGGTTCTCAACCAAAAACTAGTGAAATCGATATAATCTTGTAGCATGCAACATGCTGATTAATATGCAAATTTATTACGCTCTCTAGGATCATTTGTTCAGAAGTTATAAACAGTTCAAGTTAATTCTCGCGGGCGGGCCAATATTGTTCTCAAATAACAACTAGTGAAACCGACATATTCTTGTTGTATTCAATATGTTTCATTAAAATGCAAATAATTGTGGTCTCTACGATCAATTGTTCAGGAGTTTTAAGCAGTTCAAGTTGATTTTCGCGGGCGGGCCAATATGGTTCTCAACCAACAACCAATGAAATCGATATATTCTTGTAGCATGCAACATGCTGATTAATATCCAAAATTATTACGCTCTCTACGATCATTTGTTCAGAAGTTATAAGGAGTTGAAGTTAGTTTTGGCGGGCGGGCAAAAATGGTTCTCAAACAATAGCTAGTGAAACCGACATATTCTTGTAGCATACAACATGTTTGATTGAAATGCAAATAATTGTGTGCTCTACGATCAATTGTTCAGAAGTTATAAGCAGTTCAAGTTAATTTTCGCGGGCAGGCCAATATATTTCTCAAACAACAACTAGTGAAATCGATATATTCTTGTAGCATGCAACATGCTGATTAATATGCAAAATTATTACGCTTTCTTCGAATTTTTGTTCAGAAGTTATAAGCAGTTCAAATTAATTTTCGCGGGCGGGCCAATATGGTTCTCAACCAAAAACTAGTGAAATCGATATAATCTTGTAGCATGCAACATGCTGATTAATATGCAAATTTATTACGCTCTCTAAGGTCATTAGTTCAGAAGTTATAAGCAGTTCAATTTAATACTCGCGGGCGGGCCAATATGGTTCTCAAACAACAACTAGTAAAACCGACATATTCTTGAAGCATTCAACATGTTTCATTAAAATGCAAATAATTGTGTTCGCTACGATCAATTGTTCAGAAGTTATTATCAGTTCAAGTTAATTTTCTGGGCGGGCCTTTATGTTTCTCAACCAACAACTAATGAAATCGATATATTCTTGTAGCATGCAAATGCTGATTAATAAGCAAAATTATTCCGCTCTCTACGGTCATTTGATCAGAAGTTATAAGGAGTTGAAGTTAGTTTTGGCGGGCGGGCCAAAATGGTTCTCAAACAATAACTAGTGAAACCGACATATTCTTGTAGCATACAAAATGTTTGATTGAAATGCAAATAATTGTGTTCTCTACGATCAGTTGTTCAGAAGTTATAAGCAGTTCAAATTGACTTTCGCGGGCGGGCCAATATGGTTCTCAACCAAAAACTAGTGAAATCGATATATACTTGTAGCATGCAACATGCTGATTAAAATGCAAATTTATTAAGCTCTCTAGGATAATTTGTTCAAAAGTTATAAACAGTTCAAGTTAATTCTCGCGGGCGAGCCAGTATTGTTCTCAAATAACAACTAGTGAAACCGACTTATTCTTGTAGCATTCAACATGTTTCATTAAAATGCAAATAATTGTGTTCTCTACGATCAAATGTTCAGAAGTTATAAACAGTTCAAATTGACTTTCGCGGGCGGGACAATATGGTTCTCAACCAACAACTAATGAAATCGATATATTCTTGTAGCATGCAACATGCTGATTAATATGCAAAATTATTACGCTTTCTACGATCAATTGTTCAGAAGTTATAAGGAGTTGAAGTTAGTTTTGGCGGGCGGGCAAAAATGGTTCTCAAACAATAACTAGTGAAACCGACATATTCTTGTAGCATACAACATGTTTGATTGAAATGCAAATAATTGTGTTCTCTACGATCAATTGTTCAGAAGTTATATACAGTTCAAGTTAATACTCGCGGGCGGGCCAATATGGTTTTCTAAAAACAACTAGTGAAACCGACATATTCTTGTAGCATTCAACATGTTTCATTAAAATGCAAATAATTGTGTTCTCTACGATCAATTTTTCAGGAGTTATAAGCAGTTCAAATTGATTTTCAGGGGCGGGCCAATATTGTTCACAACCAAACAACTAGTGAAATCGTTATATTCTTGTAGCATGCAACATTCTGATTAATATGCAAATTTATTACGCTCTCTAGGATCTTTTGTTCAGAAGTTATAAACAGTTCAAGTTAATACTCGCGGGCGGGCCAATATGGTTTTCTAAAAGCAACTAGTGAAACCGACACATTCTTGTTGCATTCAAGATGTTTCATTAAAATGCAAATAATTGTGGTCTCTACGATCAATTGTTCAGGAGTTTTAAGCAGTTCAAGTTGAATTTCGCGGGCGGGCCAATATGGTTCTCAACCAACAACCAATGAAATCGATATATTCTTGTAGCATGCAACATGCTGATTAATATGCAAAATTATTACGCTCTCTACGATCATTTGTTCAGAAGTTATAAGCAGTTCAAATTAATTTTCACGGGCTGGCCAATATGGTTCTCAAACAATAACTGGTGAAACCGACATATTCTTGTAGCATACAACGTGTTTGATTGAAATGCAAATAATTGTGTTCTCTACGATCAATTGTTCAGAAGTTATAAGCAGTTCAATTTAATACTCGCGGGAGGGCCAATATGTTTTTCTAAAAACAACTAGTGAAACCGACATATTCTTGTAGCATTCAACATGTTTCATTAAAATGCAAATAATTGTGTTCTCTACGATCAATTTTTCAGGAGTTATAAGCAGTTCAAATTGATTTTCAGGGGCGGGCCAATATGGTTCACAACCAAACAACTAGTGAAATCGTTATATTCTTGTAGCATGCAACATTCTGAGTAATATGCAAATTTATTACGCTCTCTAGGATCATTTGTTCAGAAGTTATAAACAGTTCAATTTAATACTCGCGGGAGGGCCAATATGGTTTTCTAAAAACAACTAGTGAAACCGACATTCTTGTTGCATTCAATATGTTTCATTAAAATGCAAATAATTGTGGTCTCTACGATCAATTGTTCAGGAGTTTTAAGCAGTTCAAGTTGATTTTCGCGGTCGGGCCAATATGGTTCTCAACCAACAACCAATGAAATCGATATATTCTTGTAGCATGCAACATGCTGATTAATATGCAAAATTATTACGCTCTCTACGATCATTTGTTCAGAAGTTATAAGCAGTTCAATTTAATACTCGCGGGCGGGCCAATATGGTTCTCAAACAACAACTAGTAAAACCGACATATTCTTGAAGCATTCAACATGTTTCGTTAAAATGCAAATAATTGTGTTCGCTACGATCAATTGTTCAGAAGTTATTATCAGTTCAAGTTAATTTTCGCGGGCGGGCCAATATGGTTCTCAACCAACAACTAATGAAATCGATATATTCATGTAGCATGCAAATGCTGATTAATAAGCAAAATTATTACGCTCTCTACGATCATTTGATCAGAAGTTATAAGGAGTTGAAGTTAGTTTTGGCGGGCGGGCCAAAATGGTTCTCAAACAATAACTAGTGAAACCGACATATTCTTGTAGCATACAACATGTTTGATTGAAATGCAAATAATTGTGTTCTCTAAGATCAATTGTTCAGAAGTTATAAGCAGATCAAATTGACTTTCGCGGGCGGGCCAATATGGTTCTCAACCAAAAACTAATGAAATCGATATATTCTTGTAGCATGCAACATGCTGATTAATATGCAAATTTATTACGCTCTCTAGGATCATTTGTTCAGAAGTTATAAACAGTTCAAGTTAATTCTCGCGGGCGGGCCAATATTGTTCTCAAATAACAACTAGTGAAACCGACATATTCTAGTAGCATTCAACACGTTTCATTAAAATGCAAATAATTGTGTTCTCTACGATCAATTGTTCAGAAGTTATAAGCAGTTCAAATTGACTTTCGAGGGCGGGAAAATATGGTTCTCAACCAACAACAAATGAAATCGACATATTCTTGTAGCATGCAACATGCTGATTAATATGCAAAATTATTACGCTCTCTACGATCATTTGTTCAGAAGTAATAAGGAGTTGAAATTAGTTTTGGCGGGCGGGCCAAAATGGTTCTCAAACAATAACTAGTGAAACCGACATAATCTTGTAGCATACAACATTTTTGATTGAAATGCAAATAAATGTGTGCTCTACGATCAATTGTTCAGAAGTTATAAGCAGTTCAAGTTAATTTTCGCGGGCAGGCCAATATATTTCTCAAACAACAACTAGTGAAATCGATATATTCTTGTAGCATGCAACATGCTGATTAATATGCAAAATTTTTACGCTTTCTACGATTATTTGTTCAGAAGTTATAAGCAGTTCAAATTAATTTTCGCGGGCGGGCCAATATGGTTCTCAACCAACAACCAATGAAATCGACATATTCTTGTAGCATGCAACATGCTGATTAATAAGCAAAATTATTACGCTCTCTACGATCATTTGATCAGAAGTTATAAGGAGTTGAAGTTAGTTTTGGCGGGCGGGCCAAAATGGTTCTCAAACAATAACTAGTGAAACCACATATTCTTGTAGCATACAACATGTTTGATTGAAATGCAAATAATTGTGTTCTCTACGATCAATTGTTCAGAAGTTATAAGCAGTTGAATTAGTTTTCGCGGGTGGGCCAATATGGTTCTCAACCACCAACTAATGAAATCGATAAATTCTTGTAGCATGCAACATGCTGATTAATATGCAAAACTATTACGTTCACTACGATTATTTGTTCTGACGTTATATGCAGAAAAAGTCAATACTAGCGGGCGGACCAATATGGTTCTAAAAAAACAAATAATAAAACCGACATATTCTTGTAGCATACAACATGTTTCATTAAAATGCAAATAATTGTGTTCTCTACGATCATTTGTTCAGAAATTGTAAGCAGTTCAACTTGATTTTCGCGGGCGGGCCAATATGTTTTTCAACCAACAACTAGTGAAATCGATATATTCTTGTTGCATGCAACATGCTGATTAATATGCAAATTTTTTACGCTCTCTACGATCTTTTGTTCAGAAGTTGTAAGCAGTTCAAGATAATAGTCGCGAACGGGCCAATATTGTTCTCAAATAACAACTAGTGAAACCGACATATTCTTGTAGCATTCAACATGTTTCATTAAAATGCAAATAAATGTGTTCTCTACGATCAATTGTTCAGAAGTTATAAGCAGTTCAAATTGACTTTCGCGGGCGGGCCAATATGGTTCTCAACCAAAAACTAGTGAAATCGATATATTCTTGTAGCATACAACATGCTGATTAATACGCAAATTTATTACGCTCTCTAGGATCATTTGTTCAGAAGTTGTAAACAGTTCAAGTTAATTCTCGCGGGTGGGCCAATATTGTTCTCAAATAACAACTAGTGAAACCGACATATTCTTGTTGCATACAACATGTTTGATTAAAATGCTAATTATTGTGGTCTCTACGATCAATTGTTCAGGAGTTATAAGCAGTTCAAGTTGATTTTCGCGGGCGGGCCAATATGGTTCTCAACCAATAACCAATGAAATCGACATATTCTTGTAGCATGCAACACGCTGATTAATATGCAAAATTATTACGCTCTCTACGATCATTTGTTCAGAAGTTATAAGGAATATCAATTTAGTTTTGGCGGGCGGGCCAAAATGGTTCTCAAACAATAACTAGTGGAACCGACATAATCTTGTAGCATACATCATGTTTCATTAAAATGCAAATAATTGTGTTCTCTACGATCAATTGTTCAGAAGTTATAAGCAGTTCAAATTGACTTTCGAGGGCGGGCCAATATGGTTCTCAACCAACAACCAATGAAATCGACATATTCTTGTAGCATGCAACATGCTGATTAATATGCAAAATTATTACGCTCTCTACGATCATTTGTTCAGAAGTAATAAGGAGTTGAAATTAGTTTTGGCGGGCGGGCCAAAATGGTTCTCAAACAATAACTAGTGAAACCGACATAATCTTGTAGCATACAACATGTTTGATTGAAATGCAAATAATTGTGTGCTCTACGATCAATTGTTCAGAAGTTATAAACAGTTCAAGTTAATTTTCGCGGGAAGGCCAATATATATATCTCAAACAACATCTAGTGAAATCGATATATTCTTGTAGCATGCAACATGCTGATTAATATGCAAAATTATTACGCTTTCCACGATTATTTGTTCAGAAGTTATAAGCAGTTCAAATTAATTTTCGCGGGCGGGCCAATATGGTTCTCAAACAATAACTAGTGAAACCGACATATTCTTGTAACATACATGTTTGATTGAAATGCAAATAATTGTGTTCTCTACGATCAATTGTTCAGAAGTTATAAACAGTTCAAGTGAATACTCGCGGGCGGGCCAATATGGTTTTCTAAAAACAACTAGTGAAACCGACATATTCTTGAAGCATTCAACATGTTTCATTAAAATGCAAATAATTGTGTTCTCTACGATCAATTTTTCAGGAGTTATAAGCAGTTCAAATTGATTTTCAGAGGCGGGCCAATATGGTTTACAACCAATAACTAGTGAAATCGTTATATTCTTGTAGCATGCAACATGCTGATTAATATGCAAATTTATTACGCTCTCTAGGATCATTTGTTCAGAAGTTATAAACAGTTCAAGTTAATTCTCGCGGGCGGGCCAATATTGTTCTCAAATAACAACTAGTGAAACCGACATATTCTTGTTGTATTCAATATGTTTCATTAAAATGCAAATAATTGTGGTCTCTACGATCAATTGTTCAGGAGTTTTAAGCAGTTCAAGTTGATTTTCGCGGGCGGGCCAATATGGTTCTCAACCAACAACCAATGAAATCGATATATTCTTGTAGCATGCAACATGCTGATTAATATGCAAAATTATTACGCTCTCTACGATCATTTGTTCAGAAGTTATAAGCAGTTCAAATTAATTTTCTCGGGCTGGCCAATATGGTTCTCAAGCAATAACTAGTGAAACCGACATATTCTTGTAGCATACAACGTGTTTGATTGAAATGCAAATAATTGTGTTCTCTACGATCAATTGTTCAGAAGTTATAAGCAGTTCAATTTAATACTCGCGGGAGGGCAAATATGTTTTTCTAAAAACAACTAGTGAAACCGACATATTCTTGAAGCATTCAACATGTTTCATTAAAATGCAAATAATTGTGTTCTCTACGATTAATTTTTCAGGAGTTATAAGCAGTTCAAATTGATTTTCAGGGGCGGGCCAATATGGTTCACAACCAAACAACTAGTGAAATCGTTATATTCTTGTAGCATGCAACATTCTGATTAATATGCAAATTTATTACGCTCTCTAGGATCATTTGTTCAGAAGTTATAAACAGTTCAAGTTAATACTCGCGGGAGGGCCAATATGGTTTTCTAAAAACAACTAGTGAAACCGACATATTCTTGTTGCATTCAATATGTTTCATTAAAATGCAAATAATTGTGGTCTCTACGATCAATTGTTCAGGAGTTTTAAGCAGTTCAAGTTGATTTTCGCGGGCGGGCCAATATGGTTCTCAACCAACAACCAATGAAATCGATATATTCTTGTAGCATGCAACATGCTGATTAATATGCAAAATTATTACGCTCTCTACGATCATTTGTTCAGAAGTTATAAGCAGTTCAATTTAATACTCGCGGGCGGGCCAATATGGTTCTCAAACAACAACTAGTAAAACCGACATATTCTTGAAGCATTCAACATGTTTCATTAAAATGCAAATAATTGTGTTCGCTACGATCAATTGTTCAGAAGTTATTATCAGTTCAAGTTAATTTTCGCGGGCGGGCCAATATGGTTCTCAACCAACAACTAATGAAATCGATATATTCTTGTAGCATGCAAATGCTGATTAATAAGCAAAATTATTACGCTCTCTACGATCATTTGATCAGAAGTTATAAGGAGTTGAAGTTAGTTTTGGCGGGCGGGCCAAAATGGTTCTCAAAAAATAACTAGTGAAACCGACATATTCTTGTAGCATACAACATGTTTGATTGAAATGCAAATAACTGTGTTCTCTACGATCAATTGTTCAGAAGTTATAAGCAGATCAAATTGACTTTCGCGGGCGGGCCAATATGGTTCTCAACCAAAAACTAATGAAATCGATATATTCTTGTAGCATGCAACATGCTGATTAATATGCAAATTTATTACGCTCTCTAGGATCATTTGTTCAGAAGTTATAAACAGTTCAAGTTAATTCTCGCGGGCGGGCCAATATTGTTCTCAAATAACAACTAGTGAAACCGACATATTCTAGTAGCATTCAACACGTTTCATTAAAATGCAAATAATTGTGTTCTCTACGATCAATTGTTCAGAAGTTATAAGCAGTTCAAATTGACTTTCGAGGGCGGGAAAATATGGTTCTCAACCAACAACCAATGAAATCGACATATTCTTGTAGCATGCAACATGCTGATTAATATGCAAAATTATTACGCTCTCTACGATCATTTGTTCAGAAGTAATAAGGAGTTGAAATTAGTTTTGGCGGGCGGGCCAAAATGGTTCTCAAACAATAACTAGTGAAACCGACATATTCTTGTAACATACATGTTTGATTGAAATGCAAATAATTGTGTTCTCTACGATCAATTGTTCAGAAGTTATAAACAGTTCAAGTGAATACTCGCGGGCGGGCCAATATGGTTTTCTAAAAACAACTAGTGAAACCGACATATTCTTGAAGCATTCAACATGTTTCATTAAAATGCAAATAATTGTGTTCTCTACGATTAATTTTTCAGGAGTTATAAGCAGTTCAAATTGATTTTCAGGGGCGGGCCAATATGGTTCACAACCAAACAACTAGTGAAATCGTTATATTCTTGTAGCATGCAACATTCTGATTAATATGCAAATTTATTACGCTCTCTAGGATCATTTGTTCAGAAGTTATAAACAGTTCAAGTTAATACTCGCGGGAGGGCCAATATGGTTTTCTAAAAACAACTAGTGAAACCGACATATTCTTGTTGCATTCAATATGTTTCATTAAAATGCAAATAATTGTGGTCTCTACGATCAATTGTTCAGGAGTTTTAAGCAGTTCAAGTTGATTTTCGCGGGCGGGCCAATATGGTTCTCAACCAACAACCAATGAAATCGATATATTCTTGTAGCATGCAACATGCTGATTAATATGCAAAATTATTACGCTCTCTACGATCATTTGTTCAGAAGTTATAAGCAGTTCAATTTAATACTCGCGGGCGGGCCAATATGGTTCTCAAACAACAACTAGTAAAACCGACATATTCTTGAAGCATTCAACATGTTTCATTAAAATGCAAATAATTGTGTTCGCTACGATCAATTGTTCAGAAGTTATTATCAGTTCAAGTTAATTTTCGCGGGCGGGCCAATATGGTTCTCAACCAACAACTAATGAAATCGATATATTCTTGTAGCATGCAAATGCTGATTAATAAGCAAAATTATTACGCTCTCTACGATCATTTGATCAGAAGTTATAAGGAGTTGAAGTTAGTTTTGGCGGGCGGGCCAAAATGGTTCTCAAAAAATAACTAGTGAAACCGACATATTCTTGTAGCATACAACATGTTTGATTGAAATGCAAATAACTGTGTTCTCTACGATCAATTGTTCAGAAGTTATAAGCAGATCAAATTGACTTTCGCGGGCGGGCCAATATGGTTCTCAACCAAAAACTAATGAAATCGATATATTCTTGTAGCATGCAACATGCTGATTAATATGCAAATTTATTACGCTCTCTAGGATCATTTGTTCAGAAGTTATAAACAGTTCAAGTTAATTCTCGCGGGCGGGCCAATATTGTTCTCAAATAACAACTAGTGAAACCGACATATTCTAGTAGCATTCAACACGTTTCATTAAAATGCAAATAATTGTGTTCTCTACGATCAATTGTTCAGAAGTTATAAGCAGTTCAAATTGACTTTCGAGGGCGGGAAAATATGGTTCTCAACCAACAACCAATGAAATCGACATATTCTTGTAGCATGCAACATGCTGATTAATATGCAAAATTATTACGCTCTCTACGATCATTTGTTCAGAAGTAATAAGGAGTTGAAATTAGTTTTGGCGGGCGGGCCAAAATGGTTCTCAAACAATAACTAGTGAAACCGACATAATCTTGTAGCATACAACATGTTTGATTGAAATGCAAATAATTGTGTGCTCTACGATCAATTGTTCAGAAGTTATAAGCAGTTCAAGTTAATTTTCGCGGGCAGGCCAATATATTTCTCAAACAACAACTAGTGAAATCGATATATTCTTGTAGCATGCAACATGCTGATTAATATGCAAAATTTTTACGCTTTCTACGATTATTTGTTCAGAAGTTATAAGCAGTTCAAATTAATTTTCGCGGGCGGGCCAATATGGTTCTCAACCAACAACCAATGAAATCGACATATTCTTGTAGCATGCAACATGCTGATTAATAAGCAAAATTATTACGCTCTCTACGATCATTTGATCAGAAGTTATAAGGAGTTGAAATTAGTTTTGGCGGGCGGGCCAAAATGGTTCTCAAACAATAACTAGTGAAACCACATATTCTTGTAGCATACAACATGTTTGATTGAAATGCAAATAATTGTGTTCTCTACGATCAATTGTTCAGAAGTTATAAGCAGTTGAATTAGTTTTCGCGGGTGGGCCAATATGGTTCTCAACCACCAACTAATGAAATCGATAAATTCTTGTAGCATGCAACATGCTGATTAATATGCAAAACTATTACGTTCACTACGATTATTTGTTCAGACGTTATATGCAGAAAAAGTCAATACTAGCGGGCGGACCAATATGGTTCTAAAAAAACAAATAATAAAACCGACATATTCTTGTAGCATACAACATGTTTCATTAAAATGCAAATAATTGTGATCTCTACGATCATTTGTTCAGAAATTGTAAGCAGTTCAACTTGATTTTCGCGGGCGGGCCAATATGTTTTTCAACCAACAACTAGTGAAATCGATATATTCTTGTTGCATGCAACATGCTGATTAATATGCAAATTTTTTACGCTCTCTACGATCTTTTGTTCAGAAGTTGTAAGCAGTTCAAGATAATAGTCGCGGACGGGCCAATATTGTTCTCAAATAACAACTAGTGAAACCGACATATTCTTGTAGCATTCAACATGTTTCATTAAAATGCAAATAAATGTATTCTCTACGATCAATTGTTCAGAAGTTATAAGCAGTTCAAATTGACTTTCGCGGGCGGGCCAATATGTTTTCTCAACCAAAAACAAGTGAAATCGATATATTCTTGTAGCATACAACATGCTGATTAATACGCAAATTTATTACGCTCTCTAGGATCATTTGTTCAGAAGTTGTAAACAGTTCAAGTTAATTCTCGCGGGTGGGCCAATATTGTTCTCAAATAACAACTAGTGAAACCGACATATTCTTGTTGCATACAACATGTTTGATTAAAATGCTATTAATTGTGGTCTCTACGATCAATTGTTCAGGAGTTATAAGCAGTTCAAGTTGATTTTCGCGGGCGGGCCAATATGGTTCTCAACCAATAACCAACGAAATCGACATATTCTTGTAGCATGCAACACGCTGATTAATATGCAAAATTATTACGCTCTCTACGATCATTTGTTCAGAAGTTATAAGGAATATCAATTTAGTTTTGGCGGGCGGGCCAAAATGGTTCTCAAACAATAACTAGTGGAACCGACATAATCTTGTAGCATACATCATGTTTCATTAAAATGCAAATAATTGTGTTCTCTACGATCAATTGTTCAGAAGTTATAAACAGTTCAAATTGACTTTCGAGGGCGGGCCAATATGGTTCTCAACCAACAACCAATGAAATCGACATATTCTTGTAGCATGCAACATGCTGATTAATATGCAAAATTATTACGCTCTCTACGATCATTTGTTCAGAAGTAATAAGGAGTTGAAATTAGTTTGGCGGGCGGGCCAAAATGGTTCTCAAACAATAACTAGTGAAACCGACATAATCTTGTAGCATACAACATGTTTGATTGAAATGCAAATAATTGTGTGCTCTACGATCAATTGTTCAGAAGTTATAAACAGTTCAAGTTAATTTTCGCGGGAAGGCCAATATATATCTCAAACAACATCTAGTGAAATCGATATATTCTTGTAGCATGCAACATGCTGATTAATATGCAAAATTATTACGCTTTCCACGATTATTTGTTCAGAAGTTATAAGCAGTTCAAATTAATTTTCGCGGGCGGGCCAATATGGTTCTCAAACAATAACTAGTGAAACCGACATATTCTTGTAACATACATGTTTGATTGAAATGCAAATAATTGTGTTCTCTACGATCAATTGTTCAGAAGTTATAAACAGTTCAAGTGAATACTCGCGGGCGGGCCAATATGGTTTTCTAAAAACAACTAGTGAAACCGTCATATTCTTGAAGCATTCAACATGTTTCATTAAAATGCAAATAATTGTGTTCTCTACGATCAATTTTTCAGGAGTTATAAGCAGTTCAAATTGATTTTCAGAGGCGGGCCAATATGGTTTACAACCAATAACTAGTGAAATCGTTATATTCTTGTAGCATGCAACATGCTGATTAATATGCAAATTTATTACGCTCTCTAGGATCATTTGTTCAGAAGTTATAAACAGTTCAAGTTAATTCTCGCGGGCGGGCCAATATTGTTCTCAAATAACAACTAGTGAAACCGACATATTCTTGTTGTATTCAATATGTTTCATTAAAATGCAAATAATTGTGGTCTCTACGATCAATTGTTCAGGAGTTTTAAGCAGTTCAAGTTGATTTTCGCGGGCGGGCCAATATGGTTCTCAACCAACAACCAATGAAATCGATATATACTTGTAGCATGCAACATGCTGATTAATATCCAAAATTATTACGCTCTCTACGATCATTTGTTCAGAAGTTATAAGAAGTTGAAGTTAGTTTTGGTGGGCGGGCAAAAATGGTTCTCAAACAATAGCTAGTGAAACCGACATATTCTTGTAGCATACAACATGTTTGATTGAAATGCAAATAATTGTGTGCTCTACGATCAATTGTTCAGAAGTTATATGCAGTTCAAGTTAATTTTCGCGGGCAGGCCAATATAATTCTCAAACAACAACTAGTGAAATCGATATATTCTTGTAGCATGCAACATGCTGATTAATATGCAAAATTATTACGCTTTCTACGAATTTTTGTTCAGAAGTTATAAGCAGTTCAAATTAATTTTCGTGGGCGGGCCAATATGGTTCTCAACCAAAAACTAGTGAAATCGATATAATCTTGTAGCATGCAACATGCTGATTAATATGCAAATTTATTACGCTCTCTAAGATCATTTGTTCAGAAGTTATAAGCAGTTCAATTTAATACTCGCGGGCAGGCCAATATGGTTCTCAAACAACAACTAATAAAACCGACATATTCTTGAAACATTCAACATGTTTCATTAAAATGCAAATAATTGTGTTCGCTACGATCAATTGTTCAGAAGTTATTATCAGTTCAAGTTAATTTTCGCGGGCGGGCCAATATGGTTCTCAACCAACAACTAATGAAATCGATATATTCTTGTAGCATGCAAATGCTGATTAATAAGCAAAATTATTACGCTCTCTACGATCATTTGATCAGAAGTTATAAGGAGTTGAAGTTAATTTTGGCGGGCGGGCCAAAATGGTTCTCAAACAATAACTAGTGAAACCGACATATTCTTGTAGAATACAACATGTTTGATTGAAATGCAAATAATTGTGTTCTCTACGATCAATTGTTCAGAAGTTATAAGCAGTTGAATTAGTTTTCGCGGGTGGGCCAATATGGTTCTAAACCATCAACTAATGAAATCGATAAATTCTTGTAGCATGCAACATGCTGATTAATATGCAAAACTATTACGTTCACTACGATTATTTGTTCAGACGTTATATGCAGAAAAAGTCAATACTAGCGGGCGGACCAATATGGTTCTAAAAAAACAAATAGTAAAACCGACATATTCTTGTAGCATACAACATGTTTCATTAAAATGCAAATAATTGTGTTCTCTACGATCATTTGTTCAGAAATTGTAAGCAGTTCAACTTGATTTTCGCGGGCGGGCCAATATGTTTTTCAACCAACAACTAGTGAAATCGATATATTCTTGTAGCATGCAACATGCTGATTAATATGCAAATTTTTTACGCTATCTACGATCTTTTGTTCAGAAGTTGTAAGCAGTTCAAGATAATAGTCGCGGACGGGCCAATATTGTTCTCAAATAACAACTAGTGAAACCGACATATTCTTGTAACATTCAACATGTTTCATTAAAATGCAAATAATTGTGTTCTCTACGATCAATTGTTCAGAAGTTATAAGCAGTTCAAATTGACTTTCGCGGGCGGGCCAATATGGTTCTCAACCAAAAACTAGTGAAATCGATATATTCTTGTAGCATACAACATGCTGATTAATACGCAAATTTATTACGCTCTCTAGGATCATTTGTTCAGAAGTTATAAACAGTTCAAGTTAATTCTCGCGGGTGGGCCAATATTGTTCTCAAATAACAACTAGTGAAACCGACATATTCTGGTTGCATACAACATGTTTGATTAAAATGATATTAATTGTGGTCTCTACGATCAATTGTTCAGGAGTTATAAGCAGTTCAAGTTGATTTTCGCGGGCGGGCCAATATGGTTCTCAACCAATAACCAATGAAATCGACATATTCTTGTAGCATGCAACATGCTGATTAATATGAAAAATTATTACGCTTTCTACGATTATTTGTTCAGAAGTTATAAGCAGTTCAAATTAATTTTCTGGGCTGGCCAATATGGTTCTCAACCAACAACAAGTGAAATCGATATATTCTTGTAGCATGCAACATGCTGATGAATATGCAAATTTATTGCGCTCTCTTAGATCATTTGTTCAGAAGTTATAAGCAGTTCAATTTAATACTCGCGGTCGGGCCGATATGGTTCTCAAACAACAACTAGTGAAACCGACATATTCTTGAAGCATTCAACATGTTTCATTAAAATGCAAATAATTGTGTTCGCTACGATCAATTGTTCAGAAGTTATAAGCAGTACAAGTTAATTTTCGCGGGCCGGCCAATATGGTTCTCAACTAACAACCAATGAAATCGATATATTCTTGTAGCATGCAACATGCTGATTAATATGCAAAATTATAACGCTCTCTACGATCATTTGTTCAGAAGTTAAAAGGAATATCAATTTAGTTTTGGCGGGTGGGCTAAAATGTTTCTCAAACAATAACTAGTGGAACCGACATAATCTTGTAGCATACAACATGTTTGGTTGAAATGAAATAATTGTGTGCTTTACGATCAATTGTTCAGAAGTTATAAGCAGTTCAATTTAATTTTCGCGGGAAGGCCAATATATTTCTCAAACAACAACTAGTGAAATCGATATATTCCTGTAGCATGCAACATGCTGATTAATATGAAAAATTATTACGCTTTCTACGATTATTTGTTCAGAAGTTATAAGCAGTACAAATTAATTTTCTGGGCTGGCCAATATGGTTCTCAACCAACAACTAGTGAAATCGATATATTCTTGTAGCATGCAACATGCTGATTAATATACAAATTTATTGCGCTCTCTTAGATCATTTGTTCAGAAGTTATAAGCAGTTCAATTTAATACTCGCGGGCGGGCCGATATGGTTCTCAAACAACAACTAGTGAAACCGACATATTCTTGAAGCATTCAACATGTTTCATTAAAATGCAAATAATTGTGGTCTCTACGATCAATTGTTCAGGAGTTATAAGCAGTTCAAGTTGATTTTCGCGGGCGGGCCAATATGGTTCTCAACCAATAACCAATGAAATCGACATATTCTTGTAGCATGCAACACGCTGATTAATATGCAAAATTATTACGCTCTCTACGATCATTTGTTCAGAAGTTATAAGGAATATCAATTTAGTTTTGGCGGGCGGGCCAAAATGGTTCTCAAACAATAACTAGTGGAACCGACATAATCTTGTAGCATACATCATGTTTCATTAAAATGCAAATAATTGTGTTCTCTACGATCAATTGTTCAGAAGTTATAAGCAGTTCAAATTGACTTTCGAGGGCGGGCCAATATGGTTCTCAACCAACAACCAATGAAATCGACATATTCTTGTAGCATGCAACATGCTGATTAATATGCAAAATTATTACGCTCTCTACGATCATTTGTTCAGAAGTAATAAGGAGTTGAAATTAGTTTTGGCGGGCGGGCCAAAATGGTTCTCAAACAATAACTAGTGAAACCGACATAATCTTGTAGCATACAACATGTTTGATTGAAATGCAAATAATTGTGTGCTCTACGATCAATTGTTCAGAAGTTATAAACAGTTCAAGTTAATTTTCGCGGGAAGGCCAATATATATCTCAAACAACATCTAGTGAAATCGATATATTCTTGTAGCATGCAACATGCTGATTAATATGCAAAATTATTACGCTTTCCACGATTATTTGTTCAGAAGTTATAAGCAGTTCAAATTAATTTTCGCGGGCGGGCCAATATGGTTCTCAAACAATAACTAGTGAAACCGACATATTCTTGTAACATACATGTTTGATTGAAATGCAAATAATTGTGTTCTCTACGATCAATTGTTCAGAAGTTATAAACAGTTCAAGTGAATACTCGCGGGCGGGCCAATATGGTTTTCTAAAAACAACTATTGAAACCGACATATTCTTGAAGCATTCAACATGTTTCATTAAAATGCAAATAATTGTGTTCTCTACGATCAATTTTTCAGGAGTTATAAGCAGTTCAAATTGATTTTCAGAGGCGGGCCAATATGGTTTACAACCAATAACTAGTGAAATCGTTATATTCTTGTAGCATGCAACATGCTGATTAATATGCAAATTTATTACGCTCTCTAGGATCATTTGTTCAGAAGTTATAAACAGTTCAAGTTAATTCTCGCGGGCGGGCCAATATTGTTCTCAAATAACAACTAGTGAAACCGACATATTCTTGTTGTATTCAATATGTTTCATTAAAATGCAAATAATTGTGGTCTCTACGATCAATTGTTCAGGAGTTTTAAGCAGTTCAAGTTGATTTTCGCGGGCGGGCCAATATGGTTCTCAACCAACAACCAATGAAATCGATATATACTTGTAGCATGCAACATGCTGATTAATATCCAAAATTATTACGCTCTCTACGATCATTTGTTCAGAAGTTATAAGGAGTTGAAGTTAGTTTTGGTGGGCGGGCAAAAATGGTTCTCAAACAATAGCTAGTGAAACCGACATATTCTTGTAGCATACAACATGTTTGATTGAAATGCAAATAATTGTGTGCTCTACGATCAATTGTTCAGAAGTTATAAGCAGTTCAAGTTAATTTTCGCGGGCAGGCCAATATATTTCTCAAACAACAACTAGTGAAATCGATATATTCTTGTAGCATGCAACATGCTGATTAATATGCAAAATTATTACGCTTTCTACGAATTTTTGTTCAGAAGTTATAAGCAGTTCAAATTAATTTTCGTGGGCGGGCCAATATGGTTCTCAACCAAAAACTAGTGAAATCGATATAATCTTGTAGCATGCAACATGCTGATTAATATGCAAATTTATTACGCTATCTAAGATCATTTGTTCAGAAGTTATAAGCAGTTCAATTTAATACTCGCGGGCAGGCCAATATGGTTCTCAAACAACAACTAATAAAACCGACATATTCTTGAAACATTCAACATGTTTCATTAAAATGCAAATAATTGTGTTCGCTACGATCAATTGTTCAGAAGTTATTATCAGTTCAAGTTAATTTTCGCGGGCGGGCCAATATGGTTCTCAACCAACAACTAATGAAATCGATATATTCTTGTAGCATGCAAATGCTGATTAATAAGCAAAATTATTACGCTCTCTACGATCATTTGATCAGAAGTTATAAGGAGTTGAAGTTAATTTTGGCGGGCGGGCCAAAATGGTTCTCAAACAATAACTAGTGAAACCGACATATTCTTGTAGCATACAACATGTTTGATTGAAATGCAAATAATTGTGTTCTCTACGATCAATTGTTCAGAAGTTATAAGCAGTTGAATTAGTTTTCGCGGGTGGGCCAATATGGTTCTAAACCATCAACTAATGAAATCGATAAATTCTTGTAGCATGCAACATGCTGATTAATATGCAAAACTATTACGTTCACTACGATTATTTGTTCAGACGTTATATGCAGAAAAAGTCAATACTAGCGGGCGGACCAATATGGTTCTAAAAAAACAAATAGTAAAACCGACATATTCTTGTAGCATACAACATGTTTCATTAAAATGCAAATAATTGTGTTCTCTACGATCATTTGTTCAGAAATTGTAAGCAGTTCAACTTGATTTTCGCGGGCGGGCCAATATGTTTTTCAACCAACAACTAGTGAAATCGATATATTCTTGTAGCATGCAACATGCTGATTAATATGCAAATTTTTTACGCTATCTACGATCTTTTGTTCAGAAGTTGTAAGCAGTTCAAGATAATAGTCGCGGACGGGCCAATATTGTTCTCAAATAACAACTAGTGAAACCGACATATTCTTGTAACATTCAACGTTTCATTAAAATGCAAATAATTGTGTTCTCTACGATCAATTGTTCAGAAGTTATAAGCAGTTCAAATTGACTTTCGCGGGCGGGCCAATATGGTTCTCATCCAAAAACTAGTGACATCGATATATTCTTGTAGCATACAACATGCTGATTAATACGCAAATTTATTACGCTCTCTAGGATCATTTGTTCAGAAGTTATAAACAGTTCAAGTTAATTCTCGCGGGTGGGCCAATATTGTTCTCAAATAACAACTAGTGAAACCGACATATTCTGGTTGCATACAACATGTTTGATTAAAATGCTATTAATTGTGGTCTCTACGATCAATTGTTCAGGAGTTATAAGCAGTTCAAGTTGATTTTCGCGGGCGGGCCAATATGGTTCTCAACCAATAACCAATGAAATCGACATATTCTTGTAGCATGCAACATGCTGATTAATATGAAAAATTATTACGCTTTCTACGATTATTTGTTCAGAAGTTATAAGCAGTTCAAATTAATTTTCTGGGCTGGCCAATATGGTTCTCAACCAACAACAAGTGAAATCGATATATTCTTGTAGCATGCAACATGCTGATGAATATGCAAATTTATTGCGCTCTCTTAGATCATTTGTTCAGAAGTTATAAGCAGTTCAATTTAATACTCGCGGTCGGGCCGATATGGTTCTCAAACAACAACTAGTGAAACCGACATATTCTTGAAGCATTCAACATGTTTCATTAAAATGCAAATAATTGTGTTCGCTACGATCAATTGTTCAGAAGTTATAAGCAGTACAAGTTAATTTTCGCGGGCCGGCCAATATGGTTCTCAACTAACAACCAATGAAATCGATATATTCTTGTAGCATGCAACATGCTGATTAATATGCAAAATTATAACGCTCTCTACGATCATTTGTTCAGAAGTTATAAGGAATATCAATTTAGTTTTGGCGGGTGGGCTAAAATGTTTCTCAAACAATAACTAGTGGAACCGACATAATCTTGTAGCATACAACATGTTTGATTGAAATGAAATAATTGTGTGCTTTACGATCAATTGTTCAGAAGTTATAAGCAGTTCAATTTAATTTTCGCGGGAAGGCCAATATATTTCTTAAACAACAACTAGTGAAATCGATATATTCCTGTAGCATGCAACATGCTGATTAATATGAAAAATTATTACGCTTTCTACGATTATTTGTTCAGAAGTTATAAGCAGTACAAATTAATTTTCTGGGCTGGCCAATATGGTTCTCAACCAACAACTAGTGAAATCGATATATTCTTGTAGCATGCAACATGCTGATTAATATACAAATTTATTGCGCTCTCTTAGATCATTTGTTCAGAAGTTATAAGCAGTTCAATTTAATACTCGCGGGCGGGCCGATATGGTTCTCAAACAACAACTAGTGAAACCGACATATTCTTGAAGCATTCAACATGTTTCATTAAAATGCAAATAATTGTGTTCGCTACGATCAATTGTTCAGAAGTTATAAGCAGTACAAGTTAATTTTCGCGGGCCGGCCAATATGGTTCTCATCTAACAACCAATGAAATCGATATATTCTTGTAGCATGCAACATGCTGATTAACATGAAAAATTATAACGCTCTCTACGATCATTTGTTCAGAAGTTATAAGGAGTTGAAGTTAGTTTTGGGGGGCGGGCCAAAATGGTTCTCAAAAATAACTAGTGAAACCGACATATTCTTGAAGCATACAACATGTTAGATTAAAATGATAATAATTGTTATTTCTACGATCAATTGTTCAGAAGTTATAAGCAGTTCAAGTTGATTTTCACGGGCGGGCCAATATGTTTTTCAACCAACAACTAGTGAAATCGATATATTTTTGTAGCATGCAACATGCTGATTAATATGCAAATTTTTTACGCTCTCTACGATCATTTGTTCAGAAGTTATAAGCAGTTCAAGTTAATACTCGCGGGCGGGCCAATATGGTTCTCAAATAACAACTAGTGAAACTGACATATTCTTGAAGCATACAACATGTTTCATTAAAATCAAATAATTGTGTTCTCTGCGATCATTTGTTCGGAAATTGTAAGCAGTTGAATTAGCTTCGCGGGTGGGCCAACATGGTTCTCAAACAATAACTAATGAAATATATATATTCTTGTAGCTAGCTACATTTTTATTAATCTGCAAAGCAATCGAGCTTTCTACGATCATTTGCTCAGAACTTATAAAAAGTTCAAGTTAATACTCGCGGGCAGGCCAATATGGTTCTCAAATAACAAATAGTGAAACTGACATATTCTTGTAGCATTCAACATGTATCATTAAAATGCAAATAATTGTGTTGTCTACGATCAATTGTTCAGGAGTTATAAGCAGTTCAAGTTGATTTTCGCGGGCGGCCAATATGGTTCTCAACCAACAACTAGTGAAATCGATATATTCTTGTAGCATGCAACACGCTGATTAATATTAAAATTTATTACGCTGTCTAGGATCATTTGCTCAGAAGTTATAAACAGTTCAAGTTAATACTCTCGGATGGACCAATATGGTTTTCTAAAAACAACTAGTGAAACCGACATTTTCTTTTAGCATTCAACATGTTTCATTAAAATGCAAATAATTGTGTGCTCTACGATCAATTGTTCAGGAGTTATAAGCAGTTCAAGTTGATTTTCGCGGGCGGGCCAATATGGTTCTCAACCAAAAACTAATGAAATCGATATATTCTTGTAGCATGCAACATGCTGTTTAATATGCAAAATTATTACGCTTTCTACGATCAATTGTTCAGAAGTTATAAGGAGTTGAAATTAGTTTTGGCGGGCGGGCCAAAATGGTTTTCTAAAAACAAATAGTGAAACCGACATATTCCTGTAGCATTCAACATGTTTCATTAAAATGCAAATAATTGTGTTCTCTACGATCAATTGTTCAGGATTTATAAGCAGTTCAAGTTGATTTTCGCGGGCGGGCCAATATGGTTCTCAACCAACAACTAGTGAAATCGATATATTCTTGTAGCATGCAACATGCTGATTAATATGGAAATTTATTACGCTCTTTAAGATCATTTGTTCAGAAGTTATAAGCTGTTCAATTAAATACTCGCGGGCTGGCCAATATGGTTCTCAAACAACAACTATTAAAACCGACATATTCTTGAAGCATTCAACATGTTTCATTAAAATGCAAATAATTTAGTTTGCTACGATCAATTGTTCAGAAGTTATAAGCAGTTCAAGTTAATTTCCGCGGGCGGGCCAATATGGTTCTCAACCAACAACTAATGAAATCGATATATTCTTGTAGCATGCAACATGCTGATTAATATGCAAAATTATTAAGCTCTCTACGATAATTTGTTCAGAAGTTATAAGGAGTTGAAATTAGTTTTGGCGGGCGGGACAAAAAGGTTCTCAAACAATAACTAGTGAAACCGACATATTCTTATAGTATACAACATGTTTGACTGAAATGCAAATAATTGTGTTCTCTACGATCAATTGTTCAGAAGTTATAAGCAATTCAAGTTAATTTTCGAGGGCGGGCCAATATGGTTCTCAACCAACAACTGGTGAAATGGATATATTCTTGTAGCATGCAACATGCTGATTAATATGCAAAATTATTACTCTCACTACGATCATTTGTTCAGAAGTTATAAACAGTTCAAGTTAATACTCGCGGGAGGGCCAAAATGGTTTCCTAAAAACAACTAGTGAAACCGACATATTCTTGTAGCAATCAACATGTTTCATTAAAATGCAAATAATTGTGTTCTCTTCGATCAATTGTTCAGGAGTTATAAGCAGTTCAAGTTGATTTTTGCGGGCGGGCTACTATGGTTCTCATCCAACAACTAGTGAAATCGATATATTCTTGTAGCATGCAACATGATCATTAATATGCAAATTTATTACGCTCTCTAGGATCATTTGTTCAGAAGTTATAAACAGTTCAAGTTAATACTCTCGGACGGGTAAATATGGTTTTCTAAAAACAACTAGTGAAACCGACATATTCTTGTAGCATTCAACATGTTTCATTAAAATGCAAATAATTGTGTTCGCTACGATCAATTGTTCAGAAGTTATTATCAGTTCAAGTTAATTTTCGCGGGCGGGCCAATATGGTTCTCAACCAACAACTAATGAAATCGATATATTCTTGTAGCATGCAAATGCTGATTAATAAGCAAAATTATTACGCTCTCTACGATCATTTGATCAGAAGTTATAAGGAGTTGAAGTTAATTTTGGCGGGCGGGCCAAAATGGTTCTCAAACAATAACTAGTGAAACCGACATATTCTTGTAGCATACAACATGTTTGATTGAAATGCAAATAATTGTGTTCTCTACGATCAATTGTTCAGAAGTTATAAGCAGTTGAATTAGTTTTCGCGGGTGGGCCAATATGGTTCTAAACCATCAACTAATGAAATCGATAAATTCTTGTAGCATGCAACATGCTGATTAATATGCAAAACTATTACGTTCACTACGATTATTTGTTCAGACGTTATATGCAGAAAAAGTCAATACTAGCGGGCGGACCAATATGGTTCTAAAAAAACAAATAGTAAAACCGACATATTCTTGTAGCATACAACATGTTTCATTAAAATGCAAATAATTGTGTTCTCTACGATCATTTGTTCAGAAATTGTAAGCAGTTCAACTTGATTTTCGCGGGCGGGCCAATATGTTTTTCAACCAACAACTAGTGAAATCGATATATTCTTGTAGCATGCAACATGCTGATTAATATGCAAATTTTTTACGCTATCTACGATCTTTTGTTCAGAAGTTGTAAGCAGTTCAAGATAATAGTCGCGGACGGGCCAATATTGTTCTCAAATAACAACTAGTGAAACCGACATATTCTTGTAACATTCAACGTTTCATTAAAATGCAAATAATTGTGTTCTCTACGATCAATTGTTCAGAAGTTATAAGCAGTTCAAATTGACTTTCGCGGGCGGGCCAATATGGTTCTCATCCAAAAACTAGTGACATCGATATATTCTTGTAGCATACAACATGCTGATTAATACGCAAATTTATTACGCTCTCTAGGATCATTTGTTCAGAAGTTATAAACAGTTCAAGTTAATTCTCGCGGGTGGGCCAATATTGTTCTCAAATAACAACTAGTGAAACCGACATATTCTGGTTGCATACAACATGTTTGATTAAAATGCTATTAATTGTGGTCTCTACGATCAATTGTTCAGGAGTTATAAGCAGTTCAAGTTGATTTTCGCGGGCGGGCCAATATGGTTCTCAACCAATAACCAATGAAATCGACATATTCTTGTAGCATGCAACATGCTGATTAATATGAAAAATTATTACGCTTTCTACGATTATTTGTTCAGAAGTTATAAGCAGTTCAAATTAATTTTCTGGGCTGGCCAATATGGTTCTCAACCAACAACAAGTGAAATCGATATATTCTTGTAGCATGCAACATGCTGATGAATATGCAAATTTATTGCGCTCTCTTAGATCATTTGTTCAGAAGTTATAAGCAGTTCAATTTAATACTCGCGGTCGGGCCGATATGGTTCTCAAACAACAACTAGTGAAACCGACATATTCTTGAAGCATTCAACATGTTTCATTAAAATGCAAATAATTGTGTTCGCTACGATCAATTGTTCAGAAGTTATAAGCAGTACAAGTTAATTTTCGCGGGCCGGCCAATATGGTTCTCAACTAACAACCAATGAAATCGATATATTCTTGTAGCATGCAACATGCTGATTAATATGCAAAATTATAACGCTCTCTACGATCATTTGTTCAGAAGTTATAAGGAATATCAATTTAGTTTTGGCGGGTGGGCTAAAATGTTTCTCAAACAATAACTAGTGGAACCGACATAATCTTGTAGCATACAACATGTTTGATTGAAATGAAATAATTGTGTGCTTTACGATCAATTGTTCAGAAGTTATAAGCAGTTCAATTTAATTTTCGCGGGAAGGCCAATATATTTCTTAAACAACAACTAGTGAAATCGATATATTCCTGTAGCATGCAACATGCTGATTAATATGAAAAATTATTACGCTTTCTACGATTATTTGTTCAGAAGTTATAAGCAGTACAAATTAATTTTCTGGGCTGGCCAATATGGTTCTCAACCAACAACTAGTGAAATCGATATATTCTTGTAGCATGCAACATGCTGATTAATATACAAATTTATTGCGCTCTCTTAGATCATTTGTTCAGAAGTTATAAGCAGTTCAATTTAATACTCGCGGGCGGGCCGATATGGTTCTCAAACAACAACTAGTGAAACCGACATATTCTTGAAGCATTCAACATGTTTCATTAAAATGCAAATAATTGTGTTCGCTACGATCAATTGTTCAGAAGTTATAAGCAGTACAAGTTAATTTTCGCGGGCCGGCCAATATGGTTCTCATCTAACAACCAATGAAATCGATATATTCTTGTAGCATGCAACATGCTGATTAACATGAAAAATTATAACGCTCTCTACGATCATTTGTTCAGAAGTTATAAGGAGTTGAAGTTAGTTTTGGGGGGCGGGCCAAAATGGTTCTCAAAAATAACTAGTGAAACCGACATATTCTTGAAGCATACAACATGTTAGATTAAAATGATAATAATTGTTATTTCTACGATCAATTGTTCAGAAGTTATAAGCAGTTCAAGTTGATTTTCACGGGCGGGCCAATATGTTTTTCAACCAACAACTAGTGAAATCGATATATTTTTGTAGCATGCAACATGCTGATTAATATGCAAATTTTTTACGCTCTCTACGATCATTTGTTCAGAAGTTATAAGCAGTTCAAGTTAATACTCGCGGGCGGGCCAATATGGTTCTCAAATAACAACTAGTGAAACTGACATATTCTTGAAGCATACAACATGTTTCATTAAAATCAAATAATTGTGTTCTCTGCGATCATTTGTTCGGAAATTGTAAGCAGTTGAATTAGCTTCGCGGGTGGGCCAACATGGTTCTCAAACAATAACTAATGAAATATATATATTCTTGTAGCTAGCTACATTTTTATTAATCTGCAAAGCAATCGAGCTTTCTACGATCATTTGCTCAGAACTTATAAAAAGTTCAAGTTAATACTCGCGGGCAGGCCAATATGGTTCTCAAATAACAAATAGTGAAACTGACATATTCTTGTAGCATTCAACATGTATCATTAAAATGCAAATAATTGTGTTGTCTACGATCAATTGTTCAGGAGTTATAAGCAGTTCAAGTTGATTTTCGCGGGCGGCCAATATGGTTCTCAACCAACAACTAGTGAAATCGATATATTCTTGTAGCATGCAACACGCTGATTAATATTAAAATTTATTACGCTGTCTAGGATCATTTGCTCAGAAGTTATAAACAGTTCAAGTTAATACTCTCGGATGGACCAATATGGTTTTCTAAAAACAACTAGTGAAACCGACATTTTCTTTTAGCATTCAACATGTTTCATTAAAATGCAAATAATTGTGTGCTCTACGATCAATTGTTCAGGAGTTATAAGCAGTTCAAGTTGATTTTCGCGGGCGGGCCAATATGGTTCTCAACCAAAAACTAATGAAATCGATATATTCTTGTAGCATGCAACATGCTGTTTAATATGCAAAATTATTACGCTTTCTACGATCAATTGTTCAGAAGTTATAAGGAGTTGAAATTAGTTTTGGCGGGCGGGCCAAAATGGTTTTCTAAAAACAAATAGTGAAACCGACATATTCCTGTAGCATTCAACATGTTTCATTAAAATGCAAATAATTGTGTTCTCTACGATCAATTGTTCAGGATTTATAAGCAGTTCAAGTTGATTTTCGCGGGCGGGCCAATATGGTTCTCAACCAACAACTAGTGAAATCGATATATTCTTGTAGCATGCAACATGCTGATTAATATGGAAATTTATTACGCTCTTTAAGATCATTTGTTCAGAAGTTATAAGCTGTTCAATTAAATACTCGCGGGCTGGCCAATATGGTTCTCAAACAACAACTATTAAAACCGACATATTCTTGAAGCATTCAACATGTTTCATTAAAATGCAAATAATTTAGTTTGCTACGATCAATTGTTCAGAAGTTATAAGCAGTTCAAGTTAATTTCCGCGGGCGGGCCAATATGGTTCTCAACCAACAACTAATGAAATCGATATATTCTTGTAGCATGCAACATGCTGATTAATATGCAAAATTATTAAGCTCTCTACGATAATTTGTTCAGAAGTTATAAGGAGTTGAAATTAGTTTTGGCGGGCGGGACAAAAAGGTTCTCAAACAATAACTAGTGAAACCGACATATTCTTATAGTATACAACATGTTTGACTGAAATGCAAATAATTGTGTTCTCTACGATCAATTGTTCAGAAGTTATAAGCAATTCAAGTTAATTTTCGAGGGCGGGCCAATATGGTTCTCAACCAACAACTGGTGAAATGGATATATTCTTGTAGCATGCAACATGCTGATTAATATGCAAAATTATTACTCTCACTACGATCATTTGTTCAGAAGTTATAAACAGTTCAAGTTAATACTCGCGGGAGGGCCAAAATGGTTTCCTAAAAACAACTAGTGAAACCGACATATTCTTGTAGCAATCAACATGTTTCATTAAAATGCAAATAATTGTGTTCTCTTCGATCAATTGTTCAGGAGTTATAAGCAGTTCAAGTTGATTTTTGCGGGCGGGCTACTATGGTTCTCATCCAACAACTAGTGAAATCTATATATTCTTGTAGCATGCAACATGATCATTAATATGCAAATTTATTACGCTCTCTAGGATCATTTGTTCAGAAGTTATAAACAGTTCAAGTTAATACTCTCGGACGGGTAAATATGGTTTTCTAAAAACAACTAGTGAAACCGACATATTCTTGTAGCATTCAACATGTTTCATTAAAATGCAAATAATTGTGTGCTCTACGATCAATTGTTCAGAAGTTATATGCAGTTCAAGTTGATTTTCGCGGGCGGGCCAATATGGTTCTCAACCAACAACTAATGAAATCGATATATTCTTGTAGCATGCAACATACTGATTAATATGCAAAATTATTACGCTTTCTACGATCAATTGTTCAGAAGTTTTAAGGAGTTGAAGTTAGTTTTGGCGGGCGGGCGAAAATGGTTTTGTAAAAACAACTAGTGATACCGACATATTCTTGTAGCATTCAACATGTTTCATTAAAATGCAAATAATTGTGTGTGCTTCGATCAATTGTTCAGAAGTTATAAGCAGTTCAAGTTAATTTTCGAGGGCGGACCAATATGGTTCTCAACCAACAACTAGTGAAATCGATATATTCTTGTAGCATGCAAAATGCTGATTAATATGCAAAATTATTACGTTCACTACGATCATTTGTTCAGACGTTATAAGCAGAACAAATCAATACTCGCGGGCGGACCAATATGGTTCTAAAAAACAAATAGTAAAACCGACATATTCTTGTAGCTTACAACACGTTTCATTAAAATGCAAATAATTGTGTTCTCTACGATCATTTGTTCAGAAATTGTAAGCAGTTGAATTAGTTTTCGCGGGTGGGCCAACATGGTTCTCAAACAATAACTAGTGAAATCTATATATTCTTGTAGCTAGCTACATGTTTATTAATATGCAAAACAATCGAGCTTTCTAGGATCATTTGTTCAGAACTTATAAGCAGTTCAATTTAATACTCGCGGACGGGCCAATATTGTTCTCAAATAACAACTAGTGAAACCGACATATTCTTGTAGCATTCAACATGTTTCATTAAAATGCAAATAATTGTGTTCTCTACAATCAATTTTTCAGGAGTTATAAGCAGTTCAAGTTGATTTTCAGGGGCGGGCTAATATGGTTCTCAACCAACAACTAGTGAAATCGATATATTCTTGTAGCATGCAACATGCTGATTAATATGCAAATTTATTACGCTCTCTAGGATCATTTGTTCAGAAGTCATAAACAGTTCAAGTTAATACTCGCGGGCGGGCCAATGTGGTTTTCTAAAAACAACTAGTGAAACCGACATATTCTTGTTGCATTCAACATGTTTCATTAAAATGCAAATAATTGTGGTCTCTACGATCAATTGTTCAGGAGTTATAAGCAGTTCAAGTTGATTTTCGCGGGCGGGCCAATATGGTTCTCAACCAACAAGTAGTGAAATCGATATATTCTTGTAGCATGCAACATGCTGATTAATATGAAAATTTATTACGCTCTCAAAGATCATATGTTCAGAAGTTATAAGCAGTTCAATTTAATACTCGCGGGCGGACCAATATGGTTCTCAAACAACAACTAGTGAAACCGACATATTCTTGAAGCTTTCAACATGTTTCATTAAAATGCAAATAATTGTGTTCGCTACAATCAATTGTTCAGAAGTTATTAGCAGTTCAAGTTAATTGTCGCGGGCGGGCCAATATGGTTCTCAACCAACAACCAATGAAATCGATATATTCTTGAAGCATGCAACATGCTGATTAATATGCAAAATTTTTACGCTTTCCACGATTATTTGTTCACAAGTTATAAGCAGTTCAAATTAATTTTCGCGGGCGGGCCAATATGGTTCTCAAACAATAACTAGTGAAACCGACATATTCTTGTAGCATACAACATGTTTGATTGAAATGCAAATAATTGTGTTCTCTACGATCAATTGTTCAGAAGTTATAAACAGTTCAAGTGAATACTCGAGGGCGGGCCAATATAGTTTTCTAAAAAGAACTAGTGAAACCGACATATTCTTGTAGCATTCAACATGTTTCATTAAAATGCAAATAATTGTGTTCACTACGATCAATTTTTCAGGAGTTATAAGCAGTTCAAATTGATTTTCAGGGGCGGGCCAATATGGTTTACAACCAAACAACTAGTGAAATCGTTATATTCTTGGAGCATGCAACATGCTGATTAATATGCATATTTATTACGCTCTCTAGGATCATTTGTTCAGAAGTTATAAACAGTTCAAGTTAATACTCGCGGGCAGGCCAATATGGTTTTCTAAAAACAACTAGTGAAACCGACATATTCTTGTAGCAATCAACATGTTTCATTAAAATGCAAATAATTGTGTTCTCTACGATCAATTGTTCAGGAGTTATAAGCAGTTCAAGATGATTTTTGCGGGCGGGCTACTATGGTTCTCATCCAACAACTAGTGAAATCGATATATTCTTGTAGCATGCAACATGATCATTAATATGCAAATTTATTACGCTCTCTAGGATCATTTGTTCAGAAGTTATAAACAGTTCAAGTTAATACTCTCGGACGGGTAAATATGGTTTTCTAAAAACAACTAGTGAAACCGATATATTCTTGTAGCATTCAACATGTTTCATTAAAATGCAAATAATTGTGTGCTCTACGATCAATTGTTCAGAAGTTATATGCAGTTCAAGTTGATTTTCGCGGGCGGGCCAATATGGTTCTCAACCAACAACTAATGAAATCGATATATTCTTGTAGCATGCAACATGCTGATTAATATGCAAAATTATTACGCTCTCTACGATCAATTGTTCAGAAGTTATAAGGAGTTGAAGTTAGTTTTGGAGGGCGGGCGAAAATGGTTTTCTAAAAACAACTAGTGAAACCGACATATTCTTGTAGCATTCAACATGTTTCATTAAAATGCAAATAATTGTGTTCGCTTCGATCAATTGTTCAGAAGTTATAAGCAGTTCAAGTTAATTTTCGAGGGCGGACCAATATGGTTCTCAACCAACAACTAGTGAAATCGATATATTCTTGTAGCATGCAAAATGCTGATTAATATGCAAAATTATTACGCTCACTACGATCATTTGTTCAGACGTTATAAGCAGAACAAATCAATACTCGCGGGCGGACCAATATGGTTCTAAAAAACAAATAGTAAAACCGACATATTCTTGTAGCTTACAACACGTTTCATTAAAATGCAAATAATTGTGTTCTCTACGATCATTTGTTCAGAAATTGTAAGCAGTTGAATTAGTTTTCGCGGGTGGGCCAACATGGTTCTCAAACAATAACTAGTGAAATCTATATATTCTTGTAGCTAAACTAACTAACTCTCTAGCCTTCTTAAACCCGAAGGTTCATGGCTGCAGCAACACAGGCCTTCCATCTGTCCCTATCTTGAGCAAGATCTATATACTCTTTCCCATCTCTACCGATTTCCTTTAGGTCCATCTCAACGTTGTCCCTCCATCTTCGTCTTGGCCTTCCTACAGGTCTCTTACCGTCAGGTTTCCCAACAAGAATCCTGTAAACTCCTCTTTCCTCTCCCATTCGTGACACATGGCCTGCCCACCTAAGTCTTCTTGATTTAATTATTCTAATAATATCTGGACATGAATACAAATTATGTAGTTCTAAATTATGTAACCTTCTCCACTCACCTGTCTCCTCATCCCTTTTAGGTCCAAAGATTTTCCTAAGGATCTTATTTTCAAATACTCTCAATTTATGTTCCTCTTTCAATGTAAGGGACCAAGTTTCACACCCATATAATACTACAGGCAAAATTACTGTTTTGTATATTTTAACTTTTAGTTTCTTAGATATTAAACGAGAAGACAAAAGTTTATGAAGAGAGAAGTAACATGCATTTCCTGAATTAAGCCTACTTTTTATTTCCTATTTAATATAATTTTCATTTGTTAATATTACTCCTAAGTATTTGAATTTGGAAACTGGTTCAAACGAGTTGTTATCAATAATTAGATTTTGATTATTATCTAACACTTGGTTTCGGCCTGTAAGCATATATTTAGTTTTCTCTTTGTTAACTTCCAAACCTATCTCTTTAGCAGTTTTGAAAAATATTTTAGCATTATTCTTAATTGTATTCACATCATCCCCCAGTAAGTCTACATCATCTGCATATGCTAACAACTGAGTCACACCATTTAATTTTAGTCCTTCTTTAGTTTCTTTTACCTTCCTTACAGCATATTCTAAGGCAAAATTAAATAGCAATGGAGATAATGCATCTCCTTGTTTTAACCCATCATGAATTGTAAATTTGTCAGACATATTATTACCCACACGAATTTTACTTTCTGTTTCACTGGTGCATATTTTTATCATACTAACAAGCTTCTTAGGTATTCCAAACTCTACTAATATATTATATAATTTATCTCTTTTGACCGAATCATATGCTTTTTTTAAATCAATGAATAGCTGATGGACATTTTGATTATATTCCCACTTTTTTTCAAGTGTCTGTCTGATGTGAAAAATTTGATCTGTAGTTGATCTGTTACGTTTAAATCCACATTGATAATCACCTATAATTTCATTAGCATATGGGGTTAGTCTTGTTAAAAGAATGTTAGACAATATTTTGTATGTTGTTGAGAGTAGAGAAATTCCACGGTAATTACTGCAGTTCATTTTATCACCTTTTTTAAACACAGGAACAATTATGGATTCTTTCCACTGTTGAGGGATTTCTTCTTTATTCCATATTAAACAAATTAATTTATGAATTTGACATATTAATGAATTTCCACCATATTTAATTAACTCAGCTGGTATTAAATCAATGCCAGGTGCTTTGTTATTCTTAAGCCTTTTAATAGCATCTTTAACTTCAGTCAAGTTAGGTTCTGGAACTAAAGGTTCTGCTGTGTGTACTTCATTTACTTCCGATTTATCTCCTACATGGACATTTAAAAGGTCATTAAAGTAGTTCTTCCATCTATTTAGAATATCGCTTGGGTCAGCTAGAAAACCACCGTCTTTATCTTTTATCAAGTTTACTTTAGGTTGCCACCCCCTTCTAAATTCATTTATACCTTTATATAAATCTCTGATATTTTTATTTTTGCTGTTTGTTTCAATTTCGTTAATTTTGCTTTTCAAGTAATCTCTTTTTTTACTTCTAAACGTGCGGTTAACTTCTCGCTTTATTCTATTATAATTGCTTAGATTTGTATCATCAGAGTTATTTAACCACCTAAGTCTAGCCTGATTTCTTATTTCTATTAGATTATGACATTCATTATCAAACCATGGCTTACTTTTTCTCGGTTTATGGTATCCTATACTTTCTTTAGCTGCTGATTCTATTGCATTACGTATGAGCTCCCAATTCTTATTTACATCTGTTTCATTTATATTTTCATCATCATTTAAATCCTGCAAAACATCAAATCTATTTGACAGTTTAATTTGGTAATCTTTCTTAATTCTTTCATCAGCAAACTTTCCTGTATCAAATTTTAGAACTTTTAGATTTTGTTGCTTATGATTTATCACTGAGAGTCTTTCTCTTAATTTAGCAATTACTAAATAATGGTCACTGGCACAGTCAGCACCTCTATGTGTACGAACGTCAATTATATTAGTATGCCTTCTCTTATCAATGAGAATATGATCTATCTGATTATGAGTTTTACCATCTGGAGAAGACCAGGTATATTTATGGATATCTTTATGTTTAAAAGTGGTACTTTTCACAATTAAATTCTTTGAGGTTGCAAAAGTAATCAATCTTATACCATTATCATTACTTAATTCATGAAGACTTTCTTTACCAATCGTGGGTTTAAATGTATCTTCTTTGCCAATCTGTGCATTACAGTCCCCTAACAGAATTTTCATATCATACTGAGAAAATTTATCAAAGATCTGTTCTAACTCTGCATAAAAATCATCTTTAGTATTATCATCTTTATCTTCCGTTGGTGCATGTATGTTTATTAAAATAATTTTAAACCACCTACCCTGTAAAACTGCATATGAAATCCTATCATTAATAAATTCTACTGTTTTAAGAGCCGAGATAATTTTATTATTTATGAAAAAGCCTGTTCCAAAATTATGATTTTCAGTACCACCATAGAAAAAAGTATAATTTTTAGTTTTACAATTCCCTTCACCTGGCCACCTAACTTCCTGGACAGCTACTACATCTAATTTATACTTCACTATCTCATTAACTGTACACTGAAATGCCCCAGGCCGGTAAAGGCTCAGAACATTCCAGGTGCCTAATTTAATATCCTTATTCCTAACGTAGATCTTATCCTTAGTCCAGGGACCTCCCAAAGTAGTCCCCACCCGGAGATCCGAACGGGGGACTATTTTACCTCCGGAATATTTTACCTTGGGAACATCCATGGCCTTATATTCTTGTAGCTAGCTACATGTTTATTAATATGCAAAACAATCGAGCTTTCTAGGATCATTTGTTCAGAACTTATAAGCAGTTCAATTTAATACTCGCGGACGGGCCAATATTGTTCTCAAATAACAACTAGTGAAACCGACATATTCTTGTAGCATTCAACAAGTTTCATTAAAATGCAAATAATTGTGTTCTCTACGATCAATTGTTCAGAAGTTATAAGCAGTTCAAGTTGATTATCGCGGGCGGGCCAATATGGTTCTCAACCAAAAACTAGTGAAATCGATATATTCTTGTAGCATGCAACATGCTGATTAATATGCAAATTTATTACGCTCTCTAGGATCATTTGTTCTGAAGTTATAAACAGTTCAAGTTAATACTCGCGGGCGGGCCAATATGGTTTTCTAAAAACAACTAGTGAAACCGTAATATTCTTGTAGCATTCAACATGTTTCTTTAAAATGCAAATAATTGTGTTCTCTACGATCAATTTTTCAGGAGTTATAAGCAGTTCAAGTTGATTTTCAGGGGCGGGCTAATATGGTTCTCAACCAACAACTAGTGAAATCGATATATTCTTGTAGCATGCAACATGCTGATTAATATGCAAATTTATTACGCTCTCTAGGATCATTTGTTCAGAAGTCATAATCAGTTCAAGTTAATACTCGCGGGCGGGCCTATGTGGTTTTCTAAAAACAACTAGTGAAACCGACATATTCTTGTTGCATTCAACATGTTTCATTAAAATGCAAATAATTGTGGTCTCTACGATCAATTGTTCAGGAGTTATAAGCAGTTCAAGTTGATTTTCGCGGGCGGGCCAATATGGTTCTCAACCAACAACTAGTGAAATCGATATATTCTTGTAGCATGCAACATGCTGATTAATATGAAAATTTATTACGCTCTCAAAGATCATATGTTCAGAAGTTATAAGCAGTTCAATTTAATACTCGCGGGCGGACCAATATGGTTCTCAAACAACAACTAGTGAAACCGACATATTCTTGAAGCTTTCAACATGTTTCATTAAAATGCAAATAATTGTGTTCGCTACAATCAATTGTTCAGAAGTTATTAGCAGTTCAAGTTAATTGTCGCGGGCGGGCCAATATGGTTCTCAACCAACAACCAATGAAATCGATATATTCTTGAAGCATTCAACATGCTGATTAATATGCAAAATTGTTACGCTTTCCACGATTATTTGTTCAGAAGTTATAAGCAGTTCAAATTAATTTTCGCGGTCGGGCCAATATGGTTCTCAAACAATAACTAGTGAAACCGACATATTCTTGTAGCATACAACATGTTTGATTGAAATGCAAATAATTGTGTTCTCTACGATCAATTGTTCAGAAGTTATAAACAGTTCAAGTGAATACTCGAGGGCGGGCCAATATGGTTTTCTAAAAAGAACTAGTGAAACCGACATATTCTTGTAGCATTCAACATGTTTCATTAAAATGCAAATAATTGTGTTCACTACGATCAATTTTTCAGGAGTTATAAGCAGTTCAAATTGATTTTCAGGGGCGGGCCAATATGGTTTACAACCAAACAACTAGTGAAATCGTTATATTCTTGGAGCATGCAACATGCTGATTAATATGCATATTTATTACGCTCTCTAGGATCATTTGTTCAGAAGTTATAAACAGTTCAAGTTAATACTCGCGGGCGGGCCAATATGGTTTTCTAAAAGCAACTAGTGAAACCGACACATTCTTGTTGCATTCAATATGTTTCATTAAAATGCAAATAATTGTGGTCTCTACGATCAATTGTTCAGGAGTTTTAAGCAGTTCAAGTTGATTTTCGCGGGAGGGCCAATATGGTTCTCAACCAACAACCAATGAAATCGACATATTCTTGTAGCATGCAACATGCTGATTAATATGCAAAATTATTACGCTCTCTACGATCATTTGTTCAGAAGATATAAGCAGTTCAAGTTAATACTCTCGGGCGGGCCAATATGGTTCTCAAATAACAACTAGTGAAACTGACATATTCTTGTAGCATACAACATATTTCATTAAAATCAAATAATTGTGTTCTCTGCGATCATTTGTTCGGAAATTGTAAGCAGTTGAATTAGCTTTCGCGGGTGGGCCAACATGGTTCTCAAACAATAACTAGTGAAATCTATATATTCTTGTAGCTAGCTACATTTTTATTAATATGCAAAGCAATCGAGCTTTCTACGAACATTTGCTCAGAACTTATAAACAGTTCAATTTAATACTCGCGGCCGGGCCAATATGGTTCTCAAATTTTTTACGCTCTCTACGATCAATTGTTCAGAAGTTATAAGCAGTTCAAGTTAATTTTTGCGGGCAGGCCAATATATTTCTCAAACAACAACTAGTGAAATCGATATATTCTTGTAGCATGCAACATGCTGATTAATATGCAAAATTTTTACGCTTTCTACGATTATTTGTTCAGAAGTTATAAGCAGTTCAAATTAATTTTCGTGGGTGGGCCAATATGGTTCTCAACCAAAAACTAGTGAAATCGATATAATTTTGTAGCATGCAACATGCTGATTAATCTGCAAATTTATTACGCCTTCTAAGATCATTTGTTCAGAAGTTATAAGGAGTTCAATTTAATACTCGCGGGCGGGCCAATATGGTTCTCAAACAACAACTAATAAAACCGACATATTCTTGAAGCATTCAACATGTTTCATTAAAATGCAAATAATTGTGTTCGCTACGATCAATTGTTCAGAAGTTATTATCAGTTCAAGTTAATTTTCGCGGGCGGGCCAATATGGTTCTCAACCAACAACTAATGAAATCGATATATTCTTGTAGCATGCAAATGCTGATTAATAAGCAAAATTATTACGCTCTCTACGATCATTTGATCAGAAGTTATAAGCAGAACAAATCAATACTCGCGGGCTGGCCAATATGGTTCTCAAACAACAACTATTGAAACCGACATATTCTTGAAGCATTCAACATGTTTCATTAAAATGCAAATAATTTAGTTTGCTACGATCAATTGTTCAGAAGTTATAAGCAGTTCAAGTTAATTTCCGCGGGCGGGCCAATATGGTTCTCAACCAACAACTAATGAAATCGATATATTCTTGTAGCATGCAACATGCTGATTAATATGCAAAATTATTAAGCTCTCTACGATAATTTGTTCAGAAGTTATAAGGAGTTGAAATTAGTTTTGGCTGGCGGGACAAAAAGGTTCTCAAACAATAACTAGTGAAACCGACATATTCTTATAGTATACAACATGTTTGACTGAAATGCAAATAATTGTGTGCTCTACGATCAATTGTTCAGAAGTTATAAGCAATTCAAGTTAATTTCCGCGGGCGGGCCAATATGGTTCTCAACCAACAACTGGTGAAATGGATATATTCTTGTAGCATGCAACATGCTGATTAATATGCAAAATCATTACTCTCACTACGATCATTTGTTCAGAAGTTATAAACAGTTCAAGTTAATACTCGCGGGAGGGCCAAAATGGTTTTCTAAAAACAACTAGTGAAACCGACATATTCTTGTAGCAATCAACATGTTTCATTAAAATGCAAATAATTGTGTTCTCTACGATCAATTGTTCAGGAGTTATAAGCAGTTCAAGTTGATTTTTGCGGGCGGGCTACTATGGTTCTCATCCAACAACTAGTGAAATCGATATATTCTTGTAGCATGCAACATGATCATTAATATGCAAATTTATTACGCTCTCTAGGATCATTTGTTCAGAAGTTATAAACAGTTCAAGTTAATACTCTCGGACGGGTAAATATGGTTTTCTAAAAACAACTAGTGAAACCGACATATTCTTGTAGCATTCAACATGTTTCATTAAAATGCAAATAATTGTGTTCTCTACGATCAATTGTTCAGGAGTTATAAGCAGTTCAAGTTGATTTTCGCGGGAGGGCCAATATGGTTCTCAACCAACAAATAGTGAAATCGATATATTCTTGTAGCATGCAACATGCTGATTAATAGGCAAATTTATTACGCTCTCTTGGATCATTTGTTCAGAAGTTATAAACAGTTCAAGTTAATACTCGCGGGCGGGCCAATATGGTTTTCTAAAAACATGTAATGAAACCGACATATTCTTGTTGCATACAACATGCTTGATTAAATGCTATTAATTGTGGTCTCTACGGTCAATTGTTCAGGAGTTATTAGCAGTTCAAGTTGATTTTCGCGGTCGGGCCAATATGGTTCTCAACCAACAACCTATGAAATTGATATATTCTTGTAGCATGCAAAATGCTGATTAATATGCAAAATTATTACGCTCTCTACGATCATTTGTTCAGAAGTTATAAGCAGTTCAAATTAATTTTCGCGGGAGGGCCAATATGGTTCTCAACCAACAACTAGTGAAATCGATATATTCTTGTAGCATGCAAGATGCTGATTAATATGAAAATTTATTACGCTCTCTAAGATCATTTGTTCAGAAGTTATAAGGAGTTGAAGTTAGTTTTGGCGGGCGGGCGAAAATGGTTTTGTAAAAACAACTAGTGATACCGACATATTCTTGTAGCATTCAACATGTTTCATTGAAATGCAAATAATTGTGTGTGCTTCGATCAATTGTTCAGAAGTTATAAGCAGTTCAAGTTGATTATCGCGGGCGGGCCAATATGGTTCTCAACCAAAAACTAGTGAAATCGATATATTCTTGTAGCATGCAACATGCTGATTAATATGCAAATTTTTTACGCTCTCTACGATCATTTGTTCAGAAGTTATAAGCAGTTCAAATTAATTTTCGCGGGAGGGCCAATATGGTTCTCAACCAACAACTAGTGAATATCGATATATTCTTGTAGCATGCAAAATGCTGATTAATATGCAAAATTATTACGTTCACTACGATCATTTGTTCAGACGTTATAAGCAGAACAAATCAATACTCACGGGCGGACCAATATGGTTCTAAAAAACAAATAGTAAAACCGACATATTCTTGTAGCTTACAACACGTTTCATTAAAATGCAAATAATTGTGTTCTCTACGATCATTTGTTCAGAAATTGTAAGCAGTTGAATTAGTTTTCGCGGGTGGGCCAACATGGTTCTCAAACAATAACTAGTGAAATCTATATATTCTTGTAGCTAGCTACATGTTTATTAATATGCAAAACAATCGAGCTTTCTAGGATCATTTGTTCAGAACTTATAAGCAGTTCAATTTAATACTCGCGGACGGGCCAATATTGTTCTCAAATAACAACTAGTGAAACCGACATATTCTTGTAGCATTCAACATGTTTCATTAAAATGCAAATAATTGTGTTCTCTACGATCAATTGTTCAGAAGTTATAAGCAGTTCAAGTTGATTATCGCGGGCGGGCCAATATGGTTCTCAACCAAAAACTAGTGAAATCGATATATTCTTGTAGCATGCAACATGCTGATTAATATGCAAATTTATTACGCTCTCTAGGATCATTTGTTCTGAAGTTATAAACAGTTCAAGTTAATACTCGCGGGCGGGCCAATATGGTTTTCTAAAAACAACTAGTGAAACCGTAATATTCTTGTAGCATTCAACATGTTTCTTTAAAATGCAAATAATTGTGTTCTCTACGATCAATTTTTCAGGAGTTATAAGCAGTTCAAGTTGATTTTCAGGGGCGGGCTAACATGGTTCTCAACCAACAACTAGTGAAATCGATATATTCTTGTAGCATGCAACATGCTGATTAATATGCAAATTTATTACGCTCTCTAGGATCATTTTTTCAGAAGTCATAAACAGTTCAAGTTAATACTCGCGGGCGGGCCAATGTGGTTTTCTAAAAACAACTAGTGAAACCGACATATTCTTGTTGCATTCAACATGTTTCATTAAAATGCAAATAATTGTGGTCTCTACGATCAATTGTTCAGGAGTTATAAGCAGTTCAAGTTGATTTTCGCGGGCGGGCCAATATGGTTCTCAACCAACAACTAGTGAAATCGATATATTCTTGTAGCATGCAACATGCTGATTAATATGAAAATTTATTACGCTCTCAAAGATCATATGTTCAGAAGTTATAAGCAGTTCAATTTAATACTCGCGGGCGGACCAATATGGTTCTCAAACAACAACTAGTGAAACCGACATATTCTTGAAGCTTTCAACATGTTTCATTAAAATGCAAATAATTGTGTTCGCTACAATCAATTGTTCAGAAGTTATTAGCAGTTCAAGTTAATTGTCGCGGGCGGGCCAATATGGTTCTCAACCAACAACCAATGAAATCGATATATTCTTGAAGCATGCAACATGCTGATTAATATGCAAAATTGTTACGCTTTCCACGATTATTTGTTCAGAAGTTATAAGCAGTTCAAATTAATTTTCGCGGGCGGGCCAATATGGTTCTCAAACAATAACTAGTGAAACCGACATATTCTTGTAGCATACAACATGTTTGATTGAAATGCAAATAATTGTGTTCTCTACGATCAATTGTTCAGAAGTTATAAACAGTTCAAGTGAATACTCGAGGGCGGGCCAATATGGTTTTCTAAAAAGAACTAGTGAAACCGACATATTCTTGTAGCATTCAACATGTTTCATTAAAATGCAAATAATTGTGTTCACTACGATCCATTTTTCAGGAGTTATAAGCAGTTCAAATTGATTTTCAGGGGCGGGCCAATATGGTTTACAACCAAACAACTAGTGAAATCGTTATATTCTTGGAGCATGCAACATGCTGATTAATATGCATATTTATTACGCTCTCTAGGATCATTTGTTCAGAAGTTATAAACAGTTCAAGTTAATACTCGCGGGCAGGCCAATATGGTTTTCTAAAAACAACTAGTGAAACCGACATATTCTTGTAGCAATCAACATGTTTCATTAAAATGCAAATAATTGTGTTCTCTACGATCAATTATTCAGGAGTTATAAGCAGTTCAAGTTGATTTTTGCGGGCGGGCTACTATGGTTCTCATCCAACAACTAGTGAAATCGATATATTCTTGTAGCATGCAACATGATCATTAATATGCAAATTTATTACGCTCTCTAGGATCATTTGTTCAGAAGTTATAAACAGTTCAAGTTAATACTCTCGGACGGGTAAATATGGTTTTCTAAAAACAACTAGTGAAACCGACATATTCTTGTAGCATTCAACATGTTTCATTAAAATGCAAATAATTGTGTGCTCTACGATCAATTGTTCAGAAGTTATATGCAGTTCAAGTTGATTTTCGCGGGCGGGCCAATATGGTTCTCAACCAACAACTAGTGAAATCGATATATTCTTGTAGCATGCAAAATGCTGATTAATATGCAAAATTATTACGCTCACTACGATCATTTGTTCAGACGTTATAAGCAGAACAAATCAATACTCGCGGGCGGACCAATATGGTTCTAAAAAACAAATAGTAAAACCGACATATTCTTGTAGCTTACAACACGTTTCATTAAAATGCAAATAATTGTGTTCTCTACGATCATTTGTTCAGAAATTGTAAGCAGTTGAATTAGTTTTCGCGGGTGGGCCAACATGGTTCTCAAACAATAACTAGTGAAATCTATATATTCTTGTAGCTAGCTACATGTTTATTAATATGCAAAACAATCGAGCTTTCTAGGATCATTTGTTCAGAACTTATAAGCAGTTCAATTTAATACTCGCGGACGGGCCAATATTGTTCTCAAATAACAACTAGTGAAACCGACATATTCTTGTAGCATTCAACAAGTTTCATTAAAATGCAAATAATTGTGTTCTCTACGATCAATTGTTCAGAAGTTATAAGCAGTTCACGTTGATTATCGCGGGCGGGCCAATATGGTTCTCAACCAAAAACTAGTGAAATCGATATATTCTTGTAGCATGCAACATGCTGATTAATATGCAAATTTATTACGCTCTCTAGGATCATTTGTTCTGAAGTTATAAACAGTTCAAGTTAATACTCGCGGGCGGGCCAATATGGTTTTCTAAAAACAACTAGTGAAACCGTAATATTCTTGTAGCATTCAACATGTTTCTTTAAAATGCAAATAATTGTGTTCTCTACGATCAATTTTTCAGGAGTTATAAGCAGTTCAAGTTGATTTTCGCGGGAGGGCCAATATGGTTCTCAACCAACAACTAGTGAAATCGATATATTCTTGTAGCATGCAACATGCTGATTAATATGAAAATTTATTACGCTCTCAAAGATCATATGTTCAGAAGTTATAAGCAGTTCAATTTAATACTCGCGGGCGGACCAATATGGTTCTCAAACAACAACTAGTGAAACCGACATATTCTTGAAGCTTTCAACATGTTTCATTAAAATGCAAATAATTGTGTTCGCTACAATCAATTGTTCAGAAGTTATTAGCAGTTCAAGTTAATTGTCGCGGGCGGGCCAATATGGTTCTCAACCAACAACCAATGAAATCGATATATTCTTGAAGCATGCAACATGCTGATTAATATGCAAAATTGTTACGCTTTCCACGATTATTTGTTCAGAAGTTATAAGCATTTCAAATTAATTTTCGCGGGCGGGCCAATATGGTTCTCAAACAATAACTAGTGAAACCGACATATTCTTGTAGCATACAACATGTTTGATTGAAATGCAAATAATTGTGTTCTCTACGATCAATTGTTCAGAAGTTATAAACAGTTCAAGTGAATACTCGAGGGCGGGCCAATATGGTTTTCTAAAAAGAACTAGTGAAACCGACATATTCTTGTAGCATTCAACATGTTTCATTAAAATGCAAATAATTGTGTTCACTACGATCAATTTTTCAGGAGTTATAAGCAGTTCAAATTAATTTTCGCGTGCGGGCCAATATGGTTCTCAACCAACAACTAGTGAAATCGATATATTCTTGTAGCATGCAACATGCTGATTAATATGCAAATTTATTACGCTCTTTAAGATCATTTGTTCAGAAGTTATAAGCAGTTCAATTTAATACTCGCGGGCGGGCCAATATGGTTCTCAAACAACAACTTGTGAAACCGACATATTCTTGAAGCATTACACATGTTTCATTAAAATGCAAATAATTGTGTTCGCTACGATCAATTGTTCAGAAGTTATAAGCAGTTCAAGTTAATTTCCGCGGGCGGGCCAATATGGTTCTCAACCAACAACTAATGAAATCGACATATTCTTGTAGCATACAACATGTTAGATTAAAATGATAATAATTGTGATCTCTACGATCATTTGTTCAGAAGTTATAAGGAGTTGAAGTTAGTTTTGGCGGGCGGGCCAAAATGGTTCTCAAACAATAACTAGTGAAACCGACATATTCTTGTAGCATACAACATGTTTGATTGAAATGCAAATAATTGTGTGCTCTACAATCAATTGTTCAGAAGTTATAAGCAGTTCAAGTTAATTTTAGCGGGCAGGCCATTATGGTTCTCAAATAACAACTAGTAAAACTGACATATTCTTGTAGCATTCAACATGTTTCATTAACATGGAAATAATTGTGTTGTCTACGATAAATTGTTAAGGAGTTATAAGCAGTTAAAGTTGATTTTTGCGGCCGGCCAATATGGTTCTCAACCAACAACAAGTGAAATCGATATATTCTTGTAGCATACAACATGCTGATTAATATGCAAATTTATAACGCTCTCTACGATCATTTGTTCAGAAGTTATAAACAGTTAAAATTAATACTCGCGGGCGGGCCAAAATGGTTTTCTAAAAACAACTAGTGAAACCGACATATTCTTGTAGCCTTCAACATGTTTCATTAAAATGCAAATAATTGTGTTCTCTACGATCAATTTTTCAGGAGTTATAAGCAGTTCAAATTGATTTTCGCGGGCGGGCCAATATGGTTCTCAACCAACAACTAGTGAAATCGATATATTCTTGTAGCATGCAACATGCTGATTAATATGCAAATTTATTACGCTGTCTAGGTACATTTGTTCAGAAGTTATAAATAATTCAAGTTAATACTCGCGGGAGAATATGGTTTTCTACAAACAACTAGTGAAACCGACATATACTTGTAGCATTCAAAATGTTTCATTAAAATGCAAATAATTGTGTGCTCTACGATCAATTGTTCAGAAGTTATAAGCAGTTCAAATTAATTTTCGCGGGCGGGCCAATATGGTTCTCAACCAAAAACTAGTGAAATCGATAAATTCTTGTAGCATGCAACATGCTGATTAATATGCAAATTTATTACGCTCTCTAGGATCATTTGTTCAGAAGTTATAAACAGTTCAAGTTAATACTCGTGGGCGGGCCAATATGGATTTCTAAAAAAAACTAGTGAAACCTACATATTCTTGTTGCATACAACATGTTTGATTAAAATGCTAAAAATTGTGGTCTCTACGATCAATTGTTCAGGAGTTATAAGCAGTTCAAGTTGATTTTCGCGGCCTGGCCAATATGGTTCTCAACCAACAACTAATGAAATCGGCATATTCTTGTAGCATACAACATGTTAGATTAAAATGATAATAATTGTGATCTCTACGATCATTTGTTCAGAAGTTATAAGGAGTTGAAGTTAGTTTTGGCGGGCGGGCCAAAATGGTTCTCAAACAATAACTAGTGAAACCGACATATTCTTGTAGCATACAACATGTTTGATTGAAATGCAAATAATTGTGTGCTCTACAATCAATTGTTCAGAAGTTATAAGCAGTTCAAGTTAATTTTCGCGGGCAGGCCAATATATTTCTCAAACAACAACTAGTGAAATCGATATATTCTTGTAGCATGCAACATGCTGATTAATATGAAAAATTATTACGCTTTCTACGATTATTTGTTCAGTAGTTATAAGCAGTTCAAATAATTTTCGCGGGCGGGCCAATATGGTTCTCAACCAACAACTAGTGAAGTCGATATATTCTTGTAGCATGCAACATGCTGTTTAATATGCAACTTTATTACGCTCTCTAAGATCATTTGTTCAGAAGTTATAAGCAGTTCAATTTTATATTCGCGGGCGATCCAATATGGTTCTCAAACAACAATTAGTGAAACCGACATATTCTTGAAGCGTTCAATATGTTTCATTAAAATGCAAATAATTGTGTTCGCTACGATAAATTGTTCAGAAGTTATAAGCAGTTCAAGTTAATTTTCGCGGGCGGGCCAATATGGTTCTCAACCAACAACCAATGAAATCGATATATTCTTGTAGCATGCAACATGCTGATTAATACGCAAAATTATAATGCTCTCTACGATCATTTGTTCAGAAGTTATAAGGAGTTGAAGTTAGTTTTGGCGGGCGGGACAAAATGGTTCTCAAACAATAACTAGTGAAACCGACATAATCTTGTAGCATACAACATGTTTGATTGAAATGCAAATAATTGTGTTCTCTACGATCAATTGTTCAGAAGTTATAAGCAGTTCAAATAAATTTTCGAGGGCGGGCCAATATGGTTCTCAACCAACAACTAGTGAAATGGATATATTCTTGTAGCATGCAACATGCTGTTTAATATGCAAAATTATTACGCTTTCTACGATCAATTGTTCAGATGTTATAAGGAGTTGAAATTAGTTTTGGCGGGCGGTCCAAAATGGTTTTCTAAAAACAACTAGTGAAACCGACATATTCTTGTATCATTCAACATGTTTCATTAAAATGCAAATAATTGTGTTCTCTACGATCAATTGTTCAGGAGTTATAAGCAGTTCAAGTTGATTTTCGCGGGCGGACCAATATGGTTCTGAACCAACAACTACTGAAATCGATATATTAGTAGTACAATAAGCCGGGTTCACCAACCGAAAGTGGAGCTCGGTGGAGCTCGCCTTAATGGATTTCTCTCGTAAGGCATGAGCTCCATTTACTTGCAGTGTTGCCAACTCCTTACCCGAAAAAAATCACCAAGGTTTTTGTTTTTGGGTATAACCTAACCTAAGGCAAAGAGTTGGCAACACTGCAAAGCAAGCCTCAAGCAGTGTTGCCAACTTGTTCTTGACCTATTTTTTATTTTACGACGTTTTATGCACTAAACTAACCTACAATGAGAGTAGTGTAATCAACCCGGTTCCACGCCCGAAAATGGGGCTCGGTGGGGCTCGCAGTGTTACCAACTCCTCACTTGAAAAAATCACCAAGGTTTTTGTTTTTGGGTATAACCTAACCTCAAGCAAGGAGTTGGCAACGCTTGAGGCTTTCTCGCAGTGTTGCCAACTCACCTCAAGAATATTTCACCATGTGATATTTTACAAGCGAAGCTAACCTACGAATGGGAGTTGGCAACACGGATTAGTGGAGGTGCACGGGTTCACCAGCATCAATTGCCAGTGTTGCCAACTCACCTCAAGAATATTTCACCATGTGATATTTGACAGGCGAAGCTAACCTACGAATGGGAGTTGGCAACACGGATTAGTGGAGGTGCACGGGTTGAGCGCTATCAATTGGCGATCAGTGTTGCCAACTCACCCCAAGAATATTTCACCATGTGATATTTTACAGACGAAGCTAACCTACGAATGGGAGTTGGCAACACTGGCAACATCAATTGCGGCTCAATATTGCCAACTCACCTTAAGAATATTTCACCATATGATATTTTACAGACGAAACTAACCTACGAATGGGAGTTGACAACACTGGCAACATCAATTGCGGTTTAATATTGCCAACTCACTCTAAGAATATTTTACCATGATATTTTACAGGCGAAGCTAACCTACGAATGGGTAACACTGACTAGTGGAGGTTGGTGGGTTCTGCAACATTAATTGCCAGTGTTGCCAACTCACCCCAAGAATATTTCACCATGTGATATTTTACAGGCGAAGCTAACCTACGAATGGGAGTTGGCAACACGGATTAGTGGAGGTGGCCGGGGTTGCGTCCGAATCAGCAGCAGATGTCACCTGCACTGTTACATCCGGGGACTCAGCTAATTTTTGTTGTCCGAATTTGCGGTAGACGTGGAGTCGGAGGGAAGAGCAGAGAGGTGCGACAGATGCATGCTTGAACTTGCTGTGATGCAGCGCTTGGCAGCCATATTCTAATTTTTATTTTGTACAGGCAACATTTACTGATTAGAGGATGTAAAACTCAGTTATATTTTAATATTTTATCGATAATGAATGCAGAAAACGTAAATGATAAAATAGCGTGTTATATTTTTAATATGAGTAGTTAGGTGGAAATTATTTGTTTGTTTGCGCCCCACGCAGTGGGTGAAGTTCGGACTGTCACCTGGCGGGAAAAGTGACAGGCGTACTACAAGGGGACATGCAGATTCAAACGACTTGGACGTGACTTCGACGGCACGCGAGAGCAACGGGGAGAGAACGGGATGGAGCGCTTGCCAATCCGGACACGGCTTTTGTAAACCTCTCTCGCGGGAACGATGTGCCACACACACGTGCGCGCGCACCTGTATTGTGACGCAAACAAACAAATAAATAATTGTTGTTTTTTAGGATTCCTGGCCCCTAACCCCGCCAGGGTGCGTGGTGCCCAACCCAAAAAGGTTCTAACGGCTGCGGCTCTAAATAACCACACCTCTGTAGGGTTTCACGTGTTTTTTTCCCCCAAAACTTCCATGAAACCCTACAGAGGACCTCCGTAATGCATGCAACGTGTACTAACGACTCTAGTGTTATTTTGATGTTGTAATATTTTTGGATATAGAGTTTTGTGAGATATAGATAATAATAATTATGTTTATTATAATATTTTTTGATGAAGATGGAGAATGTACGTGTGTGTTACAAATAAAGTTGCATGTTTTTTTTTTCTAGTGTGTGTGTATGTGTTTTTGATGTTCCGACAGCATCTGAAACGATAAAAAAGAATTTTATTGTTAATTTTCTCATGTAAAAACAACAACAACAAAATTTTTGTGCAAAAATTCTGATTGTCTTGTGCTATAGTGCAAAAACTGATGATATTGTAATTCATAACTGATGAAATTAATATTGTAACTGATTTTGAACTAGTGAAATTTTCGTATTGTGCTATTGAAACTGATTGTGCTAGTACAGAAATTTCTTATTGTGCGAGAAAAGAGGTTAAAAACTTGTTAAAACTGCTCTGTGACCCTCTCGTTCTTCACGTCGTGGACGAAGGACTTCTCGGCGACCAGGATGACACTGCATACGGTATCCTCGGGCAACGGACTGTTGAACTCGCAGACGATCTTGATGTTGGTTCGATCGTTGACCACCACCTGTTTTCTTTTTGTGGCGTTAATGACGAACATGGGTCTGCGGGTTTTGAATTCGCTGGGCGTGTAGTACATGTCCATGCTTCCCTCGGTCACGCGCTTGTAAGCTGTGTAAGCTTCGTAAAGTTTGAGGTAATCGTTTTTGGTCATGTCGAGGTTGTAATTCTCGCGCGGGAAAACTTCGTTGCGTCCATTCTTGAGATAAACATTCTTGATCTTGCAGTTGTCGAACTTGCTGGAATCTTTTTCCTGGTTGTTATCGCGCCCGGTCTGAAAAAGCACTACGACGAAATCTGGCATGTCGAACTGTATGTTGTTGAACTGTGTCGTCACGTCGAATTCCATGTGACTTCCCGACGCCATCTTCTGCACACACTGGTAACCGTGAAAGTGAATCGACACCTGCGGACTCTTCAAGATCTCTGCTTTGTACTTGAGGGCGTAGTTTGTTTCGTATTCTACGATCGGCATTCTCAATTCCATGCTCCGGATGACGCACTTGGCTGCTTCAGGTAATGTGTTGGCTATCGGCGTGCCGTCGGCGTTCAAGTTGGTGTATCGCATTAGTGCGTCGTTGTCGTTGGCCGCTCTTCGAAACGTGACGCGCAATCCTCCCTTCCACATGATCTCCTTGTAGTCGGAGAAGAATCCCGGCAGCAGACGCATGGGAAAGAGCGCCGTGTGACTTCTAGTCGATATTTTGGTCCCTGCTTCGAATCCTCCCGCCTGGTAGTATGCTGCGTCCGTTTTGGATAATTTCAAAGTTCCCACTGCCGTCGACGTGATGCCTGGATAATCGATTCTGTCTATGACGGTGTTGTGTTTCCTCACCTCCACCTGCGAGAACAGGTGAGGCACGAAGTTGTCAACGAGTATCAAATTTGCATTGGGCGGAAACGCGTCTCCGCTTTCCTTCTTCACCACGTCGAATTGAAGGTAGAGGTCCGCTCTGTGAGGATGAACGAACCCATCCCCTACGTCCACGTCGTATTCGATCTCCCTGTTTGCTTCGTTGAGATTGGCGAACGTGCGACGGTTGGGAGGGAAAGATTGCAATTCGTAACTTTCGATTTGCTCCATTTTTACTATGTGTGTTATTTATTATACGTTGATCTCCACGATGGCAGTGGTCGTTGCACCTGCGAAATCCACCACGTCTCCTTTCTCGTTCGTCACCACCAACTCTATGTCGTCTATGCGGTTGCGGCATACTGGAAAATAGATCGGCGAAGAGGGCGTGTAGATGATCGGTTCCATGAATTCGGAACTGGGTTTGAACGTGGCTATGATTCCCGTCTGCTTGTGACTTCCTAACAATCCGTCCGAAGATTTCGTGATCATGCCTTCCGCCACGTTGCAGTGAACGTTTAGAGTTTCTATGGCTAGAAATTTAGGAATGTTGGTTGCCGTATGTTTGATGCCAGCTTCGAGTTTGGTGTTGTTCTCGAAACCTAAAAGTTCTCCCATGGTACCCAGGTTTATGGTTTCCGTCGCCGATAGGATTTCCACTCTGTGCGTGACCGAATTTTGAGAAAGGTACGTGCCTTTGGGTAATTGAGCTTGCAAAGTGGAAAGATTGTATTGGCCTGGCGTGACGACAATGTGTTCGCTTCCGACGCTAATTTTGTTGTTGTGCTGCGTGACGTTAGGTATGAGGTACATGCTGTAGAATGCACGCAGAGCTACGGATTTAGGATAGACGATGTCGTCGTGCAGCGTGAGTTTCAAGATTGAAGATTCGCTCGTGAGATGGAACACGCCCATCGTGTTTTAGGTTCCACAATGCTTTCTGAAAATGTTTCACCGAGGGGTTATTTATTTTAGACATGTATGCGAGAACGGAAAGGCATAGGTGGCCGCAGTTAACATCGGTGAAACCCTGGATGCGTTCGTTATTGTAGTAGAGGTTGGCAACACTGAGATACTTCACCAACCTGGCAGGTGGTGTGCCACCGAACGAATCGAAAACAAATGCATTGTTATCGTCAATTTTGAGGTAGCATATCCAATGTGTACCAGGATTTTTGTAACTGTCCAGGTTGACCACGCCATACTCCTTTTTCTTCACAGCAGAGGGTAGAGAATCGGACATGAAAACACCCCTGAAGTTTTTTATTCCCAACAGTTCGATCAGAGATTCAATATCGAAGTTGGACAGGGCTTCTTCTTTTTTTTATATTTCTTCAAAGCATCGAGGTTGCTTTTTTGTTTTTTGGTTATACCTTTCCCTTTCTTCTCCATAGCCAGGTTGTGACGTTTCTGTTCTTCCAATTCAGCCTTGTTCTTCTTCGAGTCGATGACGGTTTTTGCGATGGCGGCGCTACCGCCGGCCAAACTTCCAACGGCCCCTAATGCTGCCAGGATGGCTGGGATGCTGAATATGAAACCTCCGATCTTTTGCTGTTTTCGCGAACGCTGCAAGCGTCTCAATTGAGGTGTGCTGAGAAGTAATTTCATTCCGTGTCCTTTCGTCAAGCAAGAACGTTTCTTCTCGCGTTGTTTCTTGGTGAGTAACCCATCGAGGGCACCTAGATTTTTCAGATTGGAGTATGGTATCTGGTACACGACACCCTTGGGCTTCATGATGATGCTCTATATGTTATTTTCGCGGTATGTTATTTATATATATGTTCTGAGATTTTTTTTGTTTTGTGTAATTTTTTTCGGTATGTTATTTATATATAAATGTTCTGAGATTTTTTTTGTTCCGTGTAATTTTTTTTTCAAGGATATACTCCGCGCAGAGCCGTTACACAAATTCTATTACGTGCTTTGTTTTCTTACCAAGAAGTTCCTTTGTACCCTTGTACACGATTTGAGTTTTGTTCTCGATTAAAATAGCTAGCTTCTCGTCGGATAACATGTTAGCGTATCGATCTGGTAAAAATAGACTGTATTGTGCGTTGAGCAACAGACGCGCCTTGGGGCCATACTGGGTAGAAACAATTGAACCGGAAGTTATCGTGTAAGGTTTGTCCACTTCTAATTCCTGAATTTTTACATATTCGACTGATGAATTTAGCATTTGTTTTAATGCTTGGGCGTCTAGTGATTGTTTACTCATTTTATAAATGGCAAACACAATTGGAGTTTTTTTTTTTTTACGTAGTGTTATTTATATACCGAAGAAATTCTTTTCACGGTTCGAGAAATTCTTTTATTTCTACACACCCCATCCAAGTTTTTGTTAAAGGCGATGGTGGTGCCCAGTGCTGTAACTCTTTCTCCCAGCGAAGCGTCTCTGCTAACGAATCTTTCGAAAGCTGCGTGCTCTAACTTTCTGTCTGCTTCGTGACGTGCATCCAGATCGGAGCGAGTGGTGTTGTAAGCGATGTCGTGATCTTTGCATGCGGCGTCCAACAGATTCACACCCTTGTCTCCTCTCTCCAATCTTTTCTCGAGTTTGGTACCTGGTCCGCAGTACTGGTAGCCAGGTAAATGCATCTCGAAAGGTAACTTGTTGATGATGTCGTTCACGAGACCCTTTCCTTCGGCCACGTTCCAGAATCTCGGAGGCAGCGTGTTGATGATTTTAATGAGGTACCCTATGCCCTTGTCGTCGTTTACGATGAAGTTGGAAAGTTTTGTGCTGATCATGTCCACGATGCCAACCTTCTCGTTGTAGAAATTACGATTGCCTGCATTCTCCTCTCCTGCAATAACCAACAACCTGTCTATGAGCTTGCGCACGTCGTCCACCCACACAAACTCTTTGGGCAGGGTGTTGTAGAGTTTGACGCCGCTGCCTGTTTTCACCTGGTTCCATATCGGCTTGATGAGATTTCTGTACTTCTCGCCGCTGCTCGATTTGACCCTATTCTGCGTAGCGTCGTTGTTTTGGTATAAGGCGTCCGTCATGATCAAAATTTCCTTGTAACTCTGGTAATCTTCTTCGGTGTAATCCTTCGGCTGCTTTTTGGCAACGAGTTCCCACAGTCCCACCGTACCCGGATACCTGTTCCAGCTATTCTTATCGCCTAAGTTGACTTTAATGTCGTTCCCTTCGAAGCTCACCTTCGATTTCCCAATCTTCCAAACCACACCGCCGCCTTCGTTGCTCTCCATGCTTGGATACAATCCGAACACTTCATCCTTGTCGAACTTGCCCGTGCTCAGGTAGTCTCGTGCCAAAGGTCCCAACTCGATCTTATCCAAAGACGACGACGTGCTGCTTATGGCTCGACGTTGTGGCGGTACGTTCTTCAGTTCGAACGGCGTTGAAGGAATGCTCGAAATGGGCGTGGGTACGGTGTAACTTTTAGCTGCAAGTGGTACGAGTTCGTTGATCAAATTTTTATTTTGTTCCGTGACGCCTTTAATTTCTTTACCTAGATCGCTGATGGCATCGATCACAGGTTGATCTTGACGTTTCTTCTCTTCGTAGAATCCGCGATTCTCGGATTTCCAACCTTTGAAGCGTTTCGCGAGGTAGTTTCGCAACTTGAGATTTTCGTCTTCGATTTTTCGTTTTGCCATAACGTTATTTATACACGTCGTTTCTCACAACGTTGCAACGTTTAGAAAGTCGTTGATTTTGTTTCTGTATTTTCCATCGTTGGGTTTCCTCGTCATGTCGATCGTCGCGAATCCGAAATCGTCACTGTTCCAACAGTGGGAGCAGCAGCGTTCCGAAAATTGATTGTAGTTCATGTCTCCGCCTACGTAGTCATCGTACGCGTGCTTGAGGTTGGTGTGATCTTGACGAAACAAACATATGAAATTAGCGTTGTCGCGTACTAACTGTTTTGGAATTTTGGAAAACGTTTGAGCTAGGAAGAAGCAATCCATTCCTTTGTGACGACCTTGCGTGAAAAAATTGCGAATTTCATTTTGATTTTCCAGGATGACATCGTCGAACACAACGACTGAATTTTCACGACAATCGTCGAGTGGTTTTATTTCCGATGCGAAAGTTGCAATGTCCAGACCATCGTACAGTTTTATCAGTTGCTGGTATTTCGCTTGTTCGAGACTTTTCGAAAATACGTAGAGGTACCTGTTCTTCCAATCTAACCAATTTGGTGCAAGGAGAAAATTGTCCACGAGCAGTGTTGTTTTCCCACACCCTGAAGGGCCTACGATTAGACAGCGGATGCTGTCGGGAAGCAACTCGCCGTTTCTTTTCTTCGTTTGACTTTCCGAATCCGGTAGACGCTTCACCACGTTCCACGTACTCACAAGATCACATCGTTCGCGTCGATCCAACTCTTTTCCGGAAGCCCCAGCCATTTCACCAATAGTTTGTCACCTTTTCTACGCAATACTTTCTCGATAAGGTACGTGTTGGGATGTTTTGTTTTAGAGAGTTCCTCTTCGTAAAATCTTCCTTTCAAAATCTCGCCGCTACTATCTTTTATTATATACGTGTGTCGGTTTCCGGATAAAACTCGAACCACCGTAAAAAGTTCCGTACTCCAATTTTTTGTGAAACCCTTCTCGAAGGTGCGTTTGAATTTGCTGATCCTCACCTGGTCTCCAATTTTGAATTTTGACTTCTTGGTAGTCGCGGGAGTGTACTTTGGACAGTAAACTGTAGAAATTAAACGCTGCTCGTCAGATTTCGTAACGTCAGCTGGCTTCATGCCTATGGTTCTGTGTACTGTATCATTATAGGTGTCGACGAGTTCCGGCAGTATGTCGACCCATTTGTAATTTCCCCGAAGCGTGAATCGTTTCCACATGTGTGTTTTCAAGGTTCGATTAAATCTTTCCACGATGCTGGCTTTGATGTGGCTGAAGGTCGAATAATGTCGAATGCCATGTTTTTGAATAAACTTTTGGAATACGGTGTTGTAAAATTCTTTACCGTTGTCTGTTTGCAAAAACCGTGGCCGTCTGCCGCTTTCGCGAAAAATTGTTTTGAATGCTTCCGTGACGCACGTTCCCGTTTTGGCCTTCAAAGGTAGAGCCCATGCGAATTTCGAAAACGTGTCTATGACGGTGAGGAGATACTTGTTGCTCTTGTTTAATTTATGTATGTTTTTCAAATTGCCGCTGCTCATCTCCACGAGGTCACTTTGCCAGAGGTCGTCGATTCCCTTGGTCACCACCGCCAAACGTTCGTAGTTGCGGCGTGCAGGTTTATGCAATTCTTCGACAATGGCTTGCCTAGACATTTTTAGAGATTACGTTTGAAGAGAAGCACCAGCGTGATGGGATTCAAAGAAGGTGGCACCTCGCTCGTGTTTTGAATGATCAGCTTATCGCCGGCACACACGTCAAAAAGGGTAAGATCTTCGTCTTCGTGTATTTCATATATGTTGCGCGTTTCGTTCCAACGTGCCAGAGGAATGTTTCCTGCTTTCTGGACACCGCGATTCGATATCAAGGTCATGGTGGGAACGCTAGCTTTTCTGCCGTGAGACCAGTACGAAAATTCGTTTATCTGAATCGTGCCATCGAGGAGAAACTTGTAGTACGGATGATAAGGATGCAACATGTACAGTTTGTTACCTTCGACGAACGTGGAGATTCTCTGTTGATTGGGTACGCTGTTGATTTCGATGGCTTGCAGAGAATGCAGTTTGGCGAATTTAGTATCGACGCTAACAAGGTTGCTGTGAAGCTGTCCCAGTGTATTTTGTAAGGGCAACAAATGTTCGACGATGGTATTCGTTACTGTAGAAAACGAGGGTTTGATTTTCACTTCCACGTTCAACTGCTTGTAGTTTTCGTTGAGCTCTTGCAGCTTGCCACCGAAAGAGGCCAGCGTCGATTCCTGCGTGGATTCCAGCACTCCAACTTGATCTCTGATGTTGACGACAATACTCTGAAGGTTCTCGACTTGATTCAATTTCGAATTTTTCTCGGTAAGATCGTTCACGATGCTTCGCATCTCGGTAAACTGCGTGTGAAGGTCGGCGACGCTCTGCGAAGTGGGCAACGTCGACACCAGCGAAGCAAGTTCGTCTCGAATCTGTTCCACGTTCGCCGTTTCCGTTTCCAGTCGTTTCAGCATACGTGATATGTTCCTTTTCAAAGCGTGCAATTCTTTGGAGGTGGGGAGATTAGCCACCCTACTCTCGAGATCGCTCAACGAACTTTTGATGTCGCTCGATTCGGATAGTGCTGTCACCGCCGTTTTCAATTTTTCCAAATCTTCGCTCGAAGGTACGCTCGTCCGTAACGATTCCAAGTCGGCCTGTATGTTGTCCAGCGCGTGATGAAAATGAGCAAGGTTCGATTCGACGTTCAAATTTTCCAAATATTCCATCTTCTGCTGGACCGTGCTTAACGTGTCTTGAATGCTCGTCAACGCGCTTGCTTCAGCGTGAATATTTTTAATTTCTTCGTTGATCAACTCCAGAGACGCCTGAAGCGTGGCGATGGTGGTTTGAATGTGTTCGAAATCTTGATAGGCTTCCAATTGAATTTTTATGTTCGCGACGCTTTTGCCGATGACCTGCAGTTCGTCCGACGATGGTAGGTTCGTCATGGTATCTTCCAAAGTCTGCAACTTGGATTTAATTTCTTCCAACGTGTTGGCGAATTCTTCTTGTAATTTGGAAACAACAACATGCAAGCGTTCTACATCAATATCCTTCACAACGGTTTGAAGTTCAGAGAAATTCTTTTCTATTGCGGAAGTTCGTTCTTCGATTTCGAGTTTCAATTTTTCCAAATCTTCATTTTTCGATTGAAATTGCTGTAATTTGGCCAAATCATTTTGAAGCTTATCCACGCTCAACTGTATATTTTGAACGTTGTCGTAAGAAGGTACGTCCACATAATTTTTTATGAGCGTTTTCAGTTCGGAATCGATTTTCAAAATAGGGTCGAGACATTGCGTTTGGAGCGTAGCGATCTCCGACTCTAAACTTTTGTTTAAGGTCTCCTGCAAAGCGATCAAATCGCTCCTCAACTTTTTAATTCGGACATCCAACATGAGAATCTCTTCCGCGTGGTCTACACGCTTAGTGTTGCCGAAAATATCGTTAGGCATTTTGGTTAACGGTTATTTATAATAGGATAGACGATTCGCAATTCTACGAAGAGAGGAACGAGTTTGTCGTAATCTCCTAGGAGTTCGACGTACAGGTAATCTCCTGCGGAAACATCGTACGTAATGTTAGAAAGCATCTTGTCGTGCTTGATTCGAAAAATGTTCTTGCCGGTAGATATTTTGATTTCGCCTACGTTTTCCGGATTCACGGTGATTTGAAGTTTTCCATCGATCGGAATTTTGTAAAAATGTAAATTGTTGTTGAAGACGTAAAACATCTTGCCCACATCGTCATCCAATTTCGTCCAAATGCTGTTAAGGTGAACAATCAGTAGACCGCTGAGTTTAGTTAACATGGAAGGTAGAAATTCATGATCTGTCGTCGCGCGGTGTACAGTCTCCATGTTGGTTTGTTTTCGGAAACCAAAAGGATTCATATTATGCTGGTTATTTAAAATACGGTCAAAGTTTTTTGTAATCACAATCAGTGTTTTTTTTTTTTGTAATGACTAACAAAATGATTTTTTTTTTTTGTTTTGTTTTTATGAATCTTTTGTCGAAGATGGGCACATGTTGCAGGTTTTGCTTTCTGCTAAGCGATAGTAGCCCCACGGCAGTGTGTGGATTCCACATTGGAGAACGCACCTCTTGTCGTCGTTGGGATCCAGGGCAATCTTCCTCACTTTGTTGGTGGTTAACACATGGTCGACGCTCTGGATGCGCTGTTCTGCTCTTAGAACCGACGACCCGGTCTTGAGGCAATCCACGAAGTCCTCGAATGTGAGATGCTCCCGAACCACCTGTCTGCCGACACCCTTGGCCTTCTTGGTAACGCTGCCCTCGGCTTTAATAGTATAGGCCTTGGCACGAAGACCTGCAAACTCGAGAATCACGTCACCGTCCTTCTCGTCTTTGAGTTTGCCAGGCACCTTTTTGTTGCGAGCCAGGATACTGTACCGGTTCGGCTGGGGATAGCCCGAGGTGTCAAAGAGGTTCACAAAAGATGGATCTGTGGCTATATCCCCGTATGCGTTGGCTGTGCGAACGTGGTACACCAAGCTGTCCGTGTCCGTGTAGAGAAGTGAGATGTTGTGCTTGTAGTGTGGACGTAATATGTCGTAGTATGTCTCGAACATGTGGAGCTTGCTCAGATCCAGAACAGTGGCTCCAACGTAGATGGGCTTGGTGAGTTTCACCACACCTTGCCTCATGTGAATCAGAGCCAGCTGCTCGTTGTAGATTGTTCGAGACTTGAACAATGGACTCGCGACAAGCTGACGACATCGCTCTTTCCTCGTCACCAATTTTATGTCCACGCGATTTCGTACATTCTCCATGGTCTTGCCAAACACCGCATTATTCATGAGCTTGAAGAAATCCTTATCAAGCTCGGACGTGGCTGCGGTGCGGCGTTCAGTGTTGAGCTCGATGTATGGCTTCAACCATGAAGAATGTTCGAACTTGAGGATGCGGTGAACTGCGTGGACGGTGACCCCTTGCCGCATCAACCACCGGAGATTCTGGTAGTGAAGGACGTAATTCTTCTTGGGTTCGAAATCCATGACGAGCTTCTTCTGGTTGGAATCGGGTGGACACTTGAACTCGGGTGCAGGGGGAAGATCGCAGAACGAATCCTGCAGCTTCTCGGAGAACTCAAGGTCCACCTCGGCGAAGAACCCATGTTCCGAATCGTCGAAGTTTTTGATGTCGAATTCTGAAGGATCAGCCCACTCGAACCCTCTAAAGGGGAGTCGCTGCATCATGGAGTGCCCGTACAAGTTATTTACGTCCGTGTACATGATGTAGCTTGACGGTTGGGTGGAGTCGTAGCCAGTAGCCATGTGATGGTTGTTGGCGCGCGCGTGCCGTTGCGACACCTGGACCATTCCACCCCGCTTGGCACGTTCCACAAACAGCATCATGTCTACGTCCGAAAGAAGCTCAAGCTCGATCTTCGTCACCAGTACATGGCTGACCACGCCAGTCCGGGGAGGCTATAGAAGTAGGCGGGGTCCAGGTGGTAGATGTTCATTGCGGTCGCCCGGAACGTCTGGAACACGTCGGCGAGGAGCGTCACATCAAGTCTGAGGTAGGCGTCGTGGTAGTCTCCGAGAGTTCGACAACCTAGCTCGCGCCACATGGACTGAGCATGGTTATAGTCATCCTCAGAGATGCCCGAGCCTCGCAGCTTGCTATAGAAGTTTGCTCGAGGAGGAAGCGACGTCTCCGCAAACTTGGTAGAGTCGGTGACGTATTCGTAGGGGTAGACCCCCTTACGCCTGAAGAGACTGGCGTCCAAGTTTGGAAAATTCGCAGAGGTAATGAGCATTTGTTTGTTGCTCAGCTTCCCTGCAAGAGCATCGAGGCTGGCCGGGAGGAACCTCAGGGAGTCGAGGAAGCGAAGCTCGATGCTCCTGCTTTTTGAGTTGGGGATCGGCACCCACTTGCTGACGCTAATATAACGCTCCTCGTTTTGTGCCAGGACATTGATTCTTGCATTGTCGTATCCAAGATGCTTGATCAGGTGGTGAAAGTCGTACCCCGAGCCATTGTGGAAGAAGATCGGAATAAAGCGCGGGTCCCGGCCCATGCGGTTGCAGTCGTCGCACCAAGGACCAACATACCTACCGTTAAAGTGATCGTGGTGTCGGACTTTATGGTTTTTGGCAGTGTACTTCTCAACGCAGACAGGGCAAGCGATGGCCTCGTCGTGTCTGCGTTGATCGTCGGGGGACAGTGGGAGCATAGACTTGGGGGTCGACAATACCTTCCCTATCTCGTTGGCTTCCACAACCATCCTCTCGAGGAAGTGTTTGGCTGCGTCGGGACCACGGTACACGTAGGGCTCGGGGGCGATGTGCTGGTCTCGTCGCACCACAACGTAGGCGAAACTGGATGCCTCGTGGAGTTGGTAAGGGGTGGTGGAAGAAACTTCGGGATCGGGATCGCAAATAAACAGGGGTTTGAGGAAGGCCTCGAAATCCGCAATGATGATGGCGGGGTGCTCCACCATGGTACCGTGCATTTTGAAATGCATCATGGTGCCAGGTTCGGGCAAGACTGGCACCCTAGGCTTGTTGGCATTGCAGGAGAGCTTGTGGTTAGCAAGCTTCTCGGCAGCAATGTTGCGACCTCGAACATGTTGGTAACTGTGTTGATCCCGTCCGTCGAATATTGACAAGCACCTGCGACAAACTTCTATGTGGGTTTTGTCTTTGCTCCGTTGGCTCGAAACAAGTCGAGAGAGGGAACGGATGAGGGTGTAATGGTGGTGGGTCTCGTCCTTGATGAGCAGAAGATGAATTTCCTGCACACCATCGTCGTCGTCCACGTCGCTCACCCGGATAGGGTACACCACATTTTCGTCAGTGAGGCCATAAACGTTGATGGCCAACCGAGGGTTGTGTGTACGGGCCTCGAATTTGCGAATGTCCGAGACCTTCACCGGGTAGTCGATCCCAGCCATTGCATCTTCCAGCTCTGGCTCGTAGGGTAGGTAGTGGTTAACTCGGTGAGGTTGGTTTTTTGGCTCAACGGGGTGCAATGCTGCAAGCACCGACCAGAGAAAGCACTTGGCGTCACTGTTCTGAATGTTCAGGACGGCCTTTTTATCCTTAATAGCAGATGGTAAACGGACGTAGCTGGAGGCGGAGAGAGGCACAAACTTGCAAAGTTTGACGCACAGTTCGTGAGGCTCCCCACACAGCGAACCCCCCGAGCCCTTGGCTTGATGTTCTTCTTGTTTAACCAGCAGCTCCTCGACAAACTTGTTGTAGATGACCTCGAGGTTGTCGACATCCACCAGATGCAGCGTCTTCGCCTTGGTGTTGTGGCAGAAGCTGTAAATTTCATCAGACGGCTTCTTGTACCAGCAACGTAGCGATGCGTAAAATTTAGTGGAGTGCGTTGCAAGCGCATCGCCAAGGACGGAAATAATTTGCGCTTGCACGTTCTCCAAAAAACTACGCACGTCGCATGAGCCGTCCGAGGTGAGGACAAAATCCTCTAACGAACGCTGGAAAGCAGACTGGTCTGCTTTTGCCACAGTTTTGATGCGTTTGGCGGGTGGTGGCGAGTCGGCTTCTGCTTTCCTCTTGGTGGAGCTGGTCGAAGGCTGAGCCCCAGATGTACTTTGGCTCAGACAAGTAAGCTTATGCTTCTTGGCATACGCAATTGTGATATGTTTATTGCATCCAGAACATAATTCGGTGGCAGCCAAATGCTTGCCTGGCACGCAGGTGCGACAATGTCTTGCAAAATGTTGGCTTGATATGGTTCTTTTGCACACAGGGCAACTTTTCATGGAGCGCATTTTTTCGGGGTATGTTTATTTATATGTGATCTGTTGGTGGTAGAGTGTTTACAAAACAAAAATGCCTTATGAGAAAAATTTTGTAAGGTAATTCTAATTAGTGTAAATTCGAGGGGTTTATTTATATATGGGTGGCGTTGTCCTCCTCAAATATGTGCTTTAATGAACCCTATAAAAAAATAAAAAAAAAATATATAAGAAAAATATCATTGTAGATAGAAAAAAAAACACAATAAATATTGTATGCAATACGAAAATAATAAAGGCGCCAGCGCGCGCGCGTGTGGCACATCGTTCCCCCGAGAGAGGTTTACAAAGGTCACGATATACATTGGTGTCCCCGGGACTTGGAAATAAAATATCACATGGTAAAATATTCTTGGGGTAAGTTGGCAACACTAAACCGCAATTGATGGCGCAGAACCGGGTTGATTACACTAGTCAGTGTTGGCAACTCCCATTCGTAGGTTAGCTTCGTCTGTAAAATATCACATGGTGAAATATTCTTGGGGTGAGTTGGCAACACTGGCAATTAATGTTGCAGAACCCGTGCACCTCCACTAGTCAGTATTGCCCATTCGTAGGTTAGCTTCGCCTGTCAAATATCACATGGTGAAATATTCTTGAGGTGAGTTGGCAACACTGGCAATTGATGTTCTTGAACCCGTGCACCTCCACTAGTCAGTGTTGCCAACTCCCATTCGTAGGTTAGCTTCGCGTGTAAAATATCACATGGTGGAATATTCTTAAGGTGAGTTGGCAACACTGGCAATTAATGTTGCAGAACCCACCAACCTCCACTAGTCAGTGTTGCCCATTCGTAGGTTAGCTTCGCCTGTAAAATATCATGGTAAAATATTCTTAGAGTGAGTTGGCAATATTAAACCGCAATTGATGTTGCCAGTGTTGTCAACTCCCATTCGTAGGTTAGTTTCGTCTGTAAAATATCATATGGTGAAATATTCTTAAGGTGAGTTGGCAATATTGAGCCGCAATTGATGTTGCCAGTGTTGCCAACTCCCATTCGTAGGTTAGCTTCGTCTGTAAAATATCACATGGTAAAATATTCTTGGGGTGAGTTGGCAACACTGATCGCCAATTGATAGCGCTCAACCCGTGCACCTCCACTAATCCGTGTTGCCAACTCCCATTCGTAGGTTAGCTTCGTCTGTAAAATATCACATGGTAAAATATTCTTGGGGTGAGTTGGCAACACTGATCGCCAATTGATAGCGCTCAACCCGTGCACCTCCACTAATCCGTGTTGCCAACTCCCATTCGTAGGTTAGCTTCGCTTGTAAAATATCACATGGTGGAATATTCTTAAGGTGAGTTGGCAACACTGCGAGAAAAGCCTCAAGCGTTGCCAACTCCTTGCTTGAGGTTAGGTTATACCCAAAAACAAAAACCTTGGTGATTTTTTCAAGTGAGGAGTTGGCAACACTGCGAGCCCCACCGAGCCCCATTTTCGGGCGTGGAACCGGGTTGATTACACTACTCTCATTGTAGGTTAGTTTAGTGCATAAAACGTCGTAAAATAAAAAATAGGTCAAGAACAAGTTGGCAACACTGCTTGAGGCTTGCTTTGCAGTGTTGCCAACTCTTTGCCTTAGGTTAGGTTATACCCAAAAACAAAAACCTTGGTGATTTTTTTCGGGTAAGGAGTTGGCAACACTGCAAGAAAATGGAGCTCATGCCTTACGAGAGAAATCCATTAAGGCGAGCTCCACCGAGCTCCACTTTCGGTTGGTGAACCCGGCTTACTACTCTACTTATATTCTTGTAGCATGACACATGCTGATTAATATGCAAATGTATTACGCTCTCTAGGATCATTTGTTCAGAAGTTATAAACAGTTCAAGTTAATTCTCGCGGGCGGGCCAATATGGTTTTCTATAAACAACTAGTGAAACCGACATATTCTTGTAGCATTCAAAATGTTTCATTAAAATGCAAATAATTGTGTGGTCTACGATCAATTGTTCAGAATTTATAAGCAGTTCAAGTTAATTTTCTTGGGCGAGCCAATATGGTTCTCAACCAACAACTAGTGAAATCGATATATTCTTGTAGCATGCAACATGCTGATTAATATGCAAATTTATTACGCTCCCTAGGATCATTTGTTCAGAAGTTATAAACAGTTCAAGCTAATACTCGTGGGCGGGCCAATATGGATTTCTAAAAACAACTAGTGAAACCGACATATTCTTGTATCATTCAACATGTTTCATTAAAATGCTAATAATTGTGTTCTCTACGATCAATTGTTCAGGAGTTATAAGCAGTTCAAGTTGATTTTCGCGAGCGGACCAATATGGTTCTCAACCAACAACTACTGAAATCGATATATTCTTGTAGCATGCAACATGCTGATTAATATGCAAATGTATTACGCTCTCTAGGATCATTTGATCAGAAGTTATAAACAGTTCAAGTTAATTCTCGCGGGCTGGCCAATATGGTTTTCTATAAACAACTAGTGAAAAAGACATATTCTTGTAGCATTCAAAATGTTTCATTAAAATGCAAATAATTGTGTGCTCTACGATCAATTGTTCAGAAGTTATAAGCAGTTCAAGTTAATTTTCGCGGGCAGGCCAATATATTTCTCAAACAACAACTAGTGAAATCGATATATTCTTGTAGCATGCAACATGCTGATTAATATGCAAAATTATTACGCTTTCTACGATTACTTGTTCAGAAGTTATAAGAAGTTGAAATTAATTTTCGCGGCGGGCTAATATGGTTCTCAACCAACTACTAAAGAAATCGATATATTCTTGTATCATGTAATAAGCTGTTTAATATGCATAATTATTACGCTTTCTACGATCAATTGTTCAGAAGTTATAAAGAGTTGAAGTTAGTTTTGGCGGGCGGGCCAAAATGGTTCTCAAACAATAACTAGTGAAACCGACATATTCTTGTAGCATACAACATGTTAGATTAAAATGAAAATAATTGTGATCTCTACGATCAATTCTTCAGAAGTTATAAGCAGTTCAAGTTGATTTTCGCGGGCGGGAAAATATGTTTTTCAACCAACAACTAGTGAAATCGATATATTCTTGTAGCATGCAACATGCTGATTAATATGCACATTTTTTACGCTCTCTACGATCATTTGTTCAGAAACTATAAGCAGTTCAATTTAATACTCGCCGACGGCCATTATGGTTCTCAAATAACAACTAGTGAAACTGACATATTCTTGTAGCATTCAACATGTTTCATTAACATGGAAATAATTGTGTTGTCTACGATCAATTGTTAAGGAGTTATAAGCAGTTAAAGTTGATTTTTGCGGCCGGCCAAAATGGTTCTCAACCAACAACAAGTGAAATCGATATAATCTTGTAGCATGCAACATGCTGATTAATATGCAAATTTATAACGCTCTCTACGATCATTTGTTCAGAAGTTATAAACAGTTAAAATTAATACTCGCGGGCGGGCCAATATGGTTTTCTAAAAACAACTAGTGAAACCGACATTTTCTTGTAGCATTCAACATGTTTCATTAAAATGCAAATAATTGTGCTCTCTACAATCAATTGTTCAGGAGTTATAAGCAGTTCAAGTTGATTTTCGCGGGCGGGCCAATATGGTTCTCAACAAACAACTAGTGAAATCGATATATTCTTGTAGCATGTAACATGCTGATTAACATGCAAAATTATTACGCTTTCTACGATCAATTGTTCAGAAGTTATAAGGAGTTGAAATTAGTTTTGGCGGGCGGGCCAAAATGGTTTTCTAAAAACAACTAGTGAAACCGACATATTCTTGTAGCCTTCAACATGTTTCATTAAAATGCAAATAATTGTGTTCTCTACGATCAATTTTTCAGGAGTTATAAGCAGTTTAAATTGATTTTCGCGGGCGGGCCAATATGGTTCTCAACCAACAACTAGTGAAATCGATATATTCTTGTAGCATGCAACATGCTGATTAATATGCAAATTTATTACGCTCTCTAGGATCATTTGTTCAGAAGTTATAAATAATTCAAGTTAATACTCGCGGGAGAATATGGTTTTCTACAAACAACTAGTGAAACCGACATATTCTTGTAGCATTCAAAATGTTTCTTTAAAATGCAAATAATTGTGTGCTCTACGATCAATTGTTCAGAAGTTATAAGCAGTTCAAATTAATTTTCGCGTGCGGGCCAATATGGTTCTCAACCAACAACTAGTGAAATCGATATAATCTTGTAGCATGCAACATGCTGATTAATATGCAAATTTATTACGCTCTTTAAGATCATTTGTTCAGAAGTTATAAGCAGTTCAATTTAATACTCGCGGGCGGGCCAATATGGTTCTCAAACAACAACTTGTGAAACCGACATATTCTTGAAGCATTACACATGTTTCATTAAAATGCAAATAATTGTGTTCGCTACGATCAATTGTTCAGAAGTTATAAGCAGTTCAAGTTAATTTCCGCGGGCGGGCCAATATGGTTCTCAACCAACAACTAATGAAATCGACATATTCTTGTAGCATACAACATGTTAGATTAAAATGATAATAATTGTGATCTCTACGATCATTTGTTCAGAAGTTATAAGGAGTTGAAGTTTGTTTTTGGCGGGCGGGCCAAAATGGTTCTCAAACAATAACTAGTGAAACCGACATATTCTTGTAGCATACAACATGTTTGATTGAAATGCAAATAATTGTGTGCTCTACAATCAATTGTTCAGAAGTTATAAGCAGTTCAAGTTAATTTTCGCGGGCAGGCCAATATATTTCTCAAACAACAACTAGTGAAATCGATATATTCTTGTAGCATGCAACATGCTGATTAATATGAAAAATTATTACGCTTTCTACGATTATTTGTTCAGTAGTTATAAGCAGTTCAATTTTATATTCGCGGGCGATCCAATATGGTTCTCAAACAACAATTAGTGAAACCGACATATTCTTGAAGCGTTCAATATGTTTCATTAAAATGCAAATAATTGTGTTCGCTACGATAAATTGTTCAGAAGTTATAAGCAGTTCAAGTTAATTTTCGCGGGCGGGCCAATATGGTTCTCAACCAACAACCAATGAAATCGATATATTCTTGTAGCATGCAACATGCTGATTAATACGCAAAATTATAATGCTCTCTACGATCATTTGTTCAGAAGTTATAAGGAGTTGAAGTTAGTTTTGGCGGGCGGGACAAAATGGTTCTCAAACAATAACTAGTGAAACCGACATAATCTTGTAGCATACAACATGTTTGATTGAAATGCAAATAATTGTGTTCTCTACGATCAATTGTTCAGAAGTTATAAGCAGTTCAAATTAATTTTCGAGGGCGGGCCAATATGGTTCTCAACCAACAACTAGTGAAATGGATATATTCTTGTAGCATGCAACATGCTGTTTAATATGCAAAATTATTACGCTTTCTACGATCAATTGTTCAGAAGTTATAAGGAGTTGAAATTAGTTTTGGCGGGCGGTCCAAAATGGTTTTCTAAAAACAACTAGTGAAACCGACATATTCTTGTATCATTCAACATGTTTCATTAAAATGCAAATAATTGTGTGGTCTACGATCAATTGTTCAGAATTTATAAGCAGTTCAATTAATTTTCTTGGGCGAGCCAATATGGTTCTCAACCAACAACTAGTGAAATCGATATATTCTTGTAGCATGCAACATGCTGATTGATATGCAAAATAATTACGCTCTCTACGATAATTTGTTCAGAAGTTATAAGGAGTTGAAGTTAATTTTGGCGGGCGGGCCAAAATGGTTCTCAAACAATAACTAGTGAAACCGACATATTCTTGTAGCATACAACATGTTTGATTGAAATGCATATAATTGTGTGCTCTACAATCAATTGTTCAGAAGTTATAAGCAGCTCAAGTTAATTTTCGCGGGCAGGCCAATATATTTCTCAAACAACAACTTGTCAAATCGATATATTCTTGTAGCATGCAACATGCTGATTAATATGAAAGATTATTACGCTTTCTACGATTATTTGTTCAGTAGTTATAAGCAGTTCAAATAATTTTCGCGGGCGGGCCAATATGGTTGTCAACCAACAACTAGTGAAATCGATATATTCTTGTAGCATGCAACATGCTGATTAATATGCAAATTTATTACGCTCTCTAAGATCATTTGTTCAGAAGTTATAAGCAGTTCAATTTAATATTCGCGGGCGATCCAATATGGTTCTCAAACAACAATTAGTGAAACCGACATATTCTTGAAGCATTCAATATGTTTCATTAAAATGTAAATAATTGTGTTCGCTACGATCAATTGTTCAGAAGTTATAAGCAGTTCAAGTTAATTTTCGCGGCGGGCCAATATGGTTCTCAACCAACAACCATTGAAATCGATATATTCTTGTAGAATGCAACATGCTGATTGATATGCAAAATTATAACGCTCTCTACGATCATTTGTTCAGAAGCTATAAGCAGTTCAATTTAATACTCGCCGAAGGCCATTATGGTTCTCAAATAACAACTAGTGAAACTGACATATTCTTGTAGCATTCAACATGTTTCATTAAAATGCAAATAATTGTGTTGTCTACGATCAATTTTTAAGGGGTTATAAGTAGTTAAAGTTGATTTTTGCGGCCGGCCAATATGGTTCTCAACCAACAACAAGTGAAATCGATATATTCTTGTAGCATGCAAAATGCTGATTAATATGCAAAATTTATAACGCTCTCTACGATCATTTGTTCAGAAGTTATAAACAGTTAAAATTAATACTCGCGGGCGGGCCAATATGGTTTTCTAAAAACAACTAGTGAAACCGACATATTCTTGTAGCATTCAACATGTTTCATTAAAATGCAAATAATTGTGCTCTCTACGATCAATTGTTCAGGAGTTATAATCAGTTCAAGTTGATTTTCGCGGGCGGGCCAATATGGTTCTCAACCAACAACTAGTGAAATCGATATATTCTTGTAGCATGTAACATGCTGATTATCATGCAAAATTATTACGCTTTCTACGATCAATTGTTCAGAAGTTATAAGGAGTTGAAATTAGTTTTGGCGGGCGGGCCAAAATGGTTTTCTAAAAGCAACTAGTGAAACCGACATATTCTTTTAGCCTTCAACATGTTTCATTAAAATGCAAATAATTGTGTTCTCTACGATCATTTGTTCAGAAGTTATAAGCAGTTCAATTTAATACTCGCGGGCGGGCCAATATGGTTCTCAAACAACAACTAGTGAAACCGACATATTCTTGATGCATTCAACATGTTTCATTAAAATGCAAATAATTGTGTTCGCTACGATCAATTGTTCAGAAGTTATAAGCAGTTCAAGTTAATTTCCGCGGGCTTGCCAATATGGTTCTCAACCAACAACTAATGAAATCGATATATTCTTGTAGCATGCAACATGCTGATTAATATGCAAAATTATTAAGCTCTCTACGATAATTTGTTCAGAAGTTATAAGGAGTTGAAGTTAGTTTTGGCGGGCGGGACAAAAAGGTTCTCAAACCACAACTAGTGAAACCGACATATTCTTGTAGTATACAACATGTTTGATTGAAATGAAAATAATTGTGTTCGCTACGATCAATTGTTCAGAAGTTATAAGCAGTTCAAGAAAATTTTCTTTATCGGGCCAATATGGTTCTCAACCAACAACCAATGAAATCGATATATTCTTGTAGCATGCAACATGCTGATTAATATGCAAAATTATAACGCTCTCTACGATCAATTGTTCAGAAGTTAGAAGGAGTTGAAGTTAGTTTAGGCAGGCGGGCCAAAATGGTTCTCAAACAATAACTAGTGAAACCGACATATTCTTGTAGCATACAACATGTTTGATTGAAATGCAAATAATTGTGTTCTCTGTGATCAATTGTTCAGAAGTTATAAACAGTTCAAGTTAATACTCGCGGGCGGGCCAATATGGTTTTCTAAAAACAACTAGTGAAACCGACATATTCTTGTAGCATTCAATATGTTTCATTAAAATGCAAATAATTGTGTTCTCTACGATCAATTTTTCAGGAGTAATAAGCAGTTCAAGTTGATTTTCAGGGGCGAGCCAATATGGTTCTCAACCAACAACTAGTGAAATCGATATGTCCTTTTGGCATGCAACATGCTGATTAATATGCAAATTTATTACGCTCTCTACGATCATTTGTTCAGAAGTTATAAACAGTTCAAGTTAATACTGACGGGCGGGCCAATATGGTTTTCTAAATACAACTAGTGAAACCGACATATTCATGTAGCATTCAACAAGTTTAATTAAAATGCAAATAATTGTGCTCTCTACGATCAATTGTTCAGGAGTTAAAAGCAGTTCAAGTTGATATTCGCGGGCGGGCCAATATGGTTCTCAACCAACAACTAGTGAAATCGATATATTCTTGTAGCATGCAACATGCTGATTGATATGCAAAATTATTACGCTCTCTACGATCATTTGTTCAGAAGTTATAAGGAGTTGAAGTTAGTTTTGGCGGGCGGGCCAAAATGGTTCTCAAACAATAACTAGTGAAACCGACATATTCTTGTAGCATACAACATGTTTGATTGAAATGCAAATAATTGTGTGCTCTACAATCGATTGTTCAGAAGTTATAAGCAGTTCAAGTTAATTTTCGCGGGCAGGCCAATATATTTCTCAAGCAACAACTAGTGAAATCGATATATTCTTGTAGCATGCAACATGCTGATTAACATGAAAAATTATTACGCTTTCTTCGATTATTTGTTCAGAAGTTATAAGCAGTTCAAATTAATTTTCGCGGGCGGGCCAAAATGTTTCTCAAACAATAACTAGTGAAACCGACATATTCTTGTAGCATACAACATGTTAGATTAAAATGATAATAATTGTGATCTCTACGATAAATTGTTAAGAAGTTATCAGCAGTTCAAGTTAATTTTCGCGGTCGGGCCAATATGGTTCTCAACCAACAACCAATGAAATCGATATATTCTTGTAGCATGCAACATGCTGATTAATATGCAAACTTATAACGTTCTCTACGATCATTTGTTCAGAAGTTATAAGGAGTTGAAGTTAGTTTTGGCGGGCGGGCCAAAATGGTTCTCAAACAATAACTAGTGAAACGACATATTCTTGTAGCATGCAACATGCTGATTGATATGGAAAATAATTACGCTCTCTACGATAATTTGTTCAGAAGTTATAAGCAGTTCAAATAATTTTCGCGGGCGGGCCAATATGGTTCTCAACCAACAACTAGTGAAATCGATATATTCTTGTAGCATGCAACATGCTGATTAACATGCAAATTTATTACGCTCTCTAAGATCATTTGTTGACAAGTTATAAGCAGTTCAATTTAATATTCGCGGGCGATCCAACATGGTTCTCAAACAACAATTAGTGAAACCGACATATTCTTGAAGCATTCAATATGTTTCATTAAAATGCAAATAATTGTGTTCGCTACGATCAATTATTCAGAAGTTATAAGCAGTTCAAGTTAATTTTCGCGGGCGGGCCAATATGGTTCTCAACCAACAACCATTGAAATCGATATATTCTTGTAGCATGCAACATGCAGATTAATATGCAAAATTATAACGCTCTCTACGATCATTTGTTCAGAAGTTATAAGGAGTTGAAGTTAGTTCTGGCGGGCGGGCCAAAATGGTTCTCAAACAATAACTAGTGAAACCGACATATTCTTGTAGCATACAACATGTTAGATTAAAATGATAATAATTGTGATCTCTACGATCAATTGTTCAGAAGTTATAAGCACTTCAAGTTGATTTTCGCGGGCGGGCCAATATGTTTTTCAACCAACAACTTGTGAAATCGATATATTCTTGTAGCATGCAACATGCTGATTAATATGCAAATTTTTTATGTTCCCTACGATCATTTGTTCAGAATTTATAAGCAATTCAAGTTAATACTCGCGGGCGGGCCAATATGGTTCTCAAATAACAACTAGTGAAACTGACATATTCTTGTAGCATTCAACATGTTTCATTAAAATGCAAATAATTTTGTTGTTTACGATCAATTGTTCAGGAGTTATAAGCAGTTAAAGTTGATTTTCGCGGCAGGCCAATATGGTTCTCAACCAACAACAATTAAAATCGATATGTTCTTTTAGCATGCAACATGCTGATTAATATGCAAATTTATAACGCTCTCTACGATCATTTGTTCAGAAGTTATAAACAGTTCAAGTTAAAACTGACGGGCGGGCCAATATGGTTTTCTAAATACAAGTAGTGAAACCGACATATTCTTGTAGCATTCAACAAGTTTAATTAAAATGCAAATAATTGTGCTCTCTACGATCAATTGTTCAGGAGTTATAAACAGTTCAAGTTGATATTCGCGGGCGGGCCAATATGGTTCTCAACCAACAACTAGTGAAATCGATATATTCTTGTAGCATGCAACATGCTGATTGATATGCAAATTATTACGCTCTCTACGATCATTTGTTCAGAAGTTATAAGGAGTTGAAGTTAGTTTTGGCGGGCGGGCCAAAATGGTTCTCAAACAATAACTAGTGAAACCGACATATTCTTGTAGCATACAACATGTTTGATTGAAATGCAAATAATTGTGTGCTCTACAATCAATTGTTCAGAAGTTATAAGCAGTTCAAGTTAATTTTCGCGGGCAGGCCAATATATTTCTCAAGCAACAACTAGTGAAATCGATATATTCTTGTAGCATGCAACATGCTGATTAACATGAAAAATTATTACGCTCTCTAAGATCAATTGTTCAGAAGTTATAAGCAGTTCAATTTAATATTCGCGGGCGGGCCAATATGGTTCTCAAACAACAACTAGTGAAACCGACATATTCTTGAAGCATTCAACATGTTTCATTAAAATGCAAATAATTGTGTTCGCTACGATCAATTGTTCAGAAGTTATAAGCAGTTCAAGTTAATTTTCGCGGGCGGGCCAATATGGTTCTCAACCAACAACCAATGAAATCCATATATTCTTGTAGCATGCAACATGCTGATTAATATACAATATTATAACGCTCTCTACGATCATTTGTTCAGAAGTTATAAGGAGTTGCAGTTAGTTTTGGCGGGCAGGCTAAAATGTTTCTCAAACAATAACTAGTGAAACCGACATATTCTTGTAGCATACAACATGTTAGATTAAAATGATAAAAATTGTGATCTCTACGATAAATTGTTCAGAAGTTATCAGCAGTTCAAGTTAATTTTCGCGGTCGGGCCAATATGGTTCTCAACCAACAACCAATGAAATCGATATATTCTTGTAACATGCAACATGCTGATTAATATGCAAAATTATAACGCTCTCTACGATCATTTGTTCAGAAGTTATAAGGAGTTGAAGTTAGTTTTGGCGGGCGGGACAAAATGGTTCTCAAACAATAACTAGTGAAACGACATATTCTTGTAGCATTCAAAATGTTTCTTTAAAATGCAAATAATTGTGTGCTCTACGATCAATTGTTCAGAAGTTATAAGCAGTTCAAATTAATTTTCGCGCGCGGGCCAATATGGTTCTCAACCAACAACTAGTGAAATCGATATATTCTTGTAGCATGCAACATGCTGATTAATATGCAAATTTATTACGCTCTTTAAGATCATTTGTTCAGAAGTTATAAGCAGTTCAATTTAATACTCGCGGGCGGGCCAATATGGTTCTCAAACAACAACTAGTGAAACCGACATATTCTTGAAGCATTCAACATGTTTCATTAAAATGCAAATAATTGTGTTCGCTACGATCAATTGTTCAGAAGTTATAAGCAGTTCAAGTTAATTTCCGCGGGCGGGCCAATATGGTTCTCAACCAACAACTAAAGAAATCGACATATTCTTGTAGCATACAACATGTTAGATTAATATGCAAATTTATAACGCTCTCTACGATCATTTGTTCAGAAGTTATAAGCAGTTGAAATTAATTTTCGCGGCGGGCTAATATGGTTCTCAACCAACTACTATTGAAATCGATATATTCTTGTAGCTTGTAACAAGCTGTTTAATATGCATAATTATTACGCTTTCTACGATCAATTGTTCAGAAGTTATAAGGAGTTGAAGTTAGTTTTGGCGGGCGGGCCAAAATGGTTCTCAAACAATAACTAGTGAAACCGACATATTCTTGTAGCATACAACATGTTAGATTAAAATGAAAATAATTGTGATCTCTACGATCAATTCTTCAGAAGTTATAAGCAGTTCAAGTTGATTTTCGCGGGCGGGAAAATATGTTTTTCAACCAACAACTAGTGAAATCGATATATTCTTGTAGCATGCAACATGCTGATTAATATGCACATTTTTTACGCTCTCTACGATCATTTGTTCAGAAGCTATAAGCAGTTCAATTTAATACTCGCCGACGGCCATTATGGTTCTCAAATAACAACTAGTGAAACTGACATATTCTTGTAGCATTCAACATGTTTCATTAACATGGAAATAATTGTGTTGTCTACGATCAATTGTTAAGGAGTTATAAGCAGTTAAAGTTGATTTTTGCGGCCGGCCAATATGGTTCTCAACCAACAACAAGTGAAATCGATATATTCTTGTAGCATGCAACATGCTGATTAATATGCAAATTTATAACGCTCTCTACGATCATTTGTTCAGAAGTTATAAACAGTTAAAATTAATACTCGCGGGAGGGCCAATATGGTTTTCTAAAAACAACTAGTGAAACCGACATATTCTTGTAGCATTCAACGTGTTTCATTAAAATGCAAATAATTGTGCTCTCTACAATCAATTGTTCAGGAGTTATAAGCAGTTCAAGTTGATTTTCGCGGGCGGGCCAATATGGTTCTCAACCAACAACTAGTGAAATCGATATATTCTTGTAGCATGTAACATGCTGATTAACATGCAAAATTATTACGCTTTCTACGATCAATTGTTCAGAAGTTATAAGGAGTTGAAATTAGTTTTGGCGGGCGGGCCAAAATGGTTTTCTAAAAACAACTAGTGAAACCGACATATTCTTGTAGCCTTCAACATGTTTCATTAAAATTCAAATATTTGTCTTCTCTACGATCAATTTTTCAGGAGTTATAAGCAGTTCAAATTGATTTTCGCGGGCGGGCCAATATGGTTCTCAACCAACAACTAGTGAAATCGATATATTCTTGTAGCATGCAACATGCTGATTAATATGCAAATTTATTACGCTCTCTAGGTACATTTGTTCAGAAGTTATAAATAATTCAAGTTAATACTCGCGGGAGAATATGGTTTTCTACAAACAACTAGTGAAACCGACATATACTTGTAGCATTCAAAATGTTTCATTAAAATGAAAATAATTGTGTGCTCTACGATCAATTGTTCAGAAGTTATAAGCAGTTTAAATTAATTTTCGCGGGCGGGCCAATATGGTTCTCAACCAACAACTAGTGAAATCGATAAATTCTTGTAGCATGCAACATGCTGATTAATATGCAAATTTATTACGCTCTCAAGGATCATTTGTTCAGAAGTTATAAACAGTTCAAGTTAATACTCGTGGGCGGGCCAATATGGATTTCTAAAAAAAACTAGTGAAACCGACATATTCTTGTTGCATTCAACATGTTTCATTAAAATGCTAATAATTGTGGTCTCTACGATCAATTGTTCAGGAGTTATAAGCAGTTCAAGTTGATTTTCGCGGGCGGGCCAATATGGTTCTCAACCATCAACTAATGAAATCGACATATTCTTGTAGCATACAACATGTTAGATTAAAATGATAATAATTGTGATCTCTACGATCATTTGTTCAGAAGTTATAAGGAGTTGAAGTTAGTTTTGGCGGGCGGGCCAAAATGGTTCTCAAACAATAACTAGTGAAACCGACATATTCTTGTAGCATACAACATGTTTGATTGAAATGCAAATAATTGTGTGCTCTACAATCAATTGTTCAGAAGTTATAAGCAGTTCAAGTTAATTTTCGCGGGCAGGCCAATATATTTCTCAAACAACAACTAGTGAAATCGATATATTCTTGTAGCATGCAACATGCTGATTAATATGCAAAATTATTACGCTTTCTACGATTACTTGTTCAGAAGTTATAAGCAGTTGAAATTAATTTTCGCGGCGGGCTAATATGGTTCTCAACCAACTACTAATGAAATCGATATATTCTTGTAGCATGTAACAAGCTGTTTAATATGCATAATTATTACGCTTTCTACGATCAATTGTTCAGAAGTTATAAGGAGTTGAAGTTAGTTTTGGCGGGCGGGCCAAAATGGTTCTCAAACAATAACTAGTGAAACCGACATATTCTTGTAGCATACAACATGTTAGATTAAAATGAAAATAATTGTGATCTCTACGATCAATTCTTCAGAAGTTATAAGCAGTTCAAGTTGATTTTCGCGGGCGGGAAAATATGTTTTTCAACCAACAACTAGTGAAATCGATATATTCTTGTAGCATGCAACATGCTGATTAATATGCACATTTTTTACGCTCTATACGATCATTTGTTCAGAAGCTATAAGCAGTTCAATTTAATACTCGCCGACGGCCATTATGGTTCTCAAATAACAACTAGTGAAACTGACATATTCTTGTAGCATTCAACATGTTTCATTAACATGGAAATAATTGTGTTGTCTACGATCAATTGCTAAGGAGTTACAAGCAGTTAAAGTTGATTTTTGCGGCCGGCCAATATGGTTCTCAACCAACAACTAGTGAAATCGATATATTCTTGTAGCATGCAACATCCTGATTAATATGCAAATTTATAACGCTCTCTACGATCATTTGTTCAGAAGTTATAAACAGTTAAAATTAATACTCGCGGGCGGGCCAATATGGTTTTCTAAAAACAACTAGTGAAACCGACATATTCTTGTAGCATTCAACATGTTTCATTAAAATGCAAATAATTGTGCTCTCTACAATCAATTGTTCAGGAGTTATAAGCAGTTCAACTTGATTTTCGCGGGCGGGCCAATATGGTTCTCAACCAACAACTAGTGAAATCAATATATTCTTGTAGCATGGAACATGCTGATTAACATGCAAAATTATTACGCTTTCTACGATCAATTGTTCAGAAGTTATAAGGAGTTGAAATTAGTTTTGGCGGGCGGGCCAAAATGGTTTTCTAAAAACAACTAGTGAAACCGACATATTCTTGTATCATTCAACATGTTTCATTAAAATGCAAATAATTGTGTTCTCTACGATCAATTGTTCAGGAGTTATAAGCAGTTCAAGTTGATTTTCGCGAGCGGACCAATATGGTTCTCAACCAACAACTACTGAAATCGATATATTCTTGTAGCATGCAACATGCTGATTAATATGCAAATGTATTACGCTCTCTAGGATCATTTGATCAGAAGTTATAAACAGTTCAAGTTAATTCTCGCGGGCGGGCCAATATGGTTTTCTCTAAACAACTAGTGAAAAAGACATATTCTTGTAGCATTCAAAATGTTTCATTAAAATGCAAATAATTGTGTGCTCTACGATAAATTGCTCAGAATTTATAAGCAGTTCAAGTTAATTTTCGCGGGCAGGCCAATATATTTCTCAAACAACAACTAGTGAAATCGATATATTCTTGTAGCATGCAACATGCTGATTAATATGCAAAATTATTACGCTTTCTACGATTACTTGTTCAGAAGTTATAAGCAGTTGAAATTAATTTTCGCGGCGGGCTAATATGGTTCTCAACCAACTACTAATGAAATCGATATATTCTTGTAGCATGTAACAAGCTGTTTAATATGCATAATTATTACGCTTTCTACGATCAATTGTTCAGAAGTTATAAGGAGTTGAAGTTAGTTTTGGCGGGCGGGCCAAAATGGTTCTCAAACAATAACTAGTGAAACCGACATATTCTTGTAGCATACAACATGTTAGATTAAAATGAAAATAATTGTGATCTCTACGATCAATTCTTCAGAAGTTATAAGCAGTTCAAGTTGATTTTCGCGGGCGGGAAAATATGTTTTTCAACCAAAAACTAGTGAAATCGATATATTCTTGTAGCATGCAACATGCTGATTAATATGCACATTTTTTACGCTCTATACGATCATTTGTTCAGAAGCTATAAGCAGTTCAATTTAATACTCGCCGACGGCCATTATGGTTCTCAAATAACAACTAGTGAAACTGACATATTCTTGTAGCATTCAACATGTTTCATTAACATGGATATAATTGTGTTGTCTACGATCAATTGCTAAGGAGTTACAAGCAGTTAAAGTTGATTTTTGCGGCCGGCCAATATGGTTCTCAACCAACAACAAGTGAAATCGATATATTCTTGTAGCATGCAACATCCTGATTAATATGCAAATTTATAACGCTCTCTACGATCATTTGTTCAGAAGTTATAAACAGTTAAAATTAATACTCGCGGGCGGGCCAATATGGATTTCTAAAAACAACTAGTGAAACCGACATATTCTTGTAGCATTCAACATGTTTCATTAAAATGCAAATAATTGTGCTCTCTACAATCAATTGTTCAGGAGTTATAAGCAGTTCAACTTGATTTTCGCGGGCGGGCCAATATGGTTCTCAACCAACAACTAGTGAAATCAATATATTCTTGTAGCATGGAACATGCTGATTAACATGCAAAATTATTACGCTTTCTACGATCAATTGTTCAGAAGTTATAAGGAGTTGAAATTAGTTTTGGCGGGCGGGCCAAAATGGTTTTCTAAAAACAACTAGTGAAACCGACATATTCTTGTATCATTCAACATGTTTCATTAAAATGCAAATAATTGTGTTCTCTACGATCAATTGTTCAGGAGTTATAAGCAGTTCAAGTTGATTTTCGCGAGCGGACCAATATGGTTCTCAACCAACAACTACTGAAATCGATATATTCTTGTAGCATGCAACATGCTGATTAATATGCAAATGTATTACGCTCTCTAGGATCATTTGATCAGAAGTTATAAACAGTTCAAGTTAATTCTCGCGGGCGGGCCAATATGGTTTTCTATAAACAACTAGTGAAAAAGACATATTCTTGTAGCATTCAAAATGTTTCATTAAAATGCAAATAATTGTGTGCTCTACGATAAATTGTTCAGAATTTATAAGCAGTTCAAGTTAATTTTCGCGGGCAGGCCAATATATTTCTCAAACAACAACTAGTGAAATCGATATATTCTTGTAGCATGCAACATGCTGATTAATATGCAAAATTATTACGCTTTCTACGATTACTTGTTCAGAAGTTATAAGCAGTTGAAATTAATTTTCGCGGCGGGCTAATATGGTTCTCAACCAACTACTAATGAAATCGATATATTCTTGTAGCATGTAATAAGCTGTTTAATATGCATAATTATTACGCTTTCTACGATCAATTGTTCAGAAGTTATAAGGAGTTGAAGTTAGTTTTGGCGGGCGGGCCAAAATGGTTCTCAAACAATAACTAGTGAAACCGACATATTCTTGTAGCATACAACATGTTAGATTAAAATGAAAATAATTGTGATCTCTACGATCAATTCTTCAGAAGTTATAAGCAGTTCAAGTTGATTTTCGCGGGCGGGAAAATATGTTTTTCAACCAACAACTAGTGAAATCGATATATTCTTGTAGCATGCAACATGCTGATTAATATGCACATTTTTTACGCTCTCTACGATCATTTGTTCAGAAGCTATAAGCAGTTCAATTTAATACTCGCCGACGGCCATTATGGTTCTCAAATAACAACTAGTGAAACTGACATATTCTTGTAGCATTCAACATGTTTCATTAACATGGAAAAAATTGTGTTGTCTACGATCAATTGTTAAGGAGTTATAAGCAGTTAAAGTTGATTTTTGCGGCCGGCCAATATGGTTCTCAACCAACAACAAGTGAAATCGATATAATCTTGTAGCATGCAACATGCTGATTAATATGCAAATTTATAACGCTCTCTACGATCATTTGTTCAGAAGTTATAAACAGTTAAAATTAATACTCGCGGGCGGGCCAATATGGTTTTCTAAAAACAACTAGTGAAACCGACAATTTCTTGTAGCATTCAACATGTTTCATTAAAATGCAAATAATTGTGCTCTCTACAATCAATTGTTCAGGAGTTATAAGCAGTTCAAGTTGATTTTCGCGGGCGGGCCAATATGGTTCTCAACCAACAACTAGTGAAATCGATATATTCTTGTAGCATGTAACATGCTGATTAACATGCAAAATTATTACGCTTTCTACGATCAATTGTTCAGAAGTTATAAGGAGTTGAAATTAGTTTTGGCGGGCGGGCCAAAATGGTTTTCTAAAAACAACTAGTGAAACCGACATATTCTTGTAGCCTTCAACATGTTTCATTAAAATGCAAATAATTGTGTTCTCTACGATCAATTTTTCAGGAGTTATAAGCAGTTCAAATTGATTTTCGCGGGTGGGCCAATATGGTTCTCAACCAACAACTAGTGAAATCGATATATTCTTGTAGCATGCAACATGCTGATTAATATGCAAATTTAATACGCTCTCTAGGATCATTTGTTCAGAAGTTATAAATAATTCAAGTTAATACTCGCGGGAGAATATGGTTTTCTACAAACAACTAGTGAAACCGACATATTCTTGTAGCATTCAAAATGTTTCTTTAAAATGCAAATAATTGTGTGCTCTACGATCAATTGTTCAGAAGTTATAAGCAGTTCAAATTAATTTTCGGGGGCGGGCCAATATGGTTCTCAACCAACAACTAGTGAAATCGATATATTCTTGTAGCATGCAACATGCTGATTAATATGCAAATTTATTACGCTCTTTAAGATCATTTGTTCAGAAGTTATAAGCAGTTCAATTTAATACTCGCGGGCGGGCCAATATGGTTCTCAAACAACAACTAGTGAAACCGACATATTCTTGAAGCATTCAACATGTTTCATTAAAATGCAAATAATTGTGTTCGCTACGATCAATTGTTCAGAAGTTATAAGCAGTTCAAGTTAATTTCCGCGGGCGGGCCAATATGGTTCTCAACCAACAACTAATGAAATCGACATATTCTTGTAGCATACAACATGTTAGATTAAAATGATAATAATTGTGATCTCTACGATCATTTGTTCAGAATTTATAAGGAGTTGAAGTTAGTTTTGGCGGGCGGGCCAAAATGGTTCTCAAACAATAACTAGTGAAACCGACATATTCTTGTAGCATACAACATGTTTGATTGAAATGCAAATAATTGTGTGCTCTACAATCAATTGTTCAGAAGTTATAAGCAGTTCAAGTTAATTTTCGCGGGCAGGCCAATATATTTCTCAAACAACAACTAGTGAAATCGATATATTCTTGTAGCATGCAACATGCTGATTAATATGCAAAATTATTACGCTTTCTACGATTACTTGTTCAGAAGTTATAAGCAGTTGAAATTAATTTTCGCGGCGGGCTAATATGGTTCTCAACCAACTACTAATGAAATCGATATATTCTTGTAGCATGTAACAAGCTGTTTAATATGCATAATTATTACGCTTTCTACGATCAATTTTTCATAAGTTATAAGGAGTTGAAGTTAGTTTTGGCGGGCGGGCCAAAATGGTTCTCAAACAATAACTAGTGAAACCGACATATTCTTGTAGCATACATGTTAGATTAAAATGAAAATAATTGTGATCTCTACGGGCGGGAAAATATGTTTTTCAACCAACAACTAGTGAAATCGATATATTCTTGTAGCATGCAACATGCTGATTAATATGCAAATTTATTACGCTCTCTAGGATCATTTGTTCAGAAGTTATAAACAGTTCAAGTTAATACTCGTGGGCGGGCCAATATGGATTTCTAAAAAAAACTAGTGAAACCGACATATTCTTGTTGCATACAACATGTTTGATTAAAATGCTAATAATTGTTGTCTCTACGATCAATTGTTCAGGAGTTATAAGCAGTTCAAGTTGATTTTCGCGGGCGGGCCAATATGGTTCTCAACCAACAACTAATGAAATCGACATATTCTTGTAGCATACAACATGTTAGATTAAAATGATAATAATTGTGATCTCTACGATCATTTGTTCAGAAGTTATAAGGAGTTGAAGTTAGTTTTGGCGGGCGGGCCAAAATGGTTCTCAAACAATAACTAGTGAAACCGACATATTCTTGTAGCATACAACATGTTTGATTGAAATGCAAATAATTGTGTTCGCTACGATCAATTGTTCAGAAGTTATAAGCAGTTCAAGTTAATTTCCGCGGACGGGCCAATATGGTTCTCAACCAACAACTAATGAAATCGACATATTCTTGTAGCATACAACATGTTAGATTAAAATGATAATAATTGTGATCTCTACGATCATTTGTTCAGAAGTTATAAGGAGTTGAAGTTAGTTTTGGCGGGCGGGCCAAAATGGTTCTCAAACAATAACTAGTGAAACCGACATATTCTTGTAGCATACAACATGTTTGATTGAAATGCAAATAATTGTGTGCTCTACAATCAATTGTTCAGAAGTTATAAGCAGTTCAAGTTGATTTTCGCGGGCGGGAAAATATGTTTTTCAACCAACAACTAGTGAAATCGATATATTCTTGTAGCATGCAACATGCTGATTAATATGCAAAATTATTACGCTTTCTACGATTACTTGTTCAGAAGTTATAAGCAGTTGAAATTAATTTTCGCGGCGGGCTAATATGGTTCTCAACCAACTACTAATGAAATCGATATATTCTTGTAGCATGCAACATGCTGATTAATGTGCACATTTTTTACGCTCTCTACGATCATTTGTTCAGAAGCTATAAGCAGTTCAATTTAATACTCGCCGACGGCCATTATGGTTCTCAAATAACAACTAGTGAAACTGACATATTCTTGTAGCATACAACATGTTAGATTAAAATGAAAATAATTGTGATCTCTACGATCAATTCTTCAGAAGTTATAAGCAGTTCAAGTTGATTTTCGCGGGCGGGAAAATATGTTTTTCAACCAACAACTAGTGAAATCGATATATTCTTGTAGCATGCAACATGCTGATTAATGTGCACATTTTTTACGCTCTCTACGATCATTTGTTCAGAAGCTATAAGCAGTTCAATTTAATACTCGCCGACGGCCATTATGGTTCTCAAATAACAACTAGTGAAACTGACATATTCTTGTAGCATTCAACATGTTTCATTAACATGGAAATAATTGTGTTGTCTACGATAAATTGTTAAGGAGTTATAAGCAGTTAAAGTTGATTTTTGCGGCCGGCCAATATGGTTCTCAACCAACAACAAGTGAAATCGATATATTCTTGTAGCATACAACATGCTGATTAATATGCAAATTTATAACGCTCTCTACGATCATTTGTTCAGAAGTTATAAACAGTTAAAATTAATACTCGCGGGCGGGCCAATATGGTTTTCTAAAAACAACTAGTGAAACCGACATATTCTTGTAGCATTCAACATGTTTCATTAAAATGCAAATAATTGTGCTCTCTACAATCAATTGTTCAGGAGTTATAAGCAGTTCAAGTTGATTTTCACGGGCGGGCCAATATGGTTCTCAACCAACAACTAGTGAAATCGATATATTCTTGTAGCATGTAACATGCTGATTAACATGCAAAATTATTACGCTTTCTACGATCAATTGTTCAGAAGTTATAAGGAGTTGAAATTAGTTTTGGCGGGCGGGCCAAAATGGTTTTCTAAAAACAACTAGTGAAACCGACATATTCTTGTAGCCTTCAACATGTTTCATTAAAATGCAAATAATTGTGTTCTCTACGATCAATTTTTCAGGAGTTATAAGCAGTTCAAATTGATTTTCGCGGGCGGGCCAATATGGTTCTCAACCAACAACTAGTGAAATCGATATATTCTTGTAGCATGCAACATGCTGATTAATATGCAAATTTATTACGCTGTCTAGGTACATTTGTTCAGAAGTTATAAATAATTCAAGTTAATACTCGCGGGAGAATATGGTTTTCTACAAACAACTAGTGAAACCGACATATACTTGTAGCATTCAAAATGTTTCATTAAAATGCAAATAATTGTGTGCTCTACGATCAATTGTTCAGAAGTTATAAGCAGTTCAAATTAATTTTCGCGGGCGGGCCAATATGGTTCTCAACCAACAACTAGTGAAATCGATAAATTCTTGTAGCATGCAACATGCTGATTAATATGCAAATTTATTACGCTCTCTAGGATCATTTGTTCAGAAGTTATAAACAGTTCAAGTTAATACTCGTGGGCGGGCCAATATGGATTTCTAAAAAAAACTAGTGAAACCGACATATTCTTGTTGAATACAACATGTTTGATTAAAATGCAAATAATTGTGTGCTCTACAATCAATTGTTCAGAAGTTATAAGCAGTTCAAGTTAATTTTCGCGGGCAGGCCAATATATTTCTCAAACAACAACTAGTGAAATCGATATATTCTTGTAGCATGCAACATGCTGATTAATATGCAAAATTATTACGCTTTCTACGATTACTTGTTCAGAAGTTATAAGCAGTTGAAATTAATTTTCGCGGCGGGCTAATATGGTTCTCAACCAACTACTAATGAAATCGATATATTCTTGTAGCATGTAACAAGCTGTTTAATATGCATAATTATTACGCTTTCTACGATCAATTTTTCATAAGTTATAAGGAGTTGAAGTTAGTTTTGGCGGGCGGGCCAAAATGGTTCTCAAACAATAACTAGTGAAACCGACATATTCTTGTAGCATACAACATGTTAGATTAAAATGAAAATAATTGTGATCTCTACGGGCGGGAAAATATGTTTTTCAACCAACAACTAGTGAAATCGATATATTCTTGTAGCATGCAACATGCTGATTAATATGCACATTTTTTACGCTCTCTACGATCATTTGTTCAGAAGCTATAAGCAGTTCAATTTAATACTCGCCGACGGCCATTATGGTTCTCAAATAACAACTAGTGAAACTGACATATTCTTGTAGCATTCAACATGTTTCATTAACATGGAAATAATTGTGTTGTCTACGATAAATTGTTAAGGAGTTGTAAGCAGTTAAAGTTGATTTTTGCGGCCGGCCTATATGGTTCTCAACTAACAACTAGTGAAATCGATATATTCTTGTAGCATGCAACATGCTGATTAATATGCAAATTTATTACGCTCTCTAGGATCATTTGTTCAGAAGTTATTAACAGTTCAAGTTAATACTCGTGGGCGGGCCAATATGGATTTCTAAAAAAAACTAGTGAAAACGACATATTCTTGTTGCATACAACATGTTTGATTAAAATGCTAATAATTGTGGTCTCTACGATCAATTGTTCAGGAGTTATAAGCAGTTCAAGTTGATTTTCGCGGGCGGGCCAATATGGTTCTCAACCAACAACTAATGAAATCGACATATTCTTGTAGCATACAACATGTTAGATTAAAATGATAATAATTGTGATCTCTACGATCATTTGTTCAGAAGTTATAAGGAGTTGAAGTTAGTTTTGGCGGGCGGGCCAAAATGGTTCTCAAACAATAACTAGTGAAACCGACATATTCTTGTAGCATACAACATGTTTGATTGAAATGCAAATAATTGTGTTCGCTACGATCAATTGTTCAGAAGTTATAAGCAGTTCAAGTTAATTTCCGCGGGCGGGCCAATATGGTTCTCAACCAACAACTAATGAAATCGACATATTCTTGTAGCATACAACATGTTAGATTAAAATGATAATAATTGTGATCTCTACGATCATTTGTTCAGAAGTTATAAGGAGTTGAAGTTAGTTTTGGCGGGCGGGCCAAAATGGTTCTCAAACAATAACTAGTGAAACCGACATATTCTTGTAGCATACAACATGTTTGATTGAAATGCAAATAATTGTGTGCTCTACAATCAATTGTTCAGAAGTTATAAGCAGTTCAAGTTGATTTTCGCGGGCGGGAAAATATGGTTCTCAACCAACTACTAATGAAATCGATATATTCTTGTAGCATGCAACATGCTGATTAATGTGCACATTTTTTACGCTCTCTACGATCATTTGTTCAGAAGCTATAAGCAGTTCAATTTAATACTCGCCGACGGCCATTATGGTTCTCAAATAACAACTAGTGAAACTGACATATTCTTGTAGAATACAACATGTTAGATTAAAATGAAAATAATTGTGATCTCTACGATCAATTCTTCAGAAGTTATAAGCAGTTCAAGTTGATTTTCGCGGGCGGGAAAATATGTTTTTCAACCAACAACTAGTGAAATCGATATATTCTTGTAGCATGCAACATGCTGATTAATGTGCACATTTTTTACGCTCTCTACGATCATTTGTTCAGAAGCTATAAGCAGTTCAATTTAATACTCGCCGACGGCCATTATGGTTCTCAAATAACAACTAGTGAAACTGACATATTCTTGTAGCATTCAACATGTTTCATTAACATGGAAATAATTGTGTTGTCTACGATAAATTGTTAAGGAGTTATAAGCAGTTAAAGTTGATTTTTGCGGCCGGCCAATATGGTTCTCAACCAACAACAAGTGAAATCGATATATTCTTGTAGCATACAACATGCTGATTAATATGCAAATTTATAACGCTCTCTACGATCATTTGTTCAGAAGTTATAAACAGTTAAAATTAATACTCGCGGGCGGGCCAATATGGTTTTCTAAAAACAACTAGTGAAACCGACATATTCTTGTAGCATTCAACATGTTTCATTAAAATGCAAATAATTGTGCTCTCTACAATCAATTGTTCAGGAGTTATAAGCAGTTCAAGTTGATTTTCGCGGGCGGGCCAATATGGTTCTCAACCAACAACTAGTGAAATCGATATATTCTTGTAGCATGTAACATGCTGATTAACATGCAAAATTATTACGCTTTCTACGATCAATTGTTCAGAAGTTATAAGGAGTTGAAATTAGTTTTGGCGGGCGGGCCAAAATGGTTTTCTAAAAACAACTAGTGAAACCAACATATTCTTGTAGCCTTCAACATGTTTCATTAAAATGCAAATAATTGTGTTTTCTACGATCAATTTTTCAGGAGTTATAAGCAGTTCAAATTGATTTTCGCGGGCGGGCTAATATGGTTCTCAACCAACAACTAGTGAAATCGATATATTCTTGTAGCATGCAACATGCTGATTAATATGCAAATTTATTACGCTGTCTAGGAACATTTGTTCAGAAGTTATAAATAATTCAAGTTAATACTCGCGGGAGAATATGGTTTTCTACAAACAACTAGTGAAACCGACATATACTTGTAGCATTCAAAATGTTTCATTAAAATGCAAATAATTGTGTGCTCTACGATCAATTGTTCAGAAGTTATAAGCAGTTCAAATTAATTTTCGCGGGCGGGCCAATATGGTTCTCAACCAACAACTAGTGAAATCGATAAATTCTTGTAGCATGCAACATGCTGATTAATATGCAAATTTATTACGCTCTCTAGGATCATTTGTTCAGAAGTTATAAACAGTTCAAGTTAATACTCGTGGGCGGGCCAATATGGATTTCTAAAAAAAACTAGTGAAACCGACATATTCTTGTTGCATACAACATGTTTGATTAAAATGCTAATAATTGTGGTCTCTACGATCAATTGTTCAGGAGTTATAAGCAGTTCAAGTTGATTTTCGCGGGCGGGCCAATATGGTTCTCAACCAACAACTAATGAAATCGACATATTCTTGTAGCATACAACATGCTAGATTAAAATGATAATAATTGTGATCTTTTCGATCATTTGTTCAGAAGTTATAAGGAGTTGAAGTTAGTTTTGGCGGGCGGGCCAAAATGGTTCTCAAACAATAACTAGTGAAACCGACATATTCTTGTAGCATACAACATGTTTGATTGAAATGCAAATAATTGTGTGCTCTACAATCAATTGTTCAGAAGTTATAAGCACTTCAAGTTAATTTTCGCGGGCAGGCCAATATATTTCTCAAACAACAACTAGTGAAATCGATATATTCTTGTAGCATGCAACATGCTGATTAATATGAAAAATTATTACGCTTTCTACGATTATTTGTTCAGTAGTTATAAGCAGTTCAAATAATTTTCGCGGGCGGGCCAATATGGTTCTCAACCAACAACTAGTGAAGTCGATATATTCTTGTAGCATGCAACATGCTGTTTAATATGCAAATTTATTACGCTCTCTAAGATCATTTGTTCAGAAGTTATAAGCAGTTCAATTTTATATTCGCGGGCGATTCAATATGGTTCTCAAACAACAATTAGTGAAACCGACATATTCTTGAAGCGTTCAATATGTTTCATTAAAATGCAAATAATTGTGTTCGCTACGATAAATTGTTCAGAAGTTATAAGCAGTTCAAGTTAATTTTCGCGGGCGGGCCAATATGGTTCTCAACCAACAACCAATGAAATCGATATATTCTTGTAGCATGCAACATGCTGATTAATACGCAAAATTATAATGCTCTCTACGATCATTTGTTCAGAAGTTATAAGGAGTTGAAGTTAGTTTTGGCGGGCGGGACAAAATGGTTCTCAAACAATAACTAGTGAAACCGACATAATCTTGTAGCATACAACATGTTTGATTGAAATGCAAATAATTGTGTTCTCTACGATCAATTGTTCAGAAGTTATAAGCAGTTAAAATTAATTTTCGAGGGCGGGCCAATATGGTTCTCAACCAACAACTAGTGAAATGGATATATTCTTGTAGCATGCAACATGCTGTTTAATATGCAAAATTATTACGCTTTCTACGATCAATTGTTCAGAAGTTATAAGGAGTTGAAATTAGTTTTGGCGGGCGGTCCAAAATGGTTTTCTAAAAACAACTAGTGAAACCGACATATTCTTGTATCATTCAACATGTTTCATTAATATGCAAATAATTGTGTTCTCTACGATCAATTGTTCAGGAGTTATAAGCAGTTCAAGTTGATTTTCGCGGGCGGACCAATATGGTTCTCAACCAACAACTACTGAAATCGATATATTCTTGTAGCATGCAACATGCTGATTAATATGCAAATGTATTACGCTCTCTAGGATCATTTGTTCAGAAGTTATAAACAGTTCAAGTTAATTCTCGCGGGCGGGCCAATATGGTTTTCTATAAACAACTAGTGAAACCGACATATTCTTGTAGCATTCAAAATGTTTCATTAAAATGCAAATAATTGGGTGGTCTACGATCAATTGTTTAGAAGTTATAAGCAGTTCAAGTTAATTCTCGCGGGCGAGCCAAAATGGTTTTCTATAAACAACTAGTGAAACCGACATAATCTTGTAGCATTCAAAATGTTTCATTAAAATGCAAATAATTGTGTGGTCTACAATCAATTGTTCAGAATTTATAAGCAGTTCAAGTTAATTTTCTTCGGCGAGCCAATATGGTTCTCAACCAACAACTAGTGAAATCGATATATTCTTGTAGCATGCAACATGCTGATTAATATGCAAATTTATTACGCTCTCTAGGATCATTTGTTCAGAAGTTATAAACAGTTAAAGCTAATACTCGTGGGCGGGCCAATATGGATTTCTAAAAACAACTAGTGAAACCGACATATTCTTGTTGCATACAACATGTTTGATTAAAATGCTAATAATTGTGGGCTCTACGATCAATTGTTCAGGAGTTATAAGCAGTTCAAGTTGATTTTCGCGGGCGGGCCAATATGGTTCTCAACCAACAACCAATGAAATCGATATATTCTTGTAGCATGCAACATGCTGATTGATATGCAAAATAATTACGCTCTCTACGATAATTTGTTCAGAAGTTATAAGGAGTTGAAGTTAATTTTGGCGGGCGGGCCAAAATGGTTCTCAAACAATAACTAGTGAAACCGACATATTCTTGTAGCATACAACATGTTTGATTGAAATGCATATAATTGTGTGCTCTGCTATCAATTGTTCAGAAGTTATAAGCAGTTCAATTTAATACTCGCGGGCGATCCAATATATTTCTCAAGCAACAACTAGTGAAATCGATATATTCTTGTAGCATGCAACATGCTGATTAACATGAAAAATTATTACGCTTTCTTCGATTATTTGTTCAGAAGTTATAAGCAGTTCAATTAATTTTCGCGGGCGGGCCAAAATGTTTCTCAAACAATAACTAGTGAAACCGACATATTCTTGTAGCATACAACATGTTAGATTAAAATGATAATAATTGTGATCTCTACGATAAATTGTTAAGAAGTTATCAGCAGTTCAAGTTAATTTTCGCGGTCGGGACAATATGGTTCTCAACCAACAACCAATGAAATCGATATATTCTTGTAGCATGCAACATGCTGATTAATATGCAAACTTATAACGCTCTCTACGATCATTTGTTCAGAAGTTATAAGGAGTTGAAGTTAGTTTTGGCGGGCGGGCCAAAATGGTTCTCAAAAAATAACTAGAGAAACGACATATTCTTGTAGCATGCAACATGCTGATTGATATGGAAAATAATTACGCTGTCTACGATAATTTGTTCAGAAGTTATAAGCAGTTCAAATAATTTTCGCGGGCGGGCCAATATGGTTCTCAACCAACAAGTAGTGAAATCGATATATTCTTGTAGCATGCAACATGCTGATTAACATGCAAATTTATTACGCTCTCTAAGATCATTTGTTCACAAGTTATAAGCAGTTCAATTTAATATTCGCGGGCGATCCAACATGGTTCTCAAACAACAATTAGTGAAACCGACATATTCTTGAAGCATTCAATATGTTTCATTAAAATGCAAATAATTGTGTTCGCTACGATCAATTATTCAGAAGTTATAAGCAGTTCAAGTTAATTTTCGCGGGCGGGCCAATATGGTTCTCAACCAACAACCATTGAAATCGATATATTCTTGTAGCATGCAACATGCTGATTAATATGCAAAATTATAACGCTCTCTACGATCATTTGTTCAGAAGTTATAAGGAGTTGAATTTAGTTCTGGCGGGCGGGCCAAAATGGTTCTCAAACAATAACAAGTGAAACCGACATATTCTTGTAGCATACAACATGTTAGATTAAAATGATAATAATTGTGATCTCTACGATCAATTGTTCAGAAGTTATAAGCACTTCAAGTTGATTTTCGCGGGCGGGCCAATATGTTTTTCAACCAACAACTTGTGAAATCGATATATTCTTGTAGCATGCAACATGCTGATTAATATGCAAATTTTTTATGTTCCCTACGATCATTTGTTCAGAAGTTATAAGCAATTCAATTTAATACTCGCGGGCGGGCCAATATGGTTCTCAAATAACAACTAGTGAAACGGACATATTCTTGTAGCATTCAACATGTTTCATTAAAATGCAAATAATTTTGTTGTTTACGATCAATTGTTCAGGAGTTATAAGCAGTTAAAGTTGATTTTCGCGGCAGGCCAATATGGTTCTCAACCAACAACAAGTAAAATCGATATGTTCTTTTAGCATGCAACATGCTGATTAATATGCAAATTTATTACGCTCTCTACGATCATTTGTTCAGAAGTTATAAACAGTTCAAGTTAAAACTGACGGGCGGGCCAATATGGTTTTCTAAATACAACTAGTGAAACCGACATATTCTTGTAGCATTCAACAAGTTTAATTAAAATGCAAATAATTGTGCTCTCTACGATCAATTGTTCAGGAGTTATAAGCAGTTCAAGTTGATATTCGCGGGCGGGCCAATATGGTTCTCAACCAACAACTAGTGAAATCGATATATTCTTGTAGCATGCAACATGCTGATTGATATGCAAAATTATTACGCTCTCTACGATCATTTGTTAAGAAGTTATAAGGAGTTGAAGTTAGTTTTGGCGGCGGGCCAAAATGGTTCTCAAACAATAACTAGTGAAACCGACATATTCTTGTAGCATACAACATGTTTGATTGAAATGCAAATAATTGTGTGCTCTACAATCAATTGTTCAGAAGTTATAAGCAGTTCAAGTTAATTTTCGCGGGCAGGCCAATATATTTCTCAAGCAACAACTAGTGAAATCGATATATTCTTGTAGCATGCAACATGCTGATTAACATGAAAAATTATTACGCTCTCTAAGATCAATTGTTCAGGAGTTATAAGCAGTTCAATTTAATATTCGCGGGCGGGCCAATATGGTTCTCAAACAACAACTAGTGAAACCGAAATATTCTTGAAGCATTCAACATGTTTCATTAAAATGCAAATAATTGTGTTCGCTACGATCAATTGTTCAGAAGTTATAAGCAGTTCAAGTTAATTTTCGCGGGCGGGCCAATATGGTTCTCAACCAACAACCAATGAAATCCATATATTCTTGTAGCATGCAACATGCTGATTAATATACAATATTATAACGCTCTCTACGATCATTTGTTCAGAAGTTATAAGGAGTTGCAGTTAGTTTTGGCGGGCGGGCCAAAATGTTTCTCAAACAATAACTAGTGAAACCGACATATTCTTGTAGCATTCAAAATGTTTCTTTAAAATGCAAATAATTGTGTGCTCTACGATCAATTGTTCAGAAGTTATAAGCAGTTCAAATTAATTTTCGCGGGCGGGCCAATATGGTTTTCAACCAACAACTAGTGAAATCGATATATTCTTGTAGCATGCAACATGCTGATTAATATGCAAATTTATTACGCTCTTTAAGATCATTTGTTCAGAAGTTATAAGCAGTTCAATTTAATACTCGCGGGCGGGCCAATATGGTTCTCAAACAACAACTAGTGAAACCGACATATTCTTGAAACATTCAACATGTTTCATTAAAATGCAAATAATTGTGTTCGCTACGATCAATTGTTCAGAAGTAATAAGCAGTTCAAGTTAATTTCCGCGGGCGGGCCAATATGGTTCTCAACCAACAAATAATGAAATCGACATATTCTTGTAGCATACAACATGTTAGATTAAAATGATAATAATTGTGATCTCTACGATCATTTGTTCAGAAGTTATAAGGAGTTGAAGTTAGTTTTGGCGGGCGGGCCAAAATGGTTCTCAAACAATAACTAGTGAAATCGATATATTCTTGTAGCATGCAACATGCTGATTAATATGCACATTTTTTACGCTCTCTACGATCATTTGTTCAGAAGCTATAAGCAGTTCAATTTAATACTCGCCGACGGCCATTATGGTTCTCAAATAACAACTAGTGAAACTGACATATTCTTGTAGCATTCAACATGTTTCATTAACATGGAAATAATTGTGTTGTCTACGATCAATTGTTAAGGAGTTATAAGCAGTTAAAGTTGATTTTTGCGGCCGGCCAATATGGTTCTCAACCAACAACAAGTGAAATCGATATATTCTTGTAGCATGCAACATGCTGATTAATATGCAAATTTATAACGCTCTCTACGATCATTTGTTCAGAAGTTATAAACAGTTAAAATTAATACTCGCGGGCGGGCCAATATGGTTTTCTAAAAACAACTAGTGAAACCGACATATTCTTGTAGCATTCAACATGTTTCATTAAAATGCAAATAATTGTGCTCTCTACAATCAATTGTTCAGGAGTTATAAGCAGTTCAAGTTGATTTTCGCGGGCGGGCCAATATGGTTCTCAACCAACAACTAGTGAAATCGATATATTCTTGTAGCATGTAACATGCTGATTAACATGCAAAATTATTACGCTTTCTACGATCAATTGTTCAGAAGTTATAAGGAGTTGAAATTAGTTTTGGCAGGCGGGACAAAATGGTTCTCTAAAAACAACTAGTGAAACCGACATATTCTTGTAGCCTTCAACATGTTTCATTAAAATGCAAATAATTGTGTTCTCTACGATCAATTTTCAGGAGTTATAAGCAGTTCAAATTGATTTTCGCGGGCGGGCCAATATGGTTCTCAACCAACAACTAGTGAAATCGATATATTCTTGTAGCATGCAACATGCTGATTAATATGCGAATTTATTACACTCTCTAGATACATTTGTTCAGAAGTTATAAATAATTCAAGTTAATACTCGCGGGAGAATATGGTTTTCTACAAACAACTAGTGAAACCGACATATACTTGTAGCATTCAAAATGTTTCATTAAAATGCAAATAATTGTGTGCTCTACGATCAATTGTTCAGAAGTTATAAGCAGTTCAAATTAATTTTCGCGGGCGGGCCAATATGGTTCTCAACCAACAACTAGTGAAATCGATAAATTCTTGTAGCATGCAACATGCTGATTAATATGCAAATTTATTACGCTCTCTAGGATCATTTGTTCAGAAGTTATAAAGAGTTCAAGTTAAAACTCGTGGGCGGGCCAATATGGATTTCTAAAAAAAACTAGTGAAACCGACATATTCTTGTTGCATACAACATGTTTGATTAAAATGCTAATAATTGTGGTCTCTACGATCAATTGTTCAGGAGTTATAAGCAGTTCAAGTTGATTTTCGCGGGCGGGCCAATATGGTTCTCAACCAACAACTAATGAAATCGACATATTCTTGTAGCATACAACATGTTAGATTAAAATGATAATGATTGTGATCTCTACGATCATTTGTTCAGAAGTTATAAGGAGTTGAAGTTAGTTTTGGCGGGCGGGCCAAAATGGTTCTCAAACAATAACTAGTGAAACCGACATATTCTTGTAGCATACAATATGTTTGATTGAAATGCAAATAATTGTGTGCTCTACAATCAATTGTTCAGAAGTTATAAGCAGTTCAAGTTAATTTTCGCGGGCAGGCCAATATATTTCTCAAACAACAACTAGTGAAATCGATATATTCTTGTAGCATGCAACATGCTGATTAATAAGCAAAATTATTACGCTTTCTAAGATTACTTGTTCAGAAGTTATAGGCAGTTGAAATTAATTTTCGCGGCGGGCTAATATGGTTCTCAACCAACTACTAATGAAATCGATATATTCTTGTAGCATGTAACAAGCTGTTTAATATGCATAATTATTACGCTTTCTACGATCAATTGTTCAGAAGTTATAAGGAGTTGAAGTTAGTTTTGGCGGGCGGGCCAAAATGGTTCTCAAACAATAACTAGTGAAACCGACATATTCTTGTAGCATACAACATGTTAGATTAAAATGAAAATAATTGTGATCTCTACGATCAATTCTTCAGAAGTTATAAGCAGTTCAAGTTGATTTTCGCGGGCGGGAAAATATGTTTTTCAACCAACAACTAGTGAAATCGATATATTCTTGTAGCATGCAACATGCTGATTAATATGCACATTTTTTACGCTCTCTACGATCATTTGTTCAGAAGCTATAAGCAGTTCAATTTAATACTCGCCGACGGCCATTATGGTTCTCAAATAACAACTAGTGAAACTGACATATTCTTGTAGCATTCAACATGTTTCATTAACATGGAAATAATTGTGTTGTCTACGATCAATTGTTAAGGAGTTATAAGCAGTTAAAGTTGATTTTTGCGGCCGGCCAATATGGTTCTCAACCAACAACAAGTGAAATCGATATATTCTTGTAGCATGCAACATGCTGATTAATATGCAAATTTATAACGCTCTCTACGATCATTTGTTCAGAAGTTATAAACAGTTAAAATTAATACTCGCGGGCGGGCCAATATGGTTTTCTAAAAACAACTAGTGAAACCGACGTATTCTTGTAGCATTCAACATGTTTCATTAAAATGCAAATAATTGTGCTCTCTACAATCAATTGTTCAGGAGTTATAAGCAGTTCAAGTTGATTTTCGCGGGCGGGCCAATATGGTTCTCAACCAACAACTAGTGAAATCAATATATTCTTGTAGCATGGAACATGCTGATTAACATGCAAAATTATTACGCTTTCTACGATCAATTGTTCAGAAGTTATAAGGAGTTGAAATTAGTTTTGGCGGGCGGGCCAAAATGGTTTTCTAAAAACAACTAGTGAAACCGACATATTCTTGTATCATTCAACATGTTTCATTAAAATGCAAATAATTGTGTTCTCTACGATCAATTGTTTAGGAGTTATAAGCAGTTCAAGTTGATTTTCGCGAGCGGACCAATATGGTTCTCAACCAACAACTACTGAAATCGATATATTCTTGTAGCATGCAACATGCTGATTAATATGCAAATGTATTACGCTCTCTAGGATCATTTGATCAGAAGTTATAAACAGTTCAAGTTAATTCTCGCGGGCGGGCCAATATGGTTTTCTATAAACAACTAGTGAAAAAGACATATTCTTGTAGCATTCAAAATGTTTCATTAAAATGCAAATAATTGTGTGCTCTACGATCAATTGTTCAGAAGTTATAAGCAGTTCAAGTTGATTTTCGTTGGCGGGCCAATATGGTTCTCAACCAACAACTAGTGAAATCGATATATTCTTGTAGCATGTAACATGCTGATTAACATGCAAAATTATTAGGCTTTCTACGATCAATTGTTCAGAAGTTATAAGGAGTTGAAATTAGTTTTGGCGGGCGGGCCAAAATGGTTTTCTAAAAACAACTAGTGAAACCGACATATTCTTGTAGCCTTCAACATGTTTCATTAAAATGCAAATAATTGTGTTCTCTACGATCAATTTTTCAGGAGTTATGAGCAGTTCAAATTGATTTTCGCGGGCGGGCCAATATGGTTCTCAACCAACAACTAGTGAAATCGATATATTCTTGTAGCATGCAACATGCTGATTAATATGCAAATTTATTACGCTCTCTAGGATCATTTGTTCAGAAGTTATAAATAATTCAAGTTAATACTCGCTGGAGAATATGGTTTTCTACAAACAACTAGTGAAACCGACATATTCTTGTAGCATTCAAAATGTTTCTTTAAAATGCAAAAATTGTGTGCTCTACGATTTTTTGTTCAGAAGTTATAAGCAGTTCAAATTAATTTTCGCGGGCGGGCCAATATGGTTCTCAACCAACAACTAGTGAAATGGATATATTCTTGTAGCATGCAACATGCTGATTAATATGCAAATTTATTACGCTCTTTAAGATCATTTGTTCAGAAGTTATAAGCAGTTCAATTTAATACTCGCGGGCGGGCCAATATGGTTCTCAAACAACAACTAGTGAAACCGACATATTCTTGAAGCATTCAACATGTTTCATTAAAATGTAAATAATTGTGTTCGCTACGATCAATTGTTCAGAAGTTATAAGCAGTTCAAGTTAATTTCCGCGGGCGGGCCAATATGGTTCTCAACCAACAACTAATGAAATCGACATATTCTTGTAGCATACAACATGTTAGATTAAAATGATAATAATTGTGATCTCTACGATCATTTGTTCAGAAGTTATAAGGAGTTGAAGTTAGTTTTGGCGGGCGGGCCAAAATGGTTCTCAAACAATAACTAGTGAAACCGACATATTCTTGTAGCATACAACATGTTTGATTGAAATGCAAATAATTGTGTGCTCTACAATCAATTGTTCAGAAGTTATAAGCAGTTCAAGTTAATTTTCGCGGGCGGGCCAATGTGTTTTTCAACCAACAACTAGTGAAATCGATATATTCTTGTAGCATGCAACATGCTGATTAATATGCAAAATTATTACGCTTTCTACGATTACTTGTTCAGAAGTTATAAGCAGCTGAAATTAATTTTCGCGGCGGGCTAATATGGTTCTCAACCAACTACTAATGAAATCGATATATTCTTGTAGCATGTAACAAGCTGTTTAATATGCATAATTATTACGCTTTCTACGATCAATTTTTCATAAGTTATAAGGAGTTGAAGTTAGTTTTGGCGGGCGGGCCAAAATGGTTCTCAAACAATAACTAGTGAAACCGACATATTCTTGTAGCATACAACATGTTAGATTAAAATGAAAATAATTGTGATCTCTACGGGAGGGATAATATGTTTTTCAACCAACAACTAGTGAAATCGATATATTCTTGTAGCATGCAACATGCTGATTAATATGCACATTTTTTACGCTCTCTACGATTATTTGTTCAGAAGCTATAAGCAGTTCAATTTAATACTCGCCGACGGCCATTATGGTTCTCAAATAACAACTAGTGAAACTGACATATTCTTGTAGCATTCAACATGTTTCATTAACATGGAAATAATTGTGTTGTCTACGATAAATTGTTAAGGAGTTGTAAGCAGTTAAAGTTTATTTTTGCGGCCGGCCAATATGGTTCTCAACCAACAACAAGTGAAATCGATATATTCTTGTAGCATACAACATGCTGATTAATATGCAAATTTATAACGCTCTCTACGATCATTTGTTCAGAAGTTATAAACAGTTAAAATTAATACTCGCGGGCGGGCCAATATGGTATTCTAAAAACAACTAGTGAAACCGACATATTCTTGTAGCATTCAACATGTTTCATTAACATGGAAATAATTGTGTTTTCTACGATAAATTGTTAAGGAGTTGTAAGCAGTTAAAGTTGATTTTCGCGGGCGGGCCAGTATGGTTCTCAACCAACAACTAGTGAAATCGATATATTCTTGTAGCATGCAACATGCTGATTAATATGCAAATTTATTACGCTCTCTAGGTACATTTGTTCAGAAGTTATAAATAATTCAAGTTAATACTCGCGGGAGAATATGGTTTTCTACAAACAACTAGTGAAACCGACATATACTTGTAGCATTCAAAATGTTTCATTAAAATGCAAATAATTGTGTGCTCTACGATCAATTGTTCAGAAGTTATAAGCAGTTCAAATTAATTTTCGCGGGCGGGCCAATATGGTTCTCAACCAACAACTAGTGAAATCGATAAATTCTTGTAGCATGCAACATGCTGATTAATATGCAAATTTATTACGCTCTCTAGGATCATTTGTTCAGAAGTTATAAACAGTTCAAGTTAATACTCGTGGGCGGGTCAATATGGATTTCTAAAAAAAACTAGTGAAACCGACATATTCTTGTTGCATACAACATGTTTGATTAAAATGCTAATAATTGTGGTCTCTACGATCAATTGTTCAGGAGTTATAAGCAGTTCAAGTTGATTTTCGCGGGCGGGCCAATATGGTTCTCAACCAACAACTAATGAAATCGACATATTCTTGTAGCATACAACATGTTAGATTAAAATGATAATTAATGTGATCTCTACGATCATTTGTTCTGAAGTTATAAGGAGTTGAAGTTAGTTTTGGCGGGCGGGCCAAAATGGTTCTCAAACAATAACTAGTGAAACCGACATATTCTTGTAGCATACAACATGTTTGATTGAAATGCAAATAATTGTGTGCTCTACAATCAATTGTTCAGAAGTTATAAGCAGTTCAAGTTAATTTTCGCGGGCAGGCCAATATATTTCTCAAACAACAACTAGTGAAATCGATATATTCTTGTAGCATGCAACATGCTGATTAATATGAAAAATTATTACGCTTTCTACGATTATTTGTTCAGTAGTTATAAGCAGTTCAAATAATTTTCGCGGGCGGGCCAATATGGTTCTCAACCAACAACTAGTGAAATCGATATATTCTTGTAGCATGCAACATGCTGTTTAATATGCAAATTTATTACGCTCTCTAAGATCATTTGTTCAGAAGTTATAAGCAGTTCAATTTTATATTCGCGGGCGATCCAATATGGTTCTCAAACAACAATTAGTGAAACCGACATATTCTTGAAGCGTTCAATATGTTTCATTAAAATGCAAATAATTGTGTTCGCTACGATAAATTGTTCAGAAGTTATAAGCAGTTCAAGTTAATTTTCGCGGGCGGGCCAATATGGTTCTCAACCAACAACCAATGAAATCGATATATTCTTGTAGCATGCAACATGCTGATTAATATGCAAAATTATAATGCTCTCTACGATCATTTGTTCAGAAGTTATAAGGAGTTGAAGTTAGTTTTGGCGGGCGGGACAAAATGGTTCTCAAACAATAACTAGTGAAACCGACATAATCTTGTAGCATACAACATGCTTGATTGAAATGCAAATAATTGTGTTCTCTACGATCAATTGTTCAGAAGTTATAAGCAGTTCAAATTAATTTTCGAGGGCGGGCCAATATGGTTCTCAACCAACAACTAGTGAAATGGATATATTCTTGTAGCATGCAACATGCTGTTTAATATGCAAAACTATTACGCTTTCTACGATCAATTGTTCAGAAGTTATAAGGAGTTGGAATTAGTTTTGGCGGGCGGTCCAAAATGGTTTTCTAAAAACAACTAATGAAACCGACATATTCTTGTATCATTCAACATGTTTCATTAAAATGCAAATAATTGTGTTCTCTACGATCAATTGTTCAGGAGTTATAAGCAGTTCAAGTTGATTTTCGCGGGCGGACCAATATGGTCCTCAACCAACAACTACTGAAATCGATATATTCTTGTAGCATGCAACATGCTGATTAATATGCAAATGTATTACGCTCTCTAGGATCATTTGTTCAGAAGTTATAAACAGTTCAAGTTAATTCTCGCGGGCGGGCCAATATGGTTTTCTATAAACAACTAGTGAAACCGACATATTCTTGTAGCATGCAACATGCTGATTAATATGCAATTAATTGTGTTCTCTACGATCAATTTTTCAGAAGTTATAAGCAGTTCAAGATGATTTTCAGGGGCGAGCCAATGTGGTTCTCAAAAAACAACCAATGAAATCGATATATTCTTGTAGCATGCAACATGCTGATTAATATGCAAAATTATAACGCTCTCTACGATCAATTGTTCAGAAGTTAGAAGGAGTTGAAGTTAGTTTTGGCAGGCGGGCCAAAATGGTTCTCAAACAATAACTAGTGAAACCGACATATTCTTGTAGTATACAACATGTTTGATTGAAATGCAAATAATTGTGTTCGCTACGATCAATTGTTCAGAAGTTATAAGCAGTTCAAGTTAATTTTCTTGGGCGGGCCAATATGGTTCTCAAAAAACAACCAATGAAATCGATATATTCTTGTAGCATGCAACATGCTGATTAATATGCAAAATTATAACGCTCTCTACGATCAATTGTTCAGAAGTTAGAAGGAGTTGAAGTTAGTTTTGGCAGGCGGGCCAAAATGGTTCTCAAACAATAACTAGTGAAACCGACATATTCTTGTAGCATACAACATGTTTGATTGAAATGCAAATAATTGTGTTCTCTGCGATCAATTGTTCAGAAGTTATAAACAGTTCAAGTTAATACTCGCGGGCGGGCCAATATGGATTTCTAAAAACAACTAGTGAAACCGACATATTCTTGTTGCATACAACATGTTTGATTAAAATGCTAATAATTGTGGTCTCTACGATCAATTGTTCAGGAGTTATAAGCAGTTCAAGTTGATTTTCGCGGGCGGGCCAATATGGTTCTCAACCAACAACCAATGAAATCGATATATTCTTGTAGCATGCAACATGCTGATTGATATGCAAAATAATTACGCTCTCTACGATAATTTGTTCAGAAGTTATAAGGAGTTGAAGTTAATTTTGGCGGGCGGGCCAAAATGGTTCTCAAACAATAACTAGTGAAACCGACATATTCTTGTAGCATACAACATGTTTGATTGAAATGCATATAATTGTGTGCTCTACAATCAATTGTTCAGAAGTTATAAGCAGTTCAAGTTAATTTTCGCGGGCAGGCCAATATATTTCTCAAACAACAACTTGTGAAATCGATATATTCTTGTAGCATGCAACATGCTGATTAATATGAAAGATTATTACGCTTTCTACGATTATTTGTTCAGTAGTTATAAGCAGTTCAAATAATTTTCGCGGGCGGGCCAATATGGTTCTCAACCAACAACTAGTGAAATCGATATATTCTTGTAGCATGCAACATGCTGAAAATATGCAAATTTATTACGCTCTCTAAGATCATTTGTTCAGAAGTTATAAGCAGTTCAATTTAATATTCGCGGGCGATCCAATATGGTTCTCAAACAACAATTAGTGAAACCGACATATTCTTGAAGCATTCAATATGTTTAATTAAAATGTAAATATTTGTGTTCGCTACGATCAATTGTTCAGAAGTTATAAGCAGTTCAAATTGATTTTCAGGGGCGAGCCAATATGGTTCTCAACCAACAACTAGTGAAATCGGTATGTTCTTTTAGCATGCAACATGCTGATTAATATGCAAATTTATTACGCTCTCTACGATCATTTGTTCAGAAGTTATAAACAGTTCAAGTTAATACTGACGGGCGGGCCAATATGGTTTTCTAAATACAACTAGTGAAACCGACATATTCTTGTAGCATTCAACAAGTTTAATTAAAATGCAAATAATTGTGCTCTCTACGATCAATTGTTCAGGAGTTAAAAGCAGTTCAAGTTGATATTCGCGGGCGGGCCAATATGGTTCTCAACCAACAACTAGTGAAATCGATATATTCTTGTAGCATGCAACATGCTGATTGATATGCAAAATTATTACGCTCTCTACGATAATTTGTTCAGAAGTTATAAGGAGTTGAAGTTAGTTTTGGCGGGCGGGCCAAAATGGTTCTCAAACAATAACTAGTGAAACCGACATATTCTTGTAGCATACAACATGTTTGATTGAAATGCAAATAATTGTGTGCTCTACAATCAATTGTTCAGAAGTTATAAGCAGTTCAAGTTAATTTTCGAGGGCAGGCCAATATATTTCTCAAGCAACAACTAGTGAAATCGATATATTCTTGCAGCATGCAACATGCTGATTAACATGAAAAATTATTACGTTTTCTTCGATTATTTGTTCAGAAGTTATAAGCAGTTCAAATTAATTTTCGCGGGCGGGCCAATATGGTTCTCAACCAACAACCAATGAAATCCATATATTCTTGTAGCATGCAACATGCTGATTAATATACATTATTATAACGCTCTCTACGATCATTTGTTCAGAAGTTATAAGGAGTTGCAGTTAGTTTTGGCGGGCGGGCCAAAATGTTTCTCAAACAATAACTAGTGAAACCGACATATTCTTGTAGCATACAACATGTTAGATTAAAATGATAATAATTGTGATCTCTACGATAAATTGTTCAGAAGTTATCAGCAGTTCAAGTTAATTTTCGCGGTCGGGCCAATATGGTTCTCAACCAACAACCAATGAAATCGATATATTCTTGTAGCATTCAACATGCTGATTAATATGCAAAATTATAACGCTCCCTACGATCATTTGTTCAGAAGTTATAAGGAGTTGAAGTTAGTTTTGGCGGGCGGGCCAAAATGGTTCTCAAACAATAACTAGTGAAACGACATATTCTTGTAGCATGCAACATGCTGATTGATATGGAAAATAATTACGCTCTCTACGATAATTTGTTCAGAAGTTATAAGCAGTTCAAATAATTTTCGCGGGCGGGCCAATATGGTTCTCAACCAACAACTAGTGAAATCGATATATTCTTGTAGCATGCAACATGCTGATTAACATGCAAATTTATTACGCTCTCTAAGATCATTTGTTCACAAGTTATAAGCAGTTCAATTTAATATTCGCGGGCGATCCAACATGGTTCTCAAACAACAATTAGTGAAACCGACATATTCTTGAAGCATTAAATATGTTTCATTAAAATGCAAATAATTGTGTTCGCTACGATCAATTATTCAGAAGTTATAAGCAGTTCAAGTTAATTTTCGCGGGCGGGCCAATTTGGTTCTCAACCAACAACCATTGAAATCGATATATTCTTGTAGCATGCAACATGCTGATTAATATGCAAAATTATAACGCTCTCTACGATCATTTGTTCAGAAGTTATAAGGAGTTGAAGTTAGTTCTGGCGGGCGGGCCAAAATGGTTCTCAAACAATAACTGGTGAAACCGACATATTCTTGTAGCATACAACATGTTAGATTAAAATGATAATAATTGTGATCTCTACGATCAATTGTTCAGAAGTTATAAGCACTTCAAGTTGATTTTCGCGAGCGGGCCAATATGTTTTTCAACCAACTACTAGTGAAATCGATATATTCTTGTAGCATGCAACATGCTGATTAATACGCAAATTTTTTATGTTCCCTACGATCATTTGTTCAGAAGTTATAAGCAATTCAAGTTAATACTCGCGGGCGGGCCAATATGGTTCTCAAATAACAACTAGTGAAACTGACATATTCTTGTAGCATTCAACATGTTTCATTAAAATGCAAATAACTTTGTTGTTTACGATCAATTGTTCAGGAGTTATAAGCAGTTAAAGTTGATTTTCGCGGCAGGCCAATATGGTTCTCAACCAACAACAAGTAAAATCGATATGTTCTTTTAGCATGCAACATGCTGATTAATATGCAAATTTATTACGCTCTCTACGATCATTTGTTCAGAAGTTATAAACAGTTCAAGTTAATACTGACGGGCGGGCCAATATGGTTTTCTAAATACAACTAGTGAAACCGACATATTCTTGTAGCATTCAACAAGTTTAATTAAAATGCAAATAATTGTGCTCTCTACGATCAATTGTTCAGGAGTTATAAGCAGTTCAAGTTGATATTCGCGGGCAGGCCAATATATTTCTCAAACAACAACTAGTGAAATCGATATATTCTTGTAGCATGCAACATGCTGATTAATATGAAAAATTATTACGCTTTCTACGATTATTTGTTCAGTAGTTATAAGCAGTTCAAATAATTTTCGCGGGCGGGCCAATATGGTTCTCAACCAACAACTAGTGAAATCGATATATTCTTGTAGCATGCAACATGCTGTTTAATATGCAAATTTATTACGCTCTCTAAGATCATTTGTTCAGAAGTTATAAGCAGTTCAATTTTATATTCGCGGGCGATCCAATATGGTTCTCAAACAACAATTAGTGAAACCGACATATTCTTGAAGCGTTCAATATGTTTCATTAAAATGCAAATAATTGTGTTCGCTACGATAAATTGTTCAGAAGTTATAAGCAGTTCAAGTTAATTTTCGCGGGCGGGCCAATATGGTTCTCAACCAACAACCAATGAAATCGATATATTCTTGTAGCATGCAACATGCTGATTAATATGCAAAATTATAATGCTCTCTACGATCATTTGTTCAGAAGTTATAAGGAGTTGAAGTTAGTTTTGGCGGGCGGGACAAAATGGTTCTCAAACAATAACTAGTGAAACCGACATAATCTTGTAGCATACAACATGCTTGATTGAAATGCAAATAATTGTGTTCTCTACGATCAATTGTTCAGAAGTTATAAGCAGTTCAAATTAATTTTCGAGGGCGGGCCAATATGGTTCTCAACCAACAACTAGTGAAATGGATATATTCTTGTAGCATGCAACATGCTGTTTAATATGCAAAACTATTACGCTTTCTACGATCAATTGTTCAGAAGTTATAAGGAGTTGGAATTAGTTTTGGCGGGCGGTCCAAAATGGTTTTCTAAAAACAACTAATGAAACCGACATATTCTTGTATCATTCAACATGTTTCATTAAAATGCAAATAATTGTGTTCTCTACGATCAATTGTTCAGGAGTTATAAGCAGTTCAAGTTGATTTTCGCGGGCGGACCAATATGGTCCTCAACCAACAACTACTGAAATCGATATATTCTTGTAGCATGCAACATGCTGATTAATATGCAAATGTATTACGCTCTCTAGGATCATTTGTTCAGAAGTTATAAACAGTTCAAGTTAATTCTCGCGGGCGGGCCAATATGGTTTTCTATAAACAACTAGTGAAACCGACATATTCTTGTAGCATGCAACATGCTGATTAATATGCAATTAATTGTGTTCTCTACGATCAATTTTTCAGAAGTTATAAGCAGTTCAAGATGATTTTCAGGGGCGAGCCAATGTGGTTCTCAAAAAACAACCAATGAAATCGATATATTCTTGTAGCATGCAACATGCTGATTAATATGCAAAATTATAACGCTCTCTACGATCAATTGTTCAGAAGTTAGAAGGAGTTGAAGTTAGTTTTGGCAGGCGGGCCAAAATGGTTCTCAAACAATAACTAGTGAAACCGACATATTCTTGTAGTATACAACATGTTTGATTGAAATGCAAATAATTGTGTTCGCTACGATCAATTGTTCAGAAGTTATAAGCAGTTCAAGTTAATTTTCTTGGGCGGGCCAATATGGTTCTCAAAAAACAACCAATGAAATCGATATATTCTTGTAGCATGCAACATGCTGATTAATATGCAAAATTATAACGCTCTCTACGATCAATTGTTCAGAAGTTAGAAGGAGTTGAAGTTAGTTTTGGCAGGCGGGCCAAAATGGTTCTCAAACAATAACTAGTGAAACCGACATATTCTTGTAGCATACAACATGTTTGATTGAAATGCAAATAATTGTGTTCTCTGCGATCAATTGTTCAGAAGTTATAAACAGTTCAAGTTAATACTCGCGGGCGGGCCAATATGGATTTCTAAAAACAACTAGTGAAACCGACATATTCTTGTTGCATACAACATGTTTGATTAAAATGCTAATAATTGTGGTCTCTACGATCAATTGTTCAGGAGTTATAAGCAGTTCAAGTTGATTTTCGCGGGCGGGCCAATATGGTTCTCAACCAACAACCAATGAAATCGATATATTCTTGTAGCATGCAACATGCTGATTGATATGCAAAATAATTACGCTCTCTACGATAATTTGTTCAGAAGTTATAAGGAGTTGAAGTTAATTTTGGCGGGCGGGCCAAAATGGTTCTCAAACAATAACTAGTGAAACCGACATATTCTTGTAGCATACAACATGTTTGATTGAAATGCATATAATTGTGTGCTCTACAATCAATTGTTCAGAAGTTATAAGCAGTTCAAGTTAATTTTCGCGGGCAGGCCAATATATTTCTCAAACAACAACTTGTGAAATCGATATATTCTTGTAGCATGCAACATGCTGATTAATATGAAAGATTATTACGCTTTCTACGATTATTTGTTCAGTAGTTATAAGCAGTTCAAATAATTTTCGCAGGCGGGCCAATATGGTTCTCAACCAACAACTAGTGAAATCGATATATTCTTGTAGCATGCAACATGCTGAAAATATGCAAATTTATTACGCTCTCTAAGATCATTTGTTCAGAAGTTATAAGCAGTTCAATTTAATATTCGCGGGCGATCCAATATGGTTCTCAAACAACAATTAGTGAAACCGACATATTCTTGAAGCATTCAATATGTTTAATTAAAATGTAAATATTTGTGTTCGCTACGATCAATTGTTCAGAAGTTATAAGCAGTTCAAATTGATTTTCAGGGGCGAGCCAATATGGTTCTCAACCAACAACTAGTGAAATCGGTATGTTCTTTTAGCATGCAACATGCTGATTAATATGCAAATTTATTACGCTCTCTACGATCATTTGTTCAGAAGTTATAAACAGTTCAAGTTAATACTGACGGGCGGGCCAATATGGTTTTCTAAATACAACTAGTGAAACCGACATATTCTTGTAGCATTCAACAAGTTTAATTAAAATGCAAATAATTGTGCTCTCTACGATCAATTGTTCAGGAGTTAAAAGCAGTTCAAGTTGATATTCGCGGGCGGGCCAATATGGTTCTCAACCAACAACTAGTGAAATCGATATATTCTTGTAGCATGCAACATGCTGATTGATATGCAAAATTATTACGCTCTCTACGATAATTTGTTCAGAAGTTATAAGGAGTTGAAGTTAGTTTTGGCGGGCGGGCCAAAATGGTTCTCAAACAATAACTAGTGAAACCGACATATTCTTGTAGCATACAACATGTTTGATTGAAATGCAAATAATTGTGTGCTCTACAATCAATTGTTCAGAAGTTATAAGCAGTTCAAGTTAATTTTCGAGGGCAGGCCAATATATTTCTCAAGCAACAACTAGTGAAATCGATATATTCTTGCAGCATGCAACATGCTGATTAACATGAAAAATTATTACGTTTTCTTCGATTATTTGTTCAGAAGTTATAAGCAGTTCAAATTAATTTTCGCGGGCGGGCCAATATGGTTCTCAACCAACAACCAATGAAATCCATATATTCTTGTAGCATGCAACATGCTGATTAATATACATTATTATAACGCTCTCTACGATCATTTGTTCAGAAGTTATAAGGAGTTGCAGTTAGTTTTGGCGGGCGGGCCAAAATGTTTCTCAAACAATAACTAGTGAAACCGACATATTCTTGTAGCATACAACATGTTAGATTAAAATGATAATAATTGTGATCTCTACGATAAATTGTTCAGAAGTTATCAGCAGTTCAAGTTAATTTTCGCGGTCGGGCCAATATGGTTCTCAACCAACAACCAATGAAATCGATATATTCTTGTAGCATTCAACATGCTGATTAATATGCAAAATTATAACGCTCCCTACGATCATTTGTTCAGAAGTTATAAGGAGTTGAAGTTAGTTTTGGCGGGCGGGCCAAAATGGTTCTCAAACAATAACTAGTGAAACGACATATTCTTGTAGCATGCAACATGCTGATTGATATGGAAAATAATTACGCTCTCTACGATAATTTGTTCAGAAGTTATAAGCAGTTCAAATAATTTTCGCGGGCGGGCCAATATGGTTCTCAACCAACAACTAGTGAAATCGATATATTCTTGTAGCATGCAACATGCTGATTAACATGCAAATTTATTACGCTCTCTAAGATCATTTGTTCACAAGTTATAAGCAGTTCAATTTAATATTCGCGGGCGATCCAACATGGTTCTCAAACAACAATTAGTGAAACCGACATATTCTTGAAGCATTAAATATGTTTCATTAAAATGCAAATAATTGTGTTCGCTACGATCAATTATTCAGAAGTTATAAGCAGTTCAAGTTAATTTTCGCGGGCGGGCCAATTTGGTTCTCAACCAACAACCATTGAAATCGATATATTCTTGTAGCATGCAACATGCTGATTAATATGCAAAATTATAACGCTCTCTACGATCATTTGTTCAGAAGTTATAAGGAGTTGAAGTTAGTTCTGGCGGGCGGGCCAAAATGGTTCTCAAACAATAACTGGTGAAACCGACATATTCTTGTAGCATACAACATGTTAGATTAAAATGATAATAATTGTGATCTCTACGATCAATTGTTCAGAAGTTATAAGCACTTCAAGTTGATTTTCGCGAGCGGGCCAATATGTTTTTCAACCAACTACTAGTGAAATCGATATATTCTTGTAGCATGCAACATGCTGATTAATACGCAAATTTTTTATGTTCCCTACGATCATTTGTTCAGAAGTTATAAGCAATTCAAGTTAATACTCGCGGGCGGGCCAATATGGTTCTCAAATAACAACTAGTGAAACTGACATATTCTTGTAGCATTCAACATGTTTCATTAAAATGCAAATAACTTTGTTGTTTACGATCAATTGTTCAGGAGTTATAAGCAGTTAAAGTTGATTTTCGCGGCAGGCCAATATGGTTCTCAACCAACAACAAGTAAAATCGATATGTTCTTTTAGCATGCAACATGCTGATTAATATGCAAATTTATTACGCTCTCTACGATCATTTGTTCAGAAGTTATAAACAGTTCAAGTTAATACTGACGGGCGGGCCAATATGGTTTTCTAAATACAACTAGTGAAACCGACATATTCTTGTAGCATTCAACAAGTTTAATTAAAATGCAAATAATTGTGCTCTCTACGATCAATTGTTCAGGAGTTATAAGCAGTTCAAGTTGATATTCGCGGGCAGGCCAATATATTTCTCAAACAACAACTAGTGAAATCGATATATTCTTGTAGCATGCAACATGCTGATTAATATGAAAAATTATTACGCTTTCTACGATTATTTGTTCAGTAGTTATAAGCAGTTCAAATAATTTTCGCGGGCGGGCCAATATGGTTCTCAACCAACAACTAGTGAAATCGATATATTCTTGTAGCATGCAACATGCTGTTTAATATGCAAATTTATTACGCTCTCTAAGATCATTTGTTCAGAAGTTATAAGCAGTTCAATTTTATATTCGCGGGCGATCCAATATGGTTCTCAAACAACAATTAGTGAAACCGACATATTCTTGAAGCGTTCAATATGTTTCATTAAAATGCAAATAATTGTGTTCGCTACGATAAATTGTTCAGAAGTTATAAGCAGTTCAAGTTAATTTTCGCGGGCGGGCCAATATGGTTCTCAACCAACAACCAATGAAATCGATATATTCTTGTAGCATGCAACATGCTGATTAATATGCAAAATTATAATGCTCTCTACGATCATTTGTTCAGAAGTTATAAGGAGTTGAAGTTAGTTTTGGCGGGCGGGACAAAATGGTTCTCAAACAATAACTAGTGAAACCGACATAATCTTGTAGCATACAACATGCTTGATTGAAATGCAAATAATTGTGTTCTCTACGATCAATTGTTCAGAAGTTATAAGCAGTTCAAATTAATTTTCGAGGGCGGGCCAATATGGTTCTCAACCAACAACTAGTGAAATGGATATATTCTTGTAGCATGCAACATGCTGTTTAATATGCAAAACTATTACGCTTTCTACGATCAATTGTTCAGAAGTTATAAGGAGTTGGAATTAGTTTTGGCGGGCGGTCCAAAATGGTTTTCTAAAAACAACTAATGAAACCGACATATTCTTGTATCATTCAACATGTTTCATTAAAATGCAAATAATTGTGTTCTCTACGATCAATTGTTCAGGAGTTATAAGCAGTTCAAGTTGATTTTCGCGGGCGGACCAATATGGTCCTCAACCAACAACTACTGAAATCGATATATTCTTGTAGCATGCAACATGCTGATTAATATGCAAATGTATTACGCTCTCTAGGATCATTTGTTCAGAAGTTATAAACAGTTCAAGTTAATTCTCGCGGGCGGGCCAATATGGTTTTCTATAAACAACTAGTGAAACCGACATATTCTTGTAGCATTCAATATGTTTGATTGAAATGCAAATAATTGTGTTCGCTACGATCAATTGTTCAGAAGTTATAAGCAGTTCAAGTTAATTTTCTTGGGCGGGCCAATATGGTTCTCAAAAAACAACCAATGAAATCGATATATTCTTGTAGCATGCAACATGCTGATTAATATGCAAATTTTAACGCTCTCTACGATCAATTGTTCAGAAGTTAGAAGGAGTTGAAGTTAGTTTTGGCAGGCGGGCCAAAATGGTTCTCAAACAATAACTAGTGAAACCGACATATTCTTGTAGTATACAACATGTTTGATTGAAATGCAAATAATTGTGTTCGCTACGATCAATTGTTCAGAAGTTATAAGCAGTTCAAGTTAATTTTCTTGGGCGGGCCAATATGGTTCTCAAAAAACAACCAATGAAATCGATATATTCTTGTAGCATGCAACATGCTGATTAATATGCAAATTTTAACGCTCTCTACGATCAATTGTTCAGAAGTTAGAAGGAGTTGAAGTTAGTTTTGGCAGGCGGGCCAAAATGGTTCTCAAACAATAACTAGTGAAACCGACATATTCTTGTAGCATACAACATGTTTGATTGAAATGCAAATAATTGTGTTCTCTGCGATCAATTGTTCAGAAGTTATAAACAGTTCAAGTTAATACTCGCGGGCGGGCCAATATGGTTTTCTAAAAACAACTAGTGAAACCGACATATTCTTGTAGCATTCAATATGTTTCATTAAAATGCAATTAATTGTGTTCTCTACGATCAATTTTTCAGAAGTTATAAGCAGTTCAAGTTGATTTTCAGGGGCGAGCCAATGTGGTTCTCAACCAACAACTAGTGAAATCGATATATTCTTGTAGCATGCAACATGCTGATTAATATGCAAATTTATTACGCTCTCTAGGATCATTTGTTCAGAAGTTATAAACAGTTCAAGCTAATACTCGTGGGCGGGCCAATATGGATTTCTAAAAACAACTAGTGAAACCGACATATTCTTGTTGCATACAACATGTTTGATTAAAATGCTAATAATTGTGGTCTCTACGATCAATTGTTCAGGAGTTATAAGCAGTTCAAGTTGATTTTCGCGGGCGGGCCAATATGGTTCTCAACCAACAACCAATGAAATCGATATATTCTTGTAGCATGCAACATGCTGATTGATATGCAAAATAATTACGCTCTCTACGATAATTTGTTCAGAAGTTATAAGGAGTTGAAGTTAATTTTGGCGGGCGGGCCAAAATGGTTCTCAAACAATAACTAGTGAAACCGACATATTCTTGTAGCATACAACATGTTTGATTGAAATGCATATAATTGTGTGCTCTACAATCAATTGTTCAGAAGTTATAAGCAGTTCAAGTTAATTTTCGCGGGCAGGCCAATATATTTCTCAAACAACAACTTGTGAAATCGATATATTCTTGTAGCATGCAACATGCTGATTAATATGAAAGATTATTACGCTTTCTACGATTATTTGTTCAGTAGTTATAAGCAGTTCAAATAATTTTCGCGGGCGGGCCAATATGGTTCTCAACCAACAACTAGTGAAATCGATATATTCTTGTAGCATGCAACATGCTGAAAATATGCAAATTTATTACGCTCTCTAAGATCATTTGTTCAGAAGTTATAAGCAGTTCAATATAATATTCGCGGGCGATCCAATATGGTTCTCAAACAACAATTAGTGAAACCGACATATTCTTGAAGCATTCAATATGTTTAATTAAAATGTAAATATTTGTGTTCGCTACGATCAATTGTTCAGAAGTTATAAGCAGTTCAAATTGATTTTCAGGGGCGAGCCAATATGGTTCTCAACCAACAACTAGTGAAATCGGTATGTTCTTTTAGCATGCAACATGCTGATTAATATGCAAATTTATTACGCTCTCTACGATCATTTGTTCAGAAGTTATAAACAGTTCAAGTTAATACTGACGGGCGGGCCAATATGGTTTTCTAAATACAACTAGTGAAACCGACATATTCTTGTAGCATTCAACAAGTTTAATTAAAATGCAAATAATTGTGCTCTCTACGATCAATTGTTCAGGAGTTAAAAGCAGTTCAAGTTGATATTCGCGGGCGGGCCAATATGGTTCTCAACCAACAACTAGTGAAATCGATATATTCTTGTAGCATGCAACATGCTGATTGATATGCAAAATTATTACGCTCTCTACGATAATTTGTTCAGAAGTTATAAGGAGTTGAAGTTAGTTTTTTCGGGCGGGCCAAAATGGTTCTCAAACAATAACTAGTGAAACCGACATATTCTTGTAGCATACAACATGTTTGATTGAAATGCAAATAATTGTGTGCTCTACAATCAATTGTTCAGAAGTTATAAGCAGTTCAAGTTAATTTTCGAGGGCAGGCCAATATATTTCTCAAGCAACAACTAGTGAAATCGATATATTCTTGCAGCATGCAACATGCTGATTAACATGAAAAATTATTACGTTTTCTTCGATTATTTGTTCAGAAGTTATAAGCAGTTCAAATTAATTTTCGCGGGCGGGCCAATATGGTTCTCAACCAACAACCAATGAAATCCATATATTCTTGTAGCATGCAACATGCTGATTAATATACATTATTATAACGCTCTCTACGATCATTTGTTCAGAAGTTATAAGGAGTTGCAGTTAGTTTTGGCGGGCGGGCCAAAATGTTTCTCAAACAATAACTAGTGAAACCGACATATTCTTGTAGCATACAACATGTTAGATTAAAATGATAATAATTGTGATCTCTACGATAAATTGTTCAGAAGTTATCAGCAGTTCAAGTTAATTTTCGCGGTCGGGCCAATATGGTTCTCAACCAACAACCAATGAAATCGATATATTCTTGTAGCATTCAACATGCTGATTAATATGCAAAATTATAACGCTCCCTACGATCATTTGTTCAGAAGTTATAAGGAGTTGAAGTTAGTTTTGGCGGGCGGGCCAAAATGGTTCTCAAACAATAACTAGTGAAACGACATATTCTTGTAGCATGCAACATGCTGATTGATATGGAAAATAATTACGCTCTCTACGATAATTTATTCAGAAGTTATAAGCAGTTCAAATAATTTTCGCGGGCGGGCCAATATGGTTCTCAACCAACAACTAGTGAAATCGATATATTCTTGTAGCATGCAACATGCTGATTAACATGCAAATTTATTACGCTCTCTAAGATCATTTGTTCACAAGTTATAAGCAGTTCAATTTAATATTCGCGGGCGATCCAACATGGTTCTCAAACAACAATTAGTGAAACCGACATATTCTTGAAGCATTCAATATGTTTCATTAAAATGCAAATAATTGTGTTCGCTACGATCAATTATTCAGAAGTTATAAGCAGTTCAAGTTAATTTTCGCGGGCGGGCCAATTTGGTTCTCAACCAACAACCATTGAAATCGATATACTCTTGTAGCATGCAACATGCTGATTAATATGCAAAATTATAACGCTCTCTACGATCAATTGTTCAGAAGTTATAAGCACTTCAAGTTGATTTTCGCGAGCGGGCCAATATGTTTTTCAACCAACAACTAGTGAAATCGATATATTCTTGTAGCATGCAACATGCTGATTAATACGCAAATTTTTTATGTTCCCTACGATCATTTGTTCAGAAGTTATAAGCAATTCAAGTTAATACTCGCGGGCGGGCCAATATGGTTCTCAAATAACAACTAGTGAAACTGACATATTCTTGTAGCATTCAACATGTTTCATTAAAATGCAAATAACTTTGTTGTTTACGATCAATTGTTCAGGAGTTATAAGCAGTTAAAGTTGATTTTCGCGGCAGGCCAATATGGTTCTCAACCAACAACAAGTAAAATCGATATGTTCTTTTAGCATGCAACATGCTCATTAATATGCAAATTTATTACGCTCTCTACGATCATTTGTTCAGAAGTTATAAACAGTTCAAGTTAATACTGACGGGCGGGCCAATATGGTTTTCTAAATACAACTAGTGAAACCGACATATTCTTGTAGCATTCAACAAGTTTAATTAAAATGCAAATAATTGTGCTCTCTACGATCAATTGTTCAGGAGTTATAAGCAGTTCAAGTTGATATTCGCGGGCGGGCCAATATGGTTCTCAACCAACAACTAGTGAAATCGATATATTCTTGTAGCATGCAACATGCTGATTGATATGCAAAATTATTACGCTCTCTACGATCATTTGTTCAGAAGTTATAAGGAGTTGAAATTAGTTTTGGCGGGCGGGCCAAAATGGTTCTCAAACAATAACTAGTGAAACCGACATATTCTTGTAGCATACAACATGTTTGATTGAAATTCAAATAATTGTGTGCTCAACAATCAATTGTTCAGAAGTTATAAGCAGTTCAAGTTAATTTTCGCGGGCAGGCCAATATATTTCTCAAGCAACAACTAGTGAAATCGATATATTCTTGTAGCATGCAACATGCTGATTAACATGAAAAATTATTACGCTTTCTTCGATTATTTGTTCAGAAGTTATAAGCAGTTCAAATTAATTTTCGCGGGCGTTCCAATATGGTTCTCAACCAACAACTAGTGAAATCGATATATTCTTGTAGCATGCAACATGCTGATTAATATGCAAATTTATTAGGCTCTCTAAGATCAATTGTTCAGAAGTTATAAGCAGTTCAATTTAATATTCGCGGGCGGGCCAATATAGTTCTCAAACAACAACTAGTGAAACCGACACATTCTTGTAGCATACAACATGTTAGATTAAAATGATAATAATTGTGATCTCTACGATAAATTGTTCAGAAGTTATCAGCAGTTCAAGTTAATTTTCGCGGGCGGGCCAATATGGTTCTCAACCAACAACTAGTGAAATCGATATATTCTTGTAGCATGCAACATGCTGATTAATTTGCAAATTTATTACGCTCTCTAAGATCATTTGTTCAAAAGTTATAAGGAGTTAAAGTTAGTTCTGGCGGGCGGGCCAAAATGGTTCTCAAACAATAACTAGTGAAACCGACATATTCTTGTAGCATACAACATGTTTGATTGAAATGCAAATAATTGTGTGCTCTACAATCAATTGTTCAGAAGTTATAAGCAGTTCAAGTTAATTTTCGCGGGCGGGCCAATATGGTTCTCAACCAACAACCAATGAAATCGATATATTCTTGTAGCATGCAACATGCTGATTAATATACAAAATTATAACGCTCTCTACGATCATTTGTTCAGAAGTTATAAGGAGTTGAAGTTAGTTTTGGCGGGCGGGCCAAAATGGTTCTCAAACAATAACTAGTGAAACCGACATATTCTTGTAGCATACAACATGTTAGATTAAAATGATAATAATTGTGATCTCTACGATAAATTGTTCAGAAGTTATCAGCAGTTCAAGTTAATTTTCGCGGGCGGGCCAATATGGTTCTCAACCAACAACCAATGAAATCGATATATTCTTGTAGCATGCAACATGCTGATTAATATGCAAAATTATAATGCTCTCTTCGATCATTTGTTCAGAAGTTATAAGGAGTTGAAATTAGTTTTGGCGGGCGGGCCAAAATGGTCCTCAAACAATAACTAGTGAAACGACATATTCTTGTAGCATACAACATGTTAGATTAAAATGATAATAATTGTGATCTCTACGATAAATTGTTCAGAAGTTATCAGCAGTTCTAGTTAATTTTCGCGGGCGGGCCAATATGGTTCTCCACCAACAACTAGTGAAATCGATATATTCTTGTAGCATGCAACATGCTGATTAATTTGCAAATTTATTACGCTCTCTAAGATCATTTGTTCAAAAGTTATAAGGAGTTAAAGTTAGTTCTGGCGGGCGGGCCAAAATGGTTCTCAAACAATAACTAGTGAAACCGACATATTCTTGTAGCATACAACATGTTTGATTGAAATGCAAATAATTGTGTGCTCTACAATCAATTGTTCAGAAGTTATAAGCAGTTCAAGTTAATTTTCGCGGGCGGGCCAATATGGTTCTCAACCAACAACCAATGAAATCGATATATTCTTGTAGCATGCAACATGCTGATTAATATACAAAATTATAACGCTCTCTACGATCATTTGTTCAGAAGTTATAAGGAGTTGAAGTTAGTTTTGGCGGGCGGGCCAAAATGGTTCTCAAACAATAACTAGTGAAACCGACATATTCTTGTAGCATACAACATGTTAGATTAAAATGATAATAATTGTGATCTCTACGATAAATTGTTCAGAAGTTATCAGCAGTTCAAGTTAATTTTCGCGGGCGGGCCAATATGGTTCTCAACCAACAACCAATGAAATCGATATATTCTTGTAGCATGCAACATGCTGATTAATATGCAAAATTATAATGCTCTCTTCGATCATTTGTTCAGAAGTTATAAGGAGTTGAAATTAGTTTTGGCGGGCGGGCCAAAATGGTCCTCAAACAATAACTAGTGAAACGACATATTCTTGTAGCATACAACATGTTAGATTAATATGATAATAATTGTGATCTCTACGATCAATTGTTCAGAAGTTATAAACAGTTCAAGTTGATTTTCGCGGGCGGGCCAATGTGTTTTTCAACCAACAACTAGTGAAATCGATATATTCTTGTAGCATGCAACATGCTGATTAATATGCAATTTTTTTAAGTTCCCTACGATCATTTGTTCAGAAGTTATAAGCAATTCAAGTTAATACTCGCGGGCGGGCCAATATGGTTCTCAAATAACAACTAGTGAAACTGACATATTCTTGTAGCATTCAACATGTCTCATTAAAATGCAAATAATTTTTTTGTTTACGATCAATTGTTCAGGAGTCATAAGCAGTTAAAGTTGATTTTCGCGGCCGGCCAATATGGTTCTCAAGCAACAACAAGTGAAATCGATATATTCTTGTAGCATGCAACATGCTGATTAATATGCAAATTTATTACGCTCTCTACGATCATTTGTTCAGAAGTTATAAACAGTTCAAGTTAATACTGGCGGGCGGGTAAATATGGTTTTCTAAAAACAACTAGTGAAACCGACATATTCTTGTAGCATTCAACAAGTTTCATTAAAATGCAAATAATTGTGCACTCTCCGATCAATTGTTCAGGAGTTATAAGCAGTTCAAGATGATATTCGCGGGCGGGCCAATATGGTTCTCAACCAACAACTAATGAAATCGATATATTCTTGTAGCATGCAACATGCTGATTAATATGAAAATTATTACGCTTTCTACGATTATTTGTTCAGAAGTTATAAGCAGTTCAATTTAATACTCGCGGGCGGGAAAATATGGTTTTCTAAAAAACAACTAGTGAAACCGACATATTCTTGTAGCATTCAACATGTTTCATTAAAATGCAAATAATTGTGCTCTCTACGATCTATTGTTCAGGAGTTATAAGCAGTTCAAGATGATTTTCGCGGGCGGGCCAATATGGTTCTCAACCAACAGCTAGTGAAATCGATATATTCTTGTAGCATGTAACATGCTGATTAACATGCAAAATTATTACGCTTTCTACGATCAATTGTTCAGAAGTTATAAGGAGTTGAAATTAGTTTTGGCGGGCGGGCCAAAATGGTTTTCTAAAAACAACTAGTGAAACCGACATATTCTTGTAGCATTCAATATGTTTCATTAAAATGCAAATAATTGTGCACTCTCCGATCAATTGTTCAGGAGTTATAAGCAGTTCAAGATGATATTCGCGGGCTGGCCAATATGGTTCTCAACCAACAACTAATGAAATCGATATATTCTTGTAGCATGCAACATGCTGATTGATATGCAAAATTATTACGCTCTCTACGATCATTTGTTCAGAAGTTATAAACAGTTCAAGTTAATACTGGCGGGCGGGCCAATATGGTTTTCTAAAAACAACTAGTGAAACCGACATATTCTTGTAGCATTCAACAAGTTTCATTAAAATGCAAATAATTGTGCACTCTCCGATCAATTGTTCAGGAGTTATAAGCAGTTCAAGATAATATTCGCGGGCGGGCCAATATGGTTCTCAACCAACAACTAATGAAATCGATATATTCTTGTAGCATGCAACATGCTGATTAATATGAAAATTATTACGCTTTCTACGATTATTTGTTCAGAAGTTATAAGCAGTTCAATTTAATACTCGCGGGCGGGCCAATATGGTTTTCTAAAAACAACTAGTGAAACCGACATATTCTTGTAGCATTCAACATTTTTCATTAAAATGCAAATAATTGTGCTCTCTACGATCTATTGTTCAGGAGTTATAAGCAGTTCAAGTTGATTTTAGCGGGCGGGCCAATATGGTTCTCAACCAACAGCTAGTGAAATCGATATATTCTTGTAGCATGTAACATGCTGATTAACATGCAAAATTATTACGCTTTCTACGATCAATTTTTCAGAAGTTATAAGGAGTTGAAATTAGTTTTGGCGGGCGGGCCAAAATGGTTTTCTAAAAACAACTAGTGAATCCGACATATTCTTGTAGCCTTCAACATGTTTCATTAAAATGCAAATAATTGTGTTCTCTACGATCAATTTTTCAGGAGTTATAAGCAGTTCAAATTGATTTTCGCGGGCGGGCCAATATGGTTCTCAACCAACAACTAGTGAAATCGATATATTCTTGTAGCATGCAACATGCTGATTAATATGCAAATTTATTACGCTCTCTAGGATCATTTGTTCAGAAGTTATAAATAGTTCAAGTTAATACTCGCGGGCTAATATGGTTTTCTATAAACAACTAGTGAAACCGACATATTCTTGTAGCATTCAAAATGTTTCATTAAAATGCAAATAATTGTGTGCTCTACGATCAATTGTTCAGAAGTTATAAGCAGTTCAAATTAATTTTCGCGGGCGGGCCAATATGGTCTCAACCAAAAACTAGTGAAATCGATATATTCTTGTAGCATGCAACATGTTGATTAATATGCAAAATTATAACGCTCTCTACGATCAATTGTTCAGAAGTTAGAAGGAGTTGAAGTTAGTTTTGGCGGGCGGGCCAAAATGGTTTTCTAAAAACTACTAGTGAAACCGACATATTCTTGTAGCATTCAATATGTTTCATTAAAATGCAAATAATTGTGCACTCTCCGATCAATTGTTCAGGAGTTATAAGCAGTTCAAGATGATATTCGCGGGCTGGCCAATATGGTTCTCAACCAACAACTAATGAAATCGATATATTCTTGTAGCATGCAACATGCTGATTGATATGCAAAATTATTACGCTCTCTACGATCATTTGTTCAGAAGTTATAAGCAGTTCAAGTTAATTTTCGCGGGCAGGCCAATATATTTCTCAAGCAACAACTAGTGAAATCGATATATTCTTGTAGCACGCAACATGCTGATTAATATGAAAATTATTACGCTTTCTACGATTATTTGTTCAGAAGTTATAAGCAGTTCAATTTAATACTCGCGGGCGGGCCAATATGGTTTTCTAATAACAACTAGTGAAACCGACATATTCTTGTAGCATTCAACATGTTTCATTAAAATGCAAATAATTGTGCTCTCTACGATCAATTGTTCAGGAGTTATAAGCAGTTCAAGTTGATTTTCGCGGGCGGGCCAATATGGTTCTCAACCAACAGCTAGTGAAATCGATATATTCTTGTAGCATGTAACATGCTGATTAACATGCAAAATTATTACGCTTTCTACGATCAATTGTTCAGAAGTTATAAGGAGTTGAAATTAGTTTTGGCGGGCGGGCCAAAATGGTTTTCTAAAAACAACTAGTGAATCCGACATATTCTTGTAGCCTTCAACATGTTTCATTAAAATGCAAATAATTGTGTTCTCTACGATCAATTTTTCAGGAGTTATAAGCAGTTCAACTTGATTTTCAGGGGCGAGCCAATATGGTTCTCAACCAACAACTAGTGAAATCGATATATTCTTGTAGCATGCAACATGCTAGTTAATATGCAAATTTAATACGCTCTCTAGGATCATTTTTTCAGAAGTTATAAACGGTTCTAATTAATACACGCGGGTGGGCCAATATGGTTTTCTAAAAACAACTAGTGAAACCGACATATTCTTGTTGCATTCAACATGTTTCATTAAAATGCAAATAATTGTGGTCTCTACGATCAATTGTTCAGGAGTTATAAGTAGTTCAAGTTGATTTTCGCGGGCGGGCCAATATGGTTCTCTACCAACAACTAGTGAAATCGATATATTCTTGTAGCATGCAACAAGCTGATTAATATGCAAATTTATTACGCTCTCTTGGATCATTTGTTCAGAAGTTATAAACAGTTCAAGTTAATACTCGTGGGCGGGCCAATATGGATTTCTAAAAACAACTAGTGAAACTGACATATTCTTGTTGCATACAACATGTTTGATTAAAATGCTATTAATTGTGGTATCTACGATCAATTGTTCAGGAGTTATAAGCAGTTCAAGTTGATTTTCGCGGGCGGGCCAAAATGGTTCTCAAACAATAACTAGTGAAACCGACATATTCTTGTAGCATACAACATGCTGATTGATATGCAAAATTATTACGCTCTCTACGATCATTTGTTCAGAAGTTATAAGGAGTTGAAGTTAGTTTTGGCGGGCGGGCCAAAATGGTTCTCAAACAATAACTAGTGAAACCGACATATTCTTGTAGCATACAACATGTTTGATTGAAATGCAAATAATTGTGTGCTCTACAATCAATTGTTCAGAAGTTATAAGCAGTTCAAGTTAATTTTCGCGGCGAGGCCAATATATTTGTCAAGCAACAACTAGTGAAATCGATATATTCTTGTAGCATGCAACATGCTGATTAATATGCAAATTTATTACGCTCTCTAGGATCATTTGTTCAGAAGTTATAAATAGTTCAAGTTAATACTAGCGGGCTAATATGGTTTTCTATAAACAACTAGTGAAACCAACATATTCTTGTAGCATTCAAAAGGTTTCTTTAAAATGCAAATAATTGTGTGCTCTACGATCAATTGTTCAGAAGTTATAAGCAGTTCAAATTAATTTTCGCGGGCGGGCCAATATGGTCTCAACCAACAACTAGTGAAATCGATATATTCTTGTAGCATGCAACATGTTGATTAATATGCAAAATTATAACGCTCTCTACGTTCAATTGTTCAGAAGTTAGAAGGAGTTGAAGTTAGTTTTGGCGGGCGGGCCAAAATGGTTTTCTAAAAACAACTAGTGAAACCGACATATTCTTGTAGCCTTCAATATGTTTCATTAAAATGCAAATAATTGTGCACTCTCCGATCAATTGTTCAGGAGTTATAAGCAGTTCAAGATGATATTCGCGGGCGGGCCAATATGGTTCTCAACCAACAACTAATGAAATCGATATATTCTTGTAGCATGCAACATGCTGATTGATATGCAAAATTATTACGCTCTCTACGATCATTTGTTCAGAAGTTATAAGGAGTTGAAGTTAGTTTTGGCGGGCGGGCCAAAATGGTTCTCAAACAATAACTAGTGAAGCCGACATATTCTTGTAGCATACAACATGTTTGATTGAAATGCAAATAATTGTGTGCTCTACAATCAATTGTTCAGAAGTTATAAGCAGTTCAAGTTAATTTTCGCGGGCAGGCCAATATATTTCTCAAGCAACAACTAGTGAAATCGATATATTCTTGTAGCATGCAACATGCTGATTAATATGAAAATTATTACGCTTTCTACGATTATTTGTTCAGAAGTTATAAGCAGTTCAATTTAATACTCGCGGGCGGGCCAATATGGTTTTCTAAAAACAACTAGTGAAACCGACATATTCTTGTAGCATTCAACATGTTTCATTAAAATGCAAATAATTGTGCTCTCTACGATCAATTTTTCAGGAGTTATAAGCAGTTCAAATTGATTTTCGCGGGCGGGCCAATATGGTTCTCAACCAACAACTAGTGAAATCGATATATTCTTGTAGCATGCAACATTCTGTTTGATATGCAAATTTATTACGCTCTCTACTATCATTTGTTCAGAAGTTATAAATAGTTCAAGTTAATACTCGCGGGCTAATATGGTTTTCTATAAACAACTAGTGAAACCGACATATTCTTGTAGCATTCAAAATGTTTCATTAAAATGCAAATAATTGTGTGCTCTACGATCAATTGTTCAGAAGTTATAAGCAGTTCAAATTAATTTTCGCGGGCGGCCAATATGGTCTCAACCAACAACTAGTGAAATCGATATATTCTTGTAGCATGCAGCATGCTGATTAATATGCAAATTTATTACGCTCTATAAGATCATTTGTTCAGAAGTTTTAAGCAGTTCAATTTAATACTCGCGGGCGGGCCAATATGGTTCTCAAACAACAACTAGTGAAACCGACATATTCTTGAAGCATTCAACATGTTTCATTAAAATGCAAATAATTGTGTTCGCTACGATCAATTGTTCAGAAGTTATAAGCAGTTCAAGTTAATTTCCGTGGGCGGGCCAATATGGTTCTCAACCAACAACTAATGAAATCGATATATTCTTGTAGCATGCAACATGCTGATTAATATGCAAAATTATAACGCTCTCTACGATCAATTGTTCAGAAGTTAGAAGGAGTTGAAGTTAGTTTTGGCGGGCGGGCCAAAATGGTTTTCTAAAAACAACTAGTGAAACCGACATATTCTTGTAGCTTTCAATATGTTTCATTAAAATGCAAATAATTGTGTTCTCTACGATCAATTTTTCAGGAGTTATAAGCAGTTGAAGTTGATTTTCAGGGGCGAGCCAATATGGTTCTCAACCAACAACTAGTGAAATCGATATATTCTTGTAGCATTCAACATGCTAGCTAATATGCAAATTTAATACGCTCTCTAGGATCATTTGTTCAGAAGTTATAAACGGTTCTAATTAATACACGCGGGCGGGCCAATATGGTTTTCTAAAAACAACTAGTGAAACCGACATATTCTTGTTGCATTCAACATGTTTCATTAAAATGCAAATAATTGTGGTCTCTACGATCAATTGTTCAGGAGTTATAAGTAGTTCAAGTTGATTTTCGCGGGCTGGCCAATATGGTTCTCAACCAACAACTAGTGAAATCGATATGTTCTTGTAGCATGCAACATGCTGATTAATATGCAAATTTATTACGCTCTCTAGGATCATTTGTTCAGAAGTTATAAACAGTTCAAGTTAATACTCGTGGGCGGGTCAATATGGATTTCTAAAAACAACTAGTGAAACCGACATATTCTTGTTGCATACAACATGTTTGATTAAAATGCTATTAATTGTGGAATCTACGATCAATTGTTCAGGAGTTATAAGCAGTTCAAGTTGATTTTCGCGGGCGGGCCAAAATGGTTCTCAAACATTTACTAGTGACACCGACATATTCTTGTAGCATACAACATGCTGATTGATATGCAAAATTATTACGCTCTCTACGATCATTTGTTCAGAAGTTATAAGGAGTTGAAGTTAGTTTTGGCGGGCGGGCCAAAATGGTTCTCAAACAATAACTAGTGAAACCGACATATTCTTGTAGCATACAACATGTTTGATTGAAATGCAAATAATTGTGTGCTCTACAATCAATTGTTCAGAAGTTATAAGCAGTTCAAGTTAATTTTCGCGGGCAGGCCAATATATTTCTCAAGCAACAACTAGTGAAATCGATATATTCTTGTAGCATGCAACATGCTGATTAATATGAAAATTATTACGCGTTCTACGATTATTTGTTCAGAAGTTATAAGCAGTTCAATTTAATACTCGCGGGCGGGCCAATATTGTTTTCTAAAAACAACTAGTGAAACCGACATATTCTTGTAGCATTCAACATGTTTCATTAAAATGCAAATAATTGTGCTCTCTACGATCAATTGTTCAGGAGTTATAAGCAGTTCAAGTTGATTTTCGCGGGCGGGCCAATATGGTTCTCAACCAACAGCTAGTGAAATCGATATATTCTTGTAGCATGTAACATGCTGATTAACATGCAAAATTATTACGCTTTCTACGATCAATTGTTCAGAAGTTATAAGGAGTTGAAATTAGTTTTGGCGGGCGGGCCAAAATGGTTTTCTAAAAACAACTAGTGAATCCGACATATTCTTGTAGCCTTCAACATGTTTCATTAAAATGCAAATAATTGTGTTCTCTACGATCAATTTTTCAGGAGTTATAAGCAGTTCAAATTGATTTTCGCGGGCGGGCCAATATGGTTCTCAACCAACAACTAGTGAAATCGATATATTCTTGTAGGATGCAACATTCTGATTGATATGCAAATTTATTACGCTCTCTAGGATCATTTGTTCAGAAGTTATAAATAGTTCAAGTTAATACTCGCGGGCTAATATGGTTTTCTATAAACAACTAGAGAAACCGACATATTCTTGTAGCATTCAAAATGTTTCATTAAAGTGCAAATAATTGTGTGCTCTACGATCAATTGTTCAGAAGTTATAAGCAGTCAAATTAATTTTCGCGGGCGGGCCAATATGGTCTCAACCAACAACTAGTGAAATCGATATATTCTTGTAGCATGCAGCATGCTGATTAATATGCAAATTTATTACTCTCTATAAGATCATTTGTTCAGAAGTTTTAAGCAGTTCAATTTAATACTCGCGGGCGGGCCAATATGGTTCTCAAACAACAACTAGTGAAACCGACATATTCTTGAAGCATTCAACATGTTTCATTAAAATGCAAATAATTGTGTTCGCTACGATCAATTGTTCAGAAGTTATAAGCAGTTCAAGTTAATTTCCGTGGGCGGGCCAATATGGTTCTCAACCAACAACTAATGAAATCGATATATTCTTGTAGCATGCAACATGCTGATTAATATGCAAAATTATAACGCTCTCTACGATCAATTGTTCAGAAGTTAGAAGGAGTTGAAGTTAGTTTTGGCGGGCGGGCCAAAATGGTTTTCTAAAAACAACTAGTGAAACCGACATATTCTTGTAGCATTCAATATGTTTCATTAAAATGCAAATAATTGTGTTCTCTACGATCAATTTTTCAGGAGTTATAAGCAGTTCAAGTTGATTTTCAGGGGCGAGCAAATATGGTTCTAAACCAACAACTAGTGAAATCGATATATTCTTGTAGCATGCAACATGCTAGTTAATAAACAAATTTAATACGCTCTCTAGGATCATTTTTTCAAAAGTTATAAACGGTTCTAATTAATACACGCGGGCGGGCCATTATGGTTTTCTAAAAACAACTAGTGAAACCGACATATTCTTGTTGCATTCAACATGTTTCATTAAAATGCTATTAATTGTGGTATCTACGATCAATTGTTCAGGAGTTATAAGCAGTTCAAGTTGATTTTCGCGGGCGGGCCAAAATGGTTCTCAAACAATAACTAGTGAAACCGACATATTCTTGTAGCATACAACATGCTGATTGATATGCAAAATTATTACGCTCTCTACGATCATTTGTTCAGAAGTTATAAGCAGTTCAAATTGATTTTCGCGGGCGGGCCAAAATGGTTCTCAAACAATAACTAGTGAAACCGACATATTCTTGTAGCATGCAACATTCTGTTTGATATGCAAAATTATTACGCTCTCTACTATCATTTGTTCAGAAGTTATAAATAGTTCAAGTTAATACTCGCGGGCTAATATGGTTTTCTATAAACAACTAGTGAAACCGACATATTCTTGTAGCATTCAAAATGTTTCATTAAAATGCAAATAATTGTGTGCTCTACGATCAATTGTTCAGAAGTTATAAGCAGTTCAAATTAATTTTCGCGGGCGGGCCAATATGGTCTCAACCAACAACTAGTGAAATCGATATATTCTTGTAGCATGCTGCATGCTGATTAATATGCAAATTTATTACGCTCTATAAGATCATTTGTTCAGAAGTTTTATGCAGTTCAATTTAATACTCGCGGGCGGGCCAATATGGTTCTCAAACAACAACTAGTGAAACCGACATATTCTTGAAGCATTCAACATGTTTCATTAAAATGCAAATAATTGTGTTCGCTACGATCAATTGTTCAGAAGTTATAAGCAGTTCAAGTTAATTTCCGTGGGCGGGCCAATATGGTTCTCAACCAACAACTAATGAAATCGATATATTCTTGTAGCATGCAACATGCTGATTAATATGCAAAATTATAACGCTCTCTACGATCAATTGTTCAGAAGTTAGAAGGAGTTGAAGTTATTTTTGGCGGGCGGGCCAAAATGGTTTTCTAAAAACAACTAGTGAAACCGACATATTCTTGTAGCTTTCAATATGTTTCATTAAAATGCAAATAATTGTGTTCTCTACGATCAATTTTTCAGGAGTTATAAGCAGTTCAAGTTGATTTTCAGGGGCGAGCCAATATGGTTCTCAACCAACAACTAGTGAAATCGATATATTCTTGTAGCATACAACATGCTAGCTAATATGCAAATTTAATACGCTCTCTAGGATCATTTGTTCAGAAGTTATAAACGGTTCTAATTAATACACGCGGGCGGGCCAATATGGTTTTCTAAAAACAACTAGTGAAACCGACATATTCTTGTTGCATTCAACATGTTTCATTAAAATGCAAATAATTGTGGTCTCTACGATCAATTGTTCAGGAGTTATAAGTAGTTCAAGTTGATTTTCGCGGGCGGGCCAATATGGTTCTCTACCAACAACTAGTGAAATCGATATATTCTTGTAGCATGCAACATGCTGATTAATATGCTAATTTATTACGCTCTCTAGGATCATTTGTTCAGAAGTTATAAACAGTTCAAGTTAATACTTGTGGGCGGGCCAATATAAATTTCTAAAAACAACTAGTGAAACTGACATATTCTTGTTGCATACAACATGTTTGATTAAAATGCTATTAATTGTGGATTCTACGATCAATTGTTCAGGAGTTATAAGCAGTTCAAGTTGATTTTCGCGGGCGGGCCAAAATGGTTCTCAAACAATAACTAGTGAAACCGACATATTCTTGTAGCATACAACATGCTGATTGATATGCAAAATTATTACGCTCTCTACGATCATTTGTTCAGAAGTTATAAGGAGTTGAAGTTAGTTTTGGCGGGCGGACCAAAATGGTTCTCAAACAATAACTAGTGAAACCGACATATTCTTGTAGCATACAACATGTTTGATTGAAATGCAAATAATTGTGTGCTCTACAATCAATTGTTCAGAAGTTATAAGCAGTTCAAGTTAATTTTCGCGGGCAGGCCAATATATTTCTCAAGCAACAACTAGTGAAATCGATATATTCTTGTAGCATGCAACATGCTGATTAATATGAAAATTATTACGCGTTCTACGATTATTTGTTCAGAAGTTATAAGCAGTTCAATTTAATACTCGCGGGCGGGCCAATATTGTTTTCTAAAAACAACTAGTGAAACCGACATATTCTTGTAGCATTCAACATGTTTCATTAAAATGCAAATAATTGTGCTCTCTACGATCAATTGTTCAGGAGTTATAAGCAGTTCAAGTTGATTTTCGCGGGCGGGCCAATATGGTTCTCAACCAACAGCTAGTGAAATCGATATATTCTTGTAGCATGTAACATGCTGATTAACATGCAAAATTATTACGCTTTCTACGATCAATTGTTCAGAAGTTATAAGGAGTTGAAATTAGTTTTGGCGGGCGGGCCAAAATGGTTTTCTAAAAACAACTAGTGAATCCGACATATTCTTGTAGCCTTCAACATGTTTCATTAAAATGCAAATAATTGTGTTCTCTACGATCAATTTTTCAGGAGTTATAAGCAGTTCAAATTGATTTTCGCGGGCGGGCCAATATGGTTCTCAACCAACAACTAGTGAAATCGATATATTCTTGTAGGATGCAACATTCTGATTGATATGCAAATTTATTACGCTCTCTAGGATCATTTGTTCAGAAGTTATAAATAGTTCAAGTTAATACTCGCGGGCTAATATGGTTTTCTATAAACAACTAGAGAAACCGACATATTCTTGTAGCATTCAAAATGTTTCATTAAAATGCAAATAATTGTGTGCTCTACGATCAATTGTTCAGAAGTTATAAACAGTTCAAATTAATTTTCGCGGGCGGGCCAATATGGTCTCAACCAACAACTAGTGAAATCGATATATTCTTGTAGCATGCAGCATGCTGATTAATATGCAAATTTATTACGCTCTATAAGATCATTTGTTCAGAAGTTTTAAGCAGTTCAATTTAATACTCGCGGGCGGGCCAATATGGTTCTCAAACAACAACTAGTGAAACCGACATATTCTTGAAGCATTCAACATGTTTCATTAAAATGCAAATAATTGTGTTCGCTACGATCAATTGTTCAGAAGTTATAAGCAGTTCAAGTTAATTTCCGTGGGCGGGCCAATATGGTTCTCAACCAACAACTAATGAAATCGATATATTCTTGTAGCATGCAACATGCTGATTAATATGCAAAATTATAACGCTCTCTACGATCAATTGTTCAGAAGTTAGAAGGAGTTGAAGTTAGTTTTGGCGGGCGGGCCAAAATGGTTTTCTAAAAACAACTAGTGAAACCGACATATTCTTGTAGCATTCAATATGTTTCATTAAAATGCAAATAATTGTGTTCTCTACGATCAATTTTTCAGGAGTTATAAGCAGTTCAAGTTGATTTTCAGGGGCGAGCAAATATGGTTCTAAACCAACAACTAGTGAAATCGATATATTCTTGTAGCATGCAACATGCTAGTTAATAAACAAATTTAATACGCTCTCTAGGATCATTTTTTCAAAAGTTATAAACGGTTCTAATTAATACACGCGGGCGGGCCATTATGGTTTTCTAAAAACAACTAGTGAAACCGACATATTCTTGTTGCATTCAACATGTTTCATTAAAATGCAAATAATTGTGGTCTCTACGATCAATTGTTCAGGAGTTATAAGTAGTTCAAGTTGATTTTCGCGGGCGGGCCAATATGGTTCTCTACCAACAACTAGTGAAATCGATATATTCTTGTAGCATGCAACATGCTGATTAATATGCAAATTTATTACGCTCTCTAGGATCATTTGTTCAGAAGTTATAAACAGTTCAAGTTAATACTCGTGGGCGGGCCAATATGGATTTCTAAAAACAACTAGTGAAACTGACATATTCTTGTTGCATACAACATGTTTGATTAAAATGCTATTAATTGTGGTATCTACGATCAATTGTTCAGGAGTTATAAGCAGTTCAAGTTGATTTTCGCGGGCGGGCCAAAATGGTTCTCAAACAATAACTAGTGAAACCGACATATTCTTGTAGCATACAACATGCTGATTGATATGCAAAATTATTACGCTCTCTACGATCATTTGTTCAGAAGTTATAAGGAGTTGAAGTTAGTTTTGGCGGGCGGGCCAAAATGGTTCTCAAACAATAACTAGTGAAACCGACATATTCTTGTAGCATACAAAATGTTTGATTGAAATGCAAATAATTGTGTGCTCTACAATCAATTGTTCAGAAGTTATAAGCAGTTCAAGTTAATTTTCGCGGCGAGGCCAATATATTTCTCAAGCAACAACTAGTGAAATCGATATATTCTTGTAGCATGCAACATGCTGATAAATATGCAAATTTATTACGCTCTCTAGGATCATTTGTTCAGAAGTTATAAATAGTTCAAGTTAATACTCGCGGGCTAATATGGTTTTCTATAATCAACTAGTGAAACCGACATATTCTTGTAGCATTCAAAATGTTTCATTAAAATGCAAATAATTGTGTGCTCTACGATCAATTGTTCAGAAGTTATAAGCAGTTCAAATTAATTTTCGCGGCGGGCCAATATGGTCTCAACCAACAACTAGTGAAATCGATATATTCTTGTAGCATGCAACATGTTGATTAATATGCAAAATTATAACGCTCTCTACGATCAATTGTTCAGAAGTTAGAAGGAGTTGAAGTTAGTTTTGGCGGGCGGGCCAAAATGGTTTTCTAAAAACAACTAGTGAAACCGACATATTCTTGTAGCATTCAATATGTTTCATTAAAATGCAAATAATTGTGCACTCTCCGATCAATTGTTCAGGAGTTATAAGCAGTTCAAGATGATATTCGCGGCCGGGCCAATATGGTTCTCAACCAACAACTAATGAAATCGATATATTCTTGTAGCATGCAACATGCTGATTGATATGCAAAATTATTACGCTCTCTACGATCATTTGTTCAGAAGTTATAAGGAGTTGAAGTTAGTTTTGGCGGGCGGGCCAAAATGGTTCTCAAACAATAACTAGTGAAACCGACATATTCTTGTAGCATACAACATGTTTGATTGAAATGCAAATAATTGTGTGCTCTACAATCAATTGTTCAGAAGTTATAAGCAGTTCAAGTTATTTTCGCGGGCAGGCCAATATATTTCTCAAGCAACAACTAGTGAAATCGATATATTCTTGTAGCATGCAACATGCTGATTAATATGAAAATTATTACGCTTTCTACGATTATTTGTTCAGAAGTTATAAGCAGTTCAATTTAATACTCGCGGGCGGGCCAGTATGTTTTTTTAAAAACAACTAGTGAAACCGACATATTCTTGTAGCATTCAACATGTTTCATTAAAATGCAAATAATTGTGCTCTCTACGATCAATTTTTCAGGAGTTATAAGCAGTTCAAATTGATTTTCGCGGGCGGGCCAATATGGTTCTCAACCAACAACTAGTGAAATCGATATATTCTTGTAGCATGCAACATTCTGATTGATATGCAAATTTATTACGCTCTCTAGGATCATTTGTTCAGAAGTTATAAATAGTTCAAGTTAATACTCGCGGGCGGGCCAATATGGTTCTCAACCAACAACTAGTGAAATCGATATATTCTTGTAGCATGCAGCATGCTGTTTAATATGCAAATTTATTACGCTCTATAAGATCATTTGTTCAGAAGTTTTAAGCAGTTCAATTTAATACTCGCGGGCGGGCCAATATGGTTCTCAAACAACAACTAGTGAGACCGACATATTCTTGAAGCATTCAACATGTTTCATTAAAATGCAAATAATTGTGTTCGCTACGATCAATTGTTCAGAAGTTATAAGCAGTTCAAGTTAATTTCCGTGGCGGGCCAATATGGTTCTCAACCAACAACTAATGAAATCGATATATTCTTGTAGCATGCAACATGCTGATTAATATGCAAAATTATAACGCTCTCTACGATCAATTGTTCAGAAGTTAGAAGGAGTTGAAGTTAGTTTTGGCGGGCGGGCCAAAATGGTTTTCTAAAAACAACTAGTGAAACCGACATATTCTTGTAGCATTCAATAAGTTTCATTAAAATGCAAATAATTGTGTTCTCTACGATCAATTTTTCAGGAGTTATAAGCAGTTCAAGTTGATTTTCAGGGGCGAGCCAATATGGTTCTCAACCAACAACTAGTGAAATCGATATATTCTTGTAGCATGCAACATGCTAGTTAATATGCAAATTTAATACGCTCTCTAGGATCATTTGTTCAGAAGTTATAAACAGTTCAAGTTAATACTCGTGGGCGGGCCAATATGGATTTCTAAAAACAACTAGTGAAACTGACATATTCTTGTTGCATACAACATGTTTGATTAAAATGCTATTAATTGTGGTATCTACGATCAATTGTTCAGGAGTTATAAGCAGTTCAAGTTGATTTTCGCGGGCGGGCCAAAATGGTTCTCAAACAATAACTAGTGAAACCGACATATTCTTGAAGCATTCAACATGCTGATTGATATGCAAAATTATTACGCTCTCTACGATCATTTGTTCAGAAGTTATAAGGAGTTGAAGTTAGTTTTGGCGGGCGGGCCAAAATGGTTCTCAAACAATAACTAGTGAAACCGACATATTCTTGTAGCATACAAAATGTTTGATTGAAATGCAAATAATTGTGTGCTCTACGATCAATTGTTCAGAAGTTATAAGCAGTTCAAATTAATTTTCGCGGGCGGGCCAATATGGTCTCAACCAACAACTAGTGAAATCGATATATTCTTGTAGCATGCAACATGCTGATTAATATGCAAATTTATTACGCTCTCTAGGATCATTTGTTCAGAAGTTATACATAGTTCAAGTTAATACTCGCGGGCTAATATGGTTTTCTATAATCAACTAGTGAAACCGACATATTCTTGTAGCATTCAAAATGTTTCATTAAAATGCAAATAATTGTGTGCTCTACGATCAATTGTTCAGAAGTTATAAGCAGTTCAAATTAATTTTCGCGGGCGGGCCAATATGGTCTCAACCAACAACTAGTGAAATCGATATATTCTTGTAGCATGCAACATGTTGATTAATATGCAAAATAATAACGCTCTCTACGATCAATTGTTCAGAAGTTAGAAGGAGTTGAAGTTAGTTTTGGCGGGCGGGCCAAAATGGTTTTCTAAAAACAACTAGTGAAACCGACATATTCTTGTAGCATTCAATATGTTTCATTAAAATGCAAATAATTGTGCACTCTCCGATCAATTGTTCAGGAGTTATAAGCAGTTCAAATTGATTTTCGCGGGCGGGCCAATATGGTTCTCAACCAACAACTAGTGAAATCGATATATTCTTGTAGCATGCAACATTCTGATTAATATGCAAATTTATTACGCTCTCTAGGATTATTTGTTCAGAAGTTATAATTAGTTCAAGTTAATACTCGCGGGCTAATATGGTTTTCTATAAACAACTAGTGAAACCGACATATTCTTGTAGCATTCAAAATGTTTCATTAAAATGCAAATAATTGTGTGCTCTACGATCAATTGTTCAGAAGTTATAAGCAGTTCAAATTAATTTTCGCGGGCGGGCCAATATGGTCTCAACCAACAACTAGTGAAATCGATATATTCTTGTAGCATGCAGCATGCTGATTAATATGCAAATTTATTACGCTCTTTAAGATCATTTGTTCAGAAGTTTTAAGCAGTTCAATTTAATACTCGCGGGCGGGCCAATATGGTTCTCAAACAACAACTAGTGAAACCGACATATCCTTGAAGCATTCAACATGTTTCATTAAAATGCAAATAATTGTGTTCGCTACGATCAATTGTTCAGAAGTTATAAGCAGTTCAAGTTAATTTCCGTGGGCGGGCCAATATGGTTCTCAACCAACAACTAATGAAATCGATATATTCTTGTAGCATGCAACATGCTGATTAATATGCAAAATTATAACGCTCTCTACGATCAATTGTTCAGAAGTTAGAAGGAGTTGAAGTTAGTTTTGGCGGGCGGGCCAAAATGGTTTTCTAAAAACAACTAGTGAAACCGACAAATTCTTGTAGCATTCAATATGTTTCATTAAAATGCAAATAATTGTGTTCTCTACGATCAATTTTTCAGGAGTTATAAGCAGTTCAAGTTGATTTTCACGGGCGAGCCAATATGGTTCTCAACCAACAACTAGTGAAATCGATATATTCTTGTAGCATGCAACATGCTAGTTAATATGCAAATTTAATACGCTCTCTAGGATCATTTGATCAGAAGTTATAAACGGTTCAAATTAATACACGCGGGCGGGCCAATATGGTTTTCTAAAAACAACTAGTGAAACCGACATATTCTTGTTGCATTCAACATGTTTCATTAAAATGCAAATAATTGTGGTCTCTACGATCAATTGTTCAGGAGTTATAAGTAGTTCAAGTTGATTTTCGCGGGCGGGCCAATACGGTTCTCTACCAACAACTAGTGAAATCGATATATTCTTGTAGCATGCAACATGCTGATTAATATGCAAATTTATTACGCTCTCTAGGATCATTTGTTCATATGTTATAAACAGTTCAAGTTAATACTCGTGGCGGGCCAATATGGATTTCTAAAAACAACTAGTGAAACTGACAAATTCTTGTTGCATACATCATGTTTGATTAAAATGCTATTAATTGTGGTATCTACGATCAATTTTTCAGGAGTTATAAGCAGTTCAAGTTGATTTTCGCGGGCGGGCCAAAATGGTTCTCAAACAATAACTAGTGAAACCGACATATTCTTGTAGCATACAACATGTTTGATTGAAATGCAAATAATTGTGTTCTCTGTGATCAATTGTTCAGAAGTTATAAACAGTTCAAGTTAATATTCGCGGGCGGGCCAATATGGTTTTCTAAAAACAACTAGTGAAACCGACATATTGTTGTAGCATTCAATATGTTTCATTAAAATGCAAATAATTGTGTTCTCTACGATCAATTTTTCAGGAGTTATAAGCAGTTCAAATTGATTTTCAGGGGCGAGCCAATATGGTTCTCAACCAACAACTAGTGAAATCGATATATTCTTCTAGCATGCAACATGCTAATTAATATGCAAATTTAATAAGCTCTCTAGGATCATTTGTTCAGAAGTTATAAACAGTTCAAATTAATACACGCGGGTGGGCCAATATCGTTTTCTAAAAACAACTAGTGAAACCGACATATTCTTGTTGCATTCAACATGTTTCATTAAAATGCTATTAATTGTGGTCTCTACGATCAATTGTTCAGGAGTTATAAGCAGTTCAAGTTGATTTTCGCGGGCGGGCCAATATGGTTCTCAACAAACAACCAATGAAATCGATATATTCTTGTAGCATGCAACATGCTGATTGATATGCAAAATAATTACGCTCTCTACGATCATTTGTTCAGAAGTTATAAGGAGTTGAAGTTAGTTCTGGCGGGCGGGCCAAAATGGTTCTCAAACAATAACTATAGAAACCGACATATTCTTGTAGCATACAACATGTTAGATTAAAATGATAATAATTGTGATCTCTACGATCAATTGTTCAGAAGTTATAAGCAGTTCAAGTTAATTTTCGCGGGCAGGCCAATATATTTCTCGAACAACAACTAGTGAAATCGATATATTCTTGTAGCATGCAACATACTGATTAATATGAAAGATTATTACGCTTTCTACGATTATTTGTTCAGTAGTTATAAGCAGTTCAAATAATTTTCGCGGGCGGGCCAATATGTTTTTCAACCAACAACTAGTGAAATCCATATATTCTTGTAGCATGCAACATGCTGATTAATATGCAAATTTTTTATGGGAGCGAATTTAAAATATAGAGAAAGTCTCCAATTTTTTTAGTTTTCGGTGTACTAACTAATTTTGACCTCCTAATCACGAATCTGTTGTTAAAAATCGGCGGCGAAGTCGGAAATTTGAAAAAAAAAATTTTTTTCAATTTTTATGAAGGTTTATATCCGTAGTTTTACGAACGAAATTTTATAAGTTTTACAAACGAAATGTTATAACTATGCTTACCTAACTTAACCAAACCTTCCGTGAATGGTTTTTGGGCGAATAATCACTTTGAATACGGAATTCGTAGTTTTGTAGCACGTAAATGACGAACAATGTTTCACAAAACACGCCATTTTTCCTAAAATCAGCGGTGGAGTATTTGCGTATTTTTACAAGTAAAGCTAACTAACATTACCTGAAATGGTTATCCGTGAATGATTTGTGGACCAATGATCACTTTCAATAAGAAATTTATAGTTTTGTAGCACGTAACTGACCAACAACGTTTCATCAATACAGGAAACGCCATACTTTCCTGAAATCAACGTTAAAGCACTGTTGCCAAACTTACCTGTAGTTGTTCGTATATGCTAAATTGAACGAAAGGAGTGCTAATGGAACCTAACCTAACAGGCCTAACCTAACCTAGTAGGCATACCTCGTCCCGGTGATGGTTCGTGTAGCTATGTCACGTTAATAATTTTCTCTCCCGCCTAAATTATCACTTTCAACGACCAATGCTCTGAACAGTGTGGCAACGCTGTAGACGGCGCAAGGAATTTCGAACGTCATTTGTTTTGACATGGAAGATGGTGCCCGTTTCCTGAAATCAACGTTAAAGCACTGTTGCCAAACTTACCTGTAGTTGTCCGTATATGCTAAATTGAACGAAAGGAGTGCTAATGGTACCTAACCTAACAGGCCTAACCTAACCTAGTAGGCATACCTCGTCCCCGTGATGGTTCGTGTAGCTATGTCACGTTAATAATTTTCTCTCCCGCCTAAATTATCACTTTCAACGAGCAATGCTCTGAACAGTGTGGCAACGCTGTAGACGGCGCAAGGAATTTCGAACGTCATTTGTTCTGACATGGAAGATGGTGCCCGTGTTTCTTTATGGATAATTATCGCGGTAAATAACAATGTTATTTTAGAACTTCTACAAATAAATATACAATTTTAACACGCGACCGCCGTCTCGTAACTCGAGATACGTCTGTAGGAGTGCATAAGAAGTAAGTGTAAGAAGTATGAAGTGAATTAGAGACTTTCTTTATATTGTACATTCTAGCCTTTTTATGTTCCCTACGATCATTTGTTCAGAAGTTATAAGCAATTCAAGTTAATACTCGCGGGCGGGCCAATATGGTTCTCAAATAACAACTAGTGAAACTGACATATTCTTGTAGCATTCAACATGTTTCATTAAAATGCAAATAATTTTGTTGTTTACGATCAATTGTTCAGGAGTTATAAGCAGTTAAAGTTGATTTTCGCGGCAGGCCAATATGGTTCTCAACCAACAACAAGTGAAATCGATATATTCTTGTAGCATGCAACATGCTGATTAATATGCAAAATAATTACCCTCTCTACGATCATTTGTTCAGAAGTTATAAACAGTTCAAGTTAATTCTCGCGGGCGGGCCAAAATGGTTCTCAAACAATAACTAGTGAAACCGACATATTCTTGTAGCATACAACATGTTTGTTTGAAATGCAAATAATTGTGTGCTCTACAATCAATTGTTCAGAAGTTATAAGCAGTTCAAGTTAATTTTCGCGGGCGGGCCCATATGGTTCTCAACCAACAACCAATGAAATCGATATATTCTTGTAGCATGCAACATGCTGATTAATATACAAAATTATAACGCTCTCTACGATCATTTGTTCAGAAGTTATAAGGAGTTGAAGTTAGTTTTGGCGGGCGGGCCAAAATGGTTCTCAAACAATAACTAGTGAAACCGACATATTCTTGTAGCATACAACATGTTAGATTAAAATTATAATAATTGTGATCTCTACGATAAATTGTTCAGAAGTTATCAGCAGTTCAAGTTAATTTTCGCTGGCGGGCCAATATGGTTCTCAACCAACAACCAATGAAATCGATATATTCTTGTAGCATGCAACATGCTGATTAATATGCAAAATTATAACGCTCTCTACGATCATTTGTTCAGAAGTTATAAGGAGTTGAAGTTAGTTTTGGCGGGCGGGCCAAAATGGTCCTCAAACAATAACTAGTGAAACGACATATTCTTGTAGCATACAACATGTTAGATTAAAATGATAATAATTGTGATCTCTACGATCAATTGTTCAGAAGTTATAAACAGTTCAAGTTGATTTTCGCGGGCGGGACAATGTGTTTTTCAACCAACAACTAGTGAAATCGATATATTCTTGTAGCATGCAACATGCTGATTAATGTGCAATTTTTTTAAGTTCCCTACGATCATTTGTTCAGAAGTTATAAGCAATTCAAGTTAATACTCGCGGGCGGGCCAATATGGTTCTCAAATAACAACTAGTGAAACTGACATATTCTTGTAGCATTCAACATGTTTCATTAAAATGCAAATAATTTTTTTGTTTACGATCAATTGTTCAGGAGTCATAAGCAGTTCAAGTTGATTTTCAGGGGCGAGCCAGTATGGTTCTCAACCAACAACTAGTGAAATCGATATATTCTTGTAGCATGCAACATGCTAATTAATATGCAAATTTAATACGCTCTCTAGGATCATTTGTTCAGAAGTTATAAACAGTTCAAGTAAATACTCGTGGGCGGGCCAATATGGATTTCTAAAAACAACTAGTGAAACCGACATATTCTTGTTGCATACAACATGTTTGATTAAAATGCTATTAATTGTGGTCTCTACGATCAATTGTTCAGGAGTTATAAGCAGTTCAAGTTGATTTTCGCGGGCGGGCCAATATATTTCTCAAACAACAACTAGTGAAATCGATATATTCTTGTAGCATGCAACATGCTGATTAATATGAAAGATTATTACGCTTTCTACGATTATTTGTTCAGTAGTTATAAGCAGTTCAAATAATTTTCGCGGGCTGGCCAATATGGTTCTCAACCAACAACTAGTGAAATCGATATATTCTTGTAGCATGCAACATGCTGATTAATATGCAAATTTATTACGCTCTCTAAGATCATTTGTTCAGAAGTTATAAGCAGTTCAATTTAATATTCGCGGGCGATCCAATATGGTTCTCAAACAACAATTAGTGAAACCGACATATTCTTGAAGCATTCAAAATGTTTCATTAAAATGCAAATAATTGTGTTCCCTACGATCAATTGTTCAGAAGTTATAAGCAGTTCAAGTTAATTTTCGCGGGCGGGCCAATATGGTTCTCAACCAACAACCATTGAAATCGATATATTCTTGTAGCATGCAACATGCTGATTAATATGCAAAATTATAACGCTCTCTACGATCATTTGTTCAGAAGTTATAAGGAGTTGAAGTTAGTTTTCGCGGGCGGGACAAAATGGTTCTCAAACAATAACTAGTGAAACGTACATAATCTTGTAGCATACAACATGTTTGATTGAAATGCAAATAATTGTGTTCTCTACGATCAATTGTTCAGAAGTTACAAGCAGTTCAAGTTAATTTTCGAGGGCGGGCCAATATGGTTCTCAACCAACAACTAGTGAAATGGATATTTTCTTGTAGCATGCAACATGCTGATTAATATGCAAAATTATTACGCTCACTACGATCATTTGTTCAGAAGTTATAAGCAGAACAAGTCAATACTCGCGGGCGGGCCAATATGGTTTTCTAAAAACAACTAGTGAAACCGACATATTCTTGTAGCATTCAACATGTTTCATTAAAATGCAAATAATTGTGCTCTCTACGATCAATTGTTCGGGAGTTATAAGCAGTTCAAGTTGATTTTCTCGGGCGGGCCAATATGGTTCTCAACCAAAAACTAATGAAATCGATATATTCTTGTAGCATGCAACATGCTGTTTAATATGCAAAATTATTACGCTTTCTACGATCAATTGTTCAAAAGTTATAAGGAGTTGAAATTATTTTTGGCGGGCGGACCAAAATGGTTTTCTAAAAACAACTAGTGAAACCGACATATTCTTGTATCATTCAACATGTATCATTAAAATGCAAATAATTGTGTTCTCTACGATCAATTGTTCAGGAGTTATAAGCAGTTCAAGTTGATTTTCGCGGGCGGACTAATATGGTTCTCAACCAACAACTACTGAAATCGATTTATTCTTGTAGCATGCAACATGCTGATTAATATGCAAATTTATTACGCTCTCTAGGATCATTTGTTCAGAAGTTATAAACAGTTCAAGTTAATTCTCGCGGGCGGGCCAATATGGTTTTCTATAGACAACTAGTGAAACCGACATATTCTTGTAGCATTCAAAATGTTTCATTAAAATGCAAATAATTGTGTGCTCTACGATCAATTGTTCAGAAGTTATAAGCAGTTCAAGTTAATTTTCGCGGGCAGGCCAATATATTTCTCAAACAACAACTAGTGAAATCGATAAATTCTTGTAGCATGCAACATGCTGATTAATATGCAAAATTATTACGCTTTCTACGATCAATTGTTCAGAAGTTATAAGGAGTTGAAATTAGTTTTGGCGGGCGGGCCAAAATGGTTTTCTAAAAACAGCTAGTGAATCCGACATATTCTTGTAGCCTTCAACATGTTTCATTAAAATGCAAATATTTGTGTTCTCTACGATCAATTTTTCAGGAGTTATAAGCAGTTCAAATTGATTTTTGCGGGCGGGCCAATATGGTTCTCAACCAACAACTAGTGAAATGGATATATTCTTGTAGCATGCAACATGCTGATTAATATGCAAATTTATTACGCTCTCTAGGATCATTTGTTCAGAAGTTATAAATAGTTCAAGTTAATACTCGCGGGCTAATATGGTTTTCAATAAACAACTAGTGAAACCGACATATTCTTGTAGAATTCAAAATGTTTCATTAAAATGCAAATAATTGTGTGCTCTACGATCAATTGTTCAGAAGTTATAAGCAGTTCAAATTAATTTTCGCTGGCGGGCCAATATGGTTCTCAACCAACAACTAGTGAAATCGATATATTCTTGTAGCATGCAACATGCTGATTAATATGCAAATTTATTACGCTCTTTAAGATCATTTGTTCAGAAGTTTTAAGCAGTTCACTTTAATACCCGCGTGCGGGCCAATATGGTTCTCAAACAACAACTAGTGAAACCGACATATTCTTGAAGCATTCAACATGTTTCATTAAAATGCAAATAATTGTGTTCGCTACGATCAATTGTTCAGAAGTTATAAGCAGTTCAAGTTAATTTCCGCGGGCGGGCCAATATGGTTCTCAACCAACAACTAATGAAATCGATGTATTCTTGTAGCATGCAACATGCTGATTAATATGCAAAATTATAACGCTCTCTACGATCAATTGTTCAGAAGTTAGAAGGAGTTGAGTTAGTTTTGGCGGGCGGGCCAAAATGGTTTTATAAAAACAACTAGTGAAACCGACATATTCTTGTAGCATTCAATATGTTTCATTAAAATGCAAATAATTGTGTTCTCTACGATCAATTTTTCAGGAGTTATAAGCAGTTCAAGTTGATTTTCAGGGGCGAGCCAATATGGTTCTCAACCAACAACTAGTGAAATCGATATATTCTTGTAGCATGCAACATGCTAATTAATATGCAAATTTAATACGCTCTCTAGGATCATTTGTTCAGAAGTTATAAACGGTTCAAATTAATACATGCGGGCGGGCCAATATGGTTTTCTAAAAACAACTCGTGAAACCGACATATTCTTGTTGCATTCAACATGTTTCATTAAAATGCAAATAATTGTGGTCTCTACGATCAATTGTTCAGGAGTTATAAGTAGTTCAAGTTGATTTTCGCGGGCGGGCCAATATGGTTCTCTACCAACAACTATTGAAATCGATATATTCTTGTAGCATGCAACATGCTGATTAATATGCAAATTTATTACGCTCTCTAGGATCATTTGTTCAGAAGTTATAAACAGTTCAAATTAATACTCGTGGGCGGGCAAATATGGATTTCTAAAAACAACTAGTGAAACTGACATATTCTTGTTGCATACAACATGTTTGATTAAAATGCTATTAATTGTGTTCTCTACGATCAATTGTTCAGGAGTTATAAGCAGTTCAAGTTGATTTTCGCGGGCGGGCCAAAATGGTTCTCAAACAATAACTAGTGAAACCGACATATTCTTGTAGCATACAACATGTTTGATTGAAATGCAAATAATTGTGTTCTCTGCGATCAATTGTTCAGAAGTTATAAACAGTTCAAGTTAATATTCGCGGGCGGGCCAATATGGTTTTCTAAAAACAACTAGTGAAACCGACATATTCTTGTAGCATTCAATATGTTTCATTAAAATGCAAATAATTGTGTTCTCTACGATCAATTCTTCAGGAGTTATAAGCAGTTCAAATTGATTTTCAGGGGCGAGCCAATATGGTTCTCAACCAACAACTAGTGAAACCGATATATTCTTGTAGCATGCAACATGCTAATTAATATGCAAATTTAATAAGCTCTCTAGGATCATTTGTTCAGAAGTTATAAACAGTTCAAATTAATACACGCGGGCGGGCCAATATGGATTTCTAAAAACAACTAGTGAAACTGACATATTCTTGTTGCATACAATATGTTTGATTAAAATGCTATTAATTGTGGTCTCTACGATCAATTGATCAGGAGTTATAAGCAGTTCAAGTTGATTTTCGCGGGCGGGCCAATATGGTTCTCAACCAACAAACCAATGAAATCCATATATTCTTGTAGCATGAAACATGCTGATTGATATGCAAAATAATTACGCTCTCTACGATCATTTGTTCAGAAGTTATAAGGAGTTGAAATTAGTTTTGGCGGGCGGTCCAAAATAGTTTTCTAAAAACATCTAGTGAAACCTACATATTCTTGTATCATTCAACATGTTTCATTAAAATGCAAATAATTGTGTTCTCTACGATCAATTGTTCAGGAGTTATAAGCAGTTCAAGTTGATTTTCGCGGGCGGACCAATATGGTTCTCAACCAACAACTACTGAAATCGATATATTCTTGTAGCATGCAACATGCTGATTAATATGCAAATGTATTACGGTCTCTAGGATCATTTGTTCAGAAGTTATAAACAGTTCAAGTTAATTCTCGCGGGCGGGCCAATATGGTTTTCAATAAACAACTAGTGAAACCGACATATTCTTGTAGCATTCAAAATGTTTCATTAAAATGCAAATAATTGTGCACTACGATCAATTGTTCAGAAGTTATAAGCAGTTCAAGTTAATTTTCGCGGGCAGGGCAATATATTTCTCAAACAACAACTAGTGAAATCGATATATTCTTGTAGCATGCAACATGCTGATTAATATGCAAAATTATAACGCTCTCTACGATCAATTGTTCAAAAGTTATAAGGAGTTGAAGTTAGTTTTGGCGGGCGGGCCAAAATGGTTCTCAAAAAATTACTAGTGAAACCGACATATTCTTGTAGCATACAACATGTTAGATTAAAATGATAATAATTTTTGATCTCTACGATCAATTCTTCAGAAGTTATAAGCAGTTCAAGTTGATTTTTGCGGGCGGGCCAATATGGTTCTCAACCAACAACCAATGAAATCGATATATTCTTGTAGCATGCAACATGCTGATTAATATGCAAAATTATAACGCTCTCTACGATCAATTGTTCAGAAGTTATGAGGAGTTGAAATTAGTTTTGGCGGGCGGGCCAAAATGGTTTTCTAAAAACAACTAGTGAAACCGACATATTCTTGTAGCCTTCAACATGTTTCATTAAAATGCAAATAATTGTGTTCTCTACGATCATTTGTTCAGAAGTTATAAGCAGTTCAATTTAATACTCGTGGGCGGGCCAATATGGTTCTCAAACAACAACTAGTGAAACCGACATATTCTTGAAGCATTCAACATGTTTCATTAAACTGCAAATAATTGTGTTCGCTACGATCAATTGTTCAGAAGTTATAAGCAGTTCAAGTTAATTTCCGCGGGCGGGCCAATATGGTTCTCAACCAACAACCAATGAAATCGATATATTCTTGTAGCATGCAACATGCTGATTAATATGCAAAATTATAACGCTCTCTACGATCAATTGTTCAGAAGTTATAAGGGGTTGAAATTAGTTTTGGCGGGCGGGCCAAAATGGTTTTCTAAAAACAACTAGTGAGACCGACATATTCTTGTAGCCTTCAACATGTTTCATTAAAATGCAAATAATTGTGTTCGCTACGATCAATTGTTCAGAAGTTATAAGCAGTTCAAGTTAATTTTCTTGGGCGGGCCAATATGGTTCTCAACCAACAACCAATGAAATCGATATATTCTTGTAGCATGCAACATGCTGATTAATATGCAAAAATATAACGCTCTCTACCATCAATTGTTCAGAAGTTAGAAGGAGTTGAAGTTAGTTTTGGCAGGCGGGCCAAAATGGTTCTCAAACAATAACTAGTGAAACCGACATATTCTTGTAGCATACAACATGTTTGATTGAAAGGCAAATAATTGTGTTCTCTGCGATCAATTGTTCAGAAGTTATAAACAGTTCAAGTTAATACTCGCGGGCGGGCCAATATGGTTTTCTAAAAACAACTAGTGAAACCGACATATTCTTGTAGCATTCAATATGTTTCATTAAAATGCAAATAATTGTGTTCTCTGCGATCAATTTTTCAGGAGTTTTAAGCAGTTCAAGTTGATTTTCAGGGGCGAGCCAATATGGTTCTCAACCAACAACTAGTGAAATCGATATATTCTTGTAGCATGCAACATGCTAATTAATATGCAAATTTAATACGCTCTCTAGGATCATTTGTTGAGACGTTATAAACAGTTCAAATTAATACACGCGGGCGGGCCAATATGGTTTTCTAAAAACAACTAGTGAAACCGACATATTCTTGTTGCATTCAACATGTTTCATTAAAATGCAAATAATTGTGGTCTCTACGATCAATTGTTCAGGAGTTATAAGTAGTTGAAGTTGATTTTCGCGGGCTGGCCAATATGGTTCTCAACCAACAACTAGTGAAATCGATATGTTCTTGTAGCATGCAACATGCTGATTAATATGCAAATTTATTACGCTCTCTAGGATCATTTGTTCAGAAGTTATAAACAGTTCAAGTTAATACTCGTGGGCGGGTCAATATGGATTTCTAAAAACAACTAGTGAAACCGACATATTCTTGTTGCATTCAACATGTTTGATTAAAATGCTATTAATTGTGGTCTCTACGATCAATTTTTCAGGAGTTATAAGCAGTTCAAGTTGATTTTCGCGGGCGGGCCAATATGGTTCTCAACCAACAACCATTGAAATCGATATATTCTTGTAGCATGCAACATGCTGATTAATATGCAAAATTATAACGCTCTCTACGATCATTTGTTCAGAAGTTATAAGGAGTTGAAGTTAATTTTGGCGGGCGGGCCAAAATGGTTCTCAAACAATAACTAGTGAAACCGACATATTCTTGTAGCATACAACATGTTTGATTGAAATGCAAATAATTGTGTGCTCTACAATCAATTGTTCAGAAGTTATAAGCAGTTCAAGTTAATTTTCGCGGGCAGGCCAATATATTTCTCAAACAACAACTAGTGAAATCGATATATTCTTGTAGCATGCAACATGCTGATTAATATGAAAGATTATTACGCTTTCTACGATTATTTGTTCAGTAGTTATAAGCAGTTCAAATAATTTTCGCGGGCGGACCAATATGGTTCTCAACCAACAACTAGTGAAATCGATATATTCTTGTACAGTGTCTCTCAAAAGTTTTAGGACAACGACATTTTAAACTAGGCAACCCAATTTACACAAGGCGTTGGTGGGTTGCGTGTAGAGTTAGGCTCAATTTCAGGGTTGCCACATGCACAATAGATATTTATAAAATACGCGAAAGAAATAAAAACAAAGACGTGAGAGAAAACGAAAGGTGACGAAAGAGAGGAAAAAGAGAGAGAGAAAGGAGAAGAGGAAAAGTAGAGGAGAGAAATAAGAGGGGATAGACGAGGAGAGGAGATGTAGTGAGGAAAATGGAAAAAGATTCTAGGAGAGATGAGGAAAATTGAGCAAAGATGAGAGAAGAGGAGAGTGGAGAGAAAAGTAAAGGAGAGAAAAAGAGAAGAACGAAAAGAAGAGGAGAGTGGAGAGTAAAGTAAAGGAGAGAAAAAGAGAAGAACGAAAAGAAGAGGAGAAGAGTGCAGTGGAGTCGGAAATCTAAGACAGGAGAGGAGATACGAGGTGGAGATGAGTGGGATGGAGATAAGATGCGAGAAAAGTAGGGAAGGCGATATGAGATAAAAGCAGAGCGAGCAGAATGAGGTGAGAGGAGAAAGAGAAGAGAAGAACAGAAGGGACTGAAGAGAAGAGGTAGTTGCACAAAATATCGTCTCAGCGTCAAGAATTGATGCATTGGTCAAATTATCGACATGAAACATTCAATAACATTTTGAAATGTATTAGATCGGTTCGAAATGCCTTTTGGCTTAGTTCAGAGCAAGATAAAATCTTCCATGTAAGATCTTTGATTTTTCCTGCAATTATACCACTAAAAACATGAATGTAATTTGAATATTTATAAGAATTATCCAATTTTTGTTCACTTCTCGGTTCGTTGAAATGGAGACTTTGCAATTTAATATTTCCCCTCCCCCCATCGTTAATTCCAAACTGAATCATTCCGTTTCACACGGCGTGGACAATGAACACAATGGGATAGGTCTAAAACTTGCGAAAATTTTCTGCCACCGGAAGGGTTTGAACCTACGACCATCAGATTGACAGTCCTGGACGGTAAACACTACCCTACAAGCTTTCGCTCCTAAAAATAAGTAGAAGGAGCTGACCAATGTGAAATATAGATGCAACTCTCCTCCTACATGTAATGTGCAAACAATACTTGTTTGCTACAAAGAAAACGAAGGTCGTACGACTCGGCGAAAACATTTAATGGAGAATTGCACATGATGAAAACTTTTCAATCGATATTTGCGGAAGTATCCTTGCATTGAACTCGTGTAGGAAAGGGGTAAAATTAGTATGTCCTGAATTGCCACAAATATAAATAGTTATTTCATTAATATTTGTCAATGTCTTTGAAGCAGTACACAATTATCGTTAGAGTATCATAATTCACGATCTTATACATCGAAATATCCCTTTTAATGTGTGTCAATTCATTTATTTGTTTATTTTTTATAAATTCCATATGCAGAACAATGTAGCCACTATACACTGCTATTACAAATAATGTTACCTTGCTCTTGTTTATAATAAAAGGAGAATTAAAAAAAAGAACACCTAGTATGGAGGATCGAACCTGGGACCGCTGGCAGCCCAATCGAGAACTCTAACCACTACACCACGCCCTCACCTTCGATTGGAACAACAATTTTTAAGTATTCTGTCCCTCCAATATTGTAAATGTCGTTGGGTATACATGTAGTTGACCTTTTACTTTAATTTTGAATTGCTTTCTTGTAGTATAGCAGATATCTTCGAGAAATAATTTTCGAAGTTATGAAGAAAAACTAGAATATTGGTAGTTGCGAAAATGCGAGTTATTTCTTCTAACTTATTATTGTGATTAGACATTATTAATGAAAAATATCTAGAGGCTTGTTTCCCTTGGAGTTCTTAATTATTCTGTCGCGTGAATATTGTAAACGTTATCCTGCAAAAAGAAGTTCAATACTCTGATATAGCTCTGTACTTCTAGAATTACTCTATACACATGCATTTGAAATTTAACCCTGAATTTATATCTTCGTTGTTAGTATATCTAAGCTTGTGAATATACTTTATTTGTAATTTTATAACGGTTACATGAACATCTGCGAAATAGTTCCTTATAACAACCTCCGCTTGACCAATTTGCCAATATAAACAAATTGAATACAGATTGTCTTCGAGCTTACTTTGTTAAAGAGGAGCGGATACACGTATTACTATCCCAATACTTATTCAATAAGATTTCTTGTTTGTCAGAAATTATGACTTAAACTATTGCATGTTGAGCTAGCCGCCTCTGATGAAATCTATCATTCTTCAGATTCTCTTTCAAATTCGACTCTGGTCACTTGTAACTTGCTGGGTGCGTTTTGCGATAAGAAGCGGCTTTGAATAGCGTGAGTGAGTCACTTTGAACGCGAGCAAGCTACGTTACCAAGCTTGTCTGCCTTTGAAAACCAAGTCATTTTTCTTTCACCGTTTCCGAACGCGATTGCTATTGTAGAAGTATATATTCTCTCAAAAGAGCACGAAAGGAAATTTGACCAATATTCTCCCGTGTTTAAAACCAAATATTAAAAAAAAAGTTCACGATTGTCAATAAACCTATCTGAGCATAAGGTGGATGTAAATAATAAAGTTAATAGAAAGATTCTCCAAAATTTCTCTCCCACTGTCTACGTCAGGCCAGTACCCAGGGGGGGCATGGGAGCCATGCCCCCCTCGAACCCTGAAAAAATATTTAAATGTGAACCTATCAATAACTACGAAAATAACATCGTCGATATTAGAAATGTGTAAGAATTTCAATTTTGTTCTTACATAAATGAATCTGTTCTTTGCGCAAAAGTCTTCAGGCTGCAATATTGGGTAGTTTTAGTTTTATAATCATTGATGCAAGGCTACCAGACGTCCGATTCAGCGATTTAGTCAGACAGTGCATTACTTTCAATCGTGATGCGAGAATGTCTCTTTATTCTTAACACACAATTAGACATGTTCTTTATTGTAATAATAATTCCTAGTACCCAACATTTAATTTATAAATATATTATTTTCTAAACATAGAACTATCATGACTTTTCAATGGCGCTCGCACTATTTGAACTATTTTGTAATATCTGTCTCTCTCTCTCTCTTATATAATAATAATAATCCTTTGCGCAACAGCCCCTCTCACTTATATATATATATATATATATATATATATATATTTGGGTCTGGGCCCTCCCTCAAAGAAATCCTACGTATGGGCCTGGTCTAAGTCAATGACAGAAATGCAAGCAATATTATTATTTATTTTTAACCGAATGAAAGGAATGTGGAAGAATTTAAAAGAAATAAAAAAGAGCAGAACGACTGTTACTCTAGTTTAAAAATTGTTCTTCATCGAGGAAGAAAAATAAGAAGTATTTACTCCAGCACCTTAACACAGTGTCCCACGAGTCTCTCTTGACTAATACTGTAAAATGTGAAGTGATTTTATGAATAAAATTTTCCGCCTGTTTACGTCTAACGTTTGGTAGTTCGCAAACGGTGTAATTATTTCGTGTTACCTTACGCAACAGCAACTACATTTCATAAGACTGTTCTGAACACGACACTTGCGTCAGTAAACAAGCATTTCGTCTGTTGCAGTATCTCAGGAAAAGAGTATCGTCCTGCAATGTTCAAGCATCTAGATATTTTCCATTAATAATGTCTAATCACAATAATAAGTTAGAAGAAATAACTCGCATTTTCGCAACTACCAATATTCTAGTTTTTCTTCATAACTTCGAAAATTATTTCTCGAAGATATCTGCTATACTACAAGAAAGCAATTCAAAATTAAAGTAAAAGGTCAACTACATGTATACCCAACGACATTTACAATATTGGAGGGACAGAATACTTAAAAATTGTTGTTCCAATCGAAGGTGAGGGCGTGGTGTAGTGGTTAGAGTTCTCGATTGGGCTGCCAGCGGTCCCAGGTTCGATCCTCCATACTAGGTGTTCTTTTTTTTAATTCTCCTTTTATTATAAACAAGAGCATGGTAACATTATTTGTAATAGCAGTGTATAGTGGCTACATTGTTCTGCATATGGAATTTATAAAAAATAAACAAATAAATGAATTGACACACATTAAAAGGGATATTTCCATGTATAAGATCGTGAATTATGATACTCTAACGATAATTGTGTACTGTTTCAAAGACATTGACAAATATTAATGAAATAACTATTTATATTTGTGGCAATTCAGGACATACTAATTTTACCCCTTTCCTACACGAGTTCAATGCAAGGATACTTCCGCAAATATCGATTGAAAAGTTTTCATCATGTGCAATTCTCCATTAAATGTTTTCGCCGAGTCGTACGACCTTCGTTTTCTTTGTAGCAAACAAGTATTGTTTGCACATTACATGTAGGAGGAGAATTGCATCTACATTTCACATTGGTCAGCTCCTTCTACTTACTTTTAGGAGCGAAAGCTTGTAGGGTAGTGTTTACCGTCCAGGACTGTCAATCTGATGGTCGTAGGTTCAAACCCTTCCGGTGGCAGAAAATTTTCGCAAGTTTTAGACCTATCCCATTGTGTTCATTGTCCACGCCGTGTGAAACGGAATGATTCAGTTTGGAATTAACGATGGGGGGAGGGGAAATATTAAATTGCAAAGTCTCCATTTCAACGAACCGAGAAGTGAACAAAAATTGGATAATTCTTATAAATATTCAAATTACATTCATGTTTTTAGTGGTATAATTGCAGGAAAAATCAAAGATCTTACATGGAAGATTTTATCTTGCTCTGAACTAAGCCAAAAGGCATTTCGAACCGATCTAATACATTTCAAAATGTTATTGAATGTTTCATGTCGATAATTTGACCAATGCATCAATTCTTGACGCTGAGACGATATTTTGTGCAACTACCTCTTCTCTTCAGTCCCTTCTGTTCTTCTCTTCTCTTTCTCCTCTCACCTCATTCTGCTCGCTCTGCTTTTATCTCATATCGCCTTCCCTACTTTTCTCGCATCTTATCTCCATCCCACTCATCTCCACCTCGTATCTCCTCTCCTGTCTTAGATTTCCGACTCCACTGCACTCTTCTCCTCTTCTTTTCGTTCTTCTCTTTTTCTCTCCTTTACTTTACTCTCCACTCTCCTCTTCTTTTCGTTCTTCTCTTTTTCTCTCCTTTACTTTTCTCTCCACTCTCCTCTTCTCTCATCTTTGCTCAATTTTCCTCATCTCTCCTAGAATCTTTTTCCATTTTCCTCACTACATCTCCTCTCCTCGTCTATCCCCTCTTATTTCTCTCCTCTACTTTTCCTCTTCTCCTTTCTCTCTCTCTTTTTCCTCTCTTTCGTCACCTTTCGTTTTCTCTCACGTCTTTGTTTTTATTTCTTTCGCGTATTTTATAAATATCTATTGTGCATGTGGCAACCCTGAAATTGAGCCTAACTCTACACGCAACCCACCAACGCCTTGTGTAAATTGGGTTGCCTAGTTTAAAATGTCGTTGTCCTAAAACTTTTGAGAGACACTGTACCATGCAACATGCTGATTAATATGCAAATTTATTACGCTCTCTAAGATCATTTGTTCAGAAGTTATAAGCAGTTCAATTTAATATTCGCGGGCGATCCAATATGGTTCTCAAACAACAATTAGTGAAACCGACATATTCTTGAAGCATTCAATATGTTTCATTAAAATGCAAATAATTGTGTTCGCTACGATCAATTGTTCAGAAGTTATAAGCAGTTCAAGTTAATTTTCGGGGGCGGGCCAATATGGTTCTCAACCAACAACCATTGAAATCGATATATTCTTGTAGCATGCAACATGCTGATTAATATGCAAAATTATAACGCTCTCTTCGATCATTTGTTCAGAAGTTATAAAGAGTTGAAGTTAGTTCTGGCGGGCGGGCCAAAATGGTTCTCAAACAATAACTAGTGAAACCGACATATTCTTGTAGCATACAACATGTTAGATTAAAATGATAATAATTGTGATCTCTACGATAAATTGTTCAGAACTTATAAGCACTTCAAGTTGATTTTCGCGGGCGGGCCAATATGTTTTTCAACCAACAACTAGTGAAATCGATATATTCTTGTAGCATTCAACATGTTTCATTAAAATGCAAATAATTTTGTTGTTTACGATCAATTGTTCAGGAGTTATAAGCAGTTAAAGTTGATTTTCGCGGCAGGCCAATATGGTTTTTCAACCAACAACAAGTGAAATCGTTATATTCTTGTAGCATGCAACATGCTGATTAATATGCAAATTTATTACGCAATCTACGATCATTTGTTCAGAAGTTATAAACAGTTCAAGTTAATACTGACGGGCGGGCCAATATGGTTTTCTAAAAACAACTAGTGAAACCGACATATTCTTGTAACATTCAACAAGTTTCATTAAAATGCAAATAATTGTGCTCTCTACGATCAATTGTTCAGGAGTTATAAGCAGTTCAAGTTGATATTCGCGGGCGGGCCAATATGGTTCTCAACCAACAACTAGTGAAATCGATATATTCTTGTAGCATGCAACATGCTGATTGATATGCAAAATTATTACGCTCTCTACGATCATTTGTTCTGAAGTTATAAGGAGTTGAAGTTAGTTTTGGCGGGCGGGCCAAAATGGTTCTCAAACAATAACTAGTGAAACCGACATATTCTAGTAGCACAACATGTTTGATTAAATGCAAATAATTGTGTGCTCTACAATCAATTGTTCAGAAGTTATAAGCAGTTTAAGTTAATTTTCGCGGGCAGGCCAATATATTTCTCAAGCAACAACTAGTGAAATCGATATATTCTTGTAGCATGCAACATGCTGATTAATATGAAAAATTATTACGATTTCTACGATTATTTGTTCAGAAGTTATAAGCAGTTCAAATTAATTTTCGCGGGCGGGCCAATATGGTTCTAAACCAACAACTAGTGAAATCGATATATTCTTGTAGCATGCAACATGCTGATTAATATGCAAATTTATTACGCTCTCTAGGATCATTTGTTCAGAAGTTATAAACAGTTCAAATTAATACTCGTGGGCGGGCCAATATGGATTTCTAAAAACAACTAGTGAAACTGACATATTCTTGTTGCATACAACATGTTTGATTAAAATGCTATTAAATGTGGTCTCTACGATCAATTGTTCAGGAGTTATAAGCAGTTCAAGTTGATTTTCGCGGGCGGGCCAAAATGGTTCTCAAACAATAACTAGTGAAACCGACATATTCTTGTAGCATACAACATGTTTGATTGAAGTGCAAATAATTGTGTTCTCTGCGATCAATTGTTCAGAAGTTATAAACAGTTCAAGTTAATATTCGCGGGCGGGCCAATATGGTTTTCTAAAAACAACTAGTGAAACCGACATATTCTTGTAGCATTCAATATGTTTCATTAAAATGCAAATAATTGTGTTCTCTACGATCAATTTTTCAGGAGTTATAAGCAGTTCAAGTTGATTTTCAGGGGCGAGCCGATATGGTTCTCAACCAACAACTAGTGAAATCGATATATTCTTGTAGCATGCAACATGCTAATTAATATGCAAATTTAATAAGCTCTCTAGGATCATTTGTTCAGAAGTTATAAACAGTTCAAATTAATACACGCGGGCGGGCCAATATGGTTTTCTAAAAACAACTAGTGAAACCGACATATTCTTGTTGCATTCAACATGTTTCATTAAAATGCAAATAATTGTGGTCTCTACGATCAATTGTTCAGGAGTTATAAGTAGTTCAAGTTGATTTTCGCGGGCGGGCCAATATGGTTCTCAACCAACAACTAGTGAAATCGATATATTCTTGCAGCACGCAACATGCTGATTAATATGCAAATGTATTACGCTCTCTATTATCATTTGTTCAGAAGTTATAAACAGTTCAAGTTAATACTCGTGGGCGGGCCAATATGGATTTCTAAAAACAACTAGTGAAACCGACATATTCTTGTTGCATACAACACGTTTGATTAAAATGCTATTAATTGTGGTCTCTACGATCAATTGTTCAGGAGTTATAAGCAGTTCAAGTTGATTTTCGCGGGCGGACCAATATGGTTCTCAACCAACAACCAATGAAATCGATATATTCTTGTAGCATGCAACATGCTGATTAATATGCAAAATTATAACGCTCTCTACGATCAATTGTTCAGAAGTTATAAGGGGTTGAAATTAGTTTTGGCGGGCGGGCCAAAATGGTTTTCTAAAAACAACTAGTGAGACCGACATATTCTTGTAGCCTTCAACATGTTTCATTAAAATGCAAATAATTGTGTTCGCTACGATCAATTGTTCAGAAGTTATAAGCAGTTCAAGTTAATTTTCTTGGGCGGGCCAATATGGTTCTCAACCAACAACCAATGAATTCGATATATTCTTGTAGCATGCAACATGCTGATTAATATGCAAAAATATAACGCTCTCTACCATCAATTGTTCAGAAGTTAGAAGGAGTTGAAGTTAGTTTTGGCAGGCGGGCCAAAATGGTTCTCAAACAATAACTAGTGAAACCGACATATTCTTGTAGCATACAACATGTTTGATTGAAAGGCAAATAATTGTGTTCTCTGCGATCAATTGTTCAGAAGTTATAAACAGTTCAAGTTAATACTCGCGGGCGGGCCAATATGGTTTTCTAAAAACAACTAGTGAAACCGACATATTCTTGTAGCATTCAATATGTTTCATTAAAATGCAAATAATTGTGTTCTCTGCGATCAATTTTTCAGGAGTTTTAAGCAGTTCAAGTTGATTTTCAGGGCGAGCCAATATGGTTCTCAACCAACAACTAGTGAAATCGATATATTCTTGTAGCATGCAACATGCTAATTAATATGCAAATTTAATACGCTCTCTAGGATCATTTGTTGAGAAGTTATAAACAGTTCAAATTAATACACGCGGGCGGGCCAATATGGTTTTCTAAAAACAACTAGTGAAACCGACATATTCTTGTTGCATTCAACATGTTTCATTAAAATGCAAATAATTGTGGTCTCTACGATCAATTGTTCAGGAGTTATAAGTAGTTCAAGTTGATTTTCGCGGGCTGGCCAATATGGTTCTCAACCAACAAATAGTGAAATCGATATGTTCTTGTAGCATGCAACATGCTGATTAATATGCAAATTTATTACGCTCTCTAGGATCATTTGTTCAGAAGTTATAAACAGTTCAAGTTAATACTCGTGGGCGGGTCAATATGGATTTCTAAAAACAACTAGTGAAACCGACATATTCTTGTTGCATACAACATGTTTGATTAAAATGCTATTAATTGTGGTCTCTACGATCAATTTTTCAGGAGTTATAAGCAGTTCAAGTTGATTTTCGCGGGCGGGCCAATATGGTTCTCAACCAACAACCATTGAAATCGATATATTCTTGTAGCATGCAACATGCTGATTAATATGCAAAATTATAACGCTCTCTACGATCATTTGTTCAGAAGTTATAAGGAGTTGAAGTTAATTTTGGCGGGCGGGCCAAAATGGTTCTCAAACAATAACTAGTGAAACCGACATATTCTTGTAGCATACAACATGTTTGATTGAAATGCAAATAATTGTGTGCTCTACAATCAATTGTTCAGAAGTTATAAGCAGTTCAAGTTAATTTTCGCGGGCAGGCCAATATATTTCTCAAACAACAACTAGTGAAATCGATATATTCTTGTAGCATGCAACATGCTGATTAATATGAAAGATTATTACGCTTTCTACGATTATTTGTTCAGTAGTTATAAGCAGTTCAAATAATTTTCGCGGGCGGACCAATATGGTTCTCAACCAACAACTAGTGAAATCGATATATTCTTGTACCATGCAACATGCTGATTAATATGCAAATTTATTACGCTCTCTAAGATCATTTGTTCAGAAGTTATAAGCAGTTCAATTTAATATTCGCGGGCGATCCAATATGGTTCTCAAACAACAATTAGTGAAACCGACATATTCTTGAAGCATTCAATATGTTTCATTAAAATGCAAATAATTGTGTTCGCTACGATCAATTGTTCAGAAGTTATAAGCAGTTCAAGTTAATTTTCGCGGGCGGGCCAATATGGTTCTCAACCAACAACCATTGAAATCGATATATTCTTGTAGCATGCAACATGCTGATTAATATGCAAAATTATAACGCTCTCTTCGATCATTTGTTCAGAAGTTATAAGGAGTTGAAGTTAGTTCTGGCGGGCGGGCCAAAATGGTTCTCAAACGATAACTAGTGAAACCGACATATTCTTGTAGCATACAACATGTTAGATTAAAATGATAATAATTGTGATCTCTACGATAAATTGTTCAGAAGTTATAAGCACTTCAAGTTGATTTTCGCGGGCGGGCCAATATGTTTTTCAACCAACAACTAGTGAAATCGATATATTCTTGTAGCATTCAACATGTTTCATTAAAATGCAAATAATTTTGTTGTTTACGATCAATTGTTCAGGAGTTATAAGCAGTTAAAGTTGATTTTCGCGGCAGGCCAATATGGTTCTCAACCAACAACAAGTGAAATCGATATATTCTTGTAGCATGCAACATGCTGATTAATATGCAAATTTATTACGCAATCTACGATCATTTGTTCAGAAGTTATAAACAGTTCAAGTTAATACTGACGGGCGGGCCAATATGGTTTTCTAAAAACAACTAGTGAAACCGACATATTCTTGTAACATTCAACAAGTTTCATTAAAATGCAAATAATTGTGCTCTCTACGATCAATTGTTCAGGAGTTATAAGCAGTTCAAGTTGATATTCGCGGGCGGGCCAATATGGTTCTCAACCAACAACTAGTGAAATCGATATATTCTTGTAGCATGCAACATGCTGATTGATATGCAAAATTATTACGCTCTCTACGATCATTTGTTCAGAAGTTATAAGGAGTTGAAGTTAGTTTTGGCGGGCGGGCCAAAATGGTTCTCAAACAATAACTAGTGAAACTGACATATTCTAATAGCACAACATGTTTGATTAAATGCAAATAATTGTGTGCTCTACAATCAATTGTTCAGAAGTTATAAGCAGTTTAAGTTAATTTTCGCGGGCAGGCCAATATATTTCTCAAGCAACAACTAGTGAAATCGATATATTCTTGTAGCATGCAACATGCTGATTAATATGAAAAATTATTACGATTTCTACGATTATTTGTTCAGAAGTTATAAGCAGTTCAAATTAATTTTCGCGGGCGGGCCAATATGGTTCTAAACCAACAACTAGTGAAATCGATATATTCTTGTAGCATGCAACATGCTGATTAATATGCAAATTTATTACGCTCTCTAGGATCATTTGTTCAGAAGTTATAAACAGTTCAAATTAATACTCGTGGGCGGGCCAATATGGATTTCTAAAGACAACTAGTGAAACAGACATATTCTTGTTGCATACAACATGTTTGATTAAAATGCTATTAAATGTGGTCTCTACGATCAATTGTTCAGGAGTTATAAGCAGTTCAAGTTGATTTTCGCGGGCGGGCCAAAATGGTTCTCAAACAATAACTAGTGAAACCGACATATTCTTGTAGCATACAACATGTTTGATTGAAGTGCAAATAATTGTGTTCTCTGCGATCAATTGTTCAGAAGTTATAAACAGTTCAAGTTAATATTCGCGGGCGGGCCAATATGGTTTTCTAAAAACAACTAGTGAAACCGACATATTCTTGTAGCATTCAATATGTTTCATTAAAATGCAAATAATTGTGTTCTCTACGATCAATTTTTCAGGAGTTATAAGCAGTTCAAGTTGATTTTCAGGGGCGAGCCGATATGGTTCTCAACCAACAACTAGTGAAATCGATATATTCTTGTAGCATGCAACATGCTAATTAATATGCAAATTTAATAAGCTCTCTAGGATCATTTGTTCAGAAGTTATAAACAGTTCAAATTAATACACGCGGGCGGGCCAATATGGTTTTCTAAAAACAACTAGTGAAACCGACATATTCTTGTTGCATTCAACATGTTTCATTAAAATGCAAATAATTGTGGTCTCTACGATCAATTGTTCAGGAGTTATAAGTAGTTCAAGTTGATTTTCGCGGGCGGGCCAATATGGTTCTCAACCAACAACTAGTGAAATCGATATATTCTTGCAGCACGCAACATGCTGATTAATATGCAAATGTATTACGCTCTCTATTATCATTTGTTCAGAAGTTATAAACAGTTGAAGTTAATACTCGTGGGCGGGCCAATATGGATTTCTAAAAACAACTAGTGAAACCGACATATTCTTGTTGCATACAACATGTTTGATTAAAATGCTATTAATTGTGGTCTCTACGATCAATTGTTCAGGAGTTATAAGCAGTTCAAGTTGATTTTCGCGGGCGGACCAATATGGTTCTCAACCAACAACTACTGAAATCGATATATTCTTGTAGCATGCAACATGCTGATTAATATGCAAATGTATTACGGTCTCTACGATCATTTGTTCAGAAGTTATAAGGAGTTGAAATTAGTTTTGGCGGGCGGTCCAAAATGGTTTTCTAAAAACATCTAGTGAAACCTACATATTCTTGTATCATTCAACATGTTTCATTAAAATGCAAATAATTGTGTTCTCTACGATCAATTGTTCAGGAGTTATAAGCAGTTCAAGTTAATTTTCGCGGGCAGGGCAATATATTTCTCAAACAACAACTAGTGAAATCGATATATTCTTGTAGCATGCAACATGCTGATTAATATGCAAATGTATTACGGTCTCTAGGATCATTTGTTCAGAAGTTATAAACAGTTCAAGTTAATTCTCGCGGGCGGGCAAATATGGTTTTCTATAACCAACTAGTGAAACCGACATATTCTTGTAGCATTCAAAATGTTTCATTAAAATGCAAATAATTGTGCTCTAAGATCAATTGTTCAGAAGTTATAAGCTGTTCAAGTTAATTTTCGCGGGCAGGGCAACATATTTCTCAAACAACAACTAGTGAAATCGATATATTCTTGTAGCATGCAACATGCTGATTAATATGCAAAATTATAAGGCTCTCTACGATCAATTGTTCAGAAGTTATAAGGAGTTGAAGTTAGTTTTGGCGGGCGGGCCAAAATGGTTCTCAAACAATAACTAGTGAAACCGACATATTCTTGTAGCATACAACATGTTAGATTAAAATGATAATAATTGTGATCTCTACGATCAATTCTTCAGAAGTTATAAGCAGTTCAAGTTGATTTTCGCGGGCGGGCCAATATGGTTCTCAACCAACAACCAATGAAATCGATATATTCTTGTAGCATGCAACATGCTGATTAATATGCAAAATTATAACGCTCTCTACGATTAATTGTTCAGAAGTTATAAGGAATTGAAATTAGTTTTGGCGGGCGGGCCAAAATGGTTTTCTAAAAACAACTAGTGAAACCGACATATTCTTGTAGCCTTCAACATGTTTCATTAAAATGCAAATAATTGTGTTCTCTACGATCATTTGTTCAGAAGTTATAAGCAGTTCAATTTAATACTCGTGGGCGGGCCAATATGGTTCTCAAACAACAACTTGTGAAACCGACATATTCTTGAAGCATTCAACATGTTTCATTAAAATGCAAATAATTGTGTTCGCTACGATCAATTGTTCAGAAGTTATAAGCAGTTCAAGTTAATAGCCGCGGGCGTGCCAATATGGTTCTCAACCAACAACCAATGAAATCGATATATTCTTGTAGCATGCAACATGCTGATTAATATGCAAAATTATAACGCTCTCTACGATTAATTGTTCAGAAGTTATAAGGAATTGAAATTAGTTTTGGCGGGCGGGCCAAAATGGTTTTCTAAAAACAACTAGTGAAACCGACATATTCTTGTAGCCTTCAACATGTTTCATTAAAATGCAAATAATTGTGTTCGCTACGATCAATTGTTCAGAAGTTATAAGCAGTTCAAGTTAATTTTCTTGGGCGGGCCAATATGGTTCTCAACCAACAACCAATGAAATCGATATATTCTTGTAGCATGCAACATGCTGATTAATATGCAAAATTATAACGCTCTCTACCATCAATTGTTCAGAAGTTAGAAGGAGTTGAAGTTAGTTTTGGCAGGCGGGCCAAAATGGTTCTCAAACAATAACTAGTGAAACCGACATATTCTTGTAGCATACAACATGTTTGATTGAAAGGCAAATAATTGTGTTCTCTGCGATCAATTGTTCAGAAGTTATAAACAGTTCAAGTTAATACTCGCTGGCGGGCCAATAAGGTTTTCTAAAAACAACTAGTGAAACCGACATATTCTTGTAGCATTCAATATGTTTCATTAAAGTGCAAATAATTGTGTTCTCTACGATCAATTTTTCAGGAGTTATAAGCAGTTCAAGTTGATTTTCAGGGGCGAGATAATATGGTTCTCAACCAACAACTAGTGAAATCGATATATTCTTGTAGCATGCAACATGCTAATTAATATGCAAATTTAATACGCTCTCTAGGATCATTTGTTGAGAAGTTATAAACAGTTCAAATTAATACACGCGGGCGGGTCAATATGGATTTCTAAAAACAACTAGTGAAACCGACATATTCTTGTTGCATACAACATGTTAGATTAAAATGATAATAATTGTGATCTCTACGATCAATTGTTCAGAAGTTATAAGCAGTTCAAGTTAATTTTCGCGGGCGGGCCAATATGGTTCTCAACCAACAACCATTGAAATCGATATATTCTTGTAGCATGCAACATGCTGATTAATATGCAAAATTATAACGCTCTCTACGATCATTTGTTCAGAAGTTATAAGGAGTTGAAGTTAGTTCTGGTGGGCGGGCCAAAATGGTTCTCAAACAATAACTAGTGAAACCGACATATTCTTGTAGCATACAACATGTTAGATTAAAATGATAATAATTGTGATCTCTACGATCAATTGTTCAGAAGTTATAAGCACTTCAAGTTGATTTTCGCGGGCGGGCCAATATGTTTTTCAACCAACAACTAGTGAAATCGATATGTTCTTGTAGCATGCAACATGCTGATTAATATGAAAGATTATTACGCTTTCTACGATTATTTGTTCAGTAGTTATAAGCAGTTCAAATAATTTTCGCGGGCTGGCCAATATGGTTCTCAACCAACAACTAGTGAAATCGATATATTCTTGTAGCATGCAACATGCTGATTAATATGCAAATTTATTACGCTCTCTAAGATCATTTGTTCAGAAGTTATAAGCAGTTCAATTTAATATTCGCGGGCGATCCAATATGGTTCTCAAACAACAATTAGTGAAACCGACATATTCTTGAAGCATTCAAAATGTTTCATTAAAATGCAAATAATTGTGTTCCCTACGATCAATTGTTCAGAAGTTATAAGCAGTTCAAGTTAATTTTCGCGGGCGGGCCAATATGGTTCTCAACCAACAACCATTGAAATCGATATATTCTTGTAGCATGCAACATGCTGATTAATATGCAAAATTATAACGCTCTCTACGATCATTTGTTCAGAAGTTATAAGGAGTTGAAGTTAGTTTTCGCGGGCGGGACAAAATGGTTCTCAAACAATAACTAGTGAAACCTACATAATCTTGTAGCATACAACATGTTTGATTGAAATGCAAATAATTGTGTTCTCTACGATCAATTGTTCAGAAGTTACAAGCAGTTCAAGTTAATTTTCGAGGGCGGGCCAATATGGTTCTCAACCAACAACTAGTGAAATGGATATTTTCTTGTAGCATGCAACATGCTGATTAATATGCAAAATTATTACGCTCTCTAGGATCATTTGTTCAGAAGTTATAAACAGTTCAAGTTAATACTCGTGGGCGGGTCAATATGGATTTCTAAAAACAACTAGTGAAACCGACATATTCTTGTTGCATACAACATGTTTGATTAAAATGCTATTAATTGTGGTCTCTACGATCAATTTTTCAGGAGTTATAAGCAGTTCAAGTTGATTTTCGCGGGCGGGCCAATATGGTTCTCAACCAACAACCATTGAAATCGATATATTCTTGTAGCATGCAACATGCTGATTAATATGAAAAATTATAACGCTCTCTACGATCATTTGTTCAGAAGTTATAAGGAGTTGAAGTTAGTTTTCGCGGGCGGGACAAAATGGTTCTCAAACAATAACTAGTGAAACCTACATAATCTTGTAGCATACAACATGTTTGATTAAAATGCAAATAATTGTGGTCTCTACGATCAATTGTTCAGGAGTTATAAGTAGTTCAAGTTGATTTTCGCGGGCTGGCCAATATGGTTCTCAACCAACAAATAGTGAAATCGATATGTTCTTGTAGCATGCAACATGCTGATTAATATGCAAATTTATTACGCTCTCTAGGATCATTTGTTCAGAAGTTATAAACAGTTCAAGTTAATACTCGTGGGCGGGTCAATATGGATTTCTAAAAACAACTAGTGAAACCGACATATTCTTGTTGCATACAACATGTTTGATTAAAATGCTATTAATTGTGGTCTCTACGATCAATTTTTCAGGAGTTATAAGCAGTTCAAGTTGATTTTCGCGGGCGGGCCAATATGGTTCTCAACCAACAACCATTGAAATCGATATATTCTTGTAGCATGCAACATGCTGATTAATATGCAAAATTATAACGCTCTCTACGATCATTTGTTCAGAAGTTATAAGGAGTTGAAGTTAATTTTGGCGGGCGGGCCAAAATGGTTCTCAAACAATAACTAGTGAAACCGACATATTCTTGTAGCATACAACATGTTTGATTGAAATGCAAATAATTGTGTGCTCTACAATCAATTGTTCAGAAGTTATAAGCAGTTCAAGTTAATTTTCGCGGGCAGGCCAATATATTTCTCAAACAACAACTAGTGAAATCGATATATTCTTGTAGCATGCAACATGCTGATTAATATGAAAGATTATTACGCTTTCTACGATTATTTGTTCAGTAGTTATAAGCAGTTCAAATAATTTTCGCGGGCGGACCAATATGGTTCTCAACCAACAACTAGTGAAATCGATATATTCTTGTACCATGCAACATGCTGATTAATATGCAAATTTATTACGCTCTCTAAGATCATTTGTTCAGAAGTTATAAGCAGTTCAATTTAATATTCGCGGGCGATCCAATATGGTTCTCAAACAACAATTAGTGAAACCGACATATTCTTGAAGCATTCAATATGTTTCATTAAAATGCAAATAATTGTGTTCGCTACGATCAATTGTTCAGAAGTTATAAGCAGTTCAAGTTAATTTTCGCGGGCGGGCCAATATGGTTCTCAACCAACAACCATTGAAATCGATATATTCTTGTAGCATGCAACATGCTGATTAATATGCAAAATTATAACGCTCTCTTCGATCATTTGTTCAGAAGTTATAAGGAGTTGAAGTTAGTTCTGGCGGGCGGGCCAAAATGGTTCTCAAACGATAACTAGTGAAACCGACATATTCTTGTAGCATACAACATGTTAGATTAAAATGATAATAATATTGATCTCTACGATAAATTGTTCAGAAGTTATAAGCACTTCAAGTTGATTTTCGCGGGCGGGCCAATATGTTTTTCAACCAACAACTAGTGAAATCGATATATTCTTGTAGCATTCAACATGTTTCATTAAAATGCAAATAATTTTGTTGTTTACGATCAATTGTTCAGGAGTTATAAGCAGTTAAAGTTGATTTTCGCGGCAGGCCAATATGGTTCTCAACCAACAACAAGTGAAATCGATATATTCTTGTAGCATGCAACATGCTGATTAATATGCAAATTTATTACGCAATCTACGATCATTTGTTCAGAAGTTATAAACAGTTCAAGTTAATACTGACGGGCGGGCCAATATGGTTTTCTAAAAACAACTAGTGAAACCGACATATTCTTGTAACATTCAACAAGTTTCATTAAAATGCAAATAATTGTGCTCTCTACGATCAATTGTTCAGGAGTTATAAGCAGTTCAAGTTGATATTCGCGGGCGGGCCAATATGGTTCTCAACCAACAACTAGTGAAATCGATATATTCTTGTAGCATGCAACATGCTGATTGATATGCAAAATTATTACGCTCTCTACGATCATTTGTTCAGAAGTTATAAGGAGTTGAAGTTAGTTTTGGCGGGCGGGCCAAAATGGTTCTCAAACAATAACTAGTGAAACTGACATATTCTAATAGCACAACATGTTTGATTAAATGCAAATAATTGTGTGCTCTACAATCAATTGTTCAGAAGTTATAAGCAGTTTAAGTTAATTTTCGCGGGCAGGCCAATATATTTCTCAAGCAACAACTAGTGAAATCGATATATTCTTGTAGCATGCAACATGCTGATTAATATGAAAAATTATTACGATTTCTACGATTATTTGTTCAGAAGTTATAAGCAGTTCAAATTAATTTTCGCGGGCGGGCCAATATGGTTCTAAACCAACAACTAGTGAAATCGATATATTCTTGTAGCATGCAACATGCTGATTAATATGCAAATTTATTACGCTCTCTAGGATCATTTGTTCAGAAGTTATAAACAGTTCAAATTAATACTCGTGGGCGGGCCAATATGGATTTCTAAAGACAACTAGTGAAACAGACATATTCTTGTTGCATACAACATGTTTGATTAAAATGCTATTAAATGTGGTCTCTACGATCAATTGTTCAGGAGTTATAAGCAGTTCAAGTTGATTTTCGCGGGCGGGCCAAAATGGTTCTCAAACAATAACTAGTGAAACCGACATATTCTTGTAGCATACAACATGTTTGATTGAAGTGCAAATAATTGTGTTCTCTGCGATCAATTGTTCAGAAGTTATAAACAGTTCAAGTTAATATTCGCGGGCGGGCCAATATGGTTTTCTAAAAACAACTAGTGAAACCGACATATTCTTGTAGCATTCAATATGTTTCATTAAAATGCAAATAATTGTGTTCTCTACGATCAATTTTTCAGGAGTTATAAGCAGTTCAAGTTGATTTTCAGGGGCGAGCCGATATGGTTCTCAACCAACAACTAGTGAAATCGATATATTCTTGTAGCATGCAACATGCTAATTAATATGCAAATTTAATAAGCTCTCTAGGATCATTTGTTCAGAAGTTATAAACAGTTCAAATTAATACACGCGGGCGGGCCAATATGGTTTTCTAAAAACAACTAGTGAAACCGACATATTCTTGTTGCATTCAACATGTTTCATTAAAATGCAAATAATTGTGGTCTCTACGATCAATTGTTCAGGAGTTATAAGTAGTTCAAGTTGATTTTCGCGGGCGGGCCAATATGGTTCTCAACCAACAACTAGTGAAATCGATATATTCTTGCAGCACGCAACATGCTGATTAATATGCAAATGTATTACGCTCTCTATTATCATTTGTTCAGAAGTTATAAACAGTTCAAGTTAATACTCGTGGGCGGGCCAATATGGATTTCTAAAAACAACTAGTGAAACCGACATATTCTTGTTGCATACAACATGTTTGATTAAAATGCTATTAATTGTGGTCTCTACGATCAATTGTTCAGGAGTTATAAGCAGTTCAAGTTGATTTTCGCGGGCGGACCAATATGGTTCTCAACCAACAACTACTGAAATCGATATATTCTTGTAGCATGCAACATGCTGATTAATATGCAAATGTATTACGGTCTCTACGATCATTTGTTCAGAAGTTATAAGGAGTTGAAATTAGTTTTGGCGGGCGGTCCAAAATGGTTTTCTAAAAACATCTAGTGAAACCTACATATTCTTGTATCATTCAACATGTTTCATTAAAATGCAAATAATTGTGTTCTCTACGATCAATTGTTCAGGAGTTATAAGCAGTTCAAGTTAATTTTCGCGGGCAGGGCAATATATTTCTCAAACAACAACTAGTGAAATCGATATATTCTTGTAGCATGCAACATGCTGATTAATATGCAAATGTATTACGGTCTCTAGGATCATTTGTTCAGAAGTTATAAACAGTTCAAGTTAATTCTCGCGGGCGGGCAAATATGGTTTTCTATAACCAACTAGTGAAACCGACATATTCTTGTAGCATTCAAAATGTTTCATTAAAATGCAAATAATTGTGCTCTAAGATCAATTGTTCAGAAGTTATAAGCAGTTCAAGTTAATTTTCGCGGGCAGGGCAACATATTTCTCAAACAACAACTAGTGAAATCGATATATTCTTGTAGCATGCAACATGCTGATTAATATGCAAAATTATAAGGCTCTCTACGATCAATTGTTCAGAAGTTATAAGGAGTTGAAGTTAGTTTTGGCGGGAGGGCCAAAATGGTTCTCAAACAATAACTAGTGAAACCGACATATTCTTGTAGCATACAACATGTTAGATTAAAATGATAATAATTGTGATCTCTACGATCAATTCTTCAGAAGTTATAAGCAGTTCAAGTTGATTTTCGCGGGCGGGCCAATATGGTTCTCAACCAACAACCAATGAAATCGATATATTCTTGTAGCATGCAACATGCTGATTAATATGCAAAATTATAACGCTCTCTACGATTAATTGTTCAGAAGTTATAAGGAATTGAAATTAGTTTTGGCGGGCGGGCCAAAATGGTTTTCTAAAAACAACTAGTGAAACCGACATATTCTTGTAGCCTTCAACATGTTTCATTAAAATGCAAATAATTGTGTTCTCTACGATCATTTGTTCAGAAGTTATAAGCAGTTCAATTTAATACTCGTGGGCGGGCCAATATGGTTCTCAAACAACAACTTGTGAAACCGACATATTCTTGAAGCATTCAACATGTTTCATTAAAATGCAAATAATTGTGTTCGCTACGATCAATTGTTCAGAAGTTATAAGCAGTTCAAGTTAATAGCCGCGGGCGTGCCAATATGGTTCTCAACCAACAACCAATGAAATCGATATATTCTTGTAGCATGCAACATGCTGATTAATATGCAAAATTATAACGCTCTCTACGATTAATTGTTCAGAAGTTATAAGGAATTGAAATTAGTTTTGGCGGGCGGGCCAAAATGGTTTTCTAAAAACAACTAGTGAAACCGACATATTCTTGTAGCCTTCAACATGTTTCATTAAAATGCAAATAATTGTGTTCGCTACGATCAATTGTTCAGAAGTTATAAGCAGTTCAAGTTAATTTTCTTGGGCGGGCCAATATGGTTCTCAACCAACAACCAATGAAATCGATATATTCTTGTAGCATGCAACATGCTGATTAATATGCAAAATTATAACGCTCTCTACCATCAATTGTTCAGAAGTTAGAAGGAGTTGAAGTTAGTTTTGGCAGGCGGGCCAAAATGGTTCTCAAACAATAACTAGTGAAACCGACATATTCTTGTAGCATACAACATGTTTGATTGAAAGGCAAATAATTGTGTTCTCTGCGATCAATTGTTCAGAAGTTATAAACAGTTCAAGTTAATACTCGCTGGCGGGCCAATATGGTTTTCTAAAAACAACTAGTGAAACCGACATATTCTTGTAGCATTCAATATGTTTCATTAAAGTGCAAATAATTGTGTTCTCTACGATCAATTTTTCAGGAGTTATAAGCAGTTCAAGTTGATTTTCAGGGGCGAGATAATATGGTTCTCAACCAACAACTAGTGAAATCGATATATTCTTGTAGCATGCAACATGCTAATTAATATGCAAATTTAATACGCTCTCTAGGATCATTTGTTGAGAAGTTATAAACAGTTCAAATTAATACACGCGGGCGGGTCAATATGGATTTCTAAAAACAACTAGTGAAACCGACATATTCTTGTTGCATACAACATGTTTGATTAAAATGCTATTAATTGTGGTCTCTACGATCAATTGTTCAGGAGTTATAAGCAGTTCAAGTTGATTTTCGCGGGCGGGCCAATATGGTTCTCAACCAACAACCATTGAAATCGATATATTCTTGTAGCATGCAACATGCTGATTAATATGCAAAATTATAACGCTCTCTACGATCATTTGTTCAGAAGTTATAAGGAGTTGAAGTTAATTTTGGCGGGCGGGCCAAAATGGTTCTCAAACAATAACTAGTGAAACCGACATATTCTTGTAGCATACAACATGTTTGATTGAAATGCAAATAATTGTGGTCTCTACGATCAATTGTTCAGGAGTTATAAGCAGTTCAAGTTGATTTTCGCGGGCGGGCCAATATGGTTCTCAACCAACAACCATTGTAATCGATATATTCTTGTAGCATGCAACATGCTGATTAATATGCAAAATTATAACGCTCTCTACGATCATTTGTTCAGAAGTTATAAGGAGTTGAAGTTAATTTTGGCGGGCTGGCCAATATTGTTCTCAAACAACAACTAGTGAAATCGATATATTCTTGTAGCATGCAACATGCTGATTAATATGAAAGATTATTACGCTTTCTACGATTATTTGTTCAGTAGTTATAAGCAGTTCAAATAATTTTCGCGGGCGGGCCAATATGGTTCTCAACCAACAACTAGTGAAATCGATATATTCTTGTACCATGCAACATGCTGATTAATATGCAAATTTATTACGATCTCTAAGATCATTTGTTCAGAAGTTATAAGCAGTTCAATTTAATATTCGCGGGCGATCCAATATGGTTCTCAAACAACAATTAGTGAAACCGACATATTCTTGAAACATTCAATATGTTTCATTAAAATGCAAATAATTGTGTTCGCTACGATCAATTGTTCAGAAGTTATAAGCAGTTCAAGTTAATTTTCGCGGGCGGGCCAATATGGTTCTCAACCAACAACCATTGAAATCGATATATTCTTGTAGCATGCAACATGCTGATTAATATGCAAAATTATAACGCTCTCTACGATCATTTGTTCAGAAGTTATAAGGAGTTGAAGTTAGTTCTGGTGGGCGGGCCAAAATGGTTCTCAAACAATAACTAGTGAAACCGACATATTCTTGTAGCATACAACATGTTAGATTAAAATGATAATAATTGTGATCTCTACGATCAATTGTTCAGAAGTTATAAGCACTTCAAGTTGATTTTCGCGGGCGGGCCAATATGTTTTTCAACCAACAACTAGTGAAATCGATATGTTCTTGTAGCATGCAACATGCTGATTAATATGAAAGATTATTACGCTTTCTACGATTATTTGTTCAGTAGTTATAAGCAGTTCAAATAATTTTCGCGGGCTGGCCAATATGGTTCTCAACCAACAACTAGTGAAATCGATATATTCTTGTAGCATGCAACATGCTGATTAATATGCAAATTTATTACGCTCTCTAAGATCATTTGTTCAGAAGTTATAAGCAGTTCAATTTAATATTCGCGGGCGATCCAATATGGTTCTCAAACAACAATTAGTGAAACCGACATATTCTTGAAGCATTCAAAATGTTTCATTAAAATGCAAATAATTGTGTTCCCTACGATCAATTGTTCAGAAGTTATAAGCAGTTCAAGTTAATTTTCGCGGGCGGGCCAATATGGTTCTCAACCAACAACCATTGAAATCGATATATTCTTGTAGCATGCAACATGCTGATTAATATGCAAAATTATAACGCTCTCTACGATCATTTGTTCAGAAGTTATAAGGAGTTGAAGTTAGTTTTCGCGGGCGGGACAAAATGGTTCTCAAACAATAACTAGTGAAACCTACATAATCTTGTAGCATACAACATGTTTGATTGAAATGCAAATAATTGTGTTCTCTACGATCAATTGTTCAGAAGTTACAAGCAGTTCAAGTTAATTTTCGAGGGCGGGCCAATATGGTTCTCAACCAACAACTAGTGAAATGGATATTTTCTTGTAGCATGCAACATGCTGATTAATATGCAAAATTATTACGCTCACTACGATCATTTGTTCAGAAGTTATAAGCAGAACAAGTCAATACTCGCGGGCGGGCCAATATGGTTTTCTAAAAACAACTAGTGAAACCGACATATTCTTGTAGCATTCAACATGTTTCATTAAAATGCATATAATTGTGCTCTCTACGATCAATTGTTCGGGAGTTATAAGCAGTTCAAGTTGATTTTCTCGGGCGGGCCAATATGGTTCTCAACCAAAAACTAATGAAATCGATATATTCTTGTAGCATGCAACATGCTGTTTAATATGCAAAATTATTACGCTTTCTATGATCAATTGTTCAAAAGTTATAAGGAGTTGAAATTATTTTTGGCGGGCGGTCCAAATTGGTTTTCTAAAAACAACTAGTGAAACCGACATATTCTTGTAGCATTCAACATATTTCATTAAAATGCAAATAATTGTGTTCTCTACGATCAATTGTTCAGGAGTTATAAGCAGTTCAAGTTGATTTTCGCGGGCGGACCAATATGGTTCTCAACCAACAACTACTGAAATCGATTTTTTCTTGTAGCATGCAACATGCTGATTAATATGCAAATTTATTACGCTCTCTAGGATCATTTGTTCAGAAGTTATAAATAGTTCAAGTTAATACTCGCGGGCTAATATGGTTTTCAATAAACAACTAGTGAAACCGACATATTCTTGTAGCATTCAAAATGTTTCATTAAAATGCAAATAATTGTGTGCTCTACGATCAATTGTTCAGAAGTTATAAGCAGTTCAAATTAATTTTCGCTGGCGGGCCAATATGGTTCTCAACCAACAACTAGTGAAATCGATATATTCTTGTAGCATGCAACATGCTGATTAATATGCAAATTTATTACGCTCTTTAAGATCATTTGTTCAGAAGTTTTAAGCAGTTCACTTTAATACCCGCGTGCGGGCCAATATGGTTCTCAAACAACAACTAGTGAAACCGACATATTCTTGAAGCATTCAACATGTTTCATTAAAATGCAAATAATTGTGTTCGCTACGATCAATTGTTCAGAAGTTATAAGCAGTTCAAGTTTATTTCCGCGGGCGGGCCAATATGGTTCTCAACCAACAACTAATGAAATCGATGTATTCTTGTAGCATGCAACATGCTGATTAATATGCAAAATTATAACGCTCTCTACGATCAATTGTTCAGAAGTTAGAAGGAGTTGAGTTAGTTTTGGCGGGCGGGCCAAAATGGTTTTATAAAAACAACTAGTGAAACCGACATATTCTTGTAGCATTCAATATGTTTCATTAAAATGCAAATAATTGTGTTCTCTACGATCAATTTTTCAGGAGTTATAAGCAGTTCAAGTTGATTTTCAGGGGCGAGCCAATATGGTTCTCAACCAACAACTAGTGAAATCGATATATTCTTGTAGCATGCAACATGCTAATTAATATGCAAATTTAATACGCTCTCTAGGATCATTTGTTCAGAAGTTATAAACGGTTCAAATTAATACATGCGGGCGGGCCAATATGGTTTTCTAAAAACAACTCGTGAAACCGACATATTCTTGTTGCATTCAACATGTTTCATTAAAATGCAAATAATTGTGGTCTCTACGATCAATTGTTCAGGAGTTATAAGTAGTTCAAGTTGATTTTCGCGGGCGGGCCAATATGGTTCTCTACCAACAACTATTGAAATCGATATATTCTTGTAGCATGCAACATGCTGATTAATATGCAAATTTATTACGCTCTCTAGGATCATTTGTTCAGAAGTTATAAACAGTTCAAATTAATACTCGTGGGCGGGCAAATATGGATTTCTAAAAACAACTAGTGAAACTGACATATTCTTGTTGCATACAACATGTTTGATTAAAATGCTATTAATTGTGTTCTCTACGATCAATTGTTCAGGAGTTATAAGCAGTTCAAGTTGATTTTCGCGGGCGGGCCAAAATGGTTCTCAAACAATAACTAGTGAAACCGACATATTCTTGTAGCATACAACATGTTTCATTAAAATGCAAATAATTGTGCTCTAAGATCAATTGTTCAGAAGTTATAAGCAGTTCAAGTTAATTTTCGCGGGCAGGGCAACATATTTCTCAAACAACAACTAGTGAAATCGATATATTCTTGTAGCATGCAACATGCTGATTAATATGCAAAATTATAAGGCTCTCTACGATCAATTGTTCAGAAGTTATAAGGAGTTGAAGTTAGTTTTGGCGGGCGGGCCAAAATGGTTCTCAAACAATAACTAGTGAAACCGACATATTCTTGTAGCATACAACATGTTAGATTAAAATGATAATAATTGTGATCTCTACGATCAATTCTTCAGAAGTTATAAGCAGTTCAAGTTGATTTTCGCGGGCGGGCCAATATGGTTCTCAACCAACAACCAATGAAATCGATATATTCTTGTAGCATGCAACATGCTGATTAATATGCAAAATTATAACGCTCTCTACGATTAATTGTTCAGAAGTTATAAGGAATTGAAATTAGTTTTGGCGGGCGGGCCAAAATGGTTTTCTAAAAACAACTAGTGAAACCGACATATTCTTGTAGCCTTCAACATGTTTCATTAAAATGCAAATAATTGTGTTCTCTACGATCATTTGTTCAGAAGTTATAAGCAGTTCAATTTAATACTCGTGGGCGGGCCAATATGGTTCTCAAACAACAACTTGTGAAACCGACATATTCTTGAAGCATTCAACATGTTTCATTAAAATGCAAATAATTGTGTTCGCTACGATCAATTGTTCAGAAGTTATAAGCAGTTCAAGTTAATAGCCGCGGGCGTGCCAATATGGTTCTCAACCAACAACCAATGAAATCGATATATTCTTGTAGCATGCAACATGCTGATTAATATGCAAAATTATAACGCTCTCTACGATTAATTGTTCAGAAGTTATAAGGAATTGAAATTAGTTTTGGCGGGCGGGCCAAAATGGTTTTCTAAAAACAACTAGTGAAACCGACATATTCTTGTAGCCTTCAACATGTTTCATTAAAATGCAAATAATTGTGTTCGCTACGATCAATTGTTCAGAAGTTATAAGCAGTTCAAGTTAATTTTCTTGGGCGGGCCAATATGGTTCTCAACCAACAACCAATGAAATCGATATATTCTTGTAGCATGCAACATGCTGATTAATATGCAAAATTATAACGCTCTCTACCATCAATTGTTCAGAAGTTAGAAGGAGTTGAAGTTAGTTTTGGCAGGCGGGCCAAAATGGTTCTCAAACAATAACTAGTGAAACCGACATATTCTTGTAGCATACAACATGTTTGATTGAAAGGCAAATAATTGTGTTCTCTGCGATCAATTGTTCAGAAGTTATAAACAGTTCAAGTTAATACTCGCTGGCGGGCCAATATGGTTTTCTAAAAACAACTAGTGAAACCGACATATTCTTGTAGCATTCAATATGTTTCATTAAAGTGCAAATAATTGTGTTCTCTACGATCAATTTTTCAGGAGTTATAAGCAGTTCAAGTTGATTTTCAGGGGCGAGATAATATGGTTCTCAACCAACAACTAGTGAAATCGATATATTCTTGTAGCATGCAACATGCTAATTAATATGCAAATTTAATACGCTCTCTAGGATCATTTGTTGAGAAGTTATAAACAGTTCAAATTAATACACGCGGGCGGGTCAATATGGATTTCTAAAAACAACTAGTGAAACCGACATATTCTTGTTGCATACAACATGTTTGATTAAAATGCTATTAATTGTGGTCTCTACGATCAATTGTTCAGGAGTTATAAGCAGTTCAAGTTGATTTTCGCGGGCGGGCCAATATGGTTCTCAACCAACAACCATTGAAATCGATATATTCTTGTAGCATGCAACATGCTGATTAATATGCAAAATTATAACGCTCTCTACGATCATTTGTTCAGAAGTTATAAGGAGTTGAAGTTAATTTTGGCGGGCGGGCCAAAATGGTTCTCAAACAATAACTAGTGAAACCGACATATTCTTGTAGCATACAACATGTTTGATTGAAATGCAAATAATTGTGTTCTCTACGATCAATTTTTCAGGAGTTATAAGCAGTTCAAGTTGATTTTCAGGGGCGAGATAATATGGTTCTCAACCAACAACTAGTGAAATCGATATATTCTTGTAGCATGCAACATGCTAATTAATATGCAAATTTAATACGCTCTCTAGGATCATTTGTTGAGAAGTTATAAACAGTTCAAATTAATACACGCGGGCGGGTCAATATGGATTTCTAAAAACAACTAGTGAAACCGACATATTCTTGTTGCATACAACATGTTTGATTAAAATGCTATTAATTGTGGTCTCTACGATCAATTGTTCAGGAGTTATAAGCAGTTCAAGTTGATTTTCGCGGGCGGGCCAATATGGTTCTCAACCAACAACCATTGTAATCGATATATTCTTGTAGCATGCAACATGCTGATTAATATGCAAAATTATAACGCTCTCTACGATCATTTGTTCAGAAGTTATAAGGAGTTGAAGTTAATTTTGGCGGGCTGGCCAATATTGTTCTCAAACAACAACTAGTGAAATCGATATATTCTTGTAGCATGCAACATGCTGATTAATATGAAAGATTATTACGCTTTCTACGATTATTTGTTCAGTAGTTATAAGCAGTTCAAATAATTTTCGCGGGCGGGCCAATATGGTTCTCAACCAACAACTAGTGAAATCGATATATTCTTGTACCATGCAACATGCTGATTAATATGCAAATTTATTACGCTCTCTAAGATCATTTGTTCAGAAGTTATAAGCAGTTCAATTTAATATTCGCGGGCGATCCAATATGGTTCTCAAACAACAATTAGTGAAACCGACATATTCTTGAAACATTCAATATGTTTCATTAAAATGCAAATAATTGTGTTCGCTACGATCAATTGTTCAGAAGTTATAAGCAGTTCAAGTTAATTTTCGCGGGCGGGCCAATATGGTTCTCAACCAACAACCATTGAAATCGATATATTCTTGTAGCATGCAACATGCTGATTAATATGCAAAATTATAACGCTCTCTACGATCATTTGTTCAGAAGTTATAAGGAGTTGAAGTTAGTTCTGGTGGGCGGGCCAAAATGGTTCTCAAACAATAACTAGTGAAACCGACATATTCTTGTAGCATACAACATGTTAGATTAAAATGATAATAATTGTGATCTCTACGATCAATTGTTCAGAAGTTATAAGCACTTCAAGTTGATTTTCGCGGGCGGGCCAATATGTTTTTCAACCAACAACTAGTGAAATCGATATGTTCTTGTAGCATGCAACATGCTGATTAATATGAAAGATTATTACGCTTTCTACGATTATTTGTTCAGTAGTTATAAGCAGTTCAAATAATTTTCGCGGGCTGGCCAATATGGTTCTCAACCAACAACTAGTGAAATCGATATATTCTTGTAGCATGCAACATGCTGATTAATATGCAAATTTATTACGCTCTCTAAGATCATTTGTTCAGAAGTTATAAGCAGTTCAATTTAATATTCGCGGGCGATCCAATATGGTTCTCAAACAACAATTAGTGAAACCGACATATTCTTGAAGCATTCAAAATGTTTCATTAAAATGCAAATAATTGTGTTCCCTACGATCAATTGTTCAGAAGTTATAAGCAGTTCAAGTTAATTTTCGCGGGCGGGCCAATATGGTTCTCAACCAACAACCATTGAAATCGATATATTCTTGTAGCATGCAACATGCTGATTAATATGCAAAATTATAACGCTCTCTACGATCATTTGTTCAGAAGTTATAAGGAGTTGAAGTTAGTTTTCGCGGGCGGGACAAAATGGTTCTCAAACAATAACTAGTGAAACCTACATAATCTTGTAGCATACAACATGTTTGATTGAAATGCAAATAATTGTGTTCTCTACGATCAATTGTTCAGAAGTTACAAGCAGTTCAAGTTAATTTTCGAGGGCGGGCCAATATGGTTCTCAACCAACAACTAGTGAAATGGATATTTTCTTGTAGCATGCAACATGCTGATTAATATGCAAAATTATAGCGCTCTCTACGATCATTTGTTCAGAAGTTATAAGCAATTCAAGTTAATACTCGAGGGCGGGCCAATATGGTTCTCAAATAACAACTAGTGAAACTGACATATTCTTGTAGCATGCAACATGTTTCATTACAATGCAAATAATTTTGTTGTTTACGATCAATTGTTCAGGAGTTATAAGCAGTTAAAGTTGATTTTCGCGGCAGGCCAATATGGTTCTCAACCAACAACTAGTGAAATGGATATTTTCTTGTAGCATGCAACATGCTGATTAATATGCAAAATTATTACGCTCTCTAGGATCATTTGTTCAGAAGTTATAAACAGTTCAAGTTAATACTCGTGGGCGGGTCAATATGGATTTCTAAAAACAACTAGTGAAACCGACATATTCTTGTTGCATACAACATGTTTGATTAAAATGCTATTAATTGTGGTCTCTACGATCAATTTTTCAGGAGTTATAAGCAGTTCAAGTTGATTTTCGCGGGCGGGCCAATATGGTTCTCAACCAACAACCATTGAAATCGATATATTCTTGTAGCATGCAACATGCTGATTAATATGCAAAATTATAACGCTCTCTACGATCATTTGTTCAGAAGTTATAAGGAGTTGAAGTTAGTTTTCGCGGGCGGGACAAAATGGTTCTCAAACAATAACTAGTGAAACCTACATAATCTTGTAGCATACAACATGTTTGATTAAAATGCAAATAATTGTGGTCTCTACGATCAATTGTTCAGGAGTTATAAGTAGTTCAAGTTGATTTTCGCGGGCTGGCCAATATGGTTCTCAACCAACAAATAGTGAAATCGATATGTTCTTGTAGCATGCAACATGCTGATTAATATGCAAATTTATTACGCTCTCTAGGATCATTTGTTCAGAAGTTATAAACAGTTCAAGTTAATACTCGTGGGCGGGTCAATATGGATTTCTAAAAACAACTAGTGAAACCGACATATTCTTGTTGCATACAACATGTTTGATTAAAATGCTATTAATTGTGGTCTCTACGATCAATTTTTCAGGAGTTATAAGCAGTTCAAGTTGATTTTCGCGGGCGGGCCAATATGGTTCTCAACCAACAACCATTGAAATCGATATATTCTTGTAGCATGCAACATGCTGATTAATATGCAAAATTATAACGCTCTCTACGATCATTTGTTCAGAAGTTATAAGGAGTTGAAGTTAATTTTGGCGGGCGGGCCAAAATGGTTCTCAAACAATAACTAGTGAAACCGACATATTCTTGTAGCATACAACATGTTAGATTAAAATGATAATAATTGTGATCTCTACGATCAATTCTTCAGAAGTTATAAGCAGTTCAAGTTGATTTTCGCGGGCGGGCCAATATGGTTCTCAACCAACAACCAATGAAATCGATATATTCTTGTAGCATGCAACATGCTGATTAATATGCAAAATTATAACGCTCTCTACGATTAATTGTTCAGAAGTTATAAGGAATTGAAATTAGTTTTGGCGGGCGGGCCAAAATGGTTTTCTAAAAACAACTAGTGAAACCGACATATTCTTGTAGCCTTCAACATGTTTCATTAAAATGCAAATAATTGTGTTCTCTACGATCATTTGTTCAGAAGTTATAAGCAGTTCAATTTAATACTCGTGGGCGGGCCAATATGGTTCTCAAACAACAACTTGTGAAACCGACATATTCTTGAAGCATTCAACATGTTTCATTAAAATGCAAATAATTGTGTTCGCTACGATCAACTGTTCAGAAGTTATAAGCAGTTCAAGTTAATAGCCGCGGGCGTGCCAATATGGTTCTCAACCAACAACCAATGAAATCGATATATTCTTGTAGCATGCAACATGCTGATTAATATGCAAAATTATAACGCTCTCTACGATTAATTGTTCAGAAGTTATAAGGAATTGAAATTAGTTTTGGCGGGCGGGCCAAAATGGTTTTCTAAAAACAACTAGTGAAACCGACATATTCTTGTAGCCTTCAACATGTTTCATTAAAATGCAAATAATTGTGTTCGCTACGATCAATTGTTCAGAAGTTATAAGCAGTTCAAGTTAATTTTCTTGGGCGGGCCAATATGGTTCTCAACCAACAACCAATGAAATCGATATATTCTTGTAGCATGCAACATGCTGATTAATATGCAAAATTATAACGCTCTCTACCATCAATTGTTCAGAAGTTAGAAGGAGTTGAAGTTAGTTTTGGCAGGCGGGCCAAAATGGTTCTCAAACAATAACTAGTGAAACCGACATATTCTTGTAGCATACAACATGTTTGATTGAAAGGCAAATAATTGTGTTCTCTGCGATCAATTGTTCAGAAGTTATAAACAGTTCAAGTTAATACTCGCTGGCGGGCCAATATGGTTTTCTAAAAACAACTAGTGAAACCGACATATTCTTGTAGCATTCAATATGTTTCATTAAAGTGCAAATAATTGTGTTCTCTACGATCAATTTTTCAGGAGTTATAAGCAGTTCAAGTTGATTTTCAGGGGCGAGATAATATGGTTCTCAACCAACAACTAGTGAAATCGATATATTCTTGTAGCATGCAACATGCTAATTAATATGCAAATTTAATACGCTCTCTAGGATCATTTGTTGAGAAGTTATAAACAGTTCAAATTAATACACGCGGGCGGGTCAATATGGATTTCTAAAAACAACTAGTGAAACCGACATATTCTTGTTGCATACAACATGTTTGATTAAAATGCTATTAATTGTGGTCTCTACGATCAATTGTTCAGGAGTTATAAGCAGTTCAAGTTGATTTTCGCGGGCGGGCCAATATGGTTCTCAACCAACAACCATTGAAATCGATATATTCTTGTAGCATGCAACATGCTGATTAATATGCAAAATTATAACGCTCTCTACGATCATTTGTTCAGAAGTTATAAGGAGTTGAAGTTAATTTTGGCGGGCGGGCCAAAATGGTTCTCAAACAATAACTAGTGAAACCGACATATTCTTGTAGCATACAACATGTTTGATTGAAATGCAAATAATTGTGGTCTCTACGATCAATTGTTCAGGAGTTATAAGCAGTTCAAGTTGATTTTCGCGGGCGGGCCAATATGGTTCTCAACCAACAACCATTGTAATCGATATATTCTTGTAGCATGCAACATGCTGATTAATATGCAAAATTATAACGCTCTCTACGATCATTTGTTCAGAAGTTATAAGGAGTTGAAGTTAATTTTGGCGGGCTGGCCAATATTGTTCTCAAACAACAACTAGTGAAATCGATATATTCTTGTAGCATGCAACATGCTGATTAATATGAAAGATTATTACGCTTTCTACGATTATTTGTTCAGTAGTTATAAGCAGTTCAAATAATTTTCGCGGGCGGGCCAATATGGTTCTCAACCAACAACTAGTGAAATCGATATATTCTTGTACCATGCAACATGCTGATTAATATGCAAATTTATTACGCTCTCTAAGATCATTTGTTCAGAAGTTATAAGCAGTTCAATTTAATATTCGCGGGCGATCCAATATGGTTCTCAAACAACAATTAGTGAAACCGACATATTCTTGAAACATTCAATATGTTTCATTAAAATGCAAATAATTGTGTTCGCTACGATCAATTGTTCAGAAGTTATAAGCAGTTCAAGTTAATTTTCGCGGGCGGGCCAATATGGTTCTCAACCAACAACCATTGAAATCGATATATTCTTGTAGCATGCAACATGCTGATTAATATGCAAAATTATAACGCTCTCTACGATCATTTGTTCAGAAGTTATAAGGAGTTGAAGTTAGTTCTGGTGGGCGGGCCAAAATGGTTCTCAAACAATAACTAGTGAAACCGACATATTCTTGTAGCATACAACATGTTAGATTAAAATGATAATAATTGTGATCTCTACGATCAATTGTTCAGAAGTTATAAGCACTTCAAGTTGATTTTCGCGGGCGGGCCAATATGTTTTTCAACCAACAACTAGTGAAATCGATATGTTCTTGTAGCATGCAACATGCTGATTAATATGAAAGATTATTACGCTTTCTACGATTATTTGTTCAGTAGTTATAAGCAGTTCAAATAATTTTCGCGGGCTGGCCAATATGGTTCTCAACCAACAACTAGTGAAATCGATATATTCTTGTAGCATGCAACATGCTGATTAATATGCAAATTTATTACGCTCTCTAAGATCATTTGTTCAGAAGTTATAAGCAGTTCAATTTAATATTCGCGGGCGATCCAATATGGTTCTCAAACAACAATTAGTGAAACCGACATATTCTTGAAGCATTCAAAATGTTTCATTAAAATGCAAATAATTGTGTTCCCTACGATCAATTGTTCAGAAGTTATAAGCAGTTCAAGTTAATTTTCGCGGGCGGGCCAATATGGTTCTCAACCAACAACCATTGAAATCGATATATTCTTGTAGCATGCAACATGCTGATTAATATGCAAAATTATAACGCTCTCTACGATCATTTGTTCAGAAGTTATAAGGAGTTGAAGTTAGTTTTCGCGGGCGGGACAAAATGGTTCTCAAACAATAACTAGTGAAACCTACATAATCTTGTAGCATACAACATGTTTGATTGAAATGCAAATAATTGTGTTCTCTACGATCAATTGTTCAGAAGTTACAAGCAGTTCAAGTTAATTTTCGAGGGCGGGCCAATATGGTTCTCAACCAACAACTAGTGAAATGGATATTTTCTTGTAGCATGCAACATGCTGATTAATATGCAAAATTATTACGCTCTCTAGGATCATTTGTTCAGAAGTTATAAACAGTTCAAGTTAATACTCGTGGGCGGGTCAATATGGATTTCTAAAAACAACTAGTGAAACCGACATATTCTTGTTGCATACAACATGTTTGATTAAAATGCTATTAATTGTGGTCTCTACGATCAATTTTTCAGGAGTTATAAGCAGTTCAAGTTGATTTTCGCGGGCGGGCCAATATGGTTCTCAACCAACAACCATTGAAATCGATATATTCTTGTAGCATGCAACATGCTGATTAATATGCAAAATTATAACGCTCTCTACGATCATTTGTTCAGAAGTTATAAGGAGTTGAAGTTAGTTTTCGCGGGCGGGACAAAATGGTTCTCAAACAATAACTAGTGAAACCTACATAATCTTGTAGCATACAACATGTTTGATTAAAATGCAAATAATTGTGGTCTCTACGATCAATTGTTCAGGAGTTATAAGTAGTTCAAGTTGATTTTCGCGGGCTGGCCAATATGGTTCTCAACCAACAAATAGTGAAATCGATATGTTCTTGTAGCATGCAACATGCTGATTAATATGCAAATTTATTACGCTCTCTAGGATCATTTGTTCAGAAGTTATAAACAGTTCAAGTTAATACTCGTGGGCGGGTCAATATGGATTTCTAAAAACAACTAGTGAAACCGACATATTCTTGTTGCATACAACATGTTTGATTAAAATGCTATTAATTGTGGTCTCTACGATCAATTTTTCAGGAGTTATAAGCAGTTCAAGTTGATTTTCGCGGGCGGGCCAATATGGTTCTCAACCAACAACCATTGAAATCGATATATTCTTGTAGCATGCAACATGCTGATTAATATGCAAAATTATAACGCTCTCTACGATCATTTGTTCAGAAGTTATAAGGAGTTGAAGTTAATTTTGGCGGGCGGGCCAAAATGGTTCTCAAACAATAACTAGTGAAACCGACATATTCTTGTAGCATACAACATGTTTGATTGAAATGCAAATAATTGTGTGCTCTACAATCAATTGTTCAGAAGTTATAAGCAGTTCAAGTTAATTTTCGCGGGCAGGCCAATATATTTCTCAAACAACAACTAGTGAAATCGATATATTCTTGTAGCATGCAACATGCTGATTAATATGAAAGATTATTACGCTTTCTACGATTATTTGTTCAGTAGTTATAAGCAGTTCAAATAATTTTCGCGGGCGGACCAATATGGTTCTCAACCAACAACTAGTGAAATCGATATATTCTTGTACCATGCAACATGCTGATTAATATGCAAATTTATTACGCTCTCTAAGATCATTTGTTCAGAAGTTATAAGCAGTTCAATTTAATATTCGCGGGCGATCCAATATGGTTCTCAAACAACAATTAGTGAAACCGACATATTCTTGAAGCATTCAATATGTTTCATTAAAATGCAAATAATTGTGTTCGCTACGATCAATTGTTCAGAAGTTATAAGCAGTTCAAGTTAATTTTCGCGGGCGGGCCAATATGGTTCTCAACCAACAACCATTGAAATCGATATATTCTTGTAGCATGCAACATGCTGATTAATATGCAAAATTATAACGCTCTCTTCGATCATTTGTTCAGAAGTTATAAGGAGTTGAAGTTAGTTCTGGCGGGCGGGCCAAAATGATTCTCAAACGATAACTAGTGAAACCGACATATTCTTGTAGCATACAACATGTTAGATTAAAATGATAATAATTGTGATCTCTACGATAAATTGTTCAGAAGTTATAAGCACTTCAAGTTGATTTTCGCGGGCGGGCCAATATGTTTTTCAACCAACAACTAGTGAAATCGATATATTCTTGTAGCATTCAACATGTTTCATTAAAATGCAAATAATTTTGTTGTTTACGATCAATTGTTCAGGAGTTATAAGCAGTTAAAGTTGATTTTCGCGGCAGGCCAATATGGTTCTCAACCAACAACAAGTGAAATCGATATATTCTTGTAGCATGCAACATGCTGATTAATATGCAAATTTATTACGCAATCTACGATCATTTGTTCAGAAGTTATAAACAGTTCAAGTTAATACTGACGGGCGGGCCAATATGGTTTTCTAAAAACAACTAGTGAAACCGACATATTCTTGTAACATTCAACAAGTTTCATTAAAATGCAAATAATTGTGCTCTCTACGATCAATTGTTCAGGAGTTATAAGCAGTTCAAGTTGATATTCGCGGGCGGGCCAATATGGTTCTCAACCAACAACTAGTGAAATCGATATATTCTTGTAGCATGCAACATGCTGATTGATATGCAAAATTATTACGCTCTCTACGATCATTTGTTCAGAAGTTATAAGGAGTTGAAGTTAGTTTTGGCGGGCGGGCCAAAATGGTTCTCAAACAATAACTAGTGAAACTGACATATTCTAATAGCACAACATGTTTGATTAAATGCAAATAATTGTGTGCTCTACAATCAATTGTTCAGAAGTTATAAGCAGTTTAAGTTAATTTTCGCGGGCAGGCCAATATATTTCTCAAGCAACAACTAGTGAAATCGATATATTCTTGTAGCATGCAACATGCTGATTAATATGAAAAATTATTACGATTTCTACGATTATTTGTTCAGAAGTTATAAGCAGTTCAAATTAATTTTCGCGGGCGGGCCAATATGGTTCTAAACCAACAACTAGTGAAATCGATATATTCTTGTAGCATGCAACATGCTGATTAATATGCAAATTTATTACGCTCTCTAGGATCATTTGTTCAGAAGTTATAAACAGTTCAAATTAATACTCGTGGGCGGGCCAATATGGATTTCTAAAGACAACTAGTGAAACAGACATATTCTTGTTGCATACAACATGTTTGATTAAAATGCTATTAAATGTGGTCTCTACGATCAATTGTTCAGGAGTTATAAGCAGTTCAAGTTGATTTTCGCGGGCGGGCCAAAATGGTTCTCAAACAATAACTAGTGAAACCGACATATTCTTGTAGCATACAACATGTTTGATTGAAGTGCAAATAATTGTGTTCTCTGCGATCAATTGTTCAGAAGTTATAAACAGTTCAAGTTAATATTCGCGGGCGGGCCAATATGGTTTTCTAAAAACAACTAGTGAAACCGACATATTCTTGTAGCATTCAATATGTTTCATTAAAATGCAAATAATTGTGTTCTCTACGATCAATTTTTCAGGAGTTATAAGCAGTTCAAGTTGATTTTCAGGGGCGAGCCGATATGGTTCTCAACCAACAACTAGTGAAATCGATATATTCTTGTAGCATGCAACATGCTAATTAATATGCAAATTTAATAAGCTCTCTAGGATCATTTGTTCAGAAGTTATAAACAGTTCAAATTAATACACGCGGGCGGGCCAATATGGTTTTCTAAAAACAACTAGTGAAACCGACATATTCTTGTTGCATTCAACATGTTTCATTAAAATGCAAATAATTGTGGTCTCTACGATCAATTGTTCAGGAGTTATAAGTAGTTCAAGTTGATTTTCGCGGGCGGGCCAATATGGTTCTCAACCAACAACTAGTGAAATCGATATATTCTTGCAGCACGCAACATGCTGATTAATATGCAAATGTATTACGCTCTCTATTATCATTTGTTCAGAAGTTATAAACAGTTCAAGTTAATACTCGTGGGCGGGCCAATATGGATTTCTAAAAACAACTAGTGAAACCGACATATTCTTGTTGCATACAACATGTTTGATTAAAATGCTATTAATTGTGGTCTCTACGATCAATTGTTCAGGAGTTATAAGCAGTTCAAGTTGATTTTCGCGGGCGGACCAATATGGTTCTCAACCAACAACTACTGAAATCGATATATTCTTGTAGCATGCAACATGCTGATTAATATGCAAATGTATTACGGTCTCTACGATCATTTGTTCAGAAGTTATAAGGAGTTGAAATTAGTTTTGGCGGGCGGTCCAAAATGGTTTTCTAAAAACATCTAGTGAAACCTACATATTCTTGTATCATTCAACATGTTTCATTAAAATGCAAATAATTGTGTTCTCTACGATCAATTGTTCAGGAGTTATAAGCAGTTCAAGTTAATTTTCGCGGGCAGGGCAATATATTTCTCAAACAACAACTAGTGAAATCGATATATTCTTGTAGCATGCAACATGCTGATTAATATGCAAATGTATTACGGTCTCTAGGATCATTTGTTCAGAAGTTATAAACAGTTCAAGTTAATTCTCGCGGGCGGGCAAATATGGTTTTCTATAACCAACTAGTGAAACCGACATATTCTTGTAGCATTCAAAATGTTTCATTAAAATGCAAATAATTGTGCTCTAAGATCAATTGTTCAGAAGTTATAAGCAGTTCAAGTTAATTTTCGCGGGCAGGGCAACATATTTCTCAAACAACAACTAGTGAAATCGATATATTCTTGTAGCATGCAACATGCTGATTAATATGCAAAATTATAAGGCTCTCTACGATCAATTGTTCAGAAGTTATAAGGAGTTGAAGTTAGTTTTGGCGGGCGGGCCAAAATGGTTCTCAAACAATAACTAGTGAAACCGACATATTCTTGTAGCATACAACATGTTAGATTAAAATGATAATAATTGAGATCTCTACGATCAATTCTTCAGAAGTTATAAGCAGTTCAAGTTGATTTTCGCGGGCGGGCCAATATGGTTCTCAACCAACAACCAATGAAATCGATATATTCTTGTAGCATGCAACATGCTGATTAATATGCAAAATTATAACGCTCTCTACGATTAATTGTTCAGAAGTTATAAGGAATTGAAATTAGTTTTGGCGGGCGGGCCAAAATGGTTTTCTAAAAACAACTAGTGAAACCGACATATTCTTGTAGCCTTCAACATGTTTCATTAAAATGCAAATAATTGTGTTCTCTACGATCATTTGTTCAGAAGTTATAAGCAGTTCAATTTAATACTCGTGGGCGGGCCAATATGGTTCTCAAACAACAACTTGTGAAACCGACATATTCTTGAAGCATTCAACATGTTTCATTAAAATGCAAATAATTGTGTTCGCTACGATCAATTGTTCAGAAGTTATAAGCAGTTCAAGTTAATAGCCGCGGGCGTGCCAATATGGTTCTCAACCAACAACCAATGAAATCGATATATTCTTGTAGCATGCAACATGCTGATTAATATGCAAAATTATAACGCTCTCTACGATTAATTGTTCAGAAGTTATAAGGAATTGAAATTAGTTTTGGCGGGCGGGCCAAAATGGTTCTCAAACAATAACTAGTGAAACCGACATATTCTTGTAGCATACAACATGTTTGATTGAAAGGCAAATAATTGTGTTCTCTGCGATCAATTGTTCAGAAGTTATAAACAGTTCAAGTTAATACTCGCTGGCGGGCCAATATGGTTTTCTAAAAACAACTAGTGAAACCGACATATTCTTGTAGCATTCAATATGTTTCATTAAAGTGCAAATAATTGTGTTCTCTACGATCAATTTTTCAGGAGTTATAAGCAGTTCAAGTTGATTTTCAGGGGCGAGATAATATGGTTCTCAACCAACAACTAGTGAAATCGATATATTCTTGTAGCATGCAACATGCTAATTAATATGCAAATTTAATACGCTCTCTAGGATCATTTGTTGAGAAGTTATAAACAGTTCAAATTAATACACGCGGGCGGGTCAATATGGATTTCTAAAAACAACTAGTGAAACCGACATATTCTTGTTGCATACAACATGTTTGATTAAAATGCTATTAATTGTGGTCTCTACGATCAATTGTTCAGGAGTTATAAGCAGTTCAAGTTGATTTTCGCGGGCGGGCCAATATGGTTCTCAACCAACAACCATTGAAATCGATATATTCTTGTAGCATGCAACATGCTGATTAATATGCAAAATTATAACGCTCTCTACGATCATTTGTTCAGAAGTTATAAGGAGTTGAAGTTAATTTTGGCGGGCGGGCCAAAATGGTTCTCAAACAATAACTAGTGAAACCGACATATTCTTGTAGCATACAACATGTTTGATTGAAATGCAAATAATTGTGGTCTCTACGATCAATTGTTCAGGAGTTATAAGCAGTTCAAGTTGATTTTCGCGGGCGGGCCAATATGGTTCTCAACCAACAACCATTGTAATCGATATATTCTTGTAGCATGCAACATGCTGATTAATATGCAAAATTATAACGCTCTCTACGATCATTTGTTCAGAAGTTATAAGGAGTTGAAGTTAATTTTGGCGGGCTGGCCAATATTGTTCTCAAACAACAACTAGTGAAATCGATATATTCTTGTAGCATGCAACATGCTGATTAATATGAAAGATTATTACGCTTTCTACGATTATTTGTTCAGTAGTTATAAGCAGTTCAAATAATTTTCGCGGGCGGGCCAATATGGTTCTCAACCAACAACTAGTGAAATCGATATATTCTTGTACCATGCAACATGCTGATTAATATGCAAATTTATTACGCTCTCTAAGATCATTTGTTCAGAAGTTATAAGCAGTTCAATTTAATATTCGCGGGCGATCCAATATGGTTCTCAAACAACAATTAGTGAAACCGACATATTCTTGAAACATTCAATATGTTTCATTAAAATGCAAATAATTGTGTTCGCTACGATCAATTGTTCAGAAGTTATAAGCAGTTCAAGTTAATTTTCGCGGGCGGGCCAATATGGTTCTCAACCAACAACCATTGAAATCGATATATTCTTGTAGCATGCAACATGCTGATTAATATGCAAAATTATAACGCTCTCTACGATCATTTGTTCAGAAGTTATAAGGAGTTGAAGTTAGTTCTGGTGGGCGGGCCAAAATGGTTCTCAAACAATAACTAGTGAAACCGACATATTCTTGTAGCATACAACATGTTAGATTAAAATGATAATAATTGTGATCTCTACGATCAATTGTTCAGAAGTTATAAGCACTTCAAGTTGATTTTCGCGGGCGGGCCAATATGTTTTTCAACCAACAACTAGTGAAATCGATATGTTCTTGTAGCATGCAACATGCTGATTAATATGAAAGATTATTACGCTTTCTACGATTATTTGTTCAGTAGTTATAAGCAGTTCAAATAATTTTCGCGGGCTGGCCAATATGGTTCTCAACCAACAACTAGTGAAATCGATATATTCTTGTAGCATGCAACATGCTGATTAATATGCAAATTTATTACGCTCTCTAAGATCATTTGTTCAGAAGTTATAAGCAGTTCAATTTAATATTCGCGGGCGATCCAATATGGTTCTCAAACAACAATTAGTGAAACCGACATATTCTTGAAGCATTCAAAATGTTTCATTAAAATGCAAATAATTGTGTTCGCTACGATCAATTGTTCAGAAGTTATAAGCAGTTCAAGTTTATTTCCGCGGGCGGGCCAATATGGTTCTCAACCAACAACTAATGAAATCGATGTATTCTTGTAGCATGCAACATGCTGATTAATATGCAAAATTATAACGCTCTCTACGATCAATTGTTCAGAAGTTAGAAGGAGTTGAGTTAGTTTTGGCGGGCGGGCCAAAATGGTTTTATAAAAACAACTAGTGAAACCGACATATTCTTGTAGCATTCAATATGTTTCATTAAAATGCAAATAATTGTGTTCTCTACGATCAATTTTTCAGGAGTTATAAGCAGTTCAAGTTGATTTTCAGGGGCGAGCCAATATGGTTCTCAACCAACAACTAGTGAAATCGATATATTCTTGTAGCATGCAACATGCTAATTAATATGCAAATTTAATACGCTCTCTAGGATCATTTGTTCAGAAGTTATAAACGGTTCAAATTAATACATGCGGGCGGGCCAATATGGTTTTCTAAAAACAACTCGTGAAACCGACATATTCTTGTTGCATTCAACATGTTTCATTAAAATGCAAATAATTGTGGTCTCTACGATCAATTGTTCAGGAGTTATAAGTAGTTCAAGTTGATTTTCGCGGGCGGGCCAATATGGTTCTCTACCAACAACTATTGAAATCGATATATTCTTGTAGCATGCAACATGCTGATTAATATGCAAATTTATTACGCTCTCTAGGATCATTTGTTCAGAAGTTATAAACAGTTCAAATTAATACTCGTGGGCGGGCAAATATGGATTTCTAAAAACAACTAGTGAAACTGACATATTCTTGTTGCATACAACATGTTTGATTAAAATGCTATTAATTGTGTTCTCTACGATCAATTGTTCAGGAGTTATAAGCAGTTCAAGTTGATTTTCGCGGGCGGGCCAAAATGGTTCTCAAACAATAACTAGTGAAACCGACATATTCTTGTAGCATACAACATGTTTGATTGAAATGCAAATAATTGTGTTCTCTGCGATCAATTGTTCAGAAGTTATAAACAGTTCAAGTTAATATTCGCGGGCGGGCCAATATGGTTTTCTAAAAACAACTAGTGAAACCGACATATTCTTGTAGCTTTCAATATGTTTCATTAAAATGCAAATAATTGTGTTCTCTACGATCAATTCTTCAGGAGTTATAAGCAGTTCAAGTTGATTTTCAGGGGCGAGCCAATATGGTTCTCAACCAACAACTAGTGAAATCGATATATTCTTGTAGCATGAAACATGCTGATTGATATGCAAAATAATTACGCTCTCTACGATCATTTGTTCAGAAGTTATAAACAGTTCAAGTTAATTCTCGCGGGCGGGCCAATATGGTTTTCTAGAAACAACTAGTGAAACCGACATATTCTTGTAGCATTCAAAATGTTTCATTAAAATGCAAATAATTGTGCTCTACGATCAATTGTTCAGAAGTTATAAGCAGTTCAAGTTAATTTTCGCGGGCAGGGCAATATATTTCTCAAACAACAACTAGTGAAATCGATATATTCTTGTAGCATGCAACATGCTGATTAATATGCAAAATTATAACGCTCTCTACGATCAATTGTTCAAAAGTTATAAGGAGTTGAAGTTAGTTTTGGCGGGCGGGCCAAAATGGTTCTCAAACAATTACTAGTGAAACCGACATATTCTTGTAGCTTACAACATGTTAGATTAAAATGATAATAATTGTGATCTCTACGATCAATTCTTCAGAAGTTATAAGCAGTTCAAGTTGATTTTCGCGGGCGGGCCAATATGGTTCTCAACCAACAACCAATGAAATCGATATATTCTTGTAGCATGCAACATGCTGATTAATATGCAAAATTATAGCGCTCTCTACGATCAATTGTTCAGAAGTTATGAGGAGTTGAAATTAGTTTTGGCGGGCGGGCCAAAATGGTTTTCTAAAAACAACTAGTGAAACCGACATATTCTTGTAGCCTTCAACATGTTTCATTAAAATGCAAATAATTGTGTTCTCTACGATCATTTGTTCAGAAGTTATAAGCAGTTCAATTTAATACTCGTGGGCGGGCCAATATGGTTCTCAAACAACAACTAGTGAAACCGACATATTCTTGAAGCATTCAACATGTTTCATTAAACTGCAAATAATTGTGTTCGCTACGATCAATTGTTCAGAAGTTATAAGCAGTTCAAGTTAATTTCCGCGGGCGGGCCAATATGGTTCTCAACCTACAACCAATGAAATCGATATATTCTTGTAGCATGCAACATGCTGATTAATATGCAAAATTATAACGCTCTCTACGATCAATTGTTCAGAAGTTATAAGGGGTTGAAATTAGTTTTGGCGGGCGGGCCAAAATGGTTTTCTAAAAACAACTAGTGAGACCGACATATTCTTGTAGCCTTCAACATGTTTCATTAAAATGCAAATAATTGTGTTCGCTACGATCAATTGTTCAGAAGTTATAAGCAGTTCAAGTTAATTTTCTTGGGCGGGCCAATATGGTTCTCAACCAACTACCAATGAAATCGATATATTCTTGAGGCATGCAACATGCTGATTAATATGCAAAAATATAACGCTCTCTACCATCAATTGTTCAGAAGTTAGAAGGAGTTGAAGTTAGTTTTGGCAGGCGGGCCAAAATGGTTCTCAAACAATAACTAGTGAAACCGACATATTCTTGTAGCATACAACATGTTTGATTGAAAGGCAAATAATTGTGTTCTCTGCGATCAATTGTTCAGAAGTTATAAACAGTTCAAGTTAATACTCGCGGGCGGGCCAATATGGTTTTCTAAAAACAACTAGTGAAACCGACATATTCTTGTAGCATTCAATATGTTTCATTAAAATGCAAATAATTGTGTTCTCTGCGATCAATTTTTCAGGAGTTTTAAGCAGTTCAAGTTGATTTTCAGGGGCGAGCCAATATGGTTCTCAACCAACAACTAGTGAAATCGATATATTCTTGTAGCATGCAACATGCTAATTAATATGCAAATTTAATACGCTCTCTAGGATCATTTGTTGAGAAGTTATAAACAGTTCAAATTAATACACGCGGGCGGGCCAATATGGTTTTCTAAAAACAACTAGTGAAACCGACATATTCTTGTTGCATTCAACATGTTTCATTAAAATGCAAATAATTGTGGTCTCTACTATCAATTGTTCAGGAGTTATAAGTAGTTCAAGTTGATTTTCGCGGGCTGGCCAATATGGTTCTCAACCAACAACTAGTGAAATCGATATGTTCTTGTAGCATGCAACATGCTGATTAATATGCAAATTTATTACGCTCTCTAGGATCATTTGTTCAGAAGTTATAAACAGTTCAAGTTAATACTCGTGGGCGGGTCAATATGGATTTCTAAAAACAACTAGTGAAACCGACATATTCTTGTTGCATACAACATGTTTGATTAAAATGCTATTAATTGTGGTCTCTACGATCAATTTTTCAGGAGTTATAAGCAGTTCAAGTTGATTTTCGCGGGCGGTCCAATATGGTTCTCAACCAACAACCATTGAAATCGATATATTCTTGTAGCATGCAACATGCTGATTAATATGCAAAATTATAACGCTCTCTACGATCATTTGTTCAGAAGTTATAAGGAGTTGAAGTTAATTTTGGCGGGCGGGCCAAAATGGTTCTCAAACAATAACTAGTGAAACCGACATATTCTTGTAGCATACAACATGTTTGATTGAAATGCAAATAATTGTGTGCTCTACAATCAATTGTTCAGAAGTTATAAGCAGTTCAAGTTAATTTTCGCGGGCAGGCCAATATATTTCTCAAACAACAACTAGTGAAATCGATATATTCTTGTAGCATGCAACATGCTGATTAATATGAAAGATTATTACGCTTTCTACGATTATTTGTTCAGTAGTTATAAGCAGTTCAAATAATTTTCGCGGGCGGACCAATATGGTTCTGAACCAACAACTAGTGAAATCGATATATTCTTGTACCATGCAACATGCGGATTAATATGCAAATTTATTACGCTCTCTAAGATCATTTGTTCAGAAGTTATAAGCAGTTCAATTTAATATTCGCTGGCGATCCAATATGGTTCTCAAACAACAATTAGTGAAACCGACATATTCTTGAAGCATTCAATATGTTTCATTAAAATGCAAATAATTGTGTTCGCTACGATCAATTGTTCAGAAGTTATAAGCAGTTCAAGTTAATTTTCGCGGGCGGGCCAATATGGTTCTCAACCAACAACCATTGAAATCGATATATTCTTGTAGCATGCAACATGCTGATTAATATGCAAAATTATAACGCTCTCTTCGATCATTTGTTCAGAAGTTATAAGGAGTTGAAGTTAGTTCTGGCGGGCGGGCCAAAATGGTTCTCAAACAATAACTAGTGAAACCGACATATTCTTGTAGCATACAACATGTTAGATTAAAATGATAATAATTGTGATCTCTACGATAAATTGTTCAGAAGTTATAAGCACTTCAAGTTGATTTTCGCGGGCGGGCCAATATGTTTTTCAACCAACAACTAGTGAAATCGATATATTCTTGTAGCATTCAACATGTTTCATTAAAATGCAAATAATTTTGTTGTTTACGATCAATTGTTCAGGAGTTATAAGCAGTTAAAGTTGATTTTCGCGGCAGGCCAATATGGTTCTCAACCAACAACAAGTGAAATCGATATATTCTTGTAGCATGCAACATGCTGATTAATATGCAAATTTATTACGCAATCTACGATCATTTGTTCAGAAGTTGTTAACAGTTCAAGTTAATACTGACGGGCGGGCCAATATGGTTTTCTAAAAACAACTAGTGAAACAGACATATTCTTGTAACATTCAACAAGTTTCATTAAAATGCAAATAATTGTGCTCTCTACGATCAATTGTTCAGGAGTTATAAGCAGTTCAAGTTGATATTCGCGGGCGGGCCAATATGGTTCTCAACCAACAACTAGTGAAATCGATATATCCTTGTAGCATGCAACATGCTGATTGATATGCAAAATTATTACGCTCTCTACGATCATTTGTTCAGAAGTTATAAGGAGTTGAAGTTAGTTTTGGCGGGCGGGCCAAAATGGTTCTCAAACAATAACTAGTGAAACCGACATATTCTAGTAGCACAACATGTTTGATTAAATGCAAATAATTGTGTGCTCTACAATCAATTGTTCAGAAGTTATAAGCAGTTTAAGTTAATTTTCGCGGGCAGGCCAATATATTTCTCAAGCAACAACTAGTGAAATCGATATATTCTTGTAGCATGCAACATGCTGATTAATATGAAAAATTATTACGATTTCTACGATTATTTGTTCAGAAGTTATAAGCAGTTCAAATTAATTTTCGCGGGCGGGCCAATATGGTTCTAAACCAACAACTAGTGAAATCGAATTATTCTTGTAGCATGCAACATGCTGATTAATATGCAAATTTATTACGCTCTCTAGGATCATTTGTTCAGAAGTTATAAACAGTTCAAATTAATACTCGTGGGCGGGCCAATATGGATTTCTAAAAACAATTAGTGAAACTGACATATTCTTGTTGCATACAACATGTTTGATTAAAATGCTATTAAATGTGGTCTCTACGATCAATTGTTCAGGAGTTATAAGCAGTTCAAGTTGATTTTCGCGAGCGGGCCAAAATGGTTCTCAAACAATAACTAGTGAAACCGACATATTCTTGTAGCATACAACATGTTTGATTGAAAGGCAAATAATTGTGTTCTCTGCGATCAATTGTTCAGAAGTTATAAACAGTTCAAGTTAATACTCGCGGGCGGGCCAATATGGTTTTCTAAAAACAACTAGTGAAACCGACATATTCTTGTAGCATTCAACATGTTTCATTAAAATGCAAATAATTTGTGGTCTCTACGATCAATTGTTCAGGAGTTATAAGTAGTTCAAGTTGATTTTCGCGGGCTGGCCAATATGGTTCTCAACCAACAACTAGTGAAATCGATATGTTCTTGTAGCATGCAACATGCTGATTAATATGCAAAATTATAACGCTCTCTACGATCATTTGTTCAGAAGTTATAAGGAGTTGAAGTTAATTTTGGCGGGCGGGACAAAATGGTTCTCAAACAATAACTAGTGAAACCTACATAATCTTGTAGCATACAACATGTTTGATTGAAATGCAAATAATTGTGTTCTCTACGATCAATTGTTCAGAAGTTACAAGCAGTTCAAGTTAATTTTCGAGGGCGGGCCAATATGGTTCTCAACCAACAACTAGTGAAATGGATATTTTCTTGTAGCATGCAACATGCTGATTAATATGCAAAATTATTACGCTCTCTAGGATCATTTGTTCAGAAGTTATAAACAGTTCAAGTTAATACTCGTGGGCGGGTCAATATGGATTTCTAAAAACAACTAGTGAAACCGACATATTCTTGTTGCATACAACATGTTTGATTAAAATGCTATTAATTGTGGTCTCTACGATCAATTTTTCAGGAGTTATAAGCAGTTCAAGTTGATTTTCGCGGGCGGGCCAATATGGTTCTCAACCAACAACCATTGAAATCGATATATTCTTGTAGCATGCAACATGCTGATTAATATGCAAAATTATAACGCTCTCTACGATCATTTGTTCAGAAGTTATAAGGAGTTGAAGTTAGTTTTCGCGGGCGGGACAAAATGGTTCTCAAACAATAACTAGTGAAACCTACATAATCTTGTAGCATACAACATGTTTGATTAAAATGCAAATAATTGTGGTCTCTACGATCAATTGTTCAGGAGTTATAAGTAGTTCAAGTTGATTTTCGCGGGCTGGCCAATATGGTTCTCAACCAACAAATAGTGAAATCGATATGTTCTTGTAGCATGCAACATGCTGATTAATATGCAAATTTATTACGCTCTCTAGGATCATTTGTTCAGAAGTTATAAACAGTTCAAGTTAATACTCGTGGGCGGGTCAATATGGATTTCTAAAAACAACTAGTGAAACCGACATATTCTTGTTGCATACAACATGTTTGATTAAAATGCTATTAATTGTGGTCTCTACGATCAATTTTTCAGGAGTTATAAGCAGTTCAAGTTGATTTTCGCGGGCGGGCCAATATGGTTCTCAACCAACAACCATTGAAATCGATATATTCTTGTAGCATGCAACATGCTGATTAATATGCAAAATTATAACGCTCTCTACGATCATTTGTTCAGAAGTTATAAGGAGTTGAAGTTAATTTTGGCGGGCGGGCCAAAATGGTTCTCAAACAATAACTAGTGAAACCGACATATTCTTGTAGCATACAACATGTTTGATTGAAATGCAAATAATTGTGTGCTCTACAATCAATTGTTCAGAAGTTATAAGCAGTTCAAGTTAATTTTCGCGGGCAGGCCAATATATTTCTCAAACAACAACTAGTGAAATCGATATATTCTTGTAGCATGCAACATGCTGATTAATATGAAAGATTATTACGCTTTCTACGATTATTTGTTCAGTAGTTATAAGCAGTTCAAATAATTTTCGCGGGCGGACCAATATGGTTCTCAACCAACAACTAGTGAAATCGATATATTCTTGTACCATGCAACATGCTGATTAATATGCAAATTTATTACGCTCTCTAAGATCATTTGTTCAGAAGTTATAAGCAGTTCAATTTAATATTCGCGGGCGATCCAATATGGTTCTCAAACAACAATTAGTGAAACCGACATATTCTTGAAGCATTCAATATGTTTCATTAAAATGCAAATAATTGTGTTCGCTACGATCAATTGTTCAGAAGTTATAAGCAGTTCAAGTTAATTTTCGCGGGCGGGCCAATATGGTTCTCAACCAACAACCATTGAAATCGATATATTCTTGTAGCATGCAACATGCTGATTAATATGCAAAATTATAACGCTCTCTTCGATCATTTGTTCAGAAGTTATAAGGAGTTGAAGTTAGTTCTGGCGGGCGGGCCAAAATGATTCTCAAACGATAACTAGTGAAACCGACATATTCTTGTAGCATACAACATGTTAGATTAAAATGATAATAATTGTGATCTCTACGATAAATTGTTCAGAAGTTATAAGCACTTCAAGTTGATTTTCGCGGGCGGGCCAATATGTTTTTCAACCAACAACTAGTGAAATCGATATATTCTTGTAGCATTCAACATGTTTCATTAAAATGCAAATAATTTTGTTGTTTACGATCAATTGTTCAGGAGTTATAAGCAGTTAAAGTTGATTTTCGCGGCAGGCCAATATGGTTCTCAACCAACAACAAGTGAAATCGATATATTCTTGTAGCATGCAACATGCTGATTAATATGCAAATTTATTACGCAATCTACGATCATTTGTTCAGAAGTTATAAACAGTTCAAGTTAATACTGACGGGCGGGCCAATATGGTTTTCTAAAAACAACTAGTGAAACCGACATATTCTTGTAACATTCAACAAGTTTCATTAAAATGCAAATAATTGTGCTCTCTACGATCAATTGTTCAGGAGTTATAAGCAGTTCAAGTTGATATTCGCGGGCGGGCCAATATGGTTCTCAACCAACAACTAGTGAAATCGATATATTCTTGTAGCATGCAACATGCTGATTGATATGCAAAATTATTACGCTCTCTACGATCATTTGTTCAGAAGTTATAAGGAGTTGAAGTTAGTTTTGGCGGGCGGGCCAAAATGGTTCTCAAACAATAACTAGTGAAACTGACATATTCTAATAGCACAACATGTTTGATTAAATGCAAATAATTGTGTGCTCTACAATCAATTGTTCAGAAGTTATAAGCAGTTTAAGTTAATTTTCGCGGGCAGGCCAATATATTTCTCAAGCAACAACTAGTGAAATCGATATATTCTTGTAGCATGCAACATGCTGATTAATATGAAAAATTATTACGATTTCTACGATTATTTGTTCAGAAGTTATAAGCAGTTCAAATTAATTTTCGCGGGCGGGCCAATATGGTTCTAAACCAACAACTAGTGAAATCGATATATTCTTGTAGCATGCAACATGCTGATTAATATGCAAATTTATTACGCTCTCTAGGATCATTTGTTCAGAAGTTATAAACAGTTCAAATTAATACTCGTGGGCGGGCCAATATGGATTTCTAAAGACAACTAGTGAAACAGACATATTCTTGTTGCATACAACATGTTTGATTAAAATGCTATTAAATGTGGTCTCTACGATCAATTGTTCAGGAGTTATAAGCAGTTCAAGTTGATTTTCGCGGGCGGGCCAAAATGGTTCTCAAACAATAACTAGTGAAACCGACATATTCTTGTAGCATACAACATGTTTGATTGAAGTGCAAATAATTGTGTTCTCTGCGATCAATTGTTCAGAAGTTATAAACAGTTCAAGTTAATATTCGCGGGCGGGCCAATATGGTT